>NC_135572.1:260632630-263132630 GCF_965152235.1 Eretmochelys imbricata | reverse complement strand
ATTTTAAGTGTGTTTGGCCTGTTTGTTTTTCTGGCAAAGCACAAATGTAGACATGTGAAGTGTCATTGCAATCTGTGGCTCAGGAATAGCTTTCTGATGCAGATGAGCATCTGTATTCTGGAATCTTGCTCCACGGAGGCTGTCTTGGAAGTGAATCCTGAGATTACTTTTTATATCTTGAATATTCTATGCAGAACATCTAGTGTGAGTGGTGTGTGTTAACATGTCTCTGACAGCAGCTGTGAAGGTCCAAGCTTCTCTCATGCCTACAGCTTTGTTTTTTCCTCTCTGCCTCTCCATATCTGCCTGAAACCAGCTGACTAAGAATTGAGATTCTCTGTCATTCTTATAGTTTTGCATCAGAAAATGCTGAGGATTCCAAAAAGCAGAGAATCTCCTTCCTAGCTTGGCCGAGTTTGTGTAAAAATACATTCCTTTAAGACTACAGACAGGAAGACAAAGACACAAGGTTCTATTAAAACACTGGCGTATCGTCCCATACGCTACATGTAATATAAATCAAGAAACAACTCAGTATTGGTTAGAAAAATTTGCTTCATAATTGAGTATGGAATATGACATGGACAAAAGGCTGACTTTTATTCCAAGCCTGATGAACTGTCCTTGATAGAGGATCAGTAAAACCTGACATAGGGCCAACTTTGTAGAAATATAACAATTTATAACATTATCTCAGGCATAGTCAAGGGCACGAGGGCCCAATTCAGGGCCTACGGGAATCAGTGACAAGACTCTCTCATTGACTTGACCTTTGGATCAGAACTTTAGGGCTAGTCTACACTGGCAACGTCGAAATGCTGACGTGGCAGTGCTTTAACATGGCTTGCGTAGTCGTGGCAGAGCACTAGGAGAGAGCTCTCCCAGCACTCTTAAAAAAAAAATCCACCTCCACAAGGGATGTAGCTACCAGCGCTGGGAGCGCGGCTCCCAGCCCTGGTGCACTGTCTTCACTAGCGCTTTGCTGTGCTCAGAGGTGTGTTTTTTTCGCACCCTTGAGCGAGAAAGTTGCAGTGCTGTAAAGCGGCAGTGTAGATAAGCCCTTAGTGTCTGATCCTGTAAGGTTTTTAGGATAAGTAACTTCTTTTGTGTGGTCAGTGACGCTAATTGCCTCTCAAGAGCCATCCTTTAATAAGAATTGTGTGTTTTTATTTTATTTATTATTTTTAATTCAGCTATGAGTTTTCTTGGTGGTTGTCCTGAGAAAGGGTTACTTATCTCACAAGACAAATTGGTTCTTAGGCATTATCATAATACACGTGATTAATAATAACACAGAGTACCTATATGCTTGAATTCAGTGTTCGTAAATTTCGCATAGTGAGAAGCACATCACAGCATGTGCAAATGTGCAAGTTATACTTTAAATGAAATATCTTAATTACCACGCAGCAATGCTAGAGTTGGCAACAATCTTGCTGAACAATTCTTTAATTTGAAGCAGAACTCTAATGCTGGAGATTTAAAACCATTTCCTTCCTGCTTACTATTCAGAAAATGCTGGCTTTAGCAATCAGATTCCCCCCCCGTTTTAAACACTAAACAGTTAGTTTAATATGCAAGATCTTATAGCAGTGGTTTATAATCTCTACATTAGAAGCAGTGTTTCTGATAAAAACAAAAAAAATGGTTACTTCATTTTTTTTTTTTTTTTTTTATTTTGTGCATCACAGTATCTTCTGAAAACTGTTCTTCGAAATCAGGGAGATCTTGTTTATTGTGTTGTCTGCAGTTTAAAAAAGAGGTAGAGAGGCATGCACTAGTTTAATGACAATTTGGTGAAACCTTCTAAAAGTTGGCTTTTGGGGCTCAGTGTAATACTTTATTTCCTTTAGAGACCATGGTTAAGATCCTAAGGCTATGTCTACACTGGCAACTGAATGACAAAACTTTTGTCTTTCAGAGGTGTTACACCTTCCCCACCCCGAAACACAGAAGTTTTGCCTACTACAAGCACCGGTGCGAACAGTGCTTTGTCAGCAGGAGCGCTTTCCTGTCAACAACGCTAACACCACTCGTAGGGGGTGGAAGGTTTTTGTTAGCAGGAGAGCCAACAAACAGTGGCTACCATGCACACCTTTTAGCGGCATGGACTCGGAAGCTGTGTAGTGTAGACATAGCCTAAGTAAATTTGGGCTTTCTTATCAACCTTAGTTTGCATTTTGGACCAGATTGTGGAGTTGTTACACCCCCTGTGGAGCATTTATATTTAAACAATGGGGACTACTTGAGAGAGTCACTACTCCCTTTCAGATGCACAGAGTTGTTTTGCTGTGACCACTGCTTATTACACTTCCCCAAGTCTTCTCACTGACATCTTGTACTCCCCGGTCTTGCCTTGTCCTTCTGTTGTTTGTTGTCTTGTCGTATAGACTGAAACTCCTTGCAGCAATAACTGTCTTTTTGGTTTGTGTTTTTACAGCACCTTGCATGATGGGTCCATGATCTTTGATTTGGGACCTGTAGGTACTACAGTAATACAAAACAAACAAAAGCAACTAATTATTAAAGAATTAGACAGTTTGACAAGACTGGCAGGATTCATTTAAAAATTTGGCTGTTATCACTAAGGTTATTGTATGCATCTTTAAAGCAAACCCAAAGCCTCGCTATGCAAATTAAAGAGATTATGTGCTTGCCATCCAGAACTACTGAGAAACAGTAGGCTATTGGTGGCATTTGGTAATAATGGCCACTGTATTAAAATAAAGATGGAAAACTAACAACAAATAGGTAGGGGTAAAAAACCAACTCTGTAATCTTCTGGGATAATGGCTCTAGTCTAAACAATTTGTTCCTGTGATTTGTTACTTAATGCACTTATTTTTATTTGCAAAAAGAAAAGGAGTACTTGTGGCACCTTAGAGACTAACAAATTGATTTGAGCATAAGCTTTCGTGAGCTACAGCTCACTTCCTCGGATGCATTCAGTGGAAAATACAGTGGGGAGATTTATATACATAGAGAACATGAAACAATGGGTGTTACCATACACACTGTAACCAGAGTGATCACTTAAGGTGAGCTATTACCAGCAGGGGCGGGGGCGAGGGAAGGGAAGGGAAAAAACCTTCTGTAGTGATAGTCAAGGTGGGCCATTTCCAGCAGTTGACAAGAACGTCTGAGGAACAGTGGGGGGTGGGGGTGGGGGGGAATAAACATGGGGAAATAGTTTGTAATGACCCATCCACTCCCAGTCTCTATTCAAGCCTAAGTTAATTGAATCCAGTTTGCAAATTAATTCCAATTCAGCAGTCTCTCGTTGGAGTCTGTTTCTGAAGTTTTTTTGTTGAAGTATTGCCACTTTTAGGTCTGTAATTGAGTGACCAGAGAGATTGAAGTGTTCTCCGACTGGTTTTTGAATGTTATAATTCTTGACATCTGATTTGTGTCCATTTATTCTTTTACGTAGAGACTGTCCAGTTTGACCAATGTACATGGCAGAGGGGCATTGCTGGCACATGATGGCATATATCACATTGATAGATGTGCAGGTGAACGAGCCTCTGATAGTGTGTCTGATGTGAATAGGCCCTATGATGGTGTCCCCTGAATAGATATTTGGACACAGTTGGCAACGGGCTTTGTTGCAAGGATAGGTTCCTGGGTTAGTGGTTCTGCTGTGTGGTGTGTGGTTGCTGGTGAGTATTTGCTTCAGGTTGGGGGGCTGTCTGTAAGCAAGGACTAGCCTGTCTCCCAAGATCTGTGAGAGTGATGGGTCGTCCTTCAGGATAGGTTGTAGATCCTTGATGATGCATTGGAGAGGTTTTAGTTGGGGGCTGAAGGTGATGGCTAGTGGCGTTCTGTATTTTCTTTGTTGGGCCTGTCCTGTAGTAGGTGACTTCTGGGTACTCTTCTGGCTCTGTCAATCTGTTTCTTCACTTCAGCAGGTGGGTATTGTAGTTGTAAGAATGCTTGATAGAGATCTTGTAGGAGTTTGTCTCTTGTCTGAGGGGTTGGAGCAAATGCGGTTGTATTGTAGAGCTTGGCTGTAGACAATGGATCGTGTGGTGTGGTCTGGATGAAAGCTGGAGGCATGTAGGTAGGAATAGCGGTCAGTAGGTTTCCGGTATAGGGTGGTGTTTATGTGACCATCGCTTATTAGCACCGTAGTGTCCAGGAGGTGGACCTCTTGTGTGGACTGGTCCAGGCTGAGGTTGATGGTGGGATGGAAATTGTTGAAATCATGGTGGAATTCCTCAAGGTTGTCTTTTCCATGGGTCCAGATGATGAAGATGTCCTCAATGTAGCGCAAGTAGAGTAGGGGCATTAGGGGACAAGAACTGAGGAAGCGTTGTTCTAAGTCAGCCATAAAAATGTTGGGATACCGTGGGGCCATGTGGGTACCCATAGCAGTGCCACTGATTTGAAGGTATACATTGTCCTCAAATGTGAAATAGTTGTGGGTGAGGACAAAGTCACAAAGTTCAGCCACCAGGTTTGCCGTGACATTATCGGGGATACTGTTCCTGATGGCTTATAGTCCATCTTTGTGCGGAATGTTCATGTAGCGGGCTCCTACATCCATAGTGGCCAGGATGGTGTTATCAGGAAGATCACCGATGGATTGTAGTTTCCTCAGGAAGTCAGTGGTGTCTCGAAGATAGGTGGGAGTGCTGGTAGCGTAGGGCCTGAGGAGGGAGTCTACATAGCCAGACAATCCTGATGTCAGGGTGCCAATGCCTGAGATGATGGGGCGTCCAGGATTTCCAGGTTTATGGATCTTGTGTAGCAGATAGAATACCCCAGGTCAGGGTTCCAGGGGTGTGTCTGTCGGATTTGTTCTTGTGCTTTTTCAAGGAGTTTCTTGAGCAAATGCTGTAGTTAGCAATGCCCCTCTGCCATGTACATTGGTCAAACTGGACAGTCTCTAAGTAAAAGAATAAATGGACACAAATCAGATGTCAAGAATTATAACATTCAAAAACCAGTTGGAGAACACTTTAATCTCTCTGGTCACTTGATTACAGACCTAAAATACTTCAACAAAAAAACTGCTGAATTGGAATTAATTTGCAAACTGGATACAATTAACTTAGGCTTGAATAGAACCTGGGAGTGGATGGGTCATTACAAACTATTTCCCCATGTTTATTCCCCCCCACCCACACCCCCCACTGTTCCTCAGACATTCTTGTCAACTGCTGGAAATGGCCCACCTTGACTATCACTACAGAAGGTTTTTTCCCTTCCCTTGCCGCCCCCTCCCCCCACCTCCTGCTGGTAATAGCTCACCTTAAGTGATCACTCTGGTTACAGTGTGTATGGTAACACTCATTGTTTCATGTTCTCTATGTATATAAATCTCCCCACTGTATTTTCCACTGAATGCATCCGAGGAAGTGAGCTGTAGCTCACGAAAGCTTATGCTCAAATCAATTTGTTAGTCTCTAAGGTGCCACAAGTACTCCTTTTCTTTCTGCGAATACAGACTAACACGGCTGCTACTCTGAAACCTTATTTGTATTTGTCCCCTTCAGCAGAGAGCTCTGTCACTGAAGAGATTTGATAATAGCTTGGCTAGCATATTAGTAGTCATTTATACTCCTATAATAAAACAACAACATTTTGGCCACTTAGAGATTCAGCTGGGTTCAAATCATTTTCATTTGCTGCATTTCACCTCTGATCTCACCTTCAGTAGACGAGATTACATAGAACTAGATAAGGACTTTGTCTGTTCAGTTCTCTCCCATCAAGCCACAGGGGACCAGATATTTAAGTGGGATGGTTATGTTCTCTTCTTCCCACCCCCCATCTGCAGCTGGATTGGAATAATGGGGAGGTATTTGTGTATTGCACATACATTAGAGGTATTTGTAGTTTGCATGTATTATTCCTTCAGCAGCATTTGCCACTTGGATTGCTATAAACAATAAAAACTCAAAATGAGAGAAACATCACCTAAGAGGAGGAGGAAGCTGGAATTTATATTGGATTCATTTCTTTAATATGTATAAAATTTTCTGTAACTTGAGTTTCACAATTCAGTATTCCTGATGTCACCGACTTACAACAATAAACAATGCAATGACAGTGCCTATAGAGGCAAATTTTAAGATCTTAAATGAATAACTTATTCTAATAACATACACTTGAGGCTCTGGAGCGAGCATACACTGCAGTGATCTAACAGATACCATGTGAGGAGTATTTGTAGATTAGGGATAATGAGAAGTTGGGGTGTTGCTGATCTCATTTTAATATATTTAAAAGAGAGAATTGGCTTGAGAGGGATTGTTTCTTTGGTGCATTCTGGAAGGAAGCATTAAGTTTTGGGGTTTTTTTTCTCCCCCAACCCTCCCTCTTTTCCCCTCTTCCCTTTGTGACTGCATCTTTTTATTAAATTAAAATGTCTTTTTTTAGCCATTACCTTGTAATGAAAAATGACACTTGTTGTAGAGTTAGTCTTTTATGTCTTCTAAACTGAATTGACTCCCCTACTGTGACTTCAATAATGCATCATTTCAGAGGTTCAAAGGATTTAATGTGTTTCTGGTGGATCTGTGAGTCTCAGTTAGATGGTTAAAAGCAAAATAACTATAACAGGTTGGATGCAAAGACCTGTCCCCTGCCAGCTTCATTTCCACCCTCCCACTCCCCTGCCCCAGTGTTCAAAAGCATCTGCTTCTTGCCACTTCTTTCCTAGGTGCTGTGTGTGCATGCATATTGATAAACACTTTATGAACAAAGGTCCATGGAAAACCATGAGACACAGTTACTATGATGAGACAGGCAAGCAGTTCTGTCTCTATGACAGAGGTTCTCAAACTGTGGTCCATTCAGGTGCTCTGCGGATAGTTCCCTATAAGGTGCGCACCTGGGCAGCTGCACACGAGAGAATAAAGGGCCACCCACCTAATCAGTGGAGCTGCGCAGGCGTTGCTCCATTAATAGGTGCCTGGACCCTGGAGAAGACGCACATGTAAGGTGAGGTGATGGCCTTGGGGAGGAATAGGGGGCAGGTGGATAGGGGGCAGTGGGGTGAGAAGAGGGGGTGGGGAGAATTTGGGACTTGCAGAGCTGTGACGGCCAGAGAAAGAGGGGACTTTCCCCAGCTTCAGGGCTGCAGCTGCCAGGGAGAGACAGCCCTCCTTCCCAGCCCCAGCTCGGTAGCTGCTGCGGCGGGGGAGAGAGGGCACGTCCATCGCATTAGAAAGATAAAACTATTGATATTAAAATATGAGTTGTGTGCTTTTATTTGTAGAACACAAAAAGTTTATTTATTTTTTTTTTATATATAGTGCTTTTATCCAAAGCGCTTTACAATAGTTAGCTAATGGTACAAACAACATTTGGAAAGATCATTAAGTGGTCCACTGAGACCCGCAGCAATTTTCAGGTGGTCCACAAAAAAAAAGGTTTGAGAACCACTGCTCTATGATGTAAGTAGCTGGCTGGTGAGGATGATTCTGGAGCAAATTAAAATGATATTGTTGCAAATGAAACTGTCTTCTGTAGCTCTGCTGAATTATGACATCCCATAAACGTCTATTTTCAGTTACTTTCTCCAACCCCCCACCCCAGCAACAATTTTTGCTGAAATTTTCCATTTTTCTGTTTGAAAAGTTTCATAATTCAAAACACAGCTGAACGGATTTGTATCTGAATATGGTGAGGAAGTAGGTGAGGGCAGAGTATTTTGCAGCTAAGACTTTTTTTGGGTGCTGTTCATGCTATGATAACTCAAATGGCTTTATTTGAATTTGCTGCAAGTGAGTCTACTCAATTTTAGCCTTGTGGCACAAGAGGACTTCAGACATTGTGCTAGAATGAAAACAGTATTGGGTAATGTAGGTATAACGTGGTTCTGTCCTAACTCTGATACAAACCCTTTTCCAATTTGTAGTATAGATAGAACATAAGTGGCCTGGTTATGAAGCACTATTATGATCCAGTCCCGGGTACAAATTGGAACAATGTTTGCAACTGAATTGGGGGCAAGTGTGCTGGAACCAGGTTCCCTGACATGGCTGTACGTCTAGAATAGGTAAGGTTTTATTCCTCATGCAGCAGGTTTTTGTGCCTGGAGATCCAGACTAACATTGAGGTATGAGAGTCCGTGGTTATTAAAATGAAAATTATAGGTGCTAGTTCTATGTATTGAGTGCTTATTTGACTACCCGTACCTATAATTTAAAACCCATGTGCAAATCCTGGTTACCACAAACTAAAATAGTTTAAATCTTGAAAATTAGAGACTTTTTTTATCCTGTGCTTGAGTTTGTGCTCGTTTTGTTTGTGTTACAGTGGTGCTTAGAGACCCCCACTGAGATCAGATGTCCCATTGTGCTAGGTGCTGCGCACACCCATAGTAAGTGACAGTCCCTGCTTCAAAGAGCTTACGATCTTAATAAACAAGACCGATAAATGATGGGAGGGGAAACAGAGGCACAGAGAGGAGAAGTATCTTGCCCAAGGTCACATAGTAGTTGGTGGCAGAGCCAGGAATAGACCCCTGTGCTTCCAAGTCTGACTCCAATGACCTCTCACTTGCACCAGGCTGCCTCCCATGTTGATAGCACCTGCTGTAAGGTTTGCAGCGCCTTAGGAAGTTTTTTGCAAAAAGAAAAGGAGTACTTGTGGCACCTTAGAGAAATTTTAGTCTTTAAGGTGCCACAAGTACTCCTTTTCTTTTTGCGGCTACAGACTAACACGGCTGCTACTCTAAAAGGAAATTTTTTACAACCTTATGAGTCACAGAGGTGTAGATGAAGATTTAAATTCTGAAGGTATGTCTACACTGCATGGTAAACCCTGGTGGGAATCAGGTTTGTGGACTGGTGTTTCCAAGCCCATGCTTCAGTGTCCATACTGCACTGTAAACCTGGATTAACAGCTGCTGGACCCAGGTCTCACACCTATGCTAACACATCCATACTTTATTACTCAGACTTTTGGACTTGGGTGCAAGCCCTATCATCATGGAGTGTGGACGCAGGTCACACTGCAGACCCAAGTCACTGTGGGACTCAGGCTCTGACCCACCCCCCTTTGCGGGGTCCCAGGACCTGAGTCCTGAGTGCTCGCTAACCTGAGTCAGGCTGATTTGTGTGTGGACGGAAGGGGGGATTGAGCTCCGGCTTGAACCTGAGTCAAAGCCAGGGCTGAGTGGTCAGAGCAAGGGGTCCTGCCATTAGAAGAATGCAGGAAAGTCAGATCTTTTGTGAGGGAAAGATGAGCAGAAGGTTCTGCCAGGTGGAAGGTAGGGTGGTCAGGCCTTGTCACTTCATGGGAGGATTATCAGGATTTGCAGCTTGGGAGAAAGGGTACAAGCTCTTGCAGACCTCTCTCACTTCTCTTTGTTATACTCAGCCAGTATGGCACCAGTGACTCCGAAGCATGTTGTCCTGATGGTCAAAGTGGTTTTTTTTTGCGTTTGAGTTGCAGTCTAAAGTTCTGATGCCCTGTCCTCAATAACTTTCCTTAACTTTTTCTACTTATAAACTGCAGGGAGTTTGAAAGCTAATAGTTTAACCTAATGGAATACAGGTACAGTGGACATAAAAGTGCTTGTTTGGAGATGAATACATAAGAGGAGTTGTGTCCAGTTGCCTTTGGCAGGGTTCCATGTGCATGTAAGAAACAAAGCTGGGGGTGGAAGTTGTGCAAATGTGAACCAAATTTGCACTGCAAGACTTTTTTTTTTCCCCCTTTTAAATCAAAACATTTTGCTATTTCACTCTGCTTATATTTTGACTGAGTTCCTTACCTCTTTGCATGCTGTAAAACACCTTGACATTGGTGAACGGTGTTATATAAATTCAGTCACACTCACACTCAAAAAAACCCCCCAACAGTAACAATAAAAGTCATCCTCTGCTGGGTACATGGTAGAGCTCATTGCGATGAATGCATTAACTTCTTTCTGTGCCATAGAACTCCCTTTAAACAGCATTCCGGGGGCAGCTGTGGGCAGGGCTGCTCTTGACAGTGTGACTCCAATGGATCTGAGAGGGTCAAGTGGACAGCAGGGGAACCCAGAACACAGGTCTTTCATGTGAACAACAATGGGCTCTGTCTCCTCTCCAGGTTTAATCAATTCTCTTTGCTGCTTATTTGAAGACATGTCCAAATCATGATGAAGTCAATGGAAAGACTCCCATCCACTTCAATTGGGGATGGATTGTGACCTTGGTTTGCACTGGACATGAGGGTAAGGGAGAACTCTGTGTGGTTTTTTCCATAGGAGGCAGTGAGGTAGCCCAAAGTTAATCCTGTTTTTCTGGTATGATAATACATTATGGTTGGTCATAAAATATAGACCACAAAATATGGGTGACATGTAAAGTAGCCATGTTAATGTGGGTGTTTTAACCTTGATTGTAGTATTTCCTGCCTTGGAAAAGCTGAACAGTTGAAAATCACAACCATTGTATCCGTGTGAGGTTTTTTGCTTTAATATATTCCAGATTCATCTGGTTTAATTAATTTTCTCTTTATTGCAGTTGTAGGATGTGACTTATAGTGAGGCCCAATATAAATAATCTAGTGCACACCATTTCTTGTATAGTGCGTGCACCAAATTGTTAGTATGACAGAAAGTGGTGCAATATTTTGTTTTTCCCCAGCGGGTGGTTGCAATGATTAGCTGGAAAATGAAATACATGGGGAAAGTGTCTGGAAGGTAAGACTTTCCAGATGGTTCCCTTGTCAAGATATCTAAGGCTTTGATTTGATTTGGTTTTTACTTTCCTTCTCTTTTTTCTAGGGAGAGGGGAGGGGCCCCAGAAGTCTTGATTTATAATTATTATTTTTAATCAAAAATATCTGATAGATTTTAAGGCAGAAGGGACCATTGTGATCATCTAGTTTGCCATCCTGAATAACACAGGCCATAGAATTCCAACCAGTGATTCTTACATATAGCCCAATAAATTAAGGTTGAACAAGAGCATACCCTAGAAAGACATCCGATTTTGATTTAAATATTTCCAGTGATAGAGAATGTACCACATTCCATGGTAAATTAATCCAATGGTTGACTTACTCTTTCTGTCAAAAATTTGCACCTTATTTTCAGTCTGAAATACAATACTGTGCAATTTTTGTAGTTAACCATTGGAACAGTACACTAAGGGATGCAATGGAATCTTCATTACCTGAAATCTTTCACTCAAAATTGGAAGTTTTTCTGAAGATATATTCTCACTCAAACAGAAGCTGTAGACATGGTGCAGGAATTCCTGGGTGAAATTCTATGGCCGGTGGAATGCAAGAAGCAGACTAGATGATCAAAGTGGTCCCTACTGACCTTGAAAACCTATGATTAATTAGAGAGCATGATATTTAAAAAACTGTAGGCGATCAAGGGCCAGATTGCTGTACCGTTACTCATGCTGAGTAGCAGCAAGTCCTCTATTTGAACAAACAATGCAAAAAATATAAAAATAGCTTCAGGATTGGGGAGGGTACATTTTTATCAGTAGTTCTAGAAGTATGATAAGACAAATTTCCCAAAAAGCTAAAACATAAATGCATCCAACACCACCTCATAGAAAGGGAAACCAACTAATCCTAGCACACACCAGCACCTGAAAATAGATCTCAGATTAGCTTCCTGAAGCACGGTGGAAAAATGTATGCTTATAATGTCTGGTGGGGTATAATTTACAATAGGTAGATCTAATCATTTTTCCCCTTACCTCCAATTGGTCAGCCAAAGATTTGGTACCATAGAAAAAATAGTTTTGTCCTTCTTCAAGATGACTTGTAATTTAAGTGGGGGAAAAAAAAATGTAATCTCAGGACTGTCTCTTAAGAAATCTTTCGGATAGTTATTTATACCTTTTGAGCTAAACTAGCTATGCTTGAAATATGCAGATCTATTTTCCATGGAAGACTATCTTGTTTCTCCTCTGTAGTTTGTAACCTATTATTCAAACCAGCTTCTGTACCAAATGACAGGAGGATAGCTAATGCAATGCCAATTTTTAAAAAGGGCTCCAGAAGCGACCCTAGCAATTGCAGGCTGGTGAGCCTGACTTCAGTACCGGGCAAACTGTTTGAAACTATAGTAAAGAACAAAATTGTCAGACACATAGATGAACATAGTTTGTTGGGGAAGAGTTAACATGGTTTTTATAAAGGGAAATCATGCCTCATTAGAATTCTTTGAGGGGTCAACAACCATGTGGACAAGGGTGATCCAGTGGATATAATGTACTTAAAAAGAAAAGGAGTACTTGTGGCACCTTAGAGACTAACCAATTTATTTGAGCATGAGCTTTCGTGAGCTACAGCTCACTTCACGAAAGCTCATGCTCAAATAAATTGATTAGTCTCTAAGGTGCCACAAGTACTCCTTTTCTTTTTGCGAATACAGACTAACACGGCTGTTACTCTGAAACCTGTCATAATGTACTTAGATTTTCAGAAAGCCTTTGACAAGGTCCCTCACCAAAGGCTCTTAAGCAAAGTAAGCTGTCATGGGATAAGAGGGAAGGTCCTCTCATGGATCGATAACTGGTTAAAAGACAGGACACAAAGGGTAGGAATAAATGCTCAGTTTTGAGAATGGAGAGAGGTAAATAGTCCCCTGGGGGACACCACTGTACTGGGCCCAGTCCTATTCAATATATTCATAAATGATCTGGAAAAAGGGGTAAACGATGAGGAGGCAAAATTTGCAGATGATACAAAACTACTCAAGATAGGTAAGTCCCAGGCAGACTGCGAAGAGCTACAAAAGGATCTCTCAAAACTGAGTGACTGAACAACAAAATGGCAGATGAAATTCAATGTTGATAAATGTAAAGTAATGCACATTGGAAAACATCCCAACTGTACATATAAAATGATGGGGTCTAAATTGGCTGTTACCACTCAAGAAAGAGATCTTGGAGTCATTGTGGATAGTTCTCTGAAAATATCCACTCGTGCAGTGTCTGTCAAAAAAGCGAACAGAATGTTGAAAATCATTAAGAAAAGGATAGGTAATAAGACAGAAAATATCATATTGCGGCTATATAAATCCATGGTATCCCCACAGCCTGAATACTGTGTGCAGATGTGGTCACCACATCTTAAAAAATGATACATTGGAATTGGAAAAGGTTCAGAAAAGGGTGACAAAAATGATTAGGGGTATGGAACGGCTGCCATACGAGGAGAGATTAATAAGACTGGGACTTTTCAGCTTGGAAAAGAGATGACTAAGGGGGGATATGATAGAGGTCTATAAAATCATGACTGATGTGGAGAGAGTAAATAAGGAAGTGTTGTTTACTCCTTCTCATAACACAAGAACTAGGCGTCACCAAATGAAATTAATAGGCAGCAGGTTTAAAACGAACGAAAGGAAGTATTTTTTCACACTGCACAGTCAATCTGTGGAACTGCTTGTCAGAGGATGTTGTGAAGGTGAAGACTACAACAGGGTTCAAAAAAGAACTAGATAAGTTCAGGGAGGATAGGTCCATCAATGGCTATTAGCCAGGATAGGCGGGGCTGGTTTCCCTAGCCTCTGTTTGCCAGAAGCTGGGGATGGGAGACAGGAGATGGATCACTTGATGATTACCTATTCTGTTCATTCCCTCTGGGGCATCTGGCATCGGTCACTGTCAGAAGACAGGATACTGGGCTAGAAGGACCTTTGGTCTGACCCAGTATGGCCGTTCCTACGTTCTTATGTATGTACTGTGCCTAGCACACTAGGACTCGTCTCTCGGTTGCGGCCTCTAGGTGTGACTGTAGTACAAATAAATGAAGAACCACTTACTACAGTGACATTTGCAACTCCATTGTTTCAACCGGAAAAGTCAAAATGTTTTTTCCAAATCATGTAACATTTGGACAGTCAGCCTATAACTGAAAACTCAGGGCCCGGTTATCTGCCACTGTCAAGTTGACAAGACCAAATGTGGGACAGACCCAAAATAAGGAATGGGATTTTTTTTTTTTTTAAAATTACCCATGCTAGAAACTTAAAGTGCTCTGGCATTGATTCCTTTCATGTCAGGGACTCTCTTTCTAGCCTCAGGATTCTTTATTTCTAACATAAATAGTTTTCTACAACAACAGTGAGGGGGGCAACCAAACCTGCATGTAATGTAGGAAACTTTAGGACTAAAATGCACCTGGCATTGGCCGCTTTTGGAAGACGGAATACTGGGTTAGGTGGACCTTTGGTCTGATCCAGTATTGCCATTCTTATGCTTTATAGAGGGCTTCCCAGGTCTAGTAAAGGCACCGGGGCTCCCCAGCTCTCTTGACTCCTGTAAATCTGAGGCAGCATCAAAAGGTGTTTTTCCTCCCTGCGCTGGCTTTGGAGAGGTCTACCCTATGGGTTCCTTCTCCTGTCTATCCTAAAGATTTTTTTTTCCGATGCGCACAGTCTGACAGTTTGCAAGAATCCTCTCCTTTTTGTCATCTGTGCAGGGTGGGCCGGTGCTTACGGTACACAGTACATTTTTGCAAAAAGAAAAGGATTACTTGTGGCACCTTAGAGACTAACAAATTTATTTGAGCATAAGCTTTCGTGAGCTACAGCTCACTAATCTGAAACAGTACATTTTTGGCATTCCAAATGCTGTATCCTAGAAATGGCCATAGTTGGTAGTCTAGTATGGAGAAGCTTTTGCAGTGCTGATCTTCTAAGCTAGATCTAGCCACTTCAGCTTCTCACTGTTATCAGAATCTCCCTTTTAGTCTTTCTTGGCTGTGCATTTTTAACTTTATGGAGAGATTATTCCCCATATAAAACAGACTAACCACCCTGGAACCAAACCAAAAATACTCTTGAGGGATCTCTCTTGTGGTACAAGTGTCATCTTATTTTCAGCAGTGGTGTTCTGTTTCACAGATCTCAGCCATGCCACTCCATGGATAGTCCGTATCACAGGAGATGATACGCTTCCTGGCTCATACAGCAAGAGGTACCCTTGGCTATGGGTATTTAATTAACAAGTCAAAGTTGAAAAACAGATATTTATTAGTTGAATAGTTCTTACTGATGGTGGGTCAGATTCTCAGCTGGTGTAAATCGGCATAGAGATCATTGTTGAGAAACAATCAGCAACTTTTTCGAATGCACTTTTTTCCCTTAAGCCATTCAGGTTTGAAAATACTGACCCAGACTGGACTTGCCAATTCAAGAGCAAAAGGGCTAATAGACTGCTGCATTAGTTTGTTCGGCCAGCATGCTTTCCCTGCCAAGTATTGGGTTTTTTTAACTATTCATTGGAGCTGTCAGCATGAGCAGTGAAGTAATAACATTTGTTTTACGTGCAGAACTGGCATACAAATCAGTAATCAGTCACAAGATCAAAAGTTCTAACCCCTAGTGGGCTGAGAAAGGTTAGTGAATGAAACACCGACTTTAGCTCCTAGATTCAGCTTCCATTTCGACTTGAGATTTTAAATGAAGAGAAAATTCAGCTTCTTAAACACAGCTACCAGTCCATGCTAATAAAAACAATATAGTGATGCAGAATGGTCTGTCCAGTTGGGGGCTGAGCTGGCTGTTCAGTGTGGAAATGTTCTTTGCATTGAACCTGTTTGCCTGAACTAACTGATCCATAGGATCCTACTTTCCAGCACTACCGGACTCTCTCAAAGATTATAAATGAAGTACTCTTCGTTTTTCAGTGTTTGTACAGCACCTACCATAATGGGACCTTAATCTTAAATGGAGCTTCTGTGCATTACTGAATTACAAATTATTATGGCTGTCAATTAATCGCAGTTAATGCCTGAGATTAATTCACTCATGCAATTAACTAAAAAATATTAATCACAATTAAAAAAATTAATTGCGATTAATCACAGTTTTAATTGCACTATTAAACAATAGAATACCAACTGAAATTTATTAAATATTTTGGATGTTTTTCTACATTTTCATATATATTGTATCCTGTATTGTAATGGAAATCAAAGCGTATATTATTTTGATTACAAATATTTGCACTGTAAAAATGATAAACAAAAGAAATAGTATTTTTCAGTTCACCTCATACCAGTACTGTAGTACAATCTCTTTGTCGTGAAAGTGCAACTACCAATGCCAACTTTTTTTTGTTACATAACTGCACTCAAAAACAAAACAATATAAAACTTCAGAGCCTACAAGTCAACTCAGTCCTACTTCTTGTCCAGCCAATTGCTAAGACAAACAAGTTTGGTTTACATTTACACGAGATAATGCTGCCCTCTTCTTTCTTACAACGTCACCGGAAAGTGAGAACAGGCATTTACAAGGCACTTCTGTAGCCGGCATTGCAAGATATTTACGTGCCAGATACGCTAAACATTCGTATGCTCCTTCATGCTTTGGCCACCATTCCAAAGGACATGCTTCCATGCTGATGATGCTTGTTAAAAAATAATGTGTTAATTAAATTTGTGACTAAACTCATTGGGGGAGAACTGTATATCCCTTACTCTTTTACCCTCATTCTGCCATATACTTCATGTTCTAGCAGTCTCGGATGATGACCCAGCATATGTTGTTCATTTTAAGAACACTTTCACTGCAGATTTCACAGAATGCAAAGAAGGTAACAATGTGAGATTTCTAAAGATAGCTACACCACTCAACCGAAGGTTTAAGAATCTGAAGTGCCTTCCAAAATCTGAGAGGGATGAGGTGTGGAGAATACTTTCAGAAACCTTAAAAGAGCTACGATGTTCCCCGATGGGGAAACTACAGAATCCGAACCACCAAAAAAGAAAATCAACCTTCTGCTGGTGGCATCTGACGAAAATAATGAAAATGAACATGTGTCAGTCTGTACTATTTTTGATTGTTATCGAGCAGAACCCGTCATCAGCATGGACGCATGTCCCCTGGAATGGTGGTTGAAGCATGAAGGGACATATGAATCTTTAGCGCATCTGGCACATAAATATCTTGCGGCGCTGGCTACAACAGTGCCATGAATACGCCTGTTCTCACTTTCAGGTGACATTGTAAACAAGAAACAGGCAGCATTATCTCCTGCAAACTTAAACAAACTTGTTTGTCTGAGCGATTGGCTGACCAAGAAGTAGGACTGAGAGGACTTGCAGCCTCTAAAATTTTACATTGTTTTATTTTTTAATGCAGTTTTTTTGTACATAATTCTACATTTGTAATTTCAACCTTCATGATAAAAAGATTGCACTACAGTACTTGTATTAGGTGAATTGAAAAATACTATTTATTTTTTTTTACAGTGCAAATATTGGTAATCAAAAATAAATATAAAGTGAGCACTGTACACTTTGTATTCTGTGTTGTATTTGAAAACAATATAATTGAAAATGTAGAAAAACATCAAAATTTTTTAAAAATAATTGGTATTCTATTATTGTTTAACAGTGCGATTAATTGCAGCGATTAATCTTTTTAATCGCTTGACAGCCCTAATGAATTGAAAACAAAATTAATGCATTACTTGCATACCTCTGGGTGAGGAGGGCAGCATCAGCGGTGGAGGGCCGAAGCCGCAGCTTCAGAGGCCTGTGCCCTGAGGAGGGGCTGAAACCCTGAGCCCTATTCCCCAAGCCTTGCACCCGGTGGGGCTGAACCCCCTTGCCCTGAGCGGGGCTGAAGCCCTGAGCCCTGCAGGGCTGAAGATGGGAGGGGGAGGGGGTGTCACAATTTTTTCTAGTGGGAGGGGGTCACAATTTTTTTAAAGTCCAAATGGGGTTGCCAGCACAAAAAGTTTGAGGAAAAACTGCCATAGAGAACAGGGGCTTGGTGAGCTCAGCCTCCCTGCACCAGCCTCTCCTCCCCTGCTGCATGCTGAGCTCCTGAGGTAAAAATCCACCCTCCCTTGCAAACAAAGGCTCACTCAGCTGAAGGGAGTTATGTAAAAATAATAATACTACATTTGTAAGTTTAACTTTCATGATAAAGCGATTGCACTACAGTATTGGGTTTGAGGTTAATTGAAATACTATTTCATTTGTTTATGTTTTATGGTGCAAATGTTTGCAATAAAAAATAATATAAACTGAGCACTGTATACTTTGTATTCTGTGTTGTAATTGAAATCAATATACACCTCTACCCAGATATAACGCGACCCGATATAACATGGGTTGCATACAACGCGGTAAACAGGCCTCCCCCCTGCCCCAGGGTCTGGGAGGCAGGAGCTGTGGGAGGGCACTTTTGGGGTCCCTGCAGGCCCAGAGTGGCCCGGGTGATTAACGGGGTTGGGAGCAGCCCGCTCCGCTTCCCTTGCCACAGCGGCGTCGCTCGGGGGAGGGGGCTTGGGGGAAGGGATCCCCCCGCACTCACCGGCAGCGGTAGAAGCGGAGCAGCCCGGCCCTGGCCCCAGCCCGCTCTACTTCCCGCTGCTGGCGAGTGCGGCAGGCGTCCTTTCCCCAACCTCCCTGCACTCACCGGTGGCGGGAAGCGGAGCGCCGCGGCTGGGAGCTGACGGAGTGGAGCAGGCTGGGGCCATGGTGCTCCGCTGCCAGTGAGTGCCTGTCAAGGGGCAGGTGTGTGGACAGGGGTCGGGGCAGTCAGGGGACAGGGAGCAGGGGGGGTTGGGTAGGGGGTGGGGTCCTGGGGGTGATCGGGGGGGCGGCTCTGGAGGGGGCGGTCAGGGGACGAGGAGTAGGGGGCCCAAAACAAGTTCGATATAACGAGATTTCACATATAACATGGTAAGATTTTTTTGGCTCCTGCGGACCGTGTTATATCGGGGTAGAAGTGTATTTGAAAATATTGAAAACATCCAAAAATATTTAAATAAATGGTAATCTATTATTGTTTAACAGTGCAATTAAAACTGTGATTAATCGTGATTAATTTTTTTAATCTCACAATTAATTGTGATTAATTTTTTGAATCACTTGACAGCCCTACAAATTAATTATGCTCCCACTAACATAGAAACACTGATAATGATGCTTCAATACCAAACTGATAGGCAGCTTAGAAATATATTACATATTAAAAACTACATTAAAAGAACATTAAGGTTGCACAGTTAAGTACTCAAAATTGGGATATGCCAATCTGAAGATTGCTTGTGCAACCTTAATTTGGTCCCCTTGTGTGTATGCATTGTGATTAGAACTAGTTAAAAATCCCACAGGAAATTCTGATGTTCTGAAATTTGTTTTCATCCCAAAAAGTCAAAATATCAAAATCTTTCACAGAACAGAAAGTTCTGAAAAATTTTGATTTTGATTTCAATCGAAAAGGATCATTTCTGCTTTCCCTAATTGAAACATTTTGTGTTGCCAGTGCTACATTAATTTCTCTCTCTCTCTCTCTCTCTGAACTACTATGGTGCCTTTTGAGAGCTATAGTCCGGGTGCCTCATGCCCCATTCTCCTCTATGGGCCAGGTTCTCTGGCCAGACTGTATCTCCCTTGATGCACTGTCATCATGTGACTTCTGTGATGCAGTTCTGCACTCGAGAGGTGATTGCAGTACATCACGGGAGATGAAGTCTAGCAAGGGAACCCAGCCAAAAGCAGAAAATGGGGGCATGAGGAACTTTGGCAGCTCTGGTGGAAAGAGATTAATGTCATGCTGACCCAAAAATGAAATATTTCGTTTAGATTTTCTTGATGGTACAGTAGAATCTCCAGAGTTACAAACTGACCAGTCAACCACACACCTCATTTGGAACTGGAAGTACACAATAAGGAGGCAGTAGAGGTGGAGGGGAAAGCAAATACAGTACTGTGTTAAATGAAAACTACTAAAACAAAAGGGAAAGCAGTATAGTAAAGTTTCAAAGCTGTATTAAGTCAATGTTCAGTTGTAAACTTTTGAATTAACCATAACATTCTGTTCAGAGTTACGAACATTTCAGAGGCACGAATAACCTCCATTCTTGGGGTGTTCGTAAATCTGACGTTCTGTTGTAAATCAAAACGTGCACCTGGCTTCCCCCGTTCAACACAAATTCTGCCAAATTTCAAGTCCCCATTCCAAAGCATGAAGGAGGTACAAGGGTTTTTTAATGAAACATTTTAAAGAATTTCATAATGGGGAAAACAACATATTTTTCTGTAGCCTCTTCTGCGAAAAGTCTGAACTATTTTTGGAATTTTTTTTATTTAATTCCACCTGAGGGAGACATCCAGCATGAAAAAACCTCAGCCCAAACAGTTAAAGTTTGGAAAGTTTATAAGCAGCTTTAAATAGGACCTTAAAATGGAAAGTGTCATGCAACCTTTACTCTAGGTGTCACTGCCTTCAGCACGTATAATAATCTGAGGACATTTTACCTCTGTTCTTTGCCAAAACTGTGTTGGATTAATTATCTGATTCTTTCTCCCCTTCCTCCCTTAAACATTCTCTACTTTTACATATAGCTAGAATACTAAGCTTCTGATTGGTCAGGATTGTTCTAACCCAGAATCTTTTCCTTGCTGTAGCATAACCGTGGAGTTTCACTTTCTACCAATTAGAATTAGGGTGACAAGATATCCCAATTTTATAGGGACAGTCCTGATTTTGGGGGCTTTTTCTTATATAAGCACCTAGTACTCCCTACCCCGTCCCAATTTTTTTACATTTGCTATCTGGTCACCCTAATTAGAATACACCATACAAATTAACTGTGTCAGAATACAGTGTAAGTTATTAGCACGGGGAAGAGCTGCTGAGCTAATCTAGTGGTGCTTACATAGTGTGTTATTACTACCAGCAAGTTTAAAAAAAGAAATACCTATAACTAAGCCAGAAACTTTTTTTGGGTGGAGTGGAAATAACCCAAAAATGTGAACTCAGGCCATTTAGAGAGGGCTTGAATGCATACTATTATATGCCTTGATTTATAAGACTGTGCTTGAGAGCTGGACAATTTGAGTGTGGCAGCGAGATGCTCCTTGCAGAGTTGTTTGTGTGATCCTAAAACAGACATGGGTGAATGTGGGAGCTTTTTTCTGAAAGTAGAGGTGAGTCCATGTGTACTTTTATATTTCTGCATTGTCTGGTGGGAATGCAACAGCTTGTTTAATGCTAGTTGAGGGATACCAGTTCTCCTGCTGCAGATTTCTCATGTTAGATGTTTCTGAAAATCTCTAAGGCTATGCCTTCACTGCAAAAAAAAAAAAAAAAAAAAAAAAAAAAAAAAAGATTAGTTATCTCTCTGGAAAACAAACATACATTAGTTATCTCAATGTTAAATCTACGTGGAGACAAGGTGCAGGTAATTTGCAGGGTTGCCAGTCATGATCAACATTATAACCCCCACTTGGGGTTGACCTTGCCTAGCTACGTCAAGGTAAAAGCTACAGAGCCTTGTTTCCACCAGGATTTTACATCAGGATAACTAATATGCTTTATTTAACTGTCTGTAAAAACACCTTTTGGGGGGCAACAAAGACAAAGTCTAAATAACTTAAAGAGCTTGAGTCTGTTGAAACTGGGACTTATGCTCCTTACTCTCCTAGGTACCTTTGAATGTCCTACCTTTAAATCTCAAGCTCTCAGTTTCTACTGGCTTAATTTGTTGGGGATGTGTTGTGCTATTTTTTTCCTGTAGAGCAGGAGATAAGTTTTGTTCCCGTTGGTAATTTCCACTCCCTCCCCATGTGCCAGCAACTAGATAGTAGTATGGCAGGCAGGCAAACAGCAAACTGTTGTTAGCGCTTGTGCCCTTCCCCAACCTAGAAACCACAGATCACAGCCAAATTTATTCCAGGGGAATTGGATAGAACACCTCTTCACATCTTGTCTGCTTCAGTCGTTAATGGGAAAGTGTCAGCTTAAATATGACCCGGAATTTAAATGTTGTAAAAATATGTTTTTGTAGAGATGTGTAAAAATTGTCATGTTGTTGGGTTTAGTTTAAAGGAAAACAAAACAAAATAATATCACTGTGAAGTATCTGAAATCCAAATGTTGCAGCCATAAGAACATGAAAGTGAAGCTGATTTCATTGGTGTTCATTGTCCAACCTGAGAGAAGGGCAAAAAGCAGACAGCATATAGTTGGTGACACACACAATGGATTTTTAAAGTGCTCGCTTTTATGAATCTAAGGCTGATTAAGAACCTAGGTAAATTTTGTTTATAACACATGATTAAGTTAATGATGTCCCTTTAATCAAACAGGTCAATGATCATGCTGATTCTGTTGCTGTGCAATTATCTCACACAAGCTGTTCTCTTAGGAAAACTACACACCACGATACTGTGTACTATTAAATAGACCAAGGGTGGCCTTGTTTCCACCTTCCCCTGTTAGTATTTATCCTATGGATTATTCCATTTTTCCATTTCTTTTCCTGTATACTTCTTTTCCTTTATCCTACAGAGGTGTTTTCGTCTCTTTCCCCAGTAAACCTCTCCTAGCTCTCCACCCTTTTCCCACTTCAATTTCTCTCCCCGTCATTAAAGGGCTGTTTCCATCACATTTGCCTTTCCTACCCTCCCCCTATTTCCTTATCGCCACTCTTGTCCTTCTCTCCCCAGCCCTGCTTTTTCTGCCATGGGTAGCTCCTCTCCAGCCCTGGAAGAGCCTGTGCATGATCTGTCTTCACTGACATAAGTCCCTCTGCAGCATTTCTTGTCCATACTGGAAGTGTGGCTGACAGAATTGTATTCTGTAGATCAAGGCAGAGTGTGCAAAGACCTTGTAGAGATAAAGCTTTATCCCTAAAGACTGTGGATAGGGCAAAATAACTCTGCTTTGGAGGAAGGTAGGGGAGAGGTGCTGCTAAATACAAAAAAGGAGTACTTGTGGCACCTTAGAGACTGACCAATTTATTTGAGCATAAGCTTTCGTGAGCTACAGCTCACTTCATCGGAGTGTAGCTCATGAAAGCTCATGCTCAAATAAATTGGTAAGTCTCTAAGGTGCCACAAGGACTCCTTTTCTTTTTGCGAATACAGACTAAAACGGCTGTTACTCTGAAACCTGTCATTATGCAAGGCACTGCTAAATACAAGAGGCTTGGCAACTCTGTAACAGGGAAAGTGTTTTCTGCTGACAGGCATGAGTCACAGGTCGTCATTAAAGTGTGCTGAGAGAGCTGCATGTGGAGAAACTTGTACAGCACCTTTCTGCACTATACTATCAATCCCTCACTTCTGTGAGCACTAAAATACACTCATATTTTCCCCTCCCCAGAAGAAACCAAACAAAATGTTTCACTATATCAGTTGCTAGACTAAGCGGCGTTGTGAGTGTTTATCTTAAAATAAAACAAGGAGCTCCATTGTCTGCCATCTATCCTATTATATCGATCTTTGTAGTAAAATGACTGTTTTGGAATGCATGATACAGTCAGGTCTCTTCTTCTTTGGTCAGCCAAAATGGAATGAAAGGAATTATCTGTATAGATAGTACCTTGCTAAGCTTATTACAACATGAGCAGGAATGACACTGATTTTAAGCAGTGCGTGGTATTTGAAGAGAGGATTTAATTGGACTCAGGATGACCCAGGGCAGTGGTGAGGGGATACAGAATTTTACACCTCAGCGTGGGAGGTTCCTAGAGTTAAACGGCAGAATTGTGGTGTCCTAACTGAAGAAATTAGGTGTGTCACCAGGTCACTTACCCCTTTTGATCCTCAGGCTTTCCCCATGTCCTCTCTGACTGCAGAAGCTTTTGGGACTGGGACACCTTTGTGCACTGCCTTTGACAGAATATTCTAGGCCAGATACCTTTCACCCCTCTTATTGCTTACACAGGTGTTGAAGTTCATTTTCTTTCTCATTGCAGAGGCCCAAAGTGCCTGCTCCAGTAATCCTCCCTTGACGAATCATCCCAGTAGCCCACTCATTAACCCAAAGGTTTATCTTACTTTCACCACCAGAGTTCCAAGTGCATAGAAGAGTTTGGGAGGTAGATAGGGAGATTGTCACCTTCTGGAAGTTCTCAGCATTTACCAGATTTGAGGGGGTACAGCTAGGTTCCCCTTCTGAGGGGCAGTTTAGCCTATTCTGTTCCAGGCTGTCTGTCTGCACCCTCAGGAGGACAGCCTTTGCACTAGGTCACATTCAGGAGGATGCCTTGGCAACTATTTGATCTGAGGGTCTTTTTAAATGAAAGCTTAGAATTCTGCAGAAAGTAACAAATATACCATTCCATTTTCCGGGCAAAGTTTCATACCCACAGCTGGTGAGTGGGAGAATGCATTTGTCAAGCTCCATCAGTAACAGTCCATAAACCAAGATTATTTTAAAGAAAGCAATCTTTATTATGTAATAGATAGGAAATTCAAGAAAAGTAGAAGTTAAACCGAGTAAACTTCGCTGAGGCTAGAGATTATGCAAAGCTTAGCTTGCCAGGTTAGGACCTAGGGGTCATAACTTCGCATGATAGCTTTATATCTGGAAAAAGTCCTTCCTTGAACTCCCTAGAGCTATTGTTTTCAGATTCCTTATCCTGGTCTCCTTATCCTGATCTCTTGCCCTCCTGGCTGTTTTAGCTGCAGTGTGACATTTGTCCTGTGTTAACCAAAGACACACGTTTATTGGCTGTATTTTAAATCCAATCTCAAATTAATTTTTGGGCTGTGCAGCAAAACCTGTTTAATGGATGAGTCATAGTTCTCTCCTAATCCCCCTCATTATGTTGGACCATAAATAATCTCCCTTTTCTGTATTCTTTTCTTGAAACAGGCATCTTTATCTACTTTAGACCAAAACATATCTGTAGAAACTTTTGTCTGTGCACACGCTATAGAAGCTGTTTACCACAACTACTTCTGGTACAAGTTATTTATGTAGACAGTATATAAAACCAGAGGAGTGTGTCAGAAAACAAAATTATTCCATATCCCTATCAAATATCCTTGTCTGCAGATGGTAACTCAGCTGTCACACATTACAATTCCTTTTTATTAACTTTAGATTTTACGTTCGCTCTGTAGAGCAGGAGGCCATCAGAGTGTCTTCAATGATGAGTTATACAGTACAAAATTAAATGTTATCATAAATGGTGGACATTATATTAGAATGTCATTTTACTGAGAGGTTGTGGTGACAGGAACAAGCCATCTGAGTTTTGATCTCCTGGTTTATGATGGCTCCACCATTTCTTGACAGAATTACATCTTTAGGATGGATGTAGATGGGGTCAACAAGTTTGTTGCCTAGTTTGATCTACCACATAAAATTCTAAAGTAGTGGAAAGAACAACTGAGAAGTTTTCCATGTGAAATGTTTCTTCTGATGAATATGTGGGTGGAGGACTACCAAAATTTGCAATGACATACAGAGAAGACTCATTTTGGTGGCTCACCTTACCTGATCACTCTTGTTACAGTGTGTATGGTAACACCTATTGTTTCATGTTGTCTATGTATATAAATCTCCCCACTGTATTTTCCACTGCATGCATCCGATGAAGTGAGCTGTAGCTCACGAAAGCTTATGCTCAAATAAATTTGTTAGTCTCTAAGGTGCCACAAGTACTCCTTTTCTTTTTGGTGGTTCTGTGGCTGGTCATGCCGCCTTGTACTTTTTTATATTTCTGCTAGGCCTTGTCCTAGACTAGAGATTTTGGTCAAGTTGTAACTTGAGTTAACTGACTGTCAGTTAATTTGAGTTAACTGACGTGTTTGGTATGTGCCAGTATAGATGCACTCCACCAATGCTTATTCCAGGACGCACATTTTGTTCCTGATAATGGTTTACTCTAGCCTGAGCATGTTAATTGGTTGTCAACTAATTCAAGTTACAACCGGACCTAAAAAACCTAGTCTAGACAATGCATTAGTGGGAGAGAGTCAAAAAGGATGTTATGTAGTTCTGATAGTGGTCTTGAACATATCAGGAGTGAACACTGACTTAAAGTATCAGCCATTGGGCAGCCAGCAGCTATTCTGAGGTATCTTTCTTTCCTCTCCTGTCCCACAGGAATGTTTTGAGAGAGGGTTGCTGTAGTGTGTATGTAAGTGGGGGAATGGTCCTGCTATTGCGGCAAACTTTCCTGGCTTATACACTACCCTGGTGAAATGGGCTAGTGAAAGGATCTGAGTCCACGCTCCCACTTCCTTTACCCAGAGGCCTGCCTGACCTCAAGGGCTCCCCGTCCACTCTCAAGAGTGGCAGAGTCCTTGTAATCCCGACAAGGCTGGGCCCAGGATTCCTAGGGGTGTGTGACCCCCAACCTTGTCATAGTCACTTCGGGCAGGGGCTAGGGTGTTCCTACTACTGGGTGCTCTCTCTGCACTGCTTCCCTGACCCACTGATAATTACATACAGTTCAAAGCAAATACAATTTATTAAACAATCAATTTAAAAAAATAAGGAAGAAATGGGAAAGGTTAAAGGAAAACATGTAACCCCGCTCTGTGGCACAGGGACGTCACAACCAGCGTCTCTGGAATGTAAGGGAAGTTCAATCTGTTCCTCACAAGTCCCAGGCCTCCTTCTCAGGCCCCGGCTGTGCTGCAGGGATGCTGCGGGTCGGACACTTGCTCTGGCGGTGGCCACACGCTCTAGGTGGCAAGACCCTTCTTCCCAGCATTGCCCCCGCCCTGTCGGGGTTACGATTCCCCTCCAATTCTGGCCTGTAGGGCTTCTTGGTTGGGGGCATCTCCCTGCGCTGGGCCCGCTGCCCAGGGTCCCCCTTATTCTCTCCAGCTGCTCACTGCACCCGATTTCGGACTGCTTCAGCTCCAGCTCCACTCTGCCTCAGCACAGCTGCTGCTCTGTCTCCAGCTCCCTGGGCTGCTTCTCTGGCTCCTCTGGCTCTGGTTGCTGCAGCTCTCCACGCAGCACAGGTCTGCTCTGTGGGCTGCTTCTGTGACTCTGCTCCCAGCACTGACCTGCTTCCTGGGCTGCTTTTCTGGCCCCTCTGGATCTGGCACAGCTCTGCTCCCCAGTTTAGCTTGGGCCCCTGCTTTCTCCTTAGCTCGGCCCCACTCTGTCTGACCCAGGCAATTCCAGCTCACACAGAGGACGACTCCCTCCCCCGGCCTCCTGACTCCCTGATTAGCCTGCCCGCCCTGTCAATCAGGCTGAGGTGGAGCATTGGCTTCTCCCCATTGTTCCTGGGAACTGTCAGTCTCAGGGTCCTGATTTCCCCTTGGTACTGGGAGCTAGCCAACCAAAACACCCCCACTGAGTTTTAGTAAGGAGACATGTACATGTAGGACCTGGGTAGTATCCTGTTAAATAATGTGAGCCCTCTAATAGTGCGCACTGTGTTTTAGAACACAGCAATGTGTGTATGTAAATAGGCCTTGCATGTTTTTTTCATAATATTATTTTTGTGTTAAGGGTAAATGACACAACTTTTGCCTCCTGGTAAGGAGCCTCCAAAGCTGGTTTGGGGTGAAGATTATTTAGGGAGAAAATGTTCCAAAATGAAACTTACAATGAGGCAAGTCAGGATTTTTTTTGTTTTGATTTTTTTGGGGTGTTCCTTTTTTTTTTTTTATGACAATTTTCTAATTCAGTCATAGGGTTTTGAACTTAGTTCCTAGAATAGTGTCATTTGTTTTTTGTGTTCCCTTCAAGGGAGATTTTCAGAGCTATAGATGCCACATAGGTGCCTAACTCCCTATGACTTTCAATAGGAAGTAGGTTCCTGTGCCTTTGAAAATCTTTGTTCATGGTTACAAGGAGACTGCAGTGTCATATAGACACAATTGGAATCATTACATCTAATTACAAGGAAGAGTAGATCACTTAAAAAAAGTAAGTGCTTTAAATATAATAAAAATAGGTAATTAACAATCAAGGAGGAGGTTGTCATTTTGGCAGTCTGATGTAAAATCCAATTGAGAAGATTCTTTTGCTATTTGCATGCAAGAGAAAGTAAGGACAGTAAAGTTGCTGGAAGGTAATTTCTATTTTTTGTTTGGTTAGTTTTCAAGTGATTATTCCACAGTTAAACTAAGCAGAAATACTGTCTCAGTTGTAATCTACGTCAAAAGACTGGAAGTCTTGCTGGGGAAAAATGTATCCAATTGCAGCTTCCACTGAGACACCTGTTCATTTATAGAGATACCAAATCTCTAAATCTCTAAAAATGGTGGGAAATCTCTAAAAATGATTCTTTTTCTGGCCTTTTACTTTAGGGCCAATATACAAGAGCAAATTTTGGCCTGTGAGTAATACTTAGACTGTCTAAGGCCCTGATTCTGCAAACACTTAAGCACATGCATAATTTTACTCATGTGAGTTGTTACATGAGAAAAGGTACACACGTGCTTAACTGTTTGCAGAATCAGAGCAAAATGGCATCAGAACCATTTACTGAGTGTTTTTGTTTGTTAAATTCTGGAAAGGAAAATCTTGTTCTTCTGTTTCTCCTCTTGGTGAAGCCTCATGACTAAGCACATGCACTGAACACTGTGCTTTGGTTGGTATGAATTCCACACCTATTTTCAGCACAAGCAAGATGCTATCACAGTAAGTGTAAAGGGTATGACACTTAGATCATTGACCTTAAATATGTCTTTCCCTCATTCCCCCAATTAATGTAGTGGGTCATCACTGATTGCAGTTTATTTCAATTTCCCCACAATGGGTGGGTGCAATTGATGACTTGCTTTTAGTCCCAAGAGTGAACCTCAATCTTGAGTAATAAAATATGAATCTAATACCTCCCCTTCCCCATGGTTCTGCTTTTCTATAAAATATACTTTCTTCCAGTGAAGCATCTGTGGGAACCTCAACCTGTGGAACAAGTAACTAGTTCTGATCTATTTGCTTCTAACGTCAGGTCTCAAATACCTGTGTGCCATGTAATAAGGAAAGTTAGTCTGTCTGCCACAGAAGTTAACCGAGTGAAAATGAGTTACCATTTATTGCCTTGCAGGTTGCATTTTTCTCTTGGACATGGTGCTCAGCCGAGAATACCAAATTTGCTTCTGTGCTCTCTGACCTTTCTTCATCAACTTACAGGGATAAAAGGGGGTGGTGAATGGCAACATGAAAAGTAAAAAATAACCCAAAGTAAATGTAGCTATTAGGTAACAACTTCCTTAATATAGGTTGTAAACATGTGTATAGTTTAAAAATAAATACACACACACATGAGACAGAAGCAAGCAAAATCCCATCTGATATATTTAGAGAAGTATGATTCACAGCCCACAGAATACCTGAGTGCTCAGGAACTGAAGTCCTTCCATATGGAAATAAGGGAATACAGAATGGAATCCACTTGCAAACGCTGTATGTGGTGCATGTGTTTTTTCTGTAAGGCCTGAGTTCTGCAGTAACTGGATTTCTACCATGATATCAGAGAGCAGTCTCTCTGCTGAGCAGGAGATTGTTGCATTGGTGAAGACACACTCTTAAAGGGCCTACTTCGAAAAATCCCTAGTTAAGTCACCTGTCTATTCCATTCAGATTCACTGTTGCCATTTGTTAATGCCATGCATTCCTTTATTTGTACATAGTAATCACTAACTGGTTTCAGCAAAGATCTGGGAATAGCTTTTTAGTTGCAGAACAAGCAGAAAACTTTGTTTTTGTGTGGATCTTATATAAACTGGCTTTTAAAAAAAATCCATTTCTTAGTATCTGGCACAACAGTACTGAATTATTTTATTTTAAAAACAGATTTTAGAGTCCAGAGAATAATTTTCTAATGCAGATACCTTTAAAAAGTTACATTACTTGATAGAGGTGCTGTTTTAAGAAGTTTCACAGGCATCAGTTATGGAGTAATCTTATCAAGAACTGGCACAACAATCAGTGGTATGTAACAAACATGAGTCTTTCTTTCATCCCGTCATTTGGTACAGCTGCTACCTCTGGATAGGTGCCCTGTGTGGGCAGGGAAGAGTGACCTGCATACTTGTTACAATCCATGAAAACATATCTGAAGCATACTATAGATTTTTCTCTTGCTTAGGTCCCAAATGAAAATTAGTTTGGTAGGTAATGTGTGTACTCAAACCATCATGCTAATTGTCCAGCTGTTTTGTGGCTGTTCAGAAGAGACCCAAAACTGGGACAGCAGATGTTGTAGCTTGAGATGTGTCTTGGCAGACCTGTACTGGAGGCTCAAGACTAGAATAGCAGAAGGTGCTGCAACTGAGGAATGAGGTTTATTGGTAACGCTCTGTGGGGTGTGTGTGTGTGTGTGCTGCCATTAACAAAATAACAATTTAAAGAAAAAAATATTTGTTATGGATTCAAATAAGATCTGTATTCCCTTAGTCCTGCTCTTACACATTGTAGCATATGAATTGCTATACTGAATTAGAGGTGGTCTTTCTAGTCCAATGTCGTTTGTCAGTGAGTAGCCACTACCAGATGTTTCAAAGGAAGGTGCAAGAAACCAAGCAATAGGCAGTTATGGGATTACCTACTTACAGGGAAAGCTTCTCTCCACCCCCTCTTTAGTCAGTTTGGCTTAAGCCCTAATGCATGAGGATCTATATTCCTTCCAAAACTCTTGTGTGTTCAAACATTAAAATTCTAGATATTCTTCTTACACACTCTATCATCAAACTGTCAAGATATCATTTTTCCGATTGGATTGTTAATTATTCCTCCAGATATTAAAACACTTTAGAAGAAGGTTCAGTAGTGATTTACTCTTATTTGTATTTAGTTGTAAAGATCAAAATATCTTGTAAATTACATTGCAGTTTTCCTTTAATGGAATATGTGTAAAATGTCCTTTGAAAGGCTAGAATTAGTGTTTGAAAGAAAGACGTGTTGCAAGATCAACTTTTTTCTCTTTTAAAAAAGAATTGTGTAGCTGAATCAGAGATAATCCTGATTTCGCTCTCACTAATATAAATCTGCAAGAACTAATACTTTTAGTTATTTCTTTATATGTATCTTTGTTTTTCTATAGATAAAATTCTTGTGCCCCAGCTCAATTTCTGAGGTGTGCTTTTCCTTTGGATAATCAGTTTCCAAATAACATTATTATTTATGTATGGACTGTATTACAATAGTTTCTAAAAGCCCCAACTGAGATCTGGGTGCTGTTGTGCTGGGCACTATACAAATACATTGTAAGCTCTTTGGGGCAAAGGCTGTTCCTATCTAAATAGACAAGACAGACAAAGGGTAGGAAAAGGGAAGTATTATTCCCATTTTACAGATAGGGAACTGAAACAGAGAGATTGTGACTTGGGACCAGGGTCACACAGCAGGCCTGTGATATAGCCAGGAAGAAAACCCAGATCCCTTGAGTCCCAGTTCATTCCCTGCACCACAAAACTATCCTTTCCCATTCTCCTTGTCTGGCAGCTAAGGGATAAACAAGGGTGTTTTTGCTTCACTGAAAATTGTGCTAAATCCTAATTGTGAATGCTTTGGAAGGTCAAACCAGAGAGGGAGGGACCTTCCACTGCTCTTTTAATTGGACCTTTTGCCCAATAACTGTAACATTTCCTGTTTTTCAGTCCCCCAAAGGCATGTCTGTTCATCTGACTATCCATTGTGTGTGTCCTTTCATCAACCAGTCCATCATTGTCATATCTGAATACCAGGTCAAACAGCAGCAGAGTACCCACAAATGTTTTCTTTGCAGAAATGAATTGCAAGAGTAATCCTTCCTGATTAAGTATACATTTTTGAATACTGTAAAGCCAGGTTCTAACTTGTCCCTCTCAATATCACCGATTAGAAATGTTGTTAAAGTTCTGAATTACAGCTGTTGCCATAGCAACTCTGTTAAAGTAGAGAATTCATAGGATGGGATTTTTTTTCTAGATTACAGGTAAACACACAGGGGAGATTAGATGAAGCACAAATAGAGGGAAATTAAGCAGAACAGTGTTAATTTGTGGGCATGTGGGAGAAGGGAAACAGAGTTAACTAAGGACCTTGCCATTGAGCCAAATGTTCAGAGGGGACCTGTAGCAAAAGGAAGACGGGTGGGGTTTTTTAGTTGCATTCCATATTCAGGCTCCTTGGGGCTCTGCCTGATGGGTAGCATGACTGGGAAGAGGAGACCATGCCATACTGGGAACAGCTGCTTTCTTTGTCCATTTCAATCAATGTTCTTGTTTATCTGCCCTCTGTAAAAGTGGGGAATGTGGGGTAGAGTTTTTTAGCTGATTTCCTGTCTTTCAGGGTCATGAAGGCAGACAGAACACAAAGTTGAATCCAATGCTATAAGAGTGTCATTCATTGTAATATTCCCCACTGCAATGCATAGTTATCGAACGTGTATATGTGTCTAAAAATGCTGGCTTTAGAAGTAGTAGAACTAAATCTGAACTGGTCTGATTTAAGCTAAATCAGAGCTCAGTCCCCAGATCCAGGGACTGAAAGATTTTCTTTTTGATCCTTGTTCCAAGCTAGGTCCTGGAAAAGATTACTGGTTCCAAAAACATTTGCACTGGTCTGCCAAGTATTTCTAACCTTGGCAGGTTTTGCAGCATTGGACTCTAAAATAATGGGTATCACCTAGCTTATTACAATGGTTCATATTTTTGTTTCTGAATGTTAACTGTAAATCTCAGTAATTCCACACAGCCAAAATATTAATATTTTTCTCTCTGCTTTGAGATCCTTCTCCCAGGGAGGTCTGAAATGCTGTTTAGATTTTATTTTCTCTTATAAGCAGTTGCTTTTTCCACATGCCAGAGGAACTACAGAGGCTCAATGAAGTGAAGACAATGTTGGATTTAGGGAGATATAAAATATAAAGGCCGCCAATATTTTGTCCACCTAACTTCATTGTGCTGCTGTAGCTCCTCTAGAACATGGAACCATGAAATATCACATGTTGATTACAATAGCATGGCAGCTACTCATATTTTGCTTATAGAGTGGAGGTATGCCAGATTGCAGATCATTGTAAATTTTGCTCCTATAGGGTTGCCAACTTCGTAATATTTAAAAACTGGACACTCCAGCAGCAGTTCTAGAACCTCCCCTTCCCCGCCCCTGCCCCACCTCTTCCCCCTGAGGCCCCGCCTCCTGTTCACTTGTCTTTCCCCCTCTCTTCCTCACTCACTGATTTTTTTTTTTTTTTTTTTCCCCTCCCTCCCCAGTGGGTCAGGAGGGACTTGCCTACAGAGCCAGGGCTGGAAGCTGCAGCCGCCGCATGCAGGTAGGAGGCAGCTGCGGTTAAGTAGGGGCTGGCGCGAGTGATGACTCGTTGCTTCCCCCTCCCACAATAATCAGACTTTGGGTGTCCAATCAGTAGATCTGACCGGACATCATCAGGTCCCCTTTTCGACTGTTCTTTCCGGTCGAAAACCGGACACCTGGCCACCCTAGCTCTCCATCTGGTAGTGTGACTTTGCTCTAGCTAGCTAGAAACTGCTAGCTTTCAAAGGTGAACTGGAAACTTTTGTTTAAATAGAGAAAAAAATTAAACCTGCTTGAACTCCTCCAATAGCTATCAGAATCTATGTGCAGGTTTAAAAATATCAACATTGCTGACTACAAGATTTCAAAAATCATGACTCGGGCCCCACAAAATCATGAGATGTGCTTAAAAATCACAAGATTTCTAAAATAATGGACATTGGGGTTTTTTATTTGCCTTCCGTTTTTGAGCCCTTAGGAATCACTCTTTCAAGCTTTTTTCTGCAATCATGTGGGCTAGGAAGATGCTTTTTTTAAGTGAAAGGTGAGACTGTTATAGAATAACCTGATCCCAAGAGCTAGGGCTTTAAGAAAAAACAACAAATATTACGAGACTCAATAAAATCACAAGAGCTGGCAACACTCAGATAACAACAATTTGAAAAGTAATTGCTTCTCACTTAAGCCCCCACCTTGCAAACACGTATGCATGTGTTTAATAGTTACTTACTGTGAATAAAAGAAAAGGAGTACTTGTGGCACCTTAGAGACTAACAAATTTATTTGAGCATAAGCTTTCGTGAGCTACGGATGCCATTGAAGTCAACAGTAGTAAAGGTAAGAATGTGCATAAGTGTCTGTAGGATGGAGACCTTAGCCACCAAGTCCTGAGTTCAGGGGTCTGTGGTGTTTCTTCAATGGTGCATGACATCATCAGTATTTGAATGAAAGACTTGCTGTTACATAGCAAACGTGGGCTGTCTCAAACTTGGGCTCTGCCCGCTAAGTCCAGGAGAAGCTGATTGTCAAATATTCTTGTCTTAAACTGTAATTATTTATAACTTCTAAATCTATGCATGTGTTCAGGCTAAACTGCTCAAAGTACAGGTATATTCTGAAAAGCAATTGTAGAATTGGAATGAGTTCATGTTTTTCTCCTAATGGCTTCCATTTCAAATTACTTCTGCCCAGAAGTAAAAAAAAAAAAAAAAAGACAAATACATGCAAAAAGATGCCCAGCATGGGATCTGAAAGCTGAACTGTGCTTTTTCTGCCTTGGGCATCAGAAACAGAATGACAAATTCTGCAGCTGAAGTTTAGGCCCCTATCCTGCAGTGAATTCTATGTGGGTGAAGCCCCACAATGGGATAGGGGTCTTGGTTATCAGTTCTCTCTCTGGTGCAAGAGTCTGATAAGGATTCAGCCTGCTTTCATAGCCGTGTTGTCTTTGTAGGAGTAAAACATTAACAAACATTTACCTTAGGCTATGTTTACACTGCAATCAGGTGTTACTGCAGTGCATAGTCCTACCAGAACTCCTTTTAGTCTAGGTAGCACAAGTACCAATAGAAATGAAGGTGGGGCACCATGAGCTTCAGTGAAGGCAGTACAAGCCCCCAGGGAACCCTGGGTACTTCCTCATGCAGGTAGCCAATGCTGAAATCCATGCTGCCATGGTTTCTCTGCTATTAGTACTTGTGCTGGCTGGATTAAAGCTAGCTTGGGTATCCCTACATATGCTTCAGTCACACCTCTGATTGCAATGCAGACATACCATCAATCATTGAAGTTAGCAGATAGGACTTTGAATACAAATAAGTAGCAGATTTGCTGAGGTAAGAAGGTGCCATTTTTCAATAATGGCAACCTCAAGGATTTAAAAATCATGAATTGGGTCCCCCAAAAATCACAAAATGGGATGAAAAATCATGAGATTTTAAAAAATAAATATGGGGTTCTTTTTATTTGCCTTCTGATTTTTGAATCTCTTAAGGGTTTGTGTGTTCAATTTATTTTTCTGTACCATGAGGCTTAGAAAGTGTTTTTTAAATAAAGCTGATAGTTGCATGCAATCCCATGACTCCAGGAGTTTGGGCTTCCTCAGCTTAGCAGCAGCACTTCCTCAAATTGTCATTAGTAAGCTGTCTTCTCCTTAGCGTATGTGCAATGTGCCTCAGTGCAATGTGACCAGGATTCATCACTGAATTTGGTCCACTAGTTGGATCATTAGCTTCCCTGGTCCAGTCTGGATACTGATGGAGAGTATGATGTGAACACTGATCCAATTTCTTTAACTACCTTCATGCCTGCTTATTTATATCCTGAATGATGTGGCAGCCTCTCAGTGGTGGTAGGGTAGGTACACTGATGGGCGACTTAATAAATCAATAAGGTGCATTCAGCCAGTGGCTTGCTTCACAGGGCAATAGGGTCTGAAATGGGAACTTGGCAATACTTTTTTTCACCCTGTCATCTCCACCGTTCATCTCCCAAGAGTAAGCTGTGCACCAATGTGAAATCAAGCTGCAAAGGGGAATTGACTGCTCCTAGTGAGTTTCTCTTTGCAGTAGGCTCTGTATGTAATGCTTTTGCAGAATACAACTGACTAGGTTAGTCAATTTCCATTTTGCATCAAACTCAGAGCAGCTGCACAGAGAAATTAATTAGAACCCTACTCCGTTTCATTCAATAAAATAATTTGTGCAGGGAACCTGGAAAAAGGCAAAGGGGAACCCCACAGCAAAATACAGCAGAAGAAGAGCAAACAAGGAGAAAAGAAGGAAATAACTGTTTATGGTGGTTCTCTAGCTTGAGAGGGAACATAAGAGGGAAGAGGTCTTCAGAGTTAGACTGTCTTAACAGATTGGCCTTGTCTGAGGTAGAAAGGAACTATGGGCTAAGTTGAGCAGCTCTGCACTAGGAACCCTAGGAGCAGACAAACTTGGAGAAAAGGTTTGGGCTGTAACTTGTATTTGTTTCAGAGTAGCAGCTTGTATTCGCAAAAAGAAAAGGAGGACTTGTGGCACCTTAGAGACTAGCAAATTTATTTGAGCATAATGCATCTGATGAAGTGAGCTGTAGCTCACGAAAGCTTATGCTCAAATAAATTTGTTAGTCACTAAGGTGCCACAAGTCCTCCTTTTCTTTTTATATTTGTTGTTGCTCAAGCCTTACCCAAGGAAGGGATTAAGGTATGATCTTATGCAAAGATATTGGGAAAGTCATCTGCTCATCTAATGCATTGAGCATTTCTAGAAAAGACCTTGCCACAATATCTAAGGCTATGTCTATGCTGCACTTTTGTCGGTAAAACTTTTATTGGTCAGGGATGTGAAAAAAACACACTCCTGACCGACAAAAGTTTTACTGATGTAAAGCGCTGGTGTGGATCACGCTTTTTCGGTGGGAGATGCTCTCCTGCCGACAAAGCTACCGCCTCTTGTTGGGAGTGGTTTTATTTTGTCGGCAGGAGAGCTCTCTGCTAGCTACAAAGAGTGGCTATAGTGCATACCTTGCAGTGGCACTGCTGTATCAGCACGGCTGTGCCGCTGTAAGGTGCATAGTGTAGTCTTAGAGGCAGAGGGAGAACATGTCGCAAAGGAGAAGGTGGGAAGGAAAAGGGTAGAGGAACTGAAAAAGTAAAGGATTGCAATGAGATAGAAAGAAAAGGGGAAGGTGACAAAAGTGAAAGATGTACTTCCTCTGTAATCCTCCAGGAATGCAGGAAGTTGTCTTCCTCTAGCTGCATCTGTCCTTGCAGGGAGAGGGTGTGGAGGATGCACTGGGGGTCTTTATTTGATCCCACTATTAGCACCATGTAGAGATTATTGACCCAGAACGCCATGGTTGGTCAAGGCAAGACTGCCTTTATTTCCTGTGTATAGACTCTTCCCTCCTTGCTCTGTGCTCTCAGTGGTCACCTGAGTAATGGCTGTAAACATTTAATTCTAACACAAGAAGTGATGGTAAAAAATTGTTATTTTCCCCCCATGCTTCATCTCCTGTTTCTAATCTGTATTGTGTCTTCAGAAACCCCTCTTGCTGCTCTCCTCTCCACTGTGCCACCACTCTGTGTTGTAGCTCTTTCCCATCTCTCTGACGTACCTTCTCCTGGCACTATAAGCTGCTCTGTTGGACTTGGCATATAGCCTCTGGGGAAGACCGAATGCTGCATCTGGACTTGATGTGTTGCTACTTTCATTGCAGTGCTCTGCATTGCTGAATTGCAATAGCAGGTTTGGCAGAATGAGAGGGGTGGCTTGAGGAATGGTGCATGACACCTCCAAGTTTTCAGTTCTATTCTAAATGCTACTAGGGTTTTTCTTGTCTAATGTGAGTCATTGCAGGCATTCCTTGCTGTCCTAGAGAGTAAAGATAATGTAATTTTCAATTGGGATTCCATGTCCCACAAACCTCCGAATGCTGAAGTGAAAAGAAACACAGACCCAGTTATAGATGCCACATGTTGTACAAACACTCTTACAACAATAAAATATTGTATAGACACAAAACTGTATAAATATATAATAGTTTATGCATGAGCTCAAGCTCTAATGGTACATTTGGCTAAATACAGTTTTGAGAGAATTCTAGCTGAATGGAATGTCTGCTGTTTTGTCCTCTTCTGGATGAAAAGAACCCATTTCAAAAGTACAGTCAGATGAAGAAATATATTTTTATCTTTTAATAATAAGACTATTGAATAGCTTTGGCACAAAGCGTGATCTACCTTTAAAAGTAATACTGTCTGAAGGGGAATTTTTTTTTGGGTTCTTGTAAACCACTTTTTAAAAAAAACCTACAGCTCTGTTGTTGAGGAATGTACTTAATAAATCTCAGAACACAAAGCCCACTATAGGACCTACACAAAATTTATGCTTCTGCTGGCTTAATGAACAAATGCTAACCCAAGAGCTATATCACTCATGGAAGCAGGTAGCTATGTATTTATTGTCCTGTGTTTGATATAATCCATCATGGCAATGCACAAATGAGGAATTGCATAAAACTGAGCTGTGTTAATTTCAAATTCCATTAGAGGTGCTGGGGAGGAAAAAATAAGTTTGTCAAAAGCAAAAGAACAAAATTGATAGGAAAAATACCCTACTGTTTTTCAGCCTTTTAAATTGATGGTATGAATCAAGTAACAGTGTGTCCCTGGAGACCGGAAATGTCCCTATTTCCAGGCTCTTTACTGGCACCCCAGTTGCTTTACAAAATACATATATAAAGGTTTTTTTCCCCCACTTCTTGTAAACCCCTGCTGACTTGGCTCAACTCCCTCGGGCAACCAGTGAAACTGACAGTAGGCCTGCTGAATGCATCTGCACTTCAGTGATCAACCCCAACCATACCTCCCACACGTTGTCGCTCTGTATAGGATCTATTAGAGAGTCCCACCAAACCACCATACCATTTCAGAACCAGCCTGAGCACCCACAACTCCAGTTCAAGTAAGTGGAAGCTGCAGGTGATCAACAGTTCTGGAAAAATCCGGTCCACAGAATTCTCTGTCAAAATTTTCCTTTGCAGTATTACCAACTCCAGTTGTTTTAAAAAAAGAAAAAATCATGAGTAAGGCCTCAAAAACCGTGAGATTAAATAAAAGTTGGGCTCTTCTTATTTGTCTTTCGAGCTTTTAGTTTGCTCTTGGGTCACATTTTTCAAGCTTTTTCTACACAACCATGAGGGCTAGCAACTCACTTTTTAAAAAGGAAAGTTGAGATTCTCATGTATTTGCATTACTCCAAGAGCTGAGGCTTTAAAAAAAAAAGCCAAATATTGAGAGACCCACAAAAAAAAAAATGGCTAGAATTGGCAGCCCTGCGTTGCTGACCTCCTTGACTTCCCATCAAAATCATACCCCTTGTCCTAAAGCCCCTGTACTAGATGTCTTAGATTTTCATTGTGAAATCTGGTCCTCCTAGGCAAGAACAGCAGAAAGGGGAAAATGTGGCATTAAAAAAATGTGTGATTAGGCCACCCAGGATAGAAAAGGTTAACTGCCTCTTGGACAAGGAGAAGTTCCTGCAGACATATCAAAGAGAAGGAGCCACATGGAAACTCTGTTGCCTGCAATCCCCTTATGAAGATGGGTGACTCAGCAGCAACCCCATAGGGCAATGTTATTTAACAAGCCTGGCAGAATGCACTGGATACCCTTGGGGTTTGGAATCCAAAACAGCTGGGGAAGGAGAAGCAACAGTGGAGAAGATGTGAATCAGAAATTTTGAAAAATTTCAAGAGGCCACTTTTGTTTTCTCATCTATTCACTGTGAGTACATTTGTGCCACTCCCGTGCTTATAGTTTTTCTGATACCTCCCATCAGCCCTAGATTTTGTCCGGTAGGCACTCCTTCAATAGGTTGATATACCTAGAATGCAGGCTTATACCTTGATGAGATGGTATTAAAGGGTGCTGTGAGACTGCAAAGTCATTTTGCTTTTGACTCTTTAAAAAATCGGTGAAAGCTGTTGTCTGCGGGAGTTCGAATTTGTAAGTAACCGGCATCAGTATTGAACTTAAGCTTTCATCTGTTTGTACCCACGTTGTACAACAGAGAAATCTGATAATTCCCAAAACAGCTCATTCTGGGATGCTGATGGAGCTACTACCAGCTGACTGTCTGGCCCTTTATATTTTGCCAAATGCCACTTATCCGTTAACAGGAAAATACATTTAAGTTTTTTTCATATTTTAACCACTGGTGACTCCTGCCCAAGGAACTGACCTATAAAGGAAGCTTCTCCAAATTTCATGCACTGCAATATGGCTGCAAATACACCAGCTGCTTTTTTGTAAATTGTATAAAAGCATTACTGGTTCCTAGCTCTTAGGACCCTTTTGTGCTAGTGATGGACAATAGGTACGTCACTATCTGTCAGTCCTCTCACATCTGTTACCTCCGTGTGTTCATCGCCTTGCAGCATGAATTTCAGTGCAGCTTCAGATTTCTCTTTGCTCTTTTCAGTCACTGACCTTCCCCATTTAGCGCCGGGTCATCCTCACTTTATGCAGCTACTGTCCCTTTCTCCTCCTTATCATTCATCCTAAGGGAGATTTTCTGGCTAGCTAGCTGTGGCTAGGAGTTGACTGTTCCAGGGAAGCTCTAGCTTTTCTTCCCTCCATGCATGTTCCTAGTAGCCCTGCCTTTGAAGGAGTTAAGCAGCAGCAGTAGGTTATCTCCTGTGAGCTTGTCCAGGGAATGAATGTTATTTTAATCTCCATTATCTGCATAACAATGCTGTCTGTGCTCAGGAGGCAGATGGCAGTCTGATTTCTCTGCTAGTCATAATCTTTCTTTTTTTTGATGGGGAAGGGAGAAGAAGAATTCTTTATCTACTTCCCCAAGTCACCCCCTTTGCTAACATAATTAATGCATTAGATTCCCTTCTGTCGGGGCTTCTACTGAGAGAGAAATGATTATCACGCTCATTCTCTGTAAAAGGTTATGAGAAAAGTAAAATCTTTTTTGCGCATGTTTTTCCCCCAGCCAGTCTTATACAGGGATTAGATAAATAGTCTAGTGAGAGCATCGATGGCTTCTTTGAGACATCAGACTTTGCAGAACCTGTGTTTAAAATTCCCCCAGCTTGGCATGAATTCCCCCACGCTCAAACTGATTCCTGTGCCCAGAGTATGGCTTTGCTGTGTGCGACCACCTTTTCTTCCCTCTGATATCAGGTGTTGGTTCCTGCTTGCCACCCTGGGCTCTGACCCAAATGTGGATGATATCCTTGGATCTCCTCCACCTTGCCATTCTGGTGTTATATTTTACCCCCTGTTCTTCTCCTTTATTCCACCCTACTCCTGCTGCTGTTGTGGTGCTTTACCTTCCCCTCAGAGAGGAAGGATATGTTTACACATGCTTGAGAACTAAAGTTGGTTCTGTGCTGACAACTAGATGATGCCAGGTGCTGAAAGAAAAATAATAATTGGCCAAGTGAAGTAACGTCCTCTGCACGTCACTTGATGGCATGTTTGTCTGTTTGGATACAATATGATAGCTTTTGAATGCCACATCTGATTCATTCCAAAATTTCATGGAATATTCTTCGAATGCCATCAAGCTATTTCCCCCAGATGCATTAGTTTGATTTTAACCTTGAAAATCTGCAATCTCTAAAGTCCTATTGCATGAATACCTGCAAAACACAATAACATTGCTTCTCCTAAAGCAGACTGATGCAGCATGAGGGCTTGAACCTAAGGTGCATCTTGTATTGGTGCCAGAGTTGAACTGAAAACAAACGTGTGGACAGGCAATGGAATGGTCAGTGCTCTTGTTGTGATTACCAACATAGTGTCTGAGATGGAGTGCGAACAACTGGAAGACAGGCCTGCAGTGGTTTGTGTAGCATTTGATAAATACACATGGCTGAATTTACAAAATATCGATCTCATACCACCAACTCTGTCAAATCCCATTTTGCAGAAGGAGGCAACTTGACTTTCTCTAAAGGATTGAATTTTCCTGCCAGGCACCAGTCTTGTAAGTCCTTATTTTCCTTCTGGAAAATTCTCTCCTGTACTCTGAGCAGTATGACACCCCGCTACCACCACAGCTAACAGTCCTTGTATACAGTCAAACCTGATGTTTTGTTTTTGCTAAGTGCAGTCAAGATAGTTCACCACACTATCAAAACCTCTTTTAAATAGGGATTGATTTTTTTAGTAGGAAAACTAATCCAGTGGATTGCTAATTTCTTGCATCTATCAGTTTATATAATGATGTGTTGTGATCATATAGTTCATGCAGTGTTATTTTATCAAGTCTCTCATCCTTGAGTTTTTTAATAATAATGAAACTATTATATCATTTTTTTGATAGTGAATTACACAGTTAAGGCAGGAAACCCTTTTCAGCTCTACCTCCTGTTTTCCCTCAATCATAATATTTTTGGAAAAAAGATATTTTTATTTTGCGTATTTGGCTTTGGGTTAAAATTTAATTTTTGCAAAGTATGAGTTATGTGAGGCTGAAAAATATACTGTTCCCACTGCAAATAAAATAAAGTGACCACATTTTTGTTTTTCCTACACAGATAACTTTAAAAATGGTGGAATGGATAACGCTGATGTGGGAATAGCATTTACTGAGGGGTATGCTTGACCAAAATTAGGGGGAAAATATAATAAAGTGATGAGCGCTGAAATTATCTCTGAGTATGCTCAGTAGGCATCCATTAATCCACTAAGTGTATTTGTGTATGTGTTTGGGTTGGTATGTGGTATGTTTTTTTTGTTTTTTTTGTTTTTATGCAGAGCCTAATGAAATCCCTAGCAGGCACAGGGCTGCAGGGATAATTTGCATAAGATAGAGAGGCTGTAAATGAAAATAAATACAAAACACTTAACATGTCCATTCAGTGCTTCTGGCACCTTTTCTATATCATACAAATAAAACCCAGCTCATCTAAATGCAGCAAGAAACCAAGAGAAACCAAAGCCCACCTTATTCAGAGATGTGTCACCAGTGCACAAATCCCACCTCTCAGGGTCCCCCTCTGTCCCCAGGAACCTGGGAAAGAAGGTGGGCTTTCTGTCCTGAACTGAAAAGTGAGATTTAGATCAAAAGAGGAAATGAATCCCAAAGTTCAGGGCCCTCCCACTCTTTTGAACCCCATTAGTTTAAGCTTGAGTGCCTCCACTGATCACAACTGTAGCAGCAGGACATGAGCAGTGAAACTGTCTCTTCAATAAGCCAGTCCCAAGCTATTTAGGGCTTTATAGTTAGGGCTTCAAAATCAACAGGCAACCCAGGGCAGATCGCACTGGTGTCATGTGCTCATGGCAAAAACTCTGCAACCCTGGACATTGGACACTGTTTGTCTATGACTCTCTAACAGCAGATGAGAGTCTAACAATCTCCCTGGATTGCGGACTCTAGTAACAAATGGTGGATATATACTTGCAATTAAAGGAACAAATATAATCCCATATCTTCTGGTTGTTTCTTACATCCTACATACATCACTTCTGTCTTATCCAGATCAAGGCTCCTACTCAGGAAAGGATTTCAGCTCAGTGCTAACTTTAAGCACATGAGCTGTAGTCCCATTAAGTGCCTTGCTGAATCAGGGTCTAAGAGTCAACCAGCTAGCCCTCCTCCATGCTCCAGTATACCAAACACTAGGCTAGATATTTGATGGCACTGGGTGGTCATCAATGTACTGGAATATGCCCCAACTGATTGCATTTCCTCTCTTTCCCTACCAGGGCTGCACCAATAATGCTCTACTTAATGTTCTTTATTGTAGCCTCCTGTTTTTTTTTCTATGCCTTCTTCCATACTGGCCCTTATATCTACAGATCCTCCCTCTCCCAATGCATCAAACAACAGTCCTCTCTTCAATCAGCTTTCTTAATTCAAATTCCTCCTTAAAACAAACATCTCCTGAGAAACCTATCACTGTTAGGCCCCAAAGGAAAGAAATTTTTTTTTTTTAAAAAGATAAAATTTCATAACTCTTTTATTAGACTAGCATCTTTTAGTCTGGTGTATTTAAATTTCTGAATTGTACTGTATGCCAACATCATCTAATTTTATTCTATTCTATGTCTACATTTCCTGGGGCAGAGGTCACATCGTCCTCTGTTTTGCAGAGTGCCATACATGCTGATGTTACTCAGTAAATAGTAACATTAAAATTGAGCTTTTGTATGTAATGTTATAAATCTGTTTGGGCAAATATCAGCACAGCACAACTCAAATTCAGGATAGGTCACAAGTGACATGAGTTTGGTGGTCTCATCCTAGTCCCTGCTGGACCTCTTTCCACAGACCCAAACCATTATACACTTTGACATCACAGACAGACTCTTTTCAAGAGAGTCTGTAACAAGACTTGTACAGGTATTGCTGATCAGGACTTGGGTATATTGGCAAAGCTGTGCAGGGGAAGCTTTCATGGTTCTTACCTGTATTGTACTTTAGCTCTTTAGTCAGTATTGCAATTCCCTCATTTTTATAAGTATCAAATTAACATAAAACTCTTCAGAAAAAATTAAAACTTGACGATGACACTACTTTTAGTCACTTTGCCCAGTTTTCCTGGTGTTTTGAGTGCATTCCCACCCAACTGTTTAGTCTGGGGAACAGGTTAAAACTGCAGTATTTATCATTGCCAAGCCGTTTTCCACCCACCCCAAACAGAAAAGTTTCACTTTAAATGTAATGTATCCATTGGCAACTGTCACAAGTGATGGGAAGATAAACCTGTTAGAAAGGAAAATGCATGCCCTGCAGAGGCAGTGTGCTCAGCCATTGGGAGGATGAATGGTGAGCCATGCACCATTCAGCGAGGATCATCAACTGGCCTGTTTAAGTAGCAGCACTTTTTGTGTTCTGCAGAGAGTCTGTTGAGTAGCTCCTTAGATGATAGTCTGATGGGCAAAAGAATTAGAGGAAAGAAGATGTGGATTTCCCTCAGGAGCAAGAAAGATCTTTTAGGAGTGGGGAAGGAAGATGTCCTCCCGATTGATTTATACACATCTTTCCCAGTATTGAGCAACCCTCTGAGTAATTGTCTTAATAAATAGAGCACTTTTTTTGGTATTTACCAACTGTTGAAATCCGACGACTGTATGATTAGTATATCAAGCTATTCTATAAAGCCTCTTTGCTAATGCTCTACATATGGCTTGCATGGTATGGTGAAGCGAGTAAGTTCACTCCTCACCCAGGCAATGCATAGTGGTGCTTTTCCCCACTGTATGGATAGCAGGCGAGAGCTGGTCAAGGGATTTTTCTGTGTGTGCTGGATAAATCATTTTAGTCCTTTCATCTGTGGGATAAAGATGAGTCATTCCTGTATTTCAGAACTGACATCAGAGCCTTCTGTAAATAGCACACATTCAGAAATCTGAGAAATAGAACACCCCCATAAGTAGGAAATTTTAAGGTTACATAGCTAGTTTGTTTTAAAAACAAAACAAAAATTAGGAATAAATTTCAGCCCCAATGACAATCTGGAATTACGTTCTGAGATAAGGGACAGAATTTGTTTCCTCTTACTGACAACAGACTCAGTTACTAGTCATCATTTAAGAGATAAAAGGGGAAGCTAAAGCATTAGGAACATTTGCCAAGAAGACTGATAATAGAGAGAGTTTTAATGTGTGCACTGGGAACCTGGAAGTCTCCTCAGAGGTAGAGAGAGCAGCAATCTCTTGGGGAAAAGGAATGTTGGTGAAGCTGGCCTAGCTGGAAGAGAGCTCTTTATTGACACTATTGGAGGAGATATGCCATGACTTGGAGAGAGTGCCTTTATGCGTCAGAGGGTGGTGGTGTCACTGGCAACTCTTTGGGTTGAAAAGCCTTACCAGTAATTATGGAAATGATCCTAGGAAGTCCTGGGAGACTCCACCAGACACCAACCTATAAAAAATAGCTAACAAACACAATGTAAGGGCTGTAGTTATCTGTGGTCCAAGACCCAGGCCAACATCAAGTTCTCAAAAGCAAGTAAGAGAACAAGAAAAGATAAATAAGTTGCATGAATTGTGTTCTATTTTTCTCCTATTTGATTTGTTATGGCCCATTAGATGGCATTCTGATGACTTGCACACTAGGTCCAATGCATCTTGGCATTGGTTTGGTTTGGTCAGTTTGGTCCTGGGCTAGCTGCAGGAGTATGGGGGGATTTTTTTTAAACCTTCTGCTCTTATCTTAGGGGCTAGGTAACCTGTCTAGAATCATAGGACCGGAAAGGACCTCAAGAGGTCATCTAGTCCAGTCCCCTGCACTCATAGCAGGACTAAGTATTATCTAGCCCATCCCTGACAGGTGTTTGTCCAACCCGTTCTTAAAAATCCCCAATGATGGAGATTCCACAACCTCCCTAGGCAATTTATTCCAGTGCTTAACCACTCTGACAGGAAGTTTTTCCTAATGTCCAGCCTAAACCTCCCTTGCTGCAATTTAAGCCCACTGCTTCTTGTCCTATCCTCCAAGGTTAAGAAGAACAATTTTTCTTCCCCTCCTTGTAACAACCTTTTACGTACTTGAAAACTGCTATCATGTCCCCTCTCAGTCTTCTCTTTTCCAGACTAAACAAACCCAATGTTTTCAATCTTCCCTCAAAGATCATGTTTTCTAGACCTTACTCATTTTTGTTGCTCTTCTCTGGACTTTCTCTAATTTGTCCACCTTTCCTGAAATGTGGTGCCCAGAATTGGACACAATATTCCAGTTGAGGCCTAATCAGCGCGGAGGAGAGTGGAAGAATTACTTCTCGTGTCTTGCTTACAATAGTCCTGCTAATACATCCCAGAACGATGATTGCTTTTTTTTTAAACAGAGTTACACTGTTGACTCATATTTAGCTAGTCTTAGCGCAGGGCAAGGGAATCCATCACTACTCTAAATTGTTCAAGTTCATGTGTTAGTGTTTTCATCAGGTATATGCTGTCATGAAGGAAAGAAAAATAATCAGTTAAGAGCCTTTGATAATGAAGTTGCAGATTTATTAGCAAAAATTACAATAGGCTGAAAAACTCTTTTGCTGTGGGGTGACCTGCTTCATTGCTTCTCTCCTAAACATTTGTATTGCCTCTGCTGAGCCCCAGAGCCCAGTTTTTAGCATTCTGCTGGTCTGTGCTGTTTGACAACTTCTCAGGCTGTCTTTTCACTGGGATTAAGTCAGTGACTCCTATTGTTCCGTGTGGTATGTTTGATGGTCTCTAGCATAGCAGATCATTCAAGGCACATTCTGATCTCTGGTTTGTCACCAGTGCAGACTAGTGGGTGGCTCCTATTTTGTACAGATTCAGACAGCAAGACAAGCTGTCTAGAAGCTCTTTCATGGCATTTCCGTGCCATTCAGCTAAATGATAACCTGGGACAAGTGGGTACCCTGCATAATGGCTCAAGAAAGACTATTTTACAGATTTCTGCTCCCTTCTCTTTTCCCCTGCTGGTTTATTACCTTGTCTGTCCCTCCTCCTTTTTCCTAAGAGAACCACCTTTTCCCCCAAAACTGTGGAATCTCGTTGACAAAGGTGTCATCTGTGAGGTCGGTCTAGGACACCTCTTTCAGGGCACATACTTTGGACTGTGTCCAGTTACCAAAATGCTTGGTCCTCCACCTCAAATGAATGAGCCAGTTTCTGTCAGAGATTCAAGATGGAATTTTGTGGGTCCATTATGATTATTGCTAGCCCAAAGGACTTCCTGGTGTACCTGCACACCCCTTTACTCGAGTACATCAAAATGAGCCTGCATTTGGAGTAGGAGTACACCTTTTACAGAACAGGACTGTGCCATTTGAACTAGCAACAGGATGAAGAATACTCACGAAAGACATGAGCGTGGTTGTGGTAGCCATTAACAGAAAGGTATATTGTGTAGTGCCTTATCTGGGCAATTGGCTTATTCAAGCCCATATGTGTCAGGAAGCTCTGTCTTCGGTGAATGAATAGAGGGACCTGTTCCATCCCATGGGCTGAGTGTTTGGATCCCATCTCACAACTAGAGTTGCCAACTTTCTAATTGCACAAAACCAAACACCCTAGCCCCGCCCTTTCCCCAAGGCCCTGCCCTCCGCTCACTACATTCCCCCTCCCTCAGTGGCTTGCTCTCCCCCACCCTCACTCACTTTCACTGGGCTGGGGCAAGGGATTGGGGTGCGGGAGGGGGGTACAGGCTCCAGGGTGGGGCCAGAAAGGAGGAGTTCAGGGTGCGGGAGAGGGTGAGCGCTCTGGCTGGGGGTGTGGGCTCTGGGGTAGGGCTGGGGATGAAGGGTTTGGGGTGCAGGAGGGAGCTCCAGGCTGGGGAGTGGTGCTGAGCGATTTGGAATGTGGGAGGGGGCTGCGGGTTGAGGCACGGGGTTTGGGTGCAGGAGTGGGCATGGGCTCTGGGGTGGGGCTGGGGATGAGGGGTTTGGGTGTAGGAGGGGGTTCTGGGTTGGGGGGGCTCAGGGCTGGGGCAGAGGGTTGGGGCACGGGCTTACCTTGGGCGGCTCCCAGTCAGCGGCACAGTAGGGCTAAGGCAGGCTCCCTGCCTGTCCTGGCACTGTGCTGCACCCTGGAAGTGGCCAGCAGGTCCGGGTCCTAGGCGGGGGGGCCCAGAGGCTCAATGCGCTGCTCTCACCCGCAGGCACTGCCCCACTCACCCCCCACCCCCACCCCTCCCCCGAGCTCCTATTGCCTGATTTCTGGCCAATGGGAGTGCAGAGCTGGTGCTCAGGGTGGGGACAGTGCGTGGAGCCCCGCGGACCCCCCCTAGGAGCCAGATCTGTCCGCCGCTTCCGGGGCGCAGAGTGGTGCCAAGACAGGTAGGGACTAGCCTGCCTTAGCCCCGCTGCACTGCTGACTGGACTTTTAACGGCCCGGTCGGCAGTGCTGACCGGAGCCGTCAGGGTCCCTTTTCAACCGGGTGGTCCGGTTAAAAATTGGACACCTGGCAACCCTACTCACAACAGTCTCATTTTATAGTTCTTCAAGTTAGATACGACTCTGTGCCCTTCCCCTCAGTAAAGACATCCCTCAAATGATTGCTTAGCAGGCTGAGCTCTGAGATGCTTCTTTAAGGATCTCCCAGAATCCATATCACCACAGAGTATAAGAATTATGACTAAAAAGACCTTCCCTTCTCAGTTGCTCAGCTTTCAGTCTCTCTTAATGTCTTTGTCACACTTGTTCTCCTGCTATCCTTAGAGCTCCATGGCAGACAAAAACAGGTAGGAAAAAGAGCCTTTCAGAGCAAATAGAAACAAATCTACAACTCTTTCATGCCATCACACATCATAAAGAAGACCACATAGCCACTTTTTCTCTCTTGCAGGGTGTCTTTACGTTTCAGCTTTGAAAAAACTTACATTGAGGAGTAAGGAAAGAGGTGGAGCCAGAAGGCTCAATGTTACAGAAACGAGAGCTTCTGATTGGTTGCCTCCCTGCCTCAGTCTGCATAGAATTGTGCATTGGTTTGTACTGGTGGAAAGCAGAGCTCAGAAATGTATTAGCAGGTGAAAAATTCTCCTTTTCAGGCAATCAGATCTGAGTGGAACTAGCTGCTCTGTATCCATCCCCAGATGACATGAGTGAGGGACACACTGACTTCCAGGTGAGCTGAATTCCTAAGACCCCCTCCAGGGATCAAAACCAAAGGGTTAGAGACCTCAGAAGACACATTTCCTTTGTGGCCCACACTCTTCACTTCACAATCAGATTATCCTCTCACTTGAATCGTTTTTACAGTAGTGAGATTCAACTGACTTCATTTGAGTTACTCCTTACTTACAGTGGTGTAATTGAGGTCAGAATCAGGCGCTTTGTACTGAAATCTGAAGCAACTGATCCATATTTCTGTGGCTAGTTTAATGAGAAAACTGAATGAAAGAGGACAAATTTTGAGATAATTGGACTCAGGAGGTTTTCTTTTCCTCCCCACTCCCCCAAAGTAGATTAAACTGTTGATGTTTTCATAAAAGTACTTTTGATATAGAGAATTTGTAATGGCTTTGGAGCTAGATTTCCTGCTCCTGAAGTTGTACTGCAAGAAGTAGGTAGTGTTTAAAAGACTGGCCTGTTTATTGACATAAGTGTGAATACAGTAGACTAAAACAGACTGTGAGAGAGAGAGAGAGAGATGTAATATCAGTACGGTCTGTGTATGCAAGTGATATATGTGTGTGTGCTTTTATATATCCTGCAGGTGCATAATTATGTGAGTTAGTAGTAAGGATGGATGGTGTTGAAGATACCATTTGTCAAATAGTATTTAATTTGCACTGAGCTCCCAAATATTGTGATGCTAATACTGATTTAGAAGGTTCCTATTTTTTTAATCCATACCAATTCTGTAGTTAACTTACTTAAAGGTACTTCAGTAGGCTATGCAGACTTGAAAAAGTTGCTCATGTCATCGTAAAGAGAAACTGCACAACAGCAACTAACTCCTTTGATGTCAAATATGTCTTGAGCTGTTGGTGTTGGCGCTGGTGCAGGGGGTTCAAGCAAGTTCATGTCTGAGTGCTGGTTTTGACCAAATGAAAAGAATGAGGAAGACAGCACGTGCCTGGGACTCATCCTTTGTCAGGAGTGGGCTAGACATGCATCCCGGTTTAGGGGGTCTTTGGCAGTCCTCTTCCCACATTTGTCTTCGGAACACACTTTCCTCATGCCACTAATACAGAATATTTTTTTTAAAGAATCACTGTGGTCTACTCTAGTGGACTGATCACAGGCTGCGATGCCAGGAACTTAGGCGTTTTCATCCTACTTCTGCCATGGACTCACTGTGTGACCTTGAGCTAACTGAAAGCCATATTTGAGGATTCATTAGATAGTGCTTATACTACACTTTGTAAATGTAATGCAAAGTGTAAGCACTGAGCATTACTTCCCCTGCCCACCTGCACCAAACTGGAACAAGGCTTTCTTCCTCATGGATCTACATGTCCATGTGAGTTGGTGTGTGTGTGTTGGGGGGAGGGGAGAAAAGGGGCATGAGACTTAATTTAGGAGTACTTTGATCGGTTTAATATGTATATAACATATGCTTATATGGCACCTGTTGTCTAAAAGGATCCCAAGGCACTTTACTATCCATAAAACCACTGACTCACCCACCACTTAAGTGCAGCCATTCCTGGGCAAAAGCCTGGCGACTCTTTTAAGAGCTCACAGCAGCAGTGCACAACAGTTTAGAACAGGAAGTGAGAAATGCCTTTTAAAATTATAATTAAAGGGGGAATCTAGTTAGGCATAATATCACTGTCCCAAAGTGGTATTTGGCCAGAGCAACTGAATTAGCATCAAGAAAAGGAGTACTTGTGGCACCTTAGAGACTAACCAATTTATTTGAGCATGAGCTTTCGTGAGCTACAGCTCACTTCATCAGATGCATACCGTGGAAACTGTTACTCTGAAACCTGAATTAGCATCCTCCCTTTGCTTAAAGTGCTGTGAGAACTGTGATGAATGCAAATGTTCCAAACTCTGCATCTCAACCAAAAGGCTGCATCTCCGCTAGGACGTAATTTTATTGCTAAGACAATGGGAAGCGCACTACCTACTTCATCACCAACATCACTTTCTCCCTGGAATGGAGAAAGTGGCTGGCTGGCTAGAGGGGAGGGTCATATTTTGGGATTTAGGAATATGTTATGTTGGTCCAAGTGTTTGGAAGCTATTTTATATTCCATTGCAGCTTTGCTATAAGCAGGTTTGGTCAGTAGAATGTGATGTGAAGGGCTCCCACTCCACTACGCTTATTAGATTAAAAGTGAACGACTTAACTAGTCCCAGACATTTTGATCTCTGATGTGACATATGGAGTTTCACTGCCATGGAATCTGTGGGATAGGCTTAGTGATGATTTTCAGAAACATTGCACTGTTCAAAATATATTGTGAAAAAACCCTGCATTGGCTTGGGATGGTTAGAGATCTCCTCCATCATCTCTAATCTCTGTGATTGTAACTGTTTTTGGAGTTGTTCTGAATTAATGCCACTGACAACTTTATTCAGATTGAGTGTGCCTAAAGGTACGGAGCCTAGTAGAACAATGGGTCTTTGTGTAATTGTTCTTGGGTCCATTGAGAATGTTTTGAAATAGAAAAATAGTTTCTCTTTATATTTAAAATATTCTGTTGCCTGTGTGTCTAAGATTTGCTTTTGCTTTGCATAGCTGGCCTTGAATTGGGCTGGAGGCAGGGAAAGGTAAATAAATAGGCGGGGGGAATTATTGAAGCATTATTGTTTAAGCAGCATTGTACGTTTCAGAGGAAGGAGTCTCTATTCTGGAACCCTGGGTCTGTAGAAAAGAGCTGTTACAGAGAGTGTGGTTCAGTGGCTCTTAATGGGAGGGCTAGATTGTCTGTCTGGCATGTGGATAGCACTTAGGGTATGTCTACCTGGCAGCTGGGAGTGTGGACAGGCAGACGCGCGCTAGTTCTGCTGGAGCTAGCGTGCTAAAAATAGCAGTGTGGTCATAGTGGCAGAGATGGCAGATTGGGCTAGCCGCACAAGTACAATCCCACATGACCCCATGGGTATGTACTTGGGCAGCTAGTCTGAACTACTGCCCATGTTGCCTTGACCATACTGTTGTTTTTAGCATATTAACTTGAAAAAAGGTAGCATGTGTCTGCCTACCCAGGCTGGGAAACATCCTCCCAGCTGACGTACAGACATACCCTAAAGCAGAAACATTGGCTGTTGGATTCTAAGGGTTTGATTCTTTTCTTATTGACATTGGAGAGATAGATTAAAGCTCTAATTTGCAGTGAAGAGTTTGATTCTCCTATTATTGACCTCACTGGCAAAATAGGAGCAGGAATGGGCTTTGCCGTTTTTCTCTGTGGGAGGTTTATCTGTGTGTGTTGGGGGGGGGAGGGGGAGGATTAAAATGAAGCAATGTACATTGCATTGTTATTGACCTTACTGTGGGTTTTTTTTTAATATTTCCCCTTTCCTCTGTTTGTTGCTTTTAGTGAACAATTTTGTATGGATGATTCTAGGAACAAAGCACATATACATGGTTAGAATTGCATCTTTAATTTGATGCTTAAATAATTAAGTGGTTAAAATACCTATTTACTTTATACCTTCCATCAAATGCTTTAACCTAGAATTAAGGTTGGATAATAGAGAACACTTTAGGAATAAAACCTATGAGTGTTGTTTCTTCAAAACAGCTGATGTTTTTCAAAAGTACTCTGCATTGGCCTACTTCTGTTTTTCATTGACATGAATAATAAAACTCCCATTGACTCCAGTAAAAAGAGAGTCAGTCCAACACTGAGCACTTCTGAAGATCCCATCTTTATACGTTGTCTTTACAAACATGGGCTTGTAAATAAAAAGTTAAGATTCCACATAAGAACTAAAACAAACTCTCTCCATATATTTGGAAGTGTAAACATGTACACAGAAGGTCACCTGAATAACCTTAACTGTATCTCTGTGTTACCTCCAACTTTTGATACTGTCCCCGGCATATCCTTTGGACCTAATTTGTAATAGCCCTTCTATTGCATGAATAAATATGAATGGGTTTACAAAGCTTCAAAGTCAGTTTTCATAAGACTGCTGATATCTTAAATTTGGAGGAACCATTGTATTTCTAGCATTTGTATGAAGAATGCAATACTGTAATACATACTGAAATGCATGGCATTCATACATACCTTGATTCCAGTATTCTTCACCACCTGCTACCACTGTGCTTTTAACGTGAAATTCCTGTAATTAAATTTTCTAGGCTTAGTGGGTTTATGTTTGTTAATAAGGTAGGAATATGTTTAATAACCTATATATTTAGAGCTATGTGTACCTTTGGGACTCAGTGCAACACACTTTTCCAGTGCAATCTTGTTTGATTCACAAAGTGGACAATCATTACAGATATATTTCTGTGTACTAAGTATAAGCTTTAAAAAGCCGGGAGGTATGTGAGTTTATGATGAAAGCACAGGTGGAGTTTGGTTTCGATAAGATGACAGTATGCTGTCATACTAAAATTAAATGTATTGTAGTCTTGTGGTTTTAGTTTTAGAAGCCACTGATAAACTTACGCTAGTGTTAGCAGTGCACACTATCTCAAGTTTATGGCTGTTGTCAAAGCAATGGTAGAGGGCCAGAGCCAAAGCGGTTTGAATAACTGCAATGTGCATTTCCTTACTTAAGTGTTTTTCAACTTTTAATTTCCAGGGTTTCTAAAGTTGTGTTTGTGTGTTACTAGTGACGTGTGTTCCTTCCTTTTTTGAAATAAAATTATAATGCTCTCCTAGTAAGAGTTGGGGTTGTTTGGTTTGATTTGTTTTTTCTTTCCCTTGAAGTGCCTTAGTTTGTTCCTTCAACTTTAACTTCACCCTAATGAAGTCTTGCCTGGGAATTTCTAGGATTTTTTTAATGTTCATAAATTGCTAAAAATTACTCCATTCACGACCGTTTATCCTTTTATTGGCTCTATATAGACTGAAGTCCATGCAGGGCTTGTAAATGCTGTGGAGTTTACCAACCCTGCAAGATCCCATAAGAATCTGTAGCTTTAGATAGATCTGACTTGTGCATTTAATTGTGTCACTCATCTGGAGAGAATGGATCTTAAAATAAGCATGGGGTGCATATTCCGGTGTCAGAAGCAGACTCATGCACACATTTTAATATGAGGAGGGGATCAATGCAGACTTTAAAAGAAGGTAAGTATACAGAAGGATGCATTCCTTCCTCTTTTAATATCTAGCCCCAGCTCCTGTGCACCCAAATTAGTCAGTCATCCCTCTTCAGTTAGTCCAGCTGAACAATTAGATTTTCTAGGTTTAGCGGCCTTGAGTTAGGAGGGGATAAAATAGTTTTAGATTTTTATTTTCAAATGAGAACAGTTCAACATTGGAAGCACCTTATGCAATCTTCCTCCATTTTCTGAGGGGGAAAAAAGCTGCTATAGCACAGAGCCATATATATCAATTTTCAGACAGAATAGTTTAATTTTATTGTAAAATGTGGCAAATGGGGTCAAGATTACTTTAGAGTGGAATGGGAGATTAACTAGCTGCTGTCACCACACCTTCTGCCCCAGATCAGTGGTGATTAGGTAAGTGCCAAGCCTGTTGGAAAACTTTGGGTGGTATCCTGGCCCCACTGATATCACTGGGAATTTGGCCATTGACTTCACTGGGGGTCAGAATTTCACAGTCCACTTTGTATATAAGTAAATATATTGTTTGAAATACACATGAAGGAGACTTATAGAGTCTGTTTTTGCAGTCCTGCCAGTTTCCACTCCCACTGTGTGGAAAATCCATGTATGCACTCAAGTCTTTGTATAACTTACAACGACAAAGAACTGGATAAATATTTTGGGAGACTGGGTAAAAAAAGTTCCCCTTGCCTTTTAATGTCATGTCCTTCAACTACAGCAGTGTCTCAGGGGGAATCAAGATATTTGTTATACATTCATTAGCTTAGCCAAACTCTGTCTTATTATGATTATGCCTATTAATGAAGGGATGGGATCTGAGTTACTACAGAGAATTCTGGCTGGTGAATCTTACCCACATGCTCAGGGTTCAGCTGATCGCCATATTTGGGGTCAGGAAGGAATTTTCCTCCAGGGTAGATTGGAAGAGGCCCTGGGGGTTTTTTGTCTTCCTCTGTAGCATGGGGCACAGGTCACTTGCTGAATGATTCTCTGCACCTTGAAGTCTTCAAACCATGATTTGAGGACTTCCATAGCTCAGACATAGGTGAGAGGTTTATTGCAGGAGTGGGTGGGTGAGATTCTGTGGCCTGCATTGTGCAGGAGGTCAGACTAGATGATCATAATGGTCCCTTCTGACCTTAATATCTATGAATGTGTTTTATGGATATTCAGGCTACTGTGCTAACAATTGATAATGGCTTTAATGAACTATTTGTAAGAAATACAGTAATACCAATAGGAGTGAAATCAGACCATTCAGCCTCTGGCAGTTTAGTAGTCTTGCATCCAGCTTCCATGTACAGCAAGCAGTCTCTGTCAGCCCCTGACCTCATTAATACACATAAGCAACAAGGTGACTCCAGCTCACTGAGGCTGCTGTTCATTCTGTAGCTAGGTGACACAGAAGATTTGATGAGTTCAAGGAGGATCATTCTGTTTTCTGCAGCACCAGGTACCTCCTCCTCAGCCTCTGAAAGGCCTGAAGTTGTTGCATACTGGTGCTGTACATTTGCATGTCTCAGATCTGGCAATGGACAGACTAAGATTAAAGAACTATTTAATAATTTGGGGAGGAAGGGATTGTGCTAAAGATGACTGGTGATTTTCCTCCCTTACTTGTATGTTTTCATTTTGGTTACCAAATAAAATAACTTTGGCCAGGTACGGAAGCTTTTTGCTCTCTTTTTGTTTGTTTGCTTACTTTAAAGGATACAAAGTATTGATACTATAAGGCACGGAGGGGTGCTGAAAGGTGCTGATATTTAAAACATCAATAGAGTTTTGTACCTTGTTTTCCCCGTTATGGCTAGAGCAGAAAGGATAGCGAGATCTCCTCCGAAATGCAGAGGGCTGTCTACAGAACTGAGGTGTCTGCACTGCCACTTAAGGCATCACATACTGTGGGGCTAAGAGTAAGTGGATAATAAGATACATCTTAAAGAGCCAAGTTATTTTTAATGTCTATATGGTATGTTTCTTTTTAGGCTTTTCTACAACGATCATCATGCACCTCACAGCCATGAATGAATTTATCATCGCAATGTCTCAGTGACAGCATTATTATTATTGTCGCTGTTTTACAGATAAGGTTCAAGGCTCAGAGGGCTTAAGTGATTTGCCAAGGGTCATGCAGGGGATCTGTGGCAGAATCTCAGACCTCTTGAGTTCCAGGCCATTGCCTTAATGCAAGACCTTCCTTGCTTTTCTTGTTAAAGTCAAATTTTCTCTTAGCTAATGTCCTGATGATATCATTTTGCTGCAGGGTCTGTCCACATAATTTAAAAACAAAACCCAGATAAAGCCACTTTTTTCTCTGAGGTGGCCTCTGCACATTCCCATAGTGGAAGCAAACCCCATTGCCACTGAACTTTGGGAACCCACTGGAAATCAGTTACTGTTGGAGTGCTAGAATGCCTTTCTGTAGCACTGAGCATTTGGAGTCTTGTGATCCTATCCACCTCAGTTCCTTCCCTATCTGTGGGACCACCTCTGTGTGTCCAGAACGATTTCTGGAGTTTTATACACAAATTTTCCTCTCATTTTATATGGTGGTGATTAGGTAGTTGTTATTAATAAACATCTATATCCAAAGCCCCTTTCATCCTTCAATTCCTGTCCCATTACATGGTTGGTTTTCAGATTGGTTCTTACCCAGGGCAAGTGCATATCAGCCAATCTGTCTCCCAAGGATTCAGATAAGAAGAGCAGATTTGAGTGGTCTGCGTACTATTACTGTATGTTCGTTAAGTAGATGTAGAAACCCACTGTTTGTCTTACCTGGGAGAAACCCATTCTCTGGATTGCTGCTTGGCATATGGGGTCTTCCTACCTTAGCCCTTACCTACTGGCAGTAGAGGACCTGACCTTCATAAGGAGGGAGTCTTATGGGCCTGGTCATTGGATCCAGCACTGAATCAGCTTCTTACTCTTGGTCAGCCCCGGTACTGCCTGAGGTGGACTTGAAGGTTCACTGGGAAAACTCTAAGCAGCAGGGGTGCTTGGGGAAGTTGGGGATCACGTTTTCCCAGTGCATCTATGAGGAACTCTTACTTAGAGGCTTCTCCAGTCAAGTTGGTAATCCATCATGGGCTCCCTTCCCTTGCCCTCCCTTTAGAGCTTGAGGATTTTGTGGCATTATTCTCAGGGGCCTCCCTTTAACTTTGATACTTGGGGCATCCTAAAATACAGCTGTGAAGCCTGCCACTCTACCCCACTGTTCTGCTCCTCTTTGTACAACTAAGTAAGGTGTTATCTCCATTGCCTCCACCCCTGCTAGTTCCCGCATCTGCCAGTTCCTGCATTGTCTCCTGCTTTGTCCAGAATTCATGATCACCTAGCTGGGTTAGATGAGAAGGAAGAGGTTGAAGTCATGGAACCACCCATTCCTGATGCGCAGGAAGTGGCTGCCTCCTTCCCAACTTCCCCTCAGAACAATATCCTCTGCCCAAATCTGTTCCTTGTTTTCACAGTTTTGGGAGCTGTTGGACCCTATAGAAAAGGTTCATCTTACTCCCAGTTCATTGGTAATGCCACAAGTCAATGAAAGTATGAAGAGCTCCCAGCTAGGTCAGACCTTCCTGTCAAAGACACCAAAAATATGGCTTTTGGGGGGAGAAAGGTCTATTCCTCCGTTGTTGTTGTTTAACATTTGTCTTGCCGCATAGCACCTAGAGGCCGCATGCAATTTGGTGTCCTGTTGTGTTAGGTACTGTACAAACATATAATAAATCTCTGTCCTTGTCTAAGAGACAAGACATCAGCAGTGGATGAGACGGAGGCATGGGGGTGGGGGAAGGAGGATGGGGTAACAAAAATAATAGGCTGCGTTAGCACATACTAGCTGTGTGTGCAGTCATTAGCCAAACAGAGCAGTAAGTGTAACCCCCTGCCTAGCTGATATCAGATGGCTGCTTAGGCATCACCGAGGTCAGATACCAAGCAGTTATGGTCAAATACCAATTCCATCTTTTGGGGATTCCTCTTCGCTCCCTGTCTTCCTGAGGAGCAGAAACAGATAGCAAAGGAACTAGTGGCTGATGGATTTGTAGTGTCCAAACACATACAATGCTTTGGACTCTGGCTTGGATGGGGACATCAGCTATTTCTCAAATCAATGGGCCTTTTAGCCTGAGGCTCAGGCTAATGCTGAGAGGTTGATGTATTCCAAAGGGAGCTTCTCTTCACCCACAGAACAGATTAAACACTGGAGAAAATGAAGTACATCAAGTCCATTGTTTGATCTGTCGGCTTCCTGCAACTGGAATGGGAGGGCCTGAAGAGGAAAGGTTCCCTTCTCATCTTCCTTCCAGTATCAAAGACGTTATCCTAGGTCCACTGGCTTCCAATACCAGGTCCAGAATGTTCATCAAAAAGGAAAAATGGTTTCCTCTTCAGTGAAACTGAAGGTTTTGGAGCTATGTGAAACAAATGTGTGCATTTCAGACTACTTTATGTTTGGTGTGCTAGGTTTCTGATGGGTTTGATTGGTAAATGATAGTTAAAACCTGGCAAAAGCAAGCTCTTTTGTGATGTACGTTAAAATAACAATTTTTTCTGGATTTTTAACTTGACCTGATCATGTTGCTGGCAACTCCCTTAATGGCCCAAGCGAACAGTTTCATAGGGATTGGTCTTGAACTGTAGTTGCATATTTGAAAACTGCAACTGCATAGAGAGACCAATTCCCCAGCTAAGGTGCACTGTAGACTTGAAATTGGTGATTTGTGTGTCTGTGTGCGTGTCTGTCTCTCTCTTTCTCTTTTAGTGCTAGTTAAAGGAGCTGGACTGATAGTATGTGAAAACTGAATCTTCTGTTTATGTACAGAAGATGGAGAGCACAGTGGAAGTGCAAGCTTCCTCAAACTGTCCTGCCAGTATTCCTCAACCCAACCCTGGCGTGGATCATCTCTAGGAATTGGCGGGGGGGAGAGGAGCTAAGTCTGGGAAGAGCATTTGGTCCTTGGCCTCTATTAGGCTGCAAAGGGCCCAGTCCCGCAAATGCTTATTTGTGCTTGACTCTTCCTCCAGATCAGATTGGTGGGGACTTTCCCCCCCATTTCTGTCTGCAGCATAGATTGCCTGCTAGAAGTATCTGGGCATATCTCACTGAATGAATTCCCTTTCCTTGCAGAGGCCATGGGTGTTCTTGCACCTCAGTCCCTCCTATTCCCTGCCTCTGGCACAGAATACTTTAGTCTCCTGTGGACTGAAATGTGTTAGTCCAGCTCAAGAAATTGGACTCAATATAGGGGTATTAGGGTGAAATGTAATGCTTGTGATATACAGCAGGTCAAACTAGGTGATCATAAGGTCCCTTTTGGCCTTAAACTCTATGAAACTATTACATCTTTGGAACTATGGGCATAACTTCACTCACATGAGTAAAACTAGGGACATACACCAGGATTTGCAGGACCTGAGCCAAGCTTATGAAAATTTATGTAAAGGTGGGCACTTGCCCACTAGGAGCTTGAATATTAGACTGTGGAAATTGCCATGGAAAATGCATTAGATCATAATCTGTCCCTGTGAAAATGCAGCCTGTAGTCCTCACAGAGAGGACATATCAGATATTAAATTGATACTAGGTTTTACCATAGCCAACAGGCTAAGTAGAAATAGCCATCTTCCAGCGCTATAACAGGCCGCACTCTTAGATGCCTGGATAACATACCTGTCCAGGACGTGTCCATAAAGCAGTTTGAGATACTAAGGGGCTCCAAAGGTTGCAGTCCTGTGGTATATGCTCCCTGACTTATCATGGAATGTGACAAGTGCTTTGCTGTGCTCTGGGGTCTGTGTTTCACATCCTGTCCTGTTTGCTTGGCTAACGAGGACAGACAGCTCCATCTATGCTGCACGTACCCTGTTTAAGATATCATCTCTCCAAGAGACATTTTGAAAGGGTGTTCCCTTAAATAGGATGCTGTCAAAGAGAATTATAGTTACAGCATTTATTAATGCTATTTGCAAGACAGAAGGCATACAGCATAGGAAATGGGCAATAAAGATTGTGGGCCAGATGCTGAGCTGGTGTAAATTGTCATAGCTCCAGTAACTTCAGAGGATCTACACCCATTTTTGTCAGCTGAGGTTATGGCCCAGAATGTACAGTTACAGCATTATTCAAATTGTCCATTGAGATGTTTGTGCTATTTGGGAACTTTGTTACCAACAAAACTTTTCACAGAGACCATCAAACAGCAGTTAGAAGGTAAGGACTTCTAGTCCTTGCTGAACTGGCTGGAATTGAGCCAGTGACCTAGAGATGAAAGACTCTGTATCCCATTACCAATATCTTGTACCATCCAATCCCCCTTCTTCTACCCCTCAGAGGGGTGTATAGTATAGATTAAAATAGATGGGCATGGGATAATTTTGTGATTTTAGCTGGGACCCTTTTCATGTCCATGCCAGGCATTGTAAAATCAACTGCCTAAAAATCATGATCTTCTGAGTTCCAGAGAATCTCCAACAAGATGCTGATTGCACTCTACCCCCTTCCATGATGTGCAGTACCTTGAAGGAGTGGGCTCCAAGGCAAATCTTTAAGAGTAATCCTATGAACAATATTGCACATCAGGGACTGGATCCTCGGCTGGTGTAAATCAGTATAGTTCCATCAATGACAGTGGGGCTACGCCAGTTTAAATTAGAAGAAATTTTGGCCCAATATATGTTTTCTGGAGTCTGAGGTTAATATTAATAGATTCAAAGGTGAGACTGGATCATTACGATGATCTTTTCTGATCTCCTGCAAAACAGGTAATAGATCTACATCCATTGATTCTTGCATCAAACCTAATAGCTTGTGATTGAGCTTGAAAATATTCCATGCCCCAAAACTTTATTAATGCAATTGTTTGCTCAGTTGCGCCTCATTCACCTATATTCAAAACTGAAAACTAGGATATCAAGAGTTAAGTTTGAATTACTTTAAACATCTGAAAACAGAAAATGCAAATTAAGGAACAAGTCACCCCTGCAACACAACCTTAACTGTGCCCTCTTTGAGCGATGCCTTGTGATGCCAATAACGTATATACTAGCACTCTACTCTTACAGAAGCTACGTAACACTCTGGGAATGGAGCACATAAGCATTTTAAGACAAAGTCTAACTCCTTCTCTTTCCTAAGGCAAAACATGGGGTTAGGTCAGATATAGCAAACAGGAGCTATCTACACCTGGCTTATTGACGGAAGAGGGGACATTAAAGTCTTGAGTGCAACTGAAATAAATATTCTGGAAGGGCACGAGGCACCACCCCAGGCAACCTTAACTCTGTATTTAAAAATGTTTTTGATGTTTAATTTCCTTTGTTATTTAAAAACAATTTCTCAGCATCCTTATGTACCACAGCCCAGCACCCCATCTCCACTGTCTCTGGTTTCTTGGTAGTGATACCCTAGCCACAGAACGCACGACTGCAGTAGTTCCTTCATTGCCCCTGCATTATCTCCTCGTTTCCTGTCTCCGTCTGTCCAGCGCAGCCTGGTTCTCTCTCTTCAGTCCACCTGCCCTCAGAGAGGTGGGTGTTAGATGGGACCTGCAGATTCAGGAGCTGGGAAGAAGATGCAGGAATAATGCAGGGAGTAGCATGGAGTAAATGGGGATATTTTTGAAGGCAGGGAGACAGCCATTGGGGAGCATGGCTATGGGGGTTTTGGGGCACAGAGCTGAAGCCCCCCCAACATCTGCCATTGTGCAGCTCTGACCCACTCATTTCCACCCCACTCTTCCCTGCACTGCTCCAACACCCCAAATTTTCCCTTAGTGCTAAGACTTCCCTGTGACAGGTTTCCCCTCTTCGGCGTGCCACCTGGGACTGGGGTGCCACTGAGCCCCCCTGACCCACTAGCCTGGGCTCCCTTTCACACTGTGTTGCTGTGATAAATTGCCAAGCTCTCCAAGCTTGCTCCTTCACCAGCATTCACACAGATAGGGACACACGTAGCTGCAGCTTCACACACACATGCTGAGATCAGCTCTGCATGGGAAGGCTCAGTTAAGGCACCTCCCAGTTGTTAAGGCACCCCCTTTCCCTCTCTCCCCCCCGAGCGTAAACCCAAAATTATACCGTCTTGTGCTGCACAGGGAAGTGTATAGTGTGAGCTCATAAAATTCGCTCCCTCCCTCAATGTGGAGAGAGATATGCAACTACTTTCTGCCTCTAGTCATAATTTCCACACACTGGTTGTAGACAAAACAAAAAACAAGTTTATTAACTACAAAAGATAGATTTTAAGTGATTATAAGTGATAGCAAACAGATCAAAGCAAATTACCTTAGTAAATAAACAAAACTGCAAACTGAACTTAACACACTAGATAGGTAGGATATGAAGTAGCAAATTTTCACCCTGAGTGATAAACTGGCTGGCAGATTCTTAAGGCACAAACTGCCTTGGCTTTCCCAGCTTTTCATACACCAGCTAAAAATCCCTCTAGTATGGGACCATCACTTTCCACAGTTCAGCCCTTATTTCTCAGGAGTTTCCAGGTGTGTTGTTGTAGGGAGACTGGGGTACCCTCATGATGTCATTTCCACCCTTTTATATCTTCTTCCCACTTGCTGGAGAGCTCTTTGGCTGTGACCCAGGTCAAACAGTTTCGATCGTGTAGTGCTATCTCCAGGAGGTTTCCATTGTACACAGCTCCTGGGGTAATCCTTGTTCTTGTGTGCATTTCCCCAGTATGCCATTAACATTGTTTGGCCTTTTTACTGTTGTACGCGAAAGGCTGCTTATGGGTTGCTTTCAGCCTCACAACATGTTTCAGTAACACACACATAGCTAAACTTCATAACTTCATATATGACGGTAACACATACAATCCAATGAGATATTAATGTCTAGCAGATCAAGACTTTTAGAATGATACCTCACAAGGCATACTTTGTACAAGGCATGTCCTAATTGCATGACATCCCCCAGCACTGCTCCAACACTGTCCAGCTCCTCCAACATTCCCGTCGTCATGCCCATTAGTCTGGTTGCCTTGGTCCCCCACAGTCAGCTCCACCCTCCCCCTTGCCATTCTGTGCCCCTGGTAAGCTTGGAGGGACCATGGGAAGGAGGAGTACATGTACCAGCATGAGGCAAAGAGGGGCAGAAGTCCTTAGTCCCAGGAGACTGAGTCCCTACTCCAAATTTGGGTCTAGTGTATGGGAAGGGGCCTTACACATCAGTCTGCAGCATAGGAGGCAACACTCTCCTCCTCTTTCTCTCTAGAAGCAGTAGCATCAAGGGGAAAGGTGATGCCTCAAGTCCCTTTCCTGCTGCTGGATGAAGCTTGGGGAAGGTGGAGAGTTCTAGGTTCCTTCCCATGATTGGGGAACAATTAAGGGAAGGGGAACCCTGGAGTCCTCTCTCTTGGCCTGGTTAAGCAGCTATGGGGAGGAATCGTGGGTAATGGAAGATATTTGTAGGCAAGTGAAGGAGAGCACAGATGGCTCCAGTTTCCCCAAATATGTCACTGATCACGAACGAAGGACTGATCAATGGTCTCTATTTTTTTCCATCCATGTGTGAAATGAATTTTGTTGTGTGCACCAATGGTGAGGTGATGTGCGCCACCAGTAGAAACAAAAACACTATTTTAAAAGTTACCACAGGGATAATTACTCCAGGACAGGTTAGGCATTTTAGAACTCACTACTCAAAGAATTAAATTTAAGCCCAAGAGAGAAATAAAATTATGAAATGCATAGACTAGTCAAAAAACTAAAATAACACACTCTGAAAGAACAAAATTACAGAGGATGTATGTGCGTTGCAGGAAGTACCAAGAAGTAACAACAACAACACAAGTATGTGTTGGGCGGTGAGTGTGAAACAGAGTGTCTGTGTATGAGACACAGAGACAGAGGGTCTGTGTGTGCTGGCTGCTGGGGAATTTTATGAGAGACCATGCACTGTCTCTTTAAGGCACTCACCAGAAGCCTCGTTGTTCAGAATGCAGCAGCTGCCAGCAGCTCTGTCCTGCTCCTGAGCCCTATCTCCCCACCCCCACTCTCCAGAGACGGGGTACATTGGTGGGGGAGAGGCAGGGGAAGGGGCACTTGAACACACGCCACCGGATGTGCGTGGCTCTGCTAATCAAGTGTGAGGCACTTCATTGACTCTTGGGAGGCCGCCAGACTGCACAGCTTAAAGGGAACACAGGTCATGATGACATTATCCTAACTGCTTACTCGAGTCTTTCATCTTCCCTCTGTTTAATTAATGCTAATTTCCTTGACAGTACTTGAAAAGTAAAATTACAGTCTGCAAGTATATTTTAGAGCACTTTAAAATATTGCTCTGACACCAGATATTTTGGTCTCTGTGTAAAACTTCCAGAAGGAGCCCGTGCACAATGCAGACACAAAGCAAGGACCACACCAGACCTATTCTCTGAAAACTGCCAAGGTTAGGCCTCAGACTCGCACTGCACAGGTGCAACTGAGGTTCAATAACCACAGCATATCACCTTGAGCCACCCAACTTTTGTGATAAGTCTATGTATGAATCCTCTAGCTATTAACAAAGCCCGAGTTTTGCTGCACGTGCATATTTTGCTCTTATGCACATCAGTTTACCTCGTGACAACCTGGAGTTATACATTGTACATTTAATAACTGCTGCCGTATTGATTTCTCAGAGGCACCATGTGCCATACACCAGCTAAGATAAATCTTGAGTGGCTGAGATCAGTTTGAGGAGGACTAGAGACATAATTTGGGCTCCAGATGTGTGCAAAAAAAAATTAGAACCAGGTGATTTTGTAAATAGCTGATTTTGAGGGGCAGGCAGTATCTTGGGAAGCCTTTATTCAAATGACCCCAAATTTGGAGCACTAACATTACCCAATGCCTCTGTGAGGGACATTACATTTGAAGACAATCTGAATAAGTCTGTGGACTTTAGATCACATAGAATATTCAACTTTTAAACAGAAAACAACATTCAGTCTTAACAATAAGTAGAGTAGATGCTCTACTATAATATATTTAATTTTCTTTTGTTCTTTAAACTTTAGTTCTCCTCTTTTGAATCCAAGGCCAGTTCTGTCCATGAACAGGCACCTTAAAGGGGTGTGACTTTCAGAAAGTCTTGAGTATCCATCCTCTGACAATTAGACTTCCTTACAGTGTCTCAAGTTGGGCACCCAAGAATTGAGGCATCCAAAATCACTACTTGTGTTTGAAAATGTAGGCCTCTCTACTTAGGAGTGGAACAGCAGAAGGTGTTAAAGGTCAAGAGTGAGGTGTACTGCAGAGCTACAGCATGTGAGGAGGTATGCACATCATCTGCTCATGGTATAAGTAGTCACTAGTCAGTCATTTTCACAAACACTAAAATCCATCTATGTGTCTAGATTAAGACAAACCAAACACAAACAAAAAAATGTAGTAAGATGTCTGTAAAATTAAATAGTATCTGAAATGACTCAACTACTGCTATCAAGAAAACTTTGGAATAGCCATAGTGTAAGCAGCAAACAGAAATTACCCATAATTATCAGCTTTGTTGCTGTGTAATTAGCAAAGGCTGAGTCAAAACTGAGAGAGTCTGTCAAAATTCAGTGTGTCAGGAACTATTTCCCAGCTGATAAATAACATGGCAAAAATCCACCCCCGCCCATCAAAAAAAAAAAAAAAAAAAAGGGGGCAAGCAGTTACATAACTCCGTTATGTTTTGGAACGATATGTAAAGGGAATAAGTGAGTACGATGTCAGCAGTTGTGTGGATGAAGAAGCCACATTATCACTTTTATTTTGGTTACGCCTGGGGTCAGAAGTTCCTTTGTTCTTTCTTTACCTCTCATTACAGCAAACACAGGCTACTTCCTTTATTCTCAAGGCTCCCTTCTCCCCCCCCACCCCCCGTTGTGTTAAAAATGATAATAAAAAGTGTCTCCCTGTGTTACAAAACCTGCCTATGTTAGCTCATTATTATTTTCAGCACTAGTATATTAACAAAATGTAGTATAATTCTGTATCATAGACAAAAACCTGACTGTAGCTGCAATTTATTGTATTAACACTTTAAAAAGTAATGCGTAGTGTTTCTACTGTTACAATACTAACCATGGAACTCAGTATTTACTGTGAATGAAGTCATTTATATAATAATGAGCTGTGTGGTCTATGCTTCCCCAGTTTTATTTACCACTGTTTTTTCCTAGATGGAACATCCGCCTGCTGTGTCTTGTCTTGTAGACTGTAAGCTCTTTGGAGCAGGGACTGTTATTTACTAAATGATTGTACAATGCCATCCACAGTGGGGGCCCAGCTTAGTTGGGCTTTAGGCACTATGGCAGTGTAAGTGCTTAATAATAACAATAATTAATAGAATACGTTAATAATAATATCAGACTTACTGAAATGTTTGTGATCAGGTGTCCCTTCAGTTTCAGCAGCCTATGGAGGATATCAACTCTCATACAAACACAAATGTTTCTCATGTTCTTGTTAATCAGGGTTAGGACTGTAACAAATCTCTGGCTGATTCATGGTTGTCATTATGCTGTACACCATGACTACTTGGAATTTCACAGTGACAGCAGGAAGTTGAATCTGCCTGCTCCAAAATCTCAGGCCCCTTCCACTAGAAGTAAAAATGCATTCTCTTTTTGCTATTAGCAGTATGAGCCTGATCCCATCCAGTAGCTGAGAGGTAAGCATACACACTACTCAGTTCATTACGATAGTATTTTTAGCAATAACAGAAGAACAGGTGACTCCTTTTAATTCTGTTGTTGTAGTTTTAGCTCACTTCACAGGGCACAGATAGAAGGGGAGAGTCTTGGGTCAAGGGGCATTTATTTTGCTTCTTGGTACCTGTTTCACTTCATCGTTACATAGCGGAGCAGTGTTTGAAAAGTGAACAGAGTGAAGTAGCCTGCTGGGAACTCTGGCTGGGGCTTTCAGAGGAGACTGATGGCAGTTAGGTGCCCAAATCCCCTTGAAATACCTGTTTGTTGGAAGGGTTGGGTTATGTGATGGAAATGATGGGTGTACACTGCATATTGCTCTACTTTGCCCTCTAGATTTAGCACAGTGTTCTCTTGCCCTCCTCCCCCATCTTCTCTTGGAGTTAGTAAACACCAGTTTAGTTGGCTGTAATAGCTGATAGTTTAATGCCTCTTGACAAATATTACACTTAAAAAAAAATTCTTCTTCTGTATCGTATTTTCTATATTTCTCTTCCGTTGTTCTTTACTATTAGGGGCCTTTGCATGAAAAATAGGATCTTTGCTCCCTCATGTAGGGAACAAGCAGCAGGAGCTAAATGAAAGCCTAAGAGAGAAATTCTGGCTTTTATTTTATTTTATTTTATTTTATTTAGTAATTAAATATTCTAAGTAACAAGGACATAGACAAAGAAAGGTGCATAAATTATACAGTGAGCAGAGTTGAAAAATGTTCTGTTGAGAAACAATTTTTTTTTTTCAGAGAAGCATAGCAGCTCTTGAAGTGACAGCAGCAATCCGTGGTTTAGAGTAACAGCCATTTCCCTGAGAGAGCTGCTTCAGTCGTTTGTTCTGCATTGGTTTAGATATTTTTCTTTTACTTTAGTTTGAATTAGCCATTTGGCCTTTTTTTCCTCCAAATAAAATTTGTGGTGATGAAAGCAAAATAAATTTAATTGTTGCTTAAATTAAAAAATTGAGGAAAAATAGCTTTAAATTATGTTCCTTTTTATGGAGGGTTTCTGTTGTTAGTTATTATACATGCATGGTAGTAGCTTAGATTAATTTTCCATTTGCTGAATCTTGTCTATTTTATTGGATTCTAGTTTTTTCAGGCTTAAAGTGTTTAGCTAGAACTGGTTGGAAAAACAGCCCCCCCCCCCCGCCCTCCCTCCAATTTTGCAGAAATTTTTGTGAAATTCACCTCACCCGTTTGTGGGGGGGAGAATGTTTGCAATTTTCTAACCAACTATAGAGCTGGTTGAAAAGTGGGGTGGGTGGGTGGGTGGGGCAGGAGGTTGATGAAGATTTGTTTCAATTTTCTGTTGCAATTTCAAAACATTTGTAATGTCCCTACTATCTCCATGTTTTTTTAATTATGAGAAAGGATTGCAGTTGCACAGTGGATCTGTGTAATAGCTGAAATTTCACCTCTGGGACCTGTTTTTGCATTACAATTTAGGTCACAATTGCTTAGACCTACATTTTCAAAAGTATCGCTAATTTTAGATGTTTCGGTTTTTGAGGGTCAACTTGACACCTAGGGCTTGTTTTTTTCCGAAGGTACTGAGCATCCATAACTCCCATTATAGTCTGTGGCCCTAATCACTCATTTGTGTATACTAAAAATTGTTTTTTTCCCGGGGTTCTTCATAACAGTGGCTATATAAAACTCTAAATAGATTCCTTGGTATTGAAATGGACTTTTAAGATAGCCTTTGTCACCAGATATTAAGCCGTTGCAGTGACAGTCACATTTTGGGCTAACTTACTGCTACCTTCTAACATGATCTTAAAGCCATTAGTATTTGGCTGTGCATGGACTGGACTGTTTTTGATAATAGGAGGAGACCGTGTTTTCCTTTTCTAGGCATATGATGAAAGGTAAGGAGAAGACGGTCTTTAACTTGCTTAAATAGTTTTATAGAGACTATGCTTGATGTAATTGGAGTTTAACATTGGTTTCCATCATATATTTCTTCTTCTGATCCACTGCTGTTTTTCTTAATTATCCTCTTTTATTCATTAAAAAAAGTTATATAATGTCTTTCATAGTATCATAGATTCCAACGCCAGAAGGGATCATTCTGATCATGTCTGATCTCCAGCAGCAGCCAGCATTAGTTAACTGGTTGCACACACATATGCAAATTGGATCAGATTGTTTCTTTGCTGTCCTAGCAGCAAAGGTCGATTACGGTTTTGTGGGGCTCTGGGCCAGAGCAAGTAGGGGCTCCTCCCTACCCTTCTGCCTGCAATTCCCCCTCCCCCCCCGGCGATCCTGCCAGGGAAATGGGGTCATGTCCCATTTTCTGGGGTCCCCCTAATCCACCACTGCCTAGCAGTATAATTTTAGTAGCTTTGAGAAGATATAGGGGTCTAAATTAATAACCAGGACAATCCCTTCCATTTATGAGATGATAATGAATGTGGGGAAAATAGGATCTGAGTTAGTGCATATAGAACTTTACTCAGATTTACAGTTTCAAAGTGTCTGTGAAAACAGGTGAACTGTGATTTTTAACAACCTGAGAGCATAACAAATATGATATTTTTTGAGCCTCATGGCAGCTTGTAGTGTCACACCCATCAGTTTCCCCAGAGTCCTTATTCCTTTTCAGTCAGCATACTTAAAAACAAAAGGAAATGGTAGTGGTAACTTTTATTGTAGCCTTTTAGGGTACGTTGTCTTCGAAGCTGGAAGTGTAATTACCACCTCAGGCAGGCAAATGCATGCTAGCGCTGCTTGCGCGAGCGCGTCAAAAATAGCAGTGTGGCCACAGCTGCATGGGCAGACGCTTGGGCTAGTCTCCTGAGGGCATACCTAAGATCTGAGATGGGATTGTACTCAGTTGACTCACCTGAGCTGCTGCAGCCATGCTGATCTAGTGCACTAAAAATAGCAATCAAAGCTAGCATTTGAATGTCTACCCTAGCTAGAAATTACATCTCCAGCTGCACTGTACGTGTATCTTTAGTTAAGGTTGAAATTCTAATCCTCTGCTGTGTGTGAATAACTGCACTCAGGGTAAATCCAGACTCCACTTCTGCAAAAGTGGAGTGTCCCCACTAACAGAGTCACTGCGGTGGGATGGGCCCCACCTGCCTGAGACATCACCACTCCTTCCACAACGTTGAGCTCCCCTGGAACAATGAAACTTTTGACCAATCAGATGAAGCTCTTGGGTGCAAGCCAATGGTGCTTTCACAAGAACTGTGCTTCAGACTAAAGAAATGACTTCCACAAAAGACCACAGACCTCCCTACTCTCAGAAATAAATGAAAAACTAACTTCTTTGAGTAAGCTTTACTTCAATAAAGTGCTCCTGAATACGAAAACACAACACATGATCGCTTGTGCATACATGTGCTCTCTCTCTCACTCACACACTGACCAATACCACACCAAAACAATATCATCCCCTAAACCCTTGATAAGCCAATCAAGATATTTCCCCTACAAGCTTGGAAGGAAGGACAGAGAATGTTACTGTAATTTGCATTTTTAAGTACTAGGGAGGTACTGTTGGAGGCAATATAATGAGAGAATCTCCGTCTGCAGAGACTTCCTCTGTCTGAGTGACTAGGAGGCGAATGGGGCTGGGCAGGAACATGGCATTAGCAGTGTGATATTAGGGATGCTCTAGAGAGGAAGGACAATTATGCAGTAAAGGCACTGAAGTGGGACACAGGAGACTTGGTTTCATTTCTCAGCACTTCCACAGATGTCCTGTATGACCTTGGGCAAGTAACTTAACTATTCTGTGCTGCAGTGTCCCATCTGTATAACAAAGATAAGAGTACTCACTTTCTGCCTGGTCTATTTAGAATGCAATCTCTTTGGGGCAGGGACTGTCTCTTACTATGTGTTTGTATAGCACATAGCACAAGTAGGCCCTAATCTTGGTTGAAACCTTTAGGTGCTACTGTAATAGAAATAATCTGAATAATATGATTCCAGGATTGTCACTCTGTGTGTCAGTCTGAAGCCTAGAAGGTCTGTTCAGTCAGTGTCAAGCAATGGAAACAGCTACAAGAATGGCCGAGAGCTCTTTTTGTTCAGAATATCACCAGGTTCAGTCATCGCTGGGATTCATGATCTGTTTCCATCCCATTTTTGAGTTCTCAGCCATATTTGGCTTTTTTTACACACACAACTTTACAAATTATACCTGTGCGACAGCCCAGGCTTTCCGCAACTAGTTATTAATAATATTCTAAAGGGATCAAAACCATCAAAAAGATGTATTCTTGTCTGGGTGTTAGTTTTTCTTTACACAGTTAATCCAATAATCGGGCAAGCCAGCCATTTCCTTCAGGGATTATATAGTTTCTTCCAGCGTGTGGTTACTATGTTTTTCTGCAACCAACAAATGTGCGTCCATTACTTTTTTGTTTCAAACTGTTGTTAGAGAGATTGGTTGCCTCTTACTTTCCTTCTGTCTCTGTTCTCCTCCTCTCCCCAACCTGATAACAGTTCTGCTCTTAGTTCAGTCATCTTGCTAAACCATATGACATCTACTGTCCAGTTGTGGCACTGCAATCCTTTAATATTCACTGATAAATAAAAGCATTTTATAAAAGTAAAAGTAGTTGACTTTCAAGTGGAGCTCTCCTTTAGTTAAAACCTCATCTCTTTCCTCAGAAGCATTTAAAGATCTGAGGGAATAACTGTATAGCATTATAGATTTGGAAAAACAAAGTAAATGAGTCAAACTGTTGACCAAGTAACTCACTTTAGGGGTTCTTTAAACTTTTTCTTTCTGAGCTCCCCTCTCCCCCCCCCACATGCTATTAAAAATTCCACAGCTTGTGCTACTTGTGCCACAGCCACTGGTGTTCTGCATATAAAAGCCAGGGCCGGGGTTAGGGGATGGCACACAGGGCAATTTCCTGGGGCCCGATGCCACAGGGGCCCCCACGAAGCTAAGTTGCTCAAGCTTTGGCTTCAGCCCCATGCAATGAGGCTTTGGCTTTCTGCCCTAGTCCCCAGTGAGTCTAACGCTGGTCCTGCTTGGTGGACCCCCTGAAACCTGTTCATGGCCCCCCCAGGGGGCCCCGGACCCCTGGTTGAGAAGTACTGGTTTACTTCACCATGTTTGCCTGGTATTAGTGTAGGACAGGGTACTCAGCCTGTGGGCTGCTTGCAGCCCAGTCAGCGCACAGCTGCGGCCCATGTGACAACCTCAGGGCCATACAGGTGTATATAGTGTGGATTCAGCCCACATGACACACATACGGCCCATAATAGTAAATAAGTTGAGAACCCCTGATGTGGGAGTTGGAAAATGTCCCAAATAAGCTACATTTATTAAATACCAAAGTAGCTGAACTACTGAGCCTTAACACAAGACAGGTTATGAATTTGATGATAAAAATGGAAACCTTCTATAGCCTAGCTTTTGAGATGAGAAAAGTTTTTCATGTTCTCACAGCTGATAAGGCCACAGCCAGTGATTTAGTCCTTATGTAAAACTTTGTGATTTCAGTCCACCCAGCATTATTGGACTCTCTTGTTTTGGTTCATTATGCTGCCATATATGATGTTGAGTTTTGCCTGGTTTGAGGCTGAAAATGCACAAAACCATGTGTGGCCTCCATCTGAACACTCGAATCCTTGCCTGGCATCAGTGAAGAAGAAAGAGAGAAAGCTCGGCTGGGATTCACCAAAAGGCATGTGGGCTGAATTTCAGGTACATATCGTGCCTGGTTTAAAGTTTCAAAATGAAAGTGTCCTACCGCTTGGCATATTGACTGAACTTTTTATAAACATTTGAAATGCTATCCATCTAGTGTGTCATGTGACTCAGACACTGTAATAGTTCTTTAGATGTTGTGATCCAAAATCTCTAAGCCCACACATGGGGTTAACAACTAAACAAGATATGAACAAAGGAGAAATGCAACAGATCACTTTTAAAGTTATCAAAAAGTGCCTAGATCTGATTGATTAATCTTTTGTTAGTGGTGCACTGAATAGGTTAGTGAACAAAACACTGTGAAGTATTAACAAGGAATGAGGTATGATCTAATAATAAACAGGGCATTTTAACTGAAGTCAAGCGTTTTGGATGCTATTCCTGGCTTTGCCTTTCACTTACTGTATGGCTGTGGTCAACTCACTTTTCTTCAGGCTTTGGCTCTGTAAACTAGGGTTAATACTACTTAACATTTCTAAAGTTTTTAGTGTTTGTAAGAAGCTTTGAGATCCTCAAATCAAAGGTGCTACATAAATACAAAATACTGGTATTATTGCTAAAGTATTCTTCTGTCACAAGTAGCGAATAGACACTCTCCCAAATTTCCATTTTGCCTCTATTTTGCAGTTTTTGCAAGGCTGGTAAACAGCCAAGGTAATTTTGCCCATACAAGCCAATTTTACTGTTGAACACTGACTTGAAGTCATTTGCCAGAGCTATAATTATATGTATTAAAAGAATTAAAAATACAGGAGCAGATCATCCCTCTGATTTTAGCTTTGGAGACTACAAAATAGAAGGATAAACCTTCTGAGGTTGGCAGTCTGTATTCATTCTTTGTATGGATTTTTACGTCAAGGCACGAGCTGACTCAGAAATATTTAAAGACTACTTGATTTTATTCTATTGAGTTCCAATATTATTAATTTAAACAAAGTCTTTCCATGTATAATCTTATTCCCATGTGAATATTGGAGAAGGTTTGCTCATCACAAACCTCGAGGGAGCCTTTCGTTTGCTTGATTGGCCATAGGATGTTCCAGCTATTGGGCAAAATGGGATTTGTCTCAAGGTTCATAAATGGTTTGTTACTCCCAAAGCATGTTGGAATAAGTAACAAACAAAACCTGAACAGGCCTAATTGACAGTATCTTGATGAGAAACTGAGTGAATTCTGGAGATACAGTAAGGAATTGAGTAGTAACAACTCCAACACACGGTTAAGGACTGCATGTTGGTGGCATGGACCCATACACACACATGCAAACCTTCTCTCCCCCCGACTTTTGCTGATTCTCACAATTTTATTGCAAGACTTGCAATAGCTGGTGTTTTTCTTCGAGCCCAAGCTCCTGGCGTCAGATGATACATGAGACTCTTAGTGTACATCTAAAAGAAAAGAGAGTAGATTTTTAGCTCTCAAGGTTGCAGAGAAAAGCTTGATAATGGGACTCCATTAAAGCTCAGAAACTTGAAGACAAATGAAAAGAACCCAACATTTATCATTTTTAAAATCTCATGATTTTGGGGGGCTTGACTGATTTTTAAACACTTGGGTTTGCCAGTGCTGCTCTCACACCCTCATTCAGGAAAGCACTTAACCATCTGCTTAACCCTCATTGAGGGCAATGGGATTTAAGCATATGCTTAAAGTTAAGAAAGTCTTTAAGTGCTTTCCTGACTCAGAGCCACAGAGAGAGAGAGAGTACTCTCTACACTTCTCCAAATGCCTCTTCGTGTAGGATTTAGGTGCTCGCAATATAGGAAAACTTCCTTCATCAGAAGTGCTGTAAAGAGATTAATGAGGGCTCATATAGTACAGGGAGAGCCAAATTACCTGAAAAGTACTAAGAGTGGTGATAAGTAGACGTCTGTGTTATCTGCTGTCTCTTAACTTCCTTTGAAAAAATGTCCAGCTGCCTGTCCCCTCTTCCCCCCCCACCACCCTCCAAACTCTCTCCCCCCCCACCCCCAACGATTGGGATATAATAGGACCCCAAACTGCAATTTTAATTATGCACATTCTAATCAGGCAATTTTACACACACACACACACACACACACACACACACACACACACACACACACACACACACACACACACACACACTTTCTTTTCAAGAGACTTACTGAACATTGAAGTAAATTTGTAATCTTGTATTTATAACCTCTTTACTTACAGAATTATAGGGGTTTAAGAAAAGGGTGATGATAATGATAAGGAATATGTTAAAACTCTCTCATATGTAGAGAGATTGAAAAGATTGGGACTGTTCACCTTAGAAAGGAGACAAGATGGGACATATAAGTATATGTAATTATAAATGGCACAAAGACAGACTGGGAGCTTCTCTTCTCCCTTTTTCATAACATAAGAACAGGGTGACATTCAATGGGCTTAATTAAAACTGATGAACTATTGGCTTCAGTGGGAAGAGAACCCAGAAATCCTGACTCCCAGTCCCATATTCTGACTTTAGATCATACTGCCTTCGTGACAGAGGTGTATTCTAAGGGAAGGGTAAGAAGAGCTATCCAAACTATAGATTTGTTTGAAAGAACCATGTTTAAATGCTAACTAGACAAATGAAAATTTCAGATTTTTTGATCTTCTCTTGTCAGTATGTCCCCTTGAGACCATTTTTTCATTTTAGCTTTTGCTTGGCCTTTGATAATCTCTTGCATACACCTTTTGAAGATCCATTAAACTCACCCATGCCATATTAGACTAGTACACAGATGAGTATAATCTGTGTAGTGCAGCAGTAAGAAACTAAGATAAACTTTTATTGTTTTATTCCAGTTTATTAAGTACCTATCTAGTGTTCCAAGATATTTCTATAAGGAATAAAGCATACAGAGCAACATTTTACATCCAAATTGATCTCTCCTATTAAAAAAGTAAATAAATCCTGATCCTCAAACTGCTCTGCAAGAGCTTTTCATAGCTCTTAAACAAAAAAATCTTTCCCTTCAACCTATTCACTACTCACTCAATCAAATAAAACCTGGGAAAATGGATAGACTCGGCAGCATGCCTGAAAGGCATAATGGTTAAGAACAAATTGATATCATATCTTAGCATACAATGGACAGAAGAATTGTAGCAGGAAATCTCAGACAACAAGGCTCCAGATTCAACATGAATTATCTATCCACTTCTTTGACGAGCCTTGGTGCTAATACTTTATTTCCAATATAAACTTCTTGGAAGTTTGCTCCAAAACAACATTAATCCTCATTACAGTCCGACAGGTGCTAACTGAAAATGTAGCTTGCCGCTCATAGTAACATCTGATGTTCTGTAATAATACACCAAGACAATTCTGAAACCCTTATAAATTGTCTTAATTTGCCAAAAATTCTTTTCCATTATGTAAAAGTGTAGACTTAACAAAGTGTCTGTCCTCTAATGCTTTTGGTCATGTCCAGTTTTAGTGAAATGTTCTTCTAAATCTCTTGCCAGTACTATGATTATACAGATAGGAGTGAAGGGAATTTCCTATCTTTGGAATTCTCCATGAGATGGATAACTTGAGTTTGAACCCAAAAAAAAAAAAAAGACAAATTTGTTTAACTGGCTTTAGTAATACCTAAGCAATATGTAAGAATTAAGGGGAGGTTATGTCTTCTAAATCACAGATGTGACATCACACCCGTTAATCACAAGGTGCCAGATCCTGAACTGGTGTGAATCGACATAGATTCATTGACTTCAATGGAGCTATGCTGATTTACTCCAACTGAGGGTTTAACTAAAGATACTCTGTATGTGTTTTAATGTTGTGTGTTGAATCTGAAGTTTCTGACTAAAGATGGGAACCTTGCTTTCTGTGTGGGGTGTGTGCGCAGCATGAAAGAAGGAGGGGCAATGAATGCAGAAACACACAACTCCTCAGTCATTGGTTCCTGATGAAGGAAAATGCACTGGTAATGAAAGCTATGAAGCAATTGCACATTTTAAGGATGGCGTTTTCCTTCCTTGGTCAAGAAATGTGATGTGGTGTGTTTTGTTTTGTTTGTCAAAGTTACTTTTTTTAAGTGTGAAACTTTTGCTGCAGGATACTGTTCTGATTGATCTAAATGTAAGTTATGATTCTGGAGAGGGTTGTGTCTCTAGGGAAAGTTACACCCCGCAGCTATTACTGTTAGTTTTCTGTGATCTTCATTAAGTTTATAACTCAATGAAGTTGGAATTTCGTACACGAGGGTGTTTTTAATATGGAGTTATACTATGTGCATGGGGTAGTGTTTTGCTATCATCCTCAAACTGGGTCAATCCTGTTCCACCTCCCTTGGACTGTGGGGAGTATTCAGACAGGCTGGTGAGCAGATGAAATAGCTACTGCTTTATGTGCGTATGGGTAAATGGGTGCGGTTAAAAAGCATTTGGAGAAGGGGATTTGACTTGTTCGTGGAGAAAACTAGTCAGTAGCTACTTTAGAACTGGATAACTTTCTTTGAGTGGATATAAAATATGAGTAACAGCCCAGTTTTATCTTTCTGTCATGCTTGTGTTGGGCTTTTGCTGCACTCCTAACTTCTTGATGAACAGACTCTCCCCTGCCCCCCTCACGTTTATGTTGACCAGTCAGTTGAAACTTTGAACATGTTCACCTGCCCTCTTTCTCTGTCTTAATTAATCTCCTCCCTTCACATTAACTTTTAGTCTTCCTTCTGTATTGGTCCATGTATGTCTCAAGGGAAAGAGGCTTTGGATTACACTGATTCCATGGGTAAGTAACTAGGGGAGAGGTTCTCCAGAGGGGGCTGAGAGCAGTGTTTTTATTGAAACCAATGTGCAGTCAAGGGGCAGCACTACAAAACCTCTGTGGTTTTTCTGCTTTGAACATCAGCCTTTTCTTTTCTCCATTAGCTAGGCCAGTGGTTACTCATATATACTGTACTGTACTGTAGCAGGAGTGGTACCTGGCAGAAGAGTTGTTTCTCCTTGGTGTATTGTCAGGACAGATCCCCACTCTTGAGATTAGGGTTGCCAGCCCTCCATGATTGCCTTGGAGTCTCCAGGAATTAAAAATTAATCTTTCATTAAAGATTGTCATGTAATGACACCTCCAGGGATATGTCCAGTCTAAACTGGCAACCCTACATGAGAGAGGCCGTTCACTGCACCCCGTCCTGGAATCTTCTGCAAAGCTCTGACCATTGGGGGCCAAGTGGACTTCTGCTTGAGCACTGGAACGTTTCCTGTGAGGTGTTATAAGGTAGTGTGGTTCCCACATGCTGTCAGGTCCAGCCCACTAGCAGACAGGTAAACTAGAACTCCATTTGGAGCTTCAGCTTGTCAACATGTTGGCTGTTTTTCTCCCATAGTTAGGGCTACTTTCTTGTAACTAGTTGAAACTCAGTATAGAAAGTTTTAAAATAGACAATTCTTGTCCCAGGAGGGAAATGTTTTTTGGTTTTGTTTTTTGTTTTATTGCTTGATTGATTGCCTGGGGGTAGGGCAGGAGGAACTTTGGTTCCAGTTACTTCCCTTGTGGACAGAAGGTCCAACAACTGACTGTTTTGTATGATGACATTTCTTAGTCTCAGCCTCTAATCATGGATGATTTAGATGCTTTGGTGAACGGTATCTACCTGAGCAGTGCTCCATACGCCTTAATTTTACCATCTGATCCTGCAAGGAAAGGATCTGGAGCTTCTGCTATATTCCATTCCTATGGAGTGGGTTAATAGACCTTCTGGAGCAGATTCTGTGTCTGAATGGACTCCAGGCCTTTCTTCGAAATCCTGACCTCAGGATGCCTTGAAGTATGGTTCTAAGAGAGAGATTCTCAGTGTCAAGGGAGTCTGAACTGTTTGGTTTTGGCTTTGGTTTTGGAGCATGCTTCCTCCACGTAGGGGAATCAGAGTAGGGGGTGGGGAAAAGATGGCACTGTCCTTTCTCAAAATACCATTTCTCCTCTAAGAAATCTAGAGGTAGCACATATGGGCAAAGAGGGCATTTATTTGAATAAGGACTTGCCCTTTCAGAGTTCATAATCTTTTATTCCATTTTCTGGCCACCATGTTGGATTTATGCCATCAGAATCTTTTTATGGCAACAGTCTCTCTTTTGGCATGGCAAACAGCTTGTCACATGGCAGCAAGCTTTTATAGCTAGGGGACTACAGCTTTACTGCGAGATAAAAAGGTGGGTGCCAGGGAGAGAACTCCTGTTTTAACATAAATTATTACAATTTTTTTGAAAATGAAAAAGGAAAAATACAGGCTAACTGAACAGAGTTTTCTATAGGTTATTTTTATTTTAAGTCTGGTATAGTGTGAAAGTCTCACTTAAAGGATGGATGCTCCAAAGACACATCAGTCTTGAGTGCCCAGGGAAAAGCTTTAAAGTAGAAATTGTTCCTTGAACCTGTTATTGCAAGTGTGGAAAAGTGGGGAGAATTACACTTCATTCATTCAAGCTGTATGGTAAAACCAAAACACAGGGTTGGCATATAGATAGCTTTAACTGTATATTTTCATTTCAGTGAATCTGAAAACAAATGGAAGATTATTGGGATAACATTAACAGTGACAAATGCGGGGAAATGTATAAGACAATAGGTATAGTACATTGTTAAATCTAGTTAATTGTGTTGATTTTGTTGTCATAATTCTTAACACTGCTCAACTGCACTCTTGCTGAATGCCCTACATAGTTGAGCTGTCATGCCATAATTAAAATTGCTAATAGAAACTGAATACTAAAGTGATTAGTGGTATGTTATATGCTACACTTTATTATAAGCTGCTCGTACTAGTTGAGAGCTGCCTAGCACTTTGCTGATCGGATAATCCTTGGCTGAAAATGAAGCAAGCTCTCTGACACAGTGACACAATAATAGAAGTGTGTGCATCTTTATTAGTAAAGTTTGTAGATGACACACAGATTGCTAGGGTAGTAAATAATGAGAATGACAGGTTATTGTGGTAGAGTGTTCTGAATTGCCCAAGTTAATGGTCACAATCCAAGAACATGCATTTTAATCCGGCCAAATGCAAAGTAATATGTCTGAGAACAAAATAATTCAGATTACAGCTGCAGGATGGGAGATTGTCTTTGGAAATCAGTGACTCAGAGAAGGACTAAGGGGCCATTCCAGATAGTCATGTCCGCATGAGCTTTCAGTGCAGTGCTGTGGCAAAAAGGGCTAATATGATCTTTGTGCATATAAAAAAGGGAATTGAAGTAGGGAAGTGATCTTGCCTCTGTATGTTGGTAAGACAGCTACTAGAATACGGTCTCCAGTTCTAGTGTGCACACTTAAAGAAGGTTGTGGAAATACTGAAGAGAGTTCAAAGGAGGGACCCAAGAATGATCTAGCAGCTAGAAAACAAGCATTATGATGTGTAGCTTAAGGAATTCACCCTATTCTTACTGAAGAGAAGGTTGAGAGTTGACTTGATCACTTTCCATGTGTAAGTGCCTAGAGACAGAGATCTGCTAATGGCAGGCTTTTCAATTCTGCTAACAAAGGCGTAACACGATCCAGTGGGTTGAAGTTATACAAAGTCAACCTTAAATAAGAGACAGTTTTCTAGCAATGAAAATAATTAAGCATTAACAAAGGAGGTGGAGAGATTCAACGTTGCTTGGAGTCTTTAAAACGAGGTCTTTCTAATTCAAAAATCCTTCAATCCATCTTCTGGGCAAAGTTCTTTAGCGTGTGTTTGCAGGGATGCAGGCTGGAGGGTTGTAACGGGCCCTTCTGGTCTTGGAGTCTGTGAGTCTGAATCCCGCTGTTCATCCTCTTCTTTCATGGCTCACAGGGAGAACAGGATTGCTTACATTGTCCTCAAAATGCTCATAACACTTGCTGTTCTGCATTATGACACTAACTATAATCCGATTTCATACTTCACGTCTTCAGCCTGTTGCCTGCAGGGGTCAGGAAGGATATTTTCCCCCAATGCACAATTGTCCAGATGTTGTCTGGATGTTTTGTTCAGCTTCCTCTGAGGCATCAGGGATTGACCAGAGCTGGAGACAGAACACCAGGTGGGGTGGACCAGTGCTTTGAGGTGTTGCAGAGAATCATCTTAGATGGTTGGCTGGTATATCTTGTTGACATGCTCAGGGTAAAACTGATGCGAGATTTGGAATCAGAAGGAATTTCCCCACAGGTAAGATTGGCAGGGACCTTGTGTCTTTTTTCTTTTCTTTTTTTAACCTTCCTTTGTAGCATGGGGGATTGGTCACTGCTAAGATTATTCGGGCATATCTTACCTGATCAATTTCCTGTCATCTCAGGGGCCTCAGATATTGGTTGCACCTTAATCTCACTCGTTCTCTGCCATTGGTGCTTAATAGTTTGGTCTCCTGGATACTGAAATGCTTTAGTCTCTCTCAAGTTATTGGACCTGTATAGGGGTATCTGGATGAAATTTAATGGCTTGTGATATACAGGAGGTTGGACTAGATGCTCTCATGATCTCGTTGTGGCCTTAAATTGTATGAAACTATGTGTGTGTACATAGGGGAAGGGTGAGCACGGGGACCAAGTTACTCAGTACACAGTTGACTGATGGCATGTAGGACCTTGATTAAGTTTGTGTGAGGGGAGAGAGAGATGCAGATGAAGTTGTCTATTTCAGGAGCCAGTGGCTTCTATTTCCACTGTGATTTGTCACCCAGGTATTTTCAAGGTGGTGCAGTATTGTGGTGATGTTGGCAGTAATCAAGGGAGGAGAAAGGCATTCCATTCAAATCCTTCTTCCCCATTTATGATGTTCAGAAACAAGAATTCTTTTTTATGAAATTACTTTTGCTTTGCCTTAGGCCAAAGGTGACTTTTTTTTTTTTAAAGAAAATCTGGAACAAAATCTATTCAGCTGGGTTTTTGAGTTACATAATCTTGAAAAACTATAAATATTTTCTCTTCTGAAATTAGTTCTAACTCTAGAAAAAAGTTTTGAGACTATAGAGGGTCCATTTTCCATCTTCATTTGCATGTAGTCCTCAATGAGGAGTTCAGTCTTTGCTAAGTTTGAAAAATGTTGGGCCAGATCTCAGCTGGTTTAAGTGGGCATATTTCTGTCCAACTCTGATTTAATAAGACTGGATCTATGTTTTGAAATTGGATTTATCAACATTTGAAAACTGACTGTGTGCAGCACATACATTCCTTTAATGCAATAAGCAAGCATCATTTGCGGTAGTTATGTTTTCATATTTTTAAAATGTCACGGTCGGTTCCCGTCCTGTGCTCTGGGAACCTATCCCATAGTTTTGTGTTTTTAAACAAGAAAAATATAGCTCATCCATAAAGATAGCCCATCCCCTCTTCCTTAGTGAAGAGAGAAAATATATGCCCAGAAGGCTAATAAATCTATGCTCTGAAAGACTACTTATAGGATGGAGTTCTACTCCTGAGGACCTCTCACAGAACACCCTGCCAGCATTATGACAGATATAATGGGACACATTCAGCCCTCAGTTATACTCATGTAAACCCACTGAAATCAGTGGGGTTGAATGTGTAGAATGTGGCCCAAAGGCTTTTTTCTGCAGCTGTGTAAATTCAGCAGCAGGTTAAGAGGAATTATTTGGGTTCTGTTTCATTGAACTGTCTTACCCTGCACCCTGTGCACAGCCTGGCCAGTGCTTTCTCTTCCTTATTTTCCTTCCATCACAATCCACAATATTCCTTTTTTAGAGATCATGAGATAAATTGTTACCGCACTAAGTTCAAATGCTGAGCGCAACAATGAAAGGTCCTGAAATCTGTTTAAATGGCTTTTACCAAGGGTTGGGGTGGACATTTAAAAATCTAGATTGGATGTTTTTATAAAAGATATGGTATGGTTCAAAGAGGAATTAATTCAGGGAAGTTCTATGGCCTGTATTACACAGGAGATCAGACTAATGATCACAGTGGTCTCTTCTGGCATTATAATCTATTAGAGATTTTTAGCTTGATCACTGGAGATGGGGATTTTAGTTAATGGGACCACATCCTCACCAGCCTGATGTTTAGTTCATATTATAAAACCACACCGTAGTTGGCATCGTGCTTAGGAGAGATCTGTGGCTGGAATAGCAGTGGATGCTGTAGGTCAGGATTAAGATCCTAATGGCCTAGCTGTGTGGGGGAAGCAAACACAGTACTAACATTTGCTGTGTTCAGCCATTGCTCTAGCCAGTGCTGTCCGCCACTCTTTCAAGAGTAACACATTTATACTCTTTGAATTGACATGATGACAGTGTAATCAAAGAATAACTGTGCCTTGTTCCTGTGTATTTGAAGATTGTAAATGAGGTGAAATCTTCTTAAGTGAACACTTTAATAAATGAACTACTGAATTTGAAGCTCTGCCATAAGCAAAATATCTTCACTGCTATCCATGGGTCATTTGCAAAACTGCTGGTGTGGGTTTTTCATATGATGCATTTACTAGTTGGGAACATTAACACATCAGCAAGCATGGTGATTCTACACTTCGAAAAGCTACCCTTGAAGGCTTGAGGAAGCCGCTCAGAATCTTTGGAAGATGGGGTTATGATGAAAACTTTTAAAATAACTTGTGGCACTTTTTTTTTTTTTTTAAGCAGCCTTAGATGAAATCTTTCTACGTTTCGTGGGATGATCCATTGCAACCTGGCTTGTCTGCCTGGGAACTTCCCAAACAGCTTCCCTAGTTAGATAAAAGTTCTACATGAATGTGCAGAATTATCTGACTGTTTTGTTTGAAAGATGGCAGTCACATATAAAGGCAGAGAATTGTCTGGGCCAGGTCCTGATCTGCAGCCAAGATATGCCCAGTGCAGCTGACGTGGGGGTGCATATATGCCCTTTGTACTTCCCAATCCTGAGGCTACTTTGTACCAGTAAAGTGGTGCCGAGCAGTTAGAGCATGGTCCAGGGTGGGACTTATGTATTGGCCAATTCACAAACTACGTTTTCATGGGTATTTAGTAAAAGAGAAAGTAACTCAGGAAAAACTGAATTATTCCTTAAATATGCAGGTCAAATATGAATTTGCATGCTGCCAACTCTGTTGGTGCTCTTCCGAGTCGGTGTATTATCATCTCTCACAACATCAGAATGCTCATGGCAGTGCACACAGAGTGGGATTTTCAAAAGCATTCCTGATTGTCCTTAACTGTGCTGCGCTTGAGAGTTCTACCACTAACTGAGTGAGAGCAGGGCTAGGCCAGCACAGAGTGCTTTGGAAAATCCCGCCCTTTGAGAGCGATGTATGTTTGTACGTTGTACCGAAGCATAGCAGTGATACGCTCCATGAAAATGGTATAGAATTTTTGCCATCTCTACACAACAAAGTTACGTATACGCTGTGCACTGTAGTGTGTACACATAAAACTAGTGTGAAATGCATCAAAAGCCAGGCAAAATTATCTGTATTTTTTAGATGAGCATAAACAGCACTCCTTCTCATCATGGTAGTACTTCTGGTGGGGTGTTTAAAAAAAAAAAGATGAAATATAACCAGTGTCACAGTTTCAGGGTAACTGCACTCTCCGTGGTCCTTCGAGGGCACCAGTTTAAAGGTTTCCAGCATCCAGCTGTCACTGAAGCCCCCGCTTCTGACATTCTGTAATATGTTGTCCCTTGGCTGGTAGTGCTGCTGCAGCCTCAGGGGCAGTGCTATGCTGAGCTGACAGGTCTCCTCCCACCGCCCATAGAGAATGGCAGCCACAACGTGTAGGAGCTTGAGCGGCTATTGCTGCAAGCTGGTAGGGGCCGTGCTGCCTCTCCAGAATGCCTGTGGGAAAAGGGGGATGCTGAGGAGCTGGCTCAGGGGGTGCTGGTTCTGAGGAGGTGACAGTCGTGGTCACTGCCAAGTCTTTATTACTGCACAACCTTCGCAGGCCCCACCCTGGAGCCTGAACTGCACCTCCATCTCCTAATAATGGCTGAGGTGGCATGGGCTTGGGTCGGGCCAGAGCGAAGGGCCCAGCCTGGCTGCTTGGGGGTGGAGGGGTGCTAGCGCAGAGTTGGGGGTTGGCACCAGTGCAGTAATTGTTACTTGCATGTTTTGTTGCTTTGGGCTGCAGCGTTGCTCTTTTAGTTAGTTTGCAAAGCTGATGCTATTCGGTAACATTTTGGAAGAGGTTGGTAAATTTTTGTAGTCTTTGCTGTCCCCTGCTTGATACCCTAAGTGGTGGGGACCTAAAGCAGAAAATTATTGGAAAATTCTTTTTCTGAGCCCATCTTTCCTATCTTTAATTTATCTCTTATTTTGGCTTTAAGTTGAATTTACTTTCACTGTGAATTTAATACATGTATGGTCTTAAAGATCAAATGTGTTTTCATTGCATGCAATGGTGATTTTAAAAAATGTAAATCTGTGTAGGAATATTCTATTTCAGCATGCACCAAAAGGCACTATTATTAAAGACTTCACAGTACCTTGAGTTTAGCTCTTACAATCCCTATTACCGTGTTGCACCAATTTTTATTTGAAATCACAAACCTTTTCTGGGGAGGTTTCTGGGCCTGCATGTGAACCCTGCAAAATCCTGAAACAAATAGATTTGCATGGATTTGATACCTGTTTTCTCCCCTATTGCCCTACCCAAATCCTGGTATTTCTCAGTATTCCCTCCTTTTTAGGGAAAAGAGAGAGGTGTGAAAATGTCTTTAATGCTCCATGTGTGCCTCTGGAGGTGTACACATAATCATTTACTGAAAATGCCTGTAATGAATTAAGGGTTTGAGATAGTGTTGCTACCTAATCTATAACGTGCAAAAGTGCTACTTATTTTTATTTTAAACAAGTCCAGATTTTTTTTTCTTTTCATATAGTGGTAACTCCCTTTAAAATATCAAAGTCAACATTTTCCACAATATAAAAGAGAAAGAAATACCTGTTAAATTACATTAAACTATGTTAAGATAATTGAAATACTGGAATCAGGTGGAAATGGCATTCCTGAAAGAGGGAAACTCCTTCTTTATCTCTCTTATTGCATATAGTCTGAAGCTCCTGCCATCAGCTGCTAGTGTTTCCTTCTGTTTTCTGTCTTTAGCCATTGTAAACCTTCCCTTTTCCTCCCATTTACATATACATCAGTATCACTTGGTGATTGGCAAACCCTGTCACTTTAGTGGCAACCATAATTCTCACTCTCCCTTTCCTGATTATTTTTCTGAGTCCTTCAGTACCAGCAGCTAGGCCAGCAGTGGACCAGTGTTTTTCCTGCTCTTCAGGAGTAGAGGTACAGGTGTCTCTCTCTTTTCTGCCCAGAGACATCAAGGAAAATGGAGTCTTTTTCTATTCAAAGGGTGGCATACAAATGCTGCTCTTTATAAGATGAGCTCAGTGTGTGTTTAGCTGATGTGATATATTTTATTGATTTATGCTCTTTTAGGGCACTTCTCAGACATTCATTATATTTGTTGTGTAGAATGTTGAAATGGGAACTGTTTTGCAATGTGAGCAACCCCGTTTTCAGCCTCATTCTGTAGCTCTGCAGGGCATTGGAAGAGTCTGGCTTCATATAGTGGTATAAACTGGTAACCTTTCCTCCTTTCCCTTTCAGAGAGTAATATGTGGGAGGCTGTGGACTACGCGCTTCCGACATAGGAACAGCACTGGGTTGGGAATCTCTACTTCTGAGAGAATGCTGGGAATCTGCAGAGGGAGACGGAAATTCCTGGCTGCCTCTCTGACTCTCCTTTTTGTTCCAGCCTTTACCTGGATTTACCTGTTTTCTGGGAGTTTTGAAGGTAAGAGTAAAAAAACCTGGTGGGAACTGATGAATGAGGAGGATTGGAGCTAACAAGTGGAAGGATTTCAATCATTATAGGTTAAATAAAGCTGTTGTCATGCACTGCAAATGGCTTCCTGTGTGTGGCTCTTAACAACAGGAGTCCTTGCCACCATCTGACAGATGAGGAGGATGTAGATCCTGGCATCAGTAGTTTGCTTTTTCTCTTCCACTTTTAAAAAGCACTGTTAGAAATTATTTCTCCTTATTCTTTTTCTTCTCTGTGCTTCCTGGCATTTCATTTTCTGTATCCCATATCATGGTGGAAGATAATTATGGTGATAAAATCTTAATTTAAGAGCAGCTCTAAAAAGAAAAATGTTTGTTTATGTTGATTTTATGGTTATTACTAATCACGTTTATTACAGCAGAGCCTAAGGGCCAACCAAGACAAACAGAGTTGTTGATAGTCTCTACCCCAAAGATCTTATAATCTGAATAGACAAGACAGACACAGAGTGCGGGAAAGGATATAGAAGTACTTTAAAAGGGCACCCATCCATATGCTCTAGGCACTCTTGAGACACAACTTTAAAACACAAGAGCAGCAATTTAAGAGAACCTTGCCACAATTCTCCTTCCCCTTTGACGAGTTTTCCACCCATACAATTACAATCCCTCCCCCACATCCCTTCTTTATCTTCAAATATGGGATGGGGGGGAATGACCTTGCAATGAGCCTCGACTGTCATCAGATTTGAGGTGGGGTAGAGGAGGAGAACAAATTGCAGAGCTGGGGGGAATCACAGATAAATCCCCACCAGAAGCCACTTCTCAGGTATACTAGTGGAGCTCCAGTTTGAGAGCTTCTGTTACTCTCACCTTATACCAGTGTGGTAGGCATGTTTGTGTCATTGTGGACATGGCTGAGATCAGATGTTGGCTTGTTTTCAAATGTGTTCCTCCCTCCCCTCCCTTCCCTTCCCTTCTTTAGTGATGCAAAAGGAGCTGTTGTAAAAATGTTTGCAAGGATTTGCTGAGTATTTCTGTATGAAGTTACAAAATAACATTTCAGTAAAGTATGCAGAGCTATCTACAGTGGACAGCTGTAAGTGGACAGCTTTTCAATCCATTTATCAGTGCCTGGCAGGTGAAACAAATATTGAGCACAGAAAATCAATCTGTACCTCAAGGATCTTGCAATATAAAACCAGCTTAGATGCACTGTCTTTGGCCAGCTCTTGCTTGCTGTAGCTGTGGTGGGAATGCCTTTCTATTTCTTTCCCACTACAGGTGGAGATGCTCAATATAGTCCGTGCACTGATTTGCAGCTGTATATTAGTGACTTGGAAAAAAACACCACTTTGCCAATTAAGTTCTAAATATGATGATCTAGGTTTCTAGTATTAAAGGACTTCATTAGTGACACTTCATTTAGGTGGGGTCAGAAAGAACTGTGATTCCCAATCTTATTTTCTGATATTTTGTAGCTTGAAAAATTGGGATGGAACATTTTATGCTTGGTCAACAGGTGATTTCGCTTTTGAAAGCTTAAGGAAAATCTGTTCAGCAGTTTTTGAGTTATCCTAGCATGAGAAAAGGTGTTTCAGCCACTTAAAATGTGTTCAGATTCTAGCTTTCTCTCTGACCATTCAAAAAGCTGACCATATATACACGTGTGCTTGTGTGATTGTATTTAGTGATTCACCACTAATGTACAATCACTGTTTGAGGTCATCCTGGGATGAAACATTTATAGGATTCACAGTAAACTGGAAACATAAGGGGCAGTAGATGGTTGCTTGAAAACATGGTGTTACAAGCTAAAGGCCATGATTTTGTTTAATTGCAAGAGTTGAGCAAGTTTGGGCCTTACCTTTTGAGTTTTAGAAAAATAATTATGGTCACACTTTACATTAAGGTTCCTTTTTACAAAGGGTTTATAAATGATGTTATAAGCAAGTTAGAGACATGAGTAGTATGTGTTGTAAATGGTTATAAGCACATCCCTGGAAGGTATTACAAATGGTTATGAACCAAGATTATAACAGAGTTATTGAGATTTTGAACTCAACAATTTATAACAATTGATTAGCCAATTATTTAAGCATCTAATCATCATTTTCAGAGATTCAGAGTTTAAGGCTGGAAGGGATCATTAGATCATCTAGTCATCTGTATATCATAAGCTAATACATTTTACCCATTTACCTTTGTGTTGAGCCCAGTAACTTGTCTGACTAAAGAATAACTTGTGTTTGGCTATAGCATGTTTTCCAGAAAGATCTTCAGTCTTGATCTGAAGACATCCAAGAGATGGAGAATCCACCACTTCCCCTGGTAGTGATTCCAGTTGTTAATCCCCTTCACTGTTAAAAATTCATGTCTAATTTCTAATTTGAATTGGTCTGGCTTCAGCTTCCAGAAACTGATGCTTGTTATGCCTTTCCCTGCCACCTTAAAAAGTCCTTTTGTATTCGGTACTTTTCCCCTGTGAAGATACTTATACACTGTAATTAAGTCACCGCTCAGAATTTTTGATAAACTAAACAGATTGAGCTCTTTAAATTTTTCACTGTAAGAAATTGTCTCCATCTCTTGTATCATTTTTATGACGCTTTTCTGCACCCTCCCCAATTTTTCAACATCCTTTAAAAAATGTGGGCTCTAGAACGGTACACAGTATTCCAGTAGTGGTCTCACCAGTGCTGTATACAGAAGTAAAATTACCTCCCTGCTCCTACACACTACTCCCCTCTTTATGCATCTGACGATTACATTGGACCTATTTGATGCAACATTTCACCAGGAGCTCATTTATAAATTTTATTAAAAATTAATTATTTGTTAGTTAAACGTTGATATAAAGTGTGACCAATATAACTATATTTGACCTGATAATTTCCTAGCTCCTGTTTTTTTTAAGTATATTACATTCCTACAATAGATCATTCTCTCTCTCCCCCCACATCTGTCACTCAGCCCACCTGGAATAACACGAGAGTTGCACATTACCCAAGCTTTGAAAGCAAACACTACTAAAAATCTTGCTTAGCACATATAAATAAATATTCAGGTTATGACCCACCATACTAAAGAGGATTCTGAATACTGTGTGGTCTTTGAATGTGTCTGATTCCGGTTGTTGTTTTTAACATTGTATATAAGGGCAAGATAACATCAGGTATCAGTTATTTGGAATGAAAAAGCTGAGCTAATGGCTTGTAATCCTTAAATTATCCCAGAAAAGCAAAGGAATGGGCGGGGGGGGGGAAGGTGAGGTGCGGTGTCAGGTGTTTAAATAGGAGAAAGAAAATTACCAAGTAATATTTAAAATTTTAAATATAAATTTGTGGAAGACACCTCCAGCACTATCAGAGATAGCAGCACCCCCCTGCCATAGGCAGCAGCTGCTGAAAACTGCAGGTCAGACTTGTAGTGTCTGGAGAAGATAGGTTTCTCAAAAAGGTGGCATCTTTACATATCTTTTCATAAGGTATGTGAGCATGGAAGTAGCCACTGCTCTCGTGGAATGGGCCATGATGTCCTACCATGGCTTCGAACCCTTGGCCGTGCTGGATTCAATAATGCAGGCTTTTATCGACCTAGTAACAGATGTTTTTGAAACTTTTTTACCTTTGATATCAGGATGACACAAGACAAAAGCATTACTTTTATCTTGGATCTCCTTTTAGCTGTGGGTTATCATGACTATTCTTTGGCCTTCTATCTGTGTGGATACTGTCATAAAGCTTGAGTAATTAGACTCCCAAGGATTGTCCTTTTGGTGGAACAGGTTCTCTCTTCTCATTTTTTAGAAAGTGGTCTCTGTGTGTGGTCCTTCACAACCTTGAATCCAGCTTAAATTCATATGTCTAGAAATGTATTTTATAGTCTATGCAAAACAACACTGTATGTAACATTGCTCAGTTTTGTGTGATCATGAGATGAAAAGCCCTACTTTTGTGCTGTATTTTCCACAGATTTTTTTTGTTTTGTTTTTAGCTCCAGTTTAAGGAGGCGGGTGTTTTTCCTAGAAATTTCCTTAGTTTTTACAACACGTTTAGAAATGGCACAGTGTAGTAGTTCCTACAGAAGCTTCTGAGAGATTCCAGGGGACTTTGAAAGCTGCATAAGGACAGACTTCACTCCTCCTTAGACTGCTTCCTTCGTTTTGTCAGTTGGTGTCCTCTCTCCTGATCCTAACACAATACCCCCAAATACAGCATGTGGACTCTGTTTCTCCCATTCCCTCTACCCTGAGGACCATGTGAAACAGATGTGTGGGACTGTCATTGGGCAAGTGCACTCTAGACTATCTGTCTATCTTAGGTACCCATTTGGCCCCCGTTACTCTAATATCTTAGTGTTTCACAGTCTTCAACACATTTACCCTCAATACTGCTGTGAGAAGGGGAAGAGGCATTAACTTAATTTTACAGAAACGGAGGCCTAGAGAGACTATGTTACCTGCCCAAGGTCAGGAACACTGTTGCAGAGTGGGGAATTGAACCTGGTGTTTCTAAGTCTCAGACTAGTACTTTAATGACTGGGCCATCATCCTTCTGAAAGACTGTCGCCTCCAGCTCCATGTGACTTTGTTAAATGCCTTGTGGCTGACATCGTTTCCACTTTTGGGCCAGGCAGTCAGTAGGATCAGAGTTAGAGCCAGAGCTGGGTGAATACTGAACACAAACAAATAAATAAATAATAATGCTATGTCTCATTGTAATGTTTAAACGGGTTCACTTTGCTGCTGTTTTCACCCTGTAGTCACTGCGCAATTTAATACTGATGTATATTATATAGTGTTCAAGGAGATCCAATATATAGTAGATTGTTATTGGAAATGTTATTGCCAAAGCTGAAGTAATGAGATAGTATGTGCTCTCCTATGCTTTATAATACTGATTGCAGGTTCCTGAAAAGAAACTATAATAAGTGCTGGAATGATAACATGGGGGTGCTTTCTGTTTACAAGATAATGACTACATTGTGGGCTGAATAAACTATAGCAAAAAATATGTGGCTGATTGTCTCCCCACCCCACACACACACACACACACACACACACACACACGATTTTCTTCCGTCCCTCTTTTTTTCATCACCCATTCATCTTTCCTCCCCTACATGTTGGTAAGCCTCTCTTCAGAACAGCTGTAATAAGGATTTTTTGTCTAATTTGTTTTTCAGAACTGAACTGGCAGGGAGGGTTTGGGATTTTTCCAATGTAAACACATGCAACAGTTACAAGAGGCTTCCCGGTTTGTGAGGATTCAGGATTGTTAAAGTCAGATGAGTCCATTCCGATAATCTAGTCTGACCTCCTGTATAAAACAGGCCACAGAACCTCACCCAGTAATTCCTGCATCAGGCCCATAACTTCTTGTTGAGCAAGATCATATCTTTTAGAAAGGCTGCTTATCTTGGTTTAAAGATTTAAAGAAGGTTGGAGATTCCACCACAGGCCATGGTAAGTGGTTCCAGTGGGATTACCCTGCACTGTGAAAAATGTGTGCCTTATTTCTAAGGGAGCCTGAATTTGTTTAGCTTCAGGAGGGGAGAAGAGGGATGAGAAGGAGATAGGAACTAGTTTTTAAACTTGAAATGGAAATAGTCTTTTTTTTTTTTTTTTTTTTTTAACAGTTAGCCAGTCCCATTTTCATTGTTTTTTTATATCTTTCCCCCAATCTCTCCTCATGTGAACATTTTAGTTTCTCTATTTCAGCCGAAGGTAGTGAGAAGCAGGGGTTAAGTGGTCACTTTTACTGCTGACCAACAGCTTGAAAATTCTGAGTATATGGGCCAGTTGGAACAGAGATTTTTCATGTTCTTGTTTCAGAGTAACAACCGTGTTAGTCTGTATTCGCAAAAAGAAAAGGAGTACTTGTGGCACCTTAGAGACTAACCAATTTATTTGAGCATAAGCTTTCGTGAGCTACAGCTCACTTCTCTCCCCCCCCACCCCACTCTCCTGCTGGTAATAGCTTATCTAAAGTGATCACTCTCCTTACAATGTGTATGATAATCAAGGTGGGCCATTTCCAGCACAAATCCAGGGTTTAACAAGAACGTCGGGGGGGTAGGAAAAAACAAGGGGAAATAGGTTTTTTCCTACCCCGCGCCCCCCCGACGTTCTTGTTAAACCCTGGATTTGTGCTGGAAATGGCCCGCCTTGATTATCATACATATTGTGAGGAGAGTGATCACTTTAGATAAGCTATTACCAACAGGAGAGTGGGTTTGTGTGTGTGGGAAAAAAAAAGCCGGGGGGAGCGGGGGGAGAAAACCTGGATTTGTGCTGGAAATGGCCCACCTTGATTATCATACACATTGTAAGGAGAGTGATCACTTTAGATAAGCTATTACCAGCAGGAGAGTGGGGTGGGGGGGAGAGAAAACCTTTTGTAGTGGTAAACACCCATTTTTTCATGGTTTGTGTGTATAAAAAGATCTTCTGTACTTTCCACAGTATGCATCTGATGAAGTAAAGTTGTCTCCAACTCACCCTTTCTCCTCCCCTCTAGGGCCCAAGTGCCTTCTTTTAAGCCCAGTTGGGAGGCAGCTAATGAGCCACAGGTGCACTGGACTCTGCTCCCTCTTAAAGGGGCTAGTTGCCCTATGATACAGCAATTATGGGAATTAGACACCTACAGCCAATCAGAGCTCATGGGATTGCATAATAGTAGGGAGAAAATCTCAGATTTAAAAAAAAAATTTTTTTTAAATTCATGTAGCAATTTTCAGGGGGTATGCACGGAACACAGTTGGCAAAAGGTCACTGCTGCAATCCTTTGCATGAAACAGTCAAGTCTGGAGACTGGTATGTGGATGCAATCTTCTGCCTCCTGGCTGCTGGAAAAATAGCAGCAGTTCTCGGGTGGGTCAGCGTGGGTTAGTACGGAGCAGGAAGGACTGGGCAGCAGCAGCCATTTTAAATTCTACTGGGCTTCTCAGAAACCATCTCCCTGCAATGCTTCCATTTCTGCTATCCTCTGGGCTCATTAATATACAGAGCGGGACAGAGCCTACGGGGGACAGGCATGCAGCCAATGGGGGTATACCCATTGGCTACCCGACATGTTGATGCCTGCTTCTGCTTCCCCATTGTTGGAAAAATCATGGTACTGGGCTTTCTTTGCAATATCTGTGTAGTCCAAAAATAATAATTTTTTCAGGGCCATAATTATGGAAGAGAAAATTGTACAGACGTGCGCTGGTATCTGTACAGTATACTGCACTTTGATTAAATAAAACAATACCATTTCTGTCTAATGTAGAATAAACTGCACTACGGTGCATGAAGTGGACTATAGTAAATATTTTTCTAAGAATTATAAATATTACACTGCTACAGACACTAAAATGTGTTGCCATTTCAAGCATCAGGTAATTGTTTAGCATAATTATTAACTGTACCGAAATTATTAGAGGCTGGTTACTAGAAGACTTGTAAGGCATGAATGATCACTTGCCACCTGATCAGGAAAACTAATCGCCCAACCAGATTTCTTTCTTCTAAGCCATAGCTTATCCCCCTTTTAAGTTTTAAAATAACTCGTCAGATAGGATCAAATCAAACACAATTTTAGCAGCATTTTAAGAGTGATTATTCACTTTAGGAAACAAGATTACTGTAGCAGAGATTTGGCAGTTAACTGTTTGTGATTTGTAATCTTATATCTTAACAGCATCTCTGTGTTGGATCTCCAAATCAGTGGTTCCCAAACTAGGGGCACTGCTTGTTCAGGGAAAGCCCCTGGTGGGCTGGGCCGGTTTGTTTACCTGCTGTGTCCACAGGTTCGGCCAATAGCAACTCCCAGTGGCTGTGATTCATTGTTCTCGGTCAATGGGGGCTGCAGGAAGCGGCGTGGGCCGAGGGACGTGCTGGCCGCCTTTCCTGTAGCCCCCATTGGCCTGGAGCAGCGAACCGCGGCCAGTGGGAGCTGCGATCGGCCGAACCTGCGGACACGGCAGGTAAACAAACCGGTCCGGTCCGCCAGGGACTTTCCCTGAATAAGAGGCGCCCCTAGTTTGGGAACCACTCTTCCAAATAAAACAACACACTTTCTTACAATGAGACAATCTTTACAGGTTACTCTTATTGTATTAAAAGACAGAGGATATTACCCTTTTATTTTTCACAGGATTAATGCCTTAAGTACTCAAGAGTTATTTAAACTAATACCAGGATTTTAGTAAATTGCCATCAGTAAGCCACCTCCCTGTCACAGGATTTAATTTAACCAAGTCATATTATTTTCGAAAAGGTGATAGTACTTCTTAACTATAGCATTAATGACGGTTTCCAAATTAACTATTAACATGGAAACTCCCATGGAAACCTAATGATATCCTTCCAAAATAATCTGCACTGATTTTAACAATGCCTTCTGTTAGTCTGAAAGCTTAATGTGAGGCAGTATTCTTTTCCAGAAGTATGAATAACAATGATTGTTAGTTATTTCATCCTTTGCTGCAATGTGTTGGAGAGTCTGGGACTTAAAATAATGATCTCAAAGGAAAGGTCACAAATTTGCAGAATATTTTGAAAGGAGCCACATGCAAAAATCTTATCTGTGTAGAATAAGTTATTTTGCATATAGTTTCTGTGTAAGGGTATTAGTTGCCAGTTTGTGCACATTTGAAGTGGAACATGGAGCTATGAAGTAGTCTTTCTGAAGAATGGCAGTGCCTTCCAATTTTCTGAAACTTACTGTTTGTCTGTTTTAGATCATAAAATACTTGCATTGCCCAGGAGTCCTGCCTCCCCTAGTAAATAACCTGGCTTCAGTGCTTTTGCTAATGACTGTCTGTTTCAATTACCAGTGGAGTTCCTCAGGGTTCGGTGTTGGGACCAATCTTATTTAATCTTTTTATTACTGACCTTGGCACAAAAAGTGGGAGTCTGCTAATAAAGTTTGAGAATGATACAAAGCTGGGAGGTATTGCCAATTTAGAGAAGGACCGGGATATCATACAGGAGGATCTGGATGACCTTGTAAACTGGAGTAATAGTAATAGGATGAAATTTAATAGTGAGAAGTGTAAGGTCATGCGTTTAGGGATTAATAACAAGAATTTTAGTTATAAGCGGAGGATGCATCAATTAGAAGTAACGGAGGAGGAGAAGGACCTTGGAGTATTGGTTGACCACAGGGTGTGTATGAGCCGCCAATGTGATATGGCCGTGAAAAAAGCTAATGCAGTTTTGGGATGCATCAGGCGAGGTATTTCCAGTAGAGATAAGGAGCTGTTAGTACCATTATACAAGGCACTGGTGAGACCTCATCTGGAATACTGTGTGCAGTTCTGGTCTCCCATGTTTAAGAAGGATGAATTCAAACTGGAACAGGTACAGAGAAGGGCTACTAGGATGATCCGAGGAATGGAAAACTTGTCCTTATGAAAGGAGACTCAAGGAGCTTGGCTTGTTTAGCCTAACCAAAAGAAGGTTGAGGGGAGATATGATTGCTCTCTATAAATATATCAGAGGGATAAATACCGGAGAGGGAGAGGAATTATTTAAGCTCAGTACCAATGTGGACACAAGAACAAATGGATATAAACTGGCCATCGGGAAGTTTAGACTTGAAATTAGACGAAGGTTTCTAAGCATCAGAGGAGTGAAGTTCTGGAATAACCTTTCAAGGGAAGCAGTGGGGGCAAAAGACCTATCTGGCTTCAAGATTAAACTCGATAAGTTTACGGAGGAGATGGTATGATGAGATAACATGATTTTGGCAATTAATTGATCTTTAACTATTCATGGTAAATAGGTCCAATAGCCTGTGATAGGATGTTAGATGGGGTGGGATCTGAGTTACTACTGAGAATTCTTTCCTGGGTATCTGGCTGATGAATCTTGCCCACATGCTCAGGGTTCAGTTGATAGCCATATTTGGGGTCGGGAAGAAATTTTCCTCCAGGGCAGATTGGAAGATGCCCCGGGGTTTTTTCGCCTTCCTCTGTAGCATGGGGCATGGGTCACTTGCTGGAGGATTCTCTGCCCTTGACGTCTTTAAACCATGATTTGAGAACTTCAATAGCTCAGACATAGATGAGAGGTTTATTGCAGGAGTGGGTGGGTGAGATTCTGTGGCCTGCATTGTGCAGGAGGTCAGACTAGATGATCATAATGGTCCCTTCTGACCTTAATACCTATGAATCTATGAATTTTGATTAGTTTCAGCAGGGTTAAGATGTGAGTGTGCAGAATGTACCTCTGTTATTTCTCTTAAGATTTTTCTTTCTCCCCAGATCTGAAACTCTCATACACACACACACCCGCCCCACTTCAGCTGCCATATTTGCACCTCAGTGATTTAATTTTAATAGCAGAGATTAAGCCGTCTCAGCTCGTCAGAGAGAAGATATTAATCATCATCAGGCCCAATGAGAAGTTTAATTTTCCACTTCTCTTTTTTTCACTAAGCTCTGGCGGCTGTCACTCGCACCGATGTCTGCGGGACATTGAATAATCTGCTTCTGCAGATGCATTTCAGTAGTTTCACTCCTTTTATTTCCTCCGTCAGTCTCAGTGAGTGTCATCGTTGTACGCTCTAATTGAAGACCACTGTCAGGAGATGGAGGGAAGAAAATTCTCCCTTGCACAAAGCTAGCTCTGGAGCTCATGGTTTTTATTGTATTCAGAGGCTGGATAAATTGGATCAGGGCATTGAAATAGCTGAGACTTGTAGTTTTGGTATGTGAAATCCTATTTGGGCCCCTCAGAAGCACCCCTTGTGTGTGTGGAGTGTGTTTGTTCTTTTTCTTCATTACTATGATTAGCTTTATTGTGTTCTGGTGATATAGAAAAACATAAATCCTAGGGGTTTGACTGAATGGAAAAGTTTAATCAATTATACTGGTATAACTATATAAGTTTAGTTAAACCACTATAATAATCCTGGAATAACTCCCTGTGTGGACAGTCTTATTTTTGAATAAGAGTGGCTTTTTTCAGCTTAGCTTAAATTGTTTCCAAAGCAAAGTATACTGGAATAAGAGTGTCCACACTGGGAGTTATACCAGTATAGTTATATCGGTTTAAATTCACATCCTACCTTATAGTGGTTTAACTTTCCCATGTAGACAAGCCCTAAGAACCATCACAATTATTTTAAAAAATACCAGGATGGTCCATAAGAGCAGGCAAATACTGACTTTTTTCTGAACATCCAAAGGACACCAGAAGCCTCTAGTCATCAGCATTAGCATGTATTTTTTGCATTTCTTCCACTTATTGCACTAAGATAGCCATTACTGGTTGTAAAACTTGGTTAGCTATCTCTAACTAGTGACACAGTTCTCGTTTATCAGATGGCAGATTTTCAGGTATAACAATGACTCAGCAGAGTGGCTTCTACAGTGTGTGTGATCTGAAATCACATTAATTCTGACAAACCAGGTTCTTAAGTGACATGTGATTTTGGGTGACTTAGTGTTTGGCTGTCCAGATCGAGACATCTTAAAAGGGCCTGATTTTCAAAAAGTGCTCAACATCAACTCTCTAAAAATCAGACCTCTTTAATTTGAGGTATCTTTTGTTGGGCACCCCAAAACTGTCTCTCTCAGAATCACTAGTGTTACAAATTATACTGTGCTAACTTTTCCTTAACACTAGTTACTTCTGAAAATTTGTCTTTATGTTGCCGTGCTTCACAGCCTGTACTGAGTGGTTGAATTCTTTCCTTCCACAATGAAGACTCTCATATAACTGCAGTTTCTCCATTTCCTAAAAGCACCTTTGAACTTTGGTCTTTTTGGATGAAGCCTTTAACTGCAGAATGTCTGTAAGTTTTCCAGTCACTGAACCCTCCTGAATTTTATTGAAAGTGGCCTTTTTAAAAAGAGGACTTTGTTGTTATCAATATCCACTTTTCCACCTGGGGACTGAAGCTCCGATATGCCAGTAAATTAGGACAAAATGACATGAGCTCTCAAAAGAAAATGTTATTACACACGACAATTGCTGGCTGTGAAGGAAAAGGAAACAACACATCTAAAACAATTAACACCATTTTCCTCTTAATTGGCATATTTGTTTTTTTGCAGGTTGACTTGAGGGAGCTGGATATATAATAATATTAGTGTCAGCCAGAGGCAAAGCGTAATAGTTTTTTATAGGAAAAATTAGTGGAGCGTATTGGGCTCCAACCTACAAATAGAAAGCCCCATACACCAGGAAGGATAAACATGCTGTTTTATTTATTCTTTAAGGACCTTTGGCAACAGCTTGTTTTGGAATTATTCGCATATTTAAATAAACAAAGTATATTTTTAATAAAGAGCTTGTTTACCTCGTATATCCACCAGTAAAGAGCATGGAGGAGGAAGATGTATTATGCAGATGTTGGCTAGAAGTATTCTTGTAAATTCATGAAAAGAAAAGGAGTACTTGTGACACCTTAGAGACTAACCAATTTATTTGAGCATAAGCTTTTGTGAGCTACAGCTCACTTCATCGGATGCATACTGTGGAAACTGCAGAAGACATTATATACACAGAGACCATGAAACAATACCTCCTCCCATCCCACTCTCCTGCTGGTAATAGCTTATCTAAAGTGATCACTCTCCTTACAATGTGTATGATAATCAAGTTGGGCCATTTCCAGCACAAATCCAGGTGGTCACTTTGGATGAGCTATTACCAGCAGGAGAGTGAGTTTGTGTGTGTATGGGGGTGGGGGGGTGAGAAAACCTGGATTTGTGCTGGAAATGGCCCACCTTGATTTTCATACACATTGTAAGGAGAGTGGTCACTTTGGATAAGCTATTACCAGCAGGAGAGTGAGTTTGTGTGTGGGGGGGCGGAAGGTGAGAAAACCTGGATTTGTGCTGGAAATGGCCCAACTTGATTATCATACACATTGTAAGGAGAAAAGGAGTCCTTGTGGCACCTTAGAGACTAACCAATTTATTTGAGCATGAGCTTTCGTGAGCTACAGCTCACTTCATCAGATGCATACCGTGGAAATCGGTATGCATCTGATGAAGTGAGCTGTAGCTCACGAAAGCTCATGCTCAAATAAATTGGTTAGTCTCTAAGGTGCCACAAGGACTCCTTTTCTTTTTGCGAATACAGACTAACACGGCTGTTACTCTGAAACCTGTCATTGTAAGGAGAGTGATCACTTTAGATAAGCTATTACCAGCAGGAGAGTGGGGTGGGAGGAGGTATTGTTTCATGGTCTCTGTGTATATAATGTCTTCTGCAGTTTCCACAGTATGCATCCGATGAAGTGAGCTGTAGCTCACGAAAGCTTATGCTCAAATAAATTGGTTAGTCTCTAAGGTGCCACAAGTACTCCTTTTCTTTTTGCGAATACAGACTAACACGGCTGTTACTCTGAAACCTGTAAATTCATGGAGCTTTAGTTACAGCCTAGCAGCACAGCAGTGCTGGGAAACCTGAGGGCAATGCTCTCTGACTACAGGGAGAGAATGCTGTGTGATCATGTATGGCTTTGTGTTTCAGGACTGGATGTCTGGCAGTAAAATGCTTGATTTAGGAGTTAGGGTGGTGCAGGGGTGCTATACAGTGGCAGGAAGGAAACGAAAAGACACTGTTGGTGAAAGTATTTGCAATGGTGCCGAAGTTATGCTGCTGATAGAAAAGTTATTATGGGATAGCTGAGGCTGTGGCGACAAAAAACAAGATGGTAAAAAATTAAGATGGTGGTGATGCACACATTGGGAATCTTGCCATGTCTGCAGGCCTATTAGGAGTCAACAAGAAAATTATAGAACTGTCTAGAAAGTTATAGAGGAATGGGTAAGTCTGTGAGTCGGTCATGGAGGTCACGGATTTCATGACTTTCTGTGACTTCTGCAATGGTGGGTGCGACTGACCCCAAGGCCGCCCGAACAGCTGCTGGGGCAGTCTCGGGCTGCCGTGCGCCCCTCTCCCCGCAGCAGCAGTGGCGTTCCTGAGCCACACTTTGCTACCCTCTCCCTCCCACCCTGAGCACCAGCTGTGGTCCCGGGCCCTCTGCCGCTGGGCTGCCTCCCGCCCCAGAGCACCTCTGGTGCCCCCAAAGTCCCCCCTTCCAGAGCACCCAAGATTTAGTCAGGGGTATATAGTGCAAATCATAGACAGGTCACAGGCTGTGAATTTTTGTTTACTGCCCATGACCTGTCCATTACTTTTACTAAAAATACCCATGACCAAATCTTAGCCTTAGGAGTGGGTACAGTCGATGACTAATATGTGGAATTAACTGTCATTGGATGCTGAAATGAGGGGACTAGGTGGAGTTGTGAACTGTTGAGGAGCTTGGTTTGGTAGGATCTAGAAACTTCTAGAAGACGGAGGGTATTTTGATAACATGGTTCTGTACAAAGCTGGCTATAGCTCTATATTATTTTTCATTCTTCTCTGTTTTGAATTCAGTAGTTGGTTTTCCCTTCCAAACGTAGTAAATATGAAAGCTGTTGACCAGTGCCGCAAATGAGTGGCTGGTATATAGTGGCTAACAAACTGTGTGTGAATTTAACTGAAGCAACGTACCTAAAATTGAGGGAAGCATTCGGAAACAAGTGATTGAATGAACTGAAGTACTGAACACAGACATTATTATAAAGCAATTAAATATACAGATAATGTAAATGTCGTCAAAACTAGTTAAGTCGCAAGAGAGAAAGATTCGTATTAATTCAAAAATGCAGAAATTCTGCTTATTTGGATTTCTCGTGATCAAATGAGCCATTGGATGACACATTTATTGAAGTGGAATAATCCTGCCAGTGAGATATTTTTGGTTCCTTAGTTGTCACTGAAACATAGCTGCAATGATCATTTAAGACTCTGTTTCAGGACTTATGATACTGTAGTTCAATATCCGTTTCATTCTGGAGCAGTGTGTCTGCGTCTTCAACTCCCCAATAAAAGACCAAGATCAATCAGAGATTGTCATAAAAACAACTGCGAAAGGTAAAGACTTGAACTTGACAATAAAGTTTCAACCTTCCTCTATGCTAAAATCATCACCTTCAGTGTATTCCAAAATGAGCAATTTAAGGAAGCAATTAAAGCATGTAGCCTTGGATGTGTTCCTCAAAACAGATTGAAACTGACAGGTACATGACTGGATGCTGCAACTGAAGAAAGTGAGGAAAAAATAAAGAAAGAAGTAAAAGAATAAACATGGACTTTAATGTAAGAGGGTTGATCGAACACAAGTAATGACCAGATAATGGCTGCAAGAATCCATACAGTGAAAAATGCATTCCTACTTAATGCTGTCGATTCTATGTCTGAAAAGGACACAGCAGAATGTCGTTTACACGTTACTGGAGATGCCATCCAAGAATGAAGGAAGAAAAGTATAAGCCATTTGTTCAGGCAGTGAAAATAAAACAAAGATCAGAGAACTTCAAGTGCAGTCCTCCTGGAATTTTGATGTATGACGTATGTTCTGGATGAAACTTATGGAGACAGAAGTTAAATCTTGCACGGCCTTAAAGCACATTGTAAAAGTTAAAAAAATATCTTCTGTAGCTACACTCAGCCCCATGGCTGGTTGACTGAAGAATGTTGACTGATGTCCCAGCTTCACACTGATGCCAGTGGAACCTTTGGGAAGATTGTGACTCTGGAGCTCAGCAAATAATTAATTTTTTTTCTCTTGACCCAGCAAATGGAAAAATCGGGAAATATTTGGCTTGGTTCTGTTTGGAATTGGCTGACAAATTGGAAAAGTGAGTTTTGGCCAGCAAACTGTGCCTGTGTGTCCGTCTGTCTGTGCCCCTCTCCCTTTGTAATTTTTGCTCAGTGATTAGGGCACTCGCATGGGATGTGGAAGACCCAGGTTTGAATCCCCACTCTGGAGCAGGCACTTTGAACTCAGAACTGCCCCAGCCCAAGTGAATGCTCTAACCACCAGGCTATAGGCTGTTCTGGAGTGTGTGGCTCCAAATCTCTCTTGTTAAAGCTGATCCACTCTGTATAAATACGTAAGTATTCATTGGGCCCAGTAGAGTTAACAGTTCTATAGCCTGGTGATTAAAGCACTCAGCTGAGAGGTAGGAGAGGGGGATTCAAATCACTCCACCAAATCAGGCAGAGAGAAAATTTGAATCCACATTTCCTGCCTCTCAGCTGAGTGCCTTAATCAACAGGCTGTTGAGTCAGTCCCATTTTCTCTGGCTTTTGAGATATTCTGCCCTCTTCCTGCTTCCCTGGTTCATCTCAAGATTCTGCTAGACAGGCAAGAATCTCCTCTCTGTTGGAGAGTGGGTCCTACTTTGGGCTTGGGTGTTGGCCTCTTAAGTTTAAAAAACATCAGTTTTAAGGTTTAACCCTGTAGGATCTGATAGTTCAGTGTGTGTTACATGGTAACAATAATGACACTTACTTCCTTTGTAAAGCACTTGAGATCTACTGTGGTAAGGCACTGTGATAAAAGCTAGGTACTATTATTGTTACTGTGCAGGCATTGGGGATTTATCACACCTGCCTCAGAAGGCAAGGAGGAAGTGTTGAGGGAGAAGAGAATGCTCCCAGTGTTACTGAGCTCTTTAAAAGCTGCTCAGAATTCTCCCTCAAATGACATTCTCTTCCTATAACCATAGCTGCACAGCGCAGTGGTGTGAGAAAGTGAATTTCTTTCAAAGTGGGTGGTTCAAGGAATGCAATTTGTAAGGAAACACACGGCAAGCATTGAAGAAGTTCTGATCCTCCTGTTTTTTTCCTTTCAGAGGGCCAGGTGGCCAGCTGAGGCAGAAGCAGATGTAGGACGGAACAGGGGGTGGCTGGGGTAGAAACAGGCACGGGCTAAAGCAGAAGCAGGCTGGAGAAGGAGCAAAGGCAGTCTTGAGACTACTGGTAAAGGGCGTATTCCCAGCCAGATAGTGGCAGTGAGCAGACAGGAGAGGCTGCTTCCCTTAGGGTCCTATATGCCTGCCTTGGGATCACATGGGTGGGACCTCACCTGTGGGTTGGCTGAACCCTTCAGGTAACTGATGACTTATTATGCTCAGGCTCAGAGGTGAGTCCTCGCACTCAAGCAGGTTCAGGCTCAGAGGTAACTCAGGGTACATCTACACAAGATGCAACTTGCAACAGCGAGTCTCAGAGCCTGGGACCTGGTCAGCTGACTTGGGCTTGCACTAAGGGGCTAATAATAGTGGTGTAGAGGTTTGGGTTTGGGCTGGTGTCTGGGCTCTGAGACCCTCCCTGCTCACCAGGTTTCAGAGCCTGGCTCCAGCCAGAGCCTGAGCATGTACACTGCTATTTTTAGCCCTGCAGCAGGAGCCTGAGTCAGTTGACCCAGGTTCTGAGACTCGCTGCCACAGGTCTTTTTTGTAGCGTAGACGTACCCACAAGCAGGATCAGGCTCAAAGGTAACTTGGTGATGATTCATCCCATTTTGTTTGCCTGGCATGTTGATTTCTTCCTGTTATTCTTTCTATCGTGAAGAATCCAAAAGTGTTCTGTAGACTGTCGGCTTGATCCTGAGAGATGCTGAGCACCTGTAGTTCCCAGTGACTTTGATTTGAGTTGAGGTTAGTCAACATCTGTTGTTACCACGTCACAAAAGTGCACCGAAGTAGTGTATAAAAGGTTAGGTCTAGAAGTGAAGAATAACACTGTAGCAAACGGAAGCAGCAGGGGGAATATTAAGGGGATGGGATATAGTTATTGCATTGGAATTTGACCAGGACACTCAGGCTAGCAGCCATACTCTTGCTAAAAGTGTAGTGGGATCTTTAATTACAAGTAAACAGGATCTGTATTCCTAGGACCACAGAAATTAGACATGCAAAAGGACCTATTTGATCATAGTGAATGGGAGTGCTGGAACTTAACATGGCTACCTGTTTCTAACATGAGTGATTAGTCATTTTTGGGGGGCCTGTGGGTTGTTTTGGTTAGGAAGGAGACATTGATGATGTAGTCAGGTATTTCTTTGATGCAATCCTGTTTATTTAAAAGAATGTACAAAGTCGTGTTTCCCATAACACAGTAGGAAACAAATAACTGGAGACAGTTTCTTTGTTTCAAGCCTCTTTCAGCCAGCATTCTGCCCAGAAACTCTCTCTAGACTTTTTCTCAGGACCACACTCCCAGTGCTTGTTCTGCTGTCTCCTTGGCTTTCTGCTCCTTTTCTGTGTCTGTTTTTGTGATGTTTCAGGGTGCTTCTTGCATACACACAGACATTTAGCACTCCAATCCTATCAATCTCTCACCCCCCAAGTTTATCAGATCACAGTAAGACACCCACTGGGCCGCATGGCAAACTCCTGCTTCAGTCTTGCATGTGGCTTTGTTGTGGGTAGAGGCCATGTGATGGGGTCCAGGGGTGCAGCCTGGACTGTGGGACTGTTGAGCCCTCTGTCCCACCAACATGGGGTATCTCACTCTCTGATGCTGTGTCAAGCCATAAACCTCTAGCACAGGGGTGGGCAAACTTTTTGGCCCAAGGGCCGCATCAGGGTTGCACAACTGTATGCAGGGCCAGGTAGGGAAGGCTGTGCTCCCCAAACAGCCTGGCCTCCGCCCCCTCCCACTTCCTGCCCCCTGACAGCCCCTCCTCCCGGGACTCCCACCCCCTATCCAACCACCCTCTGCTCCTTGTTCCCTCACTGCCCCCTCCTGGGACCCCGCCCCTAACTTCCCCCCGGGATCCCACCCCCTTATCCAACCCTCCCTGTCCCCTGACTGCCCTCCCAACCCCTATCCACACTCCCGCCCCCTGACAGCCCCCTGGGACTCCCACTCCCAAGCCTCCCTGTTCCCCATCCCCTGACCGCCCCCCCCAGTACCTCCACCCTATCCAACCGCGCCCCGCCCCCTTACCAGCAGAAGGAACTTGCAGCTGTGCCACCCAGCCAGAGCCAGCTACACTCCACATGCTGTCCAGTAGGAGCGGCAGGCCAGAGTGCTGCCCGCATGGTGGCATGGCTGCGGGGTAGGGGCCGGGAACTAGCCGCCGTGGCCAGGAGCTGAGGGGCTGGGTAGGACAGTCCTGTGAGCCGGATGTGGCCCGAGGGCTGTAGTTTGCCCACGTCTGCTCTAGGAGGTACTCCACTTACACAGAAATCCACAGGCAGGGACACACCCAACTGAGTTACATGAATGCTTTCTGCAGACACTCATGAGCCAACAACAGAGAGGCTCCAGCCAATTTTCCCCAGCTCCCCAGGCCTTGCACCTCAGAACTGTACCATCTTGCATTGCTCAGAACCCTGGCCAGTGTAAATTCATTACCCAGTCCTCCCCTCCCTTGATGTGGAGAGGAGACACGCTCGCCTCTGTAAAGTGAGCTGAGATTTCTCAAGCACTTCAACCTAAATGCACTGTTTTAGGTAAAATATAAAACAGGTTTATTAACTACAGAAAGATAGATTTTAAGTGATTATAAGTAGCAAGTGTGGAGAGCAAAGTTGGTTACTTAAGAAATAAAAATAAATTCACAGTCTGCGTTCTAACTCAGGATTTGAATCAAGCAGTCTTGCACCCTGACAGATGGTATAAACAAGTTGTAGAGCCTCATCACACAGGCTGAAACTGCCTTCCAGCCTGGGACCACCCTCCCCCAATTCAAAGTCTTTGTCCTCCAGACGTTTCTTCCAGTGTTGAGTTGTGGGGGGAGTGAGGCCAAGTGAGGATGACACTTCCCCTCTTTTATAGTTTCTTCCAGCTTGCCGGAAAGATCTATGCTTGTGAGATGGGATCTGCCCCCGTTGGTCAAGCAGTCTCCGTTGTCTGCATGTTCTCTCTGAGAAGTCTCCATGGTATACAGTTCCTAGGATAATGGATTGTTCTTTGATGGGTGTTGATGAGCCATTAACTGCTGTCTGGCTACTCCACTGTTGTACCTGAAAGGCTGGTTGTGGGTGTTCCCAACCTCTCAACATATTTCAGTTACATACACATAGCAAAACTTCATAACTTCACATATAATGATAGCACATACAATTCAACAGGATATTAAAGTTAAACACATCAAGACTTTTAAAATGGTACCTCACAAGGCATAGTTTGTAGAAAACATATAATAATTATGTGACAGTGGTGAATATGGGGATTCCAAGGTGCTACTCTGAGGTACAGCATGTCACAGGCCCCTCTGGTTTCAGCTGCCTAGTCCATAAAGGAGCTCAGTTGCTTTTTACATGTATCCTGAATGAAAGGCAGCTGTGACACCCACTATCGTGAGTTTTAAAAAAAGTGTAAGACTTTTACAGTTCCTTGCAGGAGTGGATCTCTGATGCAGCTCATATAGCTCCTTTCAGATGATATGGTAATAAGCATCCTGCTTTGTCTCTGACTTAAATATATGAGACATAAAATATCCATCTGGCATGGTTTCCATGATTGTCAAAAGTTAGATGACACAAAACCTGGCTCAGATACATGTTCATCTTTTCTTCTTTCTTCATTTAGTGCAGACACAATACTAAATTTATGACATAAAAATAATCTGTGGCCACCAGACCAGTAACCGAGAAAGGATGTAGCCTCTTCATACTTAATGTACAGTTATACTCTGGAAGTGATTAGGCAAAAGTGGAGTCTTCTTACTCTTTAGACCAATATCTTGTGTGTATTCACTTATATCTTCTTATTTTACTGACTAACATTTTAGTACTTTTCCTGTTAGCACTGCAGAGCCAGTAATACAGATATAGGAGAATGAGATGGAAAATGTTCTGTCTTGCATGTCATAAACAGAATTGCTAACAACATTCTGATCCACAGCTCTTTAGTTCTGATGTTGCATGAGAGAAATAATCCTTTATTTTTGTATTCCAGCTTGAGTTCCACAATACAATTTTTGCAAAGTTACTGTTGATAATTGAGCCACATTTTAAGGTTGAAACTTGCTTAACATTATAAGCGTAATTTTGGCCCTATCATACCAAAATCCTAAAATGTTCACTTCCACTTCAGGTTTTGGATACATGATCTGTGGGCTAAGGATAGTTTTTTTGGGCAAAATTTTGTTTTTCAGATACGGAACTTAAGAAAAATAAGTACTAGATAATTTTTTAAAATTGTCTAATACATTTTGGAGATTTTTAAGAACACATTGGACAAATACTTGTCAGGGATAGTCTAGGTATACTTAATCCTGCCTCTGAATGGGAGTATGGACTAGATGACGTGTCAAGGTCCCTTTCAGTCCTACATTGTATGATTCATTGTTTTCTGTTGAATCTTATTCATAAGAGGCTTCATATGAGAATTATTAGAAAGATTGCGGTGAAATCTAGTGCACAAGACAGATTTTGAGACTGGAAAAGGCATATCTGAGAAGTGATTCACTGACCATTTAGGATTATCAGAATGGCCTTGCAGAAGATGCCTTCAAAACATAAACCAATCAATAGGGAAGTCTGTTATGTTTTTTCAGAGTAGGATGCAAACAGGAGAAATGATAGCCTATGGAAACCCAGGCAACTAGAGTAAGGTAAAATGAAATTAAAACATTTTTGAAAGTTTGGAGATTCGCAAGTAAGGCACCCAAACTACCTTAACGCAGACTCTGTGACAAAACAGAAATTCTGAGACAACCTTAAACATCCAGAACAAGCAGTTTCATCTCCTCAGTGACCACAAAATTGAGAGTGCCTTACTCTTGCAATGGTTGCTGTGGTTTGAGAGGCTGTGGACTTTTTAAATCTCTTAGAAAAAGTCTTTGATCCAAAATTACCATATCTTACAATGTAGACATGAAAGGAACCAAGTACAGAAGATACACAAGGATCCTGGAGTCATTACAAGGTCGGAGTAAAAGTACTTTGGGAACCTGAACTGTGAATGTGCAAACGTTCAAATATTTGACTTTCTTTTAGGTTTAACCTTAATTCAAAAATATTTCCTGAGTTTCTAATGGCTATTTTGGAGTAACTACAACATTTTTGTAATATTTTTCTTAGCCATAAGTTTCTGGTTCTGGTATGCACTCTCAACCTTAACACTGGTTTCAGAGTAGCAGCCGTGTTAGTCTGTATTTGCGAAAAGCTTATGCTCAAATAAATTGGTTAGTCTCTAAGGTGCCACAAGTACTCCTTTTCTTTTAACCTTAACACTGGTTTGTTGGAAGTTTTTTTATGGGCATATTATGATTTCCATGTAGAATCAGGCAGAAAAATAATCCATAATGTTACAGAGGAAGCTTTTAATCAAACACATTTACCTGCACTTACTTTTCTGTGACACCAAGAATATTGAAAGCTACTGGTTCCCTTTTCTTCAGGTTTGTTGTGGTATGTTTGGCCCTCTGCAAGGTCACTCATGAAATTGACGTGTCACCGAGAACAATTACAGTAGAGTCCAAAAACTTTGATGCATCCAATGAAGTGAGCTGTAGCTCACGAAAGCTTATGCTCAAATAAATTTGTTAGTCTCTAAGGTGCCACAAGTACTCCCTTTTTTTTTTTTTTTTTGCGAATACAGACAAACATGGCTGCTAGTCTGAAACCTGTCAAAAACTTTGTGTATCCAGTGTCCTTAATAGTCACCATGCCTCTTCTTTCCTTCCTACTCTGCTTGTACTTAATTCGCTGTTCTGTTTTCACATAGCTGAGCTTCTTTTCTGATACATGCTGAAGTTTTAAAAAAAAATGAAATTGATCATTGTAAGCTCTCTTCTGTCTGGTTTTGTACTTTGCTGTCTCTCACTGTATCACAACCTGTCACTCTGTCACACTCCATTGCCCACTCCTACACTCATTCATATGCCTGCTTTTTCTTTCACACTTATGCTCTGTTACCCTCTGTCAGTCTTGCTCCTGCTCACTCAGAAATCTACCCGTATTTTCCTTTTACACTTGCACCAGTTCACACTTCCCTCGCACCCTCACACTTTTCTGAATGTTTTCACGCTTGCACCCTTTTAGAATCTTTCTTGTGTACTTCCTTTTATGCTTCATTTCACTCTCACTCTTTGTCACACATGTTCAACCTCCTGCATTTTATCACTGAATTCCTAGGAGTACATTGGTAGCATTTCCCATGGGGAATTGCAGCTGCTATTCTGGTGTATCTCTAGTAGCATTTATGTGCCTAGTTTGACACAAACTGTGCTGCAATCAGAAATCCTCAACATCTACTAGTTTTCCTTCACATGTGCACTATTTGTTACTTCTCTCTCTTTTTTATTTCTGTTTTTTCCAGTCTTCTTTCTTTCTTCTACTGAAAAGGGTTTCTGCTAGCAAAGTAATTTTTGCCAGACACAAAACATAATTTTAAAGTAATGCAGTCTTCATGATAGTGCCAAGGAACCTGGAAATGGAGCTAAAATAGAACATTGCTACCCAAATCATCACTATTATAACAACAGTGATATGATAAATCAGATAGGGTCAGACATTCTTCTTCTATCAGTAAAACAGTAATGTTTTAGAATGGACAGGCCAAGCAGCTGTGCATCTAACCCTCTAAGTGTTGTCTAGTTCTGCTTAACATTAACAAAACAATTCACAGATTGCAGCTTCTGTTTTCACTTTGGGAGTCTGTCCATACGTTAATTGATTACCCTCTTTATGAATAAACATTTCTCCCAACCACTCACTCACTGGTTTGTTTGTAGCTTTCTGTCCTATTTTTTTAGCATGTTACCCTCTCACATAGTTTTGTGGCATCCGTTTTCTCTGATTTACAAGCACAGCTTAATAGTTCTTTAGCTGGAACCATATATAGGGTTTTCACTGGAGAAAATTTGATGTCACATTGCCAGCCAGGGTTCATCAGGAATGTTCAATGTTTTTAGATAGCTGAAAATCTCTTTATAAATCCTTGCCTTATCTCTTTCTGCCCAATATTTAGAGTTTAGTCCAGCAAATGTCTCCCACCACTAGTACTGATGTCTGAGGGCATTTGTGCCCATGGTTTGTGCTTGCTTCAATGTAATAATAAGAAGCCTGATTATAAATAAATATCAGTATAACCAGTGTAACTGGAAAGACACTACAGATGAGGACTTGGAATATTTTTACACACAGAGGAAGTTGTGTCTCTGCAGTTCAGTACTTTAATATTGGCATCCTATAGCAAATCTCAGAACATCTGAGAGTGAGACAATGGTGAGCTAGAAGGGGAAGGAGAGGCTTAGGTAACTTGTAAAGAAGAGAAGGGGCTCCAAGGTGAGGAAGAAGACAGTTACAGATATATGAGGGGCACAAGCGAGATTAGGGAGTAGGGGAGAAAAGGACCTCCAAGAGGAGAGGACTTGAGAGAGCATTTGGAGGAGAACGTAGGAATTACCATACTGGATCAGACTTGGTTTATCTTGATTTATCTAGTCCAGTATCCTGCGTCTGATGGTGGACAGCACCAGATGCTTCAGAGAGAGGTATAAGAACTCTGCAGTAGGCAGATGTGGGGATAATCTGTTCCCCGCAATTTGGTTTTATCTTCATCTCTAATAGTTAGAGATTGGTTTAAATCCCGAAGCATGAAGTGTAACAGACTTCCAGAATTTTTGTTTTCATTAATAATGACAACTCTGAATATTCTTGGTATCTATAAGGTTAGCTTGGCACAAGACTATAGAGAATTCTGATAACCAGGACAGTAAATTGGTTTTTTGGAGATACTTAGCATGAATGTAATCAATGAAGGTGACTAAAGATAGAAAGATAATAAAGATATTATTTTGCTTCCTGCAGTGTCAACGCCCACCCTCAATTTCTTGAATGATGGGGAATTAAATAGATCATACAAGTTTGCTCTTTACTTTTGAGTTGGGAGAAACAAGGGCCATTCCTAGGGTGATCAGATGTCCCAATTTTATAGGGACAGTCCTGATATTTGGGGCTTTTTCTTATATAGGCTCCTATTACCCCCCACCCCGGTCCCAGTTTTTCACACTTGCTTTCTGGTCACCCTAGCTATTCCTTATCTTCAAGGCTTCTTTTTGAGTATTGGATTGTTTGAATTATACACAGGGCCCATGTGATAAATGTATATGCAGAGATAGAAGAGCATTTTACCTGAGGAGCAATGAACAGTTTGGCTTAGAGAAATGGCAAGCAAAATTGTGTGCATTTATAACACTTCAGGAGCAAATGAGAAGATGTTACATGCAAGCGAGAAACAGCCATAAAAGTATTGTATGTAAAATACTAGAAGGCATGGTTTTGTTTTTAGCCTAAAATAAGGGAATTTACTTAGCTATATTTATAGCTTTCATCATCTGCTGAAAACAATGAGAGCATGAAAGGTAAATGTATTGCCATGAAGCATTATGTTAGGAAACTGTTCTTTATTCAGATTGTTCCTGACCAGCCACCCCTCAGTCTCTGGTGATAAAGCCAACAGCAGCCTGCACTGAGGCTGGGTGGTAGATTGGGAATGCAGGGCATTTCTTTATGAGGTTTTTGTACATGGGGTTTTCCTGGTAAATATCAATACAAGCTTGTTTTGTTTGTTTGTTAGCCTGCTGCATCAAATGAGACCAGAATCCAGTTGCTATCTCTTCAAGCAACCTAGTGGTGAAGGGTGAACTCTCAATGCACTGGAGGAGATAGAGGCAGGACATTTGAGATACATTTTTACTATGTTAATCAAAGCAGACCTCTCATTTTTCTTTACGTTTATCACCAAAAAAGCCAGAATTTTATTTTTGAAACCAGTTCCATTCATTTTTTTTAATGAGTATCTGAACATCTTTAACCTTTTGCGGCAATTATGTTTAATAACTCTCTAAGCTTTATCCATTTTCTCCATTCTGTAGATTTTTTTTCTTTTCTTTCTTTTAAGAAGAAACTGACTAATTATAAGAAGATGGATACTAGAATGCCTTTAGGCATCTTGCTCAATTCTAGCCTGAAACTGATAAAATTTATCTCTTGCAATTTAATTTTTTTATTGGAATTTTTCTAAGCTAGGAATGCATTTTAAAAAATTACCTGTATAAATAATGGCTGGGATTCATGGCACCAGGTAAACATCATGAATGTAATGAAATCCAGCCATAGGAAGCCTATTCCACAGACTCTGGTATTGGGACCAGATGCCCTCAATGAATGAAGTTCTTTCTCATGTGAGGAAATACAGTATATTGATCTATCTGTCTTTGTTTGTGTGGAGAGAGAAAAAAAATTAAATAGGAAAATGGGATTGTGAAACCACAGATACAGGCTGAAGGACATAGGGATGGGTATAAAACATCAAATTACTTTTAACTTGTTTTTAAAATGGACTAGAATTCAGTTTGATGGTATCCCTTTAACTAAAAATGATCACTTAGAATATTAAAAACCTCAAACATTCAAAAATCATGAGGTTGTCTTAAAAATGTTTTTTTTCCCTTTTAAAAAAAAAACACACACAACCAACATTTCAGGTTCTCTTTAATTGCTTTTTGGTTTATGAACATTTAGGATATACTTAGGACACATTTTCAAGCTTTTCTCTGCAACCATGGAAACTTACTATTTTTTTCATATAAAAGCTGAAATTCTTATGCAATCACTTGTTTCCGGAAGCTGGGGCTTTAAGTATAACATTCAATATCATGAGACCTGCAATAAATTGTTGAAGTTTGGCAACACTACACCCATCACCTTATCTAAATCTGTTTTTATAAGTCTGACCAATAACTTCTCACAAAGACATAGCATTTAAGACTGGTCATTTGGAAGTCTTTTGGGATTCCTTCTTTAATTGGCATGGTAGTTTTAGGGAGGAGGACGGGAGTTTAACTAAAAGATTCTGTCAGCCTTTCCATCACCTAGGGAGTTGGAACACTGAGTATCCTCATGGTTGAGGTAAAAAAAATGAACTTGGGAACTGTTAATTCCCAGATAGAAGATGCACAAAGGAGCAGATCCTCAGCTGGTGTTGACTGTCATGTTTCATTCACTTCAAAGGGATTATGCCAACTTGCACCAGCTGAGACTCTGCTCCAGAATGTGTAACCATAGATTGCTGCAAAGATGCTATGTGGGCAACTCTTCAGATTCTGTAGTACTTGGCTGCCCCATTCCTACATGACAACAGTTATTTATTAAGTTACCTATTCAATTAGCCACCAAAGTGTTGTAAAATAACTGTATCCTCCCTTGAGAGGATGCTGTTAGCCCATTGTGATGGTAGATCTTTGGATTGGCAAGGAAGCCATTTGGGAGCCTATTTTAGGTCTGATTTTCTGTGATGGTGGTCGTGTGAGTCATATAGAGCCTGATCTTGAGAGGTGCTAAGCACATGCAACTCCAGTTGAGAATTTTAGGTGCTCAGTATTACTCAGGGCTGGGTCTGTGGTGTGCAGTAATAGGGATGAGCATTGTAATAGTTTCATAGAGATTAAGGCCAGAGGGACCATTAGATCATCTAGTCTAACCTGTATATCACAGACTATTAAATTTCACCCACTTACCCCTGTATTTAGCCCAATAACTTGTGTTAGGATCATAGAATAACAGGGCTGGGAAATAATCTACACCAACACCCTGCTCAAAGTAGGAGCTATCCCCAATTTTTGCCCCAGATCCCTAAATGGCCCCCTCAAGGATTGAACTCACAACCCTGGGTTTAGTAGGCCAATACTGAAACCACTGAGCTATCCCTCCTGCTCTTCCAGAAAGGCATCCAGTCTTGATCTGAATACATCAAGGGATAGAGAATCCACCGCTTCCCCTAGTAGTGGTTCTCATGATTCACCTCTCTCTTTCAAAAATTTGTGTCTAATTTGAGTTTGTCTGACTTCAGTTCTCAGACATTGGTTCTTGTTAAGCCTTTTTCCACTAGACTAAAAGCCCCTTTTGTACCTGGTAATTTTTCTCCTCACAAGGGTTGTCTACATTGTCATCAAGTCACCTCTAAATCTCCTTTTTGATAAACTAAACAGATTGAACTTTTTAAGTCTCTCTCAGTAAATAATTTTCTGCAGAACCTTGAACCTCTTTTTTTGCACCATTTCCATGTTTTCAACATCCTTTCTAAAATGGGAACATCAGAACTGCATGCAGAATTCCAGTACAGTATCTCACAACAATGCAGTATACAGAGGTAAAATCGCCTCCCTACTCCTATTTTCTAATCTCCTGTTTATACATCCAAGGGTCACATTAACTCTTTTTTTCTCAGCATCACACTGGGGGTGCGTTTTGAGTTGCTTGTTCATCCTAACCCCTAAATCCCTTTTCAGAGTCCCTGCTTTCCAAGACAGTCTTCCATTCTGTAGGTATGACCTGCATTCCTGGTACCTAGATTAATAATTTTACATTTTGTTTGAATGGGCCCATTTTACCAAGCAATTCAGATTGCTCTGTATGACTGCCTTATCCTCATCATTATCTACCACTCCACCAATCATTGTCATCTGCAAATTTTATCAACAGTGATTTTATATTTACTTGCACATGATTGATAAAAATGTTGAATAGCATCAGCCCTAGTACCAATCCCTTGGGAACATTAGAAACACCCACATTTGATGATGACTCTCCACTGACTACTATTTTTTGAGATCTGTAAATTCATATATTCAAAGATTTTGAAGCCATAAGGGATCACTATGATCATATAGTGTGACTTCATGTGCAGTACCGGCCACAGGACTTCCCTTAATTAATTTCTGTTTGAACTAGATCTTGTCTTTTGGAAAAAATCTAATTTTGATTCAAAAATATTCTGTGATAGAGAATCCACCACAGTCCTTAGAAAGTTGTTCCAATGGAAATTACCCTGCCTATTAAAAAAGTGTCTTTTTCCAGTTATCTAGTTCTTAATCTATTTAACGTGTGCTTTATTGATATTGTACAGTGCTAATTTTTTAACAATATGGTGCAGTGCTAAAACAAACACCTTACAAAAGTCTAAGTATATTATATCTACGCTGTTACTTATATCAACGAAATGTGTAATCTCACATGAATGAACCTCAGAATGAATGAAGATTGTTCAAAAAGACCTATTTTCCATTAAACCCTGTTGTCTGACTGATCTGCTTTTCTGTTATTTTGATGGGGACTGATGTCAGGCTTACCAGCCTATAGTTACCCCAGTCATCCCGCTTGCCCTTTTTGAATATTGGCACAACATCAGCACTCTTATCATAACATCAGCATTCTTGTCCCTGAAGCATCTTTTCCTATATGGGAGGAAATTAAATTGCGTTCTTGGCACTTTAGTGATCACATTCCCTTTAACAAATATTCTGAATGATTTGGGTTTGGGTTTTTTTTTTCCTACTCCTTTGGACCAGAGGAGATAAGGTCTCCTGATTAATTTTCAAATTTATTAAAGAACCAATTCTGCCACCTGACTGCAATGAGACTGCTTGTGGAGTAAGATACTAGTGAGCATGAGAAATGGGTCCTAAATTCTGAAGGTGCTGGTATTCAGCTAGACCTTGGGACAGTTGGTTTGGGGATCACTGGAGACTCTAAGCAAAGTAAAGCTCTGGAACAGAACCCTGGTACATTAATGGCCATGTTCTAATCAGCTGAATCACAGAAGAAACTTTGCTTAGGGTTTTGTAGTTCCTGCTTCAATGTCTGGCTTCAAGACTCCTTTTCAACGCTTGCAGTGGGCCCATTCAAAGCCCATGTTGGAACATTGTGAGTTGGACTTACACTATTGGGATATTATGTTAGAAAGAGCTCAACGAATTTATCTGTGTGTAATAATTCTGCTTTAGTGTGACTGAAATAGCAGAACATTCAAGTGTCACAGGGGAAAAAATATGAACTCCTTTTATCTTTCTTTTTGTCTTTGCAGCCGTCCATTTGTTTGTTGTTAGAGCAATGTATTAGCTGCCTTGCTGGCTATCGTTAATGCTTCAATGGCTGATTTATAATTTTTATATCTCTAAAAAACAAACACTGATTTAATAAAGCCACAAGCTACACTACATAGGCAGTGCTTCCTCCTGGGACATGAGAGGGTGTCCTACTCCCTTGTTCGCTGTGCAGTGAGATTTTCACCTCATAACTGAAATGGAAGCTTCTTTTTTCAACAAAAATCCATTCTCTCTTGAGATTGGGTCACTTTTCCAAAGCATCTTTGTCGCTGAGTCTATCCTGGCTCCATTTTCCTTGTGGCTCAGACTTTCCTTTGGGTGTTAGCTGGTCAGATTCTTGTTCTTGTTGTTCCCTTTAGACAGGCACCATCTGGACATCTTTATGTTGCAATTGAGGATAGCCTAATATTTTGGTTGGTTACGATTATGGAATTAGTCTGACTTTTAAATAAAGTGAAGTAGACAGCTTCTCATTAACATTTATATTGCTTTTTTCTTTGTTTGGTCGTGGCCATTAAAATTAAAGCGCAAAGTTTGTTTGGGTTAGTAAATTTCTTATACAAAGAATGCAAGGTGATGCAGTGGGTTAAGGCAAGATTCAACTCCCGCTTGGGTCACAGAGAAAAATAAATATAGTGGAATCATATTGGTTCACAAGCCCAAAACCTTAGAATAGTTTGCCATGGTTTGAAGCTTCTGTTTAGTAGCAGCCCCAGGCTGGAATGAATGGGAGGTGCTATGGTTTAGAACTTGGGTACAGGGGTATAGATACATAGGAGCACCTTTCACTGCCTCACGCTGTGCTGTCCCCAGCTCTAGCTTGTGCCATTAGCCCTCCACTTTCGTGAACACCAACATCACACAGATAATGAAAAATAAAGTATAATATCTCTCTTCCAATTATAAATGAAAAAGTTTGATCCTGCACAGTATGGAAATTTATAGTTTGGGAGGCTGAATTATAATCTATTATTAAAGACAAGCAGCACTGCTATCCCATGATTTCCAGCATTAGGAACAACAGTAAAACCTTTCGGCTGATTGTAATTGTTCGCTATCCACATTTTTGTGTATTAACCGGTAAGTAACCAAGATCTGCTACTTAATTCTAGCAGCTAGTGGAGCTTATTCTCTCTCTCTCTCACACACACACACAAACACAACTTTGAGTAATAATTCATTTAAACTATAATACATGCACAGTGGTGCAGAATTCCCCTGGGAGTAATCTGTATGGGTTATGGAGCTGTGATAAGCGCATTAAGAGGAGGCTCTTTTTCTATGTCCCTATTTTTAGTCTATTTTAACTTTTCTGAAGAAATTACCTTTTGAGTTGAAATTTCTAGTGCTTGTTCTTAACCCAAAGGTGAATTCTTTTGGTGTGGGATGAGCATGAATGAGTCTGATAAAATACTATTTGGTTGTTTTTGAGTTAGAATATGGGATGAAATAGTGTTTTTCACACATTAGCTAATTGTTCAGGTGTCATCTTTTGTACATGAATAATTCTAAAAGGGGTTAATTTTAGCCTTCATACTTGCTGTGGACGTAGCCTTTCATGAAGACAAAGGCTTTTGACATGTTAGCAAAAACATGGAATAGAAAATGTTACATTTGAAAAATCAAAGATTTTGCATGAGCATTAGTAAATGATCTTCCACTAATTTTTCAGCATGCACTGAGAAGTGGAGTTATTTTTGGGTGAGATCAAGCTGGATGTTCACTTTGTTTATTCTTAAAAATGCATATGAAGTTGAATTTCAGTGCAAAAAACTACTTGGTTGTGTTATTATGATTGATCATTTAAATGCACAAAAGACAAGTACTTCCAAGTTACAGCTGCTGTGGGAAACAGAAGGTGGTAATATTTTACATGTACATTAGGGCATAAATTTACCTGCATAAACAATAACACAAAATACTGCATATGCAGAGAAGGAAAGAGTAATGGGTGCTGGACGAATTACAGTCTAACTTTGAATTTCCGGGCTTTAAACTAAGAACCCTAAAACTGCATTTATGTGGACTTTTTCCATTGACGCCATGCTGCATAAAATGAACGATATCCAGTTTTACAATATAATGTCCTGATTCTGCAAACACTTATGTATGTGTTTAACTTTAAGCATATGAATAAGCACGTTGACTTTAATGGGACCGTTCATGTGGCTTCAGTTAAGCACATGCATAAATTTTTGCAGAGTTGGAACCTGAGGCTGGATATTTATCAAGGATTTGTAAGAACACTATAAACCACAAAAAAGGAAATAAGAGCAGTTTGAACAAAAAAGAAACAAGCACTTGGCATTGGCCTAACTCTGCTCCCACTGAACTCAATTGTTGTAAACTCCTATTGACTTTAATGGGAACTGAATTGGTCTGATGTTGAGCACTTTTGAAAATGCCACCCAAACATACGTGAAAATACAGTCCTATAATGTTTACAGTTTAGTGTTCAGTGGTATATAATACTCTCAATGTCTTAGTACCGTATTGTTGTAGTATTCTGGATGGGTGAGAGTGCAATTGCCATCAGAGAGACTATCCTGTTACAGGACAAAAAAGAAAAGAGGGTGGACTGGGGAAAGCGAGGAATATCTGTGCTAGATCTACACCAGCAGGCACTCGGTCTTCAGAGCTGTACTTTGGAAGCATCCATATTTATTATTCTTTCTGCAGCTGGGGAACGTGCTGTTCACTTTTGAAGTTTCAACTGAATGCAGTATGTTTCTTTACTTAAAGCTCATTCCCAATTACATGCCCAGCACCCTCCAGCCTTACTTTTCAGTGATTGTGTAGCATTTCTGCATGCTGTTAAACAGCTGCTGCATTCCACTCCAGAGATGGCTTCATTTCAGCAATAGGTGAAATGATGCTCCTACCCTCCTCACAGGGGTGTTGCAAAGCTTAGTTAATATTTGTAAAGCACGTTGAGATCCTGGAATAAAAGGAATTGTAGAAGTGCAAAGTATTATTTCCACCAACCAGATAGCATCTCTGCTGCATGCCAACTGAGTATGTGCACATAAGCATTGGTGCCGTTAAGGCTAGTTAAATTACATGGGTACCAGTGAGCTAGAACCCTGCACTAGACTAATTCTTTTAATCCTGCTCCCGTCCTGCCCCACAGTACCCAATCCCACCCACTCCTGCAGGGTTTGTTGAATTTTTATCTCACTCCCACTGTTATGGCAACAGGTCCTGCGGGACCCGCCAGATCCCAGTCCTGCTGCAGGGTTCTACAGTGAGCTTCACCTCTGCTGTAAGATATACAGGTCTAAGCTACCTTTCTTTTTGACTTTGAGAAGCAGTGTACATCTTTCTAAAGAAGGCAGCCTTTTTTCTTCCACCCCCTCTACTTTTGAAAGGACATTTTCTATCTCAGACAGACAGATCAAGGATTCTTTCTGGTGTGTCAGGTTGGTTACAGTTCCCTGAGCTCCCAGTCTCAAGGTTTAGAGGGGATACAGAAGTCTCTACAAAAGGCTACTTTGATTCCAATTAATAGTGATTGAGAACTTGCATAGCTAACAGCTCCCTAATTGTTGGCAAGCTTCTCGGTGACCTTTTTCACTTAAGCAAGGAGGCTGATTGCTGTGGAGTTTTCTCTTACCTATAACTGGTATGAAATGATTTGGGGTTTTTGCTGTCTCCCCAACATCCTGTTTGATCCTTGCATCTTCAGAGAGCGTGTTATCCAACCATCTGTGTCCTCTCTGATTGATGTATTGTGCATTGGGCTTCACGGTCTATAGGTACAATAGATCTGCATTCACTTCCAATATGCTCAGTATTGCCAAACCCAAAGTTATAAAATCCCAAGTCACCGCCTTGCTCCAAAACATCAGATTAGCCTAAAGATCATGAGATTCTTTAAACAAAAATGTTTAGTTTATAGGAATTGGATAGTATCCCTTTTGCAAGCCCTCTAGTGGTGCTCACTATATATTTTTTTTTATTTTAGAAACTTCCAGAAAACAGCCAGAGCAGCAGTATGTATGTAGCTATCCCTCATGTCTGTATATATAGTTATTTAGTAAGTATGGTTATGTAGGATCCAGCTATGGTTTCTTCATGGTGTTTTTGCTATGTAAAGAGCAAAAGGCACAACAGGGTAAAATCTTGGTCTCACTGAAGTCAGTGAGAGTTTTGCTGTTGACTTCAATGGAGCCAGGACTTCATCCATTAAGTTTTGGGTTCTTTTTATTTGTCTACTGGTCTTTTGTGTCTTTAGTATTCAGTTTCAAACTTTTTTCCATGTCCATGATGGTTCGAAATTCATTTTTTTATGATGAAAGCTTAGATTATTATGTAAATACATGACTCCAGGAGCTGGGACTTTAGGGAAAATTGTAAATATCATAAGTCTCATGCTAAAATCCTAAATTGCCAGCTGAGTAGCATAATGCTCTGCATGCTCTTGCATTGTTCCATGTTTATGGCAATTCATTATTATAATTTGGCCACGCTTCAATTAATAACAGTGATGGTGATTTAGGCTGAAATGCAGCTAGTGGTATATCCTGTTTAGATTCCTTCCCTCTCCTCAGTGCCTCTCATATGGAAACTTCATTCGCAGTAGTGTTGTAAGCAAGATACAAGAAGTAATTCTTCTACTCTACTCAGCACTGATAAGGCTTTAATGGAGTGCTGTGTCCAGTTCTGGGCACCTTGCTTCAGGAAAGATCTGAATAAACTGGAGAAAGTCCAGAGGAAAGCAACAAAAATGATTAAAGGTCTAGACAACATGAGACCTACTAGGAAAGATTGAAAAAAATGGGTTTGTGTAGGCTGGAGAAGAGAGGATTGAGGTGGGATGTAACAGTCTTCAAGTAGTTAAAAGGTTGTTATAAAGAGGAGGGTGATGATTTGTTCTCCTTAAACACTGGGGGACAGGCAAGAAGTAATGGTCTTAAATTGTAGCAAGGAAGGATTAAGTTAGACATTAGGGAAAACTTCCTAACTATAAGGATAGTTAAGCACTGGAACAAATTACCTACGGAGGTTTTTAAGAGCAGGTTAACAAACACCTGTCAGGATGGTCTAGATCAGTGGTTCTCAACCTGCGGCCCAATCAACACACAGCTGCAGCCCATGTGACATCCTCCTGGCCATACAGGTAGTATTGGATATGCCCCACATAACATATTGTAGCCCATAATGGTAAATAGGTTGAGAACCACTGGTTTAGATAATACTTAGTCCTGCCACAGTGCAGGGGACTGGATTAGAAGACCTACCAAGGTCACATCCAGTCCTACAATCACTGTCCAGCCACTTCTAGAGTTAGCCAGGATCTCCCCTAATTTCCCCTGCACTTCTCTACAGGGGCCGACCAGAATACTAGTTGAGAACATTATCTTTGCTTCCACCCCTGCAAGTGGTAAGTAACAGAAGGGTGGTGTGTGAGGACAGAGGCATGGCTTTGCTCTTCCTTCCTCGCTATTTAAGATGGCGGGGTACAGATGTGAGAAATATGCTGCACCTTCATCAGTTTAGCCAGAATTCCTTCTGGGGACTCCAGCTGCGGCATGGTTTCTTGGTTCCCCCTCTGCCTCACCTGACAGCAGCACATAGGCCATAATCCAGCCTTTTGTGATTTGGAAGGAGAAGCAATGGGATAGAAGGACTGAAGCTCACTAGCTGCCAATATTATAGCAACTGTAACAGCTGTATTGCATGTGCTCTTTTTTGACAATTGCCAGCAACAGTCCTACCTGTTGCCAAGACAGTTGGTAGCAGATGGCTTTGTCCAATTGTGCCAGGCAATGTATTTTTTTTTTAAAAGGGAAATCTATTGTATTTGCAGCTCATTCCCAGTACTTTAGTTTTATAGGTACTAAGTTTCAGAATTACAGCTGAGACCCTAAAAATAAAGTAAATGCTACCGTCTGATCACTATTGAGCTGGGGACATGAAAACTTACACTTTTTTTGTGAACTTGCAAAAATGGTGGCTATTTGGTGTATTTATCAGTGATAGCAAAGGGGAATTTTCATTTTAAAAAAGCTCCCTTCGATTTTCTAAATTCTAGATAGCTTCCTCACCAGTTTGGAGCAACAAAAATTCTGAGCCAAAGCTACTTGACAGGGTGTCCTTTTCCAGCTACCCATGAAAAGCTTTGCGTCTGCTAGCCTGTCCTCTAACAAAGAGCATTATTACTTTGTAATGTCTGGTATAAGATTTTTGGGACAATTCTTACAGAATTTTTTTGCAGGATGTAGCATACACATCTTGCTGCTTTTCTCTGGTGGTGACCAAGAGATTACTTACATGGAGGAGGGAAAAAAATTGTTCTCATTAACCTCTGAGGATAGGACAAGAAGCAATGGGCTTAAATTGCAGCAAGGGAAGTTTAGGTTGGACATTAGGAAAAAAATTCTAACTGTCAGGGTGGTTAAGCACTGGACTAAATTGCCCAAGGAGGTTGTGGAATCTCCATCATTGGAAATTTTTAAGAGAACATTAGACAAATACCTGTCAAGGATCTAGAAAATACTTAGTCGTGCCGAGAGTGAAGGGGACTAGACTAGATGACCTCTCAAGGTCCCTTCCAGTTCTTTGATTCTATATAGAGATGGAGTACCTGTGGCACCTTAGAGACTAACAAATTTATTTGAGCGTAAGCTTTTGTGAGCTACAGCTCACTTCATCGGATGCCACAAGTACTGCTTTTCTTTTTGCGGATACAGACTAACACGGCTGCTACTCTGAAACCTGTCATTATATAGAGATGGTTGATCAAATCGGGAAGGATGTTCATTTTAATTAATGAGATCTTACCTAATAAGTAGTAAACGAGCCATTCTTTCAAGATTCCTTTTATAGGTATTCCACATTAGGGAAGTTGTTCAATTTGTATAATTTTGTAAAGTTTCCCAGGACTGTTATTCACAAATAGCTTAACTGCTATGTGACACATTAGAACCTACAGAGTAGTAACATCAGTTGAAATCCTGAAATCATAATGCATGACCTCAGCCCTATTAAAATATAATCAATTTATCAATAACTATTAATAAAGTGGTGATTGAGTATCTTGGTGATGCTTTAGTACAATTATAGGGATGTTAATTCTAATGCGTACTAACATATTGTGAACTAAAACAGTGCTTCTCAAGCTATCTGATGTGGGGGACCAGGAATTTTTTTCCCCATTGTGCCCAGAGATCGGCAGCCGATGGCTCGCAGACTGGCACCGGTCTGCGGACCACCACTCTGAGTAGCACTGCACTAAATGACACATGTAGATCGGCTGGCGTGCAATGGTCTCCCTTGTTTTAAAAAGAGATTAATTCAAACTGGAACAGGTGCAGAGAAGGGCTACTAGGATCAGAAGAATGCAGAACTTACCTTATTAGAGGAGACTTAAGGAGCTTGGCTTGTTTAATCTAATCAAAAGAAAACTGAGTGGAGATATGTTTGCTCTCTAAAAATACATCAGAGGGATAAATACCAGGGAAGGGGAGGAGTTATTTAAGTTAAGGGCCAATGTCGGAACAAGAACAAATGGATATAAACTGGCTATCAACAAGGTTATGCTTGAAATGAGACAAAAGTTTCTGACCATCAGAGGAGTGAAGTTCTGGAACAGCCTTCCAAGGGGAGCAATGGGGGAAAAAACCCAACTGGTTTTAAGACTGAGCTTGATAAGCTTATGCAGGGAATGGTATGATGGGACTGCCTACAAGGGCATGTGGACTATCTGTGACTGCTAGTAGCCCATATCTTCAATGGTCAGGGATGGGACACTAGATGGGAATGGCTCTGAATTACTACAGAGAATTCTTGCCCAGGTGTCTGGTGGGTCTCAGCCACATGCTTGGGGTCTAACTGATTGCCGTATCTGAGGTCAGAAAGGAATTTTCCCCAGGTCAGATTGGCAGAAACTTTGGGGACGGGGGTGCCCTCTTCTAGAGTGAGGATTCAGCTGCTGGTTTGAACTTGAGTAAATGGTGGATTCTCTGTAACTTGCCATCTTTAAATCATAATTTGAGGACTTCAGGAATTCAGCGAGAGGCTGTGGGCATATTTCAGGAGTAGATGGGTGAGGTTCTGTGGCCTGTAATATGCAGAGGTCAGACTAGATGATCAAGATGGTCCTTTCTGGCTTTAAAGTCTATGAATCTGAGTCTATGAATACAAGTTCCCTAGTTGTGTTAATGTATTACTGTTTGAAACAGGACAACATCAACGCGCACTAGGAAACTTTTAGTGTGCACCAGCAGGGATACACACAGGGCAATTAATGTGCAACATGCTAGTGCACACTAAGATTTACACCCTCTTAGTGCAGACCAAAGCACCATGTAGACAAGCCCTTTTCTCTTACCGATACCACGCCAGTCATCAATACATAGGACAAGGCAATACTCTTCCTCATTTACTAAAAGGAGGGGTATATACTGAACCTTTATCACAAGCTCTATAACCAATTCAGGTATGAAGCTTGAAAGTGATCAGTTGGAACGTTTATACTGGCAGCCTATTCATTATCAGTATAAAATATAAAGCAGGGGACTCGTTAAATTTGTGCTCTTCAAAGCACAATGGTTCCAGTACTTAACATAAAAATTACCATTTGACATGGTCAAACCCTTTGGTGACAGTCAGACATACAAAGCAAGTTCCATTTGCATTTCTTAGTTTTTCGTCTCCTCCTTTAAGCTCTTCTTATGTTTCCTGAGGCTTTTTTGAACCTTGCTGTCAGGACTGATTAATGATTAGGTCTGGGTGAAAGTTTCAAAAGGGCTTAAGTCCCATTTTCCAAAGAGACTTAGGCACTTAAAGCTAGGGGTTTTTTTTCAAGGTATTTAGGTGCCTAAATTTGCAGATAGGCTGCTAGTGGGATTTTCAAAAGCACCTAATTCTCATTGATTTTTATGGGGTTAGACACCTAGGGGCTTTGGAAAATACAGTTATGCACTTATCTATGTCTTTAGGTGCCTAATTTCCTTTGAAAATCTTGCCCTTAGTCTCCTCAGTGTCCAAGTCACTTTTGAAAATGAAATGTAGGCCCTAAGTCACTTAGTGCTTTTGAAAATTTTAGCCTGGTCAAAAAAATTTAAATATTTTCGGTGGAGAATTTAGGAAGAAACAAAAAAAAGTGTTTCATTTGAGGATTTTTATCAAATTTTTTCAATAAAACAAAAAATTGTAGTTTTTTTCAACTGAACAACAATGTTCATTTTTTGTCCTACTTTGTTCCTTTCTTTCCATTTTCTCCCTCCTCCCCTCACCCCACTTTTTTCCCCACTGGAAAAGGGAGGAGTGGGATAAGGGAAGCAAGGGGAAAGAACCCTCATATTTGTTTGTCAGTTATTATTGTTCATGTTGTTTTTCAAGCAAATAAACAAAAAAATTCTGTGAAAATTTTTGTTTTGGTTGAAAAGCCATTCTTAATTGAAAATTGTGTTGGTAAAATTTTCAAGAAGCTCTGTGAATGACACTACCTGTTGGATAAGCACTGGCTTTGTCCTCACCAACCTTACCATCAGAAGGAATCACTGTTGCTTAATTTAATGAAGCTGATATTTCCTTTTCAAGAGAACCATTCATAGAGTTCATAGAGTTCATAGAATATCAGGGTTGGAAGGGACCTCAGGAGGTCATCTAGTCCAACCCCCTGCTCAAAGCAGGACCAATCCCCAATTTTTGGCCCAGATCCCTAAATGGCCCCCTCAAGGATTGAACTCACAACCCTGGGTTTAGCAGGCTAGTGCTCAAACCACTGAGCTATCCCTCCCCCCCACCTTCAACAGCTTAACGTGTTTCTGATCCTGGGGAGTTGCTCCTGCATAGGTGAGTTTATATATAATAGCTACCTTGACATCTACTGTTGCCATAGGTTTATTTCACATTTCTCTGAACTGATCAGGTACAATGCTGTAAATATTTCTGGCTAGGTTCATGATCCCCTGGGTGCAGGAAAGGTGACCCCTGACTGATAAGGAGTAGTACATTAATTATTTAAAACTTATAAAACACTCCTAAAATAAAGTATATTCCATTGTAGCATTTGTGTATTCCTTTTTCTCAACAAGTTGACTTAAGGTGTACCAGATCTGTTTCTCCTTTGTAAAATTTGAATTAAGGTCAGGTTATCCTGTGCTTGTCCTAACCTCAAATAGATATTTTTGACATTTTCACCTTGCTTAACAGCTGTGTTGCTGGGGATTGATTATACTTCATTTTTGGGTCATATGATAGCTATTTTAAATTGGCTTGTATCTCTCTTGCTAGTCTCTTTTTAGGAGGAATATATGAAATATTGCTCCAGATGACTGATTTTCATACTTCCCATAGCACTGCTTCACTGGTCTTGCGTTCTTCTTTTCCTTAAGATAATTTGAGATATGTTCCATAAACATACATATAAACATGTAATCTTTTAGACCTGCATTCAGGAATCTCCATGTACAGGGACCCCTAGGGGTCACTCCAGCCTCCCAAAATATGGATGCTTGATCTGCTGTATCCCAAGGGATGCACAAGTCTCCGTAAATCTATCCTTTCTTGTTTCTTCATGATGTATTTTAGTTTAGAACTTTGGCTATATCAACCTTTAAAGAGCTTGAGATTCTAAATTATGGTCCCCTGCAGAAATTATCTTCTCATTTCTATATGAGGCAATATTGGTTAATGTATGGTGTCAAGGTTCCTCCCCCACTCTGAACTCTAGGGTACAGATGTGGGGACCTGCATGAAAAACCTCCTAAGCGTATCTTTACCAGCTTAGGTCAAAACTTCCCCAAGGTACAAAATATTCCACCCTTTGTCCTTGGATTGGCCGCTACCACCACCAAACTAATACTTGTTACCGGGGAAGAGCTGTTTGGATGCGTCTTTCCCCCCCAAAATACTTCCCAAAACCTTGCACCCCACTTCCTGGACAAGGTTTGGTAAAAAGCCTCACCAATTTGCCTAGGTGACTACAGACCCAGACCCTTGGATCTTAAGAACAATGAACAATCCTCCCAACACTTGCACCCCCCCTTTCCTGGGAAATGTTGGATAAAAAGCCTCACCAATTTGCATAGGTGACCACAGACCCAAACCCTTGGATCTGAGAACAATGAAAAAGCATTCAGTTTTCTTACAAGAAGACTTTTAACAAAAATAGAAGTAAATAGAAATAAAGAAATCCCCCCTGTAAAATCAGGATGGTAGATACCTTACAGGGTAATTAGATTCAAAAACATAGAGAACCCCTCTAGGCAAAACCTTAAGTTACAAAAAAGATACACAGACAGAAATAGTTATTCTATTCAGCACAATTCTTTTCTCAGCCATTTAAAGAAATCATAATCTAACACGTACCTAGCTAGATTACTTACTAAAAGTTCTCAGACTCCATTCCTGGTCTATCCTCGGCCAAGACAGAATATAGACAGACACACAGACCCTTTGTTTCTCTCCCTCCTCCCAGCTTTTGAAAGTATCTTGTCTCCTCATTGGTCATTTTGGTCAGGTGCCAGTGAGGTTACCTTTAGCTTCTTAACCCTTTACAGGTGAGAGGAGCTTTCCCCTGGCCAGGAGGGATTTCAAAGGGATTTGCCCTTCCCTTTATATTTATGACATATGGTAATAAAAAAATACTCAGTGGGGACTATAATACAGAACCAAGCAGAATCCTGTTACTCTTGTCGTCTGCTTACTGCTACACTTAATTGGAGGATTCTCTGCACCTTGAAGTCTTTAAACCATGATTTGGGGACTTGAGCTCAGTCATAGGCGAGAGGTTTATTGCAGGAGTGGGTGGGTGAGATTAGGTGGCTTGCACTGTGCAGGAGGTCAGACTAGATGATCATAATGGTCCCTTCTGACCTTAATATCTATGAATTGTCCTAAGTGATCCATATGGGTTCTAATATGCTTTGATTTGGTTCACCAAGCCACCTTGCTACGCTCTTTCATCCCCCCTAAGGAGGCACGCCCCACTGTTTGAAAATCGCTGTACTAAATGGGAGGCAGAAATTGGGATTGGGGGGCACATGACCCTCCATGCCCCCCACGTCACCTTTGGGTGCTAAAATTCTTAGTTACAGCTCTGCCTGTGTATTCCAGAAACATAACATATCTTGCCATCCTAGTTCATCTAAAAATGTCCAACAGTCCTGAAATATATATGCTTTTAGGAGAGTGGATAGCAAACACAGAGCTAACAAATTGTCCTATACTGCTTTTATCCAGAAATATGATTCTTGCCAACCCAGGCTTTGCGGAGCTGGATTTTAAGTAATAAAATAGGGATATTTTCACCAGGTTTTAATAGAAATTTCTCCTTCAAGTAGCCTTTAGTTTATAGTTTTAAAAGTTTTGTTTGAAACTGCTCCCCAAATGCATTTGAAACTTCTATTTTATCCTGTAGCCTTATCTGTCTGTCATGCCAGTTCAGTGCCAACTTATTCTGAATTAATTGGCAACAAAAAAGAGATCACTTAAAATGTTAGCAGCACAGCTTTGTCCACTCAGTTTCTCCATTAACTTCCTCATCACTTATTCAAAGGCACCTATTATATATTTGTCTGTATATACTGTGGACAGCAGTTCCATTAGTCCTACAACTATGAAACAATTCCCGTCAAGACTTAATTAGGGAACAAATTTCACTTGTCATGCAACAGTCTAAAAGAACTGCACCACAATTAACAACGGAGCATTTCTTCAAGAACCACTGTTAAGACTATCTGAAATAGCACCATCTGGTGACTTTCAATTATAGTATACTGATAATATTTATAAGTGGGCCATACTCTTTGAAGATCTCAGTGGGAGTTGTGCCCACTTAAGCTAGTTCAGAATTTGTCACAACTTAAACTATTTGCAAGTAACTACTGTTTAAGTCAAGCTTGTTTCTGAATGAATTTGCCTTTCTTTAAACACACTTTTAAGATTAATTCCCATCTCAGATATATAAAATCATATTTTATATCGGATGTTGGATGTCTTGAATACTTCTGCCACTTTACCCCATGTTTAATTACCTTAGTTCGTCCCTAATTAAGTTTAGGGTAATAGTTTAGATAACTCAAACACCATCTGGCAAGGAATTATACGTTTCACTAAAAAGAACCCAACAAAATTACACATGAAATTTAGCTAATTTTTTTAACCAAAAATAGTCACAAGCAGGGTTCACAGCTTTTCTTCTTGAAACCGTAGATGTTCAAGCATTGTAAATTATATGACATGCTAAATTCAGAAGCTGTATAGCCAAGGAATATAGCAAAGAATGCACCATAGACTTCCTACATGGCCTCCTTTGTTAAATAAAATGCGGTGGTAGCTGTGTGATCATGGGAGACTTGGGTTTAGGCTTGATTTCAGGGGTCTCATATATAACTGATATATCTAATCTAATCAACTGCTCTGCTTGGGCTGCTGAAGGCTAAATTGGAGAGAGGAGGGCTGGAGAATTCAAAACTTTTTTTTTTTTGCTGGCTAATCCCATGGAGCAGGATCAGTATCCTATGATGAAGAATTACTATTTGTACAGCTACACAGAGGATGAAGATAGAGTTTGCAGAAATTTGGAAGTGAAGAGGGTATTTGGGGAATGGTGGGCTTTGACATTAAGGTAAGGTCTTCATTATAAACTTACATCTGTATAACTACATCACGCAGGGGTGTGAAAATCCACAGCCCAAAGCGATGCAATTATACCCAGCTAATCCATGGTGTAGATAGTGCTGCGTCGACAGGAGAGATTTTCTCATCATCGTAGCTACTGCCTCTCACGGAGGTGGATTAACAACGCCAACTGGAGAAGCTCTCCTGTTGGCATAGTAACATCTTCACTGAAGTGCTACAACAGTGCAGTTGCGCCGGTGCAGCGTTTGAAGAGTAGACGTTCCCTAAAGTATTAAGGATCACCAGGACCTGGTTAAGGCCTGAGCAAGTGATACCGGGAAAGACAAATCACTTATAAAAGGGGTAGACCCTAAATGAAATAAATGTAATTGCTATGTCAGAGTTTGCATTGTACATTATTGCCAGAGTTGAATTTTCACTAGCGAGCAACCTGTCCAGGGTTGGCACCTTTTCCTGTATAATAGAACTGAGTTGGTTTTATCTTATGTTTGGTCTGAACTTTTCAGCTGGAATCTGCAGCTTAGGTGTTCAGAAGATGGCAATGGAAAAAAACGAATATTGGAGAGGCATTAATGTACATAAATGATTTACTCTATATAGTATTTTGAATGCATATGAATCTGAATTCTGTCTCTATTAAAGACAAACCAAAAGGGAGTGACTGACTAAATGAACAATGAAATCTATTCCCCGTTATTTTTTTGGTATACATCTGGACTAATGTTCCCTTCTTGAAAGCTTTAAAATATGTTAACTATTACCTCAGAAAAGGCATTGATTTAGTAATCTTTTTAAAACTCCCAACAAAGCAACCAAGAATTTAACTCCTTAACTGCCCTTCTGAATTTGTGACTGACAGCATACTCGTCAAAAACATTTCGCATTAGGCATATAAAGATCTGCATCATTACAAAAATAATCTGTTTTAGTAAAGGGTTATCTGTTTAAATGGAATGTGTTTAAAAGTCATGAGTTAGCTCCCCAAAAATCATGAGGTTAACTAAAAAGCAAGAGATTTCAAAAATAATAAATTCAATTTTGAAGTTCTTTTTATTTGTCTTCTAATTTTTGGGTCTTGAGGGTTCACGTTTTTCTTTGCAACCATGAAGGCTAGAAACTTACTTTAAAAAAATTTAAAATCTACCTGAGATTCTCATATAATCACATAATTGCAGGAGCCGTGGCTTTAAAAAAAACACCAAATGTTGTTAGACTGATGATAAAATAACAAGGGTTGGCAACATTGGATATATACAGCTAACTTGCACAATCTCTGCCTTACACATTTATAATCCTGCATTTGGGAGCTCTGAATTGGGTGGGATTTAATGATTCTAGCATAGGGGTTCTCAAACTTGGGGTCAGGACCCCTCAGAGGGTTGTGACGTTATTACATGGGGGGTTGCGAGCTGTCAGCCACCACCCCAAACCCCGCTTTGCCTCCAGCATTTATAATGGTGTTAAATTAAAAGCACTTTTTTATATATTTATTAGAGGGGATCTCACTCAGAGGCTTGCTATGTGAAAGGGGCCACCAGTACAAAAGTTTGAGAACCACTGTTCTAGCACCTAATGGTGCATAGCTCCTTCAAGAGAGCAAGGGATTTTTTTCTCCTCCTGTTGGTTGGATACTGTCAGATTATCCAGGCAGGTTTGGGTGAAGGAAAAGTTCTCTGCCCCAGAAGAAATTGCATGCTGCATTTATGCTCTTACACGCGGGAACCTAAAACTTTTATGTAATAGGGACCAGTGTGAATTCTGAACATACTGACATCACAGCCATTGTAACCTAGTGCTTCTATTGTTTAAATGATGACTTATGCAGCTTTTGAGACCATTTATTTATCATAGAATCACAGAAGTGTAGAACTGGAAGAGACCTCGAGAGGTCTTCTACTGCAGTTCCTTGTATTCAAGGACGATTATGCTTGGAACCAAGAGGGAAGTTGCAGAAGGGATGTAGGAACATGGGGTGAACAATAAAGCACACTGGGGAAATACTCATTAAATTATTTCTTCAGGGAAGATATTGTAGCCAGCTGAATTTTGTTGGTTTATAGTGGGAGCAGGAGGGAAAGCAGCAGCAGCAGCAGCAGCTAATTTTAAAATTTTCTGTCGAAGAATTGCACCACTTCTTGACATTCACCACTTCGATACCTCCCCCTTGTGCCCAGCAACCTCATCATTCACAAGTGTGACCATTTAAATGAAAACAGTACCTACTACAGCCCTTATTCAGAAGTCCAGCCCTATTCTGCAAAATGCATGCTCAACTTTAGGCAGGTGCTTAAGTTCCTCTAAAGTTAAGCATGTGTCTAAGGGCAGCCAAAGGCTGTTTTTCCTCACAGCTGTACACCCTGCTGCTGCGATCATTAACGACACTGGGGGACAAAGGAGTAGAACTGTTCCATGTTGGCTTCTGCTCCATAAAAAAGATGGAGAGGCAGAAAGAGAAAAACAAAACAAAACAAACCTGTGTCTTTCAATGTTTTTTAAAAGCACAACATTGGTAAGAAAATAATATTTGCAAGCTCATAGAAAGGTATTACAGGTACCTTTAGGTTTCTAGAACTGCCACAACAGTAACTGCACACAACAGACAAAAATGCTAACTCAGGGCCTAGTACAGAGGTGGGCAAACTACGGCCCGTGGGACCGTCCGGCCTGGCCCCTGAGCTCTTGGCCAGGGAGGCTAGCCTCCAGCCCCTCCCCTGCAGCCTTGTCACGCCACCAGCGCTCTGGCCTGCCACTGCTGCCGGGCAGCGCAGCTGCGAGCTCCTGACGCTCTGAGCGGCATGGTAAGGGAGCGGAGGGGGATTGCATAACCACAGGAGGTCCTGGGGGGCCGTCAGGGGACAGGGAGGGTTGGATAGGGGCTGGTGTCCCAGGGGGTGGTTTGGGGCGGGGGTGTGGATGGGGTCAGAGAAGTCAGGGGACAGGGAGCGGGGGGGGGAAGGGTTGGATAGGCATGGGAGTCCCACGGGGCCTGTCAGGGCACGGTGTGGGGGGGGGTGTCCCTGGAGGGGGTGGTCAGGGGACAAGGAGCAGGGGGGATTGGATGGGTCGGGAGTCCTAAGAGGGGCAGTCGGGGGGCAGGAAGTGGGAGGGGGGCAGATCGGGGGAGGGGGACAGGCTGTTTGTGGAGGCACAGCCTTCCCTACCCGGCCCTCCATACAGTTGCACAACCCCGATGTGGCCCTCGGGCCAAAACGTTTGCCCACCCCTGGCCTAGTAGTCGTTAATTCAGATTCTCCTGCTGATGAGTTGGCTCAGCTGCTCATCAATAGAGACTCCAGCTGATAATTATTAAGTTAAACTTCTGAGCAGTATTTGCATATGTAAAGGGCGCTTTCCCTGCTGTAGCAACAATGAAGACTAGAATCCATTTCCTGATTGTACAGCACTTGCATTTAGGGGATTTGGGTGAGAGGGTCTACTTTGCATATGCTTTCGTATACTAATCACGTCAGCCATTCAGGAAAAATAAAAATCTACACTTAAACATACAGATATATACATGCGGACGCAAAAACCTATTGACCTACATTTAAAAATTAAATACTCTATCACTCAAATTGAGCCAAAACACTCTTAAAAATCCTTCCATTTTCTCAAAAATCACAAATGTTAGAGTCTGGAATTCCAAGTTAAGGGTCCATCTTATACAGAAGCCCCAAATATTCGAAAGATAGGCCAATACACGGGTGAGACACCCAAATAATAAACCTTAACCCTGCTGTTGTAGTGCCATCATGAGAGCCAGAAACCGGAACGTAGTTTTCTGGCTAGATAACATTCTCTAGGATGCTTTTGCTGAAATAAGGTAGAGTGTTTTTCAGTGTTAGAAAATCTGTTTGCCTGGGAACTTCCTTACATTTTGAAAAATGCTTAAGAACTGCTCTGTAACAAGAGACCCTGCAGACCTTGCAAACCATGCAGAAACTCCAGTGGACAACACAAGTTGAGCACAGATGCAGCCCATTGCTTCCAAGACAACCTCTGACCTCCACATGTAGCTTTCTCCTCCCATTCATAATACTGGACTTCTTGTCCAACAGTGGCTTTCCGTCTTCTATTTCCTCCAGACTGGAACCATCTGCCCTCTGTATGGTTCTCAGCTAGCCACGCCCCCCATCATGACCATACCCACTTTCCAAACCATGCTTCAAACTGAGGCATGCATATAGTGCACATGGATGTTTTTACATGTACAATCTTCCACATTCTGTTATTTTGGTAACACCGCCTTCAGTTTACATAATAACTAGACCTGTTTCAATACTAGGTTATTTTTCAATGGAAAATTTCAACTTTCAATGGAAACTTCCAATAGAAAATTTCAACTTTCGATGGATAGTTTAAAAAAAAATGAAACAAAAAAAAATTTCACCTATTTTGGGGTTTGGGATTTTCTTGAAAATTCCAAAATTTTCAAGGAAAGCAAATACCTTCTGTGAAAATGTTTATTTAATCAAAAATCCAATTTAGAAATCTTGGAAGATTTCCAACCAGTCCAATTATAACACCAGAGAACCTACAGAGGCTCACCTAATACTCGTATAGCACTGCAGGAAAAGTTGTACTTACATTTGCTTCAGGGATAAGAGAAGCCAAAAAACCTGCAAAAAAACAGTAGGAAGATCTTTGTGTAACCCAAGTTTACAGTGTGGCTCTTCATCTTCCGGTAGTGGCTGGACCATATAGAGGTTTATGAGTCCATCACTACAGCCTTTGCATTAACAGACCTGGGTCATTTAGCTCAGACTGCACAGGCTGGTGCTTTTAGATCTGATCCAGGACTCGATTCCTGCTGTTCCCCACCTACACGTTATGTATGCAACATATAGTCATACTAAACTTCTTTGTGAGCTGCTTAAAACTTTCCAGAAATATTTTACTCTAAGATGAGATATGTGAAGGCTGAGGTGGGTTAGGTTGGTTTTGGCTAAGCAGAGCGGTTGGGATGAAAAACAGAGGTCTGAAGAGATGTGGATGTCCAGCATCTGAAAATCAGGCCTAAGGCTTACAGCTGGGACTTAGTTTCAACTTACCTATGGAGGATGTCCATGTCCATGCCCATATATATATTGTTATGGCAGTAGTCACGAGATGGTGCTGTTACATGAGGTCTTATAAGTTCTTTTTCATAGCATGCAAGCATTCTTCAGTCTTTGAAGAAATGCTTCTGTTCGTTTTATGATACAGTTTGTGCTGGGTGGTGTCGCAAGCAGTAGGAAAGTTTACTCTATGCCTTAATGTTTGTATCTGGAGTCAATTCTTGGGGCAAAGGTGCTGCCTCTAGGGTTGCCAAGCGTCCAGTCTAGAAATGCCCAGTCAAAAAGGAAGCTTGGTGGCTCCAGTCAGCACCGCTGACCGGTCCGTTAAAAGTCTGATTGGCAGTGCAGCAGGGGCTCGGGGCTAAGGCAGGCTCCCTGCCTGCCCTAGCTCCGCACAACTCCCGGAAGCAGCCGCCAGATCCCTGCAGCCCCTAAATGCATGGGTGGCCAGGGAGGCTCCATGCGCTGCCCCCACCCTGAGGGCCAGCTCCGCAGCTCCCATTGGCTGGGAACCGTGACCAATGAGAGCTGCAGGGGCAGCGCCTGCGGGTGCAAGGGCAACATGCTGAGCCTCCCTGGCTGCCCATGCATCTTGGGGCTCCAAGGACCTGGCGGCCGCTTCCCAGGAGCTGCGGTAAGCACCACTGGGAACCTGCACCCCGAACCTCCTGTCCCAGCCCAGCGTCCCCTCCCACACCCAAACTCCCTCCCGGAGCCCAGACCCCCCCAACACCCTGCCCCAGCCCCCTCCTCCACCCAAAACCCCTCATCCCCAGCCCCACCCCAGAGCCCGCACCCCCTCCTGCACCCCAAATCCCTCGGCCCAAGACCAGAGCCCCCTCCTGAACCCCGAACCCCTCATCCCTGGCCTGCACCCCCAGCCGGAGTCCTCACCCTCCCCACACCCCAACTTCCTGACCCAGCCCGGAGCCCTCTCCCTCACCCTCAACTCCTCATTTCTGACCCCACCTGGAGCCTGCACCTCCAGTCCAAAGCCCTTATCCCCCAACATCCCAACCCCCTGCCTGGAGCCGGCTCCCACACCCCAAATCCCTCATCCCCAGCCCCACTCCGGAGCCTGCACCCCCAGCTGGAGCCATTATCCCCTGCCCCAGCCCAGTGAAAGTGAGTGAGGGTGGGGAAGAGCAAGCGACGGAGGCAGGGGAGATGGAGCGAGTAGGGGCGGGGCCTCAGAGAAGGGGCACAGCCTCGGGGAAGGTGCTGGACAGAGATGTTCAGTTTTGTGCGATTAGGAAGTTGGCAACCCTAGCTGCCTCTGAAATAGGCATAGGTGTTTTGACTGAGATTTTTGAAAGAGAGGGTTGCCTGTATGCTGATCAACCACCTCTGTTCAAGGACTGGTTTTATTGACAGGTTATATGAAAGTTAAATTGAGAAAATACCCAGATTTCACATGACTTATTTATCTTCCAATAGGAAAGTGACCTGCAAGGCCTGCAAGTCTGCTACTGCTCAGTACAGAAGCGACAGTACAAACATACACATACAAAAAAAACCCCAAAAAACCCAACTAGCTCTCTCAAGCAACATGACCTCTCTACTTTCTAAAAAAATATTTTATACATGCATAATACAAGTGGAAATACACAAGTTTATTTTTCTAATTTAACATACACCTGTGTTATTTCAAAGGTGACAGAATAGTGCATAAGTTATTAATAGTCTTCTAGTATTCAGAGCCTTCTATTCTCCACACACATTTCCATCATTTTTCATTCGTTGCACCTGTCATTAAGCCACTTCAGTCCTGAAGAACAGTGAGAGAAAAATGCAAATAACTACACATTCAGAATACACGATGGCTGATCTCTGTTATGACATTTATCTTCACTTGTGAGCAGAGACAAAATAACTCATGAGTGAGTTTCCCCTCCTTCCTTATGAAGAAAAATGTCATAACAGATCATCATCTAGCAGATAACAGCAAAAAGTCTCACAAGTAGCTAGCAAAAGTAAAATCACCTCATAGCTGTGATGCAAACAGTAAGCTATACTTCACAGCTACGACATCAGAGGGGTGAAATATGACTTTTGAAGTGACAAAAGAAAAAAAAACAAGCCAGAATTTGAAAAAAAATAAAATGGTGGTGTACAAAATAATGTGAACTGGATGGTGACTGGCTGAATTACCTCTGACAGCACCACCCAACCATAAGCTGTCCATAAACATTCCTGTAAACAGAACTAAATTTGCAAGCATATTTAAAAGTTTCCCCTGTTTCTCCGTGATCCTATGTTTTCTAAACAGAAAGCCAAAAAATGGTCAGAGCTGGCCAACACATTGACTGATTCTGATAAAAGCACTTTTTTCTTATCAAAAACCTTAGCATATCAATCAGGCTATAACCTTCCAGTTCTGATGAAATCACACTCCACAAACGGTGAAATTCTGACCCCACTGAAGTTAATGGCAGTTTCACCATTAACTTCAATAAGATCAGAATTTCACCCAAGAGCTTTCCTCCACTAGTTATGTCACTAGGCTCCACTGAAATGTATTAGCAAAGGAAATCTTTTGGGGGGGGAGGCTTAACCCCCCCAGATATTTTGCTATAATTAAATAAATAAAAATAAAAGTATCCCTCCTACTGAGGTACAGTTGGCAAGTACCTAGTGAATCTGAGGTGACTCCTACAGAAGCTATTGTAAAGAAAATTAATTCTTTATATGATTTTGTACTGATTTATATCTTGATCATACTTGAAGTCAATGTGAGTGTTGGTCCATTTGCAAATAATGAGCTGCATATAAAAGAATCATTAGACAAGATTTCATATTTATGGTTCCAGTTGCAGTCAATACATAGGAAATTCACGGCTCTTTACATTTTTTTGCTATAGAAGCAAAGACAGCACGTTAGGAGCATAATTCCATTTTCACAAAAGTCAAAGGCAAAACTCCTTGATTTCAATGGAAGCAGGAATGGTTCTAATATTTCATGAAATTTTGCATGTGTAGGCCATAGTGTTATTAATCATTTTTACGTAGCACCAGAAATGCACAAAGCACTCTACTGTGGTAGGTCAGTATATGGTAACATCCCCTATGACCAATCACAAACAAACAGTGTTTCCTGGGCAGCAAGCAAAAGAAAACCTTTTCAGAAAGGCTACATTTACTAGGTTTAGATATCACCAAACAGAGGAAATCAGATTTTGTAGCCTAATGGATAAAGTGTGTGTTATATACTAATTCAAGTTTAGGCTCCGATTCACAGAAGCACGGAAACATATGTTTAAGTCTATCCCTATTCAGGACAATACTTAAGCATATGCTTAGCTTTAATCATGCATTTAAATCCTGTGGATGTGCTTCAGTGCTATCCTAAATAGGGATGTTTTTCTGAATCAGGGAAGTAGAGCTCAATTCTTGCAAGCTTGTTACAGAAATACTCCACATTTTCTTGGCCTTTATCAAATGGATCAATATCTTTCCAACACGTAATTGTCTTCAAATATATTTCTTAAATGCAAAATATTTTTGTGGAAGGATTGAATAAAATAAATACTATTATATATGGTTTTACTTAAACTTTTTGCAGGCTAGCTTGTGACTGGAAGTCACAGCCAATGGTCTCTGCACATCACACATACAGTGCACTAATTGTTTGAGTTCTTTGTCAAGATCAAGGTTTTTTATTTTCCTTTGTCAATATAAATGCTTCCACCGCATTCTGAACCGAAGGGATTTTGTCTGCTTGCTGATTACAGCCTTGCAATCTCCCTTAATTTTTGCTGGTGTACTTTCATTAAAATTTCTATTAACCTTTTTTCATCAGTGTGATTATAGACTCATTTATTCTTACCACTTTTCTAAAACAGAATAGATCAAACCTAGTCAAAACTATTTCAAAACATGTATATAAAAAAAAGTCAAGCCGGAAAATAATAGTTCATCCACATAAAAATCCTGCACCTCTGAAAGCAGCCATGTTAGCCTTTAAAGGTCAATTTAAACAAGGCACATTAAAGTAGCTTCCCTTCCCCACTGCTATGTAATATCTGCCTTGAGACTCACATCCCTCCGGTTCTGGTAACAGGAAAGCAGTGGCTCAGTGCCCCACAATCAGGTTCTGGAAAAGTCTGCTTTCTGGGTCAACAGAAACAGGTAAGAGCATTTATTCAGAAGAGCACTATGCCATAAAGGGTTAAGTTTCAGCAGGAAGTGTAGAGTAGCCACAGATCCTGCAGGCTTCTATACAGTGACACAATTCTTATTCCATTTTTCACACATACAGGGACAGAAATCGACTGTAAAGACCGAGGCAGACAAAGGCAAGCTACATTACAGCAGCCTCAGTACTATGTTTGTAAGTTATTTCTTGTTTTTAGTTAAATTGCCTAGGGCGGTTGTGGAATCTTCCTCACTGGAGCTTTAGGAGCAGGTTAGACAAACACCTGTTAGGGATGGTCTAGATAATACTTAGTCCTGCCTTGAATACCAGGAACTGCAGTAGAAGACTTCTCGAGGTCTCTTCCAGTTCTACACTTCTGTGATTCTATGATAAATAAATGGTCTCAAAAGCTGCATAAGTCATCATTTAAACAATAGAAGCACTAGGTTACAATGGCTGTGATGTCAGTATGTTCAGAATTCACACTGGTCCCTATTACATAAAAGTTTTAGGTTCCCGCGTGTAAGAGCATAAATGCAGCATGCAATTTCTTCTGTATAAAGTGTGTGTTATATAATAATGAGTTGTAGGCACCCACATTCTGCCACATTGAGGTAGTGATTTGGGTTTGTTCACACGACTTTGAATTGTTCCTCATTTTCAGGAGCTGACTGTAATTGTACTTCGTCTACTGGGCAGCTCATGGGTTTAGTAATGAGATACGGAGCATTTTCAGTTCGAATTGGCCATTCATTATCCAGAAATGAGTGGTAGTGACCAAAAGCCGTTACCATCTGATGGCTGTTCAGTCTGCATCTTAGTAGGCAAGTCCTCACATCCCAGAAATCATCATTATAATAGGCAACAATTGCCAGCCTTGGGGGAGAGAGGTCAAGGGCAGAATGGGTACTGGGGCTTGATTGGCCTTCTTTCCCCTACATGTGGTTCCCCCTGAAGTACTTGCGGAGACTTTGTATGGAAGTGTGGCCTGCTATCCTGTTCTGGGTATAGAAATTCTAGCCTCGAGGGCTGTCAGGCAGGGATCCTTCACCAAGAACATTTTAAAAAGGAGAAAATCCCTCTAGTGCCGCTAGAGAAAGCGCTTCCCCCAAGTGTTATCCAGAAGCATCGTTTGCCAAAAAATCAACATCTTTGCAGGAGTGGGGCTTGGAAAAAATAACGATTCATCAAGCTCACAGATGCTTGATTTAGAACCTAATAGGTATTAACACATTATTTTCCCCAAGCTTCGCTCCTGATTTTGATAATGTGTTATCTTTGCCAAGGCCCCCTCTTGATAACACGTTATCTTTGTCAAGCCAAATCCCTGATATAATCTTACTTTCTCTCAATGCCCATCCTGATAAAACCTTATTTTCTTTCAGCTCCACTTCTGGAAGAAATAAGGGGAGATGTTATTTTTAGTCCTTTTCTTGTGGACACATGAATTTTTCCAGTGCAAGCAGGGAGGGGAAGATGAGGAGGGAGACAGGAGAAGGGAAAAAAGAGAGGCTATTTTGTAGGCAAAGAAATTAACGAGGTATGTTTAATGTTTGTTGGCTCTTGTTTTTAATTTACAAATAAAATGGGAATCTTAACATTTAGTTAGGAAATTTGGTTGTCTACAAAAAATGAATACTACTGAAAGAACCAGTGCCACATTCAGAGGAAAACACATAATATTGTAACTATTATAGCTGCTCTGTGCTGTGGTACACCAAACCTCTGAGGTACTTGCCGTGACTTGGAGGCAAATGCTGATGGTGCTTCAGCAGCTAAGCTCTGTAGGTGCTAGTCCTGGTGAGTCCCCAGAACCACTCAAACATATGGCTAAAGTGAAGGGGTATTTTACCAAGGATGGCACAAAAGGGAAAAGTTGCAGATACCCTAGGTTCAGTGGCTTAAATAGTTACTGGTCAAAGTGAGGTAGAGATGTTCTTGTTGGGACCCCTACAGAGCAGTCTGAGGGTTGGGCTCTTCAGGCCTATTGTCTGGGATGTCCTTTCCAGTACAATCTTATATTAAAAACAAGAAGGAACTTGCAGGTTTCCTGGCAGGATCGGTTAGTGGGGTATGCCATTAGAACCCCTCTGCACTACGTCTCTGCCCCAGACAGTGTTACTTTTCCAGGAGTTCCTCATAGACCTGAATCCATCTGCAAAGTCCAAAAGTCACACCCTGTTCTCCCACAGTTCCCTGGCTTTTGCTTCAGCGTGCCCTATATACAGTTCCCCTTGCCTCCAGCTTCTCTGTTGCTCCTGGCTTGCCATGCTACCAGTGCTTCTCCAAGTGCCAGGTTCCTCGGTAGTGTCTTTCCATAGAATTTCTGTCCCCTCCCTCTCTTGTCCAAGGAAGGGGTTGTGCCTGTGTGACCTTGCAAGGTTATAGATCTGTGGGGATGGGGTTGGTGGGAATGGTTATTTCGTGCTTAGCAGATTTATCATGCTATGTTTAGTGGGTTTCTCCTAGTAGATTGATGTGAACTCTTTCTGTATTTTACTGCCTTATCCTCAACTTTCTCAATTTAATACCCCAAACCCCAGTTAGGGAATGAAAGAATTAAGGCTGCTCATGCAACATTAATTCAGCCTTCTGCATATGCATTATGATATAGTTCTTAATGACATGATCAAGTACTGTTTTTTCCACTGAACTGTGTGGTGTGTCATTCACTGCACAGGAGGGATCGTGCTATGGGGATGAATTGGGGCTGAGTTGTGAATGATGCCATTGTTTGTTGGATCTCTGCCTCATTTGTTGCAGAAGTAGGAAGGTGTGTACTCTTTGTAGTACTGGGGCGGGCGGGTATTGGCCTGCCCATAACTAGAGGCCGCCCTGCCTCAAGTAAGGGGGAGGAACCACTGAGCCCTGGCTACAGTTAATTTCTGCAAAAAGAACAGGAGGACTTGTGGCACCTTAGAGACTAACAAATTTATTAGAGCATAAGCTTTTGTGGGCTACAGCCCACTTCATCAGATGCATAGAATGGAACATACAGTAAGAAGATATATATATATATATATACACACACATACATACATACATACATACATACATACAGAGAAGATGGAAGTTGCCATACAAACTGAAAAAAACAGGAGCGGTGTGAGGTCAGAGGTAAAGAATCAGGGGTCAAAAGGTGGACAACAAGCAGAGAACCCTGGAAAGTGCCCATTGCTCCTCAAAGGCATCCAAGAATCCAGTGGACACCGCTCAGAGAAACTCTGCCCAAAGACTGGAGCAGACAAAGCACCACAAATAGACCCATGGGTGCAGAGCACACCTCCCACCCTGTAGTGGGGTGGCTGCTCCACTCCAGCAGAACAGGGGTTAAAAGCAGCCTGGGAGAGGGCTGCGGCTGGGATAAGCGGTGAGAGCAGCGGAGGGAGTAGCTGGCCACAAGTGTGGCCAGCTCAATCAGGGCCCAGCTGGCCCTGATAAGAGGGCTGGGGGGCCAGGAGCTGAAAGAGTCTCACTCCAGCCTTGGAGTGGGAAGGACCTAGCTCCCTGGGAGCGCAGGGTACCTAAAGCAGAGCAGTGCTGGGGAAGGGTAAGAGGAGCTGGGGAGCTCCAGCCTGGCAACTCCCCAGGCTGAGGCCTTGTTAAAGGCCTAATGAGGTACTGGGGCTGCAGAGGTGCAGCCTGGGGATAGGCAGAGGCAGCTGGTCCAATCCCCTTGCCAGTGATGAGTGGCCATTACAGATGGCAGTCTGCCCCTTGAGAAAGGGGCTAGGTGATGACTGGCAGTAGCTACTGAGGCAAGGTGGGGATAGCGGATTGGGGGTCCCCTGGGGAGGGGAGACCTAGAGTGTGGGGGAACTGCTGGAGGCAGAATCATGAGGTAAGGGGCACCAAGGTCTGGGAGGGACATGGGGGCCTGAGGCAGGTGAGACACTGGCCAGCAGGGGGCGCTCCAAGGCTGGAAAAAGCTAATTCGCAGATGACCTACAGGAGGCGCCACGCTGGTGAGTCTTCTCGTTGTTACACTCCCCCATTCAGCTTCCTCTTCTTGGTATGATGAATGGCTTTCTTGGCCAGTGCCAGGAGGACGTTGATGAGGAGGTCCTGCGACTTCGTGGGTCCGTGGTTGGGGTGTGCAGCTATCAGGAGACGCAGGGAAAACTGCAGCCAGAACCACAGTAAGAGATTCTGGAGGAGTCAGAAGAGGGGCTGCAACCTGACACTCTATGTAGATGTGTGCCTCTCCCAATTGTCGCAGCAGGTGTTGAGGGAGTTCATGAACTTTGCCAAGTACACACCTGGGCTTATGGCTCCATGAAGGTGCCGGCAACTAATATCCCTAGTGGGTTGTGAGATCATAGTGGAGTACAGGCTGGCCCCACCAGGGTTCCTCGCCCTACTTAGGTGGCAGCAGGTCCTGGCGCTTGGTGTCAGGGTGGGATGCAAGGAAGTGGGTGGTGTGAAGCACGAGTGTGTGTAGATCTTTCCTGGGCACAGTTCGGAGGCAGACCAGCTGGATGGTGTTCAACAGACTTACGTTACATGTCATGGGCGCCTGGGAAGTCTTACAGGGCAGGAGTCTGATGACAAGTTCTGGAGGGCCAGGGGTGAATGGTGGGCGGGGAGCATGCTCCCTCAGGATCCGCTCAGGGAACGTGAGAGAAGCAGGAGGCTAGGCTGCCGTCACATCCTGGAGCACACAACAGAGGTAGGAAGGTGTATCGTGAATGAGAAAGGGAATTGCAGGAAGACAATGTTTGGTCTAGTGGTTTAGGCAGTTGAAATCCACTGCGGGGAGCTGAATTTTATCCCTGCCTCTGCTGCAGAATTCTATGTGGTGCTGGGCAAATCACTTAAACCAAACTTAACAGGTGGTCACTAAGTTGTGTTTTCCTATTTTGCTAGGTATCCAACCTGGGACCCTGGCACCTGATTTGCAGAAGTGAGAGCACTCACAACTGCAACTAAAGTCAATAGGAGCTGTGTTTTGAACATATAAAAAGCTATAAAACACGAAGTGCTCTGAAAAATCAGGCCATACGCATCTAGATTGGACACCCAAAATTAGTGTACCCCTTTGATTTTAATGTCTCTGTGCCTCTGTTCCCCAACTATACGTTGAACTAGTAACGTACCCTCATCTCACAGGGGGTTGTAAAAACAAGTTAATGTTTGTGAAGCACTCAGGCATTTTAATGGTGACCACCATAGAAAAAGGCCATGAGGAACCTAACAATTCTGTCTTCAGAGGAGGGTTTGAATTGTGTGCAGTAAATGAGGCCTGAGTAAGGAGGAAAAAACAAAATATAGAATGGCTGCTCCTTCATTGAACACTATCCATCGTGCTCACTGAAGAGGCAGGAATCCCAGTATGTGATCACATACTTAATGACTGTCATAATGCGTGTGCCTAAGGGGCCAAATGAAGGTTGCACTGGCAAAATTAATTCATACACTTCCTAACTTTTGTGTGTTTGACTTCGCAACCGTTACATTCTTTTAATGTTGTTTTTTGTGTGTAATATTGTATATGATTTCCAAACATACTAATTGTGAATGGATATTTTGCTCAAGAGAATGATTGATGGATTGCTGTGAGGGATGAGAAAGGAATAACGCAAAGAGCAGCAGGCTAGTTTGGGGATGCAATGGGGCTTGATGTTTCATGTCTGAGCCCCCAGTTCAGCAAAACACATAAGCATGTGCTTAACTTAAGTCCCATTAACTTCAGTGGAACTTGAGCATGGGCTTAAAGTTAAACACTTGCTGAAGGTCTTTGCCGAAATTGGAGCCTGAATCCAGGCCAGGATAGTAAGCAACCAAAAGGGGTAATTACCTGACGATTGGTATGCTGTGTGAAAACAGTTGATGCTTTCAGTGCAGTAACTAGTGGCACTTTTATTGGCAGTATCAGTACTGAGTCTTGAATAGGCCAAGGCAACTCGAGCTCATACATGTACAAATGGTCTCTCCAGGTCAGGGGTGAGGAAACTTACCCAGGTAATGTGGGGAAGCTTGACTTGCTGATTCCTGTGCTGCAGTTGTTCCGAGGACCTCAATTTTCAGGGTTGGCAACATGACCTCATCAGAGGCACAAAAGTCACCCCCCCCCTCTTTTTTTTAAAGGAGATCAGTATAATAAATTCATTAGTGCCTCATGAGGGTCACTCATATTGGAATTAGACGGTGCTGTGTTTACACTTCAGACTTCTGCAGTAAATTGCTCTGCTTCACTTAGCAGTTCTATAGGCAACTACCAAAACAGCTCATCGGGCACTGTTGTCTAATTCCAATTGATATCATCTGTGAGCGACTTGCAAACTGTGCCCTAGACATAGGGGAGAAAAAATTCTCAGTGAGAGTGGGAACAAGAAACTTAGTATCCCCTAGGATCCTTGTGTGGAGATATAGACATTAAAACACCAAACTATTAACAAACCTGACTTCAAGCTTGTGGTCCTTGTAACCAACATCTGCCATGACTTAACGGAGAACAGAAGTCCAGGAGCTGCTGAGGTAATAGGTGATTAAAGTTGAATCAGTGTTCCAAAACAAAAGAAACCATCTACCCACCTACAAAAAGCATTTGTTAGCATTCCCCTGTCTCCTCTCTTCTTGTTTCTCTTGCTATCTAGAGTTCTTGTAATTCTGTGCAAGGCTCCCTGTGGGAATAAATTGCTACGCAATGGGCTTTGAGTGAACTTGCTCATGGGAGATCCAGAGGCAAACTGGTGAAGGTGGCCAACTGTGACCCCCATTTCTATCTGCAGAATGTCAGCTTTTGTTTTTAAAATATTAAGTTTATTGTCCTTAAAGATGCAAAGAAAAACCATTAAAATGTGAACAGAATGTAACTAAAGGAGCGTTGTTTTATTGGGTCTGCAATCAGACTGACTGAAAGGTTATCTGTGAGAAGTGTTAATTGTAACATTCATCTTATCTAGGAGTGAGCCTAGAATTGACCATGGCCAGCTAATATGTATTTAAAGGTGTTAGACTCTGTCTACACTAGTATTTAAAAACATGTTAACTAATGCATTTTTAAACACAACCTATTTTCCTAATCTAGACATTTAACTCAGTTAAATGAGATATGGTAGGCAGTGCCTTTATGTCAAGAATTTTTCACTCCTGATCATTTTAGCGGAAACATCTAGACAATGTACTTACCTAGTGGCATCCACATGGTATTAGGAGCCAAGAATTCAAGGGTTCTATTCCTGACCCTACCACTGACTCAGTTTGTGACCTTGGGCAAATTACACACTTGGGCTGTGAATGGATGATCTTGTGAGCTAAGGAGGGTCATTTTGAGAATGTGGTTGGGTAGGGGAGCCTGCAAGGAAAAACACCTTGTGCTCCAGGAAATGGTATAAGTGCCCAGTAGGTGGCACTCTTCTCTCTTTATGGAGGGTAGGTCGTATTAGCCGAGATTGTCAGGGATGCAACTCCATGCTCTGGTGTCCCATAGCCTCTGATTGCCAAATATTGGGACTGGACGACAGGGGATGGATCACTTGATAATTGCCATGTTCTGTTCATACCCTCTGAAGCATCTGGCACTGGCCACTGTCAGAAGACAGGATATTGGGCTAGATGGACCATTGGTCTGACCCAGTATGGCCATTCTTATGTTCTTAACCTCTTTCATCTTCAATTTCCCCAGGATAATACTGTAGAATTAATTTTTTTATTGTTAATATATTTTTATGGATTCATTAAGGGTTAAGATATGGGAAGCAGTTTTCGATTTAGCATTCCTACTTTGATGATAAACCACCGCCTTTTGGCTACCATGCCATAATTACTCCAGTTTCAGTATTTAATATGTGGTCTATAGCAGTGAAATTTAGCAAGTCATTTTTTATTTCTTTGGTAAAATTTTATTAACACAGAAGGATTGGGGTAAAAGGCTTGACAACCGTACAAAAATAAAATAGGTATGAGCCTGCCTAGGACCAAACATGGATCAGCAACTCCAAGTGAAGAACAAAAATTAATAGCTTTATTCATATTTGTTACAGCATTCAAAAGCTTTCTAGTTGCCTCACAGCACACTGTCTGGTTCCTTGTATTCTTACCTGGGCAAGCTCTCAGACAAAACTCTCTCAGTCCGTATTATGAATGGTTTTATTTTATTTTGATTTAGATTAAATAAAAAATGCCCATATATCACCGTAGAGCACCCTGCCAACTATTTAAAGTATAAAACTAAAGTGCAGTACAACCAACTCAACCCTTCTATCTAGCAGCATACTCAATCAGTCAAATACTAGTGCTTCTTTATATCAGCCCGTACCTCAGTCCACCTACCTCTCTTTAAAGGCCAGGTGAAACAAATATACATAACGTTCTTAAAACTGATCATGGGCTAAGTCAAGTGGGCATGGAGATTAGGCCTGGGTATCAAACTACTCTGCAACATTAAGAAACTCCTCAGATAGGTTCATCAGTGAACTGAAGCCAATGTCTCTGCAAATCTCTCTCAGACAAGAATATTTAACCCACACAATACCGGTACTGCCAACCCTAAGCTTTCAGAAATCATGAGCCATGTGCCCAAAATCATGAATTTGGCTTAATAATCATGTTGTGGTTTTTTGTTTTGTTTTTAGTTTTTAAGTTTTGGATTCTTTTTCTTTGCATTCTGGTTTGAGCCTTTCGGTAAAACCAGTTCATATTTTCAGACTTTTCTCTGTACCCATGAGTAGAGCCCTGTGTGTGGATACAAATTTATATCCGCGTATACAGATATCCGCAGATATAAATAGATATCCGCAGGGGTCTCCTAAGAACTGCAACGGCGAAAGGAGCAGAACATGGGGCTGCCACTCCCAGGAGCCAGGGCCCTGTGTCCACAGTTCCTCCAGCGCTGCTGTACTGGCTCCAGCCCTGTCCTCCTGCGCAGTTGTACCGCCCCCAGCCCGGCCCCCAGCCCTGTCCTTTGGTGCAGCTGTACAGACCCCAGACAGGAGATGCAGTCACGCAGACAGCTGCGTGGAAGGGACAGGGGTGGGGTGGGGCTGAGGGTGGTACAGCCACACAGGAGGAGCTGCTGGCTCGGGGCACTGGCTCCTGGGAGTGGTGGCCCCATGTTCTACTCCTTTCGCTGCTGCGGTTCCTGCGAGAGCCCTGCGGTTCCACGGATACCGATTTTATGTCTGCGGATATAAATTTATATCCGCGCAGGGCTCTTCTACCCATGAGGGCTAGAAACTTCCTTGTCTTTTAAATGAAAGCTGAGATTTTCAGTCACTTGCCTCCAGCTGTTGGGGTTTTAAGAAGAACACCTGCTATTGCAAGACTAGTGAGAAAATCACGAGTTGGTAAGAAAGCAATGCTGTGCAGAGGGAGTTGTTGCAGTAGCCCTTATGAGATTCTTTGGAGGAAAAAAGAAACCTCTTCGTATTTAACACTTTCTATGTAGAACTTCATATCAAATAGCTAGGCTTGGCAGGATTCAGTTTAAATCAGTAGATTTCAGTAAACGTCAATTTCAGCTGACACACTGAAATCAATGAAACAAAGATTGATTGGTAACAGTGGACTGGAGTGCAACTTCCTCCCATTGAGGCTACAGGGATTGGGTGTCATCAGCCCTGCAGCAGAATTTTTACCAAAAAAAAGTTTAAAGGGCATAAAAAAATTGTCATCAATAACTATAGAATTGGTTGCATTTAAAAAAAAATTTTTTTTGAAATGATGAGGAAAACATTATTGCTAATTTTTTAACATGTTTTGGCCAGCTCTAAACAATAGGTAGTTTTGCTAATGTTAGATTTTTGTGTTGACTATTCCCGAATGAGGTGGGATCCAGTGGAAAGAAAAGGATGTGATCTGTAAAAATTGTGTCATAATGCGTATTCATAAGGGGGCAGGTTAAGGATAATCAGGCAACTCTGAATCTGGTATTTCCTAACTGTTGTGTGCTTGGCTTTGCAACCTTAAGAAAACGTTGTGTTTTGTTTATGTTAAAAAAAAATAAGTATTTGGGTTTTTTTTAACAAGTTACAAATATCAACAAACAAGCATCAGAATTCTATCTTTACACATATTTACAAACTCAGACATACCTATCATACATATTCATATTTTTACAAAATTAAACGGGGGGGGGAACTAATATATAGTTCATACATATTTGTGTGTGTGTGTATCTGATGTGTAACAGTGGAGGCTTGAAAACTGGTTCTCATTTCTATAACAGTTTTTCATAACCTCAGTTTGAGGAGTTTAGCATTGATCAAGTAAGAAAAACAGTAGAGCGAAGCAGGAGATGAAGAGGGTCTTTGCAGCAGGGAGATAAATTTAAGAACGAGGTGATGTTCTGGTAATAACGATAGTTCAGCAATAACTATATGATTTTGTGTTTTCTAAGCCACTCACAAATTGATGATAAAGCCAGTGTGATTGTGTACAGTGAGGGGGATTGTGAAACAGTACAGCCTTTTTAAATGCATGTGGGCAGAAAGTTTATTTTTGAGAAGTACTCTGTACAAGACATTCACCCATCATCCTCATTGCAGTGACGTGTTGCAGTGTACTTAGCCCTTGTTAACTACAGACTGTCCCGCAACTCTGTGGACACCTGTAACCATTCATTTTTATTGGTCTCATTTAATTTTAACTGAAAATTATTTAACACTAGATTTGGTTTTTTTAATCACCTCTCAAACATTTGCCATGAATATATTGCTCTGTTAAAACCAATTTGGAAGAATGTCTCTGTCACTAAAAGATTGGCTGCCTCTCTCCATTTCCTCTCTCTAAACCCCTGTGGCAATAACACACCTGGAACAGACAGTGGAATGATCCTCTCTTGGGTACTTTATATGTAATTATGTTTTCCTTCTCCTGTATCTTGGGTCTCTCCTGAGTGATGTAAATCACCCCCTCACACATGAAATCATGCAGGGTCAATTCTTGGCAAGATGTGACATCTGAAATGCTGCAATTTTTTGGGTGGGAGAATAGAAAAAATACTCTCATACATTTTTTTTTTTAAAACATTTTCTTCCCTCACTGTATGTTAATTGTCACTTCCTCTAACAATATATTAATTGTCATTATATTAAATCCTCCTTTTCCTCATTGTCTTCCAGTTTAGGCCCTGATTCTGGCAAACACCCCTGTCCAAGACAAACATGCTCATCTTTATGTATGTACTTAAGTTCCCTTGAAGTTAATGGGACTTGAAGTCAGTAGGCCTGAAGCAACTGCCTAAAGTTAACCATGTGCTTAAGTGTTTTCTTGAATTGGGACCTTACTCTATATAAGAGGTGGATTTATTTGAAATAAATGTCTGTGTTTTTGCTATGTAAAGCACACACAAAATGTTAACCCTGCTCTCATCCAGATATTATTTTCCATCCCTTAGATGGGAAGGCGGTGTCGCTATCGCCAATCGAATCTCAGCCCCATAGCCCTCATTACACAGCCTCGAACCAGCGGGAGCGGGAGAGCCTGGAAATACGCATGCGGGAGGTGGAGGAGGAGAACCGGGCACTCCGCAAGCAGCTCAGCCTGGCGCAGAGCCGGAGCCCAACGCACCGTCGTGGCAATCACTCAAAAACCTACTCCATGGAGGAAGGGACTGGGGACAGTGAGAGTCTGCGCGCTGGCATCGTGGCAGGGAACAGCTCAGAGTGTGGGCAGCAGCCAGCAGTGGAGAAGTGTGAGGTAAAACAAAATGCATTACCAGAAACAATGAATGCTGGGAGGGGTGGGAGATTTATTCACCCAAGGACTGTGCTTCTGAAAATGCTGCAATTCCCTTCAAGGGATGTTGTGCAGTAAATTCTAATAGATTTACATTGTACTTTGTTTTTGTCCTCTTTTGATGCTCTTGAAAATATTAATTTTTCTTCCTGATGTTGGTCTCTGTTGTTATTTGGCTGATGTCTTGTTTTTGATTCTCGTGGTCCAGATTCAAGTGTAAACTGGCCTCTGTTGACTGCACTAAAGCAATGCTGATATACGTCAGCTGTGAATCTGGCCCCAGATGTTTCCAAATGAGCTGATAAAGACATAGTGCTTTTTAAAATCTTACTTCCTTGTTTGTGCACCAGCCGTCCTGTCAGCACAACTCTTGAGTTTCTGTTCCTTAGATTGCTGCTGTCTAATCTGTTTGCTCTTCTGAATTGCCTATCAATGGAGTATCTAGTAGCAGCTGATGCAAAGCCACATGTTCTGTACAATTAGCTACTGCAGACTCTTGTAGGAGAGGTGTGGTCAACTCCATGGGCTTGGGTGGGGGTGTCTGTTTTTGAGTAGTAGTTCATTTTATGCCTGCATGTTTGCAGTGGATGTCATTTAGACTTTCAACTGTTTGATTGTATCTGCAAATCAGGTAGTTGGACATCTAAGGTATATCAACATGTACCCACAAATGTTCAGGTGTAAAACTGGAAGCCAGGGTGAGGCCTATTTCAAAATGAACCCAAACTGGAAGGGGCAGGAGGGTCAAAAATAGATTACCTACCCCCATTAAAAAATTAACACGTTTAATCTGATACCTGTCACCCTTTTTAGCTTGGTTTTTTTTTCCCTGAAAAAATAGAAGGTGAAAAATAATACAATTGAGGGTCAAAAATTAGTCCTAATTATCTCTTCATATAAAATTAGGCCTGCTGCCTATTCAGCTGACAAATTTGATATATCTATTAAAACTAAAACACAGGTTACCAGTGCTGGGCTTTTTTTCTGACAATCAAAAAATGTAATACTGGGGCTAAAGATGGGGTGTCAGATTTTTTTCCTCCGAACAATGAGGGTCTGATCTTTCTCTCTGTGTAATACAGGAGAGATGTGTCATAGAATTCAGTGGCAGGAGGATAAGGCCCTAAGTAAATAAATTTGACCTTCCTTCTTATTCTTAGTCAAGCACTGCTTAGCTCATTCCTAGCCTCAATACCCTCAACCAATTTAAGGCAAGTGAATAGCTGTTAAAAAAGAAAATGTTTTAAGTGGCCTTCCAGAAATACATGTGCTTCCTCTGTAGGGTTTAGCTGGAGGCAATGGTTATATAAAACATGAAACCTCACTGCGCATTCCGTGCCCCTATCTAACCACATGCAATATTGATAACGAAATAGCTTTTCCTTCTTCTTAAGGAATTCACATTATAATTCACTCACACTCACACAGAGTTTTTCAAAATTTGAAAACTGGTATTAACTGAATCTTTCTACATTCCTGACCTAAGAGCGCCGGTAGCAAGGCTTGGGGTGTGAAGCAGAGAAGGGGAAGGGCCTGGGAAGCAGTACAAAAGAAGGGGCAAGGCTAGAGCTCTGTGGGAGAATAAAAGTGATGGTACTAGACTGTTGATCACCGTCAAGGAGCTCTTTAAATCTTGAAACATTTAATAACTTTCCATTTGGGGTAGTTTTAATAAAATATTTGAAAATGTGATTAAATGTGATTAAAATTTATTATCTGATAACATATTATTTATGTGATAATATTTATGATGTAGCTGATGATCTTTAACATTTTATAGCATGTGCAACATATTCCAGCCCAGCCACCACTTCCTATTGTGTCCTGTGGACTGGGATAGCTGTTCAGATGGGGTAATGTAGCACGAGGGACAGAGAAGTCTGATCAGGTCTGTGGTCCTTCTAATCTCCTGCTTGCATTAGCTAGATCCAAGTCTTGTGAAAGTTCTATGTCTTGCACTCATAGATCTCCCACTACTAGTGGACAGACTTATTGTTGTGGTGGAATGTGGCTGTTGTGGGAGATTAGGATTGCAGAGGGAGAGGCGCTGTTAGATTGCTCTGGGCAATACAATGGAACATAAGAATGTAAGAACGGCCATACTGGGTCAGACCAAAGGTCCATCAAGCCCAGTATCCTGTCCTCTCACAGTGGCCAATGGCAGGTGCCCCAAAGAGAATGAACAGACAGGTTATCATCAAGTGGGCTTGAATATCCAGACAATGGTTTAGAACTGGACTTAGCATTAAACATGCGCAGAGCAGAGCACTGGGAAGGTGTCTTCATGGTGATGATCTGCTACATTTTGTGACAGCTGGAGCTTTCTCAGGGTATGGTGGCTTCATACTTAGATATGAGTTGCAGAATTGAGCGTGGAAGTTATTGTCATATGCACCACAAGTCAATATCTAAATTATTCAGCCATCTGGCTTCATCGTCAAAGGTAGCAAGGTGTTGCACTTCATCCTCCAGTCTTCTGTTTGTGCACTCCTCCACCATATGTTTGACCATCCACATGGCTGCCCTGCGGTCACACTGAAAGATTGGGCTAAGCCAAATTTTGGCATTATGGCAGCCACTACGGCTGTTCCAGTCAGCAGCTTGTTAAACCAAGTCCAGGAGCTGTGTCCCAAACTGCAAACAAGTGGACATGGGTTAGGTCTTCTAAAGTTTGTCAGCATGCCTGCCTCTCTGTACCAGAGTGGCTTTCACTTTGCGAGGACATAGCTGTTGACCTCAATATGCCCTGGTTCATCTGAGATTGGTGTTGGACTGGCAACAATGGACATCGGTGCATGAGTGGCTACTGCTAAAGGATGTCACAAAGTCAGTCATAGTAAGTCAGCAGAAATTGCAGGTTGTGTAAGTGTTTTCTTTCAGAGGCATGCAGATCTTCTGTGCATCGCTTACTTGCATATTTTGTCAGCCTTGGATGCAGCAGGTTGTTTTCATCCATCATAGCTCTTCAGGCAGTTTTCAGGATGATGGCATCTCCTTGAAGTTTGGGGGAGCCATATAGGCCAATACATATAAATTAGATGTTAATGTGTGGCGAAAAGAACCACTAATAGTACGGGTGGCTGTGTTCAATGCTGAGTCAATGTGATGCATGTACTGACTTCTGCCCAATATTCCACTGGAGCAAATACCAGGGCTAGGACTGAAGTTCATAGAACATTTGCCTATGCTCCCCAGGAGGTTCCTGCTTCTGGAACAAGGCAGTGCAGGAGGTGATCTTTTTCTTCAAATGTTCTAGATGGGACCGATATGTTAAATTATGGTTTAGTTTGACTCCTAAATAAGTGACAACTGACTGGAAAGGAAGTGGATGATCCTCAACACAGACTGTAAGGGGTTGATTGGCTAAGCCATTTTTCAGATAGAATTGTGGCCACTGTCTTAGACTCAGTTAATATCAGTGTCCACTGAAGAAGGTAAGTGGCTGGAGCATTCATGTCCTTGCTGAGTGACCCTTCAATATCATATAGAATGTTACCCATGTCAGCCAGACAGGTATCATCCCCATGTATGTTCTTATTAGCCTAGTTGTTGGTAGATCATAGGTAAGTAGGTTAAAAAGAAGAGGAGCTAGAATGGATCCTTGCAGGAGTCCATTACAGAGATACCTAAGTTCACTAACTTTGTCTCCAGATTGCAAGATCAAGGTCCAATTCCTTATTTCCATGAAGAACTGCACCAGCTTGGCTGTCAGTCTGTCATAAATACAAAGGGAAGGGGTTAAGAAGCTCTGATACAGTACTATAAAATCCTCTTACCTGTAAGAGGTTAAGAAACTCCAGTAACCTGGATGGCACCTGACCAAAAGAACCAATAAGGGGACAAGATACTTTCAAATCTGAGGGGGGGGAAAGGCTTTGGTCTGTCTGTGTGATGCCTCTGCCGGAGACAGATCAAGAAAGCCAGCAATCCAACTCCTATAGAGTTAGTAAGTAATTTAGCTAGAAAATGCGTTGGATTTTCTTTTGTTTTGGCATGTGAAATTCGCTGTGCTGGAGGGAATGTGTATTCCTGGGTTTTTTGCTTCTTTTTGTAACTTAAGGTCTTGCCTAGAGGAATTCTCTATGTTTTGAATCTGATTGCCTGTGAGATTATGTTCCATTCTAATCTTACAGAGTTGTTCTTTTATCTTTGTTGTTCTTCTAATAAAGTTCTGTTTTTTAAGAATCTGATTGGGTTTTTAGGGTCCTAAAAATCCAAGGCTTGTCTGTGCTCATCTTGTTTATTCTCAAGCCTCCCCAGGAAAGGGGGTGTAAGGCTTGGGGGGATATTTTGGGGGAAGAAGTCTCCAAGTGGTCTCTTCCCTGATTCTTTTTAAAAATCGCTTGGTGGTGGCAGCATACCGGACCCAAGACACAAGAAAAAAATTTGTGCTTTGGGAAGTTTTAACCTAAGCTGGTAGAAATAAGCTTAGGAGGTCTTTTCATGTGGGTCCCCACATCTGTACCCCAGAGTTCAGAGTGGGGAAGGAACCCTGCCACAGCCCCACATGCCATACGGTGTCATATGCAGCTGACAAGTCCCATCAGGACAGCACCAACTATTTTGTCCTTCTTGAAGTCATCTTCAGTGTCTTGTGTTAGACAAGTGACTTGGTCTTGAGTACACAGTCTTGAAGACCATTGTCCTGGAGGTCACAATGTGTGAGTCAGTGTGGCCAGGTCTGGGTCTGATAGGATGGATAGAATCTTCTAGCCAGTTGCAGATGGAAGTGGGTATCCAGGAACATCGAGGAATTTCAAAAGAATCTATGACTGCTGACCAATTTAGTAGTCGGAGGGAGATGTCCTTGATAGTGAGGAATTACAGAGGAGGCAAGTTCTCTGAAGTGCTTACCTCTTCCTTCCAGCATCGCTCAGTCGTGCCTGGATTTAAACTGCTCCTCATCCAGGTTCTGAATTTGGGTAGCATAAAGAAAGCTGGGAGATGGCACTCTTTGCCTTTGAGCGAAAGGAGATATAGAAGGGGTTGGTGCCTGTGTATTGCTGATGCTGCAGACCATCTTGTCTCACCAGCTTTCCCAGTGGCTTTGTACAAATGTTGAATAATATGGGGGATTGGACTAAGCCTTGCAGCACACTGCAGATGAAGGCTTTGGAAGATGGGGAACCAGCTATCCATAATAACCCTCTGAAATATTCCAGGGCATTTTTGGTATTCCCACAGCATCTTGGAGGCAGGAAAGGAGCATCTGGTGATCAGTAATATCAAGTGCTGCAAAGAGGTCCAGCAGGAGTCATATGGATATGTTTCCCTTGCCTCTGGGCCGGGGGAAGTAATTCAACAGAGCAACAAGTACCGTCTCTCTATTGTGCTCTGGCCTGAAGCCTGACTGAGAGGGATCTAGGACATTGGCAGCTGACAGATGGCACGAGAGAGAAATTTTTGGTAACTTCTCAACCAACTTGCTTAGAAAAGGGAGGTCAGAGACAGGACAGGCTCATGCTAACATAGTTTAGAATCTGATTTTTCTGGTCAGGACAGACCAGGCAAAACTCTGCTTGTAAGCAATATTGTGTCTAAGCCCAGTCTATAACATGGCTTCGGAATGATTGTACCTAGTCTACAATTACCCGAAGAAAGTAGAATTTAAGCTGTGTATAAAACCAGTCTGCTAACATGACTTTAATTGACAGTAAGGGCTTAGATCTCCATGAAGCCATAGATAAATTGGGAGACACCCAGATGGGAGATTAACCAAGCATATTGCAATTAGGAATATACCGGAATCCAAGTCTATGGATGCAGCAGTTTTAGGTTAAACTGCTCTTACTCTAGCAACCTTTCTTGTTTTGTTATATCAGACGCGGGGTCTGATCTTGCTAAGTGCTGAATGGCCTCAACTCCACTGACTTCAGTGTGAGTTTATAGCATTGAATACCTCACATTGTTGCTCCCAAAGTTTCTTGCAATACATCTAATGTGACTGATAGCTAAAGCTACAATTTTTGTCAAGAAATTTTTTTTAGTAAATTTCCCAGGGAAAAATAAGTCACAGAAAGGTCACGGGTAGTTTTTGCTACATCAACATACACAATAATATAGTGGGGTACAGTGGCTGAAAGGTGAGAGAGGAGAGCAAGCCCACCCTGCACTCACCCTAGAGCAGTGGCTCCTGTCCCCTGGAGTTGGGCCCCGCTCCCTCATGTGAGCGTTGCAACCTGGTGCATGGGGACACAGCACCAATCAGGTTTGCCCATCTATCCCATGTAGATGGAGACAGAGGGGCAGATGGGTCAAACCTGAGGGATGCTAACCAAATATGTTTTTACCACAATTTCTAAGATTTCACAAACTCTACTCAATCATTTATGTGACCTTGTGACAAAATCATAGCCCTACTGATACCTAACACATGGTGCAGCTCTTCTTCCTGCCACCCACCACTCCAGATTCTGGTTGTATGGATAATACATGTCTCTCAAAACCTACAGATTTTTCCAGCCTGTGTTGTAGTCCACTTTTGGGGACTGCTGACTAGGTGAGGAGTGAGAATTCCTATTTGTTCTCTGCATAGTGGACTCCCTCCAGAAAGTGAGAGCTGTCTGAGTGAGAAACTAGCTAGCCAAGCTTCAAATGGAAACCAGCTAGGCATCCCTACACCTTTACAGCTATGTCCAGTTTCAGAGCTTTGTTCTGTCAGCGTGGTGAGCCCTCTTTGTTCATTTAAAAGAAAAAAAGGAAGAGTGGGGATGTTCAAATCAAAATCTGTAAAGGTTAATTTTCTGTTTCCCAAAGCAATGGCAATTATTTACTGTGAACCATTCAGAGCAGGGTAAATATCAAGTTAGTTAATAATTATTGCTGGGGACCAGTAGCACCTTTTCACCTTTCCCTACCCCTCCTTGAGCCTATAAGAAGAACTTGCCAAATCTCTGCCTCAGATTCAAAGGAGCATGGGGGAGAAGTGGTAAAACTATTTTTGTGTCTTCCTCCATCCTTGCTCTCCCTCAGATTAAAAGCTAAATAACCATATTTAGCTTTTAGATGATGTAAAATTCCTGAACTTATCTGCTTATAACAAACATACATACATTTGTAAATCTCAGTACAGTAGATAAAATAGTGTTTAAAATGTGTCTGCATATTTGCATACTTTGAATAGTATACACAGAAATTACAGATCTATATGGAATACATATACACACAAATATAAAATACTCACACAGTTGATAAATACAATGTCTTTCCTACATCAGATGTAATTTAGCAACAGTAATGACTTTGGAATGATGATGGTGTTATAACTCAATTAAAATGTTTTTAACAAAACTGCCTCAAGTGGGCTGCAAACAGCTGCAGACCACCCACTCCAATCTCCAACAATTGCCGCAATAAATATAGCACTGTCATGTATGTTTTTTCTTTCATGAATGATAAAACACAAAAAAGGCTTTATTTTTGTTCCTTTTGTTTCCTTTTCTCCCTCAGACGATCCACGTCGCCATTGTTTGTGCTGGGTACAACGCCAGTCGGGATGTTGTCACGCTTGTCAAATCAGTCTTATTTCACAGGTAAAAGTGGCTTTCTCTTCTTGTATGTTGTGTGTCTGAGTCCAACAAAATAAGCACTTGCTCTTTCTAAACTCTCCCTTCGGGGGAGATCAGCTCTCCTTGCCAGGCTACAGCAAGTAATCCTGTTTGTTTGGAAGCAAGAGAGGTTGGGATTTACATCTAACCCCCACTGTTCCAGGAGTAGTTTACAACTCCTCCTTCATGCAGACTTCTGTAGTGGGCTCATGGATCAGTGGTCCAGTCAGTTACACCCAATACATTATGGGAGCATAGGGACTTTGTCTGTCTATCTGTACTATAAAATGCCTAGCACACTTGAGTGATGTAAAATAACAATATAATACTCATTAGGCCTAGGTCTAATAGTTTATGGCACAGGTGTAAATTTATATACAAACATGGTGATTATGTTGCCCCAGCCTATAGTTTACACCATATTTTTACAAAGTAGACCTGTTACCGTACACAATATACTCACCAAGGTCTAGATTGTGCACTCCTATGTCTTCAGTGAGCACATGGTATTCACAATCTGGCCTTAGCACATCAAGTGCAGTTAGAGCTAGTAGAGGGTGACCGTGTTTGAGACTGAAGAAGAAATGTCCAGTCGCCAAAAGAAATGGCACTCCTAGAATATTGGCATTGTGTGTAATGGTGTGTACTCATCTTATGTTCATTGGTCATCTTGGTGAGGGACAACAAAAAGGTGTGTCTACGCTCTGAATGGTGTGTAGAGTACAGATGCTGCATGCCTCAGCTAGCCAGGGTATAAATAGCAATGTAGATGGGGAGGCATAGCTTAGACGAGTAGAGTGCCCTACAAGCCTGAACCTCCCCAGGGTCTATACCCTGCGTGACTCTCCACATGCCCAAGCTGTGCCTCCCACGTCTACACTGCTATTTTTAGCAGTGTAGTGTCCTGCTTCCTCCTCACCATGATGAAAGTCTTTCCCCACTGGCTCTCCACTGCCAGAGCCTTTCACTGTGGCATATTGCTACACATCGCAGTATCAAGTGTGAATGCAGCTTGCCGTTCGCTGTGGAGTATAGCTAAGCCTGTAATGTCTGTACTCCACAAACCGCTGTAAGTGTACATGTAGTGAAATGTTTTCCTGGGGGTGGGGAGGGGAAAGGGTGGAGAGAGATGATCAACCTAAATCAGACTAAGTAGGTTATCAAAATGTGCTAAGAATGAATACTTTGCCCTTACTCATGGTCAATGTTACACCTGGCACCAGGAGTGGTCCCATTGAAGCCAGTAGGCATGATTCTTCACTGCCTTGCAGCTTGTGTAGTCACTTATTACCAGTGTAAAGTGAATGTAAAATACTCCTAAATCAGAAGGGTGGTGTGAGCCCTACTTAGTACAGCTGTAAATGACTGCACAAAGTGCAAGGCAATAGAGAATCATGTCCAGTGAGACCATTTGTGGAATACTCAATATGAACAAGGGTATCAAAATGTGACCCTAAGGGTATGTCTACACTGCAATTGGGGGTTTGATTGCAGCACATGTAGAAATACTAGAGTCAGCTTTGGTCTAAGATAGATTAAATGTTAGATCATGGACACCAGCTGCTCTAGTATGTACCGAGGGTCCCAGGTGGGGAGAGCTAGCCGCTGTAGCTCTCTGAGCTTCTTAGACTTCACTGTCTTTATTGCCTGAGCTAGATTTGAGTTAGCTAGATCACAGCTAGCTCGGGTATGTCTATGTGTGCTGCAGTGACACCTCCCAATTACAGTGTAAACATTCGCTTACAGTGACAGTAGTAGAAGAATCCCGGGCTTATCTATACACATAGTTGAACTGGTTTAACTTAGGGTGTGACCTTAAATTTAAACTGGTGAAAAATGCTGTATTGACACTATTTCACTTTAAGTCAGGCTTATTTCAGTTTAACTTAAGTTGATTAGGAACAGGTTCAAGCTAAACTATTAAACTGAAATGTGTGTGTCTACACAGGGGTTTTCAACAGCTTGACTATTGTCTATTATTGATTTTAAGGAGTACTGTGGAAAGGGATCTGGGGGTCATAGTGGACCAGAAGCTAAAGATGAGTCAACAGTGTAACGCTGTTGCAAAAAAAGCAAACATCATTCTGGGGTGTATTAGCAGGAGTGTTGTAAGCAAGACATGAGAAGTAATTCTTCCACTCTGCTCCGTGCTGATTAGGCCTCAACTGGAATATTGTGTCCATTTCTGGGTGCCACATTTGAGGAAGGATGTGGACACATTGGAGAGAGTCCAGAGAAGAGCAACAAATTATTAAAGATCTAGAAACCATGACCTATGGGGGAAGATAGAAAAAATTGGGTTTGTTTAGTCTGGAAAAGAGATTGGTGGGGGGACAGGGGACGGAGAGGGGAATGATAAGTTATCAAGTACATAAAAGGTTGTTACAAGGAGGAAGGAGAAAAATTGTTCTTCTTAACCTCTGAGGATAGGACAAGAAACAATGGGTTTAAACTGCAGCAAGGGAGGTTTAGGTTGGACATTAGGAAAAGCTTCCTAACTGTCAGGGTGGTTAAGCAAGGGAATAAATTGCCTAGGGAAATTGTGGAATCTCCATCATTAGAGATTTTTAAAAGCAGGTTAGATAAACACCTGTCAGGAATGGTCTAGATAATACTGCCATGAGTGCAAGGGACTGGACTAGATGACCCCTTGAGGTCCCTTCCAGTCCTATGATTCTAAGATTAAAAACTGCCTGTTCCCTAAGCTTTTGGAGAGAACATAAAGAGGAAAGAATGGCCCCATTCTCCTATTATTTGTTTGTTTTTTGCACTGACATATAGGGAACTTTAGAAATAATTTTGTTGTTGTTGTTTTTACAGACAATGAGGGGCAAGGGATTTACTGTTTCCTCCCTTAGTTCTCTATTTCTAGGATCACTGGAAAGTAAAAGCAAGTTAGCAATTATAGATACATTTTCCTGCTGCTATAAATGAAATTAAACATTGAAATTGTTGCAGAAAGGAATGCCAGTAAAAACAGCTTGACAAGTTTAAGAAGATGTTTGAGATGCAAAGAATGACAGAGATCTTGAACTCTCAAATTAACTCCTTTACAGCTAAGTGTTCTCCATGGGATATAGTTATTACTGTACATAAGTTTTAATTACCATCCAGTATTGACTTGTAACTCCTACTTAGAAATTAGATGTCACTCATATTATTTAATCTAGAAATAGAGTGGGTTTTTTTGACTGTCTATCCTGGTTAGTTTAGTTACCATCAATTCCCATTCTCATAGCTTTCATGTTATAATTTATGGCCCCAGTTCTTCAGACACTTATGCATGTGCTCAACTTTGAGCATGTGAACAGTTTCACTAAAGTAAGTGGGGCTACTTAACTTAAGAGATAAGTACATGTGTGTTTGCATGATTGTTCATGGATGTATTGGTTGCTGTGTTTGACATGTCTTTGTATGAGGTATGAGGTGCATTTAGCTTATGAAAGATCTAGTAAAGAACTACTTTTAACAGTATTCTAGGTAGTTCAAGAATATTTATGGGAATAAGATTTGCAGCTCGGGACAGTTGATATGTGTTTCTAGGGCAGGCCACAACTTCACAGTATTAGAAACATGGGTGCTTTTGAAATTTTACCCTAAGTCCCATTTTCAAAAGTGACCTGGCACTTAGGAGCCTAAGTCTTATTGAAAGTCAGTAGGAACTAGACTGCTAAGTCACTTTTGAAAATGGGACTTAGAGGTGCTCTAGAAACATTTGTCTCATCATCTTATGCATTAAAAATGTCTGATGGATTGGGTTAGTGCCTTCACCTTGGGAAAATTACTTCTAAATTTATCTTAGATCTAGGGTGATCATACATCCCATTTTGGTCAGGACAGTCCCTTTTTTAAGTTCTGTCCTGGCCGTCCTACCTTTTTTTTTTTGGCCGAAGTGGGCATTTGTCCTGTTTGCTGTTGCCAAGTAATAATCAGTTGCCAAAAGCAGATGGGATTAATGCCCACTTTTGCCAATAGATGTGTGACCCCTAGTGGGGCGTGGAGGAACATGTGGGGCTGGGGGGGCAGCAACGCCAGCCCCACCTGGGAGGAAGGGCTCAGGAAAGTAGCTTGGGCCAGGCTGGCCCCACATGGGCAGGCAGCAGGGGCACTTGGGCCTCCCTGCACATGGGGAGGAGAGAGGGGCCTTGGGCTGGCCCTGCATGGGTGGGTGGTAGGGTGGCTTGGGCCAGCCCCTTGGACATCCAATTTTCCCTTTGGGAAAATATGGTCACTCTACTAAGATCACAAATGAAATGAGTTGGATGGTCTCAACCAAGTCCCTATTAGAAAATTATCCACATCACAAACCATCCATATAGTCTGGCATAATTAGCAATTCAGATGACCACAGCGGGAGAGTAGGAACACAGCAGGTCAGGATTGAGGGCTGACCAAAGCTTCCCCCCATGCAGCACAGTCAATGCCTGTTTTTCATAGCCTGCAAACTCCATGCTACTCCAATTCTGCTGAGTTGCCCCTGAGAAAAGTGTGTCAATTACATCAAACTGTGCTAAAAGCTCTTGTGATTTTGTGGCATGAATGTATGTTTTCTGATTCAGCTCCTTTTTACTGGGGAATGAGGTACCGTTTTGAACCTAGGTGTTCCTATAAGGAAGACATCCGCTAATATCACTGTACCATCTACCTCCTTCTCTTCCCACTCCCTGGTGCTTGAATACAAAAATAGTTTCCAAACTGCCTGGATAAGTAGCTTTGCTTGTGTCCCATGATCTGTGTGGTATGTCTGGAATCACAAACTTGCTGTTTTAATAGCTGGCAGAGAAAGACCCACAGAGAGATAACATGCTCAATATGCAAGATTTTCTGCATGCTCAAGCAGGAGAGAGGGGATAGCATGCTCCATCTTCAGAAGCTCCTGTTGTCTACATTCTTAATGACCCAGCATGCCTGCTGTCTTTTGTCTTTCTTTAGTGCACTCCAGCTCAAAGGTAGGGATATAATAAATATGTTAATGCACAGGAGGGAGGATGATTAGACTGACATGACATCCTTTTCTCAGAAAATTGCCACAGACTGTATAAGGCAGTCTAGGGACCTCTTTTGTATTAAAATACACAGTGACACTCTAGCTGAAGCATCCTTTAATTACTAAATTACAATGAAACTCTGATAAAAGCATGTGTGACATCCGCATGAATGCCAGACAAACTCATTGCAATCAAATCAGTGCTCTTACAACAAACATCAAATGAAATACAGCAGGAGGAGGGGGGACAACAAGAGCGTTTGCCTGGAAGAGGCCAAGCTCTCAGACAACAGGATGTGTTCCGGGGGTGTTCTAGGGCAAGGCTGAGGTGCATTAGCAGAGCTGCCTGAGAGAAGCTGCACAGTGTCTGCCCACATTATAAACAGCTGCACTTCCTTGCAATCTACACTCCTTCGGTTACATGGCACAATCCTTCAATTTTTCTTCATTGCTGGCAGTGTTAAATCTTGTGCCTGCTAGATCACGTCTGCCTGAAGATCAATAATCAGAAGAATCTAAAAAGGTCTTTGAAAACATGCTTGGATGCATGTACATTTCACTCTTTTACAAATATATTTGAGAGTGAACATAGTGATCATAAAAGTGCAGCATAACAACATTAGTTTAAAGCCAGGTGTAGAGCAAGCAAGCAAGCCTCCATCCCACCTTTCACACACATACAGCTCCTTCAATGCAACTCATCTCTGACTTGAAATGCCTGCTGCTAGTCAGATTCCACTCGTTCCCAAAAGCCTGTCAACCATGCTGAATTGTGTTGTGCATGAATGGGAATAGAAGAAGACATCTCCAAACCAAGTCAGACTTTGAAACTACAGTTGACGTGAAATTGTACTCACACCCTCTGAACCAACCGCTTGCGCCCCTCCCATTCCACCTGCATAATGCACCACGGAGACCTGTATGAACATTTCTCCAGATTAATAGCTCCTACTAACCATAAGGTCCTTTCTTTCCAGTCAAGCTAATCTTTAAAATGTATGCTTATTTCCAAGACAGCATTGTTTACATGCAGAGTACAATGTAATGAACCATGGCTTAAGTTTAAACTAATTTTCAGCTGAAAATATCCAATGTTTCCTTTTACCTCCCTCTGCACCCCAAAAAAGTTACTCCAGCTGTGACCTGACCAGGGAGTGCTGCTAAGGCATGGGTCTCTGCATAGATAGCCCTAGCCTCAGTTGATATTTAGGGGACCAGATCCCCTGCTTGCTTGTTCAGCAAGATGAGAAAGGGAGCCTTGCAGACCTTCCTGTCCCCTCTCTGTGCAGGTTTTAGAATTTGGCTCCTAATGAGAGGGGTTGTTTCTATGCAGGGTGGATCTGAGTGTCATGACTTGTGTGTTTCCACTAGCTAAAAATCAAACTAAAGCTGTTACCCTGCATCTCATCTAGAAAAAAGGTTAAATTTAGGAAACGTGTAATTAGCGTGCTAGCTAAACCAGACCTAAACTGGACCACTTTTACTAAACAAGACAAACCCTTTGGGAGATGCTATATTGCTAACCTTATGCCAGTCACACTTCTGAGTACAACGGACTCAGCCAGCAGCATGCATTAATTTTAAAAAAGTAAATAGACGTCCCAGCTTATTCATGGTGAGGATTATTTATAATGTTACTATCTTTCTACCAACTGGCCGGAGTCAAATGAGGGCTGTTTTCTTTTTAAATAATGGTACAAAGATAGAAAGTCCCTATGGTTTCTAAAGGAGCAGGAAACATGCAGAACACTAAAGCCATCACTAAATGGAGGAAAGGACTGGGAAAGAAAGTGCAAAGTAACTGATCATTGGGCAAAATGATCACTTCAGTATAAATATTTTACATCTACAGTAAATAATATTTAAAATAAAAAAAGACAAGGATCAGTGCAATAAAAACCTAGTTTACATGAAAATATTTTAAAGTTTTAATAAAGATTTTAATGTTCACAAATCCACAAATTTAAATTCTGCAGATGTGATGTATTATAAGGAATCTTCATCCATGGATAGCTTAAGGCCTCTCTAGTCCTATTTTATTCTGGTTCTTATACCTCCCTCATCATCGTAGTATCTGAGCACGTTCCAGTAGTTCATTAAGTGATACGATTATTATAAATAAGTGTTTATTCTTGCTCTCAGCCAGGCCCCTTGGGATGGGAGGGGGGGCAATTGTGTGAGTAGGGTAGGATTTTAGTTTTGTTTTGTTTTGTGAAATGTACATGCTGCTGTGTGTGTATGTGTGTTAGTGAAGGCAGGTTGAAGAAGTGTGCCTTGCACTTGGACCAGAAGGTGGTGGGGTTTGTGATGGTCCTGGCTTCTGGGGGAGTTCAGACCAGAGACTTGGACCAGCTCCCAAGAAAGCTGTCTCCTGAATCTGACTCAAGAATGAGGGACAGGCTCTTTAATTAACCTTGTTATTTATTTTGCATCTGGTAGTGCCTAAAGGCCCCAACCAGGTACATGAAACATGGAGTAGAAACATGGAGTAGAAGACAGTCCCTGCCCTGACAAGTTTGCATTTTAAAAGACAAGACAGACATACAAAAATAACAAAATAACTTTCCAAAAGCACATTACTTTGTAATTAGAGTACAATTTTTCCCAGTTTTTCCATACACATAACTATCTCACCCCCAACTTCCACTCTTTTCAGCTGCCACTTAAACTTCTTCACCGTCCTTGCCCACTGTTAGTGTCCTCCCCACATCAGCCTCATTTTGACAGATGGATGCCCCCCTCCCACTCCCCACACACAAACATCCCTCCAAACCACACATTGCCAAAAGTATGTGAAGGCCAGCTCTCAGCTGATTCCTCTTTCCACTGAGTGAGATGAAACCCTCTCTTTCAGATTTGTATACTTTTTGCCCAACGTTTCTCCATATTGGAAAAAGACCAGTCTAAGTGTTGGAATAGATTTCATTGATTCCAAAAGGTATATCAAAACATCATCAGAGTCTAATGAAATTTTACTTTGTGTGGAGTTGTTCACAATTCTTACAGCTAGTAGTTCAATGACACTGGCAAATACTAAAGGGGGAAGAGGACAGCTCTGCTTCATGCCTTCTGGTAATGAGAAGGATTCTGAGTTCAAACCATTGACTCTTACAGTGGAGTTGGGTTTATCATAGAGCTTTATGAACCCATTTCACAAACACTCCACAGAAACCCATAGCCTATAGACCAGGGGTTCTCAAACTGGGCGTTGGGACCCCTCAGGGGATCGGGAGGTTATTACATGGGGGGTCGCAAGCTGTCAGCCTCCACCCCAAATCCAGCATTTATAATGGCGTTAAATATATAAAAAAGCGTTTTAATTTATAAGTGGGGTCACACTTGGAGGCTTGTTATGTGAAAGGGGTCACCGGTACAAAAGTTTGAGAACCACTGCTATAGCCCTTGAAACGGTCCAGCCACCATATCTGGTCAAAGGCCCTGTCCCCAGGTAGTGCCAATACAATAGCCTTAGAGTTTCAGAAGGAGTTCAGAGTGAGTCAGGATGCTGCTCCCTTCCACAAACGTCCATGTGTGCACAACACAAACCCCCACATCCAGTAGTTTAATGCCACTGTTGGGGGAAAAAAAGACTAGATTCAAAGTTGGATGGAATGACCTCCAGCAACGTTCTGTTACATTCGGGTTGGTTATTACTTATTAAGTCTGGCTCAATTATTATCTATTGGATACAGTTCAGTTGTTGTGGTCTTAAGGGATTCTTGGTGGGGTTTGGTCATTGCTATGAACTATTTACAGTTTGGTCTAGTCTCTCAGGCCCCTATATACAAAGGATCTTAGGTGTCTACGTCTTTTTTATAGGTAGCACTGCAATATGCACAGCTCTTGCTTGGCTGCTGAATCCTGTAAATGCCTAAACTCACCTGGCATCTATGGCATAGCAGTAAAAGTTCCCTAGTTGCCTATCCTCCTGCTTCTGGGCATGCATGGGGCTGCCTCACTGTGGGCATCAGGATGCCTATCTTCTGCCTAATCCCCAGCGCAATCCACAGAGCCGGGGAAATTGTTCCTGTGATTTTTCTAGGTGCCTAAAAGTGAGACATTGCAACACCTAAATCTATGAGTAGATCCAGGCCTAATAGATTACATAATTAAATCACCTCACCGAAGACATGCCTTGGCCAGTATACCGTTTAGTTGTACCTGTCAATAGGTCACTGGGATCTGTATTCGGAACATAATTGTAAAGTCCCTATTTTGCCTCTGACCCATACTTTCCCTCCAGCTGAATCTTCACCATGATCTAACATCTTGAAAGAGGTTTTTGAGTAGTACAGCTACTCCTTTTTCCCCAGGAGGAGCAAAACTAAAGAAAATGTCACCTACATACTTCTATTTAAGTTTGATACACATTGGGTCATTTGAATTAGTATGAAATGCCGCTAAACGTATGAATTTCTTTATATAAGAATTATGTTTTTCCTTTCTGTTGCTTTATTTCATCTATTAGTATTTGGTATAACTTTATTTTATTAGCTCATGGTTTAAAATACAGGGAAACTTTTTTCTCCCCTCAGTTTTACTCCTTTTCCAGTCCAATTTGAGTTATATGAATTAATGGCCCTGAAAGGCTACAAAACAAAAGCAACTGGGAGATATCTGCAAACATTACATTAGATGTCCAAAGTGAGGTCAACCTCAACTTCTTCTGGATAGAAGGGCCTATGGAATTTTCACTCTTACCAACACACCTTGACATATTGCTGTGTCTGTTCCCAAATTTACTGCTTTTGTACTTTTTTCCCCTGGCTTTTTCTCTGCCAATGAAATGCTTTTCTTAATCTCTGTTCTCAGATTTTCTTGGCAAACTACCTGTTTTCTCTTACTGGGGAATTTAGATGACCCATGGTGTCATCCTCTCCTCTCGTGCTTGGTTAGTGAATCAGACCTAGACATGTTACTGTTGCCACGTTGGTTTGCTAATGGGGTACTCAGCAGCTGGCCAGTGGCTGAATTCCTTCTCCATTCTCTCCCTGCCCCAGGGCATGCTAAAGGTTACAACACTCTCAGTTCCTCTACACTGGGGACCACTATAGTTTAATTTGTTTGATGATGTTGAATTCAGATTGGGTGAGGTTAGGGCTCTGAAATTATTCCACCATCTTCTTGTACATCCACATGTTATTACTGCTAATTGTAGTCTTTATACCTCTTTCTCAAATGGGTGGCGTGATCCACATCCCCACTGAATGACTCCACTGACTTCAGTGAGTGTTGGCTCAAACCCCACATGCAGAAAGTTTGTGTCTGAAGCAGAACAAACTGTGTTGCTGACAGCTAATGTTACTATGATTGTATTTTTCTGCTGGAACATGTGCTACCATTTTATATCCTGTTCATTTTAAACACGTTCACGCTCTTTTGATTGACTGTGTTCATTAAGGAAAAACTGAATGCCCTTCCTTAGAGCAGAAAGGGAATGACAATAAAAAATGCACATTTTGTTCTCTGGGGCAGAGAATAGGGAAAGAGAAGACACTTGACCTTTTGGGTGAAACCAAAGCAAAGTAGAATGGACCATCTTAAACACGCATGGTCCTAAATATACATAGATTCCCCCAGTTCTTATTCACATTGCAGAATTTAGTAGCAACCATCACCTTCCCCAGCATCTGAAATTAAACGTTCCTCCATTGTGGATGAAAAATGTCCTTTGACAAGTGCACCCATTTACCTTTATAAATTCCACATAAATGAGACTCCGTTATGCCTCCCAGGGGATCAAAAGAAGGTTGTGCTGATGCTAAGGGCTAAATGGACCATCTGTCTTCTTAGTGGCTTTCACAAATTCCCATCCCTCTTTGTTGATGGCGAGGTTGCCAGCCTATGGATAAATATGCAGTACCCCTTCTTACTACCAATCATTGCTAAATTTCACTGACAGGTCTCCATACTCCTAACACGGAAGTTGAATAAAGATCAGGCTGTTGCTCTCCCTCCTCCAAAGAGGGAAGCAAAGAAAGGTGAATTAACCAAAGAGTTGGTAATGTCACAGCTCCTATTGCAGTGAAAGTGTTCTGCAAGCTATATCAAACCTTTCAACTCAGTTAACTCTGGTTAATCGCTCATCCTGTTTGGATGCATTTGATTTAGCCCAGCTCATATGAATCGTAGTGTGAATCTGAGTTGGACACATTTTTAAACAGAATTTTCTCTTTGTGTCTGGTTTCTTCCAACCCTTCCTTCTTTATGGGGGTAGGGGCATGAGGGGGTTTACAATACCCAGCCAATCAATTTCTTGAGGCCTTTCATTGTTACAGTAGCTGAGAGGCATTGGCTTGGGACGGCTAACTCCAGGTTCTCCTAGCACTGATGACTAGGCCGTACCTAGGTTTGGCAGGATTCAATTTCAATTGATAAAGGTTGGTCGACGTTGATTTCAGTGGACACATTGCAATCAATGAAAAAAATCAATCCATTGTTGACCCACCTTGTGCCTGCAGGGATTGGGTGTTGCCAGCCCTGTGGCACATAGTGCCCTCTTTAGCCCTGCTGCCACGGATCTGCTCTCTCACTCACCAGCAGGCGGTGCTGGCCAGGACCCCGCTCTTACTTCTGTGACAGTGGGGTTGCAGAGGGCTCTCTGCATGACTGTGGGGCCACTGACACATGATCCCCGCAGGCGCAAGATGTGTGTAGAAGAGATGGCTGCGGTGCTGGTAGGGCGGAGTAGAGACCTCTGGTCAGAACTACGAGGAGTGCGAGCCCCTGATAGGAGCCATTCAGAAGCCAGGTGGCTTTCCCCGCGGTTGGGGGCTCATCCAGGCTCCTGACACTCTGAAGAAATTTGCATTAAATTAACATTGATAAAAATCAGGGGGAAGGGTTGAAAATAAAAATTTGTTTTTTTCCCCCATTGAAATTTAAAAAAAAATGATTTTTTTCAAGCGTCACCATACCTGTGTGTTTTGTGTGTGTGCAGGCTCAATGGGACTGAAACACCACCATGTTTGGGGGGTTATTTTTGAACCTCTCTTCTACCTGCTTCCTGAGGGGCAAGTATTGTCGTCACACAGAGAGACCACCAGGGTGACCCAGAAGGGTAAATCACCTTGTCAGTTCAGGTCCCCAAAGCGGACTATTATCCTTTAGAAGACTGAATTGGACTTTATAGGCCAGCTCTTCATCTGGTGTATGTAAATTAGCATAGTTCCATTGAAGTAAATAGAACCACACCGATGCACATTCTGCTGAAAAGCTGATCCTGTGTTTTTGTGATTATTAATTAATGCATGTGGATTGTGGTAGCGCCTAGGAGCCTCAGCCATGGACCTGGACTCCATTATGCTAGGTGCTGTATGTTATGCTCTAGAAGAGTTGGGTAAAGTTTTGTAGATTTCGGTGTCCTTTGTTTATAATTGGAGCTTGGTTCAAAGGTTTCTATGTCTCCTTCTCTCCCTTTTTATACTAGGCGAAACCCTCTTCACTTCCACCTCATTGCAGATGCTATTGCCAAACAGATCCTGGCGACTCTCTTCCAGACCTGGATGGTCCCTGCTGTGCGCATAGACTTCTATGATGCAGATGAGCTCAAGGTAAAGAGAAACAAAACAAACTCAAGCCATTTTATTTTTTCTTTATTTCTACTTTATTTGTCTGGTTTTGAGGTAGCATTCTGATTGGCTGACAAGAATTCCAGCTTGTGTGTTTGAGAACTCAGTCAGAACTAATCAGAACTCTTTTTGTGTTGCCCAGAGCATTACAGCTACCACAATGTGTGATTAGTGCCACATCTAGTCCAGGAGCCTTAAAATCTACCTGCCTTGCAGAAGATTCCTTGTCCTTCGAGGTGAATTACATTGAATAACATCACTTCCCTGTAAACGCGACACAGCTTTCTTGTAGAACAGATGGAATTTTAAGCCTCTCGTACCGTAAGCACTCGGCCTCCTAGTACTCCTGCGGCATGTGTGCTTGTCTACGCTGGGAACCCCCCTCTTACTTCTGTGACAGTGGGGTTGCAGCGGGCTCTCTGCATGACTGTGGGGCCACTGACACATGATCCCCGCAGGCACAAGGTGTGTGTAGAAGAGGTGGCTGTGGTGCTGGTAGGGCGGAGTAGAGATCCCTGGTCAGAACTACGAGGAGGAGGAGAAGTGCAAGCTTGTAAGGCCTTGTCTACACTGCGGGGGGAGATCGATCTAAGTTACTCAAATTCAGCTACGTGAATAACGTAACTGAAGTTGACGTACTTAGATCTACTTATCGCGGGGTCCACACTATGCGATGTCAACTGGAGACGCTCTCCCATCGACACCCCTTGCGCTTCTCATTCAGGTGGAGTACAGGAGTCGACGGGAGAACGATCTGCGGTTGATTTAGCAGGTCTTCACTAGACCCGCTAAATCGACTGCCGATGCATCGATTGCTGATTATCAGTCCCCCAGTAAGTGAGGACAAGGCCTTAGGTTATGATTTTGGCATGGAGGTCACAGTGTTCATGGTAATCATGAATTTTAATAACGTTTGAGACCCCCACAGTGGCAGCTCCTTTGGGCCTGGCTCTCCGCTCCAAGTGTGTGTCCTGGTCCATGTGGTTGCAGCACCACTTAGGTTCGACACATCTGCCCCTCCTTAGATGGAGATGGAAGGGTGTACGAGCCAAACTTGATTGTTGTTGCAACCTAGCACCCAAAGTCACAACACCCAGAACAGGAAGCCAGGCTCAGCCCTGCGGGACGCTGTTACAGGGTGAATGCAGAGTGGGCTTGTTCCTCCTCTCCCACCACTACCTTGGGCTCTGACCTTTTCGTCACTGGGATTTTTCCCTGTACCACTGCCATGAAATTGACTAAAAATGTGCATGACAAAAATCATAGTCATAGTCTGAGACATCCAATGCTTAATTTGTGCCAGGGCTGAACCCTGTTACCTCAAGGCTTGGCAGTCTATAGCCCCAGCACCTCCAGGCTTGTCTGATCAGTTATGAAAGTAAAAAATTTGTTTGAGCCCCAGCACCTGATTGCTTGAGCCCTGGCATCTCTTTCATTACAAATTAAGCAGTGGAGACAGCACACATTCTGTGGTGTATTGATAATTTTTCAGAAATAATTTGCTGTTTTGTCTGGACTGTCTTTCAAAAGGAATAATTAGGAGTTGAGGAAGGCTCTGTCAGTGTAAAAAAATAAATAAAATACTTACTTATTTAAGTAATTATCTTTCCATAGCACTTACGAAGTTTTAATTAGATCACAGAGGTTCAACACTGAGTTTCAGGGGTGCATGTTTTTCAGCTGTGCAGGTAGATCTCGCTATTCAAAATTTAGGATTTGGAGATGGTGGCAGTAATTTGTATAGCATATCAATCTACTCATTGCTAAACTTGACCAAGACTCTATAGAAAGGGGAAAAACAAATTTTCGCAAATTGCTGTGCTAATTAAGGTAAAATAAAAGCACACCACTTGCTAGGATCTCGAGAACGAAATGTTTTGGAAAGATGGTAAAAGTGAAGGATGATCCTTGAGAAAAATACTTTGTTCATTGCTGTTTTCATTATTTTAACATATTTTCCACATGAAGCAACAGGCAGATATCAACTTGGGTAGCTAGGTACCTACCTTAGTGCTGTGAACATTCAGTGCAGAGAAGGATGTTGTGGTTTCTATATATGTATATTATATGTCCCCTACAGTAGACGGTAGGGCATAAACAGAACTTGTTCAGTGTCTCAGTTTGGCAAGATTGATCTGCTAGTCCTTTCCTCATTATCCCTTGGGTCTGTTCCAAGCTAGTTAGGTCAAAGGTAATAGAGAGATCTTATGTGGTGCAATTATTGATATGTACAAAAAGTAGACCATCCCAATACAGTCACCCATACTTAAAATGTATTGTATTACACAAGCAGTTTCACTGATCTCAGGGAGCCTAGTCACAGAGTATGAAATAATACTCAACATGGGTGAATGTGACAGCACAGAACCAGACCCTGTGACTGCAAAGAGTCATTGATATCAGTGGAGTTTTAAGGGATGGGTACAACACATGACACACATAATGCTGAATCTCATCTGGATCCTCCTGCAAATTTCAGCCAAGTTTGCAGTAGGATGTACCAACATGTTTCTGAGGAAGAGCAGGTTGAAACTTAGAATATTCTATGGAACAGAAATTCCAAAACGTTTTTGTTTCAGAAACATCAAAACATTTCAGTTTGATTTTTTCCTAAATGAAATGGAGCAGCCAGCTGCTTCCCAACTCTAGAAGACTCCTCGGGCTGCCCCTCAGAGTTGGGGGGTTCCCCTGCAAAAAGCAGGGAGCCTGAAAGCCCTGAGAGTCTTGGCTATAGGACAGGGAGTAAGGAAGCCCTGAGAGCACCATCCTGAGCTTGGGCTTCCAGGCACCCTGCTGCAGAGCAAGGAGCCTAGACTGGGAGCCCCCCCAGCTAGAGCTGGACTGCCAGGCAGCCTGGCAGCTTTGCGGTTCCTTACTCTGAGGTAGTCAGCATGGAAATGCTGTCTGGAAGCTGTGTGTCCCGGCAGTGTGAGCTCCCCAGCAGCCTGCCAGGTTTCCGATGGAACCCTGCTTTGTGTTTCCACAGAAGTTTGTTGAAACCAAAACATTTATGCAGAACATTTGGTTACAACAAATTGGCATTTTCTGGAGGGGGCAACAAAAAGCTACTCTGATGGTTCTGAGGTAATCTCGGTAGTAAATTTGGCATGACTTGTTTGGGTTTGTTTTTCACACGTACTCGTGAGAACCTTATTACCTTGGTCAGTATTAGGAAAGTGTCTGCGGGTTGTGGAATAATTTGCTACCAGTTGTACCATTATCAGAAATTACATATGCACGATATAGTATGTATTATGTTTGCTTTTGATGACCCTCTACTGTTCCATTGAAATCATTCAATTCCTATGTAAGTCACAATTGCTGAAGTTTAGATGTTTTCAGTCTCTGCCTCCTTACAGCCAGCTTTAAGATGCTGTTAAGTACCTTTTTTTATAATTTTCCTTGTATTCACTGTGTGTTGTAGCACTATGTTAGCAGCTCAGAAATTAAAATTTTCTGTCTTTGTCCTTTCTCCATTTGGTAAACAGGGACATACACACCCATTGTTCCTAATAGAGCAGTAGTTAGGAGGTTTTGTTTACTTCATCCACGATGCTTCCACAAGCCTTTTCACAAAGTCCTGAGAATAGTCTTTGGTTCTTGACTGCTTCTGCTGAGCCAGCAGAAGGGGGTTGTTTTGCCTAGGTCCTATATAAATAGTGTCTTTTGAGATGAATTTCTCAGCATTGGAATGTTTGTTTTCAGATAGCTGATTAGGATTCAGAGGACACTCCCTACCAGATTATATACTTTAAAAAAGTAGAATTTGGGGCTTAGAATATTTGGCAGGTTCTAAAATGTATATTATTTTCCTTAGAGTTACAGCAAGTAGTGTCCCAGAGGAAGGGAGTGAAAATAAGGCTGTTGACTAGATGACATCTCTGTCAAGGTTTTAGGGAAGCTTGCAGGCCTACGCTGCAAGAAGAAGGGGAAAAAAAGAAGGCAAAGACCACTGATTATCCAGATTTTCTACTCCCAACAATCCCACAAATCTGGTTTCATCCTGCTCCTGTGAATACTTCAAATGCTCCTTTTTAAATCTTGAGCGCAGCGATTTGACTTCGTAATGTGGCACAGCTGTGTATATGGTTTCTATTATACATCTATTCCTCCTTCCCCTGAGCCTTTTCCTTTTAAGGGATGATAAAGAAAAAGCAAACAAAATAGAGATCTCAGACCCATGAAAATAGAATCTGTGTCAGAGAAACTCTGTGGAAATGGATGCCCACCACTAGCCTTATATTATTTAATATCTGGATTTACTTCTGTCCTACGCTAATCTGGAATTGTTTGTTACAATTTTTTAACATTAGACACCCTAAATCAGGAAATTCAGGTTATGAAAAATGTTTATGGTTAATACAATCCTATCATGTTAAACTCCCTGTACTGTTTTCGCTCCTTTGTCTTTCATTGCTACAGATTGGGTTTAAGTAAACTAGTTTTTGAAGGCCATGTCTCTTCCCAACAAACTAGTTGGAAGGGAATCTGTGTCCACTAAAAAATGGATGGTAATTCAAAATCTGGAGCACAACAGAGCCTTTGTTATGCTCCCAGAAGTTCTATTCATACATACTCGGTAGTCAAAGTGCTACTTCCTCTGTCGTCCCAATTTCTCTGTTGTACAAACCAGTCCATGCAAAATAATAAATTAAAAATACAAATATTTTCAATCATTATTTAGACCCTGAATTTTCGTAAAAAAACTAAGATAAAAGCATATTGAATGTGGGTCTTGAGATTTCTTCTGTTCAAAACAAGACTTGCAATGAAACAAAGGAGAATCCAGCAAGGCAGACCAGAAATGACTGGAATGTCAGTTGTATGGATGGCTTTTGCTGCTCCTGGAGAAGACTTCCAGAAATATCCATGTGCCTACAGTCTTGTTGCTAGAAGTGGGTGAGTAGACTATGAGCAGCCTTCCCTGTAATCTTGTCTCTGGAAGGAGAGCAGGCCATCAGAAAAGCAAGACGAACTGCTACAGCAGAGCTTTGTGTCATGGAACCTTGCTTTTTTTTAAATGTTGTGAGTCAATTTGAGACTTTGAGTACAGCATTTCCCCGCAGAGTTCTGCCAGCATACCCCAGTGCTGACCTGCAACAACCCCTAATACTCCTGCCTGGGCTATATCCTGAGCAAAGACTGCAAACTGTGCTGTGTTGTGATAATAGAATTTTTAGGCTGTTCACAGGCGTAAATTCAGAGACTCCCAAACCAATTGTTGCCAGTCCCAAGTCAGAAATTGAACCAGAGTTTCAAAAGTAAAGGCTTGTGCCCAGCCCACTATACCAATTAATACTACCTACTGGCGCTGGGATTGACCTGCTTGGGATCTTTGGAGAACTTTTATTCATTTTTGTACCTTATCACAGTAGAAATTGTGAGCACCCTTTGGGGCTCCTTCTGTTATGGAACCAAAGGGAAATCAGTGCCCTCATTGCACCTTCACTGGTAAGCTACTCTTGCCATTCTCTTTTTTCATGCATAGACTGAGTAAATAATGAGCCAAGCCTCCCCATCACCACCATACATGCATTACACACACGTGCGCACCATACTTTTTTCTGAAAGTTCAACAGCAATAGACTCCTCTTTGGTATTCCATACTTCTGTTTTGCCATTATGGTACCAAGACACTCAGCATCTCAAGCCAAGAACTTTACCAGGGGATGAGAAAAGACATATGACTGTACCTGAGATTTTTCCAGAAAAAATAATCCAGTTTTATGAAAATGATCCAAACTCACACGCTGTGAAAGAGAAAGTGCTAAGAAATGACTGCTGCATACGTGGTGCTTTCCAGTACTGGAGCTGCATTCTACCGGAGCTTATTGCTTTTGCCTCAGGGGCCTGCTGTATTGAACACTTTTTTTTTTTTCTCTCAAATGTAAGTATTCTAGTAGATCCCTGTTCTTGGATTTATTCTCCTAGTGCATGACTCAGAGGGAACGCCTATAATATAGTTTGAAATGTGAAGCTGTTTGTCTCTTCAATGAATGGTGTGTACCTCCTATAACTCCTGATAAGAGATAAAGGTCAGCCCTTTTTCAGCCATCGGTTCTTTTCTTGCCATTAATGGGTGAGGAGCTGGAAAGAGAAATATTAGCCATGTTTTCTGGATCTTGTAGACTGTTACATGTGTCTAAGGGATACCTCCCTGTCACATTAGTGATAGTGGGATGGCGTTTCACAGTTCAAGGTATTTCTTTTGGGGACTGGTATTAGTCTCCATGTTTTTACAAAATGTTTAGTGGATTTACAAAGAACTGGAGTGCATATATTGCCATGTCCGACTGATAGGCTGAGCTAAGATGGCAGACTGGAAGGAATCTAAGTAAAAGCCTAAACCACTACCAGGGTCCTGAAGTTGTTAGAAAGCATCATAAAGTGCTTGGTCTTAGCTTGTTTCTGACAAACAACTGCAATATATAGAAGCACTGCAGACATGGATATTTCCCTTTCCCTTCAAGAGTCCAAGATACCTTGCATTGTACAGAGCGGATAATAAAGAGAGAGAATGTATCAGGAAGGACCATGCTATGAGCATTAGACTCATGATGAAATGCTGCTCATTTTACCCATGACCTACCTGCCTCTTCATGAGACACCTTCCCAGAGCATTTAGAGTCTCAATGGTTACAAGCCGCAACATATCTCTGACAGTGCATCTGTGTGTGATGGGCCAAATTCAGTCTTTCCACACCTTCAATATCCATCTCAGTGTGGGTTACAGACAGTCCTCCTAACTTTGGGTTTGTGTACATGCTTTATGCTGAAGTTCATGAGAAGCCTATTATTTAAGGGCCACCCCATAAATATAGTTTTTGCCATGCTGACAAAGCTTTCTTTTGAGCCACTTGATATCAGGGAGCTTGAGTTCCTAATGTGAAGTTTTATTACTAGTGGCAATGACATCAGTTTTCACAGCAAACAGGCTTCAAACTCAAATGGTTGTTCCATCTACAGTAAGTTTCACAAGGACAAGATGGTGCATAGGACTCACTCCTCCAAAACTGGTGATGAAATTTCAATGTAGTGTATTATAATCTGTTGTTAATCTCATGTGCTTTTTGGCTTTTCTCGTGCGACTCTTTTCCACAACTGAATGGATCCTTTAGCTTCTGTCTAGAGAAGGTAAAAACCATTAGAATATCTATCCAGTTTTATTGTTTTACCTGACTCTTTAAGAACTATATCTTGATGTCTATCTGACTGCATTTCTCATTTGTTATCCCTTAGGTAGGGATAAAATACAATACTATGCTAAGGTACATTTATTCAGAGTGATGCCAATGATCCTAGCCAGCCCCAGATCAGTTACTATCCAGGATATTTGCAGGCAGACGTTTGGAGTTTTCCTTTTAAATGCTTTATCAAAACATCACTCCTGGGACTTCGTTGCAATCTGAAATTATATTTGCCCTGCCATTATTACAGAATCTGGGCCTGATCCTCAACTGCTGTGAATTGTCATAGTTAGGATCCAGCTTGTTGTTTCTTGGTTTGGAGGAGCTCTTCTCTCTTACCCCCATTATGTATTTATTTTTTTCAGAATGTTCCTCTAGTTAGTTTTATATTGTTTGAGAGAGATCTTGTCTCTTTCTGTTGAAAACAAAAAATAATACGTTTCTGTACCATTACATTCAATGCCTCTTTGGGTTATTGTTAATGTTGCTTGCTCATAACTATAATAAGTTTTATTCATTGTCAGTGTGTTTTTCCCCAGACTGCATTCCTGGAGCTTTTAGTTTCCAAGAATGAGAATCTATTATCATAGTTAAAGTTGGAAAAAATAAAATTCCTCCCTGTAATTCTTGAGCTCTTAGAGAAGTAATTGCAATGTAATAGATTCCCCACTCACCTGTCCTCTATTCCTGCAGCGATGGGAATGATTTATTTTTCTGCTAATACTTTGCTTTTGCTGAAAATAAAGGAACTGGTGGTTCCTAACGGAATAAGTCATTTATTCCTCACCAGCAGGTAAGTGTGTGCCACCTGCTGTTGAGATGTTACTGATACTGAATTTTGAGCTTTTGAAGTCCCTCTAGTTATGTTCTGAGAGCAAAAAACTAAAAGTAAAGAGGTGGGGGTGGGTAAAAATCTGAGATAATTACCTTCTGAGATATTTACCTTCTGAATAAAGATAAAGACAAATTACTTATCTATTTGATCATTCCATCAGAGTTATCATGGTGTCATCAATCTGGCATTGGCTCCGTATTAGCACCTTCTCCCTTAAAGCAGTTTCTTCTGCACCACTTACCAGTTGCATCACACTATATTCTGTCCTATACGAGACACACACAACTAGAGTGTCCCATATTAAAAGGGAAAAAATCACATGCTAGCTATTATTTTAGACGGTCACTTCTATGACAGGCATCTCTTGGCTAACACCACTAATTTCAGGTAAGGCTATTTTACCCACTTTTATCACCCTAAAATAGGCTCATGAGACTTTTGCCCAAAAATCCACTAAAGCAAAAGCTCCCACTTCAACTATAATTTTTTTACGACTGATTGATTGTATTCTTGACCTTGAATAATAAATAATATGCAATTATAGAGGAGAGCGTATTGTGCTTTATTCTGGTCAGTGGACTCGGGCGACATATCAGTTTATATCTTGACACCATGCAAAATGTAGATTGGATGGCTCCACACTTTGACCCCAAGAATTGCTTGGAAGCTTGCCAGACTTTTGATGGCTGCAGCTAATAAGCATGTATTTGCATACTGTGACAAAGTTCCTCCTCTGCCTTGGTGGGCCTTGTGCTTATTGACGGATTTGCTTGCCTCGGAGATTCACGGCAGCCCTCAGTTTGGCCGTTTTCGTGAACCCACAGTCCAGGTCAACTCCTCCTGTGTCCGACCAGGAGTTGGGAGGATTTGGGGGGAACCCTGGCCCGCCCTCTACTCCGGGTTCCAGCCCAGGGCCCTGTGGAATGCAGCTGTCTAGAGTGCCTCCTGGAACAGCTGTGCGACAGCTACAACTCCCTGGGTTACTTCCCCATGGCCTTCTCCAAACACCTTCTTTATTCTCACCATAGGACCTTCCTCCTGGTGTCTGATAATGCTTGTACTCCTCAATCCTCTAACAGTCTGCATTCTCACTGTCAGCTCCTAGTGCCTCTTGCTCCCAGCTCCTCACACGCACACCACAAACTGAAGTGAGCTCCTTTTTAAACCCAGGTGCCCTGATTAGCCTGCCTTAATTGATTCTAGCAGCTTCTTGATTGGCTGCAGGTGTTCTAATCAGCCTGTCTTAATTGTCTCCAGAAGGTTCCTGATTGTTCTGGAACCTTCCCTGTTACCTTACCCAGGGAAAAGGGACCTACTTAGCCTGGGGCTAATATATCTGCTTTCTATCACTCTCCTGTAGCCATCTGGCCCAACCCTGTCACAATACTTAAAAACATAGAACAGCCTACAGTTATATTTTCATAGATTTTTAATCTTCCTTGATGGATTAGAACAAACTGCTGGTTTGCGCTCACTGTCAGTTATCGTATGCAATTGAGCTGTCTTTTCTTTGTATGGAGATGAAGGGAGAGGGCAGCCGTGGATTTTGTTTGATGCCAGGCCAAACTTTAGCCAGCTCTGTCTTACCTCCAGCTTTTGGTGAGATGCTCAGGTTTTTCTAATCCTTCTCCCATGTCTCTGCTTTTCCTGGTTGACTGCTAGAAAAAATGGTGGTTTGCAGCCTTCATCTCCAGCCTGCTGTGGGAGTCATAGAATCATAGAAGATTAGGGTTGGAAGAGATCGCAGGAGGTCATCCAGACCAACCCCCTGCTCAAAGCAGGACCAACCCCAACTAAATCATCCCAGCCAGGGCTTTGTCAGACCAGGCCTTAAAAACCTCAAAGGATGGAGATTCCACCATCTCCCTAGGTAACCCATTTCAGTGCTTCACCACCCTCCTAGTGAAATAGTTTTTCCTAATATCCATCCTAGCTCTCCCCCACTGCAACTTAAGACCATTGCTCCTCATTCTGTCATCTGCCACCCCTGAGAACAGCCGAGCTCCATCCTCTTTGGAAAGCCCCCCCTTCAGGTAGTTGAAGGCTGCTATCAAATACCCCCCTCACTCTTCTCTTCTGCAGACTAAATAACCCCAATTCCCTCAGTTTCTCCTCATAAGTCATGTGCCCCAGCCCCCTAATCATTTTTGTTGCCCTCCACTGGACACTCTCCAATTTGTCCACATCCTTTCTGTAGTGGGGGGCCCAAAACTGTATGCAATATTCCAGATTTGGCCTCACCAGTGCCAAATAGAGGGGAATAATCACTTCCCTTGATCTGCTGGCAGTGGGCTGCATTAGTAGGAGCAATGTGCCATTAGCCTTCTTGGCAACAAGGGCATACTGTTGACTCATATCCAGCTTCTTGTCCACTGTGTAATTCCCAGGTACTTTTCTGCAAAGCTGCCGCTTAGCCAGTCGGTCCCCAGCCTGTAGCAGTGCATGGGATTCTTCTATCCCAAATGCAGGACTCTGCACTTGTCCTTGTTGAACCTCATCAGATTTCTTTTGGCCTAATCCTCCTATTGTGTAGGTCACTCTGGATCCTAACCCTACCCTCTAGCGTATCTACCTCTTCCCCCAACTTAGTGTCATCCACGAAGTTGCTGAGGGTGTAATCCATCCCATCATCTAGATCATTAATGAAGATGTTGAACAAAACTGGCCCCAGGACTGACCCCTGGGGCACTCTGCTTGATACCGGCTGCCAACTAGACATCGAGCCGTTGATCACTACCCATTGATCTAGCTAGCTTTCTGTCCACCTTAATACTACTTTAACTTGCTGGCAAGAATACTGTGGGAGACCATATCAAAAGCTTTGCTAAAATCAAGGTATATCACATCCACCGCTTTCCCCATATCCACAGAGCCAGTTATCTCACCATAGAAGGCAATCAGGTTGGTCAGGCATGACTTGTCCTTGGTGAATCCATATTGACTTTTCCCAGTCACCTTCCTCTCCTCCAAGTGCTTCAAAATGGATTTCTTGAGGACCTGCTCCATGATTTTTCTGGGGACTGTGGTGAGGCTGAGAGATCTGTAGTTCCCCGGATTCTCCTTCTTCCCTTTTTTAAAGATGGGCACTGTATTTGCCTTTTTCCATTCGTCCGGGACCTCCCCCGATCACCACGAGTTTTCAAAGATAATGGCCAATGGCTCTGCAATCACATCAGCCAACTCCCTCAGCACCCTTGGGTGCATTGCATCCAGCCCCAGGGACTTGTGCATGTCCAGCTTTTCTAAATAGTTGTTAACCTCTTCTTTCATCACTGAGGGGTGCTCACCTCTTCCCTATACTGTGCTGCCCAGTTCAGCAATTTGGGAGCTGACCTTGTCTGTGAAGACCGAAGCAAAAATAGCATTGAGTACTTCAGCTTTTTCCACATCATCTGTCATTAGGTTGCCTCCCCCCTTTAGTAAGGGTTCCACACTTTCCCTGACCACCTTCTTGTTGCAAACATACCTGTAGAAACCTTTCTTGTTACCCTTCACATCCCTTGCCAGCTGCAACTCCCAATTGTGCTTTGGCCTTCCTGATTACACCCCTGCATGCTCGAGCAATATTTTTATACTGCTCCCTAGTCATCTGTCCAAATTTTCATTTCTTGTAAGCTTCCTTTTTTTGTTAAAGCTCACCGAAGGTTTCTCTGTTGAGCCAAGCTGGTCGCCTGCCATATTTGCTATTCTTTCTGCACATCAGGATGGTTTGTTCCTGCGCTCTCAATAAGGCTTCTTTAAAATACAGCCACATGCTCAGATATGCCCGGACAACTAGGAGAGGGAGGTTGGCAAATCACACTGCTCTGTCTGGCCTCTCGGGATACTCGCTACAATTCTTACCTCCTCCATCTCCAGCCGACTGTCTCGTCATGTTGGGACTGAGCGGTCAGGAAGTAGTAGTAGTACAGCACCAGATAAAAGTGACTAGCCGCTCCTTTCCATCTCCCCAAACTTGGGCATTAGTGATCTTCCACTGAGAAGTGGAGAAGAACAAAGGGGTTACTCAAGCTTTGGACAAAGCAAGAGATCCTCTGGGAGATAAGAACCTCAGGGGGTGGGGGAGAGACCGAAAGAAAGCAAGTGAGAGGTAGAAGGGGAGAGAACCAGATAGGGACTTTTAGGTTTGGAGGGAGGAAATTAGGAAGTAGAAGTAGAAAGAAGGATGGAGACCTGAGAGGAAGGAGATGGCTCCTGTAGAAGACATGAGGGAGATTAGAACATTGTTACCAACCCTCTGAAGATGCTGTGGGGCCTGCTATCTCCCTACTGCAGATGGGGAAAGGGGAAAAAAACTGTTTTATTTTATGGTGACCATATGCAATTTTATGCACATTTAAAGCAAGTTGGCTACATACTTTCCCATGGCCCACTGTAGACCTGCTTTATATTGTTACTAAAGAAGCCAGTGCTGAAAAGCTATTCTTGAGTCAAGTTTTCTTCCTCACTTATCTGATTTCTGTGTACTGGGGAAAGATTTGGAGATGAGGGAAAACCAGACTTCAGTAAGGCTGCCTTGTGTTGCAAATAGCTGAGAATTAATTTGCAGTTATTTATTTCTCTTTGCTGCATAGTGCTGTTGGTTATTTAATACTATTAAACACTACTAATAATATTTCCAGTTGTATCTTGCTGTATGGTATCTGCAGTTTATCTACATTACCCATCCCCCAAAGATTCAGATAATCATCCACTTTTATCCCAATGTTTTGCCTATCACTAGTTACATCCAGATTTGTTGCATATGTGTATGGGAGATATTATCTGTTCTCAAAGCAGGAGATAAGTCAGAATTCTGTTAAGATCACCAAACTTTATGCTGAGTCATAACAAAAAACCCAACATAAATAAAATAAAGTAATTATAAAATAATAAAATTGCAGAAAGCCAGGTATTCCTGAGGTTGTTTTTCAGGGTCATTTATTTTTCTGTTTTTGTATGGGGCTCTCATGCACAAGAAATTCTAAATCTAGACAAGTTATACAGCTTTCCTCGGCACCTAGTTTCCTTGACAACCATTCATATAAATAGTAAGGACCTGTTATGGGGGGGAATATCAATATAATCGCTGCCTGTGAATCATCCAGGGGGGAAAAACAGATTCAAGGTTAAAGTTATAGGATTTAAAATTAAAACATGACCTTTTGTTAATGTTTGCTGAATATACTACAAGGACTAAGCAAAGGCACTGCATTTTCAGAGGTGACTTGCAAAGAGAGTCATACTGGCACTTGTCCTGGTGAAATTGTTATTAGCAATAATCATATTTTTCATTCTTTGCTCTTCACTCATACAGAATTTGATCTCTCAGCGGGTTTTTCTTTTTCTGGTTTTTAACATATTTTTAAATTTACTTGTAAAGACAGGCATTAATTTCACTCATACCGAATTCTCACCTTCCCACCCCAAACCTTGTCTATTAACAAATACTAAATTAACCCAGTTTTGACAACGGTCTTGTTCTTGATTCCTTCTCCCCTTGAAGGAAATAGGAGTTTTGTAGTGGGAGTCAGATCAGCCCTCTATCACCCCCACTCTCTCCCCAAAAAAACAAATCCCCATCTCAGAGGGCTGTTGTAGTAGGGAAGGAGAGACTGTTGTGGAGCCAGCCTTGATCTGTATTAGTACCACGAGTACAAGGTATGTTTTCATGGGTCTGAGGAGGGGCATGGGAAAAATTCACTGCAGAACGAACTGCTTCTCCCTATGTGAATTTAAAAACACTGTGATTAGGAAAATGGCCCAGCTTTCTCTGTTAATTACATAAAGAAACATCCTCATCCAGGGTTAACCATTAGATTTTGTTGTTGTTTCCCCCCCACCCCCCGTCCTTCATTTTAAGCTTTGTGTTGCTATTTCAAGTTGTTTTCTGACCCCGCTGAGTAAATTGATGATCACTAAAAACCAAACAGTATTTTCCTCCAATTTAATAGCAGTGTGATAACCACAGCTCTAACAGCCCTGTGCTAAATACAGGTTGGCTGCCAGAGCCCCAATTGGTAAATATATATATTTCTGTGCACAGCAGCAACAGAGCTATCAATAGTGTAATCCAAACAGGTGTGGACACAATTATCTACTTTCTGCAGCAAGATATCTGTCAGACTGAGCAAATGTAGTTTTGTTTAATGAAACTACACTACTGTAATAGTTTGACTCTCATCAGAATTTCCAGTAGCATTTCCTAAGGCATATGTAGATGGAGTTACTCTTCATGGGCTACTTCAGCTGGCAAAGAATGTGGGTGTTTGTTTACTTAGCAACACTTGTCACTTTGAGTGGCACCTCTGCTCCATCGAGTACAGTGCAGTTCATTTCTGAGTGCAATTCATGATAGTGGTTTTGACTCATAAAAAAAAACAAAAAACCCTTTGAGTCTTGTGATCAGTGGCCACGATTTTCAAAAACAAGTATGTAAAGTTAGGCTTTTATATCTATGTATAAGCATCTAAGTAAGTAGCCTGAATTTCAAAAACACTGAACATCTGTTGAAGTCAGCGGGAGTTGCTGGACACTTGGCACTTTTGAAATTCAGGCCATTTACTTATTAGGTGCCTACAAATGGACTCAGGAGCTTCAATTCACACTCCCATTTTTGAAAATCTTGATCAGCGTGTCCTGAATGGGGATCAGTTCCTTCCTTACATCCCAATCTGGCAGTTGAGATTATCTGTGATACTTGATCTGACAGTCCTTAGGCGTAGTGCTGCTAGGGCAGGGCATATTCAGTGGAGAGTTCTAGAATTTGTTTTCCACTGCAGCCTGTCGGAGCCTGAGTTTGACCTTCAGCCATGTTGCAAAGTTTTTATAGTCGGTCTTTTTCTTCAGAGGAAGAAATTTGAGAGCTTTTTTTTTTTAATTATTTTCCACTTTTTGGGGGCTGGGAAATTTTTTGGTGACATTGGCTTTTTATTTACTGAGAGAGATTTAAAATTGTATTATTCATGCACCTAGAAATGCTCTTGGCTTACGGTTAAGGCTAAGATTTTGTCATGGGTATTTATATTAAAAGTCACAGGCAGGATATGGACAATAAACAATAATTCATGGATTTGTTGAAGCCCGAGCCCCAGCGCCACAGGGCTGACAGCCTGAGCGCCAGCACCACGGGGCTGAAGTTGTGGAGGTCACCTAAAATCACAGAATCCATGACTGACTCGTAGCCTTACTCACAGAATACACTGAGAAAATAAATAAAGATCAAAGCCTTCATTTTTCTAGTATAAAGTGTTGAGGGCTGAGCAAGCATTGAAAGCTCTCTATTGGCCAAAACTTTCAAGCTTTATAACAGTACACAGGAAGCTCTTTGTGTACTGCCATAGATACTCTAGCATAGCCCCTTTATAAGTGACGTAGGGAAGAATTTACATTAAATAACATTTTAAAAAATTGTAGTTTACTGTGTGAAGTTTAATGGACATGTGCCAGAGCCTGCTATATGGGCTACATTCTGGTTGCCAAGGAAACTCAAAGGATACACAGGATTCTAGACGCAGACTGCATATTCTAGAAGTTCTCCCAAGGGAAATAGCAATTGGCTATGGTTATTTGGGCAGAGGCATTGCTTGGAGAGGAATCAACATCACAGGCTCATCTGGTCAGTTGGCTGAAGAGGTGAGTGCTTTGCTTGCGGGCACAGTTGTATCCCCCTCTTTACCCGGTAATAAATAACAGAACAGGTTGCAGGTTTGGCAGCTGAAGCTACATCTCCAATGCTCCAAGAGAAATCTGTACAGCTCAGCATAATTTTGGTTTGACATTCCTATGTGTTCTTGAGTGTTAGCTTGTACAGTAATTCTCGTCTTCTTGTTCTTCAAATCCTAGTTCAATTTCCTTTCCCTAGGATGCTTACATCGAAACCAACACTAGTGTTAGACTTTATTTATGAAGTCTGTCTTTTCATGTTTTACCTTACTGTGTGAAAACTGCTCTGTTTTCTTTATATAGATAGTGATATACCAAAGGGGAGAAGTGAGAAGCTAGTATTGTGAGATCACAGTTGACGCACTCTCTTAATATGTAAGAGGGATCCAGAAGAATTCATGACCCTTAGCACTGGGAAGTTTTAAACACTTACAATCAGGAGTTTACTGATATTTGGATGGGCCTTCAAACAGTTTTTAAATTGGGTCCCATGCTGCTAGACAATTTCACAGTGTACCTACAACCTGCCCTTTTTTCCTTTCTTAGTTGGGACCTCTATCCTAATCTACAATAACACTGTAACCCTCTCTAACTGGGACCTGCCCTTATTTTCTTTGTCCTCTCCCCTTGGTCAGTGCCCCCATTCCTCTGGTAGTCAAGATGTGGGTAGTGTCCCCAATTTATTCTGTTCCCAGACACCTGTATCAGGGCCTGCTGGGAGCTTTTCAACTAGGGAGCTATTCTCAGTCCTCCCTTGGCCTTCACAGCAGCAGAAGTAGGAATGTTTCAGAAGGGGGAGGAGCTTTTTCTGGTTCTCTGCTGCTTCTCTCGTCCCATCCCCCCCATTGACTAGAGAGCTCTTCCCTCCCCTACTGCACCATGTCCCCTCTTTCCTCTCTTACTGGAAAGCCAGTCAGAGGCTGCTTTGTGACCCTCAATTTGGCTCCTCCCCTCATAGCTTGGCCCTATCCAAGTGCCTCAAAAGTAGCATTTACAATCCTGCTTAAACACTCTGATTCAGGAAAGCATCCCTCTTGAGAAGGGTGTGTAAGCATGTGTTTAAGTTTCATTGAACCCAGTGGGACTTAGGCAGGTGCTTTCCTTAATGAGTGCAGAATGTCTGCAGATTACTAGGGCTATGTGCTTCCTGCCTCTCATGCTCATTTAGATACTTCATTTAGAACTAGAGGGTAATCAATATCCATGAGGAAAAATCCGCAGGGAATCTCTTCTGTCAGCTATCTTTGAGGGGGTGAGGTGGGAGAGTAACCATTTTTTAAAATGATTGCTATAGTTCTCTGAGCTGGCACAGCACAAGGTTTAGCTTTGGGAGAGCTATTGTGAATGTTGATCTAGAGTGTACAAAACCAGACTCAAGCATCTTTGTGGAAGAAAAAATGTGACAGCTCCATGTGTGTGACTCTCTCTGAAATAGCAGCTGTCCTGAATTAACAGAGAGGACCCTGCAGATTTGCAAATGGGGCTTATTTTATTCTGAGGCCTTGTGGTCTACATTAGGCTTATTTGCTTAACATTTTGCAACAGTGGGAGCAGTGGGGGAGACAGGATGTCTGTTGGCATGATGTTTCATCCACCTTCTTTTTTCAGATATGGTCTCAACGTGGTTAAACATGCTTTTGAGGCAGCAGTTTACACTAGCACTGTATTGGAAATAATTTTCCTAATAATTTTATTCATGTTTACCCCAATTCATCGCTCCTTTACCAGCCCAAAGGCCACTTGGTGTTGGTTACAAACAAAATACAAGTATATATGCCTATATTCTATACCCTAGCAACAATACAATTATAAGCACTGGCCAAAATACTTAACAACAGGTAGAGGCCCTGGCGACACCTTCCTGTCATAGTGTGATTCCAGAGGTGTAAGGGAAAGCTCTGAAAAAGAAACCCATGAACAACCTTGCTTTTCATACACTATAACAAACAAGTGATGTCACTGCTGTTTACCTTTGCTAAACCTAGATGAGTGACTTTAGGGCTGAACCTTGTTCCCTTCAAGGTTTTCTTCTTATCTCAGTTTGTCATATTTTTCTCTAGTTACTGGATTAAGCAGTTCTTTTCAAAACAAGTTTATACTCCTCTACCCCGATATAACGCGGTCCTTGGGAGCCAAAAAATCTTACCGCGTTATAGGTGAAACCGCGTTATATCGAACTTGCTGGCCTCAAGCATTTCCGTTATTAATAGTCACTTTCTGCCCCCTGACTGACCCCTCAGAACCCCCCACCCATGCAATCCCCCCGCTTCTTGTCCCCTGACCACCCACTCCAGAGACCCCCGCCCCAACCACCCCTCGCAAGACCCCACCCCGTATCTAAGCCCCCCTGCTCCTTGTCCCCTGACCGCCCCCTCCAGAGACCCCCCCCATCCCTAATCACCCCCAGAACCCCACCCCCTACCCAACCCCCCTGCTCTCTGTCTCCTGACTGCCCCGACCCCTATCCACACCCCCGCCCCCTGACAGGCCCCCCCGGGACTCCCATGCCCTATCCAATGCCCCTGTCCCCTGACTGCCCCGCTCCCAGAACCTCCGAATCATCCAACCCTCCCTGTCCCCTGACTGCCCCCCAAGATCCTCTGCCCCTTATCCAACCCCTCGGCCCCGGCCCGGCACCCTTAACACACCACTAAGAGCATCGTGTCGGAGCCAGACATGCTGATCCGCTGAAGCGCGCAGCCCCGCCCCCCAGAGTGCTGCTTTACCGCATTATATCCGAATTCGTGTTCTATCAGGTCACGTAATATCGGGGTAGAGGTGTATAACTAATTATTTACTGCACCTGGTACCCAGTTAGCCATGTTTTCCCAACCCAAACCTTAAATAAGATAACACTGGTATTTCAAGGGTCACTACAAGTTTAACCCAAACAATCCTCCTTTCTCATGATTTTTTTTCCATTTGGTCACATGCTTTCATCCTATTCCTCATGCTAATATCCAAACTCAATTTAGAGCCATAGTTCTCTCAGATCTAATGTGGGTCTATATTCCTAGACCTAGACACACTGACCATTGTTCCTAGTGCTGGAGAATCTTGTTTTTACATTGCTCCTGCCCTTCCTTGATTGTCATTCTGAAGGTTGAAGGCAATCTGGCTGAAAGCGATCATGAAATGATAGATTTGATGATTTTAAGGAAAGGAGGGAGTGGGAGCAATAGAATAAGGACAATGGACTTCAAAAAAAAAAAAAAAAGAAGACGACTTTTACAAACTCAGAGAACTGGTAGGTAACCTCCCATGGGAAGAAAATCTAAGGAAAAAAAGGAGTTCAGGAGAGCTCGCAGTTTCTATACAAAATCATATTAAAGGTGCAACTGCAAACTATCCTGATGCAAAGGAAAGCTAAGAGGAATAGTAAGAGGTCAATATGGCTCCATCAGGTGCTCTTTCATTACCTGAAAATAAAAAAAAAAAGAATTCTACAAATAGTGGAAATATGGTCAAATTGCACAAAGATGAGTACAAGAGATAACACAAGCATGTAGGCACAAAATCAGAAAAGCTAAGGCACAAAACGAATTTACCTGGGAAGGGACATAATAAATGAAGGAAAATGTAGACCTACTATTTAGTGGGGAAGGAGAGCTAATAACAGACAACATCAAGAAGGCTGAGGTATATTTTGCTTCAGTCTTCACTAAAAAGGTTAATTATGACCAGATACTTAATAATATAATTAACATTAACAGTGAGCAAGAACTGCAAGTCAAAATAGGGAAAGAACAGGTTACAGACTATTTAGATAAGTTAGATGTATTCAGGTTTGCAGGGCCTGATGAAATGCAACCTAGGGTATTTACAGAACCAGGTGAAACAATCTCAGAACCATTCATAGATACTAAGGTCAGAAGGGACCATTATGATCATCTAGTCTGACCTCCTGCACAACGCAGGCCACAGAATTTCACCCACCCACTCCTGCGAGAAACCTCTCACCTATGTCTGAGCTATTGAAGTCCTCAAATTGTGGTCTAAAGACTTCAAGGAGCAGAGAATCCTCCAGCAAGTGACCCGTGCCCCATGCTACAGAGGAAGGCGAAAAACCTCCAGGGCCTCTTCCAATCTGCCCTGGAGGAAAATTCCTTCCCGACCCCAAATATGGCGATCAGCTAAACCCTGAGCACATGGGCAAGATTCACCAGCCAGATACTACAGAAAATTCTTTCCTGGATAACTCAGATCCCACCCCATCTAACATTATCTTTGAGAATTCATGGAGGACATAGGACCTATCATTAGAAGGAGGGCAGGGAGAAAGACGATCTGGGGAATTATAGACCAGTCAGCCTAACCTGGAAGAATACTGGAACAAATTATTTAACAGTCAGTTTGTAAGCCCCTAGGATAATAGGGTTATAAATCATAGCCAGTATGCATTTGTCAAGTGCCAAGCATACCAAATTAACCTAATTTCCTTCTTTGACAGGATTACTGACCTAGAGGATGGGGGGAAAGGTGCAGAGGTGATAGCCATATCTTGGTTTTAGTAAGGATTTTCACACAGTCCCACACATCATTCTCATAAACAAATTAGGGAAATTTGGTCTGGATGAAATTACTATAAAGCGGATGCATAACTGGTTAAAAGATGTAATCAAAGATTAATTATCAATGGTTTGCTGTCAAAGTGGGGGGACTTATCTAGTGGGGTTCCGCAAGAGTCTGTCTTGTATCTCGTACAGTTCAATATATTCATTAACAACTTGGATAATGGAGTGGAGAATATGCTTATAAAATGTGCAGATGACTCCAAGATGGAAGGGATTATAAGCACTTTGGAGGACAGGATTAGAATTCAAAACAACCTTGACGTATTAGAGAATTGGTCTGAAATCAACAAGATGATATTCAATAAGGACAAATGAAAAGTACTACACTTAGGAAGGAAAAATCAAACTCCCAATTACAAAATTGGGAATACGGGCTAGGTAGTAATACTGCTGAAAAAGATCTGGGGGTTATGGTGGATCACAAATTGAAGATGAGTCAACAATGTGATGCGGTTGCTAAAAAGGCTACTATCTTTCTGGAGTGTATTAACAGTGGTACTGAATAAATAATTGTCCCACTCTACTGGGAGATAATTGTCCCACTCTACTGGGCACTAGTGAGTCCTCAACTAGAGTGCTATCTCCAGTTCTGGGTCTCACACTTTAAGAAAGATGTGGACAAATAGGAGAGAGTCAAGAGGAGAGCTACAAAAATAAGAGGGTGGACTTGATAATTCTTCCAAGTATGTTAAGGGCTGTTATAAAGAGGACGGTAATCATTTGTCCTCCAAGTCCACTGAAGGTTATAGTAGTAATTATAGTAGTAATTGTTTTAATCTGCAACAAGGGAGGTTTAGGTTAGATAATAGGAATAACTTTCCAACAATAGGGATAGTTAAGTACTGGAATAAGTTTCCAAGGGAGGTTTCAGAGTGGTAGCCGTGTTAGTCTGTATCAGCAAAAACAATGAGGAGTCCTTATGGCACCTTAGAGACACGTACTAATTTCCCTCTACTGTTACTCACACCTTCTTGTCAACTGTTTGAAATGGGCCACCCTCATTACCACTACAAAAGAGATTTTTCCTCCCTTGGTATTCTACTGTTGAAAATAGCCTACTTTAATTGAATTGCCTCGTTAGCACTGACCCCCCATTTGGTAAGGCAACTCCCATCTTGTCATGTACTGTGTATATATACCTGCTACTGTATTTTCCACTCCATGCATCTGATGAAGTGGGTTTTAGCCCATGAAAGCTTATGCCCAAATAAATTTGTTAGTCTCTAAGGTGCCACAAGGACTCCTCATTGTTTTTTCCAAGGGAGGTTGTGGAATTCCTGTAATTGAAGGTTTTTAAGAATATGTTACACAAACACTTGTCAGGGATGGTCTAGGTATAATTGGTCCTACCTTTGTGCAGGGGGCTGGACCAGTTGACCTCTCAAGGTACCTTCCAGTCTTACATTTCTATGATTCTATAATTCCTAGCATCCTCTTAGTTGGTAACTGTATAATTTACAGAATATATCACCACCTCCCTTTCAGTCACGTCTTTTACAGTCCCCCTGCTTTCCTACTTGTTCTGTATCTTCTGGGGATATTGGTTGCTATGGAACTGACTGATACTACATGTAAGGCAAAATGATTCTCAAACATAATGTAACTGGGTCATTTTTTGTGATGTTAAAAGTCAAGGTGATTTGTAATCTGCAGCAAAATATTTGTACAAATAAAAGAGTCTATTTTTGTCTCACGTTATCTGAAATGTAGGGGATGTCTTGTAGGTTGCAGAATTTTACAAGAATCTGTGGCCAGGAAACCTTACTTAACTTTAATTCTGTCCTTAACTTTTAAGTGCTTGTCTTTGCAACCTTTATGTTCTAATTAATGTTTTTTCCATGTGAATATATAAAACATACAGAGAGAAAGAATACATGATTGTGTTGTGCAATATAAAGAGGTGGTCTTGGCACAAATTTGGAATGGCCACATTACTCGTGGATGGTGAAGCCATGAGCAAATTATGCCGCTCATCCCAGAAATAGCTCTGATGGTGTCAGAGGGAATCTCATCCAGTTTTTAGGAGCAGTTTGGTGACCTTGTTAAAGGTGAATACGAGGAATTGGTGGAGATATCCAGGACTCCTATTTGTGGCATAGAGAACTCTACATCAGAAAAATACATTGCACCCACAAGCTTTATCATTAATTGCCAAGTCATACTTGTGGATATCCAGTTTCATGGATAAATGAACCAGCTCTGAGGGACCACTTGGACTGAGGAATACTCATGTCATTTTCAGTGATCCTTTGAAATGGCATAGGTTTCAGTGCTGTGGGACTGTCATTTCTCAGTGCCAAATCTGAACGAATTACCAGGCAAAGGGTCTCATCCCTACATTGACACATGGCAGCAATATTAGAAATTGGGTGGAATCCTGAATGCAAAGAAATTAGCAGCTCCTGGAAGGTGACACTTGTGATTCTCACCACCTTTTTCCTTCCCTGCTTGTCTCTGCGTATATATGAATCCTCTGACCCCCTGCCGTATTAGTCTTATTTGCATAAGCATATTATGAGGTACTGTAGTGCAATATTGCATTTTCACTAATTAGACTAGGGACATACTATCTAAAATTAATAACATCGGAATAGATGATATTATGTTCATGAAAGCAAGCCTGAATCTTTAAAATTGCATTAACCCTTTTATCACACTAGTATAGGTGGAGAGCTGGTTCTCATGTTCAGATTGGGCAGGTGCTTCAGGCACAGGACCCAGGATAAAATCCAAATTTGGGGTTGGGGATATTCCTTTACCAACAGCATCATGTGATGGTCCATTCCCCATGATACCATACAGAGGAGAGAACTGGCCCAACAAATCGTTTTGAGTATAGGTCTGATTTTAGGGTTGGAATCCCAATTAATCTCTTGGTTCTACACAGCTCTTCCTGGTAAAAAAACAAAAACAAAAAACAATAATTCTGAAAAACACTTAAGGTTCATTTATATACCTACAAAATTACCTACTGTATGTGTGTGTCTAGGTAAGAAAGAAACTAGATTTCTTTACTAAGCACTGTAGCTTGGTAATGCACAATATGACAATGGCAAGAGAGAAAAGATGAGGCAAGGAAGTGGACTATTAAAGCCAATTTTTTTACAACATGGCTTGTGTTTGTGTATCTGTAGTGACTTGCTCACTAAGGCCCTTACTCTAGTTTTTCTTATGATGATTTATGCCAAAGTAAGATCAGAATCCGTCGCTGAGTGTTTTGTGCACTATCACTTCCATGTGCAAATGGTAGTGCATAACTGTGTAAATCCTATTTGTGAGAGCAAATGAGTTTTGTGCATGCACATTTGATTGCATCTGTGTGCAAGTGACAGTGCTAAAAAAATAGTGTGTATGCAAGTGATTGCACATATAAAGTTTCATGCATACAAACAGAAGCTAGGCTGAGGTCCCTTCAGAAAAAAACCTTCATTTTCATTTAGTATTGTTCAAATTTCACTCACTTTGGGACTTGTTTTGGGACCATATGATGATATTTCTTACTTACTGCCTAAAATTTTAATGGGACAGGTTGCTTCAGTATCTGCCATCTGCACAGGGGTGTAAAGGTCTGTCTGTGGTGCTGAAAACTGATAGGGCACAGCTTTCATCTATATTCTGTTTTAAAGGGAATGGAGCAGGTCATCTTATATCAGCAGAGCTCTAGTTATAGTGTAAATCAAACTTGTACTGTATATTAGAAGAGAAATGCATTATAGCAGTCCAGCCTAAGCAGCTATTCCTAGCCTTTCCTCTCCCACTTATCCAAATTCCAAGTCATGTTCAGGCATTTGTTTTGCAATGGAAAGGTTTTTCCGAGGGGGAGGAGAAATTGGCTCTTCTATGCAAAAAATATCTCCGATAGTAATTCAGAGGTGCTAGTGAAGTGATCTGAAACAATAAAATAAACCTGCTCACTGTTAGAAATCAGAGAGAACTTTATACATGCCTGCCTGGTGCTAACTTCTTCAGCGCTTAGCATGCTGGCAAATTCTGAGTCCATCCGTGCCCAGGCCTCCCACAAGTCAAAATTTTAACTGAAGCAATGGGAGCCATGCTTGAGTGAAAACTGAGTGAAGACTTCAGGACTTAGTGAATGCTCTGTAAGACATTAGACAAGAGGAACATCAGACATGAGACTAAGGTAAAATTTTCAAAAGCATGTGACTTAAGAGCCAAAGTCCCATTTTCAAATGTGGCTTTTGGCATTTAGGAACCTATGTCTTATTGAAAACCTGAAAGATGCATTGACTATGTCTCCACTATAAGCGCTACAGTGACTACAACAGTGTAGATGCTTCCTACAGTGATGAAAAGAGTTGTTCTGTCAATGCAGGTAATGTACCCCCAAGAGATGGTAACGAGGTCAACAGAAGTATTCTTCTGTCACCCTAGCCAGGTCTGTATCAGTGCTTAAATCATTTTAACTATGGTGTTCCGGTGTTGAATTTTTTCACATACCACCTCCACGTGGTGTAAGTAGGTCAACCAATATTTTAAGTATACACCAGACCTTAGGAACCTGAGTGTCTTTCACTTTTAAAAATGAGATTTTGGCTCCTAAGTCACTTTAGGTACTTTTGAAAAAATTACCTGAGACTTTGTGGAAAGGCTTTGAATTTTGTCCCATTTTTGGTCAAAAAGTTTCAAATTTTTGTTGAAAATTTTTGAAATTCCATCCTTTTCCTCCTCATTTTTGACCAGTTCTGTATGATGCCACATGACAGCAGTTAGGAGTGATAAGAACTGGAGTGAGATGACATTTGGTAGGAAGGCCTTTGTCAGCTTTCAAAGTAAAGGGTTATACCAGTTTCTTGTCCCATTGTTCCCAAGTGACCAACATTTTGAAATGTGGACCTGTTGACCAACATAAGACCTCCAAACCCCGCTAAATATAAAGAGATGGAAAAGCATTTGTTCTGTCTCCTCAGAGTTGGTCGTTTCTGGGAATGGCAAACAGAATTGTTTCGCTTTGGTCTGAAAATGAAAGCAATGTAAAATACACTTGGGGTTTTGGATTAAAAGTGTATTTTAATTTTACCAAGACACACACACTTTCTCGTAAAAGGATTCAACAAGGTTGGAAAGGCTGGTTTAATTTTAAGTATATTCAGTGAAGCTGGGGCCTCAAAGAACTTACTTTTTGATTCAAGCTTTTAGAAACTTTAGTACATTTCTGATGTTGGCTTAAAAACAGCATTTCAGATGTCTGCTCAAGGCTGCCTCCATATGGTTCTATTATAGCTGGCCCCCAATAGTAGTACTTCCCCATTGCAAGAACTAGCGTCAGGAAGATTTTGGAAACTTGTATCTATAAAACAATATGTCTCTAATGAAGCTTGTTTTTCACCCCTTCTCTTCCTTCCCCCACTCCTTTTTTCCCGTTAGTCGGAAGTATCCTGGATCCCCAACAAACACTACTCTGGGATTTATGGGTTGATGAAGCTGGTTCTGACAAAGACTCTCCCTTCCAGTCTCGAGCGAGTCATTGTCCTCGACACAGACATAACCTTTGCTACTGACATTGCTGAGCTATGGGCCGTCTTTCACAAGTTCAAAGGTATTCTAATGCCATTTTTAATGCTTCTTTTATAAACTAAGCTGGGGGAAAGCTGACATTTATTTTTAAATACTTCTTCTCTTGCGGTTTCTGGTGTTTGAATATGTGTACTCTGCTTGGTACTTTTCTTCACAACAATGCAGGCTTAGTTGTCAACACTCATTTGGAGCTGTTTTGTTCTTCCTATTATTTTGGTGGTGGTGGGGAGTTCAGGAATAAGGTGGATAGTGGGGAGAGGAATTATTACCTGCTGTAATGTAATTCTAGGCAACTTTAAATGTTTAACACTCAAATAACCTCATTATTTCATATTATTTTTATTAATAAATCCAAACAGATTGTTTTAAACATAGCCTCTATTTGTTATCACTGCAAATGAGGAGAACCTACTTGGAGTGATGCAAGGGAGGACGGATTATTGCCTGCAATTATGTGAATGAAAGTAAAATATTTCCTGCTTCTGTTAATAAGTTGATAGAGGCATCTGCTGGATATAAAGTGTCTGGAGTAGATTCCTTCACTCCTATTCACTGCCATTACCTCCCTGAAGTCTGTCACATAGTTTGACAAGGAGAGAGCCATTTTCAAAGCAAATGGATAAGGAGGGGCTAGCCACACAACTCCCATTAAAAACTGTAGCGCTCAGTGACTTTGGACTCCTATTTTCTCTCCCACAGGAATCTACCAAGTTTATAACTCCTGCGGCACCACGCTCACTCTTTAAATATTGAAACCTTCTTTTTTGTTGTTTGATATTTTTCTTCTCTTCAGACTGTCCAGGAGGGATAGCTACCACTTGTTCTCAGATCACAGAGAGATTTGATTCTTTAATGGAGCCACGAATTTCCAGCATGCCTGACATCTGTATTTATAAAATCAATCTTTAACAATTATTTTAGGCTTCTCTAGTCCATTCCTCAGTTTTACCATTAGTCTTCTCAAAATAACTTGGAAAGGACCTCTTTGGGACAATTCAGAGTGTTCCTGAGACAGTACTTAGCACAGCGGCAGTAATACTGCTGTTAAGGGAAGTTATCTCCTCTGTAGGAGTCTGACACCACATCCTTTCCATCCCGGAGGGCAATTTTAGAGCTATCGATTCTCTTGGTAGAAATGTTCAGACACCAATTATTGGCTAGAAATGGCTGTTGGAAATCTCGTGATAATTTCATCTGATGTTTCAGCAAGTAAAAGTATTTTCACGGTGGGTGTAGAATGGAAGAGGGTCAGAGCTTCCTTCTGTGGGATCCTGGGGGATAGCAGATATTACATTCCAGCACAGCCTCTTCCCGTTTACAAAAACACACACACATATACACAGAAACATCTGAAGTCTGTGGTTCTGTTTGTACCCAGGAAGTCTAAATTTTCAAGTTGATCATAATGATTTAGAGAGGCTGATGGTTCAGATTCTCTTTTCTAGGACAACCTATCTGGAAGAAGTTTAGGTTGAGGTTGGTCTTTTTCAGCATAGACATGTCAAATGTGTTACCTTGAGATGCCCAAAATAAATTTGTGGTTATGGCCTATAACCCAAGGCTATAGAGTTAGGGATATCCTGTGTCCTTGATCCACAAAGGGTCTCCCACAAATTCATAGATTCAAAGAGTTTAAAGCCAGAAGGAACTAAGAGATCATCTTGTCTGACCTCCTGTATATCACAAGCACTTAAATTTCACCCTGTTACCCCTCTATAGTTCCTTCCTTCACAGAGTATTGTGAGGAAAAATTCATCAATAAAAACACGAGGTTTGTGCAAAGATCAAGGAGAGAGAATGTGGCCCTTATATAATAACTTTTATTGTAGTTGGTAAAGTTACTGTTACATTCAGCATCACTCAGTCAGGGGAAAATGATACAGGATGCTTTTTAGACCCATTGCTATTTCTGTTCTTTGTTTGTTTGCTCCTCTGCATATGCAGTTACGAGGGTTGCTCAATCAGGGTAGCTGAGTGCACAAATTACTCATATAAATATGTGCACTTGGTTATTTGAAAATCTATTCACTGAAGTGGCACCATTAGGCTTCAGAGTCAACACACCATTGAGATTAATTAGTCTCTAAGGTGCCACAAGTACACCTCTCTTAGATTGTTTCAGAAATATTGTTTTAGACTGTGTCACATTTAGAAGGTTATCTCTGCATAAGGGCTAGATATTTATTAATATTGTAGTGGAAATTTTCATTTTGTATAATCTGAATCGGTTATTGGGGGCTGGATATATGCATTAAGGGGGCCAGATCCAGCTTGTCAGCTATGAGTTTGACATTCCCGCTTTAGCCTTTCTCTCCCTGTCTCCCAAAGTTAAGCATGCTGCAGTATCTCTTTCTGTAGGGTAGATTTTTTAAACAAACAATATATTAATATTCACTTCAAAGGTTTGTGTCTCCAGCCAGTCTGGTAGGGGCAGGCTTCTGAGGCTTAATTTACGTAGGTTAGGTTTTCCATTCATCTCACATTGGGTTCTGACAGTTCCAAACATGAGAAACCATTTAGCCGTGGGGCAGGAAAACAAGACCACAGAACATACACATTCTTGGATAAAGTGCTGTAAAATATTTCAGGCAGTAAAACCTAGTATAGCCAATCCACTTTCATTGCAGAAATTGTATGAATTCTACTGAGAAAAGAACAAGTCCTAAACTATGTTCTCCTCCATCAGTCATAGAATTTTTAAAAGGCCCCATCAGCTAATTGTTTTGTTATATTTATTCTTCCGTCCTCTCAGCAATGAAAGATTTTTCCCCCCTTCAAGTTTCTGATTTTGTCTTTAATTATTTAGTAAACATTTATTTCCTTTAGCCCGGGTTTGAATGGGGCAGAGCCATTTTGGCTCTGACTTTATCACATATCATTTGAATTACACATGGAGGCCCCAACTTTGATCAGGACCCCATTGTGCTAGATGGTGAGAGACAGTCCCAGCCTCAAAGAACATACAGTCTAAATAGACAAGGTAGACAAAGGAAGTATTAATGCTTTCCTTTTATAGATGAAAATTCCCACCTCTCTTGCTTTGGCCTCTTGGTAGTTAGATGAGTAAAAAGCACATATTAGTATATTTATAAGGCAGCTGGGATTGTTGCTGTTGGACAAGTTTTTTCAATTTGCCTTTAATCTCAGTAGGTTACAACACAACCTGTGGTGTAAGAGCTATGACCAGACAGAAACATGTTCCTCCAACAACAACTTACGCTGTGAACCACAAAACTAACATGTGAATGTTATTCAAGCTAGGGAGACTTGCAGGGACCATCTATACCTCTGTTCTGCTGACTCTGATGGGTATGGGTCTCCACACAAAGATAGAATTAGGCAACCCTAATTGCCTACTGGCAGCTAGCACTTGCTATCCTTGCTTGGTTTTGCCTAGTCAATGTCATGTGTAAGCAACAACTCAGAAGCATGTATGAGAGCCCAGTAGTTCCTGGAGGGGGTCAGTGTTGAAGAGTCAGTTTTAAACATAATGCTATCATTTACTTCCAAAGGTGCTTTGGTGATTCTTGGGACAAACTCTAAGCATACCTGTCTTGGAGAATGTAGCTAGCCTCTGATGCCACTCTAATGCATGTGCAGTGTCAGCCACTTCCACAATCCAATTGGCCACTTGCCTTTGCAGCTGTACTTAACTATAAATATTTGGAGTTGTTTAGAAATCAACTGAATGTACTAAGTAAAATAAATGGTATAGTTCACATAATTCCATCATGCATATCTGAAAAGCTTGTTAAAGAATTAAGATTTATGCACTGCCCCCTATTGTCCAAGCTGCCAAAGAGGAGAGTGGACAGATAGGAACTGAAATCCCAGTTTTTATTCCTTGCATGGATAAACACAAGCTACAGAACCTGTTTGCTTTGTGTCAAGAGCTCAAACAGTGATAAAAATCTGTACTGACATCATAAATACCAGAAAAGGTCAACAGTGATTTGGGTGCAGGGTCTAGTGCCCACAGCTGAAGAGGGATTGGCACATAGTCAATCCCAAACTTTAAATTTGTAAACACTCAGCGTGTAGGCTCTTTGGCACATTGCTCTGCAGATTGCCTGAGGTAACAATCTAAATTCATGCAATCTCACACCTTCTTTAGCAGAAAAAAGAAATTCCTGTGTAGGTGGTTTAGTAATCCTCCTACAAGAACTATGATCTGTACAGTTTATATATCATATGTGTGTGTTGCTTTTAATTTTTGTGTGAAGTTAATGTGCCTGAAAGTGAGGGGCTGACAAAACAGCTGGAGTCAGGAATAGTGTAGGATGGTGCTGTTTCAGTTTCCCCCAATGTAGCTCTCTTAAAAGTAGCTCAGCCTTGATCATTTCTGCTAATCCTTGGCCTTTCCTATACAAAGACAACACTCAGTCCTTTTTTGCACGTAACTATAGTTCCCTCATGGCCAAGATGGAGTCTTCTCTGCAGATGGCTCTAGCCAAGAAAAGATGCATGTAGGATGCAGCAGGGAAATTCCCTTTCACCCCAGGGGCACCTGTCTCCCCTCCCCCACCCCCAAGGGCATGTGTGCGCACCCCCCCCCCCACACACACACACAATAGTACAACAAATATAGGAAAGGAAAATACTTATTTAAAGAGGAATGAATGAAGGAACACAACAGCGGGAGAAGATGGGGGAACAACATGAGGACTCACGGGCCCAGTGGTACCACAATATAAAAGGATAGACACTGAGCAATGCATTTAGACTCAGAGTTCAAGAATCCTGGGCAGAGTACCAGTTCAGCAGTGAGTCTTGGGTGCTCCTGGTCATCCTCTGCGCTAGTAAAGATTCCCTAACAAACCCCTCTTCTGCCGCTCTCTGCAAGCCCCACAGAGTGGCTTAACCTTAACTAGCTACACCCTCCCTCCTTATTCCCAGTGCAAGGTCACAAGCCCCAGTACTCATGGCCCCAGACAGGTCTGGGTGACAGTGATACTGGGTCTGACTCCAGTTTGTCCTTCTCAGGTGATTTCTTTCGGCACAGTGCTCCTCCTGGCTCCTCTCCTGGGGCATCCCTGGTTGGCCACTCTGTCCCTCCCAGGCTTCCGGCTGGTTCTCGGCTGCTTCACTATGTGAAGGCCTGCACGCTGTAGCTCCTCTTGTCTGGAGCTACAGACACCCTCATACCCCTGTCCTCTGCCTCTCTCAACATCTCTCCCCCGGAACAACCAGCACCTCTTCTGCCTCAGGACAAGGTTGTAAAGGTGGCATGCTCTCTAAACCCCAAGGGGGTTAGATGCATATGTTGGTTTTATGATGCAATCAAACATCCATTTGAAGCTGAGATGAAAATATAAAATTCATTGTCACCTGAGACCTAAGACAGGATGTGAACCAGGGTTTGTTTTTCAGAAGGCTCTGTAGTCCAGTCTGCCAGTCTATTCACAGTAAAATCACTAAAAAGAAAAGGAGGACTTGTGGCACCTTAGAGACTAACAAATTTATTTGAGCATAAGCTTTCGTGAGCCACAGCTCACTTCATCGGATGCATTCAGTGAGCTGTAGTTCACGAAAGCTTATGCTCAAATAAATTTGTTAGTCTCTAGGGTGCCACAAGTACTCCTTTTCTTTTTGCAAATACAGACTAACACGGCTGCTACTCTGAAACCAGTAAAATCACTAAAGCTTTCCTAGATCATTCTGAGACTGGATCTGTGCAGGCTGCATGAGGCATTACTTGTGAACAGTCCTACAGCCATGTTTCTGTTTATTCTGGTCCATACAGTAGCGGTTTTCATTTTCTAACTAATCAAGAGAAGGCATTAGCAACTCGCACCTTGGCATGTATGAAAATCCACAATACGAGTTGGTCATTTTAAGAAGGAAACAGGATCAGATAGTGGCACTGTGCATTAAAATAACTGAAGGTGGCTATTAAAATAACTTAACATTATCTGAATTCTTACAGGTATCTAAAAAGGCCGAATCGTACTTTTCTTTTTATGACCAAACATCTGTTAGTTTCTGAAAGACCTGTGTAAGTGTTTTATGGTTGGACTACAGTATATCACTCTCTTAGGGTTATTCCACAAATGAAATAGATTTTCTCTTTGAGGAGGGCCATGTGGAGAGTGTATCTGTTTAAAGTTTCCTATTCCTGATTATTGCAACATGTGTTTTCCCATTTTTCCACTGCAAAAGTGTTGAAGCCTCATCAACAACAATCCTGTATGATAGCTATAGCTGATAAGAAATTCTGGGATGTGTGGTGGAACTTCCATATCTCCATATGCTGCTGGATAATTTACGTCTAGTTGTAGAACTAACAAGGGATGCGGACAGGCCCTGGCCTCTTAGGGGAAATCCTGATATATAAAATATGATTCTTTTTCTTTGCTTTTTGGTTTCTGAGCCTTTAGGATACACTTCTTTCTTGTTTTCATGATTTTCTCCAAAACTATTAGGGCTATTAACTTACTTGATTACAAATTAAAGCTGAGATTCACTTACCATCTTTTGATTCCAGCAACTGGGGCTTTTAGAAAACACCAGCTATCATGAAGACTTGCAATAAAATCATAAAACTTGGCAATGCAGAAAGCATGAGCAATGTTTCTATCTCTTCAGCACCAATATAGAGCTTTCTCAGCATCTCTCTTCTCTTAAGTCTGTGTTGGCATGCCATCCATTTTAGAGCTCCATGGTGGGATTCCATGAGTTACCAAACTTCCAAACTAAACATTTTATGACTCATTCAGTATTAAAGGGGAAAATATTCTTGGTCTCCTGTGAACACTTTGTGGAAGATTCAAATTGGTTTAATTACATTTCTGTCAGTTACTTTGTGAAGGACTTTTATTGCAAGCCTTTGTTGAAAGAAACCTGATAAGTGTCAGCCTGGTGGTGGACATAATTTGAGTTCAGGTCCCAAGCTCCCTAAATCCAGCACAAGCTGAGAATTTTCAGGAGGCAGAACATTCAGCCTCCAGAGGATGGGCATAGGGTGAAGAACAACTCTTCAATGGCCTTGTCTCATCAGTGCAGGAGAGGGACAATTCAGGGGTGGGGATAAAAATGTTGGGGATCTGAGGATTTGTGGAGAGCTCTACAGAAATGAGAAACCTGCGTGCAATAATAAAAGGAACAAATCAGGAGCTGCTGAGTGCTGACAGACATCTTGGTGGGTTGATCCACCCTCCCACCATGATGCAATATACCCTTCATGCAATAATCAGACTTCTTACTGATGCATTTCATTTCTCATCAATTCACAACTTGTTTACACTTTATTTCTCCTATATGGCTTAAAAAATACACTGTCAAATATTCCCCTGAAGGAAACGCATGTTCTTAGTCCATTTACTAATACTGGTGCTGGTAGCTTCTATATTCAGTGATTCTCAGTAAACAGAGCAGATGAATAAACAGACCATGAATGTGAAGTAAAGAGCTACCTGTCCATCATTCCAACATTTAGCTACAAGTCTGTAATGATGATTTCGCTTGACATAAGTGAAAAAGCCCAGAGGATCAGGCACATGGTCATTCCCTTAACAAATGAAGTTTACTCTAAGGTTTGATAGTTATATTACTGGGACTAAAGAAATAATTATATCTAATAGATAGATTTCCATGCCTAGGGCCCTTGTTCTAATCACACATAATCTATCAAAAACATTTGCTTTCCGTTGTTTTCTGTGACGTGCATTGTAATAACTTGATATTCTATTTTCTCCAGCTCTGGGCCAGACATATTTTCTTAACCAACCTAGCACAACAGTAACAATCCATACTTTTAAGGACCTAAGGCCCCATTTCCAATTACAAAGTTCTCATCTGAGATTTCACCTTTTTGGGTTTCATGCTGCAAATCATGTCTAATACTATCCTTAACGGCACAAGAATGTGCATAGGGTACAGAATGGCTTAGAGGACATCTGTCTTGCAGGCTGGAGTTGGAAGGTGAAATGCATTGCCCAGAGGTCAGTGCTATGATTGCCCCATCAGCCTTATGAGATTGTGATACTGCTGTTTGCAATACCCGGAAAGGGGGAAAAAGGCTTATCAAATTAAGCTGATGTATTACACTGTTGAAGTAATGCTGTGTACAAAGTCACTGGATGTGTGAGTCAGTGGAAAAAAAACCCCAACAACAAATCATATGTTTAAAGAAAATCTATAATCAGTCCACTTCTGTAGAAATCATAGAGAACACTCATGTTTACTTCTAACCTAGGCTAGTATCCTAAAAAACCAAGGACCTTTGAACCCCAGACCAATGACAGAAGAAAGAAATAGATTTGTGTGTAATGACCTACTTCTCCTCCCAAGTGTCTGTACTTTACTTAGGGCTCGAGCTTGTTCTTCTCCATGCCCTTTATAGTAATCTTCAGCTTGCTTTCAGCACATGCCAAGCAGTTCAGTTATGGAGAGGCTTTTCTTCCTCTAACTCTTTTCTGGAAGTAACTCTTTTCTATGCCCTGAGGCATTGCTATGGGTTTTAGCCCTGGTCACTCCAAATATACACCAAAGATGGTTGAAAAACTTTCAACAGAAACTCCATGATGGGCTAAAACCCAGCGTGTCATAGACTTTTATTTTAGTATATTAAATGCTTGTAGATGTGAAGAAATAACAGCACTGATTTAAGCCAGACATAGTGCAAGCTTCCTCTGCATAATTGTACCAATGAATCCCAGTTCTGACCCACCAGCACACAGCAATCTTCTAGGATTGTTTCCATTACAGCTTCATTGGTGCAAGTTAGGGGTGAGATGCAGTGCTCCTTGTTCTTTCTGTTCTGGGCTTATTCTGAGTTGGGACTGCCAGGCATACCAAAATGTGTAGTAGTTTTGTGATATGGCAAATGGAGGCTAGGTTGAGATAACAGATTAATTTTCACTTGTTTTCTGTATAAGATTTGGACCAAATTCACAGGTGGTGTATATAATTACACTTTGTTAAGTTGGAATGAGTGTAAGTTCCTCAGCCCTACTATGTCCCCTTTGCATGGCTTGAAAGCTGCAAAGGGGACCCAATGACGGATGGCAGCAGCTAAGGATTCCCCTAGTTTAAGAAAATCCTCAGTTAGATCGGGCCAGCCTGACATCAGCTACATCTGGTCCTACTGGCATAGATGGTCATTCTGAGACTGGGAATGGTATGTCAGCAGAGTAGCTCCTTGGGAGATGTTATCTGCAGGATAAGTTAGAACAACCCTGAGACTGCTCTCACTTGTGTCTGGGTTCGATTTGGTTCCTGGCATCCTCCAGAATTTGAGACACTGGAAAGGGGACGCTGCTCTGACACACCCGGGAATCTTGACCATTGGGGACAGAAATTAATGTGTAGCAAGAAAAACAACCAGCAGTTGGATGTAAGAAGGTATAAGATAAAACACCCTGCTTTATCTTACATCTTGTTGTTGCTGACAGCCTTTCCCACTACAACTCTGCCCTTCTGCCCCTTCAGTGCATAATTTACTCTAATTTATATTTAGACCATTTTATTGAAGCATAAGCCACATTTACATCCCCTCTGAATGTGGCCCATGGTCTCCAGAATTCCACTAATCCACTGCATCACTGAGCCCCCTACAAATGTCGATTCTGTAGCCAGTGATGGTGGAATACTTCCTTCCTGAATACTTCAGGATGTGATTGTTGTGGGTGCCATGGGGCACCCCTGAAGGGCTGCCTACAGGCTTATTGCCAGAATTCCTCATTGTTAAGCCATATCAACATCAGCTCTACCAGTAGCATGGAGAGTCAAGTGATCTTCACTGCAGCTATGTAATAAAGATGAGTGCTGATTAAATTGGTGGGCCTGATCCTCAGCTGAAGTAAATCAGCATTGCACCACTGAAGTCAATAGAATAATGCCAATTTACACCAGTAGAAGATTCTGGCTCCTTGATTATAGGATTTACATAACTATTCTTACTGTGCACTTGAATTTTCCTTTATAGGACAATTATCAAAAGGTGAGGAGAGGTGACTAGGGGCAACAGCGAGGTATCTGGTGTAGATCACAAATAAAAAGTTTGTTGATCTCAGCTGGGTTACAGAGCTGTCAGACATTTTGGTACGGTTGTCTGTCTCTGCTCAAGAGAAATGCAGGTCAGGGATGAATTGGATTAGCAGAGCTGTGTAGAGACCTAGGACTGGAACTGCAGGGGTCGGGATCTGAAGTACTTTGGCAGAGCTGTAAGAGGACATTTGCACACTGACATCAGTGTGATTCTCATGGTCATCTAATTCATTCAAACATGATAAACAATAAAAAAGTGAAAATAATAGGAGGAAAAAGAGAGAAAACAGTATCAGGATAAGAAGGGGGAATAAAAATGGGGTACAGAGAGCAGGAGAGAAAGGAATCAAGAAATGGAGAAAGGGAATAAGGAATCAAGAAAAGACTCATGGCTGTAATGTTAGTGGATTTTATCTATTGTGACAAAGTTCCTGCTCTACCTTGGTGGGTCTTGCGCTTATTGGCGGATTTGCTTGCCTTGGAGATTCACGGCAGCCCTCAGCCTGGCCGTTTTTCTGAATTCACAGTCCAGGTCGACTACTCCTGTGTCTGAACAGGGGTTGGGAGGATTTGGGGGGAACCTGGGCCCGCCCTCTACTCCGGGTTCCAGCCCAGGACCCTGTGGAATGCAGCTGACTAGAGTGCCTCCTGGAACAGCTGTGCGACAGCTACAACTCCCTGGGCTACTTCCTCATGGCCTCCTCCCAACACCTTCTTTATTCTCACCATAGGACCTTCCTCCTGGTGTCTGATAATGCTTGTACACCTCAGTCCTCCAACAGTCCACATTCTCACTCTCAGCTCCTAGTGCCTCTTGCTCCCAGCTCTTCACACGCACACCACAAACTGAAGTGAGCTCCTTTTTAAAATGCAGGTGCCCTGATTAGCCTGCCTTAATTGATTCTAGCAGCTTCTTGATTGGCTGTAGGTGTTCTAATCATCCTGTCTTAATTGTCTCCAGAAGGTTCCTGATTGTTCTGGAACCTTCCCTGTTAGGAAACGGAACGTCTTTTGCTTGCTCCTCAGCTATCTGCTTTCTGTTCTTTTCTAAAGCCCCCTGGCCCGGATTTTTCTTACTTTTTGCACCTGCCTTAGTCCCCCCCGACCGAGCCGGACGCTTTTTTTGTTTTTTCTTGATTCTTTGGGTTTTTTTTCCCCCGTCTACGTCCTTCGCCAGCACCCGCCGCCCCCCACGCCTGCTTTCGGGCGCAGCTACTTGTCTCAGCTGAGCCCCCGGAGGAGGGGGGGGAAGATTGCTGATTTTGCTGTCCGGAGGGGGGAGTGAAAACCCCCAGACCCAGCCGTTTTGCCAGCAGCTCGGACCTTACAACATTCTTAACATGCCGGAAGCCTTGGAACACAGCCAACACAGCCGGAGAAGAAGATTCAGCAGACAGAAGAAATAATATAAATCATCGTGAGAGGGCCGTAAGACTGAGTAATTTTCTGAATTACACTCTCGTGGGGGGGAGTTTGATTGTGATTACTCGCGTTTGTGGCGGCACAGGGGGTGTGGCGTGGAGACCCCCACCCCCGATCCATCGGTGCCCCCACCCCCCCCATCGTTATTACAACTGTCACGGCCCCCCGCCGTCTGTCCCTGCTGGCAACCTGCCATCTCCCTTCGGATCCAGCTGTTCGCTTTGGACTTTGCCTTCCGGACCGGACAGAACAGCCGACCAACCGAGACTCTTTGGACAAACGTGTGTGGGTCTGCACCCGCCCCCCCCCCCGGATTGCTTATCCCACAGCTTGCCCCTATTACTGGACCCCGATTTTGTTTCCCTCCCCTCCCCCAGTTTAACCCCCTCAGTATTTCCCCCCTCCCTGCCCGCAGCCTAGCGGAAGGAGGGGCTACTCCGCCTTCTCCCCTCCCCCCTCCTCCTTCCGGTGTCTTCCTGTCTCTCCCTGCTTACAATGGCGGGGAACGAGAGGGGCGAGACTGCTTCAACAAAACTAGTTGTTCCTCCCCCACCACCACACCTGCCCGATCCCCAAGGTCCCCCCCCTACCACTATTGTTAAGATATTTGCCACCCCCCCTGCTGGGGCACCGGTAGCAGGAAGCACCAGGGTTATCGCTGCTGCTGCTGCACCCACTGCCCCCCCAGATTCTAGGAAACCCCCCCCGGTTCGCCGGAAGGGCCAGGGCGGGTGGAAAGGAAAGGGCCCCGCTAAAACCATTGAGCCCTCCATGGCAGGGGCTGCCCCCACCGCTGTGGCCTCGTCATCAACCGTGGCGCCCCTCCCTGCATTTCCCTCCACCAGTTCTGCGATTGTCCCTCCCCCGGCCCCCAGGACGTATGCCCGGGCGGCAGCAGACTCCCCCCTGCCTGCCGCCTCGTCATCTCGCCCCCCCCCCCGCCTCCACCACCATCACCAGCGGCCGAGGCCCTTTCCCCGCCTTGACCAGGAAGCACGGCGTCCGTTGCCTCCTGGTGCCCGCCTCGCCCCACGTGGAGACCTACGTGCAGGCGTTGGCGAAGGTGGTAGGACCCACGGCTATTGTGGCGGCCTCCAAGATGTATGGGAAGGTCGTTTTCTTCTTAGCCTCGGAGGATGCCGCCCAGGAGGCGGTAGAGAGAGGCCTGACGGTGGGAGGGGTGTTTGTCCCCCTAGAACCGTTAGAAGATTTGGGCGTTCGCCTCGTCCTTACCTCCGTTCCTCCCTTCCTACCCAATGCTGCCCTGTTACCCGCTCTTTCCACCCTGGGGAAACTTGTTTCTGTCATCAGCCCTCTCCCGTTGGGCTGCAAGGACCCCACCCTCCGTCACATTTTTTCGTTCCGCCGGCAAGTGCAGCTTCTACCACCGGCAGGGGCGCGTGACGAAGAGGCGCTTGAGGGGTCCTTTCTAGTCCCCTACCAGGGAGCCCGCTATCGGGTCTTTTATTCTACCGGAGAGGCCCGGTGTTACCTCTGCCGTTCAGTGGGGCATGTCCGCAGAGACTGCCCTTTGGCCCGGGGGGGAGGGGCACCCGAAACCCCCGGGACCCGGCAGGACATCGGCCCCGTCGCTGCCGACGCCCCTGGCTGCCCAGCACCTGAAACCAACCCTCCTCCTACTCGACCCATCGCTGCTCCCGTCCGGGCCCAAGAGATACCTTCCCTACAACGCCCGGGCGAGCAAGGGAGTTCCACCCTTGCTAGTACCACTCCAACAGAGCCCATGGAGGAGGGTGTAGCAAGGATATCATCGGGTATAGGAGAGGGCCCTCCCCAAGGAGAAACCCCCGCCCCTCATGTTGCCTCACCGCTGCCTCCCCGAACCCCTAAACCATCGCCTCCGCCCCCCGACACGACCCCTGCTAACCAGCCCCCAGATGACGCTATGGAGGGCTGGACCTTAGTCCAGGGGAAGCGAGGCAAGCGGAAGGCTCGAGCTCCGCTGCATCCACCCGACGCGGAAGCCCCCCGGAAGACCAGGAAAGGAGGCACTGCTATCGAGCCTCCCGCCACGGCCACGAGCAAGATCCATCCGCTGGTGTCGGGAGAGGAAGACGGATTGGCATCGGAGGGTAGAATCCCCCCTCTACGGGAGACCCTCCCCTCCGAGACTTCTGAGGACCCCCCTGCTGCCTGGACATTACCCGAACCCCTTGCGGACCCCGGGGCGACCGTTGAGGCGGGCCCTAGAGGAGAGGCCCCCGGGGTGGCAGGAGTTGGCCTCTCCCCCGTGTACGCGGAGATTGAGGCCCTAGATTTGACCCCGGTCACCCAGGGAGGGGATGATTTGCTGCCGGCTGGCCTTGAGCTGGGCAGCCTTACCCCAGCCTCCCTTTCCCCATGCTCCCTCCCCCTAATTGCCTTCCCGGGTGAGCACCCTGCAGAGGGCGGTCCACCACCGAATGCCATGGCCGCTAAGACCACCATGGAGCCAGCACCTAGCATTATTGGGAGCCCCCTCCCTTACCCCTTAACCCTTGACTCTGCTCAGGAAGCACTTTCCTTTAGCTGCCTGCCTCCTGCACCCCAGAGCCTTACCCCTGCCCCTGCCCCCACCCCTGCCCAAGTTCCCTCCTCCTGCAATGTTAATGCCGCCCCTGGGGTTATTTCTTTTCCGCCTTTTGCAGATTCCCCCCAGGGAGCAGTCTTTGCACTTTCTAGCCGCGACCCATTAGGAGTGGCAATTTTTCCCCTGCCATCCCCCTCCACCCCAAGGCATGAAATGAATTTAATAACTCCAGCCTGTCAGACGCCCCGTCGGTGGTCCGCACCCTGTCTACCCGCCTTAGCGGACCACGAGGCTGTATTAAGAAGCCCATCAGGGAACACCTCGGGAATTGTAACCCCACCCCCCCATGAGCTGCGGCATGCGCTACGGAAGTTCCTAGAGCACACCCGTGGCGCCCGCGATAGGGCACAGCTGGCTCTTCAGCTGTGGGGGGACTTTGATCAACTCCTCCAGGCCACAAGGGCCCTTATAAAGGAGGGCAGGGGGCAAGGAAGGCGCGGTGCTGCGGCCTACGAGCGAGCCCGCAGCTTCCGACGCGATCTACTCACCCACGGGATGGGTCACGGGTTGCTGGGCAACCCGCCGGGGGCCCTGAACACCCCCGCCGATACGAGGCCCCCACCCCCCCAGCCCTCCGCATGACGCCTCTTATTATTGCGACCCTGAATACCAGGGGCTGTAGGATGGCTCTCCGCAGGTCCCAGGTGCTCTCTTACCTTCGGGAGGGGAGGTACTCTGTAGTTTTCCTGCAGGAGACCCATACGGACCCGGCCACCGAGGACAGGTGGCGGCTGGAGTGGGGGGACGGGGTATACTTTAGCCACTTCGCGACCTGGCAAGCTGGAGTGGCGACCCTTTTCTCCCCCGACCTACGGCCTGAGGTGCTAGGGGTCAACGAGGCCGTGCCGGGCCACCTGTTGCACCTTCGAGTCCGTATGGAAGGGCTTGTTGTTAATTTTGTTAATATTTATGCCCCGCAAATGAGCTCCAGGAGGCCACAATTTTATCAGCAGGTGTCCGACTTTCTCGGCACCCTGGATTCGCACGAGTGCCTGGTCCTGGGAGGGGACTTTAACACCACCCTCGAGGAACGGGACCGCTCAGGGGCCGAACCGAGTCCGGCCGCTGCGAATATTCTCCAAGGGATAGTTGACCATCACTCCCTAGTGGACGTCTGGCGTGACCATCACCCAGATGACACCTCCACGTTCACCTTTGTCCGGGTGGAGGCCCATCGGTCACACCACTCTCGTTTGGACCGTATTTATTTATCCCGTTTCCATCTTTCACAGGCCCACTCCTCCACCATTCGGCTGGCCCCATTCTCCGATCATCATTTAGTCACCGTAATGGTCTCCCTTCGCGCAGAGAGACCGGGGCCGGCCTATTGGCACTTTAATAACAGCCTGTTGGAGGACGAGAGCTTTGTGATGTCCTTCCGGGAGTTTTGGCTGGCCTGGCGAGAGCAGTGGCGTGCCTTTCCCTCGGTGCGGCGATGGTGGGATCTCGGGAAGGTGCGCGCCAAGCTCTTCTGCCGTGACTACACTCGGGGCACCAGCCGACGGCGAAATGCGGCGATCGAGCAGTTGGAACGGGAGGTCTTAGAGATGGAGAGGCGCCTGGCCGCCGATCCCGAGGACCCGTCCCTCTGCGGAGCGTGCCGGGAGAAGCGGGAGGAGCTCCGGGCCCTTGAGGACCACCGGGCCCGAGGTGCCTTCGTTCGGTCCCGCATCCGCCTCCTTCGGGAGATGGACCGTGGCTCCCGCTTCTTCTATGCCCTGGAGAAAACGAGGGGGGCCAAGAAACACGTCACCTGCCTTCTTGCGGAAGACGGCACCCCCCTCACGGATCCGGAGGAGATGTGTGGGAGGGCCCGTGACTTCTACACAAGCCTTTTCTCCCCGGACCCGACCGATCCTGACGCTTGCGAGGTGCTCTGGGAGGAACTCCCCACGGTCAGCATGGGCGACCGAGACCGACTAGAGTTGCCTCTCACCCTGGCCGAGTTCTCGGAAGCCCTCCGCCGCATGCCCACCAATAAATCTCCGGGCATGGACGGGCTGACCGTGGAGTTTTACCGCGCGTTCTGGGACATTCTCGGCCCAGACCTAGTCACCGTCTGGGCTGAGTCCTTGCAGAGCGGGGTCCTCCCTCTGTCATGCAGGCGAGCGGTGCTCGCTTTGCTGCCGAAGAAGGGGGACCTCCGCGATCTACGAAACTGGCGTCCCGTCTCACTCCTTAGCACGGATTACAAAATCGTAGCGAAAGCAATCTCGCTGCGGCTAGGGTCCGTGATGGCGGACGTGGTCCACCCAGACCAGACCTATACTGTCCCGGGTCGCAGCATTTTCGACAACCTCTTTCTAGTCCGAGACCTTTTGGAACTCGGGCGGAGAGATGGTCTATCGTTCGCCCTCCTGTCTCTTGATCAGGAGAAGGCGTTCGATAGAGTAGACCATGGGTGCCTCCTGGGCACTCTGCAGGCGTTTGGATTTGGACCTCAGTTTGTGAGTTTTCTCCAGGTGCTGTATGCCTCCGCGGAGTGTTTGGTTAGGCTCAACTGGACCCTGACTGAACCGGTCAGCTTCGGGCGAGGAGTGCGGCAGGGGTGCCCCCTCTCGGGCCAGTTGTACGCTCTGGCGATCGAGCCTTTCCTCTGTCTCCTCCGCAGGAGGATGACAGGGTTGGTGCTGCGGGAGCCGGAGCTGCGGCTGGTCCTGTCGGCGTACGCCGATGACGTACTCCTCGTGGTCCAGGACCCGGGCGACTTGGCGCGAGTGGAGGCATGCCAAGCCATCTATTCGGCAGCCTCCTCCGCCCGAGTCAACTGGGTCAAGAGCTCTGGCTTGGCGGTGGGGAACTGGCGGCAGGTAAGCTCCCTCCCATCCGCACTTCAGACCATCCGGTGGAGTGCGGGTCCACTGCTCTATCTCGGCGTTTACCTTTCCGCCACGCATCCTTCCCCGCCGGAGAACTGGCAAAATTTAGAGGGCGGGGTGATAGAGCGGATCCGGAGATGGACGAGGCTCCTCCGATGTCTCTCCCTCCGAGGGAGAGCACTGGTGCTTAACCAACTAGTCCTGTCCACGCTCTGGTACCGGCTCAACACCCTGGCCCCGGCCCCGGGTTTCCTGACCCACCTCCGGAGATTAATTCTAGAGTTCTTCTGGTCAGGAATGCACTGGGCCCCTGTTGGAGTTCTTCATCTACCCCTGAAGGAAGGAGGGCAGGGCCTGAAGTGTCTGTACACTCAGGTCCGCGTTTTCCGCCTCCAGGCCCTGCAGAGGCTCTTTTATAGTGCAAGTAGTTCGGCGTGGAGCATACTGGCGCATGCCTTCCTGCGCCGTTTTCAAGGGCTTCGCTACGACCGGCAGCTCTTTTACCTTTCTCCGAGGGGTTTTCCGCGAGACCTCTCCGGGCTGCCGGTCTTCTACCAGGACCTCCTCCGGACCTGGAAACTGTTTCTAACGACCAGGTCCATGGCGGCCACCGTGGGAGCAGATCTCCTCACGGAGCCCCTGCTACACAACCCCCAGCTCTGTGTGCAGGTGGCGGAGTCCCGCTCGGTGCGCCAGAGGTTGGTCCTGGCGGAAGTCACGAGGGTCGGAGACCTCCTGGACTATGACCGGAGAGACTGGTTGGATCCCCTGACGCTCGCTCGGCGCATGGGGCTCTCCAGCCTCCGTACCCCCCGGCGCGTACTTCAGGAGGTGAAGGCCGCCTTGACCCCCGCTGCTCGGGCTTACGTTAGCCGAGCCTTGTGCGAGGGCGCACCCCGCCCATCCCTTACCCCAGGCCCGCCGGACCTTTCCATCGGGCCCCTACCCCGTAGATCCCAGCAAACCCCTCACCCTTTCACTGCAAGCCGGCTGCACGAACTGCAGCCGGTTAGCTTTCACATTGCACCACGGAAATACTTATGTACACTTACACTTCACACCCTTCACGCCCACACCCTGGTGTCCCGCCCCGATACAAAGTGGCGGGATCTCCTGCCACCTTTGGAGGGTGAGCAACCTCGGTGGGCCAGCCTGTATTCCACCTTGGTCCCAAGGCCCGTCGGGGACATCAGTTGGCGGCTCCTTCACGGAGCTGTGAGCACGGGCGTGTTTCTGACACGGTTTACCCCAATTCCGGATACTTGTCCTTTTTGTAATGTGAGGGAAACCCTGGCGCACGTGTATTTAGAGTGTGCCAGATTGCAGCCCCTTTTCCGGCTCCTCACAAATCTTCTGTTACGCTTTTGGCTTCATTTCTCCCCTCACCTTTTTATCTATACACTTCCCATCCGTGGCCCCACAAAGTCGCGGGATCTTCTGGTCAACCTCCTCCTAGCTTTGGCTAAAACAGCCATTTATAAAACCAGAGAGAGGAGGTTGGCCCATGAAACGTCCTGCGATTGTGGGGCCGTTTTCCGATCCTCAGTACATTCACGTATCCGGGCGGAGTTCCTCTGGGCAGCGTCCACCGACTCCCTTGACGCCTTCGAGGAGCGGTGGGCGCTGTCTGGGGTTCTCTGCTCGGTGACCCCGTCCGGTTCCCTCCGTCTGACCCTTTGATTGAGGGGAAGAGCGAGAGACGCCAGCCCCAGCCGTTGCTGCTGTGGATACCATCCTTTCTGTCATCTAGGAGGGGTCCTATAATACGTGGGTGTCTACCCCCCCCACCCCTAAACCGCCCACCCCGCAGCCGTGCCCATCTTACCGGGCACTCTCAGGAGAGGGAGGATCGGTGACACTGGGCGCGGCACTGGGTAACTCGAGGGGGTGGAAGACCACGAGTGTCGAGGAAGCCCCCCCGCTCTAGGCCACCAGGTAACTCAGGAGGGTGGAAGACCACGAGTGTCGAGGAAGCCCCCCCGCTCTGGGCCCAGGCTAGCCTGAACACTTCTCCCTCCTGAAAGCTGCTGTGTTATACCTTCTGATTGCGTTGTTTTGTTGCATAGTTGTTTTGTTTTCTTTGGTAATTCTGTAAGCGTTACCAATAAACTTTCTTTCTGTTTCAAAAAAAAAAAAAAAAAAAAAAAAAAACCTTCCCTGTTACCTTACCCAGGGAAAAGGGACCTACTTATCCTGGGGCTTATATATCTGCCTTCTGTTTCTCTCCTATAGCCATCTAGCCCGACCCTGTCACACTATCTTGGGCCTAAATAGGTGTAAATGGCATAGTTCTATTGAAATCAATACATCTTTCTCCAGATTTATTGCATCCCTCTGCTAGAATTATTGAACAAAAGGAAAAACTTTTTTCATGTGACTAGTGGAATAACATTATCAGTTAGTAATTCAGCATTTATTTAAGTTAACTTTGAGTTTTGCAATCCGCTAGTTTGCTCTACAAATTAATAGCGCAAATGTCACCCCCTTCTGGCATGAGTAATTATTTTTGTATTATTATCCTTTTTTGTTATTTGTATTTCAGTAGTGCCTAGAAGCCCCAGTTATGGGCCCCTATTCCTAGCTTCAAAGAGGGGACTGTAAGAAATCTCTGCAATTCTGTTGCTGTGCAGGAAAAGCCTTGTTGCTTTCCTCTTCTTCCTAAAGAGTTTTGCTCATAAAACACCAGTTGTGTTCTTAGAGTGTGGAGGAAGTGGGCTCAGAGTGGTTTGTGCAATGGGAAATAGCTCAGAACAACAGTGAGATGGTGATTGATTTCTGTGACTCTCTGCTTTGGTTTTATTTTATTGTTTTAAAGGTTTAATTGCCATAATGACACAGAGCTGTCCTTTATTACCATAGAAGCATACTGTTTTGGGTGAAAATTTTGTCCTCTCTCTCTCTCTCTCTCAATATAGAATTTTCAGACAGTGATAATAGTACTAAACCACTTTTATTTTATCTAAAGTCTTTTTTACAAATCTGTCACATACCACTATAGAAGTTTCATAATATAGTTAGTTATATAATGAATGATAAAAATAAAGAGGATGTTAAATCCAAGAAGAAAATATTGTTTTGTGGTTGGCTGAAAAGTCATGTGATGTCAGTGTCTATTACTGTACTTACCTCAGAGGTCAATAATAGTGAGTCCCAGTGCAGTATTATCCAGTCAGATTGCTTGAGTAAACCCTCAGACAACAAACATTAGTTTAAAAAAAAAAAAAAAAAGCCAAGACTTAGAGTACGTATTAGTGACTTTAACATAAGAAATCTTGTCATGATAAGAAGAAAAGGAGTACTTGTGGCACCTTAGAGACTAACAAATTTATCTGAGCATAAGCTTTTGTGAGCTACAGCATGCAGAGAACCACATTAGAACTGTATTCTGCAGTTTGCGCTGGCTGCCTAGTAGCTTTAGGATGTTGGTTTTGACCTATGAAGCCCTAAATGTTTTGTGATCTGGCTACCACCAAGACTCTCCCTCTCTCTGTGTGATACCTTCAGCAGCTGTGCTCGGGCTAATATACCCTGGTGCCAGAGCGTTTTCTTTGATGGGGTTTGATTCTGATTCTTGCTTTCCTGTTTGGACCCCTAGACCCTTGCTTTTAGGGTGTACAGCAAAGGTCATCTTGGAGGTGTGGCATCTGGGAAGATGGTAAAATAAGGTATATAGCTGGTCAGATGTGGAGATTATTACTAGCCATTATTAGTATGGGCAAGTATGATTGCTACTTTTGTATGGACATTTCTGGTACTGCATATTTTAATGATTGTAGAAGTGCCTAGGTGTTAACTTGTGGGAAGGCCATCAAGGGGAGGAAGGGAACAAGGAGCTTGCAAAGCTTAAGAACTCTCCATTGTTCTTGGCTTGCCAGACAACTTTGACAAATCTCATAGACTTTAAGGCCAGAAGGGACAATCATAATCACCTAGTCTGACCTTCTCCATATTGCAGGCCTCAGAACCTCAACCACCCACTCCTGTGGTAGGCCCATAACCTCTAGCTGAGTTACTGAAATCCTCTAATCTTGATGTAAAGACTTCAAGTTACAGAATATCCACCATTTACTGTCGTTCAAACCAGCAGGTGACTCATGTCCCATGCTGCAGAAGAAGGCAACCCCTGCCCCCCCCTCGCCTGGGTCTCTGCCAATCTGACCTGGGAGAAAATTCCTTCCTGACCCCAAATATAGTGATCAGATAGACTCTGAGCATGTGGGCAAGACCGAGCAGTCAGACACCTGGGAAACAATTATCTGTAGTAACTCAGAGCCCTCCCCAACTAGTGTCCCATCACCAGCCATTGGAGATATTTGCTACTAGCTGTCACAGATTGGCTACATGTCATTGTAAGAAGTCACATCATACCATCCCCTCCATAAACTTATCAAACTCTGTCTTTGAAACCACTTAGGTTTTATGACCCCACTACTCTCCATGGAAGGCTGTTCCAGAACTTCATGCCTCTAATGGTTAGAAACCTTCATCTCATTTCAAGCCTAAGGCTGTTGATGGCCAGTTTATATCCATTTGTTCTTGTGCCAACATTGGCCCTTAACTTAAATAACTCCTCTCCCTCCCTGATGTTTATCCCTCTGATGTATTTACAGAGAACAATCGCAGCTCTCCTTTTCTTAGGCTAAACAAGCCAAGCTCCTTAAGTCTCCTGTCATAAAGTAGGTTCTCCATTCCTCCATGTTGTATTTTATCCCAATTACCGTTTACCTCTGTCTTCAAGTACTCTCTCTTTCAAAATTTGTTCTAAGATCTTGCATACAATTGAGGTCAAATTAATGGGCCTGTAGTTTCCTGGATCACTTTTTTGTCCTTTCTAAAATGTAGGTGTTATGTTTCCAATTCTCCAGTCACAGGGTATGACCTCTGAGTTTACAGATTCATTATATATCTTGGCTGTTGGATGTGTAATGTAATGTGCCAGTTCCTTTAATATTCTTGAAATTAGATTATCTGCTCACCTCAATTTGGTGTCATTAAACTGTTTGAGTGTGGCTTACCACCTTGGAGGTGATAATTTCTATTTCCATATCTTCATTCACATTAGCCACTCTGCCACTGCCCCCAAGTTCCTCATTACCTTTATTAAAAACTGAGGCAAAATGTGGGATGCTGCAGATGAAAGAGTCAAAAATAGGTGAGGATTATTATTACTAATTGTTTCTACAGCACTTCTTAGTTCTCTCTGCACCTGATGGCATCCTGACTTCGCAAAGTTTGGCCTCTCTGTTCCATTCAGAAGCCTCAGCCAAATTTCAAATAAGAGGGAGTTTTTATCACATTGAAATTAGTTTCTATTATCCTTAAATTATTGAAGATTGACCACCATGCAATGTGATTCCTGCCCTCATTAATCTTACTAACCAGCTACATTCAATACAAATCCATTTTCACAGCAGTCTTCCCACCTCTAATTTAGAATAGGCCATCTCAGCCTATTCCTGTACTCTCTAACAGTCTTGCCTTACTCTTTACTTTGTTATAGGCAGTCGTGTTTCCTTGCTGGTTCCAAAAGATCTTTATTTAGAGGCCAGTTAGGCACAAATGCTGATAGCTTCTGTGCTTTCATCCACATACATCATCAGGAAATAGACAGGTGTGTGCGTGCGTGTGTGTTAAAATGCTGCTTTCTGCTGTAGTATCAGTCCATAGTCATGATAAACTCACCCAGAGAACTTGAAACCTCATTTGACTGTCACCTGATCCCAGACTAGTGCTAGAGCAGCTGAGGCCTCCTCTAAAGTCATCTGACTGGACCCCATAGTGAGAAGGCTCAAGGTTCTTTATGTGAGTTTTCTCCTGCCTCACCTGTCCCAAATTGCTGTGTCATGCCAGCTCAATGGAGGGAGGGAGGATTTCATCCCCATGGAGAGTATTAGGGAATAGACAGTGTATCAGACTGCGGCTTTGTGGGGGACATTATCAATGTGCAAGAAATGCCCCAATATAAGAACTGTATGGGTGAATCCAGACAGTCACTATGCTCTCAAATAAAGTCACAGGAAAATGATAAAAGAGAAAAACACCCTATCACGTGTAGGCAAACACTTTTCACAAAGCGGTCTCTCTATATATCTGACCTATCAGTCCCCATCCTCAAAGGAAACCTACACAACACTTTCAAAAGACAAGCCTGGGAGCTTAAATTCATAACTCTGTGAGGCACTAAAAATCATGGACTGAACAGAGAGACTGGAGTTATGGTTTATTACAACAACCTGTAACCCGCTAAACCCCCCTTTTTGTCTTATGCCTGCAGAGGTGTTAACAGGCCAGTCTACCTTGAATGGTCCCTTATAATGTGTGCTAACTTCTTATGCTAAACTGTCTGTTCCATTTTGCATTTTGCTGTGATGCCAGGCCTGAAGAAGAGCTCTGTGTGGCTTGAAAGCTTGTCTCTCTCGCCAGAAGAAGTTGGTCCAATAAAAGCTATTCTCTTACCCACCTTGTCTCTCTAAATATCCTGGGACCGACATGGCTACAATTACACTGCACACGTGCAAGTTCTTTGGCAGATACAGGAGAAATGCTTTGATCCTGTGAACCCAGCTTTATTTACCAGGGCACAAATAAGAGCTGTAGGTGGTGCATGGTTTAAAATCTCCCCAGATGCGCATTAAACAGCAAAGGCCATACAATAGGTATAATATTGCTATGTCCCCACAAACAAGAATCGGGGGACTACTAAAATTGGAAATGATTTTTCCCACCTCTGATCTGGCACTTCAGTAAAGATGTGTACTGCAGAATCCTGCATGGTACTAATTTCAACAAAGCAGGAGGCAGGCAATTTAGTAGATGGGAATGATGTGAATCCAAAGCAGATTCATTACAGCTGAGAACAGAGTTATGTTAAAAATACATTAGCTGTTCTTTGTTACTGCTACAGTGTTCCTTAAAGTATTTATTTCCCATTCAGCCTGTCTTTCCTGTTGATTTTTAACATTGCATAATAAAATCCAACTAAAGAGAGCAAGGACAGTTCCCTCTGCTCACTTGGGAGAGGCTTTTATAATAAAGCACAGTTAGATAATTTAGCACAGCATTAGTGAGCTAAAGCTAGAGCAAAAAAGTGTTGCTCAGATTTGGCCCCCTGGCCTGAAGTTTGTCAGTTCATCCTTTAGATGAGTTACTAAATAAAAGGCATTTTTTGACAGGCTATACTGGCCCTTCGCTGTTCAAATAGAGAACCTATCTGGGCTGAAAGAACCCCTCCCCAACCTGCTCCCTGGGAAAAAAAATGCTACCCCTCAATCTACTGCAAAGAGGCATGCAGGGTCAGCAGGGGTTAAACAGTTAGATATGCTTGGCAAGTAATCCTCGTTAACCTGCCAATTACCCAGCAGGATGTAAATCACCTGCTGATTTTTCCAGGGAAGGGGCTGGGAAGCCACTGAAAGAAGCCAGAGAGCTAATAATAAGAGCTGCTACAAAGGGGATTTCTCTGTTTCAGATGGTTGTTTCCATTAGCTTTTACTTGCTGCAGTTTAATAGTGACTGAATCAGTACTGGGCATGGAACCCTAGGCAGAAAGGTCATTTGTGTGTCTTATGTTTTTCTGTTAAAGCCCTAAATAAAAACGACATCTGAGAAAGAGCTGGAAACTTTGGCCTGAATTTCAGAAGAGTTCCTGTTAAAGTCAATGGGAGTTTTGGGTACCCAGCTCCTCTGTAAATCAGGCTCCTCATCCTTGAACAAAGTGTCCAGACTTTCTCTGAACATGGGGATAACAGCCTAGGTTCTGTTACTCTCTTGTACTCCAGCTTTGGTGACTCTTCCTCCCTCCAAATGTAAGGTAATCATCACGGGCCACTTTTCCTTGAGAAAGAAGCAGGATAATAGCAATATCCAGCTAAGATTCTCTCTCCGAGTGATAACCATTGGAGACGTGAAGACGGATCCTATTACAAGCCTTTCAAACCTGCCGATCTGGGTTCAGGTCTAGATTGTGCTGTGGTTAATGAAATGTGTTTGTTAGTCTCATCCGAATCTTTAATGGACTGTTATCCGCATACACTTCAGCGTGACTGGTAGCCTGCTCAGGACTAGAAAATAGAAGGGGAGGGTTTGAGGTGTATATGCTGAGCTGTGGGAGGAAGAAGGAAGGTTTATATATCTCATAGCAGCATTTTGCCTAGTTCTGAATATTGCTGTGCAAGTCCCTTATTTTCCACTTCTTCCACATCTCATCCCTTACGAAAAGCCATAGCATCCTAGTGATCTTCCATAAGGCAGTAGAGGGCTAGAAGTGGCTCCCTCCAGACTCAATCCACCTGCAATTTTTGAGTGTGATGGAAGGATGCTAGAGAGCAGAATGGGGTGCTGTGATTTACTGTCCGTTTTCCTACACAGGGAGAAGATGTTCCAGGATGAAGGACTGATTAACATTGGAACCTATTTTAAATGGGCCCTGTTTAGCAAAGTGCTTTAATCACATTCCTGACTTCAAGCACATAAATAGTCCCATTGATTTCATTGGGATTGCGCACATGCTGAATGTTAGGCCTGCGCTTAAGTGCCTTGCAGAACCGGGGCCCATACCACCTATCCCTGCAATGATTGACAGAGACAGGGGAGTCATGGCCTTTCGATGTCCAGTATGCACCCTCTTTGTTCTGAACTCAGTAACACCTGCTACGTGCTGGTCCTCCTCACTGCTGATGTAAGGACTGGGTGTGCTAATTTCCCATTAGGACCAAGTTGTTGACATTTGTACAGAAATCTAAAAAGTTGATTTTGGCACCAGGGAGAGAGAGAGTCATCAAAATGTCACTGATGACCATGATGAATTGCCACTCTCCATGGGCAGATGCTGCTGCCTGAGGCTACAAATCCTCAAAGAGCCCTCTGAAAAAGCTCCCGCCCATGACTCATAAACTCTTAACACAATGTAGTTTGGCGACCTTTGATAAACTTTAATAGCTTCAAAGTGATGTTTGCAGCAAAGGTGTGAAGCAGGCTGCTGGGGACCTCATGGAAATTTAATCCGATTCCACATCTCTTAAACTGGTTTTTTGTGGGCTCTGTTTGTTTAATCTCTACTCATCTTGATGAATTTCTTTATCTATAATTCATTAATGTATTTGTCACTTCTCTATCCATCTGTGCATTCACCTATCAATTTGCTCATCACCTATCTGCCCGTCTGTCTGCCACCTATTAATTTTTGTCACCAATTTACTCTTACCACTATGTAATATTTCATATACAATGCTGGTCATTTATCCATCCCTACCCCTCATTCTGGGGATTGTTATATCTGTGCCATATAGCTGTACATCTGTCTGCCTAATTGCTCTCCCTTACTCCCCATCTTCTTATCATTATGTAGGTGAGTAATACTCTTGTATTATTAAGGATATTAGGGAGGAGCAGTAGTTATAGGTTCTCTTTCAAACCCATTAGTCAATAAAAGGAACTAAATAAATAATAGTGTCCCACACCATTGCCTAAATGATATTGCTTCCTACTAGGCACATGGGAGTTTCAGCCTGCTTGTTCTTTAATTAAAAGTAAGTTTTCAGCTGCTTCTTTTATCATCAGAATTTTGTATCACCTTGAAATGAAGGCTCTGGCGTTGTCTTTTAAATTATTGAGCACTGGCTGACTGGGGGAGTTGAGTTTGGAGTATACATTAATCTTCTTAACTACCCTCATCAAACAGACTGTCCAGCCTGCCATGGATTCCATACTCATCTTCTCCCCCACCCTTTTGTTTGCTCACCAGTATATATAAAACATGAATATAATATGGGTGCATGCTTCCTAATTGTTGGGCCACAGAATTATGTATTCTTTGTGTCCTGGCGTTTTCCAAGGTCAAGTCTAACACATTGAGTCAGTGTAGAGAGCTGTTCCTTTGCCACTCTGTTAGCAGAAATTGCAGTTGAAAACAGAGTTGCTGTGGGAGTCATTGCAGATCTTCTGAGAAAATTTTGTACGGCTTCCTTTTTATTTTTTCCCAACCTCTCTGATTTGTAGATCTAAAAAAATTAACACTTCAAGTGGAGCTGAACTCCTTTGCAACCTTAGGAGCTATTAAAACTTTCTTATTAAAACCAAAAACTTTAGAAAGGTATGCATGTCAGTGTAGTCCAAGTATTAGCAAACGTTATTGTATCTGTTCCTAAAATAAGTAGTTACAAAGGCCACCTGGAGGTCCAGGGGTAGAATAAGGATGGGTGAGTTATCTGAACTAAAAGAGAGAGGCTGAGCTAATAGCTAGAGCTAAGTGAATAATTGGACAGGAAAGATAGTCTTGTAGTTAAGGCAACTGGTCTGGGACCCTGAAGAGCTGGGTTCAACTACTAGTTCTGCCACAGACTCACTATGTGACTATGGGTAAGTCCCTTTATTATACCATTGTGTTTCAGTTCCCTGTCTGTGAAATGGGGATATTACTACTACATATTTCCCTCCCTTTGTCTTCCTTGCCTATTTAGTTTGCAAAATCTTTGAGGCAGGAGTTGTCTCTTCCTATGCGTTTGTACAATATATAACACAATTGAGCCATGATCTTGGTTGGCACCTGTATGTGCTCTCTCACTATACAAATAAATAATCATTTATAACAAATACATTTTCAAATTGAGCCTCTTTTTCCTCTTACAGGTCACAGTTTCCTCAAAATTATTGGTTATGTGAATGTATTCAAACAGTTGTTCTCAGTGGACTGATTAGGCACTGTATTGGAAATTAGCTGTACTGTTTAATTGTGCTTGGTCGGATAAGTCCTATGGCATTGTTTCTTTTCTCTAAGTGGATAAGTGTGCAGATACTTTTGGTGCACATGCTATCCTGAGTGAATTTTGAAATTTTGTTAACAAACATAACCTTTAAATTTGCTTCTTGCAGAGATTCATGCTAATAAAATGACTCTATCTAAGGTAATTATATGGGCCCCATTAATATAGCAACTGAACATCTCACAGTCCTTGATGTATTTCTTCTCACAGGTGACTGGGCAACAAAATATCAGATGAAATTCAGTGTTGATATATGTATAGTAATGCACATTGGAGAACACAATCCCAGCTATACATACAAAATGATGGAGTCTAAATTAGCTGTTATCACTCAAGAAAGAGATCTTGGAGTCATTGTGGCTAGCTGTCTGAAAACATCTGCTCAATGTGCAGCAGCAGTCAAAAATGCTAACAGTTAGGAACCATTATGAAAGGGATAGATAAGACAGAAAATATCATAATGCCTTTATATAAATGTATGGTACATCCACATCTTGAATACTGTGTGAAGATCTGGATGCTGCATCTCAAAAAAGATATATTGGAATTGGAAAAGGTACAGAGAAGGGCAACTAAAATAATTAGGGATATGGAAGAGCTTCCATGTGAGGAGAGATTGAAAAGACTAGGACTTGGAAAAGAGACGACTAAGGGGGGATATGATAGAGATCTATAAAATCTTGACAGATTTGGAGAAAGTGAATAAGGAAATGTTATTTACTCCTTCACATAATACAAGAACCGGGGGTTACCCAATGAAATTAATAGACAGTAGGTTTACAACAGACAAAAGGAAATACCTCTTCACACAATGCACAGTCAACCTGTGTAACTCTTTGCCAGGGGATGTTGTGAAGGCCAGAACTATAACAGGGTTCAAAAAAGAACTAGATAAATTCATGGAGGATAGGTCCATCAATGGCTAATAGCCAGGATGGGCAGGGATGCAACACCATGCTCTGCATGTTTGCCAGAAGCTGGGAGTGGATCACAGACAATGGAGCACTTAAGGATTACCTGTTCTGTTCATTCCCTCCAAAGCACTTGGCATTGGCTGCTGTCGACAGGATACTGGGCTAGATAGACCATTGGTCTGACCCAGTATGGCCATTCGTATGAGGTAGGAAAGTGCTGTTATTCTTATTTTACAGATGGGGAATCGAGGCACAGGGACTCTGTGGCAGAGCAGACAATTGAACCACTCTCTCCCAAGTCTTAGATCAGTGTTCTAACCACTGGACCACTCTCACAGATATCAAGTGGGATTTCCCACATCCTGCACTGCCATCCTGTTATAATTGCAGAATTAGCCCTTGAACCCTTTTGCATTTGGGAATATTCTTTATATGGTTTAATATTTCTCTTTTTTTTCCCCAAAGCAACTAGTTCCTTTGTCGTATGGCGGCATGGAAGTTCAGAGTTCAGAGTTCATAAAGCACAGTTTGCTCAGTGGCAAAGCCCCTCCCACACAGCCATTCACTCTTCAAAGCATGCTTCAGCCACAGGATTGCTGGCCAAACTCTTCTGCTACTTTTCTGACAGGGGTCATCACCACCCTGCTTCTCATTGGGAGAGTAGGTGGTTATTTATTGTTCAGGGCAAAGCCAACATTAAGTGATGAAACAACAGGGTTTTTTATGAGGAAAAATATGAAAAATGGTACATTCCCTTGTGGGGTAGGATTAATGAGCCAAATTCAGACTTGGTACAAATTGGTATAGCATCATTGAAGTAAAGAGTTATACACCGGACCCTCGCTAGAATGCGGGGTTTGGGATCCATGCGTGGTACCACGATATAGCGAGGGCCGCGTTACCATGGATCCCAATATAAATATTTAAATTTGGGATCCACTGCCTCAACTGTGCTATATGTGAATCTGCGCTATAGCGATGCGCACTCTAGCGAGGGTCCGCTGTACCTTGCTTACACCAGGTCTGAACTTGGCCCCATATGCATCCTCTGTGATACAGTGGTTCTGAATGCAGGGACTTCATTCTCTGTTTCTCTCTCACACTACAGGTTTCATTTTATGCAGGGTCTATAGCTGTTGGCATTTGCTAACATCTAAGAGTACTACACTGAGTGTGTTTTATTCAACAGCTTTTCAAAGCCAGCAAACCTGGACTTCAGGGGGCTTGATGGTATTGGAACTCCACTGGGGGCACTCTTGAAAGAGAGAGAACATCTGAATAGACAGATGCCTTTGCTCCAGTATGCACCTAATTTTAATCCAGCATCCAGATATCTACACTAATCATGCACCTAGGACCCTTGTTGCTCCAACATAGTCTACTTTGCTCTACAGAGTAGAGCTGATAAAGAGGAAAAAATATGGACATGGAGCATATTCCTCATGCCAAGGGAGACGAACCAAGGATTTTGTAGCATCAAATCCAGATCCAGCCTCTTGATCACAGCTGCAACATAATTATAAAGTGACATTCCCTATCAGAGCAATCCAATATAAATGTGCTAGAAATCTATTAATTTTCTTATGAATTAATTTCAGTCAATCCTCAAAGGTTTAAAGAGCCTCTGCCACCTACATGATAGTCTTGGAACTATTTTACCAAACCCCCATCGCTATCAACTCCCACCCAAATTCAGAGTAACCAGGTGTGTTTCCTTGGATTAACCCTTCCCTTAATTACTGATTAGTATCACCAAGGTGTGTGTGTGTGTGTGTGTGTATAAAATAGAAGCTCTTTCCTTTCTAATCAAACCTGACCCTCTTGCCAGTTTCATTCAAGCATATCACAATCCATCATCGTGCAAATGATTTTGATGTCACAAATATGGGATTGTGACATCAAGCAAATGAGTCTGGCAGGAGGATTCGGACTAATTATGAAGCTGAGAGATTAAATAAAATATGCACATATATTGACAATCAGTAAAGATGGAAAAGGAAATGAAGAACAACTACATGATAGTTAAATGGTCCAGATAAAATATATCAAAGTTTGCCTCAGTGGCTCTTTGAATCACCTCTGAGTAATACAGAGGGAACATTTTAGTATGTAGTACAGCACACATCTTGTAGCTTCCTCGCTGAACCTCCCTCTCTCCCATCCTTTTGCAGAGTTTAATTAATTTTATTAGTTTATTTTGGGTGCATGCATATACACATACACTCACTCGTCAAGTTTGGCGTTATTCCCAGTGAATAATGCATAGGGTCTATCTGGAAATTACCAGTATGAAAAGAGTATGGGACCTTTATTTCTGTTCCTTTTTTCCCCCAAGAGCCCATAAGACTAGTGCTATGATCTCTGTATATGTGTGTGTGTTCAAAGGGCCATGATTCAAAGCCCACTTAAATCAGTGGGAGTCTTTATATTTACTTCAGTGTGCTTTAGATTGTGATCCTTATTGTGCATGCATTCATGTACATGCAAATAATTGGTATCATCCATACCTGGAAGCTATTTGGGTGTTCCCCTACCACTGAAATAATATATGTTAATTATCATGAAAGGAAATATTCTTAATGAATAATCTCCCTCCACTCTGTTTGGCCACAGATACCACAAGAATGTTTCCTAAATTGTAAGGGTCAGCAGGAGTGAACAATGAAAAGATCTTATAATATTTTAGTTACCTTATTTTTTCCCCCACAGAAAAAAGATATACTTCATTTTCTTTAATAAAGCAGAGGGGAAAACAGAGTTCTACCAGATGTAGATTTTAGCTCTTAGCTGTCATTTAAAGGAAGTCTATCAAGATTTGTCAGGCCAAAAATCAATTCACGATACTTTGTATTTGTTGTCACTGTCTTGATTCTGTCCAAGGTATTATTTTTCTACTTTTTCCAGTGGCTTGAAATTAAAAAAGGCAAGAACACTGACTGAACCAGTGAAAACAAGTAGACATGGTCTGTAAAAGGTGATAACACCTTTATCTTGTGAAGGAAGATGTTGAGTGTCTCCAATAAGACCAGACCCAATCTTACCCCATTGGAATTTTTGTTCCAGCCAAGAAGAACATTAGGTCCAAATAGCAAGTAATAGCTTCCGAAACCATATTAGTTGACACTGGCTGGACAGTCTAGTCCAATTCCATGTGATTTTATCCACCAACTAGATTGTATCACAATGTGAGATGTTTTCATTCAACTCTGCAGACAAGTGGGAGCAAACGAGATTCAGATGTTGACGACGTCTCCGAACAGCTTAGCTGCTTGGGACTTCAAAGAAACGCCTCTCTGTCTGCATCATAGCGAAGACTTCAAACGTTCTTGGTTGGACTCAGTCAGGCTTGGGCTACAACCTCTGCCACCAGAGCTCTAGTTATCTTCCTTCCTGCTTCATCTGTCTCAGGCCATCTGTATACCACAGTGTCCTGTGATGGTATCATAAGGAAGGAGGTCTCATACTGCTGAGTCTTCCTTGCCCACCTGAACAAGGATGGAAGAATCTACCACATGCCTCATGCTGCGCCGGGTCTTAGTATCCTCAGCTCCTGATAGCATAGGTCTAGCTTCTTAGAGGTCTGTTACAGGGATGGAGCCACTGTCGCCGCAGGTGCATGTGTTGATATCTAGCCCAGTCCTTCACAATCATATACATAAGACCCTACTTCCCTTCAATCCCCAAGAACTCCCATCCTCACCCACGTGCTCTGCCACTCAACCTCCCTCAGGTCTCTTACTTCCATGAAACTGGGGGAGTTTGTCCTACCTTTCTCCCCTTCCCTACATACTGATTCCCACTCTACTCCTTACTAATGGGATGGCCATCATAACCCTATGACGGCAGAGGAGTGGGACAAGACACAACCAAAAATATCCTAACTAAACCACTCTCTGGTCCATGAAAATAAAATCGGAAACCTCCCCTCAACCTAACAATAGAAGCCACAACATCCTAATGCTTCCCTTTCTCTCTCTCAGGGACCAAAAGCTCCCCCCGGCCCTTCACTTCTCCCTTTCCTTTAAAATAACCACTCCTTCCCTTTCACCCTGTATCACAGGTGTAAAAACAACAAAAAATTCCCTCAAAATTGATCCCCTTTCCTTCAGTAACACTCCCCTCTCCCCCAAGCAATCTAATATTGACGCATGGGCTTAGTTAGCAGCTGACCTCCTTACATATAGCCTTGGTAAGGCTGGCCCAGAGCTTTTTAAAATATTGCTTCTGTGGTCAGGAGGCTGCTGCTTTTCCATAAACACCCCCAGCCATGCATTTTTAATGCTTTACAAGAATCCTTGAGGGGAGGAGAACAAGCACAAAGTGAGGGAACTTGCAAGGTATCTTGATTTATCCTGATATTCTTAATGGTGAGTCAATGCGGTTTTGAACATTTTGTTTTTGAAATTACAGAATCCTGATAAAATTTAAAAACCAAACAGAAAGATAATTTTTTCCTTCTTGCAATAATTTAAAAAAATAATTTTCTGTGTTATCAACACAAAGATGATTTAATTAAATTTACGTGAAGATTCAGTGATAGAATCCCAGCCTTGCCTTGCCTTGGAGCATTTATTTAATCCTATTTTACCTGCCTGATAATTACTTTCTTAGATCTGTCCTTGAATTAGCCACCAAATTAGCTTAGAGGACTTGGAGAAAGAGAGGAGGGGAGAAAATCGTTCAAATTAGTTAATAATTTATGATCAGCTGCAGAGTCGGCCCTCATCCAGTCTTTCTGAAGGGGGAGCCTTCCCATCTGTCACAAAATAAAATGGCATTTGGTACTTTTCTTTTCTGAGAGCTGATCTAAATCTGATAATGATATATGGAAGACCTATGCTCCTTCACCAAACCAGATAAATGATCTTTTTTTAATGCCTTAGTGACTTATGTCACAGGTTACATAAATCTTCTCTTCCTACAATGCATGCGTGCAAGCGGGCTTCTCCTTTCTCCTCATTGATTTTATAATGTTAAACAGGAAAGTGTTTATTTTCCTTTCACAGAAGGCAGGAGGTGAGTTCCTCTTTGTGTGGTGATAATTAATGGAAGGTGGTCCCAGCATTTAATCTAGGCCACGGGAGTTTGTTGCTACGAGCTCCTTGTTTGCAATTTATGGGCTGAATCCAGGTGGCAGAATAACAGCCTTATTTTCAATCACCATCGCACCTCATTCTAGATGTGAAGAAATCAACTTCTTGTGTTCTTTTTTTAATGATGATTGTTTATGCTTTTATATTCTGAGGGGGCACGTGTATCAGTCAAAATGACCCTAGGTCTCAGATTGATTTTTATAAAGCCCCATTAACAGTCTGATTTTACACACTGAACGCAGTGAGCAGAATCATATAAATTAGAGCTGGAATCAACTTTATAAAAAGATGTATAGATCCCCTGAACTCTGAGGGCAGGGAAGGTGCTAATTCAGGCTCAGGGAGAGGAAGGAAGTAGGCTACCTGGGCTCAGTTACAGATCCATCCATAACATCAAGGGAATGGGAGTTCTTCCAGAGAACCCTGGGAAGGATTCCATTCACACAGATTGAAGAAGCCTGCTAGTGACCAGACTGGAAATTAGAGCCAATTAGTGTGGATAAAAATATCCATGGACAGTTGGTTTCACTGGGGATGGATGGATTAAGCCACTCTGAGATTGTTGAGACTGAAGGGGACTTCATAAATTGTTCACCCACTCATAAACCGCAAAGAAAGAAAATAAACCTTTGCCAATGAACCAAAATTAAAATGGTCAGTGTGGTTTCTTAAAGGGACAGAGGTGGTTGATGGAGGTCTCCAATGGAGAAGTTACAGTCCTACCCAGTAGGTATTCTAGTCCATCCTGACTGGCAGTACGTTGCATTTTCTAGAGGTTAGACCAGTCTAGTTTTAAATGTCCCACCCCAAGTGATGGATGCTTCTAAGGTGAACTCTTGGCTCTACTGAAGACAACAGGAGTCAGGATTTCACCTCTAGCGTGTACTAGATCTCACTGAAATCCAGCCTAAATCTTCACTGTGATATTTCATTCTAGTATTCCTGCTTATCCCCTGGTTCTGCCCTTTCCCTTCTTGGTGTTTACAACTTTAAGGTCTTCTCTGTACAAACACTTAGTTCGCAGCAAGCAGGGGTGTAAATCTACCCCACTAGACTGTTGTGCACTGTGTCTGTGTGGACCCTGCTGACGCTCACTAGAAGTCCCACAGTGAGATTAAAACACACTAGAGAACTTTTGGTGCATGGCAGCAAGGCCCAACCGGACACTTAGTATACAGCAAGTTAGATTTACACCTCCACTTGCTGCAAACTAAGTGTTTTGTAAAAACAAAGTCTTTGTTATATTTAGATTCTTGTGTTCCCCCCACCCATAAATTATCATTGGTTTATCTACTTAGTCAAGTCATACATATGTTTAGCTCTTTAAACTTTCCTCATAATGTCATATTGTTTCTGTTCTCTGTACTCCCTCCAAACCATCAGTACCTTTCTGCTAATGAGGTGCCCAGTACTGAATGCAGTCTTTCAGGTATAGCTGCACCAGCACCTTATACAGAGGAACTGTTCCCTGCCTGATTTCTCAGGTGATAACGTTGCATATTTCACCCAAATTTGCATCAACCTCCTTTGCTGCCTGCTTGCATTACAAACGTATGCCTAAACTTCTCTATCATCCCAGGTGTCCCTTCAGCCCAGGGCAGTGGAACTGCGGGGGAGGGGTGCAGCAGCATCTTGGCTTGAAGCAATAACAGCAACTGAGTGTACTGCTTCTATCATGCACAGGGTTTGCGGTTTTGTTCAATGGCTTTCAGCACCTCCACTATAAAAATTGTTCCAGCCCCCTTGCTACTTTCCTTGTTTCTCCTTCCCATTAACTATTAAACACATGCACCAATAAAGTACAATTCTTAAAGAAAAAGAGCAATAAAATAATCACAGCTGGAAAATGGAAATCAACAGTCTAGAACAGGTGAGCTTTTTACCCGTTAGGTATTAAATATTCGAGGCATTCTTAGTTTTCAAGTTTAGGGCTATGCTACTTAACAGCCATAACTCCAAAGATTCCAGTTTTACCCTGGAAACTTGGCCAAGCACAGTATAGTATTGATCAGACTTGAAGTGAGAACTTAATGCTGCACTTTTTTCACGCCACTGCTCTTTGTTGAACCCCTGGTGACACCTGTGGTGCTTCCTTTGGCATGTACTTTTTATGATCTGTGAATTCATATTGAATTGTTGCTGCCTTTCAGGACTTTGTGCCATCCCCTTTCTTTGCTGCAAAAGTATTTAATGGGTTTCAAACGGTAATTCATACTGATTATTGAAGGTATGGGGGTCTACTAGATCCGCTGCTCTCCTTTGAAAGAGACGCCACCTCAGCCTTACACCACATGCCAATAAGGAGTGACATATCCTGTGTACATTTTTTGAGATTTTTTTGTTCAGCTGAGGCAGAGCCAATTAACTTTAACTTGTGATAGCACTTTGAACGCAAAGAGGGGTCATCATGTGGACCTTCTGCCAGTAACTGTTATGTAATCTAACTAATAGGTTCACTTTTTAAGGAAGAGTTTATAGTGCCCGCTTGCAATTGTGCTATGAGTGTTAGCCAAGGCTAGTTGCAAATTCTACAACTTTCTCTTTTTATATTGCTTTCCCTGTTGGCCCTATGTCAATAACCAGGGAAATGAGCAATAGGGATTTATGCTCACTTGACTCCTTGTTCTTACCCTTTTTGATTTGAAAAATACATCCTGACATGAGTTGGATAGATAACCCATAAAAATTGTTTTACTGCATCATAAAGGGAATGCTGCTTACATTTCATGCATTAGAGGATAAGAGGATTAATTGGTACAGTGGCTTTTTGCCTTTTGAATGCTTTCTTGCAAGGGTTGCACGGCTGGGGTCCAGGATCTATGATGTCATAAGAATTTCTGGTGCTTTTACTTTGTTTGTTTGTTTATTGCGGAGGTGCAGAGGTTTCTTTCCTCTGGTGCTTTTGATGCACCATCTTGGACTCTGTGACAGCATTGTTTAAAGAGAGACTAAAATCCTCTTTTTCAAAAAATCACTCTTTTGTTTAGCGCCGTTACTAATAACATTATAGTCACTTCAATACCAAAATGTGTTTTCAGATTGAATTAGTTGTCACAGAGTTTGCAGCCTTTGCGGGGGGTGGGGTGGCTAAAGATATGTGAAGATGTAGAGTTTTTGACATCCTGGTTCACGTGCATCAGCAGAAGAACAGCATCTTACTCATATGTGCACTGGACCAGATCCTCAGCTGGTGTAAAATGGCATAACCTCATTAACTTCAGTGGAGCCTATGACCGTTTAACCCAATAGAGCATCTGGCCCAAAGATTTAAATTGCATTACCCTTGATTTTTACCAGTGTGAGGGGAGAATCAGGCCCTGTATTATTATACAAATATTTTAATGTATTATGTTAATATTCATGTTAATATTATTACAGATCAATATATTTCTTCAAATACACACCCTCTATGCTCTCTGTTCTTCTCACAACAGACCCTCCATGGCCAGCAACGGCTTCCCTCTTGTCCTTTCCCCCAAAAATTTGCTGTAGACCTTTTCCCCACCCCTTCCTCAAAACAAAATACAAAAATAGCTTCAAAACTTCCTCGGTTCTGGTCTGGGCTCTGACCGCACTCTGCTTGATCTCATTCCTTATCCTTATCCCAACGGTACTACCTGCAAGATGCATCCAATTCCTCCCATGGCATTATACATTTACCCTGCCCCTCTTCCCAGTAGACAGACAGTCCTGTGGTGACCAGTCTCCACCTCAGCATCTCTCTCAAAAGTAAGACTGATAATTACCCTCCAAGCTTATTACTCTCCTAGGTTGAGGCTTCACCATACTTCTTCCCCCTGTCTACGTCAGACTTCAAGGGGAAAGAGCGGGTATAAACTATGGGTCCCCAACTCTCCATAGCTAGAATAGCAGCTGTTGGGCTGTCATAGGTGAACAGCAGATGAGCCTACTCCTCCATCTTATTGGATCTCATTTACATGCAGGAATGGATCATGTGGTCCTACCCCTCCGGCCATGTGCTGCTGCAAATAACTACCCAAAGGGGGGGGGGGGTTTAATTTTACTAATTTCTCGTCTAAAAGGGTTTGCAGTGTGCCTTTTTAAACAGCAGAGTTTCAGTTTTCTGTAAGTTCCTACTGCAAGCTCACTCTGTATATAGGCAGCACTCCCACCTGCTGGTGCTCTTTGGTTTATCTCTTCATTTACTGCTGTGACTAAAACCAGCTCAGAGTTCTTAGCCACCTTCTGTTTCCTACAGCCATTGGCAGTGAATGTCAGACAGCACACTTCGGGCTTTTTCTGATGACATTTGTAATGCTGGGGCTAGAGTGGACAGGCTCGGCTGAGTAAGAACCTATATGTCTTCTCTTGGAAGCACAGTGGTAAATACTTTGGGTAGATTTACCGTAACTCTGCATCTCAATAACATCCATTTAGCCAAGTCTCAAAGTGCAACAATTCATAGCCTTTGCCTGCCCACCGCCTCCAAAATGGAAGGGAAGTCTAGAAATGGCCATCAACACCAGCAGCGAATTCTGCTTCTGGAGTGTCTCTCATGAGATCTGGTTGCATAAAGCTTGTGGGTGAGGACAGTATGAGCCAAACAGTTTCATAAGCTTTTGCAGATAACAGGTGAGGCAGACTACAGTCTGATGAAACTAAAAGATGAGTCGAAAGAATAGTAAATATGGCAGGCGACCAGCTTGGCTTAATGGTGAAATCCTAGCGGATCTTAAACATAAAAAAGAAGCTTACAAGAAGTGGAAGGTTGGACATATGACCAGGGAAGAGTATAAAAATATTGCTCGGGCATGTAGGAATGATATCAGGAGGGCCAAATCGCACCTGGAGCTGCAGCTAGCAAGAGATGTCAAGAGTAGCAAGAAGGGTTTCTTCAGGTATGTTGGCAACAAGAAGAAAGCCAAGGAAAGTGTGGGCCCCTTACTGAATGAGGGAGGCAACCTAGTGACAGAGGATGTGGAAAAAGCTAATGTACTCAATGCTTTTTTTGCCTCTGTTTTCACTAACAAGGTCAGCTCCCAGACTGCTGCGCTGGGCATCACAAAATGGGGAAGAGATGGCCAGCCCTCTGTGGAGATAGAGGAGGTTAGGGACTATTTAGAAAAGTTGGACGTGCACAAGTCCATGGGGCCGGACGAGTTGCATCCGAGAGTGCTGAAGGAATTGGCGGCTGTGATTGCAGAGCCATTGGCCATTATCTTTGAAAACTCGTGGCGAACGGGGGAAGTCCTGGATGACTGGAAAAAGGCTAATGTAGTGCCAATCTTTAAAAAAGGGAAGAAGGAGGATCCTGGGAACTACAGGCCAGTCAGCCTCACCTCAGTCCCTGGAAAAATCTTGGAGCAGGTCCTCAAAGAATCAATCCTGATGCACTTGCATGAGAGGAAAGTGATCAGGAACAGCCAGCATGGATTCACCAAGGGAAGGTCATGCCTGACTAATCTAATCGCCTTTTATGATGAGATTACTGGTTCTGTGGATGAAGGGAAAGCAGTGGATGTATTGTTTCTTGACTTTAGCAAAGCTTTTGACACGGTCTCCCACAGTATTCTTGTCAACAAGTTAAGGAAGTATGGGCTGGATGAATGCACTATAAGGTGGGTAGAAAGCTGGCTAGATTGTCGGGCTCAACGGGTAGTGATCAATGGCTCCATGTCTAGTTGGCAGCCGGTATCAAGTGGAGTGCCCCAAGGGTTGGTCCTGGGGCCGGTTTTGTTCAATATCTTCATAAATGATCTGGAGGATGGTGTGGATTGCACTCTCAGCAAATTTGCGGATGATACTAAACTGGGAGGAGTGGTAGATACGCTGGAGGGGAGGGATAGGATATAGAAGGACCTAGACAAATTGGAGGATTGGGCCAAAAGAAATCTGATGAGGTTCAATAAGGATAAGTGCAGGGTCCTGCACTTAGGATGGAAGAATCCAATGCACCGCTACAGACTAGGGACCGAATGGCTAGGCAGCAGTTCTGCGGAAAAGGACCTAGGGGTGACAGTGGACGAGAAGCTGGATATGAGTCAGCAGTGTGCCCTTGTTGCCAAGAAGGCCAATGGCATTTTGGGATGTATAAGTAGGGGCATAGCGAGCAGATCGAGGGACGTGATCATTCCCCTCTATTCGACATTGGTGAGGCCTCATCTGGAGTACTGTGTCCAGTTTTGGGCCCCACACTACAAGAAGGATGTGGATAAATTGGAGAGAGTCCAGCGAAGGGCAACAAAAATGATTAGGGGTCTAGAACACATGACTTATGAGGAGAGGCTGAGGGAGCTGGGATTGTTTAGCCTGCAGAAGAGAAGAAAGAGGGGGGATTTGATAGCTGCTTTCAACTACCTGAAAGGGGGTTCCAAAGAGGATGGCTCTAGACTGTTCTCAATGGTAGCAGATGACAGAACGAGGAGTAATGGTCTCAAGTTGCAGTGGGGGAGGTTTAGATTGGATATTAGGAAAAACTTTTTCACTAAGAGGGTGGTGAAACACTGGAATGCGTTACCTAGGGAGGTGGTAGAATCTCCTTCCTTAGAGGTTTTTAAGGTCAGGCTTGACAAAGCCCTGGCTGGGATGATTTAACTGGGAATTGGTCCTGCTTCGAGCAGGGGGTTGGACTAGATGACCTTCAGGGGTCCCTTCCAACCCTGATATTCTATGATTCTATGATTCTATAAAAGCCCTTCAGCTGCCAGGAAGTGAACCAAAGAGATGTTCCGGACATCAGAACCGGTGGACTTTTGCCCTCTGTTGCTTTCTACCCATGTAACATCAACATTATCCAGAGAGCAAACTCCAAGTAATGAAGTCTAGGTCTCTCCTCCTCTGTCTCACTAAATGCCACTTGGAGCAAGTGCCTTTTAATTTGACAGTAAAATCAATGAGTGAAATATTACAGAGTTGAATGAGATGGTGTGCAGAATTCATTAGGAGAGTTGTTGCCTTCCACTGGACAGCAAGTCTTTCCCCGTCCACTCTTCTTCCCCTTATCAACAACATATCCACCTACTGACATTTGCACCTTCTCTAACTCTCTCACCTATTTGCTTTTAAACTTTAACCCTTTTATAACACTTTAAAGTCTCACTGGCTCAGAGTGGTGGAATAGAATTCTGCTCTCCTGTGAGTTGTTTGGATCATATTTTTCATCTGTTTGTCTCAATTAAAGCAAGACCTGTGCTAGTGGAATAATTAGAGAGAGAGAGAGAGAGAGAGCTTGAAGGAGCTGATTTTCATAGCACTTGGTTCTTTTCTTACTCAGTCAACATTAGCTCCCTCCTCTTTGCTGTGGTGTTCCTCAAGATGAAAGGAACCGTTAAGCACTAAGCAAATAAACAGGAAAGAATGAGAAATGCCAGTGATAAGATGGAGGTTAGGTAACCAGCCTAAAAATCTCTAGAGCCATCAGCAAACATTTATTTGCAAAAGTCTGAAGATTTTTTTCCCTTCTTCTAAAGAATAATTTGATTCTTTGTCAGGAAATATTAACCACTTCATCGTCATTTTATAGATGTGCGCCTTACCTGGAGTGACCAGCTGAGAGATCACAATAAATAGTAATAAATATTTAATAGCAACAAATAGTATGTATAGTGCCTTTCATCCCAGGATCTCCAGGTGCTTTACAGTTCAAGGTAAGTATTGGTATCACCTTGCCTGCCTTGACTCGACAAGTGCTTACATTGTGTAAGGTCATTGCTTGTCAGTGCAAGTGTGAGCTGAGATGGTAGGTGGTGGCATTTAGAGTTAAGTGCTAGACACGGTCCTCTTATTGAGAGAAATATGTCTCAACCCCCTTGCCCTATTACTTTCTCTTTCTCAAGAGTGCAGGATAAAAAGACTATCTGAGTTTGGATGAAAAATGGTCATGTCAGGACTCAAGTATGATCCTCAGCCTGCAAGTTAGGCATGCATCCTTCTGCAGCAGACGAGTTAACTTGCAGCACTTCTCATTAGTGCAGGATCCGGTTCCCCATCCTGCTCATCACCTATTCTCTTGTGCTAATAAGCTCAACACTTCTGTAGCTAGCCTCTGCAGGATCAAGCCCTTTTACAGATGGAGATACTGAAGCACCATAAGGATGTGACTTAGATTACACAACAAGTCAGTAGCAGAATGAGGAATAGAACCCACATTTCCTTACTCTAATCTCTATGCCATTCTGCTTCCTTTTTTTTTTTTCCTTTGTGTAACCTCTGCTTTGTTCCATCAAGCAGAAGTATGCCCTATACCATGGAATAGAGATACAAGACAGAAGAATGTTGTCTGGTTGAGCCTGTAGTGCAGCAAACCCACTTCATGATGTGCAAATGGGAGCAACTGTGTTCAACTGTTAGCAATGGACAAACGTTTACCGCTTTAAAATGACTAGCTAATTTAGACAATATTCGGCGAGTTTTTGGAGTCGTCCTTAATGCCAGATCATAAAAAGATCAATTTCTCTTGTTATCACTAAATGCAGAGGAAAGCCATTGATAGGCTAGGGTGAAACTTTCTATTTCAAGTTCTGTCCCATATGGACTGTGGCCCTGTGATGGGATATATCTACCCCGCACTGGGCCAGAGGGGGCTAACCCCATGCTGTGGGATGAGGAAGCCATGCTCCCTACCCCCTGCTGGGCATGCTCTATCTGGGACCACGGTATAAGAGGGAGCAGCTCAGCTCAGTCTGGGCTGGTAGCCGACGAGAACAGGCTCCTGTTTGGAGAGAGCCTGATCTCCCAGATGCTGATGCCAGCCAGGTTGGAATGCCGACAGGACCCCAGCCGAGGCCAATGGACATGAAGCAGCAGGTGCCAAGGAAACTCCCACGTTGGAAGAAGGAGTAGGAAGCAATGTGGGGAATGGGACAGTAGTGACGGGTGACCAAGATTGAGCAACAAAATATCAGTTTCCTAGGAACCTGGTGAAGGGTGGGCCCGGGTTTTCTTACCCTCTCTGACCCAGGGCAAGCACCGCCGATGGTCGGGGAAGTGAATTGGGCTGTCGAAGGCCACAACATAGGCTGTGGCTTCTAGGCTTTACTGTCCTGAGATCTGGGACAGCCCTAATGACTCTGGCCATTGGGCCATACTGCCCCGGGAAGACAGGCGATTACATAGACTTCGGCCACTAGGCCTTACTGTCCTGAAGCCCAGGCCTACCTTAGAGACTTGGTCCATGGGGCCATACTGCCCTAAGGGGTATACCTACCTTGCAACAGGCCCCCAGTTCCTTAAATGGTTAACTGCTCTTTACACCAGCGCAAAAGTAGCTTTGCAAGTTAATGGAGTTAAATCTCCCCTTTTTGAATTACACAGAGGACTAGACAAGGATTTCCATTGTCCCCTTTACAATTTTGCACCGGCTATGTAGCCTTTTGCACAGAGGATAAGGAACAATGGATCCATCACAGGCATAAAACTTGCAGGAACACATCAGAAAATAACATTAGATGCAGTTGATGTAATATTATTTTTATCTAAACCAAATGTTTCCTTAAAATTATTTTCTAAAGAAATCCAGGACCTTGGAAAAGTATTTGGATTTAAAGTAAATTATGCCAAATCTGAAATGTTAGCTATAAATTTGCCAGACTCTGAAAAGTCACTTCCCCAGAAAACATTTGGGTACAAATGGGTGAAAAAATTCTACAAGATACCTGGGAATTCAAATCTCAAACAACCTAAAAGAGCTCTATGGTTTAAATGTCAATCCGTTACTTTGGCAAATGAAAAAAATATCTGAAGTGCTGGGGGAAGTATGCAATTTCCTGGTTGAGAAGAATAGCCATGGTCAAAATGAATATTCTGCCAAGCACATCTTCCTTGTTTCAAAATCTTTCTGTGATTATCCCAGATAAAACCCTCGCAGGAATACAGAGGGTGTTGTTTGAATTTATATAAAATAAGAAAAGACCAGGAATGAGAGCTGACACTTTGAACAGAGGCATTAAATAGTTTGTACTAGCTGTTCCAAATATTCTATGGTGCGCTCAAAGCAGTAGTGGATTGGGGGTGCTCTGACCTTACCAAATACTAGGTCTTTATTGAACAAGAAAATTGCAGGATTTCAAAATATCAGTGGGCTACCATGCATTAATAAAAAATCACACCTGCCAGAAATTTACACACATCCTTTAGCAGAGGCTACTCTGTGGGTTTGGGATAGACTAAAGGAAAAATCAGTGCTTTTCCCTCTCTAATGACACCCATTGCAAATAATCCAGATCTTAACCCAAATTGCAAACCAGAGAGTTTCAAAATGAGCCATGGAATACGCACAGTTGGCCAGCTATTCAATAAAGAAACTTTTCTAACTTATCTAGAGATCAGAACTAACTTTAACTGGCATACTCTCCCTTGGTACCAGTACTTTCAAGTCAGGCATTATCTTTCTGAACTTTCTAGAAAACCTATTTTATAAGAAATATAACTTTAATAGAAGCGATTGCGTCTGGTCAATTAGGAAACAGAAAAAATTATAACTAATTGATATCAATCTTTACAGACAGCCTACCTAACAAAAAAGTGTCCATATATGACATGCTGGGAATAGGATGTGGCTAGACAAATTACCCCAGAGGAATGGGGTTTGAGCTGGAAAAGAGGATCAGCACAATAAAAGAACATTTCTTTCAGATATAGTTTCAATGGTATCTCACACCAGTCAGGTTAAAAAACAGAGAGACTGAATGGGGATAAATGTTGGAGAAATTGCAGTGAAAGAGAAGATGTTATGCATGTCAGGTGGGTGTGTCCAGACATTAGACTGTATTGGGATGCAGTCCACAAATTGTTGGATATTTATTATCAAATGATCCTTTGGTAACCCTTCAGGGGTTGAAATGGTCACACAAAAGGAAAGAATTAATCTCTTGTCTCCTAGTAGCTAGCTGCTCAGCTATTGATAGCCTCTCATTGGGAAAACAAATAGCCCAACCATTGAGTAATGATTCAGAAAAAATGGGAGGGTTTTGGTTATGGAAACATTCACACACCAATTACATACCCCGGAAGATAGATAGAGGACAGATAAACATTCTAGACATGTGGTTACCTTTTATTCAGTATTCGGACAAAGTACATTAACCTGCAAAAAAACCAAAAACAAACCCAGCACACCGATCCAATTGTTTGGATATGAACATTTGATAGATGTACCAGGTCTGTTCAATATATGTATATAGAGATTTCACTCAGTTTAATAAAATAATTGGAAATGACATAGGTATAATGATGCTCACTCTGTAATGTGGTAGTACCCTATTAAAAAAGACAGATCTGATTACTATATTCCTGTATTATGTCTCTTTAAACAAAAGCTAACTGATGTAGTGATTGTTTTGTTTCTGATATTTACATGGCAAGGATATGTAAATTTGTTAAAACTTCCTAAATAAATAGTTTAAAACAAAAAGAAAAGGAGTACTTGTGGCACCTTAGAGACTAACCAATTTATCTGAGCATAAGCTTTCGTGAGCTACAGCTCACTTCATCGGATGCATACTGTGGAAACTGCAGAAGACATTATATACACAGAGACCATGAAACAATACCTCCTCCCACCCCACTCTCCTGAGGAGGTATTGTTTCATGGTCTCTGTGTATATAATGTCTTCTGCAGTTTCCACAGTATGCATCCGATGAAGTGAGCTGTAGCTCACGAAAGCTTATGCTCAGATAAATTGGTTAGTCTCTAAGGTGCCACAAGTACTCCTTTTCTTTTTGCGAATACAGACTAACACGGCTGTTACTCTGAAACCTAGTTTAAAACAGTTGCTAGCTGATACCCCTAGTGCGTAAATCATTCTTAGCAATAATGATAGAGCCCCCTAACTTGTCTTGAAGCCTGAAGTTAACAGTATGAGTAGATTCTTCATATAAACAGACCAATCATCAGTATAATAAGCATTAGACATATATTATTTTCATGCAGCAATTTATGTCCGTCGAAGAGAGGAATAATTCTACATTCTTGTCTTGTGACTATCTCTCAGGCTGATTAACACACCTAGCCAATGGGACTTTCCTTACACTACACAGATCTTGTTTATTTTTTTTAACATAACTAAGTCCCAACAGGGAAAGAAATGTTGGTCCAGTTAGACTTCTAATGCCACTTGCACTAATTTGACAACCTTTTTTGTTATCAAGTGTGTGACTGCAGCTCTTCTGTACCAAGCATGGGCCTGTTTTTCTCTGTTCGGAGAGCTGAGGACAACAGTCCTTTTCATTTTGCTTGTCACATTCTCTTTCTGCGTCTGTCCTTCTACTGTCTTCTGGGACAACTCCTGATGGAGCAAAAAGAATCTCTTGTGGATGTACCTGCGTTAAACCACACTTCTAAACATTTCTGTTGTATCTAGTCTTGTTTGGGCGATTTGTAGGAAGCTTGACAGTTTTTACTTCAGAAGAAAAACATGCCTTTAATATCTTGCCCTTATTTTGATAGCAGCTTCCCTTTTCTTCCCCTTTCTGTGGCATATAAAATGAAAGGATGTGAAAAACCTCCACTATCAGTTACTGGGTATCTAATATGTTCTCTCTCTCTCTCTGTCCAGCTTAGTTCATTTCAGTGTTTTGTTAAATATAAATACTAGTTTACTGTTCTAAGCATCTGGAGTCATTTTACAAACATTGTTGAATTAAACCCAACAAATGCCCTTTATGAAGTAAGGATTGCTATCCCCATTTTACAAAAGGGGAAACTCAGACTCGGGACCAGACACTGATCTCTGTTTCACCAGTTGAATTCAATGGCATTAACTCCAGGTTTACACCGGTGTTGCTGAAATCAGCATCTGGCCAGTTGAGGAAGGTCAGGTGCTGTGCCTAAAGTCACATAGTAAATCTGTGGCAGGACAGAAAACAGAACTCTGATGTCCTGATTCCCGCTCCTCTGTGTTATAGGAAAGTGGAGAGAGGGGAAAAAAACCTCCTCAGCCACCAATTCATCCAGCAAAGGGAGAGTTGGTCAATGCGACAGTTAGCAAAAGAGTGCTACTGGGGCTCTCTGAATGCTTCTTGGCTGCTGAGATCATCACACATGGATTGTAATATAGAGAGAGGCAGCGTGACCTAAAGAATAGAGCACTGGATTGGTACTCAGATCTGCATCCTATTCCTGGCTCTGCCACTGGCCTGCTCACTGACCTTAGGCAAATCATGTCAACTCTGTGCCTCAGTTCCCCCATATTTTCCCCAGTTTTGGGCCCCCTGCTCCAGTTTTGGGCTCCTCGACTACAGAAAGCATGTGGACAAATTGGAGAGAGTCCAGTGGAGGGCAACGAAAATGATAAGGGGGCTGGGGCACATGACTTATGAGAAGAGGCTGAGGGAACTGGGCTTATTTAGTCTGCAGAAGAGAAGAGCGAGGGGGGATTTGATAGCAACCTGCAACTACCTGAAGGGAAGTTCCAAAGAGGATGGAGCTCGGCTGTTCTCAGTGGTGGCAGATGACAGAACAAGGAGTAATGGTCTCAAGTTGCAGTGTGGGAGGTCTAGGTTAGATATTAGGAAAAACTATTTCACTAGGAGGGTGGTGAAGCACTGGAATGCGTTACCTAGGGAGGTGGTGGAATGTCCATCCTTAGGGTTTTTAAGGCCCGGCTTGACAAAGCCCTGGCTGGGATGATTTAGTTGGGGTTAGTCCTGCTTTGAGCAGGGAGTTGGACTAGATGACCTCCTGAGGTTTCTTCCAGCCCTAATCTTCTATGAGTCTATGATATGTAAAATGGGAATAAAGATACTGCCCTGCTCTATAAAGAGCTTTGAAATCTATTTATAAAAAGTGCAGTATAAGTATTGGTTATACATGGAAACCCACTGCTCAGTTCTCCATTACCAAAATGTATGTTGCAGACAGGATCTGTGCTACCCACTTGGTGTAACTCAGAACTTTAGGCTCTGAATAATAAAATTGATAAAACTGTGAAAGACATAGTGACAGTACATGAAAAATTACTTTAATTCCTCCACGACAATTTCATCATCTTTGGGGGTGGAGGAAATCTTTATTCAATAATCATGAATTCCTGCATGGCACAAATGAGGCTAATAATACTTCAGCTGCCTATATCCCAGAATCAGGAACCAATGGGATTCACAAACCCCCCACTCAGCTGCCACCAAATCCTGTAGTTGCCTAAACTGGCTCAGGGACTAATTTTTTATAGTAAAAGTTCCGTAGGCACTTGTGTTTCTGCCTCTGTGCATGTGCACTGCAGCCCCATGCCAAGTATCCAGATACCTAAGCCCCAGAGAAATGTACAAACCAGAGGAAGATAGGCTTTCCACCTCACTTGTGGGGCTCAATCCGGTAAGCATGCTCAGAGTTTGCCTACTGGATTGGGTCCCATATGTGAACTTGTATGAAGCACGGGGAGGGTAGTGGGGAGGAAGGGCCACCTCCCTCATAACTTTTAGTCCAGTGGTTAGGGTACTCACCTGGGAGACACCAGGTTCAAGACCCCCCACCTCCACCCCCGGTTGTGGGGGAGATGGGATTTGGAACTGGGATCTACCACTTCCCAGGTGAGTGCCCTAACCACTGGGCTATTGGATAGTATGATGTGAGCGCCTTCTCTCCTGTTGAAGCTGTTCCACAGTGAATAAAAAATTTAGTCATTGGAGTAGTGGGGATTGGATCTTGGTCTTCCACCTTGCAGGTGAGTGCTCTAACCACCAGGCTATAGAGGCATTCTTATGCTTGCCATCTCTCTGTCTCTCTCTCTCAGGCTCGATGGAGTGGAGCAGAGTTGGAGAAGCCAGGGCAGTCAAACATCTCACAAGGGTTACAAGTCTGAATGACAGGGAGATGGTAAAGCTGTGAGCAGTGATGGGGAAGGGGGGGAGGATTATGAAAGTTTGGGAGGGGCGGTAATGGAACTATTGAAGCTCATATTGGTGCAAAAAATAACCCCACCTGACTGTAACATAGTAGATTCATTCAGTGCTGACTATGATTGCATAACTTAGTGGTGGCCAATTCAGAGAGGCCCAGGCATTGGAAAATATCTACTTCTTTCCCTTTTCACTACCTTTATCCTTTTATTCTCCATTCCTTTCTCCCAAATGTAGGGGGGATAACATCTCTGCAATATTTCCAGCTCCTACCCAGCTTGAACTCGAAGTCCAATTTCCTCCCTCACCCCCTCTCTCAGCACAAACACAGACATTCATATTGCTATGGCAGGGGAGTCACCTGTGGTGCAAAGACTCATTCTGTACAGAGTTTTGTGGCCGGGGGCGGGGGGTGGCGGGGGTGTCTAAACCACAACAGTAGAGGTAGCTGGCAGAAGCAGCAGCATAGAGTTCTATTCTAGCAAGCGGTAATAATCTCCCTAGTACAGAAATCCTGATGTTGTAGTTTTAGAGCTGGGGAAGTACATTTTGATTACCATTCATTATGGAAATCTGTACCAAATGCAGGTGAGGACATTTTAGGTGACATCCCACTTCCCGTAGGGCAGTAGGGATCAGGTGGTGACATGCTACAAGTGTCTGATGACCATGTTTACTCTCACTTTTGGTGACTGGCCTGGTGCCATGGGAATCATAGAGGAGGCAGGAGTGGCAGCCTTGCTAAAGCGCTCCGACCCTAGGAGGGTACCTTGCTCTTGCGACTGCAGTAAAGGAGGTGGAAGCAATTAAAGCTGCTAGGACAAAAAAAGATTCAAACGTCCACTAGGAAAAATTTAGAAAATATTAATAAAACTTATATTATTCCAGTCCACCTAGAGGCCTCACGTGAGCTATGGGGCCCGTCGTACTGAGGCAGTATAAACATGCAGTAAGATACAGTCCCTGTTCCAAAGAGTTTATAATCTAAATAGATGCGACAGACAGACTGGAAGATAGGAAGTATTATTAGCCCCAGTTTCACTGTTGGGGATCTGAGACATGGGGAGAATAAGTTACATGCCCATGGTCACACAAGAAGGCTGTAGTAGAGCTAGGAATTTAGCCCAGCTTTCCTGAGTTCTAGTCTAGCATCTTAGCCATTAAAAATCCATGAAGTGAAAACAGAATTTAAGACGCTGAGTTGTCAGGCTCAGAAATGTCCATTTCCCGTGGTTAGTTCTCTTTCTAGCTACAACTGAGATTATGCATGGTGAGAAGAATCTTTCATTGTGTGAGCTGTCAGAATGCTGCATTGTGAAAAATACAGTAGATGGGCAGCTGTCTTCTGAAGGAAGACTCTTCCCTCAGCCAGGTAGAATGCAACCTGGTTCAGGACGATCGAGCTCTAGTTCTGCCTGCTTGATAAATTTTCACTCTGGACATACCAGAATCACAGCCTTGTTTTCTGTTGTCTGGCTGTTAGTGATGATGTATGAATAAGTAAAGAAGACAGCTTAATTTTCATAAGCTAACTTGTGCCTGGAGTAACAAAGAGTGAGAGGAGTGCACTTAATCATAACTGCAGGGCCAGAGCAGAAAGTAATGACAAAGCTTTTGCTGTTAGTCATGGTGTTTTATTATAACAACTCCTTAAGAAGGAGAGACCGACAGCGCAGCATACTGAGCAATTCAAATGCGTCATGGTAGCCACTGTATTCTCATCCGAAACAATAGCTCTATTTGTTTGCCTTTTAAAAAGGACTCCGTGCTTGGTGGCACAGCAGATCAGTGCATTAGTCTTTCACCTCACAAGATCTGGGATCAAATGCCAACATGGTCAGAGGTGAAATGAGTCTGGAGAAGTACCTGGTAGAGGTGTGTCCACTTCACAAATGCACACCGGCATTTGGCACTGCAGTCTCTGCTCTGGAGAAGACCAAGGCTTTGTTAATAGGGGCTACCAGCGATCTTGATTAAGAAACATTGACAGAACTATGTGTATATGCAAAAAGAAAAGGAGTACTTGTGGCACCTTAGAGACTAACCAATTTATTTGAACATAAACTTTTGTGAGCTACAGCTCACTTCATCAGATGCGTACTGTGGAAAATACAGAAGATGTTCTTATACATACAAACCATGAAAAAATGGGTGTTTACCACTACAAAAGGTTTTCTCTCCCCCCCACCCCACTCTCCTGCTGGTAATAGCTTATCTAAAGTGATCACTCTCCTTACAATGTGTATGATGATCAAGTTGGGCCATTTCCAGCACAAATCCAGGTTTTCTCCCCACCCCCCCACAAAAAGTTACTAACACAACTGTTACTCTGAAACCTATGTGTATATGGTGGGGATCACTGGTAGGAGTGATGCAGATCAGGACTGAGATGTAGTCACAGAGCTGTGGGAGGAGTGAGTTTTTCACAGCATCTGCCCATGCTATGCATTGCTCTAGCCGTCACATTTGTAAGTGCTAAATTCCGTGTTTAAAGTAACTAAATAAAACTGTGTTAAAGGCTAGTGAGAAGACAGATTAGATAGAGCTGGTCGTTTGTTTTTTTTTTGGTGCAACAGTTTTCTGTCAGAAAATGCAGTTTTGTTGAAATACATATTTTGTGGGAACATGTTGATTTTGTACGAAATTTTTGGTGGAAAATTTTCAAAATGATTCAAAATTGAAAGGAAGTATTTCATTTGGACTCTCATTTGGTTCCAACTTTTATCATTTTTTTTACTTTAACTTTATTTTAAATTTGAATATTGTATATTTAATATTCTAAAGTTTCAATATTATTGAAACAAAATGGCTTAACATAAACAAAATGAAACATTTCCATAGATTATTTTGATGTTTCCAGATCAAAATATTTAAGAATTTCTGGCTTGCAAAATATTTTAAAATTGACTTTTTTTGTCCCGATTTTGGATGAAAACAAATTTTTAAATGTCAGAATGTCCTGAGGGATGGAAGTTCTGTTTTCTAATTAGCTCTAACATTAGATCATATCCTACAGAAAGGAATAATTTGGAACAGACAGTGGCAGTATCCATGTCTAGAGCAAATGGAAATGCACTAGTAAAGAATATAAGTGAGCACTCACAACTTACTGCAAACTTGGAAGAGAAGTCATTGCATCAGTTTAATAAAGACAGTATGTGCTAATTTCTGCTTTATGTCCTGTCAAACTCCCATGGGTACTCCTGAGGATGGAATTTGGACCAGTGTTGTCAAGAAAAGGAAGTGACTGGGGGAGGAGTGGGAGTAAGGATACAAATAAAAGAATAGGAGTACTTGTGGCACCTTAGAGACTAACTCCTTTTCTTTTTGCGAATACAGACTAACACGGCTGTTACTCTGAAATAAAAGAATACAACCAAAGATTTTTATTATTTTAAGTAGCAAGTCAAACATATTAAATATTTAGGGATACTCATCCCCAATTAGATGGAAAATTGGGTCAAAATTAATCTAGAGTTTATTTTAACCCGGGTAGTGAGAGATTTAGGCAGACTGAGAATCCTTACCGTTAGCCTTTGGGGCAAAAATTAATATCAAATTAAATGTGTTTCTCTGAATACCGTATATCTGAAGTTGTCTCCCAGTTATTATTCCTCAGTTTTATCTTAGGAAAATTAAAGGAATTTTTAAAATATTTATCTGGGGAGTGGGAGGCCAAGACTGGCTTTGTGTAGATTGCAACTCCCAGCCACATCTGGGCTTCCATTTCCCCAACTGGCAGCATTATCATACAGTTCTTATCTTTAGCCAGACAGCTCTGTCTCTCCACAACATAATGGAGCAGATCCCTCCCTGGCTGCTGGTGGAATGAGAGTTGATCCATTCCCTCCGCTGGCAGGAAGACTGGTTTCAGCCTATTACTGTTTTGATCGTAAAATGTCCCCTCCAGTGTAGGCTACCAGACAAACAAGGGCCAGGTTTGCTAGAAATTTTTAATTTTATCCCTGGTCACACATTGATGCTGTACTTTGGTGTGGCCCATTTTTGAAAATTGATGAGAAATCATTAATGTGGAAAGAGCAGGTGAATAAGGGAGTAATTTAGGTCTCCTAGTTGATCTCAGAGAATCAGTTTCTGCTATTCCAAACATTCCAATAACTATACAACCTACCTGGTCCAGCGGCATGGCATGACCTGCAGCTTAATCACCTCTTGGAGGGCATAGTTGGTCCGGGTGGGCTGGGAGCACCAAAGACTCCAGATTTGCTGTTTGGTAGGAGAGGGCTCTACAGCTAGCTGTAGCCTGTTATGACTTTCTGTCCCCAAAGACCCTCCCTAATGTAGATTGCCTGTGCCAAGCCTGGAACAAAGTTGTATGTATATCTCTGACCCCTAGCCAATGGGGAAATGCCTTGCAAAACATTTAACTTTCTACTATTGATCTACAAGTAAGGCTGATCCAGCAGAAAATTATATTTTGTTCACACTGGTCCCCACATAAGATAACACTGCATGAGCCTTTCCAAAACAGACTGCTCCTGGAGATGTTGGTCTCCTGGAGCCACACTGGCTCACATGTGTTGGGGCTGTCCCAGGATCATACAGTCCTTTTGGCTAGAAGTAGGCAGGAGGATTAATATGATAATGGATACCACCTTAAAAATTACTTCCCAGAACTGTGTTTTGGGATATATCCTGTCATCTTGAAAACACTCCAACCCACTGAGAACTTAGTTCTCTAAAGCAATGCTTATAGCTAAATGACTCATATTGCTTAGGTGGAATAGCAGAATTGCCTCCAGGGATAGATGTTTGGCACAGCAACTTGGCTTATCTGGCAGCTAAAGAGCAGATAATGTTTAGGGGAAGAGGAACTTCAGACACAGGAAAAGATTTGATTTAACTTTTTAGAAAATTTTAATTCCTAGCAGCTGGAAACCAACCTGTTGCTCTTCTTTTCCCTCTCTGGATCCCTTCCTGTTCATTTAGTCTTTTTTTCATGTTCTCCCCTTATTTTGAGTGGAAAATTAAATAAATAAATAAAATAAATGGATACAACCAAAGATTATTTTCTAAGCCTTCCCCTCTCTCTTTGTCTGGGGACAAACTAGCTGAGGGATAAGAATATCTTTCAAAATAGAGAGTTGGGATCAGTAGGTGGGAGAGCAAATCCATTAACCAGCAACAAGGTTTGTGCATTACTTATTATAAATCAGTTTGAACACTGAACCCTGTGACTTGTGTTTGGTAATGCATAGGGATAAAATAATGAAAGCAGACTGATGTTCCATGGAGAGGAATTTAAATATCTGTTTATTTCAGATGGGATTCTAGCATTTCTTTTTATGTGAGAAGTACAATCCTGAGCAGCATCTGCTAACTGCTGAGTTGTGAAATGCACTATTAGAATATGGGCAGGGTCACTCAGTTCTTATCACCTGTGACATTCAGTTCCAGTTGGGCTGTCCCTGAATTTTCTTCTCTGGTTTTCTCATCCTTTACTAATAGTTTTCTCTTTTGATTTACTCTACTCTGTCTCTAATGGAGTGGTGTTTATAAGGAACAGTTAGCCTTCCAGCCCTGAATCAACAGGTGTTAGCCATGTAGTCCTCCAGATGGATATTTTTTTCTTTTGAAAGGAGACAGTGCTTGTCTTTTCACTCAACCTCTAAACCATACACATCTGCTTTTTGACCTCCTCCTCTGACTTGCCATGCCCTCCTCACAGAACTATTATTATTAACTTTCAGTAGCATCCTTGATGTACTGCCTTTGAAGAAATGGTCCTTGCCAGAAATTGCTCACATTCTAAAAAGATGAACAAACAGGAATGGAAAAAGAAAGACCACACAAGTTGTCATAAATATAAAGGGAAGGGTAACCACCTTTCTGTATACAGTGTTACAAAATCCCTCCTGGCCAGAGGCAAAGTCTTTTTACCTGTAAAGGGTTAAGAAGCTCAGTTAACCTGGCTGGCACCTGACCCAAAATGACCAATGAGGGGACAAGATACTTTCAAATCTGGAGGGGGGGGGGGAAAAGGCTTGTGTCTGTCTGCGGGATACCTTTGCCGGGAACAGATCAAGGATGCAAGCCCTCCAACTCCTGTAAAGTTAGTAAGAAATCCTAGCTAGAAAATGTGTTAGGTTTTCTCTCTTTTGGCTTGTGAAATTTGCTGTGCTGGAGGAAATGTGTCTTTTTGCAACTTAAGGTTTTGCCTAGAGGGATTCTCTATGTTTTGAATCTGGCTGCCTGTAAGATTATCTTCCATTCTGATCTTACAGAGTTGTTCTCTTATCTTTTTTTGTTCTTCTAATAAAGTTGTGTTTAAGAATCTAATTGGGCTTTTTGGGTCTTAAAAATCCAAGGCTGGTTTCTGCTCATCTTGCTTATTCTCAAGCCTCCCCAAGAAAGGGGGTGTAAGGGCTTGGGGGGATATTTTGGGGAAATAGGAACTCCAAGTGGTCCTTTCCCTGTTCTTTGTCTAAATCACTTGGTGGTGGCAGCATATTGTTCAAGGAAAAAGGTGAAATTTGTGCCTTGGGAAAGTTTAACCTAAGCTGGTAAAAATAAGCTTAGGGGGTCTTTCCTGCGGGACCCCTCATCTGTACCCTAGAGTTTCAGAGTGGGGAGGGAACCCGACACAAGTAGATTGGTCAAGGTGATGACAAACCATGTCATGATTAATACAATGTTCCCATAATATACATTTTTGTTTTGTTATATAATATAATATTATTATTATTAATTTTATTATTTCAAGCCACCCCTTATAAGATGGTCTGGAAAAAAACTCACATGCACTACTCTAGATATCAGTGTTTTATAGATTATGAGGCCAGAAGGGACCATTGTGATCACCTAATCTGAACAGGCTTCATCCCATGTGTTTATGAATTTTAATGAATCATGCTGCTCACCATTTCTTCCCTCAAAACAGTGTCTTCATCTGGCTCTAACACCTTTTGGTGATGCTGATTTGGTCCCATACTAGCTATATCATGTTTGACCAATCTCTGGGTACTAGTGTATTGTAACTGGCAACATGACAGTTTTGCTAGGGTAGTTGGGACTTGAGGTTTGAAACCATGTTCTCACCTTTCAGAGCATGGTGTTTATATAGTATCTAGAAAAGGTGGTAATATAGTTTCCAGTCTCAGTCATTCAGCTGTTGTCCACCACAATCTCCCTGAGGGGGCCTATCCACTGAGGGTATGTCTGCATTGCAGCTGGGAGGTGTGATTCCCAGTGTGGGCAGCAGACTCGTGCTAGCTTGAGCTATTCCATTGAAAATAGCAGTCTGGACATTGTGGCACAGGTGGCAGCTCAAGCTAGCCACCTGAGCCCAGACCCAAGGGGTCAGGCAGGCTAGGAGTCAGGTGGCTAGCCCAAGCCACCACCTGTGCCCCAGTATCCACACTGCTCTTTATTAGCTGAGCTAGTGCTGTGAGTTGCATCTCCCAGCTATAGTGCAGACATACCCTGAAACATTGTCACCCTTTTCTTTTCCTGGTTACAAATTAAATTTCCCCCTCCTTCCAAAAGAACTGTTACAGTCACTTTTCTTACTCCCATTTTATACAGCATTTCTCAGGGCACATTAATGATCCATGTACACCCTGTTGGTGTGCACTAAAAGTTCCCTAGTGAAGTCCACTTTCACACAGTACTGTTTCAAATGGTACTATGTTAAAGTGCACTAGAGTACTTTAAGTGCGCACCAGCAGGGTCTGTGCAGACCAGTGAATTCTCGGCACATTAGTGTGCTTTAGAAATCACACCCCCGGAGTGTGCATTACCCCATCGTGGAGACAAGCCCTCAGTTAAATCTGTGCAACTTTCTCTTTTAGCTAAAACCTTCAAAACCATCATTTGCTAGAGCAAAAGGAATTTCCTCTGTTGCTCTGCCAGAGAAAATGCTGAAATTAAAGGGGAAAAAATGGCAAGAGGAAATAATTTTCTATATCAGACCCATTTTCCAATTAAATTATCATCAAAGTATAAACAGACCATCATATTAGAGTATCCTGGTACTAATCCTGTCTTTCTCATAGGAAGGATTCTCCAGCACGGTATGCCAAAATCAGGCAGCATTCAGATTTGCCTGGTTGATATATAATTTTGTCAGTGTGACAAAGATTTCCATAGTGTTTAGCTACTCAGACTAGCCAGGAGAGAAAGGAGAGAAATGAGCCATGATGAGCTTGCACTACTAGGATGTTCCTGTTTTTAGTTAGGTGATTACCCATCTTCATAACATGTGAAAGAAGGGAGCATCAGAACTGCTGGGCTCTGTTTCCACTGCCTGCCCTACTCCAGGTTTTGTACTTGATTCCCATAAACTAATTGTCTTTTGTTTAATGATCTGTTTGCATGTTGCTTGTTTTCAGGCCAGCAGGTTCTTGGCTTAGTGGAGAACCAGAGTGACTGGTATCTGGGCAACCTTTGGAAGAATCATCGTCCCTGGCCAGCTCTTGGGAGGGGTTACAACACAGGTAGGCCCTAAGATGTTTCTGTGAGTTATTGCTATTATTTATTTTGTATTACTGCAGCTCTTAGGAGCCCTAGTCATGAACCATTATTCCATTGTGCTAGGTGCTGTACAAACAGAGGTCAAAAAGATGGTCCCTGTATCACAGAGCTTCCAATCTAAGTATAAGACAAGAGACAACAGATGGATAAAGACAAATCAATGAGGGGTTGGGGTTAGCATAGACTTTGTGTTGAACGTAGGGGGTGTCAGATACAGCCATTCACCCTTTCCTTCCCATTATGCTGCAAGAATTTGCATCAGAAACTGATGCTTTATGGTTCATTTCGTAGCTGCAATTATGGTGTTGCCCTATATGTTACACTGAGGAACATGTTTCAGAGTAGCAGCTGTGTTAGTCTGTATCCGCAAAAAGAAAAGTGAGCTGTAGCTCACGAAAGCTAATGCTCAAATGAATTTGTTAGTCTAAGGTGCCACAAGTCCTCCTGTTCTTTTTACTGAGGAATATGTTAATGTTACAACTGCAGGTGCCTGTGCAGTTCCTGGGGAGGCTACGTGACCTATTTTGGGAGGGGCAGAGCTCTTGAATGGGATGACACCCCATCATTCCATCGCCACTACACACAGCACTCTTGACAATGTGCCCCAGATGCATGTCTGGGCCCAGCATGAGGAAAGGAATTGGAGCAAAGGCTCATTTCCAGTCACTGGAGGTAAATGGCACCACAAAATTTCAGAGTGAGAAAAATGTAATTCCTCCAGAACAGCAATAGGCCCATAATTGTCCTAGTAAAATGCAAACCTCTGATCGTCAATTTCTGCTTGCTCTGAGGGGAGAAAATGCACTATATCACAGAGTTTATTATAACAGGAGAGACAAGTTTTCCCACTGATTTGTGTTTGAAATGTGAGGAAAACATACCAGGTGTATAAAGAACGCACACATGCATCTAAATCACTTCTATTTCAGATTTTATGTGCTAGGGTGGTGAATTATGTTCCTTCTGCATTTGTAATAAAAGGCCGGAACAGCTGGTGAAGGCTCCATTTAAAAAAAGATGTGTCCATTTAAATAACTCTACATCAAACAATTCTTCATTGTAACTGGGCTTTGCTTCACAAAAATACATTGGGCTGTATTAAATTGAGTCCCCTTTTTAAAAAAGGGTTCCATAGGTTTGCACTGCGCTGAAGCAGTTCAGTCATTCATATCCTACGCTGCTGTGTACGATCAACCGGAAATCATGATGGTATTGGGGAACTTCAGCCTCCACAAAGCATCTCGTTTAGGTCTGTATTTATTCTAATGAGAATGTGCACCTAACCTATACAAGATTGAACAGACTTCTGGGTAAGGCTTCATCTACACGATGAGCTAGGGATGTGATTTCCAGTTCCTTACACATAAATATCGAGCTACTGCAAGTGTAAGTAGCAGCTTAGCCCTGATAGTACGGCCAGCAGCAGTAGCACAGATTAGCCATGCCAAGCGCAAACCTGCCTGAACCCTGTAGGTATGTAGTTGGCACGGCTTAACTGGGCCGCCGCCCAGACTGCCCTGCCTACACTCCTATTTATATTCGTTAGTTCAGATGAGCTCGCGTGAGTCTGTGTACGTGAGCTGAGATTCACACTCTTACCTCACAGTGTAGGCATAGCCTAAGGATGTAAGATTTTTCTTGGATATCATTTACTAAATTGTTGGAAGGGAGTTCGTGGTTCTGAATTCCCCAGAGTTGAGGAGCAAACAGTAGGACTAACACCCATCCTAAACTACCTGACAGAATGCCGATTTTCACAGGTGTGTCCCACGGCCTACCATTACCTTGCAGAATGTAAAAAAAAAAAAAAAAAAAAAAAAAATTTCCTTTTCAATGCCACATCGCCATGCAACACTTTTTGTTCCTCTGAAAGGTGGCTATCATTCATATAACCATCCTCTCTCTCCTCATTTTTGTATGTATTTTCCATTTGAGCTTTGAGGCACAAGTGGACATAGAAGGCCTTGATCGTCACTGAGTTACTTCAGTTTGACATTGTCTGGACTCCATTTCACCAGGATAAAACTAGAGTAGCACAACAATGACCCACACCCAGGATCTTAAAATTGATTTGATCAGCTCCTGTTACTTGGAGAGCTGTGTAACTTTATTCTATCTCGGCACAAGGCGCCAATCCAAACAGATTGGTACTTTTACAAAGAAACTTTAGTACATTACTAAATTCTGTCTTGGTTGAAGCTAAAATAATTGAATGTGTATAGTACTTTGCATGCGTTACATAGGGTAATTCTTGACAGAACTATATACATACATTGTTACACGTCCGTGCATAATCTTTCCCATAGATTTTAGTCTGCTCAGAGACCCATTTTTCAGTCATTCCTGACAGATCCATTAAAACTCAGCCCTTTACAGCTCATGAGAGTTTAAAAAAAAAGAAGAGAGAAAACCAAAAGGTGGAGAGTGAAAGGAAGATTACATAGGAGATTACAATAAATGGAAAGACCTTTTTCAAGCACATGCAACAAGAGGTCATTAAGTGAGACATTGCAATCTCGGAGATAGCGAAGATGGATTATTGACAGAATTAGCATAAATAGCTGTAAAAAATGTAAAAATTAAATCCATTGTTTGCCTCAATATTCCTAGAAGAGACCAGAGGCATAAATCTCCGCAGAGGAAGAAGAAATACTGAAGGAAATCAGAGCCTTATCTGTTATGTGATAAGTAAATTAAAACAGCTGACCCATAACACAGTTCTAGGGCCAAGAGGGATCCAGAATTCTGAAGGAAGTGGCCAAAGAGAGATGAGAAGTATTAGCAAAATGCTGCACTGAAAAACAGTGAGCAGGGAAGGGGAAGTGGAGGGCCCAGCTCTTTGAATAATTAGCAGAGTGCTGAAGGAGAGTAGGAAAAGAGCAAATCCTAAAGTGTTGACTAGATAAATAGAGGTATTGAATATAAGCTAGAGAGAACTATTCTAACCCGTTTTGTAAGTGGCTAGCGAAGCCATATTTAAACTAGCGCAACAGTCTCACATTAATATCCTGCCTTTAAACTAAGAGCCAGCGTGAACCTTTAAGCCAGAGCCTGTGTGAGGAGCTATGTTTAGCTAAGCCACTCCGGTAGGGGGAATTGTGTCTCAGAGCTTGTCGACACAAACATTCAGTTTGCGGCAAGCTGGGGTGTAAATGTACCCCATAGTAAGAGTCTTTGTGAACCCTGCTGATGCATGCTAAGAGTTCCTTAGTGCACCTCTGCGTCAAAGCCAAGTGGAACAAAGAGCACATCAGCAGGATCCATATGGGAAGTTAGCATGCAGCAGGCTAGTGTGGGGTAAAGTCACGCCGCAGCTTGCCATGGACTAAATGTTTGTGTAAATAAGGCTTCAGAGGCATAATTTTTCCCCTGCTCCCTTCTTGTTCTGGTGGGAGTGCTTTGCTACAGCCCTATTAAGGGTTCAGTATACTTCCCCCAACGTGCCCAGCCATTTCCCCCCTGCCCGCCCAATTTCTTGCAGTGGGAGTGTTGCATGCATGGCTCCTGCTCTGTCCTGTCAAGCCCAGACCCATAAGCCAGGCAAGGTTAATGTAGCCTTGCAGAGAGTTACACGGTGGGAGCCCTACTACCTTGCACAGTCATTTAGTGTGAGGGAATAATCCAGCCCAAACTAATGAAGTTAAAAGCAAAGGACCAAATCGCCAATATTCAGACTGATTGAGTGCAGTGTTCTAGTTAGCATCTCACCAGCATCTTGTACAGCACCAGTATCACTTCCTGAGATTTGTATTCTTTTCTACCCATTCATTTTTTTGTTATAGCCCTGCAGAATATACAGCCTCATTTCAGATTTGTGGCAAGAGATTTTTGCCACCACGTTACACTGGCAAGTTTGTATTTACTTTGCTCTCATCTGTCACTCACCTCTAGGTTTTTTACACCATAGCTGCTTTCCACGTGTCTTTGTGTTTTAGATATGCTCCATCACTACCAACACAGGATATTGACTTCACTTTTCACTCCTTGCTCACTTGCTCTTTGAATCACATCTGCAAATGAACAACCCCACTCCTATGTGCCCAGGCAAAATGTCCAGATAGTCCATGTAGGTTTGTCAGTAATACTTGAAGGACCCCAGTATGTTGTTAGTTAAAACAAACTTTCCCTCTTTTAAATCCATGCTGGCTGTCTCTAATTAAACTGCGCTTTTGAAAGTGTTTCCCCAACTACTATAGGCTCTGCATAAATCTTTTCTGGGCTTTTTCCCTCTACCAATGTTGCGCTGATCGCTCTAGAATTGTTCTCTACAGCCTTGTCATTCTTTTCTGGAATAATGGTCTTCCGAGTCCTCAGGAAACTATCTTTTCAAAAAGAACAGGAGTACTTGTGGCACCTTAGAGACTAACAAGTTTATTTGAGCATAAGCTTTCGTGGCTACAGCCCACTTCATCGGATGCATAGAATGGAACATATAGTAAGATAGATAGATATATAGTGGCAAATTGCTGGCACTACTATGATGGGTCTCGCGCTTTCTCTTCTTGGGTGGGGGTTCAGGGCACCGTTTCTTGCCCCTGAACTGGGGTATCAACTGCCCCACTAGTGTCCTAGAGGAGGGGAGTGGAGAGGGAGGGACCCAGGCCCGCCCTCTACTTCAGGTCCTAGCCCAGGGGCCCTACAGATAGCAGTAAACCACTAGAACTATAGGATCCTTCCCCTAGGCTACTTCCCTCTCCTGCCCTTCAGCTTGTGGGGCTTCCTGCCCTCCCTCTTCAGAAACCAGGTTTCCCTTTACCTAGGGTCTTGGTCTTCTTAGCCCACCGCAGCACTTCTCCAAACTCTCCTCTGCTTCCCTCCAAACTGCTCTCTGCTCCAACACCAATCCACTCTGCTTCAACTCCTCCAAACTACTCTCTGCTCCAACACCAATCCACTCCGCTTCAACTCCTCCTCCTGTCTGATCGAAGCTGGGGGTTTTTACCATGTGACTGGCTTCAGGTGCTTGAATTGGCTTCAGGTGCTTTAATTTAATTTATAGCAAACTTTCTTTCCTCTACAGGGAATAAGACTCCATTCTAACACTCTTCTGCTGCCCTCTGGCCATGCTGTATCACAATATACATACAGAGAACATGAAAAGGTGGAGTAAGAGGCTAATTCAGTAAGATGAGCTATTATCAGCAGGAGAAAAAAAAACTTTTGTAGTGATAATCAAGATGGCCCATTTAGACAGTTGACAAGAAGATGTGAGGAGGATACTTAACATGGGGAAATAGATGCAATATGTGTAATGACCCAGCCACTCCCAGTCTCTGTTCAAACCCAAGTTAGTGGTATCTCGTTTGCATATTAATTCAAGCTCAGCAGTTTCTCATTGGAGTCTGTTTTTGAAGCTTTTCTGTTGCAAAATTGCCATCTTTAAATCTTTTACTGAGTGGCCAGAGAGGTTGAAGTGTTTTCCTACCGGTTTTTGAATGTTATGATTCCTGATGTCAGATTTGTGTCCATTTATTCTTTTGCATAGAGACTGTCCAGTCTGGCCAATGTACATGGCAGAGGGGCATTGCTGGCACATGATGGCATATCTCAGATTGGTAGATGTTCAGGTGAACGAGCCCCTGATGGCGTGGCTAATGTGATTAGGTCCTATGATGGTGTCACAAGAAATTCTGAACATAAAAGTGAAGGCTTCTCTAATCTCTCTTCTTTTCTTTTAAGACTCTGGGGTGTAAACTCTCAGGGCCTGGTAATTTATTTGACTTATAGGTCTGTCTATGTTATACTTTCCCGAATGGTGGAAAACACTTTTTAAAAGCAGTTTCTGGTGATTTCATTGTAGTGACTTCAGGCCAGATACTCAGCTTGTGTAAATCACCCCTAGCTCTTTAATTCTAGTGGCAGTAGACCAATGTACAGCAGCTGAGGATCGGACCCCAAGTCTTCAAATGGAGTTGTAGAATGGTTCAAACAAAATTATGCCACGTGATATTTTTCGTATTGTGCTTTCAGAGCCTGAGAGAGTTTTGCCTATTTACAACAATGCCCACTGTTGGCAGCACAGCTTGTAATCCCTCCCCTATCATGCCACAGCACAGGAGTCCTTTCTTTGGGGACACCCATCCCAGTACGGCATATGAAATGCTAACGGGAGCAGAGAGACTATGTGAACTAATGCCAAACAGAACAAGGAGGAACGGGTTAAAATGAAGAAAGGATTGGCATTTAAAGAACAGAGGCCATTTATTTACACAGAAAAATTTGAAGGAGAGCCTGAGAGTTTTCTTAATTTGAAAAATCATTTTTCATTGGAAAAATAATAATTCCCTGCAGTTAATTGTGGTATGTTATATCCTATCCCCTGGAAACTTGATACTGAAATGTTTGCACCCCAAAAAATTTCCTTTCCTGCATCATGTCTATGTGACAACTGCCATCTGAATCTTTACTACAGATTTACCAGGGGGGCCATCTGAGCTAGAAGCAGGAGACTCTACAGCTTGACCTACAGAGCTAGGCTGTATAAAAAACTGATAGCCTCCATGGGTTGGGCACAGAAAGGAACATGTAACATATACTGACCAGTGAGATTACATTCTACCTCTCAACAGAGAAATTCCATTCTCAGCATCTGAGACCCACGGCATTTTGAATCGCAGACTTGCCCCCATTATGTGATGGCCACCTTCTTGGCTGACTCACTGTGGACTGAAACAAGGACCTTCTGAGCTAAAAAAGCAGGAGTTGCTACAGCTTGAACTAAAGAGCCAGACTCTCAAACTCAGAGCTGTAATAGACCATATCTGTGGATTGGGCATAGAAAGGCAAGCACAGCACACAGTGATTAATGGACTACATGTGCACACTGGTTTATTATTTGTGTATTTCATGAGTGTTGGACTGCTGACATTGGTCTATTTTTTCACTCTTTGACTGAGAAAAGACCACTGAAAGATGTATTTGAAGTGGGAAACATACATGAAGAATTATATAGACTTGCATGGAGATTGTATAATTCTTAATAACAAATAAGACCTCTTGCAGAGCAGATTGTGTATATAAAATAATGTTATATCACATTTTGGGCCTGCCAGGAGTCGTACTGTGTGTCTTCAATGCAACAAATAAATTACCAAGGACAGCAAAGAATTATAATGTATATAAACCATTCAGAAATGGAGCTGTCTAAGGTCCTGATCCTGCAAATGTACATGTGCTTAACTTTGATTACATGAGTGTTCCAATCTGCTCAGTGCAACTATTATTGTCTACAATATTGCATATGCATGTTTGCAGGATAGGGCCTTGATCATATTGGAAAAAAAACAAGTATTTGGTGTGATTCCTGAGAGATTCTGAGCATTTGTAACTCCCAATGACTTTGGTGGAAGTTTCTGGTGGTCATCAATCCTCAGGATCAACTCTTGTGGATACCACTACTTAATCCAGCACAGACCTGGCATAAAGAAAAATAGCTAACCTACCATCATTTGTTTTCCCATAAGACCCAGAAATCAACCTGAGCAATCTAGTTACAGCACTGATTCTCAGACTGTAGCCTGTGGATGTTGACCACAATTAGAGCCTTTCCTAGTGGTCTGTAGGGAGGAGTATTTTGAAAACCAAGCAGTGGATGTTTAGGAGAGGAGGTAATTCAGGAGTGAATCTCTCAAGGGATGTTCTACAGAGTAAAAAGGTTTGAGAACTAGTTGGTCACAGAACCCTAAGCTATACAACATGTAAAGGGACTCATTCTAGACAATTTCACTAAGTTTATCCACACCCTCTCTGAAAGCCAGTGCAACGTGCACACCTCCTGTTACACAAACCATTAGCTACTACGGGTACTGGCCCCACAGGAATTTTCATTAGGCTTGACCATGAGCAGAGGATCCTTTGAAAACAGCTGAAAATGTGCTTTATATGGTGAAAAATATAGAGGAAGAATGAGGTCAAACACTAGTGCCAAGAAAAAAGATAACATCATGTCTATTTAATCAATTTCATATCGTAGTAGCTCCTCAGACTTTTGTGCTAGATTTTTCCCTGGCTGTCTTCTTATTTGGGGAGTCTTGTAGTCTGTGTGTAACATTTTTACACCCATACATTCTGTTTTACACAACTGCATTAACTCTGGTTTATGAAAAATCTGGGTAATGTGTGTGCAGTTTAAGTAGTGATTTTGTAAGTGATTTTGTAAGTAATTCTGTCAAGGCATTAATGCACTCAGCCTTGAGCAGAAAGCTCAATCTATTTGTGTCATCAGTGGAACACTGAAATAGTAATTTTGCTTTTTAATGACCAGTTCCCTGTGTCTCGTTCTCTCTGTAATCTACAGCTTGCACTTAAAAATAAAATATCTAAAAACTGGCTGCAGATTAAGAGCGGCTCCCTTTCCAGTCTCCCCTTCTCAGTTTCTAAAGCATTTGATGTCCTGTGAACTAGTTTACAACACGCTTGACATTTCAGAAATGCAGATCAATGTGTATTTCATTTCTAAAAATGGTATATCCAGTTTGAGGCCTATCCAGGAAATAATGGCATGATTGTGAATGAATTGGTCCACTGTTCATCGCATTCTCTGAGATACAGCCACTGCTCCTTGGCAATTAACTCCATCAAGCCTTGTTATAATTGCCTTCTTTAGAACAACACCTGGCTTTATTGGAGCACTCATTAGCTTCATCTCCCAAGGAACCTGTGATGAAAAATCTGTGACATAGATAATTTTAATAATACTGGTGTAAATATGGAGTAACTCAATTAAAGTTGATGAAGTTGGCCCTACTTTAAAGTGGTTTTACTGAGATCAGAATCTAGCCATAATATTTTAGATGTGTGTAATGTAAAATACATAGACATACATATGCACCATAAATTTAAGTTATGCAAAAAAAAAAAAACCCTAAACTTCTTTCCAACCCGCTTAGGTCATTTTGAAGTATAGTATTTTTGGCTTTTTAGAGCCAGCTCTTGAGTAATTAGTATGAACAAGAGAGACTTATGAGTCAGTTGTCCAGCATTCTGAGCTGCCCTCTCTCTATTATAGGGGGTCCCTCTGTAGTACATTAAGCTTAGATGAAGAAAGAATTATGCAGAAAAATGAGTAGAGCTATCCTAGTGCCTAATCACACAAAAAAAACCTCTGGAATACAGAAGAAGAATCCCTTACAAATATATCTTAACAACAACAAAACTTCTCTCTTACAGAGCATCTTTTATCCCAGGTTCTCAGAGTGCTTTACAAAGGCAATTAAATAATTATATCTTCTTTTTATAGCTGGGGAAACAGAGAGATTGTGTAACTTGCCCAAGTTCACCTAGCAGGAAGTGGCAAGAGTCCAGGTTAGACTCCATTTTGCCTCTCCAACAATTAGTGCAGGACTTCTCAGCATGTGGGGTGCTACCCAGAAGTATGTCATGATGGGGAACCCACTGAGTTTCTTTCTAGTTGAGGTGGTGAGGGAGAAAAAAATCTGCAAAATAGGCAGTGCTGAGTCTCAGAAGGAGCACTTCAGTCCTTTCCCCTCCCCTGCTTTCTCTGCTCTGACCCTTTCCTACCCAAAACCATTCCAGATTCAGTTCCTCAGCCCTCCCCTCCTCCTCTTCCTGCACAGAACACAGTTCCAAGCACTTCAAGAGGCTGTACCTCTGGGCCAGCCTGTATTCCACTTTGGTTCCATGGCTCACTAGGGATATCAGTTGTTAGCTCCTCCATGGAGTTGAGGTCACGGGCATGTATATGACACAGTTCACTAACTCCCCTGGCACCTGTCATTTCTGCAGCGATAGAGAGACCCTGGCACACGTCTATGTGTCAGACTACAACCCCTCTTCCTGGTCCTCCAGAACCTCTTACTGAGGTTCTGGCTGCAATTCTCCACACAGTTCCTGCTCTACTCTTACCCCATCTGTGGCCCCACAGACTTATGAGAACTCTTGGTAGACTGATGGCCATCCATCACATCAGGAGGAGGAAGCTAGACAAGAGGGCGTTCTGTGACCGTGGGGTCTGTTTCTGATCATGTGAAGTCACACCCCTGAGCAGCATTCCTCTGGGCAATGTCCACTGATTCCTTCAATGCCTTTGAGGAGCAGTGGGCACTGTCAGGGGTTCTCTGCTCGGTGGCCCCTTCTGGTTACCTGATTTTCACCTTATGACTGTCACACCCATCCCTGTTTTTTTCATTTATTGTTCCCAGTATTTATTTGTGGCCTTGATACACTGTCCCCCTCCCGCTCAGATGAGAGGGAGTGCCTTTAACTATGGGCAGGCTGAGGCCCACCATCTCCCAGCAACCACAATAGGTTCAAGAGTCTATATAGTTGGTCTCAACATCCTGTCAACATGTATTATCCCCAGTCTCAATGCTGTGCCAACAGGGGATGGTGAAGAAAGAAGCATCCCCACTTGCAGCCATCCACCTAGCAGCCAGAAAAGGCTCCAGGCAGAAGCCCACAAACCGACTCCTCACACAAAACCAGCTATGTATTTCTGCTGTGAACCCAACTTTTATTATAATGGAAAGGATTGTGTGAATGGGTGGATTGCAGTCATGAGTGGCCTTGAGGACCCAGACTGAAAACCGCTGCATTAGAAAATACCATTTGCTTGGTGGTAATGTACAATCCTTGTCTGCGAGGCAAATAACTGTATGGCAAGCCAGGGAGTGAATCGACAATGCACCAATTTGGTGCACATACGTCAAGCCACACTCCAGGATTTTCAATGTGCTATAGCAGTGTCCACAGGGGACGTTACTGTGTAGCAAGCTGGTGTGGTGTGCTGTAGATCCACACCCTAGCTTGCCATAAAGTGCTATGTAAACAAGCCCTTGGAACAGAGGTCCACAAACTGTGGGGGGCACCCCCCTTGGGGGGCACGGAGGAACATTCGGGGGGAGCACAGCTGGGGCCCAGGCCAACCCCCATGGGGGGGGAGTGGGGAGGTAGCGCCACCCAGCTCTGCTCCTGGCCCCAGCCCCAGCTGTCAGCCCCTGTCGAGGGCTCTGCTCCTGGGGTCCTGGCTGCTGGCTCCGCACCCAGAGTCCTGGCTGCCAGCCCCGCCCCTGCCCCTAGCTGTGCCTCCTTGGCCCCCTTACTCCTGTCCGCATCCAGGCCCTGGGAGGCGGGGCGGACGAGGGTTAGGGGGACATGACCCTGAAAAGTTTGGGGATCACTGCCTTACAAACATTTTATAAAGCAACCAAATAACAAACCGATAATAAGCAACTAAAATGCTGTTTAAAAGGTTAAATTTAACTAGAGATGGGCAGAATCGGAGGTGGTTTTGGTTTTGCAAAAGGTTTGGTTCATATCTGGGTCCCATTTTATCTGAACCACCAGAGTTCAAAACAGGTGGGTAGTAGAAGTTGGGGGAAATACTCTGTTTTTTAAAAAAAAAACCTCTAAAGATAATGTTTTCATGTTGTATCCCTCCCCTACTGCATTTCTTTTTCTCCTGAACCTGATGCATTGCATGAATTATCCATTCTGATTAACAGAAAAACTACAGATACTGTACAATGTTTCATTAAGCGTGCACGCACACACACACATATACACACACACACACACACAAACCTCTCCAAATAAGAAAAGAAATACTGAAAAGTCTGTTTAGCCAACTTGGCTCATTTTTCCCCCCACACCTTCGTTTTCGTAAAATACTAACTGAGCACCCAGCCAAGGAAGGCTGTGACCAGCTCTCAGACACTGTGCCCATCCCTCCAATTAATACTGTGGTCTGTTGTTATTATTAGAAGCCAACTGGGATAATGACCTACCTCTGCTATGTGTGGTTATTTCCCCCTCACTTAACCTAGAGTGTAAAATTTATTAAATCAGTGACATTTCACCCCACATTAAATATGACATTTTTGGAAGGACAGTGCAGTCAAGAACAACCTTCCCAGTTAATTTTCATCTTTTGTCACATACTGGGGAAATTTTAAAAAGAACCCACCACAGTGGGTCAGGTCCTCAACTGAGGTACGTGGATGTCCATTGACTTCAGTAGAGCTAAGCTGATTTGTACCAGCTTCAAATCTGCCCCAAATTTTTCTCCACTTATGAAATCAACTCATTGGTTTTGAGTTCAAGTCACTGTGGCAGCCCCATTGAACTTGTAAGCGAAGGGCACATGAGTGGAACTGGTGAATCAGGGATCCTCTTCACTACATATGCATTGGGGAAGTGGACTCTGCATCAGATCCCTAGCTTCAAATAAGTCTGTGCATAAGGGAGCAAGTTCAGAGGCTGGGAGCCCACGCATAGGACCTTGGAGAGTCTGCACTGCTCCTGGATTAGGAGGTTGTTTGTTGTTCCCCATAAAACCCTGTGAAAGCCAGCCACATAATGCCCAGTTTCTCTGGCTTTCTGGAGGATTCCAGTAATTCATTCAACATTTATGCATTTCAGTATGCCCAAATGTAAAGTTATGCATCTAGGAACAAAGAATGCAGGCCGTACTTACAGGATAGGGGGACTCTATCCTGAGAGGCAGTGACTCTAAAAAGTACTTGGGGTTCATGGTGGATAATCAGCTGAACATGAGGTTCCAGTGTGACACTATGGCCAAAAGGGCTAATGTGATCCTTGGATGTATAAACAGGGGAATACTGAATAGGAGTAGGGAGGTTATATTACCTCTGTATATAGCACTAGTGTGATAGCTGTTAGAATACTGTGTCCAGTTCTGGTATCCACGATTCAAGAAGGATTTTGATAAATTGGAAAGGATTCAGAAAAGAACTATGAGAGTGGTTAAAGAATTGAAAAACATGCCTTATAGTGATAGACCCAAGAAGCTCAACCTGTTTAGCTTAACAAAGAGAAAATTAGACTGTGAACAAGTCACCTCTTATAAATACCTGTATGGGGAGCAGAAATTTGATAACAGGGGGGTCTTCAAGCTATCAGAGAAGGGTATAGCACAATCCAGTGGCTGGAAGTTGAAGCTAAACAAATTCAGTCTAGAAGCAAGAAGAAATTCTTTTAACAGTGAAAGTAATTAACCATTGGAATAATTTACCAACTGTTGTGGTGGATTCTCCATCACCTGCAATTTTTAAATCAAGATTGGAGTATTTTTCCCTAAAAGATCTTCTGTACTTCAAATAAGAATTAATTCAGGGAAGTTCTATGGCCTATGATATACAGTACTGGAGGTCAGACTAGATAATCACAATGGTCTCTTCTGACTTTATAATTTATGAAACTATGTAGCTACTTTTAAGCAGGATTTCTCTCTCATCGTAAAGCCTTTATGAATGCCCAGCCAATCAAGTTGCTTGATGAGCTGAATCTCTTAATTCTTTATTTTGGGGAAGAAGTGTAACCTCCTGCAATGTAACTGTAACGGGTTGGATCACAGAAACCTCCTTGGGAACTGCCAACTGATGTGCTGAGACTACTTCTAACCTATTTTCCCTGCCAGCTTGGGACTCCAGAAACTTGCTTTGTTTGAGCCAGACACACTTGCCTGCTGCAAACACAGACTCAGGAATGAACCACGTCCCCTAAAAGCTGCAGGCTTAACTGAAAATGGCTTAAGAAGTGTTCCTGTCTCCAACACTCAGATGCCCAACTCCCAATGAGGTCCAAACCCCAACTAAATCTGTTTTACCCTGTATAAAGTTTATGTAGGGTAAACTCATAAATTGTTCACCCTCTATAGCACTGATAGAGAGAGATCAACAGCTGTTTGCGCCCGCCCCCTCTGCCCAGGTATTAAAACAGACTCTGGGATAATTAATAAGTAAAAAGTGATTTTATTAAATACAAAAAGTAGAATTTAAGTGGTTCTAAATAGTAACAGACAGAACAAAGTAAATTACCAAACAAAATAAAATAAAACACATAAATCTATGCTTAATACAGTAAGAAAGTGATTACAGATGAAACCTCACCCTCAGAGATGTTCCAGTAAGATTCTTTTACAGACTAGCCTCCTTCTAGTCTGGGTCCAGCAATCACTCACATCCCCGTGGTTACTGTCCTTTGTTCCAGTTTCTTTCAGGTATCCTTTGGGGGTGGAGAGGCTAGCTCTTGAGCCAGCTGAAGACAAAATTGAGGGGTCTCCCAGTCACTTAAATAGACTTTCTCTTGAGGGTGGAGGCCCCCTCCTCTCTCCTGTGCAAAGTCCAGCTCCAAGGTGGAGTTTTGGAGTCACATGGGCAAGTCACATGTCCGTGCATGACTCAGTTTTTACAGGCAGCAGCCATTGCTCACATGCTATCTTGAATGTCTTCAGGAAGACTTCTTTTGTGGATTGGAGTCTTCCAAGATCCATTATTCGTTAAGTGTTTCTTGATTGGGCACTTAATTTGCATATTCCTTTCTCAAGAAGCTGACCAAATGCTTTACTAAGGCTACTTAAAACCAAGCAAGTACACAGCCAATATTCATAACTTTGAATACAAAAATGACACATGTATACAAATAGGATGAATATATTCAGTAGATCATAACCTTTACAGAGATATGTTAAATGGCATACGTAGCATAAAACATATTCCAGGGATGTCATATATACATTCATAAACATATTCCCATAATGCACTATGGGGTGCAACGTCACAGTAACAACCACTGACCATCCCATTTTTCACTGTCACAGAGAAGGAAGAGTTCTTTAATATTTCTGAAAACTTTGGCATTTTTTACAACATTTTTAATGCTTCAGCACTACAAAGTGCTTTGCAATGTATTAAGACAAGTACCTGGCAATGTCTCCCTTCCAGTTAGTATCCATTTTGGTAACTTCATCCTGACTCCTGGACATATACAGAAATGCATTCTGAGTTGCCCTTGGGAATGAATGTTCTACAGCGCCAGCTGTGTTAGGCACTCACAGCCTTGTGACATCTCTCACTCCTCCACGCTGATTGATCATAGTCCTTTTGCTACAGGGTACTGATTCCACAGCTCCCACTTCTCAGCCTCACCAAGACTTCACATTGGAATGTATTAATTGGGGTTTACAGCTTCAGGGACTTTAGAATGTCTGCAGGACTTTGTGAGCTACTGCTGCTGCTGCTTTCCACCTCAGAGATCCTCTCTGGCTCACCAATTGGAAACTCTGGAGTTGTTACTTTCCACTGCCTCTATGGTATAATCTCTGCTTTTGTAGTTCATAGGCTCTTTCAAATCTCTTTCCACTCTGCATCACAATTCTGTACCAGCGAAGAACAGCACAATGTGTAAATTTTTTAGAAATGCCTAAATGACTAAGCCCCATTTTCAAAAGTGACTTAGGCACTTAGGACTCTAAATCCCATTGACTTTGTGAGGTTGTCTGGACTGGAGATGGCAGGGGGATTGGGATGGATAAGGAGATCCAGGGCCATTGGTCTCCTGCCTGTGGACCCCACTGGTGAGCTTTATGGAACACACTGCTCATCCCCCACACCATCTGTGAACATATTTTAGCTCTGGATGTTGGTAGGGGATTTATGAGGTGCTTAGATTTGAAAGGCTCCAAATAGCCTCATAAGGGCCACAAGGGATGGAAGCTACCAGGAGGCTGAGGAGCCTTCTAAAGTTCATGGGAAGAGTCTCTCCAGGGGATGTTCCATCCCTGCAACTCCCTGCATTGGCCCCAGGAAACAGCCACAGAAAGAGCCAGTACGGGTTCATCGCTCCCCACCACCCTCTCCATGGAGGCCTGTGTGCAGTAGGATGGGTGGGAAGGTTTCCCCCCTGCTTCTTCTGATTCTGCTAATTTTTAAGTCTCCCATCAGCCACACCCATCTCCTTCCTGCAGATTTTCATTGGAGAGCCCCCCCCAGCCCTGCAATAGTTGAGAGAAGGTGAGCTGCACTTCTGTGCACGTCCTGGGTTCTGTCAAAGAAGAGTCCTGTTCCTCGGGTCTGAAGTTCTCAGGCGTGTTACTCTCTTTTTGCTGACCTTTCAGAGACTTGCCACATCAGAACTCCTCTTCACAAGAGGATGGGTGGCGACTTTGCTTAGCAGGAGGCTCAGTGACCAGCAGGGGTGTTCACCCCATGGACCTCCTAAGCTCTGCTGCATGCCTGGTTTGGGGCTTCCTCCTTCTAGAGTCTGCAGTAAGAAGGCTCTTTTCCAGTAGTATTTTTAGAGAATTTAAAAAAAATAGGAAAATTCCTCCACCAAAAATATAGTTAATGAGAAGCTAAGCTTATAGGCACATATATTGCATTTTAAATCTTTCAAGAAGGTTGGAGTTAAAATAAATATATCAAATGTTAGAAACCCAGGAAATTCAGAGTGAAGATTGCACCTGTACAATAAGCCAGGGTCAGACTCAGATAGCTTCCACAATTGTAACTTTGCCCGAGAAGAAACAACAAGCCATAACTCATACTTTGGGGGAAGAAAACATAAACTAAGAGTGTTCCATTACGCTAAGTGGTCATCGGGAAGTGTAAATAAAGTGCTCATAATGCTGCAAGAGGAAATAGGCTCCCTGCAGAGTAGCTGTGATAAACTTACTTCAAAATGCACTCCATCATCGCCTCATTTTCCATACGCACATCCAGAATACCAGAGTTATGCATTCTGTCATTATGCCCAGAGGGATACCCACTTTTAAATTCAAAACAGATTTTTTACTCTGCTCCTTTTTTAAGAGGGGCACGTTCAAATGTGGACGCATTCTGTGTTCTCATTTAACAAATTACAGACAATTGCAAATCTTCTTTAGGTGTCATACATTATTAAAGCCTTTTTAAAAACACAAGGGTTGTGTACATAAATGAATGGCTAAGTGATAGATCAAGATGCAATAGAAATGTATTATTGTGCCAATTGTCCACTCACTAAGTATTAAAAAACACATTCATAAGATATGGTCTTTATTATACCAGTAACAGCAGAAAACAATCCAAATTATTTCCAGGCCACAGTGTTATGACCAAGAGTTAGACAGGTCCATAAATCAAGTCAACAATTTCACCATCATTCTCTGAACTGGTATCTTTCACTTAATGATATCCAACTGCCCACAGGGCTTCCTTAAGATGAACTACTTTAAAAACTATGCAGAGATTTATAAATCTCAGACTTACATACACTGTCTCATCCCAGCTGGGGCAGAGTTATGGTTGTGGTGGCTGTTTGAATGTCTGTGCATCTTAAACTCTGAATTTCATGGGCTTCTAATTTAATATATCAACATATTTGTTATTGTTACGATTTATTATTTGTATCACGGTACTGCCTAGAGGCCCCCCATCACAATAAATAAGTGTGCATTCATGTTTATGTGCATGAATATACAAACATATTACTGTGTGCAGAATTTACTACAGTGTACTCCACTTTCAGTGTGTGTTGCTTAACTTCATAATCTCCTGGTGTGAATAAGAATCACACCTTTTGGTCTGGCCCAGTGGATTCCATATCAGCAATGGTACAATTGGTTATTTAGATCTTCATAGATGAATAGATTCCAAGGCCAGAAAGCACCATTATGATCATCTAGTCAGATGTCCTGTATAACACAGTCCAGCAAACTTCCGCAAATAATTCCTTGAGCATGTCTTTTAGAATATATCCAAGGATCCCATTAGCCCTTGATTTGAAAGTTGTCCATGATGGAGACTCCAGCACAAGTCCTTGATATATTATTCCAGTGGTTAATTACTGCCACTGTTAAAAATTTATGCCATATCTCCAATCTGAATTTGTCTAGCAACCGTTGGATTGCCCTATACCTTTCTCTGCTAGATTGAAGAGCCCATTATTAAATATTTGTTTCCTATGTGAGTACTTAGAGACTGTAATCAAGCTACATATTATCCTTCTCTTTCTTAAGCTAAATAGATTGAGCTCTTTGAGTCTATCATTGTAAGGCATGTTTTCTAATTCTTTAATCATTCTCATGACTCTTCTCTGAGCCCTCTTCAATTATCAACATCCTTCTTGAATTATGGATACCAGAACTGGACACTGTATTCCAGCAGCAGTTGCACTAGTGCCAAATACAGACGTAAAATAACCTCTCTATAATAATCTCCATGAGATTCCTATGTTTATGCATCCAAGGACTGCATTAGCCCTTTTGACCACAGTGACACAGTGAATCTCTGTGTCACATTTCCTTCCTGTCATTCCCCCTGGGACAGCTCAGCTACAAGCCACACATTATGCTGAGGCTACAAGCTTAGTCTAAACCTTCACAGTGCCAGCCTACGATTGGCACATTACCCCTTACCACACTCTGGATTGGGTGGTCTGAAGTGTGGTCTTTGGGATGCTTGTCATACATTGTAAAATCCAAATGAGTTTTTTTAAATCTTGCTGATGCTTTATAATAAATTTTAAAATGAGTCCCTGCCTATCTCTGTCAGGTACTATACTGCTTTAGGTAATCCAGCACTTGGACACTATGGTAATAGGCACTATATAAATAGCTAAAATAGATGGATTCTGAGGTGCTGTTCACATATTTTGCTATCACCTAAACAACTCACAAAAGCACTTTGTACTGGCTGAAAGAAAGAGGCAGGGTCACACTTACAGCTAAATAAAAAACTTCAAAAGCAGCTAAACTTTCTTTACTCAGTATTGAATATTTTTGCACCTGACTTAAAATGACAGCTTTAATGAATGGATTTAATTTGAAAGTTTCACTATATGACCTGTGTTTCCTTTGCTAAATTGCTCTTTTATAACTGCCTACATTCACATGCCTTTGTGAACTTCAATAGAAGCCCCGATGTTCCCTCTGCTAGAAGGAGAGCTGGTCAAGAATTTCCCATCTGAATGACTTTCTGATGGGAAAAGCAGTTTCTATAATACCAAAATTTTCCAGCGGAAAATCTCAATTTTTGCCAAAAATCAAAATGAAATATTTTGTTTCAGGTCAGTTCAACCTAAATCAAAATATTTCATTTTGCTAAACTGACCCAAAAATTTTGTTTCACACCAGTTCATTAAAACAAACTGTATTCCCCTGTCAGTGCACTGCCTTACAAGCCCCAATTCTCTCCTATGGGCTGAGCTCCCTGGAGGATTGCATTTCCTATAATGCAATGCATTGATAAGGAACTACATTTTAATGTCTAACCACGCTCTGCTTGGTGCATGATAGGAGTCACATACCTCTGGGCATGTCTTGGCAGACGTAATTCAGTTAGGGAGCCTGGCCCATAGAGAAGAGTAGGGGAAGCAGGCTCTTGACTACAGCTCCCATGAGGCAGTGCATTACAGTGGGAAAATGCAGTAATGTTTCAACGCTTCCAAATTGAATTTTTTCAGAATTTCTGTTCTGCGAAAAATTTCAACTTTTTATCCTGATTTGGGACAAAAACAAAGGTTGACACAGCCAAATTTCCTGTGGGATAGAAGTTCCAATTATCACTCACCTAGAGCTAGAAGCATCTCGACAGCAACCACTTATGATGTCACAAATGTGTTACCTGTCAACTTTTCAGAAGGAAAATGAGGAAAATACCTAGTATCCATACAATGAGGGTCAGAAGACGGGGAGTCATTTCTGTTTTCCCTTCCTCCATCCTTGCCTCACCTCCCAAGTTCCATCCCTTCATGCAAATGTTACACTGAGGAATGGAACTGATGGCTGGAGAAGAGGGTGGTGAGTACACTGACAGCTCTGCAAACAGAGGGCCATGGCTTTAAGGTTGGAAATAAGCACATGGCTCCCCAGGGATCATCAGTCTGAAGTTTGGCCCTCATGAACTTTCCAAACCCCAGCAAAATCAAAGATGTGGGGATCATTTCATTCTGTCTCAGAGCCAGTAGTTTCTGAAAATGACAAAATATAGGATTGTTTTACTTTGCTGATCAAATATGAACCTAGTATAGAGTCAACAGTAGATTTTAGATTAAACAATCGGGGGAAAACCCCGCACCTTTCATCAAGCCAAATAAAAAACAATAATAAAAACCCTCTCTTCTGCAAAGTAGTGAAGCATTCAGCATTTTGAGTCTTATTTTTATAAACCAAAGGGAGCCTTCCTCCTAGCCCCCTGGCCCTACTGCATCTACTCAGGGGCTGTAACACTTCAGATGGCCCAGGTTGAGATCCATGGAGCAGTAGGAGTAAATGAACTTCTAAGAAGCAAAGAATCCGTTAACATGTCAATGGTCCTTAGTAATAAGGCACAAGGAAAGAGAAACCCAAAAAACATTAAAGCCCCACAGAAACAGAATGGTCAATGAACCGGAGTGCTTTTCAAAGAGCTCTTCAAGGCATTCACAGCTTTGTAATATTTGCCTGGGCTTGTTTTTTATAGTGAGGCATTCTGCGGTTAATCATAGCCTGGCTAATACTCCTAAGCCAGTGGATTCCCCCTTTTCTCTTTGTGTTTTCTTTCTGCTAGACTTTTTCTTCTGCTTCTGTTTGGGAATGTGGGGAAAAGAAAATGATACACTCTCATCTAAAGATGAAAAGCTCCATAACTGGGGCCAGATGTTCCTGAAAGATTCCTTTTGGGGGAAGAGGGTCCTAACCTCTTCCTCGCCCAGCACAGCAGCTGAGGGTAAATCCCTGAGCCCTCTGCATTCTGCTGGTTTGTCATCTTGAATCCAGCCTGAAATTTCAGTCAATTTGGCTCTGGGAGCGGGCACCTGAGGCAAATCTTTTTCTCCTATGGTCCCAAGCACTTCGTCTACATTCTAAGTGTCTAAGGGAGCTAGTTGAGACTTACAGGATGCTGGGACATTGATTTTGTGTCCTTTTAGCAATGGAAGAACTTTATGAAAGTGCACTGGATTCTAAAGAGAAAGCACTGATCTTTTGCATTATCATTTTAAAAGTTTCCTATTCACATTTATTTTTGCTTTTATGCTAAATAAGATGAAGTCAATGAATTGAATTAACTCTCCCCTCAATGCAAATCTCTTATTCTCACTAATACTAATGAGAATTGTATAATTTTAATGAATGTTTAAACTGCTATAAATATTCCCCTTTATTTTTACAGTGGCAGTAAAGTACAATTCTGCAATTCAGAAGCCCTGAATGGTGATTGTATCAATGTGTTAAACCAAACCTTTAGGTAAATTAGACTAGAAGTTATCAGTCTAATTTATCAATAGCATTGTATTTAAAAGCCATGAACATGTTTCCTGTGCTGCATTGGATCATAATTCATATACATATGCATCTGCTCTGGTTTCTCCCCTCCCTTCCCTGAAGCTTTTGCCACTCAGGTGCAACTGTGATAACCCCTCAGGAACTCGTAATCTCTTTAGTTGTGACACTGTAAAGTACTGCCTGACAGAAGACTGGGAGAGGGTGAATAAATGGAGAATACTGCAGATGTAAAGTACTTTCCCCATCCTTCCACAGATTGGGCTTTTAAAGAAGATTTATTAGAAAGCAAAAGTTAGCAGTACATATATATAGATGTATAATAAAACACATTTTACAAATGTAGCAGAATGAATTGAATCCTGCAATGAGATTTTTTTTTAAATAAATGGATAGTTCATTGCCTCGGGTATATTATATTTTTACAACAAAGTTTGCAGTTCTTGCCGTTTGGAAATAACCTCCCATCCTGCTGTAGGTTATCTCACCTAATCTGCTGCTGCAGTGGGAAGAATTTGCTGCCTACTAACCTTCAATCTCGGCCAATCCACAGTAATGCGCTCAAAAACATACACACACACACACACATGCAAACTCCAGATAGGATTCAAGCTCTGTTTCCAGTCCAATGCTCACAGATCTGCTTGGAACAAAAAATTCAATTATGTTGGATAGAAAACGAACAGTTTGGCAAAAATGTATTGTGGCATGTTGTGGCAGTTTGTCCATTTCCAGGATAACCACTTACAGCAGAAAGGCAGATTGAAGATAAAAGGGGATTCCTCCAGTAAAGGCTCCAGTGTGCTTAGGAACCAGATGGACTGAAGTGGAGAACAGCAGTAAACTAGGCCACAGACTACACTGCCAGAATATATTTTTTCTTTTGCACAATTCACTAGGCAGCAAAAGATTTCAATTCTCAAATTTCAATCAGATTCAAACATGTGGTGGCTTTCTCCTAATTTGGGATGAGTAGTTCTACTTGTGACGTTACACCCCATATTCTTTATGGAAATATGCTTACGTTGTGGATATGGCATAACTGAGATATATTTTATGCAAGATGGGTCTTGTAAGGTATCATTGGAAAGATTATGATTTACTGAATGTGATTATCCAATGTGTATGCATGTTATCATTTCTGTATCTAACGTTAGGAATATTGACTATGTAACAATTACAAATGGGTGTGTACTTGGGAAACACCCACCAGACAACAGGCCATCAGCCTTGATGGGCCATTAGGAAGAAACTGTAAGACTTTAAAGATACTAATCTCTCTCTACTTCCTGAGAGGCATCCTGGAAAATTGTGGTGACTCTGCTAGGTCATGTGGTCATGTCACCTGGTACTAAACACCACCTGGGACACTACTGGTACTTTTCCACTGGAAACAAAGGCCTCCCGCCTTATGTAAATTCTATTTAAAGCTGGGGAGCAAGGCAAACAGGGCTCTTCTCCATTGCCTTCCTGTCCAACAAGAAAGACTGCTGAGAGTACCTGAAGAGACAAAGGAACTGAGCGGTGGGAAAGGCAAGGGCTGAGTCCAGACAAAGACAGAAGTCTAGTCTCTAAAGAGAAATAACTGAAACTCTAAGCTACAGGAACTCTTCAACTTGTCTAAAACAACATTTAGGATGAGAAATTACTTCTTGAAACCAGCCTCTTTAAGATCTTAAGCTCAGTATGCATGTTCTGTTTTATTTGTTTGGTAATCTGCTTTGTTCTGTTTGCTATCCCTTATAACCACTTAAAATCTGCCTTTTATAGTTAATAAACTTGCTTTTGTTTATTATTAAACCCAGTTTGTGCAATTTATAACTGGGGGGGCAAGAAGTTGTGCATATCTTCCTCCACATTGAGGGAGGAGGCGAATTTATGAGTTTACATTGTATAGATTTCTCTACAGCGCAAGGCTGTATTATTTTGGGCGTACTTTCCAGAGGGGAGCTGCACTTGAGTGCTGGGCAATTTCCTAGCTGAGTCTTCTCATAGAGAGCTGTTTGGAGACTATGTGATTCTACAGCTGGTGCATTCCTATGAAGCAATGGGGCTTCTGTCACTTCCCTTGGTAGATTAAGATGTTTTTCGTAATATTCAGCCTACATTTATTTCCTTTTTCATAATTTCTTTCTTTTACTTCTACTTATATCCCCTTGGGCTCCCCCAAATAATTTTTCTCGCTGTTTGGTATTTGCTTCTTCAAATATTTGAGGGTAATTGCTATAATCCCCGTAAGTTATCATTAAAATGTGCTAATTTTTACAAGGCCTTCAGTTTAGTATCACTTGCAAATGTCATTAATATTCTGTTTACTCCTTCTTCCAGAACACCAATGAAAACCTATCACTGATCCCACTAGACACCTCCCACCAACATGATACATTGCCATTTATCAGTACTCTTTGTTTATGGTCCTTCAGACAGTTTTCGTTCCCCATGACAGCGTTCTTATCTAAGTCCATGTGAATTAATTTTTTCAAGTAAGGTTTTGTGAGGTGTTCTGTTAAAGGTTTTACTTAAATCCAGCTACATTGCTTCTACTGCATTTTCTGCATCCACAAGTAGTATAATTCTATCCAGAAACAAAACCACCAAAGAAGAAGAATGAATGTAGAGCTCTTTTCCCGCTAAACGTTACTTTCTGATCTGAGGATCCTGTTCTCTCTCCTGTTTTTCCTTGCTTAATGCTCATTGCCACAGTGATAGGCTCTCTATGAGGGTTAGTTTATGACCCCTCCCTTACTTACAATGGTGATCTCATAGGAGTCAGTGGGACTGCTCCTGTAAGTAACTGCTCACCATTGGAAGTAAGGGATTCGCAATCTGGCCATAAGTGGTTAAAATAAATACATGGAAGCAGATTCTACCAGGCTTACACTGAGTAATACTTTTCACTTTAGGGGTGACGTCCCAGTCCCACTGAAGTCAATGGCAAAACTTAATGGGGTCAGAATTAAATGTCTACTCATTTAAATCAGCAGGACTTTTCATGGTCTAATCTTCTGCTCAGTGTGAGTAAGGATGGCAGAATCTGGCTGATTACAGACACACCCATTCTCAAGAACCAGCATTATCACCACCATTTCTCTGGCAGAGAGTAATCTGACAGGGTTCCCTTTGGAGCCCATAACTTCCCTCTTAAAGCAGCTGCAGTGGGGTCGTTATTGAATGACATGAGACACATTTTTTCTCACTTGGAAACTACCATCTAAGCCCCTTTGGAATGAAAAAGCTGACTTGGAAAATACTCTCTTTAATGTGACCAGGTGTTACCAGTTCAGTTTGTCAGCAATACCCTAGTGTCCAGGCCAGTCATACTGAAATCAGGCTTAATTCTAGGGTCAATGTAATGGGCCTGCTGGATGTTCAGCTCCTTTCCCCACCCTCAGCTCTTCACCTGCTCCCCTCTCTGCCTGTAACACCACCCTCTGGCCCAGCTGCCCCTTTGCTGAGTCTAGATGAACCAACTTCCTTTTGTCGGTTGCCCCTCTGTTTTTCCTCTGCATTTCAAACACAGTTTTCCCCATCCACATGATGTTCTATAACTCCCTGTTGTATCTTATCCTTACCGAGGTGGTAAGCTTTCTGGGGCAGACACTGTCTTACTTTATTGTGTTTGTATGGCACCCAGCGCAATGAGGTAACAATCCTGAGTGGAACCTTTGGGCACCACTGTAACAGAGAAGTACTTTAATAATAATAATTATAATACATTCTCCTTCAAAATTGTTATTTATTAGAGCTAGTTTATGTCCGTAAATAATGTGTCATGAAAATATTTATCCTGATTTCAATCAAAAGCACGGGTTGGCAGATGGAATAGCTTCCAACTCTGGTATTTGCAAAATGTTCTTCTTTTGACTGCAGTGATACAACACTTAGGCATGAAGGTCCTTGCTTTGCCCATTACATTATGGCTTCTCTTTCCCTGCATTGCATTGTCTCTTTAGGGGTTATCCTGCTACTTCTGGATAAGTTGCGAAAGATGAAATGGGAGCAGATGTGGAGACTCACTGCTGAAAGAGAGTTAATGAGCATGCTGTCAACCTCGCTGGCTGACCAGGTGGGTTGGGCAGGCAGTTTTGAAGTCCTACTACAAACATTGCTCCTTGGATTGGGGGTGGGGAGGGAGAGAGGAAGGAAGGTAGATAGGTAGGTGTCCTGCCATGTTCTCTTAAACAGGCAGAACTCATTGCCATATCTTTCTGGAGAAATTTTTGAATGTGGGAGATAGAGATTTATCCATAAGACTCCTATTTACAGACTGAAATTTTTACTTCTGATGCACAGATGCTTTTTAAAGGGACACAGTTGGAGACTTTTTCTTTTTTATAGCCTTTACTTCAGTCTTTCATTCTTTCTTTGAAAGACTCCAGACTTTTGAAGCTTGAACAAACTGTTTCTTTCTGTACTGCTTTTGTTATTTTCATTTTGACAAATGGTGATTTTGATTCTGTCAGTCTCTGGATACTTCTGATGCCTGCATTGCTGCAGAATATGAGCATCTCACAAACATTAATGTATTTATCCTCACAATACCCCTATTAAGTGAGGAGGGATTACTGTCCCCATTTTACTGATGGGGAACTCAGGCCCAGAGAAACTAAGGAGCTGATCCAAAGCCCACTGAAGTCTATGAAGAGACTCCCACGGATTTCAGTGGCTTTTGAGTCAGATCATAAGTGACTTGCCCAAAATCACATGGAGAACACGTAGCAGAGGTGGGAATTGAACCGAGAACCCTGGACTCTTACTCTAGCACAGGGGTCGGCAACCTAAGGCAGGCGTGCCAAAGACGGCACACGAGCCGATTTTTAATGGCACGCTGCTGCCTGCCAGGTCCCAGCCACCGGCCCCGCTCAGCCCGCTGCCAAACCCAGGCTGGGACCCCGGCAGGCAGCAGCGTGCCATTAAAAATCCTGCCCGGCCCGGCTCGCTCTTCTTCACCCCACCCGCCCACCATTCTCTCCTTGCAGGGCAGGCAAGCTCCCCCTCCCCTGCCTCTTCCCCCAGCGTGCTGGGTTCCTGCCCCTCCTCCGCTCCCTTCCTGCCACGGATCAGCTGATGGCCCTTGCGGGGGAGGGGGAGAAGCGGAGCCGCAGCGCGCTTGCTGCTCTGGGAAGGAGGTGGAGAAGAGGTGGGGACAGGGCCGTGGGGAAGGGGGGTGGAATCAGGGCATATCGCCTCCAGCCCCCTGCCCTGAGCTGCTCAGGGCAAGGGGCTGGGAGCACTCCCATGACCCCAGCCCTCTGCCCTGACCCCTGCACCTCCCCAAACACCCCAGCCCTCTGCCCTGACCCCTGCACCCCCTCACACACCCCCAGCCCCCTGCCCTGACTCCTGCACCCCCCACACATACCCAGCCCCCCCACACCCCATGTCCTGACTCTTGCACCCCCCACAATCCCACCCCCACCCTGAGCACCAAATGGGAGCTCCTGCACCCCCTGCCCCACCCCCTACATTCCCACCTGTACCCTCGCACCAAATGGGAGCTTCCCAGGTAAGCGCTCCACACCCAAACCTCCTGCTCCAACCATGAGCCCCCTCCCTCATTCTAGCTCCTGGCCAGACCCTACACCCCAACCCCCAGCCCTGAGCTCAGTGCACTCCCATCCTCAGCTCAGTGCAGAGAGAGAGGAAGAGAATGGGCTAGAACCAGGGAGAGGGTAGGTACCCACTCTATATGGGCAGGGCCAGGATCTCAGACCGGCAGTGGGCTGAGCGGGGCTGGCAGCCGGGACCCTGGCTGGCAGGAGCCGGCGGACGGAACCCCAGGCCGGCAGCGGGCTGAGCCGCTCAGCCCACTGCTGGTCTGGGGTCCCAGTCGCCGGCCCCATTCAGCCCGCTGCTGGTCTGGGGTTCTGGCTGCCAGCCAGGGTCCTGGCCGCAGGCCCCGCTCAGCCCATTGCCGGCCTAGGTGAATGGAACCCCAGGCTGGCAGAGGGCTAAGCGGGCCAGCAACATAAGATCAGCATTTTAATTTAATTTTAAATGAAGCTTCTTAAACATTTTGAAAACCTTGTTTACTTTACATACGACAATAGTTTAGTTATACAATATATAGACTTATAGAGAGAGAGCTTCTAAAAACGTTAAAATGTATTACTGACACGCGAAACTTAAATTAAAGTGAATAAATGAAGACTCGGCACACCACTTCTGAAAGGCTGCCGACCCCTGCTCTAGTATCTTAAGCACAAAGACCATTTTTCCCCTCCCACTGCATGACTTCATAAGAGTAGATCATAGTGGCACTTACACTGTAAACTGTTTTGTAGCCCTGTCTCACGTGTGTTTTCTGTGAAACACGTAGAGCACTTGCGAGCAATATAAAATAATAACTAATACTCCTACTGGTAGTTCATCATAAGGGACAGTAACTGCCAGGATCGCTCTTCTTTCTTTTATTGAAAATTGATGCTGTACTTAGGAACAGCAGGCAGTTCACCATCTGCCACATAGTACTCCCCATGATGGAGAAAAAACAGTTTTGGCCAGTGATACAAAATACTTGTTTTGAAAACCCAGGTGCAGTCTGCTTGCATTCTGCTTGAAAAAGAGTCTGTTTTCCTCTAGTTCAGACTTACAAGTCGGCCCTTGGGGTTCCAGCACCTTTAACCAAAGCAGAATTGTGAAGCTAGGTTTGCAGAGCTGACAGCTTAATGTAATAACTCCCTATTCTCCCTCTCACTTGCTCTCTGAGCAAAAGACTGAAGAGAGTCAGTTCAGAGAGATGTGATTGATCATCTGTCTGCTGAAATGGTGTACCTGATTGTTTTTCTGTTTTTGTCTGCCAGGATATCTTCAATGCCGTCATCAAGCAGAACCCGTTCCTTGTCTATCAGCTTCCATGTTTCTGGAATGTGCAGCTGTCTGACCACACCCGTTCTGAACAGTGCTACAGGGATGTGTCTGACCTAAAGGTATGTTTAGCTACAGCTGCAACCCAATGACTTGGGTCTTGCTTGTGTTTTGGGAGATAAAATGGAAGTTCCCACAGTGGCAGAGAGATGAAGCATAAGGGATGGCCTGTGTGCATTCTTTGTGCAGTAAAAGCTGAGGGAACAAATGTGCTTTTGTTTTGATCTGCATGTTTGTAATCGTGAAAATGGAAGATGGATAACACTGCCTAGAGCTAGGCTGGGTGCAGACAGATGCTGCACCGCCTCCTTACCCACACACATTATGTCTCTGCCAGTGTACTTAAGCTTGACCTGCAGCACTCACTGCTGTTTCAGTACTTTACTACTCCTGAACAGGGAATGATATCACCCTTGTATTCTGAGCATGCTGCAAGAGTTTTTAAACAGAATTGTTTGATATGGAGAGTTTCACAAAGAGGAGCAGAAGGATGGTGTAACCCTGAACTGAACTGTCTCCTCAGCGCGGGAGGTGGCGGGGGAGGGAGGGTGAACTAGATGAACTCTTGACCTCCTCTTTGGGTCCACATTTCTTTGTTTCTGTGGTGTATGGGGAACCAAATCCAAAGGACATTAGGCAGTTCTTACTCAGCATTTACCAGCTCTTTACTCTGGCAAACTCCTACTGACTTCGCTAAGACTTCTCCTGAGTAAGGACTGAGTAGAAACCAAGTAAGGATAACAGGATATAGCACAAAAAAAGTAACACTACAATATCAATAGAATATTCAGTAACAGATTTTTCATTGTGATGAATAGAGTGTGGAAGAGGAAATCGATAGGTGACTTCACTGTGGGGAGACTGATGCTGCTGCAATCGATGCAGCAGGGATCGATTTAGTGGGTCTAGTGATAGGGTGACCAGATATCCTGTTTTTAAAGGGACAGTCCCGAATTTACGCCCGCCTGCAGGTGTCCTGACTTTTTCTTAAAAATGAGTAAATTGTCCCATATTTTCTGTCTCCCCCGCCATCAGTACTGGCGGGTCCTGGTGCTGGCCAGATCCCTGGTCGCCAGCCACCCGCCCAGCGGCAGTGAGTGGGGCGGGGAGTCCAGTGGTCAATGATGGGGGTGGGTGTGGAAGGCTGGTGGGGGGCAAAGATGCAGTGCGCGAGGCCAGCCACTCCCCCTGCTGGTCCGTCAGCGCAGCCCCCACTGCATGCCAGCTCTCAGCCAGCAGGGCCCTGTCCCTGTCCCGTTTCCAACCAGCACTGGCTGCGCGCTTCTATCTGTGATGGCTGGTGAGTGCAGGCAGGTGCCAGGCAGTGACTGATTATGTGTCACCTTTACTGCCCACCCATCAGCCCTTTATGTGCTCCCCCTCTCACTGTTCTCTCCCTGCTTTGCACCTTCACACCCCCAGCCCCGCTTCTCCTCTATATCCCGGACCGGTCGGAGCGCTCAGCCCATCAACAGCCTGGCCGGCAGGCGCCTTCCTTCCCCCACTGCCTCTTGCTGGGCCAGCGCCCAGGGAAAGCCCAAGACCCTCTGGCCCAGGGCGCTGGCCAGGAGGAGCCGAGCCCTGCCTGTGCCAAAGCCCCACAAAGCACCGGCACGGGGAAGCCTCTCCACCCCTCAGCTAAGCTCTGGAGTGGCAGGGGTGGGGAGCAATATCCAGCCTGTTCACGCCCTGGCCCTGCAGGCTCCACATCAGCTCTCTGGGCAGGGGCTTAGCACCCTCTTCACCCGCCCACCCCGCTCTGGGTCCTGCCCCCAGGGAGCGTGGGGCTGCTCTGTACCCTAGGCACCTTCCCCTGCTGAGCTACCTCTCTGGTCGGGTTTGCTGAAGCCCCTGCAGTCAGGTTCCCTGGGGCCTGGTGCATAATGCATCCTTAGGGCTTAGTCCAGTGGTGGGCAGCCCACAGGCCGCATGCGGGGCCCATCAGGGTAATCGGACTGTGGGCCGCGAGACATTTTGTTTACACTGACCGTCCACAGGCACAGCCCCCCGCAGCTCCCAGTGGCCAGGGTTCGCTGTTCCTGGCCAATGGGAGCTGTGGGAAGCAATGTGCCGCAGTAGCATGCTGGCCACTGCTTCCCACAGCTCCCACTGGCCAGAAACAGTGAACCGTGGCCACTGGGAGCTGCAGGGGGCCGTGCCTGCGGACGGTCAACATCAGCAAAATGTCTCATGGCCCACAATCAGATTACCCTGATGGGCCGCAGGTTTCCCACCACTGGCTTAATCCCTTCCTGCCCGCGCTGTAGCCAGAGGATAGGAGGCAGCTGGGTTATGTCGGTGGCCAGCAGCAGCCTGGAGATGTTAGCTGCCTTTCGACACTGTGCAGGCAGGAAGGGACAAGCTGATTCCAGCCACAGGGAGAAGAGGGGTGCTGCAAAGACACAGGCCAGGTCATCCCTTCCCTCCATCCTCCTCTCCTGCAGCTGGAAGCACCTCACGTCCTTTCCCTCCCCCATAGACAGTGCCAAAAGGCTGCTGCTGGCTACATTCTGGCATGAACCTTGGTAGAAATCTGGGGGGGGGGGGTGGCACGTGACCCCACGTGCCCCCACATGTGTTGCCTCAGGAAGACGCAGCACCAGGTACCAGGAGAGGCAGGTCCATCCCGGGGGCCCAGCCAGGCATGGAGGATGGAGAGCGCCAGGCAGAGGGGTCAGGTCAGTCAGTCACCCTCCCTGTGTGAAAGTGGTGTACGGGAGTGTGTGTGTGTCACCTCTCCCCATGTGAACCCTAAAGCCTTAAAGATAAGAAAGCAAATAAAAAGAATCCAGCTGTGCAGCATTTCTTTTTCACAGGAGCTCAGTCACCTTGATGTTAATTTGAACGTTTGCACTGCATAGTTCTGATCGATCGCTATTGAACTCGCTTGAATAGGAGTAATTTTACCACAAGTCCCGTATTCAGCATAGGGAAATACGGTCATCCTGTCTAGTGAAGATCTGCTAAATTGATGACAGGGCGTTCTGCAGTCGACCCTGGTACTCCAGCTCTTCGAGAAGAGTAAGGGAAGTCGACCGGAGAGTGTCTCCTGTTGACGCAGCACAGTGAACACACTGGGGTAAGTCGACCTAAGCTATGTCGACTCCTTATTACCTTATAGAAGAAAGGCAGGAAAAGAACAATAATAGCTTCATCGTAAATGGAGACTGTTAGTCTGCCTCTGTGGATCAGAATAAGTTTCTAAACTGGATTATAAAAAAATTTCAGTTAGTTCTGTAGTGGTTTCTATACTACAAGACGGGTTGGATGGATTTAAACAAATCCAGATGAACGAAGATTAGTTCTGCAGTTGTAATTCTGAAATTCTAGACTCAAATGTTGCATGCAGGACATCTTGGTCCAGATAGTGGAAATTATTCTACAAGGGTTAGTATACAGCCTACCTAGGCAGCAGTAGGCAATCATTGTCATTACAGACTAATCACAGTTAGAACTGTTCGAATATTGCAAACAATTTTTCTGATTGTTTTTTTCAAATGTTAAAACAAGTTCATTTTGGCTGAGCCCATCTTTGTGTTTGCTCTCTCTGAATGTTCTATCAAATGAATTTTCTGGTAGGAGTGCTCATAGAAACAGCAAATTTTGGATTCATAAATGTAAGTAATCACTTTGGAAACCCTGATTCCAAAAGTTACATGCATCCAAAAAGGGACCAGAAATGTGATTTTTTGATGGAGTTACTTCACAAATGTAGGTGGAGTGATCTAGAGGGTTGCTGAAAAATTAATGCACTCAGTGAGCATTTTACTGTTCATGTATAGGCAGGACCCAAGCAGCAGGGATTCATAGTGTCATTGCAATCTGTCCTGTTATAAAGTGCTGGTGAACATTCTGGTTCCTTTACACTTCTGGTAAGAACAATGTATAAGAGTGATTGCCAGGATCAGAACAAAAAAGGAGATCTTGGAGTAGAAGCAAAAATGGTTTTAAAGGAAGAATTCTGTCAAAATGCCCCTCTTGTGGAAAAATCTTCTTATATCTTCCATATACAATAGAATAATGTAACATTAATTCACGTCAGTATCTGAGACACCCATTGTGGATTACCAAATTTGTGTTGACTAATGTCATTTAGTCTCAGTTATTTATTATTGTATTTCACAGCATGCTACTAAAATTACTGTAATATTTTATAAAAAGTAATGAAGCCTTAGATACAGAAGAACCTAATTCAAGCACCTTTGGGTTAGCCCCGACCCAGCACCGCACTTTAGTACTTGCCTAATTTTATCCCCAGGAGTAGTCCCTCCAGCGTCAGTTGTACTTACAAGCGTAGGCATTGTGTGACTGCTATATTTGGGGAGAGGGGCAAAGCACGCACGTGTGCACATGCACGCGTCCGCATGTGAACGCTGAAGCCAGTCTTCTTGGCTCACTGGCTCTCTCCCCCGGCCTTGAGGGTACTCGGGCTGCCGGTGCTGGGGGGCGGATATGCTTGCTTAACTGGGGAGCCCCAGCTGCTGCTGGCTGACACTCCAGCACCAGCTGCTGCAGCGATGTCACTGCTCTGGTGCTGCTGGGGCCGCCTCCCCGCAGGGGCTGCTGCCACCACCGAATGGACACCACGTGCCAGGCTCTTGCGTCCCCCCATCCCATCCCTTTCTCTTCCACACACCCTCCTTCCCCTAGCACCTCGCCCCCTCTTACCCCCCCCCCCCCGACACTCACCATTGTACAGGAAACAGGCAGGCACTGGGACCAAGGAGGCAGTGTCCAGCTGCCAAGGCAGGGACCCAAGCGCAGGAGAACAGCTGCTCCATCCCACCGCCTTCTCCGCTCCCCTTGAACTGAAACATGCCAGGGAGGGTGTGGGGAAGGAGGCGCAGCGTGGGAAGGTCAGAGCCCCCTCCCGGGCAGGCCAAGCAAAGCAAGCCCTGCAGGGCAGCTTAGCATTTGCAGAAATGCGGAGGGGGGGAGTGGCACGTGACCCCATGTGACACCCCCCACACACACCTTGCCTCTGTTTGAGGAGGAGGCAATACCCTCCCTGCACCTGCCCCCAAACTATGCCCATGCTTAGAAGCCTAAAATCAGGTATGACCTTAAGTACTTTACTAAATCAGGGGCATAAATCTTTATTGAGTTATTGGGTCAGTGCCTCAGCTTATGTAAATAGGCATAGCTCCATTGACTTCTGTGAAGCTGTGCCAATGTGCACAAGCTGAGGAACTGATCCATAATGTGAGACCACAGCATTGGGGTTATTTTATTTTATTTTTGTGAGCATTTTTCAATTTGTTGATTAGCATTATGGCATTTAGTGAGATTCTAGTTTCTAACAAAATGCGAGCTGTGTCAATATGTGGTCTTTACATGAACTGTGCAGCAGACATATTTAACACGAGTTTGAAGGCATATTTTTTAAATCTGTAAATTAGTCAGTTTCCATGACATTTGATATAAATGGTACAACACCATATATTTGGCACATCCTGTATTTCATGGTGAATAAGACTGGAGTAAAGAATAAGGTAGTAGAGGCCTCCAGGGGAGAGAGAAAGATGAATTATAAAGTTGGTGCTGGAGGATTAAGAAGGATGTCTTGGGGAAAAAGGAAATACTGGAAGAGATTTAAATTCCAGACTAAAGCTGGTCCAGGCTTTAGTATTATTCAAGTCACGTGAAACTGCATTTTTTCCCGTCAAGCAGAAAATACACCAGTTTAATTCCATCTGGTCTCAAAGTCCATAGGAAAGGATTGTGGCACCTTAGAGACTAACCAGTGTATTTGTTATTTATTTTATTTATTTATTTATGCTCAAATAAATTGGTTAGTCTCTAAGGTACCACAAGTACTCCTTTTCTTTTTGCGAATGCAGACTAACAGGGCTGCTACTCTAAAAAAGTCCATAGGATTTGTCATCATTACATACAACATTATGTCAAATAAACTTAGGGACGCTTCATAGTTAGCTGCTATTCAAGTATGTATATACTTCTCTGCCGCTCTGTTCACAGCCCTGAATAATGGAAGCACAATGTGGTCAGCATGCTTTATGAATGTGGAAGCTCTTGCATATATCCTATCAACTGCATAGAATTCTAATCATTATTTTTCTCTGTGCATTTTCCTCCTAAGTTGCCTTAATATCTTCTTTAGCAATTTTTATTCTTTTAAATTGGAGAGGCCCAGATTTTTGGTGGCTGTTGAAATTAGCTATCCCAATTTATACCAGCTGAGGATCTGGCTCAAAATGTTCAATGTGACGACTTCTGTAAGAGTGGCTAAGAGGAACACAGTACATCAGGCAAAAAGTGCTGAAGCACTGCTACTCACACTGTATAGATAATAGCTTATTATGCTGGAGGTACATATATACTCAATGGTCCTGATCCCTGAAATCAGTGGGGCTCAGCCTGCACGCAGAGTTTCTTGCTGGATGGGAACCTATGTTTTCTTTTCCCTTTTGGCAAAAGGTGTGTTCTTGTCTGTGAAGAAATTTCAGTTACTGTGGTCTGGCAAAGGTAGGGTTGCCACGTTTCTAATTGCTGGTAACTGGACCCCTGAGCCCTGCCCCTCCCAGCCTCTTTCTTCAAGGCTCCACCTCTTCCTCTGAGGACCCACCCCCTTCTCTGCCTCTTCCCCTCAAGGCCCTGCCCCTGTCGCTCACTCCTCTTCCCCCCTCCCAGTGTCACTTGCTGGATCGACTCCACTTCCCTCCCACCCCAGCTGGGCTCCCTCTGCTCCAGGGCTGGGATGGAAGCTGCTGCAGTCTGACAAGGAACCTGCCTGTAGGTAGGAGGCAGCCTCCTCTGAGCAGGAGCTGGTGCGGTTTAATGACCCAGCACCTTCCCCGACCCCGCGGTAACCAGACTTTTGGTGTCCAGTCAGCACATCTGACCGGACACTGCTAGGTCCCCTTTTCAGCCGGAAAGTCCGGTCCAAAATCGGGTACCTGGCAACCATAGGCAAAGACCAAATGGCAACAGAGATCCTATGAAAGAAAGTAAACAATTGTAATGTCTCTGACAATGAACTGTGACCTTAATGAATGAGTCAAGCATGAGAAGAAGGCTGATTGTCAATGATTCAACTTCTGTTTACACACAAGGATTCTGGTAATTCAGTCATGGTAAAAAGACCCAGGGAATTTGCTAAATTATTATTTGCAGTGTTGTTGCAGTCATGTTGATCCTAAGGTATGAGAGAGGCAAAGTAGATATAATAAAATCTTTTATTGGACCAACTTGTGGAAGATACATAGCTTTCAAACTGCACAGAGTTCTTCAGGTCTGGGGAAAGAAATCAGAGTGTCTGAGCTAAATACAAGTTGTGACAGATAGTTCAGCATAAGGAGTAACATGTAGCAGGTCAGTTGAGATGGAGTGGGTAGTAAGGGTTAGATTGTTATGCAAAAGGCGTTTGAAGTGGACCATTAACTGTGAGCAGGCAGGTGTATATTACAGATTGTTGTAATGATCCATGAAAGCAGTTTCCCTGTTAAGTCCATGGATACAATCAAATCCTTACCCAGACAACTTCAAGAGAAACTCTACAACCTCATTCCCCATCAACCCACCCCAGGGACCTTCTACATGCACTCCAAGGTACACAAACAAGGGAACCCAGGCAGATCCATCATATCTGGCCTTGTCATTCTTACTGAAGGAATATCAGAACTCATAGAAACCATCCTGTGAAGGAGCAGAGGGACTGCAGCCCAGCACAGCAGGGGTTTAAGAACACCTGTGGGTTCAGCTAGTCCCGCCCTGTTATACCTGCAACCAGTGCCAGGCCTGGAGGGGGGAGAAAAGAAGAGAGCCTGGTTCAGTCAGGGGCTGACTAGCAGGGCCATGTCCCAAACTAAAAGGACTTGCATAGGGAGCAGGCCAGGAAAACAGGGATCCATCTCCCCTGTTTAGGGGTTGAGCAACACAGGACCCTGGGCCAGGACCTGCAGGAGAAAGGGGCGGTCAGGTCTTCCTACAGCCAGTGGCACAGCAAGGGGGGGGAGCGGGGCAGCGGCCGCTCCCCCACTGAGCACAAGTGGCGCCTTGTCAATGTCTTGGCGCCTTTTAAATTTCCCCTGTTGAGGGAACGGGGGGAGCAATCCAGAAAAATGGTGCCACCCGCTGCGGCACTGTTACTCACCCGGCGGCGCGCCAGGTCTTCGGCGGCACCTCGGTGGCCGGACCTTCAGTGCCGCCGAAGACAGCCGGAGCGAGTGAGGGCCTGCCGCCGGAGCGCCGCCGGGTGAGTAACAGTGCCGCAGCGGGTGGCGCCTTTTTTTCTGGGGTCGCTCCCCCGTTCCCTCCTGGCTACGTGGCTGCCTACAGCTCCCCGAACCAACGATCTAGCCACTAGCTTGCCCGGCCACTGAGGGTCCTATCGCACATCCTTACATGATTCACCATACAAAGTGCCAGCTTCCTCCAAGACACTAGCAATTTCCTTTGCAAACTCCACAACATTAACAACCTCCCCCAGAATCCCATCCTTGCCACCATGGATGTCACCTCCCTATACACCGATATTCCTCACCATGACGGCGCTGGTTCCTGCCTCAAATGCCTACAAGAGAACGGACAACACTTGGCTATCCACACAAAACACAGCACCAAACTCATCCATTTCATCCTCAACCACAACAACTTCACATTTAACAGCAAACACTTTCACCAAAATGTGGGAACAGCCATGGGTACTAAGGTAGCTCCCAATACACCAGCCTCTTCATGAGCCATCTCAAGGAAGAATTTCTGAAAAATGCACCACAAAATCAACAATATACCTGAGATACATCAATGATATTTTCATCCTTTGGACAGAAGACCTAAACTCTCTCAGAGATTTCCACCACAATTTCAACAATCACTGCCCATCCATCAAACTCTCTGTAGAACACTCCAACCCCAGCATCAACTTCCTAGACACTACAACTAAATTCAACATTAGAATGCTACAAATGACTGTACTGAAGAAACTCACTGATCACCATTCTGAAGCCTTAAGAAGGTACCCAGAGATACAGTGTTCTGCTGGAGGGTATGGCTATGTGCTCTAAACATCAGGTTTGAAATATTGAGTCTCCCTGGAGCAAATGATGCAACTTGCAACAACTTGAAACCTAGGAAAAGTTGCATAGAACTTTGTCTTTAACTAAGTTCCATGCAGTTAACTGTGTGAATTTTCAGGCCATACCTTAAAAACTGCAGCTCTGATGTCTGTGCGGATGTTAGAGCCAGGGTTGTAAGAGTAGGAGTTTGTGCTTGCATCATTATGCTACATATCCTTCCTCCACTGCTGTAGAGCATTTTCTGCTATCTTCCGTCTCAAAGTTAAATGCATTTTCATGGTGTGCCAAGTGTATAACAGGCCAAGTGCTTTGGGACGAAAGATGTGGTATAAAGGTAAACTATCATTACAATGTACTCTGCTTCACTTGAGCACAATATATTTGGTTGTATTCCAGGGAACTGATTGAGCCTAATTTCAGTGAGTGGTAAAGGCTGCTGATTAAGTGGGATGGTATTAGTAGAAATTTAGATAGTGCCAAGTTGCTTAATGGTGATTAATCAGGAGTTAAATAGGTGTGGAATTCTAAGTTCAGATCTTTTAGGACATAAATTGCTAAATAAAGATTAAGAGGTATATTTTCCTTAATTCTTAGGAGGCCTTAGTCAAGGATGCCCGTGTTTATGTGGTGTCCAACCAAGCAGTTCCAGGTAGTGGAATTTACATGCTCTAGCTGCAGGGTTTTTTTCCCACACCAGCAGAGCTTCAAAGTCCTGGAAATTGAAGCTCTCTCTTTTCACAATTTCTTTTAAAATGCTAGGAAATTAAAAGAAAGGGGAAAAAAGAAAGCGAATACAATATTAAAGTATGGTTCAGTCCTGGAAAAGGGGCACAGCAAAAATGACATTTTTGGGTTCTACATTCATTGTCTCTTTCTAATCTCCAGTTCAGAATTACTCAGCTTGCACGTAAAGATTTATTTTTCATTTCTAAGTGCCCTATCCACCAAATCATCCCTAAACTCTTAACAGTCAAACTGAGTTGTTACCATATCATGCATCATCCCCAGTAACAAAGGTTCTCATAGCCCCATTATGGCTTCAGCTATATCTATTCAACCCTATCGTCTTCATATTATTCCCTCAGTGATGCCTGTTCCAACCCATGTAAGGTTACACTGGTATCTTTGGGCTGTAGAATCTCTGCTGTTGGTGATGGTACACAAGACGGAAACAATCCAGCTTCAGTCTGAGCCCATGGTGAATTTGTGGGCTTGGCACTTAGAAAAGAACATACAATATTGTCTTCTGTGTATATTAGGAATTGATGCTGGTGGTTAAGATGCTTAGTGTCTTGTGAAGCTTGCTATCCTTTTGTATTTTCAGGTATTTCAGGGAGTTTCATTAATTACGCTCCTTTTTAAAATAGCCCCTCACCTTTAATAGATCTGTTTTGTGCTTTTTCTAGTGTCCTTGACTTGGTTACATTGTTTCTTTCTGTCCTCTGACCAGTTGAAATCTGCTTTTCCTTCTTGATAAAAATTCAAGTTTTCTGGACGGTAATCAATTCCATTCATCTTTCTGCAGCTCACTCCAGACAGCCTTGACATCTGTACACATACAGAATCTTGACACGCATTTCAAATCTGATTAGATCATGACCACCAGATCCTTGACACTTACCAGCTTTTGGAGACTCAATAACTTTTCAATTGCAGCAAGGAGACTCAGAGTTGCCATCTACAGTTGTCTTGATTTGACATCATCACCCACGTAGTAGAATAGAGGCATCAGAACACTAGTATTCTGCTGCAGTGTGACATAGTGTGTGATGATGGGAAAGCCCTGTGGGGAAGGGAGCCAGTCCTATACACAGAAATTTAGTTTATTCTCATTAACGATTTGAATGGTTCAGATCCCCAAGATGAGGATTTGAGGTGCTCAGGCAGGAGACACAATACGCAGGGGGAATGCAGGAAGGAAATCATCCTGACTGTGGGAGTAGCACAGAAAAGATTTAATTGGTAGGCATTTTTCTTGCACTTTTCCAGTCTCTCTGTTCTTGGATCTCATCCTAAAGCAGTCCAAATTATCAGCAGATGAACAATTCGCATTCCATGCCTGTTTGACAAAACTGCTAGAACCCCTTAAAACTGTTTAGCAGCCCCTTAGATTTCCTTCAGTCCCTTGTTTGTGGTATTATATTTGTCTGCTTCCCCTGAGGTAGGATTCAGACTTGTTTTTTGCAGTGCCCTCTGCTGCAGTTAAACACAATGGCATGAAACCAATAAAGCCCTTTTTAAAGCAGGGAGTCTTCAAGATCCTCTTTTGTTGGAGTAAATCTTGTATGGCTTTCAATCTGTTTTAGATCCCAGCAATGCTGGTTCAAGCTCCCATTTGTTTCTATACAATGTGCACTTCTCATTGCATACCATAGAGGATGTTATTTCAGAGTTAAACTAGACACTGAGAATATAGAAAAAGGCAAAACAACACCAACAAAAAGCAAAACTGCCTAAGAATAATTCTTAGAGCAATATCTTTGCTCCAAGTGGTCTCCCTGGATCATACAGTATGTAGATACTTCATTATTTTTATTTGAAGTGTTTCTTTAATTGGAAAAAGTGATTTGCTTATTTCTAAAGGTGATCGTCTTTTTCACAACTTAAATTTACATCACAGCGTATTTGGTACTCTGAAACTTTGATTGGTTTCATATCAATGGCCAGGGAAGGAGTACAGGTTTCCATATCAGAAAAGAGGGTTGTTAGAACAATGTTTACAGTGCACAGATGCAGCAGCCACTACTAGCTTAGCAGTTGGCACCCACTGAAGTCTGTTGCAGCCGACTCTGAGGGACACCACGCCTTCATGTCATTACTTTAATGGGTACACAGGACCTCCAGAAATCCCCATTTGGAAGTACTCCCAAAAAGGGGGAGGAGGGTTAATCCCTTTGGAAGTCACAGAAAAAAATTGAATACAAAGCTGTCATGTTTATGACTAAAATACAACCTCCATCAAATGAAATAATTCCTGCAATCCATTTCTGGCTCCACTCTTGCTGTTTTCTTTGGGCTTTATTCTCAGTTACGCTGACAGAGCAGTGTGAAGTGGCCTTAACGTAAATGAGAATCAGACCCTTTATGTCTGTGGCACAGTTAAACCTAGGCCAGCAAGGGAGTCATCACCCTCTAGTAATGGCTAAATACCTGCTGGCACTTGGAATTAAATAGTGTTGCCATGCAACACAACAAAGTTCAGCCAAGTTCACATGAAGCTAAGGTGACCATAGGTCCCGTTTTGGACAGGACAGTCCCTTTTCTAAGCCCTGTCCCAGCCATCCCAACTTTTTTTTTTTTTTTCAAAATTGGGCTTTTGTCTCTTTTTCTTTTGCCGACTTGATCAGTTGGCAAGAACAATGGGACAAATGCCCATTTTTATCAAAAAAAAAAAAAAAAAAAAAAGGTGGGGTATGATGTGGAGGAACATGTGTGTGGGGGTGAGCAGAGATGCCAGCCCGCACAGGGGAACGTAGGGCTGGGTGGGGGCAAGGAGGCAGCATTCCAGCATGCAGGGGGCTGGCAGGGTTCCAGTGACTGGCAACAGCCTCACTTGGGGGAGGGAGGCACGCTCAGGTGAGCAGCTGGGGGTGTCCCGTTTTCCCTTTGGGAAATATGGTTACCCTACATGAAGCATTGTCAGCTAATGCATCTTTTTGGATCAGATTCAGTCTGTTTGGAGGGGCAGAGGGGTGGGTAAAGAGAAACAAAAATTAATTTGAGAATCTTTCTCTTTAATTCCCAATGAGTGAAGAGGCTGTCTGACACTAGACAGTGAATAATTTTCATCAGCTGAGACAGTCACTGGAAAATCCCAGACCAAATTTTATAGCCGCAGCTTTTTCTCCATCAGACTTCTCCTCTCACCAACATCTATAACATAACTCGTCCGTGACTCCAGCCCTGCCAATATGCATGCAGTGTTGCATCACAAAGTATAAGGGGACACATACAAATATACATGCAATACATTGTATGGAAGATATAAAAAGCATAGAATCTGTACAGTACATGCATTACTTATGGACTACACCACAAAACCTTCCCAGTGAAAAGGCAGAAAGAGGGGAGGATATTTTTGCAAAGAGGGAAGGATATTAAAGATGTATAAAGGCTGCATGCTGACAACAGGATTGTTCCCTTTTTGTTTTCCCGACCAGGTGATTCACTGGAACTCGCCAAAGAAGCTGCGAGTGAAAAACAAGCACGTGGAGTTTTTCCGCAACCTCTACCTGACATTCCTAGAGTACGATGGGAACCTGCTGAGGCGGGAGCTCTTTGGCTGCCCCAGTGAGGCAGATATCAATAGTGAAAATGTAAGTGGGAAGCGTGAGGGTGTCTTTTAACACAGAGACAATGCAGATGATTGGAAGGCTGGTTTGTGGTTAAGAGACTGGGCTGGGACTCAGGAAATGTGGGTGCAGTTCCCGTAACATCATATCTGACTTGGGGTACATCATTCATTCTCGCTCTGCTCTAGTTCCTGTCAGTAAAATGGGGGTGATAATCCTGCCTTTCTCCCACTCTTTGGCTGCCTTTTCTATTTAGGGTGGGATTGTCAAAAGTTTCTAAGAGATTTAGAAGCACAAGTTAAAAATCAACGGGACTGGTGCTCAAAACTCCATTCGGCACTTTTGACAATCCCACCCTTCGGACTAAGATCTCTGGGCCAAAGAACTGTCTCTTACAATGTGTTTGTACAGTGCCCAGCACAGTGGGGCCCTGGTGTCAGGTGGAGCCATTAGGTGTTTCTGTAATACAAATAATGAAGAAGAAATGAAAACATCAAGAATGCTGAGTTTGAAAGTCAAAAATCTACCTTTTACATGTCTACTGCACGGTATACGATGAGTTAACCCATGAATGTACAATTATGCTGTGAGACTACAGGAGGGTTCTGTCACAGTTCAGGGCAACTGCTCTTGTATTCCTCTTCTGTGGTCCAGCAATGGCAATACTCTAGGCTTTCAAACCGTTACCTCTCTTGGGTGGAAACCCATGTGTCTCTCCCTCCTGACCAGGGTTTTTTCAGGCTGCAGAGCTCCCTGCCTATACTGTGAGTTCCCCAGCAAGTCCGACTGCCTAAACAGGCCTGCTTTGCTTTCCCCTCAGTGGTTATAAACAGCATAGTTGCCCAGAGATGTAAGTTATCACACAGCCCTTCCTAAGCAAGCACATTTATTCTTAAGATAAGAGCATAAGAGAGAAAACATATTGAAAACAATACAAGAACCTACGTGCATGCTAATAAGCTTACCAGAGATCACCCCAACTCCAACCAAGAATCTGGAAGGAGTCAGTCCCTCAAACTCCACCAGGGTATTTTTCTGTGCTTACAAGTTCGTAACCACCTTGGCTCAGCACTCTCATGAATCTGTGAGTCACTCCTTTATACCACCTGGCCTCTGATCTTGTCCTCATGTAACAGGTGATCAGCACAGACAAAGTTCCCCTCCTCAGGGCAAAGCTTCAAAAGTCTGAGTTCTTGCATAACCAGAGGGCTTACATTTGCATACACCTCCCCGTAGAGATTTCCTAAGAAAGCCTGTCAAGGTTCCTTCCTGACTCTGAACTCTAGGGTACAGATGTGTAGACCTGCATGAAAACCCCCTAAGCTTATTTTTACCAGCTTAGGTTAAAGCTTCCCCAAGGTACAAACTATTTTACCTTTTGCCCTTGGACTTTTTTGCTGCCACCACCAAGCGTCTAACAAATATATAACTGGGAAAGAGCCAGCTTGGAAACGTCTTTCCCCCCAAAATCCTCCCCAAACCCTACACCCCCTTTCCTGGGGAAGGCTTGATAAAAATCCTCACCAATTTGCATAGGTGAACACAGACCCAAACCCTTGGATCTTAAGAACAATGAAAAAGCAATCAGGTTTTTAAAAGAAGAATTTTAATTGAAGAAAAAAATAAAAGAATCACCTCTGTAAAATCAGGATAGTAAATACTTTACAGGGTAATCAGATTCAAAACATAGAGAATCCCTCTAGGCAAAACCTTAAGTTACAAAAAGACGCAAAAACAGGAATCTACACTCCATTCAGCACAGCTATTTTATCAGCCATTTAAACAAAACAGAATCTGGCACACATCTAGCTAGATTACTTACTAAGTTCTAAGACTCCATTCCTTTTTCTGTTCCCGGCAAAAGCATCACACAGACAGAACGAGCCTTTGTTTCTCCCCCCCTCCAGCTTTGAAAGTATCTTGTCTCCTCATTGGTCATTTTAGTCAGGTGCCAGCGAGGTTATCCTAGCTTCTTAACCCTTTACAGGTGAAAGGGTTTTTCCTCTGGCCAGGAGGGATTTTAAAGGTGTTTACCCTTCCCTTTATATTTATGACAAAGCCACTTAACTATAACAGTTCATTCTTTTCTGGCACATTGTTTCAAATAGATTCTGAGGCTCATAATATTTCCCAGGGTCTTCATTAGTCATGTCTCACCCCTAGAGATATTACACACAATCCAACAATAATACATAACCATTTTGCATTTTTAATACAATGAACTCCTAAAATACTTAAACTTAATTCAAAAAGGCTTGTCCAGGATATTGCAGAAAAATACCATATCTGTCAGTATCTTTCTTTAATAACTACGTGCCCTCCCCCTTCCCCTTCCCTGCACACTACAGTAGCAGTGTTCTGAACAGCAGCAAAATGCTCACAAGAGAAATCTGCCAGATTAAGTGACTCCTCTGAATACTGCAAGGACATTTATGTACAGGGGATGTGGATGTGGGTGTGATAACAAATTTTTTTTAAAGTTGAAGGAAGCCTTTACATATAGATAGATACATGAACTTTCTGTGTAGTTCAGCCACAAGAGCGTTCTAGCCAAATAGCAATTTCCGCTACACAATGTGAAGAGATAGAAACAAAAAGTAGCAGCACTTTATGGTGCCTTCTAAAGAAAAGGACAATGGATCTTGTAAAATGTCTGAGATACTCAATATGAAAGTCAGTAAAGCAAAAACAGTACCACTTACACAATACTACCCAAGAGATGAGAAGTAGGCTTTAGTATTTTTAACACCTGACAGTGTTCCCATTGCCTCTGTGGGTAAGTCAGCCATAGGACATGCCACCAATAGTTTCTCAATTACAGCACTTCCGGATGTATATATGCTGTACAGCCAAAGGCATGGCTGATACATAGGGTTATCATCTCACTTACATTTTGGGAGGATAGGGAATCAAAGAAAGTGGTGAGAAATGGATAAATAGTGGTGGAGAGAGACTGGAACAGAGAAGAGAAGAAACAGCGAAGGCAAAAATAGATGTGGAGGGGAAAGGTCAAATCAGAAGAGGAAAAACATCTTTGAGAGAGAGACTTTTAGAGAATAAAATGAACTGAAAATGTTAAAAGGTCTCTGAAAGGCTGAAGAACAGAGGCATCAAAATATTGAAGGGAAAATGGAGGATATAAAAAGGGAGAGAAGGTTAAAAAACAAAACAAGGGGCACATAGTAAGATATATATATTTATATAGGCAGTTTGTCAGATGCAACATCTTGAATCTCTCTGATTTAATGGTATCTGATTTTATAAAGGTTGTATGGCATGGCAAAGCAAGCATGTATGTCACGTGCATTTTGATGCAGGTCCTAGGATTCACACAGGACATGTGGTTCGATATGGCATTATCCCAGCATGATTCACACCCCTTGTCATGTTTTGTTGCTTAAATAAGGCTGGGGGATGGAATTATGCTGAGATGATGATACTCCTAGTGGATTAGAAGGCTTTATGTGTAGCCAGGTGCTTGTCACTGCATCTCCCTCTCCTCTGTAATACCTTGGTAAACTGATTTATTCCAGAGATTGTGTTGGTAGAGTGCAGTGAAAAATGTACATTTTGGGTGCTGAAACTGGCAGTTCAGAAAGCTTAAAATCGCACATTTTACTGAGCTTGTAGCTGGTATGTAGATACTGGTAGGTAACTGAGTAAGCAGGTACATCTGCCATGACACTAGACTGTTTTAAGACTAGAGAGAGCTAGATGATCACTAATCCCCTGAACTCTACTTGTGATCATTTACAAGAGCAATGGCTTGTTGTGTCTTTCGTTCACAATCTGGCTTTATCAGGTGCCACCCTTAAGGCCTCAATCTAATATGCTGGTTATCACAGTACTGTAATTTAATACTTGTAACGGTGATGTATTTAGTATCTTGTTTGGAATTAAGTTCAATAGTTCATATACTATTCCCAGTTACACGAAGGCCCATTTACAGCCCTCTGGCAGCGTGAAGATGATTATAAAGATGGCCTTTAAAAGGGTGTAATTACATGTATTCCCACTGTAAGGCCCCTTTACACTGCCTTAGTTTAAATGATAATCTGCTCCTATATCTCTTTCTATGTGCAGGTAAATTAACTCATATTTTTTCCTCTTTTTCCAATAGTTTATTAAAAGACCCAGGAGGCCACACACTGAAGTGATGTGCCCCCTGGACCCTGTATTTAGTAGTCTTTTCTAATAAGTAATGGCACTTCAGCTGCACCAAACAGCAGGGATGTTATGAGTCTGGAGTTTCAAGCAGTACAAGATCCACTGTGGGTTAGAAACTGTGAATGTGAAGGGGGGACAGGCAATGGGACGTACCATGCAGGTTCATCATTATGGCTGGGAGCTGGAACATAGAATACCAGGCCCAAAAGCCAGAAGTATAACTACTGGTAAGGATACCAGAGGCTGGGAACCACTGGCCTAGGCCACAGTGATCAGTGTATTGCACTGAGAAAAAGTGATAGGCATCTGTTCATGCTACTATGTATGAGCTTTCTTTCCATTTATAGCTGCTGTGCTGTCAATCTGCTGCCAGCTGCAAAGAGAGCTGATACATTTTTGATTGGAATCACACAACACATGTGGTGACAGCTTTAACTTCCTCTCAGAGCAGCATAGAATGTGACTACAGTTCTCATAGCTTTGGGGCATCATGTACAGGTGAGCCCACATCCTAAATTCGGAAGAAATTCCTGTGTGTTGGTTATGGTCTTCTGTCTCTAAAACCAGCCTGCCTAACATGGCGACCGTAGCAAAGGAAACCCTGTGAAGTTACCATCACCTGGTTCATTGGCAAGTGTCTGTTGTCATCTTGGTACGCAACAAGAGAGAAAGGTTTAACATTTTTGAATTAAGTCAGATTCGGATCTTCCCAGCTAGCAGGAAGAGGCTGTTTTAGCTGTGACAAGTGCACAGATGGTGGTGATTTTCAAAGAGAGAAAAGGAAAAAGCTGGCTTGCTGGACTTGGGAGCTGAGATGGTGGAAATGTTCATTGGTGGCGGCTGCTGCTGCTGCATTGCCATGATTACAAGTTCCAGGATGAAAATGCTTGAATTAGAATATTCAGTCATTGTCTTGCTCCACTGTTCTTCCTCTTATTCTTTCCACACACAGAAATGAAGAGAGTTCCTTGAATCAAAGGATCTTTCATTTCCCTTAGTACAACTGTCTGCACAGCAAATGATGTTTGAGGGTCTGGCCCAGTTCCCACAATGGGGATGAAGGGGGCACAATGCTGGAATAGAAGGGATGGCTGCTGGTCAGAAATTATGCAAATTATCAGAGCTCCTTGCCAAGTCTATAGAGGAACAGCTGGAGGTCATTTGGAGGAGCTGACCATACTATGCTTGCGGTGGAGCCAGTGCCATCAGTCCCTTTTGTTTTCATGGGCACTAAAAGAAAAAACAGAGTGAACATGCTCTCCTGCACTGATTTGTGATGTATCGCTACCCTTCCCTTCATGCAATATGTGGATGGGAAGTTAAGATCAGAGCCTAAGCATACTGGAAAGGCTTCCATTGACTTCACTGGGCTTTGGGTTGGGCCCTTAGTCACTCAGTACCACTTGTTTCATGCTCTTTTCCATGTCTGCCTGACCCCCCCTCCCCTTTTTTTTTTAAATGCAAAAAGCAAGTTTTCAGGGAAACCCATAAAGGCAAAGCTCACAATAATCTCTTAGTTATGAGTTTTCTCTTGCTTATAATGTTGATGTCCAGCATTTCATACTAGAGGACCTACTTGTAAAGCCTCAAATACTTGAGCAGTATGTTTAATGTCCTAATATGACTCCATAGCTAAGGCTATAATATCCACTATGAGCCTGGTTTTGGCACACGGGCACAGAGGCTCAATCTTTACACAATCCCATAAAAGCTCCTTTCTGCACACAATTTCTCACGAGGAGTCCCTGCCAAAGGGGGATTTTTTTTTAATTCTTAAGCTTGAGGTGCAATGAGACAGCCCGTTTTTATGAGACTCTGGGCCTGATCCAAAGCCCATCGAGATTCATGGGAAGACTCCCATTGATTTCAGTGGGCTTTGGATGAGGCCCTTCTAAAAGAATTTCCTGAAAAGTAAAAGAAAAAAACAGCAGCACTTTTTCAAACTATTTTCTTTTTGGCTCTTCACACCAGAAACACACTGGATGTAAACCACTCTCACTAGCCCTTTCTGAGAAGAAACTGTTTTTACCGAGTTGGAGATGTAAAGATTTTAACTAGTAGCAAAGACCTCTGCGTGCGTTGTTATAATTTCCATCAGAGGAACTGGTGACGGTTGCAAGCCGTGCCCCATCTAATATTAGCTTTCTTCTTAAAAAATTAAATATGTCTAAAAATAAACTGGCAAGACCGCTTTCAAGCCAGACAATAGGGCCTTGATCTTATCATTAGATAGATGCAGAAAAAAACCCTGTGCAGCCCTCCACCATGGGAATAAATGTCTGCACTAATGGAAAGACTGGGGTGTAGAATATGTCATGGTGGAGTTTTTTTCCCTATAAATCATAAGTTCTTTGAGGTGGGAAACTTTGGTCTTCCCCAGCGGAATTCTTGTCCGTTCATTCATCACAATTATTATTATTATTATACATGGGGCTGGTACTACCACCTCTGATTAAGGTTGCCCGACATTTCCCGTTGTAAGACCCTGTTTTCAGTTGCTTATAACTTTGGCAAACTGTAACTGTTTGGGCTGAAATTTTCCATGCCAGGTGTCTGCCTCAGACTGATATTTTTGGAAAATTTCAGCCCATACAATTCAGCCATTTCTGAAAACAGACTATGGAAAAATACGTTGTTTTGTCCATGGTAAAAAGTCTGGTGACTTTTTCTTTGAGGCACCGTGCATGGGAGCAGGGACTTGAAATTATAGCCTTTGCCTCAGGGATGTGCCTTTTGTTGTCTCCATGAAAATCAGTTCAAATTTGGCCAAGTTATAAACCTTTGAAAAATCACAGTTTGCACACACTCAGTAGAGACTTGCCAGAGTTTAACAAGTAAAATCCCTGAAGATTCTCCTCAGTGTGCTGGAGCTTCTCACAGCTCCTAGCCCTGACCAAACTGTGCATATGCCATCCCCACAGAGCGACTGAGCATGTTCCAGCCCAGGGCTACAGTCACAACTGTAATTGCTGCTCCTAGCTTCTCCAGACCGGAGTGGGGCCGGGCACTGGGAAATGACAGCAGGGAGCTGGGAGGGCAGAGAGAGACTGGGACTGGGTGCTGGGGAGAAGGAAGTCAGAGAAGTGAGCAGGGGAGTCTGGAGCTGGTTGGACAAGGTGCCTGGGACTAGGGACCAGTGGGGGGAAATACGGTTGGGGAGAGAAGACACATATGATAGAGGGTGTAGGGGGAGAATTGGGACTATTTGAGCAAAGAGACTGGGACAAGGGGTTGGGAAGTGAGTGGGGAAACGAATGAGACTGGATGAGAAGCAAGGGAGGGAGATTAAGGCTGGAAGCCAGTGTGTGTGTGGAGGAGGGGGGAGACAAACTGAAAGAAGAGCCAGGAGATGAAACCTGGGACTTGCTGGCCAAGGAGACTGGGGACAAATTGGAGCAGGAGAGTGGGGACTGGGACTGGCTGGGCAAGAATACTGGGACCAGGAGTGGGAGGGGTAGATTAGGATTTGGACAGCAAGCCCAGAGAGGGAGAGTAGGAGTGGCTGGGCAAGGAGATTGGGACCGATATGAGACGCCTGAGGAATGTAGATTGGGATTGGGAGGTAAGGATAACGGGACTGGGAAAAGAAACCAGAGGTGAGGAAGAAACAGGACTGAGACAGAAAAAGGTTGGAGAGAAGTAGCAATGCAGTCAAGTTTGTGTGGAATGGGCTAAAGGAACTGTGTCCCCAGCCTAGAGCACGCTCCCCTCCAGAGCCTGGAATGGAACCCAAGATTCCTGAGTCTCACCATTCCCCTGCTGTCAGCAAATATCTGTGGAACCCTCTGGCAAAGTATCCATCTCATCCCCCCTCTAGTGCTGGTCCACATGAAGGACAACTTCCTATTCATATGTTACTCTATTAGCTCAAGTGGCAGAGGTCTGTGCAGTGGTTCTAAAGGTTCCAACTCTGCAGATGAGCCCTGTGGGTGTCAGTATGATGCCAGATGATGGAATTTCTGTTTTTTTCAGTTTGCTTTTAGGAATTATACAAAAAAAAAGAACATTATTAAGGCTGCAAAGTCAAGCACTTAATGTGGAATGCCATGATTAAGGTTGCCTGTGCAACCTTAAATTTAGCCCCCTTGAGCATATGCATTGTGATACAGTCTTTAATGACACAATCACACTCTGTTTTTTTCCACAGGACCTCAATCTAAGTATGAGCAGAGGGACCACAGGTGGCTACAAGAAACAGAAGAGGAGAGGTTTCAGAGTAGCAGCCGTGTTAGCCTGTATCCGTAAAAAGAAAAGGAGGACTTGTGGCACCTTAGAGACTAACCAATTTATTAGAGCATTAATAAAGAAGAAGGAGAGTACATGGTAGCAATGAGACCATTATGATCAGCATAATAAGCTGCAGTCACAGCTCACCATCTGCGTAGCCACTGTTCTTACCTTTACTTGTTACTCCCAGCCATCCTGTTCATCTTTCCACAGGGAGAGAGATGATGACAGAATCTTAGTTCTGTTGTAAGTGAGGTAATGCTAGTAAAAGCACTGTATGGTGGTAAAAATGGTAGTGCCCTACCTACTCGAGTGCTCCCACCATCACTACCAGCAGTGGAGCTGCGCTAGCTAGCACTGCCAACAGCACTACCCAGCTGCAGAAAAGGGGGCCTTTCTGGTAAGAGTGCAGGGCCACATCATGGCTGCAGAGAAGGTGGTTCTGGGTTGGCTGTGGGTAAGGCTACGACCTCGTCTCCTCCTGCATGCCAGAATGACTGCACTGCGGGAACACTGGCTACTTCTTATACAGTATAATGACTCCTGACATTGCTGCTCAGACACTGGACCCTCCTCCTTGTCTTTATCACAGCTCAGTTTTGTTGGAGGCATAATTTGGCCCATTGTGTAGATACAAAATTTTTGATGGTGTAGGAGGAATAAAGGTTTAATTGATGTGGGATTAGACTGACTTTATCACTTATCAGTGGAGAAGCCAGAAGTGCATTATGTAGATCATCGCAAACAAGGGCAAGTAAATGCTTTCACCATCCCACGCTATCTTCTGTTTTGTTTATGCTGCATTACAGAGAGCAGTTAATGTAGACATTTTTTAAGTGCTAAACACCAGGGGTCAAGTTGTCTATGGGTGTAAATTGGTGCAGCTGCATTGAAGTTAATGAAACTGCGCCACTTAAGGCTGGCAGACAGTTTGGCCCCCGGCTGATATTATTTGTCCTATCTCGCCAACTGCAAAGTGTTCGCACTATGACTCTTAAGTGTACATGCTTTGGAGCGAATATGCAGTTAGGGGGCTAGATCCAAGGCCTGTTCCCTTCTCTGCCACAAACTCTCTGTGACTTCGGGCAAGTCTCTTAGTCTCTCTCTGTCTCAGTTCCCCATCTGTAAAATGGGGATAATTGCACTGCCCTACCTCACAGGTGTGTTGTAAAGATGAATGCACTAAAGATTGTGAGGTGCTCAGATACTATGGTAAGGAGGAGGTCATATAAGCACAGAAAACAGAGGGAGAGAAAATGCATTATTAATACATTTCTAAAAATGATTTAAAATTTTGTTACATAATTATTTTAAACCTTGTGAGCCAGGTTATATACCATTAGGAAACCTGGTTTTCCTCCTCTCCGCTGTGATACAGCAGATGTTTCTAGTCAGAATGATCGTGAAATATTGGAGTTTAAAATGTCACTAATCCCAGATGGAATATGGGCAGTCCTAGATGTTGGACCGGTATCATTTTGGGGGAAATCCCACATATTTTTAAAGGAAGTAAATATTTCTGTGGCATGTCAGTTTAAGAAAAACATCTCTTTGAAGCTGCTCAGAGATTTGAAACAGTCCTAGGAAGATGAATTAGTGGTCAGAGCATGGGTCTGGCAGTCAGAGGTCCATGGTATGTGAAGTTCATCCCAATTCCACCCTTTATCACACAGATAGTAAGCGCCACCCATGTGGTATAAGTATATAGACAAGTAGTTCTGGTAAATTATGGGGATTTATGGTAGAATTCAGTGAGCTGCTTAAAAGATACTGCCTGGGCTGCTTGTGCCTGTCAGTCCAGCCCTGCCTCAAAGGCCGCTTTCCCGGGGCTGAAGTCAGCTCCCATGCCACAGCTGGATGCCCAGAGAAGTAATTTAACAAATGCATTTTATTTTTGGATCCGTCTGTCTCTTTGTTTTGTGTCTTGCATCTCACACTCCCTCCGCTCGCTGCCATTTTCATTTCTGAGACATGTAACATGCAGATGCTAATGAAAGCACTTGCTGCCTCCAACCTCAGATTCTCTCCAGAGAATAGTTACTATACACAGGGTGAAAAGGACATGGCTTTTAAACTGTAGGATTCTTCCCGAGAGGTAGTATTCCCTACATGGTCAGTGGCCAGTAGCCTTAGAGCAAAAGATTTTGTGAGGAGGGAGAATATCATGTTAATCAGATATTCCCAACTGGGAAATACATGCTGTCATTCTAAGGGAAGGAAGCTGTGCGGTAATAAGTTTATTGTTACATGTATAATGGAGATGCCAGCTTTTTTCAACAGTAGCAGGTATTAAGATCTTCCTTTTGGTGATGCATATGTTCAAATGAGGGGCTGTTTGCATAGATCATAGAATCATAGAATATCAGGGTTGGAAGGGACCTCAGGAGGTCATCTAGTCCAACCCCCTGCTCAAAGCAGGGCCGATCGCCAATTAAATCATCCCAGATCTGTCAGTATTCCCATTATAACCCATTCTTTTCATGGATGTATAACATGGTTGCAAACTTTCAACCAGGCTATACATTCTCAGCCTGTAAATACTGAATATACACAGTGCAGATATGGATAAGATTGTGTCATTTGAGAAATAGTATGCCAAAAATTATTTAAGACAACTGCCAATGGGGCAAAATTAAGGTTGTTCATGGAACCTTACCTTAGACCGGGGTGGACAAACTACGGCCCGGGGGCTGCATCCAACCCTCCAGACATTTTAAGCCTGCCCTCGAGTTCCCTCTGGGGAGCGTCATCCGGGGTTTGCCCCGCTCTGGCACTCCAGCCAGGGAGCAGGGTCGGGGCTCCTATGTGTAGGGGCAGCCAGGGGGCTCCGCACACTGCGGCTGCCCCCACAGCTCTCATTGGCCAGGAACCACGGCCAGTGGGAAATGCGGGGTGGCACCTGCGGACAGGGCAGCGCACAGAGCCACCTGATTGCGCCTCCAAGTAGAAGCCAGAGTGGGGACATGCTGCTGCTTCTGGGAGCTGCTTGAGGTAAGCGCTGCCTGGAGCCTGCACCCCTGATTCCCTCCCGTGCCCCAACCCCTTGCCCCATCCCTGATCCCCCCTCCCAATCTCCCAAACCCTCAGTCCCAGCCCGGAGCACCCTCCTGCATTATCCCCAGCCCCACCCCAGAGCCTGAACCCCCAGCCAGAGCCCTCACCCCTACACCTCCCCCACACATGCCAACCCCCTGTTCCAGTCCAGAGCCCCCTCCCACACCCTGAACTCCTCATTTCTGGCCCCACCCCAGAGCCTGCACCCCCAGCCGGAGCCCTCATCCCCTCCCGCACCCCAAACCCCAATTTCGTGAGCATTTGTAGCCTGCCATACAATTTCCATACCCAGATATGGCCCTTGGGCCAGAAGGTTTGCCCACCCCTGCCTTAGACAATTTCCTGGCTTTTGAGTGCTTGACTGTGCACCCTTTAATTTTCTCTTAACATACTTTATTTGAATGGGATGCATGTGTATACATGTGTGTGTGTGCATGCATGTATTATCTTTGTGTGCGTGTGTGTAACAAAAGAACACACAGAAAGATAAATACCCTTAAACATCAACCAATCAACCATTGTCATCTGTAACATAGTAGCATGTAAAGGCCCATCTGGAAAAAGGAATTACTAATATCCCCAATTTATATTTGGGGAATTGAAGCACAAAGAGATGCAGTGACTTGTCCAAGGTCACACACACAGTCTGTGGTAGAGCTGAGAATTTTAACCCAGATCTCCTGAGTCCTAGTCCAGCACCTTCACCACAAGACATTCATAAATGGCTGGATTCAACCCAGGAGACTCTGCCTGCCTGCTTTGCCTCGGATTGGGATTCCCATGGCTTCTAAGAGTTTGGGCTTGTCTCTTCAAAGGACACTCTACATTTGAATTTGTTTTAAATTGACTGATGGGGCATCCATTAAGTATCATCACCTGCATTTTGTTTGCATCTTAAAAATAAAGAAGTTAAGACTTCTTTCTACTCCCCTACTGGGTTTTATAAAAGTATTTTCTGTAGGCTCAAGACAATACTCAGATACTATAGTAATGGGGGCCCATATGAGTATCTTCGACAGAGAGATAAAAACTTTTTTGGGCCCACCCTTCCTCCAGCCTCTCCCTTCCCTCCACCTTCACTTCACTTCACCTTCTGGGTGTGGTGTTCTGGCCCATCTAGTGGCACTGAGACCACTTAAAGAGAGAGCTAAAATGAGTGTGCTCTATAGCCTTAGCTAAGAGCCAGTTGGTTTTTAGCTCATGCAGTACTCATGCACTAAGCTCCAGAGGCCCCCGGTTCGATCCCAGTGACAGGGGTCTGTCAGTGTTACACATACGCCTGCTGTTCAGTTTCAGCCTAGATTTTCCTGCTGCTTGTCACTAGTAAACCTGATCTTGCAGAGACTTGGAAAGAGCATTTGTGTAACCTCCCCTCCCCTCCCCAAGAAGTGCATGAGAGAGATAGCAATGAAACAATGAGATTAATTATACACAAAAGCTCAGAGCCTCGAAAGTAGAGTTGCCAACTGTCTAAACGCACAAACCCAAACACCCTTTCCCTAACCCCTGCTCCCCCCCTTTTCTGAGCCCCCGCTCACTTCAGCTCCCTTCCATCGCTCGCTCTCTCCCACTCTCACTTTCACCGGGCTGGGGCAGAGGGTTGGGGTGTGGGACAATGTGTGGGCTGGGAGGTGGGGCTGAGGGGTTTGGAGTGTGGTGTGGGCTCTGGGCTGAGCCTGGGGCAGGGGGTTGGGGTGTGAGAGGGCGTCAGGTTCTGGGAGGGAATTTGGGGTGTGGGAGGGGCTCAGGACTGGGACAGAGGGTTGGGGTTCAGGAGGGGACACAGGTACGGGCTCTGGGAGGGAGTTTGGGGGCGGGAGGGGGTTCCTACTGGGGTAGGGGGTTTGGGGTGTGGGCTCTGAGAGGGAGTTTGGGTGCAGGGGACTGCTGGGGCAGAAGGTTGGGATGCAGGAGGAGGTTCAGGGTGCAGGCTCGGGCCAGGCAGCACTTACCTCAGATGGCTCCCAAAAGTGGCAGCATGTCCGGCAGCAGCTCCTAGGATCACAGGCCACCAGGCGGCTCTGCACACTGCCCCTGCCTGCAAGCACCGCCCCCACAGCTCTCATTGGCTGAGGTTCCCCATTCCCAACCAATGGGATCTCAGCGCAGGAGTAGCGCACAGACACCCCCTGGCTGTGCCTACTCCTAGGAGCCGCTGCCAAACATGCCGGCCACTTCCAGGAGCGGCGTGGAGCCAGGGCAAGTAGGGAGCCTGCCTTACCCTGCTGCACCGCCAGACTTCTGGCATCCTAAAATCTCCTGGATTGGCTTCAATAGCCCCAGGAGATTAAGCTCGATTCCAGGAGACTCCCAGTCAAACCGGGAGGGTTGGCAACCCTAGGTGTCTAAAATACCTTGGAGGATCTGGGCCAGAATTCTGGCAAATGCAGAAAATAAAAAGACTGAACAACAGAATTTTTTCCCCCGTCTAATATTTTTCTGCTGCATAGTCCTTGGTTCTGCTTGTAACACTAGTAGGTACAAAATGTGATTTTCAACTTGACAACAGTGTCTCCTTAATACTTGTTTTAATTCATTAACTTTTAACACACTGTAGTTATTAGCTATTTGTTGTAAAGTGCCAATAGTCTGGACTTCCAGAAAAGAGAACACCCAGTAGATAAATACGTGGAGATTTCACTTCCCAAACTTCCTTTTTTCAGCTTTTGTCACTGGCAGTTGCCAAAGAAGATGTGTGTTTCTGATGGAATATCACCAAGCCACCTTCAAGGGGCTGGTTTTCTTTGCTTAGTTACTTGGCTTTGGAAGATGTCTGCGGAGTTGCGGTGTGGCTAGTGCCAGTTGTAGCAATTTCATTTTAAAAACGAAACGTCACTTGAAATAGGTTGGATAAGACAGGACAGGAATCTGATTGGCTAACAAGCTTTCTGAACATGTCCCACAGGTAACTTTTACTGACTTTGCACTCAGTAGGTGGAGGTAGGTGCTTGGCCTTTTTGCCTCATAATGGGCCTGATCCTGTACGGTGCTGAGCATTCTGGCTGCACTCCAGTGAAGAAATTATTCATGTGCTTAACTGTAAGCATGTGAGAGTCCCACTGACTTCAATGGGATGAGTCACATTCTTAAAATTAAGTTTGTGTGCAAGTGTTTTGCTGAATCAAGGCCAGAGGTCTCGGCAAGTTACAGGTTTGAGCCCAATATGTGGGGCATTTCTATACATCAGGTCATATATTATTGCTTTCCTGGTCATATGTTACCCTGTAATTACAGCATATATGCAGACTTCTTACAGATTCTAAGTACTAATAACATGAGGGGTCAAATTATGGCTGCCACTGTGTGAATGACCTAGAGGGGAGGAAAGGATGCAAGCAGTCCCTTTGATTCCCTCCTCTAGGGTCCCAAAGCTGGAGGCAGCCAATTTTGGCGATTAGCATTGTGGAGTACAAAAGAGAGCATCTGAGACTGTCGGCATTGCTAACTGGCTCAGAGGAGCCATATCTGGGCAGAGCAGAAACGAGGACATGTCTACACCCTGTGCTCTGGGAAGTGCAGGAGGAAGAGCAAGCTACCTTGCCTATAGGTGTAGCAGGTTCTGCTACTCACTGCACTCCCCACCAGCACCCGTGGTGGTTTTATGACTTTCACAGTCAGAGCACTGGGACACATAAACTGCTGTCTCTCCCCCAGTGCTCAACAGACCCCCAGCTGTAATTTAGCTCAAAATGTGATTCTGTAACTCATAATTAAGTCTTTATGTCCTTTTAGTTTGGAACCCTGAAGAAATCGGATGAGTGCCTAGTTAATAGCTGCTGTGCAATTACAAACTTATAGCCTGGTCATTTGTAAAATAAAGCAAAATCCTAAGGTATCTACAGGAAATGCCCTGTAACTATTTCTTTTAACCATGTAAACTTCAGGCTGATCTAATAAGGGAATATTAATGTCTTTTTGCTAGGGAGGAAAAGAAAAACAAATGAAGATATTCCATCTAGTCACTCTGCCAATTTTGATTTTTAGGGGAGAGCCTATGCTGCACGGTGTTTTGTAAAGCAGGAACAATAAAACGACAACAAAACATTAAGGAATTTCTCATTTATTTTGAGGCAGAAGTGACCTAGACTTCCAAGGCAGTTTTGCCTGAGTAAAGACTGCACAATTGGGACTATAGTGAAGGACTTAGGTAGGCCCTGATCCAAAGCCCAGTGGAATGAAAGGGAATCTTTTCACTGATTTCAGTGGGTCTTCGATCAGGCTGCAAAGGCAGTTTATTCAGGAGAAGACTGAAGAGTGATATGTGAAAAGGTACCACTAATTATTCCATCAGGCAGCAGAGGGAAACATGCAGCTCTGTGATTCATCACTGATGTCAACAATTTATATTTACATCTCTGAAAACAGCGCATTTGCTGCTGCCGCAGAGTCAGCACAGGCGACCTCTCACATTTAAAAATCTGCTTCGTGAAAATAATGAAGCTTTTAAAAATATTCTTAACTGGCCAGAAAGAACAATTTTCTTTTTTTAAATAAATGCTGGTAAGCCATTCATCACTAGAGCATATCCATTTTAAGGTGACTTACACTTTGGGCTAATTTGTATAGAAAAATCCTATAAGATGTAATAAAGAATGATAGCCTTGCTTAGGTTTTTTAGATCATTCTATGTAATTTATTAGAGAATCATATCACTTTTATAAAAAGACAGTCATTCTTTATTAAGTTCTCGAGTTCTTAAGAGTAATTCCCATAGAACCCTACTTAATTTCTATGGGACCCTAAAGGTTTCATCCTTATTAAATTCCATAGGACTCTTCCAGAAAGGCTAACTGCTTGGATTTGTCTTTTTAAATGAATGCTATTTAAATATTCAGTCCACTTGTTTGTTTTTTAAAGAATTTGATACAGGAGTAGAATTGGGCTGGATCACGGTGGCTTGGCATACTTTTCTGTTCCAGAATCTAAGCTTCTCTCTCTCTCTCTTTTTTTTTTTTTCCCATTTTAAGTCTCCATTTTAAAAAATGACTACTGATTTGGGTGTTTTTGTTTTTGGGTGCCATCTTAACCTTAAAAGGGCCTGATTTTTATAAAGTGCTGAGCATCCAACTTCTGAAAATCAGGCTCCTTTAAAGTATTTCAGGTCGGGTGCCCCAAATCACTCGTCCCATTTCAAAATGTAGGCCTACATGTCTCACCATTGTAGTTGCAAAGAAAATCTTCACATTGTGAATCTAATGTAGTTCAGGGCAGTAATGTCTGCCTGAGTCTACAGACAGTATGAAACATTAGCTCTGAGAGAGAAGTGAACTGCCTTATTCATCTCATCAGAGTGATGACTCTGAAACCTAATGATAATTTAAATGCCAGTGTTGTTGGCTGTTTCACTGCTGGTTAAAGAATCCAAAAGGGCAAGGGACAATCATACTGTAAAGTTCTGACCAATCTATTGTAAGTCCCTTTTTTTGGCACCTTGTTCTATGACTCAAATGGGTGAGGCTTGGGAGAATACCACTACTTCCCCGCCCCCCACCATATTCAAGCTGTGATTCAGTTGTGCCAAGACTGGGCCACCCAGAACTCATTATTCTCCATGCTTTGCAATAGGAAATATGGAGTACACCACCTTTATGCCTGATGTTTGTTTACAGCTTCAGAAGCAGTTGTCCGAGCTGGATGAGGATGACCTGTGCTACGAATTTCGTCGGGAGCGCTTCACCGTCCATCGCACTCATTTGTATTTTCTACATTATGAGTATGAGCCTGCCTCAGACAACACTGATGTAACTCTGGTGGCTCAGCTCTCAATGGACAGGTAAGGAAAGCTCTTTTGTTCTATAAGGAAATCAGAAACAGTGAATATCTCCTACAAACTCCAAGAAGCTTCCCAGAATTTCAGCAGTTCCATGCATTAGAGAGAGAAGTATGACATTTTAATTGTGAAAATAGGGGACTTGCACTCTTGAATGAAGAAGTAGGTGTTGTACAAGTATCCACTGTTTATCTATGCCAGGAACTGAGGTGCATTGGCAGAGCTGCATGAGAAGCTGAGGTTTGGAATAGCAGAGGTTACTACCACTCAGGACTGTGGGGCATGGTTCATTTGTTGTGATTTATAACAACCTATAAAAATTAGGAGAACTGTGTCCTGGATGTTGACACAGTACAAGAGCTGGTCAAAATGTTCAGCATAAAAAAATGTCTCATTTGCACGTGCATTTTTCTCGACACTAACATTTTCCTGTGGAAAATGTCAACTTCAATCTTTTTTTTTTTAATTTTCTCATCAGGAGAATTGATACAAAATATTGTTTCCAGTTGACATTTAGAGGTGGAACATTTTTTCAATTTGAAATGTCAGTTTGAAACAAAAAAAAAGTTATTTCAACATCTCAGATTATTTCATTTCTTAAAAAATATTAAAGTTTTCATTTTAACATTGATGATTTGAAACTTTTCGGAATTTATCATTCTGCTCAATTTTACAAAAGTTCAGTTTTCTATTCTGAAGTGAAAACTAATTTTCTGAGGGATGAAAATTCCATCTGCTGACCAGACAGTACACAGTACTTGTCTTGTCTAATTCCAGCAATTGCAATTAGTGGTCCACTTTCAGAAACTTAAAAATTAGTATTAAAAACAACAACAAAGCCCACCCCAAAATCAACCACCTAAGTCAGTCTGCATTTTCCTGCAGTTTTTAGTCTGAATCTGCAGCCATGCCTCACTCTGGCTGCTCTCAGAATGTGTTACAAGAGGGGGAAAGCACCACTTTAATATGAACAGGCAACTGATGCTGCAGTAAGTGGCTTCAAGGTTAAACTCATGGTATGATGGGATAACATGATTTTGGCAATTAATTGATATTTAAATATTCATGGTAAATAGGCCCAATGGCCTGTGATGGGATGTTAGATGGGGTGGGATCTGAGTTACTACAGAGAATTCTTTCCTAGGTATCTGGCTGGTGAATCTTGCCCATATGCTCAGGGTTCAGCTGATCGCCATATTTGGGGTCGGGAAGGAATTTTCCTCCAGGGCAGATTGGAAGAGGCCCTGGGGGATTTCGCCCCCCTCTGTAGCATGGGGCATGAGTCACTTGCTGGAGGATTCTCTGCACCTTGAAGTCTTTAAACCATGATTTGAGGACTTCAATAGCTCAGACATAGGTGAGAGGTTTATCGCAGGAATGGGTGGGTGAGATTTTGTGGCCTGCGTTGTGCAGGAGGTCAGACTAGATGATCATAACGGTCCCTTCGGACCTTAATATCTATGAATCTATGAAGTGGAGCACATATAGAACACAACATGACACGTGCACGACACCTCTTTAGCTCTAGCAGAAGGTCAGCACTATTCCAGGGAGGACCAAAGGAATTCAGATTGACAAAACATTTTCAGAATACTATAAAAATAAATACCATCTAATGAAAGTGGCACCATTTAGCCACCTCCTCAGCACTATATTCTGCACATTCAGCGATGATTTGCCAGCTTCACCAGAGCTTCGTATATTGATTTTTAATTTAAGAAACATTTCTTAAGTATTTGCAAACCTTTGAGTAAAAAAAACAGTCTCTGAATGAATGCCATAATAAGTTAGTAAAGCTGGTATGTGTGTGGTTTCCCTCCAGAATTTAATTCAAAAGAACGAGCTGCAGCTCTGTGCCATTTCACTGGCAATGATGCAAAGTCTGATCATCTGTTCTGGATCCTCACAGGGACACACATTTTACTGATAGACAGAGCTGCAGCTTTATTCAGAAAGAACACCCCTTCCAATGCAGTGCAGGAAAACTCCTTCCATGCTTCATTGGTGTGTTGTTATTATTTATTGATTTGGGTTGAAAATACTCTCTTTCAGCTAAAATCAATAAATAATATCTTACCACCAAAGAAGCTTTTAGCTGTTTTATTTTTCCCTCATGTCTTTCAGTTGCTACCTTTTTTATCTTCTTTAGCTGCTTTTATTAAGCTCCTCTGTAGCAGTTATAGAGATTTGTGAACAGTGTCTCAGAAAGAGATAGACATGTACATAAATGATATGCCGCATAGTATATACCTCCATTATTCCTTCAAACTATTGTAAGAAGAAAAGGAAACCCAAGTCAGCCGCTATCAGTGTCTCCAGATCTAGTCCCGCTGGGGCTAAGACTGACATGATTGCAGTGATAGGTTTATGGATGTTTGTCTTGCAGGCCGGGGGGAAGGAGAAGGGGAGCAGAGGTACATTTTAGAAGTCCAAAATAGATGCCCACAGAAGGAGGCACATTCATTGGTGTTTGTTACTTGTTATATGTTGTCTTTCAGACTGATGTGTTCAGACTGATGCAGATTGCTTGACTGCACCACTAGCTATGAAGGCGTTATTCAGGAGTATACCTTGGCTAGACTGCCTTTCTAAAGCAATGTCTGTCCTTAGCATTCAGCTGTCAGAAGTAGTTGTTACAGTGCAATCTTGAAGTGTGGACAAAGAAAGCCACAGTTGACACCAGTTGAGTGTATTGAAACTGGAATAAGAGGGAGTCAAGTGGCAAAAGAATTCCTAAGGGGGAAGCTGATCACAAAGAAACAATCAAACAAACAAAAAAGATTTACAGTAAAATCCTCTTGACTGGGCATAGACCTTGTTGGAAACAAACATGTACCAACTGATCATCTTGATTTGTCAGAGACTATATTGTGCTGGGACATATTTACTTCATGAACTTCTTTAAAAGTGAGCATTGCACAGAGCAATTTTTTGAAAAACCAAAGAAGCTATATTTCTTGGTTTAGAAGCCATAATTTGTAGATTTTAAGGGCAGAAGGAACAATTATGATCATCTAGTCTGACCTCCTGCATAACACAGGTCATAGAATTTCACCCTGTGATTCCTACATCAAACCCAATAACTTGTGGTGGATCTGAGCATATCATTTAAAAAGACACTACAGAGCTGGAAGTATTACTCCTGGGGGAATCCTGCACCAAAAAAATAAAAATTCTGTGCCAAAAAGTAAAAAATTCTGGACACAATATTTTAAAATTCTGCAAAATTCTGCACACTTTATTTGTCAAAATAACACAATATAATCACATGAGTTTCAATTTATTTTGGTAATTTATTTCAAAATACCTGTCAGCAAGTATGGCTGTACCTGTCAGCAAGTATGGCTGTAACAATACAGACAACACAACATATTCAGAAAATGTTTTTGACAAATAGATTCCTTATTAGGCATATTAATACAGAACTTTGAGTAATAATTCATTAAAGCTGAAATACAGAAAATTATTTCCTGCACCCCTCAAAAGCAGTGCAAAGGCTTGGGGGAGCCAGAGATAATGGAGAAGCTGAGGGAGAGGGAAGTAATTGCTGAGAAGGAGGCTGGGAGTGAACCTGGAGGCTTGTTAGGTGTGGGTGGGATAAGTACGGAACAGGTTTTTTTTCTGGGGAAGGATTGTTAGGAAGTTGTGGAGCCTCCCCAGTGCAGTCCCTGGTGGACCCCTAGCCTTTCGCATTCAGCCAGGCATATCTGCACATGTCCCCATGTGTCCCTGCACTTTCACTCTCTCCTCTCCCCATGTGTCCCTGCACCCTCACTCTGCCAAACATAGCTGCCCTTGTCCCCATATGTCCCTGCATCATCTCCCCCATCCCCATGTGGCCCTGCACCCCCATTTCCATTCAGTCCCTAGCTCAATGTTATCACCCAACTAGTTCATGGCCCCAGCCCTAGTCTGTCTCCCCACTAGCCCTCTGAATCCCAGTCTGGGTGACCCCCCCTCCCCCCGGAGCCCCATGTGTCCCCCTCTGTCCATCCCCCCTCATATCCCATGCCTTCTCACATGGCCCCAGAGGCAGGGTGCTGTGAGAAGGCAGCCTCTGCTCCCTCCCTCTCCACAGCTGGCTGCTCCGGCCCGTGAGCCAGCTGCCCTCTTCTCTGGCACCACATCAGCCCCTGGTGGGTGAAAGGTGTAATTGCAGAGTGACCCCCTCACAGCTTTTCTTTGCCTCCCCATCAGAATCGATTATTCTGCAGTGCCGGGAGGAATCTGTGGGGGACATTAATTTGGTGCTTGCTCAGTGATGTAGAATTCCCCCAGGAGTAGAAATATCCTGAAGTGAGCAAAAGTGTACAATGGGAAATGTATATTAACAAAAAACAGTTCCCTCCTAACTACTGTGCAGAGTTTGCAGACATCATCAGGCGTGCCGTTTAAATGAGTTATGTGTACCATGTATCCATTGCTTAGAGTCCTTGAAAGGCATTGCTCTGCATCTGTTCCCTGGCAATTTTCCCATTTAAGCAAGGGTGCCCTTTATCTGAGATCTGATTAATAGGATTTTGCTGATTGATTGGTTTCTACTGTGTAGCAAAAAAAAAAGTATGCTTTTCTTTATTGCTTAGCTGCATTACAGGTTTTATTTATGATTCCTAAAATCAGTAGCCTAAAGCCTTTCACATACCTTTTAGATCTTTTTTATCGATCTCTGTTTCTAGTACAGCTGCATGTTGCACCCTGATAATAGCCTTTGTTTCAATAATAGATAAAAAGAAAATAATGCACCAGGTATAGACTAGTCAAGGTAATCTTTCATATCTAGGGAAAAAGCTTTATATTTCCTGGATGTCATCAGGATCACTCAAAGCTGGAAGAAAAAGCTATTAAATAAAAATCAGAATTTATATTTTGCTGGTATGAACACATCATTCCTTTCTGCTACAAAGCTTAGGGAGATCGTAGGAGTGGGAAATTATTTCCTTTGATTACTATGATGCAGAAAACTTTTCTTGTGTCTTGTCTGAATATTAATGGGGAAAAAATCTACTGATGTGGAGATTTGGAAGGTAGAGAAAACAATTGTACTCCATAGTCTATTCTTGCTGATTTTGAATGGAATACCTAGCTGTGCTATATAGCCTTGTTTCACTTAACATTAACTAAAGATGCTTTTTAACCAGAGCTTGCTATATTATTAGGCGTCACATCTTAATCTCTATAGGTCCCTCTAGAAACTGCCCGGAGTGTTTAGAGCATTTTGACCAGATAGGATTTAATTTAGTTCTGTGTATGGAATCTCTGTTTGGTGTTGTTGTCAATAATGTCATTACTGGTGTATGAGTTTTTAAAAAATATTATACATAAAATCTGTTTTTAAAAGTCAATGGCATAAGAGCTTGGAGAGAAATCATTAACAATTCTACAAATTGATATTTCAAAGGCTATTTCTGTTTGAAATGTTTTCTGTTTACACTCCATGGTCCAACCCCCCCTCCCGCCACTCCACCTCCTCCACACACCCCACATGCCCCATCCACCCCATCCCATTTCTGTAGATGTGCCATCTTTGTGACATTGTCCTGACAGTATGTTTTCTTTTGGTCCGTAGGAACTTTCATAAAATGCAGTAATCACCCAATCCATCACATTGTATAACCTTCAAATATAATTCCCTAGCAAAACCTTTTAGGACCCTGCCCTTCCAGGGCCCTTGTAGTATTATAGCAGCCAAGTGCATTATGGGCTACTACATCTGTTCCCTTCCACCAGCTGCTTGAAAGGACCTACAAAACCTTACTAGCTGAGGTTACCTTGACTTCAGTGAAAGATGAGAGCACTCAGCACCACCTTGGATCATAAGGCCCCCACCTGTAAGTGAAACTACTCAGGCAGATCCCTGCACCTGCACAGAGCCCCACTGACTTCAGTGGGACTTCACATAGGTACAGGAGTCCACCTGTGCAGGCCTTCATGCAGCATCATGGCCTATGGCAGGAAGAGTCCCAGAGATATCCGTTTTCCTTTTTTGATTCTTCCTCTTCTTCTTTCAGGCTCCAGATGCTTGAAGCTATCTGCAAACATTGGGAGGGTCCAATCAGCCTGGCACTCTATCTTTCTGATGCAGAGGCCCAACAATTTCTGCGCTACGCCCAGGGCTCGGAAGTCCTCATGAGCCGACGCAATGTTGGGTACCATATAGTGTACAAGGAGGGCCAGTTCTATCCTGTGAATCTCCTGCGGAATGTGGCCATGAAGCACATCAGCACACCATACATGTTCTTGTCTGACATTGACTTCTTGCCCATGTATGGACTCTACGAATACCTCAGGTAAATATAGGGTGAGGCTGTTCACGCACCCTTCCCCCCGCCCCCCACAGTGAAACAGTTGGGTCAGGCCCTAAGTGGAGCATAATAGCTTCGGATATTAGAAATGTGTGAACACCAAGCAGGGGAGAGGAATTATTTAGGGTGGCAGAAGAGGCTATAACTAGACATAATTGGATGAAGTGAAGAAAGGAGAAACTGAGACACACAGTGAGCTCTATGAAACTGGGGAATAGTTCCAAGGGAAGTGGTGGAAGGCCCTCATTACTTGTCAATTTGAAAATTATATTGGACCAAGCACTAGTAAATGTGTAGTAGCTTCCTGTGTTAGCAGGGAGATGGGCTGGGTGACCTATTAGGTCTTTTCCATCTCTAGTGTGTAGGGTTCTAGGATGTCTGTGACAGAGAAAACATGCAAAATGTTACTGAAATTGTTCTCCGCATGAGGTACTGTTAACCCAGCACTGTACCCTGGAAATGGGGTTATGATCCAAGCAGGTTTGATATGTGATTGCAAGACAAGAGCCTGTCAAGGCAGAATAATTAGTGTACTGAAATTGGAAGGGGTGACTTGAATGTGTATTGTATAGTAATGAATGTGAACACACTTGACTGAGTGAACTCTGGACCTCTGATCATTTAACACAGCCTCCTTTAATGGAGACTTTTTCCCTCTGCAAAGAGAGGCTGACACCAGAGCCAAGTGTGTGGGGCAAGGAGGACACCCTCTGGTCAGACAGAAGGATTTAAATTCCTTAATCCCTACTAGAAAAGGAGTACTAGTGGCACCTTAGAGACTAACCAATTTATTTGAGCATAAGCTTTCGTGAGCTACAGCTCACTTCACGATGCATCCGATGAAGTGAGCTGTAGCTCACAAAAGCTTATGCTCAAATAAATTGGTTAGTCTCCAAGGTGCCACTAGTACTCCTTTTTTTTTTTTTTTTGCAAATACAGACTAACACAGCTGCTACTCTCAATCCCTATTAAATCTCATTTTTCCTTTGCTCTTCATCTCTCTCAAAAATTGGTAACATTTGATCAAAGTCATCCAACGAGGGTTCTAACTATGCAGACATTCAGTTTAATTGCACAGGCCCGGGCTCTTTGAATATAAAGAGAAATACACATTTCAGTGAATGGGATTGATGCAGGAAAGCGTTCGTCTCAAATTCACAGCTCATTCAGTTTTTTCCGTCTCACACAGACACACAATGAGGTGAGCTGTTTGGCTGTAGAAGATCCCTGCACCATTTGGATGCAATCTGATTCCTACTTTTATCCCAGTCACCTTGTAAATCTGTATATGGGTGTACATGCACCTAACTGCATTAAAACCAAGGGAGTTACACCCTCTGGTGTCAGCTCTCAGTTTATCCCCGTATTTCTCACCTATTTTAAGAATGTCTCCTTCTGCTCTTTTATGGTGCAAGAATTACAAAACAATTCTGTCCCTTCCCCCAGGATGACCCTCTCAGGACACGCAAAAGGATTATTATTATTAGCTCTTCTTTTCTTTGGTGCCTATGTCTCATACGATACATGTCCCATGCTTTCTGTAGATTGACCTCCAGTTAGAGCTCTGAAAGAGGCCCCCATGGCTATGACATTGGCATGTGTTCCAGAGAAAGCACCTCATTCCTTCCCACTGCTCAGAGGTACAGTAACGGAAGGCAGCACTAAAAGGCAAGAAGAAAGGAGGAACAGGAGGATAATGTGGAGAAATATACTTGAGACGCTGAAGGATAGAAATCATTTTCAGAGTTTGAATTTGCTTCAGATGACTAAATGGAGAGCCCCACCTAGTGGTGCCATTAGGAAGTGAGAAGATTTCCACTGAAAGTTGCAGCTGGTGTGTGATGCTCCACAAATGTTCATGCAGCTCTCACACCAGTCAGACTCTAACTGTGATTCCCTGTTGCTCAGGAAAGTCAGAATTGCTAATCTGACCTTCCTTGCTAATTGCTAATCTGGCCCTTTACAAAAGGGCATTTTGTGAAGGGCTTTTTGTTAAATAATGAGCAGTTTTAAGCAAAATAGCATAGCAAGCTGCCAGCCTGTTTTAAACAATGGTGACCCCCGTGTACTTCTTCACTGGAGTTCATAGTAGTACCTTCTGTGGGTAGTTGATTAGTAATATATATCTGAATGGCAGAAATTGTTCTTTAGGGCTGCCCATGCATGCATTCATTTCTGTCCCACCACGTACAGTAATAATAGGCTGACAGAAATAATGTATGATGCTTAAGGCCTGGCTCTTGTAAAGGGAAAGTCCCTCTGATAATACATTGATTTATCCATACTGTATATCTACAGTCTACCTGGTAAGAAGTATGGGATGGGGGAGATGTAATGATATAATGAATGTACGCTTTCAGAAACTCCCTGTGTCAATGGCTTGGCCCAAGATGGAGAAGGTCTGGCCATTATTCTAGATGTATGTTGCCAGCAGCTAGATTTGAGATTTTTCACAGCTGTTTATAGAAGATCACGTCAGTGCATTTGATCTCCATCAAAACTCTTTCCCGCCTCCCTTCATCTACTATAGAGTACGAGGAGAAAGACATGTAGAGTTCAGAGACTTCCAGTTTACAATACTAAGGTCACCTTTATAGTGTGTCCTGAGTAGAATTCTTTTGTCACCCGCAGCATTCAGTCATCTGTCACTCAGATCACCTCAGCATTGCCCCAAAGCCAAAGGCTCCTTTTTAGTAGCTGTGAGTACTATATTTGAATCATCATAGAGGTTTTTTAGCATGAAATAACTAGACAGGTTCTCTCTCTAGAGCATCTACAGCTGCAGTGGCTAGTGCGAAGGTTCCCTCCTGGCTTACCTGTCTCAAATATACTCCTCACATCCACTGACACACTGGGAGTGTATATCCTCACTGTGTTCCTCTGGATTTATACCTGCCCCTCTCTAGCATGAAATGTGAAATATTTTTGGCCACCTTGCACTGTTCATACACTGTGCTCAATGGGAGACAAACGTCACAAAGTAGCTGTTAGTTTTATTTGTCAGGTGTATTTGTTGGTTTTGCAGAGAGGAAGAATGATCTGATGGACTGAGCACAGGACAGGGAACTCTCGGGTTCCAACTTCAGCTCTGCCACTGACTTGTAAATTAGTCTTGGACAAGTCACTTTAGGCCTGGTCTGAGCCCCATTTGAGTCAGTGGAAAGACTCCCATTCAATTGAGGGGGTTTAGGATTAGGCTATTCACCTTTCTGTGAGAATGTCTACACTGCAATTGAAGGTGTGATTGTAACACAGGTAGACATACCCATGCTAGCTTTAATACAGTTAGTATGGCCCAAAATAGAAGTGAAGATGCAGCAGCACAGACCCCGGCATGGGCTAGCGATGTGGGTATGTACCCAGGGTTCTGGGTGGGTTTGAACAATTTACACTGTAATCAAAACGTAAGTCTGGAAGGGACCACAACAGGTCATGTAGTCCTGTCCCCTGCACTGAGGCAGGACCAAGTACACCTAAATCATCCCTGACAGGTGTTTGTCTATCCTGTTCTTAAAAACCTCCAGTGATGGGGATGGGGACCAGGCGGGTGGTAGTGGTCGGGGACTCTCTCCTCAGGGGGACTGAGTCATCTATCTGTCGCCCCGACCGGGAAAACCGAGAAGTCTGCTGCTTGCCAGGAGCTAGGATTCACGATGTGACAAAGAGACTGCCGAGACTCATCAAGCCCTCAGATCGCTACCCCTTCCTGCTTCTCCACGTGGGCACCAATGATACTGCCAAGAATGATCTTGAGTGGATCACTGTGGACTACATGGCTCTGGGAAGAAGGATAAAGGAGTTTGAGGCGCAAGTGGTCTTCTCGTCCATCCTCCCCGTGGAAGGAAAGGCCTAGGTAGAGACCGTCGAATCGTGGAAGTCAATGAATGGCTACGCAGGTGGTGTCGGAGAGAAGGCTTTGGATTCTTTGACCATGGGATGGTGTTCCAAGAAGGAGGAGTGCTAGGCAGAGACGGGCTCCACCTAACGAAGAGAGGGAAGAGCATTTTCACAAGCAGGCTGGCTAACCCAGTGAGGAGGGCTTTAAACTAGGTTTACCGGGAGAAGGAGACCAAAGCCCTGAGGTAAGTGGGGAAGTGGGATACCGGGAGGGAGCAGGAGCGCGCGAGAGGGCAGGGCTCCTGCCTCATACTGAGAAAGAGGGACGATCAGCGAGTTATTAAGTGCCTATACACAAATGCAAGAAGCCTGGGAAACAAGCAGGGAGAACTGGAAGTCCTGGCACAGTCAAGGAATTATGATGTGATTGGAATAACAGAGACTTGGTGGGATAAGTCACATGACTGGAGTACTGTCATGTCATGGATGGATATAAATTGTTCAGGAAGGACAGGCAGGGCAGAAAAGGTGGGAGAGTTGCACTGTATGTAAGGGAGCAGTATGACTGCTCAGAGCTCAAGTATGAAACTGCAGAAAAACCTGAGTGTCTCTGGATTAAGTTTAGAAGTGTGAGCAACAAGGGTGATGTCGTGGTCGGAGTCTGCTATAGACCACCGGACCAGGGGCATGAGGTGGACAAGGCTTTCTTCTGGCAACTCACGGAAGTTACTAGATCGCAGGCCCTGGTTCTCATAGGAGTCTTCAATCACCCTGATATCTGCTGGGAGAGCAATACAGCGGTGCACAGACAATCCAGGAAGTTTTTGGAAAGGGTAGGGGACAATTTCCTGGTGCAAGTGCTGGAGGAACCAACTAGGGGCAGAGCTCTTCTTGACCTGCTGCTCACAAACCGGAAAGAATTATTAGGGGAAGCAAAAGTGGATGGGAACCTGGGAGGCAGTGAGCATGAGATGGTCGAGTTCAGGATCCTGACACAGGGAAGAAAGGAGAGCAGCAGAATACGCACTCTCGACTTCAGAAAAGCAGACTTTGACTCCCTCAGGGAACTGATGGGCAGGATCCCCTGGGAGAATAACATGAGGGGGAAAGGAGTCCAGGAGAGCTGGCTGTATTTTAAAGAATCCTTATTGAGGTTACAGGGACAAACCATCCCGATGTGTAAAAAGAATAGTAAATATGGCAGGCGACCAGCTTGGCTTAACAGTGAAATCCTTGCTGATCTTGAACACAAAAAAGAAGCTTACAAGAAGTGGAAGATTGGACAAATGACCAGGGAAGAGTATACAAATATTGCTTGGGGATGCAGGAGTGAAATCAGGAAGGCCAAATCCCACCTGGAGTTGCAGCTAGCAAGAGATGTTAAGAGTAACAAGAAGGGTTTCTTCAGGTATGTTAGCAACAAGAAGAAAGTCAAGAAAAGTGTGGGCCCCTTACTGAATGAGGGAGGCAACCTAGTGACAGAGGATGTGGAAAAAGCTAATGTACTCAATGCTTTTTTTGCCTCTGTCTTCACGAACAAGGTCAGTTCCCAGACTACTGCACTGGGCAGCACAGCATGGGGAGGAGGTGACCAGCCCTCTGTGGAGAAAGAAGTGGTTCAGGACTATTTAGAAAAGCTGGACGAGCACTAGTCCATGGGGCCGGATGCGCTGCATCTGAGAGTGCTAAAGGAGTTGGCGGATGTGATTGCAGAGCCATTGGCCATTATCTTTGAAAACTCATGGCGATCGGGGGAAGTCCTGGACAACTGGAAAAAGGCTAATGTAGTGTCCATCTTTTAAAAAGGGAAGAAGGAGGATCCTTGGAACTATAGGCCAGTCAGCCTCACCTTAGTCCCTGGAAAAATCATGGAGCAGGTCCTCAAGGAATCAATTCTGAAGCACTTAGAGAAGAGGAAGGTGATCAGGAACAGTCAGCATGGATTTACCAAGGGCAAGTCATGCCTGACTAATCTAATTGCCTTCTATGACGAGATAACTGGCTCTGTGGATGAGGGGAAAGCAGTGGACGTGTTGCTCCTTGACTTTAGCAAAGCTTTTGACACGGTCTCCCACAGTATTCTTGCCAGCAAGTTAAAGAAGTATGGGCTGGATGAATGGACTATAAGGTGGATAGAAAGTTGGCTAGATTGTCGGGCTCAACAGGTAGTGATCAATGGCTCCATGTCTAGTTGGCAGCCGGTATCAAGTGGAGTGTCCCAAGGGTCTGTCCTTGGGCCAGTTTTGTTCAATATCTTCATAAATGATCTGGAGGATGGTGTGGATTGCACCCTCAGCAAGTTTGCATATGACACTAAACTGGGAGGAGAGGTAGATACGCTGGAGGGTAGGGATAGGATACAGAGGGACCTAGACAAATTAGAGGATTGGGCCAAAAGAAATCTGATGAGGTTCAACAGGGACAAATGCAGAGTCCTGCACTTAGGACGGAAGAATCCCATGCACCGCTACAGACTCGGGACCGAATGGCTAGGCAGCAGTTCTGCAGAAAAGGACCTAGGGGTTACAGTGGACGAGAAGCTGGATGTGAATCAACAGTGTGCCCTTGTTGCCAAGAAGGCCAATGGCATTTTGGGATGTATACGTAGGGGCATTGCCAGCAGATCGAGGGACATGATCGTTCCCCTCTATTCGACATTGGTGAGGCCTCATCTGGAGTACTGTGTCCAGTTTTGGGCCCCACACTACAAGAAGGATGTGGAAAAATTGGAAAGAGTCCAGCGGAGGGCAACAAAAATGATTAGGGGACTGGAACACATGACTTATGAGGAGAGGCTGGGGGAACTGGGATTGTTTAGTCTGCGGAAGAGAAGAATGAGGGGGGATTTGGTAGCTGCTTTCAACTACCTGAAAGGGGGTTCCAAAGAGGATGGATCTAGACTGTTCTCAGTGGTAACTGATGACAGGACAAGGAGTAATGGTCTCAAGTTGCAGTGGGGGAAGTTGAGGTTGGATATTAGGAAAACCGTTTTCACTAGGAGGGTGGTGAAACACTGGAATGTGTACCTAGGGAGGTGGTGGAATCTCCTTCCTTAGATATTTTTAAGGTCAGGCTTGACAAAGCCCTGGCTGGGATGATTTAGTTGGGGATTGGTCCTGCTTTGAGCAGGGGATTGGACTTGATGACCTCCTGAGGTCCCTTCCAACCCTGATATTCTATGATTCTATGGGGATTTCACAACCTCCCTTGGAAGCCTGTTCCAGAGCTTAACTATCCTTATAGATAGAAAGTTTTCCCTATTATCTAACCTAAATCTTCCTTGCTGCAGATTCAGCAGTCAGAGGACATGGAGAACAATTGATCACCATCCTGTTTGTAACAGCCCTTCACGTATTGAAGACTGTTATCTGATTCCAACTCAGTCTGCTTTTCTCAGGACTAAACATGCCCTTTTTTTTTTTTTAAACATTTCCTCATAGATCATGTTTTCTAAACTGTTTATATTTTTGTTTTTCCTCTGGACTCTCTCCAGTTTGTCCACATATCTCTTAAAGTGTGGTGCCCAGAACTGGACATACTACTCCAGCTGAGGCCTCACCAGTGTCAAATGGACAATCACCCTCTGTGTCTTACATGCAACAACCTGTTAATACACCCTAGAATTATATTAGCCTTTTCCACAACTGCATCACATTGTTGACTCATATTCAATTTGTGATCCACTGTGAGACCCAGATCATTTTCTGCAGTACTACTGCCCTGCCAATTAATCCCAATTTTGTATTTGTGCATTTGATTTTTCCTTCCAAAGTGCAGTACTTTGAACTTGTCTTTATTGAATTGCACCTTGTTGATTTCAGACCAATTCTCCAATTTGACGTGGTCATTTTGGATTCTAATCCTCTCCTCCAAAGCACTTGGAACCCCTTCCAGCTTGGTGTCATCTATAACTGCACACTATTCAAACTATGCTCTGAAAACAGAATTATTAATTTCCTTCTGGGTTTTTCTGTGGAACTCATTATCCAAGTCATTAATGAAAATATTGAATAGTACCAGACCGAGGACAGACCCCATTGGGACTCCACTAGATAAATCCACTTAGTTCGATAGTGAATCATTGATAATTACTCTTTGAGTACGGTCTTTCAACCAGTTATGCACGCATCCATACCATATTTCCCAAGTGTGCTTATGTGAATGTCATGTGGGACTGTGTCAAAAGCCTTACTAAAATGAAGATATATCACATCTACAGCTTTCCTTCTATTGCACACAAAGATGTGTGCAATAGGGGTTGCACACAAGGATGCCTGGGAAATGGTTTTCTAGACAATGCTAACAAAGAGAAAGTCTTCACAAATTCACATATCCTTGTTTTAGGTGTTTGGGAAAATTATAGGTATTAGAAAATAGATGCTGAGGTATTAAAACTGAAAATACCTTCTCAAGAACGGTACACAAATTAAATAGTTTCCCCAGTGTTAGTTGCAAAATATCCAGATTTATTATTGGCATTCCATTACACACATCCAGTGACAATTATGGTTGAAATCTTTCTAATTCAAATACCACAACGCCCACCGAAAAGGTGGAAGAAAATCGAATATACTTCAGACTATGAAATAGGTAGATTGTAATGGAATGGTGCTGCTAGAAAAATTAACATTGAAAAAATATTTTGATCAGTTAAACTGAGCATATCAAGTGCAAGGAAAAGCCAGCTAAAGAACTAGTGGTAGCTCAGCATGCTGCCCTGAGTTGGGATATATTGTCCATGTTTGGGAGTTAAGATAGGTCCTTTGCTCACAAACCAGCAAGGCTGGGGAAATGAAAGAGGGAATGGTTATGATATCCAGGGAAGAATTCTGGTGCTGCACCAACTGTCGCTGTCTGGTTGATTTGAGATGAACAGAAGCACTTTGTGAGCTCTGCATGTATCCCAAATCCCCTGCGTCCCCAGCAACTACATCCTTTCCCACCTCCTTATTTCCCTAGCCCCGACTCTACCTCAGATTTTTGGTCAGCAGCCCCCTTTCCTCAGGAACCTCCACCTCATAATACAAACATGCTATGGCCTCCACCCAACCTTGATGCTCCCTGCCATTTTAAATACCACCTCATCACTGCTGAAATAATTGAAAATGCTGTCCAGAACTGCAGTCTCCGTTTCCTGTCCTCCACCTCCATCCTAGATCCCTTCAGTCTGGCTTCCACCCTCCACTCCACTGAAACTGCTGTTACCAAAGTTACTAAGAATTTCTTCATGAATAAATCACAGGGCTTCTACTCCATCCTCATCCTCCTTGACTTCTTGACTGCTTTTGGCACAGCTGACCACACCTTCCTCCTTGAAACGACGTCCTCCCTGGCTGTTCATGAACATCACTCCTGATTTCCCTCCATCCTCTTTGGTTGTTCCTTCATTGTTTCAATCCGTGGACCCTGTTAAGGGGCTTATTCCTTCACCCACTTACTTCCCTGGTCCTTCTCGCATGAACAGAGAGCAACAATACCTGAAGTCCAAAGGTGCAAACAATTCGATGTTTATTGGGGTGAACTTCCAGCAAGCATGATTCCAGTTTCCTTCCTTAGTATCCCCCTTCCCAGCTCTGACACCACAGAGCCTTAGCTGTGGCCCTGTTCCCGTTCCTGCTCTTAGCTAAACATGATTCCAATTTCCTACCCCCATTCCCTGTTCCCATTTCCCCCACCCCACCCACACTTCCTGATTGACTGCAGACTACATAGTAAAACTTGAGTTCTGCTTAGCTATACCTTAACCAATCATTTTACTGAAATTTAACTAACCAATCCTAACATATTGTAACATGATTATTTAACCAGTTATATCCCACCACCTTAATTAGTTTACGCCCAGCAAAATTAATTATACAGCAGACAGGAACAATCACAGAACCAGACAGAGATTATGCAGACAAACAATAGGGAAATGGGGACTACAGTGATAGAACAAACACAGAAATGTGAATTTCACATCCCAGCTATTGATAAGTGAGTTCTTGCCAGACAGAAAACTATCAACCTAAATTTCCTTTTACATCTTCTAGGCTCTTCCCTTTCTCTGGAGGTGATAGATCGGATCACCTTCCTAACAGCCCCATATTGACTAGTTTGGAATGTGAGGATGTGACCGGTCGCTTCCCAGCTTATGGCTGCCTCTGCTGCTTAGCCAAAGGCCCTAGCCTAAGAACAGGGCCTCAGACTGTCACAGTAAGAGAAGGCTCTTACACTGGCAGACAGTGATTTTGATTCTTTCTTTTATACCTCTATAACTAGCCAAGTGATAAGAATACACCTAAATTCTTAGAGTATAGGCCTTTACAGACTGGCCTGAATATCTATATCCTAACAGGCCCTCTTCCTCTCCTCTCCCACTTCTGGTGGACGTTCCACAGGGCTCCATCCTTGGTTCCCTAGTCTTCTCCTGCTATATGCCAGGCTAGGGTCTCCAGTTCTCATTGGACTTAAGGCAGCCAAAGTTAGACAGCAGAGGCTGCTCCACAGCTTTCTGCACCAGCTGTCCTCTCGGGCCCCTCATATGGGGAAGGGGCATTCTGGTGAGTTGGGGAGAAGGCAGGGTAGAGTGGAAGTCTATTCCCCCCGATCCTCCATGGCATAAAGCCCTCTATAGACTTTATGCACATTTGAGCTCCTCCCCTACAGCTCTAACGTGAAATGGGACCAGGCAGCTCAGGATTAGGGAGCAGCAAGTATCCCTCTGTAGTGCCCCTTCTGCATCCCAGGGTGGAACATCTGCCCAACTCTCTCCAGGGACCTCATCCACTCACATTACTTCAATTCCTATTCTATGCAAATAACTCACAAATTTACTTCTCTACTGTTGACCTGTCTCCCTCTATCCAGTCCCATACCTTGGCCTATCTCCCTGGCTTTTGCTTGTGGCTGTGTTACCATCCGCTTACATTCAACATGTCCAAAATGGAACTCACTTTTCCCCCTCTCCTTGTCACAGCTGACAGTGCCATCATCCTCCCCATTAATCAGGCCTATAACCTGGATGTCATCTGTGACTCTTACTCCCCCTCTCTCTAGCCTCACAAATCAGGGCCATATCCAGATCATGGCATTGCCTCCACCAGGACATTTCTAAAATCCACAATGCTAAAACTCTTGCTCGGGCCAGCATCAACTCCCGTCCTGACTAAAATGCAGTCCCCTCCTGTCTGGGTTTCCTAATTCCCACCTCAGCTCCCCCTAACATTCATTCCATGGTATCACTGCTCTGTTGCTGGGATCATGCTGACCATGTTGCCTCCCTCTTGGAGCATCTCCGCTGGTGGTTCTTCTGCTGCTGCATTCAATTCAAGTTTCTGATCCTTATCTTTAATGCCCTTCAGAACTTTTCCCCTCTCCATTTAACCACTCTTCCATCTTTTTGCATTGACTCCACCGTGTCCATCATGTCAGTGATTCCAGCCTCCTTCACCCATTTGTGTGTTCCTTTTTGCTTTCCTCCATGCCACCCCTATGCATGGAATGTTTTCCCCTACCAGTCCATAAAACTACTGTCCTCGCCTCCTTCCAGCCCATTCTCAAGTCCCTCCTCTGCAACGATACCTACAGTTAATGACCCACTGCCAATGGCTGTAAGGATTACCAATATAAATATTATTTTGTTTCTATCTAATAACTTAAGAAATGAGTGCACTGCAACTATCTAGTTATGCAGACAATGTCCTCTACATCACCACATGGTGCTGCTGCTGTCACCCTTGTCCTCCCTCTTCTTTCCCTCATACTTCTTTGTTTGTTACACCCACTTATTATATCTGAAATTGGATCATAAGCTCTTTGGTGTTTGCACAGTGCCTAGTACAATGAGGCCTCAATCCCTGACTGGGGCTTCTGGATGCTACTGCCCTATAAATAAAAAATAATATCAACAGCCATAATTTAAAGCTGCCATTTCCTGGCAAAACACCAAAGGAAGGACATCAGTGCAAACACTGCCTGCCCTTCCCCAGGGGTGAAACTCTCTGCGATGTAGCAGCCTGGGCTGCTGGCTCAGGTTAGCACATCTCTGAACCAAGGGGATGAACCAAGCCCATGGAGTCCTAAAATGGTGTCAGTGAGACTAAATTAGTGTGATTTCCATACTGAGAGGGGCTAGAAGAAACTGCAAGTTAAAGCAGGGGGAAGAATCATTAGGCGTGTCATAAACACTGGATTTTGGCATCACTCACTGATTCTGACAGGCTGAGGAAGCTCTGTTTAAAGGAGTCATCTACATGCAGATCATTAGCAGTGGTGGGAAACGAAACAGAGGAAAAAGTACAGGAAAGTTTTAATGGGAGGCTGATAAAATCCTTCAGTTCTGTAAAGTTTGTTGGAATGTGGCAGTGGCTCTTTAAACAATGCAAATTTTCAGAAAGCTGATTGAGAACAGCCTCATTTTATAGAATAGATCTATAGGGAATCCTAGGACGCAAAGTTAATATGAATTCCCTAAAATGCAAATTTTATTAAACAACCCTTTCCTCCTCCTCCTTCGATGCAGTGGGAATGAATTCTTGCTATTCTGGACCTAAGAAAAGTGGCTTGTTGGTTCCCTTTTGATGTTATGACAGCGTTCCCAAATCCTTCATCTCGTAAGGCTGCAGATAGTTTGTCGCTTATCAACATGGTCCTTGGTTGCTCATTGCAGTACCATAAAAGTTAGTACAGTAAATCCTATTAAGGGGAACTGAGTTTGACATGGGGAGAGAGGCAGATGTTTCATATGAAATGCAAAGATAATGAAAGGGAAATTGAGGCAGAGTTATTTCTACTGACAAGTATAGTAAGATTCAATTTGTGGTAGCAGTGACTTCTTTTCTTTTTTTTTAGTTACTTAGGAAAGTGAAGGCCCAATAGCTCTGGTTAGAGCTGCGTGCAGTGCAGGCAGGTGTTATGCCAGATTGCTCTGTTATTGCTATTATTAATTAATAGTGCAGTTAAAATTATTTGTATATCAGCAGAGTCTGAAGTCCCCAGGATGAAGGCCCCATTGTGCTAAGTGCTGTACAGTTCTTCCCTGAATAGCTCCCAGTCAAAATAGGCAAACAGACAAAGGGTGGGATAAAGGGATGCAACATACACACAGCTCTTCTGCTCAGGAATTGCCTCTTTGTACTGCACTTGTACAGTGTGCCTAGCACAATGGGGCGGGGGAACTAAATGCTACCACAGTACAAATAATCATCATAATACACACAGTTCTGCTAATTGACCTCAGTCTTAATTTGCGGCATCTGACAGCACACCTCAGTTCTGAGCTTGTTACTCCACACATGGGCCTCCCCTTGAGCAGAGACTAACAGTTTTGGCACATGGTATATTTGAGGACGCGTGTGTGTGTTGTGAAATACGTTTAGATTGGCACCAGCTCCCAGTCTGCGTGGTGTGCGAGCTCTAAACAAGTGTTAAAAACAATGACAAAGTAACAGCTCAATGGGCCAGTAGAGGGCAATGGTACAAAAGTACCCAGGGTTTGAGCAGTGACTCTCCCTTTAAAGTTGGGAACAAAATTTAGACCAGGAGACTGGAAAATTACCATAACAAAGCACTTTCAAAACTTAAATCTTTTAAAACCAGAAGCTAAACTCCCATCGAGACTCTACTATAGTGTGTTTCTCTAAGGCATAGACAGTGTCTGACTGGAACAGTTGATCTTTCATGTAAGCAGTGGTTCTCAACCAGGAGTCCAGGGCTCCTTGGGGGGCCACAAGCAGGTTTCAGAGGGTCCACCAAGCAGGGCTGGCATTAGACTTGCTGGGGCCCAGGGCAGAAAGCCGAAGCCCCACCGGTGAAGCCTGAGGCCCTAAGCCCTGCCACCAGGGCTGAAGTTGAAGCCTGAGCAACTTAGCTTCACAGGGTCCACGGTGGCATGGGGCCCTAGGCAATTGCCCTGCTTGCAACCTCCTAACGCCGGCCCTGGTTTTTATACGTAGAAAAACACAGTTGTGGCACAGCTGGGCCATGGAGTTTTTATACCATGTTGCGGGTCGGGGGGAGGGAGGCTTAGAAAGAAAAAGGTTGAAAACCCCTGCCTTAAAGAAATGGATGTCTTTTACTGATGGGCTCTCCCTAGCTTTCATTGTCAGAAAATCTAAATGCTGACTGAATTAATTGCCACTTCTTCCTAAATTCCTGGGTTTTACCAGTGTAAATGTGAAAGAGAGTTTGGAACATAGAGACTAATTACGTTGAAGTGTAACCAGTCTCCTCATACAGAGTCCCAAACTGTCCTGGCCAAATTGTGTCAGCTTAGAACTGCCATTCCTTGGCTGGTTATTTCCATAATCTGTAATAACAAACAGGACCGTTCAAGGAATTTGGCCTTTACTCAGCTGAATGTCTCTTATAGGGAAAAGCAACTGAACCTACTCAAATTTATTATTCAGATAGACCTATATCACTGGGCAGTCAGCCAAATGCACCTTGAGTTTACAAACTTTCATAGCAATGTATTGCTTAGTTTTTTCCTAGACCAACGGGTTAAATGAGATGAGGAAAACTACTCCACACCAAGAAAAAGCTGTGCCATGGTAGAATGCACCACTTGATCTCTTTGTTCTTTATTATGAAAAGCCCTGTGATTTGCCCAGGTTAAAATTCTCCCCTTTGTATTCATTGCTCTTCTCTGCCAGGAAGTCTGTCATCCAGCTAGACTTGGCCAATACCAAGAAAGCTCTGATCGTACCAGCTTTTGAGACCCTTCGGTACCGCCTCTCCTTCCCCAAGTCAAAAGCAGAGCTGTTATCTATGTTGGACATGGGAACCCTCTTCACATTCAGGTAACAGAAGGCGCTTTCACTGAACCTCCAGCAGTGATCAACCTTGGCTTCTTGCTCATCTGTGGACATGTGGCTTGCCTCTCCCCTGGCCAGTCAGTAGTTCAATTAAGAAATGTATTGAGGTTTCCCCCCACTTTATTAAAAGGCAGTGATCTAGTGCCCCAACAGCTTGATTGGTGCATGTATTTCATCTTTAAACCCTGCATGTTATCTACTAATATTTCCCTGAGGGTTTTGCCCTTCCCTCTAGTCTAACCTCCTATTGTTAAATTGGCCTCATTTTATTTTTGACATTTTTATTGCATTACAAAATCACGCAAGAGCATTAAACCAGCGAGTGTGTAATATACCCTTTGTTGGCTAAGCACAGTCCAGGTAACTACCATTCATGTGACCAAGAAATAGTTTTCTACTGTTCACCAGCTGGCCCCAATATTGACTGATTGATCAGTTTTTTAAAAGGCTGAATGGTCATGGGTCTTTTATAAGCTAGTGAGCAGCTAGACAAGTAAATGATGTTTCTCAATGCAAAGGAAAAACATTGTGGTTTTGTCGGTCTGAATACAAGACTGGGAGGCAGGAACACCTGAGGTTTAAACTCATCTGTGAAACAGACTCCTTCGGTGGCCTTGGATCAGGGGTGAAAATAGGCCAGCATGGCGTACCGGTAAGAAGTGGCCGCAGGTACCGGCCCGTACGCAGCTGATGTCATACCACTGCCATGGCAGCACTTTAACATCGCTTCCCCTTTTGCCTCACCTCCCATTGGCAGCCCGGCCAGTAGGTCCTACCGGCAGGGCCACCGACGGAGGGGCAGCTGCCCTGGGGCCCAGCAATTTAAAAGGGCCGGGGCTCCCGGCTGCTGCTACCACAGCAGCAGCCGGAGCCCCAGGCCCTTTTAGATTGCCGCCAGAGCCCTGGGCAGCGTGGGCCAGGCAGTGTGGATGGGCTGGCTGGGGGAGGCTGACGCCCCACCCCTTCCACCTGAGGTCCCGCCCCTTTCAGGGCCCCCTTACCAGTAAGTCTTCTGTGTTACTTTCACCCCTGCCTTGGACTTCCCTTCTCTGCTTCAGTCCCCTCATCTGTAAATTGAGAATAATAATACTTACCTAGGCTTGATGAGTGGATAATTTGAAAGTGCCACAAAGCTAGAAAGTGTGCAGTGTAGCCTGCTGGGTGCAGCACCAGACTGGGCCTCAGGAGTTGGTTCTATTTCCAGCTCTGACCTGCTGGATGACCTTTGGCAAACCACTTCACCTCCCGGTGCCTCAGTTTCACATCTGTAAAATGGGGATAATAATGCTTACCTCTCCTGTGTTAAAACGCTGTGAGAGCTATAGATGAAAACCATTATATAAGAGCTAGGTGGTATTATTATTATTATTATTCAGTGGAAATCTTCCTCTCCTTTCCCCTTGTCTTTCCTCGTCTCACAAATTGTTCTTGTGGCAGATGCCGCTTTTCCCCCATTACCTGTATTCCATACCTCTCCACTTGCAGTGGGTTTCTTTCATGTTGCTAAGCTGCAGCATCTTCTGAGGTGCACTAGCAACTTCTTTGCCAGCTGCTTCTACAGACACCACAGCAGGTGGTTCATATGACCCTGAAGTACACTGTTTTGATGGTACCACTGTCTGTGATTCATTTGGAAACAGGAAACTCAAGGCAACTGAAAGGTAGGAGAAAGAATAGAGGTGTTATATCAGCCCCTAGGAAAAAAATCTCAAGGGGGTGAGGAAAGTTTGCTCTCCTCTCTCCTTCCATTGCTCCTTAACTGTATAGCAATTTATAGATTAACTTGAGGTTTGTTTATAGAAAATAACTTTCCCTCTTAGGTGAAAAAATAACCTCTAGTGAGAAATAATACCCTCAAGATTTTACTTCAGATCTTATATTCCATTGACAATCACATTTTCAGCCTGCACCGTAGTGATTCTCCACTATGGACCTCATCTTCAGGCTATATAGTATATACGTATGTTACATGCATGCACACAGCCAAATCCTGAAGTCCTTTCTAAACTCCCTGTAACTTCATTGGGGATTTGACCCGAGTAAGGACTGAATAAGAACAGGGAAAAGATGTCAGGCCTGCAGTACATTTATGTACTTACTTGGGACATATTTTATAAACACTCTCCTAATCATCTCTGTCTCATCATATTGGTCAAATCTATCAGCAGGCAACAACCGCTGGGACCGGGGCTGAGCATTTCCACCTACATTTTCAAGGTGCTTTTAATAACGCTGCAAGTTGAAGCCAAGCTAGCGGGAGTGAGCTGGGAGGAGGACTGCTGTGACAGTGATTGCTGGTCATGCCTGCAGCATCCCAGATCCTCACACCACATGCTAGATTACAATCTTTTCCTCAGTGAAATTGCTTTTGTCACCTCTTTTCCAAATGGTGACCTTTTCTGCCTCTGGGCTGCTGAAAAATACAAAGCGGCTCTCAATTACATCCTTCCCACAACTACCCCCCCCCCCGCCCACACACACACACACACAAACACACACATCCACATAAACACAAAAAGTCATTTAAGCTTTCACGGTTGCCAAGAGGTGCTGTGTGAAAAACCTTTGCACCAGGGGAATACCTTGTGAAATCATTCTGGCTTTGTTTCATGGAATTAGTTTTTACTGTGCCTTGGCAAGATGTATCTACTTAGTACTGGGTAATGTCCCAAGGACAAGGGACTGTTCTTCTGGTGGACTCTGACAAGGATAATGAAGGTACAGAAGGTAAAAGAAAGCACCATACTGAGACAGTGTAACCAGCAATAACTGATAAACTGGTTGAGGCCTCAGCCCATAACCACATCAGTATTCCCGTTGAAGCCAATGGGACTGCTCATGTGCTTAAAGTTAGGCACATGTTGAAGTACTTGGAGGATGAAGATCTGAATGAGAAAACTGGGGATGTTGGTTTGCATGCCGAAGAGACAATATTACTGATACAATAGACAATAAGACTGATGAATTTCACTACTATGTCTCTGTGACAAATGTCTGGTAAAAATTACCATTTTACGGTAGAGTCTTTTGGGTGGAGATCTTTTTAACAGTATCTAAATAACTTCAGCAGAGCTAAAATTTCACAAGATAGTCAGCCTGTAGCCAATACCCAGTTTTGGCATGTATATATTCCTGAACTATCAGAAAGATGGCTACAAACCCAATTGTTCTTTCATAATCAGTCTATAGTGACCTTATTTCAGCATCCCACATCCACCTCCCTCTTCCCTTACCAGACATATCTGCTACAAGATACAATATCCACTTGATATAGCAACTGCACAGTTATTGCATTGTGTTCCCAGCCAATATGATATCTGATCCCAGAGTTCATCCACTTAATAACTAGATTTTCCCCCCTCATTCAGAAGCACAATAATATGATTATTATCTTGTTATACTCTCTTAGCTGCCAATGTGTGTGGTTTCTCCATGTGATCCCATCATATTGAGCTAAGTCATGCTGAAGAAGCAAATGCAAAATCCTTGATCTATTTAGAGACCCTGTTACATTGAGAAAAACACTGACACTAACAATGGAATTTCAGGTGCTTTTAAAGAAGCTGAATTTTCTGTGCACGATTTGTTGGTCTCAGTTTATTTTCTTGTGCACAGGTGGCCGCATCACAGAACCACCCTCACTGCTGCATTGATTGGCATCTTATAGTCAGCTGTTGAGTCAGAGATACCAAGAACTGAATAGACTTAGAGAATGAACTACCCTCTGATCCATCAGTTTGGACCCTCCCAAGGAAATACATTGATTGGACAGGGAGCATGTAGCTCCTCCCTCCTTTAATCAGCGTTTCCACTTTCCTTTCACTCACCTTCTCCCCTCCTTTTCCCCCACTACCTTCCCTTCTAGTTTGCTTTTGTCTCCTCCGCTCCCTCCCTGATTTTTTTCTCTAGTGCTCTTCTTTATCCTGTTTTGCTCTTCCCTTTTGGTTTTCTCTTCTCTCTCTCTCTCCCTCTGCCTCCCAGGGGATACCTGTGCTGCTGCTCCTGCCTCTATTACTATGTGAGTGGGGCCCTGGATAGCTGTAGAGGGAAAGTGATACAACTCTGGTCAGGTTCATGTTCTGCTCTTGCTGTTGCCACTGGGGAAGCATTATGGACAGGAGCTGCACCACTAGCCAGATTCTCTGCAGGAATTAATTAATTAGCTGTCATTTGTAGGGTGCTTTGAAAATTCAGATCACTACAACTGTTAAATAGTAAGCATGTATTTATTTATTTACTTACTTACTTACTACTTTCAAAATGCTAGAGGAAGGATGAGGGAAAATGCTGCATTCCCCACAATCCTACATCAGATTTAAAACACCTGTTATGATTGTGGTTTATTTCACTAGGGCCTGGATTGAGACTACCAACTCATTTCCTGAAGACATCAAATGGCCAACAGATGGTAAAATTGTGTCGGTGCCAGAATATGAGCGAGATAAGGTAGGTGAGGAAATATCTTTTATTGGACCAACTTCTGTTGATGGGAATGTGCAAGCTTTTGCCCAGACCTGAAGAAGAGCTCTGTGAAGCTTGAAATCTTGTATCTTCCATCAACAGAAATTGGTCCAAAAGAAGATTTTCCCTTACTTACCTCGTCTCTCTCAATAGATGGTAAAGGTTTTGATCTCTCGCAGCCTGGAAAGTCAAACCAGTGACTTAGAGTTGAATGGCTCTGTGCTACTAGTTAGCCAGTCTCATTGAAGTGATGCAACCTGTTTAACTATGATGATGATAATAATAACAACAACAACATATAAAAGTGAAACCTTCACATCTTAAAAGAACATCAGTTACTGTATAGTAAATAATTTCCTGATAGCCATTTCCCTCCTGCACTGATCTATTCCAGGATGAAGAGAGAAAGTGAACTTTAGCTTCTTTCGGTTTCTCTAGGTACTATAAACAATAAGATACACCCAAAATGTAAACTCTGAGGCTGTAATTTTTACCTCTGTGTTCCTGGTTCTTCATAGTTTGTAATGTTATCCAGACCTCTGAGATCAAAATATTAGGATCTAGGCCCTAAACCTGCAAATAGTTACGCACATGTTTCACTTTACGCACAAGTTGTCTGTCCCCTTGAAGTCAAGGTGCCTTATATTGCCCAACTGCATGTTTGTTTTGCTCCTCTGTTATAAATCTCAAAATACTACAATACAGATCACCTGCCTTATGTTTTTTTCTTGATTTAATCCATGATTCTGCAGCAAGAGCCTGTCTCAGCGATTTCTGGAAAAGTGTAAGAAGAGTAAAAGGGCAAGAGAATCATTGCTCCTTGTGTTAGTGGGGTGAATTCAAGCTGTGCTTGGAAGAGACCTGCCGTGACATAAATAAGATTAACAAAATATTAAAGGATCCTTTCTTATAAATTGAATTGATGGTCTTACATAGAATCATGTTGGATAAAATGATATCTGTAGTATCATGGAGAGCATTTATCTAGGCTTTTACGTATTAGTGGAATTATTTATTTGGGTTCTTACAGTAATAATAAAAAAGAGGCACTTGTCCAGAGCTCCAGGTGTCTCTTGCACAACATAAAATGTAAATATAAAATATATAATTCTCATCATCGTGGAACTGTAATAGCCAACTTTCAAGAGCTTTAAATGAACTACACAATTACATACCTATTTTCCAGCATTGATGGCACCGCACCATTGCTGGGAAATGGATATCAAATTTTGTAGTGTAGATGCATCCCTTGTGTTTTCCATAATTATTGTTTCTCAGTATCAGTCATGGATAGCCCTTTTGATAATTGTCTTTTTGTCAGTTAACTTCATCAGCCTGGTATGTATAAGCACCAAGCACATGGAAGTACAGTAACTCCTCACTTAACATTGTAGTTATGTTCCTGAAAAATGTGACTTTAAGCAAAACGATGTTAAGTGAATCCAATTTCCCCAAAAGAATTAATGTAAATAGCGGGGGGGTTAGGTTCCAGGGGGAAAATTTTTTTGCCAGACAAAAGACTATATTGTGTGTGTGTGTGTGTGTGTGTGTATATATATACATACACACACACAGTATAAGTTTTAAACAAACAATACTGTACACAGCAATGATGATTGTGAAGCTTGGTTGAGGTGGTGACGTCAGAGGGTGGGATATTTCCCAGGGAATGCCTTACTGCTAAATGATGAACTAGCAATTGGCTGAGCCTCAAGGGGTTAACTTGTTGTTAATGAAGCATCACACTCTACCAGGTAGCAGGAATGGAGGGAGGGGAGACAGCATGGTAGATAGAGACACACACTGTGTGTGTATGTGTGTGGGGGGGGGGGGGAATGCGCATTTCCCCTTTAAGTAAGCTGACCCACTCTTAAGTTAATCAGCAAGCTGAGACCACAGCTGCTGCCAAGAAGCTCCCTCTGTCCTGAGTCCTGTCCTGTGTGTCCCCCCCCCCCCCGTCCTATGGAGATGGGGTAAGCGGGGGTGCAGGAGAAAGGGGGAGGGGGACACCCTGACATTAGCCCCGCTCTCCTCCCCCCCCCCCCAGCAAGCAGGAGGTTCGGGGAGCAGCTCCAAGGCAGAGGGCAGGAGCCGCACATGGCAGTGGGGGGAGGGACAGCTGAACTGCCAGCAATTGGTAGCCTGATGGGCGGCTGCCGCACAGGGAACTTAGGGGAGCGGGGAGCTGATGGGGGGCTGCCGGTCCACCCTGGTTCCAAGCCCCCACCAGCTAGCTCCAACCGGGTGCTCTTCCTGCAAGCAGTGGACAAAGCAGGCGGCTGCCAAACAACATTATAAGGGAGCATTGCACAACTTTAAACGAGCATGCTCCCTACTTGATCAGCAAGGTCGCAACAAAACAGCGTTAACCAGGACAGCTTTAAATGAAGAGTTCCTATATTGGAGAATGCTTCAGAAATGGTTATAGTGTATTGAGTTGCCTATAATATGTCCTAAAAATAATAGCGGACTGTACAGCTAATGTCCTCATTTTCAAGGGTTCCATCTCAAAGCTAATGTTGTGCAGTTTTACCAAGATGTGTCTTATTTCACTGTTCCCCCACGCCCATGCAAGTTATGTATATTCAAGGTATCACGTCTGGACGAAAGGGCATGCACCAACGAACTTTGCCAAATGGCGGACAGCCACCACACCTTACCAAGTTGAGTGGGAAGCAGACTTTGAGCCATATGTTGTTGTGAGGCGGGACTGCCCGGAGTATGACAGAAGGTTTGTAGGATTCGGCTGGAACAAAGTAGCTCACATAATGGAACTGGATGCACAGGTGAGGAGACCTCTTCTTAATGAGATTCTTAGTGAGATGCATGGTTTTTATAACAGAGGGGTAGCCGTGTTAGTCTGGATCTGTAAAAGCAGCAAAGAATCCTGTGGCACCTTATAGACGAACAGACGTATTGGAGCATAAGCTTTCGTGGGTGAATACCCACTTCGTCAAATGCATGTAGCGGAAATTTCCAGAGGCAGGGATATGGTTTTTGTATGAAACCCTTATACTGTGGAAGTGGATTCAGATTCCATGTCACCAAATTATTCAGCTAGCCATACTGGATTCTGTAACTGGTTACTTTCATCTAAGAGAGAAAACCCTTGTTTAGTATTGGCTGAGCATTAAAAGTTGTGCCTCATTTAATTGATTTATCAAATCTAAGAGGAGTCTGTCATCTCAGAGAGGCACATTTCCTTCCCCTGTTCCCCACTTCCTCCTGGACTACTGACCCTGATCATTAGCAGGTACTTACTAACATACACTGGCTCATTTGTGTTGGCCACTCTATGAGGGGTAGAGTACAAGGCATGCAACCCCTGCTTTCCCCATCGTGCCTGCAGCTGAGGGGCAGGGAGACTGTGCAGGGATGGGTGTGTCCATGTATGCACGTCTCTGTGTGTGCATTGAGGGGGACGTTTATACCCCTGCTTACACCTCTGCACAGTCACATTGGCTGGGCCGCAATCAGGCCCTTTATGTTCCATAAGGATATTCCCAATGGGGGTATTCTCAGCTATAGAGGGAAAAACATGTTTATTAACCAAATAAATATAGTGTCTACTATATTATCCTAATAATAATACTTAGCGTTGCATAACACTTTAATTTTACAATGCACTTTTCAAACACTGACCAGTGAAACTTCAGTTGTGGAGAATATCAATGTAATGATGTATTATCTGCTAATCTGTGTAAGCGGGTTTACAGTTCCAGTTGTAGCTCTCCTAAAGCACTCACAGCTTCACGCTTATTTGTGCAGCGGCATTCAGCCAACGTACAGCGTCATACAAAGGAAAGTGGAAGCTCTTTCAAAGGAGATTGTAGCATCGTTCTTTTAAATGGTCATTGAGATGGAACTGTCTCTGGGGATGTGTTTCCTTGCTCCTCCAGCCTCCAAACACACTAATATTTAAAAGATGTTTTGTTTATAATGGCTGAGAGACTGGACTATTCTCCTATCGAGAATCTGTCATCCTGGAGGAAACTTGGAATTACTGGGCTACCCAGTAGTTCACTGAGGCAGCTCTGCCAGGAACTTCTGGAACCAGGGCTTTCCCTATATCGGGGCTGAGACTGCAGTACTTCCCATTAGTCTCTCTTCCTTGCAATGGAGACAGCTCCTTGACACACTCCCCTCTAAAGAGAGCCTATAGAGGGTTTTCCTCAAAGAGCTTTGCTCTCTTGGCTAGGCCTCAGTTAGGGGATCCCTATCCCCTCTTTTTTTGTACTTTGATCCTTCTTCCCACCCCCACCTGCCATTGCCGACTGCTTATCAGCCCTCAGCTCATCAGCAGGGGATTTAGGGAGTGGGATAAGACTGACCAGGCCTCTCAGCAATATCCTCTCCCCAAGGGGGGTGGGGGAATAGTGCTGGACACCCATGAAGCTTTCTACTGCATTTGAGGTGCCACTCCCATTGATTAGGTCTTTGCCTAAGCAGCTGCTTCAGTATTCTAGCCTCAGCTGGCAGAGTCACCTCCCAGCTCAGGGAAAGATTTCAGTGCCTTTTAGCAAGTCCAGCACCTATCAGGAGGCCTGCATGTGAGACTCCATCACAGAGGGCCTATGCTGCTATAGCCCGTCAAAATGGCAGACAGGATGGAAATAATTATAATTATTCTGGAAGCACCACATGCCCATGGTGCTGGGGTCTGTACAGATATATAGCTAGTGACAGACTCTGCTCCTAAGGGCTTACAAACTTGTAGTTAGAGTGTGAGGTTCCTGCAGGTGGGATTTTTTTCTGAAGGGGATTCTCCTTGCTCTAGGGACAAGCTCTAAGGTACTTTCCCTGGCCTTCCAATGACTCCTGGACCTAGCCAGTTAGCAGCCCCTCTCTCAGCCGCTTTCAAAAGTATAATAATATTTTATATATATATATATTGGTAGCCCCCAAAGGCCCCAATTGGGAAGGGGATGGCCACCCCATTGTGCTGGTCTCTACAAACACAGAAGAGAGACAGTTCCTGCCCTGAAGGACTTACAGTTTAAAGACACAAGCAGACAACTGGAAGAAAGCTAATCTTGTGCCAATATTATAAATAGGTAAATGGGATGACCCAGGAAATTATAGGCCTGTCAGCTTGACATCAGTCCAGGAAAAATGATAGAATGGCTGAAACTGGACTTGATTAATAAAGAATTAAAGAAGGCTAATGTAATTAATGCCAATCTACATGGTTTTATGGAAAATAGATTCTGTCTAACTAGATACCTTTTTTGATGAGATTATAAGTGGTATGATAAGTCTAAGTATATTACATCAACACTATTACCATTATGTAAATTATTTGACTTGGTACCACTTGACATTTTGATTACGAAACTATATTGATACAAAATTAACATGGCACACATTAAGTGGATTAAAAACTGACTGACAGGTCTCAAAATGTAACTGTAATCGGAGAATCATCATCAAATTTTTAGAGGGGTTGCCAAAGGGATCAGTTCTTGGTCCTGAGCTATTTAACAGTTCTATCAATGACATGAAAGAGAACATAAAATCATTGATAAAGTTTGCAGCTGACACGAAGAATGGGGAAGTGGTAAATAATGAAGAGAACCAGTTGCTGATAGAGAGAAATCTGGATCACTTGGTCAACTGCACTCAAAGACACTATATGCATTTTAATACCGCTACATGTAAAGCTATACATGTAGGAACAAAGAATTGCACACTTTTTACAGGGTGGGAGAATCTGTCCTGAGAAACAGTCATTCTGAAAAGAACTTGGTGGCATGGGGATAGATAATCAGCTGAACATGAGCTCCCAGTGTGACTCTGGCCAAAAGGGCTAATGTGATCTTGGATTTATAAACAGGGGAATCTCAAGTAGAAGTAAGGGGTTCTATTACTTCTGTATTTGTCACTGATGTGACTGCTACTGGAATACTGTGTCCAGTTCTGGTGTTCACAATTCAAGAAGGTTGTTGCTGGATTGGAGAGGGTTCAGAGAATAGTCATGAGAACAATTAAAGGATTGGAAAACTTACAGTGTTAGACTCAAGGAGCTTTACCCATTTCATTTATTAAAGAGAAGGTTAAGGGGTGACTTGATCACAGTTTATAAGCACCTGCTTGGGCAATAAAACTTTAATAATGTGCTCTTGATAATCTAGCAAAGGTATAACAAGATCCAGTGGCAGGAAGTTGAAGTTAGACAAATTCAGATTAGGAATAAGGCATACATTTTTAAAAGTGAGGGTAATTAACCACTGGAACAATTTACAAAAGGTTGTGGTGAAATCTCCATCACTGGAAACTTTTAAATCAAGATTGATGTTTTCCAGAAAAACATGCTCTAGTTTAAACAGGAATTAATTCAGGGAATTTCTGTGATCTGTGTTATACAGGAGGTCAGACTTGATGATCACAGTGGCCTCTTCTAACCTCATAATCTGTGAAGTGATAGGGGTCCGGTTACAAAATACAAGCAAAGACTTATTCTCCTAAAATACTTAGGCACTTCTTAGAAACGCTGCTCAGAGCTTCCTATGATGAAATTTGGGGACTGCAGTGAAGAGATATAACCCAGGAGTTTCAAGTCTCCTCCAATTTACGGGCTTTTGTTATGAGACATATTTACGGGGAGAATACATTTGTTGTAGTAAACCTGCTAGGAACATTCATTGCCTCTTCATAGGCTCCTAGATTTGCAAGTGACTTGAGTTTTCATCACAACCCATGGGAAGCTGTGGAAGCCTCCCAGAAATGACTTCTCAGAGAAGGCAGAGTACAGGTGCTCCAGGAGTATATTTACATTTGTGCTAAATATGGGCATAGATGTACCCACTCTAGCTTAAGCTAGCATGCTAAAAATAGCAGCATAGCCAGGGTAATACAGGCAGTAACTCGGGCTAGCCACCTGTGTACGTACCCACCTGGGCCCGCTGAGAACATACACCAGTGGCCAGCCTGAGCCATTACCCCGGCTACAGTGCTAATTTTAGCAAGCTAGTGCAGGTGCATCTGTGGGAGCTGGGAATCACACCTCCCAGCTCAAGTGTAAAAGTACCTGGGAAAGTTGCACTGGCCGTGTCTTTCTCCCATTTCTCATATTGTCTATGTAGAGAGAACCCACTCCTGGAGAGGTTCTGTTAATGAGGCATAACAACCACAGAAATGGTTGAAAGACCTGCAGAGGAGTAGTTAAAGTTCACACTTTGCATGCAAAGGAAATTCTTTGAGCGCAAAGTTAATCTTCATAAGGTCTGAAAACATTTAATAAAACCCTCTTAAGCATATGAATTATTAAACCATGTTTTGCATTTGACCTATGATATGTATCAGATTCTCCCGTAAAGGCAGATTTTTCAAGACAGGGGTACACGTGGAAGGCATTGCTGGTATAACTATACCAATCTACTGTATCTGTAAAGTGCTGTTAGTGTGGACGTAGCTTATATCAGCAAAACTGCATTTTTGCTGGTCTAGCTTATTCCAGTGCTGCCCCCCACCCCACCCCACCCACCTCCACGCAAAAGAAGCTAGACGGGCAAAAGCGAAGTCTTGCCAGTACAAGTGCATCTGTGCCAGGGGCTTTTGCCAGCGCAGCTCTGTCAGTCACAAATCACACCTCTGCAGACTTCTGACCAACATACCTCTGCTGGCAAAGGCTAGTGAGGTAGACATCGCTCTAGTACTGCTCCCCTAATATTTTGGCTTACCTGGGTGTAAACATTTTTTGAAATGGAAGGTCGGTCTAATGTCTTTCATATGCATAATAAAACTTTTAAAAGAAAAAGGAGGTTGGTTAAACAAATCTGTATGGATTTGCTCTTCCCCTGAGATTTACACTGCACCAACTTCTTTGCCTTAGCAAAGACATGAGAGAGAGAAAGAGAGAGATCTTGGAACTGCCTCTCACTGCTGGTGTCTTCCTTTTCCAGGAGTATGAATTCATAGTGCTGCCCAATGCCTATATGATCCATATGCCGCATGCTCCCAGCTTCGACATCACCAAGTTCCGCTCCAACAAGCAATACCGCATCTGTCTGAAGACCCTGAAGGAGGAGTTCCAGCAGGATATGTCACGCCGCTATGGTTTTGCAGCCCTCAAATATCTCACGGCAGAGAACAACAGCTAGCACGACGGAGCCTGTTTACGGGAAACAGACACTCAAGGGAGGAGCCACTTAACGTTTGGGGCCCAGTCTTTTAACTTGGAACTGAGACACTTTTTGTTTTTATATCATACCCAACAGTTCTAACAGTAGAGATTTGAAGCGATATGTCTTCAGACTGTGCTCATTAGCCACCTCCCTTCCACCCCTGCCCGCCAGGCTTTCAGCGTTAGCATTCGCAAGGTGTGAATAAGAGGGGCCAGCCATGCACCCATCATATCACAAACGGTGCGGAGCGGGGGTGGGACAGGAATATGTTTTCTGTTCTCAAAACAGTTGAGCAAAGACAGATATCCAGAAAATAGGATTTAATGTTGCTATTTAATAATTCTACATGCTTTTTATCTGTAAAGGAAGATCTTCGGGTCACTGTCCTGTGAATTTTAAACCCACACTGCTCTAAAAGGGGAACTTTCACTTGTGAAATTTTGCATTTCCCCTCTTGATACGGATGACTATTCTAATGAAGGGCAAGATTTGAAATAGCCTTGAAAATGAAGGGGAAGCATATATCATATCCCACTATAGAGAAGGTGTGCTATAGGCTGAGGCATATCCATGGGATCAGTTGGTGATTGATCCTCAAGTTAATTCTGTATGATCTGGAAACCTCCCCGCCCCAGCCACAAAATCCACTCCTTCCCTTTTAAAAGGAAATTTTGGCCTTCATTCAGCTTGTCCATCCCCAGTTCTAGCGGTCCAGTAAAAAAGATTGGTGCCTCTACCAGAATGTGAAGGAACCTGTCAGTGTAAGGCATGTGTTCCCCTGAGCAATTCATTCACATGTGTCTAGTGAAATAAATGGCCATGTTTTAGCATGGTTACCATTTTAAAGGCAAGAATTGAATTTTTCCCTGGGATGTATTTTCTACTGGGGGATATTGACCCATGGGCTCTTTCAGTGCACGCCCACTTGTGAAGGCATTGGGCCTTGGGCTTTAAGTGGACTTTGTCGCTGAACAGGGAAATATGAGCATGGCAACAGAGCCCAGTAGCCTCAGTGCTATCAAGCTGCCTGCTACAAGCTCTCAGAACTACTTCGTTAAAGGAGTTTATAATAAAAGGAGCAAAACTCTGAGGCATGAACTCCCCATTTGAGGGGGAGAAGAGAATGTGTTGGGAATCTAAGTGTGAGTGTTTGCTTGAATGTGGGGTGGTCCAGTTCACAACCTCAGTGTGCGTAGAGATATTTTGGAGGATGGACAAGAAACCTAACAAGCAAAACACATACTAAAACCAAGACACTGGACTTTTTACCATTTCCTTTATTCTTCAGTATTAATGTTGTGTTTACATGGGATGAGGAGATGAGGTTTAATGCACTGCCCTTAGCTGGGCTATTTGTATTCGCTTGCAATGTTACTAGAGAAAGCAGAATTGACTAAAGTGAGAAGTGTGTCCCTCTTCCTATTCCAGACCATGTAGAACAGTACTTACAGACATTGCTGCCTAGACTATATAATGGATCCACACTTCATTGTGCTCATTATTTTATTCTATTTTCCAGTCATTGAATCTTCCTCCCCACCTCACCATGCTAGATCTTGATTTTCTTTCTAAACAGCTACTTTTTGAGGGGTTTATTTACAGCAACTTCAAAACACAAGTAAGCCAGGTGATTACAATACAAATTTTGGTTAATCATACAAACATTTAAGAAAAGAACAGCAAAAGAAAAAAGCAACTTCTTTGAGACAAAAAATAAGACCAGGAGGGAGTCTGGATGTAGTTGTTACATTTTCCCCTGTGGATGTGGACTGTGTAAGAATCTATCGCTTCCTACTTTTCCAAATTGCTTTTCTCCTGTACTTAATGGGTCACCTAAAAACTTGTGAGGAGTTAAGCCCTAGCAAAGGCATATTTATAAAACAACCCCTCCCTCCCTCATTGTTAATGTGCCATCCTTTCTCAAACTGAGTAGTGCAATACTTCACAAATAGTCCCAGTGATTCTTCACCAGGAGTAAGGGTGGCAGAATCTGTTCCTAAGGGTATGTCTACACTTAAAACGCTGCAGTGTAAACACTACCTATGCTGACGGGAGGTGTTCTTCCATTGGCCTAGGTAATCCACCTCCCTGAGAGGCGGCAGCTAGGTCAATGGAAGAATTCTTCTGTCAGCCTAGGGCTGTGTATACGGGGACTTAGGTCAGCTTAACAGTGCTGCTCAGGAGTGTGAATATTTCACACACCTAACCAACGTAGTTAAACTAACCTAATTTTCTAGTGTAGACAAGGCCTAAGTAGTCCAGTGGTGTGAAGTGCTGATTTACCTTCTTGAAATTCCTAGTCGGTCCCGCTGTATAACTAAAGCTGTTCTATGGCACTAGTTAAGTGCTGGATGTTAATTTCTTCTTTGTTTCACAATGATGCCTGGGGACAGGGGGAACACCATTCTCCTGCAGTGCTAGTTATGGGTTAGATTGTACCACAAGGACACAACCCATAGCAAGGGGAGGTGCCTTGTTGTGCCATGCCATTAGCATCATTAGCCACAATTCTGTCCCTGCTCCCCCTTCTGGTGGGGGGGTGGGAGTGGGGCAAGTAGTAATTTGTTGCTGGCGCGTACTGGCAGCAAATTCTGACACCCCCGTTTTAGGCTCAGATACATTGGCTGGTGTAAGATGAGCGGCTCAGACTCTTCTAATAGATTAGAGTGTCACAGGTTTTCTTTATAGGAGCTGTGCTGGTTTATTTGTATTGTCATAGTCATCAAGGTGTGTTCTAATTCTGTTTTGTATGAGACTCTCAATCAAGTTCCCTGGTACTGAAGTAAGGCTGACTGCTGTTTAATTCCCAGGATTACCCTCTGGCATCATTTTAAAAAAATGTACGTGCTGCCCTCCAGTCCCCTGCTACAGTAGCGGATTCTAATGAGAGATTGCATGTTTATATTAGCAGCTTGGTTGCTTCATTTGTTGAGTCCTTCTGAACTCTCTGATGAATACCTTCTCAGCCTGGAAACGTAATGCTCTTTAACGTATAGATTTTTTTTTCCAGCCCCTTCTCTTTTGACACCTTAGTCTACGACATTTCCTTATCTTTATTTCCTGGAAAGAGTGAGTCTCTGGGATAGATATCTCTGCAATGTCCTTTGTGGAGAAGATTGATGCAAAGAAGGTATTGAATTCATGACAGTGTCATTATAGCCGTTAATTGCTCCCTGACCATCCAGAGGACCCAACAGTTACTGCAGGTTTTCTGCTTCTGGCAGATGGAGCAAATTTGTTTTTATACCTATGGCTATTTGCTCTTCAAATTCCCTTTGAGCCCTCCTGGTTTCCATCTTAAGTTTTATAGTTCTTTCAACCAAGTTTTGATTTCCCATTTGTCTTGAAACTTACCATTTAATCATACTTTTATTTTCATGTCCTCTTCCTTTTTTTATTTGTTTAGGGGTATCCATGCCTTCTGTGAGTCTCTGAGCATAAGTATCCTCCATGCTGAGTCTAAGGATTTTAATTTTGATTTCGGACATTTTTGACCTGCTTCTTTTTAAATCCTGCTTTTCACAGTCAAGTGTCACCATACTAGTTTTTGATGTGATTCCTCCCCAAAGGATGCTGAACTGAATTATACCATAGTCACTACTACTGACTAGGTCAACTATAGTTACTTCTTGAACCAGCTCCTGTATGTTATTTAGGGTGCAGCAGAGTGCAAGGGTTATTTAGGGTGCAAGCTTCTCCTCTTGTGTGTTCTAGAAATAGCAGTTCCAAGAAGCAGTCATTCAAGGTGTTGAGAAATAGGTTCTTGAAACTTTTTGTTTTATGACATTTGCTCAGCTCATGTGTGGGTAGTTGAAGCTGTCCATTTATTACTGTTTTATTAGGCTTAGTTGCCTCTCTAATCTCCCTATACATTATTTACCTAATATCCTTTTCCTGGTCAGGAGGACAGAAATATAACCCTACTAGTGTATTTGTATTCTTCTAATTTGGGGTTTATGTCCCTGCACATTCTACTCTGTGGACCTCTCCCCTCAGAAATTTTAACTCATTACATTCTGTGGAATCCTTTAAGCATAGTGAGCCTCTCCCATCTCTACAACCTGGATAGTTTATACACAGGTATGGCTGTATCCCACTGGCTCCTGACATTCCACCCTGTTTCAGCAATTCCTATTATCTCAAGGTCCTCACCCACTGCCGTGCATTCTAACTCCCTTATTTTTTCTGTAAGCGTCTCACATTGTTATATAGACATTTCTGGTTTTGCCCATGCACTTATTTTTCTTACATTCCTTCATCTCACACTCTGATACTTTTCTGAAATGTACCTCTGTAATCTCAGCCTGTCCCTTCTCCAGTTTGGCTCTAATTGCCATCCTATTTTTTACTAGATAAAGATATATCTTTCTATTACAAACAACCCTAGCAGCTGTCTTTGTCTGACCTGAGTCATCCTTGGTACCTGTGAGATTTCCTTCAGCTCCTGCTTTAACTAATCCCCCCAAACCTTGCCAGTTTTGTGTGCCAGCCGTCTGGCTCCACGTAGTATATGTGCATTTTTTTTTTCAAGTGGGACTTAAAATCATCATCTGGGACTCACTGGGGTGAAGGAATTTGCAGCTGCACCTGCATTTCCACCACCATGTTAGAAGTGAAGACTCTGGATGCGTTCACATCATTTTTAAAGCACAGATTATTTATGCAATAGGTTCTCACAGCTTCCCGTGTGTTTTCTATTTAAATCACAGACATCCCTTCAGTGACAGCGGCACCACCATTTAATATTAATTGTAGTGTAGTTTATTGCAGTGTAGTGAGTTCTGTATTAGAGGGAGAAGCATAATAATTTCATCATGGATGCAGCTGCTATTTCTCTGCACAGGTGAAAATAAGGCCTTAACACGACTGAGCCATCAGTTTTCTAAATGCCCTGTACAAACACATTACAAGTGGTCTTCTGTTAGGTACAACAGTCAATTTTATAATTAAATATAAAAATATGTTTTTAACGTTCTTATTTTTACATGACTGTTTATTCAAATATAACGATAAACTTCTACCTGGAAGATCATGTGATCTCCAGATTGTGCCAATTCCCCTATCACCATGGCCTGCCTAATGGCCACCATCTGTTTTTTAGCTGAGGAAGACTGTGCAGGACTCCTTGAGTTGTTGCCTTTTAATCAGCATCGATACTAGTCTTAGAGACCCTCCCTCCTACTCTGCCAGATATCATAAGGGATATTCATCAGATTTCTATGGACCATCAACAGGACACAGAACTCAGCAGGTGGAGTGAGATGAGGATCAATAGCTATGAAGTGAAATGGGTTCCATTTTGTTTGATTGTTGGAGTGCAGGAAAGGAGGAAAAATTCTGTGGTCTTTGGTATGTGTCTGCTCCTCAAGCTAAAAACCCCCAAAGTATTTTTTTTAAATCAAGTTTCTGCATCTCTAATCAACCAGACTGGAACAACTGAGTCAGTCACCCATGCACAATGAAAGCAAATTAACCAACATTTCCACTCTGGTATCGAAGATGCTGAAACATCTTTGACATGTCAGTATTCTGCTTCTTTATGTTAGGAGCCTGTAATGCGTAGTTAGAGTGTGGATAGAAATATTTAAATGCTTTACTGAATCAGGACCCAATTGACGATTTTTTCAAATTAACATTATAAGCAGTCAGAGTAGAAAGAAACTACTGGCCTTGTTCAGCCATTACTGCTTGGGAAAGTGCTTATAGTCATGGATCTATGATACCCTATTTTTAGGGGACCCCCAACATCAGAATGCAGACACAGAATGCTCATTAATGTCAAAAGGAACTTACTGTATGTGCCAGTTAACTGGGCACAACATTTTCATCTTAAAAATTCCCTGGACACAGAGTGTACTTGCCCTACAGAGTGTAGTTGCTGTGGGCTGTTTAAGAAATAATTTGCGAATTAGAAAAAAAGACAAAACATTTATTCAAGTGATGGACTACGTATGTTGGTCGTTTATCCAAAAGTACTTCTAGTTCCTGTAGTGGAACTCTTACCCTGTTCGTCATGTAAGTATGCAGAGTTTTATAAACCCCAAATTACAAGGTTATGTCTTTTCTGTCATGCCGCATTGTAGTATCCACTGTAAGGATTAGATTGATTTATTTTCCCCAGTTAATTACCGTTTCAATAAGGGAATAATGTCCTACTCCTTTTGACTCCTCCTATACTGACAAGAAACGATTGTGCAGTGCAAAAAGGCAATGTTTGCGTCTAGTAATCTGCTAGCATTAAGGGCATGGTTTAAATCCAAAGAAGGGAAATGGTTTTGACTTTTGAATGGCTGAAACTCTGCTTGGACACACAGTCTTTACCCTCTGCTAGTTATGCTTCAGAGTTGCAGAGATCTCTAAACAGGTGAGACCAAAGAGTTCAAACCAAACCCTGGCTATTTCCCTAGGTATTACAGCAACATAATTCTCTTATAAACAGTGCATGTATATATTTTTCCATACAAAGAGCTACATTAAAAGAATGCTGTAAAGTGAAGCACTGAAAAGTTAGGAGATGCCCAAATTAAAGTTGCTCATGCAACCTTAATCTGACCCTTTGTGTGCATGCCTTATAATACAATCTTTAAGATCACATGCTATTTTTTTCAGAGGACCCCTGCTTCATTCAATGCACGAGATGGACGGTGCTCAGGGAATGTGGCCGCTGTTGGGTATTTCTTTTTATCCTCACTGGTATTGATCTTTGAATAATATTTTAGTCTCCTTGATTCTGAGCAGAGCCAGGCCCCCTTTTGCAAAGGGTAGGTTTAAACTTGGTCTTGGAAACCCTTTGGGAAAATCAGTTAAACCCTATGCATTAAGCTTTGCATGTAGAATGCTTGGGGTTTCATTCTATAAGTCCTTCTCATGTGTAGGGCCCTTTGTAGTCAGTGGGAGTTACACACATGGAGGGCTTACACTATTGGACCCTAAACATGTGAATTCTAAAATGCAGTAAATAATGGCCTGTCTCATTTTTTAAAAAGAGCCAAAATACAGGAAGAATAAGTGAGTGAAAACACCTGTTGACTTACCTCTGAAGACCGCTAAGTCACAACTGAACATTAGTTTTGAGGTTTGTCCGGGATCTGTGCCCTTTACTTATTAACCACTAGACCACATGGCCTCCCTATTCTAAATGATCTAGGTTATTGCAGAGTTTGCGAAGCCGAGCTTTGAGATTAAACCAGCCTCGGCTCAAAGATTCATGATCTTTGTTAGTTCTGCTGATCCCATAGGCATTGCACTGCTGTGTGTGAGCAAAGGAGAAACACCGGAGGAATACAACAACTATGGTAATGGCAGCAATCAGGACATTCATCCTTTCCAAACTCTGCCCACCTGAAGTCAACAGTTGGTTGGTTAGTTAATGGCTGAAGCAAAGCTAGTGTCCTTGCAAGCTTCTTTTGCTGATTTTGAGACAGATTTATTGCTGCATCCGTTCTCGCTTGCAGTGCTCTAAAACTACTGACATCTAAAGAAGAAAAATTGAAAACCAGTGTATCCTGATTGTTCCTCTGGCTACTCATCCATACTAAACAAAACACAAGCCATGAGTAGGCAGCAGCATATCAGGGTGTTTTGGTTTTTCTAGAAGATCCAAGTGATCTCTATGTATAATCTACTTTTTGGGTAGACTTTGCTGTGCTTCACTACAGCTCATAAAGAGTTCTCCAATGATAATAGGTGTCTATCACTCGTTTTTGGGACTCACCACCGTGCAGATTCAGACTGAGGGCATATAACTTATGTAATTTCCCCACACACACATAGACCCTGCCCAGTGCTTACCACTTACAGGAAGGCATAAAAATCCAAATGGTACAGCTATTCAATGGTAAGGCATGACAGTGTGGTTCTAGGGTCTGTGATATGCAGGAGATTAGAGTAGATGACCAAAATGGTCCCTTCTGGCCTTAAAAAGTTGCACATCCTGCTGGTATTGGTTCACACTGAACTGTTTGGGCAGAGTTTGTATCCTTTGCTTTTAAGTTTGGGGTTTGTTCAAAGTAAAGTAAAGCAAAGACAAACTAAAAAATCAATGGGTTTTGTTAAGATTCGTGAGCAGCATGTGGATTTTGCAAAAGTTCATATTCATGGGGATTCATCCAGGCCAGTAGACCTAACACATAACCAACCAACTGTCAGAAAATTTGTTGTGGACCCATAGAACTCAGCCTTTTTTTAAAAACTTGTGCTTATAGCGAAAGCGAGCAAAAACAGTTCAGTTTTAGTCTCAGTTATCTGGACCCAAAAATATTTCAGACAAAAAACTTTGCTGATTTCATTTCCACATTTGTATAAGAAACAAGCAGACTTCAGAGTCTTTTTGAAGTTTTGTTGCAAGAGGTTTGTACAGCTCTCTTCAGTTCCCATCACACTTGGAAGTTTTCAGGACATTGTGTGAAGCAGAAGACTAGAATTGTGGGTCACTGGGATCCTCCAAGAAACAGTTCAATAAAAGGGCTAGACTTCCCTGTTGCCTGGAGTATTGGTCTTGACCTTTGAGACTTCACAGGGGCTGTTCTTGTCTCAGTAGTTTCTCTGACTGTACGTGTGAAAGAACATAGGTTCATGATATTCCATGTGGCAAGTTCTTTACTAAAGATACACCGTCACGGTCCCTTTCTTTTATGAAAAGCAAATGGGTGCTCTTCCACGTTTAGGCTTCGGCATTTCTGCACACCCTTCTCTTTATTCTGTGATTTTGGCAGTTTTTAGTTAAGTCCAAACTTGAGAGGAAGTTGAGTGGTTGGAAGCCACAAGGATGGGATCCCGATGTTTTATCTTTATTTTTTTAACATATTCCGATTGTTGCAACTTTTCTGGCTCCTGACCCCCTGTGCCTCTAGACATCATTCCCCGGAATTACTGTTTTTTAGTCAAAAGGCAGTAACACCATGAGCAATTGCACACATACGTACAAGCACATTGGGCACTCAACATTTCCCCCACTTCGTGCAGTTCCTATGTTAGCATGAAATTTCTTTAAGGCCAAGTGAAATTTCTAAAAGGCTTGATCCCATGATCTTCTTGCATCCAGTCCATCACACATTTTACCTGTGCTTCACCTTCCCCACATTTATCGCTGGCGATAGTGTCCCTCTCTCCCATTACTTTGTCAGATATTTTTAAGATAGTACAGTATCTTCTCACAGCCTGTGGGCTGTTTATGCTTATTGTGCAGAGAATCCACCTTTTCCTTGCTAACTTCTTGGGGGGGTTGGGGGGGGAAGGAAAGAGCTACTTTAAAGTAAACAAAACCTCTGAATATCAGGAATAGAGGGATCAAGCCTTGAATATAGCACAATGTTAATAGCCTCAGAGGAAGGGGAGATGCCTGAAGATGCTCAGAATCCTGTACCAATCCTGCATCCAACCTTACCAACCATTGGGTGTGAGATGCTAATGATGACTAGGGCCCCACCAAATTTGTGGTTCATTTTGGTCAATTTCACGGTCACAGGATTTTTAAAATAGTAAATTTCATGGTTTCAGCTATTTAAATCTGAAATTTCACGGTGTGGTAATTGTAAGGGTCCTGACCCAAAAAGGAGTTGGGGGGGGTGTCACAAGGTTATTGTAGGGGAGTAGTAATGGTGGCAATACCATGATCCGCCCCCCCCAAAAATAACCTTACAACCCCCCTGCAACTCCCTTTTGTGTCAGGACCCCCAGTTTGAGAAACTCTGGTCTCCCCATGAAATCGGTATAGTTCTATAGGGTAAAAGCACACAAAAGACCAGATTTCACGGTCTGTGATGCATTTTTCATGGCCGTAAATTTGGTAGGGCCCTAATGATGACCATGCATAGCTTTGGGAAAAGCAATGGCATTGGAAGATTTGAAAAGGCCCATTTTATTTTTTTCCCTTCACACAACCAGCTGATTTGTCCTCCATAAAGCCATCCCCTGGTAGCATATGTAGAAATGAACCAAATGGACAGCAAACCAGGTAACAGAGTACATAAATAGTCACTCTCCTTCCAAGCTTGCTGCAGGTTGCTGCAGCTTCAGTTTTTCCATTTAGCTGACGTTCTCAGAAGAGTTCACAACATGAAGGAGACTAACAGGTGCTGAGTGCATTAAAAAGGCAATGGACCGTTGTCCCTATTTTTCTAATATGTCTACTAAGTTTTGGGTGCCTCCATTTTTCAGTGTTCCAACTTGAGCTACCTATAGCTTCCTTCTCAGAGGTGCTGAGCAACCACCGCAGTTTTTGACTCCATTTGGAGACGAGGGTGTCCAGCTCCTCTAGAAATCAGGTCCTAAGTGTTGCAAGTTGGGCATCAAAAGTGTGTGGACAGTTTTGAAAATGTCAGCCTAAGTGACTAAGAATGAGTGAGTTGACCAGCCATGGGAGCAGCAGCTTGTGTGCTTTGGAATTCAAGGGCACTGTGATGGACACAGCGTGCTAACAGACGAGAACACATTGCTTTCGAGAATAGAGGGATGAAGATCTTAATAGTTGATAGTTGAAGCAAAATATTACACAAGGCAATGTGGGTAAGGATATGCAAATGTCATTGCATCATGCTACTGTTGTAGGGTTTTGCAGAGGTCAGGAACAGCATATGCAATATATCTGTTGGCACTCTTCTAATGACATAAAAAATGAATCCATATGAAAGGAGAAACCACATTTCCCCTCACCAAGCAGGGCTTGATTTGAATCTGACTCCTTTTTGCCATGACACAGGTATTTTTACATTCTTCAGGGGGAAGACTGGGATTTCATAATCCTTACAGTGAGCGATGCAGGAAGGGAGGCTCGTCATTGCTTTGCAAGACCTGTCAGATGGAAGGATTTGAATTTTAAAATCCTGTCCCTGTCTGTGCATTACCCTAATGGAAGGCCTCCTGTGTGAATGAATAGTGAACTCTTCAGTTTCTCTCCCACTGGGAGTGGGGGTGGTCCTTATACTACATTTCAGGACAGAAAAAGAAAATCCATCCATTTTGTTTTACAAGCAACTCTTGAACAGAAGTGCTCCCTAGAGAGGGATGACCTCTATATCCCCATTCCCAAGCGCCTCATCCCTCCAGGGCTGTTAGATTGAGGCAACTGGCATTTAACACAAAACACTTAGTTTACATGTATGCTTCAGTCTGTGTGTAAGTTTTCTAGGTGATAATTTTATTGGGGAAAATGCTGTTTAGATTGTGCGTGCAAAATAAATGGCTTGTAAATATTAAAAAACAAAAACAAAAAAAGTTTAATTTTCAGTTGTGCAATAAAATTGTGAAATAATCCTCTCAATTCCTTTCCACCGATGTCTGACTTGCTGCATGTTGGTTTGAGTCACAGAGCAGCAGTGTTTCTCTAGATGGCATGAGAAAGAGGTTTGATTACCTTTTTGTTCTTTGCATTTGTGTTTTCTTTTCCATTCATATTATTTTTTGTTCATCCTGGCCCCAGTTCAATAAAGCACTTAAGCACATGAGGAATGCCACTGGTCAGTGAGACTACTCACCTGCTTAAAGTTAAAACACGTGCTTAAGTGCTTTGCAGAATGTGGACCCTCTTCCCTGTTCTCTCTTTTATGGCTGTTCCCTTGCGTACAAAGACAACACCCACACTAAGGTCTGGTCTAGCACAGGCGGGGGGGATCGATCTAAGTTACGCAACTTCAGCTATGTGAATAACACTGAACAGCAGAACACTGCTGTTGCAGATTTTGTTATCTGCCAGATGTAAGAGCAATTCCCATGTTAATCTGAAGTCTCTCCTGGCAACAGAAGAGGCTGTGTAAGCATCAGCAGGTCGAATGTTTCCTTTAATTGACATCCCGCCTCCCTCGTTGTTAGATTTCCCAGCTGTTACTGTTACAATCTCACTTCCGGCTTGGGATCCTTGCAGCAGAAAATGAGTAGTGACTATGCCCATGGGACAACCAGTTCTGCCCTGCCATCCATGAGGTCAAGAGCCTTCATGCTCCAGAACCATGGGAACTACAAACCCCCAAAAGGAGTAACGGTGAGAGAGGGAGGACAGGTCAGCTACTGCTGACCGCTGTGCATTTTACTGAACTAACACACCAATGCCAGAGGAAGCCTGGAAGAAGCTTATAAAAATGGCTGCTGCTCCTCAACACTTCTGCCTAAATATGCATGTAGGAGCCTAGCTTTAGGACCCTATTTTTGAAAATCTTGGTCAAACATTTTACATAGACACGGGCAGAGTATAGCTTTCTTCAGAGCAGGGGTTGAACTGGAGGGAAAAGCATTACTCTCCAAAGCTCTGCCCACCCATGACACCAATATAAGATACCATTAACATCAGATTAGGATGGTAACTTTGCATGGTTTGAATGAAATAATTAATTATTGACATTTAAATTGTCATAATTAGGCTTGGGGGTTAACACCCCACTGAGATGAATGGAAGCAGTTCACACCTCTCAGAACTACTGTTTCAGGCTCTCTGCAGACATCACTGCTTTGATTACATTGGGTTTTCACTTTTAAGATTACTTTTGCAAACATAAGGGCCAGAGGGTTTTTTTAAAAAAGTCTAAATTCTGGATCACAAGATGGCAGCCGCCAAGGAAAAGTACCAGTCTTCTGATCAATGCAAACTGCTTCAATTCAACATCTGTTTTAACACATACTAACTCATTTTAGATCTGACTTTTTCCTCCTTCCTGGGCCTCACGGAAAGTCATCATGAAGTGACTGCACAGTTGTCATCCTTCTTACAGCAAGTCCTTGGTTTCTTCTTTCATAGATGTGCTCACAAATATTTCTTCTTGAGAACTGCCTCGTAATGGTACCTTCCACAAGTAGCCCACCAGCTGTACCCTCTGTTGTCCTTGGTGGTGGTCTCAAAATGCACACTAGCTAGAGTAACACAAGCCCTTATTCCCTTCCCAATGGATGAGATAATATTGTAAACAAGAGTCTTAAGATAGTGTGGAGGTGGAGAAAACAAGCAACTTTTGTTCCTCGATTCAGCTCCAAGGATTTGGATGGCAGGAGAGAAATCTCTTGAGCCAACATCATGATACAGTACTCAAGACAAGAGCTGTTTTCATGCCACATCTCCCTGATTGTAAAATAATTCAAAGAATACTGTACATGTAAAATTTAGACAAGTCTATAATGGTAGCCTATATAAACCATTGGGAAGGCATAAGAAACTTAGAACAGTCCAGAAAATCAGACTGTATGCATTTTAGACAGCAAGTGCTTCTCACATCTGTAAGGTACGCAGAACACTTAGCGTTTTATATATATATATACATATGACAATGATAATGCAATAGGTTTAAGCTCTGCTAACTACTTCTCTGCTTAAGATAGCATTTCCCAAAGTAAGGAGGGCACCCCCTGGGGTGACTGGACAAGCTGTGGGGGCCAGAGCAAACACATCAGTTAAGATGGTTAGGCTTTTAACAACCCATGGCAGGATTGTGTGTGCGGCAGGGTGAGGTGTGGGGAGTGGTCAATTATTTTCCATTTTCCTCGGCATGAGCTCAGCTAGTTTGAGACATAAATCCTGCCTCTTTCTCCATGGGTGTGGACGCTACCCACGCAGTGGAAAAGGTGTGGAGCACAAAAGAATCTTGAGGCGCTACGCAATAATAGGGGAAGGGTGGAGATGGGATGGGTTCAAGACTAGAGGATTTTATAGTGCCTACCTGCAGAGGGAGGGCTGCATTATGATGTGTTATGTTCACAGAATACACACAGAGAAATTAGATAAAAATATAAACACTGTTGCTGGGAGGTTGCAACAAAACACTACTTTAGTTCTTAGAATTGCAAATAAAATTCAGTTCACGAGAACCCCCCCCCGCAAAAAAAAACAGAGAGGAAAAAAGCTGCTCTCTAAAAACTGAGCTGCACAACAAACCCCTGCCTTACTTTAGCTGTCTGTCTGCAAAACTGACCACATGAATTACTCCTGAAGGCATTCTGCACCAACAAATTAAAAATTCTGCACACAATATTTTAAAAAATTCTGCAAGTTTTATTTGTCAATAAATAAATGCAGAGGCTCCAGCATGACAGTGGGGAGCACAGGCCACTGGTTATATGAAGGTGGGAGATCATCCTGCAGACTCCCCACCCCTGGGACATGGACCCAACCCTGACACAGCACAAGGCATGGGCCTACCCCAGAAACACCCTGAGGGCTCTGCTCCTCTGTGCCAGGTGTGCGGCAGGCAGGCTCAACCAGGCAGAATACAAGTCTGAAGGGGCTCAGTGTGGGGGGGATCCAGGTGTGGGGTGAGAGGATTCTGTCTGGGACAATCTGGGTGCAGGCAGCTCAGTGGGGGGGTCTAGGTGTGGGGGGATCTGGATGCACAGAGGCTCATTGTCGGGGTTCCAGGTGTAGGGGCAATGGGACTCTGCAGGGGCTTCCAGGTGAAAGTGGTTGGGGCTCAGCAGTGGGGTCTGGGTGCTGGGGAAGTGGGGCTTGGTGGGGTGGGGGTCTGGGTGAAGCTAGTTAGGGATCAGTGGCAGGAAGGTCTGGCTGTGGGGGCTCAGGGTGGTGCGGGGGGTGGGGCTTGTCAAGGTGGAGGGTTGAGGGCAGGGAGCTCAGTGAGGGGTGGTCTGGGTGCAGGGGTGGGAGCCCGGAGGCAGGGAGTCTGGGTGCAGGGATTGAGGTTCAATGGGGTAGGGTTTGGGTATGGAGGGCTAGGGGGGTACTGGGGGTACAGGTTGAGGTTTGTAGGGGGTGTCTGGGTATAGGAGGTCCAGGTGCACAGGGGTTGGATGGATGGGGGAGCAGCTCCCCATACAGTGACCCCTCCCTCCACAGCTGTGACGCAATGGGGACAGGAAGCAGGGAAGGATGCTGAGCTTCCTGCAGCTGGGGACGGTTTCTGGGGGTGGGTCTGACACAGAGGAAGAGGAAATCCTGTCCTCCCCTGCCTCCAGCCCAGCCAGGACTAGCAGCTGATCCTGGCTCAGGGTAGGAGCCACTGGCTGGGGTGTCCCCAGCCCTGTGGTGATTTACCTCTCCATCGGCTGCTCTGGGTGCCTGAAATGATGTACCTGTGCAGCTAGGGAGTGGTGCATAACTGCTCTTGCAGCTTCCCTGTCAGAAAGTCATTTTTCTGCAGGGAAGCAAAGAAATCTGCAGGGGACATGAATTCTGTGCACGCACAGTAGCGCAAAATTCCCCCAGCAGTAATGAATGCACACTTCCCACAGAGCCCCCTAGCCCAGGAACAGGAACCTGCACACTAACTCTTAAAGAGAGAACTTGCAATTCACTTCAGCAATTGTGCTGACATAGCTTCTGTCGTCTTGAGTGAAGGACTCCTTCCCACCCTTTCCCCTGTGCATGCACCTAGCTGCTTGGGCTGGTCAATGGGTAGAGTATTTGACCCTGTATGCAGAGTGTTTGACTGTAATAGTGAAACAAAAGTCAGCATAGGTTAGTCAAAAGAAGTTTCACTTTAGGAACTACATCCAGACCAATTTTACATCCAGACCAATTTTATTTCATGTGTCAAATCTAGGGTTTCTCATTACAGAGCACAGGCCCCAGAAGCAATTTCAAAACTCAAAGCCAAATAGTGCATGTCTTTATTAGTTTTCCCTTGTTCCAGCATTAAGGAGATCTCTATAAACTTCAGTGTTGGGGAATATAGCTCCCAAAGATATCACACACAACTCAAGAAGTTTCATTCTTTAGTTCCCATAAAGCTGGAAGCATTCAGTTTTACACAGACATCTTCAGAAGCTTCCACTAGTAAACTGACTCCTCCAGGGAAGAGCTCTTAACTAAAAGACAGCAAAATGCTAGGTACTCTCTGCTAACATTTATCACTCAGCTTGGTTCCCATATGACTTTAATCAAGGAGTAAGTCTTTCCACACAGCAGGCCAGCGCCCAGCTGCATCTAACACAGATTGCACTCAAGGGCTAGAAATGCCATTGCAGGATAAACAGCAGCCCTTTTTAAAAATCTCTGTCCATTCTCATGCCAAAAATTAAAGCTTCCATTCCTCCTTGGAGATTGAATCTTATTTTAATGTCTCTTTGAGCAGTTGTCTTTGTATTTTTCCATTATGAGGTAGCTTTACATATAGCACTTGAAGCCAGAAGAAGCTGCAAACTACAAACCTCATTATGCACTTTAAATAACTAGGCAGGGTTCCAGCAGAGTCAGCAGCATTACTTGGGTGCAATGAGACCCCTTTCCCCCCCCCCCCAACCTGTTAACTCTTTGAGCGTCTACCTGCATGTTGTCACCAGCTGCCCACTCTCCAGTGTGGAGAGAGAACTTTCAGGCAAGGGCTGCCCAGGGGTATTTGAAACACAGTTTCTGTTTTATCAGACTCTCTTTAGAGGTAATTCGTCCCTGGGCCAGTACAAGGACAGACGGGAGGGAGCTTGCACACGTACACGCACTCATTCTGAGGCTGCTAAGGGCTGGTTTGCACATACCCCGCACCCTGGCTGTATGGATCCTCCACCCCTATGGGCCTTGTGGTAGCTGCAGAATAATCATGGTATGTGACCAGACCGGCCACACCCCTCCTACCCCAAAGCCATACCAGAAACCGCTCTCTTGTTGAGGCTCCTGCATGTAGTATAGACCCAGCTCTGTGTCTCTCCTTCCCCCCCGTCCCCCGCCCCTGGAAGATATTCTGAGGGAGACACCTGGCTTCTTTGTGGCCTGGACACACACAATTGTGGATTAGGGTCCTTTGTGTTGAATTGTCTGCTTAGGGATTGCCTCTCTCTGGATTTCCTACTTAGTCTTGGCTATGTTTAATTTTTGAGCCCTTAAGGAGAAAAAATTATTTTGACAGTAACTCAGACCGTACCATATGCTGTTTCAGAAAAATCCACTGCGCAGATTATAAATTTTAGGAGTGCCAAAATAATAACAAAATCAGGTCTGTGTTACTGGGTTTTCTGGCACTGCTTTGACTCGTTTGCCAGAGCCCGCTCCTCTGCTCCAGATAAGCCCGGCATTGCAGAGATTGTCCTTCATCTGGAGAGAACTGAATGGAATTTCCTATAGAACCAAACCAACCCCTCCGCCCTTACATTCCTCTCATCGGAGAGGCTTGCAAGGCAACAGCAAGTGCCTGATTCTCCTCTCACACCAGCACACCTCCAGGAATTCAGTGGTGTTACTCCTGAATTACATCAGCAAAAGTGAGTCAAGAATTAGGCGCAAGGGGCTGACTCCTCAAGATCCCAGGAAGGGAGAGAGCATCTCTAGATTGCGTAACAGTCTCTATTTCCCAGAAGAGAGCACATGGGTTCATCCCCCGCTGCATCTGTAAACTAGCTAGCGTGTATGTGTGCTTTCGCTGCCCTCTGCTGGCTTATCGTTCACACTTGCTCAAGTGTGTGGGTGTGTGAGCATGTCGGCTATAGAAGCTAGGGCAGTGCTTTCAATGCTTTTTTTGCTGGAACCACCCCTTGTAATAGATTTAGCTGAACTGGGGGGATGCGGGGAAGGCACGGCAGCCTCTTCTCCTGTGTCCCTTGATGGCAGCTGGGCCAGGGGATGAAGAGAGCTCTCCTTTCTCTCTGTCACCTGTCTCTCTTCTGGATTTTGAAATTTTGTTTTAAACTTATTTTCCCCTCATTTGTGTATTTTTACATTTGTCTTTTTGTGTGTGGGGGGTGTATGTAATATATATTTGTATTTTATTCGCAACTCCAGGACCACATGGTGCTAGACATTGTACAGACACAGTCTGTCCAGAGGCGACGCATGTGGGTTCACGTGCCCCCCCCCCCCAGATTTGCTGCTTTGCTGGTACTGAGCATGGTCACATGGCTGAGCAGTCTCCATAACACTGCTGAAGCTGACGGCGCTCACTCTGCCCCTCCCCAAGTATTGGCAGGCATGGGTTGTCTCTGAGCCTGTCCACAATAGGGTAAGACATATGTGAACGAACACGTTTTAACCAGTGCATTTTAGAACCTGAATGTAGACGGAGGAAGCTGTTTTAGAACTAACATTTACTAGCTAAGATGAGCTGCAGGCTTCCCTGTGAGGATGCAGTATGACTAACTAATGTGTTAACATGCAACTTGCCTTGTAAGAGACAGCCCCGATGTAAAGATTTTGTCATTTGAATACACAAAGCAGATGAATGGAAGGAAGAATTAACCCATCTATACAGTTGGGGAACTGAGGCAGGGAAGCTAACTGACTTGCCCATGGTCACACAGGAAATCTGTGGCAGAATCAGGAAATGCACTAACCTGGGCATCAGGAGATCTAGGTTCCTTAATGCAGGACCACATTGTTTGTCCTGCATGTGGTTTGAATTTTTCTTTTGCGATTTTCCCCACCTCAGAAGGTGGTGTGATGTTTTGGCGCAAGGTTGCACTGAGCTGAAGCCTGAGCAAGAAGAGAAAAGGGAAGCATACAGCCTGCAGCCCTGTAGCTACACTATAGGTGGAACTCAACTCCCACTGCTTCCGTTGTCTTCATTTATTTCCAAGCTGTTACCATTGAAACATTTCAGACATCTGTGGCTGGAGAACTAACCAGCCACCAGAGGGAGATGATAGTAGCCATAAACATAGCTCTCATTCTCATATTAGATCCAACCATTATTTATTTTTTATACTTTATTCACAGTGCTCATCTCCGAACACAGTATGTGGGACACTGTACAAAAGAACTTAAAGCAAAATTTAAACTCAAGCTGGCATGTTAGAGGGCTTATTCCTTCACCCACTTACTTCCCTGGTCTTTCTCACATGAACAGAGAGCAACAATACCCGAAGTCCAAAGGTGCAAACAATTCGATGTTTATTGGGGTGAACTTCCAGCAAGCATGACTCCAGTTTCCTTCCTTAGTATCCCCCTTCCCAGCTCTGACACCACAGAGCCTTACACCTGTGTCCCTGTTCCCATTCCTACCCTTAGCCAAACATGATTCCAATTTCCCCACCCCCATTCCCTATTCCCATTTCCCCCTTTAGCCAAACATGATTCCAATTTCCCCACCCCCATTCCCTATTCCCATTTCCCCCTTTAGCAAAACATGATTCCAATTTTCTTACCCCCATTCCCTGTTCCCATCTCACATGCCCACCCCCACCCACACCCAGTCACTTCCTCAGTGACTACAGATTATATAGTAAAACTTGAGTTCTGCTTAGCTATACCTTAACCAATCATTTTCCTGAAATTTAACCAACCAATCCTAACATATTGTAACATGATTATGTAACCAATTATATCCCACCACCTTAATTAGTTTACACCCAGCAAAATTAATTATACAGCAGACAGGAACAATCACAGAACCAGACAGAGATTATACAGACAAACAACAGCAAAGTGGGAACTATAATAACAAGACAATACAGAAGTGAGGATTTCACATCACAGCTATTGATAAGTGAGTTCTTGCCGGACAGGATGCTATCAAACTAAGTTTCCTTTTACATTTTCTAGGCACTTCCCTTTCTCTGGAGGTGACAGGAATACAGCCTGACAGCCCAATAGCACCTTATTTCAATGTGACTAGTTTGGAATGTGAGGAGGTGACCGGTCGCTTCCTAGCTTATGGCTGCCTCTGCTGCTTAGCCAAAGGCCTTAGCCTAAGAACAGGGCCTCAGACTGTCACAGTAAGAGAAGGCCCTTACACCAGCAGACAGTGATTTTGATTCTTTCTTTTATACCTCTATCACTAGCCAAGTGATAAGAATACACCTAAATTCTTAGAGTATAGGCCTTTACAGACAGGCCTGAATATCTATATCCTAACATGGCATATCCTCCATCCCCGCTTATTTACGATTAGGCAATAAAACTAGATAAAGAAGAGAAAATCCAGGAGGAAGAACTAGGGATGAAAGGAAGGTAAAAATTATCCAAGACTTCTAGTCAAATATCTTCCTCCAAGCTCTGAACACACAGCCAGCAAGGGAATCTGAGAAACGCCTAGGGGAGGGAGTTACAATAAACAGGGTCCCTGAGCTGAGACAGACATGCACACAATACAAAACAACTCAGGATAGTTACGTCCTATTCAGCATATTCATAACTGATCTGGAAAAAGGGGTAAACAGTGAGGTGGCAAAATTTGCAGATGATACAAAATTGCTCAATATAGTTAAGTTCCAGGCAGACTGCGAAGAATTACAAAGGGATCTCACAAAACTGGGTGTCTGAGTGGCAAAGTGGCAGATGAAATTCAATGTTGGTAAATGCAAAGTAATGCACATTGGATAACATAATCCAACTATACATATAAAATGATGGGGTCTAGATTAGCTCTTACCACTCAAGAAAGAGATCTTGGAGTCACTCTGGATAGTTCTCTGAAAACAACCCCTCAGTGTGCAGCAGCAGTCAAAAAAGCTAACAACATTAGGAAAGGGATAGATAATAAACCAGAAAATATAACGCCACTATATAAAGCCACAGTAAGCCCTGACTTGGAATACTGCACGCAGTTCTGATCCTCCCATCTCAAAAAATGTTCTATTAGAATTGGTAAAGGCGCACACAAGGGGTATGGAACAGCTTCCATATGAGGGGAGGCTAAAAAGACTGGGACTGGTCATCTTAGAAAGAAGACAAGTAATGAGGGTTGTGGTAGAGGTCTATACAATCATGAATAGTGTGGAGAAAATGACTAGGGAAGAGTAACTTTACCCCTTCACAGAACACAAGAACAAGGGATCACCTGATGTAATTAACAGTCAGCAGGTTTAAAACAAACAAGAAGAAATATTACTTCACAGAACTCAGTCAACCTGTGAAACTCCTTGCCAGGAGATGTTGTGAACGCCAAAAAATATAACTAGGTTCAAAACAGAATTAGATAAGTTCAGGGAGGTTAGGTCCATCAATGACAATGAGCCAAGATGATCAGGGACACAACTCCATGCTCTGGGTGTCCCTAAACCTCTGACCGCCACAAGCTGGGACTGGAAGACTAGTGCTGGATCACTTGATAAATTGCCCTGTTCTGTTCATTCTTTCCAAAGCATCTGGCACTGGCCGCTGTCAGAGACCGGATACTGGGCTAAATGGACCATTGGCGTGACTGAGTATGGCCGTTCTTATGTTCTGCATGATAAATTTAGCCAATCCCATTGTATTAAAAGAGAGGTAATGGAATGAGAGCGGTAAAGTTTCTTTTTGGGGGTAGGGAGAGTGGGACATATTCTTTGTTGATGTAACTCAACTTCATCGCCTTCAGTGATGCCAACAGAGAATATGGCCTCAGATGTTTAGGGGAAGGCTCATTTGATCCTACCCCTCAGGTTTTGTTTCAGGTTGACAGAAGCGGAAAGAAAACCATCTACCAACAATCCCTTATTAAATGAAATAGTGTCATAATTGGTACATAGATTTGCCTCCATCTAGGCTGGCTTTGTGGTTTGTCTCCCTACTATCACTCACAATAATACCATACCACCTAGCTTTTATATAGTGCTTTTCATCAGTACATCTAAAAGCACGCAAAATCCCAGTCCAGTGCTCTGTCCCCTAGGCCACACTGCCTGTTAACATACCATAAGAGGTTCTCCCTAATGACAGTAAGATATGGGGAACGTCTGTTCTCAGTTTAAGAAAATCTATTTGTATTCCATACAGGATGCTTCACTGTATTACTCTAGGCCTGAGGTACTTCAGCAATCACATTTCTCTCAGAGTCCCTCTAAGACAACTAGATTGGCTGTATTGACTCTCTTCACCAATCAGTGTGTTCCATCTGGCTTGAGCATAAGAATTTATGAATGGCCATACTGGGTCAGACCAATGGTTCATGTAGCCCAATATCCTGTCTCTGACAAGGGCCAGTGACAGATGCTTCAGCGGGAATGAACAGAATAGGGCAATTTATCAAGTGATCCATCCCCAGTCACCCAGTCCCAGCGTCTGGCAGTCAGAGGTTCAGGGACACCCAGAGCATGGGGTTGTGTCTGTGATCCCCTCTTGGCTAATAGCCATTGATGGACCTATCCTCCATAAACCTAGCTAATTCTGTTTTGAATCCGGTTATACTTTTGGCCTTCACAACGTCCCCTGGCAATGAGTTCCACAGGTTGACTGTGTGTTGTGTGAAGAAGTTGTAGCCTTTACTAAATTCACTTTAAATAAAATAATGTGGTATTACACCACCCTGGGGTCGGCTCTGGTGGCTACAGTTTCAAGCTCGGCCGAGTGAAAATTGCTTCTGCTACTTCAGATTTAGAGTCTCTAGGAACACCCAAAGCTCAAGGATAGTGACCACATGTACATTTCACAATCACAAGGTCTAGTCTGTTTTACAAGTTTTATTAAAGTTCCGTTATGATTACCCAAGCGCATAGAAATCCTGTAAGCACCTATGCACAAGTTACAAAAACAATTATACTCACATCCTTAATGATATTCTTAGGGGCTGATGGATGCCTTGCCAATTGATCATTAGGGGGTGATTCCTGCTGGAATTTTTCCTGTAGGGAATTCACATTTTCCAATTTGGGCTCCCTCTTTTATAATGCGATTCTGACTGTACCTCATACCATGCGCATGTGCATGAAAGTGTCAACCCTCTTTTTCCTTAGGTGTATGGTGTCCCCCAAGAATATTGGTGTACCCCATTTTCCATAGATTGTGTACGGTTTCTTTTATTCTCATTAGCATTGAAGCACCACCTGCATCCTGTGGTTAAGGCACGTGTTAGAAAAAATGTATCTCTAGGGCATTTTGTGATCTTATGGCTAATCATTTGCAATACTGTCCCTTGGCACTTCTTTTCCCATAATCTTATGGCATCAGGTTATTCTTTGGTTACTTACTTATGTCAAGTATTTCTTAACTCTAAGGCTTAATGTGGCTAAGCTACCAACCTGTAGGCCTCAGCCTGTAAGGCTGCGTTTCAGGCCTAGTTACTTAGACACCTAATACATACTTGTCCCTTCTAACTAGTAATCAAATGTAGGATTATAGAAGTGTAACAGCACACAATATATGAATGATAAAATAATTGGCTACAAAGTAATTCCTTTTATTTGTTTTAAACATGCTGACTGTTAAATACATCAGGTGACCCCTCATTCTTGTCCTGTGAAGGGCTAAATAACACTTCCCTGTTCACTCTCTCCACACCTGTCATGATTGTATAGACCTGTCTCATATCCTCCCTCAGTTGTCTCTTTTCTAAACTGAACAGTCCCAGTCTTTTTAATGTCCCCTCATATGGAAGCTGTTCCGTCCCCATAATCCTTTTTCTTCTCTCTACCGTCTTCCAATTCCAATAGATTTTTTTTTTTTTTGAGATGGGCCAACTGGCATTGCACACAGTATTCCAGATCTGAGGGTATCATGGATTTATACAGTGACAGTATGATATTTTCTGTCTTATTATCTACCCCTTTTGTTATGGTTCCTGAGGTCTCTCTTATTAATATGTTGCATGGGAGCCAGCAGCCTGCTCGTTGTGATTTAACAGCCATAAAGGCCCATTAGCTGCACAGATCCAGTGTACCAAACCCCCCACCAGATTGTAAATCATGTCGATCTTGAGAGGCTGATGTCCAAATACCATACCCTGAATGGTCACTGACACCGTGATGGTAATATACTTTGAAAACAGATGTTCCCTCAGGAGAAGAAAGTACTTCTGCTATGGAAATAATTGCTAAAGTGATATTTATTTTTTTAAATCTGAAACCTTGTCTGCCTCCTCCTTGCTGCTGGGTTACTGAGTTCTGGGCAATGGAAAGTGCCACCCGCTTAAAAGTTTTATTATCTCCTGTATTGAATGAATGCGGGGAGGGGGGGGAGGAAAAAACACTTATGATTAATTATAGGGGGGGTTTTGTGCTCTGCCATCAGAAAATGTCAATCTCTCTCCTGGATCCCTCATAGCAGTTGCCAGTGCTTTAAAAACCCAAAACACAGTGAAAGTCTAGATTAGATGGAGAAAATCTCTGAGGATGCCTTGGAAACACTGGGAAAGTAAAAGATCAAGCTCGCTGTCATTGTGATATGATTGACCTGGAGACTTTAGTCATGAGAAGGGCTTGGGTCTTAATGAAGAGGCCAAGGACTGATGGCACGTGGTGCCCATAAAGTTGTGGGCCTACATTCTCAAAAGGACGAGTGATTTTTTGGTGCTCAGATTGAAGCATGAAATTTATTTTTTTTTTTACGGCCAGAAGGGACCCTCCGATTATACAGGAGGTCAAAGTTGATAACAGAGGCCATAACATTTCACCCAGTTAGCCCTACATTGAGCCCAAAGGAGCCTGATTGTTAGAGAGTCAGAGCTCAGCACTTTCTGAAAATCAGGTTCCTTTAAAGATGTCTCAAGTTGGGCACTCAAAATCACTAGTCACCCTTGAAAATGTATGCCCTTATCTTCTCACATGAGGGAAAAGGAACACTTATGGGAAGAAGATTTTCAGGCGAACTTGCCATGCTGCTGTTTGTGCAGTACCCCTCTCCCTCTTCCCCCCCACTCCCCTCCCTGGAGGTACAGGGCAAAGCTCCAGGTTTGTCAATCCAGTACTTTTTAAAAAGGGATTTAGAGGTGGTAAAAAGGATTGAAATCCTCTTCTCTTGAACTCAGAAGGGCTTAAGGAGAGAGAGTTAGTTTAAGATGGCTTGACTCACTTAGGGGTGGGAGTGGGGGGGAAAGGTTTTATCCACAATAGCCAAGGAAATGGTTTTGACTCTTAGTGAGGTCTCAGTCTGACCTTCAGTATTGTGAGCACAATTTGGCATCTACCATTAAATGTGAGTGGAAAATGTGCACCCATTTAGATGCTTAACTACTTGATACGCAGGGGCAATTTGGGGGTGGAAACAGGTTTCTAAATGGGTGCATATAGTATAAAAGGGTGGCTGTATACAGGTACACACCCAACATTTAACATGAAACCAAACACCCAGCTCCCCCCCCCATGCAAATGTATCCCTCCCTCCACCAAATCTTGCCCTCCACAGCAGCCTGAACTCTGCAGCCACTGCTAAAAGTCATCAACCAGGGCCCCTCACCGACAGCACTGCCAGCCCTCTTCTCCCTTTAAACTGAGGGGGATCCTGCTCAGAGGCCTCTGGTGATCACAGCTGTAGCCGTGTGGCATGCAGAGAGAAACATTCCCTCAAGTAGGGAGGTCCCAAGCTATTTAGATCACTTAAATGTAGGGGGCCTTCGGTATTTTTAATCACCCTAAATCTGTAGGTACTATCAGATGAGCATGATGTAGCCAGGACAGCATGTTAATACTGTAGAGGAGGCTAGGTCAATGGAGACCCTTCAGGACCAGAGTTTATTTATTTTAAATGTATTCCTTGGAAGGTCCAATGCCAGCTCTGGGATCAAATTCTTCCACTGGTTGTGATTTATCCATTTCAGAAATGGTGCTACTGCAAATTCCAAAATGTTGCTGATGTGCATTCCTTCCCTTGGTGAGCGGTAAACGTGGGAGGTACTAACGGATTACGAAGGGCTGCCTAACTGAGAGTTGTTTCTTTAGACACGGATTATTAGAATAAATGTGTACCAGTGTGTTGCTGAGAGTAAGGTTATGAAGGATGATGGCCTAGATCCTCAAAGGTATTAGGTATTGATTTCAATCAGAGTTTGGTGTCTAAATACCTTTTGAGGATCTCGGCCGCTGTGGAACAGTTCTTCCTGATTACAGGTTGCTAACGAGCTTTGGGATAGATACTGCTAGAGATCTCTCTACACAGAGTGACATAGAGACAGGACATGCACAAAGTGATGGCTGGAGAAGTATTAGTAATTGTTAAGCTAAATGCACCTTCTGAGCTGAATTGTCTTTAGCCCTCTGTAGCTAACTAAAACCTATATAGCCAAATAGCATGGGTGAAAGTGACTTAGGCAGACTTCGCAACACCTGTTTTTCTGGAAATACAATTCTATCACTCTTTCAAAAGCTATCTGACGGGAAAGGAAACAATTTCAGCTTGTGGAGAAAGAAGTTCTTGAAATTTAACACTGGGGAGCCATCTCCCCTACAAGAAATAACAAATGGAAAAGAGACCCTTTTTAAAAAAGAAATCAGCATGTTAGAAATAATGGAGAATGCACATTGTAAATGGTATAATTATACCACTGAACGTTGTATATTATTTTATATCAAGGCTTTCTCACAGTATAAGCTGAGAGACGGAGTCTTCTCTTCTAAATCTAGAGCTGAAGGAGCTAATCTTGTCTGCATAAAGTTGAGCCCAAGGAAAATTGCAATGGTTTGCAGCAAAGCTATGGTACTGTGTGCATTTGACAGCAACGATACTTACGTTTGGAATAGAAGAAAAGGAGATTTCTGTAGGTGGCAGTTTTAAAGGGTGGATAAAGTCTGCAAATCCTGACTGGCCTTTTTCGGTGCTGATTCCTAATGGACATTTTACCCCAGACCCCATCCTGCTTCAGAGGCTGTAGGAAAACCCCTGTGAAAGAACTGCTGACATCACTAGCAGTGACATCACCAGATGGGGTGTAGCCTTGTGGGTGACTGGAGTGTGGATCTCCAGGGAGGCAGAGCTGGGAATTGTGGCAGGGCACACACAGGGCATGACAGAGTGGGAATTTTCTGTAGTATGTTGCATGAATACTGGGTGTCTCAGTTTCCCCTATATGCTGCATTGTTAACTAGGTGGTAGGAAAGGGCTGTTTACTCTCTGCAGAGGCCCAGAGATACAGGTGTGACTGATGCCTAGCTGTCTCAGGTTTGGGGTCCAGATCAATGGAGAGTTTGGGAAGACAATGGCAAATGCAATCGCTGGGATGTTTGGTACCTAGCAACTAACAACCATGGATGGTCCGGCTCTCTGCCGGAAGCCAGCTGTGTTTGACCAGCTGGACAACAAAGGACTGAGGAGGGTCCAGATGGGGCTGGCCTAGGAACTTGAACAAAGACATCACAGAGGGACAGAGCAGGAGCCAAGGGGGGAGCTGCCGGAGGTAAGTGCTGCCCAGCAAGAGGTCACACCCCAACCCACAGCCGTGAGCCCCCTCTCAGAGCCATCACCCTGAACCCTCTCCTGCACCCTGAACCCCAGCCCTGACCCCCCCTCCCAGAGCCAGCACCCTTACCCCCTCTTGCACCCCAACCCCCTGCCCCAGGCTCAGCCCAGAGCCCCCTCCCACGCTGCGCACCCCTCAGCCCCAGCCCAGAGCCCGCAATCCCTCACACATCCCAAACCCTTATTCCAGCCTGGTGAAAGTGAGTGAGGGTGGGGGAGAGCAAGTGATGGCGAGAGGGCGGGGATGGAGTAAGTGGGGCTTTGGGGAAGTGATGGGGCCTCGGAGAAGGGGTGAGGTAGATTCTGGGTTGCCTTTAAATTCAAAAGTGATCTTCGGTGTAAAAAGGTTGGAGACCACTTGTCATAAATATAAAGGGAAGGGTAAACCCCTTTAAAATCCCTCCTGGCCAGAGGAAAACTCCTCTCACCTGTAAAGGGTTAAGAAGCTAAAGGTAACCTCGCTGGCACCTGACCAAAATGACCAATGAGGAGACAAGATCCTTTCAAAAGCTGGGAGGAGGGAGAGAGAAACAAAGGGTCGGTCTGTCTATATGCTGCTTTTGTCGGGGATAGACCAGGAATGGAGTCTTAGAACTTTTAGTAAGTAATCTAGCTAGGTATGTGTTAGATTATGATTTCTTTAAATGGCTGAGAAAAGAATTGTGCTGAATAGAATAACTATTTCTGTCTGTGTATCTTTTTTGCAACTTAAGGTTTTGCCTAGAGGGATTCTCTATGTTTTGAATCTAATTACCCTGTAAGGTATATACCATTCTGATTTTACAGAGGGAATTTCTTTACTTCTATTTACTCCAATTTCTATTAAAAGTCTTCTTGTAAGAAAACTGAATGCTTTTTCATTGTTCTCAGATCCAAGGGTTTGGGTCTGTGGTCACCTATGCAAATTGGTGAGGCTTTTTACCAAACCTTGTCCAGGAAGTGGGGTGCAAGGTTTTGGGAAGTATTTGGGGGGAAAGACGTTTCCAAACAGCTCTTCCCCAGTAACCAGTATTTGTTTGGTGGTGGTAGCGGCCAATCCAAGGACAAAGGGTGGAATATTTTGTACCTTGGGGAAGTTTTTAACCTAAGCTGGTAAAGATAAGCTTAGGAGGTTTTCATGCAGGTCCCCACATCTGTACCCTAGCGTTCAGAGTGGAGAAGGAACCTTGACATGGTGGCAGAGTGGTGGGATTAACCTGAAATCATTTTGAGATCCAGTTTAGATTTTTTGAACTAGAAATACAGATTTTAAAAAGGAATTTTTTTTTCCTTTGGAAAGGAAGTCCAGAAAGCAGCTGAAACTGAAAGCAGCTTGTTTTTTCTTTGCTTTGTGGCCAAGCAGAGACAAAAGGGGATTATCTTTGTGAATTGCAGGTTTTCTTTGCCTGGAGGCAGGGTACTTAACTCCTGCAGGGAAATTCACAGTCTTCCAACCCAGAGGTTTTTTTTCCCCTAAAAGTAAAGGGGGAGGGCGGGTGTTCTACCCACTTGCCTGGAGACAAAAGTGGCAGGGGTTTTTTTTTTGTTTTTTTTTTTTTTTAGGATTTTGATTTTTTACAAGGAGCACAAGTTTGAAAAGGAATTTTTTTTCCCTTTAGGCTGCTGGTAAGCAGGTTTCCAAGTAGTTGGAGGTTTTTTGCTTTGATTTGGGCCCAGAGCAGAGACAAGGGAATTGTCTTTTTCTGTAGGCTGACAATCACTATCAGAGAATAGGTATTCTATTCCAGCACAGCAAAATTTTACAGCCAAGTTTTGTTTGTTTATTTCTAAACCTCGGGTGTAAAGTTAGTTAAAAACAGAGAAGTTAGAATGACAAAATCCACAGCTCGACAAAAGCTGGAATTTGCCAGATTTCAGGCTGAGGAAAAACAAAGGGAACATGAAAGACAGATAGAACTCATGCGGCTGAAGAAGGAGGAGAAGGAAAAAGAAAGGGAGGCAGCGAAAGAGGCAGAACAACACCAAGCGGCTGCTCACAGGAGAGCTATGGAGGGAAGGGCCAAAGAACTGGAGGGAAGGGCCAAAGAACTGGAGGCAAGGGCCAAAGAACTGGAGGAGAAGGAAAAAGAGAGGAAGCATGTGGAGGAGATGGAGAAGATAAAGGCTCAGCAGAATATACCAACAAACCCTAGCAATCCTTCTCCAGGTACCACTCCCCATCCCAGAAAGTTCCCCACCTACAAGGCAGGCGATGATACTGAGGCCTTCCTAGAAAACTTCGAAAGGGCCTGCCTTGGGTACAACATCTCTACTGACCAATACATGGTAGAGCTGAGGCTGCAGCTCAGTGGACCCTTAGCTGAGGTGGCAGCTGAAATGCCTAAAGAACACATGAACAAGTATGAACTGTTTAAATCCAAGGCGAGAGTCAGAATGGGGATAACACCCGAGCAGTCTCGTCAGAGGTTCAGAGCCCTAAGGTGGAAACCAGACGTGTCATTTACCCGACATGCCTACCACATTGTGAAACATTGGGATGCCTGGATATCAGGAGCAAGTGTTGAATCTCCAGTAAATTTGCCCTTCCTAATGCAAATGGAACAATTCTTAGAGGGTGTCCTGAGGAAATAGAAAGATACATCCTAGATGGGAAGCCCAAAACTGTAATCGAGGCAGGAGAGATTGGAGCCAGATGGGTGGAGGTGGCCGAGAAGAAGAAAACTGGTCGCAGTGGGAGCGGAGACCAGAAGGGACAACCCCAGACCACACCCTATCACCGAAGGCCGCCGAAAGCCCCACATACCTCCCAAAGAACCCTCCAGACCCCTTATTGTCCCACCACCCTGTTCTCCAGCAACCCACCTCGCCCCAGTGACCCGTCAGCTGGACGATGTTTTAAAGGTAACGAGCTGGGGCATGTAAAGGCCAACTGCCCCAAGAACCCCAACAGATTACAGTTCATTGCACTGGGATCACACCAGAGGTCAGCAGGCCCAGATACCTCCCAGATACCCTTGGAGCGGAGGGAAACTGTGAGTGTGGGCAGGAAGAAGGTCACCGCATGGAGGGACACCGGAGCACAAGTGTCAGCTATCCATGCTTCCTTAGTGGACCCCAATTTAATCAACCCAGAGATCCAAGTGATGATTCAACCCTTCAAGTCCAACTCATTCAATTTGCCTATAGCCAAGTTGCCTGTCCAGTACCAGGGCTGGTCAGGAACGTGGACTTTTGCAGTCTATGATGATTATCCCATCCCCATGCTGTTGGGGGAAGACTTGGCCAATCGTGAAGTGGGCCAAGAGGGAGGGAATGGTCACCCGTAGCCAGGCTAAACAAGCCGTGAGGCCTAGCTCTATTCTGGAAACTTCTATCAGGACCCAGTCAGAGGTGATGGGCCCGGACCTCAGGCCAATGTCTGCAACAGCAGTAGTGGATCCAGTCCCAGAGACCCAGACGGAACCAATCCCAGAACCGGAACCAGCCGAACAACCAACACCAGACCCATTGCCAGCACTGAATCCAGTACTTGCAACCTCAACACCAGAGGGCCCCACCAAACCTGAACCAGCAGCAGCCGATAACCCTACACAAGAGGCTCAGCCGGAGCCTGAATCCCAATATAGTGCACCAGCGGAAAGCAGTTCACAGTCAACGGAAACAGCCCCATCCCCTACATCGCTCCCAGAGGGACCAAGCATAGGTCCACAATCCAATGAGGAACTGATGTCTCCAGCATCAGTGGAACAGTTCCAGACCAAACAGAAAGCAGACGAAAGCCTCCAGAGAGCTTGGACGGTGGCACAGAGCAATCCACCGCCTCTCAGCTCTTCAAATCGATCCAGGTTTGTTGTAGAAAGAGGACTTTTATACAAGGAAACTCTTTCTGGTGGACACCAGGAAGACTGGCCTCCTCAGAGACAGTTGGTAGTTCCAACTAAATACTGGGCCAAGCTCTTGAGCTTAGCCCATGATCACCCTAGTGGCCATGCTGGGGTGAACAGGACCAAAGACCGTTTGGGGGGGTCATTCCACTGGGAGGGAATAGGCAAGGATGTTTCTACCTATGTCCGGTCTTGTGAAGTATGCCAAAGAGTGGGAAAACCCCAAGACCAGGTCAAAGCCCCTCTCCAGCCACTCCCCATCATTGAAGTTCCATTTCAGCGAGTAGCTGTGGATATTCTGGGTCCTTTTCCAAAAAAGACAGAGAGGAAAGCAGTACATACTGACTTTCATGAATTTTGCCACCCGATGGCCGGAAGCAGTAGCTCTAAGCAACACCAGGGCTAAAAGTGTGTGCCAGGCACTAGCAGACATTTTTGCCAGGGTAGGTTGACCCTCCGACATCCTCACAGATGCAGGGACTAATTTCCTGGCAGGAACTATGGAAAACCTTTGGGAAGCTCATGGGGTAAATCACTTGGTTGCCACTCCTTACCACCATCAAACAAATGGCATGGTGGAGAAGTTTAATGGAACTTTGGGGGCCATGATACGTAAATTCGTAAATGAGCACTCCAATGATTGGGACCTAGTGTTGCAGCAGTTGCTCTTTGCCTACAGAGCTGTACCACACCCCAGTTTAGGGTTTTCCCCATTTGAACTTGTATATGGCCGTGAGGTTAAGGTGCCATTGCAGTTGGTGAAGCAGCAATAGGAGGGATTTACACCTTCTCCAGAAACTAACATTCTGGACTTTGTAACCAACCTACAAAACACCCTCCGAACCTCTTTAGCCCTTGCTAGAGAAAACTTACAGGATGCTCAAAAAAAGCAAAAAGCCTGATATGATAAACATGTCAGAGAGCGTTCCTTCAAAGTAGGAGACCAGGTCATGGTCTTAAAGGCACTCCAGGCCCATAAAATGGAAGCATCGTGGGAAGGGCCATTCACGGTCCAGGAGCGCCTGGGAGCTGTTAATTATCTCGTAGCATTCCCCACCTCCAACCGAAAGCCTAAGGTGTACCATATTAATTCTCTAAAGCCCTTTTATTCCAGAGAATTAAGGGTTTGTCAGTTTACAGCCCAGGGAGGAGACGACGCTGAGTGGCCTGAAGGTGTCTACTACTAAGGGAAAAGTGCTGGTGGTGTGGAAGAGGTGAACCTCTCCATGAGTCTTGGGCGTATGCAGCGACAGCAGATCAAGGAGCTGTGCACTAGGTACGCGCCAACGTTCTCAGCCACCCCAGGACTGACTGAACGGGCATACCACTCCATTGACACAGGTAATGCTCACCCAATTAGAGTCCAACCTTACCGGGTGTCTCCTCAAGCTAAAACTGCTATAGAACGGGAGATCCAGGATATGTTACAGATGGGTATAATCCGCCCCTCCTGCAGTGCATGGGCATCTCCAGTGGTTTTAGTTCCCAAACCAGATGGGGGAATATGTTTTTGCGTGGACTACCGTAAGCTAAATGCTGTAACTCGCCCAGACAACTATCCAATGCCACGCACAGATGAACTATTAGAGAAACTGGGACGGGCCCAGTTCATCTCTACCTTGGACTTAACCAAGGGGTACTGGCAGGTACCGCTAGAAGAATCTGCCAAGGAAAGGTCAGCCTTCACCACACATCTCGGGCTGTATGAATTTAATGTACTCCCTTTCGGGCTGTGAAATGCACCCGCCACCTTCCAAAGACTTGTAGATGGTCTCCTAGCAGGATTAGGAGAATATGCAGTCGCCTACCTTGATGATGTGGCCATATTTTCGGATTCCTGGGCAGACCACCTGGAACATATACAAAAAGTCCTTGAGCGCATAAGGGAGGCAGGACTAACTGTTAAGGCTAAGAAGTGTCAAATAGGCCTAAACAGAGTGACTTACCTTGGACACCAGGTGGGTCAAGGAACTATCAGCCCCCTACAGGCCAAAGTGGATGCTATCCAAAAGTGGCCTGTCCCAAAGTCAAAGAAACAGGTTCAATCCTTCTTAGGCTTGGCCGGTCATTACAGATGATTTGTACTGCAATACAGCCAAATCGCCGCCCCACTGACAGACCTAACCAAAAAGAAACAGCCAAATGCTGTTCAGTGGACCGAAAAGTGTCAGAAGGCCTTTAACAAGCTTAAAGCGACACTCATGTCTGACCCTGTACTAAGGGCCCCAGACTTTGACAAACCGTTCCTAGTAACCACAGATGCGTCCGAGCGTGGTGTGGGAGCAGTTTTAATGCAGAAAGGACCTGATCAAGAATTCCACCCTGTAGTGTTTCTCAGCAAAAAACTGTCTGAGAGGGAAAGCAACTGGTCAGTCACTGAAAAAGAATGTTACGCCATTGTCTAAGCTCTGGAAAAGCTATGCCCCTATGTTTGGGGACGGCGTTTCCACCTGCAAACTGACCATGCTGCACTGAAGTGGCTTCACACCATCAAAGAAAATAACAAAAAATTTCTTCGGTGGAGTTTAGCTCTCCAAGATTTTTATTTCGACATCCAACACGTCTCAGGAGCTTCTAACAAAGTGGCTGATACACTCTCCCGTGAAAGTTTCCCAGAATCAACTGGTTAAAATCGTCCTTGAGATGTGGAAAATATTGTTAGTTTTTATGTACTTGGTAGTATATTTAGAGATGCATGTGTCTTATTAACTCTGTTTTTCCTAAAGCTCCAGGAAGAAATCCCAGCCAGTGTTTCACCCTAGCTGAGATTTGGGGGGCATGTCATAAATATAAAGGGAAGGGTAAACCCCTTTAAAATCCCTCCTGGCCAGAGGAAAACCCCTCTCGTCTGTAAAGGGTTAAGAAGCTAAAGGTAACCTCACTGGCACCTGACCAAAATGACCAATGAGGAGACAAGATCCTTTCAAAAGCTGGGAGGAGGGAGAGAAACAAAGGGTCTCTGTCTGTCTATATGCTGCTTTTGTCGGGGATAGACCAGGAATGGAGTCTTAGAACTTTTAGTAAGTAATCTAGCTAGGTAAGTGTTAGATTATGATTTCTTTAAATGGCTGAGAAAAGAATTGTGCTGAATAGAATAACTATTTCTGTCTGTGTATCTTTTTTGCAACTTAAGGTTTTGCCTAGAGGGATTCTCTATGTTTTGAATCTAATTACCCTGTAAGGTATCTACCATTCTGATTTTACAGAGGGGATTTCTTTACTTCTATTTACTCCAATTTCTATTAAAAGTCTTCTTGTAAGAAAACTGAATGCTTTTTCATTGTTCTCAGATCCAAGGGTTTGGGTCTGTGGTCACCTATGCAAATTGGTGAGACTTTTTACCAAACCTTGTCCAGGAAGTTGGGTGCAAGGTTTTGGGAAGTATTTTGGGGGGAAAGACGTTTCCAAACAGCTCTTCCCCAGTAACCAGTATTTGTTTGGTGATGGTAGCGGCCAATCCAAGGACAAAGGGTGGAATATTTTGTACTTTGGGGAAGTTTTTGACCTAAGCTGGTAAAGATAAGCTTAGGAGGTTTTCATGCAGGTCCCCACATCTGTACCCTAGCGTTCAGAGTGGGGGAGGAACCTTGACACCACTGTTCTGGAGGCTGTTTCAAAGCTGGGTCATAGCACCGATCTTTTGGGGAACAAGGATTTGGAGGGTATCATGGATCCACAGAACCGGTGCTATGACCCCAGCTTTGGAACAGCCTCTGGGAGGACCCCCTATAGGTCTCACTCTTCCTCCAGGTAAGCTTCAACACCTCCTTAGGCTGAACGTCTGGTCCTTCAGCACCCCTGCTTCACACTGTGAGCTCTATTCAGCGAGTCCCACTGAGGCAGACCCCCAAGGGAGACTTGTACAATCTTAAGGAGCAATGTATCTCAGTCAGCATCTGTTGTGACATTAACACAGCATTGACAAACAGAATTTATTAGTCAACTGAAACACAGCATAGGAAGTCCTAGGTTAGCAGAGGGAAAAGAAAGTTGCAGCATAGTCCATCCTGGTCAACAAAGAGCCCAAAGCCCTGTCCCTCTGACCTCTCTTTGTCCCAGTTCAGGCATGCCCCTGACTGCTTCCAGCAGCCGACGCTTAACTTCTACCTCATGCACCCCCAGTCCTTTGTTCTCCAGCTAGGCAAACACTGCTTGGCTTCCTGCAGAAAGCTTGGCCAGCCATGGTTGTTGGTTGCTTCGTACCAAGTCCCAGTGATTGGATTTGCCATTGACTTCTCAAAAACTCCATTGATACAGGGCCGAAACCCCAGACAGCTAAGAGCCATTCACACCTGAGTTTCTGGGCCTCTGCAAAGAGCAAACAACACTTTCTACTCCCTAGGTAACACTGCAGCACATAGCGGAAATTGAGGCACACGTAGGATTTGCAAAAATCCCCACTTGGTCACAGAGGGTCAGAAGATCTGACTAGACTTGCCTGGAAAGGCGGGCTAACTTAACAAGGGTTAGTAGAGCTGTGAGAATGGAATCTGAAGAGAGCTCAGCTTGTGTCCTGAGTCCCAGCAGCTTCCCACATTGGTAGATCTTGGTGGGCTCTAGGGGGGAGAGATTCCAAAAGCCATCCCGGTAACCACTCAGCAATGGTTAATGCTGAGAGGTGACACCAGACACACACAAGTCACAGCACAATGTGTATATTTGTAAAGAATTAAGAAGCTCAAGATAGATTTGTATAGCCAGGGAAAGCTGTGTTTTCTGTATATAAAACTATTTAATTAATGCTTCACATTCCATATTAGATTATATTTGTTCTTAGCATAATAAATAAGATATTTTATTTTCACTAACTCTAAGATGAAGTCTCATATGGTCTACTAAATTATTTAGACACCTGACTGCCACTTCCAACAGTGACACTACATCATAATTACCACATACTAGAGTGACAAGTGACACCATCATAGGACCTAATCACATTAGCCATGCCATCAGGGGCTCGTTCACCTGCACGTCTACCAATGTGAGATATGCCATATGCCAGCAATGCCCCTCTGCCATGTACATTGGCCAAACCGGACAGTCTCTACGCAAAAGAATAAATGGACAAAAATCTGACATCAGGAATCATAACATTCAAAAACCAGTAGGAGAACACTTCAGCATCTCTGGCCACTCAGTAAAAGATTTAAGGGTGGCAATTTTGCAACAGCAAAGCTTCAAAAACAGACTCCAAGAGAAACTGCTGAGCTTGAATTAATATGCAAACTAGATACTATTAACTTGGGTTTGAACAGAGACTGGGAGTGGCTGGGTCATTATACATATTGAATCTATTTCTCCTGTTAAGTATCCTCACACCTTCTTGTCAACTGTCTAAATGGGCCACCTTGATTATCACTACAAAAGTTTTTTTTTCTCCTGCTGATAATAGCTCATCTTAATGAATTAGCCTCTTACAGTTTGTATGGCAACTTGCACCTTCTCTGTGTGTGTGTGTATATATATATATATATATCTTTTTACTATATTTTCCATTCTATGCATCCGATGAAGTGGGCTGTAGCCCACGAAAGCTTATGCTCTAATAAATTTGTTAGTCTCTAAGGTGCCACAGGTATTCCTGTTCTTTTTGAGGATACAGACTAACATGGCTGCTACTCTGAAACCTGACATACTAGAGTGTATCTCTGGGTTTCCGGCTCCCGGGAAGAAAAGGCTGAAACCTTTTAAAATTAAGTTTAAATGAGACAAGGAGTGAATATTAGATGGTAGTCATGGCAGCTGTTCACCACAGAGGGAGGAGGTTGTCACAAGACCCAATAACTTCAATGAGAGAGAACAATATCTAGCCCCAGATAAGGAACTTTAATACTTTTTTTTATTGAAGTCACCAGGTTCACTTGTCAAACTGGACTCTATCCTTCAGTCCCATGAACTTCCATCACTTCAGGGAATAAGAGGAAATTTTCTTAGGACACCATGTTCTTCACTCTAAATGCTATAGTTGGCCAAATGTCACTTCTGGAAACATTGTAACTCAAGTTAGTGGGTTGTACGGGGCCATTTCAGAGACGTTGCTCTGCTAAAATCTAGCTTTATACCCTTAGCCTCAGATCCTAGCATTTCCCTTTCAAAATGCTAGCTGCATCAGTTTGGATTGTTAGTATACTTTGAATTCTGTTATTTGAGTCCTGCAAATGTAACTCCTGTCCTTTAATGAAAGACTGTCTTGCTGGGGGGGGCGAGCGAGCAAGCAAACGACTTTAAAATACAATGGGGCAATTCTTATTTCTTTTACAGTGATGTTACACCGTTGAAACTAAAGGAGTTATTCTGGATTTACACCAGCTTAACTGAAATCCATAATACACACACATTTATGAGACACTATCATTCACCCACTTCCCCTGCTCATAATGTTATTTTCCCCTCAGTGTTTCTCACTGTGTTTACTAGCTACTAATACTGTTTGTGTTTCAAATGGTATTTTCTTCCCTGGGAGGCCAGCTGTTGCTGTTAGAGCCTGCACAGAAATCATAATGGCTGCATTGCAACAGTAGAATCACTTCATGGCCCCACATTGTGATGTCAGTTTGATTGTGATTTCACTGAAAGGTGGAGCAGAAAACGTCTGGAAGCAAGTGAGAGACCCCAAAACATGTCTCTTCAGCAACAGCCATTGAAGTCCCAGTTCTGTCTTTTTCCTCCAATGAGAAGCAGAAAGTGGTAGAATTGCAGGTCAGCTTAGTTCTTCAAAGCACAAAAAGCTAAGAGCCATACAGACTTCCTAACTGCGCTGATTGAGGAAGGGACCCCTAAAGATCTCACAGAGGGAGCTCCACAGGCTCATGAGTCAGTTGCCGCTCATCTTGCTGGAGTCCGAGAAATTTGAGAAACCCCGTCCTGTCCTGTCTTGTCACTGAAGAGCTGCATGTTGGGTTTTCTCTCTTACTTCCCGTCTCTGTTCATCTCCATCCTACAGTGAAGTCCTAATGCAAGCGATGTCAGTCTGTTGCCATGGGAATGATTTATTGCCAGAGAAGCTTGCTTTCTCTCAAGGGGGAGGCCAGAACTTGACCTAAGGGTACAGGGCTCGGGAAGGAGAAAGGGAAGAATCTGGGGGGTTGGGGGATGGGCAGGAGTGAAGAGGGCTGTTGGGACAGTAGGGTAAGAGGTGGGAGATGAGGGGTGGAGATTAAAGTGAATGGGGGACGCAAGAAGGAGGGAGACTGGGATGTAGGGGGAATGTGGAAGGAAAGAACACAAAGCCAAGTGGGAAGAAGAATGAGAGGGGACAGAGGGAGAGAGAATAAAGAGCACAGATGTTGGAAGTCAGTAAGAGATGCAAGACACAGCGGAAGAAAAGAGAGGAGGGTGAAAGAATGCAGAGAAGCAGCAGCAGTATACTTTCATTTAAAAAAAAAATTATGTAATTGAAAGACAAGATGTTACCAGTAATTGTACATCCTATCAGTGCAGGTGCACAGATGGTGTTTTCCACTTGTGAATCAGGATTGAGCAGGATGGGTACTGCTAGAACAGGGGTGGGCAAACTACGGCCCAGGGGCCACATCTGGCCCTCCAGATGTTTTAATCCAGCCCTTGAGCTCCCACTGGGGAGAGAAGTCCAGGGCTTGCACTGCTTTGCACGAAGCAGTGGCAGATCCCCCCTCCGGCTCCTATGTATAGGGGCAGCCAAGGGCATCTGCATGCTGCCCCCACCCCAAGCTCCCATTGGCCGGGAACCACAACCAATGGGAGCTTCAAGGGTGGTGCCTGCGGACAGGGCAGCATACAGAGCTGTGTGTCTTTGCCTCCGCGTAGGAGCCAGAGGGGGAACATGCCACTGCTTTTGGGAGCTGTTTGAGGTAAGTGCTGCCCAGAGCCTGCACCCCTGACCCCATCCTGCACCAACCCTGATCCCCCTCCCGCCCTCTGAACCCAGCCCGGAGCACACTCCTGCACCCCCAACCCCTCATCCCCATCCCAGAGCCATCACCCCCAGCCAGAGCCCTCATGCCCCCCACACCCCAACCCTGAATTTCGTGAGCATTCATGGCATACCATACAATTTCCATACCCAGATGTGGCCCTTGGGCCAAAAAGTTTGCCCACCCCGTGCTAGAGTTTACTCTTATCCGTGGCATCTCTAAAGAGTAATTTAATATTTTTTAACAACTTTTGAAATGCACCAGTTAGGGGTGGGGTTTTTTAATTTTTTTGCTACCTGAACCCCTTACAAAGGATTTATGTGTTATCTGAAAAGCTTATTCTTGATATCTAATTAAAAGAGTGCCCCTGAAATCAAGCCCTGCCAGAAACTGAGCCTTTACATCAGCATCAGCAAAGATAGAAGGGGATCCTATTTTGATTAAATTTAATGTTTGTTTAACAGGAAAGTTTTGCAACTTCCCCCCTCAATATTTTTAAGGAACCTGTGATGGGGCTTAACCCCCATAACCTGCAAGGCAAGGGAAAGAACCCCAGTTAGTCAGACTCTGCACCTGGGGGATGAATAACTAGTTACCTCCTGGACAGAGGAGATGGAGCTAGGCCTTATAAGTAGGCAGAGAGAACTCAGTCTGGAGGGGTTGGGCCTTGGGATAGGGTCAAAGACAGAAAATGATGGCAGAAGAGCACTGTAGGGGTAGATTAGAATTCTGCAGGGGAAGTCCTAAGGTAGAGACAACAGGGGAGCTACAGTGAAGCCTGAGAGGGGTGGAAGGGGCATTTAGTTTGAAGATTTGTTTGGATTTGTTCATTCTACTCTGGAATGGGTTTAGACTTTGTGAGCCACAGAATCCCCTGATGGGGAAGCTGGGAGCTTAAAAAGGCCTTGGCACGCCCAAGTGAGAGCCCGATAGTGCGTGCTAGAGATGAGGACCCCTGTATAAGGCTGCAACCAGAGAAGAGGGGGCACCCATAAGGTGAGGAGGTGCTTATGGGACCCCTATAGTCCAGGAATTTGAGTGCATCCAGCCCAAAAAGCACAATAAAATACTGGTCCTGGCCAAGTCAGTTTCTTTATATTCTTGCATCCCCAAAACCCTACAGTAAAACTCTGCTAAGGTTACAAAGTCAAACACTAAAAAGTTGGGAGATGCCAGAAACTTTAATTCCATCCCCTTAGGTGCCTGCATTATGATGCAATCTTTAATGATATGATCACCTACTATTTTTCCCAGATGTCCCTGGCCTCATTCAGCGAACGGGTAACTTTTCAATATTTCTTTTTATCCTCCTCATTCAGTGTATGGTCCCAGACTTCTTTCCCATACACTATTCAAGCCCTGCATTGAATACAAAACTATATTACTTTCCTGATGGGTGTTTCTATGGTGCTCTCACCATAGTATCTGAGTGCTTCATAAACAATGAATTCGCGTTCACAACACCCCTGTAAGGAGATATCCCCATTGTAGAGATGGGAGAACTGAGGTACAGAAAGATTAAGCCAAAAATTGCAAAAAAAGTCTATTAATTTTGGATGCCAAACGTGGAAACACACAGTCCCTGCTTTTCCAGAGTATTCTAGTGTTTTAGTCCATTTTATGTGTTCATAGCAGAACTCCCATTCACTTTGTTTACAGCTGTGAGTGTTCAGCACTTCTGCAAATCTGGCCCCAGGTGTCTCACATTGGGCACCCAGAAAATGAGGAACCCACAACTAATGGCCAACTGTGAACATTTTGGTATAAGTGACTTGCCCAGCATCACTCAGTGGTAGCGGCAGGGATAGAATCCAATTCTCCAAGGCAGCATTCAGCTGGGATAACCCTGAGACAATTTTTTTTCTTCCTGCAGTTCCCTGCTTCATTCACTACACACCTTTCAGCTTCTGCAACAGATAAAGCAGGGATCCTACAGGCAACAGTCTCATTACTGCATAAGCCTGTTTCATTCCAAGAGCCCCATCCATCCTGTGCACTGAATGAGGCAGGGGTCCTATCGAAAAAATAGTATGTTGTGTAAAGACTATCTCATAATTAGGGCCCTATGTAAATCACTGTTTGTTTGTTTGTTTTAGAAAGTTCATGACTGTAAATGGCAAAGTATTTTACGGCATTTACATGGAATTAATTTTACAAATAAAATTAGTCAATTTCAGGGATTGGATGATGTTTTACAAGTGACATCGGCACGACATTAAGAGAGAGGCCAATAAAAGTGTTAAGAATAATAAAGCTTGAATGGTGCATTTGGGGAAATACCAGTGAGGAGATAAGGTCAAAAGAAGCTTTATCAGGGACTTGTAAGTGGGGCATCTAAGAATATACAATAAAACTCCTTTTACCTCAGAAACCCTGACTTAGTTTATATCCCCCTACAATGGGTTCTTACATGTCCAGCATCAAATATCATCCATGCTTGTCCCCTCACTGTGCCTCAGTTTCCCTTGTGTTAGAGTCATCCTGATCTGTCAGTACTGTAATTATTTATGCTTCAGTTTCTTGTCTGGTGAGTGGGTGCCCACATGTCAGGGGGATAATTCATGCTTCAGTGTCCCTCTGGTAGAGTAGGCTGGCCCTTTAGCCAAACCATAAAGTTCTCTCCTTCCATAGCAACTGAAAGAGAGAGTCTGGATCAAAACAAAATAGTCCTTCAGCCCTGCACAGGCTAAACGGTCTCTTACTGTGCCAGTCTAATCTAATGGTTTCTTTATCCTCCTTGGGCTCAATAGTCCTTCCCCAGGGTCCAGCCTCATCCTACCCTCATTGAGGCAGGTCTTGGAAAGTGGGTGGGTGGGGGTTAAGGGCATAGGCATAGTTTGGGAGGAAGAGGGGCATCCCCCCCTCCCCAAACTGCAAGTCTCAGGCAGTTGCAGAATTTACCCTCCTTCTCCAGGTTCTTGTAGGACTCCTCGCAGTCCCTTTCCTTCAGCCCTTCCCAGCTACTTCTTCAGCTGTCTTCATGGAGTGATACCTTCAGGACTTGTCTCAACCCTGGTTTCCCACCTCTCTCTAGAGCAGTGGTTCCCAAACTTGTTCCACCGCTTGTGCAGGGAAAGCCTCTGGTGGGCTGGGCCGGTTTGTTTACCTGCTGCGTCCACAGGTTCGGCCGATCACGGCTCCCAGTAGCCGCGGTTCACTGCTCCAGGCCAATGGGAGCTGCTGGAAGCGGTGGCCAGCATGTCCCTCGGCCCACGCCGCTTTCAGTGGTGGAACAAGTTTGGGAACTGCTGCTCTATACAGAGCCACAACAATCTGGTCTCTCACCCACCTGGGCTATCAGCTGCTTTTTATTTTTTTAACTTGGTCATCACATGATCCTTCTGTCACACAATCTGGGAGGAAATCCAGGGACAGTAGGGTAGGGAGGACTGAGCCTGATCTCCTCTTAGAAGCTCAGCTCACCTGTGACACCCCTAAAGCCAAGATTTAGCAAGGAAATGTTCCTGTGACCCAAACTTCCCTCTTCTGAATGAATCCCAATGAGGTCTCTCATTCCCTCTGGATAAACAAGGTTGTGGTAGGGAGCGTGTGGATGTTTTCCTTTCGCCCCATGAGTCTGACAAGCTTGAATAATATGAACATATCCCCTCAACCTGCTGCACTTATAGAAACCACTGTATGAAAACACTCCTCCTTGGTACCTCTTTGGAATTGTGCATTTCTTTGCTTTCCATCTGTTTGCTCTCATATTTGTCCTGTCATGTGAATCAGACTGACTGACAACCGAGCAGCTTTTGCTGAAATAGGGGGTAGAGTGAGGGGTAAAACTTGGAGTAGAGAGCATATTTCGTGAATTTCCTCCACTGGGTGATAAATAGCAAGAGAGAGGGAAAAGAGAGAGAAGGCACTGCCCTTTCCATAAGGGGAAAATAGAGTTTAGTGTGCAGTAAATGTCTCATATTTCCAAGTCATTTTGGAGCACATTTGCCAAAATTTTAAAACAGATGGACTCATAATTCAAATACCTCACAAAATAAGTGTCGTTATTTTCCCATTTTTCACGTGAGCTTGTAAGTAGGTCCCATATATCTTCAGCCCACTCTGCAGAGCTCCTTTTTTCCATGTTCGCTTCTGTTCCTTTCTGTCAATTAGACTCCAGTCGGGTTGTGATTTATGAATGCATTTCATCAAAATAATCATGCCAAGTGCTGGAAAATGGCAAGTCAACAACCACCATGGGATACACATCAACAGATGCCAGGAGCAGGATCAAAACTTTTCCTGATCTCATCAGTTCCTTGCCAGGATATCTGCATTTCAACTTTATAACCTACTTTAGGTGTTTATATGCCCTCCCCCACACTTTACCATTGCAGCCGAGCTCTTTTTTTTAATGTATTTATCATCACAACAGCCCGCAGAGGTAGGGTAGTACAATTGTCCCTATTACAGATGGGGAAGTGAGGCACAGAGAGACTAAGTGACTTGCCCGTGGTCTCACAGGAAGGTCTGTGGGAGAGCAGGGAATGTACCTATCTCCCAAAAATCCTAGGCTAGTGCCCTAACAACTGGACCATTGCCATCTAATCGTTCCTTTTTCTTTATTTGATTTTATTTTCTGAGAAAATGGAAATGAGCAGCATTGCCCTGTGATAATGCCAGCCATTTGCTTTTCCTTAGGTTAGATTAAATGTCATAGCCCAGCATGTGGTCTCATCTTTGACTCTTCTTCAGACGGCTGTTTCATTCCCTAAACTTAGGATGAGGAGCCTTTTGCATAGGTATGCTAGCCATTGCTCCAAGTACCTTACCCTTGGTACCCTAACCCTAGGTTAGGGAGCCCTATGCATAGGTACCCTAACCATAGGATGGGGAGCCCTACCCTTATGAACCCTAACCCTGGCTCAAAGTACCCTATGCATAATTACCCAAACCTTACCATGGGGAGTCCTACCCTTAGAATCTCTATGCCTAGCTCCAAGAACCCTAAGCATAGGAACCTTTACAGTAGCTCCAAGTACCCTACCCATAGGAATCCTAATCCTAGGCCATACCATAGGAGGCCTAAGCCTAGATCCAAATATACTACCCATAGGAACCCTAACTCCATGTACGCTACCCACAGTAATCGTAACCCTAGCTCCAACTGCTATACCATAGGAACCCTAGCTCCAAATACACTACCCATAGGAACCCTAACCCTAGGTTGTGGAGTCCTACACATAGGAAGCCTAAACCTTGGTCGTAGATCCGTACCCACAGGAACCATTACCTGGCTCCCGCTAGGAGCTTTAACCTGTGGTCAGGGAGCCCTACCAACAGGATCCCTGATCCTAGCTCCAAGTGCCCTAGCCATAGAAACTCTAACCCAAGCTCTAAGAGCCCTACTCATAGGAACCCTAACGCTCGCTTCAAGTAACCAACCCATAGAAACTGTAACCCTAGGTCGGGGAGCCCTATTGATAGGAACCATAACACTTTCTCTGAGTACTCTACCCACAGCAACCCAAAACCTAGGTTGGGGTGCCATACCCATAAGAACCATAACCTTAGCTCCAAGCACCCTACACATAGGAACCCTAACCTTAGGCCGTAGAGCCCTATCCATAGGAACTCTAACCCTAGCTCCAAGTACCTACCAATAGGAATCATAAACCTTGGTTGGGGATCCATACCCATAGGAACTCTAACCCTAGCTCCAAATACCCTACTCATTGGAACCCAGGAAGCCCTATCTTTAGTAACCCTAACTCTACCCAGGGAATTCCTACTGACTCCAAGCATAGCCATAAAACAAGGAGCCCTATCCTTAGTAACCCTAGGGAACCAAACTGACCCCAAGCTTAATCCTAGAGTAGGGAAATCTACCTTTAGTAACGCTAACCCTAGCCTGGAGAACCCTTTGCTTGATACCCCTAACTCTGACCCAGGGGAACCTTGCTCTTGGTAACCCTAACTCTAAGCCAAGGAGCCCTACCTTTGGTAACCCTAATCCTTGCCCAGCCAGGGAGATCTTCTGATCCCAAGTGTTATGCTAGCTGGAGAACCCAGCCTTTGTAACCCTAACAGTTACCCGGGGAGCCCTACACTTTGGAACCCTAATTCTAGCACAGAGAGCCTGACTCTTGGTAACCTTAACCATAGCCTGGGGAGCCCAATCCTTGGTAACTCATCCATAGCCAAGGGAGCCCTGCAGACCCAAAGTGTAATCCTAGCTCTGGGAACCCCACCCTTGAAAAGCCTACCCCAAAGCTGGGGAGCACTACCCTTGGAAAGCCTAACCCCAGGTAAGGGAGAACAACCCTTGGTAACCCTGACCCTATCCCTGGGAACCCAACCCTTGGTAACCCTATCCCTGGTAATCCTAGCCTGGAGATTCTATCCCTGGTAACTCTACCCCAAGCCCAGAGACCCCTACCCTGGAGAGTCCTAGAACTGGGTTGCCCTAGCCCTAGGCTGGGTCACCCAGCCCTAGGCTGGGAAGCCCTACTGACCCCAAGTGTAACCCTAGACTGGGGAGTCCTGCCCTTGCTAAGTGTAGCCTGAGCCTAGACAGCTCTATCCTGGGGAACCCTAACACTGGGTCTCCCTAGCCCAAGGCTGGGGAGCCCTATTGACCCCATGCATAACCCAAGCCCATAGAGCTCTACACTTTGGTGCCCTAACTCAAGACTGGGGAGCCCTACCCTTGGGAATCCTATCCCTAGCCCAAGAAGCCAGACCACTGGTAACCTTAAGCCTAACCTGGGGAGCCTGACCTTTGGTAACTCATCCCTAGGCAAGGGAGCCCTAGAGACCCCAAGTGTAATCCTAGGCCTGGAAACCCTGGCTTGGGAAAGCCTAACCATAGACCTGGGAGCCATACCATTGGAAAGCCTAACCCTAGGCAAGGGAGAACGACCCTTGGTAACACTAACACTAACCCTAGCCCAGGGAGCCCTACCCCTGGTAGCCCTAGCCCCAGTCTGGGGAACCCAAGCCTAGGGACCCCTACCTTGGGGAGCTCTAGCACTGGGTCACCTTAGCCCTAGCCTGCGGAGCCCTACTGACCCCAACCCTAGTCCCAGTCTAGGGAGCCCGAGCCCTACTCCTGGTAACCCTAGCCACAGTCTGGGGAGCCCAAGCCCTACCCCGGTAACTCTAGCCAGAGGAGCCCTACCCTGGGGAGCTCTAGCACCTGGTCACACTAGCCCTAGGCTGCGGAGCTCTACTTTCCCAAAATGTTACCCTAACCCGAGCCAAGGGAGCCATATTGGCCCCCAAGCATAACCCTAGCATGGGGAGCTGTACACTTGGTAACCCTAGCCCAGGGAGATCTATTGACCCCAGACATTACCCTAGCCCAGGGAGCCCTAACCTTTGGTAAGCCTAGCCTTATCCAGCGGAGCCCTCCCCTAGGTTACCCAGGAAGCCCTACCATTAGTAACTCTCACCCTAGCCTGGGAAGCCTGATTATTTATAAACCTAACCCTAGCTTGAGGAGTGGGTGGGTGAGATTCGGTGGCCTGCATTGTGCAGGAGGTCAGACTAGAAGATCATAACAGTCCCATCTGACCTTAATATCTATGAATCTATGAATTGAGGAGCCTTTCAGACCCCCATGAGAACCATGGCCAAGGGATTCTATACTTTGTAAACCTAACCCTTGCTGCCCTTAGTAACCTTAACCCTTGCCAGGGGAGCCCCTTGGGTCAAGCTCTGTCTTTCTCCCCATCTGATTCTTTGGTCAGACGCCAGGTGAGAGCCCTGACTCTTTCCAGCAACCAGCTCTTATTCCCCCACCTCAGGTCTTCCCAGTTCTTTTTTCTGCAGCTGGGGAATGTTGCTTATCCGTCTCAGGGGTGTGAAAAATCCACCTCTCTGAGAAATGTTGTTATATCGACTTTAACCCCCTATGTTGGCAGGAGAGCTTCTGTTGCCATTATAACTGCTGCCTCTCGTGGAGGTGAAGTTATGAAGACGATGGGAGAGCTCTCTCCCATTGGCTAGAGCAACTTCACCAGCCGTGCTACAGCTGCATCGGTGCAGCTGCACCTATGGAAATTTGTAGTGTAGATTTGACCTTAATGAACAGCTATTCAATATTTTGTTTTCTCTGTGTTGTCCAGGGTATGGCCCTAAGCGTTATTTACTGCATTCTGTTCAAACCCAGCTCTGAAAACAGAATTATTAATTTCCTCATAGGCTTTTCTATGATGCCCACCACAATGGTATCTACGTGCTTCACAAACATTAATGAATTTATTTTCACACCACCCCTGTGAGGTGAGAAATTCTTATCCCCATTTTATAGATGGGGGAACTGAGGCACAGAGAGTTTAAGTTCACATGTGTCCACTAATTGTAGATGCCCAATTTGAGACATCTAGAAGCTGATTTTTCAAAATACTTAGCAATACATAGCACTTCATATACAATATATTTTCAGTGCGTATGTGTTCAATGCAAAGCTCCCACTGACTTCAGTTGCAGCTGTAAGTGATCAGCAGTTCTGCAAACCAGGCCCTGGGATGTTATGTCAGGCACCCAGATAATGAGGAAAAACATAGTGAACACCTGTAAAAGTTTGGTTTAAGAGACTTGCCCAGCATCATGCAGGAACTCTGTGGCAGAGACAGGAATAGAATCCAATTCTTCAGGGCAGCATTCAATTACCTTAAATATGAGAACAACCTTTCTCTTCCTGCAAGCCTCTGCCTCATGCACTACACACCTTCCTACTTCTGCAACAAATGAGGCAAAGGTCCTACAGCTTTGTTCAGTTCACAACCCTGTTTCATCCCCACAACACTGCCCATCCTGTGCACTGAATGAGGCAAGGGTCCTGTGGAAAAAATAATATGTGCTCATGTAATTCAGGACTGTGTTATAATGCATGTATGCACACAACGGGTCCAAATTAATGTTGCAGAGGCAACCATCATCCTGGCATTCCCTGACTTTTGAGTGCTTGACTTTGCAAACCTATCGTGTAATTTGTTGTATGTAATTTCCTATGTTTTTAAAAAGGAACACTGGAAAAACAGAAGTTCTACCATGTGGCAACATATTGATACCCTCAGGTTGGACCCTTTAGCTCCACCACACAGAGCTCTGCCACTTGAGCTAACGGAGTAACTGATAGTAATAGCAGGTGATTACCCTTTATGTGGACCAACACTAAAGGAAGATGAGACACTTTGCCAGAGGGATTCACATACATTTGCTGAAAGCAGAGGAATGGTGAGAGGCAGAAGTCTTTGGTTCCATTCCATCCTTTGGTGGGAGTGTGCTGTAGTGCGCATAGACTCTTCTGCCCACTTGACCTTTTCTGCCCCTTCTCCTCCAACTTGTCCCAGTCCCAGTTTCCTTGCCCAGCCAGTCCCAGTTTTCCCCTCCTGAGTCCCCATCCTAGTTTCTGCCCACAATTCTAAATCCTATTCTCTTTGCCCATCCAGTCCCATTTCTCACATTATCTGGCTCTTTGTCCCCAGTTTCCTTGCTCAGCCAGACCCAATCTCATCCTCCTAACATCTCAACCAATATTTCTCTCTCTCTCTCTCTCCACTCCCCTACAGTTTACAGTTTACATGCCGCCCATGCCCATGTTCCCCATCCCCACTGGCTCCCAGTCTCCCTCCCAGAGCTGTTCATTCAATCTCAATGGGACCAGCCCCGCACCCCCCCCCAACAGCTCCTCTTCCCAGTATCTTTGCTCGGCCAGTCCCAGTTCTCCTCCCCTACCTTTGCTTCTCATCAGATATGTCTCCCTCCCAGTTCCTTTCCCTGCCTTACTGGTTCCCACTCCCAATGTCGCCTTTTGTGGTCCTCATCGGCTCTTGGTTTCCACCTCATTTCTTTCCCGGTTCCCAGTCTCCCTCACAACACCCAGTCCCAGTTTCCCTCTTGCCCTCCCTCCTGCCCCGCTAGCCTCCAGTCCCAGCCTTTCCCTTATGTTCCTTGCCCAAATCTACTTTCCTCTGTCCCAACCCTGAGTTCCAGCTCTTGTCCCCTCTGCCTTCATGTCAGTCAGCTTCCTCCTCCACATTGCGTGGATGTCAATGAGGTGGCATTGAGAGATCAGGAGAGGAACAGGGTGCCTGCTGTCAATTTCCAGGATCCAGTCCACAGCAGCTGGGAACTGCAATTGTCAGAAAAGTCTTGTTCAGTGTGGATGGTGTGATGGGTTCGGTCACAGAGACCCCCTTGGGACTTTCACCTGACGTGCTGAGATTACCTCTGAGCCAGTTTTCCCTGCCAGCTTGGGACTCCAGAACCCTGTCTTGTTGAGCCAGACATGCAAGCCTGCTGCAACATAGACCCAGGGCCTCCAAAGCTGCAGGTTTTAACTAAAAACCACTCAGCAGGTTACCTATCTCCAGCACCCAGACATCCAGCTCCCAATGGGATCCAAACCCCAAATAAATCTGTTTTACTCTGTATAAAGCTTATACAGAGTAAATTGTCCACCCTCTATAACACTGATAGAGAGTTGTTGCACAGCTGTTTGCTCCCCCAGGTATTAATCACTTATTCTGGGTTTACTAATAAACAAAAGTGATTTTATTAAGTATAAAAAGTAGGATTTAAGTGGTTCAAAGTAATAACAGACAGAACAAAGTAAGTCACCAAGCAAAATAAAGCAAAAACACACAAGTCTAAGCCTAATACATTAAGAAACTGATTACAGGTAAATCTCACCCTTAGAGATGTTCCAATAAGCTTCTTTCACAGACTAGACTCCTTCCTAGTCTGGGCCCAATCCTTTCCCCGGTACAGTCCTTGTTAGTTTCAGCAGGCATCTTGAGTGAAAGGCAAGGGCTTTCTCATGACTGGGAGCCTCTTGTTCTGTTCCACCACCTTTTATATCCTTGGCATAAGGCGGGAATATTTTGTCTCTCTGGGTTCCCACCTCTCCTTCTAAATGGAAAAGCACCGGGTTTAAGATGGATTCCAGTATCAGGTGCCATGTTCGCATGTCCTGTGAGACCCCCTCCATTCTTCCAGGGCTGGTCCGCACATATAGCGGAAGGCTTGCAGGAAAATAAACTATTTACAACCAATCATCCTAGTCAATGGGAGCCATCAAGATTCTAAACCACCATTAATGGCCCACACTTTGCATAATTACAATAGAACCTCAGAGTTATACTTCATATTCCTAGTTTCAGATACAAGAATGATACATTCATACAAATAGGATGGACACACTCAGTAGATTATAAGCTCTGAAATTATACCTTACAAGAGACCTTTTGCATAAAGCATATTTCAGTTACATTATATTCACACTTACAAACATATTTTTATAAAGCATATGGAGTGCCACGTCACAGATGGAATCTTTTGGGAATTTAGCTGTGGAGTTCTAGGAAGTGTCTACTGAGCATGTGTGAACTGCACATTTTCAAAGTCTTATAATGCGGCTAAATTTGGGCAGATTTTCAAAGTAATGCCAACAGGAACATCCCAGACACAAAAGCCATTCTCTTGCCAAATATCAAGACCTTGCTCCAAAGTAGAGGGGCATTAGAGCTTCTCAGAGAAAAAGTCACCAGAGTTTTTTAACACAGGCAAAATGTATTTCCCCTTATACTCATTCTCAGAATCAGCTAAAGTGTTTTGGCTGACATTTTCCAAAAACATTCAGGGACAGTCAGACACCTGGCATGGAAATTTTCAGCCCAAACCATTAAAGTTTGGAAAAGTTATAAACAACAAAAACTGTGTCTTATAATGGGAAGTGTAGGGCCACCATAATAGTAGACGGTGCTACCATAATAACAGATGCTGCTATAATATGGGATCAGACTCTGACAAAACCTCCTGCCTCCCTCACCCTCAGGTATACTTTCCTCATCTCTTAAATTCTGACACAATGGTGAGGCTAATTCAGAAGTTTTTCAGAAGTCTAAATTTCAAATATCAGGTAACCTAAAAAGTAGCTTGTGTGTGTCGCTCCATTACTTTCCTGTTTCACTTCTAACCAGACCTTGTCACCCTTCTCCAGCTTAAGGACTGTACTTCCTGACATATTTTCATAAGAGTTTAGGGTGGTCTGATATGATCCTATCACCGCTTGGCTGTTTTTCATTAGCTGAATGGTCGTGGTGTTCCGGTACAACTCTACATTGTAGCCAAAGTAATAAACTCCAGGTATTTGACAAGTGAAAATTCCAGTGGCCTTATCAAAATGTTGCTGATCATTGTATAAGATTTCATGAAATATAATTGGTTGTTTAGGAGCTGGATAGTTTTTGGCAAGTTGCATTGCAAAAGCAGATTTCTGACGTGGTGAGCATTCTCCTGGGCTTCCTTGTGGGCCGGTGGGACCTGGTTGTCCACTTTCGCCCTTTGGTCCCATTGGACCTAGTTTTCCTGGAGGGCCCTGTGGCCCACGCATTCCTGTGGAACCTGAAAAAGATTAAAAAAGAATGAGCTAGAAGCAGATACTTTTCCATTTGTTCTCATCCTGCTCTAATGTGACTCATTTAAAATCCCCAAAAACTTCTTTGTTGACAATGCCTGCAGAGGGTTAGTTAGAGACACTGCCCAACAGGGTGGGATTAAACTACAATTTAAAGCATTGCAAACTCCCTAAAGTAAGAGAAATACTCATACCATACTCAAAAACTCTGTTCAAAGTAAAACAGCCTCAGCTTTAACTCCAGAAAAAACACGCTACTCCTAATTATTGTCCTTGGGAGTGAAAATGTTTGACTGACACACACTCTTTGTGGTTTATTCCTAATGCCCTGGAGTGTGCCTACGTGTTTAGGCTCATGAAGCATTCTCAGGTGGGATGTATGTCTACAACTGTGTATGTGGATGAAGAGTGAGTAGAGCTCTGTCTTTAACACTTCTGTGGGTGGATGTTGTCCCCTCTCTGGGGTCTCAGAGCAAGGAGGTGATCATTTATCCTAAAACAATGGAATTCATTCAGTGCTGGATGTAAGGCAGGGTCAGAGGGGAAGTGATTTGCAGATCCCCTATGCTGGAACTGCTGGGGGCTGGATTGCTGACCCCCCGCCCTCAATCCCCCGAGCAGTTTAATTTAGCTCGAGCTTCCCTAATAGAGCTGGTCAAAAAATAATCCATTTTTTTTCTCCCCCAATAGAATTTTTTTTTGACAAAACAAAATTTCAACAACAAAACAAATTATTTATTTTTTGGGGGGAGGGGAGGAAACAAAATTGTAAACTTGAAGAAAAGTTTCACAGGGGAAATTTCACCCTCAGTGAGTTCTATTCCCTGTCTTGTGCCCCCATAAAGCTCCTACGGCATTGCAAAAGGGGGGAATCACTGGGGGACAGCAATACCCTGGCTCCATCCTTGATATGCCCCCTTACCTCCTCAGAACTGCCTGAAACATGTATGTGTGGGCACTCAACGCCCCCACCACCACCACCTGAGAATGCTTCATGAGCCTAAACACTAAGTCTAACCCAGAGCATTAGGAATAAAGCACCAGGAGAGTGTGTCAGTCAAACATTTTCACTCCCTGGGAAGGCCATTAAGGTGGATTGAGAGGTAAGTTTTGTTTTATTTTTTACTTGCCAAAAACCCAGTTCAGGATTTTGTATTTCACTGCAAAGTCTCTCCATGATGAAACCATTCCTAACTGTTGTTATCCAAATGTCTCTTACCTCATTTCTCAGCAGAACATCTGGTGTCTAATATAAATACATACCATATTCTTACCTTCAGAAAGGGCAAATCTCTGATGTTAGGATCATAATTCTATCACTAAATAACTGTTGCTATGAAATGATTCTGGTTGTTCCAAATATGCAATGTATTGAATTCTGAATGAGAAAAGTGCTATCAGAAGTTGGTATTGGATTAAATGACTCACTCAAATGTGACTTACCTGGTTCCCCTCTGAGTCCCTTCTCCCCTTTCTCCCCATTGAGCCCATTGTGCCCATTATGACCAGGAATTCCATTGTTCCCAGGAGGACCTTGGGGTCCTGGGAGACATGGAACAAGAGGGTTTTTTTCCTGTACTGCCATAGTGACTGAAACAGCCAAAATCCAGACCCCTGGAGGGGGAGAAAGGGGAAAGCCATTCATTAGAGCTTGCTAGCAGTGATTTTCTACAAGCAAAATACAAAAACAGCCATATAGATTGGGGTTCCAGGATGTGAACTGCACAATATTTCTCAGCCTACCACTACTCAAATCATCATTAATCACATTTATTATGTTAGTGCCTAAGGGCCACCAAGATCAGGGCCCTATTGTGCTAGGCATTCTACAAACACAGGGCAGTAGGCCCCAGAGATCTTACAAATGTGGACCAAAGCCTTAAAATAAGGGTGCTCTTGTATCTCAGTACAAATGATCCCCGGGTGGAATTTGGCCCTGGAGTGGAAGGGGCAGAGTAGGAGAAAGTTTTATATAATGGTAGCACTAGCAACTCTAGGCTCCCTAAAAGGTTTGGGTGCCCACCCCTTTCCCACACTAGAGGTGTGTACTTCTGGCCCCACTGAAGTCAGTGGCAGAAATCCTATTGACTGTGTTGGGGCTGGGATTTCACCCCAGATGTCTGACCTAACACAAAAAGAAAAGGAGGACTTGTGGCACCTTACAGACTAACCAATTTATTTGAGCATAAGCTTTTGTGAGCTACGAAAGCTTATGCTCAAATAAATTGGTTAGTCTCTAAGATGCCACAAGTCTTCCTTTTCTTTTTGCGAATACAGACTAACACGGCTGCTACTTGGAGACCTAACACAGCGGCACAGAGAGGAACAAATGTTGCACCTTTTCAAAGACTATCGCCGTTGCTACTGAGCTGTTCCTGATCTTAGAGGCACTGTTCCTGCCTCCGGACTGAAGCCGGCAGAATGCCTTTGGAGCCTGCCTTGGTGCAGTGCGCAGCCTTCCCCACAAAAAGCCACCCTTCCCAGTGCTGGGGTGTTAACAGCCACAATTAAGCCCACTGTATTAATGAGGGATGGAGGGCCTGATTGCCCTCTCTGTCCCAGTTAGACACTGGCAGAGCTCCACTGATGCCCAGAGTTACTCCTGATTTTCCCCCAGCATGAGAGGAGAATCAAGCCATGTATCTCCACAAGAACGAAACTCACCTGATAAAAACACGCTGTGAGTTTCTCGTCTTTCCCGTGACATCCCGACAGCTGGAAAACCAGCTCCTTCGAGAGACCGTTTTCCTGAGTCACTGTATCCTGTTCCTCACCCTTCTGCTTAGGACCCTCAAAGACACAGCTATGACTAAACAGCTTCCTTCATCACTGCTTTGTGCACAGATGACCTACTGTGACCCTGCCTGTTCTAGTACTGACCTTCCTCCAACCAACAGGATACATTCCCTGCTTGCTTCCTGTTTGCTCATTGTGCTCTCGGGGCTGCTGTTGTAAGGCTGCTCTGCTCCACTCTGCTAGTTGCTGTATCTTTTTAAATAACAGTAATGAAAAATAACAGGCTATGTCTAACACAAATATTACTGACTAATCTAATTGCTGTATTTGTGTACGGAGCCAAATTCAGCCCTGGTATAATCCCATTGACGATAAGACAATTACACTAGGGTGAATTTGGCTCATTTCCTTATTTGTTCTGCCAACTATCGCTGTGGGTCATACTCTGGCAGGCTGAATGTGGAACAGAGGGACTACAAGGGAAAAGACAGGCTGGTATAGCCAACTAGAGAAGCTAGTTGTTCAGGAATGCAGAGGCCTAGGTTTACATAAACATGATCTATCCGTATACAGGCCTGTTTGACCAGCTGTCTTTATTAAATTTCCTGGGCGGAGAGGGGAAGAATAGTTATGTACAAGAAAAAGTGGTGTTGAGACTTTGGGCAAATCTACATTGCAATCGGAGCTGTGACCGAGGATTGTGTAGAGATACCCAAGCTAGCTTTGATCTGGTTAGCACAGGGACCCAGAGCAGCGAAGCTGTGGCAGCTTGGGCTGCAGCATGGGTTAGCTGCTCAAGTACGAGCCTACCAGTAAGTGCAAGTATGTACTTGGGTGGCTTGGCTTCGCTACTATTGCTCCTTGAGCTAGTTCGATTCAAACTCTCTATGGTAGAGCCACGCATACTGCAGTTGCACCTCTGATTGGACCCTTTGCCCTGTCACAAAGCACTCCTATGAATTTCCTTAATGGCGCTTAACTTTTAATAATGCTTAGGAAACGCCACATGTAAATATTGGCCAAGCCTACAGGCAGCATCGTTTAATATTACTGCTACTTAGCTCTTATATAGAGGATTGAGCAGCAGATACAAGTATGTGGGAGGTAGCTCGGCGATCAAAAAGGCATCTTCCACTCGGAAATGCATATACACCCACATATTCCATGTCGTCAGTGAGCTGAAGCCTGCAGCTCAACGAGTTCAATTTTAAATCACTGGAGACAGCAGGTACTGACCCAACTTATGACAGGGGCATTAACCTTTGTAATGCCAGACCCAGAACAAGTGACTGAGGCCAGAAAACGAAGTCCCAGTGTCTTACCAACACACCAGAGTGTCACACATCTACTATAAATGCTGTGGTGGTGTTATTCTTAACATACAGGGACTGGTCAATTTCTTTGTGCTTGGGGAGGCCATTAAGGGACAGTATTGGACTGAAGAGAGCAGCAAGTCCCAAATGGTCTGTCTTCCCCCTGCGGAAAACCCCCTTCCTCCTACTGCGCCACTTTGACCTTCGGAGACCCCAGTGCCAACTGGCAGAGGGCTCCCCATACTGTAACTCCCATCAGGCCTGACACACTCATTGCCACAATACACTGTTATCATAATATGTGTCTCAAAGGCATCATGTAAAGTATCATAGATAAACTGGTGACACACTGATCCCAAAAATCATTGTATGATGTATGTACGTATGGTGTACAAACAGTTATAGATGTGTGCTTGAAATATGTTTTTAAAATGTGTTCAGCCTGTCCTAGATAAAGGAATGTGTATTTACTAGGGCTGTCAAGCAATTAAAAAAATAAATCATGCTGTTAAACAATACCATTTACTTAAACATTTTTGGATGTTTTTTACATTTTCAAATATATTGATTTCAATTACAATACAGAATACAAAGTGTACAGTGCTCACTTTATATTATTTTTATTACAGATATTTGTACTGTAAAATGATAAACAAAAGAAATATTTTTCAATTCACCTCATACAAGTATTGTAGTGCAATCTCTTTATAATGAAAATTGAACTTACAAATTTTTATAAGTTTTATAATAAAAATGTAGATTTTTAATTTTTTTGGTTACATAACTGCACTCAAAGCAATGTAAAACTTTAGAGCCTACAAGACCACTCAGTCCTACTTCTTATTCAGCCAATTGCTAAGAAAACAAGTTAGTTTACATGTATGGGAGATAATGCTGCCTGCTTCTTATTTACAATGTCATCTGAAAGTGAGAACAAGCGTTCACATGGCACATTTGTAGCTGGCCTTGCAAGGTATTTATGTGCCAGATATGCTAAACATTCGTATGCTCCTTCATGTTTTGGCCACCATTCCAGAGGACATGCTTCCACACTCATGATGCTTGCTGAAAAAATAATGCGTTAATTAACTTTGTGACTGAACTCCTTGGGGGAGGATTGTATGTCCCCCTGCTCTGTTTTACCCACATTCTGCCACACATTTCATATTATAGCCGTCTCGGATGATGATCCAGCACATGTTTGTTTTAAGGACACTTTCACTGCAGATTTGACATCTCAATTTTTGTATCTTGGAACTCTGCTTTGAAAACTCGGCATTCAGAATTCTGCATTCATAACCTGGTTGTGGCAACCTAGATATTGGACCTGGAAACTCAGTTTTTGATGATGGGAACCCAGATTTCCAGACCTATATTATGGTATTTGGAACTCTGATTCTGAAACTGTTTATTGACTAATATCTACTAAATACAATTAAATCCTTTTGTCCAATTAACTTTGCTGCTGTTTTTTGGAGATTGTCTGAGCTTCACATGACTTTTCCTTTGCATCTCAAAGCAATTTCTACAGGGGTATCTGATTCCTTTGGCTGGGTTTTACCATCTGGGCCCTAAGCAGTGTTCATCTACCCCCTTGCAAAGATCAACAGTTACTGGCCTGGATTTTTAGCCAGCATGAATTACTGTAGCTCCATTGCAATCAATGGAAGAATGCCAATTTATGGCCATCTGAAAATCTGGCTCATGGCCACCTATTTAGCGCTTTCTAAAACATCTCTTTTTCCAGAGATGGAATTGACCTTCATGTTTTTTCCTGAATAGCTGCCTTTCCATAAACCATGAAAATTATCACTATTGTAAAGTGTAATCCTTCCTGGCACCACTAGATGGTGTGTGCAGATCATTATTCTAGGCCGGGAGTGTTTCTCAAATTTATCTTTTCATGGACCACTTGAAAATTGCTACAGGTCACGGCAGACCACATAATGATCTTTCCAAATATTGTTTGTACTGTTAGCTAACTATTGTAAAGCAGTTTGGATAAAAGCAATATACAAAAAAAACCTTAATAATTGTTAAAGGTTTTTTTTTGTTCTACAAGTAAAAGCACTCAACTCATATTTTAATATCAGTAGTCTTACCTTTCTAATGTGATGGCCCTCTCTCTCCCCTGCCACGGTAGCCCCCGAGCTGGGCTGGGAAGGAGGGGGGTCTCTCCCTGGCAGCTGCAGCCCTGGAGCTGGAGAAATTTGCCTCTCTCTCTGGCCGCCGTGGCCCTGCACATCCCAAATTACCCCCACCCTCTCTTCTCACTCCACTGCCCCCTCCCACCGACCCCCTATTTCCCCCCAAGGCCACCACCTCACCTTACATGTGCATCTTCTCCAGGGTCCAGGCACCTAATTAGTGGAGCCATGCCACTATGGCTCCACTAATTAGGTGGGTGGCTCTTCAGTCTCTCATGTGCAGCTGCCCAGGCATGCACGTTAGAGGGAACTATCCACGGACCACCTGAATGGAGCTCATGGACCACAGTTTGAGAACCTCTGTTCTAGGGAGATTAAAACCAAAGAGAAAGGGTAAAAGAACTTTAGTTCCAGAAAAGAAATGTACTGTGCCCTTGAGACAGTCATGCTTGTTCCAAGGACATACATAAATGAGTTTAGTGCATTCATAGCACTGAACTCACCAACACTTTTAACCTCACAATGCTATTCTGTTGACGGTGAAATCTCATGAAAAGTGTACTAAAATGGTTATGTAGGACATTATTTTCCTACCAAGTAAGGGTTTCAGATTTCTAATTTGTTTTATTTTGACAAACTTAATAATCACATTTTGAATGCTCTGCTGTGGCAGGATTTAAAAATATACTGAAAAATGTTATGGCCATTTAAAATATTCAGAGCTTTGCTTTGTTAGGATAATCATGAAGTTAATCAAATCTGATGCTTCAGAAAGCTGGGAGAGTGTGTGTGTTTAAAGTTTCAGAGTAGCAGCCATGTTAGTCTGCAGTCACAAAAAGAAAAGGAGTACTTGTGGCACCTTAGAGATTAACAAATTTATTTGAACATAAGCTTTTGTGAGCTGTAAGCTTATGCTCAAATAAATTTGTTAGTCTCTAAGGTGCCACAAGTACTCCTTTTCTTTTTGTGTTTAAAGTAGGAACCCTATGGCATGAACTACAATTTTATATTTAGTTCGAGTTACTTGTGCTAATAAAAGCCAAGCCCTGGGAAGCAAGGGGTAACTTTTGACCTTCCGCAAAAATGTGGATAGCTCCTTGTTGGTCACATAGGAAATCCATTATCTTATATCTCTGATAAACATAGTTATCTAGGCAGGTTGCAAGTGGAGATGTGCTCCTTGACTACCGAGGGACTTGAAAATGAGAACCCAGTGGGGATCAGGAAGGATCCTGACTTCTTTATCCCCTTATATTACGTTGATCTAAAACCATTTACATGCTAAGTGCAGTGGGTGAGGGAAGGAAGGAAATGGGGTTCACCTAATTCTGGAACTGCAATATTTCTAATCCCAAGCATTCAAAAATCAGGAGTCCAGGCCCCCAAATCATGCAATTGGCTATAAATCATGGTGGGTTTAGGTTTTTGAAATACATTTTGGATCCTTTGCCTTTTTGGTTCCTGGGCCTTTAGGTTTCACTCAGGTGGCATTTTCAAGCTTTTCTCCACAGCCATGACAACTAGACATTTACTTTTCTGTTAAAAGTGAAAGCTAAGAGTTTTTCAAGTATTCTCATGAATCCAGGAGCTGGGGTTTACATCACATAGCATGAGACTCATGATTTGGCAATACTGCATCATGTACAGTGCATACTGCCAAAGGCACGATCCCAAAGTAGATAGACTAATAGGCTGAGCCATTGTGGAAAATCCCATGTTTTCTCAAACATTTAGGGACAGCTTCTGAGCAAATCCTCATAACTTTAAATCTGGAGTAACTGAAATCAATGAGTTTATTCTGGATTTGCACTGGTGCAAATGAAGTCATACTCTTGCCTCTTTTGTATTTAGAATATACATACATTAAACACAAAGTATGAAAAGCAGATAATTATTTGGAATAGACACTGCTTTCGCTCTACTAAGGTACAGCCTCTCTCTTAACTGTTCCTCATACGTTCTTGTCAACTGCTGGAAATGGCCCACCTTGATTATCACTACAAAAAGCTCCTCCCCCCCCCCCCCCGCTCTCCTGCTGGTAGCAGCTCACCTTACCTGATCTCTCTCCTTACAGTGTGTATGGTAACACCCATTGTTTCATGTTCTCTGTGTATATAAATCTCCCCACTGTATTTTCCACTGAATGCATCAGATGAAGTGAGCTGTAGCTCACAAAAGCTTATGCTCAAATAAATTTGTTAGTCTCTAAGGTGCCACAAGTCCTCCTTTTCTTTTTGCAAATACAGACTTACACGGCTGCTACTCTGAAACATCTCTTAACTTGGATTGCCTCCCATTCTTACCCTCATTTTCATTCTTCAGTCCCTGCTATTGTAAGTAGGCTGCTCAGAATAAATACGCTTTGCATTTGGTGGTGTATACTTCCACTCTCAGCAGTGTAACGGGATGGCAGAAATCTCCTGTTGGCCCCACACTGTTAGCAGGTGTTAGAACTTTGGAGCCCTGCACAGAGCTGCCAGTTAATTACTGCTGACTCACTGGGGCAGATGTGGCTTGTTTAACTCCCCCCTTAGAAGGGGGCTACTCCCACCTCCTGTACTCAGGGTGGAGTTGGTGGTAAGAACTTAATGATATGTTTGTTTGTGTGAGTTACTTTTAGTATTAAAAGCCAGACCCCAGGAAATGGGTAGCTTTTGATCTTACACAAAGTGAATGCAGCATTTAGCTGGAGTAGGACTGGGAATCTGATAGTTTGTCCCTGATAAGCATTTCTAGGTGGGTTGCAGATGAAAAAGTTGATAGTGGATCAGTTTTGGTCCCAGACTGTTAAGGGCCTTGAAGGTTTGATTTTAGTGGTGAGCTGAGAATGGTGGTGTGCTGCACTCCTGGTGGCTAGGCCTGCTCAAGAGAGGAGCTGCTGTATGCTGTACAAACAGAAGCTTATCACTAGTCCTGACTCTCTTGAGACAAATGCCTTGAAATACTCCTAGTCCAGCTCTCTTACTTCTTAAAGGTCCTTCTGGGGTGTAGAAGATTTAGCAACATTTGGAATAAACTAGGGAGAAAGAATGTCCTTAAGGCAAACAAAAGATCTACTAAAAACAAACCAAAAAACCTCTTGTATGGGATGTGAGATTTACAAGCTTTGACTTTAGATTTTCTCTCCACGGGGGTTCTGCCATTTATTTCACTTTACTTCTGCTTCCCCAAAGGCTCTGCATCAAAGTGACTCCTGACCACAAAGAGTTGCTTGAAAATTCTTTCACAATCCATTGGTGTCATCTTCTTGAGCACTGGAATATCACTGGACCTACAAGGTAAGGGACTTCTTCCCTACTAAACATTTAGTGTGTTACTTTCACAGTATTCTCAGTTTCTGTAAGCTTCATTTGTACTTGAGACCCAACCTGGCTCCCTTCTGCAGATAGACTCCTGAGACCAATGTTTTAAGTTATGGGTGGAGTTTTGAAGTTGACTGACCAGATACTCATAATACTATGGTTTTTCCCCCCTGCTTCTCCCCCTGCGCCCCCCAAAAGCACAGAGAAAAATCAAGGTAGAATGCAACATACTGGGAATATCCCAAAAAGCATCAAACTGTTAATGAGAAATTAGAAATAGTTACATCCCCAAAACTATGGCTTCTCTGTACTATGAGGAGGCTGAAATTACCAGTAGATGTAAAGTGGTTTGTAAATATCTATATTAGTGCTGTCGATTTAATCACCGTTAACTCATGTGATAAACTCAAAAATTAATTGCAATTAAAAAAATTAATCGCAATTAATCCCACTGTTAAACAATAGAATACCAATTGAAATTGATTAAATATTTTTGAATGTTTTTCTACATTTTTCAAATATATTGATTTCTGTTACAACACAGAATACAAAGTGTACAGTGCCCATTTTATATTATTATTTTGATTACAGATATTTGCACTGTAAAATAGTATTTTTCAATTCACCTCATACAAGTACTGTAGTGCAATCTCTTTATCATGAAAGTGTAACTTACAAATGTAGATTTTTTTTTTTGTTACATAACTGCACTCAAAACCAAAGCAATGTAAAACTTTTGAGCCTACAAGTCCACTCAGTCAGTCCTACTTCTTGTTCAGCTGATCGCTAAGACAAACAAGTTTGTTTGCATTTACGGGACATAACGCTACCTGCTTCTTATTTACAATGTCACCTGAAAGTGAGAACAGGCGTTCGCATGGCAGTTTTGTAGCCAGTGTTGCAAGGTATTTACGTGCCAGGTATACTAAACATTTGTGGGCCCCTTCATGCTTTGGCCACCATTCTAGAGGACATGCTTCCATGCTGATGATGCTAGTTTAAAAAAAAAAAAAAAAAAAAAAAGCATTAATTAAATTTGTGACTGAACTCCTTGGGGGAGAATTGTATGTCTCCTGTTCTGTTTTACCTGCATTCTGCGTATATTTCATGTTATCGCAGTTTTGGATAATGACCCAGCACATGTTCGTTTTAAGAACACTTTGGTACCTTCTTTGCATTTTGTCAAATCTGCTGTCAATGTGAGATTTCTGAAAATAGCTACAGCACTCAACCCAAGGTTTAAGAATCTGAAGTGCCAGCCAAAATCTGAGAGGGACGAGGTGTGGAGCATGCTTTCAGAAGTCTTAAAAGAGCAACACTCAGATGCAGAAACTACAGAACTCGAACCACTAAAAAAGAAAATCAGCCTTCTGCTTTTTGTCATCTGACTCAGATGGTGCAAATGGATGCATGCCCTGTCCTCTGGAATGGTGGTTGAAGCACGAAGAGACCTATGAATCTTTAGCACATCTGGCATGTAAATATCTTGCAATGCTGGCTACAACAGTGCCATGCAAACGTCTGTTCTCACTTTCAGGTGAAGTTGTAAACAAGAAATGGCAGCATTATCTCCTGCAAATTGTAACCAAACTTGTTTGTCTGAGCGATTGACTGAAGTAGGACTGAGTGGACTTGTAGGCTCTAAAGTTTTACATTGTTTTATTTTTGATTGCAGTATTTTTGTACGTTATTCTACATTTATAAGATCAACTTTCATGATAAAGAGATTGCAAAACAGTATTTGTATTAGGTGAATTGAATACTATTTTTACAGTGCAAATATTTGTAATGAGCACTATACGCTTTGTATTCTGTGTTATTGAAATCAGTATATTTGAAAATGTAGAAAAATATTTAAAGAAATGGTATTCTATTGTTTAAAGCACGATTAATCCACACGTTTTAATCACGATAATTTTTTTTTAATCACTTGACAGCCCTAATCTATATCCATGCCTTTTGACACCCAAAGTGGTTGATGAATTGATGTAAGATGCTCAAGTACCTGGCAATACTTCAAAAAGGATGTTGGAAAAGCTGGAAAGGGTTCAGAAAAGAGCTACTAGAATGATCTGAGATCTGGAAACCATGTTTTAAACTAAACAAATTGAACTTCTTAAATCTCTCAATATGCCTAAAAGAAGGTTAGGAAGTGGCTTGATCATCACCTAGAAGAACCTACATGGGGAAGAAGTTTTTGAAAGTAAGATGGCTCTCTAGTCTAGCAGAAAAAAATCATAATGCAATTCAAGAGTTAGATGCTGAAGCTAGACAAATTCAGACTAGAAATAAGAGACTAGACTAGAAATAACTGGGAGTAATCAACCACTGGAATAATTTACTTAGGATTGTGATGGCTTCTCTGTCACCTGAAGTCTTGATTTGAAGACTAGATATCTTTCTAAAAGAGAAACTACAGTTTAATCAGAAATTATGGGCTTGATTTAGAAATTACTGTGGGATGGTCTATGGCCTCTGTTATGCAAAAAGTCAGATTAGATTATTACAATGGTCCCTTGTGGTGTTAATGTCTATGAATTTCAAAAAAAGCTAGAAAATGGCAAAAGACAAGACTTTCAATTTAGTAACAGGCTCAGTACTGTAACTCCACTTAATTTCTTGGCTCCGCCTGTCCCTACTATTACATGAACTTAAAAAGTTTGACCAAACAACTGAGCCTTGCACATAGATATTGACTGTAATGTAGCTCGTGCACATGGCTATTTGTCACAGGTGGAGAGTGTGTGAGAGGCTAGGTAAAATGTCTGTTCGGTTTACATTCTTAAGATTTCAGAGTAGCAGCCGTGTTAGTCTGTATTCGCAAAAAGAACAGGAGTACTTGTGGCACCTTGGATACTAACACATTTATTAGAGCATAAGCTTTCATGGGCTACAGCCCACTTCATCGGATGCATAGAATGGAACATACAGTAAGATATTGTATTCTCTTGTTAACCATGCTTTTGCCACTAGATGTCCACCTAGGATATGCTACAGGTCTTACATTTGATTTTGCAAGCCCCTTTAAGAGTTAAATATATTTTAAGTGATGAATGACCCAAGGAATAAAGTACTAGGGGGATTCAGCACAAAACATAGTTTTGAATGTACAGTTTTTTCCTTCTATCTTCCGCTTTGACTGTAATACATTAATAAGCTCAGTGCTGTGACGTTGCTGGCTCTTTGGCTCCTCTAGAGTAGATGTTTTCAAACTTCGGGGCTTGGACCCGAAGGGAGGGCACAGAGGAACATTTGGGGGGCCAGCTCCACATGCTGGGGCTCAGGGGGTGGATGTGGCGCTCCCTCCCTGACTCACCTCGGTGGGCCACCCAGCCTGTGGGTCAGTGTCAACATCTGCCATGGCCACACCAATTTCAGTTTCCAGCAGTCTCGGCACTGGCTCCACCCCCAGAGACTGTTGCATATGCCTTCCCCTACCCCGAAAGCCTGAGGGGGAAGGGGCTGGTACTGTCTATTTTTGTCTGGGTTGGGCGTGGGGGGGGCACAAACAAAAATTGTAACTCAAAAGGGTGGGGGCACTCAGCTCAAAAAGTCTGAAAACTGGTGCTCTACAGTACTCAGCTTGTCCGTGGAAGGGAGAGAGGTAAGAGGATTTTATTTTGTTGTTCTGTGCAGTCTTGAAAATATTTGTACACACTCTATTGTATCTGCTTTTCAATATAAATTCCCCATAATTTAAAGAATGCTCTGTGGCAGCTAATTGCATCAATATAATCAGCAGTGTGTTTGCATCATAATTCAGTAGTAGGAGTGAGTTCAAAGCCCCTTGGTTACCTCCCTGAAAGGAAGAGTCCTGCTGGAATTAGTACTAGCTGTTATGCTTTCTAAGGGTACAAAGAATTGTCTACCTCTCCCATGAGTGTAACACCACCCATCCACAGGGCTGAATTGCTGTACCTGTGGGCATTCATAGCATATTCATAGTCCAATTCATACCCCTGTGGTTAAAGGATTGCCATAGAATGACATGGCCTGGTGAGGATGCTATGTTTTACAAACCCCATATATATTTTAGTGGTAAAGCTTTGTTCCAAAGCTGTGGTGTTCCCCAGAGAGCGCAAATGTGTGCAGCACATTGTGAGGCTCCTACGGAGCTGTCACTTCCATCTGATAACTTAGCTGGAGTGAAAGGGCATGTATTACTTCTGTGCCACTCCAGGGGGAGGCTCCTGCCTCTGAGGGCCTTCTGAGAACTGTCAGAGTATAAGCCCAGAAGGGGCCCCCAAATCATGTAGTCTGACCTCCTGTATGTCACAGGCCACCAACACTAACCCACACACCAAACCCAACAACCGCAATGAGTTCAAAATATTACAGCCCACAGGAGATTAGACTATTATGTGCCACAGGCAGAGGATAGGAGGGACCGAGGTGCCCCAGTGCCTGAGGCCCCCACAGTGCCAGGGAAACTTTTGTGAGAGAGCCAGATAATCCTGGCAAATGACCTGCACCTCCATGCTGAAGAGAATAGCTGTGACATTGGGGATTTTTTTTGGCCTATCTGACCTGGCGGGAAATTTTTTCTGACCCCACATTGGCAATCAGTTAGACCCTGAGCATGTGAGCAAGAACCAGCCAGCCAAGAATCTGAAAGAGAGAAAATATTTGGTGCCACCTCAGAGCGCTGGTCCTCCCCATCCAATGTCCCATGTCCAGTTAAGGCCATCCATGATCCTTCAGAGAAAGATTTAAAAAAAAAATCTCAGAACATGGTGGGGGCAGGAGAAAAATCCTCATAGTTAGCTGGGTTGGCAGCCTTCTTTTTTTTCAGGACAGTGCTCCTGTGACCGCTGGTATAGAGTCCCTATTCCATTTATTCCAGTGGACTTGCTCTAGAGCATGAGCATTCCCTCCAATGCATCGGCAGTTGCTAAAACAGCTAACTGCAATAGCAAAATGCATATCAATGGCTCTGCGTTTGCATGCACTTAAGATGCTAAATGCAGGAAACCCGTACCACTGCAGGAACATGGGGGAAGAGAGGACAGTGGAAAGACTGGCTTCAAAGGAGCAATTCATACCCTTTCACAGAAAATGACCCGACTGTCTGTGGCCACTACATGCTCATGTCAGTTATGTTCCCATGTGAAGTCTCACCAGAATTCCACTGCTCCTTATTGGCATTATAAAAATGGATCCTAGAAATCCGTTTCCCATGGGGAAAAATGCAGAATTTGTAGTGGTTTTTTTTTGTTTGTTTTGGTTTTTTAACCAGAGAATCTTTAGTTTTCATGTTTTGTGAAAAAATAAACACCCATTAACTAAATTTTACTGAAAGTACTAGTGTTACTTATTCAATGCGCACAACTTCTCCCTCTTTTGTGGTTGGTTTTTTTTTTTTTTAATGTGCTTTAAATTTACAGTAGAACCCCATTTATTCAATCTAATAAGGACTGGGACCAGATTAGATCATCAAAAATTGGGATAATGAGGAGAACTGGCAAAGAGTTTTCCCTCCCCTATTTTAAGATGGTGGTGGGAGCTTGGGTGATCAGCCTCATGCAGTGGGGGCTCAGGCAGCTGGTGGTTTGGTTAATATGGAGGGCTGGTAATGGAGGCTCAGATTAGCAGGGCTCTACTGTATATCAATAAAACATAGTTTCACTAGCCACACTATATATAGGTATCAGTTGAACACACAGTTCAGCGTTTCATTTTAATCACAGAAAATGTGGATTTTTTAAATCAGATAATTTTGGAGGGTTTTATCATGGAAAACTAGATTCCCTGGTTATAAACAAGAAACATAACCGGAAAGCCCAGTAGTATCTGTTTATTATATGGTCCCCATTTCCAAAATGGCCTCTAATTTTGGGCACTTCAATATTTGGGTGCATGACTTGAGGCACCTTGAACCTCTTCTGGAGTGCTGAGCAGCCACTGGCTCCCACTGATGGCGGAGAGGGTTGGTGGCCAAAATTAGGGACCACTTCTAGAAAATTTGGTTCTAAGAGTTCCAGAGAAGTAGCTTGAGAGATGCAGCCCTCTGAAGAGGAACTGAGGATTAGCTGGAGTCCTTCCCTCAGTGAAGACTAGGGGAAAGGAAGACCTCTAGGTATCCCAGTTTGAAGGGATGTGGGCAAATGCTGCACTGTGTGGATTCTCTCTGAATGAACAAACAAATATTGGCTATAATAATAAAGCCTGGTGAACAGGCACGGAGATGCAACTTTGACTGCTCCCCTGTTCACTTAGACCTGAAAATATGGTGGGGAAACAAGATGCAGAGTCTACAAAGCTATTGCATGGTGGTATAAGAAATGCTTCACAATTAATTATTTTTCTTATTTCTTCCCCTCTCTTCATTCAGCTTGTGAACAAGCTTGGCTACAGTGCCATTTTCAGGTTTCATCCATCCACAGAAATGTCTCTTTGCAGAGACTCTGCTGGCTCTAGGGTATGAATAATCCAGGAGAAGTGCTCTGTTGAAGCCGGCTTCATTGTCACTTTAAGTTGAACATGAATAATTGAGCAAATTTTCTTTTCAGGGACAAGAACAGCTGTCATCTGAGCCGCTTAACACCGTTTGTTTGCTTCTCCCTGCACCTTCTGAAGTTTCTCCATGTGGCCTTGCCCTGTATTAATAAATCACATTCAATTTGGGAGTGTGCATTTTTTGGTCAGGGTGTCACTGATAGTCTGTTACATTTATTAAATTGGCCCAACTGAGTGCTGTTTACGGAACATACAGGTCATTTAATCTCAGATTTTAACCCTTTTGTTTCTGTGCCTCTGGGTGACCTGCTGTGACTCAAAGCACTGGAATGTTAGGCAGCCATTAAGTGACTTAACAAAGCTAATCTTCAGCAGGGATGAATAGTATTGAGAAGAGGTAGATGGGCCATATATGTAAGTGGGGCTTTGTAGATTAGAGTTAATAGTTTGTAGATTTAACTGGTAGGCTGTATATGTGACCTTCCCATGGAGTTTGAGAATTTCATTCCAGTCAGGGCAACTTCCCTCTCCAGTTCAGTACTACATGACCAGTGCTATTTTTGTAACCTGTGCACCATTCTGGAAAACAACTTGTTTGTTCAGTGATACAACATAACATAAATTACAGTCTAACATAAATTCTGTGTGCATCGGCAACAGCTTACGCAGAAAAGTTGGGTTTAGTCAGTGTTCTAGTCATCAGGTTTGTAACACAAGGATGTTGTGGAACTGCTGGTTCAAATCCAGATAAGGTAGATTCAGCTCTCCATCTTTCTGAGACAGATCAAATTGAGGCAGCTTACTGTGGGGGCATCCTTCAGCTGCAAACGTTAATGATTCACATCCTGTGCACTCCACCTGATTTCTGTGTCTCATGGTCCTCTAACTGTCCAACTTTGCCATAGTATCCTATGCTAAAACATCCTTTTCCCTCTCTTGTTCAGTTGGCTACTGCCTTCCATCCCTGAGGTGGTTGTGTTTCAGTGGTGCTGTGGCTTGTAAAATGCTTGAGGATATTCTGTGTGTAAGATGCTACATAAATGTAAAACACTGCTCCTGCTCCGAAAAAAAAGCTTAGTTTTAAGGAGCTGCAAACCTTGTAATCACACAACACATACGATCCCGTGGATTGGAGGAGGAAGTGCTGATTACAGTACCACTGCTCATTTGTAAGGGTGAAATGAAGCCCACCGTTATCACTCCTTTTCAGAACTGCCACCACTTTAAACCCACTGGGTTTAAATACCCATCCTCTGCCATAGGCAGAAGGTGCAAATATTCTTGGGGTGGGGGGGATTGAGCAATCAAGCTCCCAGGTCTGTGGGGAAGAGCTCTCTAGGTGCAGGTCCCACTCTTCACCCCAGTGCACACGTGGGAGAGCTCGCTCTCGTGTGTGTGTGTGTGTGTGTGTGTGTGTGGAGGGGTGGTTAACCACCAGTCTCTGGTGTGGTGGGGGGCAAGGGGGGAAGAGGAAGGGACGATCATTGTGCAGTCTCCATCCTGGCCTAATGTGGAGGGAAGGCCCTGGAAGGAAGGAGAGTAAGGCCGCCCCACCTTCCCCCCAGGCAGCAGAGGCTCCTGAACCATGGGGCTGCAGCCAGCTTTCCACGGTGGCCCATTGCGTTTCACTGCTAAGGTAAGGCTGCCCCTGCTGTGCCCCCTTCCTGGCTATGGCACCACTGGATTCGGAGCTTCACTTGCCCTGTGCCCAAAGGGAGGAAGTTGGGAAGTAGGTAGGTAGATTTGGGGGCATGGGGATCCCTCTTGCCCAAGCTACCCATCACCTATCCCCTCAGCTGGTGGCCTGGCTACTGTCAGTGAGGCCACTGAGTTGTCATGGGGCCCGGCTTACAGTGTACCTCAGTCAAGAGACTCTCAGCAAAAATTCATATTAAATAAAGACAGCCCAACAAAGCATGTTCAAAAAGATTGTCAGCCATGGAGAACTGAGATCTGAGGGGCTGATCCCTCTTCTGCTAGGTTCTGAGTGCCCTCAGCACCCCCACCATGAACGCAACAGAACTACGTCACTTTGAGGGTATTGCCCATAGTCTTTGCCTCTAAGAGCTTACAGTAGCTTCAGGTGAGTGGGAGGAGACTTAAAATAGCTCGTGTGCTCGCTCTCTCTCTCAAACAATCCATCCCCTAACATGATGTATGCTCACTAGAACAACTTCAAAATACAGAGCTGGTCATTATTCTGGTTGGTTTAAGATCCAGATTCAAATCTAGGTCCCAGTCTTTTACCCCCAGGCTTGGAGGCACCAGATGAAAAACGGCTTGATCCAGACACACTTTTAAACTTGATCAGCAGAGGTAGGTCAGGGCTCCAGCAGCCAGCGTGAGAGCACAAAGCAAGGGTTCAAATCTCTAGTAACGAATGGAGATGGAAGAGTTGCTCTGAACACTCTCTTTGATTGCTAATTATTGTCTGAATGGAGACAGGTTGAGCAGTGCCTGGCTGATGCATCTGATGATACATCTCACAGCAGTTGGGTTGCTTAAATGAAACACTGGCAAATGATAATGCAAGTGACTTGTTTACAATTTAAGACAATATTTACCATCTTAACTCCTGGAAGTGCTGTAGAAATGCTATTTTAATTCTCACAGCGCTTCTGCAAGATAAGATAGAGCTATTAGCAGAACTGGTGGGGGGGAAATGCCAATTATCTCTTTACAGGAAATGTGGAGGAAAAAATAGCTTTTCTAAATTTCCCACAAGAACAGTTTCCTTTTTCAACAACAAAAAGTGGGGGGCGGAGAAGCCTATGAAAAATACCCGAGTATAAAACATTTTGGTGATTTTTCATAACTGAAGATATTTCTGGTTTTTTTTTTCATTGAAAAGCAAGAAAATATTGATCCAAATGAGGATTTTCTACAAATATTGTAATTTTGGTCCAAGAGCCTTCTTTGTTGGAAAAATATTGTGGACCCCCCCCCACCCCCAAAAAACCCCCACCAAACAGCTAGCCTGAACAATTAACCCATTTTATAGATGTGGAGAGAGAGGTGAAGGCTGTCGCCTGAGGATATGCTGCAAATTAGTGGACAGAAATAAAATCAGAACATGGGGGTTCCGGACCTGTGTTCACTGTTCTAGCTGTCACTGCCTCCCTGATTAACCGAGCAGATGGAGCCAGACACAGCAGGAATTCAATTGAGGAAATGTAATAGATGTCAGAAAATGGCTCTGAGTGGTTTAAGAGTTCAACAGAAGCCTAAAAGTGAATTACAGCTTCAGGAATTGAACTGCCTCCTTCACCCATCACTGGAAGTAAAAATTAGGCAAAAACATTTCACTACCAGCCTTTGTGAAGAAACAGGTTGGTTCTGCTTTCTCAGTACCGAGTAGGTAGCATGTGGGCAGAACTGCTGTATCACCACAATATGAATACAAACAAGATTGGGTCCCCTGGCGCTCAGGGGATGTTCGAAGTGCCACAGGGCAGAATACAAAGAGAGCACTTTGTTTGCTTTACCTGAATCTTTGCTGTTTCCATGCAGTATAGCTAACTAAAGACTTCATCTTGCAGAGGTATTAACAGAGAAAACTCAGCTGTGACAAAACACCTCCTCTGAAAGGTGATGCTTTACTCTCCAGATAGATACTTCATTGGACTACAGGCAGCAGAGTGTGAATGATGCTAGACTGTTACCTATGATACATGTCCATTTGCAGACCTGCTACAGTTTAGCATAATCACTGTTTGTGGCATGTTCAGCAGGAGCTGCTTTCAAGACAAGAAAATCCCAGTTTGTGTTGGGGAGAAATAGAAACCCGACATACATCATGACAACTGGAGATTTTGCAATGTGACTGTCACATTTCTTTTATGCCACAGGATACACTTACAAAAGATGAAATTAATGTAGAGTAGCCAAAATCACCAGAAAACAAAGTGTGGGAGGGAGGTATAACCAATTATAAGGATCTATATTTCTTCACGACCTTGAATAAATTCAGATATGTCCTGGTCTTTTTAGCAAACTGGGAAGGAGTGAATATATAAAATAAGATTCCAGGATTGTTACTGTGACATCTAGAATGTCTGAGTCAGAAGGAAGCAATAGAAACTGCTCCAAGCACTGCTGAAAGCTGTTTAAGAATATCACCAGGCTCACTCATCACTGGGATTCATGAGTTGTTAAAATTTTTAAGTTCTCAATCATTTTGACTTTACAAAGTACAACCATGCAGTGTACAGCTACAGTGGAGCACAGGAACGCTGGAACAATTTGAAGAGTGGGGGTGCCAAGAGCCATGGAACTACACTGTAAACCCTGGATATGATGAAAAGCACTTCAAGCCAGGGGGTGCTGCAGCACCCTCTACATCCCTAGTTCCAGCACCTACTGTGAAGCATGTATCTGTATCCTAGACCATGGTGACACCAGAGGTAACTCAATCAATTACTCCCTTACTCTACTGCTAATTTGCATGAATGTTTCATTGACTATATGAGGGAGATTGCACAGATGGTGCATTACATGGTCCAATTGCCATACCCGTGGGGTTGCATGACTTTCAGCTACTAGTAGTCGTATAACAGCAAAACTGAAAACCTCACAAAATTCCCCTGCCACAAAACTCATTTGCTTCTGCAGCCCTGCTCACGTGCTATGCATGTGACTAGGTCTGGCCTATGCTCCAGTAGAGGGCACGGGTACAAGCTAGTACAATACTAGTAGGTGAAGGCAAAATTCACATTTATTTGATGCAAAACTACTTTATGCAAAAGAATGCCCTACTTGAAATCATGAATGAAACAGAATAAATGAATTCATAAGATCCTTATTTATCTTTAGAGCAAGAAGCTCTGAGAGGTAGCCAAAAAGCAGTATGGTGGGACTGAGAGAAACCAAAAAGAGTGCAGACTGGAAGGCCTCTTCTTGTTCACAGAACTTCTTTTGGGGTTCTAGGTGTGGGTGTTTTTTGAAGGGGAAGTAAAGTGAGTATTATTGAGAGGTTCCACACCGAGTTTCCTGTACACTGAACTACTCTATTTACAGCACAGGAACAGCAATGTAATCTTCACCACGTTGCCCTATCAATAGATCTGCACCCTGACATGAAGATCACCTCCAGGGTAGTTCAATCTGTAAGCCTCTGCTGACACTGCCAGCAAGGAGACTGCTGGTGATAGTACTCGCAGTCTATGGTACGTACGCTTGTCCAGTTGGAACTCGGATTCAAAGAATTCAAGACCTAAAGGAACCATTAGATCTTGTGTGACCTTTTGCATCTTGCAGGCCCGAGAATTTCATATAGCTAAACTGAGACTTTAACTGATTTCATATGAACCACCAAGCAGCTGTCCTATAACAGATTCAAATGGCTCAAGTAGTTACCTAAAAGTAAAAGAGCTGTATCCCATCCCTGGGCTATCCAGGCCTAGCCTGTCTCTGCTGTGCTTTTAATGACAGAAGTTGTACCAGCAGCTGACAGCGCATATGTGCTTAGCCTGCAGGAGATTGCGTGGGTGCTACTGGGAACAAGCAGTATTCAAGGTCTCACTGCCACCTCATTCAACAACAGCATCAACTGATTGACTCTGACAGTCTGCCAACCATTTTTCTTCAAGCCCACATCCTCTGAGTCCTTTTTCATGCATTTGTTTTCAGTTTGCTTAGGTTTCTTGGCTTGCAGGAAAAAGAAGATATGATGCATGACTGGCTATATTTCCTTAATGATGAAGCTTCTGACTTCAAAATAGAAAGTTGGGGTATTATATCAGTCCAGTGAGAGACTGGTATTAAATCTGGGGTTTACAGATGTTACTTTAGAAGTTACAAGGTAATGTAACAATATATTGTTACAAGAGCAAAAAGAGTTCTCCAGCCATATCCCTAAAGGGAAAAATGTTCCAAGCATGTTTTCAAGAGCTATTCTGCATCAAGTTATAGATTTGCTATCAATCTTCTCAATATCTTAAGATAAGGTGGTGTGTGTTTTCCATCTATAATACAGGGCGAGAGAGAAACCTAAAGTTGTACGCTGGGGTGGGATCATCAGGTGCCAATAGCAAAGCAGCAGCAGTGCAAAAATCACAAAAGGCCACATCACTGTGATAATTCTGGGAATCCTCAGGACTGAGTCACCTTGTTCGCTCCTGCCACCAGCGTGAGGGAGTCTTGCTTGTACTTAATTGGGTGACTGCTCCCTGACACCACCACCCTATTACTCACGCAAGCACTCTCTTCTGGGCTGTCGGTCCTTACTTTGCTTTGCAGGTTCTCACAAGGTGCACCACAGTCCCTGAGTCCCTTGGAAGCAGTCACTTGTAGGGTCCAGCCCCTTTTCTTCTGAACGCTCACAGAAATACCAAGTCTGCTGTCCCCAAACGAACAGTGGCCACACCAGTTGGTCAGATTCTGCTCAGGACTAGCACTTTATGTAACATCACAGCACTGAGATAAGTTCATAGTGAAAACAAGAAATAAGTGTATTATCAAAGAATAGATTCAGGACTGTGAGAGAGTGTATTGGAAACAAATGGTTACATAGAAACAAAATCATAACACCCTTTCTAGAGACTAAACTTAACTTTGGTTGAGATAAAACTTCTGTAGATGGGAGGTTAACCCGATGGTTTGCTTCAGTGTTTTCAAACGAGGTTGACTGAGATCCTGTTTTCATAAATGGAAATGCTCTGTCCACTTACTTGCTAGGTGCAGGATGGATGTGTGTGTGGGGGGGGTGTCTCTTCTATGCCTTCTATATATACCCCCAAAGTCATTGTCTATACTCAAAGACAGGATAACCACTTATGGCTTGTTTTTACCACTGTGCTGCTTCTCTGTTGACTTCATATCTCTTCATTAGCATTTGACTTTGTATGTAAATGGGCATCCACTGTGTTAGCTTACAATGTTTCATATACATCCCAACAGAGAGAGAGAGAGAGACATTGCTTACCCTGTCTAAAGGAAAACCTGTTTTTCACTTCTGCTGGTGAGCAATACCTTGATACAGACTAAAAAACACTTTCAGTATACATACATAGTTCCTCACATAGTATCTGAACATATTTTTTTAAAACTATATTAATGGCCATTGTGAGCCTGGCTTTCATTTAAGACCTCACATGGTATTCTTTGGTTAACCAGAATGTACAGACCAGAATCTGGATAGTCCTTTAACCATTTTGCCAGCTGGCATTAATGGGTTCTCGGGTCACAGTTGCCCTTTACCTGCCATGAGCAGGAATTCAGGTTTGGAGAAATGCTACCTCCTTGGAGAAGAATTTCCTTCCTTCCCATGACCCCAGGGCAGCATCTCAGCTTCTGCACCAGGAGGCTTGTGTTCTTTAGGGCTGGGGAGACAGCTGTTTTTTCCTCAACCATTGTTCCCTCTCCCTGCAACTTAACAAGGAACTTCGGCCCTGATCCAGCAAAGCATTTCAGCATGTGCTTAACTTAAAGCAGGTGAGTAGTTTATTGCCTTCAGTAGGACTAATCAGCTGCTTAAAGTTAAACATGTGCATAAGAGCTTTGCTGGTTGAGGGTTTTGGGGCTGACCTTATTACAATACCCTTGCTTGCCCCTCCCATCAGGTTTCAGCAAGTTGAGAGAAATGCAAAAAGGATATAAACTGCATCAATGGCAACCAGTAAACTAGGCTGAAACTGGAATATAAATGGACAGCATTTATATTAATAGAGGTAAAGAAATTTTGTTTAAAAAATTATTTAAGGTGACAGCTTTTCACTAATGAGCAAATGACTTGTTGGAGCAAATGCCAATGTTTTCATAATAGTGGCCTCGCCTCAACAGTGACAAGCACTGATTATTGAGCTGGGAGGAAGGGAGCAGCTCTGTGAAATCCGCTCAGTGTTCAGTTAATGCACTGCAGCCCATCATCATGGTACAGACCGTCAATCTAAGTCCAGAAGCATTGGCCTGCAAAACCCAGGGTTGTGAGTTTAATCCTTGAGGGGGGCATTTAGGGATTTGGGGCAAAAATTGGGGATTGGTCCTGCTTTGAGCAGGGGGTTGGACTAGATGACCTCCTGAGGTCCCTTCCAATCCTGATATTCTATGATTCTATGATTCTATGATCACAGGGAGGGGAAAAGAATTCCCCATAGGCAAACTGAAAGATTTCAGCGCCGCCAAGGGCTCACTTCGAGCCAGGAGATAATTGTCCCTAATGGGTTCCATAGAGACACATGCACCAAAACAATGAATGTACCTGTCAGCTCTCTGACACTTCTGTCAGTAACTGTATTTCCAATTGCAAACACGGAGAGTGAGAAGTTGGAACCCACACAGTCCTCCCTACCCCCTCTTCTGGTGAAGCACAACCACAAAGTCTGGTACTGAGTAGAAAATAGAGCTATTTTCTTCTGCTCTGATTGGTTTCAGAGGTGATGAAGAAGACTCCCAGGAGATGAAAGTAGGATGGGAATAGAAAATCTTTAAATTTTTGGTGGATATTGTGTATAAGAAGAAGCTGTATTGATTAGCTGTTGGTGGGCAATGTACACACTTGCATCACATAGCTCTCCCCACCAATTAACCATCAGACATGACCTGCAATATCCTCTGTTATATTAATCTCCCCTACTTCGGAAGCTCTTTCCAGGCAATTCAGTCCTGACCTGAAGTATCCCTATGCCAAAATGGGCCTTGACTCTTCCCTTTTTGCCAATGCTTTAAAATAGGTGTGTGTTCAGGCCCCAGTCCTGCAAACACTTACACGTGTGCTTAGAGCTAAGCACATGTGTAAAATGAAGTGTGCACATGTGTGTTTGCAGGATCAGGGCCTTCTTGCAGATTGCATTCATTTTAATTTTTTTGCAAATGATTTCTAACAAGGTGCTGCTGGGTAGCATGCTACAATAGTCCCGGCTTGGAATATGTCATGAACAATTGAGCCCCTTAGCCTCATAAATTAAAACTATTGCCCATAGCTGAGCGCATAAAATCTGTGGTATATGACAATTTAAGCAAGGGTGACTTACTCAGTTACATCTGAAAATACTTATTTACTGCCTCCCTCTCTCCTGAATGTATATCAATGGTTGGATCCAGGAGATAGGCTTCTGAGGATGAAGTGTCCTTCCAAGAATCAGTTTCTGCATAGTGAACTGAGGTTCTGCTGTAGCCACATCTTGACAAGGAGAAATTGAGATGCTCCATAATATACTGCTGCAAACTACTTTAGTTCTCCTTTTATCTCTCTGCAGCCAAGGGAATCCTAGGCTGCTTCTCCTACAGTCATACAGATTTATTCAAGATTGCTTGTGAATTTGGAGAGAAAACCATCTACCAATAGCTAATGTTGAAATACATATTTTTAAAAAGAGAAAAACCTAGCACTCCTGCTTAATTCCATTAATCATTCCCACCTGTTGCACCGTAAGGTGTAACCATTTTTTCTGAATCTGTCTTGTACTATATTACAAGAGGAGCTATGTTTGTTTGAAGATGATGTACATTTTGGAGTAAACCATTAGTATTTGAACTCTTTCTATAGTGCACAAGAGAAATTGATGGGGAGTAAATAAGTCATTCCCAATACATAGTGAGATTTTTCAGAAATGCCTAAGTGACTTTGACTTTCAATGGCACTTTTGTTCCTAACTCACGTAGGACATCTTATCCCCTGGCATTTCTTTGAGTTTATTTCGTATCCTGAGAGAGACCAAAGTTGGTCAGTACTTTTTGTAAATTGAAGAAAGAGAAATATCTCTTCCTTAGTCCCTTAGTATATAACTGCTCCTGTATGTTACCAAAAGACTCCACAACCAACACAAAAAACAGAGGAGACACTAGCTATTACTGAAATTCAGTAGCCCCTCTTGAAAGAGAAATCACCAGATAACATTTACCATTGGAGAGAGCTTCAGCTTGAGGAGCAGAATATAGCATATTCATCTGATTTATAAAGTTAAGACCCAGGAGAAAACCAACCAGAATCTCAAATAGAAACTTCCATTGGAGTCAAAAGCTTTTTTCCACTTTGAGTGAAAAGACAGGCAGGGACTTTGTATGCATACAATATACCATATTAATGTATTGTCCACAGCTTCTGTATGTATTGTCCACAGCTTCTCCCTTCAACCAAATCAGACTGATCTGAATACACACTATAATGGGAACCACCGCTTCCAGTCTCATCTGAAGCTCTTTTTTAATTCAATGGGTACATAGGCTTAATGTCAAGATATTGTTAAAGGGCCCTCGCTCTGCTGCATCTTTGTGTATTTTAAGAGTAAGTTCATAGCTCATTTGGGAGAGATGATCCATAGGGTAGGATTTTCAAAAATGTCAAAGGGAGTTTGAGCCGAGATCCTCAGAAGGTGCTTAACTCACAGTGGGAGTTAAGTTTCAGAGTAACAGCCGTGTTAGTCTGTATTCGCAAAAAGAAAAGGAGGACTTGTGGCACCTTAGAGACTAACCAGTTTATTTGAGCATGAGCTTTCGTGAGCTACAGCTCACTTCATCAGATACATACCGTGGAAACTGCAGCAGACTTTATATATACACAGAGAATATGAAACAATACCTCCTCCCACCCCACTGTCCTGCTGGTAATAGCTTATCTAATATCTTATCTAGTGGGAGTTAAGTATCTAAATACTTTTTGATGATCTGGGCCTAGGTCCCCAGATCCTATTTCATCAGGCACTTTGAAAATCCCACCCTATGTGGAGAAAGGAATTTTTTTAATTATTCCCAGTACTGGGGTCAAGCAGGGACTACATTTTTGTAAAACTCTGCTGGATACCCAACTATGCCTAGTGACTTCCCAGAGCGCAAAAGTTTAGGGGTTTCCTCTACTTTTCTCCTCACGAATAACAGTATCGGTCATATATCTCTGTATGCTTATGTCCTGTATTATCTTTCAGGCTGGTGACAGAAGATTATATTTGTCTTCGGGGTTGTTTTATAGTGCATATTGCTAAAATATTCTCAGCCTAAACACTATGGGCATAATTCTGTCTGGTCTGCTGAATTGATTTTTCTACTCTGGAAGTTTGAAGTACAGCCAGCTTCCCTCAGGCTGTCTGCAATTTATGTTCTGCCCCTCTCGTGCATGTTTTATGGGCTATATACTATTTACAAATTGCTGCATAAGATCATGTTGATCTCCATGTGTAATTCTCTTTAGATGGGATGTGAATGAAATGCATTCTGCCCTGTTAGCTGCTTCAAGGGTTTCCCATCTAATGGACCGTGCGTATTCCTCATTGGGATAGAAAGAAAAAGGAGAGAACTGATTGAAGTCCTGAAGCTGTTACTACAAAAGAATTTGTTCCATACTTTTACTGCAACTCAACGGCATTTTCTATATTTGGGAATATTCCTAACTCAGAAAATGGCGTCCTAATTTAATGCACTTCAAAATGGGAAAATACCAGTTCTGATTCTGAAGCACAGACAAGGGCAAGCTAAGGGTCTGCATTGATTTAGCTCAGCTGATGTCAACCCTAGTTTGCCTTTGTCTCTACACTTAAGGGTCAGGAGCGGTGCAGCTACATGGACTGCTGGTGACCAGTTGCTGAATTAAGGCTATTATTCCTAAGCGTCGATTAAGGCTAAAGCTTCTTAAATTAGTTGCTGTGCTGTATATCACCACTGCAGAGGGAATTTGTCATTTAAGCAGCTTCAATAGTAGAAGGTGGTTGCTTCATCTGAAGAGGATTTGGAGGACTTTTCTATCCACAAGGAGAGTAACTGGGTGATTTCAGTGGAGTTGGATCAGAAAGCTTCTTCAGGGGTAAGATTTTCAAAAGTGCTCAAGTTCCATTTTTTTGAAAGTGGAAAGTAAAGTTGGATGTTTTGAAACTTTGATTCTCTCTCGTTAGACCAGCATTTGATGTAAAACGTCTATAGCCTTTAGCTGCAACATCAAACAGTCTTTTAATGTACAGGCTTCTAGAAATAACCAGCTCAGTGACTTTATAAAAAACTGTCCATAATTATCCAATCATGTAAGTAGGGGCAAGGGCTGCACTGGGATCATCTAATAAATCAGTGTGAGTCTTTTGAGGGGCATGCACATTCACAAGCACTGATCAAGACTTTTATTCATCATGTTCTGACCAAAGTGAGCATCTTTATTAAGTGCGTTCCCTGCAGTGGATTTATCTGCTCTCCCGGCGTCGTGAAGACCCTTTTTGGAGAATGCCTGTGCTAGTTGTGCCAGTGGGAACCAAATCTTCACTTTAGAGTTTAGCCAAGTATTCAGTTACCAATATTTCTTGTCAAGTGACAAAATAAATTCATGACCCTGCTGTTTTCTGACCCTATCTTCCCATTTGCTTAATGAGTATTGCTGTGTTGTATTATCTTGCTCATTAACCAAAAGGCTTTGTAGTTTGCGAGCTGCTTTCCAGAAAGTCAGTTGGGCCTGTGGGAAGTACTTGTTACTGCAGTACTTCATGTTGCAGTTACAGTAAAAGATGTATTGATGTTGCACATGGTGGCATGTTGCAGCATACTGGAGACTGTGGTGTTCGTAAGTTTTGCAAACTATTGTGTGACTAAATTTTGGCCTATGGATAGCTCATGAACAACTTGCTGTGGATATTCCTCTTAGTATATGATTCAGTATTTGTGCTGTGACGTTAATTGCCTAAATTGTTTTTTGTTTTTGTCCTATGACTGCGTGACCTATCTTTTGTAACCAGCGGGGACTGATTAACTCTTTGAGGCTTTCGATTCTCTTAGGGAGCGGGAGGGGAGCACTTCAGAGGAAAAGGGACAGCAGGAGACAAGCAGGCCTAGGGTATTCTGGGATATTTTAACATGTTCCTTACCTCTTTAAATACCTGGGTTCTTCTTGATTTTTAGCTGAGAGGAAAAGGAATTCCAATGTATTAGTAGTTTAGCAAACTTTATATTCAATTCTGCTTTCATAGTCTCACAAAGTAAATATGGCTGCATGTACAAATGAGGCCTTTGAGGGGTGCCCTATGGCTTGTCTCATTTAATTGTTTTGGTTCTAATTGTGTGGCCAGGAAGGGGTTGGGAACTGCTGTGTATTGCTAAACTGCTAAACTCCTAATCTCATATGTAAAATACTTCATCTCTGTTAAATGCATTGATTGAACTCACTGGCCTTCCTTTTGTGTCATGCTGTTGTCATTCACTGCAGTAATGACTTAGTCATCTGTGTACTTGGTCCTAGATGCAATCTAGGGTTACACATCTGAGTTTCTTGATTAACTACGTTAGCGCAGAGTCTGGGATTTTGGGAACAATGCAGTCCCTTTTGTGCTATGGTGGCTAAACACTCGTCCCCTTCCATATACAGCACACTTATGGCATTTTCCAGTCTCCATTTTCTGCCACTTACCACCACAGTCAGTGTCACAGATAATTTAATAGGAATGCATGATTCATCCCATTTCGCTCCATCCTCACTCCCTGCCATCCTCATTACTAATGGAAAAACTCCTGTAGGTTGCAGTGGGGTTAGGATTTCTCCCTAGGTTGCTTACCCCATCTTCATAAATGATCTGGAGGATGGTGTAGATTGCACTCTCAGCAAATTTGCGGATGATACTAAACTAGGAGGAGTGGTAGATACGCTGGAGGGGAGGGATAGGATACAGAAGGACCTAGACAAATTGGAGGATTGGGCCAAAAGAAATCTGATGAGGTTCAATAAGGATAAGTGCAGGGTCCTGCACTTAGGATGGAAGAATCCAATGCACCGCTACAGACTAGGGGCCGAATGGCTAGGCAGCAGTTCTGCGGAAAAGGACCTAGGGGTGACAGTGGATGAGAAGCTGGATATGAGTCAGCAGTGTGCCCTTGTTGCCAAGAAGGCCAATGGCATTTTGGGATGTATAAGTAGGGGTATAGCGAGCAGATCGAGGGACGTGATCGTTCCCCTCTATTCGACATTGGTGAGGCCTCATCTGGAGTACTGTGTCCAGTTTTGGGCCCCACACTACAAGAAGGATGTGGATAAATTGGAGAGAGTCCAGCGAAGGGCAACAAAAATGATTAGGGGTCTAGAACACATGACTTATGAGGAGAGGCTGAGGGAGCTGGGATTGTTTAGCCTGCAGAAGAGAAGAATGAGGGGGGATTTGATAGCTGCTTTCAACTACCTGAAAGGGGGTTCCAAAGAGGATGGCTCTAGACTGTTCTCAATGGTAGCAGATGACAGAACGAGGAGTAATGGTCTCAAGTTGCAGGGGGGGAGGTTTAGATTGGATATTAGGAAAAACTTTTTCATTATGAGGGTGGTGAAACACTGGAATGCGTTACCTAGGGAGGTGGTAGAATCTCCTTCCTTAGAGGTTTTTAAGGTCAGGCTTGACAAAGCCCTGGCTGGGATGATTTAACTGGGAATTGGTCCTGCTTTGAGCTGGGGGTTGGACTAGATGACCTTCTGGGGTCCCTTCCAACCCTGATATTCTATGATTCTATGATCTTCCCAAGTAAACACATCACCCAGCTCAGCTCTTCCCCACATTCTCAGTCTGTCATGTCAAACAAGACAAGATACATTGTGGCAATGAGTTCCACCATTAATCACTGAGGCCAGGAACCTAGCTGCATTCCATTTACATGGATAATGAAATCTTCCACAGGTACACTAGACAGGACAAAACAATTTTCAGTAAGATATATAACTTCATACTTTGGGGCATAAACTAACCATTAACTGAGGGAGCTTAGGAAGAAATGTCCTCTGTGGGCAGTATATTCTATAATTGGCGATGACATCTGGTACTGGCAGGACACAGGGCTTGATTTAGTATGGCAATTCCTAAATTCCTGTGGACATGTTGTGGCAGATAATCCACCAGCACAACAAGTGCTGTTTCCATAATATGCACAAGCTAAAAACCAGGTTGGCAGGGGTCAAAGAGACCTGAGGAGTGCAGATACTGCTGGATTTATTTCATGGATTCATTGAGGTTTTTAAGGCCAGGAAGGACCCTTAGATCATGTAGTTTGACTTTCTGCACATCATCATAAGTAAATACATTTCACTCAGTGTGACTAAAACCTAAGTTCCAGAAAGGCATCCGGTCTTGATCTGAAGACATTGAGAGATGGCAAATCCACCACTTCCTTTAATAGTTTGTTCCAATTGTTAATCAAGCTCTCAGGTAAAAATTTGTGCCTAATTTCTACGCTGAATTTGTCGGCTTTGAGCTATTGGTGCTTGGCGTAGCTCTCTCTGCTACATTAAAAGAGCCGGTTAGTACCCAGTATTTTCTTGCGGATGAAGGTTCTCCTACGTTTTTACTCAGGTCACCTCTCCAACTTCTTTTTGGTAAACTAAACACAACCTTCTTCATACTCTCCTTCCCACAAATGTAATACTTGATGCATCTTATATGTAGGAAGGTCACCATTCTCCAAGCACATAGTTGATGAAACGGAGCACCTTGGACAGTGAAACTCCAGTAAGTTGGAAGCTGCAGTGTGGAAATTAACTAGGTGTATGCCTATACTGCAATTAAAATCTTGCAGCTGGTCTGTATCAGCTGAGTTGAGCTCACAGGGCTCAGGCTAAAGGGTTGTTTAACTGTGGTGTAGATGCTCAGGCTTGTGCTGGAGGACAGGCTCTAGGACCCTGCAAGGTGGGAGGTCCCAGAGCAGCCTGAGCCCAAATGTCTACACTGCAGTTAAAGGTTTCAGAGTAGCAGCCATGTTAGTCTGTATCCGCAAAAAGAAAAGGAGGACTTGGGGCACCTTAGAGACTAAACAGCCCCTTAGCCTGAGAGCCCAAGTCAGCCAACATGGGCCAGCTGTAAGTGTCTAATTGCAGTGTAGACATACCCTCGAGGATTTAGGGTCCAGAGCCTGGCTCCATCTCCCTTTTATGATAGCCTGGAATTTTCCTGAAGTACACTGGCATTGATGCCACATGTGTAAACTGGGATATAACACATCAGAGGGAACATTACCAGAAGAACCCACAAAGAACCTATGCTCAGGTATACATGAATAGCTCTGGTGTGCTTGGCAACATTGCACATTGGATTGAAGAGCAAGACTCCAAGTAGCAGAATAAGTTGATGTTGCTTCAGCATGCAGCCCACTAAACAAAACCATTGAGATCTACCGTTAATTTTACTAACTGCTGCTGCTCAGGGGCCTAATCAGAACTAATGCTGCTCATTTTCTAGTATCTTTTAACTAAAAGCATTTGTGTACAAGGTGTGTCGGAGTTCCTCCTCTCACTTATACTCTTGCCAATTGAAACGGCGTACGCATATAGCAAAAAGGGGGACAAAGACAAACACCTGTTTCATACAGGCTTTTAGCAAACTGTCTCCTATTCAGGCATAAGAACAGAATGTGAAAGGTGCTATTGTGTTTCCATCCTGCTATCTGGAGACCTTACATTCAAATTCAAGATCATTGTTATTCACGCAGAACAGAATTTTATCCAGTCAATGCCCCCGTTAATCCTTGTAATAGTCAAAGCAGCATTAATTTAGTATGGAAGTTGTTGTTTTTTAAATAATCTTTGAAGTATGGGCTTCCCTCCCAATACTAATGTTGCAAATAATCATTTAACAGGATGGCCAGCCCAGCTCCTAGGCTCAGAGCTGCCAACTGTAGTTAAAAGTCTCTTCAAATCTATTTCCTAATATATTCCTGTTGATGAGTACTACTTACCTTTTGAGCTTTCTGAGTGTTAGGATGAGCAAAATAAAATGGGATTTTCCTTTAGAAGAACCATGTCTTCTAGGCTTCAAAACAGGTTGTGTCTGATGCGTGAAATGCACAAAACTTTTCTTATAGAGCTGATCAAAAATGAGTTAGGGATTTTGGCAGAAAATTTTGATGAAAATGGAAGAAAAATTTCAGCTGAAAACTGAAAGCTCCCACTGGGAAAATTAAAATGACATAGATCATGTCCGGTGGACCCAAATGAAAACATTTTGGCTTGTTGAACTGATTTTTTGTTTTAGGACAGTTCAGTGTTAAATATGTCCACCTGAGCTGTTGCAGTGCCTTGTGGGAGTTGTAGGTTTGGTGCCCCATGTCCCCATTCTCTCATATGGGCTGGTCTCCCTGGCCAAACTATATCTCCCATGATGCACCACTGTCTCACCTCTTGCTGACCCGTTGTGGTGCATCATGGGAGATGTAGTGTGACTGGGACCTTGGCCCACAGAGAACAGGACATGAGGCATCCAAACTATGACTTCCATAAACTACCATGGTAGCTCAGGTGGACACAGTTTCATGTCAAATCAAACCAAACTGAAACAAAACACTTTGAGTCAGGAAAGATTGTAAAATATTTTGTTTTGATCGAAAATTTCAAAACGAAATATTTCAGCACTTGCAAAGGGAAATTGTTTCTGGTTTTAGCCAAAACCACAAAGCTTATTGAGTCTTCAATGAAAAATTAAATTTTTTTGCAGGAAGTGACATTCTTTGCAAAAGATTTTTGTTAAATTCAATTTTCCATTGGAAAACAATTTTGATGGAAAATTTTCAACCACTGTTTTACTGCAGTACATACTGTGCTGTGAGATAGTACTGCCCACTGATGACGGGGTGTTACAGGGAACCTGTCTGTGACGATTCACAGAAGATATGAGTTGTTATAGCCCCCAGATACAGAGCTTCGCTCTTCAGCTTGTGTTTTTAACTCTGGAGGCCCCTAGTTTAATCCCTTGTGTCAGCCAAGGTGGTGGCCATCACAGTAACACTCCCTGGGAGGGAATATTATGGGCCTACAAGCAAATGCCGCCTTAGATTGGAATCCCGCCAAACAAATCTATCTTAAACTGGTCAGGATTATTTTTGTTAGGAAATGAGGAAGGAGGTAGAGTCTCTCCATCAACTCACCTGCTTGAGGCTGACTCTGATCCACGATAAAGTGTGAGATGTCTAATGTTAAAGCTAACAGTGCAAACCTTGTCTTGTATAATCTCAGGCTGCAGAACTCTGTACCTGTATAACACTGATCAAAAAGGAATAGGTATGTCATTTTAATGACACATGAGGGACAACAGCCAAAATGTGCAGTATACTCATTCTTTTCCTCTCCCCTGCATACTGCAGCGTGGAAGAAGGGTTTTGATTCTTTCTTTTCCCAGCCAAACCAGCTTGGACTGTATAATTAGGGCTGCATCACATCTCTCATGCCAACTTTATGCCGCACTAATGTAATTTACCATCCCTGTAACATTAGGGAAGGATGACACAATCTAGAAGAACACCAGCTCCTTTTTCATTCCTGCATCTGGAGCTCAGAAGCACAGTTTCATTCGAAATGAAATTAAAAGCCATTTAGTTGCGTTGCCTTGAGCAATAAGAAACGTAATGGAGTGGGAGGTGGTCACCCAGCAGGAATACCCTTCCCTTGTCGGAGATGTAGTAAGGGAGCGTCAAGGTGACAGAGATGCTGTGTGGAGCACAATATTGAGGCAGCACAAGATCTATTTTTCTAATGGCACATTTGCAGCAGGAGCCAAATAATTCTCTGTTGTTGGCTGGAGTTCTCCCATGCAGCGTATTGACTGCTGGATATGTTTGCTGCTCCCCTCTGTAAGAGAGGCAGTGTGTGTCATCCAGCCCATAGTAACATAAGAACTCCTCCACTGGAATAGATATATGGTCCATCTTATGCAGTTGCTAGAGCTTGATGCTTCAGAGGAAGGTCTAAAACATCCATAAAATATCTAATTGTGCAGTATTCTACTGAGGGGTCATCTACCTAACCCCTGCTGATGATCACTTTCTAACTTAAAGAAGGAGGAATGGTAGGCCCTTTATTTTTCTCCTCACTAAAATAACTGAAGTTGCTGTTCCTATTCATTATGGAGGGTCTGATACAAAGCTCATTAGAGTCCATGGAAAGTCCCTTGTCTACTTCAATGGGCTTTGGAATAGGACTTAAATGTTCATCCTTTTTTTTTTTTTTTTTTTTTTTTGTAATTTACTAAGCTTTTTGTCTCAATATTGTCTTGCAGCAGTAAGTTTCACAGATTAATCAAACACATGTTAAGTGGAAATAGGAGTTGCTACCATCTGACCAGTAAGATCTTGTTTCAAGTGCCAGTCTTGGCATATATTCCAAACTTTCTCATATGACACATAAAATTCAAACACCCCACACAGGATTCCGCTTATTAGCTATGTCTGGCCACCAGCTGGCACCACAGCACCTTCTAGGAGACCATTGTGTGTGTTTGTGTGTGTGTGTTTCAGAGTAACAGCCGTGTTAGTCTGTATTTGCAAAAAGAACAGGAGTACTTGTGGCACCTTGGAGACTAACCAATTTATTTGAGCATAAGCTTTCGTGAGCTACAGCTCACTTCATCAGATGCCACATCTGCATCCGATGAAGTGAGCTGTAGCTCACGAAAGCTCATGCTCAAATAAATTGGTTAGTCTCTAAGGTGCCACAAGTACTCCTTTTCTCTTTGTGTGTGTGTGTTGCCATCCCTTTAAAAAGTGTGGTGTATTCTCATGGCGCTGAACTGTGAGAGGCAGCTGCATGGAGGCTTTGAGTAGAGCAGATTGGGAGGGTTAAGTATATGAACACGTGAGTCCACATGCCAATAGCGAACCAGAGCATGAGTGTCAAGAAATAGTTTTTCTGTGGGATATTTCCTCCCTGAAGGGAGAGGGGCATTAACTACCAATGAATCCTATACGTTTCTCTCTGATTTCAGTAGCCATTGAAGGCATGGGTCCGGGGCAGTGGGTAACTCTACCCCCTTCCACTCTTCCCTCACTTCTGTTCAGTTTAATAATTCAAGCATGAGAGACTGGAAGGCTTGGGCAATAGGATTTAAAGCGTGTCGCTTTGAGACAAACTGGGTTCAGTTCCAGCCCAGGTAGATAGTAACAAAAGCCATCATCAGTATCACACCAGAGCTGTTCATTGACCTGTATACAATGAGACTCTGTCCAGTTTCTGGGAGATAATTGTCCGTATCTCACAAAGCGCCATCACTATTGGCACTAAAAGACTCACCAGTAGTCCTGAAGAGCGAGGCCTAGGGCTAAATGGGCTTGTGTTACACAGATAAAATTACACAGGATCGGTTCAGGGGACAAGACAAGATGTCGCGTTTATTATAACAACACAATTTGATTTAAGACCAATAACTAATATCTAGTACCTATGTATATACACACACATCACATCAAATGTTCTGCAGCTGCTAGATAGTTACCAGTCCTGAATGTAGCTTGAGTTCGTGGCTTGGTTTCGCAGCTTGGGATCATAGCTCGTGGTGGCTAACGGGCCAGAAAATCCAGGCACAAGGGAGGGCTGGGTCTCTGTTGGGCGCGCACTGATGCCCCTGGATATTGGAAGCAGAACGTTACCCAAAGCCTTCACTCTCACCCATCTTTTTTTATAGGTTTTTAGTTTGAATCCAAAGTCTATAGGTTTTGCTGTGTCATGCTGCTTCTGGGTTCAGTGTGATTGATCACCCGTCAATTGCAGACTTGACTTTCAGCCTGGAACCTGACTTTTATCTTCCTTCCATTGTACTTTTGTTGTTCTTTTCTTTTTAGGGTGGACCCTTCTTACTTGGCTAGGGCTGTTGTCTGCATCTCCAGCTGCTGGTGTTTGAATTTTATTTCACCAGGGCAGGCTGAGGCTGGAGGTTGATTCCATTATCCATACATACCTCATTCACACATTTAAACTAAACTAATAAGATTACAGCAGGGTTTTGCAAAAATGAAGGTTGCAGCAAGCTTTTACAAAATGGAGTGAGCATTTCAAAATGGAGTTTGGGTTACAAGTTAAAATGGAGTTTGGGTTACAATGTGGACAAGTGTAAGGAATGGCAGACAGAGGACCGAAGTGACTTATGAAGTTATATTAATAAAGTGAACAATTTAAAAACAATTTCATTGAGCAGTCCTACACATGGAGACTAAACTCCTCTTTCTCCTCGCAGTTGTGACATCTCCAAGTGAGGTTGAGCCAATAACGGTGGTCATAAGACAAGCCATTTTCACTGCTGCTCCATCTGTTCAGGGGAGTGTTCTTCATTTTTATAGTCAATCTGGCACATTTCCTCACCTCCATGTTTATTTTAAAATGTTAAAGTGATTTAGAAAATGTGTAGAATTTAATCTTCAAGGATGAATTCAAACTTCCATTATGGGGTGTGGGTGGGTGGGGCTTTATGTATATAATGTACACACACAGTTTTTTTTTTAAAAAAAAAACTATTTAAATGAGCAAATATTGTTTGGTGGATGCTTCATCTTAAGCCTTGTTAGAAAAGGCAAGTGGAAAAATACCAGCATATTAAGCACATGCCAGCTGGTAATTCCAGTCTTTCTACAGTGAAGAAGGCATTTGGTCTCTAGTAAAAAAGGGTCCATGAATGCCATGTCAGGACTGAAGGCTGCCTGGCAGGCTGCTATAATCTCTGGGAAGATTACCAACTGTTCTGCTCTAGTGACATGAAAAATACATCCTGTCAATTTTAGCAGCAATAAACTAGAGCCGCTGTGATGTCAAGCAGGTTCTGAGTCAAAAGAGCACATGGCACAGCAGAACTGATAGCTGTGGCAACTGTCAAGTCATCTGTCATTTCTGATTTAAAGTAAACTCTTTGTCTGATGTCAGACAGCTTAATATGATGCAGTATGTTGTGGACTCGGGGTTAAGTGACCTAATAATGGAACCGGGTTCATTCCAGTTTCTGTCTCTATGAGAATAAGTGGTTTCAGCTCTCTTTCATAGAATCAGAGAAGATTAGGGTTGGAAGTGACCTCAGGAGGTCATCTAGTCCAACCCCCTGCTCAAAGCAGGAGCAACCCCAGCTAAGTCATCCCAGCCAGCGCTTTGACAAGCAGGGCCTTAAAAACCTCTAAGGATGGAGATTCCACCACATCCCTAGGTAACCAATTCCAGTGGTTCACCACCCTCCTAGTGAAATAGCGTTTCCTAATATCCAACCTAGACCTCCCACACTGCAACTTGAGACCATTGCTCCTTGTTCTGTCATCTGCCACCACTGAGAACAGCCGAGCTCCATCCTCTTTGGAATGCCCCTTCGGGTAGTTGAAGGCTGCTATCAAATCCCCCCCTCTCTCTTCTGAAGACTAAATAAGCCCAGTTCCCTCAGCCTCTCCTCATAAGTCATGTGCCCCAGCCCTCTAATCATTTTCGTTGCCCTCTGCTGGACTCTCTCCAATTTGTCCACATCCTTTCTCTAGTGGGGGGGAGGGGGGGCAAAACTGGACTCAATACTCCAGATGTGGCCTCACCAGTATTGAATAGAGGGGAATAATCACTTCGCTCAATCTGCAGGCAATGCTCCTATTAATGCAGCCCAATATGCTATTAGCCTTCTTGGCAACAAGGGCACACTGTTGACTCATATCCAGCTTCTCGTCTACTGTAATTCCCCAGGTCCTTTTCTGCAGAACTGCCGCTTAGCTAGTCGGTCCCTAGACTGTAGCAGTGCATGGGATTCTTCTGTCCTGCACTTGTCCTTGTTGAACCTCATCAGATTTCTTTTAGCCCAATCCTCCAATTTGTTTAGGTCACTCTGGACCCTATCTCTACCCTCAGCGTATCTACCTCTCCCCAAAGCTTAGTGTCATCTGTGAACTTGCTGAGGGTGCAATCCGTCTCATTATCCAGATCATTAATGAAACCAGCCCCAAGACAGACCCCGGGGCACTCCACTTGATACCGGCTGCCAACTACACATTGAGCCATTGATCTCTACCCATTGAGCCCAATGATCTAGCCAGCTTTCTTTCCACCTTATACTCCATTCATCCAATCCATACTTCTTTAACTTGCTGGCAAGAATACTGGGGGGGCCGTATCAAAAGCTCTGCTAAAGTCAAGATCTATCACGTCCACTGCTTTCCCCATATCCACAGAGACAGTTATCTCATCATATAAGACAATCAGGTTGGTCAGGCATGACTTGCCCTTGGTGAATCCATGTTGACTGTTCCTGATCACCTTCCTCTCTTCCAGGCACTTCAAAATGGACTCTTTGAGGACCTGCTCCATGATTTTTTCAGGGAGTGAGGTAAGGCTGACCAGTCTGTAGTTCCCCAGATTCTCCTTCTTCCCTTTTTCAAAAATGGGCACTATATTTGCCTTTTTCGAATCATCTGGGACCTCCCCCAATCGCCATGAGTTTTCAAAGATAATGGCCAATGGCTCTGCAATCACATCAGCCAACTCCCTCAGCACCTTCGGATGCATTAGATCTGTCCCCATGGACTTGTGTATGTCCAGCTTTTCTAAATAGTTCTTAACCCGTTCTTTCACCACTGAAGGCTGCTCACTTCCTCCCCATACTGTGCTGCCCAGTGCAGCAATCTGGGAGCTGACCTTGTCTGTGAAGACAGAGGCAAAAAAAGCATTGAGTGCTTCAGATTTTCCACATCATCTGTCACCAGGTTGTGTCCCCCATTCAGTAAGGGTCCTACCCTTTCCCTGATCTTTTTGTTGCTAACGTACCTGTAGAAACCCTTCTTGTTACCCTTCACATCCCTTGCTAGCTGCAACTCCAATTGTGCTTTGGCCTTCCTGATTACACCCCTATATGCTCGAGCAATATTTTTATACTCTTCCCTACTCATACTTCCCTTCCTGTCCACGTTTCCACTTCTTGTAAGCTTCCTTTTTGTGTTTAAGTTCACCGAAGATTTCTCTGTTAAGCCAAGCTGGTCGCCTGCCATATTTGCTATTCTTTCTACACATCGGGATGGTTTGTTCCTGCACCTTCAATAAGGCTTCTTTAAAATACAGCCAGCTCTCCTGGACTCCTTCCCCCTCATATTAGCCTCCCAGGGGATTCTGCCCCTCAGTTCCCTGAGGGAGTCAAAGTCTGCTTTTCTGAAGTCCAGTGTCCGTATTCTGCTGCTCTCCTTTCTTCATTTTGTCAGGATCCTGAACTTGACCATCTCATGGTCACTGCTGCCCAGGTGTAACAGAGTCCTCTGCCTGCCCTTCTTCCCGGGGCCCGCTGACTGCCCCAATAAAGCTCAGAGAGGCTTCCTGTTATGCAGCACCCATGGCTTTATTTACACACACAGTTCTCCCACCACCGGTGTTGAGCTATTTACGAGGCTTACAGGGTTAGTTCCCTCTTTGGCTAGCAGTCAGCCCACAGCCAGGAGACTGCCCGTTCTTCTGGCAGCCCCCTTTCATACTGGCTCCCAGCCCTTATAACTGCTTGCTTGTCAGGCCCACAGGTGGAGCCAATCCCCAGGACAGGCATCATGCCTGTTACACCAGCCCCAATCTATTTCTCTTGGTTGGAGCTGGCTGAGCAGGGGCTAATTAGGTGCTTTTGCAGCCGCACCCTGCTACACCAGGTTGTCACCCACTTCTGCTTCCCCTACCAATTCTTCCCTGTTTGTGAGCAGCAGGTCAAGAGGAGCACGGCCCCTAGTTGGTTCCTCCAGCACTTGCACCAGAAAGTTGTCCCCAACACTCTCCCAAAACTTCCTGGACTGTCTGTGCACTGCTGTATTGCTCTCCCAGCAGATGGTCAGGATGACTGAAGTCCCCCATGAGAACCAGAGCCTGGTTCTGGAAGCTTCAATTAGTTGTCCAAAGAAAGCCTCGTCTACCTCATCCTCCTAATCTGGTGGTCTATAGCAGACACCCACCATGACATCACCGTTGTTGTTCTCACCTCTAAACTTAACCCAAAGACTCTCAACAGGCTTTTCTCCAGTTTCATACTGGAGCACTGAGCAATCATAGTTACATACAGTGCAACTCCTCCACCTTTTCTCCCCCTCCTGTCTTTCCTGAACAGTTTATACCCATCCATGACAGTGCTCCAGTCATGTGAGCTACCCCACCAAGTCTCTGTTATTACAATCACATCATAGTTCCTTGACTGTGCCAGGACTTCCAATTCTTCCTGTTTTTTCCCCAGGCTTCTTGTGTTCGTGTGCAGGCACCTAAGATAACTAGCCAATTGTCCTACTTTCTCAGTATGAATCAGGAGGACTCCCCTGTTACACCCTCCTTGTGTTTCCTCCCGCTATCAGGAGGGGTTCAGGGTGCAGGCTCCAGCCCGGCGTCACTTACCTTCAGTGGCTGCGGGGTGGCAGCAGCGCATAGCGGGGCTAAGGCTCCCTGTCTGCCCTGGCCCCACACTGCTCCTGGAAGCGTCTTGCCAGCACGGCCAATGGGAGCTGCGGGGGGCGGTGCCTGCAGGCGAGGACAGTGCATGGAGCCCTCTGCCCCCGCAGGGACGTGGTGCCGGCCGCTTCCGGGAACGGTATGCGGCCCACAATGCCACGGGAGTGGCAATCCCACGGGCCGGATCCAAAGCCCTGGTGGGCCAGATCCGGCCCGCAGGCCGTAGTTTGCACACCCCTGTTCTAGCCCTTGTACTGTCTGTGTAAAACAGCAGACTTCAGTTCCCAGTGCTTGAGTGCTGATCACTTTTTTCAGCAGGAGGCTGCAACGGGTTGGTGCATTTGCATTCCAGACCAGAGTTCTAACACATTAAGTTCTAGAGGAAATGATGTTTCATTTCAACTTGTTCTCTCCACCCTCACGTCTCCATTGTACCAAACCACCACCAGCTTCAGCACAGCTGGTATTATTCCAGGCTCAGGAGAAGCCGTGGGCTGAAATACTGGGGGAAGAGATTTCTGTTCAGGACTGAAGTGAATCGATTAAGTTGCAGGTGTCCCAGAATTGGAACAGCAGCAATAAGCTGCAAATTGGAATTGAAGTTCATTAAAAGAGACTGTACTCGTGTGAAAATAAATGAATAAGACACAACTCCCTTTCCAGAATGAGGCAGAAAGTGTTCACTGGGGGACCAGATTCTGTGCAGTGCATTGCTGAAGGTGCAGCAAAAGAGGATCCCAGCAAGTAACTGTAGAGCACAGAGGTGCTTGCACCTTTGAGATTCTGGGGTGGTGCTGGGGGCTCTGGCCCCCCGGCATTAGTAAAAGAGAGAGAAGCCCTCCATGTCTGCCTTTGCCCCTGCATTGGGGGTTATGTCAGTGAGGAGTGGCATAAGGTTGCCTATACTAGCTCTTTGCTGTTCCTGTGCCATGGTCATTCATCAGGGACCTTTTACACTGGCTTTGCAATCCCCTTTACAGCAAACCAGACCTTTTGTCTAAAAACTTCTGTATGTAAGGAAGTGAGGTTGCCTTATAGCTTGGTCTGTCCTGTTCAGTCTGTTTCATTCCCATTTCCTTGTTATCATAACATTATCAGCACTGTGACTTTCACAGATTGACAAGTTTCTGTACAAAGGCTGTGATCCACCAAATAGAAGCAACTCATGACCCACAATAGCCCTTTAATGTCACCACATGCCAGCTTGTTCCCATATTATGAGAGAAGGTAAAATAGAAGGACTAATTAATTTTCACTGTGCAGTTCAGATGTTGAATGGCACCAAGAGGTTCCACTGTAGGAATCATGAATGGGAGAGCTTTTAAAAAAACACTGAAAAATGAGCATTATCTGCAATTCTCCTTAGCTTAACCCTGACTGTGTCTGAGGCCTGGTCTACACTGGGGGGCGGATTGATCTAAGAGTAGTGAATTTGAAATACTGGTACTGTTAGGTGAAATCTCTGGAGTCAGAGAAAAAAATTTGGATTATTCAGACACATTTGAGACCGGACTAGGAAGAGAGACAGATTTGGAAAGTGGACAGGACTCGCTTGGATAGACAGGAGTGAATTGGTGCATGACTGATGGCCTCTCTCATCCATTAACCAATAATGAGATTTCCAAAGTCTCAGTGGAAAGGAGCTATTATTGCTATGATCCATAACAAATGGGCAGAATTAATCACCTTTGGTAACCTGGAAACTATTAATGTTGATTGGAACGATGGCTGGAAATTGATCAGGCTGCTCTGTGTTTACTAAGTTGTCTCCTCCTCTGTTCGTTAGCTTGATGGCTTTGTTTACTATACATGTAAATGAACTGCATTGTCCTCAGGCAAATCCAGGTTCCTTTGGCTAGGCTTTGTCAGGGTTGGTGTATGCACTGCCTCCCAAACACCTTTTAAGAACACATTTCCAGCACACACACACTCACGCAATGCTTTATACACAACCCATACATATATCATGTAATGATTTTCGGGACCAGCGTGTCACCAGTTTACATATGATCCCTTACATTCTTCCTTTTAGATATATATTATGACAACTGTGTGTTGCAGTTAGTGAGTGTGTCAAGCCTGATATGAGTTGCAGTATGGTGGGCCCCCTGCCAGTTGTCTTTGAAGGCCTCCCAGCGTTACCTGCCCATCTTTTAAGTTTTATCACAGTGTTAGTTCCGTCCACCAGGATGTAGGAGTCCCAGGTTCACTTTCCCCCTCTGGCAAAGGTGGGGAGAGGATTTGAACAGGGCTCTCCCACCTCTCAGGAGAGTATCTAACCACTGAGCTCTGGGATATTCTGATTAGTGAGGGGATTCCCTCAATCTCTCCTGTTGAAGCTGTTCCACTGTGGATAACTAATGAAAGAGGGACTGGAGCAGGGGGAATGGCCCCTGGGTCTCCTACCTCCCAGGTGGGTGCCCTCACCACCGGACTACAGTCATTCCCATTCTTTGTTGCCCCACTGACTATTTAAGTATTTACCCACAGTGGAACAGTCATTGGACCAGACAAAGAGTGAAACAGTGTGGGAATGACTCTGTAGTGGTTAGGGCATCTCCTGGGAGCTGAGTGACCCTGAGTCTGATCCCCAACTCCAATCACTCATTTATTATTTATCCACAGAGGAACAGCTTCAACGGGAGAGACTGAGGGAGTCCCACACCAGAATATCCCAGAGCTCAGTGGTTAGGCGGGAGATAAGCATCTGGACACTTACACTGAGGCAGCAGCGTGCATGCTCAGAGGCAGAACTTGTAGACTAATAGACTTTAAGGTCAGAAGGGACCATCATGATCATTTAGACTGACCTCCTGCAGATTGCAGGCCACAGAACCTCACCCACCCACTTCTGTAACAGACTCCCTAATCTCTGGCTGAGTTACTGAAATCCTCAAATCATGATTTAAAGACTTCAAGTTACAGAGACTCCACCATTTACACTAGTTTAAACCTGCAAGGGACCTGTGCCCCATGCTGCAGAGGAAGGAGAAACCCCCCTCCCCAAAGGTTTACTCTGGAAAAATGAAGGTACCCAGTAAGTTCAGGCACCTAGACGGTTCAGTGGGAGTTTCATGGATCCCTCCTTTCATCTCTCTATGCCTCAGTTCCCAATCTGTAAAAGGGATATAATAGCACTGCCCTGCCTCACAGTGAGAGTGTTGTGAAGATAAATGCACTGAAGACTGTGAAGTGCTCAGATAATATTATGATGGGATGGGGGCCATGTACGTGCCTAAGATATCGAGATAGGGTGTAACTTCTTCGGAAAGTGATGATTCTAAAAGAGAATAAGTTAAGGGCAAAATTCAGAGGGTGTCACTTGCTAAGAGCTATGCATTTGGAGTCAATGGGCCAAATTCATCCAGCTAGTGGAGTTACACTAGGGGTAAGTTTGGCCTATTGTGTGTGTCTGTCTCATCATGCTTGGCAACAGACACTGAGACCTGGAAGCTGTGTTGAGACACTTCCCCTCATGAATATCCTAGAACAGGGGTCTCAAACACGCAGCCCGCAGGCAGAGTTATTTCCTGCGGCCCGCCATAGCTCCCCTCAACTCCCACCCTCCCACTTCCACCCTCCGCCTCCGGCCCCCCTGAGCGTGCTGCGTCCCCGCTCCTCCGCCAACCTCCTAGCGCTTCCTGCAGCCAAATAGCTGTTTGGCAGTGCTTAGGACTTTCCAGCAGCAGTGGGGAGGAGTGGGGATGTGGCGTGCTATGGGGAGGAGGTGGAGAAGAGGCAGAGCCAGGGCAGGGATTTGGGGAAGAGGTTGGAATAGGGGCAGGGCGGGGGTGGGGACTTTGGGGAAGGGGTTGGAATGGGGGCCGGGCTTGGGGTGGGACCTCATGGAAGGAGTGGAGTAGGGGTGGGGCTGGGGGCAGAGGGCGTGGCTTTTGTATCTTTTTATGACAACGTGTCAGTGATGCGGCCCTTGGGCCAATGTACTAGTCCTCATGTGGCCCTCGTGGTGGTTTGAGTTTGAGATCCCTGTCCTAGAAGAATCAATATGGCCTTATCTCAGAAAAATTATAATGACTTGGTGGTCGGGGGGGACCCTGTCACTAAGTCGGCAACATGTTAGGGGTGGGAGAGGTCAAAGATATAAATAATAGTGTGAAGAGATGGGGCACCACTCTAGATGGAATTTTAGAATTTTGGGGTACTTGTGGCACCTTAGAGACTAACCAATTTATTTGAGCATAAGCTTTCGTGAGCTACAGCTCACTTCATCGGATGAGCTTATGCTCAAATAAATTGGTTAGTCTCTAAGGTGCCACAAGTACTCCTTTTCTTTTTGTGAATACAGACTAACACGGCTGTTACTCTGAAACCTAGAATTTTGGGGGTTGCCCACGGAGCTGTCTCCTTTGTAGCCTGCTTCCAGGCAGCAAAATATGCCATGTATAGTAGTGGCAAGCCTGGACTTCATGAAAGGGTGAATGAATCCTTTCAGAAAATGATTCATAAAATGGCACAGTCTAGCACTGCAACTTTGCACAGCATCATTCACATCTCTCACTCCCTCACATAAAAGCTGCTCTCTCTCTCTCTATGAGAGAAGTATAGGCAAATGCGGATTCTGATGGAAAGATCTGCAGGCTTCTTGTCTTGGGCTGAGAGGTATGCATGATCCCAAATGATAAAGATCATTGTGAAATCAAATATTGTGAGTTACTGGAGAATAATCACAGTGTTCTATCTACCCAGCACACAGTCGTGGATTGCTTTCAGTGGTGACACTGAAGGGTCTGCTGATATTGTAAGTTGCAAACACTAATAGAATTGGAGACCATGACTTGCATACTTGGGGGAAGAGCTTGGGTGCTGCAGAAATACCATAGATTGATTGAGTTTTTGATTGAGTTTCTTCTGCTTTTTGAGCCTTTAGGGTGCACTGGGGTCACATTTTTGACGTTTTCTTCACAGCCATAAGGGCTAGAAACTTACTTTTTCTTTAAGAATGAAGGTGGAAATCATCTCATATTCACTTGACTCCAGGAGCTGGGGCTTTAAGGAAAACAATACCTTTAATGAGATTCATGACAAAATCATGAGAGTTGCCAGCACTGTGAAATTAAAGTTCTTGAGATTCCTATCTCTTTGGCATTTTCATGGCCTAACTCTAGTAGTGATGAATGGAAACCAACAATTAAATCACTTCTGATGCGCAATGAATAACTTAAAAACCCATTAAGAAAAGGAGTACTTGTGGCACCTTAGACACTAACAAATTTATTTGAGCATAATCTTTCGTGAGCTACAGCTCACTTCATCGAATGCATTCAGTGTCATTTTTTGTCATTTCTCCTCTCTGAGAAGTAGCCAGAGGAATTTGCCTTGAAAACTTGGACCACTGCTTCTTGGGAGTTCTTCAGCTCCTGCTGGTCATTCCCCAGCTATAACATTTAAATGGAGCTCATGCTTTAAATGGTCCAAATATCAGGGGCCTGATTCTCTTCTCTTTTCACACCAGCGTTTCCTTACTGCAACTCTGTTGACATACAATGAAGTTACTTCTGATTTGTACTGTGTGAGAGGAGTCCCTGAAACCACATCTTCAGAATCTGTCTGACTCATCCATTCTTCTAAGATAAGCCAATTTGAGTGACATACTGTTTATTCTGTGTGGGCCTTTCAGTTGAGGCCTTATTCAACATTAATAAAAATTCAGAAAACCCTGCACTTTCAGTCTAGCTATTAAAGACCTTATTGACTAATAGATGCTGGCTAGCATATATACATATTACATTAATATGTATTATCCACACCATATATACATTAGTATCTAGTAACCAAAACTGCATTAAGCACAAATGTTATAGAAGTTACTGTGACAAAGTTCCTGCTCTACCCTGGTGGGTCTTGAGTTTATTGGCAGATTTGCTCGCCTTGGAGCTCCACGGCAGCCCTCAGCTTGGCCGTTTTTCTGAATTCACAGGTTGACTCTTCCTGTGTCTGACCAGGAGTTGGGACGATTTGGGGGGAACCCGGGCCCGCCCTCTACTCCAGGTTCCAGCCCAGGGCCCTGTGGAATGCAGCTGTCTAGAGTGCCTCCTGGAACAGCTGTGCGACAGCTACAACTCCCTGGGCTACTTCCCCATGGCCTCCTCCCAACACCTTCTTTATCCTCACTATAGGACCTTCCTCCTGGTGTCTGATAAAGCTTGTACACCTCAGTCCTCCAACAGTCCACATTCTCACTCTCAGCTCCTAGCGCCTCTTGCTCCCAGCTCCTCACACGCACACCACAAACTGAAGTGAGCTCCTTTTTAAACCCAGGTGCCCTGATTAGCCTGCCTTAATTGATTCTAGCAGCTTCTTGATTGGCTGCAGGTGTTCTAATCATCCTGTCTTAATTGTCTCCAGAAGGTTCCTGATTATTCTGGAACCTTCCCTGTTGGGAAACGGAACGTCTTTTGCTTGCTCCTCAGCTATCTGCTTTCTATTCTTCCCTAAAGCCCCCTGGCCTGGATTTTTCTTACTTTTTGAACCTGCCTTAGTCCCCACCCCCGACCAGGCCAGACGCTTTTTTTGCTTTGTTTTGATTCTTTGGGTTTTTTTTCTTCTTGCCGTCTACGTGCTGGTCGGCCCTCAATTTGCCGCCAGCACCCGCCCCCACCCCCACACCTGCTTTCGGGCGCAGCTATCTGCCTCAGCTGAACCCCCCGGAGGAGGGGGAGGAAGATTGCCGATTTTGCTGTCCGGAGGGGGGAGTGGAAACCCCCAAACCCAGCCGTTTTGCTGGCAGCTCGGACTTTACAACATTCTCAGCATGCTGGAAGCCTTGGAACACAGCCAACACAGCTGGAGAAGAAGATTTCAGAAGACAGGAGAAATAATCCAGGGAAGCTATAAATCATCGTGAAGGGGGCCGTAAGACTGAGTAATTTTCTGAATTATACTCTCGTGGGGGGGAGTTTGACTGTGGTTACTTGCGTTTGTGGTGGCATAGGGGGTGTGGCACGGAGCCCCCCCCGATCCATCGGTGCCCCTAACCCCCCCACCATTACTACAACTGTCACGGCCCCCCCGCCGTCCGTCCCTGCTGGCAACCTGCCATCTCCCTTTGGATCCAGCTGTTCGCTTTGAACTTTGCCTTTTGGACCAGACATAACAGCCGACCAACCGAGACTCTCTGGACAAACGTGTGTGGGTCTGCACCCCCCTCCCCCGGATTGCTTATCCCACAGCTTGCCCCTATTACTGGACCCCGATTTTGTTTCCCCCCCCTCAGTCCAACCCCCTCGGCATTCCCCCCTTCCCCGCCTGCAGCCCAGCGGGGAGGAGCGGTTACTTTGCTTCCCCCTCCCTCCTCCTCCTTCCGGTGTCTCCCCGTCTCTCCCTGCTCACAATGGCGGGGAATGAGAGGGGCGAGGCCCCTTTAACAAAATCAGTTGTCCCTCCCCCACCACCCCCCCGCCCGACCCCCAAGGTCCCCCTCCAACACTATTGTTAAGATACTTGCCACCCCCACCCCCGCTGGGGCACCGGCAGCAGGAGGCACTGGGGTGATCACTGCTGCTGCTGCGCCCACCGCCCCCCCAGATTCTAGGAAACCCCCCCAGCTGGCCAGAAGGGCCAGGGCAGGACGAAAGGAAAGGGCCCCGCTAAAACCACTAAGCCCTCCATGGCAGGGGCTGCCCCCACCGCTGTGGCCTCATCATCAACCGTGGCGCCCCTCCCTGCATTTCCCTCCGCCAGCTCTGCGATTCTCCCTCCCCCGGCCCCCAGGACGTATGCCCGGGCGGTGACAGGCTCCCCTCTGCCTGCTGCCTTGTCATCTCGCCCCCCCTCCGCCACCATCACCAGCGGCCGGGGCCCTTTCCCCGCCTTGACCAGGAGGCACGGTGTCCGTTGCCTCCTGGTGCCCGCCTCGCCCCACGTGGAGACATACGTGCAGGCGTTGGCGAAGGTGGTAGGACCCACGGCTATTGTGGCGGCCTCCAAGATGTATGGGAAAGTCGTTTTTTTCTTAGCTTCGGAGGCTGCCGCCCAGGAGGCAGTGGAGAGAGGCCTGGCTGTGGGGGGGGTGTTTGTCCCCCTAGAGCCGCTAGAAGACCTCGGCGTTCACCTCGTCCTCACCTCCGTTCCTCCCTTCTTACCCAATGTTGCCCTGTTACCCGCTCTCTCCACTCTGGGGAAACTTGTCTCTGTCATCAGCCCTCTCCCGTTGGGCTGCAAGGACCCCACCCTCCGTCACGTCCTTTAGTTCCGCCGGCAAGTGCAGCTTCTGCCGCTGGCAGGGGCGCGTGACAGAGAGGTGCTCGAGGGGTCTTTCCTAGTCCCCTACCAGGGAGCCCGCTATCGGGTCTTTTACTCCACCGGAGAGGCCCGGTGCTACCTCTGCCGCTCAGCGGGGCATGTCCGCAGAGACTGCCCTTTGGCCCGGGGGGGAGGGGCACCCGAAACCCCCGAGACCCAGCAGGACATTGGCCCCGTCACTGCCAACGCCCCCGGCTGCCTGGCACCTGAAACCAACCCTCCTCCTACTCGACCCATCGCTGCTCCCGTCCGGGCCCAAGAGATACCTTCCCTACAACGCCCGGGCGAGCAAGGGAGTTCCACCCTTGCTATTACCAATCCAGCAGAGCCTATGGAGGAGGGTGTGGCAGGGATATTACCGGGTATAGGAGAGGGCCCGCCCCAAGGAGAAACCCCCGCCCCTCATGCTGCCTCACCGCTACCCCCCCGAACCCCTGAACCATCGCCTCCGCCCCCCAACACGACCCCTGCTAACCAACCCCCAGACAACGCTATGGAGGGCTGGACCCTAGTCCAGGGGAAGTGAGGCAAGCGGAAGGCTCGAGCTCCGCTGCATCCATCCGATGCGGAAGCCCCCCGGAAGACCAGGAAAGGAGGCACTGATATTGAGCCTCCCGCTATGGCCATGAGTGAGATCCATCCGCTGGTGTCGGGAGGGGAAGACGGACTGGCATTGGAGGGCAGAATCCCCCCTCCACGGGAGACCCTCCCCTCCGAGACTCCTGAGGATGCCCCTTCTGCCTGGATACCACCCGAACCCCCCGTGGACCTCGAGGCGACGGTTGAGGCGGGCCCTAGAGGAGAGGCCCCCGGGGTAGCAGGAGCTGGCCTCTCCCCCGTGTATGCGGAGATTGAGGCCCTAGATTTGACCCCGGTCACCCAGGGAGAGGATGATCTACTGCCGGCTGGCCTCGATCTGGGCAACCTTACCCCAGCCTCCCTTTCCCCATGCTCCCTCCCCCTAATTGCCTTCCCGGGCGAGCACCCTGCAGAAGGTGGTCCACCACCTGATGCCATGGCCGCTAAGACCACCATGGAGCCAGCGCCTAGCATTATTGGGAGCCCCCTCCGTTACCCCTTAACCCTTGACTCTGCTCAGGAGGCACTTTCCTTTAGCTGCTTGCCTCCTGAACCCCAGAGCCTTACCCCTGCCCCTGCCCCCACCCCTGTCCCTGCCCAAGTCCCCTCCTCCTGCAATGCTAATGCCGCCCCTGGGGTTATTTCCTTTCCGCCTTTTGCAGATTCCCCCCAGGGAGCAGTCTTTGCACTTTCTAGTCGCGACCCATTAGGCATTGCAATTTTCTCCCTGCCATCCCCTTCCACCCCAAGGCGTGAAATGAACTTAATAACCCCAGCCTGTCAGACGCCCCGTCGGTGGTCCGCACCCTGTCTACCCGCCTTAGCGGAGCACGAGGCTGTATTAAGAGTCCCATCAGGGAATACCCCGGAAATCGTAACCCCACCCCCCCATGAGCTGCGGCATGCACTACGGAAGTTCCTAGAACACACCCGTGGCGCCCGCAATAGGGTACAGCTGGCTCTTCAGCTATGGGGGGACTTTGACCAAATTCTCCAGGCCACAAGGGCCCTTATACAGGAGGGCAGGGGGCAAGGAAGGCGCGGTGCTGCGGTCTACGAGCGAGCCCGCGGCTTCCGACACGATCTACTCATCCACGGGATGGGTCACGGGTTACTGCGCAACCCGCCGGGGGCCCTGAACACCCCCGCCAACAAGAAACCCCCACCCCCCCAGCCCTCCGCATGACGCCTCTTATTATTGCGACCCTGAATACCAGGGGCTGTAGGATGGCTCTCCGCAGGTCCCAGGTGCTCTCTTACCTTCGGGAAGGGAGGTACTCTGTAGTTTTCCTGCAGGAGACCCATACGGACCCGGCCGCCGAGGACAGGTGGCGGCTGGAGTGGGGGGACGGGGTATACTTTAGCCACTTCGCGACCTGGCAAGCTGGAGTGGCGACCCTGTTCTCCCCCAACCTATGGCCTGAGGTGCTAGGGGTCAATGAGGCCGTGCCGGGCCACCTGCTGCACCTTCGAGTCCGTATGGAGGGGCTCGTGGTTAATCTTGTCAACATCTATGCCCCGCAAATGAGTTCCAGGCGGCCACAATTTTATCAGCAGGTGTCCGACTTTCTCGGCACCCTGGATTCGCACGAGTGCCTGGTCCTGGGAGGGGACTTTAACACCACCCTCGAGGAACGGGACCGCTCAGGGGCCGAACCGAGCTCGGCCGCTGCGAGTATTCTCCAAGGGATAGTTGAACATCACTCCCTAGTGGACGTCTGGCGTGACCATCACCCAGATGACACCTCCACGTTCACCTTTGTCCGGGTGGAGGCCCATCGGTCACACCACTCTCGGTTGGACCGTATTTACTTATCCTGTTTCCATCTTTCACAGGCCCACTCCTCCGCCATTTGGCCGGCCCCATTCTCCGATCATCATTTAGTCACCGTAACGGTCTCCCTCCGTGCAGAGAGACCGGGGCCGGCCTATTGGCACTTTAATAACAGCCTGTTGGAGGACGAGAGCTTTGTGATGTCCTTCCGGGAGTTTTGGCTAGCCTGGCGAGAGCGGTGGCGTGCCTTTCCCTCGGTGCGGCGATGGTGGGATCTCGGGAAGGTGCGCGCCAAGCTCTTCTGCCGTGACTACACTCGGGGCACCAGCCAACGGCGAAATGCGGCGATAGACAGTTGGAACGGGAGGTCTTAGAGATGGAGAGGCGCCTGGCCGCCGACCCCGAGGACCCGTCCCTCTGCGGAGCGTGCCGGGAGAAGCGGGAGGAGCTCTGGGCCCTTGAGGACCACCGGGCCTGAGGTGCCTTCGTTCGGTCCCGCATCCGCCTCCTTCGGGAGATGGACCGTGGCTCCCGCTTCTTCTATGCCCTGGAGAAAACGAGGGGGGCCAAGAAACACGTCACCTGCCTTCTTGCGGAAGACGACACCCCCTTCACGGATCCGGAGGAGATGTGTGGGAGGGCCCGTGACTTCTACACAAGCCTTTTCTCCCCGGACCCAACCGATCCTGGCACTTGCGGGGTGCTCTGGGAGGAACTCCCCACGGTCAGCGTGGGCGACCGAGACCGACTAGAGCTGCCTCTCACCCTGGCCGAGTTCTCGGAAACCCTCCGTCGCATGCCCACCAATAAATCTCCGGGCATGGACGGGCTGACCGTGGAGTTTTACCGCGCGTTCTGGGACATTCTCGGCCCAGACCTAGTCACCGTCTGGGCTGAGTCCTTGCAGAGCGGGGTCCTCCCTCTGTCGTGCAGGCGAGCGGTGCTCGCTTTGCTGCCGAAGAAGGGGGACCTCCGCGATCTACGAAATTGGCGTCCCGTCTCACTCCTTAGCACGGATTACAAAATCGTAGCGAAAGCAATCTCGCTGCGGCTAGGGTCCGTGATGGCGGACGTGATCCACCCAGACCAGACCTATACTGTCCCGGGTCGCAGCATTTTTGACAACCTCTTTCTAGTCCGAGACCTTTTGGAACTCGGGCGGAGAGATGGTCTGTCGTTCGCCCTCCTGTCTCTTGATCAGGAGAAGGCGTTCGATAGAGTAGACCATGGGTACCTCCTGAGCACTCTGCAGGCGTTTGGATTCGGACCTCAGTTTGTGAGTTTTCTCCGGGTACTGTATGCCTCCGCGGAGTGTTTGGTTAGGCTCAACTGGACCCTGACTGAACCGGTCAGCTTCGGGCGAGGAGTGCGGCAGGGGTGCCCCCTCTCGGGCCAGTTGTACGCTCTGGCGATCGAGCCTTTCCTCTGTCTCCTCCGCAGGAGGATGACGGGGTTGGTGCTGCGGGAGCCGGAGCTGCGGCTGGTCCTGTCGGAGTACGCCGATGACATACTCCTCGTGTTCCAGGACCCGGGCGACTTGTCGCGAGTGGAGGCATGCCAAGCCATCTATTCGGCAGCCTCCTCCGCCCGAGTCAACTGGGTCAAGAGCTCTGGCTTTGCGGTGGGGGACTGGCGGCAGGTAGGCTCCCTCCCACCCACACTTCAGACCATCCGGTGGAGTGCGGGTCCACTGCTCTATCTTGGCGTTTACCTTTCCGCCACGCACCCTTCCCCGCCGGAGAACTGGCAAAATTTAGAGGGCGGGGTGATAGAGCGGATCCGGAGATGGACGAGGCTACTCCGATGTCTCTCCCTCCGAGGGAGAGCACTGGTGCTTAACCAACTAGTCCTGTCCACGCTCTGGTACCGGCTCAACACCCTGGCCCCGGCCCCGGGTTTCCTGACCCACCTCCGGAGATTGATTCTAGAGTTCTTCTGGTCAGGAATGCACTGGGCCCCTGTTGGAGTTCTTCATCTACCCCTGAAGGAAGGAGGGCAGGGCCTGAAGTGTCTGTACACTCAGGTCCGTGTTTTCCGCCTCCAGGCCCTGCAGAGGCTCTTTTATAGTGCACGTAGTTCGGCGTGGAGCATATTGGCGCACGCCTTCCTGCGCCGCTTCCAAGGGCTTCGATACGACCGGCAGCTCTTTTATCTTTCTCTGAGGGGTTTTCCGCGAGACATCTCCGGGCTGCCAGTCTTCTACCAGGATCTCCTCCGGACCTGGAAACTGTTTCTAACAACCAGGTCCGTGGCGGCCACCGTGGCAGCAGATCTCCTCACGGAGCCCCTGCTACACAACCCCCAGCTCCGTGTGCAGGTGGCGGAGTCCCGCTCGGTGCGCCAGAGGTTGGTCCTGGCGGAAGTCACGAGGGTCGGAGACCTCCTGGACTATGACCGGAGAGACTGGCTGGATCCCCTGACGCTCGCTCGGCGCATGGGGCTCTCCAGCCCCCGTACTCCCTGGCGCATACTTCAGAAGGTGAAGGCCGCCTTGACCCCCGCTGCTCAGGCTTACGTTAGCCGAGCCTTGTGCGAGGGCGCACCCCGCCCATCCCTTACCCCAGGCCCGCCGGACCTTTCCATCGGGCCCCTACCCCATAGATCCCAACAAACCCCTCACCCTTTCACTGCAAGCCGGCTGCACGAACTGCAGCCGGTTAGCTTTCAAATTGCACCACGGAAATATTTATATACACTTACGCTTCACACCCTTCACGCCCACACCCTGGTGTCCCGCCCCGATACAAAGTGGCAGGACCTCCTGCCACCTTTGGAGGGTGAGCAACCTCGGTGGGCCAGCCTGTATTCCACCTTGGTCCCAAGGCCCGTCGGGGACATCAGTTGGTGGCTCCTTCACGGAGCTGTGAACACGGGCGTGTTTCTGACACGGTTTACCCCCATCCCGGACACTTGTCCTTTCTGTAATGTGAGGGAAACCCTGGCGCACGTATATTTAGAGTGTGCCAGGCTGCAGCCCCTTTTCCGGCTCCTCACAAATATTCTATTACGCTTCTGGCTTCATTTCTCCCCTCACCTTTTTATCTATACACTTCCCATCCGTGGCCCCACAAAGTCGCGGGATCTTCTGGTCAACCTCCTCCTAGCCTTGGCTAAAACAGCCATTTATAAAACCAGAGAGAGGAGGTTGGCCCATGAAACATCCTGCGATTGTGGGGCCTTTTTCCGATCCTCAGTACATTCACGTATCCGGGCGGAGTTCCTCTGGGCGGCGTCCACCGACTCCCTTGACGCCTTCGAGGAGCGGTGGGCGCTGTCTGGGGTTCTCTGCTCGGTGACCCCGTCCGGTTCCCTCCGTCTGACCCTTTGATTGAGGAGAAGAGCGAGAGACGCCAGCCCCAGCCGTTGCCGCTGTGGATACCATCATTCCTGTCATCTAGGAGGGGTCCTATAATACATGGGTGTCTACCCCCCCCACCCCTAAACCGCCCACCCCGCAGCCGTGCCCATCTTACCGGGCACTCTCAGGAGATGGAGGATCGGTGACACTGGGCGCGGCACTAGGTAACTCGAGGGGGTGGAAGACCACGAGTGTCGAGGAAGCCCCCCCACTCTAGGCCACCAGGTAACTCAGGAGGGTGGAAGACCACGAGTGTCGAGGAAGCCCCCCCGCTGTGGGCCCAGGCTAGCCTGAACACTTCTCCCTCCGGAAAGCTGCTGTGTTATACCTTCTGTTTGCGTTGTTTTGTTGCATAGTTGTTTTGTTTCCTTTGGTAATTTTGTAAGTGTTACCAATAAACTTCTTTTCTGTTTCAAAAAAAAAAAAACCAAAACCTTCCCTGTTACCTTACCCAGGGAAAAGGGACCTATTTAGCCTGCTCTCCTGCTGCTGCCCTCTGGCCTGGGCTTTCCTTGCTTTTTGCCCCTGCTTTCGGCTTCCCCCCGACTGGGCCAGACGCTTTCCCCCCTTCTTTTCCTTTTGTTGTTTTTTTTTTTCTTTCTCTGCCTTTGCTAGAGTGCTGGCCGGCTGCTGGCAGGCTGTTAGCCCCCCCACCCCCACCTCCCTCGGACGCTGCTGCCGCTCCAGCTGAAACCGCCCCCCTGAGAGAGGGGGGCCTGCCAGCCCGCTTCCCCCGAGTGGGGGAGTGGAAGGACCCAGACCCAGCCGTTTGCTGTTTGTCTGTGGACCAGTCTCCGGTTGAGAGGAATCTTATCACTTGCTCCAGCATTTCTGGAATGCAAAAAGGAAAACCCGGAACAGTCAGAGAAACGGCCATCTACCAGAGGAACACCGCCCGGGGAACTTACAAATTGCCGTGGAGGGGGCCCAAGACTGAGTAACTTTCGAACTGTGCTCTCGTGTGCGGGGAGGCCTTGACTGTGTCGTGACTGTGTTTGTAGGGACACAGGGGGTGTGACACGGAGCTGCCCCCCGATCCATCTGTGTCTTCCCAAGCCCCACACTACCATCTTCACAACTGCCTCCTCCACTGTCATTGCTGGCTGTTTAACATCTACCTCTGGACTTAGCTGCTCGCCCTGATTCCATCGTGTGGGCCAGAAACACCAGCCAACCAAACAGGACTCTCTGGATAAGCGTACGGTGGTTCATGTGACCCACCCCACCGAACTGCCCATCCCACAGCCTGTCCCTTTTTACCTGACCCCCACTCCTGTTAACCACCTGCCACCGCCCCCGCTGGGGCATCGGCAATGGAGGGCACTGGGGTGACCTCTGCCACTGCCATGCCCACCGCCTCCCCAGACTCTAGGGGAGCCCCCCCAGCTGGCGGGAAAGGCCAGGGCAAGAAGAAGGGGAAGGGCGCCGCTAAAACCAACAGGCCCTCCGTGGCAGGGGCCAGCCCCACTGCTGCGGCCCCACCACCGACCGTGGCATCCCTCCCTGCTGCCCCCTTCACCAGTTCTGCGGGTGTCCCTCCCTCACCCCTCAGGACGTATGCCCGGGCAGCGGCAGTCCCCCCACCTGCCGCCTCATCATCTCTCCCGCCCACCGCCTCCACCACCATCAACAGCGGCCGGGGCCCCTTCCCCACCATGACAAGGAAGCACAGTGTCCGATGCCTCCTGGTGCCCGCCTCGCCCCACGTGGAGACCTACGTGCGGGCGTTGGTGATGGTGGTGGGGCATTCGGCCATTGTGGCGGCCTCCAAAATGTATGGGAAGGTCGTCTTCTTCTTAGCATTGGAGGCTGCCGCCCAGGAGGCAGTGACGAGGGGCCTGGCGGTGGTGGGGGGGTTTGTCCCCCTAGAGCCGCTAGAGGACCTGGGCATCTGCCTGGTCCTGACTTCTGTCCCTCCTTTTCTCCCCAGTGCTGCCCTGTTACCCACCCTTTCCACCCTGGGGAAACCTGTTTCTGTCATCAGCCCTCTCCCGTTGGGCTGCAAGGACCCCACCCTCCGTCACATCTTTTCCTTCCGCCGGCAAGTGCAGCTTTTACTGCCATCGACGGCGCGTGACGGAGAGGCACTCGAGGGGTCCTTCCTAGTCCCCTACCAGGGGGCCCGTTACCGGGTGTATTTCTCCACAGGGGAAACCCGGTGCTATCTCTGCCAGGCATCAGGGCATGTCTAGAGGGACTGCCCCTTAGCCCGGCAAGGAGGGGCTTCTGGGATCCCCGAGACCCGGCAGGACATCGGGCCCATCATTGCCAACACCCCTGGCCACCCGATACCCAAACCCGCCCCCCTCCTCTTCGGACCACCACTTCTCCAGCTCAGGCCCAAGGGGCACCTCCCCACAACGCCCAGATGAGCGGGAGAGCCCCGCCCTCGCTGCTGACAATCTAGCGGAGCCTATGGAGGAGGGTGTGGCAGAGATACCACCAGGCATGGGAGAGAGCCTGCCCCAGGGAGAATCCTCCCTCCCTTATGCTGCCCCACCGTCCCCCCACCCCCAAGTCCCTGAGCCATCACCTTTACCCCCTGACACGACCCCTGCTAACCAGCCCCCAGATGATGCCATGGAGGGCTGGGCTCTAGTCCAGGGGAAGCGAGACAAGCGGAAGGCTCGAGCTCTGCCTCAGCTACCCGAGGCGGAGGCCCTCCGGAAGACCAGGAAGGGGGGCACCGATGCCGAACCTTCCACTTTGCCCACGAGTGCGTCCCATCCACCGGTGTCAGCCAGGAAAGACATGGCACCACCGGAGGGTAGTGTCTCCCCTCCATGGGAGACCCTCCCCTCTGAGACCCTCGAGGAAGCCCCTTCTGTCCTGACACTACCCGAAGCCCCCGTGAACCCTGAGGCAACCGTCATGGCGGGTGCCAGCGGGGAGAACCCCGGGGCGATGGAAAGTGTCCTCTCCTCCATGTTCGAGGAGATCGAGGCCCTAGATCTGACCCCGGTCGCCCAGGGGGAGGACGACCTTTTGCCAGCAAACCTCGATTTGGGTGACCTCACTCCACCCCTCTTTTCCCCATGCTCCCTCCCCCTAACTGTTGCCTCTGCTCCCACCTCCGAGGAGCCCCTGGACTCCTCCATTGACCTGGCCGCTGATGGCACCCCGCTGACGACCACCGAGCCTGCTCAGGTGACAGCCGGCGCCACGTGGCCGGGACATGAGTCGCCAGGAGCACCCCGCGTTGGTGCGGAGCAATTGATTTCCTTCCCAGGCAGGGGCCCAACAGAAGATAATCCACCTCCTGATGCTGTGGCCGCTAAATCCACCATAGAACCCGCGCCCGGTATCACTGAGAGCTCCCTCCCCACCCCCTTAACTGTTGAGTCTGATCGGTTGGTGCCACCATCCAGCTGCTTGCCTCCCGAAACCCAGAACCTCGCCTCTGCCCCGCCCCTACCCCTATCCAATTTACCTCCTGCAATGTTATTGCCACCACCGGGGCTTCTCATTCCCTTTCCCAACTGATGACCCCCAGGGAGCGGCCTTTGTGTTCTCGTGCCCCAACCCATTAGGAGCTGTTATTTTCCCTCCACCGCCCCCTATCGCCCAGAGCTTGAGGCGGGCCTAGAAGCTCCAGCCCATCAGGCACCCCGTTGGGGGTCTGCACCCTGCTTGTCCGTTTTAGTGGAACACGGGGCTGCACCAAGGGCCCCACCAGGGAACAACCGGGAAACTGTAACCCCCATGAGCTGCGAGGAGAGCTGCGGAAGTTTTTAGAGGATGTCCGTGGCTCCCGCAGTAAGGTACAGCTTGCTCTCCAGTGATGGGGGGATTTTTTTCAAATCCTCCGGGCCACAAGGGCCCTCATGGGGGAAGGTAAAGGGACGGGGAAGCAGGATGCCACGGCCTACTGGCGGGTCCGCATCTTCCGTGACCAATTACTCACCTATGGGATGGGTCAAGGACAGTTGCGCGGCCTGCTGGGGGATGCGAGCATCCCTGCCAGTGAGGATCCCCCCCCGGTTCCCCCCATGACACCTCTCACCATCGCAACGTTGAACACCCGGGGTTGTAGGATGGCTCTCCGCAGGTCCCAGGTGCTCTCCTTCCTTCGGGAGGGAGGGTACTCGTGATTTTCCTGCAGGAGACCCATATGGATCCGACCGCCAAAGACAGTTGGCGGCTGGAGTGGGGGGACAGGGTCTACTTTAGCCATTCCACGATTCGGCAGGCTGGAGTGGCGACCCTGATCTCCCCCGACCTACGGCCCGAGGTGCTAGGGGTCGTCGAGGCTGTGCTGGGTCGCCTGCTGCATCTCCGGGTCCGTATAGAGGGGCTCGTGGGTAACCTCGTTAACGTCTATGCCCTGACATTGGGCCCGGAGCGGCTGCAATTTTATCAGCAGGCGTCCGCCTTCCTCGGCACCTTAGATTCTCATGAGTGCCTGGTCCTGGGAGGGGATTTTAATATCACACTCGAGGAGCGAGACCGCTCGGGGACCGAGCAGAGCCCGGCCGCCGCAGACACCCTCCGGGAGATAGTTGAACATCACTCCCTAATGGACATCTGCCGTGACCACCACCCGGATGACACTTCCATGTCATTTGTCCGGGTGGAAGCCCATCAGTCGAGCCACTCCTGGTTGGACCGCATTTATTTATCACGCTTCCATCTTTCACGAGCCCACTCCTCAAGCATTCGGCTGGCCCCATTTTCTGACCATCACTGAGCCACCGTGACAGCCTCCCTCTGTGCGGAGAGGCCGGGGCCAGCCTACTGCCATTTTAACAACAGCCTTTTGGAGGATGAAGGCTTCATGATGTCCTTCCGGGAATTCTGGCTGGCCTGGCGAGAGCAGCGGCGTGTCTTTCCCTCGGCACGGCGATAGTGGGACCTGGGGAAGGTGCGCGCCCGGCTTTTCTGCCGCGACTACACCTGGGGCACCAGCCGACGGAGAAATGCGGCGATAGAGCAGTTGGAACGGGAGGTCTTAGAGCTGGAGAGGCATTTGGCCGCCAGCCCCAAAGACTCGCTCCTCTGTGGAGCGTGCCGGGAGAAGCGGGAGGAGCTCCGGGCCCTCAAGGACCATCGGGCCCGGGGCGCCTTTGTTCGATCCCGCATCCGCCTCCTTCGGGAGATGGATCGCGGCTCCCATTTCTTCTATGCCCTGGAGAAAACGAGGGGGGCTAAGAAACACATCACCTGCCTCCTGGCAGAAGACAGCACCCCCCTCACGGAACCGGCAGAGATGTGTGGGAGGGCCCGAGCCTTCTACGCAAGTCTTTTCTCCCTGGATCCGACCGACCCTAGCGCTTGCAGAGTGCTTTGGGAGGAGCTCCCTATGGTCAGTGCGAGCGACCGAGACCGGCTAGAATTGCCTCTCACTCTGGCCGAGTTCTCGGAAGCCCTCCGTCGTATGCCCACTAATAAGTCTCCAGGCATGGATGGGCTGACCGTGGAGTTCTACCGCGTGTTTTGGGACGTCCTCGGCCCAGACCTAGTCACCGTCTGGGCCGAGTCTCTGCAGAGCGAGGTCCTCCCTCTTTCGTGCAGGTGAGTTGCGCTCACCTTATTGCCGAAGAAGGGGAACCTCCATGATTTACGAAATTGGCGTCCCATCTCGCTCCTCAGCACGGACTACAAAATCGTAGTGAAAGCAATCTTGCTGCAGCTAGGGTCTGTGCTGGCGGATGTGATCCACCCAGACCAGACCTACACCGTCCCGGACCGCAGTATCTTTGATAACCTATTTATGATTCGGGACCTTTTGGAACTCGGGCGTAGAGACGGTCTGTCGTTCGTCCTCCTGTCCCTAGATCAGGAGAAGGCGTTCGATAGGGTGGACCACGGGTACCTCCTGAGCACTCTGCAGGCGTTTGGCCTCGGACCCCAGTTTGTGGGTTTTCTCCGGTTGCTGTACACTTCCGTAGAGTGTCTGGTTAAGCTCAACTGGACCCTGACTGAACCGGTCAGCTTCGGGCAAGGAGTACGGCGGGGTGCCCCCTCTCAGGCCAGCTGTACATTCTGGCGATCGAGCCTTTCCTCTGTCTCCTCCGCAGGAGGTTGACAGGGTTGGTGCTGCGGGAGCCGGAGCTGCAGCTGGTCCTGTCGGCGTACACTGATGACATGCTCCTTGTGATCCAGGACCCCGGCGACTTGGCGCAGGCGGAGGCTTGCCAGGCCATCTATTTGACAGCCTCCTCCACCCAAGTCAACTGGGTCAAGAGCTCTGGCTTGGCAGTAGGAGACTGGTGGCAGGCGAGCTCCCTCCCACCAGTGCTTCAGACTATCTGGTGGAGCGCGGGTCCGCTGCTATACCTCGGCGTTTACCTTTCTGCCACGCATCCCTCTCCACCGGAAAACTGGGAAAATTTAGAGGGCGGGGTGATAGAGCGGCTCTGGAAATGGACGGGACTACTCCAATGTCTCTCCCTCCAAGGGAGAGCGCTGGTGCTTAATCAACTAGTCCTGTCCATGCTCTGGTACTGGCTCAACACTCTGGTCCCGGCCCCGGGTTTCCTGACCAGCCTCCGGACATCCATTCTGGGGTTCTTTTGGTCAGGAACGCATTGGGCCCCTGTAGGGGTTCTTCATCTACCCCTGAAGGAAGGAGGACAGGGCCTGAAGTGTCTACACACTCAGGTCCATGTCTTCTGCCTCCAGGCCCTACAGAGGCTCCTCTATGGTGCAGGCAGTTCGGCATGGAGCACACTGGCACACGCCATCCTGCGCCGCATCCGAGGGCTCCGATATGACCGACAGCTCTTTTATCTCCATCCGGGAGGTCTTCTGCGAGACCTCTCGGGGCTGCCGGTCTTCTACCAGGACCTCCTCCAGACTTGGAAACTGTTTTTAATGACCAGGTCCGTGGCGGCCACCGAGGGGGTAGATCTCCTCGCGGAGCCCCTGCTACGCAACCTGCAGCTCTGTGTGCAGGTGGCAGAGTCCCGCTCGGTGCGCCAGAGCTTGATCCTGGCAGAAGTCACGAGACTCGGAGACCTCCTGGATTACGACTGGGGAGACTGGCTGGATCCCCTGATGCTCGCCCGGCACATGGGGCTCTCCAGATCTCGCACCCCCCGGCGCGTACTTCAGGAGGCAAAGGCCGCTTTGCCACCCGCTGCTCGAGCTTACCTCGACCGGGTCCTGCTCGAGGGCATGCCCCGCCCACCCTCTATCCCAGGCCCACCGGACCTTTTAATTGGACTCCTGCCCCGCAGACCCAATCGACCCCCTCACCCCTTCATTGCGAGCCAGCTGCATGAACTGCAGCCGGTACGCTTCCAAACCGCGCCAAGGAAACATCTATACACGCTTGTGCTCCACACCCTTCACGCCCTCACCCTAGTGTCCCGCCCCGACGCAAAGTGGTGAGACCTTCTGCCACCTTTGGAGGGTGAGCAGCCCCGGTGGGCCAGCCTATATTCCACCTTGGTTCTGAGGCCCGTCGGGGACATTAGTTGGCAGCTCCTTCATAGAGCTGTGAGCATGGGCACGTACTTGGCGCGGTTCACCCCCGTCCCAGATACTTGTCCCTTTTGTGGTGTGAGGGAAACCCTGGCGCACGTATATTTGGAGTGTGCCAGGCTGCAGCCCCTGTTCCAGCTCCTCACAAATCTCCTATTACGTTTTTGGTTGCATTTTTCCCTTCACCTTTTTATTTATGCACTCCCCATCCATGGCCTCACAAAGTCGCGGGATCTCCTAGTTTACCTCCTCCTGGCCCTGGCTAAAACGGCCATCTATAAAACCAGAGAGAGGAGGTTGGCCGATGGAGTTTCCTGTGACTGTGGGGCCGTTTTCCAATCCTCGGTCCGTTCACGTATCCGGGCAGAGTTCCTCTGGGTGGCGTCCACTGACTCCCTTGATGCTTTTGAGGAGCGGTGGGCGCTGTCCGAGGTTCTCTGCTCAGTGTCCCCATCCGGGTCCCTTTGTCTGACCCTTTGATTCCGAGAGAGAGTAAGGGACCCCAGCCCCAGCCATTGCTGCTGTGGACACCACCACCTTAGAGGGGTCCTTTCACACGTGGGTGCATGTGCCGCCCCCCCTGCATTGTCCACCCCACAGCCTGCCCCTCTTGTTGGGTGCTTTCAGAGGAGGGAATTGTTGGTGACACTCGGGCGTGGCGCCAGGTAACTCGAAGAGGTGGAAGATCACGAGAGTCGAGGAAGCCCCCGCTCTGGGCCCAGGCAAGCTTGAACACTTCCCTCCCCTGAAGCTAATGAGAAAACAATTGTGATTGGTTGCTGTGTTACACATTGCATGTGCTGCTGTTTTTACTTTGTAAGTGTGTTATGCAAATAAAAAAAACATCTTTTGCTTCAAAAAAAAAATTAATCTCCTATAGCCATCTGGCCCAACCCTGTCACATTATATAACCTAAATTGGCCTGTGATTTTTATGTAACCCCATGTAACTAAAAGCACCCAGAATTCACACCCTACACACCATTGTAATAATCTTTGTAAAAATATGCCTTGTGAGGTATCATTTGAAAATGAATAACTTGCTGGTTGTCGTGGTGTATGCACACCCTATCCCTCTTTGGGGCAGGGCAGGGTGGTGATATCACCATGGTTGATCTCCCTGGTGGCCCTCGAGGTGACTGCAGTACTGCCCAGAGGCCGGGGTTGCAACCTAATGGCCAGAGTCAATAAGGCGGCCATCAGACACAGGGCAGTACAGCCTAATGGCTAGAGTCAATATGGCGGGAAAAAGTGGGGGCTTGACGGCCCAGGTCGGGAGGCCTGGGTTACCAGACTGCACCGGGCCCTGTCCTAACAGCAATGGAGCGGTCCATTACTGAGTCAGCGGGGAATCCTACCGAAACACGCTGACATCACTTGCATGGGAGATACAACTCGCTCACCCTCCCTGGGTCCCTTCCTACCATAGTTCCAGACTCTGCTGTCCGTGGGGCATCAGGGCCTCCGAGCTTCTCAGCGTGGGTGAACCCCCAGCGCTCTTTGGGCTCCAGGCCTCCAATCCAGCTCGCAGGGTCTCTGGCTCTTGCAGGCAAGGGCTGTGGAGACTCTTCAGCTGGCGCTCCAGCCCAAAGTCCTTCTCCTCCGGCAGTCAGCCCAGAATGAGCTGGGCTGCTCCCTGAGGCAGCAGTTGGCTCATGCCCAGCATGGCCTGGGTGGGTGGGACTTCTGCCAGACATAGTGTTGGTTTAACCCTTTCTTCTTCAGTGTGGGGTATGCACACCTCGTCACACTGGTCAATAATATTATGGTGAAATGTTTGTAGCAACATTATATGTAAAGTTATGAAATCCCCCTGTATGATGATATTAGCACATGTTCAAAACCACACAGCTCTGCCTAGGCAAAGGCTGTTAAACAGGTGTTTCCTAACCAAAGGAATATGTGTTTACCTCTGTTTACATTTAAACCGAGTCCTTGAGGCAGCAGGGGAAGGAAATGTCAGGAGACCAAAGCAAAATTTGCCTCTCAGCAAACACATCCGGGAAGAAAGAACATGGAACCTCCTTCACCACCAGACTTCATGTCACTGCCTTTAATGTTTGAATAAACTTTGCTTTAAGGAGTAACCCTCAGAAGAATCCGCTTCACTAGACTGAAAAAGAAAGAGGCAGAGAACCCCAAATATATTTTTCTCCCTACTTCCAACCTCGAAAGACAAAGACACCAGCACCTTTGGTCCCCAAGAGAGATCCTGACTGAGGAAAGGGTCATTCACCATCTTGCAGGAAGACACTGGGTGAGAGAGGCCATCTTAAACAAAGGCTTGAACCAAAACTTGCTAGATTGCACTTTAGACTTTTAGATGCATGTTTTCACTTTTGATGGCTCATAACTATTTCTAACTTTATTTACTTTACTTTGCTCCTGTATTTGAATTCACTTTAAAATCCAGTCTTCTTTTTTTGTTAAACCTGTTTTATTTTTTAATCTAAACCAATCCAGTGCTGTGTTTAAACTGAACTGTTTGGTAGCTCCAGTTAAAGTAGCAAACTGTTAAATATTGACCCTTTACAGCGGCAATGGACCTTTAATATCTGAACTGTCCATGAGAAAGAAGGACAGTGCAGGGCACATGTTTGGGACAAATTTGGGCTGGGGAGTGTGGTGGGGGTCACCGTGCAAGTAGTAGCCAAGGCTAGTTGAAGCCAGAGTTTGACTGGAGTGTTGCTGTCAGGGTGCTGGGGTCAGAGTTGCTGGACCAGGACTGTAGCAATACACAGACACTCAGGGTGTGACATGCAGGCTGTTAGGCTGTTTGTGAGTTACAACAGCAAAACCTTATGAGGCACCCAAGGTTGTAGGGAAGGTGGTGACACAATCCTGCACTGGTCTGGCTTGCACCTCAGAATGTGACATCCTGATCACATATGCTAAGAATCCAATAACTCCTTGCATTCACAATTTTGGCTTGAGCAAATAGGGAAGCTGTCAAAATCAGGATCAATGACTGCTTTTACCATAGCAACAGAAAGGGAGTTACTCTCACAGGCCTGTACTGGAGTGTCCCAAAGGAAGAGGACAAGATATTGGATTGTTTTACCCTAGTAGAAATCTAGGAGGTGGCTTCATACCCTTTAGTACCTAAAAGGCATGTGTTAAGAACAAAGTGATAAGGGGTACTCCATGGTACCAGGAAAAACCAAGTAGAAAGCTGATTGGTTAAATCCTAGTTTCAGATGATGTATACAGTACCTGTTTACTTATAAACAGGTAGGGTATAAAAAGATGGCTTTATGGATGTAACTTTTGGAGCACACCTTCTGCATAAGGTGAATGTATCATCGCTGCACAAGACTGCTTCCCAGAAACTGGTAGCATATAGAACCATTTCCCTGTACCATATTATTATTGCCTTATAGCAATAAACCTGACTGACTGGTTATTTGCTCTCTTGAGTATATTTCATAATGAACCGAAGTGTGGTCAAGCAATTGATTATACAATTTATCAACAACCCCGCTGCTCTTTCAATAAGTGTAAGGCTTGCCCCAGTGTCCTTGACCAAACTTTTCCCTCCCTGTGCTGTTTGCTCTGTGCCAGTTGGTTTCCACCATCCCTCTAGACATTGCTTCATTTCAGTGATGTTACACAGCCTGTAAGCATATTTTGGAATGAAAAATGCTAAGACATCAGTGTTGTTCCTTAATCTTGACGTCACAGATGGTAGCTTCGGCAGCGATTGTGGTGGATATTCATTTCTTAACTGGAGCTTGGCACATGTGGAAAAATTAATGTGACTCTTGTGTCACATTGTTTGGAAAACAGTTGCTCTGGTCATGGTTGTGTCACTTTTGTGTTTGCTACTCTATTTGTGCGATCAGCTTTCACTGGCATGACAGTTCAGAACGCTAATTTCAAAGTCACGCATGCAAGTGAATCGGAACTTTAAATGTGCATGTGTGAGCATTCACACTGAGAGTACTTGCACACTCATCCACTTCAGGCATGTGACTGACTTGGCACATCGCACCTAAATAAAAAGCGTGGCTATTGAATACTTGCAGAGAACTGTTCACACACAAGCCGTAGAGTTGAAATATTCACTCAAACATTTTTGAATAAATGAACAACTAAACTGCAATCTGCTTGCCGTTATTTCTTGAGACGAAAAAGCTAAATCCATTTTCTAAATGAGATGCTGTGAATTATTCACTCAGCGTTATTAATATTATAAAACAGGAGAAGAGAGATACAGGCATTACATATTATAACTGGCACAAAGTCACACTGAGAACTGAACAGTGTTGCCCAAAATATGTTCCACCTGAGCAGAACAAAGGGGAGGGGAAGCCAGGATTCAATTTCTGGAATATCACTCTTTCTTCTATAGTTAGCATTATGCCCCCTCTTTGTATTCCAAAACCCAGTGTCTGTGTAAGCTAGCATGCACAGAATGAAAAAATCCAGTCCTCCTGCCATCTGCTCTCCTGCATAAATAATTAGCAGAGGAAGCAATCGCAGCTCAGAGAGACAAGCTGAAGGAGGCCTCTAGAAAGAAAAACTCCCAACAAAATAAGTGGCAGGGAAGCGTGGGCAAGGATGGATTATCCACCCACCCAGGAAACTACAGCAGATGAATGAGACAGCTTGCCTCATTGGGGTGAGGTGGGGAGGGGTTGGGTGGAGAGCATAAAATGCAGATTCCAGTTATGCTGTCCCTGCAAATGGACTTGGCCAAAAAGTTCCATAAGGCCTAGCCGAATTTTTGAAAAGATTTTTTTTGTTTTGTTTTTGTTTTTAGGGGATTGTGCCAACCCCTGGGTTTTATGTGACACCTAGAGGTGCTCTAAAACCAAAAAGTTCTATTTTGGTTGTGGCCTTTAGGATTTCTTTTGACATTAAACTTCTCTAGGAGAGCCCTGTTCCTCCACTCTGCGCTGTTACTTCACTTATTCACAGGCCCCACTCCTAATCAGTCGGTACATCCTCTGTTGCAATTATGAACTATCAAGTTATCTCTCAGCGAGAGGCTTCCACACTCCAAGACATCAGGAACCATACACTCAAGCCAGGCTTGATAAAACAATGCTTTCCCTCTCTAATATCAACCCATTCAAAGCCGGAAGTGCTAGAAGCACTGAAGGAAATCTGAATCACTCCCTGCAACTCAGGTTCTTGTACTTCTTGGCTAGTGGAAAAGTCTAGAAAGCACCTGGAACTCCTATGAACTATGGCGTCAGCGTCGGCGTCATCTCCTTCAAGAAGAAAAATCTACCACCCAGCCTAGAGAATACCATCAGCTTCCCAACCCTTAAACCATCCCTCAATAAAATTGGCCACTGTATCTACCACCTGCTATCTACTCTGTGGCAGAACCAGCTAAATAAGAAGTTCACCAGAGTTAATTTCAAATTCCACCTAGATCCAATATCCTGGATTCTTCCCAGACAGGCTTCAAGACAGGACATGGAGGAGAAATGGCGCTGATTTATCTCCTCTTGGCTGTAGTCAGTGGTCATGCGTCCAAACTCATTGCATCTCATCTGCAGCACAGGAGACAAAGTGAGTGAGGTAATATCCTACCTTGTCTCTCTAATATCTTGGGACTGGCATGGCTACAACTGCACTGCTTACAGCACTGGAGACCACTGACTATGGAATAGTGTCCTGTGACCTCACATGTGGAAGGGGATAGCAGATGCAAGGCAGTGAAAAATCAGGCCCTCTGCCCATAAGGTCAGTGGCAATGGAGGGTTACTTTCTAGCAGCCAGACACTGCAGGAGGAGGAAGAACACCAAGGAGCTGCATGCCCCTCCCCACAAGATGCAATCACCAGCTGCTTTCCCTCAACATGGGGAGTGACAGAGCGGCTACGCTGCTTCCATCCCGGCTGCGCAGGCATGCACACGCACATTTTATAACATTTTTTTAAAAATCAAACTTTTTTCCCCTATTTTCTTTTCCTCCCAGCAGCAAAGATTGAAAGGACTTCTTAGCCCTGTCATTCATGGTTTCCACAGCTATTTCCCATTAAACTTTTCCCCTTCAGAGCATGGAAATAGAAATCCTACCCGAGGGAAAACAGCTTCATATTTTTACCTTTTTAGCAAAATCTCCCACTGCTCCAGTTCTAGTTCAGTTGTGAGACACGCATATACCCCCAGCACCAGTGCCACTATTCTGAGTACAGGCCTCTCCATGAGGGTTAATATAGTCCTTGCTTTATTTTGCCCTTCCTTTTTACCTACTCACTACCACTGAGTGAGTAGGGCGTGGAGTTATTTATTCTGAGGAAAGGTCTCCATAAATTACTCATTTCCCCCCCCGCACCGAGATCTATTCCCTTCCGTGTATCATAGAAATGTAGGGTTAGAAGGGACCGTAGGGTTAGAAACGTAGGGTTAGACGGGCATCTTATCAATGACAGCAGCGTTCCTCCTGGTCTAATCACTTAGAGGCCTTGGGGCTGACTTGTGCATCACAACTAATTAATGCATCAACTTTCTCCCTTCCCCTCCCACCCCCCCGACTTTGCCCCTGTGGTTCCTGCTGATATTTTAACCATCACTTTGTGCAGTAATGAGTATTCCAATAAAATGAATTCCTGGGTTTCTTTTCTGCTTAATTAATGCAGGAAATCTTTGATGTTCAAAGAGGTTCTGCGTCTGTCAGATTTCACACATTGCTGTAACTGGATCTTGAAATACTGTAAACAAACACGAGTCCTCCATCCAAATAAAACAAAAGGTAACACAGCGGAGTGGGATAATTCTACCCTTGTGCCGCTGTCCCTTCTGGCAGAGCTGGAGAACCTGTGTTCTGGAGATGACGTTCCTGACTTCCTGTTCTGTTTCCACCTCCTGAATAAGATGTGCGTCTGTAAGCCTAGAGCATCACCCCTGGACAGGTGCTGTCTCCTCCTGTGCTCTGCCTACATCCACTGGGATTTTTTTGTCCACTTCATGTAGACTCCAAACAAAAGACTTATTTTCCTTCATTCCCTGGAGCTGAAGGTTTTTTCCCTTCCACAAGTGAAGGCCCATCTGAGGGACACAGCCTGGGACAGCTTCTCTCTCTCTCTCTCTCTCTCCAGTGACCAGCAGTCCTTTTACTTTTACTACAATCACTTGGAAGCTTTCCTTTTACTACAATCACTTGGAAGCTTAGAAGGCTCACTAGCATGTCTCCACTCATTAAATGTAGAGGATTTATCCCCCACAGTGCTTCCTGCTGTTCTTTGAGCTTTCACTTCCTATAATTTCAGTAAGGAAACCTTGGGTTTCTTTCTTCCTTCCTTAATTAATACAAGAGGACAGGGTTTCTCAGCAAGGTTCTACATCAGTTGGATTTCACACATTGCTTAGTTTGTGTAAACAGATCCACTAAAAAACATATGAAGAAGCCCCAGTCCAAATATTTCATTGCAGTTTTCTTAAAAAAACGTACTGATTGTCTGCTCTGGGCACAAGGCTGGAAAATGTTGACTCTTTCTAACTTTGTGACCTTCATTAATGAAGGGCCTATATTGTTTCCTACCACTAAGAGCTAGAAGGGGAGAGATTTGTGCAACAATGCTCACAGTAAGAGGAGCAGGTGTTATTGCCTGACCCATAGTCTCAGAATTCTGGTCCTCCTCTATTAGGTCATGGCCTGTTCCTCTGCTGGAGTTTATGTTTCCTGTTTAGAAAGTGTGAGGCAATGAACTTCAAAGATCCAGGTGGAACCAGAGAAGGGGAAACTGACATGTGGGGAGAACTGAATTTAAGAGAAGTGCTTGAAGGCTTCTGAGCAGGCTACAGAAGACCTGAATCCTTCAGTTATGGACAGGAGAGGAGAGCAGTAGGAAGAATGGGAGAGGAAGAGACATACATAAGAGATGAGGGAACCTAGAGACAAAAGAAAAGAGAGCAAGAGTCCATCCCATCAAATAGTATTTTGTCACTCAGACTGTAGCTGCTGCCTTCAGAAGGCCTGATTCAAGCAGTGGAACGTGCTGGAGCAATAGCAAGGAGACAAAGCACCTGACTTCAGGTAGAAAAATAAATACAGATTCAAATATAACCAAAAGGGGAGCCTCCTCCCAGAAACTTGTGGCTCAGACCCAACTTTCACATGTTTTTTGAGGGGATCATGACATTGCATCATACTATACTTTGATACACATGATATCAAGGTGCAGCATGATGTGATTATTTATTTTTTCCTCAGTCATAACAAATAGGTGGAAGTCCATCACATTTGTTTGAATGTCAGATGTACCTGAAATTCAAAATCTAAAGGAGGGAGTGTGGATGGCTGAGACAAGTGGTAGTGAAATCTTTGTCATTAGCTGGAATCCAGCCTGGGTCAGTGGTGGCCAACAATGCTAGTTACAATTGACTGATTGCTCTGTGAAATGAGTTAGAATAATAGAAATTTCAGATGAAAAAGATCCGCTAGGTCATCTAGCCCATCCTTGTGACCAGTGTTCCCGATGTTATATTTCCTAGTGCTTTGTTCAGTCAGTCTACTCCTAAAATTCTAAGCATCCACGCCTTCCTTTAGGAAGCCATTACAAAATTCAGTAGAAATTGCCTATATTTTCCACTGTGAATTTAATCTCATTACTTCTAATTATACATCCCTCTCCTGAACCACAGTAAATAATTCCTCATCCTCTTTTGTGTTCATACCATTCAAATATTATCACATCCCCAATCAGTTACTACTCAGCAAAACTATGTGTTTAATTATTTTAATTCTTCCCAAAACTTAGTTAGTTCTGTACATAATGTTGGTACTCTTCCATGAACTCCTTTCAATTTAAAAATTTTCTGGTACTGAGGTGCCCAGAACTTACTACAGTATTCCAGGTAAGAAATCAGTCCAGGTCCCATCTACATGGCATAACCTGCTGCCACAGATGGCACTTATTGGCAGTCTTGGCAAAGACCAAGGGTTCAATGGGCTATAGACACAGACCTACCCTCTCATTGCCAGAGGTATTTCCTTCAGAGCTATGTTGAAGCATGTGCTTCAAAGGAAGAAACTGTCCTTGCGATTGCCTGAGCTGTGCCTGCTCTCTGGGTATTATAAATGGACAGCATAAGTCTTCAAAGCTGTACATCTCATAAATTTTTTATCTGCACCAGTCTCACTGAAACTGATTTGCAGTGTTATTAGAAGGTAAGAAATGTTAGGAACATGAAAAGGCCATCCAGTCCTATATATTCTTTTGGTTTGCCTATAATACTAGCGTCTCTCCAGAAATAAATTAAATGGACCTGTTCCTCCATTGCGCTATGCCCTGTGCAGTTGTTTACAACATTACAAAGCAGGTGCCAAACACCATCAAATGGGAATGTTTTAACAGCCACAGTGCACTCACTTTGTACTGGTGACTCCACATGCTCATGGTGAAAGAGAATCAGGCCCATTATCTCTTGAATTCATTTATGCTCTTTGCTTCTGTCTCTATCCCCCATAATACATTTTGAGAAAGGCTTTTAGCCAAAATGTTAGTGAGTGTTTTGGCTCTTACCAGTCAATGAGTAATTCTTAATTAAAACATGACTTTGCTGTTTATACTTTTTGTGGTTTGTTTTACTGTCTTTTATGAATGGTTTTGATTCCTATTCTCTTGGGTATTTGCATACAGTAGTTACTCACTCTCTACAGGCTATTTAAAAAGCTTCTGCAGTTAGGATAGATATGCTCTTGAAATAATTCCTTTCACCTTTGGAAACCAGGGGTCTAAATCCTAGCAAATGAAGTGTGTCTGGTGATCACATACATAGTGCTTTACACATACTGTGGCAGGTGTGGCTGTTTCCTAACACCCCCCTCTGGAGCCAGGCACAGTATTTGAAGAGGACTACATTAGTGTGACCTTGAGACCTTTAAATTTACATCCACAGCATCCACATGGGAGAGTTACAGTGCAGCACCTTGGTGCACTGCTATTCACACCCGTGTAAACTGAACTGTGGACCAGTGTAGACATGCCCTAAGTCTTGGTGGCAGACTGGTCTGAATGGGTTTTCCTTGAGGAGGAGGTATCAAAGTGCTGATGCTTCCAGCAGGAGGCAGAAAAGGCCTGATAGACCGTGTGTTGCACAAATTTATACCACGGTACTCATCTTGACTTGTGCTATCTCTTGCTAATCCAGTACCTCGCTCCTTCTCTGCAGCATCCCTTGCTATTTCAGATTCAGACTGCCAATTGTACCAGTGTGTCCTGCAATCTTGTGATGCAATCAAACCTATAATAGAGCGTGCCTCTGGACAGCAGTTGTCCAAAGTTCTGATTGGCTGGTTGGGCCTTTTTGGTGATGTCACAAACCTTGATCAGTTCTTAACTGTGCGGTAAGCGCCTCCTCACCACACAGAAAAGTATACCCCTATCTGTTGTCTCATTTTTACAAAAAGGAAACAGGCAACTCTTTTATATCTTTCTCTCATTTTCTAGTTTTTAAAACAATTTTCTAAAGCTGTAAGAGGGATGTTAAAATGTCATAAGCTTTAGCTACCAAAGTCCATAATCCCAACCCTACCCTTCAAAGTCCCACTGAGACGAGGGCACTAACAATAGGATAAAAAAGTGTAGCCACTTATCCAGCTCAGCTGCTACACATGGCTGCACTAGAGAAGTGACTGCACTGTTCTGAAACAGCTCCTGGCTTTAGGGAACTGATGTAAGAGATGTGTCAAGGCTTCTAGCTTCCATTTTCTACTAAAGAAGTATACTGGGACTATTAAACCACTGTAGTTATGTTTCCTGTTCAGATTTTGTTACTGTATGTGGAAGATGAGTCCCTCGTTTGACCATTGGACCACAAATTTCAGCAAAAAGGGCAGCCAGGCTGTGATTTGGAAAGACCACGGGCCAGGGAACTGAAAGGAGATAAAGTTACCCAACTACATTTAACTGCTGGAGAACCCGAGCAGAAACTCTCAGCTTGTGGCTGATTAAGGTAGGAAATTTGAAATTTGGACCCAGACGTCTGAATGAGGCTGTGGTGAGGAGCCTTTCAGGTCTTCGAAGAGAAACCTCATGGTCATGAAACATTCCATTGCCAACAAGGGGAAAGTTCATTGAACCAAGCAGTGATATAGGAGGAAGCAGAGGAGTGCTTCCTTTCAGCTCAGGGAGGCAGCTGGTCCCTTTTGAGGATGGGTTACTTACCTTAGCTGCAATTTATTTATAATTAAGGGGGGTTTAAGGAAAGGACAAACCTTCCCTTAAAGAGGAAAGAACTCAGGAAATAATTGGGCTATGGGGGAAAATTAGCCCTATGGGGGAAAATTAGCCCTAAAGTCCCAGGGGACTTGGAGTAAGTAGCTAGGCTGCATTGCTAGGAAGTCTCAGTTCTAAACTATATGTTTATGTTTGTTGTTGTTTAGCCTATGGGATCTGGAACACTACCTGTTTTAACTTTATGTTGAACCTTAGACACCCCCCACCCTCCCAAAAAAAGGCAGCTTCTTGGTAAAGGTGTGCTGTTTCTGCAGATAACTCACTGGCATGGTTGTGCAAGACCAAAACCAGGCCTTGTCTATGGGAACCAATTCAGCAATGATTCAATGGGAAAAACATTTATCTAGAAAGCTGAAAGACCAAGGAGTCCATTGTGTCTTTGAGAAAGAGAGAGGGATATTAGGGCTGGCTAGTGTAGGAAGATCAAGACATGCAGTTGGCCTGACTTTCTTTTTTAAAGGGGCACTGAGATTCTGTTAGGTCCAGGCCCATTTAGGCTTAAACAGGTTGAAGTGGCTTAAGAGAAGTTTCGGCATGATTTGAAAAGAGGTTCATAGGTGTGTACATTGACCTACAGATATGTGGGGATCTACTTCACTGCCTCTGTTTTGTGGATGCGACCAATTTTTAGGCTGTATTGTGTTTTGAAATAAACTTTTCCCCACATAACTGGTGGTCCTCTCTTAAAGCCTCGAGCGTAATGCATCAGTGTTCTCTTACTTTTATTCTTGATGCCTACAACACAGAAGAATTCCCTCAGGATAAGAATGGTGGGCAGGATAGACCATTCTCTGAGTTGGCTAGAAGACTCCATAAAGAGCAATGCAAGGCATTCTGTTTTTCACTTCTTTGAAGCTGAGCCTGCTGCCCTGACCCACTAAAGAACCCTAGTCTCTGTCTAAAAGCAAGATCTAAATGGTGGTCCCTGTGTGTATTGCAAACACTGAGCTGCTCCTATGTGTTAAATTCAGACATAATGCTGGGGCTGATATGAGGAGTACATCATGCTGATGACCATCGAGGGTGCTAAATTGTCAGGGTTGGTTCTGCCAAGCCCCCTTCAAACTTAGCTAGGAGAAGCAATGGTGGAGAGGCTAGTAGACGCCATGTCCATGTGGTCCCTGCCAGGCTGCCCCCTTCCTTGTGGTGCTGGGATAGCTTTCAGGGTGGATTATGCCCCTGTAAGGGGGGCACATGCACACTAGCATTATAATCTATGGGATCACCACACCAACACAGCTCCAACTTGATCCTTCCCGCACTTCCCAGTCAGTCAGGGCTGAGACGCAGTGGCTGAGACTGTGAGACACGTACTGATGCCCACACCTGGACTCCACGGCAGTTCCTGCCCAGCTATCTTTCTCATTCTCCTCATAGTCTCTACAGCTTTCGGGTGAGTCAAGCTTGTCTAGCACCAGCCCTGTATAACAGTCCATCAGTCAACACTGTTTGGGTAGCACGAAATATACCTGTGATCAGCTGCTGCCTTCTCCAGTGCTATGAATAGGGCAACATCAACAGACATGGAAGTATACAGAGTGGGTATTTGGGTATTTTGCATTATGCTTTGGTAAAGTTTGGGGGATGGTTGGTATTTCGCAGTTCTCTCTTGAAATTATCGATTTGCTGCTTCGTCAACTGACTCAGGACAGCTGAGCCTCTTGTAAGCCAGGAGCAAGTTCGGAGTCTGTGGGAGACACTGTCTATGTTCACCGTCTTAATTGCTGCTGTTGTAAAACTATGATTCACTGGGTGATGGCCCCTTCCAGCTCAAGGCCACTTTATTCCTGTGTTTTTATAGGAGGGGAAGAAAACAGAAACCCAAGCAATGTACTACTTGGCTGATTCCTCTCTCATACACTGGGGCTTTTTGTAGTTGCCAGGCAACCAGCTGAGGGAGGCAGAGTCAGTGATTGTGTAGAGGGACCTGAAGAAATGACTGAACATGTCAGCAGCAGTGTCTGAGCAGATTCTATGTAACAAGTCAGTTGACTGAATCCATGTTGGTTTTGCCTCTTTCACAGCATTCTGCCTGGGCAGTACCATTCAGCTGCAGTCTCCTCGTATAGGTGTCAGTCCTGGGCTGTTGTTTATTATTTGTATTACCAAGGTGCCTCGGAACCCCAGTCTTGGACCAGGACCCCATTGTGTTAGGTGCTGTACAAATGAGGTGAGGAGTCTCATTATTCTCTAATTTACAATGTTTTGACACCAGTGCAATTCCACTGACTTCAGTGGCATCATCCCCGAGTCTCACGGGTATAAGTGAGCTATGAATCAGGTCCAGTACGTGCATAGGACCCTTTTATAGCTTCTGACACGCGCCATGCAAATTGAGCGATGCCCCTGTGATTCAAACAAGCCAAACCAGAGTTCAGTTCAGCTCAGCATGTCCGTTCTGAAGTCTTGATGTTTGGCATGCACCAAACGGGTTCCAGCAAGGGTCAGCAAGCGCAGTAAATGCACTAACGAACCAAATACACATTCCACTAAAAAGCAGCATGCCTTTCCCAGGACAGTGCTTGTCCAGATACCAATGCCTAGAGCGTGATGCCAGTGTTAAAGTTGTCACTTGTCCTAAAAACCTAACCTTGGATGGAGAAACATACTCAATATATTTGATATTCCGGCGAACGGAGATACGTTTTTGAGCCTCTTATCACAAATCAATTTAAATTGCCTGCAACAAAACCATCATAGAACATGCTCCAGCAACTGGCACTAGTTGGCTCTGGAGTACTAACTGCTAGTTGTTGAGTGCTGATAGTATGTGCAGTGGTAAACAAAATAGAAAGATCTGGTTCTGCTACGTGTTTATAAATTGAAATGGAGAGACTAGTCAGCCATAATAAAGCTCAGTCACAAAATATGCCAAGTGACCAGATGAAGGAGCAGCAGTAATCTATGTTGAAAAGCTTCATGGAATTGTGGGAGGATGGTTTTTTTTTCCCCAGAAAGGGCTTGAATAAAGACAGTGAGATTGGTCCTTATGTAAAGGGTGTTTTGTTAAAATCTACCTGCTTTAAGTTCCTATATTGCTAAGATAGCTGAGAGATGACATAAAGTCATTTCAATTCACAAACTGGTTGTGGGAAGAAGTTATTGAAATGCACGCAGAGTAGCCTCAAAAAAGTGTGAATGGACTCTCCCTAGATTGAAAATGTGATAGTTAGATGGTATCCAAGGACTTTTATGAGGTCACATGTTGCTATGGTAATGGAATGGAAGTTTCTTGTAACAGAAGGATATCTGGGGCACAAGAATTCATGTTTTAGTCTTCTGGAGCACTGTGCATGAACACAATAGGTGTTGACCCATTTAGGAGAGAAGAGGCCATTCCCTTCCTGCTGTACCCCGGATGACACCCCAACCTGACCAGGCCAAGTGAGTCAGCTCATCCCAAGGCACTTCACAAGTGAAAATAGTTTCTTAGATCCCTACAAAGCATTCTTCCTCACCCTGGTGTGTATCAGTCCTTCTTTTCTTTTGACCCCCTCCCTCTGTCTTCTATTTCTCAATTTTACTCCTGCTGGACTTATCACCTTGGTGTCCCTACTGTTGTTACTGCTCTCCAGAAGGGGATGTGTGTGTTTGTGTGGTACTGGCAGCTGTGAGAGAGGAAGCCACAATGAGCTCAGTATGAGAAGAGTCCACGTGTTCCAGTGACCTGATCCCAACCCATCTTCTGAGTTCCCTCATTCGCACACTCATGCCTTTCTCTTTAACCTCACACTCTCCTCTGGTTCTTCCCCTCCCTATGCTCACATGAATTAGACACTCCTGTCTTAACTGCCCCACCCCACCCCAGAAAAACACACCCTTAACGTCATTTGACTGTCCAGCTACTACCTCATCTCCCCTTTATGTCTAAGCTCATTGAACACACTGTCAACAATCACTGTCTGGAGCTCCTCTCCTCCAATCTGTCTTCTTGGGACTCCACTGAATGACTCTTACCAAAGTTTTTAATGACTGGAGCTGGTCGGAAATTGTTTTTCTGTGGAAAATTTCAGTGAAAAACAAATAATCCCCCGCCCTGCTTTCAATGAAATTGTTCACAGAAATTTGGGTCTTTCTGGCCCAAAACTAGAAAGTCAAAAGATTTCAGCTGAAAACCAAAAAATTCCTCTGCTGGAAACTTTTTCAGCAAAAAGCTGAACCTGTTTGCAGAAAGCAGACTATTGTCACAAAAGTTATTTGAAAACCCAGTTTTCCACTGAAAGCAGTTTTGACAGAAAACTTTCCTACTAATGATCTCTGCCTGGCCAAAGCTCAGAACCAGTATTCCATCCTCCTCCTCAACCTGTCAGCTGCTCGTGACTGCACTGACTATGCTTTTCTTCTTTATATCTTGTTGTCCTCTTACCTTAATCACTCCTTCAGCATCGTCCTCCTCCACATCTCTTCTCCAATTTTCTGTGGGGGTTCCACAGTGCTCTGGTCTTCGTTCCTTTTTCTTCTCCCTCTGCTCCTTGTCTCTGCACAATCTCATTCACAAACACTAATTCAACTGCCATCTCAATGCTGATAACGCACAAATCTACCTCTTCTTCAGACCGGTCCTCCTGTGTAAACTGGAATCTTGACCTGTCTCTCTGACGTCTCCTTGTGTCTGTCCAGCTGGCAGCTTAAGATCAACATGGCTAAATTAGAGTTCCCAGTCTTCCCTCCTCCTATCAGAGACCTTTGGCAAGAAGTCAGGCACCTTAACTGAAATGTCTAACGTGAAAAGACACATCCATCACCACCAGGTCTCAAAGTGTAACTATTCGAGCCAGTCAGAAAAGGGGTTTAAAACTTTTGTCAAAAAAACAGGAAAACTGTGGCAGGAGGTTGGCTTTCTGATGAAAATCAATTTTTTTTTTTTAGGAAAGTTGAGACTTTCTATGGGACAAAAGGTTTTGTGGAAAATCTAATATTCTGTCCAAAAAAATGTTTTGATGGAAAACTTTTGTCCAGTCCTACTAATCATTACCTAGGTGCAGCATGCAGAAGGCACAAAGGCCAGAGTTTTGAAAGGTTCTTGGCATTGACAGGTGGGGCCAGATTTTTCAGAATTGTCCACATGTTGGTTATTGAGCTCCTCTATAAATTGGCCTCTATCGCTATGTCTACACTGCAAGCAGGGGTGTAATTTGCAGGTCATGTAGACATACCTGTGCTAGCCTTAATTTAGCTAGCTCAGGTACCAGTTACAGTGAGGATGCAGCAGCGTGGGCTGTATAAGTCCCCTCCACCCCACCCCTGCAGTCCCCTTAAGGTTTGTACTGGCATTTCTAGACCATGTTGAAGCCAGCACCGCTCTGTCTTCCGCACTATGGTTCAAAAGCTAGCTAGATGAAAGCTAACGCAGGTATGCTTATCCAGCCTACAGATTATACCTCCAGTTGCAGTGTGATGTAGCCCCCCCCCCTCCTTTTTTTTTAAAGGTCCCTAAATGAGAGTTGAACTCTTCTGAAAATTTGGCCCCACTTGTGAGTGCTGAGCACTGGAAAATCAAGCCCTGAACTCTTCTGGAAGCTTGATTTTGTGATGAAAGCAGGAGAAGATGCGGGGAAGGGTATGTCTAACAGGGAGGTTTGGATGGAGCAAGGGAGTAGGATGAAATGAGCGTAGACATAACAGCACTGTGCAGTGGCCAGAGGGGAGTGGGCAGGTCATTCTCAAGACCCCAGTCCTGCTGCCGTAGAAGTCAGTGACAAAATTCCCCTTGACTTCAGTGGGGCACCAACAAGCCCTCCAAAGAGGTGGTCTCTCCAAGGTAGGGTTAAGGCCCATGGCAGGGAACCGCAGGTACAGAAATTTTGTGCTGTGGCTGCTTGTCGTGTGCTTGCACAGTGAATAGAGAGAGCCTTTCACCCTTCCTGGCTGCCAGTCCAGCACCTTTCTCTAGGACTAAATTCACATCAGAAGTAGTAGAGAGCCTGCTTGTACTCTTCCCAACCAAAGCCCTACTCCTAATTATTAAACGCCTCATCAGGGAGGCTTTGATACTGGGAATTAACTTGAAAGGGATTTAATAACCAAGGGCCATACACATCCCTCAGCCCTCAGCAGAGCTCCTCATTGAAGTGTTTCCCTCTATGAGCATCTCCTGAATTTTGAGCAGATTTCTCCAGTAGTCATGGCAACAGCCTAAATCTCATTCCCTTTTTGTGATTTAGGCAAGCGTTATTTAAAATCTCTTAAATAAATGATGCTAAAATACTCTGAGTTTTGCGAGCAGCATTGGGCAGCTCACCATGTGGGTTAATTTAATCACTCTACAGTTCCCACTAAGTACATAATTCAAGATCTTCATTTTAGATAAAAGTCCTTGAAATCTCTGAAGGGTGTAAAGAAGAGAGAGGAATTGTCTTGGCACAAATCCTCTGAGTGAATCGTTTTTGGGGTGGGGAAAGTGGATTCTCTTTTGTCAAAAAACCAAAAACGTTGAAACCAAAACAAACGGTTTAAAACCTGTGTAAGACTTCCAATCTCGCAGCTCTCAGAGCTCATGGCAGTCAGGGGCAGCCATTCCGGAGACTTGAGGGCCCTGCTCTGCTGTGTTAAGAATTGTGACTTTCCTTCCCAAGTTGGGTCTCTTATCTTAGGGGCAGGGATTGCTGTGTAGGTAATGTGGTGGTGGCAAATGTCTTATGTCACTCAGTGGTCCCATCTAGCCTTCCTTCACCAGAAGGGAAGTGACAGTGATGGGGGGGGTCACTGAGTGTCAGAGAGAGAGAGAGACCGCTTTCTGGGAAACCTCTTCTGTGGCAGGGGTGCTGGAACAATTTTTATAAGGGGGGTGCTGATGATCAAGCCAGTCAGTGCGGCAGCATCCCTGGTGCCTCTAGTTCCAGCAGCGCTGCTCTGCGGAGTAAATATGAATGCCTGTCAGGGGTGCAGAGTCAGGAGGGTCATTCCTGGGGCCTGTGGTTAGTGATCTCATAGAACAGGGAAAAAGGGCTTCCTTATTTCACTTGTTTGGTTTCAAAGCCAATCACAGCACCAAGGTGTTATTGTTTGTATGCAGGACCTACAGTATAGTGTAGTGATAATTATTTGTTTTTCCCCTCCTTCCCAAAAATTGCCCCTGTGTTGCTGTGATCACTTATGAAAGGAAAAACCCAGAGGGCCTAATATCATAGGGGGGCTCCCGCTGCTTATCAACTTGCAGGTCGTGCAAGGTATAGCTTTTCAAATGAGTGGGGGCTTGAGGTTGAAGCAAGTTGGCTGTCGCCCTTTAGGGGAGGTTGCACTGCTCCATAGCTTTGCAACTGCAGCCTTGTCATTCACAGAGGCAGAGAAGCAGTGCTCAGTCATGCCCAAACTGCTTCCTCATATGGGGAGCGAGGGATGTGGGGGGAGAGAGAAATGTTTTTAGTTCTTGCCCTGAATCACTGGCAAAAATGAAATGATTGCTTTTGCAGGGAGAAAGCACCATTTCACCAAAGGCAAACTTCCATCTGGGGTTCAGTAATGAGAATTCACAATTTTGCACATTCATTAACCGGATGTCCAGCCCCATGTATCTCTGTGGAGGGGGGCACTCCCACCTCAGTACTGTCAGGCTGTCACTTTTATGAGAGGCAAATCCTGCCTTTCTCCCTCTCTCGCTCTCTCTCTGTTTCTGTCTCTCTGTCTGTTTCTAGTAGGGCTGAATTCTGTGCAAACATTTACTTATCTGAACTACCTTGTCTGCCTTCACAGGTGTAAATAAATATCACAAGAACACAGCACATCCCTTGAATGTCTGAACTGGCAGGACGCTGTGGTGTGACTGGTTGAATAGAAGAGCTTGCAGTGTAAAGCAATGTCTATGTTTCCATGTGTTCTGCTCCTCCTGCAGAACAGTTCTATTTTTCATAACATATTTGTATCAAGGGAAGACAGGAAGCATTTGATATTTTGCTGTATTGATTTATCTGGACAGAAATTGTCTTTAGTGCTTTACTTCTCCCCATGCAGCATGATCGTACGGCCAGTCTGGAGAGGAATATTATGTTTTGGGTTAGGGAGGGTTGCACAAGAAGAAATAGTGGAGACCAGCAGGGTGTGGGGGAATGTGGGGGGTTTACAAGTGGAGAATCCATGGTTCCCTTTCCTCTGTTTACACTGGAGGCTTTTGACTAAGAGAGTGACAAAATCTGGGTGGTTTGCCCTCCCCTTTCTCAGTGAGAGGCATAAGGGAAAAGCCTGCCGGTGGAGGCAGAAATCTCTGACATCCAAGCCTGCCCATCAGTTGTTTTACTAAATTATTCATCCTGCTCCTGTGATAATATAGTTATAAGGAGGAGCCTAATTACATTTACTAGCTGGCTTCAGCCAATAGGGTGATAAGGATCCAGGGCTATGGGATGACGACGAATCCTGCCAGTGTGCTGTGAATGTGAGGCAGAAGAAGGGACTTGCAGTTTGTGTGCAGGAGGGGAAGAGAACAAGTCAAGGGCCTCTGGATTAGCAGACTGAGGAAAGGTAAGGAAGTGAGTGGAAATGGGATTCACCTGTATAATACAGAGCCTGTCTGTGAGCTTTTTTAAAAAAATATAGCCTATGTGGACTATTTTCCTGGGGAGTTTGGGGGAGGAAGGGATTGTGTGTATGTGTGTACACACTCACACAAGACATGTATTGGTTGTCTTTGTCTATATGTACACATTGCATATGCGTTCATGTATAATATATACACACCCACACACAATGTCCCTGTGCATGTATTTGGAGGTGCTTGTGTTATATATGAATGCAGCAGTGATCTATAAAGTGTGTATATTATAAATGTAATTAGAAAAGGTGAGATACAGAAACTGCCAGATGAGCTAAAGAAATCTGGATAAACCTAGTAGTGTACAAAGCTGATTTGAGGAAAATGGGACGGCACGGATTGCCAGTCAGATATTTGAAATTAAACGGAGCAGGGATGAGACAACTGGTGTGTATTAATCTATGAAACCTGCAATGAGATGTGGGAATGAGAAAGCAAATTAGAACATTTGTCACAGCAGGTGAAGATAAACGGCGAACAGTCTGTAACTGGATTCGCTAACATGGGAAAGAAAGTGTGAATGACTAAGAAAGGCAATTATTTCTATCCACTGCTGATCTACCTGTACCTATAGGGTGGGAGAGGAGAGAAATCAGGAGAGCCTAGATGGCTGATTAGAAAGTATAAACTGATTTGACCGTCTCATAAACCTGTCGCCTAAATAACATTCTACTGAAGTGTATCCACAGACTTTAATTCTCTCTTCTAATCACATGGGATGGGGTGGGCAGCTGTCAGAGAGGGTGAGACTTTGAACTGGAACCCACAGATTCATGTTGTTTGGAATAGCAGGAGTATGCAAATTAACACAGGAACTTAGCATCAGGAACACCTTTATGTACTGTCCCCTTTTTCCTGTTATCAGGAAACTACCTAGGTCGGGTGGTAATAGTTCTGTCAAGAATGGGTTCCTTTAGGATGACCGTCACTAGGTAATGTAGTGCTAAGACATAGAGGGGTGTTTGTGATGATGATACTAAGATGCCTATTTTGTAACAGACAACATCCTTTCAACTAGTTAACAGAGGGTTGTCCCACTGTCTAAAGCCTAAATCCATTTCATTTAACGAGTTAGTCCTATATCCCAAAATATGGAACCCAAGGGCTTATCTCTCATTCTGTTTTTATTCCCCCACTTTCACTTCTCTTATTGGGCTCCACGAGGAAAGTATTTTTCCTCCCCTGCTCTCTGTAAAGTTGCAGGCCAGATAGAACAATATATCTCACTGACCATGTTTTACATCAATTGGAACTTTATAGATCCTTCAAATGAGTTCCAGGGAAAACAGAATCTCTGCTCAGAGAGCATTAGACACTGACTCTGGGGGACATGAAGTCTCCCTACAAAGAGAGCAGGAAGACAGACATAAAAGGAGACATGTATGGAATGACTGCCTTGGAACCTGGATTGATCACACTGGTTCAGTTAAAGTAAGAACTGACCTGATTCCTTGGCATTCCCTGACACCAAACCTTTTATAAGTTTAGTTCATTCGCCTCCACTCCCAGATATCTCCCCCTCTCCTGGCTTCCTCTCGGGGCCAGGAGATGGGGGAGGTCCCAACATGGCTGATATTCCATCCATAATACACCCTTTCCCCTGCTTATCTTTACATTATTCTTGTAATATGGCCTGGCTGTTCTAGAAGTCTCTGGTGTGATCTGATATTGGGGGGATAATCTTGAGTCTAATTCTCCACTGCCTTACAGCATTTACACCTGTGCACCCTGAGAACCAAAGTGGTTGTAAAACCACTCCCATGCTGATCTGGGAGCACCCCCTTTGCACAGGTGTAAATGACTTCACGTTAGATGGGACAATGTTGAATTGGGCCCCTTGTGTGATCTGAGGCACCCTGCACTGTGTTCAATGTTTGTATTCAGTGACGCAGGACCAGCTAAGAAACTGCTGAAAATAATATGCTATAGCCCCTATTTAGGACCGAATAGCACCGTCTTCACTTCATCTGAAAAAGCTAGGCTGACTCAAGTGGGTGTTTAACGTATGGGGTATTTTTGTCACTAGCTGTTCTCTTGCATGTGCACTCTGCTCCTTTTTTGTGATCCTAAGCAGAACAAAGCCACAATTGTATCTGAGTTTGAGTCCAACTTTCAAAACACCCACAACAGCCAAGTGAGCTGAGATTGAAGCAAAAGAAGTTTTGTCCGTCCCTAAATAAAACCCGCTTCAACTTGGGGACGAGAGATGCCACTGCTACAGACTGAATAGGAATAATTGAGTCTCCTACATATTGACATAATGAGATCGTCAGAGCCTCGATGCAAAGAGAGCTCACAGTTTAAAAAGCTACCTAGGCAGCTCATCCTTGTGTTTAAAAGGAGGCTCACTCTGCTTATTGTTGCTGGACTGTTGCGTGCTGCTCATAGGGAATTCAGCACATAGGGAATTCAGCGAGGGGGTGAGGGAAGTGTTCTTGGTGACACCACGGCAGTTGCAGGCTGGGATTCAGTTGCAGCATTTATCCTTGGTTGGGTGAATACATTGTTTGCTTCTGCCTCGGTGTCAGCAGTGTGGTTCAGAGGTGGGCAAAATGCCAGATTCTTCCCAGGGAAGCTAATGTCATTGTCAATTCATTGGTGGCAGAGACCATGCTTTGAAATCTGAGGTCACTCTCCCTGTTAATTGCGGAGATGATTAATTCATGCAGTGATATCATTTTCCTGGGCTGAGGTTATGAATTGTAATAATGAGGGGCATGGAGGGATACAAGCCTTTTGCTCATTTTAATGTTGTTAACATTATTACTGTGCCAGCTACTGCCTCCTCCAAACGGTGGCCTCCTGTCCCTTTGGTGGTACTGGCCTTCTTGTTAACTCTCCCCCTTGCCAAAATGGGCTCTGGTGTAATGCAGGCCAGAGGGGACTGCAGTTTGAATGTGGGTGATGAGTGAGGGGCCCTTATCTGGCCACAGTAGTTATGGGAACAATAAATTCTAATCCGTATTTCAGATTATATGTGAAACAGAGTCTCTATACACTGGGTACTTTCCCTTAATCTTGGTGTCCAGGACAAACTGTGTTCTGCCTAAAATTCCCCTTGCACTTCCATCTGGATTAAATAATTCTCCTCCTCCTTTAAAAAAAAAAAAGTGAAAAGTGGTAGTGTTGCACAATGGCCGCTGCATTCTGGCCACTGCATTCCACACCAGAGGTGGCCGCATTTCAGGGGCTGGTGAATGACCAATGTTTACTCCATCTGTAATCCTTCAGAAGTAAAGGTGCTGTAAAAAGGTCAGCTGTTGATATAGAAGCCTCATAAGGGTGTGATCTGTGTCTGAGGTAATAACTATATCCTAGGCTGAATATCTCTTTCTCTCTGCTATTGTCCTAGTATCTAAGCAAATAAACTCAGCAACTGAAAGCCAAGGCGATTTTAGTAAATAAACTCTTTTGGGTTTTGAGCTGTGGAGTTTGTTAGCCCAGGGAATGATTAGTAGCCAATAAACTGGAGTTATCTTGAAGTTATTGCAATACTGACATTCTTAATTGAAACTGTAAATAAAAGTGAAGGGAAACAATACAGAGGGCTGTCAAACTGCTCCTCCTTGCTCACTCCACATTTTTCCTGCTCCCCTCTGCTATCTCCTTTTTCACTGACATCCCTCCCCAATGGTCCGCAAGCCTCTTGTCTTATGTTTTCAAAACTGAATTGGTGGGGCGGGGGTGGGATTCCAATTTAAAGACAAATGTTGGGGCAAAATGGGTTGCTTTCCATTTAAGCAGTGTGGCAGCTTGGCTTTCTCTTCATCCTAGATTACCCTTCCTCACCACCTGCCCTTGATGTTAAAGTTGCCATTTTCCTGCTTTGCTTTATGGGAGTGGCATTTTTGTTGCTGACAAACAATTAGAAAACTCTGATTGCCATGACTCTTCTTTGGCAATTGGCTTCTTACTCAATCAGGATAGAGGTTTGCATATTTACAATACAGTTATCAAGGAATAACCATGCGGAGATTACGCAGATCCCTCCACTGTGTCTATTAATGACTGGCAGCCAGTTTGCAGAGGATTGCATATTATATAGTTAGTGAGAAATAACCACACAATGATTGTGCAACTGAGACGCCTATAACCAGAGCACAATATAACACTGCTACTATTAATAACAGATTGACAATGGCCACGAGGAGGGTGAAATATCCCCAGAAGCTGTGCTTGTAATTTAAACCCTGCTTAAAAGGAACAAACAAGAGGGTGGCCCTTGTAAATGACGTATTGCTGTGAGGTGATCTGCAGGCTTGTGTCCCAAATAAACTGCTCTGCATACGCCTGCTGATAAGGGCTAGATTCTCCATTGCTGAGAGTGAGAAGAGGAGGTTGAGGGAGGCTTTCCACTTCTTAAGGTCCTCTCTAATCTGGCTGTGGGATGCTTTGGGTGTAGATGTGCTGAAACAAAGGCAGCAAAGATAGGTGACATGGAGTCCCACTTCTCCTGGAAAGTGGGAGTGTTGCCTTGAAATGAACTCTGAAGGCAATGGCCTGTTGTTTAACAGGATTGTTTTATTTTCACCGGTAACTCTTATTATTTCTCTGTTCCACTGCCTGGTTTCATTGACTAGGCCTTTTCCCTTAGCAGAGTCCTCCTTAGAAGGTGCTCAGATACTACAGTGCTGGGGGCCGTCTGAGTGCCCAGCTCAGTTTGGAATCGATTGACTGACTGTACATTAAGTGCTGCAGTGAACAGAGGAAGCATTTACTTTATTTTTAAATGTGTCTACCAAAGCTCTTGGTTTGTACCCCTTCTCTAGGGTTGTTTAAAGTATCTGGCTAAGGGTACTGAGAGAGACTCTTAAAAATGTCACTTCTGAAAGTTATCCAGCTATTTTAAGTACCTAGAATCCCCCCATCACCACAGTATCTGAGTGCCTCACACTCTTTCATGTGTTTATTCTGAAAGCACTCCTGTGAGGTAGGGATGTGCTATTATCCCCAATGTACAGATGGGAACTGAGGCACACAGAGACTCATGGGTATGCAGACATACCCAAACTAGCTTTAATCTAGGTAACTGAGGTCCCTGAAGCAGTGAAGGTGCAGCAGCATGGGCTGGCCCCGCAAGTAAAGTTACCCAGGGTTCCAGGTGGGCTTGCACAGCCCGCACTGAAGCGCAGGCGGCCGTGGCTTTACTGCTTTACTGCCGAAGCTAGCTAGAATAAAGCTAACTCAGGTATATGTACACAAGCTGCAGTCACACCTCATGTACCCTAAGCAATGTGCCCAAGTGAGTTTGTGACAGAACAATGACAGGTTTCAGAGTAGCAGCCATGTTAGTCTGTATTCACAAAAGAAAAGGAGTACTTGTGGCACCTTAGAGACTAACCAATTGATTTGAGCATAAGCTTTCGTGAGCTACAGCTCACTTCATCGGATGCATTCAGTGGAAAATACAGTGGGGAGATTTGTATACATAGAGAACATGAAACAATGGGTGTTACCATACACATTGAAAAGAGTGTGATCACTTGAGGTGAGCTATTACCAGCAGGAGAGCGGGACGGGGCGGGGGAACCTTTTGTAGTGATGATCAAGGTGGGCCATTTCCAGGAGTTGACAAGAACGTCTGAGGAACAGTGGGGGGTGGGGGGGGTGAATAAACAAGGGGAAATAGTTTTACTTTGTGTAATAACCCATCCACTCCCAGTCTCTATTCAAGCCTAATGACAGGTTTCAGAGTAACAGCCGTGTTAGTCTGTATTCGCAAAAAGAAAAGGAGGACTTGTGGCACCATAGAGACTAACCAATTTATTTGAGCATGAGCTTTCGTGAGCTGAAGTGAGCTGTAGCTCACGAAAGCTCATGCTCAAATAAATTGGTTAGTCTCTAAGGTGCCACAAGTACTCCTTTTCTTTATTCAAGCCTAAGTTAATTGTATCCAGTTTTCAAATTAATTCCAATTCAGCAGTCTCTCCTTGGAGTCTGTTTTTGAAGTTTTTTTTGTTGAAGAATTGCAACTGTTAGGTCTGTAATCAAGTGACCAAAGAGATTGAAGTGTTCTCCAACTGGTTTTTGAATGTTATAATTCTTGACGTCTGATTTGTGTCCATTTATTCTTTTATGTAGAGACTGTCCAGTTTGACCAATGTACATGGCAGAGGGGCATTGCTGGCACATGATGGCATATATCACATTGGTAGATGTGCAGGTGAACAAGCCTCTGATAGTGTGGCTGATGTGATTAGGCCCTATGATGGTGTCCCCTGAATAGATATGTGGACACAGTTGGCAACGGGCTTTGTTTCAAGGATAGGTTCCTGGTTTAGTGATTCTGTTGTGTGGTTTGTGGTTGCTGGTGAGTATTTGCTTCAGGTTGGGGGGCTGTCTGTAAGCAAGGACTGGCCTGTCTCCCAAGATCTGTGAGAGTGATGGGTCGTCCTTCAAGATAGGTTGTAGATCCTTGATGATGCGTTGGAGAGGTTTTAGTTGGGGGCTGAAGGTGATGGCTAGTGGCGTTCTGTTACTTTCTTTGTTGGGCCTGTCCTGTAGTAGGTGACTTCTGGGTACTCTTCTGGCTATGTCAATCTGTTTCTTCACTTCAGCAGGTGGGTATTGTAGTTGTAAGAATGCTTGATAGAGATCTTGTAGGTGTTTGTCTCTGTCTGAGGGGTTGGAGCAAATGCGGTTATATCGTAGAGCTTGGCTGTAGACAATGGATTGCGTGGTGTGGTCTGGTCTGGATGAAAGCTGGAGGCATGTAGGTAGGAATAACAGTCAGTAGGTTTCCAGTGTAGGGTGGTGTTTATGTGACTATCGCTTATTAGCACCATAGTGTCCAGGAAGTGGATCTCTTGTGTGGACTGGTCCAGGCTGAGGTTGATGGTGGGATGGAAATTGTTGAAATCATGGTGGAATTCCTCAAGGTCTTCTTTTCCATGGGTCCAGATGATGAAGATGTCATCAATGTAGCGCAAGTAGAGTAGGGGTATTAGGGGACGAGAGCTGAGGAAGCGTTGTTCTAAGTCAGCCATAAAAATGTTGGCATACTGTGGGGCCATGCGGGTACCCATAGCAGTGCCGCTGATTTGAAGGTATACATTGTCCCCAACAACTCTGACATCATAATCAAAAAGGCTGACAAAGGAGGTGCTGTCGTCATCATGAGTAGGTCGTAATATGAACAGGAGGCTGCTAGGCAGCTCTCCAACACCACTTTCTACAAGCCATTACCCTCTCATCCCACTGAGGGTTACCAAAAGAAACTACACCATTTGCTCAAGAAACTCCCTGAAAAAGCAAAGAACAAATCTGCACAGACACACCCCTGGAACCCCGACCTGGAGTAATTTGTCTGCTACCCAAGATCCATAAACCTGGAAATCCTGGACGCCCCATCATCTCAGGCATTGGCACCCTGACATCAGGATTGTCTGGCTATGTAGACTCCCTCCTCAGGCCCTACGCTACCAGCACTCCCAGCTATCTTCGAGACACCACTGACTTCCTGAGGAAACTACAATCCATCGGTGATCTTCCTGAAAACACCATCCTGGCCACTATAGATGTAGAAGCCCTCTACACCAACATTCCACACAAAGATGGATTATAAGCCATCAGGAACAGTATCCCCGATAATGTCACGGCAAACCTGGTGGCTGATCTTTGTGACTTTGTCCTCACCCAGAACTGTTGCACATTTGGGGACAATGTCTACCTTCAAATCAGCGGCACTGCTATGCGGGGGGCCCCGGAGCTACTCAGGGCCCTAAGCAATTGTTTGGTTTGCTTATGCCTAGTGCGGGCTCTTTTTGCTAGTAAGTGGCAACCATCCTGTCACGCAACAGGAATATCCTTGAAAACAGAGTTACTAACTAGGCTTCACTTTGCAGTGTTTTTCCTGCCAGAGGTGCGCTGCTGCTTTAGCACTCCGTGTACTCGATGTTCAGGCAGGTGCCAAGGTTGCAGCAAGATGCCTGTTAGGCCTGTTGATTTACCAGAGGTCTGCAGTGTTACAGCTCCTTGTTCGTGAGGAACTCTCGGGAGGCTATGGCTGCCAGTGACCCCAAGGGATGGAGTCTGAAATGAAGCATTGTAACAAAAGCAAGTAGCGAGCACAAGCCAGCTGCCTCTATAGTATGACGGATATACTGCGGCATGGCAACATTCAGTATTCTGCCTTCAACAGAATTAAAATCGAGTCTTGATTTATATCAGGAAATCTGTTAGGATTCCTTCCTGGTAACCAGTTAGCCAGTAGACAATGCCTGGCAAGGACTTCTGCGCAGTCATGATCCGAGATCTAGTTTCTTAAGAAACTGGTGAATTCCCTACGTTCTGTAGCAGCATCTGATGTCTACTGGGGTGCTTGAAACGTGCTCCCATGTATCCTCCTCTTCTAGCCTGAGTCTAATGAGCTTCACAGAGTGGTAAAAGGCTGTCTTCTTCAGTCAGGCTTTTGGGTGACTATTACTTTGTTTTCTATTCCATTTTTATGTTCTGGTTAGAAGGCTGTCTTGGACCAGATAGGGTGGGTGTTGATAAAAGGCCAGACTGTTTGTTTGAGTTAGTTTTGAACCAGAAGTTATGGACTTGCTCCAGGAATCACTGGGTGAGGGTCTATAGGTTGTGTTTTGCAGGAGGTCCCTTCTGGCCTTATAGAATTAATAGATTTTATGTTCTTTATAACGGCTGTCAAGTACTTTTGTGATCGTTGAAGCTGCCTAGGAACGATCGTTATCTTGTACGATCGTGTTTTTAATGGGGACAGCTGCTTCAGTGGGATGACAAGCTATCCACCAGGATGTCTCTAGGGATTTTTCTGTATCCAATACACCGCAATATATATTGAATGCCATATTGTGTATAGGTTCCGGTCCTGCGATGGTCTACATGTGGAATGCCTATTGAGGCACCTCAACCATAATTGTTCCAACGGCTCTGGGGAGCACAGGCTGGTGTGAAAGTTCCTTCACCCTCTTATGTGGTACAGTAGGTGCACTCACATGGCAGCTCAGCTTTGTATGGCTGGTGTGGAGAGGGTTACACACACACACGACTGGGAGTTCACCATCTGTGCTAGGCTTTCACAGTCCATGCACTCCTTGAGTTCCACTTCCACATGTGGTAGGGCCTCCATAGGAGCTTAAGGGGGAAGGATCCCTGCTGCATACCCAGACTTCTCACCCACACAGGGTTAACCATAATCTGTCCTAAAGAAATTAACCCCGTGCATACAGAAAGGATGATTGCATAGATCAGCTTTGAAGCCAGACTCTTTATGCATTGACTAATTTGTCATTTGAGTTGGGCACACAGATTATGATGTAGTCTTTTGTTTTCAAAACAATACCGTTTTTCGGTTTCAGATATCTTCTGGTTATTGTATACTAAACTTAGCTTCCTCATTATTTTGAAATACATTACATACTTATCGCATATAGTGGAATAATTCTGGGTTTATTTTTTTTTACATTTATTTATCTAGGTTTTTCTATCGAGTTAATATCCATAATAATTAATAAACTTTAATGAATTTAGCCTCACAAAACCCCTTTTAAGGTACAAAAGCATCATTATTCATATTTACAGATGGAGAAACTGAGGCACAGAGAGGTTAAATGACTTACCCAAGGTCACACCGGATGTCTGTAGCAAAGCAGGGAATTTTCAGTCTCGTGACTTAATCTCAAGATCATCCTTCCCAAAGTATAATTCTGAATTATATATGAATGTATTATACTCTGCAAAATTTTCACTGCCATACTACAACATGTAATAGGATAAATTCTGCTCTCTGTAGCACCAGTAGGAACCTATGGAAATTGATGTGGCTGCATAGGTGTAAGTGAGGGCAGAATTTGGCCCATTGTATATAGAGAGAGAGGTCAGATTCTCTCAATAGATAAAAACAGGAGAGTGCCTATAGCTCGAGTTAATTGCTAAATAGAATTTGGTTGGTCTTAGTTAACTCTCCGTTGTCCCATGCCACCCTTTTAGAGACTTGAAAAAACAAATTACATTTATCTTGGTTTCTCTTCTGTACTTTTCTGCTTGGGAGTGAAAGCGAGGGTCTGAGAATATAATGCAGATTATTAAAAGACGGCCAACTGCAGCATGCACAGGGTTAGTGCACTAGCCTTTTCAATTCTGGAGGCTTGGGTTTAAATTCTGGAGGAGAGATGAAAACAAAGACAATGAAGCAAGAAGGAATACCTAGTTTTAGCTCATCAGCCAGGTTTTTATAAGGCGTCCTTTCTATATGCAGTCATACACATCTCTTTCCTTCAAAAGACACCCTCAAACTGAGTATAAGTGGCAGTCAGCAGGTATGCTTTTAGGCCCCTTGAGCTGCTCTACTCACCTCTGACCAAATGATAATAGTCCCTTATAGTACGAAGAATACCTAGCACTTATTAGTAATGTAATCATAACCTGTGTAGAATTAACTACTGTGTTCACTATCTGATAATATATCAGCCCTGTTGGCCAGCCAGGGAAGTGGAAAGGGCTGTCTCTTCATCTCAGCGTCATACGGGTAACCCCATTTCTACATTCCTAAGATCTGTTTCAGAGTAGCAACCGTGTTAGTATTCGCAAAAAGAAAAGGAGTACTTGTGGCACCTTAGCGACAAATACATTAATTTGAGCATAAGCTTTCGTGAGCTACAGCTCGCTTCATTGGATGCATCACTAGTACTCCTTTTCTAATTCCTAAAAACTGTAACATTAGGGTTCTGAATCTCATGCTATTTGTAATTGGCTATGCGTACACTATCTGTGCATATACCCAGCAAGAATCAGTTGTAACACATGTGGCTTGAATCCCTCCTACAGTAGCCTGCTCTGACAGACTGATTGCGGAATAGAGGTTTTTCATGCTTTTAATTCCTTTTATCTACCCCTTTCACTTCTTCCCAGTCCTGGGAGAGAAGATGTGAATGTGTACTTGGGAGGGTGGATAGTGACATAGCTTTACTTGTGGCTCAAGACTTTACATTTGCATTTAACTGGTTTCTGGCTCAAATGTCTGAGTTTTCCCTCTACATAAGAATGGCCATACTGGGTCAGAACAAAGGTCCATCTAGCTCAGTATTCCGTCTCCCGACAGTAGCCGATGCTAGGTGCTTCAGAATGAATGAACAGAACAGGTAATCGTCAAGTGAACTATTCCATGTTACCCATTTCCCTGCTTCTGGCAAACAGAGGCTAGGGACACCATCTGCTCATCCTGGCGAATAGCCATTGATGGACCTATCCTCCATGAATTTATGTAGTTCTTTTTTGAACCCTGTTATAGTCTTAGTCTTCACAACATCCTCTGGCAAGGAGTTCCACAGGTTGACTGTGCGTTGTGTGAAGAAATACTTCTTTTTGTTTGTTTTAAACCTGCTGCCTATTCATTTCATTTGGTGACTCCTAGTTCTTGTGTTATCAGAAGGAGTAAATAAAACTTCCTTATTTACTTTCTCCACATTCATCATGATTTATAGACCTCTATCATATCACCCCTTAGTTGTCTCTTTTCCAAGCTGCAAAGTCCCAGTCTTTTAAATCTCTTAATATATATTCCCTAAAGTGGCCAGATGTTCACCATTCCCCAAAAGTCTCTGTGGCTGGGCTTTAAAAAGGACTGGCTAATTTTGTGACTCTTAATGAACTAAGCTATTGATTATGGGATACCTAGATTTCGTGCTTGAGGGGGTCAGATGATTGATGATAATTCTAAGCACTTGTAAGTGCTATATGCTGCAACACTTTGAACATCCAAAGTGCTGCAGCTGTACAAACATTAACTAATCCTTATAATACCCCTATCCATTAGCTAGAGTGTTACTTTCCTCATCTCTAAATGGAGAAATTGAGACACCGATATTAATTGACCTTTTCCAAAGCCATACGTTAGAACTCAGGAGTTCCTGGCTTCCAGCTCTGTGCTTAGTCCACTACCTCTTGTGATTGCCTGTGTGCCAAGTTTTCCCTCCCTTCCTGATGCACGCAGTTGGTTAGGTGCATTAAATTTTAGATGCTTTTAGACTAGAGGTCAGAGATGATTCCACAGGACACCTCCACTGTCCAAGGTGGATGCAGTAATAGAATACAGAACAGAAGCCATGAAGGAAAACAGTTTGGTAAAGGGCATTAACTCTTCACAGTTAGAGGCATAATTTACCTTTATGTTTTCAAAGCATACTGCCAGATTTGCACAGCAAAATCACAGCAATGTTACCCCTTTGTGAGTACAAGTCTCCTAACAATTGACCAGAGCTCAAGAGTGACCTGACTTCTTAAATAGCTTTCAAGCATAGCTGACTGTCCTGCATACGCAGCTGGTGACTGATTCTTTTGGTTTGTGCTTCCAACCTGAATTATGATCTTGCAGCATCTCGCTGGCACTTGCAGAGTTGCTGTTGAAAGGCAGCCTAAGGCTTCACGGCACAAAGACATCTGGCAGCATCCCAGATTTAAAAGTCTGTATGTGCAACTGATGGGCTGACATGATTTTAACCCCTTCCGTGTAATGAACAGAACAAACTGATATAAGATCTGAGGATACAGCTGCTTGATCTGACTTCCTTCTCTCACTTTCCCCTAACAATACCTGTCACATGGAGTTCTTTGCAGATCCAGGAGAGGGGACTGTCAGTTCTGGGGTCTGGAAATGGAACCAAAGCATGTTTGTGCTTGCGTGTGTGTGCGCACATTCATTTCAATGAAAGGATATGATGGCCGGGGAGCAGAGCAGCCATGGGCAGGGCCACACAAGGCTTTGTGTATGTACATGTGATTGACAGGAGTCTCCCTAAAAAATAAAGAGTCAGATGCAAAAAACTTTGCACAAAATTTGGGCTAGTTATTGTGAAAGGGTGGTCTGCCACCAAGGACAGGAGTGCCTCATAGTCAGGCCACCCTGCCACCTGGCATAGCCCTTTAAGGCCGTGGTTCTCAACCAGGGGTATGCATATCCCTGGGGTACACAGAGGTCTTCCAGGAGGTACATCAACTCATCTAGCTATTTGCCTAGTTTTACAACAGGCTATATAGAAAGCACAGGCGAAGTCAGTACAAACTAAAATGTCATACAGACAATGACTGGTTTATATTGCACTATATACTGTACACTGAAGTGTAAGTACAATATTTATATTCCAGTCGATTTATTTTATAGTTATACTGTAAAAATGAGAAAGTGAGCCATTTTTCAGTAATAGTGGCTGTTACACTTTTATATTTTTATGTCTGATTTTGTAAGCAAGTAGTTTTTATGTGAGGTGAAACTTAGAGTATGCAAGACAAATCAGACTCCTCAAAGGGGTACAGTAGTCTGGAAAGGTTGAGAGCCACTGAGCTACAGGGTTCAGAAGGGAATAACAGATAAATATAGAAACCTTAAAGGTCTTGGAAATAAATGGTGCTTAGGGAAGGAAACTGGACGCTGCACTTTAAGGTCCTGAAACCTTACAGACAAGGCAGGACAAGGTCCCCTCTCACCCAACCAACTGGAAGTTGGAGTTGGGTGAAGGAGGAGTTGGGAGCAGCATAAAGGATATCTCCTTCCCCATAGCAGATAGGCACCGGCAGGAGGAGGCTGCCTACACCAGCTGAACCTCCAGAGTAGGAGGCTAATTGGGAAGGGTGCTCAGCTGAAGGGAATTGGCAAAAGCTTTGCACCTGACTTTAATCACAACCCTAGCCCCAGGAAAAGGGCTGGGGAGGGAATGACTGCTTGAAGGAGGGGAAGATTGATGAACCAACGGGAAAGAGGTCTGGGTAATAACCCTGGCTCCAGAGAGAGGGCAGAAGGGGAGTTTCTGCTTCATGGAGCGTAGGACCGGTTAATCTGAGCCAAAGAGGCCTGAGGCATAACCCTAGCTCCTGAGACAGGGTTGAATGGGAAACTCCTGCTCGGAGGAGGGAAAGACTGACTAGTCCCGCGTTGGAGATAGAGGAGTTACTCGCCACCACCCAGCTGCTGTGAGCAGCTAAGAGGGGTTCTGCTGTAGCTGCCTAATAAGTGGTGAGGAACCATAGATTTCAGACAGGGCTAGTAAAATCCAGAGACCCGGGGAAAGATCTTGAGAAGCCGTACAAAAGGTAGGTGCAACCCAGTGGGAATGGCAGCGAGATTGAAGGAACAGTCCTTGGCTGTCTAAACAGGGTTCCTGAGCTGGAATACAATGGAGAGGGTGGGCATGGGTTGACCTTCTGCAGACCAAGAAGAAATGTATAGACATCAGAAGGAGAGGAGGCCAAGTATTGCGGGCCCCAGACAGAGGTTGAGGGTTCAAAAGCCACTAGACTCTGAGGTTTCCTATTTGGGACCTTTCTGTTAATCTCAAAAGGATAATGGTTGGGACCTGGCCAGAGGGCTAGGCCACAGAGAATGAGAGACCGTTGTGGCACCAGAAAGACTACAGGAGGTGCTAGACTGAAAAAAGCCCTGCAACGCCACACCGAAGAGGTGAGAGGTGCAACGACAGATACCAACAGGGTCTGAACCAGACACTAATAACTAGGGTAGTTGTTTTCCTCCACACAGTGCGTTCCTTAACAGCTGCAGTGAAAGGATGCTCCTAAAACCCTCTTCATATGTGTGAGATTTGTAGACAGGCAGTCTATTATCGCTCCTAGTGAACTTAGTTGAACTTGACTTGAGATTCTCTTATCCTTGCACCAGAAGTCTACATCAGAGTGCAGTAAAATTCCCCAGGCTTCATTATTGGATTTCCCTCTCCCCGTCCTACTACCAAACAAGCCACACTGGGTACGTCTACACTGCAATAAATGACCCAAGGCACCGCCACAAGTGGCCTGGGTCAGCCGACTCAAGCTCACGGGCTATAAAACTGAGCTGCAGAAATTCAAGTTTGGGCTGAATCATGGGCTCTGGGACCTGCCTCTTCATGGGGTCTCAGAGCCCAGGCTCCAGCCTGATCCCAAATGTCTACACTGCAGTTTTATAGTCCTGCAGCCTGAGCCCCACTTGCCCGAGTCAGCTGACCTGGGCCAGGCATGAGTCTTTTATTGTGGTGTCAACTCACTGGCAATGCTAAAGCACTGCCCTGTCAGCACTTTAGCATGGCTTATGTAGTTGCAGCACAGCGCTGGGAGAGAGCTCTCACAACGCTCTAAAAACCCCACCCCCACGAGGGGAGTAGCTACCACTCTCTACACTGGCACGTTACAGCCCTGAAACTTGCAGCGCTCGGGGGGGGGGTGTTTTTTCACCCCCCTGAACGAGAAAATTGCAGCGCTGTTAAGTGCCAGCGTAGACAAGCCCTGAGTGTGCTCAGATTCCAGAGGCCTGTTCGTCTCTTGATATGTAGCAGTTAATGCTAATGGAGCTATGTCCCCATGTGTATGCCGGAATAGCAGATGCCTGCATCACAGCACGTGGAGGAAAACTTTTTCCCAGCCATCTGTCATATGCATGAGCACGTGTGTTGCATATTAGGTATGTAAAGGGGCGGTCCTCCTTCCCCAGGCTAGACAAGCTTCGAAACCTAGGATAGTCAGGTGGTCAGGAATGGTGAAAGAGTGAAGAAGGAAAGATTAGCATGTGTCAAATCTCTTGGGGAGCAAATGAGTTGTCTGTGATAACAGAATTATGGAATATAAGATCCCAGCAAAGCAAAGGAGGTCCGTGTCAACTGGAGTTGAGACTTATAGGAGAAAACTATTAAACCCTTTAGATTTTAAAATCCTTGGGAAACCGACCTTTTTTTTTTTTTTTGGTCTTGTACATGCCTATTCACTAAGTGAATTAGGAAAACAAAGGCTCAATGCATGAATTATGAGGTGAAATTCTAAGGCCTGTGTTATCTAGGAGGTCAAATTCAATGATCATAATGATCCCTACTAGTCTTAAAAATGTATCAGAATTAATGGATTTGTGCTCTTAAATCACGTAGGTGCCTATCAAAATCCCATCCAGGGTCCTTGATTAATAGTTAAGTTCAGTGTAATGTCTGAAACTAACCTGAGAATCTGTTTTAGCTCAAAAAGAAAAGGAGGACTTGTGGCACCTTAGAGACTAACAAATTTATTTGAGCATAAATGCATCCGATGAAGTGAGCTGTAGCTCACGAAAGCTTATGCTCAAATCAATTTGTTAGTCTCTAAGGTGCTACAAGTCCTCCTTTTCTTTTTGCAGATACAGACTAACACGGCTGCTACTCTGAAACCTGTTTTAGCTCGTAGCAAGAAAATAATCCCGTTTACCCCTCTTTTAAATAATTGATGTATCGTGACGGATCTAAAATACATGTGAAGTGTGGAAATGGCCTGGGGATAGAGAAAAGTATTTTACGTGTCCATCAGGGAAGAATAGCAATGAGGCCGGAAAGGCCTCTGCTGATTCCTGTGAGAACCAATGAGTCGTCAGTCCAATAGGCATCTTTTATCTGGATGAGCCCTAATGCACATTGCCAGGCTCTACATATTAAATACATCCAGCTTTTTTATTTTATTCAGATCAATGCACTTCAAAGCTGTATCTCTCTCCGTGAAGGAAGTCTCTGCTTTATTAATGCCAGGCTTGGTATCACTTTCATTCCTGTCACCATGAAATCAAGGTTTATACGCTTTCTGCAGGTGACTAAAAGACCAACAGATTGTATGAGCTGCCATCAAATCCAAGACTGGATTGAGGGGAGAAAAAAAAAAAAACAGCCTGGAGCTTTTGAACACTGCTGGGTCCCTTTTACAGCTTTGCCTATTAAATTTACGGAATGCTGATTTGCATAAACTTCCCAGTTTGCACTGCTGCCGCCTGCTTTCCTTTGATCTGGTGTGGGGGAGTGCCCTCAGCACACATACAAGTATTAGTCTTAACGGGAGCGTTCGTGTCAATATTGCAAAGCAAGCCTTGGGTTTGCAAAGGCCCCTTTTACTCTAGGGAGATAAAGAATGGAGACAGTGTGCCAGTTCCACAGACCCTTAATATGGAGATGTCTCTGTATTTTCCAAGGATTAACACTGGATTTCTTTGCCCAGCATTGCTGGCTCTCATTGAGCTGTCTCTGGCTTTGCTGATAAGCAGGTTATGATGTGGAAAACCAGCAGTGCCACAGAAGATCTTCCTAACGAATGGACTATAGAGCTCCCAGTGATGCTACCTCTCGCAATTTTATTACGAGTCTCATGATGTTCTGTGCATGTTCTGAAAGCCCCAGCTCCTGTAACTGAGTGATTACGTAACAACCTCAGATTTCATTTTTAAAAAAGTTTCTAGTCTTCGCAAAAAGAAAAGGAGGACTTGTGGCACCTTAGAGACTAACCAATTTATTTGAGCATAAGCTTTCGTGAAGTGAGCTGTTCACGAAAGCTTATGCTCAAATAAATTGGTTAGTCCCTAAGGTGCCACAAGTCTTCCTTTTCTTTTTGCGAATACAGACTAACATGGCTGCTACTCTGAAACCTTTCTAGTCTTCATGGCTGAGGAGAGAATCTTGGAAATGTAATCCCCTGTGAACCCAAAGGGCTCCGAAACCAGAAGGCAAATAAGAAATAAATTTGGATTCTTTGTCTTAAAAAGTAGGCATTTTTAAAAAAATCTCATGATTTTGATTTTGAGCCCTGACTCATGATTTTTGAAACTCAGGGTTGGTAATACTAGTCACCTGATAGTAATTGCTGGACTCCCAAATGTGTCTTTCTCTATTCCTTCGAAAAGTGGAAAGGCCACATTCTGTACTCTTCCATGGAAATTCACTTCTGATTTGTATCAGTCTTACAGAGCACAGAACTGGGCCCATTTGGCTGTTTCAAATGTGAATCTATGTTCAACGCTCTGCACTCTGAAAGATGTGTGGTGTATTAATAGATGCGGTACCATGAGGGTTGCCAGACAAAGAGCACCACCCCTTTGTGGCAGACCTATGCAAGTGACTCTCTTGATCTCAGATGCAAGGAGGCTGAGGTCCATTGTTTCCTGATCTGAACATTGCTCACTTGAAGTCGTTAGGAGCAGGGTCCTGGATGCAGTCTGACATGAGTCTGCCAGTTCAGTGCCTCCTGCTGGCATACATAAAAGGCTCAGGGGAACTCTTAACTCACTTAGCAGAAATCAGCCAACCTGCTTCTGTTTCCTCTGGGCTCCAGCTCACCCATAGGGATAGTAAAAGGTGTAAGTGAACATGTTTGTTTTGTTTTGTTTTTAAACACATGTCAAAGTTTAAAGATGGCTTGGATTTTTGCTGCTAAATTATGGAGAAATGGCCTGAGGCAGTTCAGTGCCCAACTCCCTCTGAAATGCTCTGGGAGTTGGTTGCTTAATTCCCTTAATATCCTTTGTAAAAACTAGCCAAAATTTAACTCGATAATAAAGATAATCTGCATCTTTGCATTATATTCTAATTTCATTAGCCCCTTTCTGCTATAATCTTCAATGTCAGCGCATGCAGTTGTTCCTGTTGCCTCTGTTTTTGTTTCCTTCTGTATCTCTGTATATGGCTGGGTGTTCCTGGGTCCTCTTGCTGTCTTTGAGTTTGCCTGATTTTTTCCCCCTTCTGATTTCTTACTCTTTCTCTTTGTTCTTCATTTTTCGCTTTCTTTCCCAGAGAGCAAAATTATTTCCAGGGGTGGGAGGCAGGGGTGTTTTTTGTTTGTTGTTTCAATCTTGGAACTTTCATTCATTTATTTGTAGAGGTTCTCTGCATTTTCCCCTGTAACTTTTGCCCTCAAAGGCCCTGAATTGCAGAGGTCCTCTTACCAACTGAGGAAACACAGTTCTTGACACAGTTCTGTTTTGAACACCAGCGAGAGAGGGTTGGTCAAGAATGAGCTGAAGAGCTCCCGAAACCCTTCTTTCCCTGTCGGCTCCAGATCCCCTTGCATTTCCACTAGTCTCTTGAGCTGCTCCAGTTTTGTGAGTTGTTTGGGGCTTGTCTTCACTTCCACGCTACATCAGTGCAGCTGTGCCAGTGTAGCACGTCTGGTGAAGACGCACTATGTCGATGGGAGAGCACTCTCCTATCGATGTAATTACTCCACCTCAATGAGAGGCATAAGCTATGTCAGCGGGAGTGTGTCTCCCACCAACATAGTGTGGTGTTGACACACTTTGTCGATGTAACTTATGTGGCTCGGGGTGTGTTTTTCACACCCTTGAGCAAAGTAAGTTACATTGACTTTAACAATAGTGTAGACCAATGGTTCTCAACCAGGGGTATGTGTACCCCTGGGGGTACGCAGAGGTCTTCCAGGGGGTACATCAACTCATCTAGATATTTGCCTAGTTTTACAACAGGCTACATAGCATAGTCAGTACAAACTAAAATTCCATGTAGACAATAACTTGTTTATACTGCTCTATGTACTATACACTGAAATGTAAGTACAATATTTATATTCCAATTGATTTATTTTATAGTTCTATGGTAAAAATGAGAAAGTGAGCAATTTTTCAGTAATACTGTGCTGTGACATTTATATCTGATTTTGTAAGCAAGTTGTTTTTAAGTGAGGTGAAACTTGGGGGTACACAAGACAAATCAGACTCCTGAAAGGGATACAGTGGTCTGGAAAAGTTGAGAGCCACTGGTGTAGACAAGTCTCTGACTCTTTCCTTTGGTTTTCAGCCTTTCACATAAGGGGAGGAAGTTCCGTCTAGAGGTTAAAACATAGGATGGTGACTGAGGAGAGCTAGATTATACTCCTATCTTTGCCCCTGTTTTCTTCTTTGTAAAGTGAGGGTGATAGCTTCACAACATTCCTGTGAGATAAATTCATTCATGTGTGCAAAGTGTTTTGGGACCTGCAGATGGAAGTCTGTCCAGAACTGAGGTTTGAATCTTTGCCATTCTGACCTCTGGACTTCTGTAGGGCATTCTCTGTGTCAAACCTGTCCTAGCCATAATTGTCAAGCTTTTTACAGCTCCATACCCTAACCCTGCCACTGTTTGGGGGAAGGGGTGTTGATCATAAGCTTAAATTTGTGGTTGTATGCAAATTATTTGCAAATATGCAAATAATCTCACTAAATAATTTACATAATATGACCAACACATTGATCCTGACTGTTTAGCTCATAGAATATTTGGACCCTGGATATTGTTCCCCCTCCTGCTGAATGCAATCAGTGGAGTTACACAAAGACCAAATGGGGCTTGTGAACTCTTCATGGATGTTGCACGTTGACTTCAGCTGAGGTTGTGGTTAGGAGCTGCAGGATGTGTTGGCCCAGTGAAAATGAAGCCCCTGTTCTGATGTACATGTCTGTAGAGCTAAAGAACAAAGGCGCGTACGTACAGGGTGGGTGTAATGCAGAATAGATTGTTTTTGATGTTTTCCGGTAAGCAGGGTGCTTGTTGGCCTTTTACTTATGTATTCAATTACTGATCTTTCTTTCATCTTAGATAAACCCTTCTCTGTAGCTGGACTAGTGGTAATCAATATATTGGTATGGCAGAGCTACAATTACCTTAATTTAAAAAAATGGATTTCAATTACTTTGTTAATTACGCTAACCTAAGGCTGATGAAAATATCCCCTCACGGTACACTCTTTTCCTAAGGGTTTCGTAAAGAAACGAGCACACCTTTTGTCATTTCCCCCACACACACACTTTTACAGATGGAGTTGGAGGTCAAATCCTTCCTGAATTTCTAGAGCCTTGGTCAGCAACCTTCCTGCCACAGTGGGGTTATCTTCCTTTGGAATTTATCAACAATACATTGATTTTGGAGGGTTCAGTCAGTGGCACAGAGGCAGCCCCAGAGCACCGTCTCCACAGAACTCCAAGCCCACACCAGTCCATGGAGAAGGAGACGAGTAAATGAGTCCAATCTATGTCTTCCATGTGGCAGTACAGAATAACTAATTTCTATTCCTTTTCCTGGCTTTCCAGTGCCAGTATGCACCACTGCATCTCTGTTCCTGGATGACACACGCTTTCTGTAGTGTAGGATACTTGTATTTATTATTTTAAATTATTTCACTCTGTTTTGATATTTCCTGTAGTTGATCCATACAGATTAGTTAATATTACTTTGTCCCTTGCTTAGAAGATGTCAGGCTTGTAGAGGAGATAAGAACTATACAAGCACCAAGTAGTGGGTAAAAATTTCAAATGTGGGGCTGCAAGTTTCATGGGACTTTGGTTCTTAAGTCACTTAAGTGCTTTCAAAAATTTTACTCATCATGATTATTACCAATAGCCACAGGCTCCCTCTAATGGCTGATAGCCGTAATGGCAGGAAATGAATGCTTTAGCAGTGGAACAGCGGACAACTTCCCAAAAAGCTGCACGAAAGATATAAAATGGTATATTACTGTATGCGTCACTGTTGATATTGAAGTTAGATTTCTGCTGACCCTCCACTGTTTGCCACCTGATGCCAAATACTCCAAGCAAATGTACCAAATTATGGCATTATGCTGTGATTGGACTCTGTCTATATGTGAACTGCACACCACCATAACCAACGCTAAACTTGGACCTTGGTGGTCTGCAGACAGAAACTCTGCTTAAATGTCCCTCATACTAGAATGTGGGTATCACAGAATCATAGAATATCAGGGTTGGAAGGAACCTCAGGAGGTCATCTAGTCCAACCCCCTGCTCAAAGCAGGACCAATTCCCAATTAAATCATCCCAGCCAGGGCTTTGTCAAGCCTGATCTTAAAAACTTCTAAGGAAGGAGATTCCACCACCTCCCTAGGTAACACATTCCAGTGTTTCACCACCCTCCTAGTGAAAAAGTTTTTCCTAATATCCAACCTAAACCTCCCCAGCTGCAACTGGAGACCATTACTCCTTGTTCTGTCATCTGCTACCACTGAGAACAGTCTAGATCCATCCTCTTTGGAACCCCCTTTCAGGTAGTTGAAAGCAGCTATCAAATCCCCCCTCATTCTTCTCTTCCGCAGACTAAACAATCCCAGTTCCCTCAGCCTCTCCTCATAAGTCATGTGCTCCAGCCCCCTAATAATTTTTGTTGCCCTCCGCTGGACTCTTCCCAATTTTTCCACATCCTTCTTGTAGTGTGGGGCCCAAAACTGGATAAAGTACTCCAGATGAGGCTTCACCAATGTCGAATAGAGGGGAATGATCACGTCCCTTGATCTGCTGGCAATGCCCCTACGTATACATCCCAAAATGCCATTGGCCTTCTTGGCAACAAGGGCACACTGTTGACTCATATCCAGCTTCTCGTCCACTGTAACCCCTAGGTCCTTTTCTGCAGAACTGCTGCCTAGCCATTCGGTCCCGAGTCTGTAGCGGTGCATGGGATTCTTCCGTCCTAAGTGCAGGACTCTGCACTTGTCCTTGTTGAACCTCATCAGATTTCTTTTGGCCCAATCCTCTAATTTGTCTAGGGCCCTATCCCTACCCTCCAGCGTACCTACCTCTCCTCCCAGTTTAGTGTCATATGCAAACTTGCTGAGGGTGCAATTCATACCATCCTCCAGATCCATTTATGAAGATATTGAACAAAACCGGCCTGAGGACTGACCCTTGGGGCACTCCACTTTGATACTGGCTGCCAACTAGACATAGAGCCATTGATCACAACCCGTTGAGCCCGACAATCTAGCCAACTTTCTATCCACCTTATAGTCCATTCATCCAGCCCATACTTCTTTAACTTGCTGGCAAGAATACTGTGGGAGACCATGTCAAAAGCTTTGCTAAAATCAAGGAGCAACATGTCCACTGCTTTCCCCTCATGCACAGAGCCAGTTATCTCGTCATAGAAGGCAATTAGATTAGACTTGCCCTTGGTGAATCCATGCTGACTGTTCCTGATCACTTTCCTCTTCTCTAAGTGCTTCAGAATTGATTCCTTGAGGACCTGCTCCATGATTTTTTCCAGGGACTAAGGTGAAGCTGATTGGCCTGTAGTTCCCTGGATCCTCCTTCTTCCCTTTTTTAAAGATGGGCACTACATTAGCCTTTTTCCAGTCATCTGGGACTTCCCCCGATCGCCATGAGTTTTCAAAGATAATGGCCAATGGCTCTGCAAGCACATCCGCCAACTCCTTTAGCACTCTCGGATGCAGCGCATCCGGCCCCATGGAATTGTGCTCATCCAGCTTTTCTAAATAGTCCCAAACCACTTCTTTCTCCACAGAGGCTGGTCACCTCCTCCCCATGCTGTGCTGCCCAGTGCAGTAGTCTGGGAGCTGACCTTGTTCGTGAAGACAGAGGCAAAAAAAGCATTGAGTACATTAGCTTTTTCCACATCCTCTGACACTTGGTTGCCTCCCTCATTCAGTAAGGGGCCCACACTTTTCTTGACTTTCTTCTTGTTGCTAACATACCTGAAGAAACCCTTCTTGTTACTCTTAACATCTCTTGCTAGCTGCAACTCCAGGTGGGATTTGGCCTTCCTGATTTCACTCCTGCATCCCCAAGCAATATTTGTATACTCTTCCCTGGTCATTTGTCCAATCTTCCACTTCTTGTAAGCTTCTTTTTTGTGTTCAAGATCAACAAGGATTTCACTGTTAAGCCAAGCTGGTCGCCTGCCATATTTACTATTCTTTTTACACATCGGGATGGTTTGTCCCTGTAACCTCAATAAGGATTCTTTAAAATACAGCCCGCTCTCCTGGACTCCTTTCCCCCTCATGTTATTCTCCCAGGGGATCCTGCCCATCAGTTCCCTGAGGGAGTCAAAGTCTGCTTTTCTGAAGTCGAGAGTGCATATTCTGCTGCTCTCCTTTCTTCCCTGTGTCAGGATCCTGAACTCGACCTCGACCATCTCATGGTCACTGCCTCCCAGGTTCCCATCCACTTTTGCTTCCCCTACTAATTCTTCCTGGTTTGTGAGCAGCAGGTCAAGAAGAGCTCTGCCCCTAGTTGGTTCCTCCAGCACTTGCACCAGGAAATTGTCCCCTACATTTTCCAAAAACTTCCTGTATTGTCTGTGCACCGCTGTATTGCTCTCCCAGCAGATATCAGGGTGATTGAAGACTCCCATGAGAACCAGGGCCTGCGATCTAGTAACTTCCATTAGTTGCTGGAAGAAAGCCTCGTCCACCTCATCCCCTGGTCTGGTGGTCTATAGCAGACTCCCACTACAACATCACCCTTGTTGCTCACACTTCTAAACTTAATCCAGAGACTCTCAGGTTTTTCTGCAGTTTCATGCTTGAGCTCTGAGCAGTCATACTGCTCCCTTACATACAATGCAACTTCCCCATCTTTTCTACCCTGCCTGTCCTTCCTGAACAGTTTATATCCATCCATGACAGTACTCCAGTCATGTGAGTTATCCCACCAAGTCTCTGTTATTCCAATCACATCATAATTCCTTGACTGTGCCAGGACTTCCAGTTCTCCCTGCTTGTTTCCCAGGCTTCTTGCATTTGTGTATAGGCACTTGAGATAACTTGCTGATCGTCCCTCTTTCTCAGTATGAGGCAGGAGCCCTCCCCTCTCGCGTGCTCCTGCCTCATACTGAGAAAGAGGGGCGATCAGCGAGTTATCTACATGAATGTGTCATGTACAGTAGTTATATATTTATTCCATTTCTCTTTCTGTATTATGCAGAGAAATGACATATGCACCTCCCCCAGGAGAGGCCTGTGCAATGCCCTTCTATTAAGCTACCCTTACTCTTCAAGAAAGCCTTCACTCATCATTCTGCCATTGTGGTTACCACCTGAGATAACATCTTTGCTAATACAGAGATTTGTTGTTATTATTGTGGTCAGGACAGTGGCAGTCAGAAGGTTAAGTCTGAACCATGGGGTGGAATGGTTCCATTTTACTAGATGTGAAAGCTGTGAGGCTGATCTGTAATAATTTAAGAATACTGTATGTGACCTGATTATGGTGTATGTGTGTGTGTGTGTGTGTAACTATATTAAATTACTGGAACATTTACCATATGCATATGTTGATTTAGTTCCATAGCAGGGTGGTTAGGAAATTAGCAGGAAGGCAAGATAATATTTCTCGATAAGTAACCTCCCAGTAAACAAGGCAGGGGTCATTAAGGAGCAATACTTGAGCTATTAGCTGGAAGCTCCTTCCAGTCACCAGTAAAGATACAAGGCTTATTTTGCCAAGGATGGGAACCAGAATATCAAAAGGCCACTAATTGGTTAAAAATCACCATCAAGAGAAAGGGAAAGGCAGTTGTCAGGGTCTGTTTGAAAGGAAGAGGCTTATACAGACACAGGCCCTACAGAAGGGGTCTGAAGCAGCTGGGCCTTTATAACCTTCCTGGGGACGGTAAACCTTAGTAAGATAGATGTGCACAGGCTGTTCTGTTTTTAAATCCTTTCTCGGATGCTGTGTTCCTGCTACTAAGTTCTTACCTTTAAGAATGTTATCTAGCCACTGTATTAACTGCTGGTCACATCTCCCGAAAAGAAGACTTGCAGGTGCCAAGCCCAGTTGGACCTGTAGGGAAATCACAGTTGGTACATGGCAGGGGAAGAGGGTAGCCTGAGGCCTGGTCTAAGAGTTGGAGAATTGCAGGATTCCAGGGAAATAAAGGCTTGAGGCCTAAGACCTGAGGGGTGCACACAGAGAGACTTGAGAGGAGTCCAAGGTGCTTCTATACCTGTAACTGTGACACTAGGAATGGCCCCCACTGATTCAAAAAGCCGCCATCACTTTCACTGCTCCAGACATCTGCTGTAATAAATGTCCTTGTGTTACCTGTTACTGGTATCCAAGACATAAACATGATTGACTACCATTATGTTGCTATTGAATCTTTTTTGTTTCCCTGCTCATTCCCTGCTATGCCTAGACAAGACCCAAAGTTGTATGCTGTGTTAGCAGAGAAGGGGGCCTTGCAGAGTCCCTGTGAAAATCCTATTCCCTGGCCCCAGTGTCTCCAGTTGTGAAATAGTGAAGTGATTCCACTAAGTCATGTGGCATTAGTTTGCTCTGAAATCTTGGATGCATTTTCCATAAATAACAAGACAGTTTAGTGGCTCAGAAAAAAATCCAGGTGTCTAAATTTCTCCTTGTTCATTTACCTGATTGGAGAAGATCAGCAGAGTAATACACCTTATTCCTAAAAGAAGCATTTAAATCTAGAGGACCAAGTTTGCAAAGCAGCCTCAATTTAGCCTTTTAAAAACTGTGCTTCCAATTTTGTGTATGCCCCTGAAGTGAACTAGCCAATCAGATAATGTGAGGATATCTCTAGTTAGCTACCTAATATTCATCAAGCCCAAAATCTAGATATGGGGGACACACAAAATTGCATATACAGAGCCAAGTACAGAAAAACTGAAACTGTACTTGAAAACTGGTTTTGGAGTGTCACACGAGCCTTGCTCCAGGATTTTTTTTCCCACTAATGGTTGTGTTTAGAATGTTTGCTTCTCAAAATTCAGAGTCCCTTTAACGAGCCAGCAACAAACAGGGTCTTTTTAGCCAATCCATTTGCTGAAATTCCAAAGTATCCGATATTTGTCTCAGTTCTCTTGCCTCAGAATAGACTCAGATTGCTAGCTGGAATGAAAACCATTTTTCTTCTCCATGGTGAACAATGTTGTAGAAATAGCCAAATGTATTGTGGGACTCTTTTTTTTTTCTTCTTCTTCTTCTTCTTCTTCTTCCAACTTCCTCTGAAACACTAGCTACTGGGACACTAAATCAATAGACACAGCTATTTTTAGAGCCCTGCACAGACACAAAAATTTGTATCTGCATCTGATCCACGGATATAAAGTGCATATCCACCGATTTGCAGGGCTCTAGCTATTTTAATCTTTTTGTTGTGACTGGAGGAGGAGGTGTGTACAATTCAGTAACACTTGGGGGCAGGAAAAGGCCATGAAGCCTACCTACTTCTACCCACTTGGCCAATGTGCCTTGCTAGCAAGTTGGTGTAGGATACCCTGCATATAAAGTAATAACCCTTCTCCACTTACACAAGTGTTGACTAAGCTTTAGGCCTTAGGATGTTCTTTAAAGGCTCAGTGAGTTGTTCTAATGTGAAACAATTTATCTGCATCTCACAAAAGTGTCTCTTGTTCTCCCACAGGAAAAAAGGTCTATTTGTATTTCTTCCTCAAACACGATTTCAAGGGTGACAGCATCTCTCTGGCTAAGCTATAGTGACTCCAAAAGCCCCTCTAGACTGTGGAATACAGTTATTTAGTCTCACTCGCATTGTGGAGAATTTCTCCATCCTGAGCTTCAGCAATGAATTTCCTCCGAAGGCGCCTCTCAGACAGTAGTTTTGTGGCCAACTTGCCCAATGGCTATATGATGGATCTTCAGCGTCCTGATAACTCCACTAGCTCTCCAGGTTCTCCAGCAACTGAGAGGAAGCAACAGCAGCAACCATCTCAGCCATCACCCTCTTCCTCTTCTGGAACCAATATCTTCAGTTCCATCTCCAGTGCCATGAAGCAGACCACACAAGCAGCTGCAGGACTCATGGAGCACTCGGCAAGCCCCACTCCTGTGGCTCAGAAACCCAAGATCCTTTTGGTGATTGACGATGCTCACACAGATTGGTAAGCACACACGTCTACTGGCTGCTTTAATGACAGCAGTATTACTGGGGTGTAGGAGGCTGCGTGGCTTGGGAGATCAGCAATAGGATATAGAGAAATTTGTGTCTAAGTCACTTGTCCATGTCAGTGGTGACCAAGGTCTGGTTGTTCGGTGGCCTGCACAACATGAATGTGTCGGTTTCTTCAGTTCTCAGTGTCGTTAGATGTTCGGCTGCGTGTGTGTGTGTGTGTTCTCTCTGTGTGCTGTCCCAGCTCTGCGCAGACAGCTGGCACAGCAGACCTCGAGCGAACAGCCCAATGACCACAAGATCCATTAAGGTACGAAGGCACCCAGCCAGGTTTATTGGCAGTGAAGCACGATCCTAGCTCCCTGGATCAATGTCTAGAGTTACACTAGCACATGTGTGCCCATGACAGTGGACGCAGCTCAGTCAGTGGCAGGACTTTTCATTGACCCCTCGGCTGGCCAAAGACACTCCCTCTGAGATAATCTTTATATACCAACAAGTTACATATTGCCTCTGACGTATCAGGGTGCCACCCTCTGACGTATTAGGATGCCACCCATTGCCTCGTGCATGTTGGTTTTATCAAAACATCTCTATCCATCATGCTGTCATCCTGACCTTATCTTTAGGATGGGTCAGTGTGTTCCTGTTATGTTTGGGGAATGTGCTGGTATCAAGGTGTTCTGGTACCACCTTTCTGGAATGTGTTTGCGTATATCTTCTTGTGCCTAGCACTACTTAGGAATGTGTGTTTCTGCAGTATTAGCCCTGTTCTTGCCAGATTCTGTGAGCAGGGCCTGCCTCTTGCTCACAACTTAACTTTGCTTTATATCAGCAAAGGTTTGACTACGTTAGCCCAGGCCGGAGGCCTCATACCAAGCCTCTGATACATGGGCTTATGTTTCAGGCCCTCTTCCTACTGTATTCAGAGAAAAATGTCCTTTGGCACTAATTAGCAGACTTGTTGACAGTCTCAGAAGAGATGTCTGTGCTCAGCAGACTGAATTCCTCTTTCACCCCTAGACCTGGTCTCTGCAGGCACATTGTGTAAAGGTATAAAGGCACATTGTGGTGTGGTTTGGCAGGCATGCACAACACCATTGTGTTTGCTATACCTGTTCTATAAATAAAGAGAAGACCTCTGTCTCTAGGGCTGTCAATCCAGTGCCTTTCACAACATCTACATTCACCAAAAAGTAATTAAAATAGTAAAAACAGACAGACTACTACAAGTGATAATCCCCTCCCTTGCTAATCGTGATAGCAAACAGCAAAACGTTCAGAGGTTTAGCTAAGCCTCCAAAGGATATGCTTATGCAAACATGGTTTGCTGGAAATGTTATTAGAAAGGGCTTTTTTTGTGAGATTTGCCAAGACAGAACACTTTTTCCAGAAGTCTTGGAAGACACCTGAATCCTTCCGAAATTCAGGGGAGCTGGCCTATTTGATTGGAGGACATCTCCTTGAAAGTTGGCTCATCTGCAAAGCCTGCCAGCATCCATTTTTACTGTTCTGTCCTATAAAGGTTTTTAGACCACACACATCACCATAATATCTGAGCACCATTCAGTAGTACATTAAGCTGTGTGACTACACATTTGTCCCAAGGCCCTGAGAAGCTGTGTTTTTATCACCTCCATCGCTCTCTCAGTGCCTGTCTGCCTTGGGCAAGCTGGCCAGGAGATCCAGAGGGAGGAAACCCAGAGTGTGGCCTGCTTCTTGGTACTAGCCTTCAGGAAGTCATCAAACATCTGCCACTGCCAGTCGGCCTCGGCAGCTGCCAGGGAGCTTTTCACTGCCCTCTGGTTTTGGAGACTCCCTTACAGGAGAAGAGAATATAACCCTGGGGAACACGTGAGTATTTGGGTTACCCAGATTTTGGTTATATGGGATTGTGTTGTATTTGCTCACTTCAGCCTCATCAGGAAAGTTGTAAATGGCCTTTCCTGCAATATTTAATTATCTCCCCACTACCTCCCACCCTTTATTTCCCAGCTGAAACCTGGAAGTGATGGTCAAAGATTAAATTGCTTTTGCTTTCTTGTTCTTCATTCTCCTCAGTGTCCAGCCTATCCCTGGGCACTGCAAGGGCCATTGCTGAGGGAATGGTTCCACTCTGTCAGACCAGCAACTCCAAACTCTTTTCAGAACTGGAGCTAGGTAAATAAGAACATTATCTGAGAAAGAAAGAGGGATAAAGGGGTTCTCCAACTAACCCAGGCAATCACTTCAGCAAGATAAAACAGAAGAAATGGTTGTATATTTCCAACAATGGTGGAAATTTTAAATGCCAGCGATAAAGATTGCACAAAATTCCTTCAAGATCATTTTACATTCAACTCCAGTTAAAGAAATATCTCATTACCTATGTTCCATCTAAATGGCCTCAGATAAAGAGCTTACCTCTAAAACAGGGGTGGGCAAACCTTTTGGCCTGAGGGCCACATCTGTGTGTGAAAATTGTGTGAATGTTCATGAATGCTCATGACATTGGGGGTTGGGGTGCGGCAGGGGGTGAAGGCTCCGGCTGGGGGTGTGGCTGAGGGTGAGGGGTTTGAGGTGCAGGAGGGTGCTCCGCACTGGGACTGAGGGGTTTGGAGGGTGGGAGGAGGATCAGGGCTGGAGCAGGGGGTTGGGGAATAGGAGAAGGTCGGGGTGCAGGCTCCAGATGGCGCTTACCTCAAGTAGCTCCCAGAAGCAGCGGCATGTCCCCTTCTCCAGCTCCTACACAAAGGCGTGGCCAGGGGGCTCTGCGTGCTGCCCCGTCCGCAGGAACCACCCTTGCAGCTCCCATTGGCCACAGTTCCTGGCCAATGGGAGCTGAAGAGCTGGTGCTTGAGATGTGGGCAGCATGCAGTGCAGAGCCCCCTGGCAGTCCCTCTGCATAGGGGCTGGAGAGGGGACATGCCGCTGCTTCCGGGAGCCACACGGAACCACAGCACGTGCGGAGCGAGGCAAGCCCCTAACCCTGCTTCTGGGTGGGAGCTTGAGGGCCGGATTAAAAGGTCTGATGGGCCCGACGCAGCCCACGGGCTGTAGTTTGCCCACCCATGTTCTAAAACTAGGTTTCTCTGACAGCAAAACTGTCTTTGAGTGAAATGTGTCTTTGCTCCCTAGAACCTGTCAGATTTCAATTGTGTCATGTTTCATCGACAGGTGACCATTTCAAGATTTTCCCTTAAAGCCCTGTCAAAATAAATATTGTTTGCAGTATTGTTGTAACCATGTTGGTCCAAGGATCTTAGAGAGACAAGGTGACTGAGCTAATATCTTTTATTGGACCAAACTTCTATTCATGAGGGAAACAAGCTTTTGAATTTACACAGATTTGGGGACCTGAAGAAGAGCTTTTGTGTAAGCTCAAAAGCATCTCTCTTTCACCAACAAAATATAGATTAGCTGTTCCTTGAGTCATCCTCTGGTTAAAAGTTAGAGAACTACATTCAGGTTACAATTCCCTTTTTTCCTGTTACAAAATACATAATGATTTTGATTTAAAATGCCCTCCTTGTGAGAGATCTCCCTTACTTTAATTGGTCTTTTCCTCATCTATACCATCCTTGAAAGCGGAGAGGAAAACTTGCCTGGTGGCTAAAGAACACATCTGGGAGCTGAGGCACATTGGCTTACATTCTTGGCTCTGCCACAAACTTGTTGTTTTAACTCACCCAAGGTACGTTACTTACCTTCACTGTGCCTCATTTTCCTTATCTGTAAAATGCGAATAAAAATACTGAGCTGGCTGGAGCAGAGCATGTTGCCGCTGGGCTGATGGGGAGGAGGAGGCATCTGTGGCTAAGTCTCCTTTCAGTTTCTCAGATCCTGGAGCTACCTGCAGGCTGAATCTATCTAAGGATTCTGCTAACTTGTAAGGACACTGTGGTCCAGCCCTGCTTCCCATTGTGCACCTTCGCCACCAAAAGAAGCAGGTAGTGAGGAGGCTGCTCTGGCCCCATTTCTGCCACATCCTCTGTGCTGGGTTGTTTGAGGAAGCAGGTGCCATGAAACCAATCACACTGACTTTCCCCCTGTGTCGTGGGAATCCCTAGCTGCCTGCCCCTCAGGGGCAGCTTTCTGGCTGCTTTGTGACGCTCGGGAAATACCTACACCAACCTTTTTTATTTTAGGTATATCTGTAGCCCCCATTACCCTTGTATGGGAGACCCACGACAGCCCTCTGAGATGGAGCAGGACTATCATCCCCATTATGCAGAGAGACTGTGACTTGACCAAGGTCACTCAGGAAATCTGAAGCAAAGCCCAGGTCTGCTGAGTCCTAGAGTAGCACCCTAACCACAGGACCATTCCTGAAGGGCTCAAATGCTGGCTTTACCTCTGGTCCCCTTGTTATAAATGTAAACCAAGATCTTGGGTGTAATGGCCTTCATTAGTCTCCACTTATTTCCCAGCAGACATGAGTGCATTACAGACCCATCATTAACAGCATGGCTTGTTTCTGCCTCAAAAGAGGGGATTCGTTACAAAGCAAGGAGTGCCCTCCTCTCCCTTCCTCTATCCTCCCCTTCCCAGGGTAATGGGCTTGGAGTTTGCATCAAGGTGGACGTGTAGCAACTGAGGCCAGTAACTAATACAGGATCCTTCATCCAACCTGAAACGAGAGTGAAAACGAGTGGAATTTTCCCCATGAAAACTGGCCTTTTAACATAGTAGGAAAGTCTCTGGTAGGATGGCAATTGCATCTAGTGTTTGTGCGAATCTAGCAAAACCAGGGCTTTGCTGGCTACCATTTCTATAAGAGGTGATTCTCTCCCCCCCACCCCACCCCACCCCCCCCACACACACACTCTTGGCACTGCTACCTTCTGTTTTAGCTGGTATTTTCTTACTTATTTACTACCTTGATGCACCTGCTGGTTTTTCTCAAGTGTAACAATAAACTCAATAGCTGAGTCACTGGCTTGTGCTAAACTTCCCTGCAGTATAAAGGAGACACCACCAGGGGGTAGTCCATTACCACAGCATCCATCTAGCTCTCTGTTGGACCCGTTCACATGTCTAATACACCGTGCTACCATCTGGGGCCTAGGGGCCAGTCTGCTGCTTAGTCCTAACAGTGTAATCAAAGAGGAAGGTGTGGCACTAAGCCCATATTCTTCATAGAGAGATTGTATGGCACAACTAAGATATGTTTTGTGCAAAAATGGGTCATGTGAGATATCATTGGAAAGGTTATGATTGACTAAATGTGATTATCCTATTAGTATATATGTATCATTTCTGTATCTGAAGTTAGGAATATTGACTATGTATCAATTGCAAAAGTGTTTGCACCTGGGGAACACCCACTAGACAAAATGCAATCAGTCTGGCTGCTTAGTCAATAAATCAATAGGGAGAACAATAGGTCTTTGAAGATGCTAATCTCCCACCTTCCTGAGAAGCTTCCTGCATGCTGCTTTGACACTGCAGGGTCGTGTGATCATGTCACCTGGTACTGGATACCATATTGGACTGTTGGTATTTTTCCACTAGTAGGGGGTGGGGATCAAACTGGGAAACAAAGGATTCCCGCAATATGTAAATTCTATTTTGGCTGGGGAGTGAGTTAATCAGGGTTGGTTCTTCACTGGATACACCCCCACCCCAAAGATGACTGCTCAAAACACCTAAAACTGAACTGGGGAAGAGCTGGACCAGGCTAGAAGGGAATATCTGGAATTCTAAGCTGCAAGCAAAAGAAGTTTCCACAATATTCCTCAAATGTAAGTGGGTCTTTATAAAATATAGTAAGATTTGTGCCTTGCCTGGAAGCATTTACAGTAAGAGGGCTAGCTTCTAATCTTATTCACGTGGGTGAATGAAGGCAGTAGTGTCACTCAGGATTTACACAGGTATAATTGAGATCAGAATCTGGTCCAATGACCACAACACTGAAAGACAATGTTGATTAGGCCCTATTCTGATCTCAGTTAAACTGCTGTACATTCTGAGGAACCGGTTTCTTCTTCCTAGTATCGATCTGATGAAATACCAGCTCAGACTGCCCCACCTGAGCAGCAGTGTTTGCCTTGAGAAAAGATGACTGTCTGGGGATTGTGGCTGGCCACTCTGGTTGCCTCACACATGGAACTAGTCCCAGAATCTTCGGAGTGAACAATAACCTATTGTTACCGTTTTGTTCATTTCATTTTTGAAGAGGTATCAGGTTTAAAACCTTTTCCAACCCCTCTTTGCCTGCCAAAATAGCTGACTCTGCAGCATTTTTGTGTTGATAAATGGTCCTTTCCTTCCTCCTCCCTCACGCTGGAAGAGTTAACTGGACCAGAAAACAGTCACTAGAAATAAGTAACAACAAGTGAAGAGCTATCAATCTTTTAACATGGGACTGCCACAAAACTTTCCCCCATAACCTGTGACAAACCCCATGTAATGAGGCCTCATTGTTTGCAGACAGGAAGGGTGGGAGACTGAGGAACCTGTCCACTGATTTCCCTTTTTAAAAACAAAAACACTTTCTTGTAATCCAAGAAGGTGGCAATATAGCTGGATAGGCAACTTATTTGTATTGCAGAGCACCTAGGAGCCCCAGTCATGGACCCAGATCCCATTGTGTTAGGCACTGTGCTAACACAGAACAAAAACAGTCCCTGCTGCAAAGAGCTTACAGTCTAAGTATGTTAAGTGCACTTAATTGGAAAATAGTATCATTCGTTTCTTTAAAATTCTGCTAAGTCTACTGATACTACAGCACAGCCCTGAACTTATCTCTCTTGTAGTGATGGGCTGGAGGGTATAAAGACCTGTAATGGGAATCCACACCTTCATCTGCAAACCTTTGTTAATAGCTGACACGTGGCATACCCTGGCATTTTTCAAAGGCTAAATATTTGCTCTTGAAATATTTGTGTGTCCTATATAACTCAATCCACTCTGGCAGGGATGTGGTAGCCGTAGCAAAAGAAGGGTGGATTCCATCAGAGGCAGGAAAATGACCCAACTCTCCCTTTGATATGGTGGCAAAAATTTGCACAAGAGCTTCTATTTCTCTCCAAGACGCCCTTCCAGCAGCTCCCAAAGAAGTGTATCTTTACTCTGCTTAGTGCAGTATTGGGGGATGACTCTAGTTGGGTTGCTCTGTTTTTTGACAAACTAGCCATCGTAGCCACCTGCAAAAATGAGTCTGCCAATGGATCTGCATCCACAGCAGAGAAAATGCCATTCTTTTTTTCTCACTGAGGGTCCCTGTCCTAGCCATGCACCCTATGGGTTTAGAGCTGGGCAAGCAGTCTCATTTGAGCTGGGCAAGCAGTCTGTTTGGAAGCATCTGCTGCCCTGGAAGAGATGTATTTTTAGAGACCCTGCAACCTCCATGTCAAACCTGCATTTGTTGCCAGGGCATAGAAGTTCCCTCTCTCTCACACACACACACACGCGCGCGCACGGAACATGAGGAAATGGAGTGGCAGAACTCCATGTTACTACAAATCAGCCAAATCCAGGATCATGACCTCATCCAGGAGGAAAGTGTCCCACCTCTGGCAACTTCCTTGCCCAGATCAGCGTTAAGTAAAATCCCCCCCTTGCTCGAGTGGTTTTTTCCAAAGCTGAAACAAGATTTGAGAACTGTGAATTGTTAACTCCCGTTGCCCGTGAAGTTGTACTCACTTCCCCACCCTAATGCTTTGTTTAAACAGCATACTTTGGAAATGCTCATGCATACCTTTTAAGCCCATTAATAAAGTACCATGAAAACATTGCTTTTTGTGCCAGATGTAGTAACAAGGTCCCTGCTCACTTTTATTTGCTAACTATCCCATGTCACTTTTCAGAACAATAGGTGTGTTTTGTCCTCATTCCAAGCTAATCCAATACTATCAGAATTACATGCTTTCTTGCTAAAAATGCTTCCACCCCATCAAGAATTTGTGCCATATTTCACAGGACAAAGCCATTAAGGACAATGTGAGTGTTACAAAAGTGAATTGTTGTTTTTCATTTCCCTCCATCTCTAAAGCCAGGCTGTCTTAACATAATGGCGCCAAACTCCTGGACTTGGAAGAGAAGAGAAATTATGATTTATTCATAACCGAACCCTTTCCAAGCTATCTAAAATAACACTTTTTTTGTAAAATAAGGCTTGCAGGGCTTGTCAGAGCTTGGAATAAAGTGTGGATCACATTAGGAAGAGGAAATTACCAGCTGCAGTTTACTGGGCTAAAAAAAATCCATTTCTAGTCCTGGTCCATGGGATATTGAACCTTAAATATGTTACTAGTCCAGGACTACCAGTGGTCAAATAATGTTAATCTAATATTGAGTTTGGTAAATCCGGCCACTTTGCAAACTAGTTCCCTTCTTTTTGCAAATACATTTACTATTTGGAAACATTCTGTGAATGTCATAAGTAAGGCTGTGTGTCTGTCACAGAGGTCACGGAAGTCACGGATTTGGTGATTTTCCGTGATGCCCATGATTTCTGCAGCGGCCGACACGGCCGGTCCAAGCAGATCAGGCAGCCCCTGACCCAGCTGCACTGGCTGCCGCTAGGGCAGTTTGGGAGTGGGAGGTGGCTCAGGGCTGGGGCAGAGGGTTTGGGAAGCAGCCAGCATGTCCCTGCAGCTCCTAGGTTCTGCACGCTGCCTCTGCCCACAGGTGCCACCCCCACAGCTCCCATTGGCTGTGGTTCCTGGCCAACGGGAGCTATGGAGCTGGAACTCATGGCGGGGGCAGTGCACAGAGCCTCCCTTGCCTTCCGTCCCCCTAAGAGCTGCAGGGACATGTGGAGCTGGGTAGGGAGCCTGCTAGCCCCGCCAACCCTGCCCCCCACCATCAGTGGAGGTCCCGGGTTGCGCGCTGCCGCCCGGTCCCCCTCCTAGCACCAGCGGGGATCCCGGGCCAACCCCCACAAGCACCTGTGATGCCCATGGACTGCCCCCCGAGAGCAGCCGCAGCCCCCCGGCCCAAGTTTTAGTTAGGGGTATAGTATAATGAATTTTTGTTTACTGCCCGTGACCTGTCCATGACTTTTACTAAAAATACCTGTGACTAAAACGTAGCCTTAGTCATAAGCAAACAATTGTTGGCCTACAGATTATTCACTAAGGCTATAGCCACATTAGAGAGCTTTCAGGGGCGCAGCTGACCACTGTAAGCTTTGTAGTGGAGCTGCTCTAAGCTATCAGGAGAGAGATCTCTTGTCAGTTTAATTAATCCATCCCCAATGAGCAGCAGCAGCTGTGCTGGCGGGAGAAGCTCCCCCACTGACATGGCTCTGTCCACACCAGCACTTAGGTCCGTGCGACTTATGTCACTCAGGAGGGAGGCTTATTCATACCCGGGAGTGACATAAATTATACCGACATAAGTGGTAGTGCAGAAGTGTCCAGTGCTGAGATTTGGAACTTGAACGTAGAAATTGGTTGCTCAATTTGCAAGGCTTTGTTTGTGTTCCCTGATTGGACATCCTAAATTTTCTAACAGGAGAATAACAAATAGTGAATTGAGAATAGCAAATAATGCCCTTCAAACATGCATTGGTGACACAGGTTGTGAGTCATTCGTAACTAAGCAGCTGTCATTTGAATACTCATAAATAAAGAAGGATATTTATATTCACAAACATATCTGCAAACCTGAGTTTTCATTAGTTGACCAACTCTAAACAGCACTGAATATTTCCTTTCTTGCACCTCATCCTTATCTGGCAAATATTCCCTACCAGGTTACAAATACGCTAATGCAAGTCAAATTTGGGGTGTTAATTACTTTACCAGAATCCTTTTAAATATACGGTATTTAACCTCAGCGTGTCTTGTCTAAACCTGGGCAAACCTAAGAAATTCAGCCAGGTTTCTCAAGGTTTGTAAGCCTTTTAGTGACCTGCAAATGAACCCAGGCACTTACATCATTTCTGCCTAAAACACAGCAGCTTTGATTGAGTTTTGCTTTTGAGTTATTTTGGTTCCCTTGTTCCTAACTCTCAAAGGTGCTGTACATGCATTTCACTTCAAAGCAAAAGTGGAATACAATATTGTACGAACCCTTACAAAATGATACCCCTCCAAACAGCTCCAGGCTCTGCCATCTAGATTTAGCAACAAGGAAACCTGCTAGCAATGTACAATTTTAAATTGTATGTAAACTACAATTTGCTGCCTCATGTGTCACAGCAGCGCCTACACCAGGGGTGGTCAACCTGTGGCTCCGGAGCTGCATGCGGCTCTTCAGAGTTAATATGCGGCTCCTTGCATAGGTTCTGACTCCGGGACTGGAGCTACAGGTGCCAGCTTTCCACTGCTCAACCCCAGGCACTGCCCCAACTCCACCTCTTACCCCAAGGCCCCTGCCCCTTCCCGCTTTCTCCCCAAACCTGCTGCATCCTTGCTCCTCCCCCCTCCATCCCAGAGCCTCCTGTATGCTGCGAAACACTGATCGCGGCGGGCGGAAGGGAGGGGGAGGTGCTGATCAGCAGGGCTGCTGGTGGGCAGGAGGTGGTGGGGCTGCTGACATATTACTGTGGCTCTTTGGCAAAGTACATTGGTAACTTCTGGCTCCTTCTCAGGCTCAGGTTGGCCACCCCTGCCCTACGCTGATTTAAGCAGCAGCTCAGAAGGAGGCCCTTCCAGTTTTCTGGGACTTGAAGGAATATGGCTGTGATGCTGACCTACAGCAAGGCATCCTTCATATACTTACAACGTTGGAAAAATGCAAAGAGCAAGATCAAGTGTAGTGTTAGTTAATAACAGACCCATTTGCTCTTGAAGAATTCCACTGTCTCTAGTTAGCCCTGTTTCATCAGCAATAAGTGATGCAGGAGGCAGACAGAGTTGCAGGAATCTTAATTTACCAGGGGGCGGGGTTGGAAGTGCTTAGATACTACAGTGATGGGCACTGTACAAAGGGCAGGGATGATCTGCTGTGGATGGAGGTCCATTGACAGACTCATTTTTTTCAGCGGACAGTGATGGCTAGCTTGTGATTATAAGGCTCTAGTGTTTTTGTGTAGCAGCAGCCTGGGCCCGTCTTGTGTTGCTGAACTGCTGATGATCACTATGAACCCTGAAAATAAAAATGCAAAAGGGATTATTTTAGATTGTTCAGGAAAGGATGGTCTTGTGGCTAAAATGCCAGCCTGGGACATGAGAGATCTCTTCCCGCTTCTCCCACTGCCTCCCTGTCTGACCTTGGGCGGCCACTTAATCTTTCTGTGCCTCCATTCCCCATCTGTAAAATGGGGATAATAATTCACCCTTTGTCCCATTTGGTCTTGTCTATTTAAATTGTCAGCTTTTCAAGGCATGGCCCCTCTCTTCTTGTGAGTTTCTATAGCACCTAGGACAGGTGCGCCCTGACCTCAGTAGGGGCCACTAGGTGTTACTGCACAGTGAATATTAAACAATAACATATCCCTTCTATGTCTGAATGATACATAAAGGTCTCTAGATTGCAGCAGGTGTGTAGAATAGACCTGATTGTCCCAAGGCACTCAACTCCTGGGGTAACCATTTCCTCCCCCTCCCACAAGGCTTTCTGTGATCAATAATTGACCAAACTTGGAAATCCATATCGTTTGTAGGTGGAAATTTCTAATCTGGGAGAACTGGGGAGCTGGGCTAGAGAGCGGAAAGCCTTGCACATTTTTATCCATTAAAAAGGCAAACCAATAAAAATGCACTATTGACTCCCTTTGTATTGTCATAGGGGCTGGAGGGGTATCTGGGCATTCCGCAGCCTGCTTGCTAGTATCTTGGAAACTGTCTCCTTTTTCCCAGTCCCAACCCCTTTTACGTAGGAGACAATGCGGACATACAGTGAGGGCCTTGTGCATCACCCGGGCCCCCAGACCCTTTGACACAGGGAATTCTTTCAGTGGCTAACCTCACTCCGTGAGGTCCACCCTCATCCAATCAAGAGGGTTGCAGCCTGGCATTTTCTAGGTTAATCTTGGAGGAAATTACATGCTTTGATTCCCAAAAGACTCAAGAGATATCTCTGTTTGTATTTGGATGACACAGAAAGGAATTGGGAGATTCCATAATTTAATCCTTTTAGTCTTCTATTTGATTCACTCACTTCTCTCCTCCTCCTGCTACTCTTTCTTCCTCCGTTTTCACTTTCCCCTCTTTCCATTTTTCTCCCACCATGGTTCTTGCATCACATTTTTTGTTCAAGCCCCCACTGCAGACTAGGAGTGTGGGGCAGGAAATGCAGCCTGAAGCTATAGTGAGAAGAAATGGGCGGCCAGTAAAGCTAACCTGAGTTTGTTGGATTGGCTGCTGTTAGGGGCCTGATCCAAAACCCATCGAAGTTAATGGAAAGACTCCCAGGAATTTGCTCATAAAACATGGCGACACTCCATCCTCTATCCTGTATGAATTCTTTTGCTTGGAGCTGTTAAACCTCCCACCCTGTTTAACTTGAAACAAGGAAGATCTAGATTGCTCCTCAAAAAACTCTAATAGGCTAAGCATACATCTAACACAATGGTGCCTAACTCATCCAGGATATGGTAGGAAAATGTAACCAACACAGACTTTATTTCATGATAAAAATCACAAGTCAGCAAAGTCAGATCAATAGTTTGGGATTCTCTCCCTGCTTTTTAGTTCAGAAATAATATTTGTTTTGAATTAAATGAAAAGGCAACACCAGGAACATCTCAGGCTGCCTTGTAGGGATATCCCTGCTGGCTAAGGAACCTGCTCCACCCACATGGGCTGCTGCTTTTAGCCATCAAACCTTTTAGCCTTCAACCCGAAATGCAGCCAGCAATGATTCTGCTGACCCCAGCTGCCATGGGGGTGGGGCTTCTCCACAGGTGCAGTGCTGAGGTGATGGCTGCTGAGTTACTTCCAGACACCCTGCAAGAGATCACAGGGACATTTCGTATAGCTGCTCCAGGGAGGTCTCTTGCCAGACACCTTGAGGCACATTTCCTTGATCCCTTCTTGTTCTTACAAATTATTGCATGCAGTAGCCATTTTGTGAAATAGCCTGAAGAAGTGCCATCAAATACGTTTAACACAAAATACTGTGCTTCCAACAGGCTGAAAAATGGGACATAACCCCACTCATTCAGCCAACTGACTTATTGAAACAGCTTCAGATTTTCCAATCGCCACTCCCCTCTTCCCCCTGCAACACTCTGACTCATGCTATCTCATCCTTCGTAAGTAGACAATGGGATACTGCCATCCCTGTCCAGAACATCTTCAGGACGGGTAACAAACCTAGCTTTTGGCAATGTATGTTACGTTCAGGTATCCTGCCTGCTGAGACTGCACCTGAACAAGAGATCCTTTGGGATTCTCTGCCTGATCCTGTATACCCAGGCAAGTCAAGCAGATCTCAACCCTTTTGTGGAGTGCTCTACAACCCATCAAGAAAATGGAAGGTTCTCTGCAGCATCCCCTTCCATCTACATACACCACGAATCTTGTGGCTACCACTGCAGTGCCCACTGAAGTGGTTCTTATGAGCACCTTCTCTCCAGGACATAAGAGCCACACAAGGAAAAAAAAAACTCAAGGAAGAGACAAGCCTGGGGGGTAAAGGCTTATCCAGGATTCCAGTTTTGAGCATATTGACTGGTTGATGAAGTGAATACCAAATGCTCCTTTGGAGTTGTTTTAATATAAAAGCAAAAGTAATCAGGTAAAGCTAAGTGTGTCTGGGAGTAAGGAAATGGCCAACTGTAGCTCACTTTCAGAGGCTTTACCATAATGTCCTATAGACTTCTAGGAAAAAATGATCCCTATGAATTTTGATCTTTTTCTACTGATCTTGGAAATCTCCACTATACATCTGGGGGCTGATTCCATGGTTGTGCCATGGCCTTTCTGTGATTCAGATATGGATTCACCAAAGGCCAGCACAAAGGGGCCGCTGGACAAGAATAAGCTTCAGTCTCCAGGGAATTCCCCAGCACCACCTCTATTGGAGCCCTGGCAAAGGGGGCCTACCCAGATGGTAGGGTGGCCAGGTGTCCGTTTTTTTGACCAGAAAGTCCGATAGTGTCAGTCAGACCTACTGACCAGACACCCAAAGTCCAGTTATTGCAGGCAGGGGAGGTGGGGAGGACCGGAGTCATCACCTACGCCAGCTCCTATTCAGCCAGGACAACCGCCTACCTGCATCGGGCGGATGCAGCTCTCAGCACCGGCTCTGCAAGTGAGTCCCTCCTGACCCACACAGGGAGAGGGGAGAGGACAAAAGCAGTGAGCAATGGAGGTAGGGGTAAAGAGGAGTGAACAGGGAGTGGGGCCTCAGGGGAAGGGGCGGGGCAGGGGAGGTTCTGGGACTCTTGCTGGAGTGTCCGGTTTTTAAATATTACAAAATTGGCAACCCTCCCAGGTGGCCAATAGAGCAGGAACACAATTTAAGTCAGCACTGGGGGCCATATGAGCTCCTGCAGCCCCTGAATAAGGCAAGGCGCAAGCTGCCTCCCTTCAGTGTCTGTACTAACACAGGGACGAACTGGGCCCTTGATGTTCAGGAGGCTGAGAGGTGCTTATACTACTGTGTGAGCAGTCTCCTTGGGGGCCACTTTTGTAGACTTACTCTGACAAACGCTTCACAAGAGTATAGGGACACAAGTACTGTACGCTGGCTTCTCACGAAATGCTCTTTACACATATAACATAGGGACCAGAGAGCTGATGCTTTTCAACACCAGGCCTTTGCGTCTGATCCCCATAAAGGATGTGCTGTGTATGTATCAGACTGGGAATGGAGCACTTGGCTTCCCCCAAGCACATCACGGGGGGGTTGCTTGGATTCTCTGAAAAGCAAGCTTTTAATCTTTCTAAACAAATTTGTGAGAGGAGACATCTGAGGTTTCTACCGTTACGGGGCTGAAGGTGAGATTTCAATCTCACTGGGGCTGGAGCAGAAAGCAGAGGGCTTTTTTATGTGTTTCTAATGCCCTTTTACCCAGGAAATATTGCTTCCCACAAGTGTGCAGCTCACTAATCACAGAGAAAGATGCACTAAGGGGAATTTCTTTTAAAAACAGAAGGCATCTACTGAGCTATTATAGCACTTCCTTTCCCCCCTGCACGAGCTGCAGCATTCACATGTTTCTTACCATTGTAAATCCTCCCTAGGGTTTGTTCTGCTAGCATGGAGCCACAAGTTTTTCCGTCCAAAATATCTGTTTACATGCTAATTTACTGAGATTGGAAACCAAACCACTCAACCTACACCCTGCATAGCCTAATTATAATGCAGCAATCTGACTCTGTCAACATCCTGCATGCTTTATAATAAAGTGCTGGCCAGTTAGACCAGTGGTCAGTAATCCATGCTGACATGGGACGGGGGGGAGGCAGGATGACTTAGATGATTCCTGTTTTGATCTCTCAAGCCAGTAGGCTGGGAACACTGTGAGGCAGCCCACGCAGCCTCTAGGGTGATGAAAGATGCCTTGCATTGTTCATAAGTGACTTCATTGGATAGGCTAGAATGGCATTGCTGAGGCACCAAAGGAAGACCTGTGATGGGTCTTATGGTTAAGACATGGTATTGGGACTTGAGATCTGGGTTCAAATCCTGGCTATGTCACAGGCTCCTGGTGTGACCCTCAGCAAATCACTTGTATGGCCAGATTTGCAAAAGAGGGCAAGACTTTGCAGCTCAGATTGTTCTCAGTGGGACCTGCTGGGTCGTGATTGCTTTTGAAAATCTGGCCCTTAATCTCTCGCTCTTTAGTTCCCCCTTTGTCAAATGGGAATATAACTTCCTTTCTCCCAACTTTTGTCTGTTGTAAGTTCTTTGGGACAGGGCCTGTTTCATGCTTTGTGTTGATGCGGTGTCTAATGCAATGGGGCTCTGACCATGAACGTGGCCTACAGGTACTTCCATAGTATAAATAATTCCTAGTTGCTTGAAACTTCAGGTGCTCCAGGGTGAGACTAATATCTCTTTTCTGCTCAGTATGGTGCTTCTACTTCCCAAAGGCTCAGAAACACCAAGTGTAAATTAAAAACACTATTGAATCTGTTTCCGAGGGTATTTGCAGCAGGTGTTTCAGTCTTCCCCTGTGCAGTGTCAGAATAGAGCACAGAGCAAAACCTTTATCTCTGAATTATTTAGCACCTATTGTCTTCAGAGATCCCTACAGCAGCTTAGCCCTGGATCTGCCTTGAAAGAAAATATATCCTCTAATTTAAAAAATGTGAGCTGAGTCATTGGAATGAGCCAGGCCATGTGGAAAATGGGGTCCAGAAACAAAGGTCTCACTGTGTCTTAATCAAGATGCCTTGTTCTTATGCCCTGGGTCCACATGGTGGTGGTGCCCCAGACATGACTATCTGGGAACAGAGTCTGTATTGTAGCAGTGGGGAAAGGGTTCTATAATTTTTACTGTGAAGGCTAATTTCCTGGACTAAGCAGTGGAAGTCTCATTGCTTCATCTGTAATGGATGAAAGAGCGTGTGGATAATCAGCCTCCATTGTGAGTAGGACCGAAGCAGCACCAATGAGTTAGGAACCAGCAAGTCAGCAGAGTGGAGGGGTCATCAGAGGGAGAAAGTTTGTTTCATAAATGTGGGTGATGCATATACACTGTGATGATCTTCTGTTTAAAAAAATATATGCGTGTACCACTGAATGCCATGCCTCAAACTTCAAAACAGTTACTGTGAGCACACTAAGTTTATCTCGGCTTTTGAGACTGCTGGTTACAGCAGTAATTCTCTACATGTAAAATGGGAAATACCATTAAACCCAGTTATATCTCTAGAACCAGGATGAACTTAAGTGCACGCACTGTAACTTTTGTTGCCAAAGAGGTGGCATCGTTTTTGGCTTTTTTTCGTCCTACTCTCATTACCTCAAGGAAGGTTAGCCCTGGTCTACACTAGGACTTTAGGTTGAATTTAGCAGCGTTAAATCGATGTAAACCTGCACCCTTTTTTTCAACTTAAAGGGCTCTTAAAATCTATTTCCTTACTCCACCCCGACAAGTGGATTAGCGCTTAAATCGGCCTTGCCGGGTCGAATTTGGGGTACTGTGGACACAATTCAACGGTATTGGCCTCCGGGAGCTATCCCAGAGTGCTCCATTGTGATCGCTCTGGACAGCACTCTCAACTCAGATGCACTGGCTAGGTAGACAGGAAAAGAACTGCGAACTTTTGAATCTCATTTCCGGAGACTGTGGGAACTGTGGGATAGCTACCCACAGTGCAACACTCCGGAAGTAGACGCTTGCCTCCGTACTGTGGAAGCACTCCACCGAGTTAATGCACTTAATGCACTTAGAGCATTTTCTGTGGGGACACACACACTAGAATATATAAAACCGATTTCAAAAAACCGACTTCTATAAATTCAACCTAATTTCGTAGTGTAGACATACCCCTTAGGGATAGCTAAAGTCCTGCATTTTCCTTTTTCTGGACTTGTAAGAGCCTGTTGGTCACACCTGGCTAATGTACTGTCCCTACCTAACTTCCGATCATAGTTAGAGTAAACTTTGTGCTGATGAATGGGCTTTTTGACAGAGGGACCTTTTGATGGGAATTTTTTAAACAAAATGAAAACTTTCATTTTGTTTAAAATCACCGTTTCAAAACAAACTTTTGTTTAGACTTAAAATGTCAGTTTGGTTCTTTAAATCTGGACAACTTTGTGGGTTGTTTTTTAAACTTTTTTCCCACGGCCCCCATTTTCTTGCCCACCCCAATCCAATGACATGAGAGGGAATGAAATAAAATGTGTGGGAAAGTTTTTTTAAAAAACATTAAAAAGGTATAGGGAAAAACCTGCTCTTCCCCCTCCCGCTAACTTTCCTTCATTTTCTTTTTCTGTCCAAACTTTTGTCACTTGGATAACAAAGTGTTGAAAGTGTTACTTTTTCTCAGAAAGTAAAAAACACTTCCAATATTTAACTGTTTCCTACACTTTGTTGCTGTTTTTCAACAGGCAAAAATTGGGAAATGGTAATACAGTGGAAGGGGGAAGGCCGCCCCCTTTTTTTTAAAATAAAACAAATAAATATTTTGGGGTGGTGGGGGGTCCTGAAATTTTCTATTTAGGACATTTTTGAAAAAACTAAAAAGTAGTCATCTAAGTCAACAGTTTTTAAGAAAAAAATGTTGATTTTGATGAAGCCCTGTTTTCTGCTCGGAAAATAGCTTTTGTTAGAAATCTCCTGATCCGCTCTGTATAGAAGAGAATGGCTTAAAAAGCATATACTTGTCCTATACCTGGTTCTTACTGCACTATCAGTCCAACCCTTTGAGCAGTAACTTCCATCTGTTTTCCTCTGTTGTATATTCGATGACTGTGGCTATTAGCAGAGATGAGAGGAAGTATATGAGAGAGACTTTTTTTCCAATGACTCTGATGCAAATCTGGTTTCACAATTTTGAAGAAATCTATCCTTATTGACATTTTGAGGATATATATATATATATACCGTTTCTTTAAATCAGACGCATGAAGCCAGGCAAGATAGGGCTGGGAAATTTCCTAAGACAAGCTCTACAGTGAAGCAGAGAGAGAGAGAAAGAGAGGCTTAATATGGTTTTCATTATGCTGATAAAGTTCCTTGTTCAGTGTTGGAAGAAAATTTACTCTGAGTATTTGTCACATGATAGATTTTGCCTCCCTCTGTCCATAGCCTCTGTCCCCAGGATAGAGAATACATACAAACTGGTCTTGTCATTGATTATTACTGTTATTCTGTAAGGTGCAGGGAGATCATTATTTTCTCAGTCTACCAAAAAACCCTCCCAAGCCTTCAAGGAAATTTCCAGTGTGATTTTTCATCTGGTTTGGCAGATTCCTCTTGGAGAACAGAAAGTCAAGGGAAAATGGGAATTAGTAAAAGATGTTGTGAACCATCTGGAAATCCTTCATCAAAAAGGGAAAACAGCAGCAAAACAGTAGCTGACAAATAAATAAATAATCATGAACTGCAGTCTTTTTAACCATCTCCCTCCCTCCCTTCCTCTCTCTCTCTCTCTCTCCTCAGGGCCAAGTATTTCCAGGGGAAGAAGGTGAACGGAGAATTTGAGATCCGAGTGGAACAGGTCAGTGGACATTGAAATCCTCTGTAGCAAGGGTTCACGTAGGTGATTGAGACCCCACATGCAGGTGTCTGCGGGCATCAGCCAGGAGGAGAAGAGTGATAAGGAGGAATTTTAAGTCTTGTCTGTTTCACAGAATTAGAGAAGCCGGAGATGAAAATAACCTTTTGGGCCATCCAGTCCTGCCTTTTCAGGATTGTTCCCTATTGTACTTTTTCTAGTGCTGCTTTGCATGTCCCTATGGATATGTCTACGCTGCAATTAAACCCCACAGCTGGCCCATGCCCGCTAACTTAGACTCATGGGACTCAGGCAAAGGGGCTGTTTAATTGCAGTGTAGCCATTCAGGCTTGGGCTGCAGCCTGAGCTCTGGGACCCTTCCACCTTGCAGGGTGTTAGAGCCCAGGCCCCAGATTACCTCTCATGCCAGGGAAGATAGAACCAGGGCCAAGGAGTCTAGTGCCCCTATGTAAACTCTCATATGCCAGTGGGGGAGGGAGTGGAGGTGAGAGGGAGACCCAGAGGGATAGGAGCAGCCACCACAGGGCCCAGGAGCTGTGGGGGAGCAGGGAGTGGGACCCAGAGGGTCTGGAGCAGGCCTGGAAGCAGGTAGGAACCCGCAGAACCCTCTTCCCACCCTGGAGCCGGCTCTCTCCCCTCCCCTGCTAAGTCTCAGTACCTCCCTTCCTGTCCCTCCTCCGCTTCCATTTGCAGGGAGTATCTGCCTCTCCAGTGCATTCCCCTGCAATCATTCCATAATCTCCTTTTTCTCCTCTCCCAAATACCCCGAACCAGGGTAGTCAAATATTTTTTGTTAAGGTCCAAATTTCTTGGTCAAGGTATAGTCAAGGTCTAGACTCCAGAGAAAATAATAAAAAAAGTTAATAATAATAAGTAAATAAAAAGATGTTGGGGTCCATTCAAAAGCATCTGGTGGTCTGGTTTTGGCCCACAGTCCGCCTACTGACTGAAAACCCTGCATCTTCTTTCCTTCCTTCTCATTCAGAATTACAAATGCGCTCCTTGGAGAGGAGCTGTCTCCAGTACCCCTCTGGTGGAAGCCCACTGGCTGAAATAGACAGGGGAAGATTAACCCATCGCTGGGCCCTAGACAAAACTTCCTCATGTCCCCCCAGCCCTTCTCCCAGTTGGCTTCCTTGTGCAGGCATGCATCACAGCTTCCCATACTTGTAGCAGCTCTTGACGCAATTGCTAAGCGAACCCTGTGGGTAGAACAGAGGGAACATTGGCTGCTGGAAGTGGGACAAGGCTGGGCAGGCCCTGGGGTGGGGTGGGGTGGCATTGGCCTCATGGCAGCGACAAGGAGGAGCTGTGCTGGCTGCCCCAGTGCTCTCTCAGGTTTGGCCCTGCCGCCTCTCTGTCATGACAAGGGTAGATGGGGTCACAGTGCCACTCAGGTTGGGCCCCATCCAAGAATTGGGCCCTCAGCATACGCTTAGGTTGCCTATGCCTTAAATCAGCTCTGGAAATGGAGCCTCTGCACTGCTGTTTCCCTGACTGGATAGACCAGGATCAGTGCCTACCATGGGGCTTGTAACAATTCCCAGGAACTCCTGTGAACCTCATCCAGCCCATCAGCCAAGACCTGTTACTTAGGTGGCATGCTCAGGTTTGGGCATAGGACCCAAAGGGGCTAAGGAGTGCAAGTAATAATCAAGTGTGCATGTGGCGAAAAATGTGCCTTCACTGCAGTGGCTATCAGGGCTCCCACTGCTAGGAACCGTTGCCTGCTAGTGTTGTGGTACTGAGAGTTACCTCAGTGAAGCCCCCTTCTAATAATAAATGTAACAACTGCAGCAGTACTCCAGAAAATGAATTATTTAATTGAGAGAAAGGTTGGACAACCGTGAACAGAAAGCAGGCTGCTTTCCCCCGCTCCCCATATATGGCAATGGAGCCTAAGAGTAACAGATGGTGAGTTGCGCCCTGCTTCATTGGACCTTGAATGCAGAAGTGATCATCAGTTCTATCATTGTCTAACAAGGGAAATACAGAAGTTGTATTGTTGTGGGCAGTCCTTGAATGTGGCCTCAGGCCCCTGTGCATATCGATCAGGCCAAGAGGGGGGCGCTTATCTGTTCAGACTCCAACTCTTTGGGCTTCCTCTTTTACTCATCCCTTGGGGGACTCCATTGTTTTTCACTCACTCGCTTCTTTTTCATTTTTCTTGCCCTCCCCTGCTCCTCTCTGCCTTACTTATGACCCCCTGGCCTAAACCATCATGGAACACTTCACTTTGTCTTTTCTGCTACTGAACACAAGAAAGTTCTGGAGCCTAAAAAAGAGAACGCTCTTCCACAGTCCTGGCCTAGGAAGCCCACAGAAAAGAACTCTGTGTACATATGACCTTGTCCCAGACCTTACCATGCTGTAATGGTCTTTAACCAGGTGAAGCAAGGGTCCAGGGCTGGTCTGAGTAAACTCTACACTGATCAAAAGCTAAGTGTTGTGGCTCTTCTGAAGCGGCTTGGGCCGTGTGGTATGCTTGTTCACATGTAATTATCCGGAAAGGTTTTTTCTCCCAGCTCACCATTGGATCCCATGGTAAATTTCCACTCATTATGTGCCCTGGGCGAAAACTTAGCTTTTCTGAGGAAAAAAGTGTTCTGTTTTTATAGCGAAACCAGATTTTACCTGTAACAATAAAATAGCCTCTCTTTTTTTACCAGTGGAAAGTGTTGAAGTGAAACATCCAAATGTTTAACACATTTGCAAAACAATGTCAGGAATGAGACACTTCAACGGTTTTGCTGGCAGTGCTCAAGTATGTGGCGTAGAACGCAGTTACATCCATTCTTCTGGGATGCCCAGAAATGGGATTTGAATCTGAGGCATTTGCCTTACTGCTTTTTCTCTCTCTGATTGCTGCCTGTATTACAGCTTCATTCTCTGTTAACAAGCCCCATCGGCTGCTTTTGGGAGAAGCAGAGAGGGGACGCTGATATTTTTTTCTTTTTTTGGTAGGTAATGACCTCATTTTATTTATACTGTGGTGGAACTGTTGAAAGCGGAACTGTCTCTCTCTCAGCAGCTGGTTGTGAGCTATCAAGTCTGGTCATACCCCCCTACCAGCTCTGAGAGTTTTCTCTCCTCCTTGGCTATAGTTCTTGAGCTTACACTTGTATGGAAACAGGTCAGGTTCTCAGGTTGTTTACTATGGAAATGAACTATGTGACCTCCATGCCCTCCCGCCTTCTCTTCCCCCAAGCTCTCCCTTCAGCTAATTTTATCCACACAGGCATTGAGAAGACAGATGCTCCATTCATTGCCTAGTGCTGATGAATATGAGAAAAGCATGGTAAGCCATACTGAGCTGGATGTGTACTCTCCAGTCCTGTTCCCTGGCTTCCATCCTCTCAAATCATTAATTAATTCAGCCACAAGGATCCTCTTTATTTCCTTCTTAGTTTCCTTTTTGCGTGCTCTTCAATTTAAACCCGGACACTGATTTATTGAGCGATCTATTAGGATGTCTAAAGTGTGCTATATTATCCATCTCAGGACACACATATGTGCTATTTATTTAAACCTTCCCATGAGATTGCTTTGTCTTACCTTATTGCCTTTAGTGACTGATTAACCTCAGTGCCAGGATCCTGGAAACAGAGAGAGAGAGAGAGCGTGGTGGGAGAAAATTGATAAGGTCCTGGAAGCAGAAAGGAGAAAAGAAAGAGAGCTGGAATAGTGAAAGAGCCAGGACCAAAAATCATCAGCGACAGTGAGGATTCCAATCCTGACCCAAAGAAGCAGGGTGGTGATAAAGAAGAACTGTTATTATTTGAGGGCTGGGGGCATTTATGTTCCAAGTGCATCTGGAAAAGTTCAGCATTGCCAGAAACTTCCCACCATGCATGCAGTTCCATTACCCAAACGTAATACTCTTACTAGTAATATTTAGGGATTTTAACTCTTCCAATGTAACATCTGTTTCCAAAGACTCCTTTCTCTTCTTGGATGTTGGAGAAATCAGTGAGGGAATTAAGCCAGAGCACTGGAAGCCACAGTGTTTATCTCTGTGTTTGGATCTCTAAAACCTCTTTCATCCAAGGGTACATTTAATCCTTTTCTTTAGCAACTTTTAGTGAATTTAGTGTTGGCCAAAGGGACCAGATTGACAGCCAAAGAGTCTTAAATTGTCTCGTTAGCCAAAAAACAGGTACAGCAGCTATGCAAGCTTCCCCACATTGCTCCATCAATGTACCTCAAGCCTGATCCTGAAAGACCTCTCCTAACACAGTTAGAGTAATTCAGTCTCCATGTTCATTTAGGCCTCCATACAGTAAAGCACTTAAGCATGTGCTTATCTGTAAGTACGTGAGTATTCCCATCTCTTTTCAGCAAAGCAATTAAATTGGCTTCAGTGAGACTAAAGCATGTGCTTAAAGTGTAGTTCGTGCTTAAGTGCTTTGCTGAACTGGTGACTTAATCCTTGTCCTTTCTGCCAAAAAGGGAGTCAATTATGGTTGTGCTTTGTTATGTGGATATTTTTCTCCCAAGTGGCCTTCTGTGACAATGGTATTCAATCACTATCAAGCTGAGTCGCACTTTGGAAGTGCTGACCAACAGGTGGAAGTCTTGGTTTATCTTATTCCCAGGGCCCTAAACCATCTAACCCCTGAGAATTTATCTATCTAAAAATTCAAGACCTCAGATTCAGTATTGCCAGTCCCAAGCATTTGAAAATCATGAGTTGGTCTCCAAAACAAATGAGATTTTTTATAATAATAATAGTTGTTGAGTTCCTTTGATTTGCCTTCTGTTCTTGAGCCCTTAGGGTGTGAGTTCTCATAGTTTTCTAGAAAAAAATATTTTATAAATAATGAAAAGCTGGGGGCTCCTTCCCCCATCAAGGACGCTAGGCTAGAACTGCCATGAAGGAGACCCCAAATGGATTATAATATCTTGGTCTCTTTCATCTCAGTCCAACAGGTGCTTGAACACTGTGGAGCTCAGCCTCATGAGGAAGATGTGGCATACCATCTTATTTTGGGGGTACGTGAATTGTGCAGCTACTGATCACCCTAATCCTTGGGACATAGAAATGCAAAGGAGAATCTGAACTTCTTTTTCTTTTTTGTTACTTTTCTATCTGTGACGGGTTCCCCGGAGTACAATCTGGAATTGGGGTACCACTCAGCCCTACGTCTTACCAACCTAGGCTCCCTCTCACACTGTGATGCTTTTATGACAAGCTGCAAATCCCTCCAGGTCTTGCATTCACACAGCCATCCACAGACAGGAATACACCCAGCTGAGTTACATGAATGCTTTCACCAGACACTCATGAGCCAACAATAGAGAGGCTCCAGCCAATTCCCCCGCTCTCCCCACCCAGCTCCCCAGCCTAGGACCCCAGAGCTGTACCGTCTTGCCCTGGTCAGAAGCCTGACCAGTGTAAGTTTATGACCTAGTCCGCCCCTCCCTCGATATGGAGAGGACATGCATCAGCCCTTGTTCCTGAGCAGATTTCCCTTGCACTTCAAGCAACACACTATTTTAGATAAAAAAAAAATATAAAACAGATTTATTAACTACAGAAAGATAAATTTGAAGTGATTATAAGTAGTAAGCATACAGATCAAAGGTGAAAAGAAAAGGAGTACTTGTGGCACCTTAGAGACTAACAAATTTATTTGAGCATAAGCTTTCATGAGCTACAGCTCACTTCATCAAATGCATCCGATGAAGTGAGCTGTAGCTCACGAAAGCTTATGCTCAAATAAATTTGTTAGTCTCTAAGGTGCCACAAGTACTCCTTTTCTTTTTGCGAATACAGACTAACACGGCTGCTACTCTGAAACAGATCAAAGGTGGTTATCTAAGAAATAAAAAGTAAAATCACAATCTGAGTTCTATGAACTAGACAGGATTTAAATCAAGCAATGTCTCACCCTGATGGTATAATACCTTAATACACAAGCTAGGATTCTCCTTTCCAGCCTGGGACCACCTCCCCAGTTCAGTCTTTGTTCTCTAGACATGTTTCCAGGTGTTGAGTTGTGGGGGGAGTGAGGCCAAATGATGATGTCACTTCCCCTTTTTATAGCTTCTTCCAGCTTGCTGGAAAGATCCTTTGCTATGACATGAGTCAAGCAGCCTCCATTGTGTATGCACTCTCTGAGAGGTTTCTATTGTATACAGTTCCTGGGGTAATCCTCCTGTGTGTGTGTGTGTGTGTTCTCCCTTAAATCACTTTCTGGCTGCCCCATTGTTGTACCTGAAAGACTGGTTGTGAGCGTTTCCAACTTCAGAACATATTTCAGTAACACACACAGCAAAACCTCATAACTTCACAGACAGTGATAGCACATACAACTTAAGGGGATATTAATGTTCAACAGATTAAGATTTTTAAAATGATACCTTACAAGGTATACTTTGTACAAAACATAACATAACTATATGACAGTGGTGAGTATGGGGGTTCCAGGGTGTTGCTTTGGGGTAAGAGAATATAACCATTGTAGATGGAGGCTGTCAGGGTTCCTTCCACACTCTGAACTCTAGGGTACAGATGTGGGGACCTGCATGAAAGACCCTCTAAGCTTATTCTTACCATCTTAGGTTAAAAACTTCCCCAAGGTACAAACTTTGCCTTGTCCTTGAACCCTATGCTGCCACCACCAAGCGTCTTAAACAAAGAACAGGGAAAGAGACCACTTGCAGACGTCTTCCCCTAAAATATCCCCCCAAGCCCTACACCCCCTTTCCTGTGGAAGGCTTGGTGAAAATCCTCACCAATTTGTACAGATGAACACAGACCCAAACCCTTGGATCTTAAGAACAATGAAAAATCAATCAGGTTCTTAAAAGAAGAATTTTAATTAAAGAAAAGGTAAAAGAATCACCTCTGAAAAATCAGGATGGTAAATACCTTACAGGGTAATCAGATTCAAAACATAGAGAATCCCTCTAAGCAAAATCTTAAGTTACAAAAAGACACAAAAACAGGAAAATACATTCCATTCAGCACAACTTATTTGCCCAGCCATTAAACAAAAGGAAATCTAATGCATTTCTAGCTAGATTACTTACTAACAGAAGTTCTGAGACTGCATTCCTGATCTGTTCCTGGCAAAAGCATCACCCAGACAGACAGACCCTTTGTCTCCCCCACACCAGCTTTGAAAGTATCTTGTCTCCTCATTGGTCATTTTGGTCAGGTGCCAGCGAGGTTATCTTAGCTTCTTAACCCTTTACAGGTGAAAGGGTTCTGCCTTTGGCCAGGAGGGATTTTATAGCACTTTATACAGAAAGGTGGTTACCCTTCCCTTTATTTTTATGACAGAGGCAAACTACACACTATAGTTAAAAGCTAGTAACTGATTTTTCTTTAAGGTCACAGGTTATTCAGGCTTCTCCAACCACCTCCATGATACCCATCTAGAGTTGGCCTTTTGGGCCCATGAAACCCAGTGGCCACAAGTCCTTTTTAATCTTGTTTTTAGAGAGGATCTCAGACCTGATCTTAGCTGTGGGAGAGGCATTGCTGCCTGGGCTGGTGCTGATGGCACTAGGGCCCACTTAAGAAAGCTGCCTCCAGCTGAGCATGCTCCTCTGCTCAACGACGGGTGTGACCTCTGGCCACAAGGGAGTGAAGCTGAATACAGTAGCCAGTACAGCATAGACTATGTCTAGACACAGGACTGAGAATAAAGGACTGCTGGTTATTTTCAGGGCACGGAGAGGATATTGAAGTGGATAAAACTGGTGGGATGCAGAGCGGCCCACTCTTAGAAGTCCCTGTTATCTAAAGTCACTGAACCTGGCCCAGATAATTCTGTCCTTTTTGACTATTACTTAAACTCTGCTGGATCACTTTTTCCTGGATGTGTGATCTGTGAGGAATGTGTGATCTGGAAACCTGGTGATTTCTAGAAATCACCTTCCCCCCCCACCCCCCAATAGCATGGTACAGCATGTGCACCACACCACTCCAGAGAATGAAAGTCCGAGAACAACACAGAGGATTAGCAGCAGAGATAGTGCAGCTTTTCTCTTGCAGAATCTGCTGCCGTTTGGATAGTATTTCTTCAGATGTTTCCTAGAGCATCCTTCCTCAGCCTTTATATCAGCTAATGGCTCTATTCAGGGACAGAAAGGGGTAAGGAGAGGAGCGCTCAGGCCAGAAGGCTCATGTAAATTTGTAAAGTTTGTTCCTGTTGCTCTCCCACCTCCTCTATTTCCCACCATTTCTTTCTTTATCTCTCTCTAACACTCATTCTTCTTTTACAGCTCATTCACTTGTTCCCACGCCACGGGGTTTTTTCAGGGTGTTATTATTCAATGAACTCCTCTATGTATGCTTCTGGAAATCTCTTGTGGAATAGGGTTATGACTGTGCTGGTAATGTTGACAAGGATTGCTCATGAATTACCTAGACAAAAGAGAGTTATAATACAAATGATCTCTCCAGTTTCATTGTACTTAAATTCCTAAATTAGTATTTTAATTAGTGGCATAGAGCGGGCATTCTGAAAGGAAGAATCTGATAGGCCAAAGAAGTGTAGTCACATAAACAGTCCTTTCTAGCCCCATGGATTAACCATTTATTAAACAACCATATAGTTATTCGTTTTGTTTGTTGGTTTAAGGAACTCGAAATTTTTATGAAAGAAAGGATTTCCAGAGGAGCCGTTCTTAAATATGGATACCTACAGTTAGGTGGTGGTTTTCACAGTATTGCTAAATCTATTATTCAGAAATCATGACAATAGGCCTCCAGAAAACTGAGACTGATTTAAAAATACTGATTTTTTAAAAACAATAAAACTGTTTTTTTATTTGCCTTCTGCTCTTTCGAGCCATTAGGTTTCGTATTTTCAAGCTATTCGCTGTGACAATGGGCCTAGAAATGTTCTTTTTTTAAAAAAAATTGAATCTGAGATTTTAATGTAGTGGCATGACTCAGCTGGCACTTTAAGAAAAACAACAAATATCGCAAGACTGGCAGTAAAAGCACGACAGCTGACAACACTGAATGGCACTTAACCTTCAGCACAGGTACCAAGCAGCATGTGGCTACCTGGTATCAGTGTTCCCTGTAGGCTGTGTGCATTCACACTGGCTCAGGGCCATTAAATAGCATGTGTCAGGGTTTCTTCCCCACTCTGAACTCTAGGGTACCGACGTAGGGACCCGCATGAAAGACCCCCGAAGCTTATTTTTACCAGCTTAGGTTAAAAACTTCCCCAAGGTACAAACTTTGCCTTGTCATTGAACAGTATGCTGTCACCACCAAGCGTTTTAAACAAAAAACAGGGAAAGAGACCACTTTGGAGACGTCTTCCCCCAAAATATCCCCCCAAGCCCTACACACTCCCTTTCCCAGGGAAGGCTTGATAATAATCTTCACCAATTTGTACAGGTGAACACAAACCCAAACCCTTGGATCTTAAAAACAATGAAAAATTAATCAGGTTCTTAAAAGAAGAATTTTAATTAAAGAAAAAGTAAAAGAATCACCTCTGTAAAATCAGGATGGAAAATACTTTACAAGGTATTCAGATTCAAAACACAGAGGATCCCCCTCTGGGCAAAACCTTAAAGTTACAGAAAAAAGGAATAAACCTCCCTCTTAACACAGGGAAAATTCACATAAAACAAAAGATAAACTGATCAGCTTGCCTGGCTTACCTATATTGGTAGCAATATTGGAGACTTGGATTAGGATGCATTGGAGAAGATGGATTTCTGTCTGGCCTCTTTCAGTCCCAAGAAAGAACAACCATATAAACAAACAAAAGCCTTTCCCCCCCAAGATTTGAAAGTATTTTGTCCCCTTATTGGTCCTTTGGGTCAGGTGCCAGCCACGTTAGCTGAGCTTCTTAACCATTTACAGGTAACAGGATGTTGCCTCTGGCCAGGAGGGATTTTATAGCACTGTATTCAGAAAGGTGGTTACCCTTCCCTTTATATTTATGACACGCCCCCCCCCAAATCACAGATAGGGTGAAACACTGGCTGTGATTTCTTTCTGGAGCTATAGGAGAAAACAGAGTTAATAAGACACATACATTTTTAAATATACTACTAACTGTATAAAGACTAATAATATTTCCCACATTTTAAGGACGATTTGGACCAGTTGATTTTGGGAAACTTTTACAGGACAGTGCATTAGCCACTTTGTTAGAAGCTTTTGAAATGTGTTGTACGTTGAAATTAAAATTTTGGAGAGCTAAACTTCACCGAATACGTTTTTTGTTATTTCCCTTGGCGGTATGAAGCCACTGTAGCGCAGCATGGTCGGTTTGCAGGTGGAAACGCCGTCCCCAAATGTATAGGTGTCGCTTTTTTAGAGTGTAGACAATGGTGCAACATTTATTTTTATTGATTGACCAATGGCTTTTCCTCTCAGACAGCTTTTTGCTGAGAGACACGACAGGATGGAACTTTTGATTTGGTCCTTCCTGCATTAAGACTGCTCCCACGCCACGCTTGGACACATTTGTGGTTACTAGGAACGGTTTGTTAAAGTCTGGGGCCCTTAGCACAGGATCTGACATGAGTGTTGCTTTAAGCTGGTTAAAGGCCTTTTGACACTCTTTAGTTCACTAAACTGCATTTGGCTAGGTTTTTTTGGGTAGGTTTGTCAGTAGGGCGGCGATTTGGCTGTATTGCGGTACAAATCACCTGTAATATCTGGCCAAGCCTAAGAAGGATTGGATCTGTTTCTTTGACTTTGGGACAGGCCACTTTTGCTTAGCATCCACTTTGGTCTGTAGGGGGTTGATAGTTTTTTGACCCACCTGGTGTTTAAGGTAAGTCACTTTGTTTAGGCCTATTTGACACGTTTTAGCCTTAACAGTTAGTTTTGCCTCTCTTATGTGCTTGAAGACTTTTGTAGATGTTTTAGGTGTTTTGCCCAGGAATCCGAAAATATGGCCACATTGTTAAGGTAGGCGACTGCATATTCTCCCAATCCTGCTAGGAGACCATCTACAAGTTTTTGGAAGGTGGCGGGTGCAGCCCGAAGGGGAGCACATTAAATTTATACAGCCCGACATGTGTGATGAAGTCTGACCTTTCCTTGGCGGATTTATTTAGTGGTACCTGCCAGTACCCCTTGGTTAAGTTCAAGGTAGAGGTGAACTGGACCCTTCCCAGTTTTTTCAATAGTTTATCTGTGCATGGCATTGGATAGTTGTCTGGGAGAGTTATAGCATGGAGCTTATGGTAGTCCATGCAAAAACGTATCTCCCCATATAGTTTGGGAACTAGAGCCACTGGAGATGCCTATGCACTGCAGGAGGGGTGGATTACACCCATCTGTAGCGTATCCTGGATCTCCCATTCTATAGCAGTTTTAGCTTGAGGAGACACCCAGTAAAGTTGGGCTTTATTTGGGTGAGCATTACCTGTGTTAATGGAGTGGTATGCCCATTCAGTCAGTCTTGGGGTGGCTGAGAACGTTGGCGCATAGCTAGTGCACAGCTCCTTGATTTGCTGTTGCTGCATATGCCCAAGGGTTATGAAGAGGTTCACCTCTTCCATGCCACCATCACTTTTTCCTTTGTAGTAGACACCTTTAGGCCACTCAGCGTCATCTCCTCCCTGGGCTGTAAACTGACAAATCTTTAATTCTCTGGCAAAAATGTCTGTTAGTGCCTGGCACACACTTTTAGCCCTGGTGTTGCTTAGAGCTACTGCTTCCGGCCATCAGGTGGCAAAATTCATGAAAGTCAGTATGTACTGCTTTCCTCTCTGTGTCTTTTTTGGAAAAGGACCCAGAATATTCACAGCTACTTGCTGAAATGGAACCTCAATGATGGGGAGTTGCTGGAGAGGGGCTTTGACCTGGTTTTGGGGTTTTTCCACTCTTTGGCATACCTTACAAGATCGGACATAGGCAGAAACATCCTTGCCCATTCCCTCCCAGTGGAATGACCTCCCCAAATGGTCTTTGGTTCTGTTCACCCCAGCATGGCCACTAGGATGATCATGGGCTAAGCTTAAGAGCTTTTCCTGGTACTTAGTTGGAACTACCAACTGTCTCTGAGGATGCCAGTCTTCCTGGTGTCCACTAGAAAGAGTTTCCTTATATAAAAGTCCTCTTTTTACAACAAACCGGGATCAATTAGAAGAGTTGAGAGGCGGTAGGTTCTCCGTGCTTCTGTCCAAGCTTTCTGGAGGCTTTCATTTGTTTCCTGTTTGGCCTGGAACTGTTTCTTTGGTGCTGGAGACATCAGTCCCTCACTGGATTGTGGACCTGGGCTTGGTCCCTCTGGAAGCGATGCAGGTGATGGAGCTGTTTCTGTTGATGGTGAACCGCTTTTCGCTGGTGCACTATGGGGTATTTTAGGCTCTGGCTGAGCCTCTTGTGTAGGGTCATCCGCTGCTACTGCCAGTGCAGGCTCGGTGGTGCCCTCTGCTGTTGGAGCTGTAGATGGGGTTGCAAGCGCTGGACTCAGTGCTGGCAATGGTTGTGGTGCTGGTTGCTTCACCAGTTTCAGTTCGGGGTCTGGCTTTGGCTGGGTCTCTGGGACTGGATCCGCTATGGCCGTTGCAGTGGTTGGCAGGGGATCCAGTTCCACCACCTCCATCTGGGTCCCTGGTAACACAGACGGGGCCCTGGTGGAAGGCTCAGGAACAGGGATAGGTGTGGAAGCTTGCTTAGTCTGGCTGCGGGTGACCATTCCCACCCTCTTGGCCAGCTTTACCTGGTTGGCCAAGTCTTCCTGAAGCAACATGGGAATGGGATAATCATTATAGACTGCAAAAGTCCACATTCCTGACCAGCCCTTGTACTGGACAGGCAACTTGGCTGTAGGCAAATTGAAAGAGTTGGACTTGAAGGGTTAAATCGTTACTTGGGCCTCTGGGTTGATTTAAGTTGGGGTCCACTAAGGGTTGATGGATAGCTGACACCTGCGCTCCAGTGTCCCTCCATGCTGTAACCCTTTTCCCACCCACACTCACAGTTTCCCTTCACTCTAAGGGTATCTGGGAGGCATTTGGACCTGAGGACCTTTGGTGTGACCCCAGTGCAATGAACTGTAATCTGTTGGGGTTCTTGGGGCAGTTGGCCTTCACATGCCCCAGCTCATTACATTTAAAACATCGCCCAGCTGACTGTTCACTGGGGCGAGGTGATTTGCTGGAGAATGGTGTGGTGGGACGATAAGGTGTCTGGGGTTTTCCTTGGGATGTAGGTGGGGCCTTGGGTTGCCCCCAGTGATAGGGTTTTGTTTCGGGTTACCCCTTCTGATATTCGCCCCAACTGCTATTAGTTTTTTTTCTTTTCTGCCACCTCCACCCATTTGGCTCCAATCTCCCTGGCCTTGATTACAGTTTTGGGCTTCCCATCTGGGTGTACCTTTCTATTTCCTCAGGACACCCTCTAAGAACTGCTCCATTTGCATTAGGAAGGGCAACTCTTCTGGAGATTTAACACTTGCTCCTGATATTCAGGCATCCCAATGTTTCACAATGTGGTAGGCATGTCGGATAAATGACACATCTGGTTTCCACCTTAGGGCTCTGAACCGCCGACGGGAATGTTCGGGTGTTAGCCCTATTCTGACTTTCACCTGGGTTTTAAAAAGTTCATAACTGTTTATATGTTCTTGAGGCACTTTAGCCACCACCTCTGCTAAGGGTCCACTGAGCTGTGGCCTCAGCTCTACCATGTACTGGTCTGTAAAGATGCGGTACCCAAGGCAGGCCCTTTCGAAGTTTTTTAAGAAGGCCTCGGTATCATCACCTGCCTTGTAGGTGGGAAACTTTCTATGATGGGAAGCAGTACCTGGAGAAGGATTGCTAGGGTTGGTTGATATATTCTGCTGAGCCCTTGCCTTCTCCATCTCCAGTGCATGCTTCCTCTCTTTTTGTTTTTCCTCCTCCATAGTTCTCTTGTGGGGAGCTTCCTCTGCCTCCACCCTGGTGTTTTCTGCCTCCACCTCCAAGCGCCTTAAGGCCATCTGTTTATCATGCTTTTTTTGTTTCTCTTCAGCTTCGAATCTGGCCAGCTCTAGTTTATTAGCTGCTTCACTGTTAGTCATTTTCCTGCTTTTTTGTGCTTAACTCTAGCTATACCCGAGAGTTAGGGAGAAAAAAAAACTTGTGAATTTCCCTGCAGCAGGTTAACTACCCTGCCTTTAGGTAGAGAGAACTCCAGCTCAAAAAAGAAAAATCCCTTTGTAAAAAAACTAACACCTCCATCTCCAGGAAAATAGACAGAAAACCCTCTAGCTGCTTTCAGCTTAAAAAAAAAACCTCTTCAGGTCTGTGCTTTTGGTTCAAAACGATCTCTGGTTCAAAATGATCTTTGGTTCAAAATGATCCCACCGCTTCCACCATGTCAGTGTTCCTTCCCCACTCTGAACTCTAGGGTACAGATGTGGGGACCCGCATGGAAGACCCCTAAAGCTTATTCTTACCAGCTTAGGTTAAAAATTTCCCCAAGGTACAAACTTTGCCTTGTCCTTGAACAGTATGCTGCCACCACCAAGCGTTTTAAACAAAAAGCAGGGAAAGAGACCACTTAAAGACATCTTCCCCCAAAATATCCCCCCAAGCCCTGCACTCCCTTTCCTGGGGAAGGCTTGATAATAATCCTCACCAATTTGTACAGGTGAACACAAACCCAAACCCTTGAATCTTAAAAACAATAAAAAATTAATCAGGTTCTTAAAAAAAATTTAATTAAAGAAAAGGTAAAAAAAGATCACCTCTGTAAAATCAGGATGGAAAATACTTTACAGGGTATTCAGATTCAAAACACAGAGGATCCCCCTCTGGGCAAAACCTTAAAGTTACAGAAAACAGGAATAAACCTCCCTCTTAACACAGGGAAAATTCACATAAAACAAAAGATAAACTAATCCGCCTTGCCTGGCCTACCTATACTGGTTGCAATAATGAAGACTTGAATTAGGATGAATTGGAGAAGATGGATTTCTGTCTGGCCTCTTTCAGTCCCAAGAAAGAACAACCACGTAAACAAAGAGCACAAACAAAAGCTCCCCCCCTAGCCCCCCCGCAAGATTTGAAAGTATTTTGTCCCCTTATTGGTCCTTTGGGTCAGGTGCCAGCCAGGTTAGCTGAGCTTCTTAACCCTTAACAGGTAACAGGATGTTGCTTCTGGCCAGGAGGGATTTTATAGCACTGTATACAGAAAGGTGCTTACCCTTCCCTTTCTATTTATAACAGCATGCATGAGACCTCTCACTGGATGTACAATGTCCTACTCCCCAGCTACACCACCTTCACCTTCCTTCTCTGAAGGGCAACCCATACATCAAACACACATCCCATTCCCACTCCCTGCACTCATTCACACATCCTGTTTGGCCTTCTTCCTGCCCAGGGATTAGGGACTGCAGAGTCATTAAAACTCTGTAACTCTGTAAATGTCAATATTAGTATAGTGCAAATCAATATTTACAAAGTGCTGGCTTTTTTACCTACAAAAATTGGAAATTATCAACTAGAACTGTTGGAAATGTCAGTACAAAATGATTAAGGGATCCCATTTACTGGGTTAAAAATTACACCCCTCCCTCCCCCCAAAGAGAGACCATACTGCTCTAGTATGATGACAACTGGCTCATTTCAGAAGCAAGGCTGGGAAGGGCAAAGTGTCCTAGCCAGAGGCAGGTCCTTGCAACATAAGGGGCTTAAAGAAGAGAAAAAAGGGGGAATTAATGGGGATCCTTAGGAAGATGGACAGGCCTCTCAGGGAAAGGGATAATCAGTAAAGAGAAAAGCAAATAGAAAGGATGAAAATCCTCTTCTACTTCTTCTAATACTGCTTAAAATTTAACATACCCAGCATCAGCCTCTCAGCGTGTCAAGTGGCTCATATAGAGTATTCATCAGGTGCAAAGAACAAAAGCATGTGGAGTGAAAAACCAGCCAAAGAGAAGAGGAATTAGCAAAAGAGAGGTCTGTTGCGAAATTTCTGGATTCTGTTCAAAGATCTGTGTGTGTGCATACACTTGCAGTGTACGTATGTTTGTACGCAGATACGGTATTGCATATACAAGTATGGAGGTGTCCTGTCAACTCCATAATTAAGATGGCATTGAAATGGCATTGAAATGTGAAGTTAAAGCAGTATAAAAACGCGTGTGTGTGTATAGTCATATAAAAATCCAATGTAACCTTGTCTTTTATTTTAAATAGGAACCAACGAGAGGAGCTTTTAGTTAGATTAAAAGCAGATGAGGGCTTAGAAAGTTCAGTAGCTCAAAAACCAAAAGCACAGGGCGTGCTGGGAACTGCGTGGACATGCTAAGCCTGCTAGCTTAAAAAAAAAAAATCACAATCCTTCTCTCCGCTGCCGTGTAGGAGATTAAACTAGCGTCAAATGCATCTGATTAGAGAACAGAATGGAATATCTTTTCTGGACTTTTTCTTATTGCCATCGTTCGTTCACTGGCTGGTTCTGCAAGATGGTATAAGTGATGTTGACTTGGGGAAAGAAATCACTTCACTCCTCTCTATCTGCCTGTTGAATTTCTGTTGGCAGAGTGTCCTATGTAGTGCCTGTTTCCCTGTCAGAGACCTGAGAATTTTCCTCTGCCCTTTATCTCCTCCCCCAGCCCCACCCCTTTATACCTTTGGAATTGCATCACCACCATCAACTTTCTGACCAATGGCTGGTGGGCAGGACTCCTTTTGCCGTCAATCACTGCCACAGTATGAGACATACATTCCCCTCCACTCTTCAGGGGCTGAACATACTGCTTCCAAAGTGCTCCTTAGCTTCCTTCTAGCTCAAGGAGTGAGAGATTTGGACAGGGATTTTAACACACAAGTTGTACTGCTTTAACCCCCACTCCCCCAAGTGTGGAGAGTTGTATTGGTATAAATATGCTTATATTAGCATAGCTTGTTTTCCTACAAAAAGGGGAATAAGCTATATCGGTGTAAGGCACCTTTGTACTGGACTAGCTGCACCCACATTAGGGGTTATACAGATGTAACTGTTTTGGTTTAAAAAAGATCATGCCCCTAACCAAAACAGTTGTGCCAGTCCAAAAACTCTGTTTTCCAGGCCTATGCCCAAGTCTCCTACATCACAGTATCAAGAATTGGTACTGGCAAAAAATTAATTTGTTTACATTTACAATTCATTTTTTGCTTTTAAATTATGAGTAATTTTCTGCTTTATTCTGTGGCAAATATATAAACAACCCCTCAAAAATATTTAACCAAAATGCTTCGTTGGCACCTAAAACTTTGTGTCAAGTTTTTGGCAGCATTCAGAGCAAAGACTGGGATGGAAAGAGTCCAGAGAAGCTGGAGGTTTCATAAAATGTTCTGAAGTTTGAGGAAGGTTTGGGAAGTTTGGTTGGGGGGGGTGGGGGGAAAGAGTTAAAACACTTAAATACTTTTTGTGAAAAATGTCTTTCATCGTTTAACCTCAAAATGTAAATGTGAGTCTGCTAAATTCCGGGACCCACAGAGTTACAAAGAGTATGGCTATGCAGTCCATGGGAGCAAGCCTTCCAGCATGGGTTGACACACTTGGGGCTAGCAAGGCTCCCTCAAGTACTCTAAAAATAGGTGTGTAGACTACCCTTTGAAGTGGGGGCTCGGGCTCTGAAGCCTAGGGAGGGGGACAGGCTTCAGAGCCCAAGCTCCAGCCTGAGATGCAACTTCAAAGCACTGTCTCTACAGCTATTTTAGAGCACTAGTTCAAGTCCTGCTAGCCCAAATCGATTGATACTGGCTGGGAGGCTCACTTCCAGGGGTTGTGTAGATGTACCCAAAACATTCTGGGCCCTAAAGTCTGTGATATGCTCAAAGGTTGTGAATTATTTCCACGTTCTCTGGACCTGATTCTCTCTTAAGCAGTCATTTACAGGAGTGAAAAGTGAGTGTAAAACACCACCAGATTAGAATGGTAACACTTACATCCACTTAGCACAGGTATAAATAACTACTCGATGTGCCAAGGACCTTTCCCTCTGATGCACAGTTATCTGTCAGTCTCTCTCTATCTTCACTGACTGCTTTCAAGGACCGCTTTTGTCTGCAAGGTAAGCACAGGTTAATAAAGGCATCAGACCCTTGAGCTTCCAAACAAGGAATTTGGCAGGCCTAAAAAACCCACAGAGCAAAAAATACAGGGAATGATGGGAAATCAACAGGAAACAATTCTTGCTGATTAAAGGGTTCAGGCTTCTTCTGAATGTTAGCTATCAGGGGCCTGTCTGATAGCACAAAGCACCTATGTGAAAGAGGAAATGGCTGTTAACTTAGCAGAGTAAGGCAGAAAACCAGTGCCAGCAAAAGGTGATAATAGGTGAGAATGTATGATTGGATAGGTCAGTGTTGGGCATGCTAAAAATACCTTATATGGATAGGGCTATTTACACACATAAGGGAGATTTGATGACGGTTTGGTCCAATTCTACATTTTCTCACTCAGCCAAAATTTCCATTAAAGTTGATGGCCTGAGTAATGACTGCATGACTGAGAGTAGTATAACCTCCAGAGTGACACACAGTCCGTAGGAAGAAAAGGAGTACTTGTGGCACCATAGAGACTAACAAATTTATTTGAGCGTAACCTTTCGTGAGCTACAGCTCACTTCATCAGATGCACGCAGTGGAAAATACAGTGGGGAGATTTATTTATAAAGAGGACATGAAACAATGGGTATTACCATACACACTGTAACGAGAGTGATCAGGTAAGGTGAGCTATTACCAGCAGGAGAGCGGTGGGGGCGGGAGGGGAACCTTTTGTAGTGATAATCAAGGTGGGCCATTTCCAGCAGTTGACAAGAATGTCTGAGGAACTGTGGGGGGTGAGGGAATAGTTTTACTTTGTGTAATGACACATCCACTCCCAGTCTCTATTCAAGCCTAAGTTAATTGTGTCCAGTTTTCAAATTAATTCCAATTCAGCAGTCTCTCCTTGGAGTCTGTTTTTGATTTTTTTTTGTTGAAGAATTGCCACTTTTAGGTCTGTAATCGAGTGACCAAAGAGATTGAAGTGTTCTCCAACTGGTTTTTGAATTTTTAATTCTTGATGTCTGATTTGTGTCCATTTATTCTTTTACGTAGAGACTGTCCAGTTTGGCCAATGTACATGACAGTGGGGCATTGCTGGCACATGATGGCATGTATCACATTGGTTAGATGTGCAGGTGAATGAGCCTCTGATAGTGTGGCTGATGTGATTAGACCCTATGATGGTGTCCCCTGAATAGATATGTGGACACAGTTGGCAATGGGCTTTGTTGCAAGGATAGGTTCCTGGTTTAGTGGTTTTGTTGTGTGGTATGTGGTTGCTGGTGAGTATTTGCTTCAGGCTGGGGAGCTGTCTGTAAGCAAGGACTGGCCTGTCTCCCAAGATCTGTGAGAGTGATGGGTCGTCCTTCAGGATAGGTTGTAGATCCTTGATGATGCGTTGGAGAGGTTTTAGTTGGGGGCTGAAGGTGATGGCTAGTGGCGTTCGTAGTCTGTAGGGTATGTTCAGATTGTGCAGGATATAAGCACTTTATAAAAGTAAGTCTCTGGCCCACTCACGGTTGCCAAGTTAACCCTCCAAATGTAAGTCATGTGTAACTGATGCAGCAATGAATGATGGAGTCTGCCAATAGCATGAAACAATGGCTCTGGGAGGGGTGAACTCTCTTGCTCTAGTAGACTCAATGGAGATAGACTAACTTAGATCTTACGCAGATAAGAACACTGGTGTGGTGATGGGCTGGTAAAACTGTGATATTGGAGAGAACGTGACCAGTCATCAAACAGCTGACAGTAGTTCATTTGTGCACTTGTGGTCCCATTTGAACTCCTTGGCACAAAGAATTGGGTTATCCCTTCCTTTTGGATTGTGGGGAATCTCTGTTATGGAAGGATTCCAACGTAGAAGTTGGTTAAGGGATTTCCTTACAATTTTTGAAGAGTAGATGTGATATTACAGGCACTAAATGTAGCCAGCCAATTGCATTATCAGTATGGCTAACCCCAAGCATTCAAAGCTCATAAGTCAGGCCTAAAAAACGGTGAGATTTTTTTGAAAATGTGGGCGTGATGGGGTGTATAAACCCCACATTAGAACTGAAGGGGTTAAGGAGCAGTGCTGGACCCGGGTGACTCTGCCCCCTGCACCTACAGAGCCTGCTCCAACTGGAGCAGGAGCTTAAAAGAGAACCAGACTGCCCACAACTGAGCTGACAGGGTAGGGGCACAGGCCTGTTCTGACAGCTCCTGAGCAAGGCTGCTATAGATGCCATCACTGCAAGGAAGGGGCTAGCACTAAGCCAGCTATGCTGAGCGTTTCGTTGTTTGTTGTTGCTATCTTATGTTAGACTTGGAGATGTTGGGGGGAGGCCAGTGGCCCAGGGAAGGAGCCTGAAAGCACTCCAGCATGCTTGATATTGTTGCCTCTCTTCCACCTCTTGTCTCTTCTGTAAGGAAGGGATAGAGATGTGGAGAGCCTCAAGGCAAGGGCGAGTCTCCTGCAGGAGAGGGCTGAAGACCTTCCCTTTGTGAGGGCATGGGACCGTATATATTCCTCTAGACTCTCCTTTTCTGGAAGGGGATGATTATTAATCAGTGACCACCAATTTGCAGTGCTATAGTTGCAGGCAAGGGGCACTGGAGGTGGCAGGGAGAAATGTCGAGGCCTGGCAACAGAACCACTAGGAAAAATCACCAGTAAGCCCAAGGCCTCACCCCGTCATGGTGGGATTCTTTTTATTTGCCTTCTGGTTTCTGAACCTTTAGGATACACTCACTTCATATTTTCAAGCTTTTCTGTGCATCCATGAGAGTTAGAAACACTTTTTAAAATGAAATTTGACAGTCTCATACAATCTCTTGATTTCAGTTATTGGGCCTTTAAGAAAAACGCTAATGTATTGTACGACTCATGATGTAATTGTGAGAGTTGGCAACACTGCATAGCTACGAAATTAGGTAGAAGCCAGTTTGAACTAGTTAGAGGACTAGTTAGAGGACAACATTGCCCAATTGCTTTTATAAAAATCTGTAATGAAAAGCCACACATGAATTTAAAAGATGTGGCCCCTTTTTCCCTTGTAATGATTCAAGAGAGAAGATCAATTTTCTGCATCCAAATTTAGGCCTTGTTACTGCAGTGACAGGTTTCAGAGTAACAGCCGTGTTAGTCTGTTTTCGCAAAAAGAAAAGGAGTACTTGTGGCACCTTAGAGACCAACCAATTTATTTGAGCATAAGCTTTCGTGAGCTACAGCTCACTTCATCAGATGCATACTGTGGAAAGTGTAGAAGATCCTTTTATACACATAAAGCATGAAAAAATACCTCCTCCCACCCCACTCTCCTGCTGGTAATAGCTTATCTAAAGTGATCACTCTCCTTACAATGTGTATGATAATCAAGGTGGGCCATTTCCAGCACAAATCCAGGGTTTAACAAGAACGTCTGAGGAGGGGGGGTCCATTTATTCTTTTACGTAGAGACTGTCCAGTTTGACCAATGTACATGGCAGAGGGGCATTGCTGGCACATGATGGCATATATCACATTGGTGGATGTTCACCTGCACATCCACCATTGGTCAAACTGGACAGTCTCTACGTAAAAGAATAAATGGACACAAATCAGATGTCAAGAATTATAACATTCATAAACCAGTCGGAGAACACTTCAATCTCTCTGGTCACGCGATTACAGACATGAAAGTTGCTATATTACAACAAAGAAACTTCAAATCCAGCAGACTCCAGCGAGAAACTGTTGAATTGGAATTCATTTGCAAATTGTATACAGTTAACTTAGGCTTGAATAGAGACTGGGAGTGGCTAAGTCATTATGCAAGATAACCTATTTCCCCTTGTTTTTTCCTACCCTCCCCCCCCAAGACGTTCTTGTTAAACCCTGGATTTGTGCTGGAAATGGCCCACCTTGATTATCATACACATTGTAAGGAGAGTGATCACTTTAGATAAGCTATTACCAGCAGGAGAGTGGGTTTGTGTGTCTGGGGGGAGGGGTAAGAAAACCCAGATTTGTGCTGGAAATGGCCCAACTTGATTATCATACACATTGTAAAGAGAGTGATCACTTTAGATAAGCTATTACCAGCAGGAGAGTGGGGTGGGAGGAGGTATTTTTTCATGCTTTATGTGTATAAAAAGATCTTCTGTACTTTCCACAGTATGCATCCGATGAAGTGAGCTGTAGCTCACGAAAGCTTATGCTCAAATAAATTGGTTAGTCTCTAAGGTGCCACAAGTACTCCTTTTCTTGTTACTGCAGTGAGATACACAATGAGATAGACTCCTGCCTTCCCATGGAGCCCAGTTGATTTTAATAGGGCTTTGCATTGGTAAAGGGGTTTACCTGCATGTGTCTTGTTGCAGAATCAGGGCCTTGAAAGCTATGGTGATAGGCACTTTAGACAGACATACTGTGCCTCACTACAGTTTATTCATTAAACTGTAATTAAGGAAGACTTTAGAAATTCTGAATATCCTGACTGGCTTATATTGACATCCTACTCCCGCATATAATGTTCAATACATTCCCCAAGTCTAATTTGCACTCCTTTCTTCATGATATTTCATATTGGTAATCAGGCCCACAGTCAAATGCATTTCTAGGGGATTATTACATATATGACACTGTTGAAGTCCTTGGGATCCATCTGAGACATGCAGCAGGCGTAGTCACCTGGAACTCACCTTTTACCTCTAATTGCTTGATTATTCTTTGCTAACCTTTTCTTGAGTGTGAGTTACACTTTACAAAGAGAACACACTGAATTGTTTTAATAATTAAACAGTAACGTAGTAACCTACCCAGCTCCAGCAACGCTAAACATTTAATAGTTAAACCTTTAATAGCTAAGCCACTTCAGCTAGATTCCCCTGTTTGTCACCTTCCTGCAGCATAATGAGGCTTTTTGGCCATTAAGGGAAGCATAAATCTCTTGCATTAGGTTTATAGCTGGCCAGTGCCATGACAGCGGATTCAGACATAATTCCAAATGAATGTTTCCAAGTGGGAACTTGAGTCATACTCAAATGATTTTACCTCTGTTTTTGTTTTTTGGCCCAATGGTTCTTAATTCCTTTAGTATTTATTACTGCAATAAACTTAATCCTGAGTAGTCATGCAGCATTAGTATTGGAGCAATAAACACTTCTCCAGTGTTTCCATTGCAAATCAGCAGTAATTGGATCTGCTGTTGCCTCATGGAAAACTTTTGAAAGAAATATTCCATGTGAAGACAGTTTTGCATTTCTGTCAATTTATTCTTTGTATTTTCTGTCACCATGTAATGCTCTGTTCTTTCACTTCACTGCAGGCTGAGTTCTCAGAGCTGAACCTGGCTGCTTACGTTACTGGTGGCTGCATGGTGGACATGCAGGTCATGAGGAATGGCACCAAGGTAGTAAGGTGAGAAAGTCTGACTTTCTTTGCATATCTTTCTTTTTAGAGAGATGTGGGAGCAAGAAGGATGAGTCAGGTGCCTGGCCACAGCCCACTGAGGTCAATGGACAGGCTCCCATGGCTTTGATGGGCTTTGGATCAGGGCCCAAATGTACATTACTTCCTAGTTTTGTTGTTTTCTATCCTCACTTTTCCCCACCCATTAATTTAGGCAGAAACGTCCCATTCTCATAATCTTTTGTACTTCAGGTCTGATGGTACTGCCAATGGGCAATGGTCTTCATTTCACCTTTCCCTCTCGTATTTTCCTGCTGACTCACTTCGACTGTAAATACTGCCTTGCACGCACAGCCAGCCCCATATATGTTCCACTTTGATGGGGACAGTCTGCTTGAATATCTGCAGGTCTGGTGGCTGCAGAATACTTCTGTGTATGTCCTCTACCAACCTGTCTGCTTCTCAGCACCATCTTCCTTAGGGAAGATTTTCCTCTTCAACATTGCTTTCTGCGCTGCCTCAGGGCAGGATGCCACCTCTCAGGCTGTTGGAGATTTCTGTAGTTGTTAGCATTTCAGAATAACCACCTTGCATCAACCACAGTCTACTGCAGGCAAAGGCACATCCCGTAGTGTTGCTCTCTATTCATCCTGGCCATCTATCCATTTCATGAGTTAGACAGCATTAGTCCACTTCTTTCTGGTACTGAGGTGCCCAGAATATCAATATGGTATGTTAGGTGAAATCTGACCTAAGTCATATATAGAGCAATGATCACCTCTTTGTTTCATGATGTGAATGACATTGTATATGCTGCCCCCAAATCACGTTTTTCCCCAAGTTCACTTCATAGTTTGTTCTGTCATTACCATTTTTCAAATTTTATTTTGTTTTCTTTACCCTTACATTTGTTCAGGTTGGAAATTTAATTGTCTTCTTCTCTACCCATTTTTATAACCACTGTAAGTTGCTCAATGAGTTGTATGGCAGACCCAAATACCGTATCTTAAGTAGATGCTCTCTACCGTATTCTTCTACAGCATTAATATGGATGTTAAAATCGATCAGATCTCACACTGATGGTCACTGGGACATCCCACTAGACATATCCCACAAACTTGATACACCTCTGTTGAGCTTTGTTTATAGTTCTCCAGCCATTTTTCAGTGATTGTGACCATGCTTGTATCTATGCAAATTTCCAGTGATTTTTCCATGTAAGTTTTCGTGAGTCTGTGTTAAATATTTAAAATTCAGATCTATGACAGCCATTGTGTTCACTTGTCCCACTAATTTTTGCCTCCCAATACACAAATTATTTCCATAGAATCATAGAATCATAGAATATCAGGGTTGGAAGGGACCTCAGGAGGTCATCTAGTCCAACTCCCTGCTAAAAGCAGGACCAATCCCCAATTAAATCATCCCAGCCAGGGCTTTGTCAAGCCTGACCTTAAAAACTTCTAAGGAAGGAGATTCTACCACCTCCCTAGGTAACGCATTCCAGGGTTTCACCACCCTCCTAGTGAAAAAGTTTTTCCTAATATCCAACCTAAACCTCCCCCACTGCAACTTGAGACCATTACTCCTTGTCCTGTCCTCTTCTACCACTGAGAATAGTCTAGAACCATCCTCTCTGAAACCACCTCTCAGGTAGTTGAAAGCAGCTATCAAATCCCCCCTCATTCTTCTCTTCTGCAGACTAAACAATCTCAGTTCCCTCAGCCTCTCCTCATAAGTCATGTGTCCAAGACCCCTAATCATTTTTGTTGCCCTTCGCTGGACTCTCTCCAATTTATCCACATCCTTCTTGTAGTGTGGGGCCCAAAACTGGACACAGTACTCCAGATGAGGCCTCACCAATGTCGAATAGAGGGGAACGATCACGTCCCTCGATCTGCTCGCTATGCCCCTACTTATACATCCCGAAATGCCATTGGCCTTCTTGGCAACAAGGGCACACTGCTGACTCATATCCAGCTTCTCGTCCACTGTCACCCCTAGGTCCTTTTCCGCAGAACTGCTGCCTAGCCATTCGGTCCCTAGTCTGTAGCTGTGCATTGGGTTCTTCCGTCCTAAGTGCAGGACCCTGCACTTATCCTTATTGAACCTCATCAGATTTCTTTTGGCCCAATCCTCCAATTTGTCTAGGTCCCTCTGTATCCTATCCCTGCCCTCCAGCGTATCTACCACTCCTCCCAGTTTAGTATCATCCGCAAATTTGCTGAGAGTGCAATCCACACCATCCTCCAGATCATTTATGAAGATGTTGAACAAAACCGGCCCCAGGACCGACCGCTGGGGCACTCCACTTGACACCGGCTGCCAACTAGACATAGAGCCATTGATCACAACCCGTTGAGCCCGACAATCTAGCCAACTTTCTACCCACCTTATAGTGCATTCATCCAGCCCATACTTCTTTAACTTGCTGACAAAAATACTGTGGGAGACCATGTCAAAAGCTTTGCTAAAGTCAAGAAACAATACATCCACTGCTTTCCCTTCATCCACAGAACCAGTAATCTCATCATAGAAGGCGATTAGATTAGTCAGGCATGACCTTCCCTTGGTGAGTCCATGCTGACTGTTCCTGATCACTTTCCTCTCATGTAAGTGCTTCAGGATTGATTCTTTGAGGACCTGCTCCATGATTTTTCCGGGGACTGAGGTGAGGCTGACTGGCCTGTAGTTCCCAGGATCCTCCTTCTTCCCTTTTTTAAAGATTGGCACTACATTAGCCTTTTTCCAGTCATCCGGGACTTCCCCCGTTCGCCACGAGTTTTCAAAGACAATGGCCAATGGCTCTGCAATCACAGCCGCCAATTCCTTTAGCACTCTCGGATGCAACTCGTCCGGCCCCATGGACTTGTGCACGTCCAGCTTTTCTAAATAGTGCCTACCCACCTCTTTCTCCACAGAGGGCTGGCCATCTATTCCCCATGTTGTGATGCCCAGCGCAGCAGTCTGGGAGCTGACCTTGTTAGTGAAAACAGAGGCAAAAAAAGCATTGAGTACATTAGCTTTTTCCACATCCTCTGTCACTAGGTTGCCTCCCTCATTCATTACGGGGCCCACACTTTCCTTGGCTTTCTTCCTGTTGCCAACATACCTGAAGAAACCCTTCTTGTTACTCTTGACATCTCTCGCTAGCTGCAGCTCCAGGTGCGATTTGGCCCTCCTAATTTCATTCCTACATGCCCGAGCAATATTTTTATACTTTTCCCTGGTCATATGTCCAACCTTCCACTTCTTGTAAGCTTCTTTTTTATGTTTAAGATCTGCTAGGATTTCACCGTTAAGCCAAGCTGGTCACCTGCCATATTTACTATTCTTTCGACACATCGGGATGGTTTGTCCCTGTAACCTCAACAGGGATTCCTTGAAATACAGCCAGCTCTCCTGGACTCCTTTCCCCTTCATGTTAGTCCCCCAGGGGATCCTACCCATCCATTCCCTGAGGGAGTCGAAGTCTGCTTTCCTGAAGTCCAGGGTCCGTATCCTGCTGCTTACCTTTCTTCCCTGTGTCAGGATCCTGAACTCAACCAACTCATGGTCACTGCCTCCCAGATTCCCATCCACTTTTGCTTCCCCTACTAATTCTTCCCGGTTTGTGAGCAGCAGGTCAAGAAAAGCTCCCCCCCAGTTGGCTCCTCTAGCACTTGCACCAGGAAATTGTCCCCTACGTCCCCCCCTTCCATGCTATGTGAATCCAAACCACTGGTGCATCCATCAGCTGGTGGTCAGTGCCAGTCTACTCCTTTGTTCACTCACACACAAAACTGGAATGCTCTCCAAGAAGATCACCTGCATTGATCCCATTTTCTTTTCTCTTCCCATGCCCTTGAAGTTATTCATGGGTCTATCAAAACTTTCCTTCATTTATTAAACTGTTACTGGCAATAAAACTTTGTGTCCGAAAAAGGGGGTGTCTTTTGTTTGGGGTGAGTGAGTTGTCTGTATTATTGGGTGTCTTTCTGGATGGGTGTTTATATATGAGAAAGAGTATGTGTGTATCAGGCTGTGGCAGTGGTGTGTACGCGTCTTTGTGTTTGTCCTTGTGTGCTTGTAGATGTGGATATTTGTGTGGTGGGGGTGACTTGGTGGGTGGGTGGGTGGGTGGGAATCTGTATGGGTGCCTTGCATATGTGGATCTGGTCATGTGTTATATCTATTTGGACGTATCGCAGCTTTGACATACTAGTGCACACATGCAGCATTTGTTCACCATATGTGCTGGTATGGCCCCCTGCTTAGCTCACTTGGGACCATAGAACAGCTGTCTTATATTACCACCCTTGGAGCAGGTTAGAAGACACAGAGAATGAAAAAGAAATTCTCTCTCACTTTGGGAAGCTAAGAAAGGAGAACACTCATACGTCTTGTGGAAAGACTCTTCCCTCCCTCCAGCCTTGGTCAGAAGAGAATTCCCACACTATTCAAATTCTTCTGTGTGGGGTTGGAGAACAGATTTGTAGGAAATCACTAGGTTTATCATACTGTGTATCTTTGGAACTCTCATTCTTTGTCTTATCCCATAGATGCTCTCCAACCCTCATGCCTACCAAAAGTCAAGCTAAGAGAAGAGGAGAAAACATTGGACAATGTTCGGTGTTATTTTTCCGGATGACGCATACATCTGTCACACTTCACTCATTCACTCCAAACCTGCCTCTCCTACCTTCCTCCCCACGCTCTTCCCCTCTGTCTTGTCCTCCTCATCCCACTCCCTCCCTTTGTCTTTCCATTTAGCTAATACCCTACTCATGACAACCTGCCCAAAAAATTAAAATCAATAGTACTGTGGCACTAACATAACACTTGCCACCATCACACTGTTCACTTTGCATGTGTGTTATGCTCCATTCCCTTACCTTTTTGTCTGTCATGTCTCCTATCTGTGTTTATACAGTGTCTAGCACAATGGGGCCCTGTTCTTGGTTGGTCTTTAGGCACTCCCATAATAACCTCATAATTCATACTGCTCATAAACATGAAAATATATATACGTGCCAATTGTGTGTGTGCACACATACTGCACAGCCAGGGACACAGACACAGGCACGCACATACTTCAGTTTCCTGACACACATGCAACTTGTCTCTTGTGCACGTGCAACTCACCTTCTCCTCCCTCGTGCACATGTTTCTCCAAGCCGCAAGAGCACATATGTTATATACCCATAAATCCACCCATGCCACAGACAGTCTCACCCAGGCACAATCCTCATGCATGTATACACACAGCTCCCTAATGAAGATAATTTGATACTCATTGTGGTTGAGTTATTCTACTCACAGCCAGAGTAAACCCCTAAAGAAGATGGGAAGGATTGACAGATCTGTAATATTGTGGGAATAAATTAGGGAGGTTCTAAGTTAATGCTCTCTGCAAACATTGAGGAGCAGAGAATTCCTCAGAAGAAACATGAGTAATTTCTACTTCTAAAATACCCAAACCACAGTACAGCAAGCTTCTGCTTAAGCAATTGCTTATGTTCACTCAAGGAATGGAAGGTCTGAGGCGGCCCAGAGAACCTGAAAAGAGTTACAAGTTCAAGGCCGCAGAGTGGAGAAAATGTTGATTGAACAAAAACAAAGCAAGAGATTATTTTTTCCTGGGCAAGGGGATTGTTTGGGGGCGTGGTACAGATGAACCATTTAAGTCTCAGGTAGGGTGACCAGGTAGCAAATGTGAACAATTGGGACACTTATTTGGGGGGATCAGAGTAACAGCCGTGTTAGTCTATATTCGCAAAAAGAAAAGGTGCCACAAGTACTCCTTTTCTTTTTGTGGGGAGGGGATGGGAGGAAGTATAGTTGCATGTATAAGACAAAGCCCCTAATGTCAGGACAGTCCTGATAATATCACAGGTAATGTGAAATTATCCCATGGATGAATAGTTCTGGAGGTCATATTTTGTTCACTACTTTTTTTCCCCTCACACCTCACTAAATCTAAGTTAATTATTAACCAGGCTTTACAGAAGCAGTCAGAACACTCCAAGCTGGCAAGATATAGTGCTAGTGCTAAATTTTTAATGTCCTGAATGCCTCGAAATCCCCCTAACGGGACATAGGAAGCAATGGTACCTCACTAATATGCACATTTAGGATCCCCCACCCCCGAAAAAGCAATGGCCGCTCCATGCTCCTCTTCAAAGGAATGGTAACGGAGTGCTGCAGTAAGGGTTTGAATTACTAATTTAAAACAGTCAATGCACTGTCATGTATGTACTAGTAGATTATGAATAAATAAAAATAACCTACACTTCGTATTAATAAACAAAACATTTTCTGGTATATTATCTTCACATTTTAAATTGTGTTAATTGAATTCTTCCCTAGTTAGTTAAATTCAGTTATTTGCAATGGGTCTCCCAGTCATTCATACGGAATAGATAGGGTCTATTGCATGCTTAACTCAAACCCCTTTTTTATTGTTTTTGGGGCTTACAATTTAGGACAGTCTATTCGTCCCTATGCCAATAGAACTGCACAAGTAAATAACTGTGGCGCTCTTTTCTGAAAAAGAAGCCCTGTTTAACGGGAAGGTACAATATTACTTAAAGCTCTATCCCTATCCCTTCCCTCAGACAAAATTAAATACATAATTTTGTATGCAGAGTTGTCAATTGGGGAGAGCGGGGAGTGGCAGTAAGTGGACCTTCATGCCGTTTTGGATTCTGCCACTAGCTTGTGACATCTTGGGTAAGTCACTTCAGCTAAGAATGTTAAACTTGGGCAGCTGAAGTAAGGTGGCCTGATTTTTAGAGACACGGGGCTCCCACAAACGACAGGCAGTTCAATGAGGACTAGGGGCATGTCTGCACTACATCTGGGAGTGAGCCTCACAGCCCCGGTTCCACATACTCCCACTAGTGCTCTAGAAATAGGTATGCAGACATTGCTTGGATGTTGCAGCTCGGGCTCTTGAGCCCACATCCCTCACCCTCTCCCCAGGCTTCAGAGCCTGAATTCCAGCCCGAGCCTCCATGTCCACACAGGTATTTATAGAGCCCTGATAACACAAGTCTGTGGATCTGGGCTGGGTGGCTTGCTTCCAGATGCAATGGAGACATGCCCACAGGATTCTCAGTACCTCTAAAAATCTGGTCACTTATCTAGCAGCCTGAATATGGATTCAGATACCTAACTGTTGAGTTACCGACATTTGAAAATGTTTGCTGTAATTTCTCTGTACCTCTGTTTCTCCATATAACATTCACTCTGAGAGCTCTTCCTTGCACACATCTCCAAAAATTCAGAAAGAAAGAGAGTAACCATATTATGGCTTATGTAGTCTCTAATGAACTCTTTCCCACGTTACCCAAGTATCATACTTATTGCAACACTCCGGATGCCTCTGTTCAGTAGGACCAGCAACAGAACAAGTGGATGTGATGTGGGATATTAGCATAATGCCTTGTCAGAGCAGTGTGGGGAGATTCTGCAGTGCACCTGCCCTGCCTGCATAACAATTGCAGCATCAGTCCTGTGATGATATGCAGCACCAAAACTTTCCCAGTTAAATGTTAAATAAATAATATTGTGCAATTTGATGAGCGGCTTCATAGCTATAGAGGACCTTTCATTCCAAAAGATCACTAACCACCTTGGAAACAGGCATTGCTTCCCCAGTGAAATGCAGCCACCTCTGGCTGGAGCGTACCAGCTCATAGCTGCAATATCCATGCCCAGGACCGCAGTTATTAAAGTGATGTCTGAAAGACCCACACACAGTAAACTGCCTGGGACTTAATTTGTCTGTCTCAGAAGGATGAAAGGCTGAGTCACCCCTGTTGGGATTAGACATAATGGGCCTGATTTTTATTTCCACTAAGGCCCCTGTACACTGCACTCTGGCAGCCTAAAGAGATCGTAAACTGTTAGGGTTACACCCACTTTGAGTCCCTTTACGCTGCCAGCACAGGATGAAAGGGCCTCCGTGGAAATGAGAATCAGGCCCAGGGAGCCTACTGTATATTTCTAACTTGATGCTTAAAACTCCCAAGCCTGCCCTCTCTCTCTGCGTTAGATAAAATTCAGGGCTGTGTTTGCCACCCAAGCCTAGTGAGCCTGCAGTTTTTGCCTCTGGCAGATGTGGTGGGGGGGGGGGAAGCAGAGGTACACTGAAATCCAGGAGTGTTTTCTTTCACAGGGAAAAGCAGCTTCTGTGGGAGTGTTTCAGATTTTTAAAGATATGAATTAAATATATGTCGGATTTCTCCCCTCTTTCTGCCTCTCTAGTTGGCTCCTTCAGGTAGAGGCATCTTTTTGGCACTCTAGTTCTTCTGCCGCCAGCTAGTGATATGAACATCCAGGACAAGGCCCATCTCTTTGTGTGTTTGTATGGTGCCCTCCACAATAGTGTCCTGGTCTGTGAGTTGGGCCCCCTGAGGCACTGCCATCTTACAAATAATAAATGACTAACTGTAAGAGGTTTAGGTACTGCAGTGAGGAGAGTCATAGGTACCTAAATAGATTGATACAAACAGATCATGCTTGAGAAAAGGAGTGGGTTAGTTCCATTGGATCAAAATGAGACAGAATTGGCCACTGGCAAACAGAGAGACTGAAAGTGAAGAGAAGTGGAACCAGCCATGCTGAAAAAACTGGCTGTTGGGAAGGAAATCCTACGGGGTGAGCACAGGTCTCTTGCAAGGAGAGGGGTTAGTACTACAGATTTTGCTTGCAATTCAGCCGTTTTGTCTAACAATGTGCATGCTTCACTCTGCTAGCTGGCTGAAATGACCCTGTCAATCACAACTGTGGAGAGGCCAATGAATGTTCTGTTTCTTCAATACAAGCCCATTCGTCTCTTTAATTAATTGTGACTGTTCTGTTGATTCTGGCTGATTTAGCATTTGCATATGTTCTAGTGACAGAGCTGGAGCCTGTTGCATCACAATCCTAAATCCATTGTGCCCTAAAAATCTGTTTCTCCACGACATGCTTTTGCACTATGATCTATGATATGATCTCACGGATAGGAAACTGCCACTTCCACGTACAACTCACCATGCTGGGGGCAGGCCTTTTCCTGCTGTTCAGCATCTGCTCGCTCCAAGAGGCAAGTATATTCCTGCTGTACAAGGGTTGCCAGCTCTGGGATATGAATGCTTTAATTCCACATGTGGATGACCACCTGTCTCAAGTGGATGTTTTCCTGTCACATAGGGCCCAACCCACGCAACAAAGGGGATAGTCTACCACACAGAGGCTGTCCCCTGCAAGAGGTGTTTAGTTTCCTGTCCTATGACGATATTTTCTTGCCACACATTAGCTGCTCACTGCTAGGCAATCAGTATTTTTTGTCGCCCTGAGACTGCTCACTGCTAGGGGGTGGGTTCTTTCTGCCATTGTTCTGCAAAGGATACATGAAAGTAGTTTGAGAGAGCTAGTAGGTATGTGTCGATCCAAGAGGTTCTCTAATAGGAAACTCAGTGTTCACCTCTGACATCTTCCAGAAATCTTGTTTCACAGAAGAACCCTAGTTGGTGCCTCTTCATCGTTTGGCTAAACTCCACGCACGTTTTAGGAAAATGTCCTGTCTTTTTTAAAGCCAAACTGGGAATCCCTGCAAAGGAAGGAAAGTTTAGGAGGATGAAGAAACTGATCTGGAGAATGTAGTCTCCCAAAAGCCAGACGGAAAAATAATATATGTAGTGTATAGTTTTTCCATGATCTACACAATGTACTGTATTATAACAGTACAATATGTGCCATATATTTAACACAAAGTGTACAGAATAAATGTATTTCAAATTAAATAAATTTGGCTGACTATTTTAAATAGATGTCATGCTGGTATATTTCAAAGAGAATGTAACTTTTTAAATATGTATTTAAAGAAAAAACAACCTGCCCTCTCTCCCCAGCAAACTGCTACCCTCACCTAAGCACTCAGCAACCCAGGGAAGTCAGTGGGTTAGAATAAGGTGTAAATCAGGGTAGAATTTAGCAGCCTGTACTTACATATTTAACAATCTAGCATGTGCAACACACTTTTTATAAACCCTAGTAACTAGTCCCACAAGAAAGGTGATTGCCTTATTCTTCCACCATCGTCCCCACCCCACCCCCCCGCCTTTTTTTTAGCAGAAGCAGAATGGGGAGGTTAGGGTTTTCTTTGGTTGCATCCATTCCAGTTGCTGCTGTTAAACAGCTGCTTGGAGGGACTGTTTCTCTCATCGGGGTTTAGTTATATCCCGGATGAATAATGTCCCTCTTCACCTCTCTAGCAGCTGGCATCCAGCTGACGTGTGAGTGGGATGCTGACAGCTATTGGGAAAACATTTGGAGTGGAGGCAGCTGCCAGAAAGCAGAAGTCACTGTTACCAGACAAGGGTGGGGAACAATTTAGAGATTAAAACCCCTCCCTGGCCCTTTCACATTTACACGTATTCCTTCTGCTAAGAAATTTGAGGCCAAGGTCTGAGTTATCATTCATTAGCTAAATCGTAAACTGAATGAAAAAGCTAGTTAAAGTATTTAAGTTTGGTCACTTTTTTGCTTCTATTCATCTCTTTTCTTCATGGGTTTTTATTAAGTGATGTTTCAGAGGAAAATTGAATGTTGGAAATGATGGGGCAAAGTCTGCTTTGTTCTACAGGTATAGTTGTGGAAAGTAGATTTTGATCAGTAAATGTCACTAAACATTGATTTCACTGTACACACACAAAGCAAGAAAAAATATTTCCATCAATGATGACCAAAACCTACAGATAGGTAAAGTAAGAAAAATGCTGCTTAAGAACTCATTAGAGTTTGTTTAAGGATATTTACTTTGTGTATTTGGACATGTGTTGTTGACAATTTGTGCTTGTAATGGTTATAAATAGGGCCCTACCAAATTCACGATCCATTTTGGTGAATTTCATAGTCATAGGCTTTTAAAAATCATAAATTTCATGATTTCAGATATTTAAATCTGAAATGTCACAGTGTTGTAGCTCTAGGAGTTCTGACCCAAAATGGAGTTCTAGGGGAGGTTGCAAGGTTACTGTAGGGAGGTCACAGTATTGCCACCCTTACTTCAGCACTGCTGCTGGCGGAGGTGCTGCCTTCAGAGCTGGGCTCTCAGTCAGCAGCTGCCGCTCTCAAGGTAATGTTGCTGCCAGCAGCAGCCCAGAAGGATGGCATGGTGTGGTATTGCCACCCTTACCTCTGAGCTGCTGCCTTCAGAGCTGGGCCCTCGGCCAGCAGCCGACACTCTCCGGCCGCCCAGGTCTGAAGGCAGCAGCACATGAGTAAGGGTGGCTTGGTATGGCATTGCCACCCTTACTTCAGCACTGCTGCTGGTGGGGTGCTGCATTCAGAGCTGGGCGTCCTGACAGCATCGACCGCTCTCTGGCCACCCAGCACAGAAGCAAGGGTGGCAATACTGTGACTCCCCTATGATAGCCTTCCATCCTCTGTGCAACTCCCTTTTGGTTTGGGTCCCCAAGTTTGAGAAATGCTGGTCTCCCCCACAAAATCCTAAAATATGTATAGAATAGGGTAAAATTACACAAAAGACCAGATTTCACAGGGGAGACCAGATTTCACAGTCTGGGACGTGTTTTTCACAGCTGTGAATTTGGTAGGGCCCTAGTTATAAAGCTTTAACATTTTGAATCTCAATGTCTGCCATTAAATAATTGTCTGACACCCTCTCATAATTTCCCACGGCTGTGAACATTTAGAAGCTTAAAACCCATAATTTTTGTGCAACTCTGTGAAAATTTAAATGGCTAAACGTAAAAAAATGCTTGAAAATGAACTTCGATATTATCAATTGAAATGATAAAATAATAAAAATTTAATTGTGCCAAGCCTACACATATACAACCCCATTGGCTTCTGCCATTGTTGTAACAGGGACTGTTAAAATCTTCAATCTCTTTGCTGGTAACTTTTTGATCTCTACCACTTTTCCTAAAGTGTGGTTCTGTTCTGAAATGTGCTTGCAAAAAGGGCTATGTGAGGTTCTCTGTTTATTGTTCATCACTGAGTTTCATGACAAATTTATTCAGTTTACAAGTAAAAATATGGGGATGGATTTTGGAGACTGTTCTTGTATGGCTTGAGGAGCATGTAACCCAGCTTTACAACTTCCTGGTCCTTGGGCCAATAGATGTAAGTCCATTCTGAAGAAGCAACTTAGAGCAAACCTTGAGGCTGCTCTAAGTTGTGGTGGCTGCAGTGGCTCCCAGTGCTCTTACCATAATCCCCTTCTCTTGGCCACTGGACCCCTCCTGCCACCTGTGGATTTCTCTGTGCCAAAAGAATCCCCAACTGTCTAGTTAAAATAGCTACTCCCCTTCTTTACACTGTCAAATAATGCAAAGAAATGCATCCGATGAAGTAAGCTGTAGCTCACGAAAGCTTATACTCAAATAAATTTGTTAGTCTCTAAGGTGCCACAAGTCCTCCTTTTCTTTTTGCGAATTCAGACTAACACAACTGCTACGCTGAAACCTGTCAAATAATGCTTTCCAAAGATCAAGTCCCAGTCACATTACTCACATGAGTAGTCCCATTGAGTTCAGTGGGATTCTTTGCATGAGTAAGGGAAGAAGGATTTCTCCTTTCTGTAGAAAATTAAGACGTGAGGGTTTTGTTGAAATGGAAGATCTCCTATTTTACGATGCTATTTAAATTAATATAATGAGAAATGTGGGAACATACAGTAATTCTAACATTGTGAAATATATAATAATGGATGTAAAACCAAAAATAGCCAAGCTTTGTAATTGGTTGTCAGTGATGTCATAACTATATCACTAACACCCAGGTAATGCACAGACAGGATTTGGTCATATTTCATAAATGCCATTTTATATTATCTCAGACACACCTGAGGTAGTGCATACTTTGGGGGATTATTGCACCGTTAGGTAGCTGAAGTCACTCCAGTTTTGGCCTTGTGCCTCAGAACTTTGCCTGAAGACTCCATTAATCCCCTGACAACACATAGCCTTTTGTACGTTATTGCTTAATTATACACTTTCCTTCCCTTTCTTTGAGTACTGAAAAGATAAGAGAGGCTTTGTAAGAGAATTTAGGTAAAACAGGTTGGCCACTCAGAAAACTTAAGATACTTTAATTCAGTCTTTGGTATCCAAGATGCCTTCTTGTGTGAACATGAGAAACAGAGTGCCCTGTAAGACTGAAAGAGAGACAGCCCTCCTCCTATAGAATGGTCAAAGAACTCCGTAAGCTCATCATCATGCAAAGGAAAAAACATGTCACCGTAATGCAACCTTCTGTTCTTTGTGTGATTAGATGGTGAGTGCTGAAATGAATAGAAGAGATGGCCAGCTGCCCTCCTGTGTGATTCCCTCACAGTCACTGTCTGTGGGTGACTTTTTGAAGGGAGGGGGAAGGGATTTTAAATGGTGTTTTGGCAGCATAACGTACTCCTGAATTTTATTTTTCTAATGCTCACAAAGCTCTTTGGAGTTCTCCATGAACAACTGAAGGACCAGGAAACAAGCTAGAGTCAAGTCTATAATCAGAACTAGGAAATAGGAAATTACACCTTCCAGCAGGATTTGCTAGTGTCATTTGCTGTGTTCCAGTCCACAATAGCTGGAGAACCTAACCACTACAGTGAAATGTTACTGATCTTTTCAGTTCTGATTCTCTGCTGCTTCTTAGAGTGTTCTCCACTGTCAGAGCCATTGCTGCTGCTCCTGGAGTGTTTAACTGTGAGAACAGCAGCAAAAAAATTCCCTTGATTTGTCCTTCAAATGCTTATTTATTACTTTCTCTCACACCTGTTGCCAAGACAGCTAAGTTGTGCAATTGCAAATATTGAAACATAAATTTAGGTATAGTTAAGCATGAGCCAAGAAGTTAGGATCTGGATTCAGATCTTAATTTTCCCAAAAGCCGTGGGTGTTTGGATCCATGTCTCTGAGTTGGGTCCATTGCTAAAATTAGTTTTACCATTTAGAAAAAAGAACTGAAACACATTGGCGCAAAACAAAAAGCAGTCACTCAAATATGAACCAAAATAAATGTCTTGCATGGTGGTCTCATACTTGAGACGCTTCCAGCTTCCAAAGGTAGGAGACTTTCAACTGTGAGCCACTGCTTCCACTTTTGGGGTGCTCAGCTATTGAAACCGACAGCAAGAGCCTTCCAGCCAGTCTGAACAGCCATGATGAGCCCTAGGGTGAGAGGCAGCCACTCACTTTGAATAGCATCTGGCACAAGTGGGAAGTTACATCGGACTAGGAGAGAGCTGCAATGTGCTTGTGGTGAATTGTGCCTCTCAGGAGGTGGCCAGCTATACGCTGCACTGTTTGGAGCATCTGGAGGTTCTAGATAACCCTAAGTAGAGAATATCACCACAGTCCAAGCCTAGAGATGACAAAGCCATGCATGCCCATTCCAAGGTCAGCATTAGAGAAGAATAAACCAAAAATATGTTTTAAAATATAATATTGCAAATCAGTTCAACCTGAACATGAAATTTTTGTGGGAGTGTTTAAATGGCAAAAGGTCTGATTCTCATTTACACTATGGTCCTGCATTCCATTCTAGTTTACAGCTACCCCCATTTGAAAGCTCTTTTACACTGGCAAAGAGGTATATAGTGTAAATGAGAATCGGACTTGCATCTTTAGATTCTGCTGAGTATGGGAAAGGGCTTTTGGGGAAGCTGGGATGAGGAAGGGCTCTCTCTTCTGCCAAAAGCTGCAGCCATCTGGCCACAGTAGGGAGGAGGGTGTGTGCATTCAGGAACCCTACTTCTGCCTAGGAAAGCTAGGGCACCTGCGCGAAGCGTACAAGGCACAGCTACAAGTTATTGCTGGTATATTCTGAGCTGCTGTTCTGGATTTTCACATTCAGCTTTATCCGTAGCATTTTACTTTCCACTATATTTCCAAGACAGCTTCTTCCTCTGCCTATCTGCTTTTGGGCAACCTTTGTTTTGGCCAAGGAGGCCTAGATGTGGTTCTACGCAAACAAGGCCCATCAGTGCTATTCCGAAACCTGGGTTGAGGAGGTTGGTCAAGAACTGAGTACGCATACCATCTCCACACTTCTAGCCCCATCAGACGGGGGTACTTGGGACTTCAATGCATAGATGCTACAGAACCTTCCTGGCCCAATTATTTTTAATGTCATTTGAAAAGGGAGTCTACTCTCAACCATTTCTCTTTTAGATGTCGTGTCAACTTTCTGTTTAGGTTGTCATTCTTGTTGCTTGTTGTGTGGATGAGTGGAGCTGGGAAAGGAAACTGTAATACTGTTAGCCATTTTAAAATTCAAGGGCTCATTGTATTAGAACATGGTTTATCCCTCTGAATGAATAATTGTTTCAAAAGTAATCTACTCTCCTAAGAACACTAAATGGACATCATTGAGAGTAATCCTCTTCTGTATGGGAACCAAGCCTCTTACTTCCCAGGTACACAGCTGCTTGCTATTCATATCATCGCCCTTATAAGTTGCTGGCTTACCAGCTTCCCGAAAGATGATGCCCTTTGTTTTCCTTTTGATCTCTCTTCTTGCAGTTTCTACCCTTCGGCCCCCCATTTTCCCACTAGGCTCAGTTTCTCCTTTATAGATGCCTGGAAGACTTCTCTTGATCACACTTGCTCCTTTATTCCTTAGTGGTTGCAGAACCTGCACTCATTCCTCTTGTTTCTTATTGTTCAAGATACTTTGGGACCTGGCTATTGCCCCACATCTCCAAAGAGAGATCCACTTCTCAGCTGAGGCTTGTGAGAGATCCATAGCCCGGGGCAGTGGTAGGGCAGAATCATACTATTGTCTATGGTTATTGGCACCCTATTCCCTCTCCCAGTGTTTTTTCAGTGGAGGGGTTCTGACCAATGAAACCAATCCTCTTCTCATACAACATATATAGTTTAGATAGCAGGTCTCCATCATTTACTCTGCATTATCATAGAATCATAGAATATTCGGGTTGGAAGAGACCTCAGGAGGTCATCTAGTCCAATCCCCTGCTCAAAGCAGGACCAACACCAACTAAATCATCCCAGCCAGGACTTTGTCAAGCCAGGCTCTAATGATGGAGATTCTGCCACCTCCCTAGGTAACCCATTCCAGTGGTTCACCACCCTCCTAGTGAAATAGTGTTTTTTAATATCCAACCTAGATCTCCCCCACTGCAACTTAAGACCATTGCTCCTTGTTCTGTCATCTGCCACCACTGAGAACAGCCGAGCTCCATCCTCTTTGGAACGCCCCCCCTTCAGGTAGTTGAAGGCTGCTATCAAATACCCCCCTCACTCTTCTCTTCTGCAGACTAAATAACCCCAATTCCCTCAGTCTCTCCTCATAAGTCATGTGCCCCAGCCCCCTAATCATTTTCGTTGCCCTCCACTGGACACTCTCCAGTTTGTCCACATCCTTTCTGTAGTGGGGGGCCCAAAACTGTATACAATACTCCAGATTTGGCCTCACCAGTGCCAAATAGAAGGGAATAATCACTTCCCTTGATCTGCTGGCAGTGCTCCTACTAATGCAGCCCAATGTGCCATTAGCCTTCTTGGCAACAAGGGCATACTGTTGACTCATATCCAGCTTCTCATCCACTGTGTAATTCCCAGGTACGTTTCTGCAGAACTGCCGCTTAGCCAGTCGGTCCCCAGCCAGTAGCAGTGCATGGGATTCTTCCATCCTAAATGCAGGACTCTGCACTTGTCCTTGTTGAACCTCATCAGATTTCTTTTGGCCCAATCCTCCAATTTGTCTAGGTCACTCTGGACTCTAGCCCTACCCTCCAGTGTATCACTGCCATCTATTATACTGGGATCTCCTGCTTCCTTGGTATCTAAAAGTCCATAGTTTTCTCTAAACTTCAAGCAGGCTGAAGTCTTTCAACCCAGAGTTTCAGCTGGTAACAGTTTTTTTTAGTGTGTTATTCTCTATCTTATCCTTGAGTGTTCGCCATTGGGTGGTGGGGGGAAAGGTGTGTGTGTCAATATAGCAGGTTCATATGTGGGCACAAAAGCTACTTCCAGGACAGCGTGCATAAAATACATTCCAGCTCAGTAAGGACCAATTCCCAAACTGGTTGCAAGGAAGAATTTGGGTGGTGGGTCATTTTAAATTCTTTTGTGCTATTGTGCCAGCCTATCTTCTTGAACCTGAGGGAAGTTAAGATGCACCTAGAGCATCTGGTTGCTTAGACCCTAGAATGTTTAACAGCCCACTGGGGGGGGTCACTGAATCCTGAATGTTTGGCATCCAGAAAGTTAATTTCTTTTCTGGGGATGTTTGGCTGCCCAGTGGGTGCTTTCTACATGGAATGTTAGCAGAAATCAAGCAGTTAAACTGCCACAGTTTGTATTCTCTCACTGTTTCTCAGCATGGGGTTGCCACTTGCCTCACTTTGTTGACCTTAGGAAGATCCATACATCAGCTGCACATTCAATAGTACAGCCCTCCTGATGTTTATTGCACATTTCACTGATTGAGAAACATGCCACCTTTGGTGCCCACTGCATTAAAGAGTCTGTGTGGGTTAGAAATACTACAGGGGAGGGTGTCTGATGTTTCAAAACCTCTGCCTCTTGCCTCATAACAAGGGCAGAGCATGCTTCTTGCCATGTCTAGATTAATAACAAAAGCCCAAGGTCAACAAATAAAACAAAGTTTAAAACCATAAGCAGTTCTGGGTTTTATTCTCAATACTCTTTGCCACAATCTGACCCAGAGTCGCCATTATTTAAGCTCAGTACCAATGTGGACACAAGAACAAATGGATATAAACTGGCCACCAGGAAGTTTAGACTTGAAATTAGACAAAGGTCTCTGACCATCAGAGGAGTGAAGTTTTGGAATAGCCTTCCAAGGGAAGCAGTGGGGGCAAAAGATCTATCTGGCTTTAAGATTAAACTCGATAAGTTTATGGAGGAGATGGTATGACGGGATAACATGGTTTTGGTAATTAAATATTCATGGTAAATAGGCCTAATGGCCTGTGATGGGATGTTAGATGGGGTGGGATCTGAGTTACCCAGGAATGAATTTTCTGTAGTATCTGGCTGGTGAATCTTGCCCATATGCTCAGGGTTTAGCTGATCGCTGTATTTGGGGTCGGGAAGGAATTTTCCTCCAGGGCAGATTGGAAGAGGCCCTGGAGTTTTTTGCCTTCCTCTGTAGCATGGGGCACGGGTCACTTGCTGGAGGATTCTCTTCTAATAGGTAAGAGGTTTTTCACAGGAGTGGATGGGTGAAATTCTGTGGCCTGCAGTGTGCAGGAGGTCAGACTAGATGATCATAATGGTCTCTTCTGACCTTAGTATCTATGAATTCAGATTTCCCAGCCAGAGCGATGGAAATATAAGTCGGGACTATAAAACCAAAAGAGTTCCAGTTCAGTACATCCTAAGGATTGAAATTATAGTCTCATAGCAAGGAAAATGTTCAAAGTCAATGAGGTAATGGGTCCTGGGGACAGAACTAATTTCTCTTAAGAACTTTAATGCAATCTGGAAGTTTTTCCAATGCCCTTGATGCAAACTTTGTTTAAATGTAAAATAGTCCCCGAAGTCAATGGAAAAGTCTCTCCAGTGCATTCAAGTACAACTGCTGAACTCTGTTTCGGGCAGCCTTTCCAACTGCTGTTTCCAAATGCTTTGAATTGGCCCTAAGATACAGTATGCAAAGGAATTATTTCCATCTGGTTGATGCCTAAGCTATCTCCTACTGCCTCACCGTGGAGGGCCTCCAGTTTGGTTAGAGAGTTGCTACATTTGGAATCATAAAGATCCCATGGCGAGTCTTGGCTAGGATAATGAGCTGATTGCTCATGCAGTGAGCCCCATCACTGGATGGGCACTCTGAAAATTTGTTAATTATGTTGCAGTGTATGATCCCCGGGTATTGATGTTCTAGCGATCTGTGTCCAATATGCGTTGCGGTCTGTGAGTGAAAGGAAATGTGTGGGGATGCCTGGATGTGTGAGAAATATGTGCATGATCTTCCCATCCAGTGGGCTTCATTTCCAAACCCAGTCCCATTGTTAGAAAACAATCTTTTCCCTCCTTCATCTGTGCAGCACATTGCAACAAGGGTCACCAAATATGGCCAAGATTTTCAAAAGAGAATTATTGGAATTACTGGGGAGAATTTCCCCACCCCACCAGAGAATTTATGATCTTTGGCTTCTGTTATAGATTGTTCCTGTGTGAGCCTGTCTGAAATGGAAACTGGCAAATCTGTCTGGAGAGTTTCTAAGCCCTTGTGCTCGTGGTTATGTAGGATTTTAATTTTTTTTTTATCACTAGGTTTTTCTTTGTAGTGTAATTGATACAATACTGTGGCCTGAGAAGATTCCACCTATTTGAAGGAGAGCAAAAATGGGGGAGGATGGGGGCAAAAGAGGGAAAGGAAAGGAGCCTTGCTGATTATTTTTTTTAAAAATCACTCTAATTGTGTCTTCTAGGTCCTTTAAGCCTGACTTTGTTCTGATTCGACAACATGCATACAGTATGGCACTAGGAGAGGACTTCCGCAGCCTCATCATCGGCCTGCAGTATGGTGGAGTCCATAGTGTCAACTCCCTTTACTCCATCTACAACTTTTGCAGCAAGCCCTGGGTGGTAGGTGATAACCCAGGTTTATTACGTTAGCACTGGGTCAGAAAAATGATGGAGCTCCAAAGTCAGACTCCAGTTTTTCTAATGGGAGCCCTTCCCTTCCCATTGCAGCCACCACTCGGCTAGCCTGAGAGAGTTGTTTTGGGACTCCTTTGGGAGCCTGCCAACATTGCTCCTTTATCAACCTGTCCAACTTACTTCTGAGTAACAACCTTGCCCTAACTACAAGGCGTCTTCAGCAGTCCCAGATTCTGCATGGGAGACAACAGCAGCAGTTAAATCTAGATCTCTTTTGTGGCAGTACAGACCAATACTGCTAGGTCACTGGGCTGGCACAGGCATGATCTTAACTTGTATGAACCATCAGCATACCCTGTTCTAGCGGATATGTAGACAGTGATTCATAAAAGGGATTACATGATTTTATAACTATTATTTGTATTATGGTAACGCCTAGAGACCCCAGCTAAAATCAATGCGCCATTGTGCCAGGCACTGTACAAACATAGAACAAGGCACCAAAAAGACTACAATCTAAATAGACAAGACAAAGTATTGTGGGGAAGGGATATTACATATGAGCAGCGTGAACAACGCAGTGATTTGCAAACGTCATGTTGGTGCCAGGGGGTGTTATTTTTGTTTTTGTTTTTTCTTTCTAATTTGGGGGGTGGGGTTTGTTGGAAGGGGATTAATTGAGAAAAGAGAGAGGAAAGGTAGCGGGCCCATGAAAGGGAGGAGGTTAGAGTAATGGGAAGAAGGGGAGTATGGAAGACAGGTGGAGTGAGGCTGAGGTAAATAGGTGAGATAACAAACAGTCAGTCAGCAGAGGGGAAAGACTATCCTGAGTAAAAGTTGTAAAAAGTCAGATGATGGTCTCTCTGAGTCCGTAGGTTCCTGCTGCAGCTGCTTGTCTCTGCTCCTCTATGTTGGCTTCTCTTCCCCAAGCTTATATAGTTGGGGGGAAGAGGTTGGGCCTCATGGATGGGATTCTCCCCTGCACAGTTCTGGATCTGAGGGGCATTGAGACTATGGACTTCAGTTTCCACTGTTTGTGTAGGGGTTGTGGGGAGAGGGACTTCCCAATGTCCACTCTAGAGCAATGGCTCTCAAACTTTCCAGACGACTGTACCCCTTTCAGGAGGCTGATTTGTCTTGTGTACCCCCAAGTTTCACCTCATTTAAAAACTGCTTGTTTACAAAATCAGACCTAAAAATACAAAAGTGTCACAGCACGCTAGTATTGAAAAATGGTTCACTTTCTCATTGTTTCCATAGAATTATAAAATAAATCAATTGGAATATAAATATTGTACTTACATTTCAGTGTATAGTACACAGAGCAGTCTACAACAAGTCATTGTCTGTATGAAATTTTAGTTTGTACTGACTTTGCTAGTGATTTTTATGTAGCCTGTTGTAAAACTAGGCAAATAGCTAGATGAGTGGATGTACCCCCTGGAAGATCTCTGTGTACCCCCAGGGGTATGTGTACCCCTGGTTGAGAACCACTCTTCTAGAGGATCCCTGCTGATGCAACTCTCGGAAATCTCCTATATAGTTGCACAGGTATCACAAAATATTGGACAGAGAAGACAGTCACAAGGAACCAACCATCCTCATTATTTAACCACAGATTTTGCAAATTCAGCTGAGGTAAGTAATGATTGAAAAGTGTTATCCTGTGACTACCCTGTTTGGCACCGGTGCTTTCAGTCCATTTCCTATTTAAAAGGTGCCTCTGTTACAAAAACAGTCTTCACAATTTGCACCCTTTTTGACAGTCAGTGTCAGTGGCCAGGACATGGATGGTCATGCCTAGGACTGGAGCAGGCATCAGGCCTAGTGGTTGGAGCAGGCATCAGCAGCCAGAGCCAAGGGTCAGAACTGGAGTCAGAAGTCAGGAACTGGAGCCAAGGGTCAGAACCAGGTTCCTGAGAATGAGACAAGGCAGGGACAGGACTGGAACTATGAGGGAGCAAGGCTGCCAATAAGTGGGAGCTATAGGTGAATGCTTTGAACAGCCACTGAACAGCTGCTGGGCTTAAGAGCCAGTCTGCTGACTCTTCCACCCAATCAGATGGTGTAGCTAAGTAGGCAGCCTATTACAGGCCCACTGCGCTCATGAGGTTGCACGGAGACCTGGCTCTGCTGCAGGCCCTGTTTCCTGACAGTCAGTCTGATCACTAAGACCAAGGATAAAATAATGCATGAAGGCCAAAGGTTTACAAAAATAGGAGCCTAAACTTAGGCTTCTAAATCCATATTTAGGCACCTAAGTAAGTGGCCAGATTTTCCAAAGTCTGAGCATGCAGCAATACCCAGTGACTCTAGTGCTAGTTAGTTTGTGGAAGAATCTTGAGCCTCTGTTAAGGATGTCTGCACCTAGGGCTTGAGGGGGTTGTCAATAAGGTTTTCAGTTTAGAGCAGAGGTGGGCAAACTACAACCCGCGGGCCACATCTCGCCTGCGGGGCCGTCCTGCCCGGCCCTTGAGTCCCGGCTGGGGAGGCTAGCTCCTGGCCCATCCCCTGCTGTCCTCCCTTCCCCACAGCCTCAACTCGCCATGCTGCCAGCGCTCTGGGCGACAGGGCTGCAAGCTCCTGCTGGGCAGCGTGGCGGTGTGGCTGGCTCCAGCCGGGCAGCATGGCTGCCAGTCCTGCTGCCCTGAGCAGCATAGGAAGGGGGTGGGGAGCAGGGTGGGTGTGGGTGTGGATAAGGGGCCGGGAGTCCCAGGGGCAGTCAGGGGACAGGGAGCAGGGGGCAGTTGGATGGGGCAGAGGTTCTCAAGGGGGGGCGATTAGGGAATGGGGAACGTGGGGGTTGGATAGGTGTGGGAGTCCCAGGGGGCCTGTCAGGGGGCGGGGGTGTGGATAGGAGTTGGGGCAGTCAGGGGACAGGGAGTGGGGGGGGATGGATAAGGGGTAGTGTCCCAGGGGTGTGGTTAGGGGCGGGGGATCCCGGGAGGGGGTGGTCCGGGGAAAAGGAACAGGGGGGGTTGGATGGGTCGGGAGTTCTGAGGGTGGCAGTCAGGGGGCAGGAAGTGGGAGGGGTGAATGGGGGTGGGGGCCAGTCTGTTTGGGGAGGCACAGCCTTCCCTACCCAGCCCTCCATACAGTTTCGGAACCCCAATGTGACCCTCAGTCCAAAAAGTTTACCCACCCATGATTTAGAGGTATCTCTGGATCCTAGGCTATTCCAGATGATATCAGAGACCATGTGTGTCTTTCATCTGCGTTTGGTGCACTGCTTGCACGTATTACTCACTGTTATCGCTGCCTGTGTGACTTCCTGTCTTGATGATTATAGTGCGCTGTAAATGAGGGGACTCTTAAAGCCCGCTTAGGCCGGGTCTACACTGCAAAGTTAGGCCGACCTGAGTCGACTTGTTTCAACTTTTTTTTGCATGCATCTACACCTAAGCTTGTCTGCTGTCAATGCAGGCACCCCATTACATCAACACAATAACCCTGCCCCCCAATGATGCAGAGCCAAAATCAACCCCTACTTCCATCAGCGTAGTGCTAGTGTAGACACTGAATTACTTGCTCAACCCTAATAGTCCTCCAGCAGCTGTCCCATCATGTCCCTTTCCCCTGCAATAGCGACCACTCTGATCACAACTTTGAACTCCACTGGCAGGGGTCCCAGAGACTGGAAGTCTACTCCCTCTTTAAAAACCTTTGTGTGTCTTTGAAATGCCTTTTCCTGGTTGCCCACCTTGGCGCTCACACCTACTAGCTGGCCATTGCGAGTGTCTGGCCATACTGGCTCAGCACAGACAGAGAGAGCTACACCTAGATGTGCTCCTGCCTGAAGCAGAGCAGACGTCCTGGGTTTCCCCAGACTATGGGGAGAAGAGGCTGCGCAAGTCCAGTTAAGGACCAGTCAAAGCAATGTAGACGTCTACGTGCTGATCACACAGAGCATCAGAAACCTGAGGCATGAAAAGGATGAGCATCAATGTTGGGTGAAAGCCAAGGAACTTCAGCAGGCATATCAGAAGGTGAGAGAGCGACAGCACTGGGGCCATCCTGCAAACCTGCCATTTCTACAACAAACTGCTTGACAAACTTGGTGAGAACCCCACCGGCACCCTGAATGTGGCGGTGGACACTTCATTAGACCTGGGAGTGGAAACCCCTGAAGAAGAGGAAGTGGGGGACACACACCATGTGGTGAGCCAGGAGCTCTTCAAAACTCTAGTGGAATCAAGCCAATCCTGCCAGGAGAGCACCGATGAGCCCAGTGATGAAGGGGAAAGGAGCTCAGGTTAGTGTATAGATGCATTATTCCATATAAGCATGTTTGTTTCTCTTTTCAGTGACCAAAGCCTCCCCTACCTCTTCCTTTCTGCCTTGCTTACAAATGGCGTTCATCCCACCTGCACATTTAGAGAACAAAGGCATTAACTTTTGATTCCTCGCTTTACTTGCATGGGGTATCCAATTAAAGTTCTTGCTTTGGAATGCATACATAGTTGCCACTTCAATCAACTACTACCTTAGGAAATCATTTCCAACAGATGAGCATAGCAGTCCAAATTACACAGTCCACAATAAACCACTCTCTTGTGCTCAGATAGAGGTAGAGGCAGCATTTGCTTTTCCATGCAGAGTAGTCTGTTAATCTGAACAGGGATGTCCCTTTTTTCCTCTGTAACAGATTTGAATTAACTTTCATGGAGATACTCTGCAACCCTGTCAGCTACAGGCTAGGTTGGCTTTGGGACGCCAGCCGCAGCTGTATTCTCTGTGTCTCTGTCACCCTCAGAAGTGAAATATCAGGCAAAATCACCACTGCTTGTGAAAATATGGGCAACATTTACTGCACTTTCCCTATATTTGTACCCTGGGGCACCCTGGGGCGTCTAAACCTTTGATGCCACAGTTTCCCCTCTCTCACCTGCTAGTCCAAACTCACCATGTCTTGAGCTGCAGAGTGGTGCCAGAACAAGGCACTTCAAAGCTAAAGAAAGAGTTCACGTTATTTATGAGAGGTCTTCATGGGAATAAAGTAAGGAAATTTCCCTTTCTCTTGCAAGTGTAAATCTAACAATGTCTCTTTCTGTTTTTAACAGCAGCCTCTTTTATGGTAGCCTTGAGAGGTGAACCCTCCCTGCCTGCTGAACCTCGGACCCAGATGTTTTATGTTTAGTGAGATCCTCCAGTCCTCTACGATTGCAGACTGTGAACACGGATTGGAGGGGCTGAACGGCCAAGAGCTGGGTGAAGGGCCAGGCAGAGAGAGACTGGATGCTGGAGGAGAGGCAAAGGGATAGAGACAGGAATTGGAAAGTGCTCAGACAACACACACTGATGTTGCAGAACATTATTGAGGTAAATGCCCAAAGACCCTGCACACATCAGCCTTTCCATTCCATGGAAAAATCCTGGTGGCTGCTCTTTGTACCCCCCAGCAAAACAGGTGGCAGCATGGTATGAACCCTTACCCTACTCCTCCATGCCAGGGGAGAAGGAGGAGAATCATATACTTACACTGACCAGTGATAACTACAGGATCAGCCAACAAGCACAGTGCACTACTTATTTTTACCATGAATGAAACATTGTCGTATGTTTTTAATATGTAAACATGTATGTTTATTGTTTTACTTGTTTGTGATAAATATGGCTCACCTGGCAGTGATGCTAAAATGTTTTTAACTTGTTTATTTACACTTTGTTTCCTGTGTATATGTGCACAATAAAGTTTTAGTTTTTGAAATTCAGAGTATATTTATTAGTTTGCACCAAGCAGACATGCCGCCTTACAAAATTAATAACAAAAATCACTAAACCACCCACACTCTAGGTCTGTACACGTGAAGGAACACAAGTTCCGAAAAGCTTGACACAACGCCACTGTGGCTGACTGTTAAAATGATCTTTAAAGGCCTCTCTGTACTGCATAGCTCCATGATTGGCAATTCTAATTGTATCTGGCTGTTCAAATTCAGCAGAGAGCTGGTCCACCTCACCCCTCCACCTTGCCAGTAGCCTCTCCCCCTTCATTTCACAACATATTGTGTAATACATAACATGCAGCAATAACATTTGGAATGCTTGCCTTGCTAAGGGGCACTCTAGCCATTAAACATCACCGGTGAACTTTGAGTTGAACAAATGCTCATTCAAGATTCATCCTGCACCTGCTTAGCTGGCAGCTGAAACTTTTCTCAGTGCTATCGAGGTGGCCAGTGTACGGCTTCATGAACCAGGTGAGCATGGGGTAGGCTAGGTCCCCCAGCATCACCACTGGCATTTCAACCTTACTAATGTGAATGCATCAGTCAGGGAAGAATGTCCCTGCTTGCAGCTTTTGGAAAAGTCCTGTTGCACCTTAAAAAGATGTGAAAATTATGGGATGGAATAAGCAGTACGGGATGGAGAAAGTGAAATTGTGGGAACTTAACTCCTAGTTCCCACAAATCCCTGGGTGAATTGCTGGTATCCCACAAAGCACTGCGAAAATGTCCCACAAGGCATTACACTGGACAGCAGTGCAAGGCACACTGGGATACCTACTGTGGTGCACCGCATCTTCTATTGACACAACTGCATGCGGTGAGGATGTGCAGCACTGATGCAAACAGCCAAGTGTGCGTGCACCACCCAAGTGACTTACAAATGTCATCAGCTGAAAGCCAGCATAACTTAAGTTGACCAAACTTTGTAATATAGACACGCCTAAGACACGCTTGGTGCAGGGTGTAATGGTCTTCTTGCTTAGCAGTGTCATCAGCAGTAAATTGATACAAATGATCAATAAATAACATTAGCTTCCTGTTCTCTTCAAGCTGCAATTCAAGGGGCTGATACTGATCTATAAAGCTCTATATAGTCTGGGTCCTCCCTCCCAGAGAAATCACCTCCTTAATTTTGAATACCTAGGGCTTCTGAGAAGGCATTTTCAATACAAGGCCCTTGACTTCGAAGCTGGCTTCCCCTGTTGGCCTGACAGAGCCTGAGATTGTTGACTTTTGGGGCCTGGTGAAAAGCCCATTTGTTGACATTGGCTTTTGCTGGGGAAGGCGATGGTGTGACATATTTGTGCCTTCAGTTTGAGTCATGGGTTGAGACTGGGTAAGTTTAGTTGGCATATGTCAACTCATTTTCGTAATTCTGTGTGTGCTAGTATGCAAGAGCCTAGAGATGAAAGTGACGGGCATATTTTTAGAAGTCTAAAAGAAAAGAAAAGAAACAAGTCAGTGCCTTACAAAATGAAGCTGGCTGCCAGAACTGTGTGGGAGAAATTGGCTCTGCCATTGCCTCTGCTGTAGCTATTCTGGGCCTGATTCTGCCTTGCTTTACGCTGGGTGAATACTGTCTCCTCCAACCCCAGCAGTCCCGGGAAAGTCAAGGAAACCACTTAAACACTTTTTTGAAATACCCCTTTTTCCCCACCACCTACCCCCAAAATACAAACAAACTATGATGGGGTGGACTAGGCCCCTGAGGCCCCCTACTGGAGGCCTCGTGGCCCTGCCACATCCCACCCCAGAAAAGGACAGTAGAGAGGTCTGCCAAGCTGCCTAGAGTGGCTGTGTGGGAAGCAGCCAACTGGGGCCCAGCAGGCTAGTATAAGAAGAGCTGCAGGGCCAGGGTGAGTTCAGTTCCTTGCTTGATCTGGAGGAGAGTGGAGGATGCACCTGGTTGACTGAGGAAGCTACAGGACCTTGGACATAGCTGTGCTGGCAGAGGCTGAGGGGAACATGAATTAGCTCTGGGTTGGCTACTGGGACTCCACCAGGGCAAGGCCTTGATGTAAGGGTGAAGAATGTGCTGGAGCCACGGAGAAGTGGCCCAGGGAATTGTAGCAGCAATGCTGTTTATTTAAAGCAGGGGTGGCCAACCTGCGGCTCCGGAGCCATATGCAGCTCCTCATATAGACACGGACTCTGGGGCTAGAGCTACAGGTGCCAACTTCCCGATGTGTTGGGGGGGGTGCCCCCACTTCCCTCCTCCTCCCCTGAGCCTGTCATGCTCTTGCTCCTCCCCACCAAATCCTCCTGCATGCCACGAAACAGCTGATTGGGAGGCAGGGGGAGGTGCTGATATGCAGGGCTGCTGGTAGGCAGGAGGTGCTGGTGGCAGGGGAGCTGATCATGGGGGCTGCTGACGTATTACTGTGGCTCTTTGGCAATGTACGTTGGTAAATTCTGGCTCCTTCTCAGGCTAAGGTTAGCCACCCCTGAGTTAAAGGGACGTGGCAGATGGTTGCTATTTATAGGGTCCCTGGGCTAGGACCCAGAGTAGAGGTCGGGCCTGGGTTCCCCCCACCAGCCACTGGGAAAGTAGCATGGACTTTGAGGCACCTCAGAAGGGGAACTGAACTGTAGTGGCCCAGCTGAAGAGAGTCTCTGAGAGGGCGAAGATGTTGCCTCCAGGGAAGGAGCCCTGGGGCACTGCTCTATTCCAGACAACTTGAGAGAGATGTTACAGAGGGCACTGAGAGAGGCCCCTGTTGGATTTGTATCCCAGAAGGTGTTTGCTTTGCTTTTAGTACACAGACTGTGTGTGATTCGGCTGGAGGGCTGAGTCAGCGAAGACCCACCATGAACACACAGAGAGTGCAGGCACATGCGCTCCACCAGGGGGCGCTTGCCAGTAGGGCTGGATTAACTCTCCTGTGGGCTGGGGCTCTTAGATTTTGTGGGGCCCCTGGGAGTTTGGAGTGTGGAAATAGGCTCAGGGCTGGGCAGGGGATTGGAGTGTGGGAGGGGGTGCAGCTCCAGCTATGGGAGTTGGGCCAGGGATGGGACCGGGGTTGTGGTGTGACAGCAGGTTTGGGGTGTGAGCTCTGGGTGGGAGTTTGGGTGTGGGAGGGGGCTCAGGGCTGGGACAGGGGGTTGAGGTGTGGGGTCTTGGAGGGAGTTTGGGTGCAGGAGGGGGCTCTGGGCTGGGGTAGGGGGTTGGGGTGCAGGCTCCGGCTGGGAGGCGCTTACCTCAGGCAGCTCCTAGTCAGTGGCACTGTGGGGCTAAGGCAGGATCCCTGGCTCCATGCTGCTCCGCTTCCAGAGGTGGCCAGCATGGCCAGCCCCTAGGCGGAGGGGCCAGGCCGCTCTGTGTGATGCACACTGCCTGTGCCTGCAGCTGCTGTCCCTGCAGCTCCCATTGACCGCAGTTCCCAGCCAATGGGAGCTGCGGAGCTGTTGCTAGGGGCAGCACACAGAGATTCCCTGAATGCCCTCGCCTAGGGGCGGCAGGGGCATGCCAGCGGGCCAGATGAAAAGAAGTAGCGGGCCGTATCCGGGCCTGCAGGGCCCCCCTTAGCCCAAGGCCCTGGGCTGCAGCCCTTAAAGCCCCTGCGTTAATCCAGCCCTGCTCATGAGAGGTGAGTGCACCCTGTTACACAAACAAAACAAAGAAACCTAAATCCACAAAGCAATTTACTTAATCTAAGATCTCAAACTGCCATTTGGCACTGCTAGTGACTTTATCTGGTTGGAGCTGGCTCAGGTATGCATTTCTGTCTTGCCTTTGATTACTGAGAGCTTCTCTGGCAGTGAAATCAAAAGATTTTATGATAGCTAGAAAACAAGAGACAGACACCAACGGCTTTTCTTGGGGATAGATATTTTTCCCTTGTTTCATTTTGATTGCAAAATAGGCATCCTGAAAGGAGGAATCTGTTTGGCAAAGGTTTTTGGAAACTTACTGGATAGACATAACTGTAGGTGGGGCTGGGGGGGGTGGTGAAAAATGAAATTACCTAATGTTAGGCAATGAGGTTTTTCACATTTTGTTTGTATTTTCAAACATGATCCAATTTCATGAGAAGTTTCACAATTTTGTGGGGTTTTTCCCTCAACAGTCTGTAATGATTCCTCCACAACTGAGTGAATTGAGGCTCAAAAATACGCTCATTTTTGAATGATAATTGTGAATTTTTCAGTATTTCAAAACAATTTTTTTTAGAGATGGAAAATTAATTTGCATTGACAACATGCATAATTTGAACTTTTTTAAGTGAAAATAGCTATTTCACAGAGTCTAAACAAAAAAATGAATTTTCAGGATCTTAGAATTATGTAAAAGTTTTGCTATAACCACACCAGTCAGGATGCATTAGCCAATTGCAACAATCGCTGTGTTATAAAAGCTACAGTACAAAACTTCGCTGGATTTCATACAGGGTAATGATTTGCAGTAATATCCACAATTTTGTAAGACCGCTTACACCTCTTCACAAGGTGGGGGAGATCTGAAGCTTCAGAGTAAAAATTTCTGAATCACTTAGCCTAAGTGCCATTGACTTTTAGCAGGCTTTCTACACAGCAAAGAAAAATCCACAGCTGGCCCATGCCAGCCAACTCGGGCTTGCGGAGCTCAGGCTGTGGGGCTCTTTGACTGCTGTGTAGGCTTCTGGGATTGGGTTGGAGCCCGATCCCTGGAACCCCCTCCCACCTTGCGGACTCCTAGAGCCCGATCTCCAGCCTGAGCCTGGAAGTCTACACAGCGGTAAAACGGCCCTGCAGCCCAAGCTCAGGTCGGCTAGTATGAGCCAGCCGCAGATGTCTAGTTGCTGTGTAGGCGTACTCTTAGCCATGTTAGAAAATTTTACCCTCAGCCTTAAGATCCACCTGTCCTTTTCTTTTTAAGCTCTTCCTACTGCAGTAACTTTTGACATAGACAAGCCCAGCTAGCTTAGGCATGCCACATTACTGCACATGCATGATTGTGTAGGGTTAGTAAGGGCCCAGATTGTGCCACCCATGAGTACACTGAGTAGTCCTATGCTCTGTATCTGATCTCATTGAAATCCATGGGGTTACTTATGCACTGAGGTACTACTGACTATGAGTAAGTATGGGCCCTTAGTGCAAGGAATAAGCTAGCTGAACGGCTGACAATAACATTCCTCTTAATTTAGGACACACATACAGGGAGGATACTTGACCTATTCTCATCAGTGTCAAGGATCTGGTGTGGAGAAAGTAAATACGAAAGTGTTTACTCCTTCACATAACAAAAGAACTAGGAGTCACCAAACAAAATGCATAGGCAGCAGGCTTAAAAGAAAAGGGGGTATTTCTTCACACAACACACAGTCAACCTGTGGAACTCCTTGCCAGAGAATGTTGTGAAGGCTAAGACCGTAACAGGGTTCAAAAAAGAACTAGATAAATTAATGGAGGATAAGTCCATCGATGGCTATTAGCCAGGATGGGCAGGAATGGTGTCCCTAGCCTCTGTTTGCCAGAAGCTGGGAATAGGCAACGGGATAGATCACTTGATGATTACTTGTTCGGTTCATTCCCTGTGAAGCACCTGAGATTGGCCACTGTTGGAAGACCGGATTCTGGGCTAGATGCACCATTGGTCTGACCCAGTGTGGCCATTCTTATGTTCATATCTAAGCAAGAAGATAAGAGTTGCTGTACTGGGTTAATCCATTGGTGTCTCTTGTACAGTATAGTGCCTATCACACATGTAACATTTGCTACTGAGATCAATATGAAAGATGTAAATTTTTTGCAATTCTGACCCATCTTATAATGGCAAGGGTGGGCAAAAAAAGTTCAGTCTTTTACCAGCATGTGTGTATCACACCCATTACTACAGCAGTGGCCAATACCTAATGCTTCAAAAAGAAGGCAAACTAACAAGCAAATACCCCATATGTCAGCCAGGCAATTATTCAATAGCTTTAGTTATTTTCCTAGGGTAACATGTATACAGCATCTCTGTGTCTGTGTTTGTAGATCTGTGTGTGCACCCACTGTGGTGCATGTGTCTCTCTCGCCAGTGTGTTGATCTTTCTCTCTGTCTCCATGTCACTCTGTGTAACTTTTAAGTTCTGTTTTCTCACTTTGCTAGTCAAAACAGTGTTTTGTTTTGTTTCTCTGGGATGTGCAGGGGTAGTTCAAATAGTTAAGAGACGCAATCTGTCCTCTTTCCTCTAGATCAACACCCTCATTGCCAACAAAAATTATTCTAGGCATGGAATTTTTCCTCTTATCTGCTGATGTGCCCAAGGGGGTGATGGTACTAGTGGTATGACTATGCCACCGATGGAAGATTTCTGGATTTTCTCAAACACTGAATTTCATCCCACACAATTTAGAAAAGGAAATCTTTGTGTGCCTACAAATCTAAGGGCAACTGCCATTTCAGTATGTGTCTGGCACATGGCCTTCAGACTGTTTTTTACAAACTGGCAGGATTTTTCATACAGGAATCATCCTTTAATTTCCAAAATGCTCTCTTCACCAGGACGTGCAAGATTAAATTTAGTAAACAGAAATGTTTGCTAAGGTGGTCCAGTGATTGCAATGCTGTGAAGGGAACCCAAATGAAGGTACTTAGTAGACTTGCACAACATACTTTCATCAGGCCTCACATTGTCTTGAACAGAGCCTTGGAATTGCAACTTGAGGCATTATGAACCTCAGCCTATGCTCGTGAAAGTTCAGCAAACACACTGCTGAGAAGCTAAAGGACTTTCCTCTCCCCATGCTCTGGGTCCGTTATTCCTTGAACAGCTATCCTCTTCCCCCAACCAGTCCTGGAACTTGAAAATGTCTCCTTCAGGATGAGGGGATCCCAAGGTTTGTTGTGAAATTGTTGTTGTGTGGTTGCAATAAGAACCTTCCACAACTGAACTTTCCCCATAATAGAGGGTTAAGTTAACTGAACTTCTCTAAAAGAACCTATGGGAGTTGACTTACTTTCAAGCCCTGTGAATTAAACCTCGGGCTTCAGTTTGTGAATCTCTGTGCAGCGTTCTATTTGCAAATTCTCATAGCCTTAGCCCTGGGTTTGATTACATATTACTCTGCTTTGAAGGATTAGATTTTTATTGGTAAATGTTGATGAGGTCGATTTCACCATACATGCACAAACCAAATTAAAAAAATATTTTCATGGTTGTTAATGTACGGGTAGGCAAAGTAAGAAAAATTCTGCTTGAGAACTTATTAAAGTTTGATTTAAGTGTATTTACTTTGTATATTTTGACATGTGATGTTGACAGTTTTTTGTTTAATGGTTATAAACTTTAACTTTTAGAATCTCAGTGTGTCCTGTCATTAAAAAATTATCTGACCTCCCAATAGCCTTCCCTCATAATTTCCTGGAACTGAACATTTAAATAGACGAAAATTTAAAAAGGTACTTAAAACTAAACACTGATATTCTCCATCAGCATTATAAAAAAAAAATTGAATTCTGCCAAGCCCCCGGTATGTTTGTCAGCAGTAGCTAGAATTATTGAGATGTTTGCTCCCAGCTGTAGCAGGCCTCGACAAGTAAATTCTCTAAATACCCATGAAAATTGATATCTGAGAGATTCATCTCAACTTAGAAATCACTGAATTAAGAGAAGTAAGCAGTCCTCTTTCTGCAACATCACCAGTCCTGACTGTCAATAACAGCACTGCTACCTAGTGGAAAAGGAGCTTGCCTATTAGAATGGTGCTTATAGCACCTAGTGAGGTGCTTTAGGCACACTGCAAGGTGGCTACATACATGAATCTCAGTCACAAGGAACATAGATCATCCAGAAGATCCTTCCATAAGCAATTTCAATGATGTTTCTCCTGTTACTGTCTCCTTTCATCTCCTAGTTGTATCTGCATATTGTCCTCCATAAAATCTCTTTTGCCTCAAGGAACTTGCATGTCTTAACTCTTTGAGTGCCACAGCCTTGCATACCCACCTTTCAAATATTAGATTTTTTCTTTTACCAGAGAAAGATAAGGGAGTGTGCCGTATATGCAACTTACAGCAGGCAGTAGACTGTACGTGTACAGGGCTGGCCTTACCATGAGGCGAATGGAGGCGGCCGCCTCAGGTGCCAGACTGTGGGGGGCGCCACTAGGACCCAGAGTGTAGAAAATTGTGTCTGCTGCTGGTGCATATGTATTCTCTCTGCTCGAGATGGTGGAGTGCTGTGCTGGAGGAAGGAGGGCACAAGAGACCTAACAGGCAGGCAGGAGAAAAGGTGAGAGGGAATAACAGAAAGCAGCAGGAGCTGCAAAGAGAGAGAGGAGGAGGAGCCTCTTATGTACCTCTCTAGCACCCCCAGGAGCCTGGACTGATTAACACCAGCTTCTCAGGGAGCTTCCTGTTTCCTGCTGCTTCCCTGAACCCACTTGAGGAGAACAGGCAGTCAGCTGAAGTAGCAGGAGCCAGTTAGGCCCTTAAGATGCTGATATCTTCCCTCACTCAGGCCCTGTTACCAGCCTGCTTATTTGTCCCCTTCAATTGAGTGTTGAGAGCCACACTAGCTGGCACAGAACAGCAGTCATGAGTGAAAGAAGAAAACGCCCCTCTGGGGCAGCATTCAGAAAAAGAAAGAAAGCAAAGGAAGCTTTTCTATCTAAGCGGGAAGGAGCTCTCCTGAGATACATAGACACAAATGTTCACAGTGAGCCTTTCAGCCCCAGTGAGGATGAGGGTGGTGAGGAGATGCCTGATCTTCCAGTTAGTCAGAGCGCAGGTGACCTGGCAGCTACTGCAACATCCATATCTCCATCTCAAATGGATATAACCATGTGTAAGTGGGGGAATAGTCCTGCTATTGTGGGGAACTTTTCTGGCTTCTGCACTACCCCGGTGAAGTGGGCTAGCGAAAGGATCTGAGTCCTCACTCCCACTTCTTTTACCCAGTGGCCTCCCTGCCCTTGAGGACTCCCCTTCCATGCTCCTGTCTGGCAGAGTCCTTGTAACCCCAACAAGGCTGGGCCCAGGATTCCTGGGGCGGGGGCTCGACCCCCAACTCTGCTGTGGTCACCTAGGATGGGCTAGGGTGTCCCCACTCCGGGGTACTCTCTCTGCAGTGGGCACTTCTCTGACCCACTGACCATTACATACAAGTTAAAGCAAATGCAAGTTATTTAATCAACAATTAATTTTAAAAAGAATAAGGGAAAATGGGAAAGGTTAAAGGAAACACATCGTCCTGCTCTGTGGCAGGGAACATCACAAACAGTGTCTCTGGAATGTCCGGGCAGTTCACAGTCTGTTCCTTGTAAGGCCTTCTTCTCAGGCCCTGGCTATGCTGTAGGGATGCTGCGAGTTGGACACTTGCTCTGCTGGTGGCCACACGGTCTCAGACTCTACGTGGCAGGGCCCTTCTTTCTAGCATTGCCCCCATCCTGTCAGGGTTACCAATCCCCCTCTGAGACTGGCCTGCAGAGCCTCCTGGCTGAGGTGTCTCCCTGCGCTGGGCCCATTGCCCAGGGTCCCCCCTCGCTCTCCCCAGCTGCTCACGACACCCGGCTCTGGACTGCTCCAGCTCCTGCTCCACTCTGCCTCAGCACAGCTGCTGCTCTGCCTCCAGCTCCCTGGGCTGCTTCTCTGGCCCCTCCGGCTCTGGTTGCTACAAGCTCTCCTCCCAGGATAGGTCTGCTCCACAGGCTGCTTCTACTGCATGGCACTTCAGATCAGCTGTATGTGCCAAACAATGGAAACTTCCTTAAAATTGTGGAGCTGATGGCTGAGTTTGATGCTGTACTCCAGGAGCATCTAAGAAGAGTCACCACCCAAGAAATGTACACACACCACTACCTTGGAAAAACCATTCAAAATGAGATCATACAGTTATTGGCAACAAAAGTCAAACAGAAGATTGTGGCAGATCTGAAGTCAGCAAGATGTTACTCCGTTATTCTGGACTGCACACCTGACACCAGCCATATGGAACAAATGACTTTAATGGTGCGTTTTGTTACAACAACAGAATCTAGTGAAAATGTCCCTGCAATGGTGACTGTCAGAGAGCATTTTCCAGAATTTATTGACATTGATGATACTACAGGAGCTGCTATGACAAATGTGCTTCTTAAAAAGCTGGAAGATACAGGAATTGTGATAGCTGACATGAGAGGTCAGAGCTATGATAATGGTGCCAACATGAGAGGAAAGAACAGAGGAGTGCAGACACGGATCCGAGAGTTAAACCCTCGAGTCTTTTTTGTCCCATGCAGTTCTCATGCATTGAACTTGGTGGTCAGTGATGCAGCATCAGCTTCTAGTGAGGCTGCTGAATTTTTTTATGTAATTCAAAGCATCTATGTATTTTTCTCTGCATCAACTCATTGATGGCAAATTTTGAAGCAACATCTGGGAACATCCTCTCTGACACTGAAACCACTGAGTGCCACATGATGGGAAAGTCGAGTGGAGGCGATAAAGCCTATCAAACACCAAATTGGGAAGATAGATGATGCCATATTTGCCATTATGGAGGATAATGCTATGACAGGAACTGTTCATGGGAGAACAGTGGCAGAGGGAAATGGAATCACCAGAAACATACATAACTTCAAATTTCTGTGTGGCTTAGTGTTGTGGCATGACATACTGTTTGAAATAAATATTGTAAGCAAGAGACTCCAAGGTGTTGACCTTGATATATCTGGAGCAACGGAACAACTGGACAAAGCAAAGTCATACCTACAGTCTTTCCGGTCAGATGAGGGATTTCAAAACATTCCGAAGAGTGCACAGAAGTTGGTAAAGGAACTTCACACTGAAGCTATTTTCCCACCCATTCAAGAATACAAGAGTCACTGAAGAAGACATTTTGGTTACAAGGTACGGGATAATCCCCTAAAAGACCCCAAACAACAATTCAAAGTTGAATTCTTTAACCAGGTGCTAGATTGTGCAATACAGTCAGTTGAAGAATGTTTCATGCAGCTCAAGGAACACAGCAGTATATTTGGGATTTTGTAGGATATTCCAAAACTCCTCACTATACCTGAAGAAGACCTACACCAGCAATGCAGGTCACTAGAGACAGTGTTGACACATGATGACATGCGCAATATTGATGCGAGTGATTTAGGTGATGAACTGAAAGCCCCTTCAAGATACATTTCAGCAGGATCAACTGCAAAGGCTGGTCTGGAATATATGTGCACAAATAAAATGACCACTCTCTTTCCAAATGCTTTTGTTGCTCTGCGCATACTTCTAACACTTCCTGTAACAGTTGCCAGTGGAGAACGCAGCTTCTCCAAGCTGAAGTTAATAAAAACACATCTACGCTCCACAATGACACAGGAGAGGCTGGTCGGCCTTGCCACCATCTCAGTAGAGCATGAGCCGGCCCAGACTGTGGACCTTCAGGAAGCAGTTCAAATCTTTGCAACCAAGAAGGCATAGAAAGCACCGCTTTGATTATTCAAACAGATAAAAACGCCAGTGTTTACTACGCAGACAAGAAAAGTTACACTTGCTGTTCGAGCGTTTGAAAGTTAAGTGTTACTTAAAATTTTTGAACAAGGCATTTTAAGTTGTTAGTTCTCCTTTATTGGGGTAGGTAGCAGAGCAGTACCGTGAGAGGAGTAGAACAGGAAGAAGGCAGAACTGAGACCTTTCAAAGTTTTGGTCTAAGTGAGGGGCCATGGGGGCGTCATTTGAGCTCCCTGCCTCAGGTGCCAAAATGTTGTGGGTTGGCCCTGTACCTGTAATAGTGTGTAGATATTTGCAGATTGTCAAATAGGAGTTGAAATTCCTTGTGATACAAATTATTATAAGGTTGTGGAAGGTGGGTAGAAATCAAGACTCTGCTCACTTAGAATAGCTCTGTTATCCCACTGTCAGATTATCACATTGTGGGATGCTTCATGTGTAGCTGTGTGTGACCCTTGATGATAAACAGTTAATTATGTGTGTGTTGTCCTGGCTTACCATGTTAGCTCTTGTGCGTGAAGTACTTCCTGAGGACTCTGCTTTCCAACATAGACTTTGCACACTGCTTTCCTCAAATAACTCGCTTAGGATGATGTCTCCTTTGACCCCCAAGATAAATGGGGAAGTAAGAGGTGAACTTTTTTCTATTTCATTCTGTGTGCATCATGCTACATGCATGTAAGATTGGTGACACACCCTCTCAAGTGAACCTAGTCACAAGAGATGTTTATATGAGATAGACATCAGGTTCATGCTTTCTTTGCCCAGCACTCAAATTGGATGGTGTAGAACAGTGGTTTTCAACCAGGCTACGTGTACCCCTGGAAGTATGCAGAGGTCTTCCAGGAGGTACATCAGCTCATCTAGTTATTTGCCTAGTTTTACAACAGAATACATGAAAAGCACTAGCAAAGTCAGTACAAACTAAAATTTCATACAGACAATGACTTGGTTATGCTGCTCTATATACCATACACTGAAATGTATGTACAATATTTATATTCCAATTGATTTATTTTATAATTATATGATAAACACGAGAAAGTGAGCAATTTTTCATAATAGTGTGCTGTGACACTTTTGTATTTTATGTTTGATTTTGTAAGCAAGTAGATTTTAAGTGGGGTGAAACTTGGGGTTACTTAAGACAAATCAGCTTTCTGAAATGGGTATAGTAGACTGGAAAGGTTGAGAGCCACTGATGTAGAAAACTCTCTCTAGTGAGTGTCTCTTTTGATTACTCTCATACCTTTTAAGAAACATCACCAATCCTTTATTTGGTTGCATGGGGGAGAGAGTTTTATTTTGTTTTGTTGCTATACATGAGTGGCTACTACTTATTTCGGTCACACACACACACCGAAGGAGTGCTTGGGTCTTAAGCCCTTTCCTCCAGACTCTCACGAAGAGCCGCCCTCTCTTTACTCTCAGCCCTTCTGTGCTGTGAAAGCTAAACCTGTTTATAGTGGATCTGTAATTGAATGCAAGCTGGTCCACTTCCAGTCTCTTCACTTAACTCCTTCCCTTCTCTCAAGTGCATGAATTTTATGCACCCCATGAGAGATAGTGGTAGCTTAGCATGCTATATTTTTCACCATTGTCAATTGCAGAAAGGTGGGTGGGAGAAGATAATGTGATTCCCCGGCCCTCCTTCATACCAGCACTTTTTAAAAGCATTAGTTTATTGTCTAATAAACAACAGACACTCTCTCTCTCTTTAGTTCTCTCAGCTAATTAAAATCTTCAACTCCCTGGGTCCTGAGAAGTTCCCTCTTGTGGAGCAAACATTCTTCCCAAGCCATAAGCAGATGGTAAGTGTCCTTTGTTTATTTTGATGATGATCTAGTTGGGGAAGATGCAGCGAATCTGTGGTTGGGAGTGGAAAGAGTCACTCACTCTGGGAGCCCTGGCAATTTAAATAATATCTGTAACTTTACAGACAATAAATTACTAGCAGAAAAATAGCAGGCATAGAACACATCCCTGGGTGCCTCTTTCCTTTTCCCTCAGTTCCTGGAAAGACACAGATGGTGACAGAGTGAGAAATAAATTGCTGACTCTGGTTGTCATAGACAGGGAACAGGTCTGTTTGGATGTGGCTGAGTTGGTCTTTGCGCTCGTCCTAATGCATAGAAGAGCAGGACGATCAGAGATGTGGGGTGAAGCAGAAGTTTCTTACAAAAGAGTGCTGTGCTGCTGTTGATTTGTCTCATCTGTCACATGGTTACCATCTATTAGACATACTTACCAGCTGTTGGATTGTTAAATGAAGCAGTTTCGAGTTTTTGAACATGAGCTCTTATTCTGTTTGTCTTGCATAATTTGCTGTAGCATAATTGCTCTTGGTGTTTATTCATCCTATCTGTGAACTAGTACATACTGTACCTTAGACCTGCACAATAATTAGGCATTCCATGGGCTCCTTAAAGGCAGCGACTTCCTAAGAGTGCTGGGCAGCTGTCTCCTTCTGAACCTGGGGAAGGGAGCAGAAGTGGGAGTGTTTAAACAACTCAGTTGTATTTCTTTTGGTTTTCCCTCACAAGTGGGGTTGACCCTAGGCAGAGGCATGACGACTCTTAGCCTGGCCCTCTGAGAAGCTCAACGGTCAACACGCATCCATGAACATATGACTCCTTCTGCCTCCCCCAAAGATCTCAATGGTCCTTTCTGTCTATGAGCCCTGACCCCATATCTGAATTATCTCCTGCTTTTCAGTTTGTATAGCTGGGTTCATTTTGAATTCAGGTGCAAGGCTGGTGGCCTGTTTAGGGCCAGCCCTGCTTTTGAGATGAAAATTGGTGTCCTTCCTCAATTACTCATATGACACTCATAATACAATATCTCCTGACCTAAATCCCTCTTACAGGCCAGTACACAGCCCTGCAACTGAGAGGTCATAAGGCTAGAAGGCTTACTGCAGCTAAGTATATCAGGGCTGTAAATGCATAAGACAAGTCGAACAGTATCCAGATAGGGCCCTCCACCATTTTTTGTCTGTTTAATTTTGTTAATAAGACCAATGCTACCAACTTCCCTAGTCCAACCAGTTGGGTTCTTCCTTAATCTTCATTGGTAGGATTAGTAGTGATATAAGGGTTAGATATTGTAGATAATCTTTTACATGAATGGACATCCAATAAGGCAGTTATCAAACTTCTATTTTGAGATTTTTTATTTGCTTTTGTTAATTGCAAATTATCAATCGCAGTAATTTAATTGTGTTATGGATGTTGATTGATATCTTCACTTTAAATATGTAGATCAATATTTAATTGGCTTAATCTGCAGCAAAGAGATGTAGGTTAGATATTAGGAAAAACTTTCAAATGATAAAGATAGTTAAGTTCTGAAATAGGCTTCCAAGGGAGGTTGTGAAAACCCCATCATTAGAGATTTTTAAAAACAGGTTGGACAAACACCTGTCAGGGATGGTCTAGGTTTACTTAGGTGCTGCTTTATCTTAGGGGGCTGGACTTGATGACTTCTGGAGGTCGCTTCCTCCCCTGCATTTCTATGGTATACTGAAAATATGCATATCTATAATTCTAAGGCACGTCCCATACTCATAAATGTCTGACAGAGTGAAAGAAGCCTCCACAATTGTTAGCAAAGCTGGGTGGTAATATATAGATCTACTCAAAGAGAGACACATGTCACATCTCTGCCACACACATCTGCTGTGACTTTTGCAAGTCACTTAACTGACCTGCTTCAGCTTGCTCATGTGTAAAATGGGAATAATAATACTTTCCCACCTCACTGAGGTGTTGTGGAACTAAGGTTGTTGGTGTTTGTAAAGCATTATATGACCATTGTATGGCAGGCACTATAGAAGTGTTTATGAAGATACTTGAATTAAATCTTTTCTTAAAGTAACTTTCCCTCACTAGTACAGTTGTCACAAAGACACATGTCTTGGAAAGTGTTTGAGTCCATTGAGCTGTGCTTCCGTGTTGCTTTATTTTTCCAATGGTCAAAGTGTCAGGCTTTTTTATGGTATCTGACTGTGGGGTGGCTGGGCCCAGAGATGATGTGGCTGATTAGCGTGCCGTATAATCAGAGGAAAGTTTTATGGTTGGTGGCTGCAGAGCTAGAAAACAGGTCACGTGATCCAAAGGAGGCCACCCACTTGCATTATCAGCAGGTTTTTAGGTTCACTTTGGAGTAAAAAACTGCAAATGATGAGACATTCTTACCATATATGAAAAAGATCCTTATCTTTCCAGCTTGTCCAATATTTCTGGCTCTGGCCTTGGTCTTTAATCAGGGGCATAAAGAGAGCTTTTGTGGTCCAGTTGTTTGGGTGCTACTGTGGGATTCTGGAGATCTGGGTTTGAGCCCCTCATCTGCCACAGATTTCTTGTGTGACCTTTGGTAACTCCTTTGAGAGCAGATTTTTTGAAGGTATTTAAGTGCTTAAACATGTAGGTAGATGCCTAGTGGGATTTTCAAAAATCCCAAAAAAGTTCCCAGCTGCTTATGAAAATCCCACAAAGCATCTGTATGTGTGGGCACCTAATACCTTTAAAGTTCTGACTCGTAGTCCCTCTACACTTCCATTCCTCATCTGTAACATGTGATAATAGCACTGCTGCACTTCAAAGGAGAAATGTTAGACTGTGGCGTGCTCAGATTCTACAGTCATGGGGGCCAGATAAGTTCCTAAGACAGACAGATAAGAGAATGGTGTGTTCTTTACACTGGGCTACAGTTTGTCCTAGTTTAAGTCAAATTAATTTGTAAGGCCCGATTTCATTTAATCATATCAACAAATTATGAGGACACTTTGTCATCCAAGATGCTCCAGGACAGATGTGAATGTGCCTTGCCCTCACATCAGGACTTATATTTCTAACAGAGCTGGGCAAACTGTTTGTTGCAAATAAATTGTCTGACAGATATAGCTTTTTTCCCCACCCCACTGTTTGGAAATCATTTGTAGACTCATCCAAATGTATTTGTTGTTCATGAGATAGTTTGGATAAGTAATTTCCAGCCAGTGGGTAGCATTGTAGCATTGTTTTGACTCCTGGAAAGAACGATGGAACCCTTTTAAACAGGGGAATAACAAATTGCACATAATTTCTTATCGGAGGCGGGACTTGCCAAGCCAGTTTGCGGCAGCCTTGTCAGCGAAGTGCAGAGCCCACAGACCACCATCAAAGCTGGTCAGAGAGCAGTCACCAGTGATGTGTGACATTGTCTGTCTTTGGCCACAGCCACATGTGGGTCCTCTTATTGGCCCCGGGTGTGAAGGATGGCTGCACATTGACTCTGACCTGTTCGACAATACTGCAAATAATAAACAGCCAATAATCTCATTTGTACGCAAACGCTATTGTTCATGTACAAATATGGGTATCCTTATGAAGAGCAGCTACTCCCCAAACATTTGGGCAAACAAAAGCCTATTTGTGCAAATAGAGAATAGAAAGGGGCATGTATGTGATGGAAGCAATGTTGGGTGCTTTTCCCAGTCTCTGCCACACACATCTGCTGTGACTTTCGCAAGTCACTTAACTGACCTGCTTCAGCTTGCTCATGTGTAAAATGGGAATAATAATACTTTCCCACCTCACTGAGGTGTTGTGGAACTAAGGTTGGTGTTTGTAAAGCATTATATGACCATTGTATGGCAGGCACTATAGAAGTGTTTATGAAGATACTTGAATTAAATCTCTTCTTAAAGTAACTTTCCCTCACTAGTACAGTTGTCAGATCAGAAAACACAGCTTTGCATGTCCAAACTTTTCCAAATGCTAATAGACTCCTAATTGGAAAGGGGTATGGATGAGGACTAGTCATAAAGAAGTTCAGAAAATCGTGTGTGTGTGTGTGTGGAAGGAGAGTTCTGTGATGGAAACTTTTGACCCCCCCTCTTCCCCCCCATTTTTTTTTGTCAAAATGTGCAATGGAAAATTTCTACTTTTTGCCAGAAAACCAAATATTTCTGACAAAAACTCAAAATTGTGAGGGAAAATATTCATGTAGTTGAACACCCGACTTTCTGTCAAAAAGAAAGCTTTGATGGAAAATTTTCGATTACCCATAACTAGTCACATTAAAGAGATATTCCAAGGGTTGAGATTTTCACAATGGAAAGGATTTGATTGAGTAACCTCCACCTTCTCTCATTATGGGCAGTAAGTCCATGAAAACACTGGTATATTGGATAAAATGTGCTTCAAACTAGCCTCTATGGAGCAGCCTGTTGTAATAGCAACAGCCCCCTTTGCTGCACACACCATCAGTGTAAATGTTCCTCCTGAGGAGCAGTCAGTGTTACCCGTTCAGCCATAGTGGCTGCATTGCTCTGTAGTGACCCCATCTGGCCATCTAAAAAGTGGAACTCACAGACTCCAAAAGGGATTTCCTTCCATTTTGCGGCTGGTGACCCCGACAACAGGACCTCAGGAGAGTGGTTGCTTTAAAAAGAGAGGGGGATTGTTGAGGGAGTCTTCAGGAGTAGAACAATTGCCAGAGGCTTGATTTTCACATAAAAGCCAATGAAAAAGCAACATTTGTATATGTTAAAGTATATGGTACCAGTTGTATATGGTTAAAGTAAAGGACTGACTAACATAAGCAAGGCAGAGATAGAATGTCTGTGATAGAAATAAAACCACTTTGCTGCTTAGAAGAAAAGGACACTATAAAAATTGAACATTATGCGGTATTACCTTAAAGACAGTATACATTGAGTATAAAATTTATAAATAGCATGGAGGAAAACTGTAAACTAGTGTTACAGAATTAGCAACAAATATATTTCTTCTGGATAAAATTTTCTCCCAGGCTTCGTTTCCTTTCCCCAAATTTCTGTGACTACCAGGAACAGCAGAGGGGCTCAGTGAAGAAAAGGGAGTGACCAAGATACTGATTAAGCCACTACAACAAAAGCAGCAACACAGGCTTAGTGGATTTTTTTTTTTTTTAAGGATTTTGTCAAGATTTGGTGGACAGAAAACTTTGAGCTGCATGGGAAAAAAAAAAAAAGTTTGCACCATCCTTTGAATTTTGTCACTCCCTTCCAAAATACAAAGGATTCATAGACTTAGAATATTTTGAAAAAAGTTGAAGAAATATACCTGGCAAGTCCTGTGAAACAATGGGAACTCTTTCTTCCTTGTGCCTTCACTTTGAGTTCTTATTAAGTGGTGTGTTCATGGGCACCCTGAGATAGCATTTTCCCCACTGGTGAGCATGGAAGGTCTACGTTGATGAGTCAGACATATTAAGGGTATGTCTACACTCTGACCTGGGGTTGCAAGTACTAATGTGCTAATAACAGAGCGTAGCCGGAGTGGCAGGAGGGCCTAGCTGCCAAATAGCATCCCTCTGAGACACTAGACACGTACTGTACTTGGAGTGACTAACCTGTACCTCCACTGGTGCTCCAATCAGAACTAGAGTGGGTTTGTCTACTCCAGTGGGGAATTACACCCCAGTTCAAAGTGTAGATGAGGGTCATGTTTGGCACACTAAAATTAGGCCCTGATCCTGAGGTTTACACTGTGTTGGTGGAGTGCTCTGTCTGCACAGAGCCCTATTGACTTCAGTGGGACGCTGCACAGGAAATTCCACATACAGATAATCCCCCTCACCCTTTTCCCTAAAGAAAAAAAATGGGGAGGGGGGAACACCCCCCTCCCAACTTTAAAAGGAAACAATATTTAAAGAAACCAAGAGCCCCCAGGCAGAGTTGGCAGTCGGAACATTCCAGTACTGTGCTTGTGATGAGAACTGGAAAGTGAAATTGGATTTGAAAGTGAAACTGACGGATCCGTTATCCAAGCTCAGAGAATGGGAAAGGAGTCCAGGAGAGCTGGCTGTATTTCAAGGAATCCCTGTTGAGGTTACAGGGACAAACCATCCCGATGTGTCGAAAGAATAGTAAGTATGGCAGGCCACCAGCTTGGCTTAACGGTGAAATCCTAGCAGATCTTAAGCATAAAAAAGAAGCTTACAAGAAGTGGAAGGTTGGACATATGACCAGGGAAGAGTATAAAAATATTGCTCGGGCATGTAGGAATGAAATTAGGAGGGCCAAATCGCACCTGGAGCTGCAGCTAGCGAGAGATGTTAAGAGTAACAAGAAGGGTTTCTTCAGGTATGTTGGCAACAAGAAGAAAGCCAAGGAAAGTGTGGGCCCCTTAATGAATGAGGGAGGCAACCTAGTGACGGAGGATGTGGAGAAAGCTAATGTACTCAATGCTTTTTTTGCCTCTGTCTTCATGAACAAGGTCAGCTCCCAGACTGCTGTGCTGGGCATCACAACATGGGAAATAGATGGCCAGCCCTCTGTGGAGAAAGAGGTGGTTAGGGACTATTTAGAAAAACTGGACGTGCACAAGTCCATGGGGCCGGATGAGTTGCATCCGAAAGTGCTAAAGGAACTGGCGGCTGTGATTGCAGAGCCATTGGCCATTATCTTTGAAAACTCGTGGCGAACGGGGGAAGTCCCGGATGACTGGAAAAAGGCTAATGTAGTGCCAATCTTTAAAAAAGGGAAGAAGGAGGATCCTGGGAACTACAGGCCAGTAAGCCTCACTTCAGTCCCTGGAAAAAGCATGGAGCAGGTCCTCAAAGAATCAATCCTGAAGCACTTACATGAGAGGAAAGTGATCAGGAACAGTCAGCATGGATTCACCAAGGGAAGGTCAAGCCTGACTAATCTAATCGCCTTCTATGATGAGATTACTGGTTCTGTGGATGAAGGGAAAGCAGTGGATGTATTGTATCTTGACTTTAGCAAAGCTTTTGACACGGTCTCCCACAGTATTCTTGTCAGCAAGTTAAGGAAGTATGGGCTGGATGAATGCACTATAAGGTGGGTAGAAAGTTGGCTAGATTGTCGGGCTCAACGGGTAGTGATCAATGGCTCCATGTCTAGTTGGCAGCCGGTGTCAAGTGGAGTGCCCCAGGGGTCGGTCCTGGGGCCGGTTTTGTTCAATATCTTCATAAATGATCTGGAGGATGGTGTGGATTGCACTCTCAGCAAATTTGCGGATGATACCAAACTGGGAGGAATGGTAGATACGCTGGAGGGCAGGGATAGGATACAGAGGGACCTAGACAAATTGGAGGATTGGGCCAAAAGAAATCTGGTGAGGTTCAATAAGGATAAGTGCAGGGTCCTGCACTTAGGACGGAAGAACCCAATGCACAGCTACAGACTAGGGACCGAATGGCTAGGCAGCAGCTCTGCGGAAAAGTGGACGAGAAGCTGGATATGAGCCAGCAGTGTGCCCTTGTTGCCAAGAAGGCCAATGGCATTTTGGGATGTATAAGTAGGGGCATAGCGAGCAGATCGAGGGACGTGATCGTCCCCCTCTATTCGACATTGGTGAGGCCTCATCTGGAGTACTGTGTCCAGTTTTGGGCCCCACACTACAAGAAGGATGTGCATAAATTGGAGAGAGTCCAGCAAAGGGCAACAAAAATGATTAGGGGTCTGGAACACATGAGTTATGAGGAGAGGCTGAGGGAACTGGGATTGTTTAGTCTGCAGAAGAGAAGAATGAGGGGGGATTTGATAGCTGCTTTCAACTACCTGAGAGGTAGTTCCAGAGAGGACGGTTCTAGACTATTCTCAGTGGTGGAAGAGGACAGGACAAGGAGTAATGGTCTCAAGTTGCAGTGGGGGAGGTTTAGGTTGGATATTAGGAAAAACTTTTTCACTATGAGGGTGGTGAAACACTGGAATGCGTTGCCTAGGGAGGTGGTGGAATCTCCTTCCTTAGAAGTTTTTAAGGTCAGGCTTGACAAAGCCCTGGCTGGGATGATTTAATTGGGTATGGGTCCTGCTTTTGAGCAGGGGGTTGGACTAGATGACCTCCTGAGGTCCCTTCCAACCCTGATATTCTATGATTCTAAGCAACAAAACAAAATGGAAATAAGGAAACTGCAGAAATAGTCTAGAAAAGTGAATTAGGTTTGTAAAAATGGAGTTTTAATAATATTGATTTATTTAAAACCTAGTAAAAGTGTGTTTGTTAAAAACTAAGGCCCTGATCATGCGGACACAGATGTAAGTAGTCCCATTGACAGTGTCCCTTTCAGCACAGAGCATGGCTGGTGGGGATGTTAGAGGCCACATTTCAACCTTCGCAACAAAGGGGAAGCAGCAAGAGATTTATGCAACAGCAACCCACGCTAACCTGGGAAAACAACACCCTGACGGGAGCTTCACTCCTGTCCTCCAGACAGAGTGCTTACATACTGCAAGGCCTGTTGTAATCTAGAAGGAGGGAGTTGTGCCTTGGCAGGCTGGAGTGATCTTCAGTGAGGCAAGGGAAGAGTAGAGAGTGAGGCAGAAATTTAGGTGCCTGACCCCAAAGCCCATTTAAGTCAATGGAAAAACACCCATTGATTCCAATGGGCTTTGGATAAGCCCCTTATAATGCAAGGGCAAGCTTAGTCCACAAAATATCTGTCCCTGATAGTATTCATTTAAAAAAACCTCAAAGCCTCCTAAAAGAAATGTATTTTGTGCTGGTTTCTTCCCCCTTACTCTTTCCCTCTATTTGGTTCCACATTTTAAAAAGCCTCTACGGCTGCATCTTTATTTGGCAAGGGAGAGGGTTGCTTTCCAAGCCCCCGCCTTTACCAGTCTAGCTGTCTGCATGTCAAACATATTTTTACCCTCTGCAATATGAAATGGAAATCTGGATAGGAAAATAACTCTGTTGGTAGCAGCGTTGGGGTTTTTGTTGGTTGTTTACAAAGCGCATAGATACATTACAGCCCACCTAGGAACACACATCTTTGTAGCAACAAAATAAAGATTTTCACAATAATGTGATTGCAATACTGTAATGTTTCAGCTATTTATATGATTTTAAATTATACAGTCAGTGAGCAGGTAAAATACAGAGCCACAATTTAATGGAAATCCAAATCAACGCCTGACAACTCATTGCATGACAAGCTTCATCTCGCATTCCAAAGCTCGGAGAAATGGCTGTGCTCAATGATTTAATGATTGCTAAAGAACCTTTGATCAAATGGTAGTTGGGTCAGGCCTTGGTTAGCTCCAGTGATGGTCACTTCACAAGTTGTGAAGTGTACTGGTGGAATTATCATTGCTAGAGACGCATAAGAAAGCTCTGCAGTTGCACAGAGGGAACAGAGCAGAAATTGGTCCCCTGTGCTTACGGCCCAACTTGATGATGCCCAGCTGAAAAGGGAAGCAGCCTGATATAGCACCTGATCCTAAAAAGCAACCTAATCTCCCCCTGATATCAGTAGGGCTTGATGATGCTTATTGCCTTTGATGATCAGGTCCATAATTTAAGGGTAGAGACAAGGGGTGGCATTTTTAAGTGCGCCTAGGCACAAGCCCCATTGACTTTCAGTGAGCTGAGTGCTCCTAAACCACTTAGGCATTGTTGACGATTCCACCCAAGGTTCTTTCTAATCCAAACGATTCTATGAAAATGCCATTTAAGCCAAACACCTACATTCTCCTGTAAGTGTCTTCTAATAAATGGGCCAGATCCTCAACTGGTGTAAATCAGCATAGCTCCATTGAAGTCAAACAAGCCCCAAAATGATTGATGCATCAATCCCAACACTAGAATACACTCTTCCCCGTCTCATAATGGCGAAGAAGCCTCAAACAAATTGAAAAGATCACTGCATAGAGAATGCTATATTGTCCCTGTCTAGGATGACTGCAATGCCTTTTCTTGCTGACAGCAGCTCTGCTTCCTAAGTGGAATGAACTGAAGATACATGTCTATGTAAGATAAATAATTATAATAATAAAAAACAAACACAAATAATGTTGTTAAGTGTTGCCCTCCTCCCCCGTACACTCGGTAAAATATACAGTCACCCATTTTGTCAGCAACCCCCCCTCATCAACATAAAACCTTAAAATATTTTTATTTAATAAGAAAATTTATATTATAGTTTTCTTAATAAAAACAAAACAGAACAAAAAAATCCTCCAGTCGACAGTGAAGCCAGGACCATCCCTTCCCCCATGTCGCCTCAGGACGTGGAAAAAGCATGTGCCCATAGCTATATTAACAACAGCTTGGGGGAAACAGAGCACTTGACCCACTTGGAATCCACTGGACAGCTGAAATTTAAAGTTCTAGGAGGTGCCTGTCAAGATGTTGCTTTTCCTTGCCTCACTCTGCCAGCTTTTGCTTTCACTACATATACAACTGCAGCCAGTGTAGCTGTAGGAGGTAAGCCATGGTTGGGGAAGAGGGCATGAAACAGTGATTCTAACCACTACTGCAGGTACACTGGAGTTTCAACATCTTTTACCAAAAATAAATCACTGACTCGGAATGTCAAGATTTCTGTTTTAAAACACAATCAAAGCATTCATTGTTTATAACACCAAATAATTCCACGTCCTGTCAAAAATAGCTTATGTCATTATGTGTATATACATCTTACTTCAGCTAAACACTATTTTGGCAATAGATTTCTTATAGCAATAAACCCTAGTGAGTCTCCCCTTTCCCCCTCTCCATGGGAGTGATTGATTGATTTTTAGTGTTGATAATTTTCATTTGTTTGGTTTAAGATTTTCACAAGGGAATTTTTCTGCAGGAGCTAAACTGCAAAAATTTCAGGAGTAACTCTGTTTAAAAGAGAGAAGCTCAGCATTTCACCTGCTGCATTGTACTTAGGTGAATTACCTCCCTGAATGCAGGTTTTATTTCAAAAACCTCATGATAATAATAAACCTCTCTTTATGTTCTATGGAACCCCAGAACTTCCAGTGTGCTCTTGCCTTCACACTGTGACTGAATGAGCAAGGAGGACATTCAGTCCTTGGTGCTTTTACCAGATGATGCAGTGTCTTAACACCAACTGAGTTCTCCCACTTCTGGAGCCAATCACACTTCCAAAATTCCCGATTTGAATAGGGGTTTGTTTGTTTTATTTACTGATCTAGTTAATTAAACCAGTTTCCCCTTCAGATAGCTTCAGTCTACATAATTTGTGCAGTGAGTGTGCGAAGAGGGCTTGGGGAAGCCAGGGCAAGGAAGAATGATATAGTGCCGAACTGGGATAGTTTTTATATTTTTGTTTTCCTAAAAAAATATAGATTATATTGCTATAGATAATGATACATAGAGAGAGCAAGGGCTCCATAATTTTTTTTTCCGGTGTGCAAACGAAAGTTCCCAGACAAATATAATCTGACTGAAATGGGTGATCTCAGAATTGAAAAGTGATTAAAAACAAATTCAGTATGACAGCATAGACTTTTTCTTTTTTTTAAGTGTTCGAAGTGCTAAAATTTGAAAGAAAACAGGCACTAATTTCATTGTCATCATCATGATCTGGTAGAAGTTATTGTCCAAGAGAAGCTCAGCCACAAGGGAGGGAGGAAAGGAAATGGGGAAGGGACTGTGCTCAGGGATCTGTGGCGTTGATGATAGTTTTATCAGGAGGCGCCCATCCTCTGTACCAGCTGCAGTATCCTTCCTTCTGTCGGATGCAGGCATAGTGCTTTGATTGGGACCCTGAATGACCGATGTTGGAGAGCATGTCTGTCCAAAGACACTCGTTCTTGGAGGTCACAAAGCAGGGCAGGTAGTAGCAGGGTTTAATCTGCAATTATAATCAGCAAGTGGAATAGGGGTAAATTGAAGGCACATTTTATAGGACTTTGCTTTTAAATCAGAAATTGGTGTTTTTGAAATTCTTTTTAAGCACTAACGTGCTAACTAAAAAATTAAGCCCCGATCTTGCAAACACCTAAACGTGTTCTTAACTTGCCCACACAAGCAGTGCCATTAATGTCAATGGCACTGTTCGGGTGCTTAGAACAGTGGTGCGCAAACGTTTCCAGTCATGCCTACCTTACCATTCATGGGATTTGTCGCTCCCCCTCCCGCACCATTACTTGTCTTCCAGAGGTTCCCAAACTTTTCTTTGCTGAGCGCCCCTTCAGAGGTTCATGTCCAATGACCACACCCTTCTTTTTAACAGGGTTATGGGGAAGGAATACCCTGTACCCACAGGGGCCAGGGGTGGGGGACACTAACCATGTGGCAGCTGAGGAAACCTTCCACTCCCTGCAGCAGTCAGGTAGTGTTGGCTACCGGGACACAGCTCCCTGCCCATTTCGCTCCCCGCCTGTGCAGGGCAGCACTGAAGGGCCAGGGTCAGGACCAGAGTGGAAGGCTGCACCCATGAGTACTGGCCCCTGCTGTACAGGGTCCCCTGCTGACTCCAGCCCTTGAGTGCGGCCCTGTCTGCTTTCCTTGCACAGGCTCTGTCTGGCCAGGGTCAGGAAGGGGCTCTCTCTGGCAGGTGGGTCAGTACTCCCGGGGTATAGCCTTTCGTTCCCCACTCACACAGTCTCTGCTAATATCCCCAGCAGAGGAGCATAACTGCTGGGTTGTGACTGTTGCAGTGGTGAGGGAGCAAGGCAGGCAGGGAGCCTGGTCTTGGGAGTCGAGACCACCTGCACAGTGCCCTGTCCACTTCCCCTGCCGGACAGAGCCCCCTCTTAACTCCAGCCTTTCAGAGTGGCTCCATCAGGTCTTTGTACTCCCTCGATAACCGTATCACTGTGCTCCACAGTTTGGGAACCTCTGGCTTAGAATCAAGCATGTGCCTAAGTATTTGCAGGATGGGAGCTGAGTGCAAAGTCTTAGAGATAAGTTCTGAACTTTTAATCACTCAAAATGTTTTCAGGGGGAAAAAAGCTTAACACATTTTCCCAGCAGCTCTGCACATAATTTCGCTGATCTGCAAAATAATGTTTGTGAAATTTTCAGAGATTCTGCCCCACCCTGCCAAATTATACCAAAAGGTTCATAGAAAAGGCGCAGGCAGAAAACTTTAACTTGTTCACTACGTTGTGAAACCCGTGAGGAGCAAAATTTGTCTTGTTTTGCCTTCTGTAAAAAAACTCTTGCCCTTTGGTTCCTTCCGTGATAGTTCACCTGCATTATTGCTATAAGCTGCAATGAGCACAGTTCTAGGATTAGGCTTTTAATTGCATCTAACTGGAGGCAATACATACCTTGCAGCCACAACCGAGGTGGTAACGATGATTTAGTCCTTTGCGCTGGGACAGAGTCAGTCGGTCCCATTTCTCATACAAGTTACACAGGCCAGTATAAACCTTTCCTTCATACACACGGCCTGGAAAACACAGAAAGGGACACAAATTAGTTGTTCTCAGTTCAGTCAGACAGTTTCCTGAGCCTGCTAATGTTCTCAATACCACATGTATGCCTTTAGTCACAGTTCAGCAATCAGTTTATTTTCTTCTATTAGCTATGGGATTAGTGAGTGAGACTATGGCACTTCCACAAGTTGGAAGCTTTGTACCAGCTGTGAGAATCCCCAGCAGCACGCCAGTGACCACAACCATCACATTCCCCTCTGCAACAGTGCAAGGTGTAAGTGCGCCGGCACCTTAAGAGAGAAACAGGACTTGGCATGTGCTTTCCCAATTCTTTTTGCATCCTCATCTTAACAACTCACTTGGTCCAAACAGGCTTTTCCATTTCTAGCTCAGCAGAGCGGTGCCTTGCTGTTTCGAATCACACTGGCCTGTACTGTGGTGGGCACACCAGCTCAGTTATGCATTAATAGCCACTTATTGTCACAAAAAATGCTCAACACTGGATATGTGGTTTGTAAACTGGAGAGATTTAAGGGGAGGGGAAAAAAGTAGAGGAATGTGTTGCTAATGGAGAGGCAATCCCCGGAGACTGGAATGCTACTGACTGATTGTCACTGCATTCTATGTTTTATGCAGTATTTCAGCACAGGGAAGCAGACAGGCACTGTCTTTAAGAACCTGCTTATAGAGCTGACCTACCTACCCCCATTCCGTGTGAGTGTTTGGCAAGTACAGATACAGACAGAAAAGAGGTCCTGATCATGAGAAACTCCAGTGGTCCCTTACCTGTAATCAGATACTGGTACTTGTTGACCTCTAGCTTGACCCCACAAAGACTCTCTGAGGCTTCTGTGTAGATATATTGAACTTGTGGCATCTTGTCAAAGCCCCTGTACATCTGAAGGAATAAATAAAGTTGTGTTAGACTCTAAGGAGGACAGTTTTTCAGCATGCTGCTGGAATTTCCTTTGGATCCCGTAATGGTATCCGTAGGCCATGATTCTGGGCAGTGAACTGTAGTACTCTTGAAAGTGAGGACCAGATGCTACTAGCGGAACTCTGGCATGCTGTAGGTGATGTGATTTGCAAGCCTCCCCCACAAGTCGGCCAATACATTAGCATCTTCACTACAACAATCCATTACCATCCTGCGCTAGCATACCACCTTTCCCACTTCACCTCACTTCTGACTTGAAGTGGTCACATCTCCTGCATTTCCAAGGTTCACAAACGTCGCAAGCTATTTCTGGCAGAAGCTGCACAATTAATTTGAGTTTATGAATCTGGTTTCCTGTAATTTAAACAATTTCTCTTTCCCCAAGGGAGATTTTTTAAAAAAATAAATAAGGCCCAACTTTTCCAGTCTCCATTATTTTGGATTTTTCGGTTTGGGTGCCCAATTTGAAGTACCTGCCACAAGGCCTGATCGTTGGCTATGTTAAGCACTCACAGCTCCCCATGACTTCAGCTGGGGCTTAATATTTCTCTAGCTAAAGAAACGCTTTTGCTATGTATTAAAAAAACAGCCTTCCCCCAAACTAGTACAAATGAGCACCATATTGGTGATATTAACATCTAGATTCTTTATTGTTCCTGTAGAATTTCTCTACCATCTGCTCTGTCCCCACATCCTCTCTTAAGTGGAAGCCCAGTTAAGTTCAAGTTTGATAGAACCCACAAGTGTTCAAGTAGATATGAAATTAGAAAGAAATTAGTTTGACCTTCCCCAGTCTGGATCAGCAGCTCTCTTGAAAGCAAACTACCTATCACGCTGAAGTGTGTGGAGTCATGTGAATAAAATAACCCCTAAGAATGAAGATTAAGGCTGGTCAATATTTTGGGGCGCAGGGGGGTGGAATTTCAATGACTGTTTTCCTAAAAATGTCAACAACAAAAAGTATTTGGCTAAATTTTCATGATGCTTTTCTGCTGGTTTTTTTTTTTTTTTTTTTTTTTTTTTGACCAGCTGTATCGGTGGCCAAAATTTAGACAGAAACACTGGAGGATGAGGGGAATCACAATTTCCTGAAGTTTCTCCCCCTAACTGCCCAAGCCCACAAAACTCACTTGAGATCAAATCCTCACTGGAACTTAGGTTCACAAGAAGTAGATGCTCAGTGCATTGAACCTCACTGTCTCCTCTAGATCTGCCACTATCCTTTTCCCCCTATCTTTCTACTGCATCACCATTAAGACACCAGCTTTGCCAGCTTGAAGTTTCTCTCCCACTTTTATAACTGGAAATATCTAAGCAAAAAAACCCCAAAAGCTATAAATTCTTGTCATTGTGTCAACTGGGAAGTGTCCTGCATACCTTCTCCCGTGCTACACCCTTTTCCTGGAATCCCCTATGATCCCAGTGTCCATGTGTACATTCATTGTTCATTCATATACCTCCTTAACTAAGTTCTTTCTTAAAACTCACCAAATGCCACCTTTCCTTCATTAAGGGCCTAAACCAGAGCCCATTGACTTCAACAGACTTTGGACCAGGCCCAACCACTGCTGCCACACTCCCATTTAAAAACACATTTTAAAAAGTCTTGCTATGCTCTGAGATAAAACCATCTCCTGGGTCATCCAGTGACTTTTCTGTTTGTCTTACCTCTCCATATTTATATTGCACTGATCACTGTGGTGATCTAGCAGTACTGTTACTGTATAACAGCAATATTACATAAAGCAAAATTCATTCCAAAGAGCTTGTATTCTCCAGTCTTACTTCTAATTATGCCTGACAACTATGTGAGGAAAGGATTTTTTTAAAGTTAATCATTCCATACCAGTAGAAGTGCAAGCATCGTGCTTGGAATATGTAAGTGTATACTTAACTGAGTATAAGCCTCCCATTGAATAGTTAATCCTTGCATGCTTTGCCTCATCCATGTGTTGTTATACTTGCAATTTTGTTGCTCTCCAGGGGATATACTTTGATTTCCTGATTTATGCTGTATGTTTGTAGGTGGTCCAGTGGTTAGGGCACTAACCTAGGACTTGGGAGAGCTGGGTTTAATTGCCTGCTCCTCCACAGACTTCCTGTGACTGCACAAGTCACTTTGTCTCCCTGTGCCTCACTTTCTCATCTGTAAAATGGGGATAATATCTCTACCTCACAGGGATGCTATGAAAATAAATTAAAGATTGTGAGGCACTGAGATACTACAGTAATGGGGGCCACACCTTAGATGGTATAAACTATAACAACAGAAACTGTGTCCTTTTGGATAACATCGAGCACATCCTAGGCATTGAACAGGTAACGAGTGATACTGCACTGCCAGATGAGGCTCAGGTTTAATTCCTGAGTGTGTTCCCTTGTTCAATAAATCAACAGGGACTGGAAGCGCTGCAAAAGGCAGCATGCTCCGTCCCTGGAGAAGTACTTCACCTCACATTGCAGTGACTCCTCCAGCTGATTCTAGGAGCTGTACTGATGGGCTCTCAAGAGAGAGTCCCATCCACTCCCCTTCAACTGAAGGACAGTCACTGTGACATGGAGACTTTGGGGAGGGAGTACAAACCTGTGAGAAAACCCAGGAAAGGGAAGTTTTCTACAGAGGACTCTTTCCCTAATAATAAATAAATAAATAAATCCCAAGCATTGTTTCTGGATACATAAAATACCCTGCAAGTTCCATTAGATTAGTAGAAGAAAGTCAGCCATAAACCAGCCTCTCTCTTAACTGCTACCCTCAGAGTCATCCTGTCACCACAGTTGTGTATTTTAGGAAATCTAATGACAGGGAGCAAAGTATTAACAAGCATTGCATGGCAGTGCCTGCTACTGCTGCACAAGTTCCGGTTGTGTCAGCATTCCCATTAGCAAACCCCATTCTTGGGGATTAGGTGGAACTCTACCACAGAAAAGCATATGCAAATCATCTGGTTCCTCTTATTTCATGATGAATTTAGTACTGTGATGTCCTGTGACAGGATTATTTTCCCCTGTGAACTTTAACTGAGGGTAAATTAGACACCAGCTCTTTCTTCTTATGACTGCCACTGTTTCACCCCCTTACCTCACATTAAAGGTGAGCTACAAGCTAAAGAAACAAGCCATTTTCTTTAGGCAACACTTTAGGTCAATGCTCCTGCTTAGCCAGCCTACAATGGGATTGAGCAAACATGCAGAGTATTAAAATCTGATCTATATTTCCTTTTCGGGTCCCTGAAGTCGTTCTGGATAGTTCCTAGAATGCATTGTGATATCACAGCTTACAGTACCAAGAAATTACACTGGTGTATAGAGCCACGTCCTATCAGCTCAGTGAAGATTTTTGGCATGCAGTTTTGAAAGACGTTTGAAGTATTTTAGATCCCAAAAGGGAATAAATAATTACAAGATTTTCAAAACTACAAACCGCTGTGCTAAAAAACCTTCCACTGTCCTGCATCTACGGGCTGGCCCTATGCTCTCCATCCAGGCCCCTGGGCGTCTAACTGTAACATCACCTGATGAATTGTGGGACATCACAGAAGTGTGGGAGCTGGCCCAAAAGAAATCAGAGGACCAAAAAAGAAATACAAAAATAGATTGTTATTACTTAACATGCTCAATGCCACTCAGCCTGGTTAGCCAGACAATTTGGCACATGCTGCTGAAGTAAATCGCTTGTTTGTTTTTCATTTGCGGGTGCGGGAGGGCTTAAAGGTGTCCAGCAAACATGGACATAATAGTTTTATCATCAGTACTGTTTACAGGCAGCTGTGCACATCAAGATGCCTAGTTAGCTTTTCTTTCCAGCAGGAGTAGAGTAGGACTTCACTGGGGTGAGAGCAGGAAAGATGTACCACACCAGCTTCTGCTCCCCTACATCATCCACTGAATGCCTTTCTACTGAGCACTCTAAGTGCAGCAGACAGACAGTGGGGTTTAAAAGAAGATGCTCAGATTGTTTATTGAAAGTTATGTCTGCAGGATGTTCCAGTTAAGCTGAATAGTTTGATCGCTACAGGTTCCTTCCTGTCCAAGATCAGGTTAAAACATGTGACACAACATATCACCCCCACAGTACGGCACAGTGTGCCAATAGACCAACACTGGCCAACACATGCAACCGCTTGTTGAAAATAAAACCTCACAGGCTTTTCTTGGGGACGTGGTTTCCTAACAAAACATTTGGATCAACTTCTGCAAAGACAATTCTCCTCTTGCAGTCTTGGCATAGATACATGGATTAGTGGGATATCTGCTGTAAAGACCCATGCCCCCATATAGCAGCACAATCTAATGCAAACAGAACAGGAAAACCTCCTACAGTTTGGTTTCCCTAATTGAAATGCTTTGGAGTACAACTGGGTGACTTTTCACAATAGAGGCAAATGTGGGAAATGCAAAGCCAGACAAGGTATGAGAACTGAGTGGGGATCTTTTCCCACTCAACTCTCTCACCTTGTCTAGGTTTGCATTTCCCATGTCTGCAGGCAGAATTATGACTAATATCAGGGACACTGCTATAGTCTACTTCAAGATGACTGCCTAAATCCCAGTCAAAAGCACATATCACTATCACAGAGGACACTGTCATGAGGAGCCCTTGGCTGACAGTGGGGTAGAACCGGTGTTATTCCAGACACAGGGAGTTCTCTCGTCTCTCTGACAGCGGCCCAGACTCATGGAAACCTCTACTTGTCTTGAACTAGCGTTGGCTACATTATTCCCAGATTGGAATGCCTTCTCCTTCTGCAGCAGGACAGACACTGCTTTTGCCAAATTAAGGGACTCCTCAGATTCCCTTATTGCTAGACCAAGGGAGTCCTAAGCCCTTGAAGGCTGTCATGAAACTGCTGAGCCATATTTGTTTCCTCCCTCCCTCTGGCAATATTTTTGAATCGTTGTTGGGGATTTCGGCGAGTACGATCTGACCCTCTTCATAACAGACATGGGACAAACAGTGCTGTGGTGACCTTACTATCAGTAATTGGTAGACAAGGCAGAAGTTAACTGCCCTTGCCATGTCTGGTGGGGAATTTATTGTTCACTTACTCTGTGATTCTACATGAGGCGCTTAATACCTGAAATCTGTCTGTGTGCCGGAAGACGGAGAGTGCAGAATAGCAGGAGATGCTACTGGGGAGGTGAATGAGGGTCATGGGCTGCAGCGTGCAGATGCTGAATAGCACTGGCGGTGAGGTGCACAGGTAGAGCTGGGGGGTGGCAAAGCAGGACTGGCACATCGCAGAGTGCTGCTGGTGAGGACTGAGGTGATTGCCAAAGGGAGGGGTGTGGCCGCACTGTCTTGCTCTAGCCAATGTTATCAGTCGTTTCCTTTCATGTGCACAAAATTCACAGACATTTTTCAAAGCAAAGCATAAGCAAATACATAACCCCAGCACTTCACACCCTCTTATGTGAAGTGCAAAAATTCCACTCCAGGGAAAGAGCCCTGCTAAGGCTGACTTTGGTAACGTGAAGCTTTGTGATAGCTTATGAAACAGGCTTTATGTCTCCTCCTCACAGCTTTGTTGCTTAGCTATAAACTGCCTTATAAAGAGAGTTACTGTTACAAGGCAGGCACATTTTCCTGAACCTTTACTTTCTCTAATATGTTTCAGATTTCTGCAACAGCTGCCAAGGCCTTTTCATTCCTTTTCTTTTATAAAAGACATAAACCAGTCTTATGACTGGAACGCTGCAGCCAAGAAAAACAAACTAGGGCTGATTTTTTAACATTACATAACAAGGGGTCAGCTGGCCAAAAAAAAAAAAAAACGTCCAAAGCAACAGGTTAAGTGAAATCTGTTTCGGCTATAAGTAGAACTGCGGGTTCATCATGGTGCAGAAAAGGTTATGGGTACCATTTCTGTTTGTCCGTGACTTCCTGCGGTGAGGATCTAGGTGGGTCGCCTTCCTGGTACAGAGGGAAGGCTCTAGGGGGTGAGTTTGCCTCTCATTTGCCCCAGAGCGTTGGCTCCTGTGTCCCATGGGGCTAAGCCCAGCTCCTTGCTTTGGGTATTACAACCTGGCACCTGGAGACAAAGCACCACTAACTCAAATGTGACCCAGTCACACCTTCCTCCCCCTAAATTGTGACAGAGGGGCAGTAGGGCCCAACTAGTCTCTCTAAGCTGCTGAGTGGTCTTTGTGAAGCATGTTTGCTTTCTCAGTCCAGCTCATACTGGACAAATATCCACATGATAACTGCCACCATTCAAACTGAAAAAAGAACAGGAGTACTTGTGGCACCTAAGAGACTAACAAATTTATTTGAGCATAAGCTTTCGTGGGCTAAAACCCACTTCATTGGATGCATGCAGTGGAAAATACAGTAGGAAGATATATATATACACCGAGAACATGAAACAATGGGTGTTGCCATACACACTATAATGAGAGTGATCAATTAAGGTGAGCTACTACCAGCAGGAGAGAAAGAAAACCTTTTGTAGTGATAATCAAGATGGGCCATTTCCAGCAGTTGACAAGAACGTGTGAGGAACAGTAGGGGAGAAAAATAAACACGGGGAAACAGTTTTACTTTGTGTAATGACACATCCACTCCCAGTCTTTATTCAAGCCTAATTTAATGGTGTCCAGTTTGCAAATGAATTCCAATTCAGCAGTCTCTCGTTGGAGTCTCTTTTTGAAGTTTTTTTGGTTTTGTTTTGTTTTGTTCAGGTCACTCGATTACAGACCTAAAAGTCGCAATATTACAACTGTTCTTTTTGCGGATACAGACTAACACGGCTGCTACGCTGAAACTATTCTAACTGACACGCTTGTTGGTGGTCTCAGCAGAGAAGCCAAGGCAAGAAGAGGCTGAACGACCTATCCCCAGACAAGTAGTCCCACTAGAACAGATGTGAAGCTTATTGGTAGGGCCACATAGAGAAGCCTGCACTTCTGCTGCCTACACTGTATCTGCTGGGGATAAACAGGTGAGGCATGTCACTCTGGCATCTTTCACTGCCATAAGTATTAAGAATAAAGGAAAACCCTAAATACTCAGCATTATGTGGTAGGCATGGCCTACAGGCTCTTTAATCTCTCTCTCTCTCTCTCTTTGAAGGTATGATTCTGTAAGTTGTTGACCACCCTCCACTCCCATTAATCACTATGGATGTTGAAGGTGCTCAGTAACTAGCAGGACTGGGTCCTAAAAGCAGCCAGTGTTAGTGATCAGCAAGTAACTAGAACTGCCTTGGAAGCTAAACCTAGCATGAGGTGGCTACACACATACACACCTTCATCTGCTTGACGGTGTATCGCATCGTTCCGAAGGGTCCATCTTTCATGAGCTTCTTCCCCACCACTTTGGCTCGGATGACTGTCATGAGAGAAGAAAAACAAGACATAGTAAACAACATGGACATTGGGACAATAACATTTCAGGGACTCTAATCCAGATGTTAGATTAGATACTTCAATTCAGCAAAACCACATGGGTGGATGACACTGTAAAATAAAAATAAGATAAATCCCAGGACAAATAAACTACAGATTTATTCTGTATCTGATGCACAATTACTTGCATTCCCCCCTGCACATATGCACATTAAGAAATGTCTTTTTGATTCACAGGGGTTCAGCTGAGTTACCAAAGGCCACTGGGTGCCTTCTGACTATTAATGAAATACTTTCCTTCCAAAGAAAGGATCCAGACCCCTCTTGTGAGACGTGGAACAGCGGAGCTAAACTGAACCTGGTGCCTATGCCGCTGGCAGGAACCTGGTGCAGAAGTTCTACCAAGAGAGGTTTTAGCTGCACCAAGTGGCCATAACTACCACTCTGCTACTGTATAGGGACCAGCATAGCCTAGAAAGTGGGTGCATGGGCCAGGGAGGGGGCCATGAACAGGGAATGTGTTGATTTGGCACATCCCCTCAGCAGCCTTCACTGGTGGGTTTTATATTGAGCCCTGGCTGCAAACAAAAGAGAGCAGTCCTCCTTTGGGATGAATACCCACTCAAGGTGTAGTTTAGACCTGCCAGCACTCATAAATCTGGCCCAGTAATTATATCCTGTCCAGTTCAAATCGTTTGGTGATCAGGGCTTTTCGCAAAATAAACTTGGATATTAAAGAGCTTTGGCTACTTGCAAGAAATCCTAGCTATATTTGCTCAGCCCCTAAGATCAGTCACTCAGGGGACCATATTTTGTGGTGTCAGCAATGGTAGTGTCATTTAGTGAGGGAAAATCATCACCAGGCAGAAGGCAAGAACAAAGCCTACATACACTGTAAAGTCCACTTAAATCCTCAAAATAGGGCTAAAGTGGGACCTTAGGGCTGCATAATCTTTGCACTGAGCCCACCAGAGTGAATTTCACTCTGAATGTCTCAAGGAGCAAGGGGCAGAAGGGCATTCAGCGAATAACTGTCCATTTTTTCAAATTAATTTATTTGTGGTCCTTAATACTGCTCTTGGAGCTCCCAGTCGCTGTGAAGCCACAGCACATAGGTCTGGGATATCAAATATATCAGGGACTCCACTGGAGCTGTAATAAACTGGGCACTCCCGGGTCACCCTGTTTTTAATATGTACTAAAAATAACATTAATCTGCACCCCCAGGGGTATCTCCATCACTGCAGTGAAAGTCCTTTTGTTTGGAATATCTCAGAGCAATGCATACTGGTTATCCATAGTGATTGAGAGAAACCTCAGGACCTAGAAATCAGTGTTGTAGGTTCTCAAATAAGTTTACCATTAATTTTTAGCAAAATGTCCTCCTGTTCTTTGATATTTGGGGCATTCAGCAAATAACTACCATTATCTTTTTTAGAAAAAAGTTTGCAGGTCACCTTCAAGTTTCGGCAAGACAGCAAAGATTAGAGAACAAGAGAAAGGCCAGAAGGAATTATTCAGCTAACGTTCACTGCCCCAGAACAATTCTATCATGTCATCCAAGCCGCAGACGTGGTTTAATCTTTACCATGGCAGAAAAAATGAGCTCAGAGATGCCCAGTCCTAGGAAGGGTAAAGATTATCACTTGTCTTCTCCACTCCCCAAAGAGATCACTGAGTTTTTTAAAAATTGACCACAACCAATAATATTTTCAGTACTAAAATGAGAGCTGAATAAACCTACAAAAAAGTCTTACTTTTAGTATATTAAGCCTTTCTTTATGAAGAACCATTCAAACTACTTCAGCAATACCGAAATAATCCAAAGGACACTACATTATCATCAAGGCAGTGGTATAGTGAAGTATTTTCTGAAATAGGTTTTGGGGTTTTGTTATTCTACAGTGTTTGGGCAAAAAGACATTGGGCCAGATCTGTAGCTACTGTGTATCAGCATAAGTCCATTGAAGATACGCTGAAGAGCTGGCCCAACAATGTTGTCAAGCTTCTGATATTCCAGCAACCAAAAAGGACTGTATACATATTCCATTTCCTTTGACCTTGCTAAAGTTCTGATATTGACTCCTTGGACTGGGAGGAGGGTTTACTTCTTTCAGAGAAATTCAGTACAACTTTTATCTACTGGTAAATGAAGGCACGCCATGGGAAATGCTTCATTTAAACAGGGAAATTGTTACTTGGCTAAAAGGAAAACTCCCGCTGACCAACTTGGTGATTTAAAGGCATGATAAATTTTAAGCGATGGAGGAATTTCAATGGAATTTTGAAATGCAAGCTGTTTTATGACACATCCTAACAGCTTCTAGATTTATAAAGTTTTTAAGTAACATGTTTTAAAGAAGAACAGGCTCCCAGTTGTTAGCAATTCCCCCCCCCCTTTTTTTTAAAAAAATATTCTTTTGTATTACGGTAACACATAGAAACAGCAATCAGAATCAAGGCCCCATTGTGGTACGTGCTTTATGAACATAGAGCAAAAGATGGCCCTGCCTCGAAGAGGTTGCAGTCTAATTCAGATAAGTAGTGGTGTAATAACCAACTAGAAGGAATGGGGAAGTGATGCAGTAAAAAGATCAGGTATTTACTGTATAGGCCAATGAACAGAGCAAACAGAAGGGCCTACTAGCCATCTACTTAGCTATCATCAGTTGGCAGATTCCCTTAGGTCTCAGGACAGAAGTATTTTGAAAAGGAACATGAAGGAAGAGAAGGTAGTGGCTTTATGGACTAGTTCACAGAGGGTGTTCTGTGCAGAAAATGTGGAATGGAGGAAAGCTTGTGGATTTTATTTCTATTATGGCAGTAACTAAGAACCCCCAGCCAAATATCAGGGCCTCATTATGCCAGGGAGTCTACATACAAGTGACAAAGAAGAGAGAACCCCTCTGAGGAAAAGACAACAGATGGATGAGAAAAACAGGGGAAAGGAGGTTTAGGACAATAAAATAAACAAGGTATATCATAGGAGAAACAGGAAAAAAACGTGATGGAGACGGGTAAAGCATAGTGGCAAGGGGACAAAACATACAACTCCCTCTCCTGAAGGGAGAGCCAAGTTTTCAGGGCTTTAAAGGTAAGCACTAGAAACTTGTAATAGAATGCACTGGACAAAGAGAAGCCTGTGGATGGAGTCAGAAAATGGGGTGATAAGATCAGGACCCATCCAGGCAGATGGATGATTTAGGAAGCAACGTTCTGAATGGGCCTGAGAGAAGTGAAATGAGTGACAAGAAGACCAGGACTCTGGTGAGAGCTATTTCACAGAGAGCATGAGACAGAGTAGAGAGGACCAAGGATGGAGTTGGAGACAATGGCTGTAGATAGCACATATAATGGGTTTAAAGGGAGAAGGATGATGAGGCAGTAGTTGCAGAGGGTCAAAGGTATGGGCTTTGTTTTATTTTTAGGATTGGGGAATCCACAGAGCTCTTTAGATTTATGATTAAATTTCCCTTCAAAAGTCCAGGAGGCAGAGTGGTGAAAACTGCTCCAAAAATCACCTGTTCAATGTCTGACTTTGGATCCCATCAATTAGAGCAGGATGTGGCTTGGTCTTTGCCAGTTACAAACTGCCCCTACCCAAAAGAGCATCGTCATAACAAACCAACTGAAAAATGCAGTAATTTCCAGTACTGACACGAGACCCTTGGGGGCCCGATTCTGCACTGGTTTTGAACCTCATGCAATATCATTGATTTTAATGAGGTTGTCTGGGGCATTAGTCACTGCAAAATTTGGTCATGGTCTTCAAAGAGTTTCTCTTTGAGATTGTGCATGTGTGTATGCAGACAGTGTAAATCTAAAGGCATGGCCTAGTATTTACAAGTGTTTTGCTCTTTGTCTCTTGCATGATGTCAGGGTTGCCCTCCAATATTGGAAACAGGATGAAAGTCAAAGAGAAAGAGGTCAATTAATCTGACAGATGAACACACATAGTCTTTTCCTGTATCCCACCCAAAACAGGTTTGAGGGCTTCTCTCTCTCCTCTTCAAGTAACTTTTTGTTGATAGGGCTACTACAGCCAGTCTTTTCAAATACATTCTTCTATAAGAAGGTTCCACTAGTAGCAATTCAAAATCCCAGTGACAACTTATTTGTGAACTCTTTTGCAAATGTGTTTTTATTTTCTTGTATTACCAAAAACAGATGAACTCACAGCAAAAAAAAAAAAAATTAATCAAAACAGTAGTTCATACTTAGATCTGGCTCTCTTGAAAAGTGCTACAGATTTGGTGAAGAATGCCCTTGAGGATTTTAAATACCGTATCTTTAAAGAGGTGGATTGTTTTCCAACTTCCACCATTTTTTCTGTGAACCCCTAAAAATCAGAATGTGAACTTCTTGGGCATCAGAAGTTAACTAGAATGAGCACAATTCCTGCAGGGTTGTGTGAATTCCATCAGGTACCATTGATGGAGCTAGCATACAATGAAGGAAGTAAACAAGAGAGGGCCACGTTGAATTCTGCTGCATATTAAAATATTGTGAATAGGGAGAAGAAATCAGTGTTTGCTAATAAAGGATAAAAACCTGGAGTGAAAGCTCACATTATTGAAGGGACCTTGAACACAATGAAAAGGCAGGGGGAGGGAGGTTAAAAACTATTTAAGATTCCAAATCAAGAACATGTTTATACTTGGGTGACAGACAAATTCAGGTTCTGACAAAATAGATGAAAATTAGTTCTTTCTTCCCAAACCTCAGTTTCCTTAGCAACAGTTTAAATGGAAGCACTTAACGTAGCGCAAAGACTTCATTAAGAAAGGCTGGCTTTGATTTAGGCACCAGTCAACAAATTTACCAAAGAATCAGAGAATCCAGAACTAGGGTCTTTCTAAGTAAAAGTATGTCTCCCCTTACAGCTGGGATGTGTAATTCCCACCTTGGGTAGATGTACACACACACTATTCTGCTCAAGCTAGCATGCTAAAAACAGCAGTGTGGGGTTGCAGTGGTATGGGCTAGATGCCAGAGTCCATGCCCGCCTGATCCCTGGGAATATACATGGTCAGCTAGCTCAAACTACTGCCCATCCTGCTGTGGCCACATTGCTATTTTTAGGTGAGAGCTCAAGCACAGCTAGTGTGTGTACGTTTATTCTAGCTGGGAATGATCCCTCCTAACTGCTGTGTAGACATACCCTAAGTGAAAGAGGGTCCCACTTTCAATTAATGCAATAGTTGTGAACAGGCAGAGTGATTCACTAGTTCAATTAATGGTCCTTTGTGCCTCTCCTCCCTGTTCTTAAGGCTTTTATGCCTCAGGATGGTCAGACAGCAGTAACTCCAACTAAGGGTATGTCTTCACTAGCAACGTTAAAGTGCTGCCGTGGCAGCGCTTTAACGTGGCTGTGTAGTCACGGCACCAGCGCTGGGAGAGAGCTCTCCCAGTGCTCTAAGAAAACACCTCCACGAGGGGAGTAGCTCCCAGCGCTGGTGCACTGTCTACACTGCCATGTTACAGCACTGAAACTTGCAGCACTCAGTGGGGTGTTGTTTCACACTCCTGAGCGAGAAAGTTGCAGCGCTGTAAAGTGACAGTGTAGACAAGGCCAAACTCATCTTGATCAAAACCATGCAAAACAAAACACACTAGTCTGGGCTCCAGTGAATGAGTAGAATCCTCCTTACTCCAAGGCAGCCAGCCTGGGTTTCCACCAGAGAACCTGATGGGCCTGCAGTCTCAGACTCCATCTCATTCTCTTCCCCGAGCACCTGTGCACGCCAAAGGAAAAGCCACACTCTTTGCCAGGGACCAGATAATGTTCTAATTTGAGTCTACTCCTATCTTCTCTGGGACTAAAATCCTGCTCCCAGAGACCAGACTGTTGTATCTGCCATGTAACTGCATGAAAGCTGGAATGGGAGGGAATCCTCCCACCCAGGCTGTTGAATGGGAGTGAAGCTGCTCTGCAGTTGTGGCTCCAGCCAAATGGTCCCTTCCCTGTGGCTCTTCCAGGCCTAGCCTGCCCCGAGACCCTCCTTCTGAGAGCATGCTGCGAGTCTGCCCAGAGTAGGGCTCTGTGCTATGGATTTGCAGCCCTATCCAGCTTCACCAAATCCTGCCCTTTCCCCACACAGTGAGAACCTCCACTAGCTTTATTGCCAGAAAACCTCTTCCCACCTGGGCAGAGGGTACAGAATGTGTCCCTTACTGATTCGGGACCTTAAAAATAAACTAAACATTGTCTGCAAAAAGAAAAGGAGTACTTGTGGCACCTTAGAGACTAACAAATTTATTTGAGCATGGGCTTTCGTGAGGAAAGCTTACGCTCAAATAAATTTGTTAGTCTCTAAGGTGCCACAAGTACTCCTTTTCTTTTTGTGGATACAGACTAACACGGCTGCTACTCCTAAACATTGTCTGTTTTCCCTACTCATTTTTAAAATGTTATGCTCTATATAGCACCTAAAGTTGACAGTATTTCTGTTACAAATTCAATCCAAGATATCTAACAAAGCACATTTACTTGTGGAGATTCCTATTTTATCAACAAAATGCTGCTAACCAGCAAAAGGTGCGGTGAGCACTCCCCCTGAACTCTCCCTTTCTCCCTGGAGTCCTATTACAATCCTGCTATTGCGGATGGGAAACGTTATCCCACACAAGTGGTCACCAAAATAGCTGCATATTTTTAAACCACAGCCCCTTTGAAGTGGGGCCTATAAAAATACTCCGATCCAAGATGAATGTTTCTCAGTACTTTGGGGTTTCAGGTTGGGTCACTTTGTGGGATTTGAGCGGTTGGCAAAGTCTCATGAGTGATTCATAATTATTTATATGAAGCTAAATTAGATGGGGATATAAATCTTTGATAAGATAAGCAAGGCAGCCACACTATGATTCAAAAAGAACCCAATGGACTGACTCTCAAATCTGATGTTCATTTCCTTTAAAATGTATTTGGGGTGGGGGGGGGTATTTAGTTGTGGTTCTGAACAAATAATTTTTACAAATCCTACTCTCCGCTTGGGCTCTGGAGATTTATACAGCATGAATGCCAAAAAAGGACAAGAGCATATTTATATCTTTTTTCCTTTGGTGTGTGTTTTTTTAAAATGGGTAAATTTAGTGCTTAGGAAAGCACAGAACTGACAGCAGCATAGCACTATGCAGGCATCCCCTTTGCAACTTATTATTTATTATTTGAATTCCCATAGCATCCACAATGTGGTAGGCACTGCCTACCCACACATACCCTGCTCTATGGGACTGACCCAGACCTTTCCCTTGACTTCAGTAGACATTGGATCAGGCCCTAAGAAGGTAAGCAACATGGGAAGGGCTTAAGGGCAGGGAGAGAATACAGACAGGTTTGGTTTATTTTGTTACATAAATATGCATCAGTTCTAGCCAACCACTCCTTGACCTATCCATTATTAGTTACCCAGTTCCCTGAAGGAGTCACAGAAGCAATGGGTCTTCAGGTGGGATTTGAGGTAGGAGACGACAGTGGCCTCACAAGTCAGATCACGAAGGGCAGCATGGAAGACCAGGCACAGGCAGTTGTGAGAGAATGGGACAATTGGTAGATTAAGGCTAGAACCATTTGCAGGGCTGAGGCGATGATGTGACACAAGAGGACTTGTAATTATTCTATGGTGACATGCATGCACACACCAGCTAAACAACACATGTGTGGCATGGGTAAGAGAACTCTGGAGCTCTTACTCCCATCTGAAAAACAAAGGCCTCTACTGCCTTAGCTAAAGTGGAATTTCCATTAGCTGTCAGTAATGTTAAGGTCTGTATTCTTTCTTGTAGGCCGGAAACTAGATGGTAACATCACAAATGTAACATTATGTTAATCAGAGGGCAGTGGTGCTTACTATCCAGTGCATTGGAAGCTCTATCAATGTTAATCTGCAGAACTCACTGCCATCTGAGTCCCAGAGTCTTCTTACCAGAGAGTACTAGTTGTCACAAATGTAGGTTTTTCCTTTTACATGGGGGCAGACCCTTTTAGGGACAGGGATTAATCCCAAATCCATTTCAGTTGTGACCCAGTAATCAAAGACTGATCAAGACAGAAACTCCGAGGCTTTTCATTTCGGTTCCAAGGATTTCATTTATCAGTGAGTCATTTTGGCAATTTTAAGTGGATCTGGTTCAGAAAAAAAATCCGCAGTGCATTTAAATAATTTAGGGCATAGGAAGATTTATGTATGCAGTATGGAAACAGTGGTGACAAGATGTCTTCCCAGTTGCCGTGATATATAGATTGCAAAACACCACAATGCCCTGCAGTCAGCTGAATGAGTAGAATGGATTAGAAGCAGAACTGTGGCTAGCAATGGAGCAGCCTCTAGGAAGTGCCATGGGACAACATAGACAGAGCCACAGGCTGGGGATAATGAACTAAGCTATGAGAGGAACCACACACACAAGTGTGGACACATGCATGTGGGATAACAAGGGATGCATGGGAGGGATGAAGGGGGTGGGGAGGAGTTCTAATTGTTCATCCACAGGCAGAAGCAGTCAAAGCAAAAGATATGGGATCAGCAATGGGGCAAAGAAATTATACCCCAACAAGATCACTGACTGGATCAGAGCCTGGCCAAGCAAAAATTTATTTGCCTCCAGGAGCAGGATGGACTTGAAGGGGCAGCTTGTACTCATCCTATGTTTACCTTTTACTGCAACAGAGGCTTTCTACCGAGGGTATTTGCATCTTTCCTTTCTGCCTGCCCTGGTAAGAATGCCTTCCTGCTCAGATGTGCATGTGAGGGTTTGTGGGGAACAGACCAATGGCTGCATCCTGCAGGGCCTAAGCAGGTGAAGTGTCTACAACTCATGGCACACCTCGCATGCGACCAAGAATCTGAGAAGTTTAATGTAGCAATCACAAGGACCTCCTTGGGTGGGAGTCCCTCACGCTGCTTTCTAGGGCTGAGTAAATGCTGATGATCATTCTTAGCTGATCTGTCCTTGCAACAGACTCGCTCTCCGTCTCATGGGCTGCATTCTTTTCCACACCCCTCAGGCTGATCTGTTAGTAATTACACCAGCGGGGCTCGCTTTCTGCATCATTGAGGAGCACAACTGCAGGCCAACCATGACCCTTTGGCAAGGCGCTCTTGCCTAGTTTTATCTAGGCTCTTGGGAGCCTTTGCTAAATTGTCTGAGGGCTATGTGAGAGACAAGTGGGTGGGGTGGGTGGAGGATGGGGAGGGGAGAAAAGTAGCAGTAACCCACTCACTCCCACTACTTCCCCAGAAAAGCCAAAGGTGGGGTTAAATATAGTGAGTACTCCAGCAAAAGATGGGAAAATAATGTTTACTCTCCCCATGGGTTGTTTTGCCTTAATCTGCATGTACCAGAGTAAGAGCCACCTCCTCGTATCATCACCACACTAAGTGAATTAAAACTAGAGGGTTCTTCACACATTTGTATGTTTAGGGGGGAGGGTGAAGTGGCGGGCATGAGAAAATACTGGAGAAGGAAACTCCTTTTTTACCTATCCCTTCCAACCAAAGCCACTACAGTGCACCAACCCAGGCTTCCTGTTCCCCTGGAACTAGCCACTGCCAGAAGAGCTGCTACACAGCACCATAAAGAGGGGAGGTGGGGAGGCATGGAGAAGAAGCACACTGCCTCCACAGTGCTGCCAGGGAATGGGAGACCTAAATGTTGATCTCGTGCCCCTTCAACCACACATATCATGAAAAGTGGCTGACGCACTCACAGTGCTGAGCACCTGCCGTCTGAAAAATCTGGCATCTCATGTGAGGCACCCAAAATCACCAGTCACTTTTGAAAGTATCGGACTTTCTTGTAACAATTAGAATGGACATTGCACTTTCGTTCACTGAGCATGGAGAAGAGATTATATTTTGTAACTAGCTGTCGTGACTCCATCTCTGTTAATGCCATGGCTCCCATTCACCAGTTCAGGTGTTACAGAAGAGTAATAGTACAGGACAGAGGTATGGCATTTGTGTGAACACTTTATGCCTTGCTGTGAACCTAAGGTGTGCTCCTGCTGTAGACTTAAGTCAGATGGATGCAATGCAAGCATTGCAGTTTATGACTTACAGTAGTTTAGCAAACTGGCTGGAACTCCATAGATTAGACCGGGGGTTCTCAAACTTCGAGTCGTAACCTTATTATGTGGGGGTTCACGAGCTGCAGCCTCCATCCCAAACACCACTTCACCTTCAGCATTTATAATAGTGTTAAATTTTTTTAAGTGTTTTAATTTAAAAGGAGGGGGAGGTCACACTCAGAGGCTTGCTGTGAAAGGGGTCACCAGTACAAAAGTTTGAGAACTACTGGATTAGACACGTGAACTGTATTAACTGAGGCACTGGACCAGATATTGCTGCCAAACCTATAGACAGAAGAGGGTGTTCTGACTCACAGGGATTCCATCCTTCAGGTTGGAATGAGTGAGATATTTGCCACTTGTCGTAATGTCACCAGGTGTGGGGCAAAAGTTGCTTCATGGTGACAGAGATCTCTAAGGAAGACTTGAGTCTGCCCGAAGACAAATGCAGACACCACTCCTGGACACATCCTTCTAGAGCCAGATGGAAAATTTTGACTAAACATGCAAGTTTGATGGGGGAAAGAAGAACAATTAAAAAAAAGTCCATCCTGTCCCACACCCCATCCCCGTCTTCCAACCAGATCTAACACATTCTCTATGGTCCCCACCCTGTGGCTTTAATTCCTAGCCTCATCTGGCATATGTCACAGCTGTTTGAGGTAGCTTGAAAGAGAGACAGTCATGCACTGTATCTCTGGGGGATCGGTGGGTACCCAATTAAATGGCTTCATATGGGGGCCTGCATTTGTTTGCTATCGACTGCAGTTGGCCAGGGCTGGTTCAGATCTCTTACTGCTAAATATTAACCAGGTTCGTCATGTCCTTTTATTCAGCAAATTTTCCCTCTGTTAAAGTTCATTTGTTCCAATGGGCTATAATGTCCTGGCTTCCTACAATGAGGAAGAGGAAGAGAATAGGGCAATGCACCTCTTTCCGGAGAGTCTATAATAGCTCCAGGCACCATGTGGCTTCAACTAGTTATAAAGCAGGACCAGGGGACAAGAATTTAAGAAGCAAAGCTGCAGACAGCAACTGGAGTAAACGTGGTTGTGTTGGGGTCCCCCATCCAGCTTAATGAATGGAAGAGTATATTATTTGTGTTGTGTGATAGCACGTAGGAGGCCCAATTGTCCCTCATCACAGATGCCACATGACATCTGATGGCCTCATATATACAATTAGCTGTTTGTATTGGAAATGTGGAAATCTGAGTGTAGAAAAGGTTATTTATTAAATTAGTAGGACACCATTTTTAAGCTGCCAGCACTAGTAACAGTTTTACATCCCTCATGCTGTATCTCACACTGGATCCCACAGGGGCCTCTACACTTTGAAACATTAGCAGTGGGAATGGAGAAAGAGGAGAGAACTTTGTTAGAAAACACTGACCAGCTTCTGATCTAGACATACTGTTCAGGTCCCCATAAACAATTTAAAAATTCCTAAATTCCCCATAATAGTCCTCTCTGCCTAATTCCTAACATCCATCTTCACTCTTGTGCTTCCCATGACCCAGAGCTACTTTTTTTTAAAAAAAAAAAGAAAGAAATATTTGTAATTATTTGTAACTTGAATCTTTAAAGTGCTTTACATAGATGGCTTGCTCTATGCCAAAAGACTGGTCAGGGAAATTTGCAGGAAACACCTTGCAGAACACACACAGCAAAGCCAAAGGAAGAAAAAAAAGCCCTGGGAAAACATGCGAGGTCCATTGTTACCCACTCTTACATCTACCAAACTGTTCTTAGCTCAGGAGAGGTCAGGAAGGATGGAGACACTCATTGGAAATGGCACATGAAGCAGTTGTTTGAACCGTAAGAATTCCACACATGTCATTAGTTTAGATTCCCAGCTTGTGTCAGCAAAGCATTCTAGGCTGGCCATAGCTTTAACTAGATTGGCATGTGGGCTGCAGGGTAAGTGTGCCTACAGCTTGGAGAGGCCCTTAACAAAGGGAAGCACTGAAGGCACCTCTTCCATCTAGCTTTTTTGGAGGGGAGAATGTAACGGGAGGGGGGTTGCGGAGGCCCATTTTCACCTAAAATAATTTGTGGACTAGGCTGCTTTGCGGTAAAGCTCAGTGGGGTGGGGCAAGCCACAGAGTTAAAAGCAAGGAATGAAAATGGGGTGCATGGAAGGGAGCGCCTTGGGAACAGAGTGGTAAGGTGCCTTCACCTCTCCAAAGGATGAACTCAGCAGAGTGCCTATTGACTCATCTTGTTTGGCTGGCAATTGCCAAAGAGGGAAGATTTGCTTTCAGTGGGGGCTAGTGATGTTGGAAGGTGGATTGGCAAAAACAACATAAAAAAGCATTTCCAGGGTCAATTTACAGTCATGCGTAAAAATAACTAGTGTGTGACTCAAAATTGGTCCAGCAGGGCTTCCTCTGGAGGCACCTCCACAACTTGCCTTTGGGCCACCTGGGTTCTAAATTTAAGGTTTATTAACTCCTCCCCCAATTCTGGAAGCAAGGGTGGGTGGGGCATAGGGCAGCACATGCCGAAGTTGAGAAGTTAGTCTTTGACAGACAGGCTGTCCTTTCTCACAGCTCTTCTGAATGGTTAGGAGGGAGCCATGGGTCTAAGTGTTCAATTTGGGGAGTATGGCAGAGCCGTGGTGAGACCTATTAGGGGCAAACTGAAACCATGTGTGGTTTTAATGAAACGAGGAGCTGGTGTGCAGGGCTGATTGCAGCAGGAACATTTATTGCCTGGCTGGAATGTGCATCTGGCATTGATCGTTTCCCCAGCCATCAAGTGAGCAGTAATGTGGAAAGCAAATTGGAGCTTATAAAGAAAGATGAATTTTCTAATGAAGTGCAATTTGGGGAACAGCCTTTGTAAGGAGAAAACCATGTTTTTGTTCATTATTTTAGTAAAAAGTTATGGGTGAAACTGATTTTGTATCTCTGGTGACCACTGCCTGGAGGCTGAATTTCCTGAAAGACTGGCACAGCAGCTAAAAGACAGGGCAATAATCTGGAGGGCCTGAAACCAAAATGGGCCCCATTCCACCATCCTAACTCACCCGTAGGTACTTACTCCCTTGAAATCACTGGGACTATTTGCAGTATTATTGAACCTGAGTAAGGGGAGCAGAATTAGTCCCCAAGACACAAAAATGAGCACCAGCTCACACTGCACATTTGAAGCACAGTCTCTTGGATAATGCTGAGCCAAACAGGATCAGCTGTTCTGCTGGCAACTGGCCCCCTTGCTATTTACCATAGAGGATGTGAACGAGTAAGCCATTATCTTGCAATCGGTGTCTGGCTTTCAGCACAAGCAGGGTAGAGAAGCCCCTATCACCTATTTTCTGGGACGTGTCTAGATAGGTATGTAGAGGATGCTCGCAGATATCTGTGTAGGAGCCATGACAATTTTACCTCCTGCTCTGCTGCAGCGCCACATTCACACAGATCCTGGAATCTCAGGCCTCTAACATGGAGGATGCTGTTCATGTCTTGCTCTTAATACTGAGAAATTAAACCTGTGGACGGGAAAGGCGAATCTACATGAGGTGAAGAAACTGGCAGGAGCTTGTTCATGAGTTACTTCATCTCCTTTCTGGGATATATGGTGTGAGCAAATACACCTGCACACCTTTAATTATATTTTTCGAACAGCTAATAAAAAAATTCCTGAGCAAAGTCTGCCCTTTTCCTATGTCCCTTGAATTTACAGTGCAATCTCCAAACATACTGGGTGCTGAAATCTAAATGGGCCAACAACATGTACAAGAAGGAAGGGAGAGTCTGGCTTGGGAACATCTCGGAAAAAGTTTCTGTCGGACAGAAGAATTAGGGCAGCCCTAATGACCAATAAGACTTTACAAAAAGGGAGGGTCGAAAGCTCCATGCTTTGGACGCTACTTATTCACTGACATGTAAGAGGACTCTCCTTTCTCAAGCACCTTGCCCAACTGGGACAGGTGCCAGCATTTTGTGATGAGATGGGCCTCTACTGATCACATGTTTTACACACATTTTTGCACGTAGGAGCTAGAGTGTAAGAGCTGTTTGGAAACATGTATAGATTTCAAGGGTACTGGGTGGGCCTACAAATTCCTTCCTGCATTAGAAAACCTGCTTAAACTGATAGACTAAGCAGCTGTCCAAGCCAAAAGGGACATATATATTTAACCAGGTCCCAAACTACATGTGCTATTCTGCTTTTCATATTTGCACTGGACCTGAGAATAACCTAGTATTAGGCCTGCTTTTTTAGGGAAGCTGAAATTGTATGCAGACGTGCCTTCTTGGGAGAAGCCTGTCTTTTACCTATCATATTTTGCTGTGAGCTATTCAAGTGCTGGCAGTTATGTGTTGGAGGAAGCAGGGTATCTATAAACATAATTGTGTCCATGACACACTTCACATCGATGGTGAGCTTTGAGAAATCTATTGATTTGGTATATTATTTATTAATGTGTCAACAGACAAACCTCAGTTAGCCAGTCCATGATTGTCGAAAAATCTCAGCTTATCTGAATGTCAGATACTTTCCCTGAGACTGCATTGCACGCAAGTCTCTTTGTGCTGAAGTCTGACTGCCACCTTCAGATGTATATACAGTGATCTTAGAGCCTGATCAAGTGTCCACTGAAGTCAGTGGGAGTCCTTCCACAGAATTAGTGGGCATTGGCTCAACCCTTGGAGCACAGATCTTGGCTGCTGTCTCTAGCTCAGCCAGATAGCCTGCAGGCTTCAAAGAAGTTCAGGGATAGGGGACCATCAGTGCAGACCTAACAGCATCCTGGCCAACTCCCACAGGTATCCAAAGGTTTCTGGTATCCCTTCGGGTTTTGTGATAATTGGAGTTCTACTGCAATTACTTAATTTTAAATCAATAGCGTGACATTATACGGCTGAAGGGTTTCAGTATCTGTTTGTCCTTGAAAAGGTGTGAAATGGGAAGTGGGACTGGGATGTCCATGACAGAGTTAATCAAAACACATGAAGTGTCTCTGAGAAGATTTGCCCACCCTTGTTATTTGCCAGCAATACAGCTGTTTATGGAGTAGAGAGAAATATTGCCCACTCTGGCTTTGGACACAGGACTTTCAGACTAGAAAATTACTGAAGCAAAGGGGATGAAGATAGGCAGGGATGCAGCAGCTTTGCTTTGTAAACAGGTTCTGATGAGAGATACAATACTGAAAGTCCTGAGGAAGGACTGGCCAAAGAGGCCATTACCAATATTTTCAAACCTTTAGAAATACATCCTCGATAGAGAAACTGAAGCTCTTTTGTTTGTGATTTTTCATGCAAATATTTAATCAAAATTTCAAATCTCTGAAAATTTCAACTAGCTTTTATAAGAATGTATTTCTGTAAGTTATTTGCCACTATTGTGGTACTCTTGTACACATGCACATCCATATATTACTAATACAGTACTGTTGAGAAGGTTCTTTGCTACACTTGTATAACATCAGTGAGCACAGCAAGCATCAACTGTAAGTAGAACCCACCTTCCACAGACTGTATTGACTTGCTCTACACAACAGCTGTTTAGAAATCCAAGTCTAAACCACAGGATTTTCTTCCCACTCCATGTGGTCAATCTATCTCTTCATACAAAACCTGCCTCCTCAGGCCAAACGGATCCAGCTGAGATTTGGTCACAGTGACCTGCCTACCAGTCAAAAAGGACACCTATGCTAAAGAAATTGACAAGCTCTTTGAGTAACTCTTGACATAAACTTCCACTGGGCTCTAACTTTGTCGAGAAGAGTCTGCCTTCTAGTACCAGCTGCCTATGTCCCTTACTCATCCCCTTAACACACATGGTAAGTCAGCACAGCAGTAGCTATTACTGAAACTCAGTGGCTGAGCTTGCATGTTGTAAGGCCCATTAACTTTCTGGGCACTGTGTTTCTGAATGTTTACAGGCCAGGGTAATAATTTGTAGGGAGCAGACCAAGCCTGACTGTTTCCTTCTTGTCCAAGTCTTCCGAGGCATGACACAACAAGACCATTTGGGCAAAATAATGAACACAAACCTCCTCCCAGAGCCAGGGTTTCATCGCCTCAGTACAGATTGCACCTGGTTCACAGGTGACAAGAAGCTTAAACATTGAAAGAGAGAGCTAATGAAAACATATGAGGAAGTACCTTGTCTCAGTCCACTGGCGTCAGCACAGAGACAGTTGTTTGTTCACTAATGAAGCAAAACCAAGGTGAAGTGCCCATTTCCAAGGACTAGAAACAAATGAGGATGTTTTGGGATGGATATATGTATTATACAAGATTCTCAGCATTCAGAGAGACTAAGCTATAAATCTCAGGGGGATAGCATTCTGGAATTTCTCATGAAGTGCGAGACAGCAGGTAATCTGTTCAGAGTTAGCTGGCTTCTAGAACAGGAGGCTATTCTTGTTAGACCCTAAAAAGTAAGACTAGTAGAAGAGTTTCCTGACAAAATTCATTCTCTTAGAAAATGTGATTTTGTCCAAATTTTCTAAGGAAAAGAATCTTTTTCTGGGAATTTTTTTGATTGTCCATTGAGAAAATTGAAACGAGAATGTCATTTGAAGTGTAAATTGTGGTTTGAAACTAAATGTTTGTTTCAAATTAACTCTTCATTTCAAATCCACATTTTGAAACATTTCATTTTGACATTTCTGAATTGACTTTTTCAGGACATTTTGTTCTTCAAACAACACTGAAAAAGAGAATCAGGCCCACTTTTTTCCCCTGATTTTTCATTGTTGATGAGAACCCACAAGTCATATTTAAATCAATGGGATTTGCAGGTGCCCAGCATCTTTGAATATCAGACAGCTAGTGGTTTTTATAGGTAAGGACTACCCTGAGATTACCAAACTCCTTGCCCCTTGTGATCCAAGTAGGATTTGAACTAAAGTGTCAATCAGAATGAAACACTAATCCTTTAATTTAGTGCATCACTGAGGTTGTAAGCAAGTCAGCTCTGTGACAAATTTCTTCCCACTCTCTTTTTGCGGCGTAACCAATCCCAAGATCTTGAAAGAGAGAGAGTTCTGCTTTACTGGAGGTGGTAAAGGGCCCAATCAAACTCCAATGAAGTCAACAGAGATCTTTCCATTAACTTTAACTGGAGTGGGATCAGCCCCAAGTAAGTAGTGGTGGAATCTCAAGACATGGGGCAACAGCAGCTGCCTCTAACTTTCCAGAAGAAAACAGGGAAGGTTACTCTGCAGCGGTGTCCCCTAAGTGGCCTCACTCCAAAGACTTATTACAAGTAGGGGGCAGGGGAAGGCGGAATTTTAATGAACCAGTTTTTTTAAAAAAGGCATGTGGGCCACTGTGCAGCAGTTCTTTCAGTCCTACTCAGCCGGGGGTCATGGCTGTGATGCTTGGACACTCTAAGGGCACGGGAAAAGTCTTCTGGTTGTTTTCGCATCTCGTTCACAGCCTAAGAGGGAAACTAGCTTTTGGGTTAATTAACACTGTGAACAGACAGTGAGACAGACACTGTTGTCATCACCAGTTCAAGAAGTCACCCGGGTCGTCACTGAGCTGTGACATTAAGGCACATGCACATGAGGCAAATGTCCAACCTAGGATTCTTGGCAGTCCAACGCTGAGCACTTTCCATTGCCTCAGGGGAAGTTTCTCAGGGTCATGACTGCTGAACCATTGAGGGGCTGCGAATAGGACAAGGAGCTAAGGGTATTCACTCTAACTAGTGTTAGTACGCCCCCTTTGGAACTAGTTAATTTTACACTTCATACCTCAGATAAACAGCCCGGTCTATTTCTCTAAAGTAAGCCAGAGTCTGGTGGGTCAAGTTCTAATCCTGGCTCTGCTACTGATGCACTACATGACTTTAGGCCTTGTCTACACTATGGGGGGAGATCGATCTAAGTTATGCAACTTCAGCTACGTGAATAACATAGTTGAAGTCGACGTACTAGATCTACTTACCGTGGGGTCCACACTATGCAATGTCAACTGGAGATGCTCTCCCGTCGACTCCCCTTGCACTTCTCGTTCAGGTGGAGTACAGGAGTTGACAGGAGAGCGACCGCCGCATCAATCGCCTCGCATCGAACCACGGTAAGTGTAGACAAGGCCTAAAGTCATGCAGTGCATCAGTAGCAGATAAACTGTACTCAGTTTCTAAAATGGGGTTAACTTTGCACACTATGATTACACCCAGAAGGAAATGCAAAGCACATTAGCGAAAAGAAAAGAAAAGAAAAGAGAGGATATTCACATAATTTAAAAATCCACCTTATCTATAAAAGTCTCTGAAACCCAAGAGTCATAGGGGATATGAGTCTACGACAAACATCAGTCTAGAATGTGGGCCAAAAAAAACCCCCCACACATAAAGCAGTTCACAAAAATAGTCTCCATTACAGATTATGCTTTCCTAAATGCTGCAATGCTCGGTAACTCTGTTATTAGAGTTCTGTGAAGATACACCAAAAGGAAGTAAGATTTCCCTCCTTCATGGTAAGCATGGTGAGAATTGGTTAATGTTTACAAAGCCCTTTGAAAATGTAAAGCACTACGGAAGAATTACTGTTTCTATAATAAGGAGACTAACATTGTCCTTTTCCTGCCAAATGCAGTTACTGTTTTTCAGTTTTAAAGCCAAAATGGGAGTGAGGGCTGCCTTATAGGGGGATCACACCAAAATACAGTTCCTCTTTACTGAAGTAGAAACACACACACACACACACACACACACACACACTCACTCACTCACTCTTGCTGTGCCAGAGGCAGGTGCAGTGCATGCAGCTCATGAATGCATGTTTTCGTTTAAGCGTCTGTTCTTTGCCAGGAGAAATAACCCCAGGAATGCAGAGATCTGGTTTGATTTTCATACTGTGAGAGCATTGCAGATCCCTGCGTTCAGTGTCTGGAGACACCACCAAATCCTGTTAGGTATTGACTTTATTAAGGGTTGAAGAATGGATTTTTATCCTGTACAAGGATATAGTCCTATCAGGTATCCCCAACCCCACCACCACCCATGTGATCCCTTCCTGTTTACTACCCTGTCCGTCCATGACATAGCCAGCCTAGGTCAGGATGTATGTTTCGCTGATGCCAAGATTAGAGAAGAGCTCTGAATGGTAGAGAGAACGAAGCTTGCGTCAGTGGCCCCAAACTGCCAGACTTCACAAAAGACAAACAGGAAAATGTCCCTGGGCACTTACTGAGGGATGAAGATAGGAGAGAGCCTATGCTTCCCCCAGCCCTACCACTCCTAACATACATCAGTCCCGGAGGAAATCAATGTCAGTGGAGAGAGCAAACATAGGAAGGAACTTATTGATTTGAACACTTTCCGACATCAGCAAGATAAGCACACAGGCTTTGGCTGGTACCTGCTGTACTACTGCATTTCAACTGGGTCATGAAACAGGATGGACTGAAGGGGTGGGAACTGGCCAATAAGGGCTGCTACACAGCTTGTTGTGCCATTTGCCTTCCAACGTGCAGAAAAGAGCAGTCTCTTAGTATGGGCAAGCTCTGTAACCAAGTAGAACCTAGGCTCAGACCCTCAAAAGTATTTAGGCTCTGAACTTCTACTGATTTCAATGGAAGTTAGGAGCCTAAACACTTCTGAGGAGCTGGGCCCTAGTCCATAAAGACAGATATAGCTCTGTCTGGAATACACTTCCCTACTTGCATATAGGTTGAGATTAGGTGGTTTGATTTTTCACCCCAGCCCTATCAAGCCACCTGCCCTAGAAAGGCATCCGCAAGTTTTCATAACACTGGGAGTGATAATCTAATGACTTTACAGCTAGGGGCGGAAAAACCTTGGAGAACTTGTAATATCCCAATGAGCCATTCATCTGCCATGGTGCAGTCAGGTATATCCCAGGAGGTAGAGGAGCTTGTGTCTCAGGAGCTGTTAATCATGCAATTGAAACATTCAGCATGCAATGCCACTTTGGTAGGCTCTTGCTCAACCTAATTCAGCACGTTCTATGAATCCATAATCATGGGGGTTTATGGCTCTGGTCCAACAGTTCTGTAATTATTTGATAAGCACCAACAGAATTCTCAGAACTAAACTAAATATTAATAAACACACTATCCCTCTCCCAAGAGCCTTATAGTCTAAAAGAAAGAGCAGACCACAGTCCTCTGGGAAACTTCAACAAAAACTATGTGTGTGACCATTTAGCTGATCCTATCTGGTATTTCCTATATTCGTCTGTGTGTGTTAAGCTGAAGTTGTAAGTGGTATTATTATACTGATATGGGTTATCATTTGTTAGGCTCTTAGTAGTCTAGCTTCTATCCTGGTTTATAATATTCCATTAAAAAAACCCCGCTACCTTAACAGAATACTATCAAGATTGCCAATTCAAGCACTCGGAAGTTAGGAAATGCCTGCATTAAAGTTGCCCATATTACCTAAGTTCTGCCCCTTGTTCATATAAATTGGTATATCTTTAGTTACATTATCAGATACTATTTTTTCCCACATGACCCCTTCTCGAGTGCCTTCTAGTTGAAGATGTCAGTGTGCTTTACAAGCATTAATGAATTTGCCTTGTAAGGGAAGCAAATACTATTCCCATTTTACAGATAATGAAACTGAGGCACAGAAGTTATTCCAGAGCCTTGTTCTCTAGCAACTCACAGGTCTGCCCATAAAATGTAATGTGTGGTCACACCTACCTCTTCAAACTGCTACAGAACTTAAAGAAAGAAAAAGCCTTATTATTAATGAGTTATTAGGTTGTCTTACCCATTCCCCTCCTCCTGATCAAGATAACCACCTACTTGGTTAGAAACATGGAAATAAAAGAGGTAAAGAGATCAAATAAAATCTCCTTTTTATCTTAATTCACCAAGGAAATACCCTAGGAAGACCTTAATCCCCCATCTCCTCAAAAAACAAACAAAAACTGGTGCTGTACTTTAAGTTTACAACAGTAAAATACGGAGTTTAAAAAACGAGTCCTTTCCTTAAATTCAGCAACCTTCTGCATGGCAACGGCTCTAGCACAGGTACAGCTGCCTCTGACTTTCCACATTGCTGTTGGTTTGTGATTTGGCCTTTGAGATTTTAAATTAACACTTAAGTGAGCTGTAGCTCACGAAAGCTCATGCTCAAATAAATTGGTTAGTCTCTAAGGTGCCACAAGTCCTTTTCTTTTTGCGAATACAGACTAAGACGGCTGTTACTCTGAACTCTGTCTTTGGTGGTTACTAGAGTTCTGTGTCTTTCCCTCCCTACTCTGTGGATTCCCCAGCTATTTCAACATGCAAGAGTCCAGACCCCAGCTGCAGGCCCAAGCAGAGCACCTGCTTATCACTCCAGACCTTACACTGGCTGCAGCTCCCTTCCCATCTCACTTACCAGGGCTTCCTCTGTTCTTGACCCTTCAGACAAAGTCAATTTTACAAGCACAGCTCTGGAGACCTTTTGCCCATACTGCAGCCCTAAGGGACCACCTACTTATTTCCTCTTTCCTTGGGCTGCTTTTCTTCATTACCCTGATTAAAAGTTATCATTACCATAGCTCTTGTACTTTTCCAGGCAGTGTGGCCCTTGACTATCCTTTCTCCTTTCTTCCTGAGCCCCCTGCCTTCCCCTGCCCCCATGTGGTTTAACCAGCTTTTAGCCAAGCCCACAAGGCATGCTCTTTGTTATTACTCATTTATTCAAGAAGGTTGTTTACCCAGGAGCAGGTCCAAAGGCAAGTACAATGAATAGAGAGGCCACAACAGTCTCACAGAATTCTCTCCATTCTGTCACCTTCTGCGTGGAAATTTAAAGCAGGGGATCCAGTGACCTCACAGTTCACAAGACCTGGCCTAGAGGCTGTTTTATCCTGTCGATTTAGTCCCCTTTAATCTGAAATGTGCATATCTCCAGGCCTCTGGCAGGCAGAGAGGGTATTTATAGCAGTGTCAGAAGAGGAGGCAGGAAGTAGGAAATTGGGATGGGAGCTTGGAAAGGTTATAAAGGGCTAAGCCACACCACCTGCCTGGAATTCATTCCTTGGGGGGAAGGTAGAGTTAAGGAGAAATGTCACAGGAAATGGTTGGTTTAACCCAGATATCCGCTGGCTCTCTAGCCCTCTACCTGCTGTCTTTCAAAACCCCAGTCACTTCCTCTCTTTCAAAGTCAGGTGTAAGGTTTTTTCCCCCATCCCATGGTTTTCCTGTCCTGCCACAGGCCAATCTGCTTCTCCCTGCTGTTTTAACCATTTAAAGGCTATCACTGAAATCTGCCAAGTAGAGGGAAAACTATGCTAGTTACACCAGACCCAGCAAGTCAGACAAGCCCAAAGATTAAATCTACATCAATGGGGTGGGATTCTTGTTAGTTTCCAAAGCTCATGGCATTCATTATACATGGGGGATTGTATTTGATTTCAGAACAGCTGCTCCAGTGCTCTTTTATTCAGAATTAACATAGATAATGCCAACAGCCTCTCCCCAGCAGGCAACACTACAACTACATCCAATGGCAGGGGATGAACTGATAAAGAGAAACCGATGTGGCTGTCCCAGCAGTCAAACCACAGGGCAATGTGTGGGAGTCAAAGTTCAGGTCCTCCACTCCGAGCCAGCAGGACCCTGAGGCACTTGGAGAAGGGAGACACCCCTCTGTCCTATACGATATTGTAGGATTTTTGGCATAGCCAGAGAAAGGGATGTAACAACAAGGGTACGTTTGCGCAGTTGCACCTTATTGTGGTAATTTATACCTGTGCAAAGGGAATGTACAAGGTATTCGAAAATTGGGCCTTTCGGTGGTGGGGGAAAGAATAAAAAAGGAGTGGGCTGGGGCACGCTGCTCTCTTTTTTTCTCCCCAAAATAATCTGGTTTCAAACTCCTTACTATCTCAAGACAGTTAAGTCCAAAGTAGACTGCAAAGAGTTGCAAACAGATCTCACAAAACTGGGTGGCTGGGTAACAAAATGGCAGATGAAATTCAGTATTGATAAATGCAAAGTAATGCACATCAGAAAACATAATCCCAACTATATATATATCAAATGATGGGGTCTAAATTTGCTGTTACCACTCAAGAAAGAGATCTTGTAGTCACTGTGGCTTGTTCTCTGAAAACATCCACTCAATATTCAGCACTCGTCAAAAAAGCTAACAGAATGTTAGGATCCATTAGAAAAGGGATAGATAGTAAGATAATAAATATCATAATGCCACTATATAAATCCCATGGTATGCCCGTATCTTGAATAACGTGTGGAGTTCTGATCCCCTCATCTCAAAAAAGATATATTCAGATTGGAAAAGGTGCAGAGAAGGGCAACAAAAATGATTAAGGGTATGAAACAGCTTCCATATGATCAGAGATTAAAAAGACTGGAACTTTTCAGCTTTGAAAAGAGATGATGGGGGGATATGACAGAGGTCTATAAAATCATGAATGGTGTGGAGAAAGTGAATAGGGAAGAGTGTTATTTATTCTTCCACCTAACACAAGAACCAGGGGTCACCCAATGAAATTAATAAGTAGCAGATTTAACACAAACAAAAGGAAGTTCTTCTTCACACAAAACCCAGTCAACCTCCAACATTACAGGAGATGTTGTGAAGGCCAAAAGTACAACTCGGTTCAAAAAAGAATTAGAGAAGTTCATGGAGGATAGGTCCATCAATGGTTATTAGCCAAGATAGTCAGGGATGCAACCCCATGCTCTGGGTGTCCCTAGCCTCTGACTGCCAGAAGCTGGTTGTGGAAGACATGGGATGGATAACTCAAAATTGCCCTCTTCTGTTCATTCCCTCTGAAGCATCTGGCATTAGCCACTGTTAGAAGATAGGATACTGGGCTAGATGAACCTTTGGTCTGACCCAGTATGGCCATTCTTATGTTCTTAAGGACTAATAAGAATGAAAGGAGTAATGAGAGACCCCTTCACAGATTGCTTTACAATGAACTGGTTATTAAAGAAAAGCAATTAACATTATCTAGAATTAACATTTTTGACCAGGATCCACATCCAGAAGCCTGCTGGGCAAGGAGATATCTACTTGTTGCACTCGTTCCACTATTTCCTGGATGCAATGTTTTATCCCTTGAATACTTTTAAACAGCACGTTAGTTCTTTCAGTCCAGTGCACCTACCATTCAGTCAGCACTACTTTCAAATGGTAAGTTTCTTTCCCCATGATCCAGCTGGAAAAACAGAATTAAGTTCTTTCCCTCCCCCGGCATTTCTTAAAGGATTATTTGGATGAACTTAATGCTCAAAGAGATGGAAGGACAGCACTGGCTAGAACCCAGATATGATAATAGAGGTAGGCACTGTGCAATCTCAGGCCACACAGAGCTCTGATATTCCAAGTCCTAAACTGAGACTGCCAATTATGAAGAGATATGAGGCGGATACATAGGAACTAGATAGAGATCCAGCCCTCTCTCTTACCCACAATGGGCATAGCAGGGGCAAAGGGATCAAAATGTGCCTCTATACGGGCAAGCTTGCCAGCTTACTACTTAGTCCTTGTCTGCACTAGAGAGATCAATCTGTGGTATAGCAATGAATTATTTTGCACTGGTCAGTCCACCACCTATTTAGTTTGTCCATATTACCCACCCTGAATCAGTGAAAGCTTTGACCTTGAATCCACACTAGGGCTGCCTAGTGGGGTACCAGTTCTAATGGGATGGCTGTCTTCTCTCACAGCTGGTAAACCTTCTTATGTAGTCCTAACAGGCCTTCTTCAGCAATGTATTCATCCCCAGAAATCCCTCCTGCCACAGTATCCCTCCCCAGAAATCCACTCGCAGGTGTGGTCCCCTCTGAAATGCACCCTACTGCTCCCATTTTGCAGCTCCTAAACCAGCAAGCCAGCTGTGGATTGCCTACTGAGAATATAATCTTTGCCCCCTGTTGTGTTCCCCCCCACAATGCCAAAGATGATCGGTGTTGGAGTTGAATGCCTGGACTATGGCAGCATGTTGCATCCACACTGGCACACAGGCAATAAGGGCTTTACTCCTTCAACTTACCAGGGTGATTTCAATTGATTGTAGTTTCCCTATCACTCAACTGAAGCACTTGTGTCCACGGACGCAAGGTGCATTCCAGTTCCCTGAGGGACATTACAATTCATTGAACTCTCTCATGCAGAGAAGGCCTTGGAAAGGCAAGATCAAGTCCAATGCACAGTGTGTATTAATCCAGATCTTTGCTGGGTTTAGTTGATAATTTTTGAATCAGCTTCTCTGTGCTATTTAATTTCCATTTAACTGTCTGCACACTTTTTCCAGGGGCTGAAGTTGCCCTTTGAAAATTTCTTGTGTAAACACCACCAGGAATTTGGATTATTCATGGTCAACATTTATTTTACCAGCACAGAACTCAAGAGACTTCTCTCTCATTTCCAAGAGTGTCCAGGAATCTCTTCTGGTTGGCAGAAATATTGAATAAATAAAATCATCATGGTTGTGTAAAACTACTTGCATTTTTATGTTATTAGACACTGTCAGTTAGTGCACTAAATCTTCACTCTGGGAGCTCAAGGGAGCCACTTCATTTTACAGGGAAAGTTAATGGCTTTTTAGTCACAATTTTAAACACGCTCCAGTGTTTGTGACAGTCCTCTTAGAAACCTCAAAACATAAGCCAGATCCATCTCTGGTACAAGCTGGCACAATGCCACTGACAAGAATGGCACTGCAGCTGCTTACAGTAGTCATTAAGTTGGCCCAACCCTTTTTTTATTGCTTTGATCTCTCCTCCATAGGACAAACATGTCAACCCCACCTTCTGGACCAAATTCAGACCTGGCATAAGAGGGTGAAACTCCACTTAAGTCAATTTTGTTGCACTTGATTACATGAGATCTGCATTTGTCCCATGAGTTCCAAGGAGCAGAAGTCATCATGGCTGCCTTTTGGGTACTGCCTTTTTTCTGTGCACCAGCATAATGGATGAAGTCAGCACAGGTCTCAGTAGAGTGGGCCAAATTCTGCTCTCACTTATACCAGTGTGAATCCAGATGAACTCTGGACTATGAATAGAATCTGCCCCACTGTTGGCAAGTTAACAGCTGCAGCTGAGTCAGCAGAGGCCACTGGTGTTTTTCAGCTCCTTAAGTCAGATGTTTAAGAACAGCACTTACCTACAGTGCATAAGGCTGGGTCTGTCTATGGCCACAGGTATTGCCAACTTCCGCTCCCCCAAATTTGAGACTGATCACATTATTCTACATGTTGAACTATAGGCCCACTCTTTGTGGCTATTGCTCTGCACCTCAAAATTATGTGGCTATTTCGGTTTTAGAAATACCTCCCAGGTGTGCTAAGCTGCTAATATGGGGGCAAATTCATCACTTCCCAATGGCCACTTTATGTCAACATAAAATGGCCATAAAACAGCTCAATCTGTCCGCTGGTGAATTCTCCTGGTTATAAGAGGAGACCCTGGCAGGAGTGTAGCAGGTGTTGTCAGTCCCACACTGCCCCTTGAGGGAGCTCGACTGCAGGGGGCATTCGTGGGACGGTGGGCAGGTATGACTAAGCACTCCTACACCTTAGATATTCGTAAACTGTCCCTCTGGGAACCCCAGAGTAAGGAAAACACAAAGCTACTTTCTTTCTCCATCCAGGCCCCTCTGCTGAGTTCAGCATCACCACAGCAATAAATTCAGCTCCTGGTGTTTAAGATATAACTTGTATTTTTGACCTAGATATTTTACTGGTAGCCACTCATTTCCAGAGTAGAATATGTTTCTAAACCAGAGCTGGCAAAAGCCATTTAGTCTGCACTGATTTTTTGCATGTGCAAACTATTTGATAAAATGCTCTGTCTACAGATTGGTTGTTTTTGTTCATTAATTGTTTCACCCGCCTTGAATGGGAACTGCAAGCACTTTGATTAATAGATGGGAAAACAGACTAGCTCCATTGAAGGTTTTGGAAGTGGCTTTGAATCCCTCATTGAAATGTATGCTCTTTAGTAACTGCCTAGAGCAATACATCTCTGTGACTCAGCACAGCTACTTCCTACCACCACAGTACACTTTTTTTAAACTCAAATGGAAGAGCACACCAATGTCAGACAGAGCCAAGCTATATCGAGACTTTATTTATCTCACTGTTACTAATAAGCCCTACACTTAAAGTGCAAATTTAAAATGCCCAGTGTAGCTCACACTAACTATACCAGCAAAGCCTAATGAGTAGAGAATAAGAAGACCTGCAGCAGGTCCAAATTTATTTTGCTGCTTTGATGAATTCTGCTGCGAATGCACATGGAGAGAAAATAGCTTCATGTTTTTATTTTTGAATATTGTGGCATATGTACTACCTTGACCTTTGTTCTACTTCGGTGGTTCTCACACTGGGGTACAGGTACCACTGCTGGCACACAGGCCACAATCAGCCAGTAGGTGGATTGGTTTAAGTCTAGTGTCATAATAAGAATCCATTGTCGCTGAACTGGTTAGTTACAAGGTAGCATACAGAGTTTTAGGTGAGCTACAGTAGGTCTTAAAGTTTGAGAACAGCTGTTTCTACTTCACTGATTTCAGCATGAAGGCCTGATTCTCCTGTCACTTACACCAGTATAAAATTGATCCATCCACTGACATCAGCAGAGGCACTCCCCGTTTACAACATGGCATGGAAGAGGAGAACTGGACCCTGGAACTCTGGGGCAATATGCAGCACACCAGAGAAAGAAGCCTCCTCAGTCTAAGCAGGAGATCTTGTCATTAAAAGTAAACTTCAGCGTATTCTCTGGACGTTATTAGAGGACTGACATTACACCTCTCAGCTCAGTTGGGTTCCAAGCTGGAAGGCATCATGTGCATATCCCTGCTTGCTATCTAAAACCAACCTGTAGAAAGGTCTCCTCTTGGCATTACTGGCCTTTAAGAATTTTTGGAAAGCATACTTTTGACTTCAGTAAGATTCTGCACTCTTGCATGACTCCACATTATTGGATCCAGGAGCATTACCTAGGAGACTCTTCAGGTGAGGGACAGTCTTTGTGTCTTGCAAAGTATCAAGCGCACTAATGGAGTTTAATAAGAATAATAAATAACAATTCCCTTATTTTTTTGTGCTGCAGAAAACTATTGACGGAATTAGCCAGATTTGCTGAATTTAAAGTTACACAAACACCCCTCTGTTGGTAGATGAAGAAGTTTGCAAAGTGAAAGGCAAACGTTTTCTCCTAGCACAGCACATTGCTGTACATAATTACACTCTTGCCTCCCTATTTTTTCCCAGAAACAACTGCCAGGTGGAGGGTTCTCAAGAGCAGGTGGGAAACACTGAAAGGAAGAAATTTCTGCTTAAAGTAAGGAACTCTGGGACTGTGGGCTAGAACATCTGGCTCTCTGCTGGTGCAGAGGTCTTTGTGGGGTTACTTCCTGCAGGAAATCTGGAGTAAGCATGTGCAGTAGTAACCAGATACTAAGGAAACCCTTCAGAATTGCATTATTAAATGTTCTGCATCACTTCTTGGGGACAATAATTTCCATAACATTTTTGGGACAAAACCATTTGGAGGCGTGACATATTCCAGGCCAGATTCTACAAATGCTAAATACACTCTACTCCTGCATTATTGGGCCCTAAATAACCAAAAACACAAATACAACAAAAAAGTAGTTCCTTTTTTGCTTCTTTCCAAATCTGCAGGAATGCAACATTCAGCAGCCAATCTGAAAAGTTCCTGCTGCTCCCGCAGAAAGAAGAGTACAAACAAGCTCCTTTCATGTCAGCCACATCCAGCTGGAATTGTCACAGCTTTGACAAAAGGGGACAAAGCGCCTGTGGTCTTTGTTCCCTCCAAAGGCCCAGCAACAAAAATAACAATAAAAAAAATTCACATTCTTGGAAAGCAAAGGAGGCAAAGTTCCTTTATCAAACCTTAACAGTTTGCACTGAGTTTGCCACTTGGTCAACTCTAGAGCTGTCCATCCTGGCTCTTATACAGGAAGTCACAATTCAGTTGAAAAGAAAGAAAACCAGGAGTTAAAGCATCAGTTTGGCTGTGGATCAATCTCAGAGATTCTGCCTCGTCCCTCCCCTAATTTGAGCAACAAGACGCAAGTACCCCTCTATCTCATTACTTACTGTGACTCTATTTGTCACTCTGGCATGTCCAGGGTGAGTGAAGAGGCCCCAAGTGACAGCCATGTCTCCTGATTAGCAGTACTGTTTTTCAAAAGTATGGCTGCGTATAGAGTCTAGGCTTCCTCCCGAAACCACAACCTCTGATTTTGGTATTGAAAGAATCTGTCTGTTTAAAAAACTGCCCTCTCACTGGGTTTGCTTGAGCATCTGTTTCTGAAAAGTTGGTTAAAAGGCTGCAGAAGATTCCAGGGTTGGAACCCTGCCACAGAGCTTAGCCCACGGTAATTCAAAATGAAATTCTAGTGCCATATCCCCCATTAGGGCAGGACAGACTAAATGAAAGATGGTCCCTAAGCCCTACCTACTGAATTCCAACAACAAGCACTTGCATTACATTTCCAGAGCAGAAGCTTTCTGCCCCTTCAGAAGCCACACTATGCTGGCATGTTTTTGGAAGGTAACAAACACTTGCCAGGTTATCACCTAGCTAGTTAATATCTTGCATTCTTGAAGGAGCTGTTTTAACAGCTCTGTTCTTCCAGCCCTGTCTTGATTCCCAGCCCTTACTGCACTGATTCCTCCCTTTGGAGCTGGTGTTTTGTCAGGAGTTTCAAGAGCTGATAAAAACTTGCTGCCAAGTCCCTTTCTTCCCCACAATGTGTTTTATAACCTGGCATGTAGTTTAGTCTGTCTAAACACTGCACTAGTACACTGCCGTCAGTTTCTATGGAGACAGTTAACTCCTCAATGGCCAGAAGTCTGGATATACTTCTTGTCCTTTCGGCTAATGAAAAGAATGGCAATGCTGGCGGAAGACAGCCAGGCAGGGATACTGCTTAAGGGAGATTTTGGAGCTTCATAGACCTAGCTCGACTTCTTCAGGCCAATCACAAAAATGACAAGTTTGGTTAAGATCAATCCATAGTAACCTCATAATATGTGGGAACTCTCTTTCCCTTTTGCTTCCTCCCCCTTTGTATTATGCGCCCCCTTGCAAGTCCCAAGAGCGCAATCCCTGTTATACCCACACTTGATATCTCAGACCAAGGCAAGGCAAAAATTATGAGCCATAATGAATAACAGCATGTCACTCAAGAATAAAATGAAATCAGCAACTTGACATTAAACTCAGTCAGAAATCCACCAATCAGAGAAATCTTGCAAACAATGTGATCTGTACAGGGCTATTCTGGAGGGCATGCCACACAGGGCTTCACTGCTTGTCCTACTTTTAACGTCTTGTGTTTCTAGAGAAGATGTAAGTTATCAGAAAGTGTAATTAACAGGGTGCATTTAATTCCTTAGTCAAAGCATTAAAAGGGAGTAACAGATACCTGAATTCTCATAGATTTGGGGGGAGGAATAGCTCAGTGGTTTGAGCATTGGCCTGCTAAACCCAGGGTTGTAAGTTCAATCCTTGAGGGGGCCATTTAGGGATCTGGGGCAAAAACTAGAGATTGGTCCTGCTTTGAGCAGGGGGGGTAGACTAGATGACCTCCTGAGGGCCCTTCCAACCCTGATATTCTATGATTTCAGCACATGAAAGGCACATGTGGAAGCTCCAGCAACAGATGCTGCCACATTGGCTTCTCAAACACCATTGTTTTCAGAAAAGACAAAAATCTCCTTGGCAGCTGCCTCTCAGCTGACACACTTACAGCTAGTGCAAAGTAAAGAAATTGTCCGCAATAAAAACTTTCAAGTGAACTTTCAATAGTATGGCTTCCTGGAAGGATCCTCAGCTATAAAACTCTTCATAATGTTTTCCAGGCTATCAGGACTAAAAGCAAATTTTACCTTTCCCAGGCCTGTGAACATGTATGTAATGTTTTTTCTTGCCTTTCAGGAGCAAATGCACTACAGAAACTAGACACAAATAATTAGGCATCTCTGCAGGTCTTTATAGAGGAGGGTTAAGACAAGAGAGGGAAACTTTTTGTCAGCAGGTTCAACTAATTTAAAATGCTACTGATGTGATTCCATGTTAGTGAATCAAGTCAACATTGCACTGAAAAGTTAGTATATTTTTGCCCCTATTTAATTTATTTTTCATAGAAGCTGCCAAGTTGACTGCTTCACAGTCTGTTTCCTCAGTCTGTCTACAGAGGAGTCACAGTACTGGTATCAGCAGTGCACACATCCCCAAACCACTTGTGTGTCTCTCAACCCTGAGCGACAGAGACAACCTCTAGGGGCAAAGATAGGACTTCAGTCACCATGTCTATTCAACCCTTCCCCTCTCTGCAAAGATTGACACCTAGGCTGACAGCTTGTGCCCATTGTTATGTGGACATCTGTATACTAGGAACTAGACAGAGACCACTCACTCATTTATTATACAGTAGGCCACGGAACAGCATCAAACAGCAACCATATTTGGTCATTTAATACCAACCTGGGCCATATGCAAACCAGGTAACTAGCGTGAGTCTCCATTATCCCATTGCCTTGAGCCACCCACTTATTCTCCCCCACCCCTCATTTATGAACACCACTCAGATGCCAAAGATTGGAGCAGGAGAACATTAGGAAGGCCCCAGTGAAAATGTGGTTTTGCTTTCAAAGTTTTTTTTAAAATCCTATATATTGTAGTTTTCCTGTCCCTAGTGTCACGCTATTTCAACTTGTTATTTTATGTCAGAAAACACACACACAAAAACCCTGCAAGGATCAGAGCATACTGTGGAAAATCCTTGGGAAACTTGTTACACACCTCCCTGACTCTTCACAAAAGTTATGACTGTACAGAGCCCATGCGTTCTGTTGTCACTAATTGGTGTGAATTACATCATTCCAAGTTGCCAAGGGCAGGTCCCTAGCTTGGGAGAAATTGTCCTGACTTTTATTGTTGTTAAGTATTATTATTTGCTTGGCAGGAGGTCATGATGGAAATTTTGGCTGCCCACACCTTCAGTTTTGTCTGTGTCTGTATGCAGGAAGCCTGTCACTTTTACAATTACTGATTTCTAGAAAGTCTGCAAGGCTTGTTTTTCTTGGAGAGGTGGCAGTCTTGGAAAAGCTGTTGTAGAGTTTAATTTTTAAAACAACTCCCATTCTTCATTGTTCCTTAAGGGAAAAAAAAATCACCACTTTTAAAAAAAAAAAAGGGAGAGAGAGAGAGAGAGAGATGCATAAGGCAACTCCAGAAAGCTACATAGGGTCAGGTCATCTTCCACAATTTTTATCCTGCCCCCATTTTAACTTGATTGCTTAAAACTGCAACGATAAAGCCTTAATGGTTTTTTGGAAGTGGGGGAGAAAGACTGGGGGGGGGGGGCGCTGTAATTTGGAAGTAGTTGTCTAGCCCTCCAGCTTCTTACAAATGGGTCTGATTAAGCCTAAACTGGTGGTTTTCCATCCAGTATTTCATATGCCGGTTACTTGTCAAAGTTTGAGCAAAAAGGTTCCCTCCTCCGTCCCAGCCCCACACAGAGAACTTTCTAGAGGTCAGGGAACATCATATCAGTGTGGAAGAGAAGTGCCACCCTCTCTCTGCGCGCACTGGAGGCGGGGGGGGGCATTTCAACTTCTCTCTCTCTCCCTCCCCTCTGGCAAAGCACCCGCGCACCTGCACGCGGGAAACTCTGCTTGCAAACCGCACGCTCGCCGAACCCCGCACCGCTACCTCCCCCCGTCAACGCGACGGGCGCATCTCTGGTACCACACGGCGCATCTCCCCTGCAGCGGGGCACTCATTCCTCCCCGCGGCTGGGAGCGCGGAGAAGGCTGGCCGCGGGGCAGAGGCGCCAGCCGCCGGGAGGAGCCGGGCGCGGGCCTCAGGAAGGGGACACTCACCGATGTCAGAGTTGCAGAAGGCATCCTGCGGGTGGATGGGGAGGCAGGTACAAGCCTCCGCCACCAAGTCGCTCAGGCTCCAGCTGCAGAGGAGCACGAGGAGGAGGCTGAGCCACACAGACATGATGCTGGCGCGGCTGCTGGCCCAGGGTTGCTCTCCGCTGAGGAGAGGAGGGGACGGCTGGCTTGTTGCGGGGGGGGGGGTGTTCTCTTTTAGGCTTCTTTTTAAACGGGCTTTGAGCCTCTTCTCCTTGCGCTGCCCCCCCCGCCCCCTCTCCAGACAGCTGCTGCTGCTGGGAAATGCAGTTGTGCGGCAGCTTCGCCGGGGCTCGCCCTGCACGCGAAGTTCGAAGCTCTCCGCGCCTTTGCTGCTCTTCTGGGCTGGCGGCTGCAGTTATAGCCTGGATAGCGCCCTCTCGGGCTCGTGGGGTGCGCCCCCGTCCCGACCAATCGGAGCCCCGCATTACCTCATCTCCCAGGCAAAAGGGGAGAGGCTAGGGACAAGCTGCGGGGGGGCGGGGTTGGAGCGAGGGATTCAGTGCCTTATAGGGAATAATGTGGCTGTGGGAGTGTGGGGGGCATGTGCAGCTCTGGAGCAGGGAGAGGGACAGATGGAGGAAAGGGTTGCTACCTGTTTCAAAGCCCCACCAAAAGTTCCTTGTTCAAGGCGGCCGCTCTCCTTTCCCACCGCCTGGTGCTGGAGGCAGATGCTGTTGCAAACAGGTTGCATTATTCTTGGATCACCGGGGGTGCAGGTGGGAACACAGAGCGGAGCAGATCCCCAGCTGGTGCAAACTGCCATAGCTTCGACCTTACTTCAGTGATGGAGCTATGATCATTTACACAAGTTTTGACAATGTGCCTCACACTCGAACACATATTTCGGTGGCAGAATCCAATATGGGGAGATCAATTCAAAGTGCAGACAGATTTTTTTTTTTCATCTTTAATTACTTTCCTGGAAAATAGCTCATCTGAGTGGGAGCTAATTTTAAACTGGAGGTCCTAGAATATGAATATGAATGCTTTTTTTAAAAGAAAATATATCACAGCATGGAACGAACATACTAGTGCTTCTTTTCCTTCCTTGGTGTGCAATGGAATGGGGTTGGAAGGAAAAAAGGAGGGCAAGTCCTATTTGGGCTGTAAACCAGGATTTTATGCTTGTGTTTTTTAATCCTATCCAAACCCTTCCCCACAAGCAGCAAGGGGTGATAAAGCAAACCGTTAAAACCAAGCTGGAAGAAAAGCCTGTCATATCTACCCAGGCACTCCCAACTCTTAATCTTGCTATATATTTTAGCAGTGCCACTTTAGTGTAATGTGTAGCGAAGTCCTGTTTGCTTTGTTTTCCCTTATCCCTGTTGGGAACTGTACATTTCTCTCAGATGCAGACATGTAACTGTTACAGTAGAGCTGGACTCTGAGGATGGGAGAGTGCCAGATGCACAGTACAGACAGCCTTATTATCCTGCAAAGGGGCTGAGGAGTGATTAATGAAAGTATCAAACCACTGCACTTAATATCAGAGTACTTTCCATGGGGTTTATAAGACTTAAGCATTTCTAGTTATACATTATGCCAGTATTAAAGGCCAGAGACCAGCTGTCCTAAGTTTCTAAACAGTAGGCTAAATCTTCAAATTTACGGTTCAGTTACATCTGCGTGGAAGATTGCCTATCTGTACCTTGTCTTTAAGTGTACAGCCTATAGAAAACAAATTAAGAACTCCAGTCCCTTGGAAGGATACACTTTGTTTTGGGTATTACTATTAGACCACTACAGTATGAATGATTATGTTAGAGACGAAGGATTGTCTAGAGGTTAAGGTGGTGCTAGATTGGGACTTGGGAGACCTGGGTTCAAGCTGTGTCACCCAGTGTGACCACTTAGGGTATGTCTACACTACAAAAAGAAAAAAGCCACAGCAGCGTGTCTCAGAGTCCGGGTCTACCAACATGGGGCTTGTGCTACGGTGCTAAAAATAGCTGTGTAGACATTCCCACTCAGGCTGGAACTCTGACTCTGAGACTCACTCTGGGTTTCAGAGCCCGAGCTCCAGCCCGTGCAGGAACATATACATGGCTATGTTTAGCACTGTAGTGTGAGCCCCACAAGCCTGAATCTGTAGACCCCAGCTCTGAGATTCAGAGCTGCGGGGAGGGGTTGGAGGTTTGGGGTTTTGTTGTTTTATTTTTCAATGTAAACAATACTCTTTGTTTCTCTGTGCCTCAGGTCCTCACCTGTAAAATGAGGATGATAGCACTTCTCTACCTCATAGGGGAGTTGTGTGGTTAAATATATTAAAAACTGTGTGGTGCTCACACAATGTATATATATATAAATATAAGTACATGAGAGTGAGAGACAGCTCTCTGAAGCAGATCACTTTCATGTCTAACTGTACATAGTTTTGTGACCCATCTTTGTAACTTGAGAAACCCCAGGCAAAAATATGAGTTGGGTATTTGGAATCTGTAGTTGAGTGCATATGACAAAAGCTAAATCCCTGGGACTAGACTCTGATCTCAGTTTTACTGGTGTAAATCAGGAGTAGCTCCATTGAAATCAGCAGAGATACACTGGTGTAAATCCATATTAATAAGATCAGAATCTTGCCCTGCACTTTTTTCATTATTTAAAAGTATGGGTCTGAAATTGACATCACCAGCATCATGATACAACTGACCAATCAGCAAAGAGCACCACAACACAATATTTGAGAGAGGAAGGATATTCTGAAAATGAGAGAGTTTGGCCCACAAACACCCAAATTTTTATCCCACTGACTCCCTCTGTTGCTTTGACCAGGTCACTCTCTGAGTCAGTTTTCTCATCTCTAAAATGGAAATAGTAATGGAAACCTATCTCACAAAGATGTTATGAGAGTTAATGAGTTGAAGTTTGTAAAATGCTGTGAAGATGTTACATGCTAAGAGTTGGTATTATACTTAGACAAAAGACATACTTGGAAGAAACTGAAAGGGGCAGAGGAACAAACCTTTGATTTCCTTCCCCCTCTGGTTCTGAAATGGGGATCAGGCCATGAATTCCTGAAGTTACAGGAGACTCCTAAATGCTTGGGGCTCCAAGAAGTTGCTTATGTTTTAGGTGGGTCCTGACCAGGATTGTTAAAGTTACCAATACAGCTGCTAGTTCATTTTTTCTGATGTAACCTGGAGAAGTAACCTGCAATTCCATTTCAAGATGAAAGGGACACAGATTGCTTTCAGTTGCCCTGGCTGGTCATCCTCTCCTGACTATGAGTAAGTGTTCTGGTAGTCATGTACAAAATAAGGTCACTGCCTCACTGTGCTACCCTCCTTCAATCTGAACCTCCTGGACTCATGTATAAGCAGTTGTTGGACTAATGATATTTGGAGACCGTTTGCCACCAGTGCATTCTTTGTCAAAGAGGTGGCTTTTCTATTGTGCTATATTGTTTTTTCTATATTTCTCCCTGTACTGAATGCTGAGAAGAGCTATATAAGATCTTGCTATTGTTATTATTATGGGGAAACTGTAGCACAGAGAGGGGAAGTGATTTGCTGAACGTTATGCAGCAGGTCAGTGCAGAGCTGGAATTAGAACTTAGATCTGGTTCCCCATCTAATGCCCTTGCCTCTGGGCCACAATGTCTTTTGGAGGGAAAACTAAAGAAGGAAAAACCAGTATTCAGCTCTTCTTGAAGAAAGCATTAAGCCTTTTGTGGCCATTTTCAAAAGTACCTTGATTCACTTTGTGCTAGGATCCCACAAGTTAAGCATGACTGGGCTATGTCAATACTGGGTGTGAAAATTCCAAGGATAACCCATGTAACATCTGTAGGTGTTGGTGACTCAGTACGTGGTGTCCTTTCCTCTGAGTCAGTCCTGAGTTAATGTCTCAACATAGTGCTAGGGGGCACTGCGCTGCAAGATATAGGTTGGCTTTTGTTTCAACGTGGAGTGAAGCCCAGGTTCTGACCACTTGTGATAACCAAAGTGGTAATCCATGGTGCTTTTTGCAAGAGTAGGATGGTTAACTTTTATGTCCTGGTTAAATTCCAGCAACAATAACTACTTTCTGCTTCCACGAGTTCCCACTACAATTTAAATGGGATACCTTATTCTTCTCGTCCCCCTCTTCAAATCCTATTGCATGCTGATGCTGGCAGGGAATGTCTGAAGTGTTCCATCCCAGAGGTGGCTGCCATGGTTGAAGTAGCCCTGATACAAAGGGTGTAAATCACTCTGGGATTCTCCTTCAGGACAAAGGATGCTATGTAAATGCAAGCTACTACTGTAAAGTAATGGAAAGGGTATTCTCCTCCTTTCTGGTTACCTATGAAAGTGAAATTTTATTGGGCCTAGGTACTGCAAGACAACTGCTTCTGAACTGACAAAAACTTCTGAATGTAATTAGTACAAAAAGACGTTTCATGAAACTAGGGGAACTGCTGGTTAAAAGTACCAAAATTAAGTGCAAAGCAGTGCCAGAACTGCTCCAGCAAGGAGCACCCAGGGTCAGACCCACAACTGGCATAAAGGCGCAGAGCCCCACTGCAGTCAATAGACTCCTGTCTGCAAGTTAGTCAGCCCAGCCACTTCGATGAACAATATGTAAACTTAAAGCACTATACATCTTTTTTACAAATTCTAACTTCTCCACGGAAAGTTGACTCAGTCCATGAACATGGAGTCATGCGGCAAAATAAGTTTTCCTCCCTTGCTTTAATAAGTCTCCTTGAAGTCAATGGAGCTGCGCTGATTTACACCAATTTAGCATCTGGCCCTTGGTCATTGAAAACGGCCATCTTTACACCAGGCTGCCTTCATACAGACAAGGGCAGAGAATAAATACCTTTCTGTCTTGGCTGGTGCCACTTTTGAGTCTGTTAGATTGCGGGGTGTCTCTTGACCTGCTGTCTCACACTGTGCAATGAAATACGAAATCCCACATGAACAGTCCTGGCTTCACAAAAGGGATTCTGTTATTATATGTTTCTTTATCAAGGATCTAGTCCGCTGTATTTTTATAAGCTGCTCTTTGGGGAGACACTGTTTTTCAGTGTTGTTTGTTCACGTTAGCTATGATTTATTTGTATGAAGAAAGGTTAAGAAAAGTGCCTCTATGAATTGCTTTCTTATGCCAGTGAACTTCATAGGTTACGCTTAATCACAAAATAGTTGCTTTGTAGTTTCTTTAAAAGCTACATCTTTGGTTCCCTCTCTCTCTTTCTCTCTCTCTCTGTACAAATTTTATTTGATCTAATTCTCTGAGGTTATAAAGGAATCATGCCACCTTCCTGGCTGCAAGTCAGATGCAGGTGAGACTACACCCCATTCCCGAGCTTCCGATTACAGATAAACTAGATCACGATAATCACCACAAGCATTTCTATAGCACATTTAATTCCAAGGGATCCTGATGTGCTTAACGGGATGTGTGTATGGAGAGCCCCCATTCTGGTGTGGAACACAGCTGCCATGTGGCACCAGCAACATTACACAAAAGGGATTTTAGGATAAGAAATCAACCTCTCAATAGTTAGGGTATCCTCAAATCAGACTGACTGTTATTTTCCTCAGTCACACGTGGACATTAAAGAATAAAATGTTTTATTACAAGCCTTATAAAGCTGAAACGGGGGTCTAGATCCTGCATGGTGCTAATCATTCTGAACCTGATACAGCAAAGCACTTAAGCACATACTTAAGTCCCATTGAAGACAAAGGGACTGCTTACATGCATACAGTGAAGCAAGTGCTCAAGTGCATGGCTGGATCAGAGCCAAAGGGCTCAGCCTCTTGAAGGATCGTTGAGCCCTCTAAGTTGGGGATGGAGGTTGTGATTAGGTGCTCTGACAAAGCTGTGTGTGTGTGTGTGTGTGTGTGTGTTTCTAGCCAACGTTATTGGAACCTTACTTTTGCAAGCAATGATTTTACTTCATTTTTGTTTAAAATAAGGATTTCCACATCTCTTTGCTTTGCTTTCATGCTAGTGAAGCCATTTTCAAATGGAAGTATTTCTAAAACTGAACTCTAAACTGCATCAATCGCTTTAAATGACTGAACAAAGAGATTTCAAATTGATGAAGTGCTTCAAATGCTAAAAAGAGCTGGAGTTCCCAGAGCTTTGGAGCCTGGCACTGAGCAAGGAAGAGAGTGAGAGCAACTGAAAAACACTTTTCTGTTGTTTCTTTGTATGAACTGGTTTCGGGCTTATGCAATGCACAGTAATTAAAATGACTGGAATGCTTCACATTTTTCAGGGAGCTTTAAGGCAGCTCGGTGGTATTGTGGCCACACACCAGTTGAGTTTGGGCTCATGACTGCAATTGAGGCTGGAAGTATCTATCAGCATATCCTGAAGGAGATGCTGCCTGTCTGGGAGGGTGGGGAGAAAGGAGTGTGTATGATATCTGGTGAGCAGCAATAGCAGCTGCTCTCTGGGGATCAGCTGTATGGGGCAGCTCGTAGGTGAGAGGTTTTGTGGCTAGCTATCTTATGGGTGAGATGTAAACTGAAGGTCCTGATACGGTGTGCTCATTAAAGAGCTCATTGCTTGCTTTCACAAAAGCAGGAGTATTAGCCTGGGTGTCCTGCCCAAATTCAAGTTTGGGTAATTACAGTCACACTCCCTGGCTCCCTGCTGAAATACATTACCCTCCTTTAGTTGTGCCCTGTTCAGCCATTGCACCTTCCCATCCCAGAGGTGCTGCACTTCAGTGGTGTCTGCACTGGTAGCTGGATATATTTACTTAGGTCCCAATACAGCATTTGGAGTTCAGCGAGCAGAGAGCCTGGCCACAGTTCTGTAGCCTGGCCAGGCGTCTGGCTCACCACATGCTAGTCGCACTCTGGGGGGGGCTCAGTATTTTTAGGGCTCTGACTGAGCTTGGCCCACCATCACCAGTCCCCTCACTCCCTTCCCCATAGGTCACTCTGCAGGGCCCTGTGGCCTCCACAATCCTTGTATGAGGGTTGGCGGGGAGAGAGGGTCAGGAAGAAGAACCAGTGCAGGGATAGTCACTTTGTTTCCCCTCCTGCACTGGTCTGACCATCCTGAAGTTCAGGTAGGCCAGCACACACCTCTGCTAGAGTAATGGGCCTGTCAGCCCCTGGGAGTTGGCCCATTGTAAAAACCTTTGGGATCTTGGGGATGAAAAGCAATTTCTAACTGTTCAAATTATTACAATTATCAAAGGCAGAAAATGAAGGAACATCAAGAGATGTAGACAGCTGAAGGTGTTACTTGTTTCATTTTAAGTGACATGGGAGCTGGTGAAAGCTGTCAGACTGAAGACACTAGAGACAAACATCCCCTCTTTAGCCATTGAATGGGTACAGTATGGGCACCAGCAGAATGAGCTTCCCCACACTGTCTCCCCAATGAACCTCTTCCGTGCCCTGCAGAAACCTCCTGTAGGAGTGAGAAAGTGTCTCAGCCTATGTGGCCCACCTGGTTTGTGGAAACTGCTAACAAGGGTACGGTTGTGATCGTGTTACTTTATGATGTGGCCACTTGTCCGCTAATGAGCTGACTGACTGACTTTGCACAGGCCGCCAAACAGATGTCAAAGAAACATGGGGTTTAAAAACCTAAAGACAGCTCTGGTGTGTGCAAACCGCAGTTGTGGTTGCTGATGTTGTTTTTAAAATCCAAACTGGGTTTTCATTCAAAAGCCAGCCATAAGCCTCAACAACAGAAGAGCACTCTCCCGCTGCAAAGATCCAGAGTCCCACCTGTTGGGATTCCCTCTGAGACTTCTTTCCAGTCAGCTTCCCAAGAACTCACTTTGACTCCAGGTGTCATCACTTTGGTATCTTTATATTACATATAGCAAAGGAACATTGAATTCATAGACTCGTAGTAGACTTTAAGATCAGAAGGGATCATAGTGATCATCTAGTCTGACCTGCTGCACCTTGCAGGCTACAGAACCTCACCCACAACTGAAATAAACCCCTAACCTCTGGCTGAGTTACTAAGTAATCAAATGCACCATTTACACTAGTTTAAACCTGCAAGTGACCTGTGCTCCATGCTGCAGAGGAAGGTGAAAAAACTCCAAGGTCTCTGCCAATCCGACCCTGGGGAAAATTCCTTCCCGACCCCAAATATGGTGATCAGTTAGACCCTGAGCATTTGGGCAAGACCCTCCAGACAGATACCTGGGAAAGAATTCTCTATAGTAACTCAGAGTCTTATCCCTCTAATGTCCCGTTGAGATGATCAGATTCAAGCGTAGGGAGTGTACATAGGGTGTATTACACATCCAAAGTTACATAGAAAACCTCTTCCTTTATATACATTTACATATTACATTGCATTTACTATACGTTGTATCATACATTTTGGAACTGGCTTGGTTACTTTGTAGCGTGCTTTGTAGAATGCTCTGTCTATGCACCGTTTGTGCATAATCTGACCTCTACCTAATCTTACATTTAGGCTTGTTTACTATTACCAGCATGTTTCCGCTGATCTTAGCTAGCCATTCTGATTCCAACATACCACTTGTTATGACAACATAACCTTCCACTCACCTTCCCAATCATACCCACTAAAAAATAAGGCAAGTTTCTTTTGTCAAGCCAGGCCTATGCTGCCCAGCAGAGTTTGGGGGATTTTCAGTATTGCTCATTTGAAGATTTCAAGACAAAAAGCCTTATCTGGAGCAAAAGACAGAACTTCCATTTCCTCATTGTTCTGGAATTTTGCTCCATAAATCTTTGAATGCTGTATGAGACAAAAGATGAGGGAATGGTAGATATACAGCCTAGAATAAGGGTTGTGTCACTCATTTATTTCCTTGCTCTTCATGTATTAAGAACAATAAATTCATCAAAAGAAAACTGAAAACCTTTCCCAGGTCTGCACGTTAAGTTCCATACCTACTGTCTTAATGTCAGAAGTGAAAATGTTGGTGCTAGATTTAGCACAGGTGTGTGAAAATGGTGTTCTTTTACAGCTGAAGAAAGAGCAAAAAATAGTCTCACACCCCATTTACTTTAATCAGAGGTACAGAGATATCTATTAGTTGTGATTCCCTTATGTGTTGTTGAAGGAAGTTTCAGCAGAGGATGCAAAGGCATTGAAAGAAGTCACAGTGAAATTACAGTTAATTTATCAAAATGCCTGTGATTTCCATTTCATGGCAGGTGACAATAAATACTATGCCAAGAGAGTTAACCTGTAACTAGAGTATTGTAATAAATACAAGGTTTCTCCAGGTGGAACCATGGAAAAGAAATGTGGCAAAGCTGTTTACCTTTGCATTGAATGAAAGTATCTTTAACAGATGCTCCAGGAATAGGCCTGTGAGTCAATATGTTACAATCAGGACTCTAAAAACACAGCCTCCTCTATTAACAGAGTTCAACTCCCTTGTGTTACTCTTAACATCTCTGCTACCAAACCTCTTCCAAAGCGGTTCCTTGAAATTAGATTTTGATTTTAATTTAAGGATAAATTCTTCCGTGCTGGGATAGTGTCTTTCTGTGTGATTGCACAACACTGAGCACAGTGGGGCCCACATCCTGACTATCTTTAGGTGCTACCCCAATATAAATAATCATTATAATTATTATTAATAGTAGTTATTGGCATGTCCCTTGATCCCCAGGGTCACAGCAGCCAACGTGTCTAAGAGCTCAAGCTCAGGGCACAGCAGTTTGTGGAGCACTGTTTTGGAGAGATTTCAGAGTAGCAGCCGTGTTAGTCTGTATTCGCAAAAAGAAAAGGAATACTTGTGGCACCTTAGACACTTAGAAATTTATTTGAGCATAAGCTTTCGTGAACTACAGCTCACTTCATCGGATGCATGCATTTTGGAGAGACATGCAAGAGGGCAGCGACAGAGCCGAAGCAGTGAAGGAAGCCAGTTATGCAGAGAGAGCCTAAGGCACAGATGACCAGCAAGCACATATTTAGCAGCTGCAGCTGTTCCAGCCAGGCTATGGGAAGACCTGCAGCTGCATGTTGGCCATGCACAGAGGAGAAACAGTTTGCTGGTCAGGAGGGAGAGAGGGGAAGATGAAGACATTAGCATAGGGTGAGGACGCAGGAAAGAGGAGAGGTGAGCTGAAGAGGAAGAGCTACAGATCTGGTCAAAAAGAGCCAACTCTGTGAAAAGAAAGAGTTGTTCTGCAGTGGGAGTCTTGGAGCTGGTCCATTTGAGCAGCACGTCAGAACGAAAAAGAGTTCTGAAGACAGAAAGGTGTAGAACATTTTAGGTTCTAACAATTCTTGTTGAATGATTGCAGCCCCAGCCTCAGAACTCTGGCACAGTACTAAAAACACAAATCTGACTCTTATGCCCACCCCTTCCCAAACCGGGGTAATTTTTGTCACTGACTTGTAGCTGTTATATGGGATAACATCCACATTCCACTCTTCCCATCTTCTTGGCTGTGATTTTGTGTAGTGGTTAACACAGATTGAAACAGGAGGGGGAACTCTCGCTGCACCAGCCGGGAAAAGGGGTGGTTCTCCCTAGACTTTTAATGGATGGGTGGAGAGAGAGAGCTATGATCCACCTTGCTTTAATCTGTGATTTTATGGCAAAAATTAGGAGCAAGGCTCTGAAAGCTTCTGTCATGTTGGGGAGGAATCAATAGCTTTACCCATATGCTGACTCAGAGAAAGGTGGGGAGACTTTATACAACTCCAAGTTACCAAAAAAGAAGGGTCTGTAACTTCCAGTAGAGAACTGGCTATCCAGCAGCCTTTCCCCATCTTCTGACAGTACAGAAATCATCTGTACAAAACAAAGCCAAGTGGTTCTAGGACAACGCTGCAAATAAGGAGCCTTCTAATGCAACTAGAAGCCCCTCAAGGGAAGCATATAAACCCTTATAAAAATCATCCTTTGTTTTTCTTAATTTCAACTGAAAATTTGTTTTTAAAAACATCCAAATCCTGCTTATTCTCCTCCCTGTCAGGTGCAATGGAACACCCTACAGAATGCAACTACTGCAGGCCCACCCCAAGCAGTGCTGGAATGAAATGGCCCTGTTTTGCCCCCCACCCTACAGTGTAGTTACAATTGAACAGTGCATAGCTACACACTATTTCCCCACCCTGACTAGTTCAAGTGGAACAGTCCATTGCTAGGGAAGTTCTTCTTCCTCCTGTAGTTTCAATGCAGAATCATCCTGTGTTTCAGGAATTCACTCTGCTGCAGGTGGCAGGCTCACCCATTGATGCACACACACCACTGCTCCACTTGATGTAAGGAAGGGTGGGGTAGGAAGGGAGGTTGTTTTGGTCTCCAACTCATGATCAAATTCAGCATAAACAATCATCATAATATTTCATGTACCATGACAGCTTTGCCCAATGGGGGCTAATGTAACCTTAGTTATATAGTGTTGTAAAGACAAATGGTTGGCTTGTGGAGCCATGCAAGGAAGACCTTATTGCCACATGAATGCCATCCCTTCCATCTACAGACCACTGTAGAACCAAAGCAGCTTCTCAACTAAAATTATTTGCCTTACTCACATGAGTTGTTGCCACGTAAATCAATGGGACTACTCTAGGCAAACAGGATTTGGCTCTGAAACTAATGTCTCCAACAGGGACACCCCTGCATTCAGTCTTAACCTGGAAAGAGGCGGTGGTCGGAGGGCAGGTGCTATAAAAGTATTTATTCCATCAGATGCTTCCAGGAAACAACAGGTCAGCCTTTAAAACCTTGCCAATAGCTGTACGTTAGGAATAGTTCTCAGCGGATTCCCTTAATTAGATTTTATAGGAGACTGGCTATTTGCCTTCACTCCATGTCTTCTGATTCTAAGGCCATGTACTCTGGCCACACAGGGGTTTACAATCCCAAATTTACTGGTCTCTGAGAATCTATAAGAATTATTCAAGAAAATTTGATCTGTGATAACTGAGGCTGCACCCAGATCTGCTTTCAAAAGATTGCCTCCGATATGATATAGGAACCCTTTAAGGCCTTGTAAATCGTTTTTAGGGGGGCTGCAGATTGTTACCATATGTCAGATGCATCCTAGCCATGCTTGGATGTAATGTGCAGGTTATCATAGAGGCTGAGCTCTGAATTATGTCCTGTCTTTCCTGTTTCCAATTAGAAATCTGCCACAGTATCAGGAATTCCAGGCCACATTGTTCTGCAGTTCCAAAAGAGGAAAATGACACGTAAGGGGAAATTCCTTTTGACTAGCCATGTGTATCTTAAGATATACTAGGAGGGGGCGAGGTCCACAGAGACCTCAGTGGGAGCAGAACAAGTGGGAGTTTACCAAAAAATCTTTTGTTTCTCTTTCTTTAGATGGTGTTCCTCAGAGACTTCAGCATTCCTATTCTCAGGGCTAATTTTAGTTGTTTGTGACTGGTCTGTTCTTAGTGTCCCTCTCTTTCCCTCTTACCTCTCATGCATGCTGAACCAAATAAGCTTGGGGATATACTCTCTGGGGATTGGTAGGTGATGCGATAACCCTTCTCTGTACTTTCATAATCACGAGACCGGACATCAGAAATGAAGTGGGATCAGGAAGCTGGAGGCAAAAGAGATACTGCTGTTATTTATTTGCATTGCATTGTCCTGGGCACTGTACAACACATAACAGAGACATGGTGGGAGGGATAGTTCAGTGTTTTGCGCATTAGCCTTCTAAACCCAGGGTTGTGAGTTCAATCTTTGAGGGGGCCATTTAGGGATCTGGGGCAAAAACTGAGGATTGGTTCTGCTCTGAGCAGGGGGTTGGACTAGATGACCTACTGAGGTCCCTTCCAACCCTGATATTCTATGAGTCTATGGTCCCTGATCCAAAGAACTTCCAGTACAAGTTGGGAAGAGCTCAAAATGAGCATAGTTGAAAATAAAGCTCTGATGCCTTGAGTGGATCTCTTCACAGCAGATTGGGTTCAGGTTCTAGCACAAAGTTCATTGGCATCTGAACTCCACCTACCTTGTATTCATGCACTGATGTGCTACCAGTGTGGCCATGTACTGATGTTGGGGTCCATTGGACATAAAAGCAAGTGAAGAAGTACAGGGCCTCTGTGTGGATGGCTCTGGCCTCCCACAGCTCTCTTAAGATCTGCATGGATCTCTGAGGATCTTCCTGGTTTGGGGGCAGGCTGGGCAGGGGTTGGGGTGTTAAATCCTGTCCCACCCAATGAATGATTGATCCCTGCTCCATGTGCTTTCACAGTGACACCCACACATGGATGTGATCATGTGAATCCTTAGAATTCTATCCTCCATAGAGCAAAGGGCTTGGTACAGTGGACTTGGTTGGTTGGATACATATGTGACCCTTCACAGAGGAATTCATACAGTTCAGAAATCTGAATATCAACAAAATCCTTCCAGTTGTGGGGACTTCCAACCCTGCCTGAGATAGCGGTAAATTCCTGAGAGATGGAGCTGACTAAGAAAACTGGAATTTTGGGAGGACTCTGGCACAGTCCCAAACCCTGTTCCACTGAGATTGTCCAAGAATGTTGTTTCTCTGCCCCAAAAGTGAGCCCCCTTGCTGCAAGGGACAAGAGCATAGGTGGTCTGGCTTAGCAGTGACAGTTGGGCTGAGATCCGCCCACCAGGAACAGTAGTCACCAACCAGGATTTGAAGGAATCACAAGAGCCAGGCCTCATAAGCAAGAGTCAGGGTCAGAATCAGGTTGGAATCAGAGACCAGAAATCAGAGGCAGTATCAGGCATAGGTGCCGACTCTGTGGGTGCTCCAGGGCTGGAGCACCCATGGGGAAAAAATAGTTTGTGCTGACCACCCACCAACAGCCCCCCCATCAGCACCTCCCCCACCCCCCAGCGCCTCCTGTCCACCGGTGGGCCCTGCTGATCAGCACCTCCCCCTCCCCCCAGCGCCTCCTGCCTGCTGCGAACAGCTGACACCAGGAGATCATGAAAAGTTTGGTGTTGCAAAATGCCAACATTTGTGTGGTTACCCAGATAACTTCCTGGGGCAAGTCCTGAGGTTAAACAGGACATTGGCCAATCAGAGGGCTGCAGGGTACTGTCACTTTGGCTCTCTTGGGCAGTACTTCCTGTGGTGCCTACTCTCCACAGTGTTCCCTGGCTGGACTCTGCATGGCCTCCTGGTGGTACTGTGGGAATATCAGCTGTCCCAGGCTCTGCAAACCCTGGTTTCAGTCCCCATATCCTTATATCACTCCCTTCTTCAGGGACACCACAGTGGCCAGACCAGGTTTATCTGGGTGGTCTTGATGAAAACTTTCTACCAGATCAGGGACATGGACATGGGCAGCAGGTTCCCAGGAGCATTCTTCAGGATCATAGCCCTTCCAGTTGATTATTTAGTAGTCTCCCCCTTTGCTGTTTAGAGTCGAGGAGGGTATGAACTATATATTCCTGTGACCTGGATTGGTGGGGGCAGTGGTTGGGACCAATCGGGAAAGGGGTCTTCTATGTAAGGCTTCAGGAGGGATACATGGAAAACAGGATGTACCTTAAGAGATTGAGGGAACTGTAATTTGAAGGTGATGGGGTTGATTTGCTGACAGATGCAAAAGGGTCCAAGGAACTGGTGGTTTAGCATGTGGAATGGTCTGTTCGTACAGAGGTGCTTTCAGGTAAGCCAGACCTTTTGACCTACCATGAGCACTGGGCCTTCCTGTATCAGTGGTCTGTGTACTGCTTGTAGTCCCTTTTCACATCTTTGAGGTGGTTCTTAAGCTCTTGCTGGATATGGTGAATTCCCAGACTGCTGACTAGGCTGGGGGTGCTGGAAATGAGGATAGAAACCATAATTGGCAAAGAAGGGACTCTGCCCCATGGAAGCATGGTCAGAATTGTTGTGTGCAAACTCAGCATACAGAAGGAGGGAGAACCAGTTGTCTTGAAGATAGCTGACAAAGCACCTCAGCTGTAGTACTTGGTTCACCCTCTCTGTCTGCCCATCTGTCTCGGGATGGTACGCAAATGGGGTAAAAGCACAAACATCCAATAGCTGGAGCACTTCAAGCCAAAAGCATGAGACAAATGTTGGGACTTGGTCTGAGATGATACAGTCCAAAAGTCCATGAAGGCGGACCACATGAATCACCAGGAGTCAAGTTGTTGTTTCAGCAGAGGACAGGCTGTTACAGGGAATGTATTACCCCATTTGGTCATTTGGTTCACAACAGTCAAGACCACTGTGTGGCCATCAGTCAGGAAGTTCCATTATGAAGTTTGGGGTGATCGAGGCCCAGGGTCTAGACAGGGTCTTCAGGGGCACTAGGGTGCTGAGGGGCTTAGCACATGGCTTCTTGGTGCATGCACACAGGTCACACGAGTTAACATAATCCTAGACTTCAGCTCACATACGGGGACCAGAAGAAACGGGAAGCCATTCAGAAAATTTAAGGCAGCCAAAGTGGCCTGCCAATGGAGTGTTATGACAGAGATGGAGCACTTCTAGCCAGGGGCTCCCTGGTGAAATGTATATGTGCCTGGCGAGGTAGGCGATCCCATCCTGAGTGGAGCATTGCATCTTGGTTCTGACTTTCATTTGCTCAGGCTGTTCCGTCACTTCCTGGGCTAATGGATAGCCCCGTGAAGCAGAGTGGATTAGATCAAGCAGGTTTTGATGTATTGTGGCACTGAGGAACTTGTGAGGTTTTAAGAGACAGGGTGGTTCTTGGCTAGGCTTCTCCGCCTCTTGGTAGTATTCCTCCTTTCAGGATAAGGCATCGGCTTTCCCACTCCTGGTTCCTGGGTGATAGGTAATGATGATATCATCAAACCAAGAGAAGAATAACTCCCACCTGAGCTGTCTTTGGTTCAAGGCTCAAACCCTCTGCAGATATTCAAGGTTCTTGTGGTCCAGAAAGACTTGCACTGACTGTCAGGCTCCCTCAAGATAATGGCACCACTCTTCAAAGGCCAATTTAATTTTGAGTAGTTCCTTATCCAGTATTTCATAATTCTCTTCAGCAGGAGTAAGTTTTTTAGAATAGTGGGCATAGGGGTGCAAGACTTGCTATGCGCCATCGCTGTAGGAGAGTATTGTCCTGATGGCTACATTGGAGGTATCAGCTTCCACTATGAATGCGTGTACCAGGTCCAGGTCTGTTAGAATGGGGACAGTGGTGAAAGCAATCTTGAGTTGTTTGAAAGCATGGTGAGCTTTGGGAGTCCAAACAAACTTGGTGTCCTTGCAGAGGAGGTTGGTTATGGAGGCTATTTGCGCTGAAAAGCCTGGAATGAATTGTCAATAAAAGTTTGCAAAGCCCAGGAAGCGCTGTAACTCCCAGTGGGACCTGGGCACAGTCCAGCTACAGATGACCTCCACCTTCTGGGGAGGTACATCTTAACATCCTCTGGAGAGAGGATGTAACCCAAGAATTCTGCAGAGGACTAGTCAAAGATACATTTTTCCAACTTTGTGAACAGGCCAGGCTTTTGTAGACTTTCTGGGATGGAATGAACATGGTAACAACGCTGCTCAAGATTGTCTGAAAACACAAGCATGTCATCAAGATAGATGACTTCATACTGAACGGGGATGTCTCTAAATACGACTGTCACAAAGTGTTGAAAAGTAGCAGGAGCATGGGGCAGCCCAAATGGCATCACTAAATATGTGACATGCCCCAAAGCAGGTTCAAAACATGGTCTTGCATTCATCCCCTGCCCTGATGCGCACTAGTTTGTAAGTATCCCGGAGGTCCAGTTTGGTGAAGTGTCTGGCAGACCGCACATGATACAGTATCTCTGAGATCAAGGGCAGAGGATACCAGTTTGAGACTGTAACCAAGTTTAGGGCCTGATAGTCTCGCAAAGGCATAGCATTCCGTCCTTTTACTTGACAAAAAGGACTAGAGCCCCTGATGGAGAAGTGAAGCACCAGATAAAGCCCTTGGCCAGGTTTTCCTGGATGCATCCACAAAGGGCTCCCAGTTCAAGCTTGGGCATCGCATAGATCTGTCCATAAAGGACCTTTGTCCCGGGTTGCAGATCTATAGGGCAGTCATAGTCTCAGTGCGGAGGTAGCATGTCCGCATTCATCTTTTCAAAAACATCAGTGTAATCCCAATATTTTTATGGGGATGGGGACTCAGGCTTGAGAGTGATTCCTTCTGGTTAGCCACTGCCAGCTGTAGTTCCCCTGCTGTCACTTCTGATCAACTGCAGGATGCTGGGACCAGAAGGATGGGAATGGCTGCGCACAGGCAGACCTTTCAGAAGTATTCGGAGGGGAAGCTGATCCTCTTTTCTCTCCAAGAGATGCAAAGCTCATGCTGCTCCAGCCAGGTGATGCCAATAATTAGGGGAAAATCTGGGGGATGCATCACACTGAACTGTAGCACTTCCCAATGGCCATGGATTATGGCCTCCAGGGGTACTGTTTCCTGAGTCACTGAGAACAGGAGGGACCCGTCTATTGCTTCTACAAGAACTGATGTGGACTTTAAACAGAAGGGGATTTGTAGGTCTTGAGCGGCTTTAGCATATATGAAGTTATCAGTAGCCCCAGAATTGATCAAGGCCCACTGGGAGGGAGTCATCTTGGCCCCATCCATGGTATGTAACTCTATCCATACTTGGAAGTGTGGGGAGGACCCACGTGTCCTTAATCGGGTTTCTCTTGAGGGCTGGGGAGTAGTTCTGGAGCACAACACCCGGGTGGTGCCCAGGCCAGCTCCCCCTATATGGCCTGGGCTCACTCATTCCCTGACTCCTTGCAGGTTGAGGTTTGCAATGGGCACAAGGCAAGGTTGCATCCTGGTGGTCCGTATGGGGTCAGGGCATTTGCAGACTTGGGTTCTAGTGCCCAATCCTTACACTAACACTGACAAAGCTGGTGTGTGGAGACTACTACCTGTCATGTTGACTAATATAGTCTCATTGCTTCTTTGTGTTCCCTCCTCTGTCTGTCTGTATCCATCAGTTGTGTCTTGTCTTAGATTGTAAGCACTTTGGGGGCATTTTGTTCTGTGTTTGTACAGCACCTAGCACAATGGGGTTTGGGACTGGGGCTCCTAGACACTACTGCAACATAAATAAATAATAATTTAATAAATAAATAAATAATGTTCTTCCTTACTCTCTGCCCATCACTTTCTTACTGAATTGCCCTTGCTAACATGTACTGGATTATGATGAAGCATCCCAGGTAAGACACCAGAGTGGATAGCGTGTTAGCTGGTCCATTGCAATAAGGAAGTGACCACAGAAAGGGGAGGGGATGAAATGGGTAGTGCCTTTGGGCCTACACAGCCATAGCTGGGCCCAACAGACGCAGAGAGTGGGTGTCGAGAGGCTGGGCAAGGGCCAGGGAAATGATAACTAGAATGATAAGCAGCCACCTGGCCCATTCCAGTGAAACTGGGAATAAACTTCTTTGCCTAAAACCAAGACATCTGAGCACCCTAATTGTGGGATCTGTCAGCTGCTGCCCCAGTTGTCAGGGCTCATGTTGTTGTGGCCCTTTCGCCACCATCTGTCACTCCTTTTATGGGCTTGGTGCACACCAGTTGTCACCTTCTACTGCTTGCCATACTCAGGTCAGTAAGATGAGTTCTGCCTGCTCCCCATTGTAGATACGTATCTCAGCAGATTTTTTTTTTTGGTGCCGTTTTGTTCTGCCGAGTTTCTCTTCTGAATACTTCCAGACTTCCACTCCTTAAAGCAAAGACCCTGGAGGGACAAACATACCTTTGCACTGATTGTATCACGGAGGTCCTTCCTCAGAGTAGTGTATGACACTACCCAGGAGGTTACGGCCTTTTCCTTTTGTGGCTCCCTTTTGTCACCTCTCCTGTCTGAGGAAGATGAATTAATCCAGACCCATCTCCCCTGCTAAAGATGCCCCTGTAATGGGAATGTCTCCAACGGGCATACAGCCAGAATAGCCAACTCCTACATCACCCTTCAGCAACCAGTGGTGAAGAGGGGTGCATGTCAGAGGTGGGAAGAGTGGCTAAATCACATTGTGCTCTGCCATGTTCAGCTGGCAGACAGTCCTTTAGGGGCTGTTGCTAGTTGGTACAAGTTAGAACAGCCCCCAGGCTGCTTTAACCTGTGCTGGGGTCAGAGCTAATACAGACTTGGGGACATGTAACTGGATGCTCCATACTGTGGTCAGCAAAAAGTGAGCACAGCAGAGAATCTGGTCCCAAATTACCAGGTTTATGTGTTAACTCCTCTCCCTCCTTCTCTCCTGTCACAGTAATTTACTTTGTATTTCAGTGGAATCTTCCCTTCATGGCTAGAAGAGAGGCAGATAAAATTCTGTGCTGTAATGTGCTGTGTCCCTGTCCTTTCTCCCTTACTAAGCAAGCTTCACAGGCTGACATTACCTTATTCCAGTTGCCCTTACACGATATACAAGGGAGGCAGTTAGGAAAGGTGTGGTGTCAGGACAGATGCCTGTTCCAAAAGTAACAATCCCTTTAATAGAACATGAAAGATTTATTGTTTTAATTGAGCGAGTGGTGGACAACACCCCCCAAGCCCTCCGCCCCCAAACATCTGTTTTGCTAAAGGGTGCATAAGCAGTCTCTCAGACATGCTGACTGAGGGTGGAGCTGCTTTAAGGGGAGAAAAGCAGTGATTTCACTTTACATTAAGTAACAGCAGAGCAGGGTGTGTGGCACTATGTTAAACAAGACAGTGGGAGTGGGGGAAGAGAGTTTGCTCAGGATCTTTCACACAGAGCCTTTCCAAGAATAGGTCACGTCACTGAGGAATTCTGGAAGATGGAAGATGTGTCATCTGTTTCCTTCTGCTCTCCCTTGGGAAGGGGAAAACAGTGTCATGGATTGCCCCTCCCCAATTAGAGAGAGAGGATCCAAAGAGAATGCTAGAGCCCAACCACCCCAAACTTGGAGGATGTTCAGCCCCTGCTGAAAACTGGCCATCTCAAGTTTAGATATGGTCCTAGGAACAGTAAACCCAAACACCTCGGAATTTTAGGGACATTCACATTCAGATCTGAATTCAGATCCAAATGTCACAATTTGGACTCAACTCAAAATAGCATCAGGTTCTTCCCCTTTCCTTAGTTGCTGGGCTGGGCTGGGCAGACTTCTGCTTCCTGTTGTGGGTACGTTTATCAGCACATTTTTTTGCTGTCTTGCTCTGCAGAGTTTCTCTTCTGAATATTTCTAGACGTCCACTCCTAAAAGCAAAGCCCCTGGAGGGACAACCATACCCTTGAAGTCAGTGCACCACAGCGATCCAGGGGGAATTTTGATAGAAACTGGTTGAAAGGAAGGTTAGGTGAAATGGCTTAACTGAGCAGCCTGCAAGTGTAATGTCTGTCATGAAAGCTCTGAAGTCTAGCAAAGGATTCATGATCTCCCCTGTTCCATTTCCAGCTTCCTCCTCCCCTGAAATGCATCTCCCTCATAAGTGGTATTAGTGTGCAATAAATTTAGCTGTGAAGCACAAAGAAAGAAGGATATGAGAGAAGAGCCTGCAAGATAGATAAACTAAAGATAAACTATGCTGAGATGCTTTGGGGGTTCACCCAGACCAGTCAGGGGTTCAGTCACCTCCTGCCCTATAATCCTGGGTGCCTCTGTGCTGTGCACATCTGGCTCGGAGCCCTGACACCAGCAGCATGCCCACTGCATAAAGGTCTCACCCTGGCTTTCACCAACCCAGTTACTCATGCAGGGTGACACCAACAACACTTTCAATCCAGAGTCTCCCCAAAACCATCTGCCTCACAACGCTGGACACTCGCAGAAGCAACACTGAGTTCACTGCCTCCAAAGAGCCAGTACGTACAACAGCTTGTTAGCTCGGCAAGGGTTATACATTCCACCTTAATACACAGCTCTGAGACGGTTTGTAGTAAAACTAAGGTTATTAACAAAGAACATAGATTTAAGTGATTTCCAGCAAGAGTGAAAGAGATATGAAAAGACTACAAACAAAACAAAATAAAATGCTTTCTAGTATCTAAAACTTAATTCGAGCAACACGTAGCTTTGCCTAACTCACATCAAATTGTCAGCATTCTCCAGCCTCTTTTAGCAGGAGGACCCATCTTTCATATAGATACAAAGCGCTGTTCTCTCAGGTGAGAGATCCCAAAATAGCTTTTTGCTTCTTCTCATATTCCCCAAAACTCATTGTTTTGTCCTCCAAATCAGGATGACCGTCTGTTCTTCCCTTCCTGTTGACTTCCCATCCCCCTGCTGATTTGTATATATATAGAATCTCCATTGTTTTGATTCCATAATGCTTAATTTACATTGGAGGCAGGTAGATAGCTACCTTCCCTCCTGTCTGGGAGAAAACCTGATTCTCTCTTTGTTTGGTCACAGGCTTTAAATCATAATATCGGTAAGTATCCATAATTCCTTATGTAGTCTTAATACACACATTTCCCAAAGATGTCAATCATCAGTGTGTCACCAGTTTTCATAAAACACCTTACTCAATACACTTGTATAGTACAGCAACATTTTATGCAGTGGATTCAGTTGCTTATTCTTTGGGGTTCAGACCCCTGGGTCTCCCCCTAGGATAGTGGACCATGATTGTCATATATCCATATGTGTACACTACAGGCTTGCCTCATGTCCCGAACCATTTTTTAGCCCAAGACCACACACACACAAACCGTGACTGCTAAGCACTTGCCAATGACTTCCTGCTCACAGAGTTAACTTTGCTGTGGCCTCTTCACTATGGGCTCTTATTCATCACACAAACAAATTCTCTCGAAAAGTTATTCACTCTGAACCCAGAGCCCAAAGTGGAAATCACTCCATACTTGCCAAATGAATGCACCAACTCCATCTGCATAAAAAGATGGTGAAATGGTGGGCTAGATTCTCTTCTGTGCCCAACCTCCATGCTGTGCAAGGCAGGGAAGCCTCAAGGAGCTGATTACAGCTCTCTTATCCTGGAAGCCAGTTGGCACTGGTTCCAGGCCCAGTTTAACTTTGAACAGCCATGGGGCTTGTCTGCCTTATGCCACTGGCTTAGAATTTCTAAGGGACTGTATGCTAGTGGAGGGTCAGTGTAGGAGAGCTCCACTGTGTCCCCTCCCTGCTTCCAGCATACTACCTACCCCATGGATAGGGCAGCTCCACTGGCTTCTAAGCCAGTGGAGAGTTCCTTTCTGCCAGGAGAAGTCTCTGCTTGCCAATTGTGTCCAGAATCCATCCCCTTTGCGCTCACTGCCTGAGCCACACAAAGGGGCCAGCTCGTATGGGAAAATCTGGCACAGTGATTCCACTGTAAAAAAATACCAACTAGAATAACCATACAATAGTAGAAGGCTTCTTTCATAGCAAAGGCCTGAGGTTTAAGATGCTCCCACTGTACTGTAGGTATTCCGATAAATGTCTGACAACTCCAAGATTGGACAGTGAGGGCCCAATTCTCTGGGTCGCTATGGCCCCTTTTGTCTGCTCTGCTGGTGCACAGGACCATAAAGAGAGTGGGTCTGGCCACCTAGGAATTGCTTCAGCATAGGAGGAATTGCTGACTGGCACAGAGCTGGCATAGCTGCATTAGACCATCAGCCCATGGCAACCGCTGGCCTGGGGGCCATGGTTAGAGTGCACCTGCATTCCTGGCTGCTAGAACAGTCCCTTAGGCTTGTGGCAGTCAGGCATAAGTTACAGAAGTCTTCAAGCTGTTTAACTTACCTCCGGGACCAAACCGGTCCCCAGCTAGCCCTAGAATCTAGAGAGCACAAAGGTGCCACACAGGTACTTTTTCCACCCCTCCAACCTGCATGAAGGGAAACTCAGATGCAGCTCAGAATGTGGGCCAATGATTGCAAGGCAGCGGCAAGTCAGTTCTTTGTGCCTTTTCCGTGCTGTCCCCATGCATGAAACGCCCACCCAGTCTCAGTGCACCAAGTCTGCAATCCTTCTTTACTCAAAGTCTCCTAAAGATTCCCCTATTCTGCAAAGAACACAAACTCAAATCAATTTCCTCACGCCTGCATAATACATGAGAAAAGAGAGAGGACAGGGAGAGAGGGAAAGGTGGCAAAGAAGGAAGAGAAATGTAGCTGTCAAAGTTAATGATTTGTGTCCTGTGTTTCCCTTAGCATATGACTAGGATTTAACAAATAATAATGGTAACCATTCATTACTTAAGCCTTGAACCACTCCTCTGATGCAAGTAACCTCTAGTATACCAGATGGATGAACTAATGGACAGAAAGTTTAAGTGACTTTTGTGAGCCAGTGACAGATCCTGAAATGTAGCCCGAGCCCCTTATCACCCTTTGCCTACTCTAACCTTTAGCAAAAAGAAAAGGAGTACTTGTGGCACCTTAGCGACTAACCAATTTATTTGAGCATAAGCTTTCGTGAGCTACAACTCACTTCAGCTTATACTCAAATTTTTTATGCTCTTTTTGCGAATACAGACTAACACGGCTGCTACTCTGAAATCTAACCTTTAGGTGACACTCCCTGCACCTACTCATGGGCTGGGAATTAGTGATGCTCAATGGCTAGATGCATCACTCCTACCTGCTGAGTATGATTCACAAAGACAACATGGATCCAGCTGCTGACAAGAACAATATTCCATGCTCTTTTAGTTACTTTTTTTGGCAATGCGTCATTCTGGTCTAGAATATGAGCAATAATGTCATGGTCACAGGCTGGATGTGCAAGCCACATACATAACATAAAAGTGATCTACAAGTCACCAATAATGTATTACTGTGTGTGTGTGTGTGTGTGTGTGTAGCAAAAATACTTCTTTTTCCCTTCAGGCCAGCACTGGACAGGTTGTACTTGACTCGGTGCCTAGCACTACAGTTTAGTTGAGACCACAGCTTTAAAGACAAAAGTTTGGAATGTGGAACTGGGCAGTCAGGAATGCTACTGAAAAATGGCTTACAGTTTTCACACAATTATCTATTGATTTAAGATGGGGTTTTTTTAAAGGAGGGGTGGAGGACATGGAAAAGCTTCAATGTTATAAATTCAACTGTTCCCAGATGTTTGTAAGAAAATAGCTTTGAAACTTTGTACTTGTATTTGAGCAAAGACCTTTCTGCATTCAGCATATGAGTAGAGAGGGGTATTTTCCTTTTAAAAAATGTGTTATGTGAAACCCAGTGGCTTGTGAAAGGTCTTGGCCCAACAGCCCTGGAGACTGAAGTCCCCTCTTTATCCACAGAAGAGGTGGTGGAAGTACAGATTTACCCATTCTGTCATAGAATCAGAATCAGAGAAGATTAGGGTTGGAAGAGATCTCAGGAGGTCATCTAGTCCAACCCCCTGCTCAAAGTAGGACCAACCCCAACTAAATCATCCTGTCCTATCAACATGTCTTGGTTCTGCCCTAGAAGTATCACCCAGGTGAACGATGTGGGGTAGCTCAGTCTCCAGGGCCCATTCAATGCTTGGTGCCTCTGCATAGACTGCCTACCAGGGTGCCATTGTGTGCGATGTGGTTTTTCTGATCTGGACGGCTCTGCAGCCTCCTACCAATCCCCTGAGTCATTTTATCTCCAATATCAGTTAATACTTTCATTTTGTTTTTGTGCAGTGGACGACTTGCATGCTGTTCATCAATTTGCCAAGGACCGATTTCTTTGATGATAGCCTGCCTCTAGGGTGCAGGCTGGTGATATCCAAGATAAGGCTGAATGCCAATGAATTTGAGAACACACCCACAACCAGGGGCATGGCCACAATTTGGAAGCTGGAGGTGATAACAGTTGCTATCCTTGCAATAATTGTCTTGAAGGGCTATGAAAGTACTTTCTAAGGCTTGGAAATTTAGGGAGGAGAGTAACCAATGGGAAAATCCTCCACCGGTGTAAATCAGAGCAGTGACATTGAATTCAATGGAGTTGTTCTGGTTTATACTGGCTGAACATCTGACCCACAATCTTTCAGGCGGTCTTAATCTCCCAACCATTACCAGCACACTCCATCACACCCTGGTACCAAAGAAGTGCATCAGTGAGCTCTAATGCTATTATAACATGGAATTTATGCCTAAAAATAAGGGAAACAGCCAGGCTAGGGACATTTATAACCTTGGAGATGGCACCACAGATGGCCACTCTGAGAGGAATGGTTGTGCCCTGTATTTGCTGTCTCTTACTGTATTGCGAGGCTGCCTGCAGGTATCTGTGATGACTGGGTCAGCATGGCCCCTTTTGTCATTTGATTAGTAAAATCAAGATTCCTTAGTCTAGGGAAAGAAATGAAGCTCTCAGAATTTATAACATTAACTCTTAACACGGGGGGGCGGGGGAAGTGAGCGTGTGTGGAGGCTTGTTACTGAGCTGAGAGCCTACGCATTCTTGTAATAGTTTCCCAATGTGGAGCACCAATGGGACAGTCGCACACTTTGCTTTGTGTTTTCCAAAAGGGTCAGAGCGTTTATCTCCTGGACAGACTCAGCTTGGATCTTTGCCCGGTTGCCTTGGTTACCATTTTTCGCCCTTCAGAGTCCTATGGCTATGGAGTGGGCAGTGGATCGGCGGAAGCCAGTGCAAAGCTGCCTGTCCGATTAAATTTGTTGTTTTGCAAAAGGGGTTAGCTCCGTTCCTGTGTCTTTATCCTGTGCTCAATGGTCTTGGGGATGAAAGAGCCTGATTCCTTGCCTGCTGAGTTATAAACAAGGAGCACAGACTTGGAACAACGGGTGGAAAACAAGAAGAGACTTTTTTCATTCCATTCTCTATCCCCTCTAATCATAGAGATAAACATTTCCCTGGTGCTCCAAGGCTGCCTGCCATCCTGCAACCATCTCGAAATGGTCAGTTGCATTAACCTCTGAAAAAGCCTGATAATGTTCTATGGACTGTCAGCTAGCGCCCCCTCCCCCCCACATGTTCTTTCTTACTCTCCCAAAATACCCATTACAGTCTGGCATGAGAGGAGCTATTGAGCCCATCCTTGAGGTGTTGTTGTATACAAAATGTTACCAAATTGGGGAGAAGAATTTGAGACTGAATCTGGATAGCTCATTCCTTAATCCTGTAAAAAAAAAAACAGATTAAGCCAAACCAAAATAAGTCACTCTTAAACCAAAATAGGAGTGTTTACACACAAACTCACAGGGGTTTAATTATATCAAGTGTAAAAACAATAGGCTAAACCAGTACAGGCTTATGTGTAGGCAAGGTCTTAAGCTGGAAGGGATTGGGAACACTACAGGGGAAGATATCTCCCATGTATATGTGTGTTAAACACAAAAAACTAAGTTAAAGAACATTATTATTTAAATAACAGAGTCAAGCACTCAAAAGTTAAGCAATGGTAAAATTAAGGTCACCTGTGTGTCTGCATTATGATTCAGGCTTTAATTGCATTATCATGTCCTTTTTCCCCAGGACTCCTGCCTTATTCAGTGCACAGGATGGGTGGTATTCACTGAAGGAGCAGCTATTCAATATTTTGTTTTCTCTTCATTGGTCAGTGTGTGGCCCCAGACTTTATTTACTGCATACTGTTCAAACCCTGCAGTGATGACAGAATTGTTAATTTCTGCATGGGCTTTTCTATGGTGCTCATCACTATAGTATCTGAGTGCTTCACAAACATTAATTAATTTATATTCACAACACCCCTCAGAGCTAAGGGGATGGAATTAGCCCCATTTTACAGATGGGGAACTGAGGCACAGAGATGAAGGTTAAAAGATTCCATTAATTTTGGAGGCCCAATTTAAGAAATCAAGGCCCTGATCTTTCCGAGTACTTAGGATTATACAGCACTTTATATTACTCCTGGGGGAATTCTGTGCCCCAAAATTAGAAATTCTGTGCCAAAAAATTAAAAATTCTGCACACAATATTTTAAAATTCTGCATATTTTATTTGTCATAATAACACTATATAATCATGCCAGTTTCAATTATTTTGGTAATTTATTTCAAAATACCTGTCAGCAACTATGTCTGTAACAATTCAGACAACAACAACAAAATTCCCCCAGGAGTAGACAGTTAAAGAAACCCTTATGACAACCCAGTTCCAGAAACTGCTCAAGAGCACGAGGGCACTAAAGCTATTGAAATAAAAGATCACCAGAACCTTTTAAAATAGGCAAAACAGTGTATTTTCCCCTAGCGTCATTTGCAGAAGTGGCTGAACTGCTTTGGTGGAAATTTTCCAAAAACAATGCAGCCTGAAACAGGCACCAGCATGGAAAACTTTCAGCCTGAATGGTTAAAGTTTGGCAAAATGAAAATAGAGTCTTATAAAGGCAAGTTTCAGGCACCTTAATAATAGGTGTTCCTACCAGCCCCAGCTATAATACAAAAAAAACTACCTCTACTCATTGGTACAATCATCCAAAATAATTCAGTGTCACAGATATAAAAAATAGTATAAAAAATGTATCAGAAATGTTTTGGACCATTGCCACTCTTGTATGTTTTATAAAGTCTGAGAGATAGGTAGTGCAAGAAGTCAACTTATGGGACTGTGTATGACACTCAGAAATGGTGTTGTCTGATTCTGGAGAGATCCATGTCCAGCCTTAGCTGGAAGGAAAGTTGATCGTAGGCAAGTTTCAAAGTGGTGTGAAGTAAATGGAAAAAGGATGAAAAGAGATGTTAAGCCTTTCTCATAAGGAATTGGATTCTCTTGGTGTGAAACCCATTGTGTCCTGATACTGTTAGCATCAAAGAATCATAGGATTCAACAGCAGTAGACAGCAGAAGTCTTAAATGGCTCAGGGCTGTGATGCATGTCAAGGGATTCAAATCCATCTTAAATTGGTAGTAAGTGAAATGTATTATCTGGTGATCATTTGAAGGCCTGTGTGAAGTTACTTTGGCATTCTCAGCCCAAAGCAGCATCCAGTGATAGCTATCTACACTACAGCTGCCAACTAGAGCTAGCTGGGAATTTTTCAACCCAATATGTTTTCATCAGAAAATGTCGATTTATCAAAACTGACACTTTTGGTGGGAACGTATCGGTTTCGATTAAACTTTTGCCAGGAAGGCTTCTCACGTCCAGGAGGAATTTCTAGTCAAAACAAGAGAGAAAGAGAGAGAGGGAAGTCCACTGCAGAATAGCCAATAGCCTGGTGGTCACCTGACTCAGGCAGGGCTGGAAATTAAATCTGAGTCTCCCACATCCCAGGTGAATGCCCACACCACCAGGCTGTTGGCTGTTTTGGGGTGGGTTGCTTTCAGTATCTCTCCCTTTCTGTCATTTTTTGTGAAAAAATTGCAAGAGTCTCAGTTTTGTTCCAGTGTGAAACATTTTGAAAATCTCAAAAATGTTCATGCTCCCCTGCCACCTTTGTTAGACTCAGTAGAGAGAGCAAGGATAAAGTGGGAAGCTGATGAGGGAAGATTACTGTTGTAGGTTCGTGATCCACTGCTGTTGGATCTTGTTCCACTAACAAACTCTCCTAAAAAGGAGGAGGTGTGGAGAGAAAAAGACCAAGCAGAAATGCTTGCCTGGCTGGGTGATGCCAAGGCTTGGAGCAAATGTTGTGATTTCTTTTAATGTTTATTTTGGATTAAAGAACACTGGAGCTAGTCCCAGGAAAAATTCCCAGGCCTCAGAGTCCTTGTTGTTGTTTTTTGCAGAGCTGAGTCTGCTGAAAATTACTTAAATAAAATACTTATCCCTGGAAAAGAAGATTTTGTATAGAAATCCAGATGACTCAAAGTGAAAAGGAGTCCTTGTGGCACCTTAGAGACTAACCAATTTATTTGAGCATAAGCTTTCGTGAGCTACAGCTCACTTCATCAGATGCATACCGTGGAAACTGCAGCAGACTTTATATATACACAGAGAATATGAAACAATACCTCCTCCCACCCCACTGTCCTGCTGGTAATAGCTTATCTAAAGTGAGCATCAGGTTAGGCCATTTCCAGCACAAATCCAGGTTTTCTCACCCTCCACCCCCCCACACAAATTCACTCTCCTGCTGGTGATAGCCCATCCAAAGTGACAACTCTTTACACAATGTGCATGATAATGAAGTTAGGCCATTTCCTGCACAAATCCAGGTTCTCTCACTCCCTCACCCCCCTCCAAAAACCCACCCCCATACACACACAGACTCACTCTCCTGCTGGTAATAGCTCATCCAAACTAACCACTCTCCTGAAACAATACCTCCTCCCACCCCACTGTCCTGCTGGTAATATCTTATCTAAAGTGAGCATCAGGTTAGGCCATTTCCAGCACAAATCCAGGTTTTCTCACCCTCCACCCCCCCACACAAATTCACTCTCCTGCTGGTGATATATACTCTGTGTATATATAAAGTCTGCTGCAGTTTCCACGGTATGCATCTGATGAAGTGAGCTGTAGCTCACGAAAGCTCATGCTCAAATAAATTGGTTAGTCTCTAAGGTGCCACAAGGACTCCTTTTCTTTTTGCGAATACAGACTAACACGGCTGTTACTCTGAGACATGACTCAAAGTGTGACCCATCCGAAAGCTCAGCCTTCTGGTGCTATCTGTGTTGGACTGGGGAGAGGGCATGTCTATGCATTTTGTTCTACTTCATGTGAGTGAATACATTTCCCCCCCGCCCGTTATTATTTGTTGATTTTCCATCCACATCCCTTTCCTTTCACCTGTAGGTGGAAGTACCTAGAGAAGAAGATGACAGTTCTGTAGGGGACAAAAGTTAATGAGCCTATATAAGTGTTTCTAGCTCTAAGGCCCTGATCCTAGGCTGTATCCAAGCTTCACTCTCTACAGCACTTAGTGGTGAGTGAGTGGACATAAGCCATCTTTCTCAGCTCTCTAACTCAGGAACCAGTCCCAGGCATAAGCTAGAGCCGCCTCACAGCCATTCTGGATGCTGTGGATCAATGAGGCAAAGGGCCATTCTGGACATGTCACTTTCCCCAGCCATGCCATTGCACCCAGGGCTAGGAGGGCTGTGGTGTAGGAGCCACTGTGTTGCCAACTACCACCCAGATAGTCCTCCATGCAGAGGAATTCTTCATCAGCTGATTATGCTGTCATTACCACAGCTGTGTGCCATCAGAGTGGCACATAGGAACCAAATCAGGAGCCAGTATGGCCCTTAAAGTATAACTGCGATAAAGTACAAGAAATGAACAGGTCCCAGTGAAACTCAGGCTGAGTCACCCCTCCAAAAATCCCCTTTTCTGTCTTCCTCTCCTTTTCTGTGTGGGATTCAAGCTCCTTGTTTTCATCTTTTAGGTTCTGAATAGCTCTGCACCCCTCTGCCTCACAATCTCTCCTGTTCTCATAAACGCTCTCTGTGCTTTGTATTCTTCTCCTATTGATGTGCCCTTTTCCCCTCTCCACTCTGGATTCCATGGTCCAGATTCAGCTCTGGTCTACAGCTAAGGTGAAGGTTCCTCAATGGTAGAAAGTTACTCAGGGAGAGGTTACGGTGGTGCAAGGTGGGAGCAGCCCCTGCTCTAGAAAGAACCTGCAACTAGCCCCAAAAGTGCCAGCCAGGAGGTGAAAGGCCAGGCCAGCTTAGGAACATACTACTCCTGTCTGTGCTGAGCCTATCCAGTGTCTTGTAGAGCACTAAACACCTTGCTATCTGACTGAGCATAAGTGACTTCCCGGAGAAGAATCCCCATTGAGGTGCAGCTGCATCGTCAAGGATGTATCAAGCCCTGTGATTTTTTTTCCACGCTACTCCCTCCATGCTACCTGGAACAGCATCTCATTTGCTGTGCACTAAGCAGCTTCCTCCAAGTTGCTTTAAAATCCCACCACGGCTAACACCTACCTTTGCATTGGGGGGGTGGGGACGGACTCAATGGTGCCTGCTCCCACACTTCACTTTTTTGCATTGTATCCCTACATACAGTCTGCAAGCTACTGTGAAGTAGGGGCTATAATTAGGTTCCTTGTAATGTGCTGTGCACACCTATAGTTCTCTGTCAATAATAATAATGAACAGCAATAATGTGAGTGATAAGTATACTTCTCACATCAGTCAGAAATCTGAAAGGGATCCAGCATCATCCTGTCTGCAACCCTGGTGAACTCGGCAGCACTCCGCCTTGCAGGATGAAAGGAGCTGAGGAATGTGCTGGCTGGAACTGAGTCCCTGTCCTGTCAATGTTTTAATGGGTTTCCTGCTCCTGTAGGTTCAAAGAGCAATTACAATCTCCAGCAAAAATACAGCAAATGGAAAACAGATTCCCTGGCTCTCACTGAAACGCCAAGAGAGTAAGTAACACAAAAGACCCAGGACGTTAATTCACCTCATTATTGCCATTTATTCCTTCCCTTCACCTCTGAGACTGCAGGAAGCGCTCAAAGCAGGGGGAATTGAGTGACAAAACTCTTTTCACACTCTTCTCTCCTAGGTTTTATGGGTGAAAACAAACTGACCCTTGGGTCCGATTTCTTTACCCTCCTGTTGGAAGTTTTGTTTTCCTGCTTGTTCATTGGTTGTTAAGGAGGAAAGAATGGTGTTCATTGGCTAGCAGGCCCCCGAGGGAGGTGTTTGCAGCAAAGGCTGGTGGGTCTGTCTTCATCACAGTGAATCACACTAAGGGGATAAAAGCATAAGGAGCTTAGCCATGCGGTGGGTAACTTCACTGCCAATCAGGAGAATTGGCTTTGCAAACCACCCTGGCTGGTGGAGCACCCAAATTCCAGAGTGGGGATGGAGAGAAGGTGGCACACGATCACTCCCTAAAGTGCCACTTAGGGTATGTCTATACCGCAATTAAATACTCGCAGCTGGCACATATCAGCTGACTCGGGCTTGCAGGATTCAGGCTACAGGGCTGTTTAATTGCAGGTAGACACTTGGGCTCAAGCTGGAGCCTGGGCTCTGGGACACAAGGGAGGAGGGTCTTCATCACATGGGCCGCTATGGGTGTTTAATTGCAGTGTAAATATACTCTCACTGGCCAGTCTCAGAGCACTGGTTGCGTACACCATGCCCTAGATGGAGGAAGAATGCCACAATCACAGCTGTCTGAAGAGCATCTACAGGATATGAAAGAAGTAAAATGGATTGATAAACTCAAAACACTGTCTGGACTAGATTTGGTTAGGCCCAGCATGAAAAAAATTAAATGGAGGTGCTGGATTTGGGTACTGCAGTGGGTTAGTGCTCCGATATTTCATTTATAGAGACCTGTAATCATGAATGACATGAGTGTGATGCATCTCTCACCAATCCTTTGGGAAAATCTGTCCATGCACTACAAAATGGTCACACAATTCAGCAAAATCCGTCATAATGTTTGCCCAGGACTGCACTAGCTTGTGGTGCTGCTGCAGGTCAGTGCTGAGATTCACTGGTGGAGCTGTGCTGGATTCAGGATGGGAATAACAGGGGTTTTGCAGGTTGGGACAGAGGTGTGTGACTGAGTCTGTATTGCTTGGGATTAGAATAACAGGCCCATTGACAGTTTGGTAAGGGAAGCCTGTACAGTGTATATCCACCCTATATCCGACGCTGGCAAGTGCTATCAGCCCTTCCTTTTCCTGTGCACCAGTAACACCCACATTAATTAAAACAAAAGTGCTGAGGGAGGATTCACACCTGTCTGCAAGCAGAGCTGTTGGTTTGCAAACAGATTTCCAATTTGGTGTCCAAGGCTTTAGACCTTTCAGGGAAATGGAACAAGCCTGTCAAAAAAGTAAGAAGCCCTTTCAGTTGCAAAGGCTTTCCATCATTTTGCATTCTAACCTCGGGTTACATGGGATTAGATCCTGTCACCTGATGCCAGAGTAGAAATAACTACGCATAATACAATGCACCAGTAATAGTACGGAGTCTGAACTCAGTCAGGGACACCCAATATCCATAAGACCATAAAACTAGTTTCCCTCTTGCTCTACTGCTGGTTAGCAATCAGAGGAATGTCTCTGTTAGAACTCTCAACACGTTGAGGTACTGCTAAATCATAAGACAAAGATTTTCATCAGAATGGGAGGCAGTTTGTCTCTACAGTTTCTCAGGTGTAGCAAAAGAGCTATATAGTGCGTTCATAATTCCACCATTGTAATGTATAAATGCTAAGGATTTCCTTGGTCAGATGGAGACAGAATAGCATTACAAATTGGCACATCCCCTAGTTGCTGTCATCATATCTCCAAGAAAAAGGGGTACATTCTCATCTCCCTTTATGGATGTGTAACTCCCCTGAAACTAACAGGAACCAAGAGGAAATTGAACCCCAAAGAAGAGGAGAGAGGAAGATATGAGTGAATAAAAGTTCCCTTTATAAAAGCTCTGAACTGGGGGATGTGGGGAGCTGCATAGTCCTGGTTTTCATCTGTGAGCTGTCACTGGTAGAAATGGACTGGAGCAATGAAGTTTGGATCCACCATGTCCAGATCCAGAGCTAGACCTGACTAAACTTTGGGGGCATTGTGGTTCAGTCCCATCTCTGCTCACAAGTGATAATCATTTCCATCAAAAGCAAAATCAGGGGAAATCTGATTTGTTTGTCTTGTTCACCTTTTCAAAGCCTCCAAACTATCCAGGAGGGCCCATTGTAATTAGGTGGGATGGAGGTAGTTAGGGGAATGCCAGACATTTTTCTAGAAAAGGGCCTTTTCCATTTTCTTAGCTTGAGACAAGTTTGGGCAACATATGATGAGAGAGTGTCTTTTCCTGCTTCAGGTTAGTGGGCACTCTAGCCAGTGGCTGTTAACAGCATCTGTACTTCAGAGAAATAATTGCCAATCTCTTCCCCTCCGGTCCCTTCTTCTTAAACTGCACACACACACAAGGTAAATTCCTCTTCCAGTGGAGAAGAGGGAAAAACAATAGCTCCCAATAAAGTAGAACTTTCTTCCTCTATTGCACATCTACTTCATTCCTCTTCGAAAATTCTCCCACCCTTCCCCTCAACCCCGCCTCATACCAATCCTGTCTGAATCTTCACAGCAGCCTTTGGCCATATCTACCTTGAAGAATTTTAAGAAATGATTCAACCAAACCAGCGTGAGCAATGGTGGGAGCTCTAGTGCAAACTCACCCCCTGGGCTTCTGGCATTTTTACCACTATGTCAGTTAAACCTGCTGAGCCCCATGTACTTAAATGGTCCATAGTTAGCATACCTGACAAAAGGATTTTCCAGAGATTCACTCTAAATGCATTCCTGGAGAATAGTGCCATTTAACAGCCCAGAGACTTTCTCCTTGCCCAAAGATAGAGCAACCTGCTTGGTCCCCTTGACTCTTATTCCCAGCTCTCAGAGGCCAAAAGCTACTGCTAGAGACATTCATAGAAGAAGAGAAGGGCTTGGCTCCCTTCAAGAATATGACAACCAAATTGCCCAATGGCAAAATGGTTTCAGTTCATATTTTTTATTTAAAATATGTTTCATCACTTGCCTTGTATCCCAGAGCTGTATGCCCCACCCCCTAGAATCAAGGTGCATCCATTTAGGTGATCTGCATTCTAGAATCATTCTCCTTTCTAGGGATGACAAAGATCTTAAATCTATGCCCTCTTCTTACTATTTCTTTCATTAACTATTTCATTAGCTATTTCTTTCATTAACATCACATCAAGATTCTGACCATGATCCTGGCTCCATACCTACCGAAAATATGCAGCAGACTCCTATCCCCATATCAGGTGTGCTTCATTAGTGGTCAGATCTGTCAGTGGTGTTAGCAGAGTCAATTATATAATGACAGAGATGGCTGATTGGTAACAAAAGATTTTTGAATATTTTCACAAGATGTGGCAAATGTACTCCTGTTGTTGTTCAGGGAGTCATGTTACATATTGCTTGTGAGTATTCACACAACCACCACTTCATTTGTGATAATATTAGTGGTTTGGAGAAGATGGATGGTGTTTTGATTAAAACACTCGACTGAGACTCAAGATGTCAAGTCCTGGCTGTGCCACAGATCTTCTGGGTGAACAGTGGCTGGTCACTTAGGCCCATATCCACAAAGGTATTTCATCTCCATTGTGATCCACAAAACCCCCACTTGGCTGCTTCCTAACCCTGTAGGTGCCTACATTTTCAGGGTAAAAGTTCCCTAAGCACTTAGTTTTCAGCCTTTGAAAGCAAACACATGCTGTCTCACTCATGCCTGGATGCCTGTCTCCCATCTAAGCCCCAGTGTGATCCACGAACAGGGAAAGGTTGGCACAGGAGCACCTGTCTTTCCTGTGAGGCCTGACTGGTAGGTGTGCTCTGAGCACACTTACCAGATCAAAACCCATTCAAAATCCAGCAGGAGGAGGAAGAGGATGTGGTGGTGCTGCACCCATCTTTTAACTTTTAGTCCAGTGGTTAGAACCCAGGATGTGGGAAACCCATATTCAGTTCTCCCCTCTGCGTGAGGGGAAGAAAAGATTTGGGCAGAGGTTTCCTGCACATTTCAGGAGTGTGCTCTAATGAGTGGGCTGGAGGATATTCCAATAGGATCTCCCTCACTCTCTCCTGTTGAATCTCTTCAACTCCAGCCTTTTTGCAGCCCCAAGCGGTGAAGGGAAAAAAAACCAACCAAGCCTGGTTGAGCTGCCGCCGAAGTGCCGCCGAAGAGGAAGAGATGGACTGCAGGGCCCGCCACCGAATTGCCGCAGAAGACCTGGACGTGCTGCCCCGATGATGGACGGAGTGCTGCCTCTTTCTATTGCCCGCCCCAGGCACCAGCTTCCTTCGCTGGTGCCCGGAGCCGGCCCTGTCCACCATGTATAAATATTAAAGAGTCATTGGGCCAGAGAGAGAAAGTGAGAATGAATCCAACTGGGAGATGGGAGACCCCGGGTCCTGTCCCCCTGCTCCAATGACTCTTTATTTATTTATACAACCACTTCAAAAGGAGAGATTGACGGTGATAATATCAGAATATCCCATAGCCCAATAGTTAGAATGCTCTTCAGAGTAGTGTATGAGACCCCTTGTTCAAATCCTGTCACCCCTTCAGATGGAGAAGGAAATTGAACCTGAGTTTCTCACATCTCACGCAATAGCTCTAACTACTGAGCCAAAAGTTATAAGGTGGGTACCACCACCACCACGTCTTCCTTCAGCCATCTTGTAGGGAGTGAGACAGGTGCCCAAATAATTTTTGCAAGAAACAACTTAGGCACCTAAGCCATCTGACTGCAGGGGACAGGTTCCCAGCTGTGGATGGAGAACAGAGATAGGCACCTCCCTTCAGCCCGGACTTAGGCCTCTGAGAGAGGGGGCTTAGGACACACCCCTCTCATCAGAATCTCCCATTGTCTAGTTTAGGAATCTCCCCACCTAGCATGCTGGCTTTTGTGGATCCCTGTCTAAGGCATCTATCTCTCACCATTCATCGTGTAGGGAGTCTAGGTACCTTTGTGGATCCCACTGTTTCAGTGATTTTCTAGGCACCTAAAAGATAGGTATGGCAACTTTTGTGTCACAATGCTGAGTCCCTTTGTGGATCCGGGCCCTAACCCCTCTGAGCCTCAGTTCCCCATCTAAAAAAGAATAATTAATAATTCTTCCTTTCTCCCACCCTATGTCTGTACAGATGTTTTGATCATAAGCTCTTCAAGGCAGAGACTCTCTCTTACTGTGTGTAAACATAGTATAATGAGGTCTGGAACTCATTTGGGACCTCTAAGCAATGTAGAATCTGCTACTAATAGTAATAATCCTGACAGTTTTTCCGATTTTAGCTTGAGAGATTATTTACTAAAAAAGGTATATCAGAAGTTAATCATTTTTAATTTGCCTTTCATCATTTGTTGGTCTCCCATTTAAAAAGTTTCTGTCATTTATTTATGGAGCAGAGACAATACCACATGAGTTGTGTGACCAGTCACACCCCAAATTGTGAACTGAGTGAACAGTTTGCAAACAACCTATGGAATTTGTTTGCCTAAACTAGCCAGAGAATAATGAACACATTTGTAGGAATCAGGTTCAGTATGAAAACAGAAAAAAAGCCTAAATTAATTGGTAATCATTGATAAATAATAATTGTACCGATTGCCAACAGGGAATAATATGAACACCTTTTCACCTCCGTAGACACAACTAATTCTTTTGGGTGATTCTACATTAAGAAAATACGTATTTGTTTTTCAGTAAAAATGCACCTTCACGATCTCTACCAAATAGTGTCAAATCCTGTAGATACAGCACAGGTCTTTTTACCATCGTTTCATGCAAACTAGTTATGAACAATGGTAAGACTATCTACGCTACCACTTACACCATTGGCACCAATGAAGCAGCTACATTGTTGCGGAAAAAATGAGTACTGTACAGTACTAGCCTTCCTGGTCTTTGAAAGACTGAGCTTGGATTTTATGTATGAAATTTTAATGTGTTTCTACATTTGATTCAGCCAAATGCCCATCAATTACACTTCAGAGGGGAGGCATCTCCAGGCTTGATCTTTGAACACAGCTTTAAAATCTGTCTTACCACCAGTAATTTGGCTTCCACCTTTGCTGCAATTTACAAAGATCTTTTGAAATATCAAGAAAGAAAAAAAAAACAAACATGCACCTCATCTCCCTCTTGTGCCAAGACTTCAAAGGAGATTCCTTGGCACCTATAAGTCTGTACAGAATGTTAAACCAAATTGGATAATATCCAAGAAATGTTATATATCTGGGTGGTGCCTTAGACCCCAAATCTGAAAAGATTGCATCACTAATTTGGGACCTAGAGGCTTTTCTAGCAACAGGCCTCCATACCCCTGTGGACAAGACCCATGTGGAAAACTCTCAAAGAAAATAATGTATTAGTATGCAAAGGGAACTTAATTAAGTAAATAATACGATACTCAGGGGCATGAATAAGGAACTAGAAAGAAAAGGTGCAGCTGGGTTTCTAGAAAACAAGATACAAAGATTGTGAAACTAAACTTGGAAGAAGATCTGGTGTGTCACAAAAAGGCTTTTCAGATTCTCTTTAGAACACCAGTAAATGAACGGGACTTGATACCATTAGTCCGAGCGTCAGTAATGACAGAGACAGTCTGAGAAGGCATCATGGGAGTCATTAGCTCTTGAGAGGCACACATGAAGGGAACAGGATTTCTTTTTCCCCCTTATGTTAAACCCAGCAGTTCAATTTGGTGGCACTGAAGAAACCGATTGTACAAGATGGAGCAGAGGCCTTCATTGTAAACCAAGCAAAATGATAGGTTGTAGCTAATGGGGAAATAGTGTCTATTATGGGAAACTGAAACAGTTGAAAACCTCTTGGCCAAAGTATGAAAGGACAGCAAGACCAAAGAACCTAGTGGAGCTTTGCCCTTTGTTGAAGACGATAATGGCTGAATAGAGAATTGTTGCATATGCACTAGCTTGGACTGAAACACTGGGAACAATACTGTGGTGTCACTTGTAATAATACCAGTCATAGTGTTGGACAGACTGTGGCTCTTAGTTATTTTTGATTCTGCACCTAGAACTAGTGACTTCAATGGGAGTTCAGAACCAGGTTTCGTATTTAGCTATCTCTTTGTCAAAAGTAAGATAGACAAAAGCTATCTAAGACATCAAGGAGGGTTGAGGGTTCCCCTCAGTGAACCTCCTAAAACTTGCGGCAGGAGGGCAGGCCCCTAGTTAGCTTCCTAAGATTTGCTGCAGGGGGTGCAGAGGCACTAATCGTTTAGGTTAACGGAGTGGTTGGGAGGGAACCTTAAAGCTTGCCAAAGATGGGAGTTCTAGGGAGCCACACAATGAGCCTCATAAGGGATTGGATGCACTTACTCAGGGCCCTCTATAAGTCCATGGGAGGGAGGCTCCTTTCCTGCACATCTTAAGAGATGCATAGGAGTGGGATTCCCTTCCTCCGGGCATCAGAAAGTCAGTTGGAAGGGGGTAAATTTTCCTTGCAAGCCCCTTTTCTCCCCAGCCTCAAGGAAGGACGATTAAGAAACAAAGGAGTTTCCCAGACCAAATATCTCAGGTAAGGTTGAAAGTCCATCAGTCACCAAAGTCTGGCATGGTTTTTGTCGTAATTCTGTAAAGCTTTTAAAATTAATGCAAAGTTTTCCTTAAAACTCCAACAAGGAAAATAATGACCAAGGTTTTCGTCAGGTGACACTTGTCCTTTGGGAACTGGACAGAGGACCTCAACTCATTTCACAAAGGTCACTGTGCAGCCATTGCCTGATAACAACCTCCAGTCACGACTAATCAGAGCTGGATTCAAACTAGTGATCTTGCAATGGATCTCATTCCTAAACCTCATGGTTTTAAACCTAACTCCTCAGATTTCAAGACATTGTCTTAAAAGGAACAAAGATAGTAAGGGACCATGTACTGGAATCGCCTTGCCCGGATAGAGACTGGCTACAAACTATTGCCTGACTCTGTCAAAAAAATATTGTTCCAAGCTAGACTCCAGAGTACACAGGATGGTAGTCTGGTCAGGGGGAGGTCATCATCTTGCTCTGAATGTAAATATGCAGCAGACTCCTTTTACTGCATGTTTTGGGAAGTATCAAAAGTGGTTGGAAAGGACTAGGCACAGAGATCACTAAGACTGCAGGCAGATCCCATGAGCTGATATCATCTCTCAGCCTAAATAGAAATCTGGGCACACATATTCAACTGCCAGGTACCAAACTTTTGTTTTGATTGAGAAAATCAAATTAGCTATTTTTGGCTGGAGATCTCTCGCTTTCCTTCACTCCTGCTACAATTGCTTTCTCGCTCCAACTGGCTAAACAAACTCTCCCTTTGGGATACCTGACATTCAAATTCCAAGATAAATCATAGGTTCCATGTTGTCTGGAGTCATTTTGTATTTACTTATCATCACCTTCCAGATGCAGGGTTGTTATCCACAGAGTAACTGACATCTCCCCATCAGCATAGTCTGCTTGTCATCTAATCATGCCTCCCGCCCACTCCCCTGGGATAAATTCTCTTGGATGTGTGCAGGGAGCTCCCATTGGCTTCACTCTCCACCATTCACAGGTCTTTTTCTGGGACACATATTAGACTTTTAAACACTCAGAAGTAAGCCGCTGATTTGTGTTCTTGGAACAAGTTTATCCCTGGTGTAGGTCTGTTGCAATCAAAGAAGTTACAACGGGGATTAATTTTATCCATCATATTGTGATTCACTGTATTATAACTCGTGTTGTTTGGCGAGTTGTGCGTATATCAATATTACACACACAAAAATAATATTGTTAAAGTTGCAAAATCAAATACTCAAAAGTTAGGAAATGCCAGAATGAAGGTTACTTGTGCAGCCTTAGTACAGGCCTCTTGTGCATATGTATTAGGATGAGTCTTTAATTACATACTCTTTTTTCCACAGGAGCCCTGCCTCATTCAGTGCACAGGATGGACTGTGCTTACTTAATGAGCAGGACTCCATATTTTGTTTTCTCCTTGTGACAGAGTGTGAGTAGCCTAAGGGTTGGTCTACACTTGAAAATTTGATCGGCCCTGCTACATCACTCAGGGATGTGAAAAATCCACAGCTCTGAGAGGTGTAGTTAAGCCGACCTAACACCCTCAGCATAGACAGTGCTCGGTCAATGGAAGAATTCTTCCATCCACCTGTTGGGAGGTAGATTAACTACAGTGATGGGAGAAACTCTCTTGTTGCTGTAATGAGTGTCTACACTGAAGTGCTACAGCACTGCAGCTGTGCAGCTAGTGTAGACGTAGCCTTAGGCCTGGTCATCACTAGAAAATTAGGTGGGTTGAACTACATAAGTCAGGGGAGTGAAAAATCCATGAGTTGCGTTGTTAAGCCAGGCTAGGTCCCCGTGCAGGCAGCACTAGGCCATTTTTCTGTCGACCTAGCTACTGCTTCTTGGGGAGATAAATTACCTACGCTGACGGGAAAAGCCCTCCTGGTCAGCGTAGGTCGTTTCTTCACTGAAGCCCTGCAGCAGCGCAGCTGTGCCGCTGTAGCATCTTAAGTGTCGACAAGCACTTGGGCCAGGGATGGTCAGTAGGCGGACCGTGGGCCAAATCCAGACCACCAGATGCTTTTGAAGGGACCGCAACATTGTTTTAATTTCCTTATTTGTTATTATTATCATTATTGTTATTGAGGTGTGAAAAATGTTTCTCTGGAGTCTGGACCTTGGCTGTACCTTAACCAAGAAATCTGGACCTTGACAAAAAATCATTGATTACCCCTGGCTGACTCACCACTCTGCGCTGTTGGCAAGCATTCCCCCGTGGGCCAAACTGAGGAGATAATTGGCTAAGGACTGAATGATTAACCCATTAACAAGGTGATTCAGCTCACCAGCTGAAGACAGTTAAAAGAGAGATGGGAAGAGGAAGAGGAAGGAGAGGAAAGGCAAAAGCAAGAAGGAAGGGCCAGAGAAGCCTAGGATCTCAGGGAGGTGAGTTCTCTCACCCTTCTCCCCCTGTGTCTGGGGAGAAGGGAAAAGCCTTAATGTGTGATCCACTATAAATCCCAGAACCTTCTCAGCAGTATTTTCACCGAGCCAATGATTCCCCATTTTGTAGTTGTATGTTTGATTTTTCCATTCTGAGTGTAGTACTTTGCACTTCTCTTTATTGAATTTCATCTGGTTGATTTCAGACCAATCCTCTAATTTGTCAAGGTCATTTTGAATTCTAACCCTGTCCTCCGCTTGCATATGTGGAGTGCCTGAGCAGCCCTGAGCCTGCTGGGTCCCTCCAAGTGCATGAGCTCCTGAGCAGCACAAGCTATTCCTCTGCCATGTGTGCCCCCCTCCCCGCCCTATTCTGAGGCCCCACCCTCACAGGTGACTGAGTCAGTCACCATGGCAAGGAGCCCCCTTATGGATGCAATTAAATGGGTTGCTGAATGCAGGAGAAGTGAGGACATACATCAAGCAAAAAACAACTTGTTTTTGATAGATTGGATGTTCTAGCTCAATCTGTTCTGGTGCCATAGGATCTTAGTTATCATGGCTGCAGCCTCTGGAATCCTTCAGTCAAAGAAAACTGACCTGTTCCAAGCCCTGCGTACATTTGGGAGCACAAAGTTCAGCAAACTCAGATCTGGAGAAAAAGTATGAAGAAGTTATAAAAGAATCTTAGAACAGGTGGGAAGCAATGGATTTTGAAAATGCAAACTATTCATGCCACAGGAAGAGACTATATGATCTGGGAACTAAAATCTCAGAGGAAGGGGTTTCAAGAGGTATCTACTCTATTTGGTTTCCTCAATTCCAGGTGACTTCAAAATATAATTTTAGAAGCGTCAAAGGAGGAAGTTCTTAAACTCAGGGGGAAATACCCACATTTTTCTTTAGACTTGGTTCACGGGATTGTCTTTTATGATGTATCATTTTACAAAGGATACAGAGGTTTTCAGTTTGTCACTTGGAGTCCAGAACTACTTGAATTTCTTAGTGCCATGTTCTCTTGATGGTGTTTTACCAGAAATTGAAATGTTGTGTCGATTCTTTCTCACCATACCAATTCGAGTGGCTAGTGCTGAATGCGCAATGAACACATTAAGATGTGTCAAAAACTGCATGCATTCAACCATGTCACAGACACAGCTGCGTGACATTGCTCTCCTTGCAATTGAGAAAGGCAAGACAGCAAGGTTGGACCTGGGCAGCATCCGAGAACAATTTGCCAAGGAAAAGTGTTGCCGTGGCGCAAGGTTCCAGTAATTGGAAATACGCAAGCCAACACAATTTGGATGAGATTTCACTTTTGTTCAGGCCTTCAGATTTTGTTTTATGGTTTGTTTGTTTAATTTTGTATGTTTTAAAAAAGCCTGAGGTGACGTGACCACTGGGGCCCATGCTGCATGTTTGCTGACCGGGCTCTGACCCTTAAATCTTCTCCTGCTTGCAACCCCTCCCAGCGTGGTGGCATACACAAATTTTATAAGATTATACTCCACTCCATTCTCCAAGTCATTAATGACAATGCTGAATCATACCAAACCCAGGACAGACCCTGTGGGAACTGACTAGATACTTCGTTCCAGTTTGACAGTGAACCATTGATAACTATACTTTGAGTACAGTCTTGCCCAGCCAATCCCAGTCTCCTCCTCAGCTATCAATCCCAGTCTCCTTGCACAGTCAGTTCCAGTCAGCCCAATACAGATGCTCCCCAACTTATGCAATTGTTCTGTTCCGGAAAGCCTTGAGTAACTCAATTTTTGCGTAAGTCAGAAACATATACCCAAACATTATGCAAAAGAAAAACCCCCAAAAAAACAAAAAAAAACCCCTCCTACTTCTAGCTTACGGAACTTTTTCCGTAAGTGCGAAGTTGCGTACATTGGGTCTTGCGTAACCCGGGGAGCGTCTGTACCTAGTCCCAGTTTCTCACACCCCCTCCCCCAGTCTCCAGTTCCAGTCTTCCCACCCAATTCCCCCCAGGTTCCATGTCCAAGTCTAATCCCTCCCCCCTTGTCTGGCTCTTGTTCCCTTTGCATTTGAGTCAGGCAGCTTCCCTCCAGCAAGGGGGCATTGAGAGCACAGGAAAAACAGTCTCCTTGTTTTCAAATCCAGTGCCTGGCTATGGCCCACATCAGTCCAGTGCTGAAATTTCAGGGAAAGTCAGGGTCAGTCCCCTGCAGCCCTGCGCTGGAATATGCTCAGTGAGGATGGAATTGTTGGAGTTTTTAGGTGTGAAGCTCTAGCAAGTCTCCATTGAGCAAGTGCAAACTGCAATTTTTCAAAAGCTTTTCACAGGCAAGCCAAAGGCACATCGCTAACACAAAGGCTATCCCCTGCCAAATTTCAAGCCCCTCTTCCATAGCATGAGGGTGCTAAAGCTTCTTAAAGAAAAGATTGCCAGAATCTTTTGACATGGACAAAACACCATATTTTCCTCTAGCCTTGTTCTTGGAAATGGCTGAACTGTTTTGGTTGAATTTTTCCAAAAATGTTCAGTCTGAGGCAAACACCAAGCATGAAATTTTTTTCCCAGAACAGTTAAAATCTGGCACAGTTTAAGCAACTGAAAACATTGTCTTATAATGGGGAGTGTCATCATGGGCAGTGTGTGAACCACCCGTTTGGGGAGGCTAGTCCCCGGCCCCACCCCTTCGACCTGAGGCCCCATTCCTTCTGCCTGAGGTTCCCCTGCCAGAGCCCTCCACCGTGGCCAGAGGAACCCCACCCCAGACACCATGAGTCCCGGCCCAGCAGCCGGCCCCAGCAGCCGGCTCCAGCAGCCGACTCCCACATCCCAGCCCTGACCCACCCTGGCCCACCCACCCGAGCGCCCCCAGCCATGGACCACTGAATGGACAGCCCCAGCACTCTCAGCCCCGGAGCGCTGGGCAGCCCCAGCACCGGCCCCAGCCGCCCTGAGTCCCGGGCCCCCAGCCACCCTGCTCTAGCCCCAGTTCCTGCCAACTTTGGGGGAAAGGCGCAGCCTGGGCTGGGACCTTGGGGGAAGAGCGGGAAGCAGGAGGGGGCCTCGGGGCAGAGCATGGGCGGGGCCACGCCTGGCTGTTTGGGGAGGCTTAGCCTCCCCTGGCCATTGCCCATGAACGTCGGGCAATCTTTCTAATGGGCAGTGCTACCAGCCCCTCCTATAATCAGGCACACACCACTGACAACACTGAAGTGTTACAGATCCATACTATCAGTCCTATAATTGAGACAATTTGTCTATGTGAAACGTCTCCTTGAAAGATATTATCTCATATAGGTAGATCTCAAAATACGCATAGCTGCACATAACCCTGCGTTCATTCATACAGTTCCAGTCTGGCATAACTGAAATGCAGGCATACCCAAACCCATACAATCTCCACCATACTAAACAAAACCATGCCTGGGTTAATGAACATGCAGCATACATACATGCAACAGCAGTCCTGTTTCCAAGCTTGCACATGGGCACACAAACATGCACTCTCCCTCCCAGTCCTGACTTGCTGATTTGGGGCTCTGACAGGAAGCACGTTTCTTGGCAGTCTGCTATTGCACAATTCTTAGAAAAAGAGTCCTGACATTCTATAGGTCTCCAGACAATTCCCCTATTGATGTCTTGTGAGTCATTGCAAACAGTCCAGGGTATGTTTCTGAATCACTTCCTGTTTTTGAGGGGTTCCTCCACTTATGTCAGGGACCCTATGCTGAGGAGGAATGCAGTGGGCTGAAACCCCGGGGACCAACTGCAAACACTTTCCACTTTCCCTCTGCCTTTTTTACTTTTGCTGAGTGACTCAGAGAGGTGATGACACCTTGGACTGATATCACCATTCTCATACCAAGATGGCAGAATCATGGGGAACCCAACCAGGGAGGCCAGAAGAAAAGTTTCTTTTTTATATTTTATTTTAAGGAGACTCTCGTTTTTAAAGGAATAAGCCCTGCTTCAACACCAAGAGGTGGAATCAGGGAAGCTGTTTCAGCTATCTTCAGTTCTGCCAAGTATTGCTTCGAATTTTCTCCTTGCCACTCAAGCATTTTAACTCACTTTCCACCTGCTTAGCCTTGTAACAGCCTGCATGCAGGTCCCTGGGAGAATCAGATGTTCTTCTATGAAGTAAATTTAGTGCTGATGAAAGGTGCTGGCTTGGCAGCCCTGGAGACTGAAAGCCTAGCAAGGATATTAACTAGAGCTGTGCCAAATTCACAATTTCGAACCCTCAGCTTTTACTTTATTTGTATTTTTGACCAACTGTTTATTTTCACATCAAGAAGTAGTGACATAATGTGTATTTTCATGTGTGTTCAATGTAAACACCATCTCGATTTAAAGAAAATAAAAGCCCCATTTACTCTTGGAAAGGGACCTGCTTTTCCTTGGCAAGTGGCCCATTTTCATTTGAAAATATTGTATCTTGATGAAATTGTCTACAAAAATAAGCCCATTTTTGAGTTCATAATGAAATGCAGAAATCTTGAATTTCAAGTCGATTTGCATTTTGTTTTTCCAAGGTTGGACTGAGCTGGTACATGGTATTATGCCAAATCAGGATTGCAATGAAAGTATCATTAGTTTCTGAATAATTGCGAAATTATTTTGATAGCAAAGATAACCATCCTGAATGTGACCTAATACAGAGCTGTCAGACTAAATCTTTGGATAGCTTTAAACAATAGTGCTAGAGAATTGTGAACAGCCCAAATGCATCCAAATGGCCTGTTAATACTGAAGCCTGATTATGTTAATTTAAACATTAATATTAAGTACCATGTAATTTCTCTATTCCAATCTGTGAGCCTAAAAGATGAAAGGCCGTCGCTACACTACAGACCTTACAGTGGCATAGTTGTACCACTGCAGCTGCACCACTGTAATGACTCCAATGTAGCCGCTTTATGCCGACGGGAGAGAGCTCAGATACAGGTACTAATGCGGAGCGTGGACTAGATGATACATCTGAGGGAAGGGAGCAGAAGGAGACTCCGCCGATTGGAAGGCATGCGATGCACTGCCTTAGGGAACCAAGAGAAGGAGGCGGGTGGTGGTGGTCGGGGACTCTCTCCTCCGGGGGACTGAGTCATCTATCTGCCGCCCCAACCAGGAAAACTGAGAAGTCTGCTGCTTGCCAGGAGCTAGGATTCACGATGTGACGGAGAGACTGCCGAGACTCATCAAGCCCTCGGATTGCTACCCCTTCCTGCTTCTCCATGTGGGTACCAATGATACTGCCAAGAATAACCTTGAGCAGATCTCTGCAGACTATGTGGCTCTGGGAAGAAGGATAAAGGAGTTTGAGGTGCAAGTGGTGTTCCCGTCCATCCTCCCTGTGGAAGAAAAAGGCCTGGGTAGGGACCGTCGAATCATGGAAGTCAACAATTGGCTATGCAGGTGGTGTTAGAGAGAAGGCTTTGGATTCTTTGACCATGGGATGGTGTTCCAAGAAGGAGGAGTGCTAGGCAGAGACGGGCTCCACCTAACGAAGAGAGGGAAGAACATCTTCGCAAGCAGGCTGGCTAACCTAGTGAGGAGGTCTTTAAACTAGGTTCACCAGGGGAAGGAGACCAAAGCCCTGAGGTAAGTGGGGAAGTGGGATACCAGGAGGAAGCACGAGCAGGCGAGTGCAAGATGGGAGGGCTCCTGCCTCATACTGAGAAAGCGAGACAATCAGCGAGTTATCTTAAGTGCCTATACACAAATGCAAGAAGCCTGGGAAACAAGCAGAGAAAACTGGAAGTCCTGGCACAGTCAAGGAATTATGATGTGATTGGAATAACAGAGATTTGGTGGGATAACTCACATGACTGGAGTACTGTCATGGATGGATATAAACTGTTCAGGAAGGACCAGCAGGGCAGAAAAGGTGGGGGAGTTGCCTTGTATGTAAGGGAGCAGTATGACTGCTCAGAGCTCTGGTATTAACCTGCAGAAAAACCTGAGAGTCTCTGGATTAAGTTTAGAAGTGTGAGCAACAAGGATGATGTCGTGGTGGGAGTCTGCTGTAGACCACCAAACAGGGGGATGAGGTGGACGAGGCTTTCTTCCGGCAACTAACGGAAGTTACTAGATCACAGGCCCTGGTTCTCATGGGAGTCTTCAATCACCCTGATATCTGCTGGGAGAGCAATACAGCGGTGCACAGACAATCCAAGAAGTTTTTGAAAAGTGCAGGGGACAATTTCCTGGTGCAAGTGCTGGAGGAACCAACTAGGGGCAGAGCTCTTCTTGACCTGCTGCTCACAAACCAGGAAGAATTAGTAGGGGAAGCAAAAGTGGATGGGAACCTGGGAGGCAGTGACCATGAGATGGTCCAGTTCAGACACAAGAAAGAAAGAGCAGCAGAATACGGACCCTGGACTTCAGAAAAGCAGACTTTGACTCCCTCAGGGAACTGATGGGCAGGATCCCCTGGGAGAATAACATGAGGGGGGAAAGGAGTCCAGGAGAGCTGGCTGTATTTTAAAGAATCCTTATTGAGGTTACAGGAACAAACCATCCCGATGTGTAGAAAGAATAGTAAATATGGCAGGCGACCAGCTTGGCTTAACAGTGAAATCCTTGCTGATCTTAAACACAAAAAAGAAGATTACAAGAAGTGGAAAATTGGACAAGGGAGGAGGGAGGAGTATAAAATATTGCTTGGGGATGCAGGAGTGAAATCAAGAAGGCCAAATCACACCTGGAGTTGCAGCTAGCAAGAGATGTTAAGAGTAACAAGAAGGGTTTCTTCAGGTATGTTAGCAACAAGAAGAAAGTCAAGAAAAGTGTGGGCCCCTTACTGAATGAGCGAGGCAACCTAGTGACAGAGGATGTGGAAAAAGCTAATGTGCTCAATGCTTTTTTTGCTTCTGTCTTCACAAACAAGGTCAGCTCCCAGACTACTGCACTGGGCAGCACAGCATGGGGAGGAAGTGACCAGCCCTCTGTGGAGAAAGAAGTGGTTCAGGACTATTTAGAAAAGCTGGACGAGCACAAGTCCATGGGGCCGGATGTGCTGCATCCGAGAGTGCTAAAGGAGTTGGCGGATGTGATTGCAGAACCATTAGCCATTATCTTTGAAAACTCATGGCAATCGGGGGGAGGTCCTGGATGACTGGAAAAAGGCTAATGTAGTGCGCATCTTTAAAAAAGGGAAGAAGGAGGACCCGGGGAACTACAGGCCAGTCAGCCTCACCTCAGTCCCTGGAAAAATTATGGAGCAGGTCCCAAAGGAATCAATTCTGAAGCACTTAGAGGAGAGGAAAGTGATCAGGAAAAGTCAGCATGAATTCACCAAGGGCAAGTCATGCCTGACTAATCTAATTGCCTTCTATGACATGATAATTGGCTCTGTGAATGAAGTGAAAGCAGTGAACATGTTATTCCTTGACTTTAGCAAAGCTTTTGATACATTCTCCCACAGTATTCTTGCCAGCAAGTTAAAGAAGTATGGGCTGGATGAATGGACTATAAGGTGGCTAGAAAGCTGGCTAGATCATCAAGCTCAACAGGTAGTGATCAATGGCTCCATGTCTAGTTGGCAGCCGGTATCAAGTGGAGTGCCCCAAGGGTCGGTCCTGGGGCCAGTTTTGTTCAATATTTTCATTAATGATCTGAAAGATGGCATGGATTGCACACTCAGCAAGTTTTCAGATGACACTAAACTGGGAGGATTGGTAGATACACTGGGGGATAGGGATAGGATACAGAGGGACCTAGACAAATTAGAGGTTTGGGCCAAAAGAAATCTGATGAGGTTCAACAAGGACAAGTGCAGAGTCCTGCACTTAGGATGGAAGAATCCCATGCACCGCTACAGACTAGGGACCCAATGGCTAGGCAGCAGTTCTGCAGAAAAGGACCTAGGGGTTACAGTGGACGAGAAGCTGGATATGAGTCAACAGTGTGCTCTTGTTGCCAAGAAGGCTAACAGCATTTTGGGCTGTATAAGTAGGGGCATTGCCAGCAGATCGAGGGACGTGATCATTCCCCTCTATTCGACATTGGTGAGGCCTCATTTGGAGTACTGTGTCCAGTTTTGGGCCCCACACTACAAGAAGGATGTGGAAAAATTGGAAAGACTTTCAGCGGAGGGCAACAAAAATAAATAGGGGGCTAGAGCACATGACTTATGAGGAGAGGCTGAGGGAACTGGGATTGTTTAGTCTGCGGAAGAGAAGAATGAGGGGGGATTTGATAGCTGCTTTCAACTACCTGAAAGGGGGTTTCAAAGAGGATGGATCTGGACTGTTCTCAATGGTAGCAGATGACAGAACAAGGAGTAATGGTCTCAAGTTGCAGTGGGGGAGGTTTATGTTGGATATTAGGAAAAACATTTAACTAGGAGGGTGCTGAAGCACTGGAATGGGTTACCTAGGGAGGTGGTGGAATCTCCTTCCTTTGAGGTTTTTAAGGTCAGGCTTGATAAAGCCCTGGCTGGGGTGATTTAGTTGGGGATTGGTCCTGTTTTGAGCAGGGGGTTGGACTAGATGACCTCCTGAGGTCCCTTCCAACCCTGACATTCTATGATTCTCTCCCACCAGCATTATTAAACTACCCCCACAGAGCGGTGATAGCAATGTCCGCTGGAGAGCATCTCCTGCCAACATAGCACTGTTCACACCAATGCTTTTGTCAGTGGCAGTTCACACCCCTGGCCAACAAAAGTTTTACCAACAAAAATGCTAATGTAGACAAAGCCTAAGTGAAAGTTTCTATTTGTATGATGGTTGTCTACCCAATATTCAATCCTTAAATTAGAGAAACAAGAGGGATGGGACAGGAATCATTTTTCAGGGGAGATCTCAGCTAGAATGTGGCTAAATATCTAGATTCTACTTTACCAACTGTTTGTGTAAAAACTGAATCTTATTCAGAACTTTTTGGCATGGCAGATTTGATTGTCACATTCCTGACATTTTTTTGCATACAGGAAAAATTTATAAAACCACACCAATGAAAAGAGTAGTGTGTGTGTGTGTGTGTGTGTGTGAGAGAGAGAGAGGGAATGAAAGCCAGAGATCTGCCAAGTTTGCCAGTTTCATTTACTTGCAAAAAAGAACCTTGCAACAGTGGAGGAAAGAGTTACGGAGGGAAGCTTCCTATATATAGTCAGAGCTGGTCTGCCTACAAAACTTGAACCAGTTTAACTGAAATCAACTTTGAAATTGATTTAGGTAAAGCAGAGCAAGCCCCTATGTGGACATACACAGATCAGTCTACAACTGGCCTATATTGATTTAGTTTAATTTGGAGCAAGACAAGACTTCATAACATCTAAATCAGTTCCTCTCTCTCTAAATCCTATTTCCTTTCATGAGTGGACTTCCTCGGATCAGCGTATATTCATTCCGTTGCCATTGGCTTAATTTTAGGCTGAAATGTCGGACACACAGTCTTGGAATGGAATTTGGGGCTTGGCTCTGTTAGCATTAAAGACTAGCAGGATTTGTGGTTTACCTTAAAAGACAAATTCTCCTTGTCCAGGATTTGCTATTGTCTGTCAGTTACTCATCTTCCCCTTCTTCAAATAGGAAATCTCAGATGCATTCCAGAGAGTCTCCTTCTTTGGCAGATTTCAGATCTGTAAATTAGTTGCTAGCAAGATAAAAGGTTTGTCTTTTGCCAGCTAAGAGTCCTTATGCAGACTGTGACCAAGGCTGTATTTGCTGGGGTATCTGCTTAGAGAAACTTGTCATTTTGTTTCTTGGTTTATACAAGACTTTGGCACCCAGACTGTACAGAAGATTGTTTTTTGCTTGTGGTAGACCAGTAGACAGAAAAGGAGAGAGTTCTGTGCTTTCTCCATTCACTTTGCATCAACTTCAGTCCTCTTCATCGTAAAGAACTTTTTCACCAATGGAAAAAGCACCAAACATTTTCTGTGTGCCAGTTATTTTTCTGACCGACATACGTGTTTGTTCATTTTTAGATTATAAAATGTGGTTAGCATGCTCTCTAAAGTACATGTGCAAAATTAAAAACACATTGTCAGCTTGCTGCTTATTTCATTTTAATTAAGCTATTCACTGGGAATGATGGTTTTGTGATTAGGTCACTCTAGGGCTCACAATTCCTGGCTCTGCCACAAATTTCCTGTGTGGCTTCAAGCAAGTGGCTTATTCTCTTAGTGCCTTAGTTCCCCATCTGTAAAATTAGGATAATAATTGGTCTATATTTAAGGTGTACGTTCTTTGAGGAAGGACTGTCCCTTACCATGGGCTTGTACAGCACCTAGCACAATGGGGCCCTGATCTCAACTGGGCTCTCTAGGCACTACGGTAATACTATAATAAACAGTAATAATCAGTAATCGCTTCCTGTGTAAAGGCAACCTTGAGTCCCACCAAGTTACTCCCTGAGGCAAAGCCAAGATGTTGTATATAAATAAGCCTGTCAGAGTGCCCTGCAGAGCAGGGGTTCTCAACCTTTTTCTTTCTGAGGCCCCCACAACACGCTATAAAAACTCCACAGCCCACCAGTGCCACAACACCTGTTTTTCTGCATATAAAACCCAGGGCCAGCATTAGGGGTTAGCAAACAGGGCAATTGCTTGGGCCCCATACCACAGGGGGCCCTGCAAAGCTAAGCTGCTCAGGTGGTGGGGCTCAGGGCCCCGGGTTTCAGCCCCATGTGGTGGGGCTTCTGCTTTCTGCCCTGGGCCCCCAGCAAGTCTAATGCCAGCCCTGCTTGGTGACCCCCCAGGGAACCCCCAACTCCTGGCTGAGAACCACTGCTGCAGGGCTCCAAGTATGGGTTCCATCAAAGCAGTCTCCATAGCTGAGGGCAGGGGCTGCATAGCACCATTTAAAATGGGGGGGGGCCTATAATGCTTCCTCAAGCATCCTGCCAGCCCCCCCAACTCTCATCTTACCTTTGCCCTCCCCCCAGCAGCCTAATCCCCGTGGCCTATGAATCCTCTACACCCACCCCCTCCTAGCAACCTCAGCCATTGAGGAAGGGGCCCTACTAGTCGCTCACAGGAGCCCCTGCCTCCCCATCCTGCCACTTACCTTATCCCTCTCTTACTTTTAACAGGGGTCACTCACTCAAATTTGGCCCAACTGCACCCCTGTCATGAATAGTGTTGTGACCTGGTGTGCAGCATCGCAGTGACCCTCAGGTTTGGCTTGGCTACCCCTCTATCATGTTGGATGGATGCAGAGAGGACCCTGTTAAAAGTGGTCAGACCATGGCCCAGGTGGCCACCCCAGCACCGCACCCTATGGTTGAAGGTCCTTCACTAGACAGTGTCAGCCTCCAGCCCCATAGACAGTTAAATCCTGGCTGTTTGTCTTGGGGTATGTCTACACTGGAGGTGTGATTTCCACCACAGGCAGACATTCCTGCGCTAGCTCGGATCAAGCTATTGTGCTAAAAATAGAAGGGTAGCCACAGCTGCATGAGAAGCAGGACAGACTAGCTGCCCCAGGTACTTCCTAGGGTTTCAGACAGATTGTACTCAGGACAGCTAGTCCATCCTGCCACCCAGGCAGCCACGACTACCTTGTTATTTTTAGTGTGGGTGCTTGGTTAGTACTAACCACAACTATGTCTACCCGAGCTGGAAATTACACCTCCAGCTCCAGTGTAGATGCTTTTGAGACTGTGTGACTCTTTCATTGCATTCTGAAGCTTTGTCTATGCCGAGGTGCCCAAACTACAGCCTGCGGGCCATACCCAGCCCACCAGAGCATTTCATAAGGCCCGCCGCACCTGCTTTAATGCAAAACACAAAGGACGGATTCATTAGGGTTTGTGTTCTTTACTGTTTTTTTCCCTCTGTTCTATAATTCTGACACACATTTTATGCACTGATTTCTTCGTTTTTAAATCAACAATATTGTACCTAGAAACAACCTATCTAAATATATATGAAATAAGCTGTACTTAAAATTTTAAATCAATACAGGTGCCTTTAAATCTTATGAAAATATGTAGAATCTGTTTGGCCCATACAAGGTTGTGCTTAGGTTCATGTGGCCCTCCTGTGTAATAAGGTTGGGTACCACTGGTCTATGCTGAGAAGTTTATGAATTTTTCCCGCTGTTGCTCTGCCATTGTAGCAGCTCCCCCAGCTCTAGAAATGATGGGTGCACTCGTACAGACGGGGGCACAGCATTTGGACTTGGAGAGAAAGAAGCTCTAGCTTACAGCCAATCAGACAGAGTGACTGGGAAAAGACCATGTGGATGGCTGATGGATCTGTTTAAATATGATTATTTCTCCTATTCTCCACAGAGTGGAGCCCTTCTTTAAAGTCTGTCTCCATTAGTCATTATCCAAATGGACCTCATCGGGAAAATAGCATCTAGCCCTGATTGGGCTAGTGACCACTTGGCAGTATGGAGACCACTGGTATGACTATTTAATGCACACACACCTGCATCTGCTATAGCCTTCGCCCCTCACCTGCACATCCCTTCATTCCTGTTTATCTTTTTATTGTCTAAATCTTAGATTATGATCTCTCCGGGGCAGGGACTGTCTTCGTGTTACTTATTTGCACAGGGCCTATTACAATGGGGCCCTGATCTCTAACTGAGGTCTTCAGGTGCTACTGCAATCAAAATAATGGGAGAAAATGTTTTCATTGTAAACATACCATGCTTTGGATGATTTCCTTTCTCCTACCTTCCAGTTCCCACCCCTGCAAAACCTAATCACCAGAGCCCCCAATCTTGGAACTCAGGGGTATCTCTGGGAGTACTTTCCCTTTAGAGTAGCCACAATGGGATCTTTCTCACCTTCACTCACCAGCCCCTATGGGAGAGTGAAGGGGACTGAGCTGGAGGCAATGTATGATGAGATGTCCACCTCCCCTCCCCCCCCCTCCCCCCCCCCGCAACTTATTACTTCTACAGCAGAGGATGAGAGACAGAACAGGAGGCCAGGTGGATATTAGGCTTGTCTCTCTCCTCACATCTGTAGCAGAGCAGTATTAAAACAAGACCAAGACAATATTCTAAACTTTTGCCACAATTGTAATGTCTGGTAGGGAGTGTGATTTTTAATGGAATTTTTATACCCAGCAAAAGCCCTAGTGTAGATGCAGTCATACAGCGTAAAAGTGCTTTAGCTGGTGGAGTTTATTTCATTGGGGGAGCCAATATAAGCTGTGTCTACACTAAGAGGGATTGCTGGTATAGGCTCAAGATCAATCCTTTCCTAGTGTAGACAAGGCCCAATATGGACCCTCTTCACAGCATCATTTTAAACATTTAATACATAGATTCAATCTGCCTTGCTAGTCACTAGGGTAGTATAAATTACACAATGTGATTCATCCTGCACACCAAGTTGTGTAATAATATCATCATCCAAAATACGTCTCTTTTGCCCACTATCCCTTTAGAGGAAAGCTTTGGCCACCAGCTGAAACTCCCCGGACAGATCAGGATAATGAGCCTGAAATGGAGGTCACTGCAGTTCAGCACTGCACCTGGGCATTTAATTATTCAAGTCTCTGGTTCCCATCAATAAACTGCAAGTAGAAGAGAGTAGATCAGGAAATGGTAATAGTGAGAGCCAAGGGGCCGGGGGGTTGTGTTCATCTACCTTCCGCAGCATTCGTGCTGCAATAAAGCAAATGCTCCACTCACCCCATGTAGTCACCTTGGCTGAAATCCGTTCTCATACCATAGAGCATATTGACATTTTCTCTCTAGTTACTTCTCCCAGACTCACCAAAAAATGCTCTCTCACACACTTTGCATAAACTCAGAAACAGGTCTGCTGTGAATATTGTGACAGATGCAAGTTGGTTGTTAGCTCAGTCAGTGAAATGTCAGCTTTGAAATCCCGCTGTCAAGTTAGCCCACCCTGGAACACCACTCCCTGTATGTTTGCGCTTCACTTCTCTCTGTAATTTGTTTGCTGTTCATAATACTTAGGACTTGTATGTTTGCAGTGTTGTTCTAGCCGTGTTGGTTCCAGGATATTAGAGAGACACTGTGGGTGAGATCATATCTTTTACTGGACTGACTTCTTTTTGTGAAAGACAAGCTTTCAAGCTTACACAGAGCTCTTCTTCACGTCTGGGAAAGGTACTCAGAGTGTCACAGCTAAATACAAGGTGGAAGAGATTGTATTTAATACATATTTTAAGAAACCATTCAAAGTGAAGTGGCCAGTTAACACCTCTGTGTGTGGGGTGGTGGTGGTGGGGTAGTAGATTACAGATTGTTGTAATAAGCCATAAATGCAGTGTCTTTATTAAGTCCATGATTTTTAGTTAAGCATCTGTTATGTGCCCATTCACCAAAGAAGAAACCAGCTGCTGAATAAATGAACATATAGTATTTCTTAGGTAGGGAGCGTTATAGAACATTTCAGTATCAAACTGATCCCATGTCCTGTCCCAAGGACAGATGGTGCTGGAGTTTGGAGACTTTCATCATAAGGGTTTTCATTTTCTCATTCCTTTCAAAATAAAGCAGGAAATATGGGAACTAGTTCTAAATTACCCATGCATGACAATGACAGGAGAAACATAGAAACTGATAAAGACAAACAGCTGGAAATACTGTGAGGCAATGAAGCAATTAGGTTGTGGCACAAAAAAATGAAATCACATGTATAAATAATTATCGGGGGAGCTCTCTCTCCCAGTGTTACCTTAGTAATGCAGAAACATATGGCCAAGTGGTGCTATTGTGGCCTGGTGTAGCATGGAGCCGCACCACCCTAGAAGGAGCTCTGGGAGGGATTGCACTCCTTCTTTAATGGCCCATTGTGTACAGATAATGCAGCCCTCACCACAGCATCTGCCCCGCTTCCCTGACCAATGCAGAGAAAGAGCAGGGCTGGATGTGTTGATGGGGTGCATGGGCAGCAGGTACCACAGGCCAGAGGAGCCTGAGCCTCCCCAAACAGCCAGTTGTGGCCCCACCCATACTCTGCCCCCAGTCCCCCTCCTGCTTCCAGCTCTTCCCCCATGCCCGGGGCTGGGGCTAGGTCAGGCTGGCCTGTGGCCAGGACTAGGGGCGGCTGGGGCTAATGCTCATGCCATCTGGCGCTCCAGGGCTGGGGGCACTGGGGGCTGCACTGACCGTCCGGTGCTCCAGGGCGGGGGGTACTCAGGGGGCCCGGGGCTGAGGCAGGGAGGCTGGCGGCCACGGTGTGAGGGCTTTGAGCTCCTGCGAGGTAAGTGGAGGGGGGGAAAGGGGCTCAGGACGAAGGGGTGGGGCCGGGGGCTAGTCTCTCCGAATGGCCAGTTCACACACCGCCCATGATGGGGTGCCTGAAATGAGAAGGCCCTGCAACTAGGACAAGTTGTTGCATAAGGCTATGAGGGAAGCTCCTTGTACACTAAACATGCACCTGCACATAGGCTGGCTCAGCTACCTCCTGGAAAGACAATGACCCTTCAAAGGTCCATGCCAGAATATAACTATAAAAGCTGGCCAATAACTCCTGATGTTGAAAAGTCTGCTTAATGAAATGGATTCTGGAATCTCTTTGATTAAATGATCATTCTCTCAATTTGTTAATAGTCTTCCCTGGGATTGGAGCTACCTCCCCCTACCTGAGTGATGGCCCACAGTGCTGGGTTAGCTCAGGGCACAGAGCTGGCCTCAGATGGTGCAACTCACTCCCAGAACACATTGGCTTTCGGCACAAAGTGCAAAACTCACTTAAGCAGTTTAGCTTTCGCACTGTAAAGCAATGAGCCTGCAAAACACCTGTGTGGGAGAGAAACTTCCAATATGCAATACTTGTAAACCCCCGGGGGTGAAATCCTGGTGCCACTGAAATGAATGACAGAACTCCCATTGACTCCCAGTGGGGTCAGGGTTTCACCCTTTATGTATAAGGTTCTCAGCTGCCACGGTGAAGAGCACAGGATCAAAACTAGATAGATTAGATAGATGGATGTAACCAGGTTCCCTGGCTCAGTTATAGTTTTACTCTACATGGGGGTCTTAGTTTAATCAGAATATTCTACACACAATATTAAAATGCCTTCACTGGGTTTTTAAACAAGAAATAGGATTTGTCTCAGATGGGACCCAGTCCATCGCTCCCAACAACTGCTGAGAGCTGATTAATCCTTTGGTGGGGGTGACACACAGTCCATCACAAACTCTCTACCTGAGGGCTTAGAAATGCAGGGTGGGGTTTTCAAAAGCCCTCTGTGTCAGTCTTACTCTGCTCCCAGTGAAGCTAATAGGAACTTTACTATTGACTTCAATGGAAGCAGAGGTAGGGCGATGTTGAACACTTTTGAACCACGCCCCACAAAGGGTTACACAGGAAGCAGCACCAGCTTAAAGATTTGAGGGTGTCTTCAGTAGCAGCCAGCTGTGGAAACCCCCTGCCGCTGTCCCCATGCACATTCTCTCATTCTGCGAATCTACAGGCATCATCATTAAAGAACAGCCTCCAAGGAGCCCGCATCTGTATGGGGTATAGGGTTTACTTCCATGCACATTTCTAAAACAGTGTCCCTGAGATGCAAGCCACAGGTTTGCTGAGAACCAAGGATTTTCCCTCCTTGCACTCTGTTTTTCTATGTATCTGTTAAAACCTCGTGAGTCAAAGTCAGGGGACGGTCAGGAGACGGGAGTTTTGGAGGCTGTGGTTTCCCCCAGATGGCTAAAGCCCAACACTAATGAGAAAGTTAAAAACAAAATCATGTCTGCAACACTGTTATGGTTAGAGACCCAAACCCAGTGTGTAACTGCTTTGTATTTCTGAGACAGATGAGCTAAGTTAGCCAGTTGGGGCTGGGACGTCACTGTCTAGAAAGTGGCGATGAAATTGTACCCTGGCCTCAAGTTGCCGTGTCAGGGCGGTTTGCTAAGCAAAGCTGCATGCTGAATGTGGGAGTCTTTCAGTTTGGGCCTCTGCATGGGAAATTTGTAGGAGCTGCTTCAGCATCCAATGAAAAACCAGATGAAATCAATTGAGGGGAGGTCTGAGGGGGTAAACTTTGTGGCAGATGTTTACAAGAAACGTTCTTTGGATTCACGAATGAAAAAAATTAGAACTTGAGAGGGGAGTAGACAGAGCAGTGGAATTCTTCTGCCTGGAAATGAGGGTTAATGGACTCCCCCCCCGCCCCAGAGGCCCTGACCGGCTGTTTTGGGTTATAACCAGGCAGAGGTTCTGTTCGGTTCCTCTCAGAGCAGGGGGATTTTTCATGTTTAAGGGGAGATTTTCCCCACTCCCCCGCAGCCGCGTTTGTGAGTTTTGAGAGTGATCAGACCAGCATCCATTCTTTGTGTAGTGAAGAAGTTGAGTGCACAAAGGAAGCACCTCATGCGTGGCTTTTCTAAGGCTCTGTCAGCCTTAGGTAGAGAGTAAGAATGTGAACCACACGCTATTGTTGTGGCTGGATCAGGCACCGGTGGGGAGGTCGGGTGAATATTTTAACCACAGAAAGACAGACAGGGAGGAAAGAGGTAGCAGTCTAACAAACCAGCCTCTGGAATTATTCTGGTTTTTGTGTGTGAGTGAATGCAAGGCTCATACCATGAGGGAATGAGAGCACATCCAAGGACAAAGTATAGAACAGGTAACTGCTGTGCTCGCTCCCATTGTACAGGTCTGCCAATGCACCTCACTTCTGACCTGCAGTACCACCCCATGCCACTGTTTCAGTCTTGAGCCCCTACAGCCTGTCAATACACCTCAGTCCTGGGTCTAGAGCGCTCCCTGATACTCCAGTCCTGAGCCCCTACTGCAGTGCCGATGCACCTCCGTCCTGAACTGCAGCACTTCCTGCTATTCCAGCACAGGGCCAGTCCTAGGATTACCATATTTCAAGTTCCCAAATAGAGGACACTGCCAGGAGAGGAGCTGGAGAGGAGGTACACCTTGGGGAGTGCTGGAGGGGGGTGTGTACTAGCAGGGGGTATTTGGGGGTGCTCCAGGGGTGTGTGTGTACTGGCAGGGGATACATGAAAGTGCTGGAGGGGTGTGTGTGGACTGGGAGGAGCATTTGGGGGGTGCTGAAGGGGCTGTCTGTGACCTCACACTCGAGGTGGGGGGCAAAGTTGTGCTCCCTGTCACGGTGGTAGAGTGGCTGGCGCAGGCCTGGGACACAGCTCCAGCCCATCAGTTAGCACCTCCCTGTGGACTTCTCCCCCACCCAGAAATGGCCCGGCCAAGAGGTGCTTGGCGGCTCCACTTACCTGGCAGGCTAGGCCTGGCCAGGGTGGGTGGATCTGGCAGCTGTGGATGCAGGGGAGGGACAACTGGGGCGCAGAGGTGGCTCTTTCTGAGCTGCAACATCTGCTCCGCAAAAATCCTGGACACTTCCTCTTATTTGAAAAATCCACCCAGATGGGGGGGTTGGAGGATCAGAAAAGAGGTCATGTCTGGGGAAAACCAGGACTTGTGGTAACCCTGGCCATTCCCCTCCTGTCTTATAATGCTCCTGATGGTTGCTGCGCTTGTTACAGATTCTTGCGTCTGTCTGATGAAAACCTAAGCAATAAGCCTGGCTGAGAAACAAATACCCAGCATTGGGTCTGCAGTGGCTCACTCACATTTGACTTGTTTTTCCAAGTGAGGTGGAGATATTGCCTCACAGATAAAATCAGCCCTGGTCCCCACCTCCTTTTCCCGTAAAGGGCGAACGCTTTTCTCTGTAAACAGAGGCCTTAAGCAGACCACAGCCTCCACACAACCTCAGGCATGCCCAGTGAAAAGAAGAGGGTCTATGTGTTATTCCCAATGGAATTTCTCTACTTCCTGCTGCTTGGAATTCCTAGCCACTGTAGTCTCTGCTACACAAATGTGTGTGTTTAGGAGGGAAAAGAATGCCTCTGGTTGAGATGGTGGTTATGAGATGAAAAGAGATTGATCCCCGCAGTGGTTTCCTCTGTTTCTGTGTGCTTGAAGAGCCCCTTTCTCCTTAAGGCTAGAAAGGGTTAGGATGGAAATAGGATGGAAATTGAAGCCAGTTCCAGTTGAAAATAACTCAGCATATGTCCTCTGTGAATTGTGTTTAACTCACCTGGTAGAACTGCCACCACTTCCAGCCCACAAGGGCAAGCCTGGTTCTCAGGTCAAGGCCAAAGCACACATATAAAACAACCATCTGCTTGAGTCATTGGCAGGATCGTCACCGCTGACAGCCTGAGCCTTTTCCACTTCAGCAGAAGGACAAACTGCTGTCGTAGGCTTGTAGCCTATCACATGAACCAGCCACAAGAGGGCAACAAAGACCCACTCTGTGCTTATGTGGGCTACATATGCACTAGAGCTGGGAGGGAAACAGTTGTCCCATTCCATGAAAGTTTCTTGGTTTAAAAAAAAAAAAAGTTCCCATCCCAAACTCAGATGCAAATTTGAAAACACAAAAATTTACACACACAGATAATCTGAAAAAAAAAACCGGATCAGATCAAAACATTTTATTCAATTTTGACCTGTTAAATTTTTAACTATAAATTGACTAAAATTTCAAAATAAAAAGTCATTTCAAACTATCTTTTTTGTCTTGCGAATGTTAAAATGGACACTGACAATTTCAAACAAAGTTTTCAAAACATTTCTGAATCAGGAGATTTGTTGTAACCAGCTCTTCCCCACAAACAGTTCTGGTTTCAATTAATCCATCAAAAAAGCATTTTACAGAAAATTCCTGACCAGCTGTAATATGCACACAGCTAGGCCAGTCCCAAGGAAGAAAGCTGCCATTACATTCCCTAAATTCCACTAACTCAAAGGCAAAATCTAGTCTAGAGAAACCTAGATTTTCCACCCACGGACAAGAGGCATCAGTCTGTGCCACCTAGCAATGGGGAAAAGAGGACAAAGAGCTTAAAATTGGAGCTGGTGGAAAAGCAGGATATATTAGGACACCAGAGGAGAGGTGAGAATGTGATATGAGTCCTGACTTTCTGAGTAAGTGGGTGAGCGTGCGGGTGATGAAAATATACGTGAAAGTTTGTGAACAATGTAGCCAACATGACTTGTGTCATGTTGACACAACGACATATGGCAATGTTAATCCATTGCGTATGTGGTAGCCTGTGAGTGTGTGGACAAAAATCCCATGTGTCAATATGCATAAATGTGAAACTATTGTATGGCATCATATGATATGACCGGAAGACATACACTCACTTCTACCCTTATGAATTACACAGAGACTATCTGCAGTGTGGCAACTTCTGTTTCCCGAATTCTTGTAGTTATACATTCCTCAGAAGCCCTCTGAACACTGAGAAATTAATGATTGTTTTGCTGGTTTTGCTAGTCCTGTGCCTTCAAAAAACTAAAAGTCAAACTTTTCAAAAAGTCAAGTGGTGAGTGCCCTGATGTTTTGATGTCTATCTATGCCAGTAATTCCACTGCTCTGAGCACTTTTGGCACAACGGAATAACACAAAGCAAAAAAAGAAAGGGTGACCCACTGCTGAGCAGCTGCTGGAAACCCAGAGGGTATTTCAAACCTACCAGTGAACTGTGGTATCCTGTACCCTTTACCAGGCAGTGAACCATGAAGATACTGCCTTGTTCCATTGCCCACCTCATCCTGCCAAGCATCTGACAGCTGGCATTTCGGCCAAGGGTGAACTAGAACACTAGCACTATGCCAGTATTTACAACTATCTTGGGATATGTTGGGATGTTACGGATTACTGTTAGTGCCCTACTTTGCTTTGCCTTGCTGTCCTAGAATACAAAAGGCCTGATTCTGATCTCATTGCCTTTAAATGAGTTTCACTGGTGTGAGATCAGAACCAAGCCTGTAGTAGGGTTTGAGTATCCATTGCCCAATGTGTAGCTAGCTGTTCCTGCGTAAAGGTGGCAAGAAGTGGGCATAAACCTTCCGACCGGTGAACTGCACTCACTCTATACTTCTGAGGTGATCCTCGGCTTGTGAAAACTATGTGTAGCTGTAGCTCCACTGGCTGGCTCTAGACGCTAACGTGCAAGCACCAGAAGCAGCATGGTTACCAAAAAACTACCCTGCAATTTTCACACTGGCTCAAGGAAGTTTGATTTCCATCAAGAGGCCGTGCCTTGCACCCATTGACCTTGATGAGCACAGGATCTGGCCCAAAGAGAATGGGAGAAGCACTCAAAGCCTCCTGGGTGCGCTAAGGCCATTGCTGGCAGACAAGGAAAATAAACAGTCTCAGAAGCTCTGGGGCCACAAATAAGAGATCCAGATTCAGAGGGAAATGAGGATGAGGCAGACCCATTGGAAGAAGGATTGGGGGGGGTGGGGTTAACTCTTGTGCACTCAGATGTGTTGCAGGAGCAGGGTTCTGGGGTTCCTGGAAGATGGTCCGGGGTGCTATGGTTCATTCAGCCTCATATATAGTTTTCTTCCTTCTGATGTTGCCTTCCTGAATCCCTTCCCACAGCTTTAGAATTTACTTCCCAAATGTTCCAATTCCTAGAGAGTTCCCCTCCTTCCTAGAGAGTAACTTCCTCCCTCCCCGTGTAACATGTTTATTTTGGGAGAGGAGTATGTGATGTTGCATTCCATATGTTTATGGAAATATGCTTATGAGTGTAAATGTAATGTAGCTAGAATATGTTTTATGCAAAATGTCTCTTGTAAGGTATCCTTACAAAGCTTATAATCTACTGAGTGTGTTCATATATTTCTATGAATGTATCATTCTTGTATCTGAAGCCAGAAATATGAAGTGTTACTCTGAACTCCTATTGTAACTATGCAAAGTGTGGGCCATTAATGGTGGCTTGGAATCTTGATGGCTCCTGTCAACTAGGACAACTGGTGATAAATGGCTCTATTTACTTGCAAGCCTCCACCGCATACCTGTGAGCCAGTCCTGGAGGAATGGAGGAGGGCTCACGGGACATGTGACCATGTTACCTGGTACTAGAATCCATCTTTAACCTGGTGCTTTTCCATTTAGAAGGAAGGGTGGGAACCCAGAGAGAGATAAAGGATTCCTGCCTTGTGCCAAAGCTATAAAAGGGGGTGGAACAGAACAAAGGGGGCTGCAGTCATGACAAATCCCCTAGCTACCACCTGAGCTGGAACAAGGACTGTACCGGGGAAAGGATTAGGACCAGATTAGAAAGGAGTCTAGTCTACGAAACATTATTGGAACATCTCTGAGGGTGAGATTTTATCTGTAATCAGTTTCTTAATGTATTAGGCTTAGACTTGCATGTTTTGGTTTATTTTGCTTCGTAACTTACTTTGTTCTGCCTGTTATTACTTGGAACCACTTAAATCCTACTTTTTATACTTAATAAAATCACTTTTGCTTATTAATTGACCCAGAGTAAGCAATTAATACCCCGGGGAGCAAATAGCTGTGCATCTCTCTCTGTCAGTGTTATAGAGGGTGGACAATTTATGAGTTTACCCTGTATAAGCTTTATGCAGAGTAAAACGGATTTATTTGGGGTTTGGATCTCATTGGGAGCTGAGTGTATGGGGGTGCTAGAGACAGGAGAACTTGCTAAGCCGTTTTCAGTTAAGTCTGCAGCTTTGGGGTATGTGGTTCAGACCCTGGGTCTGTGCTGGAGCATACTGGTGTGCCTGGCTCGACAAGACGGGTCTGGAGGCCCAAACTGGCAGAGAAAACAGACTCAGAGGTAGTCTCAGCACATCAGGTGACAGTCCCAAGAGGGTCTCTGTGACTGAACCCGTCACACAGTACTCTAATTTGTGAATGAAAATAGGGCAGAAAGAAACCCAAACAATGTCAGAGAGGGGAACAATCCAGCTTCCCTTTGTCTCACCACTGCACCCAGCAAAAAAAAAAAAAAATTAAACATGCTCTGGAGGGCTCACCATCCTCAGAAAGAGGGGAAATACCTGGAGGCTTCCTCAAAGGCAAACACACTTGGGAGAACACATGCCCTACCAAGTGAACTCCATACGTAAAGAAATGAAACATTTGTATGCACTCAATGTGCCCTTTAAAAGTCTTTCCCATATTTGGACAGGTGGTGCTAGGGATTTATTGGCCAAAACTATCCGTCGCATATGTATAGCCCCCACTGAATCCATTTCTTTGCTGTGCATCTGCTTGCCTGGATTTGTTTTTACAATTCTCTCACGCTTGAAACCCAAGTGAAATGAAGAGAACTTAAAATGCTTGCATGCCTGTGTTCCCAAATGCTCAGCACACCAGAGTGACCCTGAACGGCATCCTCCTGGAGCACCAAGAAAGGAAATTAAAGTCACATTAAATGTGGGATTAATGACAAAAGTTAGGCAGATCTGAGTTAATACAAAAAACTCTGTTCTCTCCTTAACCCTTTCAACCCACTTGAATGGGATGTTCTAACCACAGCACATGTTACAACCATAGCACATTGGTCTGTGGTTAGTTTGATTCCAGGATGTGGGACTTATTTTATACGGCCATTTGGGGGTTTTTTAAATGTAATGAAGGAATAGAATCTCTTTCCTTAGAAGTTTTTAAGGTCAGGCTTGACAAAGCCCTGGCTGGGATGATTTAGTTGGGGATTGGTCCTGCTTTGAGCAGGGGGTTGGACTAGATGACCTCCTGAGGTCCCTTCCAACCCTGATATTCTATGATTCTATGAGTCTATGAATAACCGATAGCACAGATCAGATTTTTACCTGCCCTGAACTCTGTATTTCCTTAAGCCAGGGGTAGTCAATAGGTGGACCATGGACTAAATCTTGACCACCAGATGCTTTTGAATGGCCCCCAAAACCTTTTTATTTATTTATTATCTTTATTGGTTTTTTTTTTATTGTTTTCTCTGGTGTCTGGACCTTAACTTGACCAAGAAATCTGGACCTTGACAAAAAATAATTGCCTACTTCTGCCTTAAGCCATCACCTACCTTAATTACCAGTTACCTCTGGCCCGTTACTCCTCTCTTCATCCTATATCTGCATGTGGCTCTCCTACATTTCCTCCTGCATGTCTCAGCTCCAACTCTAAATGAAATGGGAAAAACAGAGCTCCTTATTAAATCCCTGAATCTCACCTTCTCCCTTCCTAGACGCTGTTGATACTTCTACTACCCTGACAGTTACCCAGACTTGCAACCATGGTGTCCTCCAATTTCTCTCATGTCTTTTCCCTCTCACATCCTAGCAGTTGCTAACATCTTCCCTGTTCTTCCTTGATAACTCCTCAAAAATGTGTTCCCTCTTCTCCATCTCTTCTGCTAAAACCTCTGGTCTATGTCCCAGTAATCTTTTGCCTCAACTGCTTTAGCTGACTTCTCTGTGGCCTCCTAAATCACACATCACTCCCATGCAGACTATCCAACACCCAGCAGCCTAAGTCACCTTCCTTGCCACTGCTCCAACCACATCACCCCACCTCCTTAACTCATGGAACATCACATTCAAATTCCATGTCTTCACTTTCAGAATTCTGCACAGTTTTGTTCCTGCTTTATCTCCTCATCTCTCATCTTTCCCTACTTCTCCAGCTCACACTTTATGCGCTGTAGTCTTGATCCATCTTTCCTTCTCCCATATGCAATTCAGAACCCTTTCTCATGATGTCTCCTATACCGAGATTATCCTTCCCCATCCGGTGAATCATGCAGACTATCATTCTTCCTTAAGACTTATTTCATTTGGGTTTCCAGACACCAACCCACATTCTACCATGCCTCCTGCCTAATAGACTTGGTTCCATTTTATTAAAAATATAAGAACGGCCATACTGGGTCAGACCAACGGGCCATCTAGCCCAGTATCCTGTCTTCTGACAGTAGCCAGTGCCAGGTGCCCCAGAGGGAATGAACAGAACAGGGCAATGTCAAGTGATCCATCCCCAGTTATCCAGTCCCAGCTTCTGGCAGTTGGAGACTTAGGGACACTCAGAGCATGGGGTTGCATATATTATTATTAGAATATACTAACTCTCTCTCTCTCACACACACACACACACACAAACACAAACACACATTTTAAAGGAACCCAAAACAATATGGGTCTGTCTGTAACAAAGCATATTTTTAGCTGTTGCCACCCTCCTCCTTCCCATATCCTCTCCTTTTTGCTTGTCATCTCTTGCTCTGCTACATCTAGACTGTCAGCTTCAGAGGGGGCAGGGACCTCTCTTTTTATTAATCTGTAAATCACCAGGCACATCTGTGGAGCTATAGAAATAATAAAGAGGAACATGGTATTGTCCACTGAGTCAACAATTCTGCATAGCGCTGCTGTCAGCTCATGAGCTAATAAGTTAAAGTAAGGCACACACCCATTCCACATTCCACTGGACAGTCCTGACTTTCACATGTCTAGCCCGCATTTGGCAAAGTCAACTTGCAGGCTGCAGTAAATCCTGAACTTAGTTCAGACAGAAAAAAGATTGCACTGTATATGTCACGGCACTGCATCACAAAATGATTTCTTTCACGTCTGGATTAAATCAGCTTGTTGTATTCTATGGGAAACCCAAAGCTCTTATCTACTCCCTTGCTCCTCCTGTTGGTTCCCCTCTGAATTTGCACAGGAAAAGTGCTGGACACTTCACACTGCTCAAATATCAGGATCTTTTGACTTTTAAGCATATGATTAATATCCGTTATTTTCCCACACGGAGAAGACATCCCCATCACCCAGGCAAAGACAACTAAATAAACAGAGATCTTGTCCTTTGAAATAAAGCATTAGAACTTAATCTTCTTTCAAGGAGTGAACAGAAATTGTACAGCTCCAAGCACAATGGGGCCTCAATCCTGAATGAGGATTCCAGACACAACTGTAATACATGTAATTATAAAATAGCAATGGCAAATAGCAAGAGGACTGGTAATGACACATGGGATGGATTTGAACTGGCATCTTAGAGGTGAGAGGCCTGGAAAGTTAATGGAAGATGTGCTCCTAAGTCACTTAGTTGCTTTTGAAAATCCCACCTATGGAGCCTTTAACTTCCAAGTTACCAGTTCAAATCCATCCTCTGGTGGTTAGTTACTGAAATCCACCCCTCACCAATGACTGGTGGCCTATGTAGTCTGAGAAGTGAATGCGTAACACCAGACCAGTTCCTGCTAAGCAGAGGTGTGATTCTGTGCTGCACTTCCAAGAAGCATTTTTGTTTACTCCAAAGAACTATAACATTTCTGTTTACCATCCCTGCTCCCCAGAGCCTTCTTAAAATCATCCGTCATGTTGCTACAAAGTTCTCTGTGCAATATAATAGTGATTGGAATGTAATTGTGTATATTGTGTGGTGGTTTGTAAGCCCTTTGTTTGTTTCCTCCACCTGCTGCCCCTATCCATGGGGTACTCTTCCAACTCCCAGTCTGTCATCCTTTCCTCATTCAAATCCCACCCATGGACTAACTTCTTCCTTGAAGCCCACTGCTGAGTAAAACAAGGCAAATGTTACAGTAAGGGGGAACTCAGGCTTCATCTAAGGGCTTGTTGGCATGGGATGTTACTGCATGGCAAGCCAGGGTGTGACTATACAGTGAACTAGCTTGCTGTGCAGTAATGGCCCGTGTGGACACTGCTACATTGCATCAAAATTCCTAGGGGGCACTTTGACTGATTACACTTTACAAGTAGTAAAGTGCACACCGGGCCCTTTGGTGTGCTGTAGTAGTGTCCACACAGGGTGTTACGGCATGGCAAGCTAGTACACTGTAGATTCACACTCTGACTTGCCACACAGTAACATCCCATGTAGACAAGCCCGAAGATAATTCCTTCCCTTGGCACTCCTGGTTTACAGTGTCTTTCTGTTTTATTCAAGGCAAGGCCTCCAAAGGAAGACTTCTAATAACTGTGTCTGTATCAGGGCTGAGAACACTGTTAGAGTCTAATTAATAATCAATGCTAAGAATATTTCTGTATTTAATGGATACATCCAAAATCTCAGTGGTAGTTAGTGGGTGGGGGGTGGGGAGAGTGTCATAGTTTACAGCCATGTATTTTCAAAGGGGGCTTTATCCAGCCTCTGATTTTGCACACATCGTTTTACATGCACAGTCATTTGCACACAAGTACCACAATATCCGTTATGTCCCAAAATGCAGTTAGTAGATGCAAAGTCCTTGTAACGAAGTAGCTTGCCCAGGGCCAGCCAAGCCTAGTTACTAAGGAGACACACCTGAGCAGGGATCAGCTGATTCCCCTCAAAAGAGCAAAAAGAGGCTGAGAGAGGAATGTTCAGGGCAGGGCCACCCAGATGTGGCAGGGGGAGAGAGGCAGTTTACCCTGGTGCCTCCTTTTGAGAGGCTCTCAGGCTCCCAAAAACCTCTGTGTGGCCCTGGCTCAGGGAGACCAGAGTAGAATACAGAGGCTGCTGGTAGCGAGTTGGCCCCAACAGAGGTGCCTGTAACTGGAAAGTGAGACTACAGGCAGGACAGGCCTGGGATTGACCTGATAAGAGGGTAAATGGATGGGTTTGAGAACTTTATTTTGAATGCTGTTAATTTAATAAACCAGAACCTGAAAGATTTGTGCATTATTGAAGAAGTCCCTTGAAAGGGGAAACTGAGGCAGGGGCTGCTTGCAGGTCTGCCCTGAGGCCACAAGAGGGCATGCGGGAATCAGTCACCCTATGGCACTGGTGTAGCTGGCAGAATCCAAGACCTTCCTTCCAACAAGGAAGGCATTTTGATGGTCCAAAAGGAGAGAAAGTAGAGGATGTGGTCTGTCTTCTGGCCGAGCAGCAGCGGAGGATTCAAGCATTCCTTCTGCAGCTCCTGCAGAGTCATCAGGCAACCCGGGCGGTGCAGCTCACGGCACAGCAGCAAGAGCAGGGAGATCGCTGTTGTCAGCAAGTGAGGAAGTTCCTGCTGTGTTTGAGATGTGGGAAGCCAGGACACAAAGAGCAGAGTGCCCCAGGTGGCAGTGGGAGCACTCGGAGTGTGCTTAAGGAAGAGACACTCCAAGGGTGGTCTAGAAGTGGAAGGGCCCATCCAAATGTTCCGTGTTGAGAGGTGGGGCGCATCAGGAGGGGCTGCCCCTTTAAGAATTGTAAAATGTAAAAGGAAAAGAAGAGGAGCAACAGGCCAAGTTGGGAGCATCCCCCTAAGTGGTACGTCACACATGTCCAACTAGGGCAAGGGTGAAGAAGACACCTCCCCACAAGGTGTTTCAGGTGTGGAGCGGGAGAACATGGGGTAAAAGGGGAAGAGAAAGATGGGGTCTGTGAGACAGGGAAAACCAGGCAGTCCCAGTGAAACAATCTCCAGACCTGTGGATTACCACAGGGAGTACTGTACGGGCTATTAGCAGAACCAGATCAGCTCCAGGGGCCCAAACTGGAAAAGGAGGAAAGACGGGCCCTTTCCCAGTGTAGGGAAGGGTCAGAAGGGATGACCAGTAAACTGCAGCGATGGTGAGGGGAACAGAAATACCTTGGGGGCCACATCTGCCCCTACCTCTATCATACAGGACAGTGCAGGAGGTCAGTAAGGGATTTCCCCCACCCACCAATGTATTCTGGAGGGGATTTTTAATCTTCTTCTTCTGAAGCATCAAGGATGGCCATAGCTGGAGATGGGATGTTGAACGGGGTAGGTCAGGACTCTCCTGTGGGACCAAGTGTACTTGTTATACCAATAAAATAAAAACCAGCAGGATCTTTTTAAAGGGGAAAAGGCAAAATACCACATTTATTGTGAATACAGACAGAATCATAGTAAGCAGTTAGTTATAGCTATAACATTCCATTCAATCTCATATTTATTCACACATTCATTCATACACACACACACACACAGGTTCTATCATAGTTACCAGCCTTAGAGTTGCTCATGCCAAGCCACTGGCCAGGTGGCCTGGACATGAGGAGGGAGCAGGGCCTTGTCAGATGCTCATCTGATGCTCCTGGAAGTTGGTTTGCAGAATCAGACCACAAAGTTCTCACTTTCTAGAGTCCATTTTTATAGGAATTTCTTCCTATGCCAGTCTATGGGAATTGCTTCATCATGCTGTTGCTGAATCAATCAGCAGATAGCACATTCCTGACGGCTCTGTGCTGCTAGATGTTATCTTGTTCTTTGGTTCTCCCATTCTTGAGGCTGTTGGGTGGATTCCAGTCTGCCCTCCGGGGGTCCTCTGGTTATTTCCACTTGACGCCTTCTTCAGCCGATGGACACTGGATTCTTAGGCTGGCACCTCCCTGATCATTCAGTTATTATCCACACCAAGCATCCATCCACATACATCCTCTATCTCTATTTTAATCACAATTATTAACAAAGCAAGATGAATACAACAAAAGGGCGGGGAGTCTCTGGGTGCTGTTTCTGTTGTTACAGAGTATTGCTTTGAGTCTCTCTCTGTGTGAGTAGTTGTTATTACAAAGAATTGCTTTGAGTACAGACTGTCTTAGAATGTACTAACGCAATTAGCAGCTTGCAGGTTTCACACATAGAGGGAGAGAAGCAGTACCAAAAACCAAGAGACCTCTTAATTAGTAATACTCTGGAATTTAAACTATGGGGAATCAAACTCATTTGTGATTTTAATACAGAACTTCTTTAATATGATCCAACATCCTGTCTCTCAGGTGCGTGACTGACTAGTTCTTGCTCATGTGTTTAGAGTCTAAGTGATTGCTCTATGTGCAGTCAGGAAGGAACTTGCCCCCAGGTCAGATTGGCAGTGAGTAACTTTGGGAGGAGGGGTGTTCCCTTCCTCTGCAGTGTGTGGATGAGACCCTAATAGCATCCCAATGCAATAGGGCAAGGGGCTCACTAATATCTGGTAGTGAATTCCAGCTGGCCTGACCAGTTCAGTGTGCCCCAACTCACTAATGTCAGAACCTGTATCTAAACGGTGTCATGTCAGATATCCATAGAAAGCTAATAACGTACTGATCATTAATTTTCTTTCTTGGTGTATGTAGGGGGCACAAATTCAAAATTACAAACATACTGGAAATTATGTTATCAAGGTGTGTCTGCTAGGCAGGGCTAAAGTTACTCCACCCTAGACAAAGGAATGTGGTTCTGATACACTGAAGGTATTTCCAAGGTACATTAAGAGACAATGGGAATACAAATTACACAGAAGGTAAACAGGATCATCAAAACAGCAGGGGGAGGAAATTGCAGGAAACAGATCAATTTGCATGATAGCAAACACCCGTGGGGAAAGAAACCAGCACAGAATTTCCTTCACCAGACTCCATGTCAACTTCCACACATCTTGAAAGAACTTTACTATGGCCAGGGGGGTGGCGGGACCTTCAGAACAATCCATTTCAGAGGTTCACTGGACTGTAAAGAAAGGGACAGAGAACTCCAAGTTATCTTTCATCTAAGAAGACAATGGAATTTAGGACTTCGTGCGCGATCCTGACTGGAGGGTGGGCAGCCCATCTTGCTGGAAGGTAGATTGATATGGAAATGACCTTGAACAAAGGCTGTAGCTTGGTTTATTAAGTTTTAGCCTCTAGAGAGAGATATTTGCTTGTAACCATTTCTAACTATCCTTTATGCTGGAACTCACTCAAAATCCTATCTCCTTTGTTAATAAACTTGTCTTACTTTTAATCTAAACCAGCCCCATGCTGTGTTGGATTTAAAGTGAATGTTAACTCCAGTTAATGTGCCAAGCTGTTGGGTATTGTATCTTTAAAGGAATGAACAAACCTTAATATCTCTCTGAATGGTCCAGGAAAGGGCTGAACATTGCAGAGCACATGGCTTGGGGAAAATTTGGGACAGAGATTTTGGGGTCATCTTGCCAGGTGTAACCAGAGTGTGACTGGGATATAACAAGCAGGCCGCTGGAATCAGAATTCCTGAGTCAGAGCTGCGTAACACAGAGACATTCAGTGAAAGCTTGTGCGCTGACTGCAGAGGTGAAAGTAAGCCGGTCCGGTCTGGCGTACTGGCAAGAGCCAGTACGCCGTGCTTGACTGTGGGACCGGCTTCCCCAAGCTGGTGCTTTAAAGGGTCCCAGGCTCCCTGCAGCGGCCAGAGCACCGGGTCCTTTAAAGCACCACCTGAGCCCCGCTGCCAGACCCCTGGGGTAGCGGCGGCAGGGCTCCGGTGGTGCTTTAAAGGGCCCGGGGCTCCGGCTGCTGCAGAGAGCCTCCGGCCCTTTAAAGTGCCCCCTGAGCCCCGCTGCTGGAGCCCCTGGGGTAGCGGTGGCGCTTTAAAGGGCCTGGGGCTCTGGCCGCTATGGGAAGCCCTGGGCCCTTTAAAGCACCACCCGAGCCGAGCTGACGGAGCCCCAGGGTAGCGGTGGCAGGGCTCTGGCAGCGATTTAAAGGGCCCAGAGCTTCGCTGCGCTAGTGGCAGCTGGAGCCCGGGCCCTTAAAATCGCCCCAGGACTCCCAGCTGCCTCTGCAGCTGGCAGCTCTGGGGGTGATTTAAAGGCCTGGGGGCTCCCAGCTGCAGCCAGAGCCCTGGGGCCTTTAAATCTTGATTTAAAGGGCCCGGGTATTTAAAGGCCCCGCCTCTTCTGGTCAAGGCCACGCCCCCTGCTCAGGACTCTGGAGTACTGGTAAATCCTTTAAATTATTTTCACCCCTGGCTGCCTGGGAGCGTCCTGACAAAGGGTGCTGCAGCAACAGAGCATTTTGAGGAAGTTATGGGTACAGGGCAGGCAGTGACCCAACCCCTCACCTGGATTGCACCCAAGAATGTGAGAGAGGGGTGGGGGCCACTCTCTAGGATTATCTATATCTCATTTAATGAGTTCTCTGCCTTTGCAGGGGCCTCGAGCATTGGTGCACCTTGGTCCTGCCTATGCACAGCTCTGCTGCTGGCACATATTAATCTAGTCTCCTGTGGGCTGTAATACTTCGGTCTCATTTTGGTTGTTGGGTTTCGTGTGCAGCTGCTGGGTGGTGTTGGTGGCCTGTGATGTACAGGGGGGTCAAACTGGGTGATCTGATGGTCCATTCTGGCCTTAAACTATGATTCCATGAAAACAGAGCTGTTGCAGGCTCGGTAAAGGATATTAAGTCAAAGAGAGGATCAGTTCTGGAGATGCATGACCAGGATGTGGAAATGCCTAAGGAGTGGCAAGACAAGGCTGCTGGGTGTGAACAGGACATGACTGTGATGCTTTGGGAGAGGCCATTAACAGGTTGCTTTCCTCAAAGGAGAGGTATTAAAAGGTATTGGCAACTTTGGAAGAAGCCAGGCAGCTGGCCTGATAGGAAGGGACAAGCCAGCCACAGATAAGCAGGGCTTGGAGCGACAAATCAAAATGCTCGTGGGCAAAAGAGATGAGCTTCCTCTCCAAATAGCAGAGATGGACACAGTTCAGGAGAGAGAGCTGTAGTCAGATGAAAGGAGAGCTGGGTAGAACTTGCCCTGTGGTGTGCAAGGATCTAAGTGGGGTAGGAGGATGTAACAAAGTGACTTGTCCCTTCAGGGCTTGAGACCTGGGGCCAGCCAACTCTAGTTACTAAGGAGGCACACCTGGGCAGGGATCAGCTGATTCTCCTGTAAAGAGCAGCAGGATACTGCAAAGTCCTGAGTGGAGCGTAGGGACTGATAGGAGTATATAGGCTCCAGCAGAGAAATCTTGAACTTGGAAGTGAGACTACAGACAAGTGAGACTACAGGCAGGAAAGGACTGGGAGCGGCCTGATAAGAGAGTAAATGGATGGACTCAAGGGAGAACTTGAGAACTTTATTTTGAATTTTAATTTAATAAACCAGAACCCTAGAAGGGGTGTAAATGGGCAAACCGGTTTGTGCATTATTGAGAAGGAGCCCCTTGAACAGGGGAACTGAAGCAGAGGCGGCTTGCAAGGCTACCTGAGGGCACAAGGGGGCATGCTATGACAGTCACCATTCACATGTGAAAAGGATAATACACCCAGAGCAGTACACTCAAAATTAGGGACCATAATTTTGCAAATTTGGCCCATGGTGTCATCAGTGGCCTATATTTTATGCCTACTGCATCGTTGCAACAGAATGTGGCTTTGTTGAGGCCCAGTTCAGCAAGGTACTTAAGCATGTGCCTAACTTTAAACCAGCCTTAACCAGGGGTCTCTAAACTGTGGTGCATGCCCCCTGGGGACGGGGGGGGCAGAGGAAAGTTTGGGGGGTGCACAGCAGGGCCCAAGCCAACCCCCAAGGAAGGGAGCGCCACCAAGCCCCACTCTGGTCTCAAACCAGCTCTGACCCAAGCGGCAGCTCCACTACACCCCCGTTCCGCCTCCAGCCCCAGCCACAGCTCTGCCCTCATTCCCTCTCTGCCCCCAGCCCAGCTCCACTTCTAATCCAAGCTCCTCCCCTCACTCCAGTTCTGCCCTCAGCTCCACCTTCAGCCCAAGCTCTGCTGCTGAACCAATTGTGCCATAATGGAGGGGGACCATGGACAGATAAGGAGGGGAGGCAACAGGAAAAATGTGGGTACCACTGCTTCAAACCCACAGTAATCTCCTGGAAGTCAGCAGGACCACTCACATGGTTAAAGTTAGGCTTGTCTGCAAACCTTATTCCATCAAAGGCTGAGTGTAAGACAACCCTAGAATATATTTTATAGCATTTTAATGAAAAGCATTGTTATGCAAATGAAGTAACATCAGTTGCAGGATGACTGGCCAAGTTATGTCTGATGTCACAATCCCATCCCGTAACCCACAGACATTCTGTACAGTACAGACTGTACCCCAAGCTTTTCAACAACTGTGCACATTTTAAACACCATCCAAAGTTATTTTCCCTGTTTGTCCACAAAAGAGACTCTTTAAAAATTAAACATGTTGAAGGACGTTGGTTTATTTTGTGCATGATTACAATACAGATATGCTTTTGTTGTTAAACTCTTGTGTTGTCATTTGAATGCGTAACATACCACCCAGGACAACAGTGACTATGGCTGTATAAATATTCAGCTCAGGGTTCTAATTATTCCAGTTCTGCTCTTGTGATGTCATCTGACCTTCTTGGGCTGTGTGTGTGTATAGCCTTACAGCTACCAGTTTTATACTTTCTCTACCCATTTAATCAATCTGTCTGTCTATGGTGCCTAGTTTGCTAGCCTTCTATCTAGATAGATATGTAGAGGAGATTTTGGGGTGAGGACCAGATCCCTATCTCATGTAAATTGGCATAACTCCATTGACTTCAGCAGAGCCCTGGCCAGTTTACACCACTTGATGCTCTGGCCCATATATACAATACAAAGTGATTACAGGCTCTTGTTGCTTTAACAGGCTTGGTCCTGTGAAGTGCTGAGTGCTTATAACTCCAAGTGACTTCAGCGGTACTCCGTCATCACCAGGAACTCTTAATAAAAATACAGCTTCATAACACCAAAAAAAGTAAAATTGTCTCCCTCTTTCATTGAGCCTTCCTTGACACAGAAACTATCCTCAGCAACTCACCACACAATGTCACAGATGAAGACAACACCCAATTCTATATTTAGGGCATAGCAGCTTCCTGTCCATATAGACAATTGGTAATTAGCACAAGAACAATTCATTTCTCTATTTCCCAACTTAAGCAAATAGGAAAGCCATTTATCGGTTCAACTTCAACTCACTGCCACCACCCTATATCTGCAGGTTAACTGTTTAATTAATCCAACTCATGCTTCATGCATTTAAATAAAGACAAAATGCTCTAAATCCCATTCAATTGGGCAAATGTGCAATAAAAATACAGTGGAGTGTATGGCAATGGGGGGGCATTCAGATGACTTAAATGCACTAGTACATGATAAGGTGCCGGATGATGGTATCACAGAGAGATGCAAAAATGCACCCTATGGTGCGGGGTTTAAGTGTGACGTCCACAAACTTTAGGCAGAGCAACATGAAACAAGGTACGGTGCTATAGTGTCATATATGGTACATATTAGGCTCTTCACAGTCCTGTAAGAAAACAGGCCCAAAAGACTACATGTTTTAAGGCCCCGATCTTGTCAGCTGATCTGTGCAGGTGCACACCTACACCTGCATGGAGCCTTACTGAGGGATGGTTACACCGTGGCGGGAGCCCTGATGAAGTCAGTGTAGCCCCCTAGCGGTGTGCCTGCATGGATCAACTTGCAGGCTCAACACACAGACAAGAGGCAGTGAGACAGAAGGGACACAAACAATGTGAGTTTTTGTATTATATTATTTAATCCCTGCCCTCGCCCATTCTTTTGTTCCCCCTTTCAAGATATTGTGAATTTGGAGGCAAGAGAGTGAGAGAAGACACCATAAGCGGCGTGTAAACTGCCAGCTCGGGAAGGCTAGCCCCCAGCCCTGCCCCTTCTGCCCAAGGCCCCGCCCCTTCCACTCCCTCTGCCCCCTGATGGAGCCAGGAGCCCCCGCACCGCGGCCACTGGCCCCCTGCCCCAGGCTGCCCCAGTTCCCCCAGCGCCGAGCCACGGCATGGGGGAAGACAAGAGCTGCAGAGAGGGAAGCAGGAGGGAATCTGGGAGCAGAGCCTGGACAGGGCCACGCCTGGCTGTTTGGGGAGGGTCAGCCTCTCCCAGCCTATGATACTTGCCCATGAAAGACACTGCAAGAGAGTTGTACTAGCGGATTGTCTTTGTGAGTTTGACCCAAGAGTTGGCATCCATTCCCTCCCCTCTTCCCCCCCTACACACACATCACCACCATGCCTGGGGAAAGGGGAAGCAGGTGGGGAAGGAGAACTGTTGGGAGTTGGGAAGGGGTTTGTGAAAATAACTCAGATTCTCATGTAACCTTTGAAACACTGTGTTCCCCCATTGAAAACAGAAGGTTGAATATATAGGGAGGAAATGTGGGGACAGTGATAGGAAAAGTAAGGAACCAAAATAAAGGAGAGGGAGAGAGACTGAGAAAGGCCCGAACTGGAAGAAGTGCAGGCGGAGTGTTTGAAGCTGCTGCTTTTGAGGGGGGTTGACTCTGAGGAACTCTGCTTAGCCTCCATATCAGAATCATTTGGAGACCTGTGGAAAAAAAATACTGTCCACTGTTTTCCCACAGGACCATCCTTCTTTGACCATGAAATGGTGATTCAGCTTCCCAGCAAGAATGTAGCTGGGCGATAAGAACTGCCACAGAGATATTAATAGGGTTCTTCATTCTGTCTTTCAGCTCACAACCCCAAATTTCCCTGTCGTGGTCAAGCTGGGACATGCTCATGCTGGAATGGGGAAGGTAAGGAAAAGCCTGACACAACTCACTTATTTTACATCTCTATATATAGACATGTAAACTTACAGAGATATATTGTGTACCCTCACTCTGGCAGGGGTATGTACGCTGCAACCAGCTGGGTAGGAAAGGGGTTAAGTTAAATAGCTTCTGCCATAGCTAGTCTGAGCTGCATTAGCTGCCAGTGTGGGAGGAAAGGGCCTTCAGCTGTGGCTCATTAAGAGGCAGGCATATATAGGGTGTGTGTGCAGGTGGTGTTGGGTTGGAGATTGTTATGGGTGGGGTGTATGTGCTGGTTAGAGAGGAGTCAGCCTTAGTTGGCCTTAAGCTATCAGGCTGGTCATTTTTGTGCTGTCTGAAAGGGGAAATTTTCTTTATTGAGCACCTGCAAAGTGACCCTAGCCTGGGAGCTCACAATCTCCCATTGTCTCCTTGCAGAAGAGGGAGAAGCAGCACTGATCTTCTTGACCCTGTTATTATTATCTGACTCTATCAAATGGAAGCCCTTCAGTTATTTTCTCTCCCCACCAGAAGGAACCAGGACAGTTTGGCTGGCCCTTACAAAGGAGGAAGGCAGACTGCCTGGTTGCCTGCCAAAAGAGGAATCCTGAAAAATTCTTCCCTGCCCAAAAGAACCAGTTTGTTTTTCCCTGGGATCCTTTAGTGAATTAGCAACCTCTGTTCTTTGGGAGGGGAGGGTGGCAGCAACCCTTTTAGTCAAACATGCTCACAATGCATGTTGTATCTTCCATAGTCACCCCTGTTGCATTTACCATTATATCAAGGCATCCTACTTGTGTCCAGAATATAGTTTGTTCTGATTTGGGGGCGTTACCATCTCTCCTGGTTTTCCTTTGGATCCCAATAAAAGCTGAAGAAGAAGAATCACTAGAAATAGCCTAGCTTAAGTTTTTCACTAGAAAAAACAGGCTTCCCCCCCAAAATCACCTTTTTTGCCTAAACAGAAAACTCTGCAAGACCCAGGTTTAGTACAGCTTGTAGGCCTGGGCCCTGGAAACAAAATTATTCTCTAGGTTCCTGTCCTTCATATAGAAACTCCTTATCATTTTCTAGTGGCCCGGGTGCTCCATCTGTGGTTGCAAAAGAGGAAGCTGACTACAGTCCCAAGGCAACTGCTAGAGTGGTCTTGGGCATCAAAGAACAAATATTTAAATAAACAGGAAAACTAAATGAAATGAGTTTGTCTGGATGTTAAACGAATACAGCTGTTAGGCTGTACCATACTGTAATGCAATAACCAGCGTAGTACTAGCTGTAGGTGGAACCACTGAATGTGGACTTGTGAGCTATTTGGCCAGGGAAATCCAATCAGAACAAACCAGAAGACAGGTGTACATGCTACTTTTCACCTAAGCAAAGGTTTCCAGCTCCTTTGGGCAGAGTGGGTATCTCAGGTGAACCACACCCCGAGACTTCCCTCATTGCTGTTCTATCACATCTGTAATGTGGGTCATAAATGTGTTGCACTTATACTGAAAGAAACCCAAGCTGGCAGCTGAGATGGTTGAAGAATCATTTAGAAGCTGCCCTGTGAGTTCATGTGGATGGCATGTCTCAAAGGACCACTGTATTCTCTTCAGGAAGTTGAGTGTCTCTCATCTGTATCAGACCTCAGATCTTTGTTTTCCCCTTATTCTTTACTGAGATTTTTGTGCCATTGCTGGTTAGAAGAGGTTTACCAAATAACATGTCAGAGCAAAAGAATATGCAATAGCACGGGGGGTTACATAAAAATTAGTTACAAATAGAGATAGTCTCAGTAGAGATGGGGTGATATGAAACATCGCAAAGCTATGGGGCTGTTCAGAGCTCAAGATTTAGATTAGCCATTGTGAAGTTAGGGCCCACTTTCAACTGATTTTGAATACCACCCAAGTTCTGGGGTATTTGAACCTTGGGATTTGTTTGGGGCCCTTCTCCAGCTAGAAGCAGCCTGAAGGGAAATTCATATTAATTTAATCAGCCTTATTCAAGTCACAGAATTTCCAGAACAAAAAAAAGGAAGAGAGAAGGTGAAGAGAAAATAGAAACCTAGCATGTTTAAATGGCAAAGGCTTTGACCAAAAAGGTGTCCTCTAAAATTATGGTAATACAGCCCAGGTGAGGCTGCCAGAAAGGAACTACAGAAATGGATATTAACAGAGCTAAGGAGATAGTTGAAGAACATGTTATAATAATCAAACGTTCTTACAAACAACTCAGAAGTGGGACGCTTGCAGGAGAGTCAGTTAATCATTTTGGCTACCACAGTGTAAATTCAAAGAAGCAATCAGAGAGGATAAGGAGATTACAGGGAGCTAAATTATTCCTGCGCATTGGTCTTCCCCAAGAAGACAATACAACAAGATAACTGCCCTGAGGATGCTCTTTAGTAGTGAAATGTAGGCACTGTTGGAGATAGAGCTTTGGTTTTGTTTTGAAAGAGGTTTTTGAACAGCTCAAGAAATTAATGTTCACCTGGTGGCTGGTATTTGTGCAAAAGTGCTGGAGAAACTAAAGGCCAAAGTAATGAAACTACGGGCAAACATACACATTTTCATAGTCCCTAGGAGTCCCATCATGGATAAAACCTTATTGTGCTTGCATCAAAAACACTTACTAAAGTAGAGGGCTTTGCCCACACTTTTAACAGGTGCTAACGGTGATCTTTCTCACTAAGAGAAATAGTTGAGAAAATCATTATGTTTGAAGAGCACTAAAATGTCGTCCGTAATGGAAGGCACTGTGATATAAAGAAATGAGTGACGGGGTTAGTCAGTCCAGGTTTTTTGCTTTTGTTGTTTTTTTGTATTGCAGTAGGGAGTAGGAGCCTTAGTTATGCACCAGAGCCCATTGTGCTAGCTGCTGTACAAACACAGAACAAAAAAACGGTCCCTGCCCCAGAGAGCTCAGCCACGGGTTCACAATGTGGCCTTGAGCAAGTCATTTTGCTTCTCTTCTTCAATTTCTCCGTTTTTTTTAAAAAAAAAAGGAATAACAATGCTTACTGGACATTGATATCATAAGGATTAATTGGTTAGTGTTTGTAAATTGCTCTGAACATATAAAGGGCTGTATAAATTCTAAATATTTATTATCTTATTATAAAACACTGGGATGAACATTATATAATAACCAGCCCTTCACGTTCATATGTCCTTCATTTTCATGAGCCCTAAATTCCCACACAACATTTTTAAGGAAAGGGGGAGGGAGCTATCTCCAAAATTTAAATAAAAAATAACTAAACTAGGACTTATGAGGAATGAGCTCTGTTGGCATCTCTGACACTGAAGGAGCAGCAGTCAGCACTCGTGGTCAAAATGGAAGACTTCATAAGCTCAGTGATAGTGAGGCTCACCAAGAAGTGACAGACTGCGTGTAAGGTCAGAGTGGAGAGGAAGGACTGGAATAAAACATTGTTTGAAATTTCCATTAACAAATCTGAGAAGATACTCCCAAATGACTCAAGCAGAGAAGGGGAGCGTTCTTCACGAAGAGAGATACTGTAGCCCCAATCAAACCCGCCACCTACAATACAGACATGCACGTGCACCCATCACCATCATTGCCTCACATGCCTCTTCCAAAAATGAGGCCACCACCCTTACCTCATGAGCAGCTGCCTGCCCCTCGTGCCCAGCTGGCACACTAAGCTTGCACCAAGTGGTTCTCTGTGCTGCTTGTGGAATTGCTCTGTCCAAAGTGTTAATTAGACAACATCTAAGGTTTTCAGTTGAATTATTGTAGAGGAATAATAATTCACCATTTAGGTGACAAGGGATCAGCAATAACAGAGGACTCTACCAACAGCCATGGATGGACTCTCCCTAACAGGAGGTCTCTTCCCAAGAACAGAACCGAGCCAGTGGACACTCAGTTAAAAATGGAGACATCTGCCAAATCAGGATATGATGCCGTCTGAGCCAATTTCAGCCCCACCCTGATATGGAGAGGGGGGTCACTCTTGAGAAGTGAGGGAAGGTGAGAAGAGGCCTCCCTTCTTTCTTTCTCCAGCTGACTCTGTCCCTGAGCCTTTTGGGAAGGGGAAAGCACTGAGTGTGTGAATATCTCCCAGGTGTGTGGTACCATAACCCTGAAATGTCCCAGGAATAGAGCCCACTACTGCAAATTCACTCAGAAAGCTTCTTCACCTCTCCCTGAGTAGACCATGGGAAGGAGACAAGTGTCAAATCTATCTGTACAGAGGAGAAACAGCACATATTTATGGGACATTCATTCATACATATATATAAAAATAAGAGCAACTCTCTATATAGCTACTCTGATTTTATTTTTAGACCTCTCTAATTAGGCCAGTTTAAGAGCCACTTCAGATCCACACCAGCCTGTAATTATGAAAACATCTTCCCAGCTCAGATGAATTTATTGCATCGCAGAAGAAAGACTTGTTGTTCATAATAATGTGGTCAGAGTTATTTTTCTCTCACTGGAATGGAAGGATTTCTTTTTTTGTTCAAATATAGCACAAACTAAACAGAGCTACTATGTAATGTAAAAAAACCAGGGGGCTTTTATCAGGAAGGTTGACTCGTCACCTTGTCTCTCCTGGAACTGGAAATAGAACGTTCTAAAAATGAGAGCTTTGAAAATCCAGTGTATTAAAGAGGAAGTGAAAAGAGCAAAAGTCGCCTTGGTTTGTCAAGGGACAAATATTTTCCTAAATAGGGGACAAATAATGATTTAACATGTAACAGCACAGTCCAGTCATTGCAGTCTCTCTGACTCCTGAGTCAGGAGATACCACCCACCTTGAAAACAGCAGGAGTATCCCAGTTTTTGAACATGGGTCTGGTACCTTTTGCTGGACACGGAGAGCTGTGTCCAATCCAGCACACACAGCCTGCATTTGGGACTGCTAAAACCTGTGGCTAAGGCTGGCCTTTAATTAGAAGTGCTGTGAGGGAAGCTGTGAAGGGAAAATGCAGAGAAAATGTATTAATTATCATAAATTTTTATTTATTTATTATTAGGTGACCCTGGCAATGTGCAAGACAGTTCCAAATTTAATCTGAGGGTTAAATTCACTGGTGTCTGAGGAGGGGAGAGGATTTGTGGAAAGAGAAGGAGTCTGAGCAAATTTTGTGAGAATAGCCATTCTTGTGAGTCAGTTGTCCCAATATGGCACAAGCTGTTTAAGAACAAGTAAGCTTATGAGATGTTTGCCATTTGAGATGGAAGAAAGATCACAAACTCTGTTGATGCTGTGTGACTTCCATCATTTGGGGTGGAAATCTCATGAGAACAGCTAATAAGATTTTTATCGTATCTGTCTGTCTGTTTATTACAAACCCATTGCTGCACATTTGAGTGCCATCAAACGCAAATCCTACCCAATTCAAACTTGAACCGATACCTTGTATCTGAACCCTAGTCTTAGCCCAGTATGGACACAGATAACTACCTCATCAACCCATCTGTAATAGAAAGTGGGTTTAAAGTGTGGAACAGAGTAAAGTTTGGGTCACATACAGACAGAAAACTAATGCACTCTTCTCTTTATAAAGGACTACTATAATTATGTACCTGGCTGACAGATTCTTTGTTTGTGTGGCCACGTGACAAGTGAAAGAGGAATATGACTGAGTGTCTGCAGTGATCAGATTGGAGATAAGAGGGGATGTGATGACCCTGGGACTCTGGAGTCCGTGAACACTTAGGAAATATAAGCATGGAAATGGGAGTAATGGAACACTACACCTAGAAATCGGAGCTGGGAGGTGGAGAGACCAGAATTTCCTGTCAATGCCCCTCATTGCAAGGACCAGGTGTTCTGACTCTTTGATGCCATAAAGTGGTTGGGTGTCCAAATTGACTGAAATACACAGTGCTGATTTTTTAGGCTCCCAAGATCATTTGAAATCCTGCCTTGCAGGAAGGTTATATTCACATTTCTCTGTTAGTAGAAGGGATGTAGCATCACAGGGTATGTCTACCCTGCCATTAAAAACTCGCAGCTGGCCATGCCTCCTGACTTGGGCTAAGGGGCTGTTTGATTGTGGTGTAGCCATTTGGGCTCAGGCTGGAGCCCAGGGTTTGGGACCCTGCAAGGATACACTACAGTTCAACAGCTCCTTAGCCCAAACCCTGCAAGCTACAGTCAAATGGCCCAGGCCAGTTGTGGGTGTCTAATTGCAGTGTAGATATACTCTTAGCCGAGACGCCTGGGTTCCAGGATGGCACAGGGTCTTTTTCTCCAGTTCACTGTAGAAGTGAATTAACTGAATGAAGGCCACTTTAATTCTGAATGAGAGTATCCACCCAGGGGTTTAATTCAGATTAACTAATCCACTTCAAATGTACTCCTTTAGTAAAATCAGAGTAATTTTACTGAGTGTCCCCATGTAGACAAGCCCTCAGCATCTAGCAGGGAGGAAATACTAGCCTCAGGTCAGGTTGCAGTGGCCAGTAAAGGAGTTTCGTTAATGGCCTACAAAGATGCAATCCCTGACCAAAGGAATTGTGGCTGCTCTGGGTGTATATCCTCAAAGCTCCCTCTGAGCTCCCCAGTTCACTACAGTAATAATAACAGCATCAGTACTGTATACCAGTGTCCGAGAAGGATCTGATTCAGGGAATCTTCAGACTTCAGCAGGGAGCCTTCTCACTCAGAAAAGACATTTTTCAACATCCCTGGCCAGATCTCTTCACAACAGGTCAGCAAAACTCTATAGCAAACAGCAGTGGATGGCTTTAGAATGAATCTATTACTGATCAAACAGCCAGCACAGCTTAGCAAATAGTCTAATATCAGGAGACTGTGTTTGCACTTAGCCCTGGTCTACACTAGGAGTTGAGGTCAAATTTAGCAACGTTAAATCGATTTAACCCTGCACCCGTCCACACGACGAAGCCCTTTTTTTGACTTAAAGGGTTCTTAAAATCAATTTCCTTACTCCACCCCCGACAAGGGGATTAGCATTGAAATCGGCCTTGCTGGGTTGAATTTGGGGTACTGTGGACGCAATTAGACGGTATTGGCCTCTGTGAGCTATCCCAGAGTGCTCCATTGTGACCACTCTGGACAGCACTCTCAACTCAGATGCACTGGCCAGGTAGAAAAGAAAAGGCCCACGAACTTTTGAATTTCAATTTCCTGTTTGGCCAGCGTGGCAAGCTGCAGGTGACCATGCAGAGCTCATCAGCAGAGGTGACCATGATGGAGTCCCAGAATCACAAAAGAGCTCCAGCATGGACCGAACGAGAGGTACGGGATCTGATCGCTGTATGGGGAGAGGAATCCGTGCTATCAGAACTACGTTCCAGTTTTCGAAATGCCAAAACATTTGTCAAAATCTCCCAGGGCATGAAGGACAGAGGCCATAACAGAGACCCAAAGCAGTGCTGCATGAAACTTAAGGAGCTGAAGCAAGCCTACCAGAAAACCAGAGAGGCGAACGGCTGCTCTGGGTCAGAGCCCAAAACATGCCACTTCTATGATGAGCTGCATGCCATTTTAGGGGGTTCAGCCACCACTACCCCAGCCGTGTTGTTTGACTCCTTCAATGGAGATGGAGGCAACACGGAAGCAGGTTTTGGGGACAAGGAAGATGATGGTGATGAGGTTGTAGATAGCTCACAGCAAGCAAGTGGAGAAACCGGTTTTCCCGACAGCCAGGAACTGTTTCTTACCCTGGACCTGGAGCCAGTACCCCCTGAACCCATCCAAGGCTGCCTCCCGGACCCGCCAGGTGGAGAAGGGACCTCTGGTGAGTGTACCTTTTAAAATACTATACATGGTTTAAAAGCAAGCATGTTTAATGATTAATTTGCCCTGGCATTCGCAGCTCTCCTGGATGTACTCCCAAAGCCTTTGCAAAAGGTTTCTGGGGAGGGCAGTCTTATTCCATCCACCATGGTAGGACACTTTACCACTCCAGGCCAGTAACACGTACTCGGGAATCATTGTACAACAAAGCATTGCAGTGTATGTTTGCTGGCATTCAAACAACATCCGTTCTTTATCTCTGTGTTATCCTCAGGAGAGTGATATCATTCATGGTCACCTGGTTGAAATAGGGTGCTTTTATTAAGGGGATATTCAGAGGTGCCCATTCCTGCTGGGCTGTTTGCCTGTGGCTGAACAGAAATGTTCCCCGCTGTTAGCCACGGGGAGGGTGGAGGGGCTAGCCACGCGCTGGGGGGGAGGCAAAATGCGACCTTGGAATGAAAGCACATGTGCTATGTATGTAATGTTAACAGCAAGGTTTACCATGAAAGAGTGTACCCATTGTTCTATAAAATGTGTCTTTTTAAATACCAATGTCCCTTTTTTTTTCTCCACCAGCTGCATGTGTTTCAAGGATCACAGGATCTTCTCCTTTCCAGAGGCTAGCGAAGATTAGAAGGCGAAAAAAATGCATTCGTGATTAAATGTTCTCTGAGCTCATGCTGTCCTCCCACACTGACAGAGCACAGATGAATGCGTGGAGGCAGACAATGTCAGAGTGCAGGAAAGCACAAAATGACCGGGAGGAGAGGTGGCGGGCTGAAGAGAGGGCTGAAGCTGAAAGGTGGCAGCAGTGTGATGAGAGGAGGCAGGAATCAATGCTGAGGCTGCTGGAGGATCAAACTAATATGCTCCAGCGTATGGTTGATCTGCAGAAAAGGCAGCAGGAGCACAGACCGCCACTACAGTCCCTGTGTAACCAACCACCCTCCTCCCCAAGTTCCATAGCCTGCTCACCCAGATGCCCAAGAACGCGGTAGGGGGGCCTCCAGCCACCCAGCCACTCCACCCCAGAGGATTGCCCAAGCAACAGAAGGCTGGCATTCAATAAGTTTTAAAGTTTTAAACTTTTAAAGTGCTGTGTGGCCTTGTCCATCCCTCCTCCACCACCCCTCCTGGTGCTTCTCTCCTCCACCACCCCTCCTGGGCTACCTTGGTAGTTATCCCCTTATTTGTGTGATGAATTAATAAAGAATGCATGAATGTGAAGCAACAATGACTTTATTGCCTCTGTAAGCAGTGATCGAAGGGAGGAGGGGACGGTGGTTAGCTTACAGGGAAGTAGAGTGAACCAAGGGGCGGGGGGTTTCATCAAGGAGAAACAAACAGAACTTTCACACCGTAGCCTGGCCAGTCATGAAACTGGTTTTTAAAGCTTCTCTGATGCGCACCGCGCCCTCCTGTGCTCTTCTAACTGCCCTGGTGTCTGTCTGTGCGTAATCAGCAGCCAGGTGATTTGCCTCAACCTCCCACCCCACCATAAACATCTCCCCCTTACTCTCACAGATATTATGGAGTGCACAGCAAGCAGTAATAACAGTGGGAATATTGGTTTTGCTGAGGTCTAACCGAGTCAGTAAACTGCGCCAGCGCGCTTTTAAACGTCCAAATGCACATTCTACCACCATTCTGCACTTGTTCAGCTTGTAGTTGAACAGCTCCTGACTACTGTCCAGGCTGCCTGTATATGGCTTCATGAGCCATGGCATTAAGGGATAGGCTGGGTCCCCAAGGATAACTATAGGCATTTCAACATCCCCAGCGGTTATTTTCTGGTCTGAGAATAAAGTCCCTTCCTGCAGCTTTTGAAACAGACCAGAGTTCCTGAAGATGCAAGCGTCATGTACCTTTCCCAGCCATCCCACGTTGATGTTGGTGAAACGTCCCTTGTGATCCACCAGTGCTTGCAGCACTATTGAAAAGTATCCCTTGCGGTTTATGTACTTGCCGGCTTGGTGCTCCGGTGCCAAGATAGGGATATGGGTTCCGTCTATGGCCCCACCACAGTTAGGGAATCCCATTGCAGCAAAGCCATCCACTATGACCTGCACATTTCCCAGGGTCACAGCCCTTGATATCAGCAGATCTTTGATTGTGTTGGCTACTTGCATCACAGCAGCCCCCACAGTAGATTTGCCCACTCCAAATTGATTCCCGACTGACCGGTAGCTGTCTGGTGTTGCAAGCTTCCACAGGGCTATTGCCACTCGCTTCTCAACTGTGAGGGCTGCTCTCATCTTGGTATTATTGTGCCTCAGGGCAGGGGAAAGCAAGTCACAAAGTTCCATGAAAGTGCCCTTACGCATGCGAAAGTTTCGCAGCCATTGGGAATCATCCCAGACCTGCAACACTATGCGGTCCCACCAGTCTGGGCTTGTTTCCCGAGCCCAGAATGAAGTTCCACTGCATGAACCTGCCCCATTAGCACTATGATGCCCACATTGCCAGGGTCCGTGCTTTGAGAGAAGTCTGTGTCCATGTCCTCATCACTCTCGTCACCGCACTGGCGTCGCCTACTCGCCCGGTTTCGCTTTGCCAGGTTCTGGTGCTGCATATACTGCTGGATAATGCGTGTGGTGTTTACTGTGCTTCTAATTGCCAAAGTGAGCTGAGCGGGTTCCATGCTTGCCGTGGTATGGCATCTGTACAGAAAAATGGCGCGGAACGATTGTCTGCCGTTGCCCTGACGGAGGGAGGGGTGACTGACGACATGGCTTACAGGGTTGGCTTACAGGGAATTAAAATCAACAAAGGGGGTGGCTTTCCGAGAAACTGAATGGCCCCCTCAAGGATAGAACTCAAAACTGGGTTTAGCAGGCCATTGATTTCACGGAGGGAGGGAGGAGAAAATGAATACAAACAAATCTGGTCTATTTCTTGTTTTGAGCCACTTCATCTATCTTTATACATCTTGCTGGCAGCAGACTGTGCAGTACGACCGCGAGCCATCGTCGTCTCCTGGGTGCTCGGCAGAAGATGGTGCAGTATGACTGCTGGCCATCATCTTCTGCTGGCTGCTGATTAAAAGGCAGTGCACTGCCGGTAGGACTCAATCGCCATGAGACGAAACTTAAAAGGAAAATGACCTGGCTGAGTCACTCCCATGTTTGCCTAGGCGCCCCTGACCTCATCGAGGTCAGTTAAAAGAGCACCCAGGACTACGTCGACGACGGCTACCAGTCATACTGCACTGTCTGCTGCCAAAAGGCAATAAATTGCTATGTGTAGCAATGCAGTACCACGTCTGCCAGCACCCAGGAGACATACGGTGATGGTTAGCTGAGCGGGCTCCATGTTTGCCGTGGTATGGCGTCTGCACAAGTAACTCAAGAAAAAAGGTGCAAAACGATTGTCTGCCCTTGCTTTCATGGAAGGAGGGAGGGAAGGGGGGCCTGACAATGTGTACCCAGAACCACCCGCCACAATGTTTTAACCCCATCAGGCACTGGGATTTCTACCCAGAATTCAAATGGATGGCGGAGACTGTGGGATAGCTACCCACAGTGCAACGCTCCGGAAGTCGATGGTTGCCTCGGTACTGTGGACACACTCTGACGACTACATGCACGTAGAGCATTTGTGTGGGGGGACACACAATCGACAGTATAAAAATGCTTTCTACAAAACCGACTTCTATAACTTTGACCTAATTTCGTAGTGTAGACATACCGTTAGTGTTCGCACACATTTACACAACTAATGGAACACTGGGTTTATCCATACTAGGATGCAGAAGAGAATAAATGGTTCCTATTAATTTTTTCTAGCTTCCTTTGCCTCTTTTTCACACTTTTTTTTTATTTTTTGTTCAACTCATAACATTTTAAAAGCTACAATTACCCACTGGCTAAGTGGAATGTGAAATATTCCTCCTGAGTGTGTTTGGCTCATTAGTGACACATGCCTACACCATCATCCCAGTGTCACAATGCATCCAGGCTGGCTGAACTGGGATCCGAACTTTCTTTCTTTAAAACAATGGATATTTGATTGGGATTTAATAGTGACATATAAAAAAAGTTATAAGGGGAGAGAAAACAAATACAAAATATGTAAAAGAAGGAACTTAATAAAGTACAGGATTGACAAGTAAGATAGGAAAATCAATCTAATTAGACTGTAACTATTTATCTGTTTTCAAGGTAATAATTGTACCTGGACTAAACAAACTTTATCCTGACCATGATACCCTATTGAGATGACTGTGGCTGGATCAGACAATTGACAGAATAAGATTTTTCTTTGTTTGGGGATGATTTTGGTTTTGTGCCTGTTGGGAAAGAAGGCACAGAGCCACTTAATAGGGGGAATTCTGGAAGTTCTCTTAGCTATAGAAGCCCTGAGAATTCCACAGGAAGGTTAATTGAATCCGAGGGCTGGCTCAGGAAGGACAGACATCTGGGGAGATGGTTTCCTATAATGTCTGAAAAGGATCACCATAAGTCACTCTTGTGCTGGGAGGATGGCAAACCTGTCCTTGTGTAGCATTGTTAGAGAATTCTTCTTTGGCTTTTGTTGCTTTAGTTTATTAATTTGGGTTCCTGTTAAAAACCCCATTTATTTTTCTGTTTAACTGAGCTGAATGAATATTCTCTGGTCCTCTGGAAAATTGCCTTCTGGAGTCATGTGCTTCTGTCTTCCACAACTGGGAGATATTCCAGACCCTTTCTGCTGATTCCCAGATTTCTGAGCAAGAGTCCAGGTGGTTGGAAGAAGGGAGAGTCACGTGTCCTGAATCTAGCTGTCAAAGGAAGCAGTGCCCTCTTTTTCACCTCTGTGGCAAACATTCGTTGGCTGTCAATGTAGTCATTTCAGCTTGGACACAGAGAGACCCTGTACCACCAAGCATAGTTTGTGTCAGAGCCCACAAGAGTCCCTGCTCCAAATAGGGCATTATATAATGGCTTTTCTATTGCCTGTTTCCTATTGGTATTTTCCTATTGCCAAAGGGTCCAGGAGAATACTGTATGTTGTAACTTAGTGCATTGTCTGCCCAATGTAGTCGCTCCCAGACGCATCTCATCAGAGTGGGACTAACTCATCTCACTCAATTTGTCCAGGCTCTAGTGTTATCTGTGTAAAAATATTGAACACCAACCAGCTGGCCTCTAGTTTCCCCGAGGAGCTGTGACCATTTCTCAAAACGGAGTTCTACTGCTCTATAATCAGATCATACACCTCTCTAAGCACCTTCATCACAACCTCACCTGTTTTCCAGAGCTGCTGAGAGCGGCTGAGAAATTTGCTGAGCACAGCTCAAATTTAAAGTTGAACTACAAAGCACAAAGCCAGCCTGTCCCTCCTTTATGATGGATAAAGATGGCCATGTGCATTTTTATTTTTAATTCTGCCTGATTCTTGTGTCCTCCCTTCACTCTCTTTCTCTGGAGGACATAAAAAATGATGTCACAAAATTGCTTTTCTCCTACACCCAGCAGAGCAGAAAGAGGATAATCAGCATTCAGCAAGGCAATGGAAGTTAGGAGCTAGCATCCTTGGGACAGTATTTTAAATAATTTATATAGAAACAGTCAAGGGCCAAACCACTTTTGCAATCCACCTTCACCTCAGCTCTTCCGGTACTCAAAAATTCACTAGATCTGTACCTCACCTAGGTAAGAGAGAATTTCTAAGCCAGAATGTGACCACATTTTTGGTTTCTGTTTGGAACTTACAAACTCTAATGTACATGAAAAACACACCCATTGCAGGTTAGTAACACACTGGTCCTTATCCTTTTGCTTACATACTCAGGATGGCTACTGCCATCCCATGATTTTAGGTAGACATTTAGAATAGCTCATTTGTTCTTTACAAAGAGACACCAACCACCAATGCATATGTTTCCTTCAGACTGGTTTACAAAGACCTGTGGCTCTTTCCAGCCCCTTTTCACACATATATGGATATAATTTGTTAGTCTTGAGGGTAGGGACCATCTTTTTGTTCAGTGTTTGTACAGTGCCCCGCAAAATGGGGTCCTGATCCTTGACTGAGGCCTCTGGATGCTGCCGCAATACAAATAATAAATAATAATGCATGATGAAAATCACATATTGCCCCGATCCTATATTATAGACCTGCTTAAATTAACACATCCGTCTCCACACTATCATCTGGAGGCATTGTAGTTGACCGGGCTTCGCTGATGTACCAGAGTAGATTTTTGCCAGTGCAAATTTCTAAAGACTGTGCTTGGTGACATGAAGATAGTAACATTGTCTGGGGTGTGTTGGTTGGTTTGTTTTTTGCAGTATTGGGAGAGGCGATGTAACAATTTTTTTTCTTTACCCTTTTTAGTAGCTCTTGGCAGAGAACTGATCATCCTCTATACTTAGTGATTCCTTTTTCCAGCATTTCTTTTTTGAAAGTTCCAAGGTATTTCCAGTAAATAAATATAACACTGTGAAAAGCTAGTTTCCCAGGAAATTTGCAGCCCTTCGGGTATAGATCTCAACCCCCTGAGCATCATGCCATCCCGTTCCTTCTACACCTCTAGCCAGCCTCCCCCACACGCACTCCCATGACCTCCAGCTTGCACTGCCTGCAGTAAGTGGTCTCCCCTAGGAACATCATCCTCATGAGGCTCGTGTTTTGTACACTTCCAGCCTGGAGTCCTGTGCCAGGCCTTTGCGTGAAACTAGATAAGGGCACTGTGAACTGCTAGGGATCTAGAGACCAGGAGTGGCAAAAGAAAAACCCCAACCCCAAAACCCCTCTCGCTTCTTTATTTTTTGGTATAAATGCCTATTTCCTGGTCACTCCTGATTTTCTGTTCTCATCAGATGTTTAGTGGTAAGTAATAGGGTAAGAGTAATTTACATGCTTGGAATTAAGTTATGCTACAAAAATATAACAAATGCTTTTCTGGAGCATTTCAGCTGTGTAACTCCCATTAAGTCTTATGGGGAAAGCCCCATGGAACTCTTTAATCATAAGTAGATGTTCTTCTTACTGATCCCCCAGGGCTTGTACATCAAGGAGGGAGACATGCCAGTTGGCTAGGTATGTGTAAGGTTTGCCTGGATGAAGCATCCTTCTACCTACTGTCGTCCATGCTTCAACCTTACTCTCTTTATTGTTTAACTGTCATTGTGCTCTACTATTCATCCACTGAGCTGACCCCTCCTCACAGATATTCCTGTTCCTTTTGTGCTCGCCGCTCTTTGGCTGGATTTCGGCAATTGCAGGTAAAAGTTGAGAACCAGTACGACTTCCAGGACATGGCCAGCGTGGTAGCCATGGCAAAAACCTACGCCACCACTGAAGCATTCATCGACTCCAAGTACGACATCCGAATCCAGAAAATCGGCAGCAATTACAAAGCTTACATGTGAGTGTGTGCTCTCATGGCTGGGCTGGGGACGGGGCAGCATGGGGGGAAGGCTGTAATTGGAAAGAGACATTTTTATGAATGTGGTTTTAATTGGTGTCTGCTTTGGTCAGGAAGAGGTGGCTGATTTAAGTTCCTTGAAGAATAGCCCTGGTGTGCTTTCACCTCTTCTCCTCTGCCCACAGATAGCTGCTCCATAACTCACCATCAGCGCCTTATTCCCAGGCTGTAAATCTATCTGTACCTGTCTTCGAGCTCAGCCTTGGACAGGTACCAGGAGATAAGCTTTACTCCCCTATCATTGCAGTAACTTGCTTTCTAAAAGGTCCCATCTCTCCTGACCATATAGACAAATCCTCCATCTCTCAGCACCCTCTAGTGGGAACAGTCACCACAATCTTACAGCTTCAAGTGAAATATTAAAAACAAAGAGGTGGCCTATGTTACCACGTTGCATGCCCCACTTTGGCATGAGTCAGAGCCAATCCATGGAGTTTTACAGTGCAACTGACCCACCGCTACTATCCTTTAGCCCCCTGACCCAGGAAATTACTCATGCTGCTGCAGTGAGGTAACACCATCACAGTAAGAAACTGCCACTGAAATGGCGTGGTGCTAGATTATTAGTATTTTGTCATTTCTTATTAGTTATGAATATTTCTATTGCAGTAATGCCTAGGAGCCGTAGTCATGGACCAGGACCCTGTTGTACTAGGCACTGTATAAACAGAGAACAAAAAGAGAATCTCTGCCCCTGAGAATTTACAATCTAAGTATAAGACAAGAGACAGCAAGTGGGGACAGACAGACTGATGGAGGAGTACACGGATGAAATGAGCAACACTGGTCAGCATGATAGGCAGTGATCTTAGCGCACCAGCTGCCTAGCCAGGGTCAAGTTTTTTGTAGGCATCCTGGCAAAGGAGAGTTTGGAGGAAGGATTTGGAGGTGGATAAGGTATTAGTTTTGCAGGTGTTTACGAGGAGCTCCTCCCATGTGTGTGGGGCAGCATGGGAAAAAGCACAAACGTGCTTGTTTGAACAGTTAGCAAGTGGGCAAAGAAGGCTGGCATCCTGGAGCAATCAGAGGTGGGAGCTGATGTCTCGAGTTACAGGGGTTAATATGGGCATACAGCATAAAGGGTCCGTGAGGACTGCTGGGGCTGCTTAGATCAACACAGAGCATTACATGGGAGTATAGTCTCCCCAGCGGCAACTCCAAGTTCCATTCAATTTTTGGCCTCCTTCCCAGCTAAGACCATGTACGTACCTCACAATTACTAATTTGTTTGTCACAATGACTGTAGGAATAGTGATAAGGGTCAGAAAAGTGGTGACTAGTGAATTCACTATATGCTCCTGGCAAAAATTAAAAAGCACCTATCCCAAGCTCTAGTAGTGTTTGACATCAAGTAAAAATAAAGTCATATAAATAAATAAAACAGTTCATTTCTCCTCACCCCAAACCAACTGAACAAGAAACAGCAAATAATCTAACTAATCCAGAAGTACCAGCCCTTATCAAGCAGCAGAATTCTAGATAAGTAGATGGGTCTGGCAGCATGCGCTTAAGGGCACCAGATAGAATAAACATTGTCATACACTACTTAGCACCAGGATTATTGTTAGTCTAGGATCTGTGTTCCCAAAACCCCAGGCTGGAGCCCTGGTGCTAGCACGGTTACATGAGACAGACAAATGTATGTGCCCACTTACTTTGTAACTAGAACTGCCCAAAATCCCTGACCAGCATCCTAGCACAGAGGCAATTAGTAAATCAGAGAGATCTGGCCACTCTTTTCATGTCTGGAACTTCATGAGACACCCAATTACTTAGTGGGAAGGCAATGAGAGAAAATTAGTTTTAAATCTGACCCAGTCTATAATATTACAATCACCTAATTTTTCTAGCAGTGATGTCCAGGAAAAGCCTGACTCAAATGACTCAGAAAAGAAGTTTAAATGTCCTTTAAAATTCCCTACCTCACTGACCTACCTTATCTAATCAGAGAGCAAAAACAATACCATGTGACAAATGTGAACAGTCACACTAATAGCCCATCCCACACAGGAGCAAATTTGCAAGCAATTGTTTGCTAAATAAAATGGTTTCCCATGAAACATTTGTCGAACAGTTACAAATAGGGAAGAAATCAGTGAAAATCAAAGCCAGTTCATGAAGAGAGAAAAAGGCCAAATTCATTGAATGAATTGTTTGCTACAAAAGTTCCTTTGTCCTATTCATGGAGCCATTACTGGAAACGAGTTTGGGATATCTGTACAGCCATTCTCTGTTACTGACTGTTTCCTATGAAAGGTATCTGGTAATGGAGTTTATCCCAGTGCCAGACTGAAAATAAACTTTCTATGGGATAAACAAGTCCATTGAATGTCATATGAGAGAGGTGAGGCCATCCAGCCACTGACAATCAGGCCCTTGAAAGTGTTTCAAGTTGAGCACTCAAAAATGAAGGCATCCAAAATTACTGGGCTCTCTGGAACATCTTGGCCTTTAAGACTGAGAATATCAGTGTCTGCTGTAACATCAGTCAGCGAGAGGACTCTCTTGGTCTGAGTGCAATGGAATCAGTCCTCATGTTTTCATAACTGCCTCCCACACATGCAAAAATGCAAAAGCTCACTTCCTCCTGACTAAGGACTGTGTACACAGTTCTCTCTGGAATTTCTCGACTCTGCATCCACGATCTGACAGAGGGAGGATACTACAGAGTGACTATCTCATCCCTCCCCACCCCAGATACAAGTATACTTTCTTCCAACCCGTGACTGAGAGACTGAGTTCAGATTCCCATTGACTTTGGTGGAGTTACTGCAGATTTACACTGATGGTGAACACCTGCTTAGCCTATAACTAAAGCCACGCTGAAAACAACAAATAAATAGCCATGTGGCACATGCCTATAATTCCACTGAATGGATTTGGGTGACCTCATAATGCTTGTGAACCAGATAAGACTCAAGTAATAATTGTGAATCAGGGAAACCAACTGAAAGAAGTGACAAAAATTATATCAGCATCCCAACCAATGGACTGGAATGTTTGCTATGTTTTTTAAGGCTTGCAACCTGAGGGTTGTGTTGGACTGCCAGCTGCTTCTGAGTACCCCAGGTTGGTAGCAACAGTTGCCAAGAATACCCCTTGCCCTCTGCACTTAACAAGAGGGTTGTACCTTTTCTTTTAGACCTCACTCCTGATGTTCGTGCTTTTGTCCCCTTGCAGTTGAATGGATGCAGTGCACTCTGTGTGGGACCACAGCTTGTAATCCTCCAGAAACTGAGCTACAGTAGAATGGAATGGCCCAGTTATGAAGAGGTGGTTCACACAGTGAGCATATTACATCAGTGCTTCATGATTTGCACTGTCTAGTAGTTCATTTGCAGGTGAAATTTAAGGTGTTGGGCTTGACCTATAAAGCCCTACATGGTCTGGGTCCCTTTTATTCAAGAGGCCACCTCTATTTGTTTGACCGCCATGGCAATTAGGGTCATTGGAGGCATTCAAGCTAAGAACTTCTGGTATAAACAGTAGAGGTCTGGTGGCAGGGCCTTCTCGATGAGGAGCCCTTGGCCCTCAAATTCACTTTCCACCTTGGTTTGCCAAAGCCTTAATTTGGTGCCGTGCTGCAAGACTCACCTGCTCTCCCATGCTGGGAAGGGAGTGGATTTCATGAAGGTTGTGATGGAGCTTATGTTAATGGTCAGGACAGCTTTTGAGAAAGTCTCTTTTTAAGATGGTTCGGTTGTATTTTATATTTGACTGAAACTTTTGCTATGTTCTACATGAAGCATCTGGACTAGAACATCAGATTGGCTCAAACAAACAAACCAGATAAACCAACCACTGCAGCAAAGCTGCACTCTCTGGAGCTCCCCCACATGGAATTTCCTGGTATTACACCATAGTATAGCTGCTTTTTTGATGGGAAGAAAAGGAGTACTTGTGGCACCTTAGAGACTAACCAATTTATTTGAGCATAAGCTTTCGTGAGCTACAGATCACTTCAGCTCACGAAAGCTTATGCTCAAATAAATTGGTTAGTCTCTAAGGTGCCACAAGTACTCCTTTTCTTTTTGTGAATACAGACTAACACGGCTGTTACTCTGAAACCTATTTTTTGATGGGGTATCTGTTTACATATTCCAAATATTTCTTTTCAATGCTGATATTCCATCATGTTACTAATCTGAATCTGGGAGTTCTCATCACTGATGAGATTTTGGATGTCATCAATCACGCAGGGCAATTTTCTGAACCCACATATTACAAATAAAGAGCCGTTCCTACTGGAAAGCTGGGAAACACAATCCCAGAAAGGAGCGTAACTTAGCGAGACAGAAGGAAAGAGAGGCTGAGAGTTGAATACTGTCCTTAGGTAATGGAAAAGGCTCAGAAACCTCAAAGAGGGAGGATTCTGTTCTGTAAAGAAAAGGTCAGGCAGGTGAATGATTTTGATCATAGGACAGGAGAGTTTGTGTGTGTGATAACCAGTAGTACAGCCTGTGATAATATCTTACAACTAATACAGCACTTTCCTCCCCAGATACTAGTCTAAACCATACTCAGGAATCACTTCACCCCCTTCTGAGATGGATCCCAGGAGCCATTTAACAGTTTGCGGCAGCAGTACATATTAGGTTAGAGCAGAAAGTGAAGAAGGAGGCCATGTCTATTTGAAACATTTCTCAGGAAATTTTAGGTGGGCAAAATATAATGACCCAGCTTTGAATTTAGCCAGGACACCAGGTTTAACACCTCTGCTCTTGTGAAAAGTGCCTTGTGATCTTTAATGACCAAAAATGATCAGGACTTTTCTGCATTTCACTGAAAAGATTATGTCAGCAGCAATCAGCATCTCCCAACACCATGCTGCTACACTGGATCAGGACTGGTTCAGAAAAAAGAGTCCCACCCACTGAATCACCATGCATGCTTTCTTCAGCATAGGAGTGTTTCATGGGTGTATCAAACACACTGATGGGATAATATCTTACAACTAATACAGCACTTTCCTCGTAGTCGAAACCATACTCAGGAATCTTGTGAGATCTGGCAGAATTACAACACAAGGTGCTATCATTGCAGGCTGTGTCAAGTCTGCCTTCTTCCTAAGTGCAAAGAAATGAACTAGCCCAGCACTTGACAGACAAATACAGAGCTCAGAATTTGCCAGCAGCAGCATCTTCTGTTGAAGTTCACAGCCAGTTACAATGAAGGAGATTTGGAGCATTTTACAACCTAAAAAACCTTTGGGAGAAGTTGGCGGTTGGGTCCCAGAGCAGGCAGGTCATTGAGATTAAGAAAGAGGGCACAAACAGACAGACTTTCCAGGCCACCACTACAATAGAAGCCAACCTCAGAGAGTAGTTCATATCTGACTTTTATGTATCTTTTCAGTCACATCTTTGCCTGGAGAATTACATATGCTTAGATTCTACAATGCCGAGCGTAAGGTTAATGATCTCAGAGGCGTTTTACAGTCATCTCGGCTTTCCAGGATCTGATGTGTAAAAGGAGAAAAGTGTTCACAAGGCCACTACACATCACCCACCCAGCTGCAGAGAAAAGATGCCTCAAGGTTCTTAGTTCCTTGCTCCTAGTTTGAGTCTTTCATTTACTGGATGATCAGAATTTGTTGGGAGCACTGTGGACTGTAGGATTGGAAAGGACACCCAGCTGAATCACCCATATTCCCCACACACACTGAGTCAGGTGTGAAAACTACCTCTTTGGAGGAGTTGGTTTGTCATCCTGTGATTGGTTTGTTTTCCCAGGAGGACATCTATCTCTGGAAACTGGAAGGCAAACACAGGTTCTGCCATGCTGGAGCAGATCGCAATGACAGAGAGGTAAGGAAGAGAAGGGGCTTTCAAAAAAAAAAAAAAAAAGAGCAAAGCTGATACTGAAGCTACATCACTACTTAAGCACATGCTTAAAGCTAAGTGTGCTGTGCTTTGCTGAATAGGGATGAATGTAAACACATGCTTAAATACTTTGTTGAATAGGGGCAAAAGTGAGGGGTTGAAAGTGCTGGCTAAATCCAGGTATCCTGGTGACAAATCGGCTGCAAATTTAACTCCCCTACAAACACATGCATAAGGATATACACGTCTGCCACTGTGCTTAATTCTAACCTGCAGCACCTCTGCTATTTCTGTCCCGGCTGTTCCGGTGCATCTGGGTGCTCACCAGGAGCAGCCTCTGCTATTCCACCTCTGGGCATCTGAAAATTCTGTCTCGCAGGAGAAAGGGTGCTTGATGTGGAAGAATATCCATTAGGAAACCTGGTGAGACTGCCAGCCCCATTTCATTTGTGTCTGAGCTTGGATTTTGAACCCAGACACCCTCAAGCCTCCCTCCAGAATATACATGGCTCCCAAGAAACTGCCCTGTGGTACATGACCAGCATCCAGTAGCAGCTGCACATGAGTGGGCCTTGCAGCGCTTAGTGCATTAGCATGGGAATCCTGCTTAATTCACAGGGTTAATCCTGAGTGTAAACAGTGCATTCTTGCTGCCCTCCTCCTACACACAAACCCAGGGTGGGAAAGGGCCTGCTTACTGGAGTGCATTTATTGTGACTTTACAAGTTTCACAACTTTACAGATGATGAGGGGTGAAATAGCCTCCTATTCCAGAGAAGAGCAACAAAAATGATTAAAGGTCTAGAAAACTTGACCTAGGAGGGAAGACTGAAAAAATTGGGTTTGTTTACTCTGGAAAAGAAAAGGTCCAAAATATTGGACATGATAACAATTTTCAAGTACGTAAAAGGTTCTTCTTCTTAACCTCTGAGGATAGGTAAAGAAGCAATGGGCTTAAAATGCAGCAAGGGAGGTTTAAGTTGGACATCAGGAAAAAATTCCTAACTGTCAGTGTGGTTAAGCACTGGAATAAATTGCCTAGGGAGGTTGTGGAATCTCCATCATTGGAGATTTTTAAGATCAGGTTAGACAAACACCTGTTGTCAGGGATGGTCTAGATCGGGGTGGCCAACCTGAGCCTGAGAAGGAGCCAGAAGGAGCCAATGTACATTGCCAAAGAACCACAGTAATATGTCAGCCTCTCCACACACACACACCCCCGCTCCCAGCACCTCCCGATCAGCTGTTTCGTGGTGTGCAGGAAGCTCTGGGGGGAGTGGGAAGAGTGAGGGCACAGCAGGTTGAGGGGAGGGGTGGGAAGGGGTGGAGTGGAGGCAGGGCCTGTGGCAGGGCCAGGGGTTGAGCAGTGAGCACCCCCCGCAGCACACTGGAAAGTTGGCACCTGTAGCTCCATCCCCGGAGTTGGTGCCTATACAAGGAGCCGCATATTAACTTCTGAAGAGCCGCATGTGGCTTCGGAGCCATAGGTTAACCACCCCGGTCTAGATAATACTTAGTCCTGCCATGAGGGCAGGGAACTGGACTAGATGACCTCTCGAGGTCCCTTCCAGTCCTATGATTCTATGATTACCTCCTCTGAGGGTGTGTGGCTGCACTTGGTCTCCTCATTGAGGCAGGGAGTGACAAGGAAGGATTTATTAGTTGTATACACCATTTTCTTGTCCCATCCATATATGGCCTTGTATTCTTGCAGGTTCATCATTAGATCATGAAGATCAAGCTATAGGTGCTCTGGCTGCCTTCAAGATCATAGGCTCTTTTCTCCTTCTCCATTAGGTCTGCATAGGTAGCTTTGAGATCCTCGGTTTTCTCCTGTTTCAATTTCCAGCCAGTGTGAGAGTCCTGCTCGCAGATCTTCTGCTTTGAGATTTTTTTGTATTGAAATGGTCAGGACCACAGCACAGCTGCACAGAAGGAAAACCAGCAAAACTCATTCCCTCTCCCTGTTCCAACGTAGGGACAGCTGAGGGAGCATGGTCGCCATCATAATGCATCTCTTGTCATTCCCTCTCCTCTTCCAGTGCAGAGACAGCTGAGGGGGCACCCCATCGTACATCGCCTCCTGTTTCTGCCAGCTCATGTTCCTGTGGAAGGACAGCTGGAAGCAGGGGCTTCCATTATATAACACTTCCTGCTCTCACTCTGACACAGCAGCATATATTCAACAGGAGGGAAAGCAGTAATATTAAATGGATATACGGGTGATTGGGAACAGCTTGCAGGATGGTGATGTAGAGGAAACAAATGAAAAAGCCTATGCAGTTTGGGGCCGTATATTCAGAGACATCATGTCACAGAACAGAGAGGTAATAGCCACTCACTACAGAGCTCCACTCTGGCTCTCCACACCTAGAACATGCTGGCATCTCAGCGTCAGAAAGTTTTCCACAGGGGGGAATTCAGGGAAGAGCAATAAAAATTTCAGGGACTTTCTTCTGAGGAAAGATAAAATGAACTAAACATTTACAGCTTGACTAAGTGACACGTAAGTGGGGAGATTTGAGGTATGTAAATACCAGTGAGAGATAGAAATGATTTCATGTGGTTCAAGGGGATATACGTAGGAGTAGGGAGTTGATATGCAATGAAAGAAAATGTGGGCGTTCATCATGCAAGATCTCCTATTTCTTCCATCACCTGTAGAATAGAGGGAGGGGATGTCTCATCATGATAACTCTGAGTTGCTGTGAAGAGCATTCTGTGCACTTCCAGAGGCAGAGGGTCATCATCATCATCATCATCATCTTCCTATTACGCCTCTGGCGTTTAGGGCAGTGACGAAGCTCCTCCACTCCTGTCTGTTTCTGGTGAGTCTTTCAATGGTTCCCCAGCTGCGCCCCAGGTTTTTCAGCTCGGCTTCCACAGCCCTCGTTTTCGTTTGCCTTCAGATGTCCATCTTCTTGCTACTCTGGTGATGGAATCAGTTTCCATCCAAAGCACACGGCCGATCCATCTCCAACACCTCCTGGCAATGATGGTGCTCATATCCTCTTGGCTGCACTGTGTCAATAGATCTTGGTTTGAGATTGTTCTGGGCCAAAAGATATGGAGGATTTTTCTGAGGCAGGTTGTATGGAATGAAGACAGTTTGGACATGTCGTACGTTGTCATTCCCCCGCATTCTGCACTATAAAGTAGTGTTGAAAGTATGCAGCTCTGATAAATCTTGAGTTTGGTTTTGGTGTAGTATTTTGATGATTTCCAGACTGCATTTAAGCTCCTGAAGATGTTCCTGGCTTTATTGATTTTGTTCCGGATGTCCTGACTTGTTCCCACCGTCCTGGCTGATGGTGCTGCCCAAGTATGTGAATGTTTCTACTTTGGTGAGAACGTGATCCTCCATCCGTACTGGTGATCGTGAGGCAATATTAAAGGTTATGATATCTGTCTTATTGCGGTTGAATAAGGCAGAGGGTGGGGTGTCTATATTTGGTGGGAGGCTAAGAAAGTTGGCACCCTACTAGCATTATTTTAATCCTTGAGCAGCCAGATAATTCCCAGCAACATGTCTGTGTGGATTCTGCAGGTACAGACTCTGGGCGGACTCCTGCGCCGAGATGTTTGGAGGCCTCGATATTTGTGCCGTCAAAGCTGTCCACAGCAAAGATGGGAAGGACTATATCATTGAGGTGAGAGCTTGAGTGCCTGGAGGTCACACCTCCTGCATCCGAGTACGTCCACAAACACAAACCCTCCCACGCGTGCTGACATGCTCAGACAGTCAGACATACTCTAAGTACATGCTCTGCCCCTTGACCCAGTCATTTTCTCCTCACAGGGACCAGCATCATTTCAACTAATGTGCCCAAGCAACGACTCTCTGTGAGTCGCAACCAAATTGCCAGATACCTGTGAATGGGCTCCTGGGTCAATGTTAAGATTAGGAGTCAGGCTCAGGAGTCAGTCACAAGCAGGGTGCATGTCACATAGGAGCCGATGATGAATCGGATGGACCTAGAGCTGTAGGGAAGAGGACTATAAGTAGCGTGAATGAGCCTCATTGTCTTAATCAGACCCTGGATGTGCTCCTTAAAATCGTTTGCCCAGGCCTGCGTTTATTGAGCTAGCAGATAAGCAAGACAAGCCCGCAAGAGAGTTTGTGGGTTCCAGTCACACTGGCTGTGGTTGAGAAGGCAAGCGTTCAAAGTGATACCTCTCATGCCAGGGAGTTGAACAGGGGACTGGGACGGGTAACATGATCTGGGTCATTGGAACAGGACGGGTCATGAAAAGCTGGCAGGAAAATCAAATTGGAAACTCAAGAGCCACTCCGGGCGTGACCAAATCTGGCAACTGATCTAGTGTCCTCTGCTCCATGTGATGTTATTGGAAGTGAGGCTCAGCATCTGACCTGCTGTGAACTCCACCAACACAGCCCAGGCAGAGGAAGATGAGCAAAGCTGGCCTGCAGTTTCGTTCAAGGGTGCTGACACATTAGAAAGCTATGTGTGGGAGAGCACTCCCACCCACTGAGGCTTAGGAAGCTGATGAGAACCACATGAGCCTTACAGCGACTGCACATTCCAGTCTTGTGCATCTCCTCCTCAGGGACCAGGGACCTGTCAGAGGTCGTGTTATACAAGTGCTCTGCCAGCAATGAAAACATTAGCCTGCTTCTTCCAAATGGCAAGAGGGGTGCTGCTGTCATTCTGACTCCTCTGTGTAAGTTGTCAGGAGCTTTTAGTGGAGCTGCTCCTCTTCAAACCCTACCCCAGAATAGAGTCTTTTAAACTCAACATACTTCAGCCTGTGTGTGTGTGTACACACCTGCCCGTGTCTGGGGGAAGGTAAGAAGGTACACACACCTGCCTCTCTGAATGCATGGGTGCCTGCATGTACACACACATCTTCCTGTGTGGTTTTGTATGTGGGGTGGGGAGTTTGACCCATCTGCCTTTGCACGGGTATGTGTGTACATGTCTGCCTCAGTGAGTATGTGTGTGGAGGAGGACTGCATACCTGCTTCTGTGTATGACTTTGGGATGGGGGTGGGGTTGCATACCTGCTTCCATGTTTGTGTCAGAGTCGAGGGCACGCCCATAGACTTACACCCATTACCACATTGCACACACAGACAGAAACGCACACCTGAACACAAATCACCCTGTGATTCTACACTGAACAAAACACACAGGGTGAGGTCAGCTGATACAAATCAGGGGAGCCACGCTGATTTCAACTGAACTAAGCCAAATTACAGCACCTGAGAATCTGGCCCAGAGCATCTGCTATACCAGGGGTTCAGCAGGAGTTCAGATACCAGTCTGATGGGCACTGTATGGCAACATCACTGGAATAGAATAGAATAGAATAGAATAGAATAAAGCAAAGCTGGCACGTTTTCTACTTTATGCCAGTTCTGAGAGAGAAACTGAGAAGTACTGTAATTACTTTCCCCAGTCCAGTTCCTTGAGCGGGCTTCTTTTTTTGGCCAGAAGCTGGTGGATTGGTTGTTTTGTTGCGGGGGGGAGCCAAACAGCTGCATTTCACTTTGTGAGAAGGAAAATTTGCTGTGAAATTTTGCAAGAAATGACTCCAAAATTTGCTGAATGAATAAATAAATGGTAAAGTTTGCACAATGGCATGGAAGCAAGGAATGAATGTTCACAATGTGAAAACTGTTCCGAGAAACACTCACAAAATTAAAGCCAGCCAGATCTATGTCTTGTGAGATTTATGAGCATTGCTTATGGCAAACAGGGGCTCAGATTAGGAGCGAGGAGGTTGAGCGCAGGAAAGGAGGATTATGCCACCCGCAAATCTGACGTAATTCATATAAATTTATCGTCAACCTGATTTCCATACTTTTACTGTATTATTAGTTGAGCTCTCCATCTTTATTTGCCACATGGCATTGGGGTAGTTTCGCAGTACTTTAAGGGCTACGTTCAGAGGTAGAGTCACTTCCCTTGATTTCAGCGCTCTTCACTCACGTAGAGCAGCGCTGACTTTGATTCAGCATACTGGTATTTCTTTCTCTGCACTAAAGGGCTTTGTCACCCAGTCTGGCATTTTCAGAATGACTCAGCACCCCCAACTGAGACTAAGTTTTCAGAAGAGTTTCATTCCTCTTTAGGCACACGGATGAGTGGCCACATTTTCAAAGTTGCTCCGTGCACTGGGTGCATGCTGGGGGTCGTGCACTTGAAAATCTGGCCCGTTTTTGTGATCTAAAATAAGGCCACAATGATGAGTCATTTTACAGATGGCGGGGGTGAGTAAAATGATCCACAAAACTAAAGACCAATCAAAATTGGATTGACTTCATGTTTTTTATTCTTTTCTCATGGCTCTTGAGGCCAGCCGTGCCACATCTATTGCTATTGTAGAGCTCTGTGGATCTAGCCACATGCACTACGAGGACTCTACTGCTCTGCGTGATGGCCTGTCCAGCCTTTCACCATTGTCGTATCAACCCCTTTGATCTGTCGGATCATCTGTTTCCTTCCTTCCCTCCAATCATCCAACGCCTCGACACTCGCACACGAGAACATGGAATAACAAACCCAGCCTCCAGCTCTTGGCGTCAGATAGAAGGCGGGGAAGGGGTTTTCCTGGATCTCTTCTCTGCCTTGCCGCCTTCCGTTCCCTCTGAGATATCTTATCGAGCAACAGCAGCTGTGTCAAGAGACAGCCAATGACCTTGGGCAACTACAAAGGCAGGGTTTGTGTGTGCTGACATCTTCCCCTCTCCCTCAGCTGTTCTTTGGTCTCATTCTCAGGAAGAGATAAGAGGAATATGTTTGTATTTCATATAGTCCATCTGGGTGGTTTATCTCCGCATTATGGGGCCAGACTCTGATCTTGGCACCTGTATAACTCTGGAGTAGCTGCACTGACACAAATGAGAGCATCATTTGGCCCAGAAAACCTGTGTCCTTTCTTATCAGCTTCGTTTTCTCCATGCCTTAGTCAGTGATAGCCCCGGGTTTGGGCTCCTTCAACCAATACCACAGAAGTGAGCTGGGTCAGAAACCACAAAATAAGACATAGAGACAACCTAATGCCTGATGTTGCTCTTTGACTTTGATGGGGCTGAAACAGGATTAATTTCGCCCTAGATGTCTCCGTTTCTAAATTATACCCTGTCCTTTCGCTTCAGCCAGCATATCACATGCTGCTGCAGTAATGACGGGAAATAATTTCCAAGCTGAAGAAATGAGAGGTTTTTTTTAATACAGACCTATCACTACACAGTTATTTACACCAAGAGTTAGTGAGTGAGCAGATTACTTCACTGGATAATGGCTTGTTAAAGGGAACAATGGCACCATCTAGTGGTCAAAAACCATCCCTTTCACAGTAAATTAACAAGGTCAATGAAGTTGACATGGCTTTTCTACGTACGAGCTGGTGTCAGAATTGCCAGATGAAATGGGGATGCCTCGCGGAGCTACGTGCTAGCGAGACCCCCTAATAGAAGTCCGGTTAGATTTCAAGTCCAATGGTTTATAGTTCTCCCAGCCACACCTTTGTGGCAGCCAAACCTAGCTATCTCTGGACCCCAAGAAGCCTGTTCTACAAAGAAGCAGAGGAGATGACAGCAGAGTTGAACACCATTTAATGTATTTATCTGACCCCCTTCCATTTAACCTGCTCCATGCATACCCTAGACTGGAACGGGCAAACTTTTTGGCCTGAGGGCCACATCGGGTTTCAGAAATTGTATGGAGGGCTGGTTAGGGGAGGCTGTGCTTCCCCAAATAGCCAGGCGTGGCCCAGTCCACCCCCCATCTGACCCCCCCCCCCGCTTCTAGCCCCCTGACTGCCCCCCGGGACTCCTGCCCCCATTCAACCCTCCTGTTCCCCTCCCTCTGACCGCCCCAACCCCTATCCACACCCCCGCCCCCTGACCACTCCCCCCAACTCCCCTGCCCTCTATCCAACACCCCGGCCCCCTTACCGCACTGCCTGGAGTACCGGTGGCTGGTGGTGCTACAGCCACCCCGCCCAGAGCACCAGGACAGGCAGCCGTACCGCCTAGCTGGAGCCAGCCACGCCACCGCGCAGCACAGAGCACCGGGTCAGGGCAGGCTCGGCAGCTGCGCTGCCCCAGGAGCTCGCAGCCCCGCTGCCCAGAGCGTTGCGCCCTGAGGCTGCGGGGGAGGAAGAACAGCAGCAGAGGGGCTGGGGGTGAGCCTCCCAAGCTAGGAGCTCAGGGGCTGGGCAGGAGGGTCCCGTGGGCCGGATATGGCCTGCAGGCCATAGTTTGTCCTAGACCATAAATCAAGAAAGCAATGGATTTTGGTACCAGTCCTCTTCTCATCAGATTTTCAAAATTAAAGCTGTCCACAGGCATAGCTTCGGGATTTTATATAAGTTCATATGTAACGAAACTAAAGTGAAGACCAAATTAAGGAGAGTTGAACAGTTACTCCATTAATAAGTCACCTCTATGTCAGATGGTCAGGTTGGAACTATCTGTTGATGAACTGACGACACAAACAGACTTCCTTAAACCTACCTATAGAAATGTGTGCAGAACATTCTGCTTAATAGTAATAATAATAATAATAATAATAATATCTAGGTCTTACAGAGTGTTTTTCATCAGTAGATCTCAAAGCATGTTACAAAGGAGGTCAGTGTCATTAGCCCCATTTTACAGCTAGGGAACCTGAGACACAGAGGAGGAAGTGACTTACCCAAGATCACCCAGCCAGCCAGTGGCAGAGCTGAGAATAGAGTCCCAGTCCAGACTGTATGCTTGGAACTCTAGTGGGGCAGACTTGAGGTTGCAGTTGTTATCTGAGTGTGTCAGTGCCTTATCTAACAAATGCAAACTTTAATGCTGCATTTCCTGGATTTCTAAAGTTTAATTGTCTTAAAAGGCACTAACATTCTGGTAGGTTAATAAGCACCCCCAACTGAACCTTAGCTTCACCATAATGAGGTGCTTTGTATGGGGCTTGGTTAATGTTTGTAAAGCTGTTGGGATACGACAAACAACTTTGATGATTATGGTGGTGTTTCAGGGGTGGCATACAGTGTGGGTCTCGCCCTTTTTAAGACTGTGGACCCCTTCAAACCTTTCCTTCCTCACCTTCCCTGTGGTAATTGTAGTGTGTGTTTACATGGCAAAGTAATGTCAGCACTGCATAAAGGAGACCAGCTGAGAGGAAGTTTACTTTCATGGCATGGGTGCTGCTGTTTTGAGACATCCTGTCTATTTTGTGCCTGTGTTGTTTATTTCCTTATTTCCTGTAGAGCGTTGCATTGATTAATACCAGCTCTTCCCTGGTTGCCTCTAGTCCCCCTTGCACTAATCTGCACGGGTCTCTTTGCGGTTTGTTTCCTTTCTCCTTTATACCTGGAACCCTTCGGAGCATCATCCACAAATATCACCACAGTTGAACTCCAGAGAAACACCCATTAATGAAAGACATTCAATCAGCCTTTTTGGGTGTAGGAAGAAACTAGTTTGATTAAAAAAAAGTCTCTAGAAACCCGTATCAAGCCTAGGCCTGGGCTCCAACTGGCAGGAGGCATCGTTTCTCAAAAACTGAGATATGCACCAGCCATTGTGATAGGCAGCTCCCTCCACTTCAGGATGTGGGCAAATGATGGGAATAGGTGCCTGGGGAGGTAGTAACACAACGGAGCTTGGCATCCAATTGAGTGTCTAGACCTGCCTCTGTCACTAGGAAGCCCCCTTAATAGCTGCCCTTTCTCTCTCTGTGCAGGTGATGGATAGCTCGATGCCCCTGATAGGGGAGCACGTAGAGGAGGACACACAGCTCGTAGCTGATCTGGTTGTCTCCAAAATGACTCAGCTTCTTGTGACGGTGGGATCTACCCCCTCACCTCCAAGGTCTTGGGTAAGTGTGGATGGAGCCATTCAGAAAAGCAGGTGCTTTCTCAAACCCCAGTGAGTGTTCAGCCAATCATGTACCTCAGTGGATTGAATGTTCTGGTGCTGTTGGACAGAGATGTCACCCCATACAAAGTATTGGATGATTCTGCTGTTACTGTTGCACGGGTAGCTCTTCCATAAACCCTTCATGGGTTGTCCCTGAGCAATGTCTCTCTTCATATTACCATGGCATCACATTCTCATTCAGCTTATCCACCACACACATATACCCTGGGCTTTTTTGGCTGGGTACAGACTGTGACCAAGACTGCAAATTTTAAAGAGAAGCATCATCAGAGACAAACACTGTAGAAGTTTGGCGAGAGGTGGACTCACAGAGTGGGCAAGGAATGGCAGCAGAAAGGGCAAGCGTAGGAGCATCTCCTGCTCACAAATGTCCAAGCAGTATGGGGCAGCTGTTGCTATGGCGACTCAGATTGGGTGGCATGATGGCAGGCAATAATATGTTGAGCTAGGCACCCTTGTAGGTGACAGCAGTGAGCTGATGTACTGTGGACTGGGGAAGAGGGGGTTAGAATCAGTTTAAAGACACGGCATCCAATAACTTCAGTAAAGAGCAGTCAGACCAACCTATGCCAGGGAGAGTCTGGAGGGATCATAACCCTGTCCCTCCCAGGGGGAATTAAGTCTGAGAGCTTCTGCAGGGTTTATAAAGAAAACTTATCCCCCATCTCTGCCCACAAAGAATGGGCAGATTCTTAGCTGGACCCCAGCAATACATGACTCGGTAGCCTATAAAGCCAAACAATGTGGCTTGTTCACTGCTGATGGAGCCCCTGCTACTCTTAGGGTCTCTGCTCCCATGAGTGAATATTAACATGAGTTCTGTGTGCATGTTGAGGAGACTCTGGAACTCTTTATAGTTTGGCTGCAACTCTCCATCCCCGCTTGACAGGATAGCAATCCCCACGATTGAGTTTATTCCAGCCTTTGCCTCTCTGGTGAAATCTGGTGCATCCCAAAGGGAGCCAGTGAGGCTTTCTGCCACTGTTAGGCCCTTCTCTAATGGCATCCCTGCTTCTTCAGAGAGACCCTGTGTCTCAGCCACCAGTCCCTGAAAAGAAGACCTGGCTGATGTTGCCGTTCATCAGAGCCCATCATTTCTGCTTTTAAACTGAACAGTAGGCCTCATGTTTAGTGCGCCCGCCTCACCGCGCACTCACCCCAGGCTGAGTACTGAATCCACCTTATTTTAGAGCAACATTTGCCAATGGCAGTTTTGAATGACTGAACCGCACCATGGCATGACATACCAGGGTTTAAATAAAAACATCTGTGAATATGAGTACTGTTTTTAAGCCTATAGCAGGAACCCCGGGAGGAGGGATTAGAGAAGAGTCAAGGCAGTAAAGTATTAAGTAAGACTTTCGTTTTAATAATACTTCTTCCCCTTTTCCCCTGAAGCTGTCAGTTGGTTCTTTATATAGGGAGGAACCCCTGTTGGATAGTCGTTAGATGGAATTAAAGATACATTATTAACTGTCTTTTTGGGGAAAGAGAAAAAGTTAGTTAAGATGGTCTGGAGCTGTTGCTGCTAAAGTCCAGTCCTTCTTTGTTTAAGACAAAACAAGACAATCACACAACAGAGGAGAGAAAAGAACAGTAAAGATAGAAAATGCAGCTTCTGTGTCTGGTGCTGCCTTTCCCTTGCACCCTTGCTGCTGGGAAAACACAGGCACAGCACATGGTCTGATCAGCCACGCTGAGATCTGGCAAACTATAGCAGTCTTCGGCTCTTTAAAGTATTGCTTGTGGCTGCCTCTCCGGTCCCAGGCTCATAACAGTGTTGCGAACGGAGGACTTGTCTGGGATGGCTAAGCCAGATGCTTATTAGACAGAAAGCAGAGAGAAAGGAAAGAGCAGAAATAAGGTAGGGAAAGAAAATGAAACACAGAGGAGGGGTGACAGCAGGAACCCAAGTCTCATATCCCAGGTGTTGTTCAGGATTTGGCTGAAGCTGGTAGCAATGTCACCTGATTCCCTCTCTTTGGCCCGGTGTAGTCAGGCTGCCTTTCAGGAACAGGACAACAAAGGCCCAACAGTAACGTGGTGGATCCCAGGAGACTTTGGGAGTGGCAGCCACAGTGACAAAGCTCAATCCTTCCAGCCCACACATCCGGCCCCCGTCCATTTAGTGACTCCAAAATGAACACTGTCCAAGATGGGTTGGCAACCACATCCCAGTAACATTAACTAATTAAAACACACGTCAGTGATTTCAACCATAAACATTTCTTCCCATTTCTAGACTCGTTTAGCTCCTTGTCATGCCAACCCATGACTTTGCCAGGAGCCTTGAAGGCCCCTTAACATAGTTCTTTTAACCTAAACAATCCAGTTTGGACCAGTCTATTTGTCTCCAACTTTGCTGACTTTCATAAACAATTTTATGTAACAGGCTGTGTTAGACTCTTGTTACCTTGGACAGCTTAGAGTACAGGCCTCTGCACAACAGTCCCGTGTTGTTTAAACTGTTTATGAATGATCAGAAAAGGAGAGTGAGCAGAGAGATAGCAAAATTAGAGAGGACTGGGAGGAACTTCAGCAAGACCTAACCAAGCTCGGTGAATGAGAAACACAATGGCAAACGAAATTCGATGTTGATAAATGCAAATTAATGCACATTGGAGGGGAAATTTTAAACTACTTATTTTAAATTAACTGTATCAACTCAACTGGCCTCATGGTAGACAGCTCAGTGCAAACCTCTGCTCAGTGCACAGCTGCAGGCAAAAAAATCAAACAAGTTGTTAGGATTCATAAGGAATGGGATGGTGAACAACATGGAGACTATCCTAATGCCTTTATACAAATCAGTGGTACAGCCTTATCTGGATATTGTTTGCAGTATTAATCACCCCATCTGAAAATGGATAGTGAACAACTAGAGGGGGCTCAGAGAAGAGCGGTGAGAAAGATCCAGGGCCTGGAAACACTCTCCTGGGAAGAGAGACTGAAATGATGAGCTTGTTCTCCTTAGAAAGGAGACAAATAAGAGGTAACATAATAAAAATATATAAAATAATGGTCTAGAGAAGATAGATTTGGAACATCTATTCTCCCTGTCTCTTAGCAGAGAACAAGGGGCATTCAATGAAATTAAAAGGTGGGAAATGAATCAAAGGAAATAACTAGACTGTGGTATTCACTGCCACAGAAAGTCATTGAGACCAAGAACTTGATAAGATTGAAAAACGGATTGGACATTATAGGGATGTCAGGAATTTCCAGAATTATAATTAATCGACAATCCATGTGGAAGGGATATTAAACCTCATGGCTTAAGCCAATTTCTAAGTATTAGAAATCAGGATGAGACCTGATAACTCCACACCTGTTTAGTGCGGGGTTCTTACATACTTCTGCCTTTGAAGCATCTGGTGCTCGCAACTGGGCTAAATGGGCCTCAGGTTTGATCCAGTCTGGTAATTTGTAAACCCACTTTTAAAAAATGTAACTCTGCAGTCATTCTCTTCTAGCTAAGAGTTTCCATGCTTTTTCCTACTCAGTTCTCCATCAAATACCATGGAACCTTACAGGCCTTATGCTGCAGTGGCAGAGTGTGTGTTGAAAACACCACAATATTCAAAATTCTGTCATCCCTAGGCTTCTCCTTTTGAACACGTTCTGACTGTAATGATTTTTTTCCAGCCTCAACAAGTCCAGCCTCAGTCAATGAAATCACAGACGCAGCCTCAGCCTGGACCCCAGCTTGGGCAATCATCCCAACCACGGCCACCTCCTCAAGGTACTGTACTCTAGGACCTCTGGCAAAGGAAACCTAGACAGTTCATTCTGGGATTCGATTCAGACTGTACACAGGAATCTCTTCACCCGTCACTGAAATTGACAGGCAGCCAGCGTGGCAATAAAATACAGCAACTGTTCAACAGTGCACAGTAACATCACACAACAGTTCAGAAAAGGCAGTCAAGAAGAATAGCATCTCCAGTGGAAAATGCAGGTAGAATTGAGCTCAGCAGAATGTAATTGCCCAAGCTGGAATTTGGTCAAGACATTGGGGTAACACTTTTACTCATGTACAAGAGTACATGAGATCTTTAAAGACTATTATCTTTACTCTCTGAAACAGTGTATGTCTATTTTCACTTGCTAGGAGCATCGTTTTATGTGACTTTAGGATGGCAGAAAAGTCAGGCTTTGCTCTGAGGGTCTCTCATCCAAAAATGCTGAAGCATCCACCCACTGATCATGTTATAATATAGAAACATGGATGGTGATGTGGCATACGAGTCCCTCATAGTAACTATCCAGGGAAGGTGCTGTTGACCCAAACTTCCATTTTCTGTGGAGAGAGCTAGTTCTCCCATTGATTCCAACCTTCCACCCCAACAATTCAGGCTCCCACACAAGACTCAAAGACAAGAAATGGTGACAATCACATGGAGAACTAAGGCACGCTGAGACAGCTTTACCTGGGAGAAGGATGGCAGGGTTCCCTTGGTGTTAAGAAGGCAAAGAACTGTACAGCAGCAACTCTGTAGATATGGGCATGTTGCCACAGACCAACAGGTTAATGGCATCTAGTGTCCATAACAAATATTTTTCCTTAGCTCTCCGCATGGAGCGAGTCTGAAATGTTTCTCCTTTCACTACAACCCGTTCCCCCACGCAGCTGCTCCTTGTTTAATGTGTCTTGTGCACCTTTGTGTCCATGTTCCCTGCAGGGGGTCCACGCCAGCCTCAGGGATCTCAGCCTCCACGGACTGGAGCACCTCCACAACAACGGCTCTCTCCTCAGGGCCAGCAGCCCCAGAGTCCCCAGTCTAGCTCACCTCAGCAGCAGAGGTCGCCTGGATCCCCACAGTTAACACGATCTTCCACTGGAACCTCCCCAGTCCAGGCCTCCAGGCCAGGCATCTTTCCACCACAGCAGCCTAGACCCCCTGCCCAAGGACGGGCTCCTGCTCAACAAGGCCTTGGTGAAACAGCCAAGCAGCAGGCCTCCCCACATCCACACCTGAAGTAGGTGCCCTTTAAGCTAACAGATTTGTAGATCTGAAAAAGATGTCTTTAAAAGCATCCTGGCTTAGTACATAGGCCAGGGCCTGGCTGATCCCTTGTTGCCAGGCAACAGCATTCTTCAAGACTCAGGGCTGGGCAACAGTGACTTAATTGGTACAAGTGCCCCTGTGCTGATGCTCTCCATGGAATTGGCCTTGGCAGATCCTTGGGCCACATGAGTGTTTTTTCAGGGAGAGCGAGAGATCCTTTGCATCTCTGAGATTTCACATTTTTTCTCTCACACACACACACACACACACATTCTTTCTCCTTGTCCCCTCCTGCAAGGCACAGCTGCCATCCTCCCAGTCAAGGAAACACCATGACTGTCCTGTCATTGACCAGAGGACTTGATGTGAATCACACCTTCACTCTCCCCTGGGGTTAGGCTCTGCATAAACCTTTGTTGCCCCAAATTTCCAAGCATTTGTAGTGAGGCTGGGAGCACTGCTATAAAGAGGGATCCAGATGGCCACAGCTTTGCTAAGTACCATGTCAGAGCAAAGCATGGGGTGCTCAAAACCCAGATGGCCACTAGTGCTCCCTGTGTTGGGACCACTAGTGGAGCTGACCTGGCACTAGCAATGGTGGGGGACTCCCTAGTGTAGACAAGGCCTGAAGGGCTGGGTGAACCGCTAATTCTGCCACCTGCAGATCAAAAGACACGCTTGGGTTTCCTGCATAATGAACCATTGGACCATTAGTCTGGCCTCAACAGCACTCATAGCCTCTGGCAGTGGAAAACTGAGACCTTGGAAATTAAGATGGGTCTCTGCTATAGCTGTGTGGAGCACTAGGCTGGCATCCATAATCATCTCTTCTCCTGCCAAGGGTGCAGCTGGGACCTTTGCTTTTCTTCACATACTGGATTTGCATGTTTCTTGAGGTTTGTAAACAACAGACGTTCCTTTGCTTGGGCCTTAGCTGTAATGTATGTATTAAGTACCTCTGGTGAGGAAGTCACAGAACACACAGGCAAGGACCCTAGCTGGGAAGTGTATGGTATCATAGACATTACTGAAGATGACCTGGTGCTCAGTCCAGCTCCCGTTGTATTCAATGGAAGACTTTCCATTCACTTTAATGAGAGTTGGATTTGGCCTCTAGTCCATTGTGATAGCAGATAGCCACATGGAGATTTGTAAAAATGCTAGTATTGAAAACCTTGCCTCAATCTCTGCACACCCCAAACACAGCCTGAACTGTGAATATCAGAGCCATCAGCCTCCAAACAGGGCTCAGGTGCCTTCTCAACCTATGGAGACACCCCGTATCTGCCCTTGAACTTGTCTGCTGCATTTGCAGCATAGCATCAATGACGAGCTTTGAATTGCCAACTTCCCCTCCCCAAATGAATCCAACATCAGTCTTTCTCTGCATGAATGTCCCTTTCTGTTTCAGCAAATCCCAGTCCCTGACGAACACCTTCAGCATATCTGAATCATCACAACGGGGAAATGCCAACGAAGATGAGGCAAAAGCTGAAACCATCCGCAACCTGAGGAAGTCTTTTGCTAGCTTGTTTTCTGATTAACATCCCTGGAGTCAGATCAGTGCTTTTATTAGTCCACTCTTCATATCAACCTACCCAATGTTATTGTGGAATTTACTCATTGGTACCTAATGGTTCATGCAAAATCTGGGAACATAATCCTTCAGGCTATCTTTTCTAAATGGGTTTTGCCAGAAATTAGTTAGCCCTAGATGTTTTAATTTTAAGGGTTAGTCCAACATGGGCCAAAAAAGTGACTATGTAAAAATGGCACTTTCTCACTTGGTAGATCTGCTTTGTGTGCATAGTTAGTAAGATCTGCCTACTTGAGTGACCTGAAATAATTTCAAAGTACTTTTTACTGCTATCACCCCTTCCCAAGCCAACAAAGCTATTGGGGAGCAAATTAGATTCCATTTTGGCTTGCGCATTATTAACAGAATGAATAACTAGGTTCCCATTAAAGACTCTTTATTCTCATTGAGGCTGACCCAAAAGGAACAGAGTTTGATTTCTGATGCAAATGTGCAGAGACAGAAGTTAAAATAAACATCTATTTACTTGAGTGAGCATGTTTGATCTGGAAATCATGAAGACATAATGAATTTGGAACCTCATAATGCTAGTTTTACAGAGTCACTTTTCTGAGCAGAACTGTATTTCAAGTAAAACTCGGTATCAGCTGTCAGTGAGTCCCAGAGATCATTGAAGCATTACGTTGAAATATTATGTTGGATTTCTGCTCTGCTCAGGGCCATCTTACCAGTAGCAATTTAAATGTGTCTGTTTCATGCTTTGAGGCTATGTTTCCTAGTTTCTTGATTTCTATGATTTCTATGATTCCTAGTGTTTCTTGATTTCTGGGAGAAAGGTATCATGTTCTAACCCTACAGCCATAGCTCAAAAATAAACCAGAAAATAGGACTGCCACACAACTTGAAAAAATAGATAATTTATGTTCAAATATAGTTCACACAAACTCCAGATAAAATCCATCCAAGCTGCTAAATCTGTATAATCTGACTTGGTTGCATCTGGCTAAGTGATCCCCATGAGGCAAGATTAATTAGTAGCAGAGTTTGAGGTGTTCGTACCATTATGAGTCTTCCATGCTACAGAATGGAGAGAGCCATGGGGTAAACTCCCGGCCGCACTTAAGTCAAAGGGAGTTTTTCATGGACGTAAGTGGGGCCAGGACTTCACCCATGGAGTCAGTGCAAGGTGAGAGACCTGTGACTGGATGGCTTCCCCCTGGAAAACTATCACTTGGGAGAGAGAACAACCAGTAGAGCCTGGTGACCCCCCCCAAAGTGGGATGACAATGTGTGAAGAACTAGTTTACAGCTGGAGCCATGATGTGTCTGATTGCCTACTCTTTTTATTAACTGCCCCAAGGAATCTCCCCTGGGGCAGGTTATCAGTATTACAGGTACCCCAAAGAATGATTTTTCTGGAGAACTCGTAAAGGTGGCAGAAGGACCAATAATTGAACCATTGCCTGCTGTGCTTTCCCTCGTGGCATGTGACAATCTAAATCAGGGGTGCGTGCAACTAGCTTGGGACTGAGCCATGACAAAAATGAGAGTGACAGAAGCTATATAAATAGCTGGACATTAATGACTGCTGCTAGGAAAATTTACCCCAGCTGAGGCTCTACTCCTTGGAACAGGAGCAGTTCAGTTTACAATACACCTGATGCGAGTGTGGTATTTCCATCCCACCAATCTTATGCACAGGAAGGGAGGCCCGGTGAACCCCAGTGAGGAGGCAGATGACACAGAAGACATTTCTGCTAAACTTTCCTTCTGGCTCTATCTAGTAGTGTTGTACCAATCCTCACATGTAACTTTAGGGCTGGACCCTTGAGCCCATGTCCCCTTGCAGCACACCAGGAAGTTCCTGTTTGGGGCTGGGAGAGGACATTGTATGGATATCAAACACATTTCAGTGTGCAGCTCTGCCTGTGGTTTAGTGCTTTGCTGTAAGCTGAAATGGGAACAGAACCCCAAAGTAGCAAGAAAAACAGCAGGCTGGACATCTTGGATTTTACACCAACATGGGAATAAAGCCAGACAATTCCTGCACACCACCAGTAATAACTGTCACTACAGCACAGCCACAGGGCCCCAAGACAATCAGCTCCCAGGGACTATCCTGACTGGGTCTTTGTAGATGAAATGTCTTTGGCGAGCTGAGTGCTTTCCAGCATACCACTTTTTCTAGGTGGGGAGGTTTTTTGGACCAATGAATTATGTCTGTAGGTTAATACTGAAGGAAAAAACCTCCTGATTTATCGTTTTCCTTCTGTGCTTCTAGATCTTCCTTCCGGCTTTGCTAAGTGGTGAAACACACAGCACTATAACTACAAGTTACTGCTCCTGTGCAGGAGCGAGAAAGTGGCACGTGCTGCTTTGCAGTCTCCAGGCGCAATAAAGGGTGACAAATGGCCTTGAATTGCCATGAGCACACACTGTACCAGTGGCAAAAGCCACAGGTGATTTAACAGGCTCCATTTTGTGGAGAGGAGGTAGTGCAACTCTGGTGTGGGGGGGAGGTATGTGTTCCTTCTTTACACACACACCCCAATTCTTAGGCTCTTTCCTTTCTATCTAGGCTTTTCTAGAGAGTAAATGTTTCCAGGGTACATCAAAGAAAAGGGCTCACTGCCAGAAAGCTCAGCTATTCCACCCCCACTTATAAACCAAATAACTTGTTTTGCTTCCTCTTTCCAGCACTGTCTATGCAAAACTGAAATAACTAGGAGACTGGTCTGGCATTGCACTTCAAATCAACCCAAAGCGGTCACTGTACCACCAATTGGAGCACTTGCTAATGCTGCTGCTCAGAGCAGCAGCGTTTACTTTCCACTGTTTACTACTACAAGCTAACAGCATTGACTTTATGCCAAAGCGACTCATCTAAGGGAATACAAATGTAAGGTAATATTTAGTGCTACTCAGCTGCCTCAGGCCTAATAACCTGAATCCTCCCCCGCCCACTCATTTCTTTTCAAGACCTCTGTGCAGCTATGAGTACATGCAGCCTCTGGAAGCAAAATCTACATCTCAGCCATAGGAGTCAATTGGAAGGCCCAGAAGTGCTCCCAGCAGTGCACATTTGGTAACAGTGAGCTTTAGGTTTGAGGATAGTAGAACGTTTCCCCCCACCCCCCAATTTTTAGCCTCTAGACCATTTTAGAGTGCAGGTTTATTAAATTAACAAAGTGATGCTTTGTCCTAAATGAAAGGGCAGTGAGAAATTCATTGATCTTAAGGCTAGAAGGAAGGGACCATTGTGATCATCTAATCTGACCTCCTATTTAACCCAGGCCAGAGACCCTCCCCCAGTAATTCCTGCATCAAGCTCCCAACTTGTGGTTTGAACTACAACATTGCACTTGGAAAGACATGTAATTTTGATATAATGACTTCAAGTGATGGAGAATCCACCACATCCCTTGGTAAACTGTTCCAGTAGTTAACTACCATCACTTAAAAAAAAACAAAAAAAACCCCAAAGCCTGTACTTTATACAAGCTGTTTGTTGCTATAGTGTAGTCCTCTCAAGCAACCTGCATATCCCCAGCTGGCATAGCTAGCAAGGCCAGCATAATTCTGAGAGATACATAGGCTAGGTGAAGTCACAGAGGGTCACAGCCCCCTATTATATTTTACATACCTTTGTATGTGCCACTCAGGCAGTCTCTATTCATACTACTATGGCATTATCTGACTGCAGGAGACCAAAAGAACTACAATAGTTGACTTAATTAAAGCAAGAGAGATCGGGGGCGGGATGTACATCAACAGTTCAGATAGCAACTCAGTATCTTATTTCAAAGAAATCTCCAGTTTAAAGGAACACAGTGAAAACTGTAAGTCTCAGGCCTGCGCTACGCTGACGTTTTGCCAGCATAGTTATGGGTATATGGAAAAAGTCACCTCTCTGTATCCCTACTGTGGATGCAGTTATGCGAGCAAAAGTCCTTTTGCTGTTACAGCTTATTTCATTTAGCGAACCAGAATAAGCTATACCAGGACAAACACTCTTGCCAGCGTAAACCGCCTCTCCCCGGACAGGTTTCGCAAGATAGCTAGCTCTACTGGCAAACCCTTTCTAGGGTAGACAAGGCCTAAGAGTTGCTCTCTGCTGAAATGTTTCATACTGTAGGACTGAGCTTCAGCTGGCCATGTCTTTTCTTGAAAATCAGTCTCTTTAGCAAAACAGTATGTTTAAACCCTACTTAACGTATGTTTCTAACAGCACATGCAGCGGTTCTGACCAGAGCAGGGGTGAGGAAGGGTAGTTACAGCAAGACAGTAACGACCTTATGGCACTACGAGAAGATGGTTGTTTTGATTTTAAACAATCCAAGTTAAAAATTTACATCTTTGTCTGAACTGCTCAGCTGGTGCTGCTGTAATAGCAAAGGTGTCAGGGTTACTGGCACACAGTTTATGAGAATAGAATAGAACTGGATTATAGGAATTGTTATGCTTGCAGAATTGCCATGTACAATGTGAAGTAACAAATCCATTGACAGTATAAGAGACAGACCTGCTCATTGAGGCATTTAGCTTTGTGCTCCCAAATGTCATCTTACAAGCTGCAAGCAAACAAACTGGAACGCCTAACTACCCCCCTCACAAAAAACAAGGGCTGCAGTGTGTCTCAACAGCCACAATCAATTTTACTTGGTAATTCATGTTCAGTCAGTGCTCTAGCTCCCGAACAACATTTCAATTTCATGCCACACAAGAGGTCTGACAAGTCAGAAGTGCTGTCAGTTGCAGGCAGCCAAGTTTACAGGTTAGAGGTAAGAGGGTTATGTTCTAAGTTTATTATTAATATTCCAGTTGCACCTAGGAGCCCCAACCCACCGTCAGGGCTACCCTTGTGCTTGGGGAGATTTGCAAAAGCACCTATTGCTTTTAAAACCGCAAATTCCATTGAAGTCAATGCCACTTGTGCTCCTAAATCTGAGGCGCTACTGAAAGTCTCCAATCAATAGCAAGAGACAGTCCTCATCACAAAGAGTTGACAGTCTAAATAGACAAGAGAGTGAGATGGTGGGAAAAGGGGAGTATTATCCCCATTTTACAGATAGGAAACTGAGGCATGGAGAAATTAAATAACTTGTTCAAAGTCACACAAGAGTGGGGTTTAGTGGGTGTAATTTATATGCCAAGGGGCTGAAAGGGAAGAGTGTAGCAGAAAAAGCAATAGGAAGTAAATTGAAATAGGATGCGGATGTACCTTATCTTATACATTCTTTTAGGCCTTTGGCTTGGTCAACCAACATAGTTTCCTTAACTAGTTTGCTGCTCATTCTTCAACTAGAGTCAATAATGCTGTATGCAGCACAAGAATTAGGTACTGTGGAAGTAACAGCATCAGACAGGATATCAGGGAAAACAATATACTGTCCTTGGGGTAGCGTTTGCTAGTAGATTCTGTTACGATAAACAGCAGAGAGGAAGGCAGGTGGCTCACTCCAGAATCTGAAGATGAGTGACATATGTGGAAGCTTCTGGGAAAAGAGGGACTTGCAGAGCTTATAAGAACAGGAACTGATGAATTACAAACACACAGCAATTCTGTTTTCATGCACCTTGCCTACAGATTAAAAAAAAGTGAATATATTCTTGTGTATGACAGCAGCAGAAATGTTTGTAAATAGACAGTTTCTCAGCCTAACCAGTGCACCTGGACCTGAAAGATAATTAATATGGTTTACATTCCAATGCAATTAAAATTCCTGTGTAATGCCAGGGATTAGAGAACCGTAAGCATGCCCTGGGAACCATTGCTCTCTTTTCTTCCATTTATCCACCATAGATAGTGCCTCGGTGCTGCTGCCTACTGTATCCTGCTCACTCCATTTGGATATTGTCAGGCTTTGCATTCCGGTCAGCTTAAATGTGAAAAAAGAAAGAAAACCCATTATGCTAGGGGTTCTCAAACTGGGGGTTATTACATAGGGGGCATGAGCTGCCAGCCTCCACCCCAAACCCCGCTTTGCCTCCAGCATTTATAATGGTGTTAAATATATAAACAAATGTTTTTAATTTATAAGGGGCGGGGAGGTTTGCACTCAAAGGCTTGCTATGTGAAAGGGGTCACCAGTACAATAGTTTGAGGACCACTGCATTATGCCATCTCATTCCTGAGTGTCCATTAGCAGCAGCTCTAGAGGTACTGCAAATAGGGGATTGCTGTGAGTAAAAGATATGGGGCTCCAGATCTTTGATTTCCTTTGGTTTCACTTTTGGAGAATTGCATGAAGAGTGGCGACCGGATTGCCCTCTTTTAGAACTGGAAGACTGACATGATAAGTGGGCATCCCAAAGCCAATGTTCAGCTGTTCCTCTCCCTTGTATCTAATTACATATGCATTTTTCCATGGCAAGTTTGCATTCTTATTATACATTCATGTTCGGTTATAAAAACATAAAACACAATTCTCTGGAATTGGAAGGCTCAGGAAAAAAGTTAGATTCTTGTGCTCTAGGTCACACAGTTTTAAATCCAGCACGAGAGAGCCATGAGCAATGGTAATGACTAGCTTCATTTTATAAACAGGTCATTTCAATTCCCTTCCTTGTGAACAAGCATACATATCACAACCACCACCAGCACAATTGGCACCTTTGGTGGCAGTATGCTAAACAGAGACAACAGATACAGATTGGATATGGACAGATACCCTCTCTGCCCTAGACGTAGTCATTCCAGAGTAGGATTGGGACACACTGGCAGGTGGAGGCAACATGGAGAAGCCTGTAGAAAAAATACACTTCAGGCTCCAACACTGTAAGCCAGGAACCGTCCCCCCTAAATTAACTTATCAGTGTAACACATACACAAATCTCTTTTCCGGATATCTGCTTTTTAAGAGCTAGTTAGTGAACGGGTCAAGGTAAGAGAATAAATAATTTTAAAACAAACAATGCATTAAACTCACATGTGGTTGCTTGCAATATTATGGGTACATTTCTAAAGTGCTCATCATGGCACAACACCTACAGAGCCTGAATTCCCTTTTTTCTGTTATAACCTATGGAATGTCAATCATCATTTGTTAGCTATGAGGCCTAAACATACACCTATTTCTGCTTAGAGGAAAACTAAAATGGAATGAGGTATTCTAGCCACTACAAGTAAACAATAAAGATTAAGGGCAGCCTCGCTTTCTAAAGGGAAAATTGTGTCCCTACATTCTGCTACTACATACCTAGTCAGGTGTTCAGCTATCCAAATGCAGATTTGCACTAGCAATTAACTGCAGGAGCACAAAGAATGCAGGGGCCATTTGTGCCATTTAATCCAGCAAAATGGATTAAATCCTGGCTCATTAAAATAAATGGCAAATCTCCCATTGTCTTCAGTAGTGTCAGGATTTCAAACCAGATGGGCAGATGTGCCACTGAAAATCTGACCTTAAATCACACAGGTAATAACAATTAACAGGAAGCTGCTGCTTTGATAGTGAAAGACAGGAAAAGCCAGACTTAATTTCCTTTGCCTCAACTATAACCTGGAACAGGGAAATATCAGTAAAATAGCAGCTGTGATGGAGTTATCAGCACTATTCAGACTTGCAGAGATACTGAAAACTATTCTCAAAAAAGTCTGGAAAATTTATTAAACAAACATATTCTTTAGTAAAGATCCCCTTTATAATTACTGCCATCTTCTTTTAACTAGGCCAGAGGTAGTCCCAGGCTCAATAACGGTGTACATTCATGGAATGATCTATCTGTTAGGATGCTTTGGCTATGGTCCCATTAGCTGCTTTAATTAAAATGGGAATGTATTAATGGCGCTGAAAACACATGCTGAGATGTGTTACTCACCTGAAAGATATATCATTTGATATTGCAGTAATGGGATCACATACCAGTCTATGTGGGAAGTCACTCAGGGTTTCCTACTGCAATCTTGTCTTCACTGCAGCTAGGAAGGTCACCCTATTTTACTGTACTAGGTAGTTTAGCCAGCTGGGAAAGGTTTGTTTTTGCTCCGTTTTTAAACCCACAAAAATGCCTTTACTCACTATATGCAAAACCAAACAGTCTAAAGAAGGAGAGAGACAGATGCACTTTAAGTTTTGCTGCAGGTCATTGCATTTTGCTTGTGCTTTTGTTCAGACTTTTGGATTGAACTGTAGCATGTTTTTATTCAGCTGTTTGTAAGATGAACTGTTCTGTGATATTATTTCTGCAGTAAAGAAACCTAGCCCTGTATTCTTTGTGCATTGAGTCCTACACCAAAACTGCTTTTTAAGTAGTAAAATAAAATAAAAAAAAACAGTGAAGAGAAAGGTTTCAGAGTAGCAGCCGTGTTAGTTAGTAGCCGTCGCAAAAAGAAAAGGAATACTTGTGAAATTTGTTAGTATCTAAGGTGCCACAAGTACTTTTCTTTTAGTGAAGAGAACACTTCAGACACTCAAATGTGTCCTGTAAACACCAGTTCTAGCACCTTATACAGTGTGGAAAAAGAAGGGTTCCCTTACTGAGAAAGGCTTTTAGCCAGGTGGATTATAAAAGCCATCATATATCCCGAACACTTAATTCAATCACTCAGATAACAAGAAGTCAGACCAGCATAGTATTTGTGCTTAAAGTGCTCTTTATCTGATGCAGCAAATATCAGGCCAACAACCTTCTGCTCTCTAAGAAGCACTTCACAGATGATTAGAGAGGGGAAAACACAGTAGCACAAACTTTCAACGTAGAGCTCCTTTGGAAATAGCACTGAATTCTAGGTGGTGCAGCATTATCACTTCCACAGAGACTAAGTGAACCCATACCTTGTGGGCAAGATATCCTTGTGCCCATGAATTCCCACCATAATCAGAAGGGAAGGTTGATGTTAGTGCCCTGATGTAATCTCCTGCAGTTAGAAAGCAAGCTCAGGAACTAAAATTTAGAAACTCATTAAAGGAAGAGGTGGCAGTCAGATGAATGAACGGCGGATGTCAATTGTGCGGCCTCGGCTGGGTCTGGCAGGAAATCTGTCATTGGGACCAGCTCGCCCTGGCAGTGTTGGATTTGGCCCTGGCAGAGAGCCAATTGGATCAAAATGTGGTTTGAATGGAGGAAACCGGCCTGGTGCCTCCCCTGGGCCAGGGATGAGTGAGTTAATTGGGTCTCCAACATAAGGAAGAGTTGGTCTCTCATCATATTCTCCACCAATGATCATTGGAGGGTAGATGGAGTTAGGAGAGAATGGGTTGGGAGGGAAGGGGTTTGGATAGAATGGGCTGGGATGAAATGGAATGGGATGAGGAGGTGGGGGCAGGAACATCATGTGCCTCCATCTCAGGTTTTCTTTCTTCTGCTTTAGTTTCTTCTTGTACAGCTACAGAAAAGAAAAAATGGAGATTAAATTTTGAGTGGTGCTCATTGTTCTAGCTTCACCCACACTGGATTTCCTTCACACACTTGTTACAGGCGTAGAAGGCAAGGGAGAGCTCCCTGCATGTTCTATCAGTTATTTACAATATGCACACTAATGATCCAGCTGCCCGTATTCAAATCACGGCAGGACTGTCCTGATTCAGCAGACTCAGACCATCCTTCTGAGCATCAGACTTTTCTGTGGAAAGGGCTCTGACTTGGTCGGTTTCTCTCTTTTTGGATTCCCATCAAATTAGAACCCCAAAAATACTGACTACTTGGATTTACTTTAAACCTCTATGACCAAATTTATCCCTGGTTTAATTCCACTGAAATTGTCAAGATTACACCAAGTACAAATTTAGCACTTAATTTTGTGTGGTTTATGGCTGTTTTGGGATCTAAATATTTGCCTAAAATCATCAAAAAGCCACCTTAGAAATGCAATATAATACAGACAGGGCTAATTTTCCTTATCCCCACAAAGCGTTACTTACAATTACATGAATCATATTTTAAGATCCTTGGGTGAAAAGTAAAGTTTGTGCCATTATACACATTTTAGACAGGAAAACTGAGATAATGAGCAGTTAAGTGACTTGTCCAATGTGTCATAAAAAGTCAGTAACTCCTAGTCTCTTGCTCTAATCACTAGAGGTTAGTGCTTCTCTAGCTGAAGAGGTCATTTCAGAATTGATAGTAATGTTTACAAACAGGCCCTGGTATCTGAGACTCAGTTACACTGTTCTGCACCACTGCTGAGATTCTCTCTTGCCAGTCTCAATGTCTAAAACAGCAACCCTCCTTCCTGCCAAGGACTGCATACAGCTAGCTCCCTGCAGAGGATCCTCAAATTTATTCCAGGATTTGGCCAAGGAGGGTACTAGGAGTGATGCAATGCATTTTCTCCTGTGTGGGCTGAACATGATGTGCATATGAAGATCTCAGCTCCAGGCATTTTAGAACCTAATCTCTGCTCCCACTTAATCTCCAAGCCTTATGCTCATTCTTAAACAAGCCATGGAGATTTATCCCAAAGAGAACATATATAATACCCACATACCTCTTTCCAGTCTGTGTCGCGAGGCCTAGCAGTTTGATCTGTGAAGGGGCAAAATTTAATAAGCATTTTAAAAAAAAAAACCAACACGTTCATACTGAGGTGCATAAGTAGATAGTTTTTGCAGGGGTTTACAAATAAGGTAGGTGATCAGACCCTAAGCACCTTTGTATATAAAGAGTCAGTATCCTTAAACATTAGGACTCCTAGAAGATGTACTGCCAGGAGCCATTCAATCTATTCATTCTCCCTGCTTCACACCAAATTTCAAGCTCCTGTATCTATTCATCAACTACAGAAACCCTAGAAATACTGTCAGTGTCTGCCAGTGTCTGTGTGACAGCACTTTGCCTCTCAACCCATAACTGCTTAGTTTCCTAAAGAACTTCTTTTGAGAGACACTGGCAAAGGTTTCTTCCTCTCCCCATCTTTGCAATAAAGAGCCTGAGTCTTTATAGAAACAGCTGAAAAGTAGGAGACTCAGCACCAGGCGACGGGCCAGCTCTCTGTGGACCACCAGCAAATGTTTGGCAGATTATCAGTTGCCCATAATCTAAGAATCACCGAAGGAAGCATCTGCCAGTATTATGCTTTCAACTAGCCAACACAATTAGTCAATATAATGATTAATTAATAAATTTACTCTCCATTTTTAGGAAACAGATGTAGCTGAGGAAGCCCCTCTTAAAATGAATTTGACAAGAGACCTTAGGTGGCAGCCCAATTAGGGAGAAAGGGTGCATGTGGAAATCACCTCGGAAGTCCCGCAGGTATATAAATCTCCATAAAAGCTGGTCATTGGAAGCTGTGTAGAGGTCTCGGCAGACAGCAGACAGAGAGAGGAGTGAACGGATGTCCAGAAGTCGGAAAATCCGTAGCTTCAGTTCTAGAGGAAGGACTACCAAGCCAAACACATCTGGCAGGTTCAGAGCTAGAACGGGAGGTGAGGAGAAAGCAGCATTATTTGCAACAATTGAGTGTCATTCCCATCATCAAGGGGTCCTTTCCTGGTTTGGAAACATTTTCCCTTAAGTCATTTCCCATGGAGCTTTCAGTTGCATTACTTAACTCTGAAAGTGCTATGATGAGACTTACTATGACAGATTGGAGAGAGACACTTTCCGCACATATGTGAAATGGACAAAATAGGAATATAGCACTGGCTATGCTCCACACTATTGTCCCTCAAACTTAAGATGCCCTAAGGAACTAATCATGCTTCACAGACTACAAAACTGAGCAAGAGGTTGGAAAGGTAAAGGCAATATTTGTCTAATTCCAGTAATCCACATAAACCACTTTCAACAAAGAACCTCTAATCCCATGAAAACACAACAAAATTCAAAAAATACTCCAATAGAAAGAATTTATCATTGAGTTTGTCTTTGGATTGTGAGGCTGAGATTTAGTCTGGCAATTCCTGTAAAAACAAACTATGCTTTACTATTGCCACACAAATCACCAAGCTCGGTTGCTTCACACCATTCCTTCCAACATCATCTCAGTAACCAACCATTAAACATGTCATCCCACAAAAGATGTAATACTGCACAGCTTTCTCCCAGCCTAACAAAAGGAACAAATACACAGCACAGAACTTCAGCCAAGGAATTCAGCACTTTAAGCCTGGTTGCTACTTTGTCATCATCACCATTGGAAATAGTCTTTCCAGCTGTATCAGCAGTGGCATAAATCTTGAGCCCATTAAGTGAAACCCAAATGCTCTATTTAATTTGAACTACACAAGCAATTTCAGATTTTCAACAGTTTTACTAACATTTCTAAAATTAGATGACTACTAATTTAATATCTTTAGAACTAGGAATATTTATTCTTACTCCCTATGTAGCCAGCACTTAGGTTATTCATGACTCTTTCTATGTAGGGCTTTGGATAGTTCCCAACTGATAACATACCAGTTGCTTTTATTGATGTTACCTTGTCGGGCAGCAGCCAGAAGAGGGTACACCAGCTGGTCTTTAAAGAGGCGGGATAGTTTCTGAAGATCTTTGTATACCCCTCCAACATTTTCTTCTATTGAAATAAGAAGACAGAGTTTAACTTCAACAAGTTGTTATACAACATACAAGGCAGAGAGGTTTATGGGTTACATTTTGTGTACAAACAGAACTCTATAGTTCATGAAAGTTTTCATTTTTCATATGAAGGAAACAACAAAGTAAAATATTTTATTTGGGGTGGATCAGAATAAGAGGACAGGCACTGGAACCTGGCCAAATCTATAGTGGGGCGAAAGAAATAAAGCTTAGAATCCTGGTGGATATATTACTGTTTCCATTATAGTACTGCGATGGAACCTCAATCAAGGATCAGATACCCTCTGCGTTAGGTATGCTACAAAGCCCTCTTTGGCCTCCTGCTGTGACTACAAAGGGCAGCAAATATGACATTAAGAGACCTGTGATAAGCCAGTAGAATAGTTTGAGAAAAGGATGGAGTTTCAGCCTTCAGCTGGGAGTTCCTTGTATTTCTGAGATTGGATACAGACTCCTTTGTAACTACGTATTTTTCTCCTTTAAATCATCGCCAAAAGTCAGACATTTAAATATTTGATCAGTTTTAAAAACAAAAAGAACCACTCCGCAGTCCTATCAAGACTTAGAAGTTTCTTAGAAGATCACAATCCGGTCGACCAGGTCAGTAATTAAGAAGTGTTGCCACCACAGTAATGTAATGGACCAAGTCCATAGCATACATTCACAAGTAGCCAAATGTTATCCTTTTGTATTTACAGACACCAAGAGCTTTTCAAATAAAATTTGTTTACAGACTCAACACTTTTGCCAGATTTTAGCCACAGAGCAGGCACATATGCTTGAATTGTTAACCTGACTGATGAGGGGCTGACAGGAATGGTTGCCCATTCTCTCACTGCAGCAACAAAAGCAAAATGGTGCTGCTATGATCTTGGCTACACTTCACTATTTAGCTATCCTTCTGTAGCCTTTTCAATAAAGTCTTGTTATATAAGGATCTGGGGCTACCCAGGATACAGTGCAATAAAATGCAGCTACTGGCAACAAAGTAGTCATGCGTACTTTAGAGTACAAAACAGAGTGAGACCTGTGCTAATGTAAAATCCAGATCTTTTGCATTGGATGTTTCCCTAATTTTGGCATCCTGGACTCATCTAAGTGGTCAGCACACGCTTTCTAACAAGAACAACATTTACAATAATTACAATGCCACAAAGACAGAGCTGACATTAGTCACACTGAACCCCCAATTCCCACAAAAAGAGAAAACAAAAACGAGTTCTAAATGGTTCACCATTGCTACCTTAGAAACACCTATATACATCCATATATTTAGTTAGAAGCCCCATGAAAAAGGGATATAATGCAGAAGAGGCCCGATGGCCTCTCAAGGTTCTTCACTTACATAGCTAATCTAGGAAATTCAAGTAATCTTAACAGCAAAATTCTACTTAGTGGCCACACTTCTGTATTCCTTTTTCCTCATGGCTAGCTGCTTCATGAACTGGTGGTCACCCACCTTCTTTTATCACCACCTTTGGCATCTTGGGCCTCTCTGTCAAACGTTTGCTGTCTATGTTAGTGCTCCCTCACTTTTCAGGCTGGCTGTTTTCTAAAGAGCCGCATTCTAAATACCTGATTCCTGAAAGCAAATGAAGGATGTTGGCAACAGCTGCAGTCTCTTCACACTTTTAATCTCGTTGTTGATTTTTAATGTTGCTGCAAAAGCGAAAGAAAGAAAGAAATGAACATGGTGAGAGACTACAAAGACCATCTCATTACCTTATCCTTGGAAATAGTTTAGTTTTCCTTCCCCCAGTCTCCTTACTGAGGAGAGGAACTGAAAACATACAATTTTGACAAGCAGATATCTAAACCCATTTTACCTCCCCAAAAATGAATACATGCAAAGTAGCATAGAAGAGAGAAAGATCAGTTACCTACAGCAGTTTTTCAGTTGAAATAGTCATAACAAAGGTAAGAGATGGCAGTGATATACCATGATCCATTATTTCTAACAAGTTCATGGAAGAAATCAAACTGTAGCAAGGAGTCATTGCTCCTGTTCACTAGATGAACGCTCTTGTACACGAAGTAGTCAGTGCACTGCCCCTCTCCATCATAAATTCAAGTAAGCAATTCTCCTGACTTGGCCAAAGGATTAGATTTAAATCCTGGACAGTGAGACATGCTTCGTCACATATCCTGAGAGAGCCTAAGTGCTTATGCATGCGGTCATGGATTTTTTTTTAAATGTATATGTACTTTCCACTGAAGTGCACATTTCTGTATCTGAGGTTAGAATCAAGCCCAGAAATAACACTGCCCCTGCAAACTGTGGAAGTGTCCAAAATGATGAGTAAATTAGGACAAAAAATACTCCAAATAACCTGGAAATCATTTTAAGAGAAAGTAATGGCACTAATTTTCTGGAATGAATAGTTCTGATGAACTGAAAATGTGGAAAGAAGCTTAGGGATGTTGCTAAAGTGACTGCTTGCTGAATCATCAAAATAAATAAGTCTGGAACTTGTCTGTGACCTTTACAAATAGCATGTAATACAAAAACATAAATACTGCTAAACCCATTCGGTCTATTTTAACACCTTGTATTGTACTTCACAAGTTCCTATGAGTCGAAAGAAGGAACAGACAAGTTTGCCAACATGCTAATTAAAAGTGAACACTTGAGCTGGCTCAGTAGCCATTGGGTTTTGCTCTGTATCGATAGGTGGGAGACCTGGGATCGCCACCCAGGCAAGAAGGAGTCAAGCACATTCAGAACCAGGAGGGAGCACCTTTTCTTGCTCAACTGATTAAGAAGCTAAAGATTCAAAGGAAATCTAGTCCCATCTTCCCTTGCTGGAAGAATGGTAGCTGTGATGTAGCACCACGAAGAGAAAGGGGGAAGGAAGGGAGAGAGATTCCAGAGGGGAAAAGGATGAAGTAGCATCATATGACAATATATAGAGTATAAGGGGTAAAAAAAGTCAGATCCCAGAGACATTTCTAATGCCTGGCACAGTTACCATTAATGACAATAAGATCTCCCAAAGGCACACAGGTCAGAGCAGCAGAGCCATCTTCACAGAGGGGATGAGTGTACTGCAGTTTATAAACACCTCCACTTCTCCATTTCTCAGGCATAGATACTGCCTTTGCTTCAGTTCCCTGACAGTAAATGAAAAGAAACAACACTGTATTCCTGAGCAATCCAACCAAGGCTGAGAAGAACTAAATTAAAATATTAACAGCTACTCAAATCCCAACAGATGTGTGTGTGACAGAATAATTAATATGTCTGCTCTACAGAGACACACTACTTAGTGGTGTAATGTGGCATAAAGGTTTTATCAGCATAAACTTGGGATGGCCACATTAACATACCGCTAGCTTCACCGCTTATGAATACACAAGTCATCTTAAACTCATATCAATAAAACCTTTATACCACAATTCACTATATATGCAGTACATGCCACAGGCTGCAGAAAATTAATATTAAGAATGTTTTAAGAAAGGCTGTTGGGACAATTTTCACCTCTCTCCCAATGAAGCCGGGTGCCTTTGTCTTCATGAATCCATGTTTATTATATATATTACTGGTTTGACTATATATATTTAACACACATACACAAAAACACTGTTAAAAGAACATTAAGGTTACAAAGTCAAGCACCCAAAAGTTAGGGAATGCTAGAATTAAGAGGCCTGTGCAACCTTAACTGGGCCCCCTCGTACATATGCATGATGATACAATCTTTAATTGCATGATCATATACTATATTTTCAACAGGAGCCCTGCCTCATTCACTGCATAGGATGGACAGTACTCACTGAACAAGCAGCTATTCAATATTATTTTCCCCTCACTGAACAATACATGGCCTCAGGCCTGATTTACTGTACATTATTCAAACCCTGTTCTAAAGACAGAATTATTAATTTCCTCATGGTCTTTTCTATACGGCTCTCATTACTATAGTATCTGTGTGCTTCACTCCATTTGTTTCCTCACAATTTTGTGCTGCAGCCTCAGTTACTACTCCCAAGACTTCTGGCTGAGCTGAAGAGACATAGCTCACAGTGGCTGACTAGTGCATCCTACAACTAATAGCCAAGGGGTGAGGAAAAATGCTCATCTCGTGCAGATATATGGACTTCTTAGCCACAGTAACTATCATCTGAGGTGAACACCAATGAAACTGTCAAATATGGGGGGCGAGGGGGAGATTGTAACAAAGACATCCATTGTCACAAATCCTGTTCCCATATATATAAAAGGAACTCAATTATTCCAAATTAGAAGGCAGGCTGTCAATACACAATGCTGGTATGAAAGGCATATTTTTCCTTTGTGAATGCCAAGAGAGGCAAAGGTGGAGTACACAAAGTTATTGATAACTGAATACAGAATGATATAAATGCATACATTCTCCACTCTAGGAACTGAATTTAAACATTATCCCTGCATAGCCAAAAATGAGTAGCTAACATCCTCTCACTTAAGCAGGGAGGCCAAGGATTGACTAGATATGTAGACTGGACTACTGTCCCACTCTTAGAGATTGTACCACTCTTTCATCATTAAGGCATGTTGGCAAGATAAACTAGGGAAGCTGGTACTTCAGCTGCCCATGCTACTGAGAGGGATGTAAATCATCAACAGTAGATCTATAAGCACAGACACATGAACAATATTCTAGATATTCCAATTTTTCTCCTACTAAGTGGGAGGCTTCTCTTCCAGTTTTGCATTTACCTGCGGTACATAACCTGTCTCCATCATGAGAAGATGTACCAGAACTATCAAGGCATCGTTGGCACGGGCACATTCAGCAGAATGGTAGAGGGTCTCCAAGGAGTGTGGCACTTCTCCATCCACAGCTTCACTGCACAGCATTGGCTCAGAAGGATAAGAACCTGTACCTTCTTCCAGATCGACGTCATCTGGGACTAGCCCAGAAGCAAACTCTAGGCTGGATCCTGCCTTAAAGGGAAAGTAATAAAAACAAGGTGGCATTCAGAAACTTAATCCTACATGGATTAAATTGATAATCCTGCTAGCCCTTTCAGTCTTCTTTCAACTATATTGTGAAGCTCTGATTTGGGGGTACAGACTGGTCAGTCACTCAGAATTGCCATGCGGCGCTTAGAAGGATACTACTTTTGAATGACAACTTTTCTCAAATGTAAGAGGGGCTTTCTTGCACTACAACACAAAGCAACCTCCAAGAGATAGAATGTCTTGGGGTTAGGGCACTGGAGTTGATTCAATTCTTGGCTCTCCCATAGACTTTCTGTGTGATCTTCACCAAATCACTTAATCTCTGTGCCTATGTAAAATGGGAATACTACTACTACTTTTGTCTGTTTTGTCTATTTGTAATACAGACTCTTCAGATCAGAGTCTATTATGTGTGATAGATGTTGTACATACAATGGGCTTATACGCACTACTGTACTACAAATAAATAATGTATTAAAGCACCATGAAGATTCTTAGAGCAGGCTACAGGGGCACAACTCTACACAGTATGGCATCACCATTTGTCAAAATTCAAGGCAGCTGACCAAAAATGACAAGACTAAGACTGGTCCAGAATGCCCAAGTTTCTTTGTAAATGAAATTATTCCCAGCCCCTTAGATCTAATTCTCAAAAGAGCATCCCCCTCAAAAACCATAAAGGACTTCTCCACACTTTCCCTTCTACTAAGATACCCTTAAAGTCAGACATTCAGATTATATAACATATAGTACGATTAAATGCCCCCTCAAAACTGCCTGAGATAAAATTCAAAAGAAGCAATTTAAACTGTTTTTCAAATTTTTACACTTCTTTAGTTTTGTGGCATATAAAGGAGTACATGAAAAGTTGCTCTCCACCTTTTCCTAAATTTTGGGAGGAAAGCCTACTGGAAGGGAGGGAAGAAATTTTATCTTAGACACATGAAATAACTACAACTAAATGATTACTATGTCCAAACTTTTCTGAAATGAGGAGCTTGTCTTTTAAGAGTAAAGTGTAGGGGCAGTGCTTCCCACAAAGGTGGAACAGTATTTTCTCCCACATTTTACTTTTTCTAGAATTTCCTCCCTCACCCCTTTCTTTATATTACGATTTATTTTTCAAGTTTTCACATTGGTGGGCACAAAGACTGTAACAAGATGCTCTAGAATTCTGTGTTTTAGGATTGTGTGTGTTTAAAAAATATAGTTTCATGTGTTGGAACCAACCCTAAAGTGACACATTTCTTAAAAGGGAACTGTTCCTGCAGAATATTCTTACTTCATGACAAACTCTTTAAACCATGGACATTATTTCAACTGATTACAAAACTGCTCTCTCCTCCAGTGGACATTATTTCACACTGGCTCGGTTGAGGGCTTAGGGGAGGAGGAGGGGGAACAAACACATACTCTTGTGGCAAGTATCAGAAGTGGCTTTTTAAAGGGAGGCTGTGGAGGTGGGAGAAGAACTCACTCCTAGCTCCCTTGAAAAGGGTGTGTGGTTTCTGCAGAAATCTGATTAGCAAAAATCTAGAGATATGTAAAGGACTCAAATGGAGTTTGAAACACCTTAACATCTCTGGCATGGATAAGGCTTAATAACTTATAAATAGAGACAGTACTAGACAGATAAGTGATTGACCAAACACCAGGTAAGCACTTAGAACCATAATACTTCAAGGACGCTCCCTACTATACAGTCTAGCAACCAGCATCAGTGTGCTGCCTCCTCTTATTTCCTGATCCGTGTATCTCAGTCCTTAAGTACTTACCATATTATCGCTCTTCTGAGCATCAGTCTGAGCTTTATGGTCTTCACATGGCCCATTCTGCCTTTCTGTTTCTGAACTGCTGGCCTGACTGTGGCTGGTGGTCAAGGTGAACAGTTTGTGATTATTCTGCAGTGAGGGAGGAGGTGAAGATAAGGATGGGGGTAATATGGGTGCTTCATTGGTCTCGTCCAGTAACAAACATATCATATCTCCAGAAACTATCCCATATGAAGCCAAGGTCTCATGGTCTCCAGTGAGGGCATCTTTGTTGTTCAATGTTATTGCAAACTGGGTATGAGAACTGCAAAGAAAGAGAAAAAACTCCAAGGCCATGTCTGGTGGGATCAGTTTAAGTCATACATTCAGATTACACAAATGTATGGTATGATTATTAAATGGTTTTGTTAAACCTAAGTACCGGTCTTATTAGTCACATGCCCAAAGAAGCACTGGGAAAATAAATGATGGACACAGTATAAAACCAAGATACAGGTTAAAGGGATTTTTTTCTACCTTTCTCTCTTTGTGTTATGTTTGTTTTAACTAACTAAATCACAGAACCTAGAAATCTTGGATAGGTTTAAGCCTCCATCTCTGAAAAACAGGTAACTGCCTCTGTCTACAATGTACCTTATAAATACATTCTGGGAAGCAGCCAATTGCCCTCAAAACTAACACCAGCTTCAGCAGCTGCAGGGCAAAGATTTTAAATGAATCACTGGGGCAGAGTATATTTAAAATAGTTAATTCTTGAAAATATTTCTATGCAAATATCCTTTAGCTTGCTCAATGTGAGGGTCTTTGGGCAAGTCCTTGAAAAATAAGGTCTTCCCAGAGACAGCAAAGATTCCATGACATTTTAATAAGATTAATGGTTTGTCCGGATGTCTTAGGACAAGTTCCCCTCTAGCATACATATATACCGCTTGTGAAGCGCTCTGGGATCCTTCAGAATGAATATAAAATACACACACACACAAAAACATTAATGCAAATATTTTATTGCCCTTAGCCTGCTGAAGCAGCTCATTTTTTATTTTAAAAAATCACTTAATAGCATTTATTCTCCTTTAAACAAAATCACAAGCCTTTCGCACACAAATCTTTTTGTGATTGCTGAAACACAGAGCCCCCTCTAGAAGAAGGCTACACAGCCATACTCAAAAGACAAATTCTAGTTTGTGTCACACAGAAGAAAGGTTCAATTTTGGTCCATAAATGTTGTACCATCAGACCTGAGTTGAGCATTTCAGTGGGGTGTTTGAGAATAACTTTCACTTTTCTATTTATACAATCATGACTCCGGAAGCAAAATTCTCCAACATCATTTTGTGTAGCAAACTCCCTACAGCCTCTTTCATTTTATTTCCATTTTTGTGGTGAGGGATAAATAAAACCGAAAGCGATGAGTCCACCGAATAAACACCGGGCGTTTTATCCTCTTTTACTTCTACCACCTGATTTTTTTTTTGGTGAACGGTTCGGAAGTGACAGCTCTGGATCACGTACCAGTCCTAGTGCCCGCAGCTCGGGCGCAGCAGCGGGGCCATCTCCCGGCCCATGCCTCAGCCGAGGAACGGCGGGACCCCAGCTAGGGTAGCTGCGGCCCGAGGCCTGGCCACAGCCAGGGGCCCCCAGAACCATGCGCGTGCCTGAGCCGTTCGGGGGGGCCCGGCCGCTGCGCGGGCTCGTGCCCTTGGCACGCGCTGCGCCTCTTGCCGGGCTTTTCTCCGCGGCCAGGCGGGCTAGAAACGCGATTGTGCCGCCAGCAGCGGCCCAGCGCCCCCGCGGGCTCTACGGGAGCCAAGAGCTACCGGGAGACTCGGGGTAAAAACCCGAGGCCTGGAAACGCTGCAGCCGGGCCGGGCGCCCGCGGCCTCAACGGTCACCCTGGCCATCGGGACGCTGCCCGGGGTGGGGGGGAGGGAGCGCGGTGTCCAGCAGCACCGGGCACCTATGGGGAAGCCCCGCCCGCCCCCCAGCACTGCCCGCCCTTGGGGGCAGCAAGTTCCCCGCAGCCCGGGGCAAGATGGCTGGGTCAGGGGCACGGCCCCTCCCCCCTGCGCTGCGCGGTCGTAGCCGGGTGTTACCCGCCGGCCTAGGAGTGACCGCGCCCCCGGCGTTACCTGTAGCCCCAAGTGGGCAGCAGGGCCTGGCACAGCTGCGCGCGCAGCTCCCCCAGCGTTGGCTCCGCCCCCTGCATCTCGAGCGGGGCCGTCCGCTTATGCAGCCGGACCCGGAGCTTCATGGCGGCGGCGGCTCCGCGCTCCCCCCTCGGGCTCCGCTCTGCCCCCTCGGTGTTGGCGGCGGCGCGGGGGCTGCTGGGGCTTGTTGTTGTTTTGGTTGGTGAAGCACCACCTCGCTCCCTGAGAGCCCGGCCCCCTTCCCGCCCCAGCGCTGCCCGGCCCCGCCCCTAGGTGTTCATGGGAGCGGGCCCCGCCCAGCTCTCCGCACCAACGGTAACGTTGAGGGGCGATGATTCGGCGCTCGCCGCAGGATCTGCGCACTTCCGAGCGTGCACGCTGAAGGAAAGGCTCGAGTCTGCCCAGCTGGATCGACGATTCGGTGCTCGCCCTGGTTCCGCGCACGCGTTCTGAATACAAGCCTTAGGTTAGAGCACAAGGCTTCTGCCTATGACGGTGGGAATCCAGGGGAAATCACGTGGGCAGCCTTTGCTGCTGCGTAGGGGGCGATGGCCTGTGGCTGCTTTGGGGCGTCAGCTCCTCGCCCAGTGCTGGCCACTCATCGCTCTCTGACGCTGTGGGGATGCTGAGTGGGAGAGGAGGGCCCGGCATCCATGACTTCACACTGGGCCCTGCTAGATCTAGAGCATCCCAGGCTCCATCCGTCTCTGCAGCGTTACCACCAGTATTGCTAAACCTGAGCATTAACATCCCTGTGTCTGCCCCCACCTGCCAGCCCTGCCTCCACCCCCCGCAAAAAAAAAAAAAAAAAAAAGAATTGGGAGGAAGGCACTTGGCAACTTCTGTCCAGGCCAGGTACAATCCAGTAGTTACAATCCAGCCATAAGCAGAATGAGCTGATAAAGAACAGCAAAATTGACTAGTTTTTAAAAAATCTAATTATAAAATTAGTGGCTAGAACATGTCTTGACTCATCTTCAGCAATGCATCTGATAGCGTCTCATGAAATCTTCCTCCAGAACGTCAGGGCTTGCCACAGCAAAACACTTGTTGACTTCTTTGGGGAAAAGACTGGACTGAATAGTAGCAGTGTCAGATCAATTGTAAACTCCAAAGTACCATCAAATGGAAGACAGCTTGGACAGTGGCTAAAGGGGTTGCTCCAGAATTCTTGCCTATTCCCGTTGATTTTTATTATTATATTGCAAAGAAGCTGGCCTGTCCATAGCATCCCTGAAAATTCCTCCGTGTGCATTTTCTGCATATTTTTACCTGTCTGCTGTTTTTTCCCCACTCTACAGTTTCATACAGCTTTAAAGATTTTATCCATGCTTTTCCCCTTATAAGCCTATTCCTGCTTGGGACTTGAATTTGCTGCTAACAAAGTTTATGGAGCCATCCTTTGAGCTTCCTGTGGATTGCTCTTTGGATTACCTGTCTCACACAACTTTCTTTATAGTTATCATTGCTGCCAGGAGCATCAGTGAGTTGCAAGCTCTGATGGTGGTGTTACCCTAAGAGCCAAGTGTTCTTACATGCTGTCATAAACGTAAAGGGAAGGGTAAACACCTTTAAATCCCTCCTGGCCAGAGGAAAAACCCTTTCACCTGTAAAGGGTTAAGAAACTAGGATAATCTCGCTGGCACCTGACCAAAATGACCAATGTGGAGACAAGATACTTTCAAAGCTGGAGGGGGGGAGAAACAAAGGCTCTCTCGGTCTGTGTGTTGCTTTTCCCAGAGCAGGAATGCAGGTCAGAACTCCTGTAAAGGGTTAATAAGCAATCTAGTTAGATATGCGTTAGATTCTGTTTTGTTTAAATGGTTGATAAAATAAGTTGTGCTGAATGGAATGTATATTCCGTTTTTTGTGTCTTTTTGTAACTTAAGGTTTTGCCTAGAGGGATTCTCTATGTTTTGAATCTGATTACCCTGTAAGGTATTTACCATCCTGATTTTACAGAGGTGATTCTTTTACGTTTTCTTCAATTAAAATTCTTCTTTTAAGAACCTAATTGCTTTTTCCTAGTTCTTAAGATCCAAAGGTTTCAGTCTGTGTTCACCTATGCAAATTGGTGAGGATTTTTATCAAGCCTTCCCCAGGAAAGGGGGTGTAGGGTTTGGGAGGATTTGGGGGGGAAAGACGTTTCCAAGCGGGCTCTTTCCCTGTTATATATTTGTTAGACGCTTGGTGGTGGCAGCAATAAAGTCCAGGGACAAAAGGTAAAATAGTTTGTACCTTGGGGAAGTTTTAACCTAAGCTGGTAAAAATAAGCTTAGGGGGGTTTTCATGCAGGTCCCCACATCTGTACCCTAGAGTTCAGAGTGAGGAAGGAACCTTGACACATGCCAACCCAAAATGTATTCCTAAAGTGTGATGGACTTTCATATTAATCACTCTATCTCCCTCCTGGTCTTCTTCCCAACCTTGCACTCACACCTCGAGGAGACCTGTCTCCGCATCTTAGATGTGAAGAATGTATTTGTTTTTATCTAAAGAGATACAAGCCCTCCCAAAAGTCCAGTAGGTTGTTTGTGGTGTATGGGGAGAAATGTAAAATGCAGAGATCTCCACTCACAGATTAGCCAAATAGATTATTTTGTGCATTTGGTTGTGCTATTCTGTATCTAGGATCCCTTACCAACAAGAATTGAGGCTTACACCACTAGAGCTATGGACACTTCTGTGGCCTGTCTTTAGGCCCATTGGTGAGACTTGCAGAGCAAAGACTTGAAGTTTAATTCCCACCTTCATTAAGCACTACCCCTTAGACTTAACCTCCGGTTCAAATGCTGAGGTTTTGGAATTCAATGCTTCAGCCTCTGTTCATCTCACAACTTCTCAGCCCAACTTCCATCTTGGATGGTACTGCTTGTTAGATACCCACTAATAGTGGTTCTGTGAGCTTATCACCAGGGGTACCAATCCCTTAAATATGAATGCACAGAATAACTCTTAAACAACAGTTACCAGTAAGTAACCTTCCTCTCTTTTTCTCCAAAAAAATTCACTTGCAGGAAGTTATCTACAACCTGGGACTGTTGACAGCAGGAGCAGCAAGTTTTCCCTAGGAGACTGGCCAGGCTGACTTTCTGTTTATAAAGAGACACAGCTTTTATTGGTCTTGCAGCAAGCAAAAGAGACAGGGGTGAGGCAAAGCAAGCGTGGGATAATTTACAAAGTTATAAAAAGTACAGCAATGATGGGTAAACCTCAGAAAATTTAGCTTGTATATCCACCTCAAAGTACAGTGTATTCAAACGTTACATCTCTTTGGTCTGCAAAGCTCATGAGAACAGGCTTATCTTTGCTGTTTCAGCACTTCTGGTTCTCTCAGATAGCTGTAAACAGGGAGTGCAGAGGGGTGAAAAAAATGATAAAACATCTGTAACTAACATTTTTGAAATATCAAAAGGGTCAGTTTGAAGTTTGGATGAAAATTTGGATTAGTTTTTGTCTTTTCTGTACCAGTTCATCCACCCCAGATAAAGGTCTGGCTGCTATATTTTACTTTATTGCTGAGTGCCATATTGAATGTGCCTAAAACTGAGGCACAAAAGTTCTGTACTGTGTCACATTTTACCAAATTTCTCTGCAGGAAAAGAAGACTGAAATAAAGAGGAAAGAAAAGGGGAATTCAAAGGAAAGTTTTGTTTTGGTGGTTGAATATCCCTCTTTGGTTAGTGACAGACCTGGTACTTATTGTGGTCTCCTTTATGCCATGGATGATAGTATAATGACATTTTGAGCAATGTTTTAAGCATCTCTCCTCACAATCCAGGGTACTGATAGAAAGTAATGTGGCACTATTTCTGCAGTGTTGGAAGAATGCTAGGTCAGAAAGCCAGAGATGTCAAACATGAGTGAAAATTATGTGTAAATTAATCTCCCCATAAACCAGGTGAGGTGAGCAACACAATACAAGGTGCAAACATACATTCACACAACATTAGGTATTAACTTAGCAGGAAAAACTCCATACAAAGAAACAATCGCAATGGAAAAGTTAAAATGCTTTGCGCAGCTTCAGAGCTTTATCCACACTAAAATTAAATGGACTCATAACCACCAATCCCTCAAGCACATCTTTCCCTGCCAACTCCTGCTCCTATCCTCTGAATTGTGTTTATAGCATTTCAAGTACCTGCTTCATGAGCCTTTGTAAGTAAAGCCAAATTTAAGTCTTGTGTACTGTGAAAGTAGAATGAATTATATTGAAATTATAAAAGAAATGCTGCTTGAAGAGTTTGTTGAAATATAGTTGTCAGGAAGAGAAACATTAAGGAGTGTGAAACAATGGGTCCTCAAACTAATTAACTTAGAGCTCCTACTGAGCTAGGAGATTGGTAAACGTTAGTATGCAAATAGGATATGTATGTATATTTGTCAGTTTCTGCTTCCTTTTGTCTCCTATGTTAAATTGGCTTTGGCTTCTGTATAAATAAGTTAGCTTGAGCTTTTGCAGGAGGCTCACATATATGTGGGTGCATTGGCAAAGCGCTTTGCTAATAAACAGAGTGGTCTGATAAATTCAGTGAGTCTTGAATCTGACTTTGACAGTACGTAAGACAGTAGCACCAGTTTAGCTTAAGTAGTGATTTTAAACAGATGCAGTTAAATTTGTCCAAAAAGCTCTCTTGACTTATTTTGACTTAAATCAGACTTACTTCTGTTTAGCTTGTTGACTAAAAATCAACTGAAGGTAAACCAAAATGAGCCACTCTTAAACCTAAATAAGAAGGTCCACGCAGGTTGCACCAGTTTAACTAAATCTGTTTGAAAAGCAATTGAAGTTAAATAGGTGCAATTTTCTCGTGTAGATAAGGCCTTCATTTTAGACTATGCTCCCTCATAAATCTTAAAATGATGATGGGATTTCACAACCATCAGCACCTCCCTTGGTACCTTTTAGATAAAGGATAAACTATCAAACAGGAAAGGAGTCATAAGTATACTACTTCCTCTTTCCCTTCCACATTTTTGTAAAGAGGCTGGCATTTGACTACCAGTGATCACTTTTTTTAAAGCACACATCAGTAAGCATTAGACCCTCCTGAGAAAATATAAAGTTTACTCAGGGAGGAAAGGCAGGCATCAAGCCAAACCAAGAATTAACCAGTTTGAAACCTTCAAAACTTCCACTCTCCCCAGCCAAAAGAAATGGACGTAAATGGGATTTCAAGCTCTTTAACATGATGCTAAGTCCCAGTGGCACAAGGGGTTATTCTCTGAGATGGGTTCATGTCTAGGGAACCTCTATCGTGAGCAGGACTGAAATGACAAAAGGAGGTGTTCCTTGATTGGGAGTCACTAAATCACCATGGCTCATAAACTCATTGTTCTAATTACTACTTTTCTGAACAGAGTTAAAGTTTGAAGCTTGCTATGGACATCCTTGTGGAGGGTGTGGTCTCTTAAATTTGTGGTCACTAACGGAGAATTTTTAAAATAAAAGGTTATAAGCAACTGAAATGTCATTTCTGGGCAGGCTCAGTGGGCATCTCATAAGATTTTCGTACAAAACAAGGAACAGTTGAAAATTGTGGACATGCATAAAATCAGTAATTCTCAAATTAGGCTCGATTTTGCAATATTCTGAAACTGAGTTTTAATTTAAAATAAAAATCTAAATTTCTTGTTTCTGTTTCTGTTAAGAATATATAGCCATCTGTATTAGGTTCCTCCTGCGCCTGATGATGTGCAGTCATGGACTCCACTCCTGGAGATGGTCAAGAGTTGGGCAAATGCCTATGGGGGGCATTCCTCTTCAGGAGTCACCCAAGCTATAGTCCTCCATCGGGGGTCCACTGCAGACACTCCAAGGCCATGATTTAGCCCCTAGCTCTCTTACTCTTAGAGTCTTCCCTCATAAGCCTGACCTGCAAATCCTTGCTTTTCTGTGTGTTTCTTCTTTCTGCTGCTCAGAATTGAATTCACAGTAATACTCTAAAAGTGGTTTCATTAGAGACATTTAAAAAGGGATTTTTACCTTCCTGTTTTGGGACTTTATGCCTTTGTGTAAGCAGCCCAAAATATATTGGCCCAGCTAGTCACAGGCTGATCCCTAGATACAGAGAGATTTCCACATGAAGATCTTCCCTGACATGCAGAGAACAATCTCCTCTGTAAAACAATCCCTAGGAACCTATGCAGATCTTTGCATATGGTGAGGAGCTACACAGGGAAAAGGTTGGAGACTATGCAGAACAGATAACATTTATTATAACTGTTTATTATTTGTATTGCAGTGATGCCCAGAGGCCTCAGTGAGAGTCAGGACCTGACTGTGCTAGAGGCACAACACACAGGAAGGCATGGTTCCTGCTCCAAAGAGATTACAATCTAATTTAAGACAAGTTGCAACCAATGAGTGTGATAAATAATGGGAGGACTGGAGGAGAGAAGAGAAGGTTAACAGTCATAAGCTAAGGCTGGTACATAGGCTTGCTGTGTGCTCAACTTGAAGGTTCGAAATCATTTGAGTGGTGGTGGTGGTTTTTAAATAAATAAATAAAATCAGCTGTCCACAACTGCTGCTCAACCTAGTCATCAGTAGCTGTCTGAATTCTTGTAGGCATCATGGCTGTATTACCTATTTTACAACTCTGGGCTGCATAATAGTTTTTCTGGAGCTTGCTTCTCAGCATCAAAAGCCCCTATTAAGGGTGTCCCCAGAGCTGCAACAGGCAGGAAAAGCCCTGGTAATGTGGCTCCTTTGGGAGCCCTGCTAAGGAGCGCCAGGGGCCCCAGAGCTAGTGCAAAGGCACAAGTACTCCATGCAGACAGAATCCATAGGAGGTAATTGCTTTCTGCAAATCTCACTCAATCTGTTAGGTTCAGGGGACAGAACAACTGCTTATCCTGGAGATGGGTTGGGGGTAGCTTTGCTTCCCTTGTGGAATGGAGGAAACTCCACCAGGAGAGCCTTGTGGAGTTTTCTTCTCCACAGGGCCTCTCCCCTGGGTATTTCCACTAGTGGTATGAATGGTGATACAAGCCCTTTACACATGTAGCAAGCTTATACCTATTTTGCTGTTGACTATTCCCCATAGTCTCTGAGCATTCCTGCTCGTGTCCCTCTCCCATTGACGAGCTAGGTTTTAGATTTGTTTTCCCCAAATATACTAGTTGGCATTTCTTCAGGTTGAATTTCAAGTGTACGTGAAGCGTTAAACCTTCTAGCTATTGAATCCTTTCTGATCTGTTTTTATTGTTTCCCTGTTGACCGAACAGCAAAGAATGTACATACATGCTACTCTGTGTGCTACAGTTGGAAAGACTGGAGTAAAAGAAGAACTGAATAAAACAGCGGGGTTGTGTGCTAGAGGCAGGCATTGGGATAATGTGAAGCTAAAGTGCTCTGCTGGAGCACAGGCCAGATAAATGCTTTGTTTATTTACATATTTGGGTCAGTTGTGCTTTTCTTTGTGCAGTTGGGATTTCTTGTCTCAACTAAGGAGCAGCACTGCGGAGAACAAGAGAAAACTCTTCAGTGCGGAGTCTCCTGTCCCAGCATGGACTGCAAGTGAAGAATTTTGAGAACAAGGTGGCAGAATTTTTCTGTAGAAGTAGCTTTACAGAATGTTGCAAAAAGAAAGGAGTACTAGTGGCACCTTAGAGACTCTCTAAGGTCTCTAAGGTGCCACAAGTACTCCTTTTCTTTTTGCGAATACAGACTAACACGGCTGCTACTCTGAAACCTTTACAGAATGTTGGAACTATGGTCATTTTAAGATCTGATTTGGCTTTATGTGACTATCATATCAGTACACAACGTTGCTGTATCAGAAGCTGTTTTGGAACCTTTGGTCTGTCTTTGTTAGCACACAGATTGGTTTAAGTGGTAACCTTTACTGAAAGTTATCTACATTTTTAGGGATACCATTCACAAAGAAGCCATAAAACGTCAAACAGGAGAGCCCAGACTGTTTTATCTGCACACTGGTAAATACAGTAACACATTACAGTGAGACTTATAAATGTACATAGATAGCAACAAAGGAGTTTTACTTTTTCTTCTTACACTTAAGACAAAAAGAGAAAAAAATTAAATGTTTCATTTAAATGACGTAGTTGTTTTAGTCCTACTCAGTTAGTGGAGACAAATATCAGAGCAATTTTGTGTGTCACTTTCTGAGGTCAACATTCACCTTGCATATTATATGATTAGGTTAAAATATTTAATACCAAGCTCTATAACTCTCTTTCATCGGTCCCAGCTGATGCAATTAACCCAGTTCCTGACAGAGACTGGGGCTTTGAGAGCTCAGCCCTGACAAGACTAAGTAAAGTTTGTTGGTGGGGGAAAGCAACTGGAAGAAATGGTGGAGATTACATCAGCCCCTGGACTGAGGGAGTGCAACCACTGCTTGTTATTAAGGGCACGTCTTCACTGGCAATGTTAAAGTGCTGCCCCGGGAGCGCTTTAACATGGCTTGTGTAGTCACAGCATAGCGCTCTAAAAAATCCACGTCCACAAGGGGCTTAGCTACCAGCGCTGGGAGGGCAGGTCCCAGTGCTGGGGCACTGTCTACACTGGCACGTTACGGTATTGAAACTTTCAGCACTCGGGGGAGGGTTACACCCCCGAGCAAGAAAGTTGCAGCGCTGTAAAGTGCCAGTGTAGACGAGCCCATAGGTTGACAATTTGGGGTTCATGTTCAATCCTAAGCAATATTTGGATGTGCAGACAGTATCAGTGACTAATACTGCTGGTTTCGATCCCCTTGTATCAACAAGGATGCGATCTTTTCTTTCAGATACAGATCTTGTTGGAGTTATGTAGGCCTTTGCCATTGTGAGATAAGACTAATGAAATGTGTGCTACATCTTAAAATCACTTGGAAATGTAAATTAATGCAGAATGTGACTTCAGGCTAAGTGGTGCTTCAAGTGGACAGCACTTTACACATACTATATCCTATTCTGTTTTGGTTCCTGTACTGTGCCCATCACTATGCTGTTCACCTGCACTCATAGTCTCTGCTGCCTTCTGATTAGTTTCAAAGTGGAATTTAAGGTTTCAGCTTTGACAATAAAGTCCTGAATGGTTTGGGACTTGCTCATGGGAGAGATCAATATCTATTTGTGATACTACAGCAACTGCAATCAGCGGAGGTCCTCGTGTGTTATTCGTCCGACCCGCCTCACCCTCTTCTTCCCCCCCCCCCACCCCCCCCCCACCCCCCGGGGCTTTCAAAGACAAGATAATGCTGGCAGAGAATTCTTGTGTGGGTTCCTCAACTGTGGAATTCACTACTCCATTTGACCTGCCATATTCTGAATTTGCTGATTTCTAGGGCATGCTGCAAGGCTGGTCTGTTTGGTTTTTGGGGAAGGGCTAAATTGAGGAATGTTTTGGCTCGGTATGGGTTTTGATTTGTAATTTGTAGAATGATTCTGTGGGGAGAGCTTGATTCGGCGAAAATGTCCTTTTGTTTGGGATATTCATCCCTGGGTTGGTGTATTTAAAATGATTATAAAAGCACCTTAAGCTTTATGAATCAGTGCTTTTTAAAATAGAAAGAAAGAATGCTGTTTTTTCCCCTTCTATAGTTAAGGGCCTTTTGGGGCCAGATTTTCAAAGGCTTTTAGGCACCTAAAGATGTAGATAAATGTCTACTGGGATTTTCAAAAGTGCCTAAACAGAATAATTCCCTAGCTCCCATTGAAATCAGGCACCTAACCTGCTCAAGCGCTTTTGAAAATTCAGCAAGGTGTCTAGCTATATCTTTAGGTGCCTAAACATCTTTGAAAATCTGGCCCTTTGTCGTTACATGGAATAATATTCTTTTCAATTCACCCATGCTAATTAAACTAAAGACAGTGGTACAGTAGAACCTGAGAGTTACGAACACCTCGGGAATGGAGGTTGTTTGTAACTCTGAAATGTTCATAATTCTAAACAAAATGTTATGGTTGTTTTTTCAACAATTTACAACTGAACATTGACTTAATACAGCTTTGAAACTTTACTATGCAGAAGAAAAATGCTGCTTTTAGCCATCTTAATTTAAATGAAACAAGCACAGAAACAGTACTGCCCAGTATTTGTCTTTTTTGTTTGTTTGTTTTTTTGTCTCTGCTGGCTGATTGTATACTTCCGGTTCCAAATGGGTGTGTGGTTGATCAGTCAGTTCTTAACACTGGTGTTCGTAATTCTGAGGTTCTACTGTAAGTGCTTTACAAAAAGGGCCAATGTATTATTTGGAGTAGATTGAAGATTCCTCACTTTAAGCAGTCTATTCTGCACAATTTCAAATTGTATCACCTAATAACTTTATATTTTGGACTGCTTAAAATTTGTCAGTGGAAGGATTCCAGAAATCCAGAGGATCATAAATATTAGAGATGAAAAGAGCTATTATTTCAGGGATTCTGAAACACTTTCATAATGTGGATCATATTTTAACATAAAGTATTTGTTGCGTTGACCACCTCCTCTCCTGTTCACAACTGTGCAATACCACTGTGACAGCTACAGTCACTGCTTACATAAGAACATGGAAAAGTAATGTTAGGAAAGTATTTAATATATATCTTTAGCTGTCTTATAATGCAGCATAGCAGCTGGAAACAGTTGCCATCATTTGACCAATCAGCTGTTCATGGACCACCAGTGGTCCACAGACCATAGTTTGAAAACTTTGGATTAGCTCATCCAATCCTTACCTTATAAGGTTGTTCCCAATTGCAAACTTTCTAGTGTTTTGTCCAGTAAAATTTTAAAAGTCCCCAAAGATGTGGAAGGCTACTGCACACCTATTGGATCTCACTTTCAGCAAGATTTTCCTGACATTAGCCTAAATCAGTGGTTCTTAATATATTTACCATTGTGAGCCGCATATGCAGCTCTCTGTGTATTGTGTAGATGCGACCCACATCATGTGCACTATCTATACTTAATACTGATCCCCACAAACTCTGTTTATTGCCTCTTGATGAGAGACACATTGAATGATGTTGCATCTGTCGCACCTTCTAAAAGTGTACACAGATTTCTGGAAAGCTGTGCCTCAAGCAACACCTCATGGAACAGGCCATAAGGCCTGCCTCAGCACCAGGACCAACGCCTGATCATCCTATTTATTGAACCACTAACCCTAGGGAAGCTTCGGACAGGCCTTTGGACTCTGACTCCTTTCCAAGGAGAAGGAGAGTTCAATCTTCTTGCTCTGGAGTTCCACACAAAAGGACCCATAAAACTGACTGAAGCCATTTGGGCTAGGTGAGGTTTATCCTCCTTCTCAAAGAGAGGCTCTGAATAGCATGGTGGCTCACCAGGTGTCCAGGCTAGAACTGGGTTGTCATCTCAGGTCTCCCTTGTAATGGGGCAGGAGGATCCTAGTGTCATATCATTGACTCCAAAAGCATCCATGCAACAGCCATAAAGTCCGGCACCGATGGACATCAAGCCACCATCTATCTTGGTACCTATCACACCGCAGGTATATCAATCGGTGAAAGAACTGCTTTGCTGTCTTCCCCCAATTCACCATTCATGCAAGACCCTACTAGATGGCTGCTGCCCTTGGCCTCACTTTGGCACCAGGGCAAAGATTGCCATTAGTTTATACTAATGATGGTCCCAAGACAAACCAAGGACTCTACCTTGGCACTGTCTGCTATAGAGTCACACTCCACATTAGTACTGAGACACCATTCGAATCTGGAATCTGTTGCTCCCTCAACTTCAGCACCTATGGCTCCGATACTAGGACCACTGTCATAGAGGGTCCTGACTTCAGTTTATTCCTCTGTTCCATCTGTGTTACCAGACATAGATGTGAGACCATCTGTGTGCCAAGAAACCTTTGCAGTACTGATCACCATAATGTTGTCAGCACCAACATTGCTTTCTTCACACTGGGCTTCAGACAAATTTCAGCGTCTAGTAGCCCCATCAGGTTGAGCACCTCCTTTGACTACTGACTATTCCGAAGGCCTTTCAGGTCTGGATGGGAATCCTCCAGCAGAGACAGATTGTCATTGCCCGATGCTTACAGGCCACCTATGCGCTATACTCTCCCTTATAGGCCCCTGTGGAATCCCTGGGAGGTGCCCAGAATCTCCCCATCACATTTTCCTCCTCACTTGAGGAGAAGGTCTCCAGATCCTGCTTTGAGACAGCCTCCAGATCCTCATACGTTAGAGGTGCAAGCATAAGTTATCCCTCCTGACCAACATCTCCCATAGGATTATCTTTTATTGGAAGAACCAGTGTTGCCCCAGGAGGCTACTTTGTCTCCCATTAATTTGTTCTCATGTATATGCAGGTGTTCCGTTCTCCTGTCCTCTCCCAAATAAGCCAGTTGTAGCTGATGCCTCTTCCATTGGGTGGGATGCCAATCTAGAGGGCTCGTGAACCCAAACATTATGGACAGAGCAGGAAGCTAATCTTCATATCAATGTCCTCAGGCTCCAGGCAATTCACAAACCATGTGGTGCTTTTCTTCCTCTCATCAGGGGCTTATCAGTCCAGATCCTGACCAGCAGTACAACTGCCATGTTCTATCTGAACAGACAAGGGAGGAACTTGGTCCACACGGCTCTGCAAGGAGGTGGTGAGCCTCTGGGACTTCTGCATGAAGGTAAACATCACTCCAGTAGCTGCTAACTTACCTGGTTCCCAGAACTACTTGGCTACTTTTGTCAGCAGGAAATTCTCTCGTGATCATGAGTTGTCCCTCAGAAACAGTGTACTGAGGACTTACTTTTGAACCTGGGGTGCTCCATCAGTCAAGTGCCACCACTTTTGCTCTCAAGTCCTGGCTCACTAAGTGATGCCTTTCTGTTGACTCAGTGATTATGTAACAGGATGGCTCACCTCTTAAGGTCTGGAGGGCTGGGGTTAGTCCATTCTGACTGCAGAATGAGCTACACCTTGGAGAGATCAGGGTGACTGCCCTATAAAGAGCAGGAGGAGACTGAAACCAAGTGGGGGGGAGCTCATGAAATGGTAGAGAGACTGCAGAGGGTGTTAAAGGCTCCTGCAGGGGAGACCCTGAGACCAAGAGAGCTGTGATAGAGAGGACCTGAAGTGAGTAGAAGGCTCCTGCTTGAGAGACCCTGACTGAGCAAAGGGTTTAGGCCTGGAAGCCAGAACCAGAAGACTAAGCTTCAGCCAGATAATGTCTGGAAGTTCTGGGCCCAGCTCCTGCTAGAGAACCTGACTGGGAGAAGGGCTGGGGGCCCTGGAAACCTGATGGCTGAGCTCCAGCCAGGCAAAGCCTGAGACACTTTAAAGTGGAACCTAGCTGTGGAAAAAGGGCTGTGGGCTCCCTACCTAAAGGGAGAGGGTGAATTAATTGGTGGTGGGGCCTAGAGGGCAGCATGTAAGGACTCAAATGGAACCACAGGAGGAAATGTTTTAATTACCTATGGACTATGAGTTATTAAAGGGCCCTGAAGAGGGGAGAAATTGGTAGCAGGGCACTGCAGAGTCACCTCTGGCCATAAGGGTGCACTCAGGAGTTTGGCTGACCCCATTACAATATGCATTCCCCAACCTCTCTGATCCTGCAGGTCATTCACAAACTGAAATTGGATCGCACCACGGTAGTTCTTATTACCCCAGCTTGATTAAGACTATGCTGGTTTTCCACTTTCTGCAGCCTCCCAGTACAACCTGTACAGCTTCTGCCTCCTCTTCTAGATCTGCTTTTTCAACAACACTGAGTGTTATACCCAGACCTGAACAGCCAGCATGGCTTCTGGATGGTTAAATTGTGAAGAGAGGGCCGTTCTGTAGCAGTTAAAGTGGTATTGCTTAACAGCAGGAAGCAATTCATTAGGTTGACTTGACTAAGTGGAAACATTTTTTGGTTTGGGCTAGTCAGTGGATTCAGTCTGCAGTGGCAAGCCTTCAGGAGTATTTGCCTCTAAACTCTTCAGGGCTTTCCCTGAGCGTTCACCAACAGCAATTTGAGCCATTTGCCCTCCTATTCAGGTTCAGTTAGTTGTTCTCCAGCCCTATGGTGGCAAGGAGTCTCAAAGGGATTACCCCACTTTTTCCACCTGTTAAAGCATTGGTACCACTTGGGAACCTCAGTACCATGTTAACGGCTCTTGTGGACCCCCTGTCTGAGTCTTTGGCGATTTGTTCCTAGTCTTACTTGTCTCAAAAGACAGCCTTCCTTATCGCCATCACATCAGCTAGGAGGGTGGGCAAGCTGCAAGCATTGATGCTGGTCTGACGATTTATCAAGGATAAGGTGACTTTGAGACAGCAACCTACATTTTTAACTGAAGTAGTTTTGGCTTTTCATCACAATTAAACTAGGTATTTTTCTTCCCAAAACTACATTCTGTTGGGGAAGAGGAGCACCGGCATGCCTTGGATGTTAAGAGAGCACTGTCCTTCTGTATGGACGGAACCAAGCAATTCAAACAATCTCCTCAACTTGTTGTTTCCTCTGCGGGTAGGATGAAGGGCCAAGTGGTGTCAGCAAAGACAACCTCCAGATGGACTTCTTCCTGTACTACCAGCTATGCGGTGAAAAACACCCCTCCTCCACAGAGACTCTTTGCCCATTCAACGAGAGCTCAAGCTACATCGGTAGCATTCCTGAGTGATGCTCCAATTCTGGACACTAGTAAGGTTGCCACTTGGTCCTCAGTACATATATTTACTTTTCATTACACCATCACAACTACATCAGAGTTGGCTGGGAACTTTGGGAAGGTGACACTCTCTGCAGCCTGACCTCCCTCACAACTGCCAACTTTGCATCTTACCTTTCTTATTGCTTCCTCTGTCCACCATTTCACCCTCCAGCTCTCTTTGGGCCTTTCCCACCACCTTCCTCTCACACTTTCCATGTCCGGTGCCCATTCCAGCTCCTTTTCCACCACAACCACCACATCTCCCTTCTCTCCCTCCTCACTGTGTACTCCCCTCAAAAAACTGATTTTCATCAATTATTCTAACTATTAACACAAAAACAGCAAGCTTGTATGTGTGATTATACCTCTTTAACCTTCTTACTTTATGTTTGTTTCCCTTGTTCTCACTGCTCCATTCCTTGCTGCTCTCACTATCTTTTCTAAGCTTTAGATCATGTCACTGGGCCAGAGGAGGAATTATTATGTGTCTGGGCAGCACCTAGCACAATTTTGGGTGCTTAGTGAATTAATGATGATGATTTTATTATTAATACGGCATGAATTCAGCAAGGGCTGGATCAAGGTAAGGATTCATTCTTGGTAATGTTCTGCACAGGGCCAGCTCCAGGCACCCGCGTTCCAAGCGGGTGCTTGGGTCAGCAGTTAGAAAGGGGCAGCAGTGTTTCCGCGGCGGTGGCAATTCGGCGGCAGCTCCTCTGTTCCGGCAGCAAATCAGCGGCAGCTTCTCCCTTTTGCCATCTGCGGTGGCAGTTTTTTTCACTGCTTGGGGCAGCAAAAGCTGTAGAGCCAGCCCTGGTTCTGAAGGCCATGACAGGTAAACAGTGGAGACAAGAGAGGAAAAGTAAAAACTTGGGATTTATTACTCTAACATGCGACTGTAACTGTGAACTTCACTTTGCTAAAAGTGAGGGCCAGGTCCACTCATTTCTCACACCTATCTCAGAGTGAAGCTGGATTGCATGCTAACCTTCCGCAACCATCTGACAAGACGAAGACAAGGTCAACCTGGTCCAGAAACTGACACTCACAAGCTGGAGAGCATCAACATCAGTGTTACAGACATCAGTGATGGCCCTTATGTACTCTGTAACTGAATACTATGCACTGGCGTGGACCAGAAGTAGCCACACTTACTCGTTGATGTCCAACTGAACACTGCAGTGTGGTGCATCACCAGAATCCTCAGGTCAACCCCAACACCTTGGCTGCCAGTGCTGCCACACATTGCTCCCCATCCATTTACCATGATGCCGCAACCCATCGGGAATCATGGAAAATGAACATTTTACCATCCACTACGATCTTAACAACCTCTCTCACCACCGCTTGAACTCCACGTAAGCCCTTTAGGACCCATGCATTTAACCTTCAACGATGCAACTTCAACCCTATTGAAGCTTGGCAAGCTTACTGGACTCAGGGCTGTCCCTTGGGGGGTGCAGGACTCGGGCCGAAGTGACGGCTTCGTCTCTTCCGGGACCAACCATGCTGACCAATCGCACCGGTCTCTGGGGCCCCCCAAAGCACAGGGCCTGGAGCGATCGCCCTGATTCACCCTACCCAAGGGATGGCTCTGACTGGAGTTCACAAGAAGTCACAAATAAAAACCAACACAGAAGATCCCTGGCTTCAATCTCACACGAAGTTCGTGGGTAGGGCCCTACCAAATTCACGGTCAATTTTGGTCAATTTCATGGTCATAGGATTTTTTGAATTGTAAATGTAATGATTTCAGATATTTAAATCTGAAATTTCACAGTGTTGTTGTTGTAGGGGTCCTGACCCAACTCTGAAGGCAGCAGCGCAAAAGTTGGCACAGTATGGTATTGCCACCCTTACTTCTCTGCTGCTGATGGTGCTGCCTTCTGCGCTGCCTTCAGAGCTGGGCGCCCGGCCAGCAGCCACTGCTCTCCAGCCACCCAGCTCTGAAGGCAGCACAGAAATAAGGGTGACAATACTGCGACCCCCCCATATAATAACCTTGCAACCCACCCACCCCCACAACCCTCTTTTGGGTCGAGACTCCCAGTTTGAGAAATGTTGGTCTACCCCATGAAATCTGTATAGTATAGGGTAAAAGTACACAAAAGACCAGATTTCACGGTCCATGAAGCATTTTTCACGGCCACGAATTTGGTAGGGCCTTACTCCTGGGCAACCCTAAACCGTATCTAAACAAAACATGGCTGATGCGGATACTTGTTGCACAAATGGAGAATTAAAGATTCTCCAGTGTGTGATTGTGGTCACCCAGAACAGACCATGGAACATATAACAACTCAATGCCCGATTAACACATACAAAGGAGGCATCACAGCAATACGCTCTGCTCCAGACACAATTATCTGGCTTAACCATCTAAATGTAAAATTGTAGTTGTTCTACGTTTACATTAGCCATACAAAGAAGATGATGATCTAGGCACATGGGAATCTTTAATAATAAATTGGTGACAAAAAGAGTCTGATAGATACAGCCCTGATCCTGCAAACAGTAAAGCATATGAATTACTTCACACGTAAGTAGTTCCACTAAATTCATTGTGACTGCTTACATGTGTAATGTTACTTATGTGCATAAGGGTTTTCAGGATCAGAGACTGACATTATATAAAGCAATGGAGATTCTTCAGTTATTATGGAGCAGTGGTAGCTGCAGCATGAGGTTGCCCTCAGACTTTCGTTTTAATAAGAGTTCTGTCTCTCAAAACGTTAAGTGACCTAAGCAATGTGAAAAGCAGAATAATTTTCCAAATGAATGGGCTATGTGATAATCAGACCTGCTGATCCATTAGTACAAAAGATTGTGAGGTAGGCCATCATCAAGGTTTAAAGTGGTTGAATTAGTCGGGTGAAGTTGGAATGCTTATTGCATTTCAGTATCTGCTGGAGATGGAAGTGAATGCTGTATGGAGTGTTTCAGAGTAACAGCCGTGTTAGTCTGTATTCGCAGAAAGAAAAGGAGTACTTGTGGCACCTTAGAGACTAACGAATTTATTTGAGCATGAGCTTTCGTGAGCTACAGCTCACTTCATCAGATGCATACCGTGGAAACTGCAGCAGACTCTATATATACACAGAGAATATGAAACAATACCTCCTCCCACCCCACTGTCCTGCTGGTAATAGCTTATCTAAAAGCCATTTCCAGCACAAATCCAGGTTTTCTCACCCTCCACCCCCCCACACAAATTCACTCTCCTGCTGGTGATAGCCCATCCAAAGTGACAACTCTTTACACAATGTGCATGATAATGAAGTTAGGCCATTTCCTGCACAAATCCAGGTTCTCTCACTCCCTCACCCCCCTCCAAAAACCCACCCCCATACACACACAAACTCACTCTCCTGCTGGTAATAGCTCATCCAAACTGGCCACTCTCCAAGTTTAAATCCAAGTTAAACCAGAACATCGGGGGGGTGTTAATGACAACAAGGTGATCTGAAGGTGGCTAGGAATGCTGAAGACTTTTCCCTTAATTTGTTGTTTCCATGCTTTCAAGGTTTGTGTGGGTGGGATGGGTCCGGATGTAACCTTAATAAGCACTAAGCATAGTTTTTGTTTATGTTAATGTTAGTGACAATTGAGTTTTTTTCACAAGATGCCATGAAGACTTGCTGAGGATTTAAGGAATGGCTGTGAGCACAGTTTTACAAATGGAGAAGTATTGCTTTAAAACTTAGAAGTCCAGAAAGCTGGTTATTTAACTTTATAATTTGGTGCTATACTTTGGAAATTGAAAATCCCCTAAACCTGGTTTACATAGTACAAACTTTCCAGCCATATCAAAAGAATTGGAAGTGGTGTCTGTTCTCTTGTAATAAAGGAGGTTGGGATGGAGAGCCTGAAGCAAGGAATAAAAAAATAAATCTTCCCAAACGGGAGTGGCCCTGAGAAAGTCAGATTTGGTAACCTCGTCTACACTGTTTCAGGGTGAGTAAACTATGGAAGTGAGTTTCGAAACAATAAAATAAACTAGCTTACAGTGTTGTAGTGATGAGGGTGGGTGTCTCAGCCCAGTGGGTTAAGATGGCTTATAAAGCCCTTTTGTTTACTGTTATGGTATTAAGTGCAGGACTTTGAAAAGTGCTCTGCTCCCTTTGCCCAGCCATTTTCAAGGATTTTGTAAGTATCCTGCTAGAGGTGAGTTTTAAGGCAAGATCTGAAGGATGACTATGTAGTGGCTTTGCAGACTTTTACAGGGAGTTCCTCCAATGCATAAGGGGCAGCAGGGGAATAAGCACAGATGTGTTTGAGGGTAACATGGAAATGATAGCCTGTAAAGGCTGTCATCTGTAACAACTTAACACCATGAAGGGCCTAAATAGCAGAGATAAGAAGATTGTGTTGGATAAGAAAAAGTGGGGCAAGTGGTTGGATGAAAAAGGTGACAAGGGGTGACATGATTGGAGTGATCAAGACAGGAAGATTACTTTGGCAATTGCTTTTTGAATGGACTTAAGGAGGACAAGATGCCATTCTGATTTGGTGGTGCTATACACACACTTTGTGTAGGTGTAAATGACTGCATGAGAGTCAAGGCTGCGGAGAATCAGGCCTGTTGTCTGTTGGAGTTCCTACTTTTCCCCAAAATGAAGCAAGCTGCTAGAACAGCACAGTTTTAATGGAGTCCCTTCTCTTCAGTTGAAAGCTTTTCTATTAGGATGTAATTAAACACCAAAACAGAAACTTGCATACCCTGTGAGTAATAAGCCAGTGAGTTAAAATCCTAGCCCAACCGCACAAGATTGCTTCCTTACTCACAATAGTCCCTGATTTCCCTTCCCTTCTAAATTCTCCAGAGCAGTGGGCAGGTCCCTTCCCTAGTGGGCAGGGCCTAGCCTCACCAGCAGACTGAACTCCAATGCTCAGTCTCTGCTTTTTGTGACCAAGTACCAGGGGATTCCCCTATCCTTGCACTATGTGGGATTTACCTGTAATAATGGACATCCTCTTTCTATGAACAGAGACCTAGTGGAGGGATGAGGGATGTCATCACAAACACCACCCAAGGAGCATGGTGATTCCCTTGGTGTCTGTCTAAAAAAGGTATGGCCTCCCCATCCCTCCTTGTAGCTTTAAAGAATGGCTTGCTAGAGCTTTCTTACTACGGTCCTGAGGATGTGTTCACAATGAGTGGAAGGGATAGATGGAGTGGAGTGGAGGTGGGTGTGGAATGAGCAGGTGCAAATTGCATGAGTACTGGATTGTATGAAATGAATGTGTGAAGTGAGGTGTAGGTCAGTGTAAACACATGCAAATTTATGCAGATTCATACAAATTAAAATGTATTTTTAATTTTCGAACATTGGTAGGTATGTACATACATTATTTGACACTGGGCCCTGTCATATTTTGGGGCAGCCCTGGCCCTGTGAGTATAGCCCTGTGTGGATACAAAATTTGTATCTGCATCTGATCCGCAATCTGCAAAAATGACCTGTGGATGCAGATACCCGCGGATATAAAGCGGGTATCCACAGATTTGCAAGGCTCTATCTGTGAGGTCTCCCATACCTATCGGCAGAATCACCCCAGTATTGCCAACCCCAAGCATTAAATCATGAATCAGCCCCTCTCACTCTGCCAAAGATTGGTTCAAGGGCTGGAAGGACGGTTCCTTGCAAGTCCTTTCCCCTTAAGCATCAGTGCAAGGCCAGGCAGAAATTAGTCATAGAAAACAAATTTTAAATTCATATTTGCAAGGATTCACACCAGAAATCTCAATCATATGTTTATCCAGTCAGGGAATAGAAATATGCCATGCTATATACATGCTGTTAAAACAATTAATGTTTTCAGTTGTGACTATTAAATGCTTGAAACAATACTTGCAGCAAGCAGTTTGCAGACAATCCATGGACTGAAATATGTCCATATCAAATATTAAATAATTTCAAACAATGTACTGAAATCACCATCTCTTTGAATATACTTCAGAAATAGGAAAAGGGGGCTAAATTTCTTCAAGAAATTGTACTGCCATCAGCATATCTTCTACACCCACTTTCCTCGGTGTCTCCCTCCTGTTCTCCGTAATCTCCTCCTTGCCCCATCAGTCCCTTTTCACTCCCACTCTTCAGCCCAGTTTCCTAACCACATATCATATGGGTGGCCATCTTCCTTGAGACAACCTGACTTTAATACCGCTGGACAGCATAAAGTGTGGCATTCATCTTTATTAGGGGCAGCTTCACTGCCACCTGAATGCTGTAGGAAAGGTGTAGCCATCTTGACCCAGGGTAGCTTGTGGTTTCAGTCCCATTGAAAGTAATGGGAAATGGCAGCCATGTAGAATAAGGGCAAAAGTTTCTGCCAGAAATCAGGAGATAATGAGTAACTATAAGAAACCCAACCAATAACACAAGATTCATGGTAACACTTTGAGAGTTTAGCTGAATTCCACACATGCTTGCAAGAAGGCAAATCCCTTGAATTCACTGAGCATTTATTTTGGCAGGGAAGACTTCAATTAAGATTCTCTGTAATGTTCATAGCATGCATCCGATGAAGTGAGCTAACGAAAGCTTATGCTCTAATAAATTTGTTAGTCTCTAGGGTGCCACAAGTACTCCTTTTCTTTTTATAACCTCATAAGAATCCTTTATTGAAGCAGGGGAGGGGGAGATGAGATGACCTGCAATGCTCACCCTTCAGCCAATACTGCCACTCAGACATGCTGAATTTAGACCTATGTGTGACATTCAGTTTCAGCAAAGAGAAGGTTCTATTCCCCCTTCCTCTGCCCCCAAGTTTCAGTTTTATAGTGGGTCACTTTTTCCAAAGGGGGTGATCAGCTTCAAGCAGTTTTTTTCCCCTGAGGGATAGGGCTCTGCCACAGCTCTGGTACCCCTTTTCTCAGGGGTTGGTTCAGCCTAATGTTGCAGAGGTGTCCCTTCTTCATGGGTACGGTTCAACCTTGCATCTGACAATTTCTTTTTGTTTAAGAGCATAGCTCAGCTTTGAGTCAAGAGGACCCATTCCCTCAGGGGAAGTGAACTGTAGCTCACGAAAGCTTATGCTCAGATAAATTTGTTAGTCTCTAAGGTGCCACAAGTACTCCTTTTCTTTTTGCATATATCCTCATGTGAGGGTTCCTTTCCCTCAGATGTTTGGATAGTTCTACCACAGAATGTTACACCAAGTGTTTTAAATCATAACTCATGGCTTTTTTTACTTTAATAGGATTCAGAAAGATTCAGTTTGGAATGCAAATTAATATCTCTATTTCTGTTTTCACACACTCAGAATTAACACCATTGAGTTCCCAGGTACTTCTGTATCCTTCGTACCTGGGACTGGGATTAAACTATCAGTTGGACATGCTTCACAGAGCGTCAGTGCAAACCAGTGAATAGAAACCTGGCTATTGTAAGTATAGTACTGTGTACCCCAGAAACAGTCTTTTGGAAAGAGAATTAAAATGGAAAATATACAGTGTAGTTACTACTTGAACTCTTTTGATGCATAAGGAGGTCATATGTTTTTTATCAGTTTACACCAAGTTGAGACAGTCCCTTCCTGTGCAACCTTAATTCGACCCTGTTGTGCATATGCTTATACTGTCTTTAATTACATGACTGAATATTATTTTTTCCGTATTATTTTTGCATCTGTGTTTTAATGTAGATTTGTTGTAATTTTCTAACTTTAAAATAAAATGGAATTTCTATTGTTTTTGTTTATCCTATGGAACCATATTGACCCCAGCTTAGGTCATCAGCAGCGTCTGGACCTTTAGATCCACAGCACAGATCTCTAACTCTAACTGGTGCAGTAGTAGGCTATTATCCTTGCTATCATAGAATCATAGAATATCAGGGTTGGAAGGGACCCCTGAAGGTCATCTAGTCCAACCCCCTGCTCGAAGCAGGACCAATTCCCAGTTAAATCATCCCAGCCAGGGCTTTGTCAAGCCTGACCTTAAAAACTTCCAAGGAAGGAGATTCCACCACCTCCCTAGGCAACGCATTCCAGTGTTTCACCACCCTCTTAGTGAAAAAGTTTTTCCTAATATCCAATCTAAACCTCCCCCACTGCAACTTGAGACCATTACTCCTCGTTCTGTCATCTGCTACCATTGAGAACAGTCTAGAGCCATCCTCTTTGGAACCCTCTTTCAGGTAGTTGAAAGCAGCTATCAAATCCCCCCTCATTCTTCTCTTCTGCAGGCTAAACAATCCCAGCTCCCTCAGCCTCTCCTCATAAGTCATGTGTTCTAGACCCCTAATCATTTTTGTTGCCCTTCGCTATCCACCAGGCACTAAACGTGGATGAGACCCACACTTTACCAGTGAGTTCCACAGCTATTTCCTGACAGCAGAAGAAAACAGGGACTCATTCCTCCTCGGTTCATTTCAAGATTCTGAAGGGGAATGTACTCCAGTGGTTATAGAGCCCTATGCCCCATTCCCCCAGACTTTCTCCGTCCCCTCTTCTCCTATCTGCCCCTTGGCTATAAAGAAGAATTTACTGAATTCAGTAGGATAGATAATTATCTTCTCTCAAGTACTTAAAATGTTTCCTTCAATTGCAGTCCTATAGCTCTTGTGGCAGTGTTATCACAGATCTGAGAGTTGTGAAAGACTTGTAATTGGAATTAACTAGAAAATGGATCAGAAAGTCATTGTGAAATTGTGGCATTTAGTAACCTTGCTAAATCCCAGCATAATTCTAAAACTCATGCCCAGGCAACAAGTGTGTGAAATCAGCTTCTTTACAGAAGCCACCACTATAATCTACTTTAATCATTACATAATGGGGGGAGAGGGAGTTTTCTTCATCTTGATGAAAGAATCAGAGTCTCTTTGAACTTGGCAAATCAGTAGTTTCTTGGGTGTTCTCTAAAAGTAGATCTTTCAACTGACTTTGTTATTATCTGTGCAGCACAGACTTTGGAGGAGCTACAGTGTCCATTTCAGAAATGTTTATCACAGTAATCTTCAGAATCTCACGGGATAACACAAGCTGCCTGTCAATGTTGCTTCACAGCTGCCAGATAAGCATTAGTGGTATTAAACTCAACTTGAATGGAGGAACTAAGTATGTGCAAGAGATTTTCTACAGTCACTCATTCTAGTGAAAAGTTAGCAGAGTCAATGGTGCAAGGCCCTCTTGTCAAAATTAGGCACCCAAATGCTTGTTTTAGGAGTCCAAATGCAGGACATAAGTTCTTAACCTAGGCAGCAGAGTTTGGAATTAGATTTTTCAGAGAAATGTTTGAAAACACAATCTTCTTTTCAGGGTATGCAACATGTCTGGTTTGTTCCTACTATCGTTTGTAAACTCTATCTTTTGTGTACATATGCACAAACCCTGAATTAGGCAAACAAACTATATGAATATGGGTTTTGTGAATGTAACTCCTATGATTTTGTGTGTGTTAGTGTGCAAATGATTTGTTCATGCAAAGTTGCATGCACACAGTTGGAGTCCAAGTTGAGGCTCCTTTGAAAATATAACCCACAACATCTGACAAGATCAATCAGCTTATTTTTTCATGGAACAAACAATGTTTGAATGAAGTTCACACCTAGGAATTTAAAAATTGATAAGTCCAAAGCAAACAGAAATTAGTGGTCACAGTTTCAATGGTTTGGTATATGTTGGAGCTTTTTTTTTTTTTAGACAGTGAGAGAGAGAATGTCGATGAGTGAGCAATCCCTACAGCTATTTCAACATCAGGATTCCTTACTTTCCAAATAGACTACTAATTCTCACCCTTAGGTAAGACTAGTCCTGTAATATGTCTGAGATTCATGAGCAGAAATAATCAACTGCCCAGTCATCTTACTCCATGATAGTGTTTTTCACTTCTGCATCGTTTTAGCCTATACAGCATTGAAATTATCTTCATTCAAAAGGTGGCCTTGCAGTTTTCAGATTTCATGCAAGTCCATTATACACTGGGATACTATCCTACTACAGGTTATTAGGGTAGCCTCAAGCCTAGATATTAGATTTCATGTAGCTCTAATTTAGCCATGAATATATTGAAATAAATATATAATTAATATATAATATATGAATAATATATAACAATTAATAATTGTTCTAATAACTGAAACAATGGTAAAGTCCTTTCTGTTCTTTTCCTATTTCTCAAGCTGGTTGTATAATCTCTTTACTGCTTACCTGGAGAAGCCCATCAGTACCATCTTAGAAAGAAATGTAAGTCTTTAAAGATCGTTTCAGAGGAGGGGTGTAAAGAATACCAGAAATTGCATTACCCCCGAGGCCACAGCCTTGAACTTGGTTGAGGAGTAACCTGACAAAATATAACTTTAGTCTGATTAACCCTGTGTCACTTTTATTGCCTGGCACTAGCTCCCATGGCTCTTCTTTGACATGATGTAAAAGTTCAGTACCCGTGACAGTTGTAATGACACTTACCAATATGGTTTGTATGTCATACTCAGTTATTTTTTGAACAAATGGCATTGTCACAAATCTGTGACCATCTATTATTTATATTATCGTAGCGCCTACGAGACCTAGTCACAGATCAGGACCCCTTTGTGCTGTGTGCTGTACAAACAAAGAACAAAAAGACAGTCCCTGCCCAAAAGAGCTTACAATCTAAGTACCTAGAGACTTCACAGTTGACTCCTAAACTGCATACATGGAGCCTGAAGGAAAGAACATAGACTCAGACATTCCAGAAAGAAAGTTCTCTACAACTAGTAGTACAGGAAAAGTACTCTGTGATTTTTCGGCAGTATTGAACTTTACATTATGCTGTTTGGGAGCCTGACGTTAGGGAGAGAATCACAACTGCTGGAGCTGGCATGACTCAGAAAGAGAGGGAAGGGTTCAGATACACACTAGCCAGTATGTTAGTGTCCTCTGCATGTTCTCATACAGCTGTGCCTGAACATCAAACATAAAATCCAGACGATGGATGCAGAGCTTAGAACCCTTAAGGGTGAGTCTCCAACACTTCTTTTCTTTCCATTTCTATTTTTGTGCTATTCAGTTTGTAGCCTTTTCGTCGGATGCTGCCCGCGATGCTGTTTAATTGAATGTGTTCAAAAATTACCCCAACACAGACAAATTTCAGTTGTGGGAGTGTGAGCGGTGAAAAAATATCTGAGGGATTCAAGGACTAATCCATTCCCCCCACAACCTCCGAATTAGAATGTTCATATTTCATCTGAGAAGCCAGAAGAATCCTTCTCCTATCTGGCACATCTGCATCTTTCCCACAAAGGCACATGTATACGTAGCCAGACCAACAGCCACGTGGACTGGCTCAGCCATCAGTAACTGATGTAGGAGAAAGGAAGCTTAACTTATTAATTTATAATCAAATGTGAGTGTAGTGGTTCCACAAGTGGACCAGTCTGCAGCCTGGTCCAAGAGAAAGATAACAAAATTATGTTCGCAACATTGGCACTTGCAGCCTGGAAAGTGGACGTCCTGTCCTGCAAATCCTTGTTCAGCATGAAGCAGGGACCACAAGATTACTGCGCTCCATCGCAGTTATGAATGAAGAGTACATATGGGCACAAGTTAGGTTAAGCATGAGTCATAGTCCTCCATGCAGAGAGGTGGTAGATCTCAAGCCCCTCATTGGCCTGCTTTCTTACTTACAAGAAAGCAGGGTAAAAGAAGCAATGTTTGGATAGAAAGTAGGCATATCTAAGCAAACACAGGCTAAGTACAATTCTTAGCATGCAGACAAGGCATTTAGCTATATGCTCCCTTCTTTGGCTATGCTGTGTGTACTAGGCAAGAATAACTTGGTGGCCACACAGCAGTGGTCTCATTACTGCAGGATCGGGTTCTCCCATGCTCCCCATTCTGCTCATCGCTCTTTAGCTTGTGCTTGTATGACCCACACCACACACTTGCACTGAGCAGGATCCATCCCTTTATCTTAGCCCTTCTGAAAATATGTCCCTCACTCATCTACTTACTGGAACTGCAAAATGCAAAACTGAAACGCTCACTGAAAACCAACCCAATAGAGTAACTTCTTCATCTGTAAAGGCCTGAATTGGCAAGGTGCTGAGCACTCACAACTATCATTAAGATCTCTGGGAGTCAAAGACCGTATCTTTTGGGATGTGCCCAGCATCCTGAAGGATTAATCCCTAAAATGCACCGCCAGTGTAGTCACCACCATATCGGAATCTATGCTCTGTCTATGAACACACAATGTCCATGGGAATTGTGGCAGACATGGAAGAGAACAGATCCTGAGTCCAGTAGTTAACTGTCTAATATACTGAAGATAGATCTAAACCACTTTTCATAATTTAGGGGGAAAATATCCCCAAACTCACATTGTCTGATAATATGCTATCTGCAATTGTGAACAACATCCCCATGTCTTCAGCACTGATTGACAGCTTCATAAATGCTAATGTTGTCTTTTTAAAATATGAAGTAGCAGCATTGGTAATATTGAAGGAGCATTTAGAGTCCTCAAGCATGGATTAGAGCCCCATTGTGCTAGGTGCTGTACCAACCCACATGCCAGAGACAGTCCCTATCCTTAGCTCTGATGTTTTGAAACAGTAATTTTCTTTATTTTAGATCAAATTTTAGTGTCCCATAATAACAGGATTGTGGGGAAAGTGGTCAACTAAGGGCTGGTGGGACAAGTGGAGCATTAGGTCTGAATCAGTATTGAATAATGGAGTTTGCAAAAGAAGCATCTTGGGTTCTTAACTACAAACTTCTGTTCTGATTTTTTTCTCCCTACTTCCTTTGAACATCTTTGAATTTTTCTTCTCTGAGAACTATCCTTTGCTTTTAATTAAACATAACTGGCAGTGTTACACTTTTTTGATAATGGATGTTTTATTTTGTCCACCACCCTTACAGTTCTAATCCAGATTGATGTCTTTGCCCAAATGGACTACTCCCTAGTTAACTCTCCAGCATTCTTCAGATCATACGTTGATTTGGACTTAAAGGTAATTAATTGCCTTTAATGCTAGTTGTCTGGAATCGTGCTTTTTAATTGGCATTGTTGCTTTTGTTTTGCCTTTAGTCAGGCAAGCCATTTCAAAGCAATGTTTCATTTGGGTATTTTGGTCACCAATTCAGTTTCAGAAACCAGATGTGATCATTCAGTAAACTGACTGTTGGTCAATTATCCATAACAAGAAAAAACAGTAAAAGAGGCTGAAGAAGTTAGAGGCAAAGAAAGAGAAAATAAAAGGTTAAAATCAGAAAGTAGCTGACCAGCCCTGGCAAAAGAGGGAGGTAGCCTTCTGGGGCCCAGTCATTGTTTCAGTTGGGCACATCAAACTCCTTGATGGAAATACCAGGTTCCTGGAATGAAACGAGAGGGAGGGGCCCTTGAAAGAGAGAAAGCCAAGTCAAAAGTGCACTACTAAGACTTATCACCATGTGACATCCCTTCAGCTAAGGGAAATGTGATGGGAAATGCATCCAACTACCGAGGCTATGATAAATAGTAAGATTTTGTTTTCATGCTTCATAAAGTATAATATAATATAATATATAATATAATATAATATAATATAATATATAATATATATATATAGTTTGGGAAAACATGGTTTGTTTGTTTTAATATGCTAAATAATGTTTCATGATCATTTTATTTTTTTTAAACTCTTTTTGTAAATACCTAATTAGTATATTATTGTAGATTACTTCAGAGTCTAGACCCTCCAGAGTTTCTTTATATTTAGTGCTATAGTTAATCCTGATATATCAGGCTTTTTCTGTATTACTGTTTCTTTGTACATCATCAGTGCTGCATAGTCAGCATTGGCTACCATTGTTCTGTGGGTGCAATTCAAGCTGTTGACTTTGAGCTATAAAACGCCATATGGATCAGGTCCTGGCTACCAATGGATCACACCAAGGAAGGATTCTCCCTTTGTAGGGGTCCCTCGATAATATAGGGCCTCTGTAGCAGCTACTCCATTGCTGCTCCTTCAACTCCTTTGGTAAAGAGGATGAGGCTAGGGCATCCTGGCAAATCCCAACTGCCAGAACAGTTCCTGAGGGCTGTTGGCAGCCAACATAGTTTAGAGCATCCTGAGATTGCTGTATTCTATGCCAGGCAAGCACAGAACTGGGACCAACATTTGAGGGTACATGGGGCTCCTTGGTGGCCCCCCTCCTAAATTGTGCCCAGTTCTCATGGGTTACAACTGAAAATCTGGCTCTCCTCTCCTTGTGCATCTGGCAATTGATTCACCCACGTAGTCTTTGCAGTGACTGTGGACCAGAGGATTGCCTTCAGTCCAAGGGATAGAAATGAAACACTAGTAACAGTTCCCAGGTTTGAACTCTAGGAGGATGGAAGCAGAGTGTTCTCTATGAAGGGTCTTCTGCTCTGGAAGAACTTGACTTTGGTGACTTTCAAGGTATGCTGTCAGCCTATTTGCTTGCTCAGGTTTTTCCTTAGTAGTTTGAGTTTCTCTCTTGGTTTGGGGAAGAGGAGGACGATATTTTATTGGCACCCATAGTTAACATGTCCAGAGGTTCTGACAGGCACTGATTTTATAAATCAAAATAAATCCCAATAGTCTTTTACATGGCACAGTCTATCCTGTTGGAAATCATATTGACCCCCACTTTGTGCCAGCCCCATTCACTCTTCCAAACAAAAGTAACAGCATGCTCTACCTTGGAGTCTCTGAGTATTTCTTCAAGTCTGCCTTATTAATTTGCTACACAGCAGGGGCTGTCAACATCACCATCTGAAAAGAGGAGAGTAGAACTTACTGGTGATATAATTACAAATGTTTCAGGTTTGTAGGTGGTCAGAGAAGGAGTTTTTACAGATCATTTTGCAGAGTAATTTTCAAATTCAGAGATATCCATTACACTTTTCTACCTGTTGTAAATGTGATCCGTGGCATGACATTAACTCTGTTTCCCCATTTTACAGAATCTGAATTTCTCAGGCCAGTTTAGGTACTGTGGAAGGTACAAAGGGATAGAGGTCACAGATCTGATCCACGTGCTCCTTCACCTGAGTGTGGGTGGGGGATGGGGCAGAAAGAGCCATGGAAAGCTATCTCTGCATGCGCTCTATTGCTCTGATCAAATAGTGGAGAAAGGGCATGAGTCAAGAAAAAAAAAGTGTGTGTTTAACCTACTGCTGCATTCTGGCATGCTAAGCCCCGCAATAGACATACTTTCTGTGCTTAGAGCTGGAATAAGTCCTTAGAGACCAGCAAAGATGGGATGGGAAGCCAGTGTGAGGAGACGGATCAGTCACTAAATGGGAGAAGAACACAGAGGTCACTCTGAGAACCATGACAATGGCTGACTGAAAGACAAGAGAACAGAAAGGAGAGAGCTTCACCATCATGGCTACCACTGTCTTCTGGGACCCAGGGATCCACCGTAACACCGTTGGACCTTCTTCACCCTAATCCTAATAGATGTCTTGACCAGACCAGACCAGAGTGGGTTAGAGAGAGGGAACCAGACGACATCACCACCTCTACCAGCTGTACTTATGTTCTGAACACCATCTAGGATATGAGACTTTGTCCTCCCCACCCCTATACTTTTCCTTCCCCACCTTATTTCTTCTCTTCCTGTCTCTCTCCTTCTGCCTTTGGTTTTGTAAGAGTCTGGGTTAGTGAGCCAAGATTGTATATTTTGCAACACTACTGTAAGCCTGTGGCTAAAGAGGCAATTAAAACCAATGCCCTAAACAGCCTGAGACTGATACGAGTCTGCCAGGTCTCAGAGTAGCTGATGAAACCATGTGCTGTGTCTGTTTTTTTTTTTTCTTTTCCAGCAGTGAGGTTGCAAGTGAGAGTCAACATCAGACATAAGCATAGGTGCCAACTTCCTCTCTACCCCGGGGGGTGCTCGACCCCCACATCCCAGGCTCGCCCCTACTCTGCCCCTTCCTCCTAGCCCCCACCCCACCTCTTCCCAGCCTCACCCCCACTCCACCCCTTCTCCCAAGCCCCCACCCCTGCCCCACCTCTTCCTGCTCCGCCCCCGCCCTGCCTCTGCCTGCCCCCTCCCCCAAACATGCCCCATCCCCACTCCTCCCCCTCTCTCCCGGTGCCTCCTGCATGCTGTGGAACAGCAGACTGCAGCAGTTGGAAGGCACTGGGAGGGAGGGGGAGGAGCTGATCAGTGGGGCCACTGGCAGGCGGGAGGCACTGGGGGAAGGGGGAAGCTTGGTTGCCCCTGGGTGCTAAGCACCCACTAATTTTTTTCAGTGGGAGCATTCACAGAGTCAGCACCTATGGACATAAGCTGCATTTTATTTATCTTTTCTGTTCTTTTCTCTCCCTTTTTTCTGTTTCTCTTTTAGGAAATGGGATCAGACTTTAACAGCAAGAACAGCTTCAGCTCTTCTCAACTAACTTCTTCTCTTTCCTTCAGTAAAAGACTCAGATTGGTGGAGTTTCCTTGTAAAAGCTTTCTGCAGGTAGAGGGAAAAGGAGCAAGGGATGTTATTAAAATGAAAGCCTTCCTGAATAATTTGCATTTCAAATGCTTTAACCGTTTTTCCCGAAGCAGGCTGGGGTCTTTATATACCAAACCCTGAACCTTGATTAAAACTGTTTGATGTTGAACAGTTAGTCATGTTAATACCTTTTGGCCCATTTGTTCCATCTTAATTATTACAACAGATCACAAGAGGACTGTCCAGTATTATTGTTACAGGAAGGGAGAGTTAGATGTCCACAGCCACTCCAGGTATGTCTACACTGCAAAGAAAAACCTGCAGCGTGAAATCTCCAGAGGCCAAGTCAACTGACTTTGGATTCAGAGTAGCAGCCGTGTTAGTCTGTATCCACAAAAAGAAAAAGAGGACTTGTGGCACCTTAGAGACTAACAAATTTATTTGAGCATAAGCTTTCGTGAGCTACAGCTCACTTCATCGGATGCATACAGTGGAAAATACAGTGGGGAGATTTTATATACACAGAGAACGTGAAACAATGGGTGTTACCATACAGGCTGTAACAAGAGTGATCAGGAAAGGTGAGCTATTACCAGCAGGAGAGTGGGGTGGGAGGGGTAGGGGTAAGGACCTTTTGTAGTGATAATCAAGGTAGGCCATTTCCAGTCGTTGACAAGAACATGTGAGGAACAGTAGGGGGGAAATAAACAAGGGAAAATAGTTTTACTTTGTGTAATGACACATCCACTACCAGTCTTTATTCAAGCCTAAGTTAATTGTATCCAGTTTGCAAATTAATTCCAGTTCAGCAGTCTCTCTTTGGAGTCTGTTTTTGAAGCTTTTTTGTTGAAGAATTGCCACTTTTAGGTCTGTAATCGAGTGACCAAAGAGATTGAAGTGTTCTCTGACTGGTTTTTGAACGTTATAATTCTTGACGTCTGATTTGTGTCCATTTATTCTTTTATGTAGAGACTGTCAAGTCCCGTCCCGCCCCGCCTCCTGCTGGTAATAGCTCACCTTTCCTGATCACTCTTGTTACAGCCTGTATGGTAACACTCATTGTTTCATGTTCTCTATGTATATACAAAAAGAAAAGGAGTACTTGTGGCACCTTAGAGACTAACCAATTTATTTGAGCATGAGCTTTCGTGAGCTACAGCTCACTTCATCGGATGTAGTGAGCTGTAGCTCACGAAAGCTCATGCTCAAATAAATTGGTTAGTCTCTAAGGTGCCACAACTACTCCTTTTCTTTTTGCGAACACAGACTAACATGGCTGTTACTCTGAAATCTGTGTATATAAAATCTCCCCACTGTATTTTCCACTGTATGCATCCGATGAAGTGAGCTGTAGCTCATGACAGCTTATGCTCAAATAAATTTGTTAGTCTCTAAGGTGCCACAAGTACTCCTTTTCTTTTTGACTTGGGATTGTGGAGCTCGGGCTGCGGAGCTAATAACCTGGTGAGGGGGAAGGGTCTCAAAGCCCGGGCTCCAGCCCGAGTGGGAACGTCTTCACTGCTCAGTTTAGCGCCGCAGCCTGAGCCCTGCAATCCCAAGTCAATTGCCTGGGCTCTGAGACTCGCTGCCATGGATGTCTTTGCAGTGTAGACATTCACGAGGAAGAAGCTCATAAATAGAGTTGTGGGGCACTAAGGGTATGTCCACACTGCAATTAGACACCCTTGACTGGCCCGTGCCAACTGGCTCAGGCTCCGAGGCTGTTTAATTGCAGTGTAGACTTGCAGACTCTGTGAGGTGGGAGGTACCTAGAGCCCAGGCTTTAGCTTGAACCCAGAAGTCTACGTTGTAATTCAACAGCCCCACATTCCAAGCCCAAGTCAGCTGGCATGGACCAGCCGTGGGTATCTAATTGCAGTGTAGACATACCCTAAGTCTTACAGTGAGAGTGTCCTGGGCAGCTGTGAGCACTTCAGCACGTTTTTATCCGGCACTGAGGGTACCATGCCCTGAGAACCTATTGGCTATACTGGGAAGTAAAATGTTTGGGTTCGATTGGGAGCTTATCCAAATTGAATTGAACCCTGAAGAATTTGCGGATCAGCCATCACGAGCAACAGTAATACAAGAATGGAATTTTTCTTCCCAGCTCTTGTAGGCATTAAAATACTCGATATAAAACAAATATATTTGAGTAAGATCTCAAGGATTCTAGAATTGGCTTTCTCCTGTATGAATCTGGATACAGAGCTGTTGAGAGTCAAGGGTTCTTTAATGAAGCGTATGAATCAGAGAGACTTACACAATGAAATTTAGAGGAAAAAGTGCACTCGCATTCTTGGATGAACTTCTCTTGAGCCCATAGCCGCAACCCCCCACTCTGCTCCGGGTCCTGCCCCCACCTCGCCCCAGGCCCTGTCCCCACCCCTTCTCCCAAGTCCCCACTCCCGCCCTGCCTCTTCCCACCCAGGTCCATCCCCTCCCTCGAGCGTACCCTGTCCCTGCTCATCCCCCTCTCTCCCAGCGCCTCCTGCACACTGCGAAACAGCTGATTGTGGCGGGCAGGAGGCGCTGGGAGGGAGGGGGAGGAGTTGATCAGCGGGGCCACTGGTGGGAGGGGGAGCTTGCTGCCAGCGGGTGCTAAGCACCTGTTAATTTTTTTCCATGGGTGCTCCAGCCCTGGAGCACCCATGAAGCTGGCACCTATACCTGAGCCACTGTTTTGGGCAACGCCCTAAGAAAACCACTCCTGTGCATGTACGACATAGGACACGTTGCCATAAAAGTTTGTCTTTGAGGGCATATCGTGTGGCCTGAAGTACCGAAAGGATGACTGCACATTGTTTTAGTAATGTGCCTCCATCCTTTATAATGAGTCCTCTGCTCTCACTTCTTTCCCTTCAGATTCCACTTCTCCCTGGCCCCCTCCAACTTTGGCTTTTTTGAGGTAAGTTGATGGTTTCAATGTCCAGGAAACAAGAACCAAGAATCTCAGGGACAGGATCAATCCAGAATACAGGAAGCTGAAATTCCCCACATTAGTTTTTAGCTCATTAGACTTTACCCCTGGCTGGCTCTTTTCTCTCTTTCTCTCCTTTTGGGGACTCTCTCTGCCAATATCTTTTCTGCTTTAAAACTGTGTATTCTTTACTGTTCCTCTTCTTTTCAGTAACCACTCCAAGAAAAAAAAGATGTTTTCCAGTCTAATCTTTCCTCACAGATCACAAAATGTTATAAAATCGTTACTATGTAACATAATGCTAGCATTCGAAACCCAGAGGAGAAAAAGAAGCACCAATTGCAGGTTAGAATATTAACTGCAGGATAAGAGACAGGTGGTGCTGGGACTGGCACAGATGGCTAATCATTAAGCTAGGGGGAAGGAGTAAAGGATGCTACTCACAAAAGCCTTGAAATGGCGATGCAGTAGCATACCATGGAGAAGGCCCGCCACCTTTAAATGACAATTGATTGGTTCTGGGTAGCGGAATAGAGGGTAATTAAAATCTCTCCAGCCCTACAGTGAAGTAACAGGCAAAATATTCCAAGTAAATAATTTTGCATTTACGCTATTGTAACTGTGTGAAAACAGATCGTTATCCTAGAGCTTTGTGTCTTGCCTCAAAATCTTCACTTGCCGTTTTCTCTGCCCACATATGGTCTGATCAGCTGAACAAGACTCCTAGCCTAAAAACTCCATCCCAGGCCTAGCATGGAGGAGTTTCATGGATATCAGGAAGCGGTCACTACATTCATTTTTTCCCCCATGGCAGGTCTCACTTCTGGAGAATTTCCTGTCTCATGTTTTACAGAATGAAGCAATCCCAGCAGCCAATGGTAAGGGTAATGGCCAGTTCCTATAATGGCCTTTATCTCTAACTAAATGCCCCAGGGATTGCATGGCTCCAGGGATTGGTAATGTGATATGGGGCTTTATGTTGCTAGATCACCATTTCACATCAGCTCTCTTCTGTGCTCTCACTGCTCCCACTGCTGACATCTGGACAGTCTGGAGCAGGAGGAGGAGGAACATCCTGAAGGGAATGCAGAAGTGTGGGGGCATGACTATGGGAAAAGGGAATGCAGGAGCTAAGGGTTGGGGTTGAAAAGGGAGGGGAAGGAGGCCTGACTAATGAGATCGAAGGGGTGGATAGGAACAGAGATGGCAGATAAGATCAGAGACAGAAGGGTGTAGGAGCCAGGATTGGGTGGGTGGGTGGATGAGGGGAAGATAGGAAGGGAGGAGGGGGGACATGGATAGATGAGAGGGAAAGTAGGGTAGGAGCAAGAAGGTGCAAGGGCCGGAGAGGAGCAGAGTGGGTCTGGGACAGGAGCTGGGGTAGGGCAGCCAGGAGCAGTGGGGGGAGAGAGGGAGCTTTGACGGGTGGACAGAGCAGAAGGGTCAACCACTAGATTCACTTCCCTTCAGCACCTGGAATTCTACCCAGAAGTCCTGATCTCCAGCTTTCCTCCATTGTCAGCAGATAACTGTGCAACTGCTGGCAAATTGTAGCTCATCCCTCTCTAGTGCCTGGTCCTGAGAGGATAACAGTCTAAATCCTTCCATTTACTCTAAATAGCTCAAGTGGTAGAGGTCTGTGCTATGGACCTAAAGGTCTGAACCCTGCCGATGACCCATGTTGGAACCTACTGTGGTTCCACATGATAGAATTTCTCTTTTCAAATTGTTTTTTTTAAATAATTAGATAATTACATCCAGAATGATTACTTTAAAAGAACATTAAGGTTTCAAAGTCAAGCACTCAAAAGTTAGGAAATGCTAGAATGAAAGTGCCTGTGCAACCTTCATTCAGCCCCCTCCTGCACACGCACTGTGACACAGTCTTTAATTACGTGATTATATACTGTTTTTTCCCCGGGCTTTTTCCTGCCTTCCAGTTGTGGTGATTGAATGAGTAATGCTTGTACAGCATCTTGAGTTCCTCAGATAAAAGATGCAATACAAGTATTTATTATTATGTACATATGTATTTAAATTTGCCCCCTTTTTTTTTAAGCTAAACTGAAGAGGGGATTCCCTCTACCTAACCTGACCCATATTACCCTCCCTAGACCTGTTCTTAAAGTTAACCAGATGAGAATCTGTCTCTCTTATTAAACAGCTAGTCCTCTTTCAAGACTGGATAATTGGTTTCTGTTGGAAAATTTGTTGGCAGGATGCTGGAGCTTTAATTTATTCAACAGTAAAGAGTGCTTGTGTATAAGATGAGAAATTTCATACCAACAAAACTTCCCTTTAGGAACAAACTTATTTTTCTTTGAGGAAAAGAAATACAACTGAGCAAATTTGCTGCCATCGAGTGGCTAAATGTATTTAGTGGACCAAATCCAAATCCGGGGGGGGGGGGGGGGGGGGACGTGAGTGCAATCCCATGGAAGTCAATGGAAAAACACACTCGTACACCAGATATTAATTTGACCCATCAAGTTAAATTCTAGGCTTGTTAAACTCATGCAAAACCAGGAAGCTAGTGCAGTTGCATCATGTATATAACTCAGAGCAGCATTTGGCCTTCTTCTGAATATAAATAACTGGGCCTTCTTCTGAATATAAATAACTGGCCCATGAATAACCAGTGACCTGAGCTGTGTTCTGGTAGAATAACTTTCTAAATGCGTAGGTGTGCTGATTTGCTGATATAAAAACGTTATGAGGTCACTCTTAAGGTTTTGTGTTAGAGTGCAAGTTTGAAGTTGGGGTACATATCACTTGTTGGTATCTGTTGATGGAAATAAGTCTTTTGGAGTTTTGGAGTAGGTTATCAACAGCACTATAGACAATACGGGATTGTGGAAAGGCATGCACAAGTCTTTCCCCTTGACTTATTTCCATTTTTTAAAAAAAGGTTTGGGTGGAAGGAATGTGTCCTGCCACTACTTTAACTGCCACTAAATGTAGGTTTTGTTTGCTATATAGTAGTAGTAGTAATAAAGATGACATGGGGCCTCTTCTGAAGATTAATGATCTGCTGGGGATATTTGTGCCAGCTGGCCATTAACCTACCCAAAATACCTTCGGTTTCAACAGCTATCGTTTTTCATTTTCACGCTGCAATAACTTAGGGCCAGATTCTGCTACCGCCCCTTGTTGAGGTCTCATGTTGACATCCCTGGGACTATTTGCAAGGTGTGTAACAGCTGCAGAATCTAGCCCTTAATTTTTATGTACAGGGCTGCCTAAGAAAATTAACAATTAAGTAGAAATAATTAAGAGAGAATTAAATAGCCAGTCAGATTGCTCCAGTCATCTCTCTTCATGGGTGTATTATGCTCTCCATACGTTGTGGTCCACGGCAGCGAGCACAGCACAACCTACAAGGAGGGAGCACAAAGGCATCTTTTTAAAGCTACCTTTAATCCCTAAGTGCCAGTCCCCTGAAGTAAACTAGTGCTGCCTGAAGGCTGCTCTAACTTGCGTTGACTGCCAAGAGTCGTAAAAGGGGTTAGTAAAGCTGCTGCGGCAAAGGAAAACCCCCCCTCCCCCACCCATTTCCCCAATTTACACCTTCAGAACTGACAGGCAGTAGCGGGGGTGGTGTAGGAACTCTTCTGCCAGCTCTACCCCATTATATTAGAATGTTCCTGCCCTACCAAGCTTTGCCAGCTTTAGTTCCAGTGTACATAGGTCTGTGAATATCCACATCTGCACCTTGGTTGTGTAATTCTAGAGGTAGCTGAAATTTAGTCTCCATTATAGAGGATTTTATATAGTACAAACCCTGGGCCAGAATTCCCCCCCAACCCCCTCCCATTGCGACAACTTTATGATGCTTTAGTGGCAATAAGAGGGTAAAAAGAATTCCCCCAATGCAGGAGTAGCACAAGGCTGATATACCAAGCTCTATATCATCCCCCTAGTTCACCATAATTTATGGGCAGTCTCAGCCAGAGGCAGGAGGAAGAGTCGCCTGAACACTCTGAGCTGTGGAGCAGCCCAAAGGCAGCTTTAGGTGAGGCTGCCCTAAAATATAGAGCAGCCACAGGGCTGTTTTAATTTATGCCAGAGCCTAGTCCAGCCCCTAAAACAGCCTAGAATCCAGGAGGCACAAAGGTGACATAAAGCCACCCTTGCTCCAAGGCTGTACCCTTTGAGAGAGACAGTACAGAATCTGGCCTCCCGGTCCCTATCCCCCATATAGAGGAAAAGCTGCATTGTACAAACTGTAATTTAAAGTGATATTTGTGACTGATGTTCTCTCCTCATGGTTATCTGCTGATTTCCAGACACTAAGTAAGGAGCGATCATTTGGTGGGCCAGGAAGTTTACAGCCAACACCACCAGTCTGAATGTTGAACCAAAATACCTTTTCTTTTCAACCTTAGAATTCAGGACTGGAGAGGAGTGAAGCCTTCCTGCTGCTGCTCTGATCTGGGGGAAGAAGGAAGAATGTATGTCACAAAAGTAAAAATGCAGCTATTGAGTCATTGTTACTCATTGTCTAGAGCAGTGTTTCTCAAACTGGGGTCTGTGGACCCTTGGGGGTCCACTAGAGTACTCCAAGGAGTCTGCGGGCCCTGCTGAGAAACTCCTCCTCCTCCCTCAAGTCCCCCCACTCCCTCCCTCCCTCCCAGCGCCTCCTGCATACAGGGGTGCGCTCAGGGGAGGGCAGAAAGAGGCGGGGCAGTGATGGGGCGGGAAGAGGGGGGTGGGGCCGTGGAGATAGGGGTGGAGTGGGAGTGGGGGCGGGGCCTGGAGCTGAGCAGAGGGCTTGGAGGATGTGAAAAATTTTAAATCAAAATGGGGGTCCTCAGGTTGCTAAAATTTGAGAACCGCTAGTCTAGAGGACTAGTATAAACTTCTTATTCTGCTTCCTGTTGAATTCATCTGTTCTGTTGAATGTGAAGTGGGGCCCATCAAAGTGCTTAAAATTGGAAACTCTTCTTGCTGCGAGGGCTGAAATCTTCAGGGTTCTTTGTGATGAAAAGGGGATCCTTGGAGTTTGATTAGAGGGCGGGACAGAATCCTCTCATGGCTCTTCTTGGTGGCATTTTGGGACAGTGGAGTACTCCTGATGTATTTTTGTACCATGCTCATTTTTGTTGTTCTTTCTAGCAATGAGTTGCCCAGAAAACAATATTACAGGTGCAGTCACCTCAGAGCCGTATCGATTATACCTACTTGCTAAATAATGTGAAGTCTCTCTGTATCTAGCCCAAAATTATACTGGCCTTTTTTACTACCATATTGCATGTCTTTTCCAGTGTTTGATTGTCACTTCTGTCAGCACTGTTGTTTTCGAGGTGTTTCACTCTCATGGAAGGTCAGTCACACTGATGGAAGGTCAGTGTTTTGAATTTTTATCTCCCAGATACATTTGCTTACATTTCTCCAAGTTGAATCTACATAGGTGCTTATAGGGGCCTGTAGAAGGTGCACAACTGCCAACAGTGCTGCCTAGTGGTCAGACAGGGAGGTGGCAGGATAGGGGAGGGATAGCTCAGTGGTTTGAGCATTGGCCTGCTAAACCCAGGGTTGTGAGTTCAATCCTTGAGGGGGCCATTTAGGGATCTTGGGCAAAAATTGGGGATTGGTCCTGCTTTGAGCAGGGGGTTGGACTAGCTGACCTCCTGAGGTCCCTTCCAACCCTGATATTCTATGATCTCCCTGTTGAAGCACAGTCTTGTCCTTCAGCGCCCCTGTCGCAAGGATTTCCAGTCCTCTCTTTCAGCACAGGGCTGGGCCCTGCTGGCCTCTTGCAGGTGGTGAAGGCTCATGTTGTTGTATTGTCTTCTAGGAGTGAGTAGGGGAGCCCAGGCACACCCTCTCCCCCAGGCTCTAGTCGAGGGCCCAGTGGTGGACAGCTACACCCAACTCTTTGTGTGGCCATTACCACCCAACACCTTTCCACGGCTCCCATTGGCTGGGAATGGTGAACCGTGGCTACTGGGGGCTGTGGGAGGCCATGCAAATGTAAACAAACTGTCTGGCGGCCTGCCAGCAGATTACCCTGAGGGGCTGCAGGTTGCCCACCACTGCCCTAGGCAGTGAACTCCTGAGCAGTACTTTCCCTTCAGAGCAGCTGTCTACTCCCTTCCACTGCCTGCCTCTGAGCTGCTGCTCTGCTTCCTCTTTTAAAGCCCTGCCTGGCTTGTGCAGGTGTGCCTGGGTGCGACTGCCTGGGCCCAGAGTTTGTTCCTTAACCCCTTGCTCTCCAGTGTGAGATTTTTAAACCATCACAGGGCTCCATCACCATAACATGTGAGCTCTTCCCAGATCACAACAGTCATCTGAGTGCTATCATCCCTGTTGTGTAGATGGGAAACTGAGGCACGGAGAGAATAAGGAAAGCTATGGCCAAGCCAGGAATAGAACCATGAGCTCCTGCCTCTCACCTCACTACCTGAATCACAAGCCCATCTCTCTCCTACCCTCCCCATGTTTCTAATCTCTCTCTGGGTCACTCTGAATAATTTCTCTGTGTTCACTGCTGTTTACAACTCTTCCCAATTTAGTATCAACTGAGAATTTCATTAATGCTTAACCCCTGTACTTTTGAAGGACCTGATCCAAAGATTACAGAAGCCAGTGGCTTTCCATTAAATTCAATGGACTTTGGATCAGGTCTTTAGCTAGTTAAATAAGAGATTCAATAAAATGTGATCTAAACCCACTTCCTCTATATAGACTCCTTCTAGACACAGTAGTCTTCTTGCCAACTGCGGAGGCCATTTGTCATTGGCTAAGGGTATGTGACCATTTAGCACTACCCTTTGTTACAGACATTGAGCTGGTTTTCATTTTCTGCTATGGCTTCAGCCCAAACTGATTTGCATTTATCTCAAGAATAAGCCAGGCAAGTGGAGAGACTGTTTTCCTTTGACCCCAAACTGGGCACAGGAAGAAAGAGCAAACAGAGAGTGATCATAGAAACTGGTGATTTCATCCCAGAGATTGAATGTTTATTTTACCTGATGGAGAAGAAAGAGGCCTAAGCCTTTCAAGGGTCATATCTGGGCTCTTACAGGTCTATTACAGCCATGGGTCCACCGTAACTCTTTCATAAATAACTCAAGCATCCTTGAGAAGAGAAGTTTGCATAGGTGGGAAACATGGGCTCCTTCTCCTTACCACATCACCAGTAGCAAATCAAGGATAGTTGTGAGCCCCTGGTGAACAACACTTTTTGTTTTTAGTTGTATTGGCAATTTCTCCTGAGTGGGCAAGGTAGACTGTAGTGTGCTTGGGAACAAGGGCTCCTCAAGGATGGGAGCAGCCTCCTGGGATCTAGCCTTGAAAGCTAATTAAAAAGTATGCAGAGTGGCTTTTAACTACACTTTCTAAATCAATTAGATTGCCCAGGGCACTTACAGGAGCTTAATCACTATATCGCAGGGTCCAGGATATCCCAAACAAAACATCAGTTTTTACTCTGAGTTAAATGCCTCCCTTCCTGAATTATCTGAGCTCAAACCCTAACATCACCAGAACTACTTCCCTTCTCAGGATAGGTCAGCAATCAATGAGCTGGATTAGTAGGGTTCTAATACAGACCTTGAGAGCTGAGAAACTGAGTGAGTACTTCCTTTCCAGTCTTGTTTCTAAAGATTGAAAAGTTTTAAAAACAATCCCCCCTCCCCCATGCATTCAACTATAAATTGTTAGTTTATTTGTGTGGCAGTAGCACCCAAAGACCCTAATCGGGGCTCCATTGTGCTAAGTGTTGTAAAAATACAGAGAGACACAGTCCCTGCACCAAAGAGTTTACAGTGTAAGCTGCCACTCATGCAAACACTAACACACATTTAACTTGACTCACATGAGTACTCCCATTGAAATCTGTGAGACAAATCAAATGCTTAAAATACGTGGATAAGCGTTTGCAAAATCAGAGACAACTGTAATGCAAAATTAGACTACAAACACCAGCATCAGTTTGGATGGTGGAGCAAAACAAGGGGATTGCTGGTGGTGATTAGGGCCTGTCAGAGTTGGTTTTGCTTTAAGCCAACAGTATGAAGTTAGGTTGACTTAGGTACATTGCGCAAGGGTGTGAAAAATCCACCCCCCTGAGCGACGTAGGTAAGCTGACCTAACCCCCAGTGCAGACAGCACTAGGTCGACAGGAGAATTCTTCCATTGACCTAGCCACCACCTCTTGGGGAGGTGGATTAACTACAGCAATGGGAGAACCCCTCCCATCGCTGTAGTGAGCGTCTACACAGAAGTCCTATAGCGGTGCAGCTGTAGCTATTTAAGTGTAGACATAGCCTCAGTCAGGCTGTGAGGAAGACAATTCACTGATGAAGGAATTCACTAATGAAGAAATTGCTGTTTGTCATAACTGTTTGTGTTCTGACAATGTTCTTATTTACCCCAGGCTGAATCACAGCTCCCACTGAAGTCAATGGGATGGATGTTTGAAAACATTCAATAGAATAAAATTCCCTTCTAAAAAAATCCCTTGATTTATTTCCCTTTGAACAATTTCACCTGCAGGAAGCTGTCTGCTGCCTGGGGCTAACAGCAGGAATGGGTTGTTTTCCCTAGGAGACTGGTCAAGCTGACTTTCTATTTATAAAAAGAAAACAGCCTTTACAGTGTTGCAGCAAGGGAAAGAGCATGAGTGAGGTGCAGCAAACCTGGGCCACTCACAAGTATATAAAAAGTATAGCAATGGTGGGTAAATGTCAAAATATTTAGATCCTGATCCTGTAATGAGCTCCATTTGAGTGGAATCCCTGTTGAAGTCAGTGGGTCTTTGTGTGGATGCACCTCATTGCGGGATCAGGGCCTTAGTTGAGATATCTGTCCCAAAGTACATCTGCAAAATTGGGCTGGAAAGCTCATGGGAGCAAGTTTACCTCTGCTACTTCAGCCTTTTCGAAGTGAGATGCCACCGAGATGAAAATGAAAAATAATCATTACAAACACATAACAGATAATTTTCAAACCTCAACAAGTTGTTTGAATTTTGGACAAAAGTTCATTTTCAATTTTATTTTATCTGAATTGGTTCATCCCTATGTCTGGTTGTTACACTTCAGTTTAGTCCAGAGCAGCAGCTTAAAAGTTCCTGACCCTGAGAGGCAAGAGTCCTTTCTGGTGTCTACATTTTATTGTATTTTTCTGCAGAAAAAGGGGTGGCTGGAAAAGAAGAGGCAGGAAAAGAGGAGTTCAAAGGCAAGGGGGGGGAATTGTTTGTTTTAGTTGAATGTCCTTCTCTGGCTAATAGCCCTGATGCTTATTTCAGTCAAGTTTGTGCTTTGCTTTGCAGTATCATGACATCGTGGGCAGTGTTTTTAAGCAGCCCAGGTAGTGGTGATAAGGAATATAGCGCTGATTCTGCAATATTGGAAGAGTGCTTGGTCAATCTACAGCCAAACAGAGTGAAAGTTGTGCAGCCGTGTATATTACCAAAAGCCAGGGGAGGGGATCAGCACAATACAAGGTGCAAGCATACACACCACACAACATTAAGTATCATTTAACAGGTAAACCTCCAAACAAAGAAACAAGTTAATCCATGATGGAAAAGTTAAATTGCTTTGTGCAGCTCCAAAGCTTTGTCCACACTAAAATGACTCAGAGCCATCAATCCCTCAGGCACACCTTTCCCTGCCAACCTCTGCTCCTGACCTCTGAGAGAGGGAACAGAATTGTCTGTATAGGGCTTTATAGAGCTTCCCCTGAGCCTTTGTAAACAGGAGCAAACTTTAATCTCAGGCCATCCTCCCTCATAAATATGATTCCACTACCATCATTACACTTGCATCAAAACCCGCACTCTCCCCAGGCAGAAGAAATGGATGTAAATAGAGGATTTCAAGTCTTTTAACATGGTGCTATGTTACAAATGTCACAAGAGGTCATCCATTGAAACTGGTTCATCAGTAGGGAATAATTACTGTCTGGTGTAATTGGCAAATCCTGTCTATTAGCCTCTCTCCTGAGCAGGTTTGAAGTGGCAAAAGAAGGTGTTGGTAGTTCAGATGGTCACAAAAGACAACATGACTCATTGACTCTCATTTCTTCTATTGTAAAAATAAAATTCTAATCATCCCTCTTTTGACCAGGGTTAATGCAAAATTGCAGTAGTGAAATCCCACCCCCACAGAAGTTACTGGCAAACTCAATTGATTTCAGTGAGGTCAGGATTTCACTCAGGAAGTTGGAAACTTGGCATGGATATAGTTGTCCTTGCAGAGTTTGTGCTCCTTTAAGTTTGGCGTGGCAAGGGGGGAGCTTTACAAATAACGAATTTATAGGCAACTGAAATGTCATTTCTGGGCATGGGCATGTTCTTCTTCGAGTGCTTGCTCATGTCCATTCCATATTAGGTGTGTGTGCTCGCCACATGCACCGGTGCTAGAAGTTTTTCCCTCATCAGTATCCGTAGGGGACTGGCTATGGCGCCCTCTGGAGTAGCACCCGCATGGCACAGTATAAGGGGCGCTGCCAGCTTCCCCACCCTCAGTTCCTTCTTGCCACCAGTGATAGTACTGAAATATCTGCTGCTTCGGCTAGCATTGTTTTGGTCTCCTTGGCCTCTATCATCCCCTCCCTGGATCCGGGAAATTGGTATGCTGCCCTTGACCTAAAGGACACATACTTCCACATAGCGATCTTCCAAGGACACAGACGTTTTCTCCAATTCGTGGTTGGACCCAGCCACTACCAATTTACGTTTGGCCTGGCGACAGCACTGAGGGTGTTTACCAAGTGCATGTTGATGGTGGTGGTGGCTTACCTTAGGCGCCGGGGTATCCAGCTCTATCCATACCTCGATGACTGGCTGGTCAAAGGCAGCTCCAGGTCTCAGGTCCAAAAGGACGTCACGGTGCTATGAGCCACGTGCCGCTCCCTGGGCCTACTGGTGAATGACAAAAAGTCCACGTTAGTTCCAGTGCAAAGGGTAGAATTCATGCAGGTGGTGCTTGACTCGACCTGCACAAGAGCATTCCTGCCACTAGAAAGGTTTCGGGCACTGACAGACCTTACCGCTGAGGTGTCCATGTTCCCCAATTACAGCCAGGGTCTGCCTGCATCTGCTGAGCCACATGGCAACTTGTACATACGTTGTCCACCATGCCAGGCTCCGGCTGTGGCCCCTGCAGCAATGGCTGACGGCAGCCTATTCCCAGTCCAGGGATCACCTGAAAAAGATTGTTACTATCCCCCCAATGATACTTACCTCACTGCAATGGTGGACCAATCGCAAGAAGGTCCTAGAGGGAGTTCTGTTCAACAACCCCCCTCACTCCATTGAGTTGGTTCGGACGCTTCAGACATCGTCTGGGGTGCGCACCTCGGAGATATCCAGACCCAGGGTATGTGGTCCCCACAGGAGAAGACGCTCTACATAAAGGTCAAAGAACTCAGGGCGGTCCACTTGGCGTGCGGGGTCTTGCTACCCCACCTGTCGGGCAAGGTGGTGAGAGTCCCAACGGACAACACAGCTTCTATGTTCTACATCAACAGGCAAGGGGGAGCGCACTCGTTGGCTCTGTGCCAACAGGTATTCTGTCTCTGGAACTTCTGCACCAACCACGAGATCCACCTGGAGGCTTGTCACCACCCTGGTGTCAAGAACACACTCGCAGATCACCTCAGTAGGGCCTTCTCCTCTTACCACGAGGTAAGTGGTCGCTCCATCTGGAGGTAGCCTACATGAACTTCCAGAGGTGGGGAACTCCCCTTGTGGACCTGTTCACCAGAAGGCAAAACAGGAAATGTCATTGGTTTTGTTCTCGGCAAGGTCTGGGCAAGGGCTCCCTCTCCGATGCCTTCCTCCTGTCATGGTCGGGGAGCCTGATGTATGCGTTCCCTCCAATTCCACTCATCAGCAAGGTCCTGACAAAGATCAAGAGAGACAGGGCATAAGTTATCATGATCACCCCAGCGTGGCCTTGCTAGCATGGTTCAGCACACTCATGAACCTGTCAGTGGCCCCTCCCTGGCCCCTGCCCAACTGACCAGACCTGCTGTCACAGGACTACGGTCAGCTCTTACTCCTCAACCTCTCGTCCCTCCACCTCTCAGTGTGGATGCTGCATGGCTGAACCCGGAGGAACGGACCTGTTCGGAGGAGGTCCAACAGGTCCTCCTGGGAAGTAGGAAGCCCTCAACCAGACTGACTTACCTGGCCAAGTGGACAAGGTTTTCCCTCTGGGTGTCTGAGTGGGGCATCTCTCCCTCCGTTCTTCCATACAGTCTGTCTTAGACTGCCTGCTGCATTTGAGAAACCAGGGCCTGGTACATTCTTCCATTAGAGTGCATCTCACGACCATCTCCACTTTTCACCTGCCGATCCAAGGACAGACAGTGTTTTTGCATGACATGATGGTCAGATTCTTGAGAGGTCTCGAGAGACTCTTCCCGCAGATACGGACCCCTGTACTGCAGTGGGATCTTAACTTGGTCCTCTCTAGGCTCACGTGCTTTGAGCCTCTGGGCTTCTGGTTCTTTTCCCACCTGTCATGGAAGGTCATTTTCTTGGTGGCAGTGACATTGGCGAGACGAGTCTCTGAGATTAAGGCCTTGACATCAGAACCGCCGTACTAGGTCTTCTGCAAAGACAAGGTTCAGCTGCGGCTCCACCCAGCCTTCCTGCCAAAGGTGGTGTCTACCTTCCATATGAACCAGGATATCTTCCTGCTGGTGTTCTGTCCCAAACCTCAGAAGACCAGCGAAGAGAGGCGTCTTCATGCGTTGGATGTCCGAAGGGCCTTGGGTTTTAACCTAGAACATACCAAACCTTTCCGTAAATCAACTCAGCTCTTCATTGCTACAGCAGATAGGATGAAGGGTAACCTGGTGTCCTCGCAGAGGATTTCCAATTGGATCACCTCTTGCCAGGGCCGTCCCTAGCTATCCTGGGGCCCTACGCAGCCCCCCCCCCCCCCCGCGGGGTGTGTGTGTGGGGCCCCAGGTCTCCGTGGGGGGCTGGCTCCAGGCCTCCGCAGGGGGGTGGGGCTGGCTTGGGAGGCTCTGAAGAAGAGGCGGAGCAGGGGTTGGAGCAGCATGCAGCTGCGCAGGGCACCACATTCTCTGGTGTCCTATGCAGCTGCGTACTTTGCGTATGGGTAAGAACGGCCCTGCCTCTTGTATAAGGACCTGTTACAACCTGGCGGGGGTCCCGCCACTGCCAATTGTCAGAGCCCACTCGACTAGAGCTCAGGCATCCTCGGCGGCCTTCCTGGCACACATCTCTATCCAGGACATCTGTAGATCCGCAACATAGTCTTCTGTTCACATATTTACCACTCATTATGCCATCACTCAGCAGGCCAGGGACGACACTGGGTTCGGCAGAACTGTGTTGCAATCTACACCTCCGTGAATTCCTACCCACCTCCATGGGTACTGCTTGGGAGTCACCTAATATGGAATGGAATATGGAGTCATGGAATGGACATGAGCAACACATCTCGAAGAATACCAGTTATGGAAAAGGTAACTGCCTTTTCTTCTTCGAGTGCTTACTCATGTCCATCCATATTAGGTGACTCCCAAGCAGTACCCATGGAGGTGGGTAGGAGTTCATGGGCACCTGCTAAGATTTTAGAACACGTTGGCACCCTGTTTCTTTTGGAACATCACAGCGTGCATTCTCTGTGTCCAGCCTGACAGGCCCAGGGGCTACTGCTGGGACAATTTGCATAAGTGTGATTGTAAAGGTCTCATTAAAACACACAGATGTGCACACACAGCACAATCCCCCCCATATAACTGCTTCCACACTGGGAACAGCAGCAAATCATAGGGCTGAAAAGAAACATTATTGCTCAGGATTTTAGTAAGGATCCACCATTTGGGCTGCATTTTGCCATCATCTGAAATTCTGCACTTTAATTAAAACAATCCCTGAGTTTGTATCTTTTTCCATTGTGAATATTGAGTCATAACACTGTAAATGAATGTGTAAACACTAGAATGATAGTAACCTCCACAGAGCTGCCTCTGGTAGAGAGAGAGGGCTGGGTCCCAAAAGTGGGGCACCTTTCAGTGAGGGGTGTGTTAGGAATGCAGTCTGGGAGATGTGTTCTCCCACCCTGGACCCGTGTTGACCTGGGTGGGGGCAATGGCCTGACTCCTCTGTCGGCATGCAGCTCCACATCAGAGTAGTCAGCCAGGACTCCACACTTCAGGCGTACAGATACTTTAAGTTATAGGGTATGTCTACACTACGGAATAAGGTCGAATTTATAGAAGTCGTTTTTTTAGAAATTGGTTTTATATATTCGAGTGTGTGTGTCCCCACAGAAAATGCTCTAAGTGCATTAAGTGCATTAACTCGGCGGAGTGCTCCCACAGTACCGAGGCTAGAGTCGACTTCCGGAGCGTTGCACTGTGGATAGCTATCCCACAGTTCCCGCAGTCTCCGCTGCCCATTGGAATTCTGGGTTGAGATCCCAATGCCTGATGGGGCTAAAACATTGTTGCGGGTGGTTCTGGGTACATATCGTCAGGCCCCCGTTCCCTCCCTCCCTCCGTGAAAGCAAGGGCAGACAATCGTTTCGCGCCTTTTTTCCTGAGTTACCTCTGAAGATGCCATACCACGGCAAGCATGGAGCCCGCTCAGGTAACCGTCACCCTATGTCTCCTGGGTGCTGGCAGACGCGGTATGGCTTTGCTACACAGTAGCAGCAACCCCTTGCCTTGTGGCAGCAGACGGTACAGTACGACTGGTAGCCGTCATCGTCATGTCCGAGGTGCTCCTGGCCACGTCGGCTGGGAGCGCCTGGACAGACATGGGCGCAGGGACTTAATTTCGAGTGACTTGACCAGGTCATTCTCTTTAGTCCTGCAGTCAGTCCTATTGAACCGTCTTATGGTGAGCAAGCAGGCGATACGGATTGCTAGCAGTCGTACTGTACCATCTTCTGCCAGGCAGGCAAGAGATGAGGATTGCTAGCAGTCGTATTGTACCATCTTCTGCCAGGCAGGCAAGAGATGAGGATGGCTAGCAGTCATACTGTACCATCTTCTGCCAAGCAGCCATGAGATGTGGATGGCATGCAGTCCTTCTGCACCGTCTGCTGCCAGCCAAAGATGTAAAGATAGATGGAGTGGATCAAAACAAGAAATAGACCAGATTTGTTTTGTACTCATTTGCTTCCCCCCCTCCCCTGTCTAGGGGACTCATTCCTCTAGGTCACACTGCAGTCACTCATAGGGAAGGTGCAGCAAGGTAAATCTAGCCATGTATCAATCAGAGGCCAGGCTAACCTTCTTGTTCCAATAAGAACGATAACTTAGGTGCACCATTCCTTATTGGAATCCTCCGTGAAGTCCTGCCTGAAATACTCCTTGATGTAAAGACACCCCCTTTGTTGATTTTAGCTCCCTGAAGCCAACCCTGTAAGCCGTGTCGTCAGTCGCCCCTCCCTCCGTCAGAGCAATGGCAGACAATCGTTCCGCGCCTTTTTTCTGTGCGGACGCCATACCAAGACAAGCATGGAGGCCGCTCAGCTCACTTTGGCAATTAGGAGCACATTAAACACCACACGCATTATCCAGCAGTATATGCAGCACCGGAACCTGGCAAAGCGATACCGGGCGAGGAGGTGACGTCAGCGCGGTCACGTGAGTGATCAGGACATGGACACAGATTTCTTTGAAAGCATGGGTCCTGCCAATGCATGCATCATGGTGCTAATGGGGCAGGTTCATGCTGTGGAACGCCGATTCTGGGCTCAGGAAACAAGCACAGACTGGTGGGACCGCATAGTGTTGCAGGTCTGGGACGATTCCCAGTGGCTGAGAAACCTCCATATGCGTAAGGGCACTTTCATGGAACTTTGTGACTTGCTTTCCCCTGCCCTGAGGCGCATGAATACCAAGATGAGAGCAGCCCTCACAGTTGAGAAGCGAGTGACGATAGCCCTGTGGAAGCTTGCAACACCAGACAGCTACCAGTCAGTTGGGAATCAATTTGGAGTGGGCAAATCTACTGTTGGGGCTGCTGTGATGCAAGTAGCCCACGCAATCAAAGAGCTGCTGATATCAAGGGTAGTGACCCTGGGAAATGTGCAGGTCATAGTGGATGGCTTTGCTGCAATGGGATTCCCTAACTGGTGGGGCCATAGGCGGAACCCATATCCCTATCTTGGCACTGGAGCACCAAGCCGCCGAGTACATAAACCGCAAGGGGTAATTTTCGATAGTGCTGCAAGTTCTGGTGGATCACAAGGACGTTTCACCAACATCAACGTGGGATGGCCGGGAAAGGTGCATGACGCTCGCATCTTCAGGAACTCTGGTCTGTTTCAAAAGCTGCAGGAAGGGACTTTATTCCCAGACCAGAAAATAACTGTTGGGGATGTTGAAATGCCTATATGTATCCTTGGGGACCCAGCCTACCCCTTAATGCCATGGCTCATGAAGCCGTACACAGGCAGCCTGGACAGTAGTCAGGAGCTGTTCAACTACAGGCTGAGCAAGTGCAGAATGGTGGTAAAATGTGCATTTGGACGTTTAAAGGCGCGCTGGCGCAGTTTACTGACTCGCTTAGACCTCAGCGAAACCAATATTCCCACTGTTATTACTGCTTGCTGTGTGCTCCACAATATCTGTGAGAGTAAGGGGGAGACGTTTATGGCGGGGTGGGAGGTTGAGGCAAATCGCCTGGCTGCTGGTTACGCGCAGCCAGACACCAGGGCGGTTAGAAGAGCACAGGACGGCACGGTACGCATCAGAGAAGCTTTGAAAACCAGTTTCATGACTGGCCAGGCTACGGTGTGAAAGTTCTGTTTGTTTCTCCTTGATGAAACCCCCCGCCCCTTGGTTCACTCTACTTCCCTGTAAGCTAACCACCCGCCCCTCCTCCCTTCAATCACCGCTTGCAGAGGCAATAAAGTCATTGTTGCTTCACATTCATGCATTCTTTATTCATTCATCACACAAATAGGGGGATGACTACCAAGGTAGCCCAGGAGGGGTGGTGGAGGAGGGAAGGAAAATGCCACACAGCACTTTTAAAAAGTTTACAACTTTAAAATTTATTGAATGACAGCCTTCTTTTTTTGGGGCAATCCTCTGTGGTGGAGTGGCTGGTTGGCCAGAGGCCCCCCCCCCCCCGCCGCGTTCTTGGGCATCTGGGTGTGGAGGCTATGGAACTTGGGGAGGAGGGCGGTTGGTTACAGAGGGGCTGCAGTGGCAGTCTGTGATCCAGCTGCCTTTGCTGCAGCTCAACCATACACTGGAGCATACTGGTTTGGTCTTCCAGCAGCCTCAGCATTGAATCCTGCCTCCTCTCATCACGCTGCCGCCACATTTGAGCTTCAGCCCTCTCTTCAGCCCGCCACTTACTCTCTTCAGCCCGCCACTTACTCTCTTCAGCCCACCACGTCTCCTCCCGGTCATTTTGTGCTTTCCTGCACTCTGACATTATTTGCCATTCGTCTGTGCTCTGTCAGTGTGGGAGGACAGCATGAGCTCGGAGAACATTTCATTGCGAGTGCGTTTTTTTTTCTTTCTAAGCTTCACTAGCCTCTGGGAAGGAGAAGATCCTGTGATCATTGAAACACATGCAGCTGGTGGAGAAAAAAAAAGGGACAGCGGTATTTAAAAAGACACATTTTGTAAAACAGTGGCTACACTCTTTCAGGGTAATCCTTGCTGTTAACATTACATACATAGCACATGTGCTTTCATTACAAGGTCGCATTTTGCCTCCCCCCACCGCGTGGCTACCCCCTCAACCTTCCCCCCTCCCTGTGTCTAACAGCGGGGAACATTTCTGTTTAGCCACAGGCAAACAGCCCAGCAGGAATGGGCTCCTCTGAGTGTCCCCTGAAGAAAAGCACTCTATTTCAACCAGGTGACCATGAATTATATCTCACTCTCCTGAGGATAACACAGAGAGATAAAGAACGGATGTTGTTTGAATGCCAGCAAACATACACTGCAATGCTTTGTTCTACAATGATTCCCGAGTACGTGTTACTGGCCTGGAGTGGTAAAGTGTCCTACCATGAAGGACACAATAAGGCTGCCCTCCCCAGAAACCTTTTGCAAAGGCTTTAGGAGTACATCTAGGAGAACCGCGAATGCCAGGGCAAAGTAATCCTTTCACATGCTTGCTTTTAAACCATGTATAGTATTTTAAAAGGTACACTCACCGGAGGTCCCTTCTCCACCTGCTGGGTCCAGGAGGCAGCCTTGGGTGGGTTCGGGGGGTACTGGCTCCAGGTCCAGGGTGAGAAACAGTTCCTGGCTGTCGGGAAAACCGGTTTCTCCACTTGCTTGCTGTGAGCTATCTACAACCTCATCATCATCATCTTCGTCCCCAAAACCTGCTTCCGTATTGCCTCCATCTCCATTGAAGGAGTAAAACAACACGGCTGGGGTAGTGGTGGCTGAACCCCCTAAAATGGCATGCAGCTCATCATAGAAGCGGCATGTTTGTGGCTCTGACCCGGAGCGGCCGTTCGCCTCTCTGGTTTTCTGGTAGGCTTGCCTCAGCTCCTTCAGTTTCATGCGGCACTGCTTTAGGTCCCTGTTATGGCCTCTGTCCTTCATGCCCTGGGAGATTTTGACAAAGGTTTTGGCATTTCGAAAACTGGAACGGAGTTCTGATAGCAAGGATTCCTCTCCCCAAACAGCGATCAGATCCCGTACCTCCCGTTCGGTCCATGCTGGAGCTCTTTTGCGATTCTGGGACTCCATCATGGTCACCTGTGCTGATGAGCTCTGCATGGTCACCTGCAGCTTGCCACGCTGGCCAAACAGGAAATGAGATTCAAAAGTTCACGGTTCTTTTCCTGTCTCCCTGGCCAGTGCATCTGAGTTGAGAGTGCTGTCCAGAGCGGTCACAATGGAGCACTCTGGGATAGCTCCCGGAGGCCAATACCATCGAATTGTGTCCACAGTACCCCAAATTCGAGCCGGCAAGGTCGATTTAAGCGCTAATCCACTTGTCAGGGGTGGAGTAAGGAAATCGATTTTAAGAGCCCATTAAGTCGAAATAAAGGGCTTCATTGTGTGGATGGGTGCAGGTTTACATCGATTTAACGCTGCTAAATTCAACCTAAAGTCCTAATGTAGACCAGGGCTTAGTCCCCTGACTATAACCCAGAATGGGAAGAGACTGCTTCACTTCTCCCAGCACTCAAGGGGATGCTGTATATACACACTTCTTCCTCATTATCATCCTCCAGTGCCCATGTAAACATACTGGCTTCAAGGAAAAGCATCATATAGCGTGAGAGTTAGCAATATTGATTACTGGAAGGATGCCCCAGGGCAGCTGCTGTCCACTGGGGAGTCCTGCCAGCATGTGGAGGGCAGTGTGTGTAAACATGAGCACAGGAGGATGATATTGAGGAAGATGACCCTTGCCTTTAATGGATCCATTGGAATTTTGAGACTCCACATGTTTCCTTGGGCAGAACTGCTGCTCATAAAATGGTGTGATCAAACACAGGCCCCCACATGGAATGATTTTGGGGGACCTTGACAGAAGCTCATCTCCTCATGGAGTTTTTCTCCCCTCAGGCCCTCTCTGTGGGTATTGCTACTAGAGCTGGGGGTAGGAATAATGACACCGACCTTTTTTTATGTCTTATCGTATTGCAAACTCATATCTATTCTGCAGTTGACTAACATCCATAGATCTCTTGGACTACTCCTGCTAGTGTCTCTCTCATGTTGTAAATATAGGTTTGGAGTTATTTTTCCTTAGAGGTATTAATGGGCATTTCTTCAGGTTGAATTTCAGTGTACACGAAGGGTTAATTCTTCTAGCTGTTGCATCTATATTAATCTAACATTGTCATTTTCCTGTTGACTGAGCAGCAAAGAACATACACACTGACACTCCCCAGTAAAGACCAATTGGAGAAAGAGCAGAACTAGAAAAAACATAGCCAGGCTGTGTACTACAGGCAGACATTGTAGTGGTGTAAAGCTTCGGTGCTGTGCTGGGGTACAGGCCAGGTAAATGTTTTGTGTCTTGTTTTTATGCACAGTGATTCCTTGTCTGAATGTGGGGTACATGCAGGAGAGCTCTCTTTGGTGGTTCATAACAGAAGAAAGTTTTTCAGTCTAGAAGTCTTCTGATCACAGCATGGGCTGAAAATGAAGAGTTTGGCTGATAGACTACAAGGAGTTTTCTGTAGAGGCAGCTTTAAAGGCTGTTAGTATTGTAATATATTAACAAGTATTTGGCTATTTGTGAGTCTGTGTTTTACTGTAATACTTGTAGAAGACAATGGTAAAGCTGCGTTGGAGGTTCAGTCTGCCTTTGTTTGTGCACAAGCTTGTTTAAATGGAGCTTATGCTCAAATAAATTGGTTAGTCTCTAAGGTGCCACAAGTACTCCTTTTCTTTTTGCGAATACAGACTAACACGGCTGTTAGTCTGAAACCTTTACTGGAAGGTTTATCTAAACTTTTTAGGGAATTAGTCCACAAAGGAGCCATAAAACATCAAACAGGAGCGCCTAGGCTGAGATATCTGCAGGCTGGTCAATACAGTGACTTGTAAAACTTGGAAATCTACATAGATGGAAACAAAGAAGCTTTTTCTCTTCCTTTTAAGGAACTGAAGGTGTTTGAAAACTGTACCTCAGAGAAAGAAAAAGAATTACAGGTGTGGTTTATGTAAATGAGGGAGCTGTTTTGTTCATCATACTCAGTTACTGGAGATACAAGTATCAGAGTAATTATGTGTGAGACACACTGGAGTCAACATGTAACTTGCATATTATATAGCTACTCTAAGTTAAAGTATATGTTAGTCAGGAAAAAAACACCCAGATCTTATAATTCTCTTTTTTTAATCTGCTAACCCATCTGGTGTATTGAAGCAATTTGCCCCATATCCCATAGAGATTGGGGGGTTAGGAGAGCACTATCTGGCTGAGTTTCAGTGCTGATAGGACAGGTAATGTTGGTTAGTTGGGGGAAGCAACTAGAAGCAATTATCCAAGCCCCCTTGATAACGAGAGAAAGACTATATAGCCTGGAGGTCAAAGCACTCCCCTAGGATAAGAAAGACCCAGCTTCAGATCCCTGCCAATTGACATTTATACAAAGTGGAACAGCCCCAAGAGGAGGGATTGAGAGAGCTCCCACTTTGGCAGCATATGAACCCAGGTCTCCTACATCCCACGTGAGTACCCAAATCACCAAGCTCTTGGCTATTTTGGGATGGGTTGCTTTCAGTATCTTTTTTTTTAATGTAAAAGGTTGAAAGGTCTTGGGCTTTTCCTCCCAATGTGGAAAAGAATTTTTTTTTTGAAATCTTGGGATTTTTACCCAGCTCTATTTCGGAGTGGCGTTTAAGGTGTTAGTTTTGACCTATAAACTCCTAAATGGTTTGGGAACTGGTTACATGAGAGACCATCACAGCTGCTGCAATCAGTAAAGGTCTTTGAACTAAGCACCAAACTCCCTGCTCTAAAAGAGATGGGCCTGGCTGCAGGGGATTTTCTTTATAGAGTCCTCAACTCTGGAATTCAGTATCCCATTTGCTCTGTCACATCCTGATCTTGCTGATCTCCAGATCACACTGCAGGGCTCCTCTCTTTGGCTTCTGAGGAAGAGGTGAGCAGAGGCATGGTTTGTTGAGTTGAGTGTGATGGGTCTTATTCTGCAGCGTTATTTTGTTGGCAGAGTTGAGCTATGGTAAGGCATGTCTTTAAGTTTTTGATTTTAAACTACTATAAAAGTCCCTAGGGCTATGGGGACAGGTACATTTTAAAATGGAAAGAAATGACAAGTGTCTTCTTCTCTATATTCTTAAGAATCTTGGGGCAGGGAGAGGTTGTTTGTTTGTTTTTTTGTTCCTTTACATGGAATGATATTTTGTTTTACTCACCCGTGTTTGTTCAGCTAAAGAAAATGTGACAAATTTTCCTAAAAGTACAAAATTGTTCTGTGGAGCAGGTTAAAGTCTGAACACTCCCTTTTCCACACAATTTAGACTAATTCTACGTAGTAATTTTACGTTTTGGACTTTTTAAACCCTGATTATGAGTGAAATGAGTCCAGGAATCAAAGGATCCATAGGAGTTAGCAGGGGTTCTCAAACAGGGGGGCACGAGATTATTACGTGGGGGTCACGAGTACATGCCTCCCAGCTAGCTAGTAAGTCTTCTGTGAAAAGTGATATTAACAAAATACAAATATCACTTTAAAATTGTGTTAAATATAAAGAAAAATGTTTTCAATTTATAAGGGGGTTCACACTCCAAGGCTTGCTGTGTGAAAGGGGTTGCCAGCACAAAAAGTTTGAGAACCATTGAGTTAGTAATAGGAAAGACCCATTATATCAGGGATTCACAAACTCTTTTTTTCCGGTGTGGACTGCCATCATCACACAAAGATCATCATGCAGCCTGCCTCCCCTCCCATTCACAACTGCCTCTGCATACCATCCCCTGTGGTCACTACAGGAATTGCTTACATGGCAAAGTAAAACTAGGCAAGCGTTTAATGTATATGGTTAGCTGCTAGTAATGCAATATAGCCACTGGGAGAAAGGAGAACCAGCATGATGTGACCAGCCAGCCCTGTATGCAGTGGACCACAGACCACAGTTAGAAAACCGCTGTATTAGCTCATACGGTCCAATTCCTTGTGGGATTGTTCCCTTCTTCCATACACTTTCTAGTGCTTTGTCCAATCTAATTTTAAAAGCCCACAGTGACCAGGCTTCCACCACTCCACTCCACAGTTTACTAGATCTTGCTCTCTAAGCTTTCCTGCCATTCAGCCTTGCCATAAATGTATTCCACTTCCAATATTCTAGTCACAGAGCCCAAAGAACATGGTTGGCTACACTCATTCACCACAACAGTGGTGAGCTGTGCAGAGCCGCGACAGACTTCTATGCCATGATACGGGGGTGCCGAGTCACCCTGCACAGACTCTTCATTGCCTAGACCACCCCATGCACTGGAAACAGACCTGATGGCACTTTCTTTAAGAAGAAGAGTTTGCCCAGGTTTGCTCATCCAAAATGTCTTCTCCACTCTATAGTTCAGTGAGCTGTGTGCTGCTGCCACCCGCCACTGCATTTCAGTGATGATCTATGTACAGGCTGTGGCTCCACATCCTCCACTGTTGATGTTACAAGGTGCCCAAGGGGAGGACAGATCTGCATCTCTTGGTAGTTGCTGCTCTGCCACATCATCGCTCCTTAGGGTGGGGCTGGTGGCAGAATAGACCAGATGGGGGAAAACGTAGCAGAGCCACCATGTCTCACAGAAGGTTAATATCTGCAGGAATACAGAGCCCATGGATCCTGGCCTGTTTACGCGCCTTTGTAGGCTCAGTAGAACAGCGTCAGCAAAGTTCTTCTACATGCTGAAAAGTCACTGGCTGAGTCCCCAGATCCTCACTGCCCACTCATATCCAATCCACAGTGGGGGAGCAGTTGTTCCTCAGGCCATTAGTAAGGCATGAGGCTTTTTTGCATGAATCTGCATTGTTTAATTATAAATATTGTCAACAGGTCGCTGTGGAAACAGGAAAAGATGCTGAAATTTTGGTATTTTTTCCTCGTGTTATGTTTGCTCATCCAGCAGCTTGATGCTAACTCTGGGATCAAAGTCAGGATCACACAGAAAGGGCTGGACTATGGTAAGTCTGATACTTCCAATAGTTACCTTATTATATTGAGCCCTTAGTGCAAAGTATAAGAACACCCTGAGAATGAGTTGCTCACCGCTATAGAGAAAAAGAAGGTTTAAAGATTAAATGTAAGGAGGAAATGGCATGGTGGGAGGGAGAAGAAGAGTCCATAGATATGGCAGGGCAAGTGAAAGAGCAACTCCCAGATATGGAGGGAAGGGGGCAGCAGTAGAAATTCCCTAAACTTGAACTACATTGTGTAAACTTTCCAGTTATATTAGGGAACTGAAGAGGTCTCTGTACCCTTGCAGGCAAGAAGATCGGGCTGGAGATCCTGAAGCAAAGAATGAAAGAAGAAAGCTTCCCAGATTGGAGTGGCCGGGAGAAATCTGGAGTTGGTGATGTGGACTACACAATTTCAGGGTAAGCAAACTAGGAAAGGGTATTTTAAAACAATAGCATGAAATAGCTCTTTGCAATGTAGTGTCAGCACACTGCATTCTATCTAGGGTACTGTGCTTATGTGTTGTCATGGAGATAACACCATGTCATACACTGATTATAATTTAATGGGCAATGCACACATTTATGATTTGAGGCTGGAGGCAAATCCTTCAAGACTACCAGTGTCCATAACGCACTTTGGATTACTCTGGGGTACTTGCTACTGATTCAGAATATAGCTGTGAGTAAATTATCGTGCTACCAGCATGACTTGGGTAAGGGTCCTGATAGCCGATTGACACCTAAGATATAGGTACTGCAAACCAGTTTGACAGTTATAGGAAAGAAAGAAAAAGGTAAACATTATATTCTACTTATTGGTAGGAATCCTTGCAGGAAATGTCCATATTTTCAGATGAATAGGTTACGCTGTACCTGAAGTATGAGTCTAAGAGCCAGCAGGTATGTCACTGACCAGGTTCAAAGATCTCAAATGCAGAAGGCAAACTGAGTCTCAAACACTGAACACAAGTGATACAGAAATTATAGATTTGGAGTAATGAAAAGCACAAAATTAAAAATGTACAGGATCAAACTTTCAAAGGGGAGGGCAGAAGGTCTCAAGCAAATCTATGTATGTAACTGTTAGTCTGCCTTTGATTGCTCAGTTTACCTTAAATGCACGCATAAATCACAGACATGGATGCACAAAGGTTAGACAGACATCCAGCTGGTTGCTCACACAAACATTTACCTAATTTGCATGCACACTTGAGCTAACTGTATGTGAAAACACACTGGCAAATGCAAATGGGACATCACCCTTTGAAAATTTGGCCCATACAATCTCCAGAAAAACTACAAGATATCGCTAGAGATTAGTAATAGATGGAGCTGGGTGAATATTGCAAATGTTATCAGTGAACATTAATTCAAACGTTTTAAATGAATACACTTCAACGATGATCTTTGTGTTTGCTTCCCAGGACTAGTCAAGTGAATAAGCTGACTGGGAGGGATGTTCTCCCAACACAGCAATTTGTGAATAGATGTTGCAAGAATCGTCACATAAAGTGAATTTGATATTAATAATTTCAAATATTTACACCAGAATCTTGATTCTGAGAGATGAGACACATTCATAGAATCATAGAAATGTAGGGCTGGAAGGAACCTCAAGTGGTCACCCAGTCCAGCCCTCCGTAGCGAGGCAGGGCCAAGTAAACCTAGACCATCCCGGACATGTTTGTTTGACCTGTTATTAAAAACCTCCAGTGACTGGGACATTCATGGCATTCATCTTATTTGGAATAGAAAGAGGGGTAGAGTTCACTCCAGTGCTGGAGTGGGACATTTCTGCCATGGGGTGAGGCTCGGTCTTGCTTCTGAGAATTTCTCTCTCTCAGAAGCAGAGTTTGGCCCTGAATCAAGTTTAAACTTTGATTCAGATTCTCGTTTGCTTTTGAAATGCAAACTAATATCCTTATTTCTGATTTTATAGGGTAAGAATTAACACCATTGAATTCCCAGATGCTTCCATATCCCTCATACCTGGGATTGGGATTAAACTATCAACTCAACATGCTTACGCAACCGTCAGCATGAACTGGAGCATCAGGACCTGGTTGTTGTAAGTATAGAACTGTGCATCCCAAGTATTTTCTAGTGGAAGAAAAATTAAAATGGAAAATACAAATTTTAGTTATCTAAGTCCAGGTACTTTTTATCAGTTAACATCATCAATTTGTTAGCATACACCATTCAGTCTAACAGAGCTCTCCATTGTAAGTCATTCCTTTCCAAGTAACACTGTGATGTTAATAGAGATCCCACCGCTAATGATGCGTCAGTGGCAAGTAAAAGATCAAAGATCTATTAGTGTGCTGGCATTGTCCAGCCCGCTAGCTAACTCAGTGTTTAGGAAGTTTATTGTACAGTGTGTCGCACTCTATAATAATCAGGGCACTGTAATTAAAGTGCAGTTACAGTAAGTGAGCGTCTATGCTACACCTCCAAGGGTACAGCTACGCTGGAGCTGGAGGTGTAATTTCCAGTTTGAGTAGACATACCCGCACTAACCCTGATCAAACCAGTGTGCTAAAAATAGGTGTGTAGCGGCAGCTGCTCAGAAGGTGGGATAGGATAGCAGCCCCGAGTACAATTCCATCTGAGACCCTAGGTATGTACTGAGGACGGCTAGCGTGTCCTGCCGCACAAGCAGCTGCGACTACATGGCTATTTTAGCATACGTCTACCCAAATTACACCTCCAGCTCAAGTGTAGACATGCCCCGAGAGGCACAGCATGGAATTCACAGCCTAGGGGAAGTGCAGACTATGGTGGCTTTAAGCTATCTTTACACCCTCCCACTCCTGGGCTTCTCTGGAGAGGCCCCCAGGACTGTCTACGTTATTGTTGACTAAGTAACACAGTGGACGAACACTTTTTACAGAGCAATCACTCTATAGCTTACCTATCAGTCCATGTCCTCAAAGGAAACCTGCACAACACTTTCAAAAGATAAGCCTGGGAGCTTAAATTGATAACTTTGCTAGACACTGAAAATCATGGTCTGAACAGAGACACTGGATTTATGGCTTATTACGATCTGTAACCCACTGATCAACCTCCCTTCCCCCCAGCTTTGTTTCCTCCCTGTAACTGGAGGGGTGTTAACGGGCCACTTCCCCTTGAATAAAGAAAAGGAGTACTTGTGGCACCTTAGAGACTAACAAATTTATTTGAGCATAAGCTTTCGTGAGCTATAGCTCACTTCATCAGATGCATTCAGTGGAAAATACAGTGGGGAGATTTATATACACAGAGAATATGAAACAATGGGTGTTACCATACACACTGTAACGAGAGTGATCACTTAAGGTGAGCTTTGAAATGTGTTATGTACTTATGCTAAATAATCTGTTCCATGTTGTATTTAGCTGTGACATGCTGAGTAAGTTCTCCCACCATGCTATTTACATTCTTGAAATATTTAGATTGTAAGGGCAAGGATTGTCATTTCATTTTTACTTGTCTATAAAGTGCCATGCATACATATTGCATTGTATAAATAATATATAAATGTATAAATAATAACAAATACTTAATATAGACATTTAGTATGGTCATCATTTTTCTGATCTATATATTTTCAGATCCTGTACTCGTTCCTCCGAGGCCAGTCCTTCCAGTCCATTTTTGTTGCTCAACTTTCAATTCCCTAGTGTGTAGGATGACACCCCTTTGGACCCCAGACTAAGGGAAATTTACTGCATTCTACGAGAAAGTCATAATCACATTCACTCTCGAACCTAAGTAGCTCTTTCTATTGCAGTTCCATGGCTCTTTTGTGACAGTATTATTACAGCTCACAAAGATCATGGGAGAGTCACCATTTGGCATGGATCAGACGGACAGTCTCTGTGAAATTATGACATTAGGCAACCTTGACAAATCCAACATCATTCCAACATTCACACTTTCGAGATTAGTGTGTGGAACCTGATTCTTTACAGGAACTACTTCTACAATCTACTTTAATCAATAGAGATGGGCAAAACAATGGCATTTCCTCCTCAGTGAAAGAAACAGAGTCACTTTGTTCCATTAGATTCTTGGATGTTCCCCGTAAGTAGATTTTTCAACTGAGTTTGTTTTTGTCTGTGCAGCAAAGACAGTGGAAGAGCTACAGTGTCCATTTCAGGAGTATTTATTACAGCAGTCTTTACCATGTCACAAGATAGCACAGGTCACCCATCAATGTCACTGGATAGCTGCCAGATGAGTATTAGGGGTGTGGAAATCAAGCTGAATGGAACAATCAGGTATGTGCAAGAGATTTTATACACTCTAGTGGAAAGTAACAAAGTCAGTGGTGCAAGGCCCACTTGTCAAAATTAGTAACCCAGATACATTTTTAGGAGTCTATCTGATAGTGTGGACACCAAAATTCAGAATGCAGGCCCTAATCCAGGTCCCCAAGTTTGAAAATTAATCTTCTCAAGACAGATTTTCAGAACATGATCTCATTTTGCAAGTACACAACATGTGCCATTTGTGTACACAAAAAAAGATAGAATTTAAATACACAAACTGTAATTTCCACAAACAAATTGAGTGTAAATGAATTTAGTGCCTGTGAAGTTTATCACTAGTGTCTGTTGGTGATAACACAGCAAAAATTGTATTCATAGGTTTCTTGTACATGCAGAATTGCCCATGTACAATTGGAGGCCAACTTGAAAACGTAGCCAAGATTTTGAATGAAGTTCACCCCAAGAATTAAACTAAATGTGTCATTCAGAAGGGAACGTACATTGGTGGTACAGCTTCAGCCATTTGGTTTGTGCTGGAGCCCTTTTTAGATAGTGAGAGAGAAAGCATGGATGAGTGGGCTGTTCCACATGCTATTTCAACACTAACATCCATTGTTTTCTAGATAATATTCTAATCCTCAACCTCTCTAGGTGAGAATGAGAAGGCGTGTCCTATATCTGAGGCCAGAGGTGTTACTGGGGGCAGGGGGATTGTAGGGGCTATAGCGACCCCAAAATTTGTCTTAGCCTCCCCCGCCATACCCACCTCTCCCAGTACAAAGGTCAAACATTACCCAGATACTTCTCCACTGCTGCTGATGGTCCCACTGCCTTCAGAGCTGGGCTGTTGGCCAGCAGCCACCACTCTCCGGCTACCCAGCTCTGAAGGCAGCACCTGCTGCCAGCAGCAGTGCAGAAGGAAGTCCAGGTTGGAGACCAAGGTGCCCGAGAGCAGCGCCAATCCATGTCCCTTCCCACCAGGGCGTGCCACCCTGGGCAGGTGGGGGGTTCGGGGCTCCCTGCAGTCGTCCAGATTGACCAGCTCCAGCCCAGGCTCCTGGGCTGTGCCCCATACGGTCGCTACTCCCTGATGGCTCTATCAGCCCAGAGCAGGTCCCCCTGCCCAGGCAGCTCTTACCAGCTGTGAGCAGTCAAAGCGCAGTGGGGAGCTGAGGAACAGCCCAGGCTCCAAGGAGCAGCAGCAGGAAGAGGAGAGAGGCGTGCCACAGCTGCACACACTATAGCCCCAGCCAGAGCAGTATCTACCCCACACAGCCAAGCTTCAACTTCCGGCGTTTGACCTGGCAAGAGGGCATGGCTTAGGGAAGGAGGCAGGGCCGGCACTTAACTGAAGAGCGGGGGCAGGGCTGGTGCCGCCCCTGTCTGAGGCTGATGAGCAGGCCTTCATGCCGCTGCCCAGTCTAATTACTCCTAATCTTGATGGTGCTTTTCATTTCCATAGATCTTAGTGTGCATAGCACTGAAATGATCTCCATTCAAAAGGTGGCCTTCTGGCAGTTTTCAGATTAGACAGGTCCAATATACACTGGGCTTTTATCCTCATACAGGTTATGTTGTGATACTGGGGCCTACAAATAAATTAATACAACACTTATTAGATTAGTTGTCTGCTAGGATATTAGATTTCACACAGGTCCAGTTTACACATGTAAGTATATTAGGATGTATGACACACAGAAACTATAGTGTTCAACTAACTGAAGCAATGGCTTTTCTCTTCTTTTTCTTTTCTCCAGCTGGCTCTATAAATTCTTTACTAAATACTTGGAGAAGCCCATTCACAGGAGCTTGGATATACATGTAAGTCTTTATAAATTGTTTAAAGGGAGAAACTTAAGGAATACATGAAACTGCATCATCTCAGAGGCAACATTCTTGAACTTGATTAAGGAATAATCTGATAACTAGAAAAAATACAACCTGATTCTGCACTGACCAGCAGGTTCAGTTTGCAGGCACCAACTTCCAAATAAATTCTTCAATTCCTGGCCATGGCAATAATCATAAACACCATAGGGTCAGATTCTCCCTCTGGCTGACTTGCACAAAGGGGCTGTAGCAGGGCCAGCAACTTAGTTCATGGAGCTATGATGATCAGTTATTTTTTACACTTATGCGCCTCATACTAAACACATCTGTGGCTATGTACATCGTGGTTGTCAGCTAAACTGCATGCAAACATCATAAGGGATAAAACAGGAATTTGTGGACCTGCCACTAGGGAGTGAGATAATCGCAGTTACTTGAGCAGATCTGACTTTCATCCACTAGAGAGGAAAGGATACAATATATACTAGCCAGTACGTAATCTCTCTGTATTTTTATACAGTCATGTCCAAATATCAGACAAGGGATCCAGCAGATTGATGCACAGCTCAGAACACTTCAGGGTGAGTCTCTGACGTTGCCTTTTCTTTACAATTCTCATCTTATGCTGTTCAGATTTTGTTGTTTTCTTGTCAGCTACTGTCACAGATCTCGGTTGAGCTCCCATTGCTGGGTACCCATCAGACAGCTGTGATGAGTCACTGGTTGGTTTAAACTTCCCTGGGTCTCAGCAATCTGTAGCACTGTTTTCTCCCTGGGCTTCTCTGGCACCTTTCTTGGGCACTGACTCTCAGCCTGCTACTGGCAATGGAGCCTCTTAGATACCTAGAATCAGCACTGATGCTCCAAGATACCTCAATAGTTTAAACACACCCTCTCCCAGAACTCCATCAAAAGGTGTGAGCCTGCTGGGTTATAGTTTATCCTTTCAGGAGGCACATGGCAGTTGTGAAGCATAGAACACACACAGAGACACCCTGCACATTGCTCTTTTAAGTAACAGATAAAGCCCAAGAGAGTACAGATCATTTATAAAACAACAAACATCCTAAATGCTTTCCACTCGCTAGCTCTCCCTTCCCGCTCTCCCTTCCCTTGGGAATCCTTGGAGGCCCATCTGTGTTCAGGAAGGCAGGTTTCCACTTTTCTCATCAGCCTGCTACATGCAGCTCCTCCTCTCAGCTTGAGCTCATGAAAAATGGTCAGGGAGGACTCTGAATAGATTAGCTACTATATTTTATAACCTTCCAGTCCCTTTGTTAGGGGTCTCCTGGATCAGCCTCCCCAGCCAATCAGAGACCCCTGGCAGGTGACTGCATTGCCAAGTGACTTCTCTCCCGATAAACCAGTTCTCCTGTTTGGGCGTCAGTCTATTGTTTAAAGCTATTCCATTTCAATGAGCGTACTCCAGATGTAATGATCTTCTATCAGCCTTGTACCACTATGATGGAATTTCAATCCAATATGGAGCTAAACACACCATAGAGAAGGTCAAAGGGGCTGTACACTGAAATCAATGGGAGTTAAGCACCTGACCTGTTGCTTAGGTGCCTTAGGGTATGTCTACAGTACAAAATTATTTCGAAATTATTCTATTCAAATTTTCAGAAGCTATTTTATACATTCTGTCTTCTGTGTCCCCACTAAAGCATGTGAATTCAGCAGATTGCGTCCACAGTTCCAAGGCTAGCATCGAATGTCGGAGCTGTGCACTGTGGGTAGCGTTCCCACAATCCCCGCCGCCCATTGGGATTCTGGGTTAAGCTCCCAGTGCATGATGGGACAAAAACATACTCGCGGGTGTTTCTGGGTGTGTGTCGTCAGAAAGCTATGGCAGACAATCATTTTGCGCCTTTTTGGTGTGCAGACACCATACTGCTTTCAGCAGATGGTGCACCGCTGCTCTCCTGCTACTATGAATCCACCTCTCCAACTCAACTGTGCTCGGCCATCGTGAACCGAGCAGCACAGCTTCCGCCGCCAACTCTGCTCTCCCGCTATTGCCACACTTCCGAGCTTCTCCATGTTGTCTGTCCTGGGCTTCCACCTCTGTGAAAGCCACAGAAGACAACCATTTTCAGCCGTTGATCGGCTACGGTGAACCCAAAAGCACAGCTTCCGCTGCCACTCTGCTCTCCTACATTTCGTGCCCTTTTTCCAGGATTACCCATGCAGGCACCATAGTCATGGAGCCCGATCAGATCTCTGCTGCAGTTTTGACCATTGTAAATACCTCGCGCATTATCCAGCAGTATGTGCAGTACCTGCAAAACCAGCCGAGGAAGCGACGACAGCACGATTACTACACTGATGAGGACATGGACATAGACGTTCCTAGAAGCACGGCATGTGGTGATTGGGAGATCATGGTGCTGTTGGGCCAGGTTCATGCTGTGGAACCCCCGGGAAACAAGCACAGACTGGTGGGACCGCATAGTGTTGCAGGTATGGGATGATTCCCAGTGGCTGAGAAACCTCCATATGCGTATGGCCACTTTCATGGAACTTTGTGACTTGCTGTCCCCTGCCCTGAAGTTCAAAGACACCAAAATGAGAGCAGTCCTCACAGTTGAGAAGCGAGTGACCATAGCCCTGTGGAAGCTTGCAATGCCCGACAGGTACCAGTCAGTCAGGAATCAGTTTGGAGTGGGGAAATCTACTGTGGGGGCTGCTGTGCTGCAAGTAGCCAACACAATCGTTGACCAGCTGCTATCAAGGGTAGTGACTTTGGGAAATGTGCAGACCATTGTGGATGGCTTTACTGCGCTGGGGTACCCTAACTGCGGTGGGGCGATAGACAGAACGCATATCCCTATCTTGGCCCCGGAACACCAGGGTGGCCAGTACATAAACCACAAGGGGCACTTTTCCGTGGTGCTGCAAGCACTGGTGGATCACAAGGGACATTTCACCAACATCAACGTGGGATGGCCGGGAAAGGTGCATGACGCTCGCATCTTCAGGAACTCTGGTCTGTTTGAACAGCTGCAGGAAGGGACTTACTTCCCAAACCAGAAAATTACTGTTGGGGATGTTGAAATGCCTATAGTTATCCTCGGGGACCCAGCCTACCACTTAATGCCATGGCTCATGAGGCCGTACACAGGCACCCTGGACAGTAGTAAGGACCAGTTCAACTATAGGCTGAGCAAATGCAGAATGGTGGTAGAATGTGCCTTTGGATGTTTGAAAGCACGCAGTTTACTGACTCGGTTAGATCTCAGCACAACCAATATTCCAATTGTAATTGCTGCTTGTTGTGTGCTCCACAATATCTGTGAGAGTAAGGAGGAGATGTTTATGGGGGGGTGGGAAGTTGAGGCAACTCACCTGGCAGCCAGTTTCGCACAGCCAGACAACAGGGCGATTAGAAGAATGCAGCAGGGTGTGCTGCACATCAGAGAAGCTTTGAAAGCCAATTTCATGACTGGCCAGGGTACGGTGTGAGAGTTGTGTTTGTTTCTCTTAAAGTTACCTGCCCCTACATATATATATTAAAGGAAATAAAGTCACAATTGTTTAAAAACCGTTCTTTATTATTTATTATTTGTTACACAAAACATTGAGAGAAATCAGAAGCTAGACTGGGGGGGTGGGGAGGGCTGGGTTAGGGGGGTGGAGGAGGAGGGAAGGACAAGTCCAGAAACCAAATCAAAATTTAGGATATGCCAGCTTTCTGCTGCTTGTGCAATCCTCTGGGGTTGACTGTGTGGGTCCCCGTAGCCTCCCCCGCCCCCATGTTCTTGAGCGTCTGGGTGAGGAGGCTGTGGAACTTGGGGAGGAGGGAGAGCGGTTATTCAGGGGCTGCAGCGGCAGTCTGTGGTCTTGCTGCCTTTCCCACATTAGATCCACCATACAGCGAAGCATGTCAGTTTGCTCCCCCATGAGCTTGACCATAGCATCCTGCCTGCTCCCATCACATGCGTCCCTCCTCTCTTCGTGTTCATGTAACGCTTTACACGACTCTGCAATTGTTTGCCTCCATGCATTCAACTGGGCCCTATCAGTGCGGGTCCCCGTAGCCTCCCCCGCCCCCATGTTCTTGAGCGTCTGGGTGAGGAGGCTGTGGAACTTGGGGAGGAGGGAGAGCGGTTATTCAGGGGCTGCAGCGGCAGTCTGTGGTCTTGCTGCCTTTCCCACATTAGATCCACCATACAGCGAAGCATGTCAGTTTGCTCCCCCATGAGCTTGACCATAGCATCCTGCCTGCTCCCATCACATGCGTCCCTCCTCTCTTCGTGTTCATGTAACGCTTTACACGACTCTGCAATTGTTTGCCTCCATGCATTCAACTGGGCCCTATCAGTGCGGGAGGACTGCATGAGCTCGGCAAACGTGTCGTCCCAAGTTCATTTTTTCCGCCTTCTAATCTGGACCAGCCTCTGTGACGGAGCAGATAGGGGCCGCATTGAAACATTTGCACTGCTGCATGAGGAGAAAAAGGGAGGGTAGTATTTTAAAAGATACATTTTAGAGAACAAAGGGGACACTGTTTCTCAGTGAAACAGGAAATTCATAGTACACAGCACATATTCTTTCTGTACAAGGTCACATTTTGCCTTCTATACTGAAGTATCTGCCACTTTGGTGTGAGTAAGCCATCACTTGCGGCCAGGCAACAGACTTCAGCTTGCAGGCAGCCTGCGGGCTCTCTGGGATGATCGCTTCACTCAACACCCTTGCTCCCCCCCGCCCACACACACACACCGTGGGACTCCGATGAGGCTCTGAGAAGGGATGAGCCCTTTAAACTAAACGCGAACAGCCCAGCACAGCTGGGTTTCCCCCCACCCCTCACCGTGTGGCTCTGATCAAGCTCTCACTCACCAGAAGTGCCTTCTTCAGGGTCATGGTCCAGGAGCATGCTTTGGGAGTAGGGGGATGCTATTGGCTCCAGCGTTAAGAATAATTCCTGGCTAGGGGGGAAAACAGATTCCCCACTTGCCGCCTGTGCACTGTCCTCCACCTTCTCCTCCTCCTCTTCGTCCTTCAAAAACTCATCCTCCTCGCTCCGTGCTACTCCCCCCTTGCAAGTGTCCATGGACAGTGGTGGGGTAGTAGTGTCATCACCCCCCATAATTGCATGCAGCTCATGGTAGAAGCGGCATGTATGGGGCTGTGACCCAGAGCACCCGTTCACCTCCCTGACTTTTTGGTACACTTGCCTGAGCTCCTTGATTTTTGTACGACACTGCTCTGTGTCCCTGGAGTAGCCTCTTTCCGTCATGGTCCTGGAGACTTTAGCATATGTATTTGCGTTCCTTTTTTTGGAACGTAGTTCTGCCATAACAGATTCGTCTCCCCAACATGCAGTGAGATCCAGTACCTCCCATTCGGACCATGCTGAAGCTCATCTGCGAATCCGGGACTGCGTGGTCTCTTGAGATGGTGGACTCTGCATGGTCGCCTGTGATGGTTTACTGTGCTGATGGTCACCTGTGCTGATGGTGACCAAACAGGAAATTCAAAAGTTCCCGGGGCTTTTACTGCCTACCTGGCTAGTGTATTGGAGTTCAGAGTGTTGTCCAGAGCGGTCACAGGGAGCATTCTGGGATAGCTCCCGGAGGCCAATATCGTCGAACTGCATCCACAGTACCTGTAACCTGGAACTGCGATCTCGATTTTAGCACTACTCCACTTGCTGAGGTGGAGTACAGAAATTGGAGTAAAGAGCCCTTTAAATCGAAAAAACTGGTTTGGTCGTGTGGACGAAGCCAGTTTTATTTCAAGGTAACTCGGCTAATTCCAAAATAATCGCGAACTGTAGACCAGGCCTTAGAAAATCCCATTAGCCCCTATCTGCTTCTTTAGATGCCTACGTACCTTTGAAAATCTGGCCTTCATCTATAATGGCCTAAACCTGCAAGGTGCTGATTGCTTCCTGGGAGGTGCTGTACGTCATCAATTATCCCTGAAGACTGGGAGAGTTGAGGGCCCTCTGTATCTTGAAGGAGGTACCCAGCTCTTCGCAGGGTTGAGCCCAAAAGGCGTAGTACTTACCGGTTCCTTGCCACAATATTTTAAGGGTCCATTCTTCCCTCTCGGTAAGCACAGAACTTCAACTGAAATCAATTGCAAGTTACAGACCCATAGGATGCACTCAGAAGTGGTCAACAATGTCAAGAAATCATAGAATACCAGGGTTGGAAGGGACCTCAGGAGGTCATCTAGTCATTGTTGGTCAGTGGGGTTTCCAAAGAGAACACCTTGAGTTCTTAACCACAAACATTTGTTTTGATTTTTTCCTCCCTTCTTGTTTTGAGCATTTTCTCGTCCAAGAACTGCATTCACTCTTAATTAAACATTACTGGCTGTGTTATACTTAATAGCTGTTTTGTTTTGTCTACCACCTTTACAGTCCCAACCCAGATCGATGCCTTTGCCCAAATAGACTACTCCCTAGTTCACTCTCCAGGAGTCTTCCAATCATACATTGATCTGGACTTAAAGGTAATTGACTTTAATGCTAGCTGTCTACAACTGTGCTCTTTTGATAGACTTCTTATCCTTTGTTACATTGGCATGGTTATTACATTATTATTATTGTTTATATGTATTACCATAGCACCTAGGAGCCCCAGTCATGGCCAAATACCCCGTTGCGCCAGGCACTGTACAAACACAGAACAAAAAGACAGTTCCTGCCCCAAAGAGATTACAATCCAAGACAAGAGACAACAGATGTTTGGTTTTGCTTCAACATTATGACCTGAATCTGATGAGAGACTCCAAAGCAATGTCTCATTTGGTTTGTTTTTTCCAACAATTCTGTTGTAGAAACATGACATGGTTGTTAAATAAATTAACAGAACAGGTCATTTTGATTCTGTTGGTCAATTTCCCATAGCAAGTAGAGAGCAGTAAAAGAAGATTGAGCAGGTTAAAAGAAAAAATAGAGAAAGGAAAAGAGGGAAAACACAGTGTGTAACCAACCCTAGGAGAAGAGAGGGAAGTAGATTTCTGGGGCCTGATTATCCTGTCCATTGATTTCAATGGGCGTTGTATGAATTAGAAGATCAGGACCCTGGAATGAGAGAGGGGGAGAGAGTGTACATTTTAGGAGCCAAGATTAAACAACAAATCCAGGGAGTAGACAGAGAGAGAGAGCAAGCCAAGTCTGAAGAGCGCTGCTGAGGCTATGGCAACTCTACGAGGCTTTTAGTGACATGGCTGTGCCGCTACAGCCGTGCCGCTAAAAGGCACACAGTGGAGCTGCTTTCAGAGTAGCAGCCGTGTTAGTCTGTATTCGCAAAAAGAAAAGGAGTACTTGTGGCACCTTAGAGACTAACCAATTGATCTGAGCATAAGCTTTCGTGAGCTACAGCTCACTTCATCGGATGCATCCTGTTTATCAGCAAGAGAGAGCTCTCCTGCTGACAAAAAACTTCCACCCGCCATGAGCGGCAGCAGCTTTGTTGGCAGGAGAGCACTCCTGCTGGCAAAGCGCTGGTCACACCGGCGCTTTTCGTCAGTAAAACTTTTTGTCATTCGGTGGGTGTTTTATTTAACACCCCTGAACGACAAAGTTTTGCTGACAAAGTGCCAGTGTAGACAAAGCATAAGACTCAAGACCCTGGGAGATTCCTTCAACTAAGGGAAACATGAGGGAAACATGATGCATCCTGCTTAGGTGTGATTCTGAGTAGTAAGATTTTCTTGTCATGCTACGTGAAGTGTAAAAACAATTTAGTTTTACTACGTGGATACATAGTTTGGACTTTTAACATCCTGAGTATTTTCACTATTTAAAAAATCATTTTAAATTTTGTTTTGTTTTGTTTTGTAAAAAGATACAGAGGTTTTTCTTTTCTTTAAAGTATTCTAGTTTCAGAATATTCGGCACTTCAGAGCTTAAAACCTTTACTGTTTCTCCCCTGCTTAATGTTATAGTTAGTGCAATAGTTACTCCAAGTATATTTGGCTTTTCCTATATTACTTGTTCTTTCTACATCACCTGTGCTCCTTGGCCTGCACTGGCTACCAATTTGTTTCTGGGTGCATTTCAGGGTGTTGATTTTGACCTGTAAAACCCTGTATGGTTCAGGCTGTAGCAGCTTTGACCTAGTAGGTCACTGAGCACTAGAGAACTTTTAGTGCATGATAGTAGGGTCCACACAGTCAATTAGTGTATGATAGGCTAGCATGCTTATAGATCTAGACCCCAGCTTGCCACTCACTAAGGGTATGTCTACACTACGAAATTAGATTGATTTTATAGAAGTCGATTTTTAGAAACCAATTTTATACAGTCGATTGCATATGTCCACACTAAGCGCATTAAGTCGGCGGAGTGCATCCTCACTACCATGGCTAGCATCGACTTACAGAGCGGTGCACTGTGGGTAGCTATCCCACAGTTCCCGCAGTCTCCGCTACCTATTGGAATTCTGGGTTAAGCTGCCAATGCCTGTTGGGGCAAAAACATTGTCACAGGTAGTTCTGGGTACATGTCATCAGGCCCCCATCCCTCCCTCCCTCCATGAAAGCAACGGCAGACAATCTTTTCGCGCCTTTTTTCCTGGGTTACCCGTGCAGACGCCATACCATGGCAAGCATGGAGCCCGCTCAGCTCATCGTCACCATATGTCTCCTGGGTGCTGCTGGCAGACACGGTACTGCATTGCTACACAGCAGCAGCTCCTTGCTTCGCGGCAGACGGTGCAGTAGGACTGATAGCTGTCGTACATCTCCTGAGTGCTCCTGGCAGACCTCGGTGAGGTTGATTGGGGCGCCTGGACAGACATGGCTATTCTCCTCTTAGAGCACCAAATGGGAGCCAGAGACTCCAGGTCATTCTCTTCTTTAAGTTTCATCTCATGGAGATTCAGTCCTGCCTGGAATATCATGTGAGCTGGAGGCTTCTGCCTCAGGCTGCTCTCCCAGCTGGCAGCACCGCACAGTCGCACCTACCCCAGCCTACCTCTTGCTCCCATGGCTCATGAAGCCTGGACAGTAGTAAGGAGCAGTTCAACTATAGGCTGAGCAAGTGCAGAATGGTGGTAGAATGTGCCTTTGGATGTTTCAAAGCTCGCTGGTGCTGTTTGCTGACTAGGTCAGACCTGAGTGCAACCAACATTCCCATTGTTATTGCTGCTTGCTGTGTGCTCCATAATATCTGTGAGCGTAAGGGGGAGACATTTATGGCGGGATGGGAGGTTGAGGCAAATCGCATGGTGTCCGATTTTGAGCAGCCAGACACCAGGGCGATTAGAAGAGCACAGCAAGGCACACTGCGCATCAAAAAGGCTTTGAAAACCAGTTTCATGACTGGCCAGGTTTTGGTGTGACAGTTGTGTGTGTTTCTCCTTGATGCAAACCCACCCACTTTGTTGATTTTAATTCCCTGTAAGCCAACCACCCTCCCCCCTTCGAAATAAGTAGCTATTGTTTTGAAACCATGCATTCTTTCTTTATTCATTAAAAAAAAATTGAGATAACAGACAAGGTAGCCCGGGTGAGGTGGGGGAGGAGGGAAGGACAAGGCCACATTGCTTATTGTAGCCACACTAAAAATCAAACTGTTTGAATGATAACCTTCAGTTGCTTGGGCCATCCTCTGGAGTGAAGTGGCTGGGTGCCTGGAGCCTCCCTCTCCCTCTCCCCCACGTTCTTGGGCATCTGGGTGAGGAGGCTACGGAACATGGGGAGGAGGGTAGACGGTTATACAGTGGATACAGCAGGGGTCTGTGCTCTTGTTGGCTTTCCTGCAGCTCCAACAGACACTTCATCATGTCTGTTTGCTCCCCCAACAGACGTTTCATCATTTCCGTTTGCTCCCCCATTAGCCTCAGCATCGCGTCCTGCCTCCGCTCTTTGCGCTCACTTAATTCTTTCCTGGCCTCTGCCACTGAATGCCTCCATGCATTAAGCTGTGCCCTATCAGTGCGGGAGGACTGCATGAGCTCGGAAAACATGTCATCGCGAGTGCATTTTTTTCGCCTTCTAATCTGCGATAACCTCAGGGACAGAGATGATAGGGGGAGCGTAGAAACATTTTACGCTCTACGATTCTGGGGGGACTGCATGGTCACCTGTGCTGCTGAGTGCTGCTGAGTTCGCCACGCTGACCAAACAGGAAATGAAATTCAAAAGTTCCCAGGGCTTTTCCTGTGTACTTGGCTAATGCATCGGAGTTCAAAGTGCTGTCCAGAGTGGTCACAATGGAGCACTCTGGGATAGCTCCTGGAGGCCAATACTATTGATTTGCGTCCGCACTACCCCAAATTCGACCCAGCAAGGTCGATTTTAGCGCTACTCCCCTCGTCGGGGAGGAGTACAGAAGTCAATTTTAAGAGCCCTTTAGGTCAACGGAACGGGATTGGTCGTGTGGACACAGTCATTTTTAAATCGACCTAACGTCGCTAAATTCGACCCAACCCCGTGGTGTAGACCAGGCCTTTAGTCCCCTTCTGGACAAGCCCTTAGAGCAGGACTGGGGAACCTACGGGCTGGATCCAGCCCGCTGCTTCATTTCATCCAACCTGCGGCAAGTCTACGTGCCGCGGGCCGGAAGCCCCGAGCCTCAGCACCCCCATGCAGGGCTGGAGCCACGAGCGCTGGCTTGCCCCGCTACAGGGAGAAGCTAGGGTCGGCTCTAGCTCCCAGAAGAGCCTGGCATGTCCCTAAGGCCTCTAGGAGCAGGGGTGATCAGGGAAGCTCTGCGCACTGCCCCCAGCGCCAGCTCCGCACTCCCATTGGCTGGGAACCGCCGCAGATGGGAGCTGCGGGCGCGGGCAGTGCACATCATGCAGAGCCCCCTGGCCCCTCCACCTAGGAGCTGGACACGGTGGCCACTTCCAAGAGCAGCATGGAGCCAGGGCAGGCAGGGAGCTTGCCTTAGGCCCGTTGCACTGCTGACCAGGAGCCGGCTGCCTGAGGTAAGCACCGCCCGGCCGGAGCCCACACCCTGAACCCTCACCCAAGATTGGAACCTCCTCCCGCACCCTAACTCCCTCCCAGACCCCCACCTGCATCCCAACCCCCTGCCCCAGCCCTGAGCCCTCTCCCACACCCCAACTTCCCCCAGATCCTGCACCCTGAACCTCCTTCCCCACCCCAACCTTCGCCCCAGCCTTGAGCCTGCTCCCGCACTCGAAAGCACTTGGCCCCAGCCCGGAGCCCTCTCCTGAATCCCAAACCCCTTATCCCCAACCCCACCCCAGAGCCCACACCACCAGCTGGAGCCTTCACCCCCTCCCGCACCCCAACCCCCTGCCCAGCCTGGAGCCCCCTCCCATACCCACAACCCCTCATTTCTGGCCCCACCTCAGAGCCTGGGGGAAGCCCCGAGCCTCTGCCGCTCCTCCCCTCCCCCCATTGCAGGACTGTGTGCTGCCCACCATTGATTCTTTCTGTGGGTCAATGGCCCCTGATAGAAAAAAGGTTCCCCACCCCGCCTTAGAGATCACCTCTCTCCCTACACACCATCCTAGAATATGACATCACTGGATAGCTCTTGATGAGAGTTCTCAGATTTGAATTCCTGGGGATGGAGGCAAGGGTCAAGATTTTAAAAAAAAAATGTAAAAAAAAAATCAATATTTAGGCACAGAATAAGTTGATTTTCTAGAGTGCTGATCCCTGAGTAGCCTCTGGCGTCTTAAGTGGATGCTTGGCGTCTTTGAAAATCAGGCCAAGAGCATTCTCCGTGGAGGGCCCTGTAAGATCCACCATTGTAAATGCATTCAGAGTTTTTGACAGGCCCTGATTTTATAAATGACAATAATATTTTGCAGGGCACAATCTATCCAGTTGGAAATTGGACTGACCTTGCCTTTATACAAGCTCCCTTCATTCTCCCAGACAAGAGTGATTCCATGCTTTACTTCGGCATCTCTGAGTATTTCTTCAAGTCTGCCTCACTGGCTTATTACACAGCAGGGGCCTTCAACATCACCATCGTAGAACAGGTGAGTGGCACTTGCAGATGAAGGGATTAAAAGTGTTCCAGGTATGGTCCTTCAGAGAAGGGGATTTTATATAAACTCATTTGCAGTGCAGTTACAGGCTCAGTGTTAACCAAGCCATGCAGTTATCAGAGTGTGATCATGATCTCTAATACTAATTCTTTATTTTGCCATTATGTAGTATCTAGATTTCTGAGGCCAAATTCAGAGGTGCCACTGAACAAGGTACAAAATAGGCACAATTCACCTTCAAAATGATATGTCACAGATCTGAACCATGTGCTTCTCTGAAAAGGACAAGGAAATTCATGCTGGGGACTCTGCTGCCTTACTGGCAGCTTTCTGAGGGGCCTTTGCTGACTCACTACTAGGAGGGATCCCTGGAACTGAACTGGCTCTACCTGTGGGCTGAGCAGATGTCACAAAGCATAGTAGTTTTGCCTGTAGCTGGGAGGCCAAGCAGAGCTTTGAGACCTGTCTCCAGTGGATTCTATATATCCCAGCAAACAGGTGGCTACGGGCCCAAATGTGAGCAGAATATTGCACCTGTATTTCTGCAGAAGGTTTTAATCTTTGTTTCTCCAATATGTGGGGGGGCTTCTTTTGGGCACGTTAGTGAGAATTTGACTCAGTGCTCTAGGACTCCCCCTAGGAATTTTCCCAAGGTTCAAAGGCACTAGGTCATTAAAATGACAATAAATAGCAGATTTAAAGAAAACCTAGACATGAAGCTCACACAGGATGGAATAATTTCTTTCATTTCTTTTGCAGCTTTCCAGTTATTTTAATGTAACAACAGAGACATTTGGCAGCATCGTTCCTGAGGTGGGTATCTTTAGTTCTGTGAACCCTTCAGAAACCACCCTAGCTAGTCCCAGTGTGGGTGTCATCTGAGTACTGGTTAACCTCCAATGGTTTGGTGGAGCCACTGTGTGTCACTGTGTTGGAGAAGGGGAAGACGCACAGTGGCTGGGAGGCAGGTCCAGGTCACGACTCTTGCTTCAAGTGAGTCCTAACTGGCCCCACGACATCTCTGCTAAGAACCCCTTTCTCCTGCCCAAATTTGCATGACTTGGGTCACCTGGCTGCTGACAGGTGAGAGATAGCGTGCATCAGCAGCTGAGGATGATGATAGCGGTGAAGAGCAAAGTGGCTGCATGTTGGGAAACAGAGCTGGCAGGTAGGCAGGAAGGAAGCCGGGGCTCTCTGCCTGTGTGAGGAAGGTGCCAACTTCTAACATTTGCATGTGGTCTATGGAAGGACAAGGGAGATGGTGGGGCCTCATTTAGTTTATGTGAGGAAGATGAATAGAGCAGGAGTGGAGAGGGCAGTGAGGATGCAGCTTGGGCTCCTGCTGGGCTGGAGAGACAAACTGAGGAACTGAAAATGAATATAAGAACTAGTGCCAAATGCTGAGCATGAGTCTAAACAATCTCAGCACTCTAGGGGTTAAATGTTCCTGTCTATTTCCAGGATGACAATAGTTTTTTTCCCATCATAAATGCAGTAGCCAAGCTCCTAAGCCAAAGTTCCTCATAATCATATTTATCTGCAAAGCACCATGCACTCTACTGGTGATACGCTGGCTCCTCAGCCTCTTTGTTGGCTTGTTTGAGTGCCATGTTCATGTTTCCTTTGTCTCAGACATGTTCACAAACTAGAATTTAATCCTCTGGAAATTGCTCATCTGTTGAAGGGAATGGGTCTTCTGGTAATGGAGGGGACTTTCCTCCACATTCCTGATATGACAAAGATGATCAGGTCATCATCACAGGAGACATTCCTATTCCTGTTGCCGTAAGGACTCTACCATCTTGTTAACATCTTTTTTTCTAAAGTTTGATCTTCAGGAACCCTCTCAAAATAACTATTTTAATGAATGATAAGTTTCACTGTTCAGATTTGTTCTATATAAAGCTACTTTCAGACTCTCCTTCTTTGCCTTGAAACCCTACAGATTGCTCAGTATTATGTAGAGGCACGCCCCGCAATGTTGAACCTGAGGGCTACTGCTGCACCTGTGGTCAGTTTACAGACAGACTCCTTTACTCTAGAGATCTATGCCTCCATGGAGGTGCTTGCTGTCCTGCCAGACTCAACCACCCAATCCATGTTTACAGTGAACATAGTAAGTACCATGGACCAGAGGATTACATTTCATCTAGGAGTTAAAATAAGTTTGTTGTTCTGCACTGCCAGAAACCAGGGCATTTGAAGGTCCTAGAGGTCAGTACCTGCAACACATAGGGGAAAATTTTGCCCTTAAATAAGCAAATTCCATTAACTTCAGCCAGGGGTTGAACATGAAAGTTTGGGGGCACAATCTGGCCTGTAGGGTATTGCTATTGGGAGGTGAGTTTTCTTAAAGAGGAATAAAAACCCAGATATATTACTACTTCAGTTATCTGAAGCTTAGTTCTCTAGAATTCCCTGTTATACAGCAATGGGTCATGTCCCCTGACATCTATTCATTACATTGAAAATGTCCTTGATTAATGAAAATCTCAGTTGTCCATACTTTTAATATTGCCAGTGACATTGAGATAATCAAGGCTGAACTGTACACAAACCCCAAATCAGGCAGAAAGTAGCACTGTATGAGACATCTTCAGTATTTATCAAAGAAGGTGGAACTGTTGCATTTTAAATGATACACGGAGACTATATTTGTGTTTGAATCTAAGAAAGGACCCCATTCTGTATGGATACAGTAACTCAAGACTCTTCTCTCCTGCAGATAGCGAACGCCAGTGCCAGTCTGACTATATTTGAACAGAAGCTGATTGGCTCATTATGTCTGAACAGGTAAACACAGGACAGCTTGACCTGAGGCCATTCAGATGATCCCAGTATTAAAACACAACAGCCTTATTGTGTCAGCCTAGCTGTGGAGTTAGTCCAGCATAAGGAAAAGGCAGCCAATGCAATTTAACTTCTTTCTCACAAGGGTAGGGACCCTGAGATGCTTTTGGCTACACTGCCCAAATCCTGTGGATGAAAGACAACCATATTTTGGGATCATTGAATCTTCTTCTGTTGCTTCATTCTGTACTTTTCTATAGAGGGCTTAGTAAAGGAAACTGTATTGGATTTATTAGTCTAAAATCTTTGACCGAGATTCTCTCCTATGCTTAGATCAACTCATCATCAGAGAAAGGCAGGGGCCATCAGGGAAGCTAATTATGATTCCCTGATTTGCTTGGTCATTCTGCACCAGTCCCAGCATAGGTTAGACCAGCCATGGGATTGCTCTAACTTATGCTAGCTGTCAACAGCCTCCCAGGGACTGTCTGATAGCTGGTGCACATTGTGCCCCAGTCACACATGTTCCCCACTCCTGGCATGCCCCATCTGCCAGGACTGGATAGGAAGGTAGCACAGAAGCCTAGTATGATGATTCTGCATCATTGAGAGCTCCCCCACATGGTGGGGCAGGATCCTCAACTGGCCTGATCCAGCTGCTTTCCAGTCCTTTTGTGCAACCAGAGCAGGGCAAAGGGGCCAGAACACAGGAAAGAATTTGGGCTGGTCTATGTATATGCTACAGTGGTGATTCCAAGTGTTGGCATAATGACTCCCAGCTTGGTCAGAAAGCTGTCATCTGAGGTCATGACATTTCCTATAGAATTTAACTTTTCATTAAAAAAAATAGAATCCAGATTTTCAAATATGTGTATCTAAAAGCATGGGTGATGGTCAGCACCGCCCACTTGACAGGATCAGACTCTGAAAGCCAAGCACCCATTGGATTAGGTGGTAGGGTGATGGGAACCCGAGCTCACAAGAACCATGTCTAGGAAGACCGTAACAGGCAAGAAGAATTAGAGATGTCCAAACTCCAGAGACTCTCAGGAGGGAGTTCCTAAGGAGAATAGTGGGGTGTCAGGAACCTAATGAGGAGGGTGATTAGGAAGTCCTCAGAATGGTTTACAGGGAGGAAGGTTGCAGTGGGTGAACCTCAGAAATCTTGCAAACTGAACTGAGCTTCTAACGTTTTTCAGCTAAGTCATCACCATCAGTAACATTCTCCAAGTGGAATTTCACCTCTTAGCTCCTGTAGCACATTTCTCTCAGTAGGATCTGAGAGACAGGGGATCTTTGGTGCTTGACCTGGTGCAGTTAAATGTATGAATCAGTGAGACGTACACAACTAAACATAGAGGAAGAAGTGCACTCACAATCCTGGATAAACTTCTCCGAGGCCACCCTTCTGTGTACATTCCAGGCAATGCCTTACAGAAACACTCCTGCTCTTTTCTGTGGAAGGTAGCATGTAGGATGCATTGCCATAAAGAAGTGTCTCGTCATGGGCATATCATAGGACCTGAAGTCACTGAGGGTGACTATACATGACTAAAACAATGTGCCTTCGTCCTTTATAATGACTCCTCTTTTACTACTTTCCTTTCAGATTCCAGCTCTTCCTGGCCGACTCCAGGGCTGGGTTCTTTGAGGTAAGTTGATGGTTTCAGTGTCTAGGAAACAAGAGCCAAGAATCTCAGGGAAAATGTCAGTCTGAAGAGTAAGGAGCAGAATTTCCCTACACATATTTCTATATCATTAGACTTCATCCTTGGGTGGTTCTTTTCTCTCTTTCTGGAACTCTGTCTGTCCTTTCTGCTGTATATATATTTATTGCAGTACTTCTTCTCAGCAACTCTTCAGTGCTCCTAAAAATGAGATGTTTTCCAATCTCTCTTCTTTGTGTATCATGTTTCATCAGAGAGGCACTAAAATCATGACCGCGAAGCGTACAACAGTAATCTGCAATGCAGCAGTAGAAGGAACAGCATGTTGTAGGTTAGAACATGCACCCTAGAATGGCAGCGAGGCAGTGGTGGTGTGCAGGGACAAAGCACAGATTCTCATAATTAAGGTAGGGAGTGGGAGCCAATACTAGACACAAATGCCTGAAACACATAATAGGGGAAAACCCTACCTCCCAGAGAGAGCAGTTTCATCCTGAGGATAAGTGATCAGCTCGAGGAAGCTGAGCAGAGGAGAATTAAAATCTCCCAGATACTGCTGTACGGTTAAAGATAAATTATCTCGCAAGTAAATGAAACTGATTATTTTAAATGAAAATATTGCAAGCATGGTAACAAGATCCAGATCCTCGTGTTCTGTATCTTTTACATCATCCCCAAGCCTCAAGAACCAAAGGTCGTTGTCACTTGTGGTTTTGTCTACCCAAGTGAGGTCTGGTCATGTGAGCAGGACTTTTCTTCTTAAAACTCCATCCAGGATTTAGTATGGAGCAGCTTCATAGATATCAGGAAGTGGGCCCTAAATCCATTTTCTCCCCCATGGCAGGTCTCACTTCTGGAGAATTTCCTGTCTTACGTTTTACGGAATGGAGTAATCCCAGCAGCCAATGGTAAGGATAGTGGCTAGTTCCTTTAATGGCCCTGATCTCTGTTAACAAAATAACTCTTATATGGCTCCAGAAATTGGTAATGTGATATGGGGCTTTTCCCCATTAGGGACCATTTCACATCAACTCAGATGAGAAATGACAAGATGTCATTACAATCAGCTGGTAGCCTATGTGAAATGAGTTGGGGGTATTAGCCAATTTCTAGGAGACAAGTAAACACATTCTCAGACTACCACTACAACTGGCACTAACTTGAAGTTTCATCAGAGAAACCAAGGACTGACTGGGCATAGAAATTATATAAGGCACTGGACTGGCACTCAGGAGACCTGGATTCTATTCTTAGCTCTGCCACTGCCCTGCTGGGTGACCTTGGTTAAATCACTCCCCTCTCTTTGCCTCAGTTTCCCCATTTGTAAAATGAGGGTAGTGATATTGACTTCATTAGTAAAGTGCTTTGAGTGCTATGGATGAAAAATGCTATACAAGAGTGTCGTTATTGTTATGCTGAGAGATACAGGTGACTGCTTGGATCACAACCTCTTTTAGACTGGGTGTGAATGCACCCTTCAATTAATGTAACTCTCAGCATGAGTTAATCACAAACTCCTCACCTAAGACAAAAGAGGGTTGTGAACCTGGCCAGGAGTTTTCGAGTGGGTGAACGAGTTCTGCCCTCCCTCATATACACAAAATACTCGGCAAAACACAGAGGACAGACAGACAGAAGGAGCAGATGAAAACACAGTGCTTGACCCTAGAAGAAAGTTGGGAGGTATTATGATCCTGTCTACAGTTTAGTATCCATTACAAGAGTTTTTTGGGTCAAAGGTGCAGGATTAAAAAAATGCTCTTGGTGCTGTGAGACAAAGAAGGTGGTTCCTGCTATTTCCTTCTGCATTCAGAGACACAGCACTTTGTACAGTCTTTGTAAATGAACAAAGAATACCTACCATGAATTTCTGCTCTCTACTGGAACATCCCCAGAATCCCAAACTTTGACTAGCTGCTTGGATTGAAAAGGAGCAATATTATTATTATCTCTAGAGGTGGTCTCTACAAGTAACAGATGAGGCACACTGGTGGAGCTCTATGGGAAAATTCATGTCACTGCCCTGTGTGCTAACATAGCCAGTCATTCTGAGTGAAAATAACCCCTATCCAGAGGACCAGCCCAAAGTCTATGCATCACTTTAGTCCCATTTAAGCCCGCAAAATAGGGGTGCATGGACCTCTTCACTAGGATGTATTTCACCCTTCTTGGACAGTGTAGACAAAGGAGAGGGGGTGTTGCTAGTGATTGGAGCACAGGACTGTGTTCACAGTTCCTCTGCTAACTCTAGGTGACTTAGGATAGGACACTTAGGAGAGCTAATGTGCTGAGCACTTCCTGCAAAGTGCTGAGGCAATGGGAGCGCATTCAAAAAAGAACTAGATAAGTTCATGGAGGATAGGTCTATCAATAGCTATTAGCCAAGCTGGGCAGGGATGGTGTCCCTAGCCTGTTTGCCAGAAGCTGGGAATGGGCGACGGGGCATGGATCATGTGATGATTACCTGTTCTGTTCATTCCCTCTGAAGCACCTGGCATTGGCCACTGTCGGAAGACAGGATACTCGGCTAGATGGACCTTTGGTCTGACCCAGTATGGCCATTCTTCTGTTCTTGACCTCTCTTTGCCCCTTTGTAAATGGGGATCATACCTACCACCCAGGGGTGTTGTGAGGATTAATTCATTCATGTTTGTAAACACCTTGAGATCCTTGGAAAGGTGCTATAGAAGTGTAAGTTATAATTTTTAAGTATTATATATATTTTGTTTGTCTTTTTTTAAGTTGAACTGAAGAAGGGATTCCCTCTTCCTAACCTGGACCAAATTACCCTCCTCAGACCTGTTGTTAAAGTTAATAAGGTGAGAAACTGGCTTTCGTCTTAAAAAGAGTTACTCCTCTTTTGCTAGATTGTCAGCATATTAAACAATAAAAATCCTTGGTATAAGATGAGAAATTTCATACCACAAAAGTTTCAAATTTTTCTTTCTTTGAGGGAAAAAATAAAACTGAGCCAAATGTGCGGATATTCAGTGGCCAAATGCACTCAGTGGGTCAAATTCAAATGTGCTGAAAGTAAGAACAACCCCTTGCAAGTCAAAGGAGTTACACACCTTTTTACACCTTGTCTAAATTTGCCCCACCAAGTTAAATTCAAGTTTCCATCTTCTTAGTGCAACCCCATTGAGTTCAATAGGGTTGCTCAAACATAAATGAAACAGAATTTGGCCTTCCTCGTGTAGTGTGAATAACTGGAGCTTTACATATATAATAATAGTAATAATGATAAAGATGCAGGGCATTTCCTGAGGATTAATGAGCTCCGATGGGTATGTGTCCCAGCTGGTCATAAATCTCTCAAATATACCCTGTGCCTCAATGGTTCTTTCTGATATAATAATCAAATGGAAAAACAGAGGGCTATATTCTGCTACCATCGCTTGCTGCAGCCATATGTTGATGCAGCACGGGAACTTAGCCCTTAATTTGGATGCACAGGGCATTTCTAGAAACAGGAATCAATAATAAATTAATTGGTAGAAAATTAATGAGCCAATCAGATTGCTCCAATCATCTTCCAACTTTGCAGTCATTTTCTAATCCAAACACTGTGCCCAGTTCTTTGGTTGGGGCTGAAGCACAACTCTAGAGAGGGAGTGCAAAGATAGTTTTAAGCCACTGTTGTGTTCCGTAGACCTGGGACAGCTTTGTGGCAGGCCAGTCCCCTGACAGAAGTTGCAACTACCTGAAGGCTGCTCTAACTTGCACCAGCTGCCAACAGCCCCAAGAGTGCCAATGCAGCAGCTAATGATAAGGTGTATGGAAGCCTCATTCACACCCTTTCCTCTCTAGTCACACTACACTGGTACCAAGAGTGGGGAGGTGGCACTGAAGTATCACTACACCATGTGTGCGTCAATGGAGGTTCCCTGTTAGCTGGAGTGATACTGTCATGGCTGGCTACGTGAGCTTTAGGTGCAGCATCTGCTGGCAGTGCGGTGCAAAGCAGCAGACCCCTGAGGAGTTTATGGGTCTGTGTGTAGAAGTCTCTGTCCCTTTGTGAAGTTCTTGAGGTTGCTACTAGTAAGTCTCAGTTCTCTTCAGTAAAGATTCTCACCCTTAATCCCCAGGACAGAATTAAAACAGAAAATTCAGATGCTTAACTATCAATAATTTCAGGCACTTTTGTGAATGTTCTTCTCTCCTCAGGGTTATCTGCTGATTTCCACTGACATTGACTACAAACTCTAAGGAAGGAGAACACATTTGGATGATCAGGAAGTTCCCAACCAACAACATGACCCTGAAGGCTGAATACTGTCCCTTTGTTTTTAAACTTAAAAATTCTGCAAATGAGCAAAGTCTTCACTTCTGCTCTGATTTGGGCAAAAAGCCAAAAAGAAAGAGGGAATTGACCGCTGGAATATTTATAGCATGTATCCAGCAGAAAACCATGTAAAAACATATCACAGTGTGTGGTTTTGTGGTTAGGTAGGGGAAGCATTTGTTATTCAGGAGTTTGTAGGTGCTGCAAAAGTTACTGTTTTTAAAGGTTAAAGTCTCTCTGTTTAAGTAAAGCCTTTTCTATATATGGGAAGCTCAATATTCTTTAGGAAAAAGGATGTATGCCACCAAACTGCAAACACAGCTATCATCAGCAGCTGCTCTATTAATGGTCTTTGTTGTAGCATAAACGTCTTATTCTGCTTCCAATGGAATGCATCTGTTGTGTTTAATATGAAGTGGGAGCTATCAAAAAGTGCTTCAAGCTGAAAACTCTCTTGGTGCCTATGAGGACTTAAATCTTCTGAGTTCTTTGTGAAAGGATTTCCTCAGAGTTTGATCAGGGGGATGAACAAAGTGCCAGGGCTCTTCTTAGTGGTATTTCAGGACAGGACATCGGATGCATCCGATGAAGTGAGCTGTAGCTCACGAAAACTTATGCTCAAATAAATTGGTTAGTCTCTAAGGTGCCACAAGTACTCCTTTTCTTTTTGCGAATACAGACTACCACGGCTGTTACTCTGAAACCTGTCACTTTTCTTGAGAAACTATTCCACAATCTCACTTTCCAGAAACCTTCAGGCAGAATTTTTTAATGATTCATTCAATTACTCCTAGTGATATCTACCTCCTCGTTCCACCTGGAAGAGTTCCTAGCTCCCCTTGGCAGTTTCACTCTTCAGCTTGCAGTGACAAAAACGGGCTGTTGAAAGGGAAGGGGGAATAAAAACTTAAAATTAAAAAAAAAGATTTTGAAAAATGAAACAAATGTTTTCATTTGATTTTGACCAATTTCCAAAAAAAATCAGACTTGCCCTGCACACCCTATTTTCCAGCAGAGAAAAACAGCCACCGCTCTGTGTTTGACAAACCCCCATTTCTCAGCAGGAAATGTTTTGGGGGTGAAAACTTTCCTCCAGCTGTGATTTATTGGGGCGCCCTAGCCAGCAGCTGATGTATTGGTTGCATTATCAGTGTCTGCTGGGTAGCAAGGCAGACTGCAGGGTGCTGAGGGGAGAAGCGTGGCCCAGGGAGAGCAGTAGTCTCGGGGGCTCTCGCTTTTGATCGCGCTGCAGAGCTCGTGTGAGGGGCAAGCTCTAGGGGACAGTAGGAGCTCGGTCCCTACCGACCAGCAAGGCGTGGCCCACACAAGCGAACTGCCCCTCTCTGGGGCTGAATCCCGGGAGATCCCACCCCAGTGCCCCCGGCCCCCATCTTCCCTGCAGGGACCCGGCGGCTGCGGAACCCCCTGCCACTGCGCTCTGCACGAGCTCTGTGAGGGGGCCGGGGGCGCCTCGCGCTGGGGTTGTGCCAGAACGCTCTCCTACCACGCGCCGCCCGTACACCACACCGCAGGGGGCGGGGCGACCCTCCTGACGGCTCAGCGCCCTGCTCGGCCGCTAGGGGGCGCCGCAGGGCTGGCGTAATGTAACGCTCCAGACTGAACGGATGAAATCTGAGCCTCGGCGCGTCCCGTCCAACCTCCTCAGCTCTTGCCCTCCCATTCGCTGGATTTTCGCCTTCTGAGAGAGCCTGGGCCTCGGCGGCCTCCGTTGCATCCTGGCCGGTGGCGCCGTGTGGGAGTGGGAGCCGCTGGGTGCGTGTGTGACACGGAGTCTACAGGGCCGCCGCCATGAGCCGCAGCTACAATGATGAGCTGCAGTATCTGGACAAGCTCGACAAGAACAGCTGGAGGATCAAGAAGGGCTTCGTGCCCAACATGAATGTGAGCTCGGGGTGGGGTGTCCTGGGCTCGCGCTCGGCAGTGGCCGACCGTTCAGCGCGCGCTCCCGCACGCGCAGCCCGAGGTGGGGGTTGGGCTGCCCCGAGACTCCCTCCCCGCCCTTCGCCCTGGGGCTGCTGGCGCCCCCGCGCTGGGAGGAGGAGCCCGCGGCGGTGCGTGGCCTGTTGCTGTCCGCGAGACCTTCGCGCGCCAGGCTCCCGCCCGGGGAGCTGCGGCCTGAGCCTGGGACCAGACCCAGGGGCAGGGCCGGGCGGGGCCCACGGAGAGAAGCGGATCAGCGGCCCCGGGCAGGTGCTTTTGCGTCGGCTCAGGTCAAAGCGGGATCCGGGCGATGCCTTTGCCCAGCGGCTCTCGGGGAGGCTCCTTTGAAAATGTAACAAGTGGCTGGCGGTGGGGGTCTCTTGGAGGCAGGCACCACTCTTCCCCCGACAGCTCTGGTGCAGCTGGGATTTGTTTATTTTTTTACTTTTTTATTTTTGCATCCTAACGATTTACTTAGAGTATGAATCTGGCAATGTTCAATTAAACTTCAGAGAAAACATCCTGGCGTGCAGGTCGTAATGCTCCAAGGTATAATTGTGTCTAATTCCAGAAGTACAAGTTAGGAACCTAAGGTACACCCAGGCACCACCTGGGCCACATATACACCACCTCTGTTCTCCCTAACATCTGTCTGATTTTAGGCCTTAATACTACAGGTGCTAATGCATGTCAGTAGTTTTGTGCCTAAGGCTATGTCTATACTACAATTTATGGTTCCATAATTTATGTTGCTCAGGGTTGTGAAAAAACCACCCCCCGAGCAACATAAGTTACACCGACATAGCGCTCATGTGCACAGAAGCTACGTCAGCAGGAGAAACTCTCCTGTTGACATAGCGCTCGTGTGCACAGTGCTATGTCAACAGGAGAGTTTCTCCTGCTGACGTAGCTTCTGCCACTTATGCAGGTGATTTTATTATAGGCATAGAGCATCTTCACGAGACATGCTGCAGTGGCACAGTTGTATCGGTACAGCTGCGCTGCTGCAGCCCTGTACATATAGACGTGGCCTAAGTGTTTGCAGGATTGAGCGTTTGGATTGTAAACTTCTTGGCTCAAGGCTTGTGTTTTGGAATATCTTAGCATGTCTTAAGCACTACCAGAAACCTAATCAAATAATATACTTCTAAATAAACAGTGGCAAGAAAATGACAAAAAAAAAATACACTTTGTAACCTATTATATACCATTAGTCTTGGCAATTCTTGTTCTATAGTGTAGTTCTTCTTGTGGAAGTGAGTTTTTGTGAGACCAGTAATGATGCATTATTTTTGTCTCTTCTCCTTCTTGTGTTTGCCTCTAGGTGGAAGGAGTGTTTTATGTAAATGAGCCGCTAGAGAAATTAATGTTTGAGGAGTTACGAAATGCCTGCAGAGGTGGCGGTAAGTACAGGAAGATCCCATTCTTATTTGTTTTCATTAAATTTCAAACACTTGCTTCCCTTATTTCACTTTTTTCACCCTTACCTCCTAAAAAAGCCTCCTACCCTGAATTAATGTGGCTTGCATACATCAAAGAAAACAATGAAAATGTGTAGCGAAGGCTACTCATGTGTCCAGCCATGACATTATGCACTACCTGTGTGCTTAACAACACTGCTATCCTGAAAATAGCGCTGCTGAAATATGTTGGCTTGCCAGTCCTGGTGACTTAAGGGACTTAAGCAAGTTTTAAAAATAATTAATAAATTCCTGTGTTGATAAGAACTTTAAATAATTGAAAACTAAAAGGATTTTAAAATATACTGCACTTTTCATAATTACATCCTTTTAGTTATTTTCTGCATTTCACTCAGATTGGGCTATGAAAATAGACTTGTCAGTTAATTTCTAGTTCTCATGTGACAGCACAATGCAGGAAGGAAATCTTAAATACATAATACAGAGGAAGCTAAAACAACAAACATGGGGATATTTCTGTTTGATCTTAGGTTTTGTAACATCTTTATATATAAATACAAACTAAATTGACTTGGCACTGTCCTCTGAAGGCTTCTAGCTTCATGATATTGGTACAGCATGGACATCAAGAGTGCAAGCTTCCTGACAGTGCCTCAGCCTTGACCTGGAAGGCGGCAGGGACCACAAAGTGGGAAGAAAAGGGAGTTCATTCTCCATACCCCAGTCAGTCCTTGGTTTGTCTTTTGATATTTACCAACAAGAGTGCCAGCTGTAGAGGTGGTTTGTGTTATGTCAACACCTCTGTGCTCTGCATTGATGCCACAAGATTAATTTCACTGTAGCATGATCTATTGAAGGTTTTCAGAAATTAGCCCACCTTTTTTAATCTAGCATTTGTGGGAGCTCTGTTGTAGACCGAGAGCCAGCATTTTGACCTTCTTATACAGGTCTAGATTATATGGCGGTAAAAATGTAAACAGGTGGCCTATACCGGCACTTGGATGCTAGCAACAGTCGGAGCTGCACTGATACTGGAGCCACAGTGGGAGAATTTCAGAAACTCTTCAGTATAATGGGGCTGTAGCTCCCCAAAGTGCCAGGTATTTTCCACCAGATTGAAATGACTTTTGGTCACTACTGATCTGCCTGGATTTTGAGTAGCAACTTGAAAGGTGCTACCATATCAGTCATGATCAACGCTGTTCATTGGCAAGTCCCTTGGATAAACTTTCAGTTGTCTTCTTTCAGGTGCTGGTGGATTCTTGCCTGCCATGAAACAGATTGGGAATGTGGCTGCACTACCTGGCATTATTCATGTGAGTGACTGCTCTGAAGAATTGTTCTTTTTCTTCCCCTAGGACCTCACCAGTCATCCATGAGTTCTTGAAAATAATCACAAATAGTTCTGAGATTGCTTCTGCTAGTTCCTTTAGTACGCTAGGGTGAATTTTGTCAGGCCCAACCAACTTGAATACATCTAAATTATCTAAATATCCTTTGACGTGTTCTTTCCTTGTTCTGGCTTGTGTCCCCCTCCCCCTTGTTGATATTGTGTTACGCATCTGGTCACAATTTTTTTTTTGGTAAAGACAGAAGCATTAAAATGCCTCCACCTTCTTGGTGTCATCCGTTATTAGTTCTTCCTTCCCATTAAATAGCGGACCTACACTTTTCTTTGTCTTTATTTTGCTTCTAATACATTTAAGAAACTTCTATACGTGATAGGGTGTGTCACTTTTCAGGAAGCTGAGAGTAAAGTGTTTTTGTAGGGGGCGAGTTACTTCTAATTTTTCTTAACTGTCAATAAGCAACATGGTGGTTTCATTTTCAGTTGTTTTACATGGTGACTAAGCAAAAGCTCTAATTCATTTTTTTCAATAAAGTGCTGCCCTTGGGGCTATAAAAGGTCTAAAAGGTGATCTGTAAAGGAGAAGAATCGGGGATGTGGGTTGTTTTGTTTTTGTCTGTTTTGCAAACTGTTCTTTAAAATTGCTTTTCAGCTTGTCTTACCACAGAAATGTCACAAATATCTATTCTAGTCTTCTGTCTATGTTAGAGGGCTTCCTGGTTGCAAATCGAGCTTTCTTAGGACGGGAAAAGGTTGAATTCTTAATAAATGGCTTTTCTTCCCAATGTTGGTGTTTTAAATAAGTGTTCAAAACAGTTTTAAATAGTCTGATTAAAAATCACAACCCTTATCAATTAATCAGGGTTCATTTTCTTGAAAGCTGTGAAGTCATTACTAATTCTCCATAAAGTCTTCTGGGACAGACAAGATCTGAATTTCTAGTGTTGTTGGGGAGGAGAAAGGGCAGGCCTCTTCTAGCCATCGTAAAATAAAGTATCTGCAAAAGGGCCTCTTTATGTTGCAGGTCATACTAACAAAAACTAGCTTAAACATTTACCTCTTGGGTCATTTTTGTTTGGGATGAAGCACTTACTTTGTGTGCAGTTATACAATTCAATATTGGAAAATGATGTCTGTTTCCTGCTTGCCTCTTACTTAATGTTGTTGTTTTTTTTTTCTTTCCTTTGTTTTGCAATCTGCTGGCATTTTGGGTGACTTTCTGCATGCTTGAACTTCCTTGCCTTTTATTGTGGGCTTGTCATTATTAAATCCAGTTTAATTGAATGAGGCAGATGTGCTATATCTGAGGCAGATGAGTCCTAATGATAAACTGCTTATCAGTTTAGATACCACAATTCAATTCAAAAGTTGTTTCCTGTGTCAATGTGGAATGTGGGAACTCTGAATCCAGGTAGCTGACTGGTGTGTTGATCTGTAAACTGCCCCAGATACTGTTACTGGTTACTAGTCTTGGCGTAAGGTTTACATTGTGCCTGTCTATACGTGGAACAGGATTGTATATAATTTAAAAGAAGTCTTTCCACTGCCCATTTGAAATCTGATGAACTTTCTTGCAGAGATCTATTGGGCTTCCTGATGTACATTCTGGCTATGGGTTTGCCATTGGTAACATGGCAGCATTTGACATGAGTGACCCAGAGGCAGTGGTGTCACCAGGTAAGAGTAACTTGAGTCTGATGTAATATACTTTGAGAAATATCTTTGGTGATTGGAAATTCTTTCTTGAAATAGCTGTTTGAGATCCCCACTCTTTTACAGTACAGAAGTAAAGTGAAATGTTTTTTATAGTGACCTGAAAAGTTTTTCTCTGTTGAGGTACCAGTTCATCCATCCTGAGTTCTGTTTTTTCTGCAGGAGTTGATTACAACCTAAACAGTGCAGGGAGCCTTGCTCTCTTCACGCTGTTTTGAGTGTCTGTTCCCAACTTCTGAAGAGAGAGCCCAGAACCCCTGAACTTGGTTTTGGGCAGGTAAAAGAGGAACTAATTTTTAACTTTAGTTTTAAAATGTTTGTCCATTTATGTTAAGGATTTATGATCTAAATAGTTTTGCCTCATTTTTTAAGAACTTTTGAGTTCACTTTTATTAACCATTTGGAAATGCCTCTGTGCTGGCATCTAACAGCTATTATTCTAAACTGCGTGTATGGGACACAGGAATTGCCATAATGGACCAGATCCCCAGGTCCATCTAGTTCAGTATCTTGCTCTGGCACGGGTCAGCACCAGATGTTTCAGAGGAAGGCTTAAGAACGTGGTAATAGACGGATTTAGGATAATCTGCCCTCCAATTAGGTCTCATCCTGGTCTCTAATAGTTAGATACCTGCTCTAAAACAAGGTTAGTATGCTTTCCAAAAAAATTATCATAAATTATATCTCTCTGGATATTCTTGACATCTATATAAACAACCAATCCATTTCTGAATCTTAAATTCTTGGCCTCAACTGTTCTTGTGGGTAGCAAGTTCCAAAGTTGTTTTCTCACCCAATGTGTGAGTTTCCTTTTATCAGTTTTGGATTCCCCAACTTTTAATTCCATTGAGTGTCCACTTTCTCTTCCGCTATGAGACCAGGAGAAGAGAAGTTCCCAATCTACCTTTTTTAGGCCAGTCATTTCTCCTTATTTGTCTCCTTTCTAGGTAAATAATCCCATCACTCTTGTGAGTTTCTCCACGTCATTGATAATTCTCATCACTCTTCTCTAATCGCCCTTTAATACTGAAATAAAGTATCACTTAACGTAAACAATCTTGGGTCACAGTTTACTGCCAAATGTGACAGCAGGGAGAGCTTGCTGTTTGCCTTCCAGAGGAGAACACTTTTTGCACTAATTTAAAAGCCAGCTACCTTAAATACAAAGATTTTGTTTTCAAATAACTTAAATTAGAAATGGAAAAGGCTGTGTTTGGGAGGGTAGAAAATCAATGTATTTTAATTGTAATGTGTATGTTGGGTAGTTTGGATAGGTATTTCTATATTAATCACAGGAGCAACCTTACAGGTTAAGGACTTTGTGGGAGACTGTGCTTTTCTATCCATGATCTAGTACAGTGTCCAGAGCAGGGGAATAGCCCTGTAGCACTGAGTGAAGGTGTTGTGAATATGGAATACTTTTCATTACAGTGGTGCCAAATTTTACCCTATTTGGGGGGTTGCATTGTCAGCTTGCCAGGGGCCTACAGACTGCATGGAAATTCACTAAAATGGAGCAGATTGCAGCTGTCCTCTCATTTAATATGGTAGTAGAACTGATGAAGACTGCAGGCCCTAGTATACAAAACTTTCTCTGTCAGGAAGCACTTCAGCATTAAAGATAAACGTGCCCAAATGCTACAGCATAGCATTCTGTGGCCCACAACTGAGCAGCCCCATCTATTAACTTTGTGTGTGTTTTTGTTTTTTATACCTTCAGGTGGTGTCGGGTTTGACATCAACTGTGGTGTCCGATTGCTGCGTACGAACCTGGATGAAAGTGACGTCCAGCCCGTGAAGGAACAGCTCGCCCAGGCCATGTTTGACCATATTCCAGTTGGGGTGGGCTCCAAGGGTGTCATCCCCATGAATGCCAAGTAAGTAAATGACTGTGTGTGCACTTTTGGGGCATGGGCAGTGTCTGGCCTTTGTTTTGAGAAGGGATTTGCAGGTGGAAGGCTGGAAGGAGGTGGAAAGAAACTTCCTGGCCCATTCCTTGCCTCTACACATACAGCTAGAAATAATAGTACAAAGCCATCTAGGAGTCAGAGGATTATTTAAGTGTGCTTTAAGGGTTATCAGCTCTCATAATGGAGGGTTTCTTTAATTGTATAGATAGTGATGCTAAAATGTCAGCCCTTACCCTGATAGGGGGGAGGAGAAACAATGAAGTTGCAAGTGGCTTTATTCACAAACTTTATCTTTGTGGAACAGGCTTTTTGGTTGGCAGCAAAGGGTTGAGTTGAACTCATGGGCTTTTCACCACTTCAGACATGGGTGTGAACCCTTGGGACACATGTGAGGTTAACTTTGTGCTAGTACTTATTTAAGAGTTCGAGGAAAGTGTCTTGATGTTGCAGGGACTTGGAGGAGGCCCTGGAGATGGGTGTGGACTGGTCTCTCCGGGAAGGCTATGCCTGGGCGGAGGACAAGGAGCACTGTGAGGAGTATGGAAGGATGCTGCAGGCTGATCCCAATAAGGTCTCCTCAAGAGCTAAGAAAAGAGGTTTGCCTCAGGTAAATGTTACCTGTAAGGTGGTTGTAAACACTTTGAGGTTTAAAACAACAACAAGAAAAAATTAGCTTCATTTCTATAACTCATGCCCTGTGTTCATATAGGTTTTGACTTGTCATGATTTGGGAGGGGTTATGATTTTGAATCCATTTTCTGACAGAGCTAGAATAGGGGAAAACAAATAACAGTTAGAACTGTAATTTAATTCTTATGTAGGTATAAAATTGGCTATAGCAAAAAATCCCAGTGAGTTGCCCTCCCATCTGTTGCTAAACAGCTGGCCCTAACTGTTTGAATTCGTCACTACTAGCACTTGTCAACCTTTTAGGAATGGTAACTTCTCTAGATTTTTTTTTTGTTCTGGTTACATTGACTTAAATTTTCTGAGGCAACAATGTATTTATTAAAAAAACCTTTGAAGAACATGTCCTGTGACTTAATTGTAAAATTCTGGCCTGCCATGCAAGAGAACTGGATTTAACTTCCACTGCTGATAGCTCATTGCCTGGGTTGGTGTGCTGGCTAGAGCAGAGATCATACCATTACTATAATTTAAAGGCTTCTTCCTCCAGCTCTCGTGGGTATTATTAATGAGAATATATTGCAATTCCATAGCATTTTAACCTTTAAAGAATTTTGAAAACATTAACCTTCATATCTCTCCTGTGGAGCAGGTAATTATCTGTTTCTCACAGTTAAGTGAATTTCCTAAATGTACAGAGTTGGTGTCAAAACCATAATTAGAAGCTGGGCGATTCTGGCTCCTAGTCCTATGCTCAGACCACATCTCCATCATTGATGGCTGACTTCTCCAGGAATGAGGCTTTTAAAAAAACCCACCTGTTGTTTTTACAAACTTTTTTGGTCATATCTACACTACCACTTATGTCAGCAAAATGTATGTTGCTCAGGGGTATGAAAAAACAGCCCATACCGGCATAAGTGGTAGTGTGTACAGCACTATGTTGGTGTTAAAGGTTTTGCTGCCGACATAGCTACTGCCACTTGTTAGGGGTGGTTTAATTATGTTGATGGGAGAGCTCTCTCCCGTTGGCATAGCGCAGTTACATGAGAGATCTTACAGCGGCACAGCTGCATTGGTACAGCTGTGCCGCTGTAAACTCTCTAGTGTAGACATTGCCTCAGCCCTATTACTAAGCCCATGTAAAGGCTACTTCTCTTTACTATCTGTGTTTTAGAATCTATTCCTTCCTTTTAAGTATGCCTCTGTGTGTTTGCTGAAAGTGGCTGCACTACTGGCAGGTCCTGGTCCTTCTATTGAATCATATTCTCCTGCTACAACTATTTATTTTTGGACCTTTTTTTTAAAAAAATATGTATTTTGATCTTCTTACAAGTTTCAAGGGAGACAAACAAGATTATATCTGCACAGTCCTTTTGATAGCCGGGATTCAGGAATAGACTTCCACGTTCTAACCAATTCATACCTTCTAACCACACTCTATGACAATTCACCATATTGCACATAAACTCTTAATTCATAATATCTCCAAAGGAAAAAGCCATTCCTCTTTTTGACTGGTGTCTAATCACTAGATGGCTAAGATATCTTGTTGTAATTGGCAGCTGGGGACCCTGGGAGCAGGAAACCATTATGCTGAGATCCAGGTGGTGGATGACATTTATAATGAGTATGCTGCCAGGAAGATGGGCATTGATCACAAGGGACAGGTGTGTGTAATGATCCACAGCGGCAGCAGAGGCCTGGGCCATCAAGTAGCTACAGGTATATTTTGTGATAAGACTACTTTTTCAAGAGCTGAAGTAAGATAAAAATCTCTTTGGAATAGTCTGCTGCTCACAATAAACCCTATTAACCAGTCAAGTTTATTAGCATATATTCAGTACTTATATTGTGCTTTAAAAACAATGAGTTAATCCTTAAACAGCCCTTATGAGATAGGTAATTCTCTACATTTGAGATTGTGGGGGAATGGGACAGATATCTAGATTGTGAGCCCTCTAGGGCAGAAGCTGTCTGTATTTGCTTAGTATGAGACTCTAATCCTTGGTTGGGATCCGTAGGCACTATTGCAGTAGAAATAAGAGGAAAAGGAGAGAGGTGTTAACTTTCCAAAGATCACAGAAAAAGTCAGTGTTAGAGCTGTGGTTAGAACATCGGAGTTCCTACACTGAGTGCTGTGCTCAGACCTCTAAACCATACTCCTAGGACTTTAACTGTACCTATTAGGTAGTTAAAACTTAAAACACATGCTCTAAGGAGCATGTCTTTTCTCCAGGCACCTAGTTCCATCACTTTCACTCTGAAGGTGGTACTGGGGGACCCTGTGTAGCAACAACTGAAGTAGTCATTCCACACGTTCACTTCTAATTTTAAGAGGAAGTTGAAGGTTCAACCACCTTCTGGTACCTCTGTGAGGGGAGCTGGGTTTTCTGCCTGTGAATCCAGATCTGAAGCCTTTCAAGGTAGAGGTGACAGGCTGGTTGTATTTGTTTTTCCCCAGATGCTTTAGTGGCTATGGAGAAAGCCATGAAACGGGACAAGATCATAGTTAATGATCGCCAGTTGGCATGCGCCAGAATTGCCTCCCCAGAGGGACAGGACTACCTAAAGGGAATGGCAGCGGCTGGGAACTATGCATGGGTCAACCGCTCTTCCATGACCTTCCTAACCAGACAGGTAGGAGCAGAACTGCTGTTCTGCTACAAGTATTCTGGTGCTTTTAAAGGTCTCTGGAACAAGGTAAAACATGTTGAGCCATGATGGTGAGCAGCTCCATGAAGCTTGTACTTTTCTGCTGCCTGTCCTATGTCGACTTGTTGGTTTAAGAGAAGACTTCAGTCTCCAGGGCAATCAGTCCAATACCTTTTAGCAGCAGAAAAGTCTCACTGGGTTACATCTGGGCTACATCTAAAAGATGTAGAATAACATGTCTTAACATTTCTTCTTCTGCTAGGTTGAGAGGGTAAAATTTTCAGGAGTGCCAGTGCTCCATTTTCAAAAGCTAAATGCTGAGGTATCTTTTGTTACCCTCAAACTGGCAGAAGAGGAAATACTAAGGCATGTTTCACAGCTTTTTGACTGATTTCTGGTGTTCTAAGTCTTCCTGATTGATTTCTAATACTTTCAGAAGGATCCAAGCTGCCAGCGAACAGATAATCGGTCCAATTTGGTTGTAGAGTAAATTTTTTGCACAACTCGATTGACTTCAATGAAGTTGCATTCACTTATGTCAGGGCTACATTTGGCTCAGTGTTTTGAGAACCAGGGAGGCTGAACTGAAAGTTTTGCCTTACCTGTCACTTCATTTAGTTGCAGTGTTTTGTTTTCTGATACAGTTTCCCACAACAGGCCATTTTTTAAATGAGTCTGCTGCTTTTTAACCCCTAAAAATCAGAGAAAGCTTTAAGGTTTCTATAGCTGTGTGGAATTGCCCCTGTGTTTACATCCAAACTTTCTCCCTTAGGCCTTTGCTAAAGTCTTCAACACAACCCCTGATGACCTAGATCTTCATGTGATCTATGATGTGTCTCATAATATCGCCAAAGTGGAGCAGCATGTGGTGGATGGAAAAGAGCGGACCCTGCTGGTGCACAGAAAGGGATCGACCAGGGCTTTCCCTCCTCATCATCCTCTCATTGCTGTCGATTACCAAGTACGGATAACTTCAGGGGGAAGTGGAGGCAGGGGAGGGGATTTCAGATGAATAGGAAGGGTTTCTGTGTTACTAACAGAGGAAGACTTTAAATGTTGTTTCAGTTCACACAGGGTAGCAAATTAATTATATTGGAACATTTACCAGTGTCCGTCATTATCCTCAGGCTTGTATTGAAACTTTTGGACACTTCCGGATTCACCTTTCTTCCCCAGCCTACAATTGCCTGCGTGATCTTCTAGCTATCTGCCCTCTGTCCACTCCTTGGGTTGGGCAAACTATGGCTTGGGGGCCGCATCCAGCCCTTCAGATGTTTTAATCCAGCCCTTGAGCTGCCACTCCAGCCAGGGAGTGGGGTCAGGGGTTTGCCCTGCTCTGCACGTGCCGTGGTCCCCACAGCTCCCGGAAGCAGCGGCATATGCCCCCTCTGGCTACCACGCATAGAGGCAGTTAGGGGGCTCCACATGCTGCTTCTGTACCAAGTGCAGCCCCCACAGCTCCCATTGGGTGGTAACCGTGGCCAATGGGAGCTGCAGGAGCTGCGCCTGCAGATGGGGCAGCACACAGAGTCGCCTGGCTGGGCCTCCGTGTAGGAGTCGGAGGGGGGAGCTGCTGCTGCTTCCAGGAGCTGCTTAAGGTAAGTGCTGCCTGGAGCCTGCACCCTGACACCTTCCCGCCCCCCTGCCCTAGCCCTGATCCGCGTCCCGCCCTCCAAATACCTCAGTCCCAGCCTGGAGCACCCTTCTGTACCCTCATCTCCAGTCCCACCAGAGAGCCTGCACCCCCAGCTTTAGCCCTCACCTCCCCCCCCACACCCCAACCTCCCATCCCAGCTCTGAGCCCCCTCCTACACCCTGATCTCCTCCATTCTGGCCCCACCCAAGAGCCTGCTCTCCAAGCCAGAGCCCTCACTCCCTCCCACACCCTAACCCCCAATTTCATGGCCCGCCATAAAATTTCCATACCCAGATGTGGCCCTCAGTCCAAAAAGTTTTCCCACCCATGCCTTAGGACAAACTGTGTCTATTTGCCTGACCTCTTCATGATGAACATCTTTATACACTGCCTGCATTTTCCTGTCATCTAGTGACTCAGAACTCCTGGGTACACAGCCAGAGGCTTGCCAGAACTCCTTTATGGATATGTGATGGTGCCCTGGTCCCCCTTATTATTTATTGATCAAAACTATTTTAAATCTTGAGTGAATTTGATCTTAAATTGGGATTATTTTTGTTTGCACCCCTAGCTGACTGGACAGCCAGTACTGATTGGCGGAACAATGGGAACCTGCAGCTATGTTCTTACTGGTACCGAACAAGGCATGACCGAGACCTTTGGAACCACGTGCCATGGAGCTGTAAGTACAAAACACCATTAAAGAAGGGGTTGTGATGGGATATCCAAGAAACAGCTGCTCAAGGGGCAGCCAGTGTGCTGTTACACTTGTGAGTAGGGGAGATAAGATTCCCAGATCTCCAGCCTAGGGAGTGTCCGTCCGCAGTATGCCTCGTGCACTCTTGATGCCTCTTTCTCTGGCTAACACTAAACTTTGAATGGCTCTGGAGGGAGCTGTGCATGGCCTTCCTTGCTTACAGGAAGGATTGGTGTGGTGGACAGAGCTCCCCCCCACCAAACACTAACCGCCCGAACTACGAACGGGAATGAAAGTCTTAAGGATGCCCATGCAAAGCACTTCCCTTGGTGGAAGGAGGTGGTGCTCGGGCTTCTTTACCAGTGGAAATAAATAGTTGCAGCTTCCTTGCCCAGTTAAAGCCTAGATTGGGAATACTGACTACCTAGCAGTTTGGGTGAAAAGAGAAACCTACAGGGATCCTAGATACCTTCATGCTGTGGATTGTTGTACATGTAGTGATCCCTAACATTAGCGCTCTAGGATGTGCTATTGATTATGCAGGAACCCCAGCACACCAATGCATTTTAGTTCTGCCTCCTGTTTCTCAGCTCGCCTGAGGCACGTGATCTGTGCATCAAACTGCACGTTTTGCTACTTGGAATTTGTGTACAACACACACCTCCTACTAAATATTAATGTATGCTGACTTGTTAAAAGTCGCTTGCTCTGTAAAGCACCAGAGATACCCAGAAAGTCTTCTTTTTGGGTATTCTGTCCCATCAAGTCTCTGGTTAGTTTAAATGTAAAATATGTGCATAATCACTTCTGCAAATGCTGTCTTGCCTGGAATGAAACACCTAGATGTGTGATTTTATTTATTTATTTATTTATTTATTTCCCCCACTGTCTGTCGGTCTTAGTAATGCAACTCTTACTCCTCGTGGTGATTACAAAATAAAGTGAAATAATCTAAATCTATTGCTTAGGGTCGTGCATTGTCCCGAGCCAAATCTCGACGAAATTTGGACTTCCAGGATGTGTTGGACAAGCTGGCTGACATGGGGATCGCCATCCGTGTTGCTTCCCCCAAGCTAGTCATGGAAGAAGTAAGTTTTAAATTTGTGACTGGGCGTGTACTCTGATAGATTTGTCCACTGGGGCATTAGAGGAGCAGCTCATGCATTCCTGATGGAAGCTGTCAAATTCTCCAAGTGTCACACTGAATATTTCCCCATGCTGTAGGAAGGGAATCTCCTCCTGGAAGTCTGGTTTTCTGGGGATAGGAATAATTTCTTTCCATTGTGCAAAGAGACTTGATATTGGTGCCATATAAGCCTTTTGGCCATATTCCTTGGGTTTCCACCCTTCTGTGATGTGCTTGCCAACTCTAACTACATCTTGCACTTCAGCTTCTAGAATTGGCAATATGCAGATATTGTTTTGCTTTTAGGATACCTAGAACTCTTGTATTTGCTTAGGCCAGGAGGAAGGACGTTCTTTGTGGTTTTTTGTCTATGAACAATCTGCTTCTCAAAAATGGTTCACAGCTGTTGGTGTTTTTTGGTACCTCAAAGTTTTATTAAGGAAGGAGCATTTAATGTGTGTTGTTTTTAATGGGCTAGGTGCTGTAACAACGCATTCTCTGACATGAAGAGCCTGCATTCAAAACCAGCCCAATCTAGTCCTTTGCCCAAATGATGGCATCAGAGAAAACTCCATGGAGGTTTACTCTGATGATTCCAGGCACTAATAGGGCTGTGAAAGTTAACCTTTATAGGCAGCCTCTTTCTGGGAGGAAGTTGGAGTGGCTTGTTCCATAGTGCAGGCACCCGGTGTTCTCTCTCCTGGTGCTGAGTCCCGTGTAGTGGCAAGTTCAGTTCCTGAATATCTTCAAAATAGCTTGATTTCCCCACCCCCCACCGAATAAGACAGAAACTTGCTATGTCCTTCAAGTGGTTCACTAATCTTTTAGCTGTGTAAAAATAACTAGTTCCTTCAATGAGTAAGTTCCCCTATTTTAACAGAGTTGAAGGGTAAAGCAAGAGGCATGTGTCTAATTTTGTGTCTCATTTTTTTCAGGCACCAGAATCCTATAAGAATGTGACAGATGTGGTTAACACCTGCCATGCTGCTGGCATCAGCAAGAAAGCTATTAAATTGAGACCTATCGCTGTTATTAAAGGCTAGGATGTAACTGAGACCATCCGAAACCACTGGCAAAGCAATGCCTTCCACAGAACTGACTAAAATCGTCATTGTCATCTTTCACACCTCTTGACTGCAGAGTGCTCAGAAAGTACACTCCCTATTTTAGAAATATGACTGGGCGAGGATGCTCTTGTTATTACCCAGAGTCTCAAAAGTAACATTTTTGTGGTACGGTGCTCTTTAGCATGCAGAAGGGGTAAACAAACCGATGCTGTTGCCTTTATGTATAATGATCCCACAAAAATGCATGAAATTCCATTAGCAGAACTGCAGACCTGGCTCAACCAGACTGTCGCTAATAAGCCTGCAGATTGCAGTACACCCTTCATCAGCAAGTTTAATATATAACTCTTGCCTAACTCAGTGTGCACCCAAGTGACTGGAGCCCCTGATGCCAGCTGAAGTCCTCTGGCAGGTCACATACAGAACTCCTGGCAGTGGGAAGATGCTCTGTTTGCAAACACTAGTCTATATTGTGTAGACATATGGTAGTGGTAGTTATGTAAAAAATGATGAGTAGGGAGTGGTCTTAACCCTAACAAAAAGCAAAAAAAGAGACTAGCCAGGGTTCAGACACAGCCCACATAATCAAAACATGGTCCTGGGGTGTACTGACTCCTTTGATATTGACAGTTGTTCCACAAGGGCTGATGGGAATTCTAGTGCCATTGGGTATGTTGTTAGAAAGGTCAAATGTTACCTTGCACATCGTATGACTTAACAACTGATAGATGCGCTTAGCATAAAACTTGAAAGGTCTGCAACTGTAATTGGATCTGCTGGTGCAGCTCTCTCCAATGGGTTTCTGTGTGGATGACTTAGTGGTTTGAGATGCAGGATCATGACTGAAGATAAGTATGATTTGAGACTGACAGATTAGCCCTTTATTTTTGTTTTACATTTAGTAGTTGGGAGGCAAATCACCAAAGTTGGTGAATTTCTGGGAACTTGGAACTTCTAAATAAAAACAGGAAAACACAAAATCACTGCAGTGTGTGTTGTGTCCTCATTGTGTTGCTGAAACAGCTGATTATTAAAAAGAAAAAAGTGCTTATACTGTGGTCTAGAAGTTACCAAGGTTTCAGATTATAGCCAAGATGGTGTGTCTGCATTTGGTCTATGAATTGTACAAATGTTTGCATTTAATAGCGCTGTTTGTTCCAAGAAATGCTAATATAGCAAATAAGTGCTTAACTTTAATGGAATTGTTGAACATTACACTTTTCTCAGAACCAGCTCTCCCTCCCCCCTCCCCCCCCGCTTTTTTCGTGGGTGAAACTTGCTTGTAAATGTAAATGCAGACACTAGATGGCACTTGCATTAAAATAAAACCCTGAAGTTAGTGCATAAGTGCACAAATGCCTATAATAGGGGTTCAGAAACTATCTATCAGTAGAGGCTCCAACTTGGGCTTGTCTGATTATGTACTCATGAAAATGTTAATTCAAAGCAAGTGCCTCGCATGAAGCCTGTTGATGTCGGAATATGGAATGTGATTCAAATTAATAACCTAACATTAAGTTTTATTAGAATTTTAAGAGTTAGAACTTTATTTTTACAGGTAAAGAATCAGTCTGTGCTAGGAGACACTGGTATTACCACTTGTCACGCCTTATTTTGATGTCACTTCCTCCATTGTCTCCAGTGGAATCACTCCCAGTTCTCACCTACATAAGATCAAAATCAAGCTCACTGAATTTCAGTGCATGTTTTGCAGGCAGAATTAGACCCAAAGAGTCAGGAGCCACAACTTAAGTTGTGCTGCTCCCCATCCCCTGCTGTGGTGTGAGCTCCATGCAGCATACTTTGCACATGGCTGACGTAAATGTAATTTTTTTTCATTGCCATATTTCAAGGGACCTCTTAAAATATTTGTGCATGTTTCATTATTTGTGAAACCATCATGGTTTGAATATACATTTTTTTCCTAACTTCCATTTTCCTGTGTTGCAAATGAAATTGAAATTAATGGTAGCTTTTGTTTAACCATCACCGTACATTCAAACAGGCAGAACTTTTATATACAAAAGATACATTCTGTTTTTTATGAGATTCTACTTGACCTTTTCCTTACAGTTAATTTTTGTGCATGAGGATTAATGGAACCTAGATCTGACGATTTTGTTAGCAGGTGCTGCCGTACCAGTACCAATGTGTTGGGAATTTTTGGTAAACTGTACAGAACTGTCTTCGTTAGTTTCTTGGCCAGGGAGGAGTAGAGTGTAAAAGAACTCAGATTTCTCCAGATACTACTATTGGCCAAAACAGTTTTAAAATAGGACAAATTTAGAGTTTAAAACTTTTGACTCTGCCCTGAACTACATTATGAACTAATATGATATAATTACATCCCTTGGGGTGTGGAAAATCCATACCCCTGAGTGATGCATTTATGTCAGCCAAACTCCCAGTGTAGACAGCGCTATGTTGACAGGAGGGATTCTCCCACTGACATAACTACCACCTCTTAGGGAAGTGGAGTACCTATGCTAATGGGAGAAGCTCTTCCATCAGTGTAGGTAGTGTCTTCACTTAAAGCATAACAGCTTCTGCAGGATTATAGGTGTATAGAAGCTCTGTTGTCTTCAACTCTGGATGTAAACATGTATTTATTAAATGTGGTAAAAGTCCCCACCCCAAGGAGCAGAACATACATTAGAAAACAAGATAGTTGGGCTAAATCAAATGAAGAGAGTAGGTGACGAAGGCAGGTAGCACACACATTGTGTCCCTGTAGGGGCTGCTGGAATACAGGAGAGTTAGAGAGCTCTGTGATGAGCATGAAAGATGTTTCCCACACCTCACCCAGAAAAGATGGACAGAGCCTTAGTACATTTACAGTCAAAAAGTGAATAGCTGACAGTATTTTCTTTAGGCTTTATTTTTTTTTTTTTTTTTTTTGCAGAAACCACTGGTGGGTGGGGGATTACACCCCATAAGTGGAGCTATTGGACTCTCAATCTGTCCAGTGGCAGGCACTACTACTATCCCTGCCCAACTGTATTCACTTTATCTTCTAATGATGTCTTGTGAAGTCCCCTGGCAGAGCTGGCCAATGGAGAACTTATATAGTACGTGTCTGCATTATGTCTAGTTGGAGCCAGTGCACGAAAACTGGTGCTTAGATACAAAGACTTCCACCTTCAGTGAGAGTGAAACCCCCAGGAGTGAAGCTATACAAGAATGATTTAAGGTATGAATATTTAAATTCTCTAAGAGGTAGAATGGCGGGATACTTCTGGTTTTAGTGGTATGTGAAGGATCATCTCTGTTAGTAATTTCTCATAATATAAAACTCCACCACCACTAACGGGTATTGCTGTAGCGCCCTGTGCTACTAAGCCTACAGAAGGAATGAAATAACACCTCCTGGCAAGAACAGCAGTATCTGATCATAGTGCACTCAATAGGCAGGTGCTGTTTCTAACAAAATTAACCACTGTAGAATTAAATCACTTAAAGAAAAAGCCCAGTGCAGTTTGTTACTCCCTTAGCTGACTCCTGCAAAATAATCACCTTCTAAGAGTCGGCACAATAAACACACGGGATGCAGAGATCATAGCAATGCAGGGCTAAAGGGACCTGAAGAGATCAACTAGTGCAACCCCCCATGCTGAGACAAGACCAAGTAAACCTAGACCATCCCTGACAGGTGTTTGTCCAATTTGCTCTTAAAAACCTTGAAGGATGGGGATTCCACAACCTCCCTTGGAAACCTATTCCACTACTTAATTATCCTTATTGTTAGAAAGCTTTTCCTAATATCTAACCTAAACCTCCTTTGCTGCATATTAAGCATATAGTTCCTGTCCGACTGTCAATGGACTTGGAGAACAATTAATCCCCAGGCTCTTTATAATCACCTGAAACACATTTGAAGACAGTTAATCAGGTTCCTCCCTCTGTTGTTGTTGTTTCTCAAGACTAAACATGCACAGTTTTCCTCAAAGGTCAGGTTTTCTAAACCTTTTATTTGTGTTGCTGCCTCTGTTCAGCTGAGGTCTTACCAGTGCCAACTAGAGCAGGACAATTATCTCCCAAATCTTACATGTAACATTCCTGTTACACCCTTGAATATTAGCCTTGTTTGCAATTGCAATTTGATTTTTTTTCCTTCCTAAGTGTAGTACTTTGCACTTGTCTTTAATTTCATCTGGCTGATTTCAAATCAGTTATCCAATTTGTCCAGGTTGTTTTGAACATTCATTCTGTCCTCCAAAATGTTTACAACTACTCCCGGCTTGGTGTCCTCTGTAAATTGTATAAGCATACTCCGTTCCATTAATAAAAAATATTGAACAGTACTGGAGCCAGGCCAGACCCCTGTGGCACCTCATTACATGTGTCCTTCCTGTTTGATAGTGTCCCATTGATCACTACTCTTTTTGAATATGGTTTTTCAAGTAGTTGTGCACCCCCTTTATAATTTAATTTAGACCACATTTCCCTACTTTGCTAGGGAATGTAATTTGTCTCCAAATGTTATTAAATATGATGGCCACCTGAACATTTAGATTTCAAGGCATGGGGATCTGGGAGGGAGGGTGTTTGGATTTTGAGGACAAAGGAGAAAGGTTATCCGCTTTTATAGTGCCAAAAAAAAAAAAGTGTGCTATGGATCTGCCATAAATTGCTGATCATTAACACTGCTGCAGTACGCTAATAGGTGCACTATTCCTTAGCCCTGGTCAACACTACACATTTATGTCGGTATAACTGTCGCTAATCCACACCCCTGAGCGATGCAGTTATAGCAACCAGTTCTCAGACAGCACTCATGTCGATGGGAGGGCTTCTCCCCTCAACATAGTACGGCCTCTCGGGGAGGTGGATTACCTATGCTGCTGGGAGAAGCTATCCCACTGGCGTAGGTGGTGTCTTCCCTAAGTACTACAGTGGCACAGCTGCAGTGCTCGAGCGCTGTAAGTGTAGACAAGTCATTGGTCTCCTCTTCCTTTTTCCCCTTGAGTTTATTTAAGCTATGTGTTTATACTATGCTTATCAGCTGACTGAAGCACGCTTTTGTTCTCTTATGTCCCCTCTCTCTCTGTTTTCAGGGTGCTCCTATCCTAGCATGCGCTGCTGCCTCCTCCGCTGGTGGTCCCACGGCTGAATCTCTGGCCCAGGAGGAATGTGTGATCTCTGACACATCTCTGGCACAGGCAGCCAGGCCTCTCCTCCGCACTCCTTTGTTCCTCTCAAACATAAACACACTTAACCAGCCTCTCCCCTCACCCCAATCTTCAAAGCAATCCGACAAAGCAATATCCCTCCTGGAGCATGTGCCAACACGCGCTCTTGCTTTCAGAAGGAAGAGTTCAATTACTCAGAGGACCCTGCCTGCAATTGGCATTTGCTTTTGCCTCTCCAGCCATGTCTCAGCTTGCTCTTTTCTCGCCACTGCTCCCATGCAGCTCTGCCAGGACAGACAACAGTGGGAGTTCTAAGGTAGGTAAGGCACAGGTGCCTCACCCCGAAGCAGACTGCAGTGATGCTACTAAAAATGCCTGCATTAGGTATAACATTAGCGTTTCCATCACCCTGACTGCAGCAGTAGTGGGAACAACAGTATTGCTAACCCCATGCATTCGAAAATCATGAATTGGGCTCCAGAAAATCATGAGACTTGTTTTAAATGGTAAGTTTTGAGTGTTTTTTTATTTTTGTTTAGGATGCTTTTTGATCGCATTTTCCCAACTTTTCTCCACAGAAACATCTTTTTTTTAAAAAAAGGGGAAAGCTGAACTTGTCTCCTGATCACATGCCTCCTGGCGCTGGGCCTTTCAGAAAACCACCACACGTTGCAAGACTTGTAATAAAAGCATGAGAATTAGCAATCCTGGAAAAGTGCTGAGAATTCCCAGTATGGATACACCTCTGTTTTCCTGCTATATTGTCAAAATAATCTCCGGTCCTCCTTTCTCAGTGCTGTCATTAGTAACCTGGAAGTATCTGGGAACTAGCACCTGCCCCTTTCCAAAGAACAGAGGCATCGTTTCAGTTCATATCAAATATAAAACTTGAACAGATTGGTTGGGCTCATTTTCACTTAGTATTTGATAAGCTTTAACTATTTCGTCCTCATGACATGCAGGAGAGAGGGGCAAGTATCACTGCCATTTTATAGATGGGGAAACTGAGGCAGGAAGAAGTTATGATATGTGGAGGGGCCACCCTTTGTCATTAACAGAGTGAAGCATAGAGCTCGGGAGTTCTGGTTCCTGGTCCTCTTCCTCAGTCCACAGAGCAGGTAGCAGGACTTCTACCTATTCTCCTTTGAAGTGACCACTGGGAGAACCTGTTCTCTTGTGCTGTATGTCTGGGCTCAGTCTGAAGGAGGAATGAATGGGAGGACGTGGTACAGCTCATGCTGGTAAAGATGCTCGTCTGACTAAAAGAGAAATGGCCAAGTATTAAATAACAACATGAGATTTTGTACAATAATGGGCTGTCCCCCAAAATGTATTAAATTGGTAGCATACTATCCAAAACAATTGGTGGGAAACTTCTCGGTCCCTGATACCTTTCCAGCAAATACTGTACTAGGAGACCTGGACAGTTTACCAGGAGCCTATACTTGGATCCTCCCTATGCCAGTGCTACCACCAGACTACAGAGCTGGCCCAGAGTTATTCTGTTTCTATTATAGAGGCCAGGTGGGTGAGGTAATATCTTTTTCACCATCAGAAGTTGGTCCAACAAGAGACAAGCTTTAGAGCTTACACAGAACTGCTCTTCAGATCTTAGGATCAATACAGTTACAGCCTTGCGAACAACAATGGAAAATATCTATTTCTATTCTTATTTTAATGTGATCTTTCACTGAATTTAGAAGTAGGGAAAGCTGCCAGGTTGGTGGCCCTATGAGCCAAAGTCCTCTCTTTAGCTGCAGGAAAGGCAGAAGCAGTGTAGATGTCCTCTAGACTCACTAACCAACACCAGCCAGTGTACCTCAACTCTGCCCTAGAGAGACAGCCTCAAGAACAAAGAGAGTAGGTTTTCTCCAGGCCCAGTCAATCCTTGGCCTCTTTCCTGAGGCTGCTAACAAAGTTCCAGTTAGTGCCACTTCTGATGCTGAAAATCTATGCACATCTGGATCCAATGAAGAACTGGACTGAGACCACCAAATTCATTTCACACAGGAATCCGGACCTGGATTTGGATTTCAATCCTAAGGTAAAAGGCTTCATATCACATTGCTAGTTACCAATACTTTTCATAACTCATTACATTTAAAAAATACAGTTAAGTACCAATTAGAATGAAAGGATTTGTTGCTAGGTAGTTAGGACTTGGCTTTTAAATAATTTTAACCTGTTTTCCTTAGGAAATTTTATTTTGTTTTTTTTATAAAAAAAAGTTTTTGTTTCCTTCTTGCAAGGGCTTGGATTATTTCAACTAATTGTCATTTTTCCTTGTAAAGCAGGTCATGGTATAATTTTGTGGCATTACAGACAACTTTGCTCTTACAATTTTAAAATCTGATACAGAACAGTTTTACTAACTGTTCAACAATGTTTGGCTCAACTAGACCTAGCCACTTTCTGAATGGGAAGAAAAAATAATTAAATGTTTGCTAGAAGGCAAGTATGTTATTTCTATTATGGGTTTTCTCGATTCATTTATTGTAAAGGGGGTATTATAAGCAATCTACAAAAAAAAAGTGATGTTACAAGCATTATCTTGTCGCTTTTGGCTGTACAACTGGGTTTAGTACAGAAAGTTTTTATGTGTATGTTTCCCTCTGGCTACATCCCCCTATATATATAATATCCCCCTATATATAATATCTCACACACACACACACACACACACAACTTTACTTTTACTTTTACTTTTACTTTACTTATTTACGCCCTTTACTGGAATGGGGAGAAAAGCATCCTTTGAATATTAGCTTTCTAGCAAATATTTAAATATTAATATTTTTATTACACACCTCAGATTATTACAAGGGAATATTATTCAATAACTTTTGTATGCTTTTACAATTTATTCTCCACTTATCCATCCAGGAAAATATTTTGTGGTGTTAGTTAAAACTTGGATTCCAATAGACACAGTCCATCTTTCTGAAATAGGAGTCTTTGTCATTTGTAAATATTTTAAACACTTTCTCTCTCTTCTCCCCTCTCCCCCCCAGGGCTGACCCTAGGGAAAATGGCACCCTGAGTGAACTTTTATTTTGGTGCCCTTTCCTTGAGTTTGAGAACAGCAGTGTGAGGCACAGGGTGCAAGGACCAGCTCCTGGCTCCAGAGCCTGGCCGGGCTGCACAGGAAGGAGTTTCTGAACCCAGGGGCTCACCCAGCCATATGTCCCCTGACCACAGAGCAGGAGGAGACGGGGTGTGCAGGGGGACCCAGGGGCTGGCCCGCTGGCTCCACAGTGGCGAGCCATGCTGCGTGCACCTCCCTGCCAGGCTGGCAGCTCCAGGCAGCATCACCCGCTCTCCTGCCCAGCTGGCCAGGAGCTCCAGCCCCAGGCTCATCCACACTTACCTATGCTTTGGCATCTCAGGCCCACCCGCTTGCGGCACTTGAATGGCACCCTCCCCCGACAGCAGAACTAAAATAAAGGGCTAATTTGAGTTTGAGTAGAGCCAGGTCAGCAAAAGTTGGGCTACCAAAAAGCGACTGCCTGCAGAACCTTTGACAGGCTTATCAGGGATAATGACATCACTGTAAGGGGTGGGATTTTCCATCTTCTCCATTTATAAATTCCTTCTCTGTCCCCCATTGGTGAGTGGTTATTTACCAAGGCCACATGTAGCTGTCTGGCTCATTCTGCCATCTGACCCAGTCAGCTATAGTGGCAGAGCCTTTGATGGAGTCCATTTGACTTGACTTTCAAATTGGCTCACTCTTCCGAGGAGGGATTTGGAGATGTGAGAGAGACTGGGGTTTGTTACCAATGTGGGAGTGACAGACTGAAGGTCATTTTTCATGCGGTGTTTCAATGCCCTCATTCCAGGGCCTAGGGGAATGAAACAGGGGGAGGGGAGAACGCTTGATCCTAGTGTACCTTTCCTCTCTCACAAGCAGACCTTTGATCCCATTACAACGTGATCATCGTGCTGGTCTAGAATGATTGTCCCTTTGTTTTGTTTCCTAAACTTCAAACAAACTGAGCCAGACCCCAAAGCATTTTTGTTTTGAAAACGTATGCGCTTCTGTGGACTTTGCATGCCAGATCCCATAGCTTTTCCATTAATGGTCACCAGACAAGAAAAAAGATAAGATCTTGATCAAGAAACATGCAGCCTTGTTTGTTCAGCAAAACATGTGCCTCATTGTTTTCCCAGCAGGAATTCAAACTATCCCGTGGCTATCGAGAGCAGCCAAGAACACCATCAGCATCTCTTTCCCCCCAAGTTGTTTCTGGCAGGACTGGTGTCCTCTGTCAAAGGAAGATTCCTTGAGAGGAAAGATGGTCTTGAGGCTAAGGCATTGAACTACAACTCAAAAGACCTGGCTTCTGCTCTAGGCTCTGCCCTAGACTTCTTGTCTGACCAACAGCAGGTCACTTAATCTCTCTGGGTAAGTCTACACAGCAAAGAAAACCCTGTGGCTGGCCCGTGCCAGCTGACTCTGGCTGGTGGGCTGCAGGGCTGTTGCATTGCTGTGTAGACCTTTGGGCTCGAGCCTGAGCTCTGGGAACCTCCTGCCCCACAGGGTCCTAGGTCTGTGGCCCAAGCCCCAAGTCTACACAGCAATGAAACAGCCCCACAGCCCGAGTTGGCTGGCACGGGTCAGATGCAGGTTTTTCTTTGCTGTGTAGACATACCCTCTGTGCCTCGGTACCCCAGCTGTGAAATGGGGATAATACTTCCTTTCTCCCCTCCTTTTGTGTCTATCCTTTCTATATCTGGTTCAGGGGCTGACTCTTAGGATATGTCTACACTACAAAATTAGATCGAATTTATAGAGTCGATTTTTTTATACATCGATTTTATACAGTCGATTGTGTGTCCCCCCACACTAATGCACTAAGCGCATTAAGTCGGCGGAGTGCGTCCACAGTACGGAGACTAGTGTCAACTTTTGGAGCATTGCACTGTGGGCAGCTATCCCACAGTTCCCGCAGTCTCCGTTGCCCATTGGAATTCTGGGTTAAGCTCCCAATGCTTGATGGGGCAAAAAAATTGTCGCAGGTGGTTTTGGGTACATGTCGTCAGACGCCCCTCCCTCCGTGAAAGCAATGTCAGACAATCGTTTAGCGCCTTTTTTCTATGCAGGCGCCATACTGCTTTCAGCAGACTGTGCAGTAGGACTGCTAACCGTCGTCGTCATCCACCGCTTCCGCTGCCACTCTGCTCTCCTGCTTTCCTGGTGGTGTCGCAGGGTCACTTCCACTGCAGCTCTGCTTGGCTGCTCTTGTCTTGCCATACCATGGCAAGTGTGCTGCCCGCTCAGCTGTTGTGTCCTGGCAGCAGACGTTGCAGTAAGTCTGCAAAACTGGTCATCCAACCACCACTTCCTCTGCAACCCTGCTCTCCTGCAGATGCCATACCATGGCAAGCATGGAGCCCGCTCAGATCATCGCGACAGTTATGAGCACTGTAAACACCTCACGCATTATCATGCAGTATAAGCAGAACGAGAACCTGCAAAAGCAGGCGAGGAGGCAATGGCAGCGCGGTGACGAGAGTGATGAGGATATGGACACAGACTTCTCTCAAAGCACGAGCCCCGGCAATTTAGCCATCCTGGTGGCAATGGAGCAGGCTCATGCCATGGAACGCCGATTCTGGGCCCGGGAAACGAGCACAAACTGGTGGGACTGCATAGTGTTGCAGGTCTGGGATGATTCCCAGTGGCTGCAAAACTTTCACATGCATAAGGGCACTTTCATGGAACTTTGTGACTTGCTTTCCCCTGCCCTGAAGTGCAAGAATACCAAGATGAGAGCAGCCCTCACAGTTCACAAGCGAGTGGCAATAGCCCTTCGGAAGCTTGCAACGCCAGTCAGCTACCGGTCAGTTGGGAATCAATTTGGTGTGGGCAAATCTTTTGTGGGGGCTGCTGTGATCCAAGTAGCCAATGCAATCACTGAGCTGCTGCTATCAAGGGTAGTGACTCTGGGAAATGTGCAGGTCATAGTGGATGCCTTTGCTGCAATGGGATTCTCTAACTGTGGTGGGGCCATAGACGGAACCCATATCCCTATCTTGGCACTGGAGCACCAAGCCAGCGAGTAATAAACCACAAGGGGTACTTTTCAATAGTGCTGCAAGCACTGGTGGATCACAAGGGACGTTTCACCAACATCAACATGGGATGGCCGGGAAAGGTAGATGACGCTCGCATCTTCAGGGACTCTGGTCTGTTTCAAAAGCTGCAGGAAGGGACTTTATTTCCAGACCAGAAATTAACCATTGGGGATGTTGAAATGCCTATAGTTATCCTTGGGGACCTAGTCTACCCCTTAATGCCATGGCTCATGAAGCCATACACAGGCAGCCTGGACAGTAGTCAGGAGCTGTCCAACTACAGGCTCAGCAAGTGCAGAATGGTGGTAGAATGTGCATTTGGACATTTAAAAGCACGCTGGTGCAGTTTACTGACTCGCTTAGACCTCAGCGAAACCAATATTCCCACTGTTATTACTGCTTGCTGGGTGCTCCACAATATCTGTGAGAGTAAGGGGGAGACGTTTGTGGCAGGGTGGGAAGTTAAGGCAAATCGCCTGGCCGCTGATTACGCACAGTCAGACACCAGGGCGGTTAGAGGAGCACAGCAGGGTGCGCTGCGCATCAGAGAAGCTTTGAAAACCAGTTTCATGACTGGCCAAGCTATGGTGTGACAGTTCTGTTTGTTTCTCCTTGATGAAAACCCCCGCCCCTTGGTTCACTCTACTTTCCTGTAAGCCAGCTGCCCTCCCCTCCCCCCTTCGATCACTGCTTGCAGAGGCAATAAAGTCGTTGTTTCAAATTCATGTTTTCTTTATTATTTCGTCACACAATAGGGGGATAACTGCTAATGGAGCCTGGGAGGGGTGGGGGAGGAGGGAAGCCCTGGGTGGGGTGGTGGATGAGGGGAGGAGGGAAGTACAAGGCTACACTGCACTTCAGAACTTATTGAATGCCAGCCTTCTGTTGCTTGGTCAGTCCTCTGGGGTGGAGTGGTTGGCTGCCCGGAGCACTCTCCCCCCCGCGTTCTTGGGCATCTTGGGGAGGAGGGCGGTTGGTTACACAGGGGCTGCAGTGGTGCTCTGTGCCTTTCCTGCACCTCAACCGCCGGAGCATACCAGTTTGATCCTCCAGTAGCCTCAGCATTGCATCCGGTCTCCTTTCATCATGCTGCTGCCACCTCTCCTCTTGATCCCGCTACCTCTCCTGTTGCTCCAGCCATCTATCCTCTCGTGCGTCCATCCTATCCTCGTGTTCATTTTGTGCTTTCCTGGACTCTGCTGTTGTCTGCCTCCACACATTCTGCTGGGCTCTTTCAGTGCAGGAGGACTGCATGAGCTCAGAGAACATTTCATCGCAAGTGCATTTTTTTCACCTGCTTATCTGCGCTAGCCTCTGGGACAGAGATGTTAGTTGCAGCGTTGAAACATTTGCAGCTGCAGGAGGGAAAAAAAGCGAGATTAAAACGGAAAAAGACACATTGGCCATTTAAAAGGAGGGGCTGATGTTTTCGGGTTAACGTGCAGCACAGACCCAACTGACCCCCTCCCCACCCAATTCTCTGGGATGATCACTTCACTCCTCCCCCCACCGTGTGGCTAACAGCGGGGATGATTTCTTTTCAGCCAGAGGCAAACAGCCCAGCAGGAACAGCCACCTCTGATGTCCCCTTAATAAAATTCCCCTATTTCAACCAGGTGACCATGAATGATATCACTCTCCTGAGGATAACACAGAGAGATAAAGAACGGATGTTGCTTGAATGCCAGCAAACACCGGGACCACACGATGCCATGCTTTCTTATGCAATGATTCCAGACGACGTGCTACTGGCTTGCCGTGGTAAAGTGTCCTGCCATGGAGGACGCAATAAGGCTGCCCTCCCTAGAGACCTTTTGCAAAGGTTTTGGGAGTACCTCCAGGACAGCTTCATTGAGATGTCCCTGGAGGATTTCCGCCCCATCCCCAGACATGTTAACAGACTTTTCCAGTAGCTGTACTGGCTGTGAATACATCCTAAGTCTTCAGGGAAAATTAATCATTAAACACGCTTGCTTTTAAACTGTGTATTATATTTACAAAGGTACACTAACCAGAGCTGCCTTCTCCGCCTTCAAGGTCCAGGAGCCTGGGTTGGGAGGGTATTGGCTCCAGGGTGTTAAACAGTTCCTGGCTGTTGGGGAGAATGGTTTCTCCACTTGCTTGGTGTGCGCTATCTTCAACCGCCCCCTCCTTATCATCTTCCTCATCCCCAAAATCCTCATCCCTGGTGTTGGTTTCAGAGTAACAGCCATGTTAGTCTGTATTCGCAAAAAGAAAAGGAGTACTTGTGGCACCTTAGAGACTAACCAATTTATTTGAGCATAAGCTTTCGTGAGCTAGAGCTCACTTCATCAGCTGCATACTGTGGAAAGTGTAGAAGATCTTTTATACACACAAAGCATGAAAAAATACCTCCCCCCACCCCACTCTCCTGCTGGCAATAGCTTATCTAAAGTGATCACTCTCCTTACAATGTGTATGATAATCAAGTTGGGCCATTTCCAGCACCAATCCAGGTTTTCTCACACACACCCCCCCACACACACACACAAACCCACTCTCCTGCTGGTAATAGCTTATCTAAAGTGACCACTCTCCTTACAATGTGTGTGATAATCAAGGTGGGCCATTTCCAGCACAAATCCAGGGTTTAACAAGAACATCTGGGGGGGAAGGTTAGGAAAAAACAAAGTGAGACTCCCCTCTTGCAGGAGTCCATGTATAGGGGTGGGGCAGTGGTAGGGGCACCCCCTAGAATTGCATGTAGCTCATCATGGAAGCGTCATGTCTGGGGCTCTGACCTCGAGCGGGTGTTCGCCTCTTGGGTTTTTTGGTAGGCTTGCCTGGGCTCCTTAAGTTTCACGCGGCACTGCTGCGGTCCCTGTGATAGCCTCTGTCCTTCATGCCCTTGGAGATTTTTTCAAATATTTTGGCATTTTGTCTTTTGGAACGGAGTTCTGATAGCACGGATTCGTCTCCCCATACCGCAATCAGATCCAGTACCTCCCGTTTGGTCCATGCTGGAGCTCTTTTACGATTCTGGGACTCCATGGTCACCTCTGCTGATGAGCTCTGCATGGTCACCTCTGCTGATGAGCTCGCCACACTGGCCAAACAGGAAATGAAATTCAAACATTCAAGGGCCTTTTCCTGTCTACCTGGCGAGTGCATCCAAGTTCAGAGTGCTGTCCAGAGCAGTCACAATGGAGCACTGTGGAATAGCTCCCTGAGGCCAATACCGTCGAATTGCATCCACACTAACCCAAATTCAACCCGGCAATGTTGATTTCAGCCTAATGCCCTCATCAGGGAGGAGTACAGAAATCAATTTTAAGAGCCCATTAAGTCGACAAAAATGGCTTCGTTGTGTGGACGGGTGCAGGATTAAATCGATCTAACGCTGCTAAATTCGACCTAAACTCGTAGTGTAGACCAGGGCTTTGTGTGTGTGTGTGTGTGTACAGAATCTAGCACAATAGGGACTCCATCTTAGTGGGGGCCTCTAGAGGCTACGTAATACAAATAATAATAATTGTACCATCAAAAGCACCACAGTTGAGTACAAGGCAGTACTGTCTCTAATTTGGACCAGATTGGTTCTTCTCTCCACGCCATCTTTCCAGGAACGTAAAATTCCAATGGGACCTAGCTTTCATAAGAATTCTAAAACTGATGCAGGGTATTTTATTCATATGTGTAACCCGGTTTAGATTAAGAGCAGAACAGCTGATTAGCTAGCCTGGATTCCTAGCTCTGTACTCTCCACCCACATTAGAGCTCACTGTAGCCAAAGGATTACAAAGCAGATCCCTAGTCTAGTGTGAACTGGTCACCAGGCCAGCAAAGGCAATCCCCACTGTGATTTTAAGCATAGGGTAAGTAGGAGGCTGCCTAGTGCAATGTACATCTAATAGGATGTCACAATAGTGAAGGATCCCTGGTGGCTGCTCAGCTGGTGCCATTTTCTTTTTCCATCATCACACAGCAGCCTGGGGTGGTGTTAAACATTACAATGATAACATGGTCAAATACATCCACAAATATTATCTAGTAAAACATTCATCTAGAGGTGGACCCCTCACCTCTTCCAACTCCCCTTTGTCCTGCTCCAGCAGCACAAAAGGAATTTATAGCTGCCGTAAGGCAGTGCTTGAGGTTTACCTCAGTATACAGAATTCCTCATCTGGCATACCATTGGCATAACGAGCCCTGAAACAGGTGCTCCTGGCTCTGCTCCCAGCACAGGCAATGTTCTAGGACAGGTTGGGAGCACCGTTGGGTGGGAGGAGGCAGGGCTCCTGCAAAACAACTCCTTGGGAGTTCTCCATCAGCACAAGTGAGAGCAGCCCTGACACTTCTCTAACTTGCGCCAGGGACTGGCTCAGTCCCCAGGAGTCTCCTGGATTAGTGTGAGAAAGCCATCAATGTCCTCTTCCCTCCCCATGTGTGCTGAGTGTTCCACGAGCACATCTGGGGACTACTACTGGGCCCCTTGAGTACGTGTCTCCTTTCCGCTGGACCCTTCCCCCTCAGACTATGCACTTACTCTTCTCCTATCAGTAGGGAAATTCCAGGCTCTAGGGAGTTCTGGATGAAAGGCTAAATTCTGTTTGTTTTGTGTTCGGTCCTTGTTTCACATCACTCTCTTTTCAACACCCACCTCTCTTCTTTGGTGACTCATTCAAAGTAGTTTAATCTCCTCGCTCTGTCTGTGGCTGTAAAATATAATACCAATGAAGTGGGGTTTATTTATCCTGCAGCCATGAAAATGCTGTCAGAAGAAACTGATACACTCTCCTGAGGAGGCGAATGCTGCTCTGGGGAGAATTTTTCTTGAACTTGGCTTTGAATTCTCTTCAAATGGAAATTTCCCTTTTTGAAGTGCGTCCATTTTCATCTTTGTTTCTTTTTGCTGTTTAAATAAATATCTACAATTTTGGGTTTTCATTGGAGAGTGAATTATCTCCTGCTGTTCATGTCTGTGTGAGGCTGATAGACCTGGCTAGAAACAGAGATGAGTGTGACGGTCCCTCAGGTTCCCCCCCACACGTGCCAGTGCTCCTCTGCTACTCCAATCCTGGAATCCCTGCACTGCTCTGCCAGTGCGCTTCAAACCTGATGTCTACCCCTCTGCGTTTGCCGCTCTGGGCCTCACACACAGCTCTGCCAATGCACCATATTCCATTGGCACCCCGCTGCTGCTCCAGGCCTGATACCACCACACAGTTAGGCAAAATAGGAAATGATTGCCTAGGAAGGAGTGCTGCAGAAAAGGATCTGGGGGCTGTAGTGGATCACAAGCTAAATATGAGCCAGCAATGGAATACTTTATTGCAAAAAAAGTGAACATCATTCTGGGAGGTATTAGCAGGAGTGCTGTAAGCAAGACACAAAAAGTCATTCTTCCACTCTACTCAGCTCTGATTAGGCCTCAACTGAAGTATTGTGTCCAGTTCTGGGCACCACGCTCTGGAAAAGATGTGGACAAATTGGAGAAAATCCAGAGGAGAGCCACAAAATGATTAAATGTCTAGAAAACATGACCTATGAGGAAAGATTGACAAAATTGTATTTGTTTAGTCTGGAGAAGAGAAGATTAAGGGCATGGCTACACTTGCAGATGTAGAGCGCTTTGAGTTAAACCAGCCTTCGGTGAGCGCAGTCAGGAAAGCGCTGCAGTCTGTCCACACTGACAGCTACAAGCGCACGGGTGTGGCCACATTTGCGGCACTTGCAGCAGCATTGGGAGCGGTACATTGTGGGCAGCTATCCCAGCATGCAAGTCACTGCAACGTGCTTTTCAAATGGGGGGGGGGTGTATGTGAGGGGAGAGGGAGTGGGTTTTGGGGGGGCTGACAGCATGTCATCATGCTGTCTTGTAAATTGAAACAGCAGCAGACCCCTCCCCCCTCCCCTCACACACAGCATTCAACACTAATGGTTGCTTTGTCTCGGAGCAGATAAGCAGCTGGCTGTCAGAAACGGAGCTTTCAAATGGCATATCCACATTCCTGCAGCGATTCAAAAACAATGAGAAGAGTGGCCACTTGACTTAAGGGGATTATGGGATGTTTCTGGAGGCTGATCAGAGCGCAGTACTGCAAAGCCTCGTTCACACTGACACCCGAGCATTTCAGCCAAGATGCAGCAAGCGTTAATCTTCTCTCCGAGATGGAGTAACAGGAGCGCTCTAGCCGTGGAGTCAGAGCGCTCTACGTGCCTTGCCAGTGTGGACGGGTAGTGAGGTAGGGTGTCCGGGACTTCTTTAATGCGCTCTAACTTGCAAGTGTAGCCAAGCCCTGAGGCAGAACATGTTAACAGTCTTCAAGTAAGTAAAAGGTTGTTATAAAGAAGAGGGTGATAAATTGTTCTTTTAACCACTGAGGACAGGACAAGTAATGGCCTTAAATTGAAACATGGGAGATTCAGGTTAAAGACATTAGCAAAACTTCCTGACTGTGGGCTTGGCTATACTTGCGAGTGAGAGCACGTTAAAGCAGCCCCAGGCACCTCAGCTCACTACCCATTCACACTGGCAAGGCACGTAGAGCGCTCTGACTCCACGGCTAGAGTGCTCCTGGTACTCCACCTTGGTGAGAAGATTAACGCTTGCTGCGCCTTGGCTGAAATGCCTGGGCATCAGTGTCAACAAGCTGTTGCATTCCTGCGCTCTGATCAGCCTCAAGAAATGTCCTATAATCCCCTTAAGTCAAGTGGCCACTCTTCTCATTGCTTTGAACTCACTGTAGGAATGTGGATATGCCCTTTGAAAGCTCCGTTTCTGACAGCCGGCTGCTTATCTGCTCCGAGACAAAGCAACCATTACTGTGGAATGCTGTGTGTGAGGGGAGAGGGGAGGGGTCTGCTGCTGTCTCAGTTTACAAGACAGCATGCTGACATGCTCTCAGCCCCCCCCAAACCCACTCTCTCTCCCCTCACATACACACAACACACTCCCTGTCTCACACACACACACACACACCATTTGAAAAGCACGTTGCAGTCACTTGCATGCTGGGATAGCTACCACAATGCAGTGCTCTCTGTGGCCACACCAGTGTGCTTGTAGCTGTCAGTGTGGACAGACTGCAGCGCTTTCCCTACTGCGCTCTACGAAGGCTGGTTTAACTCAAAGCGCTCTACATCTGCAAGTGTAGCCATGCCCTGTAAAAGTAGTTAAGCACCGGAACAAATTGCCTACGGAAGTTGTGGAATCTCTGTCATTGTAGGTTTTAAAGAACAGGTTAGACCAGGGGTGAGCAAACTTTTTGGCCCGAGGGCCACATTGGGGTTGTAAAACTGTATGGAGGGCTGGGTAGGGAAGGCTGTGCCTCCCTGAACAGACTGGCCCCCACCCCTGCCCTGCCCCCTCCCCCTCAGAACTCCTGACCCATCCAACCCCCCCACCCGCTCCTTGTCCCCTAACCGCCCCCTCCCAGGACCCCCCTCCCTTAATCACCTCCTGGGACCCCACCCCCTATCCACCCCCGCTGCTCCCAGTCCCCAGACCCCTATCCACACCCCCACCCCCTGACAGGCCTCCTGGGCCCCCATGCCTCTCCAACCCCCCCTCCCCCCGTTCCCCGTCCCCTGACCCCTATCCACACCCCCACCCCCTGACAGGCCCCCCGGGATCCCAAGCCTATCCAACCCCCCCTCTTCCCCATCCCCTGACTGCCCCCCCACAGAACCTCCTCCCCATCCAATCCCCCCGTCCTCCCTGACTGCCCCCGGAACCCCCAGCCCCTTATCCAACCCTCCGGACCCAGCCCCCTTACCATGCCACTCAGAGCAGCATGTCAGGAAGCCGTGCCGCCCAGCCAGAGCTAGACATGCTGCTGCTCTGCTTGACAGGAGCAGCGGGCCAGAGTGCTGCCCGTGTGGCAGCATGGCTGCGGGGCAGGGGGGACAGTGGGGGAGGGGCAAGGGGCTAGCCTCCCTGGCCGGGAGCTCAAGGGCTGGCCAGGACAGTCCCGGGGGCCAGATGTGGCCTGCAGGCCGTAGTTTGCCCACCTCTGGATTAGACAAACACCTGTCAGGGAAAGTCTAAATAATACTTAGTCCTGCCTCGGTGCAGGGGACTGGACTAGATGACCTATTGAGATCCCTTCCAGTCCTACATTTCTACAATTCTGTGGTTGGCAGGCCAAGGCCAGGGTTGAACTAGCACCTAGATGAAGGTGCACCTGTAGAAGAGTGTGGGAGCCTGAGACTGGAACAACATGGAATAATTCAGGGCAGGTCTGAGTTTCACTGGCAGAGCGGTGGTGGGGAGAAGGGAGGCAGGAATGGAATAGAACCAGGTCTAGATTGAAGTGCACTTAAAGAGGCAGTTGGCCTGTCGCATTGTGAGAAGCAGCAATGGAAAATGGTCCACAGGCAGTCACAGAATGGAGACTGAAGGAAGGCAGAAATAGCAAGTTCTTCACAAGCTTTAGGATGCCCTTCCCTGTGAGTAAACTGTCTGTTCTGCTGCCTCTTCCTGGGGCCCTGTCGTCTTCGCCCATTATGTGCTAACGCTGTTCCACCTTGTGATAAGCACAGTTTGGAGGCTCATAAACTCCCCAACCGACTACCGCTCCCACTTCATATTCCCTGCTGGATGAGTCCCCATTTCACCACACAGTGACCAGGCAGGGCTAGGGAGATCTCTGGGGGAAGCCAGGAGAAGGAGAGAAGGAGGAGCTCGGGGGGGGGGGGGGGCGGAGGGAGCTGCATTCCCCTACCTTTCCCCTCACTTTAGTCCTTGAGACAGAGATGAACAACTTCAGCCACTTAATACGTCAGGAACAGATTTGCCACGTTTGAAGGCACCTTGCAGACGGCATTGCTGAAAGATGGTACAGAGGAAATGTTTTGAGGAGGGATTTTCCATGGTGTCGAATGACAGAGATTGTGCGCTATTTTGCAGGGGAGCAAGAGAGACTAAACTACCGGCATGGCCCCTGCCCAGTTCATGAAGCCTCCTCCAACTCTGAATAAAGCCAATGTAAAGACCCCACCCCACCCCATTGACCTAAGTGGGAGTTGGATTAATCTCTACCCAGCACTCAGTCTCCATACTGTGGCAGCTCTAAAAAGGTTTTCCTGACTGGCCTAGTAGTGTAGCAGCAGGGGGGTGAGCTAGCACCACCCAGGCCATGTCACCTGTTGAACTAAGGAAGCTTGGATGAGTTGCTCTTTGTCCCCCCACCACCATCCCCTGCACTCCTCCAGCACCCTGCCCAACTCAGGCTGTCTGCTGAGAGGAGGATTTGCCTGTAAAAGAACTAGGCATGTCCCACATTCTCTAGATCAAATCACAGGCTAGACCTTTTCCTTCAAAAACATCTAAAGCCTAATAGAGACAGATCAAACGTATAAATCTGAGCAAGATTAATTATACATTTGCAACTGTGCAGAAGGAAGGATATTAAGGTTCAACTGCACTCACTTTGCCTGTGGGGTGTTCCTTTGTGTTTGGGGGGATGGCACTCAAGATGATACTAGGTCTTCAGGAAACCCTGAGAATCATAGAATATCAGGGTTGGAAGGGACCTCAGTCCAACCCCCTGCTCAAAGCAGGACCAATACCCAATTTTTGCCCCAGATCCCTAAATGACCCCCTCAAGGACTGAACTCACAACCCTGGGTTTAGCAGGCCAATGCTCAAACCACTGAGCTATCCCTCCCCCCAAAAATGAAAATGCACTTCAGCAGCAGGCAGACAGAAAGAAGGAAAGTGCTGGTAAAGTCTCCACAGAGTACGGAGAAGCCTTTGTTGAATTGCTGGAGGCTAGTTCTTCAGCTTGTGGAATTTCAAATGGATATAATTATCATTTGGATAAGGTTCAGGACTTGGAGGGAACTGCCAAGTCTTTCATGAGTGAATGAATCTCTCCCACTGGGTCTGAGATTTTTTTTTTCCCAAAAAAGAAGGGTTTGATTTAACCACGAGGGTGTTGCCTCAGATATATAGTGTGCCAGGCAAAATGCACCACCAGTGTTGTCCTACAATGTTTTTCCCTTTTGAAGTGCCTGTTGGTGCTAATTCTGTTGGTATTTATGACCTGGCTAAAACAAGATAGCCTGGAAATTTCTCCAGAAAGCCCATTCTCCAAGGATTTCCAGCCCAAGGAGGTTCCAAAAAGGACCTGTGCTTTGGGGGATGTCTCAGAATTTCCAAAGCTTTGAAGGTTCACTTATCCCTAGTGACCATTTCTCTTTAAACCTGCCCCATTGATTTGCAGGCCAACAATTTTTTATTCACATCTGTTTCAGGCCTTATTTGTGCTGAATTTTCAGACCAAGGTAAGCTGTAAGTCACTTTTTACACCAGTGCAGCACATCTACGCTAGGGTTTTGAGCTAGTGCAACCACATTGGTCTATCTACACCAATGCAAAAATTTCCCACTGTAGACAAAGCTCAGTAAGGAGATCTTTTATCAGTTTTACCATGGACTGAAAAGCCATGTTTGTGAAGAAGGCCAACATAATATATTTTTTTCATTTCCCTTATATTTATGAGGAAGGATAAATGTTTCATATGCCTAGAACTCTGTGTAAATTTCACTCACCTCACATCCTTCCCCAGTAGGCAAACCCCAGTCCCCAACCCCTTTCAAAGAGTTCCCCCTTAGTGTTTAGCCCCTTATAAACACTTATAGTAATACCAGGTCTGCTGTTTCCAAGGGCCAGTGTATACACCAGTTTATTTGGTTCAACTCAGGATTATCACTTATTATGACAGCACTCGGATATATTTATAATGAAAACAATCATACAGTTATCAAAGATTAAGATCTAAGCGATCATGAGTAAGGATAATGGAGACAGAAAGGTTACATAAAACCATAACATGTTTTCTAGAGTAACCTTAACTTAGCAGGCTAACTGTCTGCCTAGGGAAGTTTCTCTCACCCCGAATGTCTTTTGCTGTGTTTCAATTCAGCCTGGTTGAGATCCCATTTTCATGAATATAAACATTCTGTTCATTTACTTCCTAGTGCAGGATAAAGGGGTGTCATTTTGCTTTCTCCTTATATTCCCCAAGGTTATGTCTGCCCCCAAAGATAGGGCAACCCACCGTGGTTCAGTCTCCAGTGTCTTGTCTCCCTGCTGACTTCCCTCCCTCTGATGACTTTGCATGTAAATGAAGCTGCTATTGTGTTGGCTTATAATGCTTAATTTACATGTGACCCCCAGATAGATAGGCGAATATGCATCCATTCTTCGGCAGAAACCCTGCCTTAATACAGACTGTATGAACAAATTTGCACTGTATATGTAGGGTTCCTTACATAGTAGGTAGCAGTACACATGACATCATTTATGGATAAATACTATGAAAGCAGTGTGCTAGGGGTAATGAGTTTTTCAGACCTGTTAGGGGTTGCTGTTACACAATAGTGACCCCTTTGCCAGTTGGCACTGGGGGGTTCTTAGGGCCACAGACAGCACATATGGATCAGAACTTCCTCTTCAGTAGAGAGAGAGAGGTGGCTTTTCTGATACTGTAAAATGTAAATCCCATGTTGGGGGATAAATCAAAGGCTATTGAGGTAAATGGGAGTGTGTCAGTTCAGGGCAACTATGCCTGTATTTTCCCTCAGTGGTCCAGTTGTGGATCACAGCTCCCCTGGCCATCACCTCTCCTGGGTGGAGACCACCTGCATCGCCCTCCCTTCTGACCAGGGTATTTCCAGGCTGCACAAGCTCCTGGCCTTCACTGTGTTATTCCTAGCACAGAGAAGCTGCTGAAACAGGCCTGCTTGCTTTCTCTCCTCAGAAACGGATAGCAGTGTGACTGCGCACAGTGATAGATACCACACAGCTCTTTCTAAGCAAGCTTACTAATAAGCTAACCGGAGACCCACCCCAGTCCTAACATGGGCTCTAGCAGGAGCAGGCCTTCAACACCCCAACCCCAGGGAATTCCTTGTGGTTACAAATTCATCACAGCTTCAGCTCTGAACATGCCCTCAGTCTTATGGAGTCTCAGTAGGCCCAGTCCTTCCAACACTTCCCCAAGGACTTGGGCCCTCCATGGACCAGGGGTCCTGTCTGTTTGCTGGATCAGGACGAAGGTCCTGAGCCAGTTTGAAAATAGGCTATTTATCCAAAACCTCTTTCTGTGTCTGTTGATCCCTGGAGAATCCAGTATGGACTAGTCCATGCATCTCTTTCCAGGGGAAGGAGTTTGGGGGTGTGGGTGGCTTCAAAGGGTTGAAAACAGAGGAAGTACATTAGCAGCCCCCTCCCTACTAGAGAAGGTACATACAATGCCACAATAACATACACAATTGAATTTTGAATAAAATGTACCCCAAAGGTGCTAAACCTAATTCAGCACAATTTAACTTAATTCAATAAAGTTCATTCAGGATGTTGCCAGTCTGTCACATGAAGTTTTCCCACTGGCTTGGAATCAGGGTCCTGGATTTTGGGACCTAATGGCTCAGAAACTGAAATATGGACACTGAGGCCTGTCGAATCAGAGTTCCAGGGAGAGGCAGCAGAACTCAGCTCAAGGGTCCACATCCTAATGGTGTGTAGAACTTAAAGTGGCAGTTGGCCAGTCATGTTGTGTAATGGAAAATGAACCGTAGCCAATGACAGAGTGGAGACCTAAGGCAGGCAGGAACAGCAAGGATGAAATAAAACATGAGTTGGTAACTTTCTTCTGGCCAGTCTGCACTCCATATTTTTCCATGTTGGGGGCAGGTGTTTTTACTTTTGGCAGATGGATAATAATGAGCACGAAAATGGGCATAGAACAAAGGCCAAGATTTTCAAAAGTGATTAATTATTTTGGGTGCCTCCAAATTTGAGACACCTTAAAAAGACCCGAATGTCAGAAAGCAGGTGCTCAGCACTTTCTGAAAATCAGGCCCTTTTAAAGGTGTCTAAAGCTGGGTATTCAAAACCACTTGTCACTTGTTTGAAAATCCTGTGCCAAAGGCTTCAAATGTGATTCCAAAAACATAAAATCAAAATGTCTAAAACGCTTTCTGTGCCAGTGCAAAAAGCTAGGAATTTAGAGGCATCCTCTACTGCAGAAGCAAAGCTAGAAATTTAGAGGTATCCTCTACTGTTGCTTTAAAAAAAAAAACGAGGAGTCCTTGTGGCACCTTAGAGACTAACAAATTTATTTGGGCATAAGCTTTCATGCGCTAAAACCCACTTCATCAGATGCACCCATGGGAAAAAAAAAGGTGGGTGCTCAGCATTCACCAGCTGCTCCCCCAATCAGCTCCTCCCCTCCCCCCAGTGCCTCCTGCCCACCGGCAGCCCTGCTGATCAGCTCCTCCCCATCTCCACCAGTGTTTCCTGCACACCAGTGATTAGCTGTTCAGTGGCATGCAAGAGGCGCTAGGGGAGTGGAGGGAGGCATAGGGAGTGCACTCAGTGGAGGGGAGGGGAAGAGGCGGGGCAGAGTGGGAGTGGGGCCGTGGGGGCAGGGCCTGTGACGGAGTGGGAGTTGAGCACTCCCTGGCACATTAGAAAATCGGTGCCTCTGCATACATAAGTGAGTTACTGTCTCAGGTTCCAAAAAGTAATAGGAGTTGCTGTAATGTACAAGCTCTATACGTCCTTTAGGGCTAACTCAAGCTAAACCGCTTGGGGATCCCTTGCTTATTATTATAAATACTGCCCTCTCCAAATTCCATGTAGCATAGTGATGACAATTTCTTCTTGACAGGGATTTTTATTCCCTTCACCTACAGTTCAAGCTGTGATGGGACAAGCATTTGTACACATCCCCTCTTCATGGGTATGGGGAAAACAATCAACAAAGTCTTTTGTCCACTGATCATACAATATCAGGGTTGGAAGGGACCTCAGGAGGTCATCTAGTCCAACCCCCTGCTAAAAGCAGGCCCAATCCCCAATTTTTGCACCAGATCCCTAAATGGCCTCCTCAAGGATTGAACTCACACCCCTGGGTTTAGCAGGCTAATGCTCAAACCACTGATCTGTCCCTCCCCACAAGAGAAAGACCTCGCCTGAACAGAGACTTGGGTTTCCCCCATCCCAGGTGTATACCCTAACCACTGGGCTACTCTGGGGTGGGATGTTCCACAATAGTTTATCTGGTATCTATAGGCCTTCTTTTGTCGGGCAGGAAATGACACCTCTTGGATAAACTAGTATTTCACGCTTGGTAATACTTCTCTCCGGACTGTGCAGGTTTCCAGTTTCATAGCAAATACTTTTATAGTTACGGAGCAAACACTTAAATATTACCTTATTGAGACAGGTTCCCCAGGGTGCAACCTGAAACTGGGGTACTGCTGAGCCCTCTGGCTTACCAACCTGGGCTCCTTCCTCACACTGTGATGCTCTGACAAGCTACAAACCTTTGGCAGGTACTGCACTTACACAGAAATCCACAGGCAGGGAAACACACCCAACTGAGTTACATGAATGCTTTTGCCAACCACTCATGAATCAACAATAGAGGGGCTTCAGCAGTTCCCCAGCCTTGCACCCCAGAGCTGTACCATCTTGCCCTGGTCAGAAGCCTGATCAGTGTAAGTTTATTACCAAGTCTGCCACTTCTACAAAGGAAAGTGGACGTGCACCAGCCCTTGAAACCTGAGATCTTCCAAGCACTTCAGTCAAAATGCTCTGTTTTAGGTAAAATATAGAACAGATTTATTAACTACAGGAAGATAGTTTTTAAGTGATTATAAGTAGTAAGCATACAGATCAAAGTTGATTACCTAAGAAATAAAAGTAAAATAACAATCTGAGTTCTAGAAACTAGATAGGATTTGAATCAAGCAGTGTCTCACCCTGATAGATAATACTAGCAGGTTACAGATCTTCCATACCCAGGCTGGAACTTTCTTTCAGCCTGGGGCCACTTCCTCCATTCAGTCTTTGTCCTCCAGATGTGTTTCCAGGTGTTGCGTTGTGGGGGGGAGAGAAGTCAAGTGATGATGTCACTTCCCCTCTTTTATAGTTTCTTCCAGCTTGCTGGAAAGACCCTTTGCTATGACATGAGTCAAGCAGACTCCATTATCTAAATGATATCTCTGCCAAGTCTCCCTTGTATACGGTTCCTGGGATAGTCCTGGGGAGTGTGGATTTCTTTAATGGGCCATCAGCGCATCTGGCTCCTCTGTTGTTACACCTGAAAGGGTGGTTGAGGGTGTTCCCAACCTTACAACATATTTCAGTAACACACACATAATGAAACTTCATAACTTCCCATGCAATGATAGCAAATACAATCCAACAGGATATTAATGTTCAGCAGATCAAGACTTTTAAAATGATACCTCACAAGGCATACTTTGTACAAAACATATCATAATTATATGACAGTGGTGAATACAGGGGTTCCAGGGTGCTGCTTTGAAGCGCAGCATGCCACACTTATAACATGGGATACAGATGTTATAAGTGAGATTAATGCATGCAGCAATTCACAAGCATTTCATAAAGTCCAAGCATTAAACACATTGTTATAAATCTAATATCTATTTTAATAATACTAACACCCAGATAAAAGCCAGACTGGTATCCAGCTATGCATTTGTCAGTGTTCAGGGAGGCCTAGGGACCTTCACATGAGCTGACACCTGGTCTGCCAGCATCACACCCTACAAATAGTACACCACTGAGAGCATCTCTGTAATAGCAAGCAATGACATTACCCATCAGTTTGGGACACAAAGTGACGGGGAAAAATCCTGTTCAACTCATACCACCAGTGGGGACTGCAGGTAGGCACAATATATTAACGCAACATGCAACTTGGCCAGCACATCAGGCAACCCAAATTCACGTGACTAAAGGTTATGGGAACTTTAATGGCCACAACCGATTTACTTCTCAGTTGGGAGATTATTATATTTATTAATAATAATGTATTTATTTGGGCCTCGCTGCGTTAGTGAAAGACAGCCCATCCCCCTAAGAGCTTATCAACTAAATAGACAAGACTAACAAAAGGTGAGAGGGGAAACAGAGGCACAGAGCGGGGCAGTGACCGGCCCAAGGTTACACAGCAAGTCAGCAGCAGAGCTGGGAATAAAATGCAGGTCTCTTGATTCTCAGTCCAGGTTCCTAGCCACTATAGCACGCTGCCTCCCCTAAAGCTGGTACTTATAGCAGCACAGTGCTGCTTAACACACTGTGGGTCATTGATTTGCAACTGACACAGGGCAAAATTCAGCCCCGTGCAGAGTGACAGCACAGGCTCCCCAAGGGTTTAAGTAAGACTTATGTGGTGCATAGGTCTTGTGCTGGCCGCCTGCACAGGGCTTTCATCCTCAGAGGGTACGGTCATTCGTATTCATGCTGTTGCTGCCCTGAGCTTCCCTGGGAGCAAAGCCAACTCATGGCAGCTGTCTTCAGCAGTTACTGAGCATGCTCAGTCTGTGTGAGCACGCTCAGTACAAGCCAAGGAGCAAACCGGGAGGAGGCACTTGAGTCCACAGGCCTCCCCCCCTCCGTCCCCCACCCCCGTCACCTCTGCCTGGGAGGTCTGCCGTCCAAGCACTGACCCTCCTTAGGTGGTGAAACTTGACACGGTCACAGCCTAAGACAGCACCTGCATCAAAGTCCCTCAGCAAGAGTGAGAGAATGCGCTTGTCATCTCCACAGCCAGCTACTGGAGAAAAGGCAGAGCTGTCTTTCAGCACTTCTTTTAGAAAAGAAATACGCAAGAGCTCTGCCTACCCCCAAAATGATCGTGTTAAAGGCAGCGTCCTGTTCAGATGGAGCAGTTAGACATTTGGACATGACACTCAGGGAAGGGAAGGCGTCCTGCCCAAGGATGATTGATTTTATCCATCAGAGAAGGCCAATAATTGCCTGGAAAAGCACAGCCTGGGGTGTCTGAGTGCTATTAGGAAACGGCATGTATATTAAACGTAATGGTAAAGCTCACACCTGTGCCTGGACTGGGCAATTTTAGGGCATTGCTCATGGCAGGGGTGTGTCGCTCAGAGAGCTTCATTTGAGTACAGCATTTTCAAGGCACTTTGTGAGATCCTGGAAGGCTCTGAGGGACAGGACTCAATCCTACATACCCTTACTCATGGGGTCTAGTCCCTTTGAAATCGCTGGATCTGTTACACTGGAGTCAATCTGGGGCAAGTCAGTCTTCACAGAGCATAGCTGTGGCTTTGCCACAAGCCCCACTGAAGAGACAGCAGATAGTTGCACGGCCCCAGGACTCAGGCTGCTTCTGAGTGCCGGTCTGGGCCCTCGTTCCCCTCCTGCTACGGTGGGGGATGTAATTGCTCTATCCCTATCCCTGGGGAAGATGACTTACCCTTCCACATGGTCTCAGGCAAGGCTCTGCCCCCTACTTGCATAGGAGAGGGCATAGCAGCCTCCTGACAGCGGCTCTCTTCCCCAGCTCTACTATGGGTGATGTGAGTAACCCACACAGGAGGAACAGGGCACTTTCTACCCTCTGACTCACTTGGATGGGCATGTAGTCAGGGTCACAACTGTGCCCTTACTTTGTAAAGCCACGGGCTTTACAAAAGCAGTGGAGGTGTTGATGGGACAATAGATAACTGCTGTGAAGTGCTTTTGTGGGGGTGGGCTTGTGGTGTTGATGGTGGATTCATTTTTCTCCTGGTTTTAGGCGTGGTTTGTATTAGTAGGGAAGGGTGGCCTGTAGTGTTGTGAATTTTAAAGAACAGTCTGACTGATGTGTTAATTACACAGAGACTTCCCTCTACCCCAGAAGATACTTTATTACACATGTAAATATCACACAGGCCAGGTCCAATATCATATCTGGGTATCACATATACCAAAATAAGGCAATGGGGCTAGTACTTTACATTTGAACATAAGAATGGCCATACTGGGTCAGACCAACGGCCTATCTAGGCCAGTGCCAGATGCTTCAGAGGGAATGAACAGGATAGGTCAATTTATCAAGTGATCCATCCCCTGTCATCCAGTCTCAGCTTCGGGCAGTCAGACGTTTGACATGAGGCCAGCACCAGACTCAAGATTAGTGTGGTGTAATGAAAACTCTATTAAAATTGTAGGCTGTCACTTTAAATTTCCGGGGGGTTTTCTGGTTCTGCTTGCAGGCTAACAGGGCTCAGTAGAGAAGTGTGCTATCTGGGCTAGCAGCAGTCATCCGCAGTCAAGGACAGCCTATGGTAAGGTGGGGTGAGTTGTGCCTCTCTGTTTTACAGGGAGAGCAGCCTGCTTTGTGTCTCTGTTTGGGGATCCTTGTGTGTTCTGAATTCTAAGAAGTAAAGTGTTACATTGTAACCGTCCAGCAAAAGTATTCATGTTTTTATCTAATATTTCTCTGTGTGTGTGCATAACTGGAAAGTCGACGTAACAGCTGAGGCCTGGGGGCAAATAAGGGCTAAGATTAAAAGGAATCTCCACTTGGCCTTCAAGAGTGTATTTGGTGTATTACAGCGGGTGGGATAAGCTCTGTAGTTAACCCCTCCCGCACCCCCAACTTTCCTGGCCTGTGTTAATTGTACGTCACTTTGCTAACAAATATGCCTACAGTAGTTTTGCATGAATTAAACAGAAAGGCTGCCTTAGATATGATTGCAGGGAGATGAGAGCAGCATGTGAATTCGGAGCCATTGGCTGACACATGGGCGGATGGATACACTGCCATGTAAATGCTTGGGTCACAGCGCCCTATACACAGTTGCTGGCAGTGAGAGTCTCTTCTTTTTAGGCTTTTTAAATTGTGTTTTCTGTGAAAAAATCCAACCTCGGGCTGTCAGTTTGAGCCCATACCACGTGGTCTGGCACTACTGGCTGCTGTGCACATGAAGTAGGGCACTTCCTCCCTAACCAGGAGCAGCAGCTGATGCAGTCCACAGCAGAGAGGGGCTGATCAGGAGGGAGGCCAAAATCGGGGAATTGTTTCAGAACCTCACAAGGGGTGTGTGGAGGGGCTTGGGAGCTCTTATTGTGGGAGTAACTGGGGGGAGTGGCAGAGGTGGGTGGGGACTGGTAGGGCATGGGGGAAAGTAGAGGTTTCTACCCTATATCCACCCTTTTAGCAGCAAAAATCTCTTCCTCTGCCCTGAGCCTGCAGAATCACCCCTGCCATACATACTGCAACAAAAAACTGCACGCTTAGTGTAGAAGGCTACTTGTCCTCTGATTCCTCCTCCTGCTGAACTAGTGTGGCTGTCAGCTCCACTGCCGTGTCTGGATCCTGTGCCTTCCAAAACATGCCCTGAGATTCTGGCAATGGCTCAGGCACCCAGTGCAGTTCCTCATCCATCTGGCTTTCTCAGTGCACAGAGCCAGTGTTTTCCCCACCACCGCATTGTACGCAGTCCCCAAGCTTTCCAGTAGCACACTGGTCTACAGAGAAGGGTGGGGATCAAGGATTCAGTCCAGTTCATCAAATAATAGACATGATGTCTGCCCTGCACTTGACCTTCTATTATTGTCCCAGGCTTTGCTGTAATGAACTGAAGTCCCTTGGTCCTTTCTCTCCCTGTGATGCTCACTGCTCCCAGAGATGCCCATTTCTGCTAGACCCCCTCACAAACCATCTCAGAGACCATAGTTCCCCTTATGACCGAGTTCAATTGACCCCCTATCTGCTCCTCTCCCCAGAATGCTGCCAATACCCCACACATTGGCCTCAGGCCATCTGGCAGCACACTCATAGGAAGGACTATTTGGAGCCACACAAGCAATCGAAGCAGAATGGAGCTGATCTCTGATGGAGAAGCTGATTCCTAGGAAAATAACCCATGGTGGGTGCTGCCGTGCTATTTTTACAGGTAAGTTATTTGGGGCAAACTTGCTCCCTATGCAGTGAAGTGCAGAAAGTGGACCAGAAAGGGTTCCTAAGCAGTGACTGGTGCATTGTGGGATGGTAGTGGGAGAACTGTTATGGGGCTATTGTTGCATCAGCAAGGCCCATCTACACTGGCACTGTATTAATGGAGATTGGCAGGTGGGGGACCTCATGGTGGTCAACCTTGCTCGAAGCAAGAGTAACACAAATGATGGTGTGATTGCCTCTGCACTGTTGGCATTTTCTTTGTGTGTGGGCCTGGGGTGGTGTGGCAGAGGTGTTGCTGGAAAAGTGGTTAGCACTCCTAGTGCCTTAGATACATCTCCAGTGGCTCTGTTATTCCAGCCTTCTAAACCATTCTACTTCTCCTCCACCCTGACCTTGTAGCACTCTTTGATATTTCTTTTCTGGAGTCCATGCACAATTCCAAATGTGAGTCAATCGTCACCCACACCACCTTTTATATCAGCCTGGGGTTTCTCCTAGGCAGAGATGACCTATTACCGTATTATGACAAACTTTGCGAAGACCCTGTGAAGTGATCAAGGCCTACTAGGGGACTAGGTTTAGCCTTACAAACTCATTTCACCCATGACCAAAGATTTGAACCCAGTGTGGCAGATATGGCAATTTCCTGAGGTATCCTTGAAAAACCCATGTTTAAGTAGCTTTAAAGTCCATTCTTTTAAAAATGCAAAGTTTATGTATTATTGTAGAACTCCATGTAATGTCTCTGGGGGGGAAAGATAACCAATGAAAACCCTGGGAAGTGTTATGCACTTCAAAGGACTATTTCAAACAATGTGCCAGACAAGAATGAACTTTTGGAACAAAGTGGGTTTCCCAGGAAATCTCTAGGGGGAGGTGTGTGCAAATGTAACCCCTCCGGTTATGCAAGAACTTAGCCTTTTGAAACTTTGCCCTAAGGAGGGGACCTTTGTTTACTGATTACCTGTTACCTGAGGAGCTAACAGTCTTTGTGAACTTGTAACAACAGAAATACCCCATGGGGGGTGTTGAAGGACTGCCTCCTACCAGAGCCCTTGTTGGAGTTGGGGGTGATCTTTGGTAAGCAGGGCTCTTTAATGTTTTTTAATTGTTTATATATTCTTGTATTGTTTTATTATGTTTTCTCTATAATGCTTTCACCTTAAGAATGAATGTGCTTTCTTAGAAAGGGCTGTGTGATAACTTGTAACTTCTGACAGTTATGTTGGTTATAGCGTCTGGAGGGAAGGCAAAGCGCAGATACTGGCTGTTTAAGCGGTCTGGCTTGCAGGGGAACTCACAGTGTAAGCAGGGACCTGGGCAACATGGAAGTACCCAGGTCAGGAGGGAGAGAGAGATGGGTCTCTACCCAAGAGAGGGGACAGCTGAGGAGCCGGGAGCCTTGAGTGGGTGCCAAACTGTGACACCCTGGCCTCCAGAGGTGGAATACTGCATCAGCTCACTACCCCACCTGGCAGAAGTGGCATTGATTTCCCCCTCTCAGCAGAATTTCCTTCCATAAATCTCACTGCCTGCTTATAACTTCACACCTGTCAGCATGTCATCTTAAGCCCTTGTTTTCAGAAATTAATCCTCTCCCAACGGTTTTATTTTTTAATTTGTTTCTTGTTTCTCTGAGTTTGACCATATGACAAGTGACTGGTGTGATATTGCACAGTGTGCTACACCTTGAAAACATGGTTCTCCCCCCACCCCCCTCATTTATTTCATTTGTTCATTACACTGTTCATTATCAGCTTTAAGAAAAGGAGGACTTGTGGCACCTTAGAGACTAACCAATTTATTTGAGCATAAGCTTTCGTGAGCCCCACTCTCCTGTTGGTAATAGCTCACCTTACCTGATCACTCTCTTTACAGTGTGTATGGTAACACCCATTGTTTCATGTTCTCTGTGTATATAAATCTCCCCACTGTATTTTCCACTGAATGCATCCGATGAAGTGAGCTGTAGCTTATGAAAGCTTATGCTCAAATAAATTTGTTAGTCTCTAAGGTGCCACAAGTCCTCCTGTTCTTTTTGCGGATTCAGACTAACAGGGCTGCTGCTCTGAAACCTGTCCTTATCAGCTTTGTTTCTCTCAGGGAACAGAGAGCTTTAGTGTCATCAAGTTTGGTGCTGAGCAGATCACCTCAGGCAACTGAGTATTCCCATAGGAGGAATCCCTTGCTGGAGAGTCTGTGAGGTCTCCAGTGTTTCTTGAGTGGAAAGAGTTGCCAGGCATCTGGTTTTTGACTGGACTGCCAGGTCAAAAAAGTACTCTGGCAGCTCCGGTCAGCACTGAAGGCCGGGCTGCTAAAAGTCCAGTCAGCGGTGCAGTGGGGCTAAGGGAGGCTCTCTGCCTGCTCTGGCTCCGTGCAGCTCCCAGAAGCAGCCGTCATGTCCCGATCCTAGGCGTAGGGGCAGCCAGGGGGCTCGGCATGCTGCCCCCGCCCCGAGCGCTGTCTCCACAGCTCCCACTGGCCAGGAACTACGGCCAGTGGAAGCTGTGGGGGGCAATGCCTGCAGGCAGGGGGAGCACGCAGAGCCCCCTGGCCGCCTCTGCGCCTAGGAGCTGGACATGCCAGCTGCTTCCAGGAGCCGCCTGAGGTAAACACCACTCAGAACCTGTGCCCCAAACTCCCTTCTGCACCCCAATCCCCTGCCCCAGCCCTGAGCCCCCTCCCACACCCAAACTTCCTCCCAGAGCCCACACCCTGTCCTGTACTCCAAACTTTGCGGCCTCAGCCCAGAGCCCCCTCTTGCACCTCAACCCCCTCATCCCCAACTCCACACCAGAGCCTGACCCCCAGCCAGAGCCCTCACCCCCCTGCACCCCAAATCCCTGCCCCAGCCCAGAGCCCCCTCCCACACTCCAAACCCCTCATTTTTGGCCCCACCCTGGAGCCCACACCCCCAACCAGAGCCCTCACTCCAACCCCCTGCCCCAGCCTGGTGAAAATGAGTGAGTGAGCGAGGGTGGGGGAGAGCGAGTGACCAAGGGAGAGGGAATGGAGTGGAAAGGGGGCGGGGCCTCAGAGATGGTGCAGGGAAGGAGCAGGGTCTTGGGGAAGGGGCAAAGCAGGGGCGGGGCAAGGATGTTTGGTTTTCTGCAATCAGAAAGTTGGCAACCCTAAGAAAGAGGCACATCTAGACAAACATCTATGTAACTAAGGAAATAAGGTCAGTTACATAAGATCTGAAAATGTTACTTATTTTATAACCAGTAGTTCTAGTGAAATCAGTGCAAATGGAAGATGTTGGTTGGTGCTCAGCGCTGATGATTGACAGCCTTGGGGAGGAAAGTCTTTTATTTATCTCCAGAACCAGGACAGTATGGCTGTAAAAACACCCTGTAAGAAATGAGAACTCTATCAGTGTGATTTTTACTCTCTGCGCCTCTCAAAATACAGGGATAAGAACGGCCATACTGGGTCAGAACCAAAGGTCTATCTAGCCCACTATCCTGTCTTCCAGCAGTGGCCAATGCCAGGTGCTTCAGAGGGAATGAACAGAACAGGTAATCATCAAGGGATCCATCTCCTGTTGCCCATTCCCAGCTTCTGGCAAATTTTGTTATTCCCAGCCCCCAGGTTGCAGGGCCGGCTCTAGGCACCATCAAAGCAAGCAGGTGCTTGGGGTGGCACATTGGCAGGGGCGGCATTCGGGCCATCCTTTTCTTTTTTTTTTTTTTTTTTTGGCTTGGGGGCCGGCTCTGTGTGCGCTCACCCAGGTAGATGCTGTCCCGGCCCCCAAGCTGATGCCAAAGTCCAGGTGGAAGAGCTGCACTGGGTGGCCAAAGCTGACCCCAGGACTGGGGTCCAGCAGCAGCAGTGCGTTCTGCGCGGGGGGCACCCTGGGGCTGCTGTGGTTCATGCTGCCGGCCACGGATGAGCCATTCAACAGGCTCCAACACGTGAAGAGCGGAACACTCGGGCTGGCAGCTGCCCCGTGGGGCGCACGAAGCCACCTGCAAGTGCCGCAGGGCGGCTGCCCCCCAGCGCTTCAGCCGGGGCAAGGCGAAGCAGCCCGAGCCGCTCAGGGGCTGTGGCAGGGTGGCCAGGAGCAGCAGCAGCAGCGAGGCCATAGAGGGGACCGGTGCTTGGGGCACTGCCATGCGGGGCCCGCATCCCGCTCTCCGGGGCTCCACTCCCCGCCGGCCACTCCCTCTGGGGCTGCCCTGCCCCGGCTCCTCAGCCCCCTGCCGGGGCAGTTTCCCCGGCTCTGCCCTCCCGATTCCCAGCCAGTCCTGGAGGCGGGAACCCTGGCTGGAGGGACCCTGGGCTGAGGTGCGGCCCTGGAGCCCCGCTGCTTACCCCTACCCTACCAGAGCCAGACCGACTGGAGGGGGGCGGGGGGGCAGACGGAGTCAGGGTCCCCCTGGGCGCCGGGAAGAAGTTGGGTGGATGCAGCCTTCGCTCCTGCTAGTGTCATGAGCAGGATGCTGATGACTCTCCCTGGGAGCGAGTTACCAGTGACCCAGGGCTGGGGCTGCAGGCGGTACTGGTGGGGGGTGGGGTGAGAACCCAGGGCTGGGGCAGCAGAGCGGTGAGGGGGGGAGCCTAGGGCTGGGGTCGGGGGCAGCCAAAATTTTTTTTGCTTGGGGCGGCAAAAAACCTAGAGCCGGCCCTGCCAGGTTGAATCTCAGTGGAATCAAAATCCCAGATCCAGATGCTCCCAAAATGTAAAGGAGCTCAAAGCCCAGTGTAATCCAGACTTCATGGCTCTATCTCTGTAACAAGCTGAACGAAACCTGGATGCAAACACCTTTTGAATTTTTTGGAAGCTTGGATCCAGAACCAACTCTGCCCATATCCATTATTTCATGCAGCTGCTGTGATGCGCTGCTGACATTTTAACAAGGGGCTAGCTCAGAAATGTAACATTTCATTTGATGAGATGGATGACATTCCTTGGGTAAAATTCCCTCTCCACGCCTCAGAAAAATCCATCGGTTTCATATTCCGCCTCCTAAAAAAAAATTCCATCAATTCCATACCCTTCTGCATATTTGTGAGAGGCAGCTCTGCCTGTAGAGATTCCCTCCACGTATGGATCTGGGAGGGACAATCACGTGGTATGGGAGAGAAGGGATCTTTAAGTCCCTACAGCTTCCTGCTGCGGAAATTGTAGCTCCGCTGCATTCTTTTTTTTCTATTTTAGGGCTTGACCAGACGAGAGGATTTTCCACTGGTGTGACTTCATTGGTGCAGCTACATCAATGCGCCCCTTCCCCAGCGTAAACACGCTGCACCGGTGTAAAACCCATTTTACACTGATGCAGTACATCTAAACTGGTACACTGAGGCAGCTACATCAGTGTCGCTACACCATTGCAACAAACCCCAACACAGGCAGGGATCTAGCAATTGGCTTGCATTAGATTACGTGGGTTTATGTTGTCCAGACTGTCTTCGCAAGGAAAAGGCCGAGAAACATGTTTTTTAAAAATGAAACCCTTTCCAGGGCCCAAAGACTGGCTTTTTTAACATGGGGCTTGCAAGGGCCCATCCACCTCAGGGAATATGGCTAGCATTTCTGGCAATGAAATCTGTATCTGTCATAAGCAGCAACAAATACGGAGAAGCCAAACAAGCTGATCATTCTAGTTTTAAAAGAAACAGCTCGTGTGCTGAATTGGTCTCTGCTTTTCTTTTGGAGTCAATCTAGTAAACCCTACCTGTGCATGTACTCCCAGAGCATGTGAGATTTGCTTTCCCTTTTAAGCCTCCCCGCCCTCGTAAAGTTTTGGGCGGAGGTTTGTATTCCTACGATTTACCTCACTGACAAAATAGAATCCAAAACCTTCAGCCCAACCCTCAGGCCAGGCTTTGGTGCAAGCAACTGCCCTTATAGCACATGTGTTTTGGGGAACAGTTTGACTTTCCAGTTCTCAGTGGTGTGTGAGAGGGTGTTGCCTAGTCAGGGCAGGGCAGGACAAGTCCTGGTGATGAAGAGTAAGGCAACCAAGCATCATTATTCTTAGTCACATTAAAAGTGAGGCAGGATAGCTTTGGACTAGGGTCCTGTCCTGCAGTCCTCATACCTGCAAAACTCAGCTGATTTCAGTAGAAGGTTTGCTTGCATCAGGACTGCAGAATTAAGCCCATAAGCCTGTGGAACTGAATCCTACACAGTGATGAGCATCTCATAATTCCTTTCCCCTGTCCCAGCTCTTGACTTGGCTCTTTAAAAGAAAATTTTCAGGTGCTGTAACTGGGGAAGGCCAGTGAACTATCGATGATAAAACCATGCAGCCAAAGGGATAGCCTGCCTTAATAGTGTTTTATCTTTAAAAAGTTCAAACACCCCTGGCTTGAATCATAGGAGTATGAGCATGGGTGAGGAGGGACAGTCCTCTCTGGTTCTAAAAACTGTGATCCTATCATTCCTTTAAAGAGCGAAGAGCCTGAACCAAAGTCCACTAAGTCAATGGAAAGACTCCCATTGACTTTACTGAGCTTTGGATCATAGGTCATCAGTATCTGGAAGGAGCATGTTTTCTGCTGCATGAAGTGCATTTCTGTTTTCCTGCTTGCACCTAGCTTGGAGCCTCTTTGTAGCAGTGCCATCATCCTCAAATTGCTGCAAATTACAAGAATTGTTGACAAACTGGACTGATTTTACAAGAGCCATGGGCCCAGTCCTGTGACATCTCCATGCTTGACATCCCATGGACTTCAACAGGAGCCTGGCACATGGAGGAGATTCCAGGTGTGGCGTCAGTTTAATATCATAGATTCCCCTAGTCTGTCCTTCCAGGGGGTGGGCTTGTGATCTCACAGCTTTTTTCCATCTCTAATTGATCCAAAGGGCCATCACTGGACTCATTTGCTGTGGTCCAAGAGAATGAATGAAATGTATGAGAAATAGATGGCTGATATCTTTATAATATAATATATTTTCTCCTGTTGGCAAGGCTTCAGTTAGGTACAGAATATTACTTACCTTGCTTTGTAAAGCGCTTTGAGATGTATGGATGTCCCGCACTATATAATTACTGGGCATTCTAAGAGTCTAACAATGGTTGTGTAGCTTTACATTTTTCTGCAATGTGTTCATGCCTCATTCTCTTGCTTGTCAGTTGCAGATAGACTGGGGGTTATACTGGGGACCTGTAGAAAGTAAGTGTGCTTACTTTATATTTTTTAGGAACTTCAGAACTTACTGGGCCAGATCCTTAGCAAGTATAAATTGGCATCATTCTGTTGACTTCAACTCCAGCTGTGGATCTTCCCCCTTATAATGTTTCAGGTTGTCTTCTTCTTCTTCTTCCTTTATTTCTCAGTGACAGAGGGAAAGAGGAGTTATTTTTTAAGCATATGCTTCCTGTTCACTTATTCCAATGAGATAACTGGCTTTGATTGCTTTACTGTCTGAAGTATACTTTCCTGTAGTGCCTTGTGATTTTCTTTGGACATTTATTGACACTGAGTAATATAACATGAAAGCAGTATGGATGGGCTTTGATTGAGGAAATCAGCTAGATAGCTATTAGGGGATTAAAAGCAATTCCATGGCCAGGATTATACATCTTTAAAATTGTGATAATATCAAGGAGCAAATGGATTTATAATTTAATGGGAGGAGGAGGGGGTAGGGGGGCTTCAGACATTCTTTTCCCATGTGTGATAGAAAGATTAAAGAGGATGCATTTGGTGTGCAAAAGTTTGATAAAATTGTTGAGCATTTTCCTAAGGATAGCAGCACTTGTCTTTCTTGCAAATTGTAATTGTGCCAAATGAAGCAAATTCTTCTGTTCAACATTTTTATGAAAACATTAGTTCCCAGGGTGACAAGTTGGATCATCCTCTGTTTTCAGAGTCTGATAATGATACATTTTAGAAGCTTTGAAGAAAACCTTTGTCTAGACAGATACAGTTTAGGAAAGCTTTTGAACTGCAGTATTCACTAGAAAATTTTGTTGACATTTTTACATATAGGATTTTTGTATTTTGTATTTGGGAATTCTTCAGCAATTTTGTACTTCCTTGTGCTAAAACAAAGCACAATACTTGTATGAGAACAGGGATTGTGAGAAAACAAAATATAGAGCTTTCTCTCCCAGAAGGATCTTTTTTTCCCAGTACAGTGTTCCATGGAAGGAGTTTCATTCCCAGCTAACAGTTCATTTCCAGCCTTCATAAATAATAATCACCTACTGGTGGCTATTACATTTTAACTCTTTAATCTTTAGTGTCTGGTTGGCATTATTAGAAGCCTTCACAATTGTTAAAAGGAGTAAAATATCCAACTTGAAAACAAGAATAAGAACTACCGCCACAAACTTATTGAAATGTTTCTCTGCAACAAGTTCACTTGATTTGACCCCAGCGGTCTTTTTTCTCAGTATTATTTCACCTATCCAGGGTTTGTTTCTGAGGGCAGAACATCAAAGATTTACAAGTAACAAAATGGAGCCACATAACAATACGAAAGACCGGTCAGTGTCTAGCTCATTGGGGGGGAGAGGGGAGAGAGTATGAGGAGATGATGATTCCAGGAGCTCTCCATGCTCACATGCAATCCCTTTCTCTCCTGAGTGTAACTGCTGCTCTCTGTTAGCATGTCCTGGGTCACTAGCCGCTTGAAAGGAAGCTGGGAGGGGGAAGAACCACGGCATCATCCCCCTCTCTGCCCAGCAGAGCTAGCTTGCCACAGAGGGGAAGGCATGCATCACTCTCTTTATATGCCAGGTAAAACCAGGAAGGGGCGGGGGGCTTGGGACTGGCTCTGCAATGTCCCCAATACAGGCCTTTGAGGTACAATGTGATTTGAAAAACTCTTTAGAATTCTATCCAATACTCAGGAGGTAACATGGTCATTATGTCCATATTGAATTTATTGGTTTGGATTGATTTCACTATTAATGACACTTATACATATATACAATGCTTTTCATCTTCAAAGCACTTTACAACAATTAAGATTCATTCACAGCCTTCACATGAGGTACTATAGGTGAATAGGCATTATTCTTAGATAACAAAGGTTTGTGAGAAAAACTCAACTGTCTTAACTATAGAGTCACAACCAGCACCTCTATAATCACAAACCCCATTGTACGGATCGGGAAACTGAGGACAGAGGATTAAAGTCTCTTGTCTGAGGCCACAAAGGGAGTCAGGACTGGTCTACACGTAAAAATTGGATCAATCTAGTTACATCACTTAGGGATGTGAGAAAGATTTTGCACCCTGTGCAACATAGTTAGATAGACATAATCCCCCCATAGATGCAGGTAGATTGATGGAAGAATTCTTCTGCCGACCTAACTACTGCCGCTTGGGTATGTGGATTACCTGCATCAATGGAAAAACCCCACAATTCCAGAGGAATGTTGAAAAATTGAGGAGGGTTCAGAGAAGATCCACAAGAATGATTAAAAGGTTAGAAAATATACCTTATAGTGATTGACTCAAGGAGCTCAATCTTTTTATCTTAACAAAGGGAAAGTTAAGGGGTGACTTGACCACAGTCTATAAGTACTTACATGGGAAACAAATATTTAACAATGGGCTCTTCAGTGTAGCAGAGAAAGGTATAATATGATCCAATGGCTGGAAGTTGAAGCTAGACAAATTCTGACTGGAAATAAGGCATAAATTTTTAATGGTGAGAGTAATTAACCATGTGTCATGGTAGATTATCCGTCACTGACCATTTTAAAATCCAGATTGGATGTTTTTCTAAAAGATCTGCTCTAGGAATTATTTCGGGGAGATTCTATACCCTGTGTTATAGAGGTCAGACTAGAAGATCGTAATTGTTCCTTCTGGCCTTAGAATCTGAATCTGTTGTGTGGGACGGATCTAGACTACGATACTACAGCAGTACAGCCATAGCTGTGCTGTTGCAGTACGGACGTGGCCTTAGTATCTGGAGCCAAGAGTAGAAGCCAGGAAAGTCTGGAATCCTAGTCCTGTTCTCAGACTACTACCTTACCCTCCCCTCCCACCCCAAGGATAAATGTGAAAACATATGCACCTGAAAAGATGTATTCCAACTCTGGAAACATCATCCATACCCCCACAGACAACTGCCCACGCAGCAGGAGGTGCACTGTCTGGAGACTGGAAGCAGCCCTGCTTCAAAAAGGGAACATAGCTAGTATATAAAGAGCAGGTGACTAAGCCTCTGTGCTTCACTCTCATTTTTAACAGTGCTTTTTAGTACTATTAGAGCTGAATGAATAATTCATAGCAAATAACTCAGAAACCAAATTTAGCTCCTTATTGTTTGTGACTTGTTCATGGGCAGATGATTATTTCTCCAAATGTTTTTCTTCTTTAAAATTATTTGCTGAATAATTTTGATCTTTAAATTGCTAGTGAGCCACTCATTACTAGAAATCAATATGGAATATACAAAATTTGAAATGAGAGCTGTGCTGGTTAGTTCTGATTGGACACGTATGTCACATAATTGTTTTTTCATTCCCTAATTGGATGAAGAGGACACTTAACAGGTTTACATTTCTATTCACATTTCTGAGTTTAATGTTTGTTTTCTCTCAATTTGTCATAGAGTTATAGGTTTAAGGCCAGAAAGACCATTGTGATCATCTAATCTGACTTCCTGTATAACACAGGAATTAATTCGGGGAAGTCCTATGGCCTGTTTTAACTAGTGCATGTTTTTTAGAAAAACTTGCAATCTTGATTAAAAATTTTCCAGTGATGGAGAATCTACCACAACCCTTGGTAAGTTGTTCCAATGGTTAATTACCTCCACCATTAAAAATGTGCCCCTTATTTCTTGTCTCAGTTTGTCTAGTTTCAACTTCCAGCCATTGGATCTTGTTATACCTTTGAGCCCTCTATTATCACATTTCTGTCTCCCTTGTAGGTACTTACAGACTATGATCAGGTCACCTCTTAACCTTCTTTTTGTTAGGCTAAACAAATTGAGCTCCTTGAGTCTAGTTTCCCCTGTTCCCTGAAAATTCAGTTTCTGGGAACATTTCTCATTCACTAATCTCCATGAAAAGTGAAAATAAAACCAGTCAGAGTCAATTCAATTTTTTATTTAAGCAAATATTCATGGACATGTTTTGAGGTGTCTGACCAGCACTAATGTTCATTCATATTTGTACATGAACATTTTCAGGATTTCAGTCAAAGTATCTGGAAAGGAAGGTAAGAAGAGAAAAACATCAAATCAAAGTGAGGCCCATAAGTAGAAGTTTGGAAATGTTGTGGGGGAGGGGAGTTTAAATGTTTATTTTGGTATTATTTTAAGTTATGGGGGTAGATCATTTGAAGGGGGAAGAGAGAATACAACATTCTGGGCCCTGGTTCAACACAGCACTTAAGCACATGCATAACTTTTTAAGCACATACTTAAGTGCTTTGCTGAATCAGGGCCTTGGAAAGTAGAAAATGAAGAAAAAAAGAACTGTGAGAGATTTGGAGAAAAAAATTGATTGCCTTTGGAGTGACAATGGTTCAAATTAAATATATATTGTAGAGCTTGAGGTATGGATTTTAGAAAAGTCTGTTTTAAAATGTAATACAATACTTTTAATTTAAGGAAAAATGCCCACATTTTCATATGAATGTAGCTTGATATATTTCAGCCTTTCTGAAGACACTAGTACATGACCACTACAGGAGTATGTTTCCATTCATATTACCTCCGACCATCAAATAGATGCCATAATCAATAGCATTTTTTCTGCAAATACAATTTATATAAATGAAGGTGCACAGGGAAAAGGTGGATGTCTTCACCACAATTTCATCACTATGACTTTGTCTGACTGGGGTTTTCCAGAACTATATTTAACACATTAATTTAGTATTGGTTAGGATGGAAATTTCAGTCTGCCATTTGCTGAGAGTAATTCTTTAAAATAAGTCCCAAGTTTTCTTCACATACTCACACCTCCAAAGCATCCTAATTATGGACCATCTGCTTGCGTTAAAAAGGACATTGCCAAATAGATTCAACCCCAAATGTAGATTTCATTTTTTTTAAATTGTTTTTCAAAATCTAATATTAATAGAAATATTTGCATGAGTTTTAAAAATGTTAGTGGAACATATGTTATCTAATTTTTACATCCTCTCTCCCTCCCAGCCCGCATTCACAATATTTGCAAACCAAACATTGCATCATTGTATCAATGCATGGAAACTAGAAAATAAACCTGACTAGGAAAAAACTCCAAACCTGGTTAATCTATTTTCATTTTCCCACTGAGTGAAATGCAAAAAGTAACCCAACAGCATAAAAGGTGAAGAGTAATTTAGATTTTAAAAACTGTTTCAAGTTTAATAATCTAAACCACAATTAGTAAATACGGCTGAGGAAACTTGAGAGGAATTTGTGTATGCTTACAAACCACCTTTAGGCTACATGCATGCAACAACAGTGAAAAGGTCCTCTCAGAGACTGACGATACCTTTATTTTCCCTGGCTCTTTTCTCTTTCCTAGGATACATTTTGACCTGTAGAAAGATTGTGTGGATTTAGATACAATAATAGAGTTTTTGATTGGTCTTGAAGGCATCTGTTTCTGAAAATGATGTTTCCTAGATGCAAGTCTCCTCAAACTCACTGTATGGAGATGAAGATAAAGAGGTTTTAGACTCTCCATCACTGTTGCATTCCCTTCTTAGATCAGGACTGGAAGCATCTGTAGCTTCCTTAGCAGATATGGTTTCCTTAGTGGTAGGTCCTAATGGCTGACAGTCCAGCAAACTCTGAAGGTGTTTAATGTAATTTATTGCAGCTCTTAGGGTCTCCACTTTGCTGAGGCGTTTGTCAGCAAGCTCCTTGGGAAGATGTTCTCGGAGGCGTGTGTACCCCTCATTCACACAACGCACTCTTTGCCTCTCTCTCTCATTTCTCTTTCGAATGAAGGCAGGCTCAAAAGAATAGTCATAGACTCCTACATATCCAGAGAAAGGGATGCAGGAAAATCTACCTGAATAACCACGGTAGGCTTGGTCCCAGTAAGTTGGATCAAAATGGAAGGGAACACCAAAGGGCTCTCTGAGTGGTAACCCATGAGGATTCACATGGTTATTACCCATGGACATAGCGCCAGAGAATAACATCCCATTCAATAGTCCATCATCTTTATTGCTGTCCATTGTTTCAAATTTGGCTTCCAAATCTTGCATTAATCCATGCATGGAGGAAACATTTGTATTGGGTCCTTTGCCCCACAGTCTGTTCCTTTCTTGACCAGATTTAAAGGCAAAACTAACAATCCACTATATGACTGAAAATCAGCTCTACTCCTCAATCTTTTTTAGAGACAGGATGCCATCTAATTTATAGACTGGCTTTTAGGACCATCACTCCACACTTTAAACCTAGCATTTCCTCTGATCTTCATCTTTCAAAAGATAATAAGAGGGTTCCTGTATTCCTTTTCTTCTAGCTTGAAAGTGTGTCCACAGAGTTAACACCAAACATAAACAAGCTTCCAGGCTCTAAACACTTCTCTTGTATTGTAACTCACGATGTCTTTTGATAAAGTTGTCTCCAAAAGATGGGTAATTTCCAAAGTTTATAGGGCTCTTCAAAGTTTTGGCAGAACTCCTCCCACTCAGGAACCAAGATCTCCTGTCAGCTGAAAAACTAGCCACAGGCTTTTCACACTGTAATCCAAAATGCATCTGCAGCCTTTGTTGTTTCTGCTGTTCCAATCTAACTGAAGCGGGTTCTCCAGCGGTATGCAAAACTTATATGGTATCTCTCTACCTTTCTAGGAAGGCTGAGAGATCATCAAAGGAAAGAGTGCTCTCTTGTGGTTGCAAGTCATCTCACATGAAGATTACATGCATGTCTCCAAGAAAGGAAATACGTGTTTTCTTGGTGTTTTCTTCAGCTGAAAAGAAAGCTTTTCCAGCAAGTTCTGAGGAGAGCTGGGTTCAAAAATTCAAAATATATTTTTTGAGAAAATGTTCATGATTATTTTGTTTGTTTTTCATTGAAATTCTGGTCTGATGGAAAATGGTCTGATCATCTCTGGTGAGGACCAGCTGCCTTAACAAAAAAAAAAACCCTTAAATTGCCCCCCAAATGGCAGTGCTGCTGTTGCAACATGTTTGGCTAAATTCTGACCCATGAAATCAGTGAGAGTTAGGTTTCTAAGCACCTTTGAGGATCTGGGCTTAAATAAGTGAACAAAATTCCCCACTCCAAGAAATATGCATGTGCAGAGTCAGCAGCTGGCAGTAGTGACATCAGTATGCACTTTTTAAAAAGTATGCTTGGCTTTTTGTATGAGGTTATTTTGCAATCCTAAAAAACATTGCCACAGAAGTGGCATGTTTTTTAATTTTCAAAGTATGCTCAGCTTACCTGGGGACCATTGCAAACAGTCCTGAGACTGCCCTGACTTATGCTAGGGGCAGAATCAGCCCCAAGAAGCCTCAGAAATTGGGGAAGCACAAAGGTGACATATAGCCACCTCTGGGTCCTACACTGAGCACAGCTCAACCAGCCCAGAGGACTGGGGCCATAGTGTTTTGTACCATTTATGTAGAACAGAAGAATGGCCATACTGTGTCAGACCAATGGTCCCGATATAGCTCAGTATCCTGACAGTGGCCAGTGACAGATACTTCAGAGGGAATGAACAGAACAGGTGCTCATCCAGAGATCCTTTAGAATTAGAATGATACTTTTCATCAGGGGTGAAAACATTTTATATCAAGACTGGCTGTCTTTCTAAAACATAAGCTAAAGCTCAAACAAAAGTTATGGGCTTGCTGCATGAATTAACTGAGGGAGGTTCTATTGTTGTTGTTCATGCAGGAGGTCAGACTAGATGTTCATAATGGTCCGTTCTGGCCTTAAAATCTGTGAAAACACTGGGTCATAATAGAACTCTCACCATAACTTTAAGGACAGCTTTTGGTCTCAGCAAACACTAGCGTAGCCATGACTTCATGATATGTTTTTAATTTAACAAATGAAAATAGTTGGGGTTTTGTTTGTTTTTTATTTAAACCTCATCCTGCAGCTTTTGTGACTCAAACGCTACAGCAGGGATCGGCAACTTTTGGCATGCGGCCCGTCAGCGAAAGCCGCTGGCGGGCCAGGCTGGTTTGTTTACCTGCAGTGTCCGCAGATTTGGCTGATCGCAGCTCCCACTGGCCGCGGTTTGCCGTTTCAGGCCAATGGGAGCTGCAGGAAGCGGCATGGGCCGAGGGATATGCTGGCCGCCGCTTCCCGCAGCCCCCATTCGTCTGGAGTGGCGAACCACGGCCAGTGGGAGCTGCGGTGGCTGAATCTATGGACGCTGCAGATAAACAAACCAGCCTGGCCCACCAGGGGCTTTCCCTGAGGGGCCGCATGCCAGAGGTTGCCGATCCCTGCACTACAGCACTGTGCTAGATAAGGGACTAAGATTCTCTAGAAACAAATGGGATGCTGACTGGTCTGTTGTCATTGTCCAACTCAAAAAGCAAACAAACAGCTTAAATGGAAATAAATTAGATTTGTATAATGCTTCCATTTAAAATAGTCTAATGTGTCATGAGCAACACGGGACTGGCACTTATTTTTTAAACTGTGTGATTTTTAAACAGACAGTGTACCTTTAAAAGCCCTGAAGAATTCTCTACTGCTCTTTAAAATCCTGGATGGCTTTGGAGTCTCTAAAACCATTCCTAGTGTCTACCCATGTTCAAAAGGCAGAATTATATTTCAGTTCAGTAACACAAACATTGTTCATTGCCATCAGACTTTTATTTCAATATTTACTGTAAATACTGCTCGCCTGCAGTTCCCAGAGTGCTGAAAACCCCCCTGTGTTAAAGGGATACACGATTTTCCTAAAGTAAATCCATTGTCTTAATTATTTTAAAATGTAAAATGATCATAGAAGAAATATTGATTTGAATGGTCAGAAAAGCCAGGTGCATATCAGAGTCCACACTGGCATGGAATGATTTGCTTCAGCAACACGAGAAAAGTGAAAATATGCTGCTAATTTTTGTTGCTTAGATGATCATATTGACAAGATAATGGGATTCTCCCAGGCTGAAGTTTGTCCCTTGCAGAGAACCAGAACGAGGCCTATGCACCGATTAAGTCCCACTCCTCTCTGGTGAGGGCTTAAGTAGGACTAAAGTGATGCATATTTTGTGGACTGGCCTTCTGTACAGGCCAGATCCTGCTCACTTTACCTACACAAACAGCCCCTCACACTGTAAAATTGAAATTCATAAGCATTTTCATCTTAAATCCAGGGATAGATTAAGACAATGTAGGGGTTAGCTCCAAAAACAGTACTCTTTCTAGAAATATATAGGTCCTTGTATACCTTGATCTCCCTTCTCAGGTTCCTGCAAACAATCTACTCTCCTTGATGCCTTGCCACCTATAGACTCTTTGATCTCCTCACACAATCCCCTCCCAACCCAGACAGAATTTTAGGATCTAATTCTGTTCATGTTGTTATAAATTGGGAATAGCTCCATTGTAGTCAATAGAGTTACACCTGTGCAAAAATTGCTATGAAAGGAGAATCAGGCTCTTAGTTTCTCAGTGATTCACTGCTGAGTCAAGGCCCCTCAGACCTCTGGAGCAAGAGCTCAAGGATTTATGGATTCCTTCTTAATCTGCCTCTGCTTAAATCCCATCTTTTTTTTTAATATACAAGTTTACACTGGGCCAGTCCATAAATTCTCCATTTCCTGTGACGTTATAACCTGTTTTCTTCATTCCTGTCTTGTACTTTAATGTTCATTCTTACTTATCTATGTGAAACTACCAGAAAATATTTTCATTTATGTGGGAAATAAAATTTAAATAATTATTCCCTCCAGATACAGTTTAGTTATAGTTTTGATTGCATATCTCACAATATGATTTGTACAGCCAAAACAATGTAATATTGACTGTGTAATAGTGACAAAAAATCCCAATAGCAAATATTATTACTCAGCTTTCCATCTTGCTGTTGGTGCCACTCACACAAACTGGAATCATGTACATCTCTTGTGTGAAGCCTTGAAGCCAGTGGCATATTTTCAGCAACAGCTTCCCAGTGGCAAGTATTCCCTGTGGCTCTTGTCTGAAATTAAGCTCAGACTGATTAAAATGCGCTGGTAGAAGCACAAGAACTAGCTGTCAAGTATCAGAGGAGTAGCCGTGTTAGTCTGGATCTGTAAAAGAACTAGCTGGATGCATGCAAGTACACCTGTTTCCCAACAGGTAATGTTAAAATGATTTTATCTATAAAACTAACACCTAGGAAGTAGAAAAATGTGCTGAAGGAAGACTGTCTGCTTTATGCTTGTATGCCTTTGTTATGCTTTTTAGTTTGTCTTCTTCACTGCAACTTACTTGATACAAAACAAAGTTTATACATTGCCAATTTCTTGTGTTAACTGTATACTGCAATAGAATAATAATAATATAAAAATATCTTGCATTTATAGAGCAACTAAGGAATCCAAAATATGCTACAGCTCAGAACATCTATGATTTTTTATGGTTATAAGGTTGTTGTCTGCCCTTCAGAATGTGGCATCTGTCCCAGTATGACAGCCAAAAATAAGAGCTGGATTTAATCTAAATTCTTATACCATATCCATCACCATGGTATCTGTGTGCTGACTAATGAGTGATACACCAAATCGGGGGGAAAATCCATTGTTTGGTGTTAGAAAACTAGACTCAAATATCTGGAATGAGTTCAGGCTTCCAGTGGATACAGGACAGTTGCCTTAGTAATATACTGACAGATAATAAATACTCAGCATAGAAATAATGTCTTGCCTTTTGGAAGAAATGTTTTTTAAAAGCTGTATCCATTGTTCATGGGTTTTTAGAACATTTTTCTTCCTAATATTTGTTACAGCACATCAGACATTCAGCACACATCTCGCTGCAGACACAGGTGAATTTCTCAGGCAATTGCACTTAATATTGTCACTGACCTACCTAGACATTACTATATGGTTTAAACTGGTCTTTAAATATCAGTTTTCTAAAGGGGTAAAGTTATGTGACTGCAATACAGGGTGGAGGATTGGATGGTTCAAGGGCTAGGTTGTGATATAAAGATCTGCTCATTTCTGTTACTGGTTCCAATACAGCTCAGGCTGATAGTGACCATAACTTGGTATCATTTGATTGCTGTTTGATGGCCTGTGTGAAACAAGGTGATGGTTTTAATGACATAGACACCTCTCCAGTAGTAACTGGCCTTATGTCACTACCAGAACTGACATTAATTCAGCAAAACTATCGGTCTGTCCATATGACAGGGTCCAGGACTAATATAACAGATGGTGCTACAGAGTGCAATTGAGACTGTGACACTTTATACCTCGGGGGAGTGCCTTGTAACCCCCATATTCATCATTTGTATATGATGGTGATAATTCATATAAAGCATGCCAGGTAAGGTATCATCGGAAAGGTTATGATGTGTTGAAATCCACTGTTCTAAATATGTATATCATTAGTGCATATGAAGTTATGAGGTTGTGTTGTATGGGTGTCACTAAAATATGCTATGAGTTGGGGAATTGCCCAGATATTAGCTCCCCAAAGACAACAAGTGAGGTAAGCAATGCCCAGGGGGATATGGGACAACCATCAACAGCCATTGTCCAGCACAGGAGTTACAATTCAATGACTCCCTTGTACTTCACAAGTCCACAACAGGGGAACTGCTCAACTTTGCCTCAGCAATGCCCACCAGACAAGCCTAGACTTGTGTTATCCAAGCACATGGGCTGAGGATTTAAAATGGGGGACAGAGGCCACATGGTTTGTCCTGTCTCTTTCCCCACCTACGCCAAAGGCAATGAGAATGCTGGAGCTGAGGAGACTGGTCCCCAGGCTAACAGGGAGAGAGCCTGCAAATGAAAGACTGTACCCAACCTGCCGTATCCAGTGGGGTGAGAAAAACTGCTTAGTCCAGATATTACTTAGTCTAATAAGGTTGAGAATTTAGACTGTGTGATCTTTTATTTTCCTTTGGTAACTATTCTTTTTGCCACTTACAGTAATTTAAAACCTAGCTTTTATAATCAATAAACTTATTCAAATGTTTATCCTTAGCAGTGAGTTTGACTGAAGTGCTTCGTAAATCCGCTTAGGTTACAAAGGCTGGTGTATTGATGAAGTGGCAAACCAATTAATAAACTTGCTTTACTCAAGAAAGGGTCTTGAGCATGGTGTATTCCTGAGGTACAAGGCTGGGTGCTGGAGAGATTTGGCTGGTGCCTTTCTCTGTGTGATTCGTGAGTGGCTCTGGGAGCATTCATGCAATCTAGCTGGGTGTGGGGCTCCACATGGGGTTGTACTGAGTGGTAACAGCACCTGGAGGGGTTTGCTGCTTGTCACCAGTAAGGCATTGTGGGAGACAACCCCAGATCAGTGAGTTAAGGGGGCACAGTGGTCTCACAGTCCCAGGTTGTACCCCAGGGATCCCATCACAGAGACATATTCCAAAGTTGCAGGGAGGACAAAGAGGACAGAAATCTGGGAAGTCGCCTGCCATTTTCCATGTATTGGAAGGAGTAATGTAGAAAAAGGTTCTTGGGGCTCTATTTAAAACTGGCATTACCTGCTTTACCAGAACACTTGCATGCTTGTAATTGTGCAGCTGAGTTTCTGCTGAGAAAGGTAAAAAGTAGTAGAGACGACCAGATGAACCATTACACAGTAAAAAAATGAGATCAAATAATCAAGCACAGAATCCTAAATCGCTTGTTACCAGGTTTTTCTGTCCCTGCAAGGTTCTTACACTGGCCTGCTAGTCTAAGTCTGTTTAGCACTATAGATATACCCAGCTATAAAGAGAGTTAGTTGTTCAGTAAAGAACATGACAGTCCCTGGAAAATGTAGAAGAGCTGGATGATGTCATTGTCTCAGCCATGAATGATGCTGAGAGATTATATCCTCCATTAAAAAGAATTGATGGGTTTGCAGTGAATGACTCTTCCAAATCATGAGGGTATTTTAGATTCACCGAAGTACTGATTTTTTAAGATCAAAAGGTGGGAGTGCAGACAGCAAGACACCATCAAGCCTCTTCCTGCACAGACATCCAAACATTTCTTTTGAACATTTAATGATGCCTCATTTAAGAGTCAGGCATGATCAGATTACAGATACATATAACCATGTTTCAGAGAATTGCTAACAGTTAACCATAGTACAAGGGAAGCTTGTGGATTGGTTTGAGCAGTATGTGTGATTTATATACATGAGTCCTAAGTGATTATGAGCTACAAGGCTATTCATATACATTAAGAGATTCTAATGCATGTGTAGCCTTAATCAGTGTTTCCCTGTGTGGTGTTTCATATGTTAGAAGAATACCATGTCTCAAGAGTATAACTAGAAAACCATGGACCTGTGATAAAAGCGCTGTGAAATATAACCCCCTGGTGACTATAGTCAAATTACAGGAGGTTATTTTGCCAGTTGGCTGTTGTATTTTTGCTATATTTTTTAATTATATAGGGAACAAATGATAGGCAACTGTGAGTGACAGAGCTAACATTTTAAGAAAGAGTTATTACTATTGTACAGTGCACAAAAGTGTGCAAAGTACCTTACAGTACAGATAAAGACATGGGCCCTTCCCTGAAGAGCCTGTAATCAGATGACAGAGCCAAATTTTTATATTCCGGACCCCAACATGAAAGTATTGCTTTGCACCTTGAAATCCCACCCTGCCCTTTTTAAAAAAAAATAAAAGTACTGAAGGGAATAACCATGCCCAGCCAAGGGACTAGAGAACTAATACCTTCTTTCCCATCTCTAATTTCTGTGACGGTATCACAATGTTACTTCACAAGCGTGATTTCATATTTTTGTATCTCACGTTCCACCAAAGAGATGACACCAGTTTTGCCAACTCCTGCAATTTTATCGGCAGGGAGGTCAGGGCGCAGAAGGGAGGTTGGGTGGCATGGGGCACAAGGCGTCACGGGGGAGGTCAGGTGGTGTGGGACTTGGTGGAGTGGTTGCATGGCACAGGGTGCAGGAGGGAGGTCAGGTTATGTGTAGTGCAGAGAGGAGGTTGGACAGCACAGGGCTTGGCAGGGAGATCAGGTTTTGTGGGGTGCAACAAAGAGGTCAAGGGGTGCAGCCAAGTAAGGTTTTGCAGAGTGCGGCGGAGAGGTCAGGCAGCACAGGACGTGGCAAGGAGGTTGGACAGGAAAGTTGCGGGGGAGGGAGAGTGGGATGTGGCGGGGAGGTTGGGTAGCCTGGGGCCCAGGGTGTGGCGGGGAAGACAGGTTGTACAAAGTACAGCAGGGAGGTCAGGTGGCATGGTCACAGCTGGGAGGTCATGCGGGGCATGGCGGAGTGGAGCAGGCTGCAGGTGGGCAGTTGGTCAGGTGGTACAGGGTGCATCTGGGTGGGGCGCAGTGGGAAGGATGTGCAGGGCACGATGCGGCTCTGAGGTCAATGGGTTGCAGGATGTGGCAGGGAGGTGATGCAGGATGCGATGGTCAGGACGCAGTGGAATAGTCGCTGATGCAAAGCGCAGTGGGGAGGTTGGGAGGGGCAGAGAGGTCGGCTTGTGTGTGGTGGGGCAGTCAATGGCACAGGGCATGACAGGGATTTCAGGATGCAGCAAGGATGTCGGGTTGTGTGGGGTGTGGTGGGTAGGTTGGGCGCAGCAAGGTGGTTGGGTTGCATAGGGAGGGGAGGCTGGGTGGGGCAGGATGGGATATAAGGGGGAGGCTGGGTTATGTGGGATGTGGAGGGGAGGTTGGTGACACAACAGGCTGGTCATACAGGATGTGGTGAATTATTGGTAGTGCAGGACATGGCAGGGAGGTCATGTGGGGTGTGACAGGGCAGTCAGTGGCAGTCAGTCAGGGGTGCAGTGGGAAGGTTGGTAGCGTGGGGTGGTGGGTGGTGCAGGGCGCGGCAGGGAGGTCGGTCGTGTGGGGCAGTGGGTGGTGCGGGGCACGGCAGGGAGGTTTGTAGCATGGGGTGGTGGGTGGCGCAGAGGGGAGGTTGGTAGCGCAGGGCGGTGGCTGGTACGGTGAGGAGGTCAGTAGTGCGGGCCGGTGGGTGGCACGGTGCGTGGTGGGGAGGTTGAGAGTGTGGGTTGGTGGGTGGTGCAGGGTGGTGGGGAGGTTGGTAGCGCAGGTGGTGGGTGGGATGGGGCATAGCAGGGAGGTCGGCATCACGGGGCGGTTGGTGGTGCGGGGCGCGGCGGGGAGGTCAGTAGTGTGGGGCTGTAGGTGGCACAGGGCGGTGGGGAGGTTCGTAGCGCAGGGTGGTTGGAGGTGCGGAGGGGAGGTCGATAGTACAGGGTGGCGGGTGGCGCAGGGTGCGGTGAGGAGGTCGGTAGTGTGGGATGGTGGGTGGCACAGTGGGGAGGTTGGTAGCGAGGGGCAGTGGGTGGAGCGGGACGGTGGGTGGTGCAGGGCACTACCCACCTCCCCGCCGAGCCCCGCGCCACCCACCACCCCGTGCTACCGACCTCTCTCCTGTTCAGAGATAGAATAAAAAGCCATTACATTTATGGCTTTTTAACGTCTTTTGAAGATTCTGCAGCTTGTACTAGCGCTTTAGTTGGAGTAGATGGCCTCTGCAGTGTGTATAGGAGAGATTAGGGTTACACTTTTCTCTGAGCAAAGCTTGTGCTCCACTATGTCTTCCAGAGAAGTTTGTAGCTCCATCAAATGCACAAGCAGTCATCTGTTTATGGTTCAATTTACAAGCATTTAACTCTTCTAAGATGTCACAGGTGCAGCTGATATGTCTTCTATAACCTGAACATCTAGAATGCATCTACTGGCCTACTACGGACATCAAGATAACATATGCAATGACTTAATACTTGATGCTTATTTGCATTGGTGTATTCATCAGCCATGTATGCACATATTTTGAATATGGTGAGAGAGTTCTTCACTTTTTCAACTGCTGAGTCTTTCACTATTGCACTGCATGCTTCTGGAGAGTCAGCTGAGTTTTTTCAGAAAGATAGCGAGCATTTGCCAGTCTTGTTCGAAACCAGTGTCCAATTTCAGGATTAGCAAGTGACAATGCACTTAACATTGGCCTCCAGTTTGTAGTATGTGATATCTCTTGCTTAAAGAGAAAGTATGATGCAACCGCCATGTTGGTTACATAAACTGAGTTGTGTCTCCAGCGTTCTTAACAGCCTCATTAAGTTCTTCTAAAATTGGCTTTGACAGTGACTGGCTTATAAGGCTTTCTGCATGTTGATGCAGTCCAGAGGCATGGTATTTTTCAGCCTTTTCATATAAGTTGTCAGTATTGGTTTATCCGATCTGTCTGGCAAACCAAGCTTCTCCACTTTTACTATATAAATCCATGATGTGCCCACATCTTGAATACTGCGCGCAATTTTGGTCACCCCATCTCAAAAAAGATATATTGGAATTGGACAAGGGACAGAGAAGGGCAACAAAAATGATTAGGGGTATGGAACAGATTCCATATGAGGAGAGATTAAAAAGACTGGAACTTTTCACCTTGGAAAAGAGACTACTAAGTGGGGATATGATAGAGGCTTATAAAATCTTGACTAGCGTGGAGAAAATGAATAAGGAAATGTTATTTACCCCTTCACTTAACACAAGAACCAGGGGTCACCCACTGAAATTAATAGGCAGCAAGTTTAAAACAAACAAAAGGAAGTATTTCTTCACACAATGTACAGTCACCCGTGGAACTTTTTGCCAGGGATGTTGTGAAGGCCAAAATTATAACAGAGTTCAAAAAATAACTAGATAAATTCATGGAGGTTAGGTCCATCAAATGGCTATTAGCCAGGTTGGGCAGGGATGCAACACCATGCCGTGAGTGTCCCTAGCCTCTGTTCATCAGAAGCTGGGAGTGGATGACGGGATGGATCACTCGATGATTCCCTGTTCTGTTGATTCCTTCTGAAGCACCTGTAATAGTCACTGTTGGAAGACAGGATACCGGAATAGGTGGACCATTGGTCTGACCCAATATGGCCATTCTTACATAAAAAATAATTATAATAAAAACCTTTAGTACAGAAACTCCCCAAGATAATGACCTCTTGAGATAGTGATGATGTGAGATAATGACCTTGGTAAATAATACATTTTAAAAATCTTGGCCTACTAGGAAATGTATATTTATATAAGTTTCCCAGTCACAAATCTAGCATTCTGGAGCGAAGTCACTAAAACATAGTCCAATGCTCTGGCCGCTGATTGATGTTTGTCGTGCCTCCGTTTACTCTACCGCTCCATTCCCAATGGCTCTGTTCTGTCACCTTCTGCTGCCACCTGCCACTGTGACCTCTGCAAGTCGGTCTCTTGAGGTTCCACCCAGCTCTCGGTGATTTCAGCTCACAGTGGGGGAACCTCGCTGCTAGTGCAGGCTGGGCTGTCTATTCCACAGAAACACTGTCCCACAGCAGGTCTAAGCACTTAGACCTGGTTATCACTGATTTCAGCTCTAGTGGTCACTTAACAAACCAAAAGACTCTCTATGAAGCCTAATCAGCTCTCTCTCTAAACAGGAGAGAGAGGCAGGTCAAATAGTGCCTGTGACTCTTAGGCAGAGCCACCACCAAACAAAACACCTGTACCCTACCCTCTCTCTCTCTGCACTAGGATCTGGCATCCAAATCTCCTGTGTAGGGAGTGCCGTTCAGTTGAGGGTGACCAGGGCTTAATTTGTAATGAAAGAGGTGCTGGGCCTCAAGCAAGTTTGTTACTTTCATAACTGATGTGACAAGCCCAGAGGTCCCAGGGCTATGAACTGCCATGCCTACAGGTGCCAGGGCTCAGCCCTGGCAAGCCCTAGCACAAATTAAGCACTGAGGGAGACCCCCTCATGCAGGCAGGCTAAGCACAGTTCTGCTGCCCTGTACTCATACAATAAGGATAGCAACATTTCATGACCCCCACATTTAATACTTAAGCGATTTGTAACCAACACCAGCCAAAATTGATCACTTGGGCAGCACAACGCCGTCCGCTGGATACCTAGGCAGAGTAGGTGTGTGCCTGTAAATACAGCCTGGTCCTGAAGCCTTTCCCCCCACCCCTGGCTCATCACTAGCTGTCCAGGGAGAGCTCCTTCAGACCTTGCTTATAAATAATAATTTGAAATTAGTGGGTAGGCCAATATAGCGGAAACAAATGTGCTGACATAAATAAGGGCTGTGTGAGGAAGCTAGTCTTTGTTCAGACTTTTCAAACCCATTGTGCGTTCTCAGGTACAAGTATTGTCTCATTTACTGGGTATGCTTTTAAAGTGTGGATTTTAGTTTCCATTTCAATTCAAATTTCCAACCCACAACTAAATGGGCAGCATTGCATGTAACGCGGGGGGGTTGGGGCAATCCCCAGACTGGAGACTCACTGGGGCGGAGACAGCGGCGGGAGGCGAGCTCGGGGCAGCGTTGGAAGGGGGACAGCCGGGGGGGAGGCGGTGGGCTGCGGGAAGCGCGGCGGTCGGCGCGCGGCCCCGGCGTGGGGAGGTGGCGATGCGACGGGAAGAGCAGCGGTGGGGACGCCGGGGGGAGGTGGCGGCGCCGTGCGAAGCGCGGCGGTGCCGACGCGGCGGGAGGTGGGTGCCCGGCGGGAAGAGCCCCGCGCGGCAGCGCTTCCTGGATGCCGCGGCCGGACAAAGCTGAAGCGGCGCCGCGGGCCGAGGCCGGCGGGTTCTCGGCCTGTGCCGGCGTCAGGCCCCCTCCCCGCGGCGGGGCTCGCGCCGCTCGGCCGCCCGCTGTCTCCCCGCCCGGCCCATGAGGCCGCTGGGGCTCTGGCCGGGGCTGGGCGGCCGCTCGCTGCCGGGGGCGGCGGCTCCCCGAGAGCGCGGCCCGGGAGCCCGGCGGATGCCCGAGCGGGGAGCGGCTCCCGGCGGGAGGGCGGGGGCTGAGGGGCCCGATGCTGCGGCTGCCTGCGGGAGACGCCCGGCCCGAGGCCCGAGCACCCCAGGTGAGCGGCGGCGGCGGCGGCGGGGCCCCGGGGAGTGTGACGGGGCCCGGGCCCGCTGTGCCGGGAGCGCGGAGGGGAGCCGCCGAGCCTCGCCCCCTTCCTCGCCGGCCGTGCGGCCCCCATCCCGGCCCGGCTCTCCGGGCGGCCCCTGGTCCTGCGGGATCCGAGCCGGCCGCCGCCGCCTCCCTGTTGGCGGCCCGGCCGCCTGCAGGTGTCCGTTTCCTGGGCCGCGCCGCGGGGCGAAAGCCCTGGCCGATCGGGCGCGGAAGTCCCAGACCGCGGCGGAGAGACTCGAGGCGTTGAAAGTCCCCCGTAAAACTCGCTGTTTAGCCGTGCCCTGGTTTATAGCTTCGGAGCTAGACCTCAGCCCTGCCCTGGTGTCCTGCACCTGGTGGTGCCGGCTGCTGGGCGAGCCTCCCCTTCGGGGGCTTTCCGCAGCCACTTGAGCTGCGGGGAGCGGGATGGAGGAGCAGGAGCTCCTGGGATGGGAGCATCCCTGGGCAGACTTCCTCAGCAGCATCAAAGCAAGAAAAGAGCCCTGGTCCATGGAAAGTCAGTGTGGGAAGCGCAAGCACGTGCATGTGTTTGGTCAGGATCAGCACTTGAATCCCCAAACTGAAAACTTGGTCATGGGCGTGTGTGGATTTGAACTTTGAATGACAAGGAAAATGTGCGTTAACCTACCTGGATTTGAAATTTTGTTGGCTACTTCTGCAAAATATTTTTCCTTCCAATTGTCTAAGCGAATTAAATGCTGGTGATCTGCGCTGGATTGAAAGTCTTGGGCTTGGTTTGTCAACATAAGTAGGTAAAATAGGCAGTGACAATCCAAATTGCTGCCCTCAATCCTGCCAAGTATGTGTCTATTCTGTTTTGGAAGGGACCCCTAAATGGGGTGAGAGAGAGTTTAGTTTTAGTATCCATGTTTGAACTAGTCCTTGACTTCTGCTGAGACTGTCAACTAGTATGTAGTGTGATGTGTACACATGTCCATTAAGTGTACTGGCTTGAATACCAATTAATTACTTGCAGAACGGCCATCCTGTGGAAGTGACTTTGTTGCTACTTTCCAGGGTCATAGTGGACCAAGGGCTTGTCTACACTGGCACTTTACAGTGCTGCAACTTTCTCGCTCAGGGGTGTGAAAAAACACCTCCCTGAATGCAGCAAGTTTCAGCACTGTAAAGCGCCAGCGTAGATAATGCTACAGTGCTAGGTGCCACGCCCCTCGTGGAGGTGGTTTTTTTGCGGTTTTTTAACATGGCTTATGTAGTCGCAGCATAGCGACTACACAAGCCATGTTAAAGCGCTGCCACTGTAGACTAGCCCTTAGTGAGTTGAAGGTTCTGTACCTAGTTGAGAGACAAGGTGGGTGAAGTAATATCATTTATTGGACCAGCTTCTGTTGGTGAAAGAGCCAAGCTTTCAGACTACACAGAGCTCTTCTTTAGGACCTGAGGAAGACCTCTATATCTCCAAAGCTTGTCACTTACACCAACGGTCCAATAAAAGATATTACCTCACCCAGCTTGTCTCTTGAATATCCTGGGACCAACGCAGTTATAACAACAGTGCAAACAACTATTACCGGTTGAGTCATCTGTTCCACCCAAGAAAGATTTAGTTTGATTCTGCCTTTAAAAAATGAGTTTAAATCCATAAACCATAAAGATCAAAATGCCTGTGTGCTGTTGTTCAACTTCTAATATAAACAATCCAGCTACTGACAGTATAGAAGGAACTAATACAGCTATTTGTAATTATGGTGACAGTCTTGTAAAGATATATTTACAGAATCTAGATCACAGTAAAGTGTTTTGAGTCTTGAGAGGTCTTTTCTAGCTTGTGGTTTATTTAAAAAATGAAATCAAATAGCTCCCCTCAAAAGGCAAATCTGACAAATCCTAAAAATGGAGACATAAAGTAGATCTCCTTTCTTTTGTACTATAGGGACTGGATATTTCAGCATAAGAGTATGTACAATTACTTTTCATTCAGCAATATTGTTCAATACTTGGGCAGCAGGGAATGAGCTGAGATCTCATTTTTGTCTGTTAGTGTTGATTTTTGTTTCATTTTATCTAATTTGATCAACATTAGATATATGTTATCTACAAAAATTATGTGTGCCATTTGATAATGGGGAAAAACTATATTGTCTGCTTAGATTAGTGAGGTGGACATTTTGATTAGTGGACATACGTTGTATACAAATCTTATTTTTCTAGGACTGAACAAACTTAAGAATGATATTCTTTTTGTTTGTTTGTTTTTGTAGGATGAATGAAATGAACCTGAGTTCGGTAGGGATGGACCAGCTGACCTCATCCTCTGTGAGCAATGCCCTGCCTGTCTCAGGAAGTCACTTGGGACTGACTGCATCACCCACTCACAATGCCATACCGGCACCAGGTAACTTGGAGAGTTGCAAGAAGGGCTGATGATACTTGTCACTTGCTATGGATTTGCATTTTGCATAACAGTTGAAAACCAAAGTAGCATAAGTGTGAAGTGCTCATAGCTGGATAGAGGCATCTGGGTTTGTCCTCTGAAGGCTGGAGTCCTCAGGGGGGTGAAATGAGCAGATTTGACATTTGATCTCGTGGTTGTAAACCACACTGTGGGATGAAGAGACACCTGAAAGTTGTTGCTTGTGTAGACAAGGCAAAAGCAGTGCTTTCTGTGGCAAGAATGGATGTGTCCCACACAGTTCTTGCCAAAGTTCCTTTTTCTTTTAATAGGGTATTAATGAGCTACCTGTCTCTCTCTCTCTCCTTTTGTGCTGCTTTCATCATTGTGGTGTTTGAGTCCCTCGAAATAAGAGCTGCTGCTGAGAAATCTGCCCCAGACTATGTAAAAGCCACACTCAGATTATATTAAATGATAAAACACACCTCTTTTCCTGACAAAGTTTTCAGGAAGTTGCACAGAAGTGTCCATTACAAGTGAAAACATAAAATAGAGAATGAGACAGTATATAAAAATGCAGCCATAGGGCAGGAGGCCCAGCTAGACCTTAGCAGAACCCCAGATTCTAGAAGAAATGATATGTCTTCTGGGGATACTCCACCTGCCTCAGCCACTTGGGAATGGAGCATGACTTCCCAAGGTAGAACTAGCCCCTGGGAGCAGCAGCAAGGCAAGGTGGGCCCAGCTAGGACTCCATGCCCTCAGTGCCTGCACAGTCCCTTGACCCCAGCAGTGTCAGTGGACTGCTTTTTACAACTTGAACCCTGGACAGTTTCTGTCTTCTGATCAGTTGTTTGCCCCAGCATTCTCACAGTCCTTCCAGTGTCAGTCTTATCTCCCATGCCCTCCATAGTCCTGTACATCCTTCTTTCTCTCTTCTCCCCTTCCGTCTTTTATTACCTTCTCCTTTTGCTGTTTATTCCATTCATTCTCCCCCTTTGCCCCATCCCAGCCCCATAATAAAATTAATAAACAAAGTTCTGTACTAAAGAAAATTATACACAATTTAAAGAAACTTGAAATGACATTTTCTTAATTAACCAAAAACTTTCAAATATGTTAAACAAAAAAGCTCTAACTGCTAACCATAAATACAGCCATAATACTTGCACGTACTTGTATCTTAATAAATCAGTAAAAATTATATGCTGGGAGTTCACCTGGAGTAAAAATCTGCAGTTACAGGGAAAAGGCAGATGTAGAACATGCTTTAGGAAACACTGGGTTCTGTTTATCCCTCAGATTGCTCTTGGCAACATTCTAAATATGCACATGAAAGCTGAGATGTTTCATTGTACTAACTAGGGGAAACCCCTATAGTAGAGAACATGTAAATTCACATAGCTCAGTGCAGTGTGTGTGGTTTTGGCTGCATAACTCACAGATTCCAAGGACAGAAGGGACCATTGTGATAATCTAGTTTGGCCTAACTCAGGTGATAGAACTTCCCCAAAATAAGTCCTAAAGCATATCTTTTAGCAAAACATCCAATCTTGATTTTAAAATTGGCAGTAATGTCACCATTATCCTTGGAAAATTGGTCCAATGGTTAAGTACCCTTACTGTTAAAAATGTATGACTTATTTCCACTCTGAATGTGTCTTGCTTCAGCTTCCAGCTATTGGATCGGGTTATAACTTTGTCAGCTAGATTGAAGAGCCCATTATGAAATATTTGTTCCCCAGTTAACGGTAATGGGAATTTTGACTATATTCCTACACTGCACTAAACCCGTAAGACTTAGTAAACGTTTGTCTTGGTTACATGTTCATTAAACTTACATAGTTCCACTGAATTTTAATGGGCATTTTCTTCTTGCAGGCTTGCCAGTTGCAATTCCAAACTTGGGCCCCTCCTTGAGTTCCTTGCCCTCTGCCCTATCTCTGATGCTCCCAATGGGTATTGGGGATCGAGGAGTGATGTGTGGTATACCAGAGAGAAACTACACCCTACCTCCACCACCTTATCCTCACCTGGAGAGCAGCTACTTCAGACACATTCTACCTGGTAAGTAGTATAGCTCTGAAGATTGAAGTTGAGATAGGTGCTGTTACAGAACACCTGAAGAGCTACGTAGCTTTTTTTCCCCTTCTGTGCATACTTAAAGACTGTGAAAGAATACTCTGCATGGCATTCCTTATGACAAATTCCCTGGATTCTTCCTCAAGTCTAATATATCTATTCTACATCTATATAAAGTGCAGAAAATTACCACGTCATTTAATGCAATGCCCTTCCATTGGAGAGGTGGTGGGGTTCTGGAGGTTGCCTGGGCCGTTTTCTCCCCTATTTTCTGCACGGGCTGTGGGGAGGGCATGGGGCAAAGGGTCGCTGCCCCTTTCCCGAAAGCTGTGCCCCACCTCCTTCCCCTTAACAGAGTGCTGAAGGACTGTGCTCCCTCTGTTTTGCTGAGGCTTCCCAGCTTTTCACAGGCCTCAGCATGGTGACCATATACAGAATGGTGACCCTAAACAGCCAGCACAGGTGCTGGCCTCCTGTCCCTACAGTGCACCATTGGCCTCTCTCCTGAGACTATATGTGAGGGTGCTGGGTGGCTGGTGCTGATGGGCAGGTGCATTAGGATTCAGGTCCTTATATCGGGCTGTCAGTCCCTAGCGCAAAAAGGTTTAGGGTTGCTGAAGAAGTGGTGACTTAGCTGTTAGGGAAAAGAGCAAATGCCTTCATGTTATTCTTGAATGATGCTCTCCCAGCTGATCCAGGAGTTGAATAGATGGGTTCTGGAGGAAGAACTGTAGCCAGACATATTGGCTGATACAAATGATTGAAACAAGTGTATAAAATATATATTTTAAAATAAATGGGTAAATCCTGAAGGAGTTCCTCCAGTTTCTTTAATCCTAACAGAAGTATATTGGCATCATCACATAATATGAAATGTGCAGTTCCACTAGCAATCTTTTGAAGACTTCATTGAGATGTTCTTTTGTATAAGAAAGCAAAGCATACTTATACCCAAATTGCCATGTAAACTCTTTCTGACTCCTTGTACTATGAAGTCTGGGTCAGATGTTGCCAGAGTCTCAGCAATCCTGAGTTTATCAGATTAGTAGAGCATTTGCTTTGGTGGGTGGAAACGAGCAAAGGTGATTCATCATAATTTTACAAATTTAAACTGCACCTATATTGCCACTGGGAAAGGTTTATGGTGGTCGCATATTTCTTTGTGATTGGGATGTTTCAGAATTGCCAAGAGTTTGTATTTGTAAGACTTACCTGAGTCTTGTCTTAACTTAATTGAAAATAAATGGGAATGTTTAAAGGAAACTGCAGTTAGACTCATAAAGAGATCTTAATAAAGTGTGATTAAATGGATTGCAGTTGTGGATTGTTTATTACTGTTTGAAAATTGATATTGTAAACTCACCTTCTCTTCTTTTTTTCCTTTTCTCCACCTCTTCCGTTTCATCAGGTATTTTATCTTATTTAGCTGACAGACCTCCACCTCAGTACATCCACCCCAACACTATAAATGTCGATAGCAATCCAGCTTTATCTGTCTCCAATAATCCTTCAGCCCTAGATCCCTTCCAACCCAGTGGAACTGTGGGCCTGGAACCAGGGATTGTCTCCATGGACTCTCGTGCAGTGAACACACATGGTGCTCAAAGCCTACATCCTAGTGACAGCCATGAGGTAGCACTGGATACCACAATCGCTATGGAGAGTGTTTCGAGGGTAACCAGTCCAATATCTACTGATGGGATGACTGAGGAGCTTACGATGGATGATGTAGCTGGGGATCATTCACAAATCCCAAATGGCTCCCGGAATCATGCACCATTAGCTGTAGACACGGTAGGCAGTAACTTGGCTTCAGATGCAGTGGGTCATAGTGGTGTCATACCCATTCATGGTAACACTTTGGAGATTCCTGTTGTCATGGAGCCTGACCACATTGCAGGCCGGGTAAGCGGTATATCGGACAGCACACTAAATGACTCCATACATACCGTGGCCATGAGCACCAACTCTGTGAGCGTGGCGCTCTCTACCTCACACAACCTAACTTCCCTGGAATCTGTCTCCTTGCATGAAGTGGGCCTCAGTCTCGAGCCTGTGGCTGTGTCTTCCATAAACCAGGAAGTAGCCATGGGGCCAGGCCATGTGGATGTGTCTTCAGACAGTCTTGCCTTTGTACCATCATCTCTGCAAATGGAAGACTCCAATTCAAACAAGGAGAATATGGCTACCTTGTTTACCATATGTGAGTGTGCCAGTGTGCTTGCTTCTACCTCTGGGTAGCATTTATCATGTAACTGTTATAAGGGGTGCGAATATCAAGACTATTGCAGCGAGCCTTATAGACGTCTTTTAGTGGGGGTGGGGAATCCGTTAAGGCCATTAAACAAACCCAAAAAAGCAGAAAAATTTGCAGTTGAGGATGATTAAACCTCCAACAACTAGGTATAATGGGTCACCGTTTTAACATCATTCTGTTGTATCTGTCTTCTCACTTTGCCTGGAGGTTGGAATCTTAATCATTATCCTGTGAACTTTTTGGCTTTTGTGGATTTCTTGACCTTTAATGTCCTTTAAGAAAGAAATTTATTGCATGAATTTTTTAATTTGACAAGTTTTAATTACATCACATGTATATATCCATGATTATAACATAGAATGACTTGTAAAGAGCCATGAGAAATGAGGCACTCAACAGAAAATCCAGAAAGGAGGGGAAGGGACGTTCTTCTAACTTTTCCAATGACTCCTATAAAAGGGTTTTTGTGTTTTGAGGCTAACTGATCTTTCAAGAGGAGGAGTTCGGGACTTGCTCTAGAGCCTGTCATCCCTCCTGGACTGCCTGAAGGGTAGTGCTTGAGATTATCACAAAGTTCATTTCCTGTGGCAGAGATCTGTGTCTGTCTAGTACTTCCACCACCTGTCTGTCTGGCTTGCTGCCACTTAACTGTGAGGCTGGATTTTAATATGAAGGCCTTTAAATTTCAGCATCATGGTCATTATCTGGTTTTCATCTTTCTCTGTCCTACTACACCCCATCAGAATCCCCGATCGACTAGTCAAGCATTTGAAGAAGAAATACATTTAGTTTAAAAATCTCCACATTTTGCATGATTTTATGTGCATGTAGAGATTTTTTTAATCTGATCTCTCTGATATCAAATGATTGTAAGGACTTGACAAAGCATAAATTGATGGCATTGCAGAATGCTACTCTTGTGTGTCTACACTACTCAAAAAAAGTATGCTCTTATTTCAGGTTAGCTAACCTGGGATTGAAACAGTGGTATAGACACAGCAACTGTTTTTAACGGGGGTTAGCAGCCCGTTATGGGCTTTAAGTTGAGCTGCTAACCTCAATTAAAAGCAGAGTTGCTGTGTCTAAACTGCTGTTTCAACCCCAATTAGGTAATGCAGGTTAGCTAATCCAGATTAAGAGCACACCTTTTTTTGGCAGTGTAGACATATGTTTTATTGTAAAGAATAACTTTTCAGCTGAAAGCTTTCATTTTGGCTTTTCATTTTACTTCTTAATAAAATGAGTTTGTGGCCAGATACATGAAAGTAAGGAGGGAAGAGATTTTTTTCCAGTTACTTCAAATGTGATTTCTTTTCCGTGGTTACTGTGGGAGATTGGTGCCTCTTTTCAGTGCCTCCATTTTACAAATAGGGAAAATAGAAAGCACACACCAAGGCTAATAACTACTCACATATCTTGAGGCTAAAATTATTATTTGTAAAATACTTTGAGATTCTCTAGATAGGAGTACTAATGTTCAGATAAAGTATGGGCAATGAATTTTCTCATCCATTCCACTACAAGATGTAGATGTCCAGTTTTTGTTTTTTTTTAAGTTAATGATGCCATTCTAAGTGTTGTATTTTCATTCATTTCCACACTATCTTTCAGTTGTTGAACTAGGGGCTATTTCACATTATCAACCTGTTACTGCAATTGCTCTAAACATGAGAATCATCCTTATGCATTAATCCATTCTAATGTCAGCCCTACACGCTCATCCGTCCAGCAATGGATGTGGATATGATCATATACTCATTCAATATGTATTTCATACAGGGTCACGTTATGACACCATTATTCATTTTGGAGGCAGACCATCAGCTGGTATAAATTGTCATAGCTCTGTTGACTTTATGAGAGCTGTGACAGGTTATACCAGCTGATCACCTGCCACACTGAATATACCTAATACCACCATTAGTCCTCCTGGAGTTGGTGAGACCACTTGGGGAGGTACTACTTGCTCTGAGTAAGGGTACTGCAATTTGACCCATAACACATTAATTCCAGGATGCACACACAAATCTGCCATTGTTTAATTTTTATGTAGCATCTTTCCAGGTGAAGAGATGAGGTATTATGGAGGGGTGAGGATTGTCAGCTCTGTTCATAATGAAGTAGAGCAGCAAACTCTTTATGTGACAGTCAGTCATAGTGTAAAATACTTCTCCCGATTGTATTTAAAGTGGATGGAAATAATTTTCAGTAGTGTTCTATAGAGATTTATGTTTAGTGACAGCTATTGGAAATTACTCCACTGAGCGCTCTTGGGAACAAATTTCCATTCCTTTCACTGGCATTCCATAAATTCAATTTTAGTGATAGACTTCACACAGTATAAATATATACGAATAAGTTCCTCTACAGGGGTTTCAGTTTCTGCTGGAATGAAGGTGTTCATGTGGCAAGATCATAGACAGGAAGCTTAAAAAAAAAAAAACCTTTAAGATGGTGGTGAAATGGAAGAATCCTGAAGTCTTAGCCTCCCTTCACTAAAAAATTCTACACACATGAGCAGTCTACATGTTACTTGTCAGATGTGCTGAATATGCAAGTCAGAAAGATGGCTAACTGCCAGTATTTTTTAACTGCCAGTAAATCTTACTCCACCTGTGATTTCAAATGAAGCTGTTTTTTCTACCACTTGGATCAGTACCAGTAAAAAGGATGCTGCAATAAGAACTCTGCTCCAGTTTTGTTGCTGATGCAGAAGGAAGAATAGACTTCCTTTTTCATATACTGGATATGCAGGGATAAGGTTAGAAAAACTTGTTAAAGTTAGTAAAGTAGGTAGAGGCATCGCCAAGCAAATCTGTGTGGAGTAAGAAGGGGCCATTTTTATGTATTAGCTCTTCTGACTAAAACAACATATTAATCTTAATGAGGTTAAAATCCAATGAAGCTGATGAGTTACCAGTCAGAAGAAGCCTGTAGTCTGATCCTGGTAGGATTTCTCCATTCCCAGCTCTGTCATAGATTTCTTATGTGACTTTGGACAAGGCCCTAATTTCTCTTGCTTCCATTCACCACCTATAAAAGGGGTATAATAGTACTTCCTCCTACCCTATGTGTGTCAGTGGGGTCTTGTGTCATTTGGGCCTTCTAGGTGTTACTGTAATACAAATAATAAATAATACCTCACTGAACTGTGTTGTCCTTTTTCTACACGCACAGGGTGCACGCTGTGTGACAAGGCCTACCCATCAGATTGCCCAGATCATGGGCCAGTAACCTTCATTCCTGACACCCCAATAGAGAGCCGAGCCAGACTTTCTCTCCCAAAACAGCTTGTTCTCCGGCAGTCTATCATGGCACCTGAAGTAGGTAAGGAAGATCTATTTATCATATATCTCTACAGAGCAGTAAAACAAACCCCAGTGATATTAATATAGTTATGGAACACAGTTGGAAAGGGTCTACACATTAAGAAGGTGACTCCAGAGGTGTTCCCTTCAGACAGTCACCATGATCACTTACAATGCACAAAGTGTTGGTCTGTGGTCATGTTTTTGGGCTTTGCCCAGACTAGGGTTTTAGGGTGGCTTATTAAATGTGTTAGCTAATACTGGATAGTGTTGTATAGACAAGGCAATGTGTATTTTATGATGTGCTAGACTGGTCGGATTGAAGGCTGGAGCAAAGCCTAAGCTTCAACTCACCCTGTTTAGCACATGTTAAAGTATATACTGCCTTGTCTGCACTAGACTTTTCGGACGTGTTTGCTAATGTGTTGTAACATACTTTTAATGTCTAGTCTAGCCAAAACATTAGCGCAGGAAATTTATTTGTTTCTCTTTAGTAACCATTCAGCAACAAGTAGGTCCTGCAGTATTCCTGTCTAGGCAAAATATATTCTGTTTTCAATGCTGGAAATAGAAAAGGAGTACTTGTGGCACCTTAGAGACGAACCAATTTATTTGAGCATAAGCTTTCGTGAGCTACCGATGAAGTGAGCTGTAGCTCACGAAAGCTTATGCTCAAATAAATTGGTTAGTCTCTAAGGTGCCACAAGTACTCCTTTTCTTTTTGCAAATACAGACTAACACGGCTGTTACTCTGAAATGCTGGAAATGTTGCATAGCCACAATAAGTGAAGTATACATGTAAAACATAACTTTAGACTTGCATATTTCATTCAAGGAGTATTTAGTCTCTTTTAGAAGAGATTGTTGATGTGTGGAAGAGTAAGGAGCCAGCATTTCTGAAAGAAGGCTCCATTCAGATCGAACAAGATCCAGGTGGTGTAAATCTCCATAGCTCCACTGAAGTCAAAGAAACTAGACGGACTTAAACCAGTTCAAGAACTGACATGTTCTCTCTTGACATGGTCAGTATTACCAATCCTTCCCTACCTTGAGTCTTCTTTTTTGAGGAAGATTATCAAAGAGATTGTGATGAGGCAGCTCTAGCAATAATGAGTCCTAACTTTCCTATCACCGGTCAGTTTGGTTTTAGACCTGAATATGGTATAGAGGTTGTACTAATTGTGTTGGAAGATTATCTCCTGGCAATGGATGAAGATCAGGTTTCCAATATGATGCCACGGTGCTAGACCTACTAGCAGCTTTAGTACTGTTGATGTGCCAGCAGACCCTAGCTGGGTTGATTGACTTGCTTTTGAATCTGTGCAATCCATTTTTATTTTTGGGGAAGCCACCTGGGGTGTGGGAGGAGATAGTATTGGATGATTGCTCATCTGCTTTAAAAATTCTCTTTTAATTGATTTTATTAAGTTATCCTTCCTGTTTATTAGATAGTTAAGGGAGTCAGTGAAGCAGACTGGCTCTGTTACCTTCAGTATGTGGATTACACCCAGATTCAGGACTCCATGTCATCAAATCCAGACACTGCAGTTAAGTAACTTTCCCAGTGTCTGGCTGAAATTGGAGCTTGACAAGAGCAAGCTGCTTGAGGCTTAACTTAGATAAGATAGAGATACCAATTGTAGTTTAGGGGAAACAATCAGAAGGAACAGCGGAGTTGATATCTGACCACTATTCATCAGTTAGGGCTGGTCTACACTGGGAATTTATATCGGCATAGCTATGTCTCAGCGGTGTGAAAAATCCACACTCCTGAGAAACATCGCTATGCCGACCTTCCGATATAGACAGCGCAAGGTCAACATAGCTACCGCCTCTTGGGGAAGTGGATTACCCGTGCTGATGAGAGAACCTCTCCTGTTGGTGTAGGTAGTGTCTACAAACAAGCGCTAGAGGCACAGCTGCAGTGGTTTAGTGTGGACATACCTTCAGGTTTGCAGTCTGGGAGTCTTGCTGAATCCCTAGTTGCTTCTGGATGTTCTGGTAGTAGAATTGCTCAAGTGCCGTCTTTTCCATCTGCACTTGGCAGGTTGGTTGTGACCTTCCCTTTAGATGTGGACCTCGTTATTATAATCCATGTTTTTGTCACTTTAAGATTGGATTATTGCACTGCACTCGTCAAGGGTCTGAAGACTAGTTGGAAACTTCAGCTAGAGCAGCTGGTTTGCTTAGTGATGCTTCTTGTTGGGAACAGATTACCCTTGTGCTCTGTGAGCTTTCCGCTTTGCTCCTGGAAGCTAATGTATTGGTGTGGGGCTATAAATATAAATGTTTAATAATAATAATAATCTGGATACAGGAATTTCTCTGCTCATCACAGAAATACATTTGCCTCTGATGAGAAATGCAGAATCTACTTAACGGTGCCCAGCAACAGTTCTGGCAATTCATGGGGATTAGGTAGGCTAAATTCATGGGAATTAGGTAGGTACTGAAATGATAATTTTCTGGTTCTGCAGAAAATGCAATAAAATTTTTAATGGGCATAAATGGTCAGGACCTTAGTTTTACAGCTCATCTGAAAGTAAATGACTTGCTTTAGAAGCCAAAAATAAATATTGTAATTAGAACAAAATGGCTCACAGGGGCGTTATATGATGGTGGTGGCACTTGTTTCTATAATAATTGTATTCCATTTGTGGAATACAAGGTTTTATGGTCTGATGCCCAGGTATAACCCTCAGAACATTATCTCACAAACATTGCATCTTTTAGTTGTTTGACTTGTTGTTTAAATAATTGATTCTGCAGTCAGTGCCTTTCTGCTGATAGGTGTGTGGACTCGGGAGACCATTCCTGTGAGGACTTGCTTTGGACCTCTGATTGGGCAACAGAGTCACTCTTTGGAAGTAGCAGATTGGACAGACAAGACAACCAATCACATTTGGAAGGTCAGCGTATGTCAAGTCTCCCTAAATCTTATGTCAGTGTCAAAACTGCCAGTTAGTGGTAGTTTTAACTGTGACTTGAATGCTCTCTTCTCTTTAACCCACCCCCAAATCAAGACGGTTTTTGTGGGGGGTATATGTATATCAGGGGTCAGCAACCTATGGCATGTATGCCAAAGGTGGCACGCAAGATGATTTTGAGTGGCACTCACACTGCCTGGGTCCCGGCCACCGGTCCCGGGGGCTCTGCTGCCGTCCTGGGGTCCCAGATGCCGGTCCCATCCACTAGCCCCGCTCAGCCCGCTGTGGGTCCCGGCCACCAGTCCCGGGGGCTCTGTTGCCATCCTGGGGTCCCGGCCGCTGGCCCGGGGCTCTGTAGCTGCCCCCAGCTGTGGTCCACTGGCCCCAGCCTGCGGCAGTGAGGTGTGCGGATAGGCAAGAGGGGGTGCAGCTGAGCACCCCCACCTTAAAAATTGTTCCAGCACCACTCTACTGGAATATTTTTAAGTCCTGATTTGCTGCTTACATCACTATCATGTCACATGGAACAGCGCATTGCTTTTGATATTGTGTGTGCCATCTGTCGCGATTTTTTTTTCCACTGTAAGTTGAGGGGTACATGTGACAAAATGTCAGCTCCTAAGAAAGCAAAGTTAGATGTCCATTCATTCAGCCTTCTTGGACAGACACATTGGATTTATTTAAAAGAAGGACCATGCTTGTATGTGCTTTGTGTTTGAAAATGTTGAACACTTGATGTGCGACAAACAAAGCACGAGAGAACCTTTCTTGATGAAGCAGACAAGACTCAATCGATCAAAAAGGCGGTAGCAGGATATGAAAAGCAAAGCAGTGTTTTTAAAATGCTTAAGTGTAAGTTAAAATCAAGCCACAGGACAAAGTTACAAGATTGCACAGTACATTGCAAAAAACGGAAAGCCGTTTACAGATGGGGAATACATAAAAGAAGTTTTCCTCTGCAGTTCAGAGGTTTTATTCAATGATTTGCCAAATAAAGATGCGTATCTAGAATAAAAGAACTGCCTGTCTCTGCCACAACAGTTGAGAGATGCGTAAGCGAAATGGCAGAAAACATTAACGAAAAGCAGACAACTGCATTAAAAGACACAGCAGTGTTTAGCATTGTAGTTGATGAGAGCATGGATATAAACAGTGTTCCACGTTTGGCAGTTGTTGCAAGATATTGTGCTTCCGGTGAAATCCAAGAGGAACTTTGTTGCCTAAAACCCCTGCATGGTGCAACAAAAGATATAGCAGATATAGCAGAAACTTTTGTAAACCATTTTGAAGAATGAGGAGTTGACATCAGAAAAATATTTTGTGTGACAACAGATGGTGCTCCTTCCATGGTCGGAAAACAGAAGGGATTTGTAAAGTTACTTGAAGATCAAATTGGCCGCCCGACAGTCAAATTTCACTGTATTATCCATCAAGAAATACTGTGTGCTACAATTTCTAATTCAGAGCTTAATAATGTAATGAATACTGTGGTGCAAATTGTGAATGTCGTTGTTACTCGATCTGCTTTGACTCTCAGACAGTTTCAAGAACTGCTAGAAGAGATGGACATTGCTTATAATGACATTCCACTTCACAGCAACATTTGGTGGCTAAGTTGTGGCAAGGTTTTGGTGTGCTTTGTAAACTGTTTTGATGCAATCAAGGCCTTTTTGTCGGAAAAATAACAAAACTACCCTGAACTGGATGATGACAAATGGCTGTGTAAGCTCATGTTTCTAACTGACATCACCTCTCACCTAAACGAACTCAACCTCCATCTCCAGGGTGCAGGGCAAACGATTCTGGATCTTTATGAAACCTGGAGGGCATTTGTTGAATAACTAGCATTTTTTTCTCGGGATATTTGAACTTCGACTTTCCGCTACTTCCAACACATAAAAGAGCTATTGGCATGTTGCACTGTCAGTGTTGATGAGATTGGAATGTACATGCAAGAACTGGAATCATAATTTTCTGACAGATTTCAAGATTTCCAGCGATTTGGCTCAATGCTTTCTTTTCTAATTAAACCTGAAAAGTTCAATGAAAGCGACTTGGATTTGTCTGTATTTCAGTGGATGGGTGTTGAAGATTTCAAAATGCAGCTCATTCAGTTAAAACGCTCAGAATTATGGGCATCAAAGTTTGGAGATCTGCAAAGTGCACTTAAAGCTACTGAGAGAGATCATGGGGCCTCTATTCTGACCTGCTGGACCTCACTGCCAGTGAAATTTAACTGTTTGAAGAAAATTGCGTTTGCAGTTCTTTCAGCATTTAGATCCACATACCTGTGTGAACAGGTATTTTCACACATGAAATCTGTCCTCTGTCCCTCTGGGAGCCGGTTAACAACGGATCACTCACAAGCCTGTGTGCAGCTTCAAGTATCCAAATACATGCCAGACATTGGAAAACTCAGCAAGGAAAAGATCACACAAAACTGATAAGATCTGCATTTTAATTTAATTTTAAATGAAGCTTCTTAAACATTTTAAAAACCTTATTTACTTTATATACAACAATAGTTTAGTTATATATTATACAGAGACACCTTCTAAAAACGTTAAGATGTATTACTGGCATGTGAAACCTTAAATTAGAGTGAATAAATTAGACTTGGCATACCACTTCTGAAAGGTTGCTGACCCCTGATGTATATGATACCAGCTATGCAATATGGCCTTTGCCAGGCCACTAGTGACAGCTGATATAACACAATGCACTGACAGTTAAACTTGTAACATAATGGAACATTCTCTAGTCTAGGGCTAGGTCCTGGAGTGGGCTACTTGTGATGACCAATATTCCATAGTGTTGCACACTGAGTTCTCATTTGTACTTCTGGAATCAGCACTGTTTTATTTGGTTACATTGCAGACCTGTGTGGAGTCCCCACCAAAGTGATAGGTCATTTGATGTAGGAAAGCACTTAAAACCTTTAGTTTTCCTTTCCGGGCCATCCATAAGTGTCATCAAGGTTTCCTGATCTCTCAAGGTCAACTGATTCTGACACCCTTGACTTTTTAGCACCAGCTCTGTCACTCTTGACTTTCTAATACCATCAACTCTACATGTGGCAGTGAAGTACTGAGGATCCAGCTGTGCAAGCCCAGGAGAAACACATGCAGTGGGATTCTGTTCCTAGTTTAAATGGCTCAGAGGTCTGCAGATCTATCTAGAATGACCAAGTCTGATGCTGAAATCCTGGCACTACTGACACTGTAATCCCTGATTGTTTGGTGTCTACTGAGTCATCACTCCCAAATCTGGGTCTCTTATCCCAGAAGTGTGTTTTACTTCCAGTGTCAGATACTTAGTCTTATCTAAATAGTACCCAGAGGTGATGTCTGCTGATGGTTTACTTGAAGGACTTGCAAGATAGTTGAATGAGGATATAGGTATTTCTTTTGTGGGAGTCCCTCTAGACAAAATCAGTAGAACTGTTTCTGAAACCAGGTCAGGGTTCTTAGTAGGAGCTGCCATGAGCTTTCTTTGCTCTGAAACCCTAGCTGAGATTTCCTTGTGCCAAGATACCCTCAGCACTGAAACCTTGGAAACCATTCCCAGGCCCAGACTGAGGTGGCTTCAGTACCTACTGAGTCTCATTCAGAGCTGCACCTCTGGGAATGAATACAATTGCTAATCCAGTGCTAATGTCCTGACTTTGAAACCATCCAAGGCCACTGGTACCCAGAGACAGCTAGGTTCCAAACAGCAGTGTCAGTGCTTTGTTCTGAAGACAGGCCACAAAAAGCTTTCCTGGAGTCCACACCCCTGTCATCTTTCTGATGCTGGATTACTGGTTCTGCATGCTTCTTCTGTTTATGTTCACTCAACTGCATACTGACAGCTCTGAGCTTCCAAGGAGCAATGCTTTATTATTTAAAGGAAAAAAAAAAAGTGGCAGCCTCTCCAGGACCATGCTGCCTTTGCACCGGAAGTCTCAGTTCTGATTAGATTAAGCCATCTGGTGCCATGTCTTTGGAATCTATTCTACTGCATTGGCAGGAAGACCTTGGATTTTCATCCTCTGTGTGTAGCAGGTAATCTGTGTCAGGTACAGGTTCTGTGAAAGTGTCTTCATATTGTTTTAAACTTCCCTCCAGTCTCAGTGCCCAGTGGGAAAGCACTTAACGTGTAAAATTGGGATTCTCAGCTGACATTAAGAACAATTCCTTGGGATTTTTGATGTTTGCTATTCCTTGACCAGTCAGCACATAGCAATTGCTACCAATAAGGTGACACTGGCATTATATTCTCTCTCCTTGTGGTATAGCCATATTATTCCAGTTCAACTCACCACAAATATCCATGGGATGCTTTCATTTAAGCAGCAAATTAAAAAAAAAAAAAAAAGAGCGAGAGCGGGTGTGTGAACTGTTTCCTGATGTGTCGTGGACATCAGGTCATTGGTGCATTCATGTCTATAGCTAGATTTTGGTACAAGACAGGCTCCTTACCAGTGGTACCTGGTGTTACTTTTATCCAGACTTATGTCTATGACCGCCATAAAACTGATTGATTACAAAGGCACCACTCTTTCTTGACAGTACTCTGTCTCAATTAATCTCTATTTTCATCTTACACTGGCTGCTAACTTGTCTATATTTCCCCAAGTCTCCCTTATGCCCAAGTGAGGACTTGCACATGTTCATTCATCTGGTAACGTCTAACATAGTCAACTGATCCAAAGGCAGCATCCAGTGCATGTCTTACGGTTTGTTTGTTTGGTTTTTTTTTTCATAGAATTTGCAAAGCTCGAAACTGTAGGTGTCTGCAGCAAAAAAATTCTCTCACTGAGGTCTGAGCTGTAAGAGTGACATGTTGTAACTTCTTTTGACACGCCACATAGTTTTATCAATTTTGTATTCCTTGTTCACCTAGAACAACTCAGCCCGCCTTTCTATAGTATTTGTACTGCTTGCTAATCTCCACAAGCAATAGTACGCAGAGGCCACTCGAAGAGAGAGGTTACTTACCAGCAATTGTTCTTCAAAAGTGTCAAATCTGCATATTCACTCTCCATCCCAAATTCTCAGGTCAAGAATTCCAAACTTAGGAAAGCAGCTGAGGGATGGATGGGGCCACTCCCATTTTTATACCCTTGGAACTCTCCATGATGGGGAGGGAGGGTGAATGGCCACAATCAACATTACTGTAAAGATTTCCCACAGCTTGATGCCAGGAGGCACCAGTCCAACAAGGGTGACTATGCAGAGGTAACAATCTTAAAGACTAACAGTTAATTCAGGCCAACGAATCATTTTAACGTTCATTCTGGTGTACATACTTACACCCTCCCTTACCTCCCTGCAATCTTTTTCTCATTTTAATGCTGTTAGAGGTGATGAAAAATGAACTGCATTCATTCATTGTCAATCAGATAAACCTTTGTTAACTGCAGTTACTATCATTTAAAAAATATTTAAAAATACAGTGGATAATATTTGAGCTGTGTGGAGCAAGTAGTTGGAGAGAGCCACAAGATACCACTATTCCTGAAGCTTGGCCTGTTAGAAAAGCAGATGAAAATATTTGTCAAAAGCCTAAATGGAAGCAGGGAGGAGAAAAATATTCAAATAAATGAGCAGATTTAAGACTAGTGATTGTGGTGTCAGGCATCACCATACGTCAGTCTCTAGCTTGGTCCCCAGGGGTCAGGATGTTTGTGCTAACCTGAGGGGTGGGGGGGCGCAGGTGGGGGAGGGATTTGTGATGTGGTGGTGGTGGCGGCGGCTCCCATTAGGAATATGAGGTCCCAATGGTGTATGACTCTTTTCTCTCTACACCAAGGATTTGTGATTGTTGCAAGGCCTGTTCGATGGAGGGATCAGGGAACTTCTGTGCAAGGTACAGCGTTACCCTTTGAGGTTGAAGACAAGCTTGGAGAAGAAATGACGTTAAATCACTTCCTGTAGCTTAGGTGCCCCTATATTGTTATGGCTTGGTTCACCATTGGGGGCAGCACGGGAAAGACACAGTGAAGTCAGATAGCAGTTGTGTGGGAGGAAAGCAATTCCTCCCCTAAAGAAAGGGATGAGCTCTGACCAAAGTCACTGCCACTTATTATCCTGACACTGTTTGTTTTGTCTTTGCTGTCAGATGTACCACAATGGCGTCCTGGAGTTCTACATCATTACAACAGATGAAAACGAGTGTAACTGGATGATGTTTGTACGCAGAGCCCGGTGAGAGCTATGTTTACCCAGATTGAGCAGATTTGGACCCTATGGTGTTGTCCTTTATAAAAAAAAAAAGACTGCATTATTTGTACTACCATAGTGCATAGGAGCCCCATGCACCTGTGGTCCAGCATTCCATTGTGCTAGGCACTGTACAAACACAGAACAAAAAGACAGTCCGTACCATAAAAAGCTTATGATCTATGATAAGGCAAGAGACAACAGATGGATACAGACAGATGGGGGGGTGGGGGAAAGAGGAGGGGTTTGATATGTACAAGGAAACAATGAGACATTGTCTAAATAGACCAGACAGACACAGGGTGGGGGTGGGGGTAGAACACAAGTAGAGTGAACGTGTTGGTGGCAAATGTCATGTTAGTTCCATTATTTGTTTATTTGGAAGGGGTTATTTACAAGGGGATCAACTAAATGGAAAGAAAAGAGAAAGTGAGGGGTAGGGGTACAGGGCAGGCGTGGAGTGAAGCTGGGGTTAAAGGACTGTGAGGGAGTGGGAGGGTTGATGCAAACAGCCAGTCCCCTTGACTCCATGTGACTCTGAAGTCTGCCCATGGCCTAGAGAAATTTTGAAGAGTGAATGTGCAGCCCACTGCAGTGGCTGCCCTATGTGATAATTAAAGAGTGGTGCTGAGTGAGCCTTTGAGGGATTTCTAGGAAGCTGGGATTGTTGCTAGGAGAAAATCAGTAAAGCAGCAAGCAAGAGGCTGGGCAGGGTATTACGGGGAAAACTAATTATATGGTAAAGCATCACTCCAAACCTGTGAATTGAATCTAGTCATTTGTCCTTTTAAGCCTTATGCCAGCTGCTGCTTTTGTGAATATGGTGGTCTATTGTTGTCTCTTCCCTTCCTCACAGCTTTTAAAATATATCTGTTAAGATGGCATTTGCTTGCATTTTTGCTTTATACCTTTACTGATAAGATGCTCCAGGTACTGCAATGTGGGCCAACACCATCCCTTTGTTCTGGGATTCACTACCTTTCTCCTAATCCCTACTGATAGCTATACCTTTTTCTCTACCTGGGAGCCTGCAAGGAGAGCTGTGCAAACTGATGTTAATATTGCCCCATGAGTGGGTCAGAAGGAAGGATATAATATTTTCCCTATTACTCCATGAGATACAAAGGAGGTCTCCTCTGTAATTCACTTCATCAGGCTAGTGAGCGGGAATCAAGTTGTTCCTGGCTTTGGATCTTCTAGCAAAGTGGTGCAGTGCTGCTTGCATGTTCTACCTAGTTGATCTGCAAGGCTAGCAAGACACTATTGCCTCCTGGAAAACTTTGCAAGTGCTTTAAATTCAGTTAATTCTGCTTATAAGACTCATTTTGTATTTCTCTTCCCTTGTCTTTTTTATTAGGGGCATTAGCATGAAAAAGAGTCTTAGTTCTCTTAAGAGGTCATCTGCTCGTTTCCTCCAGTTTGCTCTCTCTGATGTCAGTTGTTTTCACAGCAACCAATTATGATGTCACAAATACGCAATGACTTTATAGGGAACTAAGCAATTGGAATAAATGAGTTTCATGTCATCATCCCTAGTAATAAAGAATGAGGGAAGTGGTAGAATTGCAGTTGAGAAGAACTGTTTCTGAAATGAAAATTCTCCACAGGATGCTGAGAGTTCTTTAAGGAGATTCCATTGTCTTTTAGTACTACTGATAGCTTGGGAACAAAAAGCAAAGCTGACAATTTTGAAAGGTGTTTAAAGTCTCCTTTGTTGGTGTAGGAATCGGGAAGAGCAGAATCTGGTAGCTTATCCCCATGATGGAAAAATGTACTTCTGCACCTCACGGGACATCCCTCCTGAACAAGAGCTTCTCTTTTATTACAGTCGGGATTATGCTAGACAGATTGGTAAGAAGACAGGCACATTTATTTGCTTTTACAAAGTCGAACATGAGCTCCCTTTTATATGCTGCCTCTGGTATGTGAGTTGGGATTTCCTTAAGTTTTTTGTTTGCACTTGGTAATGAGTTGCATTGTATTCCTATAAATTCCAATTCACTACGTGTAAATAACAGGTTCTTCACTGTTGCTATCACAGCCCTTTAATTTCTCTCTGCTCAGAATGAAAAGATTTCATATTCCAGTAGGACAGAGAGAGTTGTTTCTCTGTCATCCATAACTTGGGAGAGACAATAATAGGATGTGTAAGATTCTCAAGATTTTGTGTGGTCATAACAGATATTGGTGTAATGCTCTTCATAGTTTAAATTTCCACATAACAAATGATGGTGAACTTAGCGCTTGCAGAAGGATGAGGGCACTGAGCCAAACTGTTGTATAGTACCAAATGCAGTGCAAGCTTCCCTTCACCTGCATGGCTTAGTTGAGAGCCTGATAGATGCCAGCACTGATTAACAAGGGAACTCTAGGTCCACCTTTAGTTTTCAAGCAGGAGGAACCAAGCACAAAGGAGGAAAGAATTTAAAATGACTGTTGCTTGTTCATTGGACTTCAAGGGTTGGAGGATGCTGCTCCTGCCCATAATTCTGTTAGACTATGATAGACCAAAATCTAAAGTTCTTATCCAGCTGTATTTAATCTTTATTGAGGCAAAACTTCCATTGAAGTTAAGAACTGAATAAGATCTACCAGAATTTGGCTCAGTACTATTACTACGATTAATATAGTACACTTATATAATGCCTTTCATCCAAGGATCCCAAACACTTTATAAGTGTGAATATGTATCACTATCACCCTTTTACAGGTGGGGAAATCGAGGCACAGAAACTTGTTCAAGGTAGCACAGCGAGTGACTGAGTCAGTGAAAGAATTCTGATTTCCCAGACCTTTGTCTGTTGAGCTTATTACTTCACTTGAAGTACAGTTCATCCATCCTGTAGCTTATGAATAGCTTTAGTTGGTGTTCCCAAGGTTCGTGGGTAGAACCGGTATCATAAGCCACTGTAGTCTGTTGATACCCTTTGAAGCATGCATAAGACTCAATTTAACAAGCTGTAGAAAAACCACAGCACTTGATTATATGTAATATCAGAGAAATTGGGGAAAGTATGCAGCCATACTTATACTTATAAAGTGGGCCAGCACTATTTATAAAGTGGGCCAGCAATGTTTTGAGTGTGTGAAGGAATGGTGTGTCTAATCAAAAGAAATGCTTTTGGGTTACAGGTGTCCCTGAACACCCAGATGTGCACGTCTGTCACTGTGGAAAGGAATGCACTTCCTACACAGAGTTTAAGGCCCATCTGAGCAGTCACATCCATAACCACCTCCCCAGCCAGGGACACAGCAGCAATCATGGATCAGGCCACAGTAAGGAAAGGAAGTGGAAGTGCTCCATGTGCCCCCAAGCTTTCATTTCTCCTTCCAAACTTCATGTCCATTTCATGGGACACATGGGCATGAAGCCACACAAGTGCGATTTCTGTAGCAAAGCTTTCAGCGATCCCAGCAACCTCCGGACTCACCTCAAGATACACACAGGTAAGGCAGATGGCCTGAGTTGGACTTTAAGATGCCATTTCACAAAGTGTTGTTTGAATTGAAGTAAACTTACTGCTGGCAAAAGGTGCCAGATTATCAGCCCCGGAGACTGAAATCCTTTGTTCATTCACAAAATAAGTTCTATACATACAGCAGCAATGCACTTATCCCAGCTGCTGCCTCTACCTGCTCCAGCCTTGACCTGGAAGCACTGTCTCTGTCTCCAGGTACTGATAACGCCCTCAGCACCTCAGTATCCAGGGCCTGCCTATGGATTGAGAGAGTAACAGTCTCCAGATCCATTCAGTTCTTGACCTTACGTGCTGAGACTGCTAACATAAGTGCCAGTTATGTTGGGGGTTTTGTGATATGGACACCTATCCACTAGGAACTGAACCAAGACCACCATCTCATTTCCATGTCAACTGCTGAACACTTGTCAGGTGGTAACTGCCTTTACTCAGTAATCCATCTGTGCCAGCTTTAACTCCTCAGTCACTGGTTTAATCACATTGAGGTACATAACCAAGCCTTTATCCAGACTCTTCATTCCTCAGAGGCTAAATCTAAATAAGCTGTCAGTCTGTGGATGGCACCAGTTACATATTGCTTGAGGTTTATGGCTTCAGCCCGAAATCCTAGGATAAATTACTTTGCTCTGCACGATAGGACTATAGGAGCCACAAAGTAGGCTTGTTTACGACATGAACTTTTTAAAGGCAGGAAATTGAAAGGTAAATATCTTTGCAGACTGCCTTAGTTAAATGGGTACCTGGTGGTGGTGGTAATTACTAACTCCTGTATATAACTTTTCATCAGTATCGCTCAAAGTTTTTGTTATAAGCATCATTATCCCCATTTTACAGATGGGGAAACTGGAACAGAGTGGTAAAGGGATGTAAGAACATAAGAATGGCATCCTGTCTCCCGACCGTGGCCAATTCCAGATGCTATGAACAGAACAGGGCAATTATCAACTGATTCATCCACTGTTGTCTAGTCCCAACATCTGGCAGTCAGCTATCTTGGCTAAAAGCCATTAGTAGACTTGCCCAAGATTACCCAGAAGGCCAAACCAGCAATAGGACCGAGGCAGTGTTTGAGTGTTCAGTGTCCCAATTCTTAACCTTGAAATACCAGTCTTCAGGTCAAGTACTGAACACTCAATGACAGCACTCTAACTGTAAGAGTACTTTCCATTCAGATGTACCCCAAAGTGCTTAAAATATTTGATTATACAAACTGTTCATTAGATTTACCTTATCTACGCTGCAATTGCAAAGGCAATTGCACAGCGTCTCTGGGTATCCTGCCTCTTTATAAAGCTCCCAGCTCTGGAGTGATTGAATTGAGCTCAGGTGTCAAATTTTGATTTCTCGCATGGCTAGCCCAGACTGTTGTTTTAATAAGTCATCATGCTGAGTTTGAAACAGAGCTGCAGAAATAGACAGGTGAATTCTTAATGTTTCAGGGAAAGATTTTTCTGAAGTGAATGATGGGGTTTTTTTTGCAGACTTCATTGTCACTGTGTGTGTGTGCAATTCTAGGTCAGAAAAATTATCGCTGCGCGCTCTGTGACAAGTCGTTCACCCAAAAGGCTCACCTGGAATCACACATGGTTATCCACACTGGGGAGAAGAACCTGAAGTGCGATTACTGTGATAAGCTGTTCATGCGGAGGCAGGACCTCAAGCAGCATGTACTCACCCACACACAGTAAGTGACCTTAAGTATGGCAGCTAACCAGCAGGAAGTCTAGAGCAGGCCTATGGCGTAAACAATACAGAATACTTTGTGGACATGCTCAGAAAATAAATATCACTCTAGGTTATGGGGAAGTGCATCTTGATCAACTCTAGGATGGCTGTGTTATTGGCCATCTGTTGGGGATGGAATATTTTGACAGGAAAGCTACCATTGAACCTTCCAAGGCTTCTGCAAAATTTGCTTTTCTTACTAGAGAGAAAACCCAAATCATCCTGCTTGCATTGTGTAATAGCATTCTCAACCCTCAGTTTTGGGAAGGAAGGTAATCCACTGATTTTTGTCCCTAATTCTCAGCTGAAAACTCTCCAAGTTCCAGTGTGACCATGCAGAATCAGAAAGCATGCCACAGCCTCTCACTAGCATTCTCACCTATCAACTCCTCATCCCAGTCTTTGTCCAAGCATTCCCAGTCTCCACCCTGGGATCTGCAGCCAATCTGTCTTCCCCTGCCCCGTGAGCTCCTTGCTGAATCTAATGCCTCCACCCATCCCCCTCCCAGTTCTTGTCCTTTCTGCATTTGTCAGGCCGATTTATTCTCCACAGCGCCTGAGATAGTTAGGGAGCATTTGACAGCACAGGCCAGGGAGTCTCCCTGCTCCCAGTTCTGGTATCACAGCAGCTGGCCCTGAGCACCAATGCTGAGCCCTGGTATGGAGCAGTGCAGACAGAATCTTTAGAGAATTTAGCTGCCAAACTCTTAGTATGTGTCTACTGAACAGAGATTTTTCAAAGAAATAATTTTGCCACATTTGGACAGTTCTTCCTGGGAACAACAGGCAGATCCCTGGTACCAGGGTAACCATCCTTCCAACTTCCTGCGCCAGTATGGAGTTTTGGTTAACCAAACTGTTCTGGTCAATGAATTCTACCCTAGAAGAGCTTTATAACGAGGCTATACAGTTGTTGGCCCTAGTAGATTTATTGCCAGTGTGACAAAGCAACCTACACTGAGGATATGGAGCCTTTGTGTGCACACAGTGGCTTGTAAACCCTGTGCAGATGTCTCACCCCATATGTGAAATCATTTGTAAACTGGTTTCTTTTAATCACTGTTATAATTTAATCACTATTTTAAGCAACCCCCTTTCTCCAAACTCCTCTAATCACTTAAACAAGACTGTTAATGTATAGCTGCTGTGTCTCATGAGGAAAACCGAACTTTTTTTCAATCCCTTATAGAGAACGGCAGATCAAGTGTCCCAGGTGTGACAAGCTGTTCCTGAGGACAAATCACCTGAAGAAACATCTCAACTCCCATGAAGGAAAGAGGGACTATGTGTGTGAAAAATGCTCCAAGGCTTATCTAACCAAATATCACCTCACTCGCCACCTAAAAATCTGTAAAGGCCCCACATCCAGTCTCTCAGCACAGGAAGAGGAGGATTCGGAGGAGGAAGAATTAATAGAGTCAGTGAGGACTGAAGACTGTAGGATTAACAGTGGAGTGTATTCGACAGATGACTCTCTCTCTGGACATAAGTGATGGAAGAGGGAGGAAAAGTCACTCCCCTTTCCCCAAGCACCATGTTTTTATCAATGAAACATTATATCCCTATTTACTAAGCCCTATGGCTAAAACTCTGAATGAGAATGGATGACGCACTTATCAGTTGACAAGGAACAGTTTCTAGTAAGGAGATCATAAAAATACACTGTGCACAGACTGACTCTTGTCTTTCCTATATTTTGCTCATAAACACTGACAGGATAAGAGAGTCACCTTGCTCCGTTCTTTGGATGGAAGAATCATGAAACAAAAATGAGATTTGGTTACCATAGGAATCTGTGAGCCAACATCTTGAACTGACAAAGCCATGAAAGTATGTTGGGGATTTAAAAGAAAAAAAAATTGTGTATTTTGACACTTTAATTCAAAGGGGTTTGTGTTCTCTCTCTGAGGCTCAGAGCATAATACAGAGAATTCGAATGCTCAGCTTTCCTTCTAGAAGTACAAATTAAATGCTTTGGTTAAAAAATAGTCCGTGAAATCAGCACTCATGGTGGATAACACAAGTACCTGAGCACAAAATTGTATAGGAGACCAACATTTGGCTTTCAGATAAGTGTTGCCTCTTAATTTCCAGTTCAATAGGAGATGAGGCATGTAGTGATCCTACTTAATTCCATATGTTCAGTTTTGATGGGTTGACTTGGCTTTCAGAACACCAGAGGTTTGAAATTGTCCAGCTAGTTTATATTACTCATTATTAAGCTGTAAACTGTAGCCATGTGAGGTGCTGGTGATGGTGGGAGGGTTTGCTGCTAATGTATTTATGGAATGAAAATGTATTTCATTCAAACCTGTTTTCCTTTTGGAAAAATTAAAATATGGATCTTTTCTAAGGTGCTCTCTCATAATTACAAGTCTCCCTTTTGAAAGTTTCTGAATTTATGCTTTTCCAGACCACAGTGGAAAAATGCAGATCCTCAGTGTGTGTCTCAACATGTGCCACACTCCTAACCCAATTCTGCCTTTGTAGGGCTTGCTGGTACTGTCCCCATGCGGTTAAGCATTATACACAAACGTTATTTTGAAAAACTGTCATTTCAGAGCCAGTTTTGATAAAATGGCTGCTGAGAGCCTGTCAACCAGGTTGAATTTAACATCAAGCATGGCAAAAGGAGTGCTCTGGTTATTCTTAACAGTCTCTTACTCAATTACTTGAAAACTGTAGAGCTTCCTCTGGGAAAGAACAGTTTGAAGAAAGATACCACAGCTGAGGAAGAGTGACCTGCACTACGAATAGGAACTTTGCTGATATGTCTCCAGCCCAAACTTTGATTTTGTTAAGTCCCAGCCCTTGCCTGTATCCCTTGTAGGCACTTTACATGGTTAAAGATGTACAGATCCTGGTGAAAATGCAATGAGTAGCTGCTGAACTAATCATAGGTGTGGGGTAACAGAATGCCTATATGTATTCAGGCTGTGGGACACAGTGGGGGCAAAATACATAAGGAGCATATGAGTGGAAAGAGGATGTACTGTGTAAATGAGTATCTACTCGGGTTTTGTTTACAGAAGTTGGATAGGGGTCAGACCTACAAAGATAGTTAGATGCCTGCAATCCCCCATTTGCCTTCTATCTAAACTCATGTGGCATCTAAAGTTTCCCTAGGTGACCCAAGTTTCTGCCTCTGGGCAAGCAGCTGGATGACTTTTATACCTCAGGCCCAGCATGATTATCAAACCAGGGGAAGTCAGATCTTCCAATCACAGCTGGGTGGGTATGCTCTGGGCAGCCCATAGTGGCAGTAGGGCTCATATGTTTACATGGCAAAAGCACCTGGAAAATAAATTCAAGCTGGAAGTGCAGCACACCCTTAGTTTCTGAAAAGTCCAGGTATTTTTTACAGTAAGCACAACTGCTTTGGAGAAACATAATTTGCATCTCAGCCACTAAAGGAGCATAGGATTAGCAAACACTCCATTATATGAAAGACAGACTATCCATAAGCATAAAGCCTTTGAAAATAGGCACTTTACTACTTCTACACTTCCTACCTTGAAAAGCAGAAAGTAAAGTTCACTTGTACAAAAGGAGATCCCTTGTTAACTGAACCTAGGTGCACAAACAAAAGCAGATTTTACCTACTGATTGATTTTTTTCCCCCTTCCAAAAGTTACAAGACAATTAGCTGAAAACATAATAGTATTAATTGACAATACAGTACTTTCTCAACTCCTGGGGGCTCAAATATACATCATCAATTAAAAAAAGGCACCAGTGACCCAGCCCAAGGAGTATGGAATTTAATAAAAGTTTGCTAGTTTGTTTTTAATCTATACTGATAAAGCTAAAGCAGTACAACTGCCCTACTATGTACAAAGTTATTCTCGCATGGGAAATAAGCTGTGTGTCACCTTTGTGTAATTACAACTGCACTAGGGCGTATACTGGTATAAGTCAGTATATTGGTAAAAACAAACAAAATACCACACAGCCTATCCTCATTTTAAAAAGAAACCAGAAACTGAATTTCTCACAGATCATCATCCCAGAAGCGGAAACTTTATTGTGAGATATTGGCAACCAAAAACCCCACCATCTAGCCAAACCTAAGTGACAGAAAGATACTTTAATAAGAAGACTGGAGTCAAGACAGAATGAAACAATGTCAGGACTATAGGTTAGGGATGGACTACTTGGGGGGGGGGGAGGGGGGGGAAATCCAGTGATCAGTACTCCTCTGGAGTATACAAGAAGAACTAAAGCACACAGGGGGGCAAGCTATGGCAAGAACAGACAAACCTGAGAGTTCCTGCTTTGATCAGCAAGCTAGAGGTTGGGACAGGACAGCAAGTCCGCCACCCCAGGCAGCCAGCCAGCACTGGGATAAGTACAAACCGCCCTTTTTATTTTTATCCTGGCAGGATTTACTTTGGTGTGTCTTTCTTATTTTAAAATGGCACATACTGAAGCAGTGTTGTTTAAAGATTAAGTACACACCACGTAGAGCTTTCCATTATGCACACTTCATATCCATTAGCTACTGCTATCCTAACCCATGCCATAATTAGGTAAACCTAATTAGAGACTGTTTAAAAGCCCTCTCTGTGTTCCCTCCAGTTTAATAAGAATGTGGGATAGTTGCATGTGTTTAGTAGTCTAAGATACTGTATTTAAAGAATACCCATAACTTTGTGTAATGGCCAAAGCCTGTGGCTGGTTATGAGTTTCATATTTCAGGTTGGTGACCTTTTATTCACAGCCAAAGATTTCTACAACCCCCCTTCCATTTACTTGGGGGAGAGGGCAGGGGGGATGTATCAATATCACAACAATAAATCGTGTAATTTGAGAAGTTTACAGAATAATTGACGTTGAAGGGTTAGGGAGTGAGATTTTCTTTATATGGTAGTTTTACAGTGCTTCACTTTTGAGTGCCCTCAATTGCCTTTCACCTCCCTCCCCCTAGCGGTTGCCATCCACCAGTTGAAAAACACTGTTCTAAGAGATTTAAAATAAGATGTTAATCTTTCAGAAGCGATACTGGAAATTTGTTAAACAGTCCATCCTCAGATTACTCTGGGGGAACTTAAGCATTGTTTGACTACTTACACTAAAAGTGTTTTTGGTCAGCCCTTGACTTAAATACGAGGGCAATTTTCAGTTGAAGTAGTTTTCATTTGTAACTAAAAACAAATCCATACTTATTACAATCCTTTATATACACTCTACAGTAGCACAGTTCTTTCCTGCCAAATTATATAGATCACTTTACAAGTGAAGTTAGCACATCACATGTGTGTTTGTAATCCCCATTTCAGTGCTAGGTAAAGTAAGGTGCCTCTTTTCCAAGTTAGTGAGAGGCAGGGACCCATAACTTCTGACTCCTATCTCTTAACCACAAGACCATGTTTTCCTCCCATAAGATGAAAAAAAGCTGCAGATTGCAGGAAACTTGATACACTTCCATAAACACTTTCCAAACCAGTGGGTGCAGAATACATATTAACTGAGGTCCAAAAGTATACTCTGGTTTGATGTTTTGCATTTATATACTATCTGTGTGAGGTTTGATCCGTCATGATTCCATTTCTGCTTCTGGACTTTTGCTGCTACTGCTGGCAAAGGAGCTGCTAGTTGCAGAGTTTGTATTGGCAGCTACCAGCCTCTCTCTGCTTCCAAAAACTTCATTCACTGCAACGCAAGAGATTACATAAATGCCAGTATCCTGGAGAGAAGATCACTACAGCAGCTAGAGCATGGTTTACAGTAATGAAATGGGAACCTTAAACTTAGTCGAACAGAGTCTTGAAAGCTTTTTTTTCAACCAAGAGGGTTTAAGTTTTATATTTCAAAACAAAGAAATTATGCTAAGTACATTAAGAGGAAGGCATGGTTCTTCTCCTGCACAGAGCTGCTGGCTGCTGTTCTGTGGTCATGTTGCAAATGGTCTGTGATTGTTCTATCTGAAGAGAAGTGTGAGAAAGGCAGGTTGTTTCCTATGTACTTAAGTGGTATCCACCTACTCACACTTGGAGATAGGCTAAGTTTTGCATAAGGTATTAATTTAATTCTGGTTTTAGGGTTTAGATTTTCATTTGATTTTCTGCATGCCTTCTAAAAGGTAGATCCAACATCACTACTGTTTATAACACGATAAAACAATACAATTGGGCATGCGGACAAAACCAGTCCAACTGTTGCAAACCACAGCCAAAAGTTTTTTTGCATATTAAAAGCCAGTGGTTCTAGAGACGAAATATAAAAAGTAACTGAAGATCTTCAACCTCAGCCATGCAGCCAGCATTTAAAAAAACAGTACATTAGACAAACGAAAAGAATAAGCTAAACCAATGTCACCTTTGTATACACCTTGAAAGAAAATACATAATTTTTAACAAACATTGGAGGCTTCACTTCAAAATTCTTAACCAAAATGAACTTTTTTTTTTTTTTTTTTTTAAAGATTCACACTTTAAAAAAAAAAAAAAAAGAACAGAAAAAAAAAAGCAGGATTCCAACACTTTCGTTGTGAGACTGCAATGCCATATTTCAAAGCATGAGATCAAGGCACCTGTTCCACTTAGACTGAAACCTCATCAGGACAGGGACTAATCTACCCAAAGCGCGTGGCACACTGTTAGCAGCAGAACAACGTAACAGGATGCTGGATACACCTCATTACCCACCGGAAGCCTGCAGTTCTCTCAACCACCTTGTTGCTTCGTTTGATGTATTACTGAATATGCAGTATATTAGGGAGAAGAAATGGAACCCTGAAACTCTGATTAATGAGATTATGTTACCTGCAGAAATACTGCTTATATCCCAGACTCGAAGCCCTTCTCTCTCCCCTCCAAAGGCATAGACAAATGGCAAATCAGGGCAACAAGCTGCGCAGAAGAGAACACCCTAGAGGAAAAAATATTGTTTTAATGTCCAAAAAAAGGCACCTTAACACACCTTGACAGAACAACTTAAACAAATGTAAGGCCCTCCTATGCCTCTTCAAAACTGATTTTGAATGATTTTTAAAAAATAATTGCCTTTTCTGGTCCAAGGCTTTAAAGCAGAGGCTGCCAGTCATGTGTTGAATTGTGTGATGTACTAACAGTACCCAGGACAAGATGCCCAATTCATGTGAAGTGTTAAGCCTGGTTAATGAAGACAATGAAGCCTGGTTAAAATCAAAAGTGAGCTTTATTAATCATGGTTTATACGTAAACTTTCTTAGAATGACATATAAGCTACTTACCATTTTCATATCCCTGGAATGGATCAGACTTGGTTTGTCTCCCAATATATCCCAAATTTTCACATATTTGTCAGCAGATGATGTCACAAGGCACCCTTTGATCTGACTGCTTAATTGGAGTCCTGAAAAGTTAGAACAGATCAGTTTAAAATCACCATTTAATTGTTACATATTTTTCTTCCCTGTGTAACATTTTAAAGGGAAGTCAAAAGAACCTCATATTCTCCATGTGCCTTAAAGGAAGGACTGGGAGACCAACAGAAACATTGTGCGCCCCCACACACACACTTAGTGGGAGAAGCAGGGATCCTTCTGGGTGTGAAAAACCTTCAGTGCCCCTTTCTCCTCTGGCAGTAACCAGGACCTCTCAGATGGCAATCATTGCTCAATCCTCTTCTTCCAACTGCTAATTCCTTACTTCATGGCTTCTCTGACAACTGTCCAGCCTCATGGCCTCCTCTTTCAGCTATCAGAGAGGCACTTCTTTTTGTTATCCCAGACTATGTGCTCATTTTTGAGTCAGTTGCAGAGTGTGTACGTGTTAGTAATAATCATCACTGGCCCAGAGTGTGAGAGAGATTATTAATCTAAAAAACTAAAATACAAAAAAGATCAATGGTGTTTCTTTTGTTTTTGCAGAAACCTCTTCATGCAGGAATATTTTTGTGCAAACTACTTCATTCAAGAATGTGACCCAAACCAGTGATATTTGCTTTGACATTTTTATTCATGCAATTCTATGAGAAAAATGCACTATGGTCAAAACATACATCCCTTAAAATACAACTCGACCAAGAGGCCATTTAAATGGCCAGCTACCATGGTTAGTACTTAAGGTTTTTGCTAAACAAAAGACTCTCTCTCTCAAACAAGTTCATATTTACTTAACTATTTAAAAGACTTATTCCAACTACACGTTAATGGGCATGTTTTACATATAAAAGGAAGATATAAAATTTACCAGATACTTCCTCATCATGAGCTTTCAGAGTAAAAAGTGGCTTATCGGAACGAGCATCTAGACAGTACACAAAGCCATCTTCTGTGCTAGCCTGGGGAAAACATTACGTTGTCAAAAGAAATTGCCGTATCAATTCACTAGAAACAGCCTAAGAATTAAGCATCCAATCTAAAGTTTGTAAAATCCATCAAAGTCAGACTTTATATTACAGTATCCTGAACAAGATGAGAACACATTTCTTAAACAAGAAACTACGCTTGATTAAGCTTGCACTTAAATAGCTTGCACAGCTGACACACCGCATGACTCAAACACTAGGTAATGGGATATGTGATGGAAAACACCTGTGTTCACAGCCGCCGCACTATTATAATAATCTTTGTACAAGGTATGCCTTGTGATGTATTTGAAAACTCAACTTGCTGATCAGTAATATCAAGGTAAAGTGCATATAGCAACATTATAGGTAAAGTTATGAACATACGCTAAAATCATGCCTGAAGTACATTTCCCAGACAAGTCTTTGACAAGGAAGGGAGGCAGGGACCAAGATCTGCATGTAAACAAAGAAACAGCATGGAGTCTCCTTCTTTCAGCAGACTGCCTGTCTCCCGTTCTCAGCTGGAAATGCTTTTCAAACAGGAACTATAAAAAAGGAGGGGCAAACACACCCAGACGCCACTCTTTTTCCCTGCCCACCTCATTCTCTGCACCTGAGAAGACAAAGGAAACAGCCATGGAACTGTGGGGGAGAGGTTCTGATCTAAAGAGTTTGGTCAGTAAAGCTGCTAGAAGGATGCGGTGAGAAATTTTACTTGAATCTAATATAGTCTGAGAAGTTAGTTACAAGAAAAATAAAACATTTTCTAGTGCCTATTTCTGACGTTTATGCCTCATTACTTGTACTCACTTAAAATCAATTTATTTGTAGTTACTAAATTTGTTTTATTGTTTTATTTAATCCAGTGTGTTTAAGTTGAAGTTCCTGGGTAACTCTTTAAGATAACAGTCTAGTGTATATTATCCGTTAAAGGAATAACGGACTTAACATAATTGGGACTGCCCAGGAGAGGGCTGGGCAGTATAAGACATGCATTTCTGGGGGAAAATCTGGGAGAAGTAGCAGTGTGTTCGGATCACCCTGCAGTATCACCACGGCTGGTGAGAGCTAGAGTATGACTGGCAGGCTGCCGTTACACAAACATCTGGGAGTGACCTGCATGCTGGAAGGCTGTTTGTGAGCAGTCCAGATTGGATGCTACAGTGACAAGGCATCGCAAGGCACCACAAGTTACAGGACAGGGGGACACAGCCCCTCACTGATCTGGGCTGTTCCCCACTATGTCAGAGGATATGGAGCCTTTCACCTCTTGGCTACCACTTCAAATCTATCCCCGGTCAATAGTGACTGAAAAGTTATCTGATCTGGTCTATGTAAAATGAGTTGGTGGTCTTAGCAAAAAGGTGATTACTTCACAAATGCAATGAAATGCAAGTCACGTTTGGTGATTGTAAGCAAAGAAGTGAATGGATGTGGAGACTGAATCCCTGTCTAACCCTGTTTTTTCATTAAAATTTCCAATATTTTTTGACCAGCTACACTTGTCAGACAGTGCCTTCTAGTGCTTAAGTAAGGGATTAAATTAAAGTGGTCTCATCTATACTTAAAATGTTTGAAATAAAAATTCTGAGCAAGTAACATCTCAATAGAGGGTATCAGTGAGACAACAGGGCTGCAGCAGAGGAAAATCTACTTCAACCACTAGAAATTAATGAAACATGGCTCAGAAATAAGTCTCCAGGGTGATAAGGAAACAGTACAAATTGGCTGAGTGATGGTGTAACTGCATTCATGTGAAAAAGATACCAAATTCATAAGTAATCAGCATTACTAATTATTGGCGGGTTATCAATCAAGGTCTATACACCTAACGGGGAAAATGCTGGTAGCTCAACTCGGCCCATGAAATAGCAGTGACAACAACTGAACAGCTACACCCTTGTCTTTGATTAGCAGGTAAAGTGCACCATTGACAGCCATAAGCGTGTGGTTATAGAATATATACTCACGAGGAAGTTACAAGGTGAAAAATGATTCCAAGTCACTCTCTCAACCTGTCCACTAAACCGCCAGATTCGATGATTATCCTGTGGACTTCTGCAGTCATATAGGACAGCAGACCTAGAAGAAATCACATCAGAACATTTCATGAAGTTTGGTTTATCATTATTACCTAGCAATGTTCTCACTAATTTATTCATGAATTTGAATGAAAGCAGCTTCAAAACACAGGAAGCATTTAGGTTTTCAGATTGACTTTTGAAAAGCAAATAAAAGATGATGCTAAAGATGTAGAAAGGATTTATATTACGGACCAAGGTATTTCTTGAGGGTACAAGAGCCATTCTGTTGAGACTAAATGAGGCAGATAAATTCCAATACAATCACTACACAGGAAATACTATCGCATAGGGGCCAGAATTATACACCAGCATATCACTTCAATATGAACATACATAATTTCATTTTACTAGTTTCAAATAACCAGTTAGTTTGGAAATCAATTTATGAAAAATGCATCTTGTGTGTATTTTCAAATACGCTTTAAACAGGACATTAAGCTTTAGAAGTGGCTGGGGACATCCTATATTTAAGATGAGCGAGAGATGAGATGATGAGAATGAGCGGCTCATGTGGGACTCCGATAATTCTTGAGTTGAGCCCAATGGGGCAGAAACTCTTCAAGTGGCAGCAAGCATGCCAAAGTTGTTTGATGTTAATGAAAGGAGGCAGGGGTGAAAGTAAAGCCGAAGACTTACCGGTACGGGGGCCGGGGCCTCAGGCGGAAGGGGAGGGGCTGGGGGTTAGCGTCCCCCCAGCCGGCCCTTCCACACTGCCTGGCCCACGCCGCCCAGGGCTCCAGCAACAATTTAAAAGGCCTGGGGCTTCGGACGCTGTTGCGGTAGCAGCAGCAGTGGCTGGAGGCCCAGGCCCTTTTAAATTGCCAGCCCCAGGGCAGCTGCTCCTTCCCTCCCCCCCCACCAACGGCAGGCAAAAGGGGCAACGACATTAAAGTGCTGTCACAGGAGCACTTTAAACATGGTCCTTTGCAGCAGCGGTGCTTTAAGGGACCCGGCAGGGCCACCGCCACCGCCGGGGGGAGCAAAAGGGGCAGCGATGTTAAAGTCACAGCAGCACTTTAAAGTCAGCTGGGTACGGGGCAGTACCGGCAGACACTTTTTACCCGTACACCGTACCGGCCCATACCGGTTTACTTTCACCCCTGAAAGGAGGAAAGAGACACCATAGCTTCAGAAACCTCTTCAACTCAGTTAATATTCACAATATAATCTTGTAGTTTAAAAACAAAAACATAAAGCCCAAACACTGATCTGAAAGCCTCATGTCTTCCATCCCGCAGCAGAAAAGCACATTTGTTGCTATAGCATAGCTTTTAATAGATTTCCTTGACTTATGTCATGAAAGCTCATTTCAACAAACATTTCTTTCTCAGACATCCTTCAGAAGCCTTCAACTACTTCTAGGTCGCAGGATACTTCAAGGAAATCAGTACAATGGTTTACGGGTGCTTATGGCATTGGAGGACTGGCTGCAGACGACTTGGAGAAGTCTACCCTAGCAAAAAAAGGAAAACTGGGCATAGGAGTAGACTCAAAACCATCCCAGAGGCCATCTAAATATTTTAAGAGACTCTACCAGATTTCTAAGATAAGCTAAATGCAGCAAATGAAAAGGTGTGACTGCCTTGGATACATTTTTAAATGTGGCAATGTGAAGGGAAAAATATTAAAACCTAGAACAGAAATTTGACAGGAAAGAGTAGTTATGGAATGAAATAATGGTGGGTACCATTAATCAGATAAAATTACTCCCCTCTCAGACAAATATGAGAACAGGTAGTATATCCTTCTGAAGTAGCCAAATGCAAGCTTTGGAAACAAAGACCTGCTAAGAGAATACTTAAATAAATAAATGAAACAGGATGACTGGTATTTAAGCAGAGAACAACACGCAGGAAGTATAGCTAAGAAACAGCGAAGCGACTATACACCAAAGCTGGAATCTCTGTATTCCCCTATAAACACTTTCTGTCCCTTTATATATTACACACACACACACACACACAACTACATTAAAAGAACATTATTACGGTCACAAAGTCAAGCACTCAAAAGTTAGGAAATGAGGAAAGGGTCGGAAATGGCAGAATGCCTGTGCCACCTTAATTCAGCCCTCTTGTGAGCACATATTAGGATACAGTCTTTAATGACATGATCGCATCCTATTTTTTCCACAGAATCCCTGCGCCTTATGCAGTGCACAACATGGACGAGCAACTACTCAATATTTTGTCTTCTCACTGTGCAGCATGTGGCCCCAGGCCTTATTTACTACACACACTATTCAACCCCTGCTCCAAAGAGAGAATCTCCTCAGTGGCTTTTCTATAGTGCTCATCACTATAGTATTGGAGTGCTTCACAAACATTAATCTAGCTTCACAACACCTCTGTGAAGGGATATTATCCCAGTTTTACAGATGGAGAAGTGAGGAACAGAGAAATTAATATCAAAAACATCTACTAATTCTGGGTGCTCTATTTGAGACATATAGAACCTGATTTTTCAGAGTAGTTAACATTATATAGCACTTAATAAGTTCAAAGCAGAGCTCCGACTGACTATAATTGCAACTGGGCAAGCTCAGCACTTCTGCAAATCAGACCCTAGGGTCTCTAGTTTGGAATCCAGAAAATGAGGAACATACAGTGAGTGGCAATCTGTGAAAAATCTGGCTTAGGTGACTTGCCCAAGATCACAAGGAACTCACGCAGGGACAGAATCCCATTCCCCAGGGCAGCATTCGACCTGAGACCATCTTTTCTCTTCCTACAGTTCCCTGCTTCATTTACTACACACCTCTCCACTTCTGCAAGAAATGAAACAGGCATCCTACAGACAAAAGTCTCTTTCACTACAAAACCCCAGTTCATTCCCAGATCAGGTCCATCTCAAGTACCAAGTCAGGCAGGCATCCTGTGGAAAAAATAGCTGTGATCATATAATTGAAGACTGCACCATAATGCAGACACACAGGGGAGCCAAACTTAGGCTGCACAGGCAACCTTCATTCTAGCATTTCTGAACTTTTGAGTGCTTTACTTTTCAACTTTAATAAAGGCCTTTTTATGCAGTTCTGTGTAATTTCCTACGTTTAAAAAAAAAAAAGGGAACTAAAACCACCCAATTTCCATCATGTGGTACTGCACTGACAGACATGGCTCATCGTCAGGGTTGGAACCCTTAGCTCCACTGCAGACACATCTGCCACTTGAGCTAACAGTAACTATAGGTTGCCATCCTCTATGTGGACCACACTAGAGGCGGATGGGACACTTTGCAGCGTATCTGCTGACCAACGAGGAATGTTGACACTCAGGAATCTTGGGTTCCATTTCAAGCTCTAGAAAAAAGTCTGCTCTAGGGAGCACAGACTTCTGCTCATTTCCCCCAAACATGACCCCTTTTGCCCCATCCTCTCCAACCTGTCCCTAATTCCAATTCTGTCTCTGTTCCAGTCCCTATCTCCATTCCTCAGGCTTCTCAGCCTAGTCCCAGTCACCTTGCCCAGCAAGCCCTATCCTCACCATTCCACATACACCATCCCAGCCACTGTCCACACCCATTCCCAATTCCACTCCTCCTGGCTCCTTAGCCAATCTGTCACTCTCATGCCTCCTGTCATCTCCCCCAACCCACGTTCCCCTATATCCCTCTCCTGGCTACTTGTTCCAGCCCCTTTGTCCAGCCATTCCCAGTTCTCCCTCTGCACCTCAGCTCCCCATCAGATCCGTTCTCCCCCCACCACATCTCCTTCCCTCCAACCCACTAGTTCCAAGTTTGCTTGCCCTCAGTGTCTCCAGACTCAGCCCTCTCCCCCCAACCTCCCACAGGTCTCGTTAACCTAATCTACACCTCCCATAGGTCTGGTTTGTGTCCCTTCTTCATTCAAATCAGCCTACTTCCTCATCTGTGCTACCTAGGCCCAGTGGAGAGAGGAACAGTAAGAGCACAGAAGTCTCTGCTGAGCCTGGGTGAACTGCAATTTGTCAAAGGCTTCTAAATTGATCAAATTTAGGCTGTTTTTCATGGGAATGAAGAAATGCACCGTCCCGAGACAAAGGCCACCACCTTCTGCCAAACTTCAAGTACCTGCTCCAAAGCATGGGATTGCTAGAGCTTTACAAAGAAAACGTAGCCAGGATTTTTATTTATTTATTTATTTATTTTACGGGAGAAAACATTTTCCCCTAACCTCATATCTGGAAGCAGCCAAAGCTTTCTGGCGGAATTAATAAATTAAAAATTATCATGAGGCAGACACCTGGCATGGAAAACTTCATCCCAAACAGTTAAAAATTTGGCAAAAAGTTATAAGCTATTGAAAATTAGGTTTTATAAGAGGAAGTATCCAGCAACCTGAATACAAGATGGTGCTACCAGACCCACCTACAATAGTGCAAAAAGCAAATATTTCCCCACTTACTTATCATAAGATCCAGAAACAAGGGTCTGTGTTTCAAATGGATGAAATTGTAGCGTCTGGACCTAATAAGGACATTGAAAGTTTTAGAAACACACATTGGGATTTAAAATACATACAGGACACCTGTTTCAGTCAGTGTCATGTAGGATAAGGTACAGCACTATTCCCTATAACTCTGGTATACTTGCTGGTACTCAAGACCTTTTCACAGAGCAGAGTATGCATCTAGCAAGATAGAGGACATTCATTTTAGATTTCCAAGAGGACCTCACCAGAGGTGAAACAAGAGGTGTTCCCTCTTTTGCCAAAAATCTTCAAAAAATAAGCTGGGGTGGGTAAAAAAAATCTGCTTCCAGTTGGACAAAAACAACTGTATAACTATGCATGCAGGAGCAAAGAAAAAAAACAAGTACATGAGAAGTTTGCCAAGAGCAGTGATCTATGTTGACTAGATGATTGAGATTATATTAATAATTTTCACATTTTAATTACAAAGAGCTAAGTATTTCTAAAGCACCTGTCATCATAATATCTAGGTGCCATATATTAAAACTAGGGCCGTCAAGCAATTAACAAGATTAATCGCACTGTTAAACAATAATAGAATACCAAGTATTTTTGGATGCTTTCTACATTTTCAAATATATTGATTTCAATTACAACACAGAATACATAGCATACAGTGCTCACTTTATATTTATTTTTATTACAAATATTTGCACTGTAAAAAACAAAAGAAATCGTATTTTTCAATTCACCTAATACAAAATTTTTTTCTGGCAACCCAGTTGAAGAAAATTATTGATGCCTGTGATGCAACAGAGCTGGGGATGAGGGATTTAGGGTGTGGGAGGGGCTCATGGCTGAGGCAGAGGGTTGGGGTGTGAGGGCTGCGGGGTGGGGCCAGGAACGAGAGGTTCAGGATGTGGGAGGGGGCTCAGGGCTGGGGTGCAGGAGGGGGTCAGGGCTCTCGGCTGGGGGTACAGGCTCTGGGGTGGGGCCAAGGATGAGGGGTTCGGGGTGCAGGAAGGGGTTCTGGGTTTGGGGGGGCTCAGGTCTGGGGCAGGGGATTGGGCCATGGGCTTCCCTCGGGCAGCTCCCAGTCAGCAATGCAGTGGGGGTGCTAAGCCAGGCTTCCTGCCTGTTCTGGCACTGCAGACCACACTGCGCCCCAGAAGCGGCCAGCAGCAGTTCCAGCTCCTAGGTAGGAGGTACGCAAGTGGCTCCGTGCGGCTCTCGCCCGCAGGCACCACCCTCCACCCCCATTGGCCAGGAGCTGGTGCTCAGAGCGTGGGCAGACCTGCTGCTGGCCACTTCCCTACCTGTTCCGACACTACGCTGTGCCCCGGACTAGCTTGTCTTAGATGGGTAGCACTGCCAACGGGACTTTTAACAGCCTGGTCGGCGGTACTGACCAGAATCACCACGACCCAGTGCCTTATATTCCATGACCCAGCACTTGGTTGCGACCTGTAGTTTGAAAATACAAACACAGAAATATTTACAAAAAAACTGCATTCAAAACAATGTAAATCTTTAGAGCCTTCAAGTCCACTCAGTCCTGCTTCAGCCAATCGCTCAGACAAACAAGTTTGGTTACAATTTGCAGGAGATAATGCTGCCCGCTTCTTGTTTACGTCACCTGAAAGTGAGAGCAGGCGGCCACAAGGCACTGTTGTAGCCAGTATCGCAAGATATTTATGTGCCAGAGGCGCTAAAGATTCGAATGTCCCTTCGTGCTTCAACCACCATTCCAGGGGACAGGTGTCCATGCTGACAACAGGTTCTGCTCGACCAACACATGTTCATTTTCATCATCTGAGTCAGATGCCACAAGCAAAAGGTTGATTTTATTTTTTGGTGGTTTGAGTTCTGTAGTATTTGCATCTGAGTGTTGCTCTTTTAAGACATCTGAAAGCATGCTCCACACCTCATCCCTCTCAGATTTTGGAAGGTACTTCAGATTCTTAAACCTTGGGTAGAGTGCTGTAGCTATCTTTAGAAATCTCACATTGGTACCTTCTTTGCATTTTGTCAAATCTGCTGTGAAAGTGTTCTTAAAATGAATAACATCCTGGGTCATCATCCGAGACTGCTATAATATGAAATATATGGCAGAATGCAGGTAAAATAGAACAAGAGACATACAATTCTCCTCCCAAGGAGTTCAGTCACAAATTTAATTAACGCATTATTTTTTTAAACAAGCATCATCAGCATGGAAGCATGTCCTCTGGAATGATGGCCGAAGCATGAAGGGGCATATGAATGGTTAGCATATCTGGCATGTAAATACCGGTGACACCGGCTACAATAGTGCCATGCGAATGGCTCTTCTCACTTTCAGATGACGTAAATAAGAAGCAGGCAACAGTATCTCCTGTAAATGTACATAAACTTGTTTGGCTTAGCGATTGGCTGAACAAGAAGTAGAACTGAGTGGACTTGTAAGCGCTAAAGTTTTACATTGGTTTGTTTTTGAGTGCAGTTATCTAACAAAAAAATCTACATTTATAAATTACACTTTCATGATAAAGAGAAAAGATAAAGAGTACTTGTATGAGGTGAACTGAAAAATACTATTTCTTTCATTTATCATTTTTACAGTGCAAATATTTGTAATAAAAATAATATAAAGTGAGCACTGTATACTTTGTATTCTGTGTTGTAATAGAAATCAAGAAATTTTAAAATGCAGAAAAACATGCAAAATATTTAATAAATTTCAATTGGTATTCCATTGTTTAACAGTGCGATTAATCATGATAAATTTTTTTGAGTTAATCGTGTGAGTTAATTGCGATTAGTTGACAGCCCTAATTAAAACATACCTGGGCTAGAAACATTGTTACCATTACTCATTGTCCTATAAAGGAACTATTGACAATCTAACCCAGGGGTAGGCAACTTATAGCACACGTGCCAAAGGCGGCATGCAAGCTGATTTTCAGTGGCACTCACACTGCCCGGGTCCTGGCCGCCAGTCCAGGAGGCTCTGCATTTTAAATTTAATTTTAAATGAAGCTTCTTAAACATTTTAAAAACTGTATTTACTTTACAACAATAGTTTAGTTATATATTATAGACTTATAGAAAAAGACCTTCTAAAAACATTAAAATGTATTACTGGCATGCGAAACCTTAAGTTAGAGTGAATAAATGAAGATTTGGCACACCACTTCTGAAAGGTTGCTGACCCCTGATCTAACCCATTTTTTCAGGTCTATTCTTCTGTCACTTATGACAGCACTTTTAGGCTTCTCCTTGTCTTAAAACAGTCATGGGGTTACATTTAAATGAAAAGCATTTTAAGATGCCCTAAAAATCTGAGTTAAATATTCCCTCTAACTTTCCAAAGGATAAAACAAATTAGATTTTGACAGAGCCTAAATAGTGTAATCCACAAAAGTGATTCACTCAGAAAATTATGAACATTTGACATGGTGGTTATAACCAAAGCAGTTTTGCAACATTAGAGTTTGCCACTAACCTTTCAATGTAATAAGTTGCAGTTTGTTTTCTATATTTTACAACGGAAGAAATATAACAATATCCACATACCTTGTCCATATGTAAAGTAAGGTTTGCTGCCGGTTTACCCATGGACATATCCCACAGAATTACAGTGCTGTCAGCTGAGGCACTTGCTAACACATTTCTAACAACATACAAAAGCAAAAGCTTTAGACATTTACATACATGTGAACAAATAGTGGCCCTAGGTCATAAATACACAGACTGATTCTGATCTCAAGTAAGCCCAGGTCTACAGCCTACAACCTTCAAGCATAAAAGATAATCTGGCAGAAGAACAACACATTCGGTATTTAATGGCAATATGTTACATATTTCTGAACAGAAAATCTAGTATTGTATGGAAGGGCTATACCTTTAGTGTACTGCTCATACAGTTGTGTTTCTCTCCCCCAGCCCCCAACTAAAAATATTCTCCTGTCAATTATATGGTACCAGTGATATGACTAAGAAATCTGAGGACTTATTCCTTTCTGGACATTTTAAGATGGGGTTCTTAAATATGAGCTACATAGTATAGATTTGAATATTGTATCGACATAGCTAAGAGACAAACAAACCCATTTTTGGCAAGTATTTTCCTCTTCAGACTCTCCACTAACTAAATAGTCCGAACCTGCAACTCTCTCCTTACAATGTGTATGATAATCAAGGTGGGCCATTTAGGAGTGATCACTTTAGATAAGCTATTACCAGCAGGAGAGTGGGGTGGGGGGAGAGAAAACTTTTTGTAGTGATAAACACCCATTTTTTCACGGTCTGTGTGTATAAAAACATCTTCTGTATTTTCCACAGTATGCATCCGATGAAATGAGCTGTAGCTCACGAAAGCTTATGCTCAAATAAATTGGTTAGTCTCTAAGGTGCCACAAGTACTCCTTTTCTTTTTGCGAATACAGACTAACTCAGCTGTTACTCTGAAACCTGTTACTCTGACAAGTCATCCCACTGAAGTCAAAGGAGCTACTTGCATGGTTTTTACATTTGGGCCCTCGTTTCATATTTAAAAATTAATGATGGTAAGGGCTGTAAATACAGAGATAAGAACTTTAATCAGACAAAGCCCAAGCAGCAGTGTCAGAGATTTATTAAATGCACAACAAAAATCACCCTTATTTGTCTAAAGGTGTTAGATTTTATAATTTAGCACACTGTCTGAAGCCTTCCCCTGCTTTCCATATTAGAATGAAGGTCTTGACTGAAAGACATCTGACTTTCCTCCAAAACACTGTTCCCCCAAAGCGACGCCACAGAGGAGAAATTTACAAAAGTCACAGTGCAGATTACAAGGACATTTTACAAATAATGCCAGTGAGGCCCTTCAGCCAGAAAGCGATTTGTAGGCAGCTGTCATAGCTTGTCTTACTTTTTAAAATGCAATTAAAAATGCTGCACTAAGACTGCTCTTTGAGTTCTTGACTTGCACCCAACCTTTGCATTTTAGGATTAGTTTTTCCTGCAACATCCACTGGTGTCAGCAAGGTTATATTACTCAGTACACTACAGAACCAGGAATGCCAATCACTTATCCAGCTTCGTACAGGGGCTTAATATTATACAGGGTCACACAAATTACTCCTACAAAGACCAGCTGCTTTTAGTCATCATGACATTGACTTTCTAGTTACACACTGCTGGTGTTAGCCATGATAAAGGCTGAAAGATTGCACACAAACTGTGTACCATTCACTGATCCATCACTAAATCATTTCTTACATTCACATTAGTCATCTGACACATTCTTTTTGCAGTAGACAACATGTGGCTGATTAACATCTAATAATTTCTTGTATGTTCAGTGAATATCTACAGGAGAATTTTTTCATCTGTAATATCTGGATAAAACCAGGAGTTTTCAGAGGAGATTGCTGACAGCTGCTGAAAACGAGGATGCAGAACTGTCAAGTGTATCCTCAGAGAGAGTTAACAGCAGTAGGAAAAGATCATACCGTATCTAATGGAAAATCCATTTACAAGACCCTTGCTGAGGATCCTGTACTAATTGTTATTGAAAGAACAACCTAGGTGATAGAAAGAAGGGGTTAATCACCTTGTGCAGCAACTGCGGTTCTTTGAGATGCGGGTGCCTAGGGGTGCTCCACTTCAGGTGCGCATGTGCCTCTTGAGCCCTTGATCAGAGATTTTCAGTTAGTAGTGCCCATCCAACCTGCACATGCCCTATGTCTCCTCGTGCTGGATACCAAGGCTATATAGAGTATGCGGGCAAAGTGCCCTCAGTTCCTTCTCCACCCAAACGCCCCCCTAAGGAACAGTCTGAAGCAGACAGGAAGGAGAGTGGGTAATGGAGCACCCACAGGGATAGGCATCTTGAAGAACTGCTGTTACTGCACAAAGTGAGTAATCTCATCATCTTCTTCCAGTAGTGTCCTGATGTTTGCTCCACTTTGGTGGCTTCCAAACAGTTTCCCCTGATGGAGGAGGGAGCTTCAGCATAGAATCCCATGCTGCAAACAGCACTGCAGACCCAAATGCTGCATTGAATCTGACAGCTGGGATCAGAGCGCAACGTTTTGAAAACATTGAAGCCCATGCAGCAGCCCTACATATTTCAGATACTGGTACATTCTTCGGTAATGCCATAGCTATTTATTGCCTGTGATCTGGTTGAACATGCTATCACCCTTGGGGGGGGATGATGATGATGAACGACTGCAGCATCCTAACAAGTGACAATACATCCAGATAGCCCCCTCGACAGTGTCTGAGTAGAAATCGAGAACCCTGTGGATCTATTCGTGAAAGAAATGAAGAGCTTAGGTGACTTCCTATATTACTGGGTTCTATATAAGTAGAAGGCTAATGCCCTTCTAACATACAGGATGTGTAAACAGGATTCCTATGGAGAACCATGTGGCTTCAGCAAAAATACTGGTAGATGAATGGACTGATTAAGGAAGAGCTCCGATAGAATCTTAGGTAAGAATTTAGGGTATGGATGTAAAGAGACTTTGTCCTTAAAGAACACCGTAAGTGATATGGGTAGGGGGTGATCGGCCATTAGGGCTCCAACATCCACAACGCTACGGGCTGATATGATAGCTACTAAGAAGTTCATCTTTATAGATAAATGCAACAGACAACAGGTTGCCATTGGTTCTAATGGAGGTTTATAAGGTAACTGAGTATCAGGTTGAGGTCCCAGGTTGGGACAGGGTTTCTAATCTGCAGATAGAGAGTCTCCAGACCCTTACTACACCTAGACAATACTAGATGAGCAAATATGGAGCATCCTTCTACTGGAGGATGAAAGGTTGATATTGCAGCCAAATGGAACTTAAACTGAACTAATGGATAATCCCAATTTCTTTATATCCAACATGTAAACCAGGATGACAAAGTGGCACCAAATCAGGCTGGAGGCAGCAATGCCAATAGAAGAATCTCTTCCATTTCTGCGGGTAAGTAATGTGGGTTGATCTCTTTCAGTAAGACCTGCTGTACTTCTGTAGAGCAGGAGGATTCTAACCCCGTAAACCATCCAGGAGCCACGCCATGAGGCAGAGAACCACTAGAGTGGGATGAAGCACACAACTCACATCCTGTGATAGGAAATGAGGAACGGTCAGGAGCTTGAATGATGGTTGGACACAGGTAAGCAGGTAAGGGTACAAAACTTGTGTCAGCCAGGTTGCTACTAGAAGGATAAATCTGGCTCTGTCCTGTCTGATCTTGTTCCTCACTCTTAGTATCAGTAGTGCTGGAGGAAACACAAGGAAGAAGAATGGCATCTCCCAAGGACTGGTAGCCCAAACCCCATCTTGAGCAGAAAAGAGGACACTTCCTGTTCCTGGAACTCTAGAAGCCCCCATCTTTGGAATATAATATGGAGAACTTTGGTGTTTAGCTCCCATCATAATCCTGTGAGAAGTGTCTGCTGAAGATATCAGGCGTGGTGTTCTGAATACCTGTGAGGTAGACTGCTGAAATTTGCATCCGATGAGCTATGCACAAATCCCAGTTTCATAGCTTCAGTGCACAGAGAGGAAGATCTCGCTCCTCCCTGCCTATTAATAAAAAAACATGCAGGATACATTGTCCATCATGACCCTAGACTGATTTGCCCCAATGAGGGGTAAGATATGAAGGCAACTGTTCCTGACAGCCCTGAGCTTTGACATATTGATGTGGAGACTGGTTTCTTGAGTTGTCCATCTGTCCTAAGTTGCGACGGTACTGAGGTGTGCTCCCCCCCAACCATGATGGGGCTGGGTGATAGAAAGGAACACCTGCACAGATGGTGAGTTGATCCTTCCACCAGTGTAAGGAGTTCCTTGCTTATAGCCTGTCTGTCCAAGGTGCGTCTGACTGGAGAACAGGTTGTTCCGAGCCAACCCTGAAAGCAGCAGAAATGTAACCTTTTGTGACCGGTCCGAAGATGCAAACTGCCATGTGTTCCAGGAGCTGAACTCAGTTCCTTATTGTGATTCAAGGGCTCCCCTGAATTGCCCATACCAAATCTGACATGGCTACGAATCTGTCAAAAGGAAGATAGGCTCTGGTTGCCAACAAGTCCAAATATGCCCCTATAAACTGTCTTCTGTACTGGGACTAATGTGGACTTTTTTACATTCAGCTGCAGACCCAACTCCTGGAACAGGGCAAGGGCTGTCTGGGAGGAAGATAGCACTGCTTCGTAAGAACGGCCCTTGAGTAGCCAGTCATTAAGGTGCAGGAAGACTAGGATTGCTTCTTGTCGCAGGTAAGCAGCCACCACTGCCAGGACTTTGGAGAACACTCTGGGGGACAAGGAAAGACCAAACTGAAAAACTTGGTATTGGAAATGATCCTGTCCTATAATGATGAAGCACATATATTTCTTGTGTGATAGGTTTATTGTTATGTGGAAATAAGCATCTTGCACGTTGAGGGCCAGAAACCAAACCCCCTTCTTAATGAAGGAATTACAGCTGCCCAAGCCACCATCCTGAATTTCTGAACTTCTTTAGACGTTTTAGAAGTAAGATCGGTCTCCACCCTCCGTTCTCTTTTGGAGAAGAAAATACTTTGAGTAAAATCCCTTGTCTTGTGAGGAGGAGGAACTAGCTCTATTCTGCTATTCAAAGGAGAGAGTTCACTTCTTGTCTAAATAAAAGCTCATGAGAGGGATCCCTGAAGAGGAACAGGGAAGGGGCGTGGAAGGGAGGGAGTGACGTAAAATGGATGGTATAGCCCAATGTTATGACCTCTACAACCCAAATGTCTGTAGTGACCTGCTCCAAGCATGTTGGAAATGGGCAAGGTAGTCTCCAGACAGGGAGGTGGGCTAATGGGCACTGCAGTAAATTTAGTTGGAGGATTTGAACCTTTGACCAACCCAACAAAACTACTGATTCGAAACTGGCTGGGTGGTCAGGGAGAGTGGTTGGGCGGCCCTCTTTCCTCTGAAATCTCTCTTTCTGGTGGATCTAAGGAACCCAGAAAACTAAGAATGGATGCAACCTCTGTGACCTAGGAAACCTTTTCTTTCTATATATATATATGCCAGTGATCATAAAGTAGCCCTAGAGTCCTTCAGAGTGTGCAAAGACTCATCCGTGGTTTCAGAGAACAGTTTACAAGCATCAAAGTGGAAGCCCTCCACGGTGTTCTGGAGTCTCTCAGAAACCCCGAGAGATGGGACCATGATGCCCTATGCATAACCACCACTGGGGAGATGGACCTGGCAGCAGCGTCCATAGCATCAAACGATATCAAACGATACTTGCACAGTTCTGTCCACCAATTGGCCCACAGATGATGGACTGAAATTGCTCCCTATGTTCTTGGGGCAGATGTTCAATAAAAACCATGAATCTGTTATAGTTTGTAAAATTATATTTGGCCATGACAACCTGATAATTTGCAATCCTGAATTGCAGGGTTGCCAATGAATAGGTTTTTCACCGAAAGAGATCCAGTCTGTTTTGGTCCTTGTCATACACGGTAGACTTACATAAGTACCTCTTTTTGGAAACCTTCCCTGAATCCTCCAGAAAGTGCTCCCTTTCTTAGAGAAAGCCCGTGCCACGGTAGAAGGGGCACTGGATCGGTCCAGAGACCTGACTCAGAAGCTGGCCAAAGGCAGTGTTCCATCATTTAGCAGTTTGAGTTTAATCTGTCTGTTTTCCCTTATCCTGGACTCGAGGGCAAAGCAGACATTGCACTTCTAGAAGATGTGGGACTCTCCCAAGCAATGGATACACATATAGCGGCCGTCGCTCATAGGTATAGCCTCTCAGCATTTGAAACCTAGCAAGCCAAGCATGCCCTGCTAGAGGAGAAAGAAGAGTAAAACAGTCCTCTCACTACTTATCTAAATAACTAAACTATAAAAACTCCCTCAAACACTAGAGAAATAGTGCAAGAGCAGAGGCACGCTCAAGGTGGACAGGCTAAGGCTTCCTCTCAGGCCAAGGCAGCTGAGACGGAATGGAGGGTGGTTTAACCATGCACCCTTATATAGCCTCAGCATTGGGCATGAAGAGGCATAGGACACATGCACAGGACGAATTGACACGGTTAACTGAAAAACTTCAATCAAGGGCTCAAGAGGCGCATGCGCACCTGAAGCGAAGCCCCAAGAGGGACACTACTCAAAGAGCTAATAAAGAAGCTGTTGTTCTTAAGCATAAGGGTCTGACTGCTCCCCTTTTGACAGGTTAACTGTGTGTTGCTCTGGCAGTGGGAAGCGAACCCTAAAGCTGGTGTAGCCAAGCAACAGAGGACTCCACCTGCCTAGTGTAAGCCCAGGGAGATGGAGACATAATTCTATATCTGTGCTATAGTAGCTCCTTCATCACCTCTCCCTGCTTTCTGACTTCAGCACCGAGGGGAAGAGCCAGGAAAAAAAAGAGGGCATGGCCTGGGCTTCCCTGCACATTAGCCACCCGGTCCATTGGAATTTGGCACAAATCAGAGCCACCTTTGGACAATTTTGATTTGTCCCACGGACCAAATGTCACCAGGCCTGCAGGAGCGCTGAGATGGCTAAAAGCCACCTTTGTTTTAGGTACAAATTTGAAAAATACAAATCACAAAAAAAAAAACCAAAAAACACTTCTTAAAAAAAACTTGGAGATGGTCTCAATTTTCACTTGTGTAGAGTTCAAGTACTTTCCAGCTGGATTAACTTCTGCATTATGTTAAGCTGATCTTTAAGCAATAAAGTTATAGGTATGTGTAAATATTTCATACAAAAAGATGTACACTAATTTAGAGAGTTATCTGTATGTAATCATTCAAGTGTTCTTTTACCTGTTTTGTTTATTCCATGAAAGGTCAAGAACTGCATCAGTATGCCCATCCGGATTCCCTTCTGCAGATGAATTCTGCATACAAATACATTTTAAAGAGGTTTAAAAAAAGTTACAGCTTCCAGGAGAAATCATGTATTTCTTATTCATTAACGTACTGTTATATGCACAGATTAGGAACAGTGAGATAATTCAACATATTCCCACCTGCTGAAATCCTCTCTGTACAGAGCTGCCTCTGCAACACCTCCTCTCAGCTTGCCTCTTCTCCCCTTTCTTCCCTTATCTGGCCAGCATGCAGCAATAGCTACTCCCTTTCGCCAGCTGGCACAGATTCAAACATTCACCAGTTGGGTCCCCACAGTCTCCCTGCTCATTCCCAGTGTTCTAGTTCCCACTCTGCCCCCTTCTCCTCAATCAACACTGATTCACCACCTCCTAATGCCTACCTTTTTTTTTAAGTTAGGAAATGAAAGGGTTAAGCTACAAAGAACATTGTTCTGAGTAAATGGGAGTCCCTCCAGGATCCTTCCTCCTCCTATTTTTCTCTCCCCAACCCAGTAACCATGAGAGAGATCTTCTAGATTTTTAAATTAATGAAATGCTACTGCAAACATTACTCATATGTCCAAACTTTTCAGCAGCAAATTACATAGAATCATTAACCTACTCCACTGGGCTTTTTACTATCTAAAGGTCTGAGGGGGTAAAAAAGGTAAATCCTTTTCTCAATTACGCAGAAGAGTGGGCCCTTGAGCTGGATGATGTATAGATTAGCAGCTATTTGGACAGAGCCATGTTTATAGTTTCTGTGAACTGCCGAAATAATATCTTTCAGATGCAGTGTCTTTGGCAGAGGTAACTAAACCAGACCTTACACTTTAATTTAAAAAACAAAACAAAACAAAAAAAAAAACAGAGATGCAAGTATCTGTGTGTATTACTGGGCTCATAACCTTACAAACAAAAGACAAAGACATGGTCCCTGCCTGTAGATTTTACAATCTAAATAGATCAGCAGACACACATTATTTACCTTCTTTCCCTTTTTCTTCTTCTTCTTCTTCTCTTTTTTACTTCCAAGGGAAAAGACTGGCTCTAGAGAATCCACTATATCAAGGTCCCAGACCTCAATAACAGGGGTCATGTTACCCACTGCAACATAATTTCCTGCAGAAAAAAACCCAAATGCCAACTATAGTGTTGATTTAGATTAATATATGCAAAGAGTGTAGGGCGATACAACCAAGCTGTCTATTTCAGTACTTATTTTAAATTAATGCCTATGTGCCCAGATTTCAGAGTAGCAGCCATGTTAGTCTGTATTTGCAAAAAGAAGAGGAGTACTTGTAGCACCTTAGAGACTAACAAATTTATTTGAGCATAAGCTTTCGTGAGCTACAGCTTATGAGCTTATGCTCAAATAAACTGGTTAGTCTCTAAGGTGCCACAAGTACTCCTCGTCTATGTGCCCAGAGTCTTTCAATGGCATATTTTTTACCAGTTGTACATGGTTAGTGTCCATTTAAAGATACATCAGCAGAAACTGCCTGCAAAAAGGCAGAGTTCTAGAGTTTAAGGCCAGAAAGGACCACTAGATCATCTTGTATGACCTCCTGTATAGCACATGCCGCTGCCACCACCACCCAGCACCCACACGCTAAACCCAACATCCGAAACGAGACCAAAGTATTACTGCCCAGGGAGATCAGACTATTATGTGCCACAGGCACAGAATAGGAGGGATCAAGGTGCACCAATACGCAATGCCCCTGCAGTGGCAGGGAAACGATTAAGTGAGATAGACCAGATAATCCTTACAAGTGACGTGCACTCAGGCACTGCAAAGGAAGTGAAAATCCCCCAACATCACTACCAATCTGACTTGAGATAAAATTCTCAAGCTAGACTAAATCAGCTAGACCCTGAGTTTGTCAGCAAGAACTAGCCAGCCATCACCTCTGAGAGAGAGAGAGAGAATGAATGAATGAATGGAGAATGCCACCTCAGAGACCTAGCCCAGACCATGTAATATCCCTTCTCTAGCCATGGTCATCCCTGAGGCTTCAAAGGAAAAAGATTAAAAAAACCCCAATCTTCCAGAACACACTCGGGGCAAAAAATCCCTTCACGACCCTGCCATGAGCAGTGGCTGGCTGAAACCCTGAAGAATGAGCTTTAGGAACATAGGACATAAACCAGAAGTGAGCCCCAGGGCTGTTGAGCCCTGCCCCCTACCAACACAAGCAATCCTGTCATACAATTGTACTCGGAGCCAACATTTTTATGCATGTACCCTCCCTTTAGTACAATTAATGATAAAAATGCAAAGAAAATTATGTACAGCCCCCCAAATTATAAAATATAATTTTTAGTGTGTTATTTTAAAATAAATTTGGTTGACTCTGTTGGCCATGTCTTCTCTGAACAAAACCAAACACATCTGCAAACAAGAAGTCTAAAGAAAAGTTTTCCTTTAGTCTGCCTAGTAGATTTGGTTTGCCTTTGGTATTAGTATTGGTGTTTTAGTTTAGTCATTTGGTATAATGACATTACTAAAAGAACCCTGCAGATACATACAGCTCTAAAAAAAAAATTGTTCACTGTGATGGGCCGGCCCTTTGTGGCCCCCTGCTGGAAGCACTGAGGTCCAACTACACCCTGCTCCAGAAAGGAGCAGTGAAGGTGCGTCCTCCAGGTCTCCCTAGAAAAGCCAGAAGGAAGCAGCCAACCAGAACCCAGCAGGCTCAGATAAAAGGAGATGCAGGACCATAGCAGGTCAGTTCCTGGCTGGGACCAGAAAGATGAGCAAGGGTGCTCCTCTCTGGAGAAAGGAGCTTGATGGGCTGCATTTACTGGACCTGGGAGAGAGACCTTTATACCTGAGAACTTTAACTCTAAGGTAATAGGTGAAAGTAAAGGGACCAGGTAGGAAGAGCCCCAGGGAATGCAGCAGCAACTAAGTGAAGGAAGCAATATGTCACTGTTTATAGGACTCCTTGGCTGGAACCTGGAGTAGTGGGCAGGCCCAGGTTCCCCCACTGGCAAAGGGGCCCTAAGCCCAAAAGGGGGACAAGACTCCTTCAGAAGCCCGAACAGAGGGCCAGATTTAAAGGGCTCAGAAACCGGGCTGAAGACCCTGGTGAGAGGAGACAGTTTGGTGCACTATTTGCGACCCCAGAAGGGGTTCATTTTTCAACTGTGCAACTTGGCTGGAGGGCTGAGCCACTGAAGACCCATCTTGCAAGGTCGGCAACCTACAGGGGGTGCAATGAGCAGAGACAAAGATTGCAGTATCACACCCTGCCCCTAGGAGGTACTCGAGGTGAGCACCCCCTGTTACATTCACCACCATGTTTAATTTTTCCTCCCATGTCTTGGCTTTGCTTCTGTGTTAATATTGCTGCAGGAGATCATTATTCAGTCATAATTAACTTAAAATGCTGTGCAGTTCATATTTAAAAATTGCTATTGTTAGACAGCTATGATCTCTTTTGGCACCCTCAAGACATTTATTACCTGGAGATTCATCTGGATTAGGATCAAAGTTAAGCCACTCCACACTTAGAGGGTATGCAGGTAAGAGAATATCATGGTGTACATAAAATGAGTCCTCTTCATGATTATAAACTGAAAGAGAGAATTTGAAAAACCACTTATGTCAGTGGAGAGAAAAATAAGCCACTCTACATAGTACATTCCCACAGTCAGATGGAGCAAATATTAATATTCCCAATGTAGAGATAATGTCTGGAAGCTAGATTTGTGATGCTGTCAGTTTCTAACATAGAGCCACAGCCTCTCTATATAACGTTAGGCACCACAGAACATTTACTTTAGGTGACAAATTCAACAGACCGAAGAATGATGTACTTATCTACATCAAGTACACACTGATTCAGTTTATGCCTTGCACACCTACATCATCTTCATTTGTATTCGTGAGACTATTTTAAAACATCTGGTATATAAGAGACACTTGTTGCCTACGTGTATTTATAAAATAAGAATGAGAGTGTATTATTGATGGGCTGATGTTTCACTGTACAGGTTCTCAGTATATTTATACAGGTCAGGGTTCATTAGTGTTTGTTAAACAGTTATTTTACAGAGGTAAGAGCACAAGAAATGTAGTTGTGCCAGATGCCACCATCTAGCCAAAAGCCAGGATAAATGAACAACAACAGAGGGAGCAGTCCTGCAAAGCCATAGGGATCAGACTGGATAAGCAGAGTATTTTCTAGGCCCGCTTTTATGACCAAATATTGTTTACTCACGGTGAACCTCTAGACTGCAGTGGTCCTTATCAACTCTTCCACAAATGATCAGATTGTCACTGGGCTTAATCAAAAAATCTTCCTGTTCATATTGCTCCTAAGGGCCAAGGGAGGGAGAAAACTTAAGGCGTTAAAAAAAATTTAAAATTTTCTGAAGCACAGAATATTAATTCTTACCACTAACTGAAAAAGGTCAGGTAGCCAAGCCCTTGAGGCCATCCTACAAGGTGAAGGGGAGAGGGGAAGTGTCACAGCAGTGAGACTAGACAATCAAATGAGTTGAGGGAACGTTTATGTGGGCCTAGATGGATTCAATAGAGTGTGTCAGTATTGAAAATGAAATCACCTCCTGAGAAGTACCCCTAACACAATACAATCTGCTGCCCAAAATCTTTCCAGACCCCCACCCCCCAAAATCACCAGCTCTTCAGTTCCTATTCCCCCACACATCGGTATCATTCCTACCTGGCCTGCACACCCTGAACTTCTATATAGTTTAACAAGCCCTCTTTAAATTATTAGCCTACTCTAACTGTTTTTCCAGAATTTTGGAAACTACTCTGACTGGATTAAAGTATACAATTGCTGTTATTTGTAACAATGACGGCTAAGAAATGTTCAGATATGTAATTTCTAAAGGGGCATGCCTACACACAATACTCAGAAGAAAGTTAAATTGAATTAACTAAAGGTGTGAAATGAAATCACATTAGTTAAATCCCTTTGGGATTCAGCTACAGAAAACTATGGCCACTTTACTTCTGAATGAGAGTATCCATACACGGGTTTAATGCCCTGTAATGTGTTTTTACTTCACACCTTTAATTAATTTGACTTAACTTTCTTGAGTGTCCCTGTTTAGAAAAGCCCCAAATCAGCCGTGTTCCTTTCAGTGCTATGTTAAAAAAATAAAGACATGCATATTTTCAAATTGAATGACTTCCCAAAATGTTGCAGTTACAACTATGGAGAAAAATAAATTAACTGGCCAGCAATAAGAGTGATCAAACTGATCAGACACAACAACCTAAGTTCCCTCTGAGTTGCACGGCCATGCAGCTGCCTGTTAAGCACTGTGCAGGCGCCCAGGGCTGCGGCGGAAAGAGATGTCCCCTCCCCGAGCCCAGCCCTGCCGCAGCCGGGGAAGGGGAGCCTCTCCCTGCCAGCCCAGGTGCTGCTGCGGGGAAGAGAGAGTTGGGAGGGCTGGGGGGAGGTGGAAGATCCCTCTCTCCCCACCGTAGCCCCGGAGAGTCCCACTGCACCCCAAAACCTCTCATCCCCAGCCCCACCCTAGAGCCTGTACCCCCAGCGGAGACCTCACCACCCTGCAACCCAACCCTCTTGGCCCAGCCCTAAACCCCTCATCCCCGACCCAGAGCCCGTACCCCCAGCCGGAGCTCTCCCCCCCCAGCCTCAACCCTCTGGTCCAGCCCTGGGCCCCTCATCCCCGGCCCCACTCCAGAGCCCGCACCCGCAACCAGGGCCCTCACCCTCACCCTCCGCATCCCAAACCCGAGCCCCTCCCACACCCCAAACCCCTCATCCCCAGCCCCACCCCAGAGCCCTAACCCCCCCAGCACCCAATCCTTCTGCCCCAGCCCCGAGCCCCCTCCCACGCTCCGAACCCCTCAGCCCCACCCCGCCACATTAATTTTGTTATGTGCACCAATATGGAGGGTATGTCTCACACATCACCTCTATATTGGTGCACATAACAAAAAATTCATTATGCACATGGGTGGGAAAAATTAGAGGGAACACTGACAACAACTGGTAAAATTTTCAAAAGTGCCTACATGACTTAGGAGTTTCAAAAGTGCCTACGTGACCTATTTTCAAATGTGACTAAAGACCTGGTCTACACTAGAAAGTTAGGTCAAAGTAAGTGGCCTTGTGTCAACCTATTTGTGTGTGCGTCTACACCTAAATCAGTCCCCACATGATGTAAGCACCCCGTTAAGGTGATGCAGTAGAACCACTTCTTTGGATGGCGTTGAGCTGCAAAGGTCGACACGGAGCAAGTGCAGATGCTGTGTGACCTGTGTCAATCCTAACAGATCTCCAGCCGCTGTCTCACAATGCCAGACAATGACTGCTCTAGTCACAATTGTTAACTCCACTCTACAGGGGTCACAGAGACCAGAAGCCAACTCCCTCCTTAAAATACTGCACATTTTTTAAATGCCTTTTCCTGATAGCCGAGCTTACCACGAACGCTTAGCAGTATCCCCTTGTCTGCAACTGACCAAGCCATCTGCATGCTCTAGACAAACACCTGTCGGAGTAGACAGCAAATATTGGATCTCCTGGGCCTGCGTGAGAAGAGGCTGTGCAAACACAGCTATGGACCAGCAAAGAATCATGGACATCCATGAAAAGATCGCACATGGTTTTAGGTGAAGGGGTATGACAGAGATCAGTGGCAGTGCCTTGTGAAAACGAAGGAACTGCAGCAGACATACCACAAGGAGAGGGAGGCTAACAATCAATATGGTGCTGAGCTACAGACCTGCAGCTTTTACAAGCTGCATGCCATACTTTGTAGAGACCCCACTGGCATCATACAGACCAAGGCAGAGAACCCTGCTGTGAACAGAGAGGAGAAGGACACGGAGGGGCAGGAGGGGAGTCCAGCTGGTCATGCCAACCAAGGATGGATGAGCCCGATGATACCAGTCAGCTCTGTGTTCTTGGGGAACCAGGGCACAGTATCCAGCCTGTTTGACTCTTGAAGGACACCCCCCACCCCCACCCAAGCCTTTGCTTGAACCAAAACTGAACAGAGAAAAGACTTGCAGAGCACATTAAAAGGTGGCGGGAGACACACCTAGACCCCTCCTGACAAGGGTGACAGGCTTATGGCAACTCCCCTAGCCTCATCTGCATCAAAGATGGTACAGGGAGGCATCTCCATTAGCATACAGAATGGAGAAAGGAGATTCCAAGGCAAGAACTGCACTGAACTCTGCAACCACAGAAGCAGGGAAACACTGCATCCGGGGGAATCTCAGCTCCAGATGTTAATGAACCTACACCCGCACACACCCAACTCAGCAGTTATCAGACCAATTCTAGTAATAAATCTTTGATCGATATCCAAAATACTGAAGCAGCCTAATTGCATTGTGAGCTCCCTGAAGGAACACCACCCATAGCTAGGAGTGGTCAGCCCTTATTGTCTAGCCTAAAGAAAACCCTTGAGTCATCAGTTTACCCATAAACAAATCTAGTGTTTTCCCTTGAACCATTCTTGTTTCCCTACAAGAAACCCCTACCCACGCTCAAGTATGTTCTGATGCATGGAGCCAAACTCTACATCAGTTCCACTGGAATTATATCTTCTCCTGACTGATTGTGCTGGGGGCTCTGCCTGTCTCCAGCACTCAGGACCCTGAGCTACCACCATCACCTGAGAACCCCGACCAGTTCAAGCTTCATGGATTGGGGAGATCCCTCTCTCTCTGTTTTCTTTTCTACCTCAGGTATAACTTTCTAACCCTGACTTGTTTGATCAGGTGTAATTTTCTATATATGACTTTTGTAACCTTTAATAATGTAACTGTTATGTTGGTTTAGGCTCTCCTTGTGTAGTTATCACTATTATTCAATAAATAACGTTTATGGTTAAGCTGGTTGCTTCCCTCTCTCTCTCTGAACTTTACTCTTCTGCTTTTAGCTTCCCCATTTACCCTGCAGCAACGCTTCTCTTACCTATGGTAAAGATCCCTGTAGCGCCCAAAAATACTGTGGGGTTTGCTCATCAAGTGGGTTACTACCAGGACAATTGTAACGTGAAAGTGGGGATAGGGACGTGCTGAACCTGTGACATATGAGGGTGGCAGCTTGGAAGTGCTGTTCGACCCAGCCTGCTCAGACGTACTCTGTTAATATGTGTGTGTTCATCTGATTCTGGGGCTGGAGGAACCCAGCCCCGGGGAACCTAGGTCCTGCAAGATAGTTCCATTGGGACGGGACTTGCAGAAGGGAGGAGTAGAGCTTCATATGAAAACACAAGTGACACAAGCGGTACATTAATAGAATTACAGACGCACCCCCACCCCCAGAAGAGTAACCCTAATAAATGAGCATACCCCAAAGTAACGGGCAAAGCTGGTAACACCGATGAAGGGGAAGGAACCTTGCTTAAGTGCGTTCATGCATTTTTTTTTTAGTGTTTAAATGTAAACATGACACCCGTCCCATCCCCAAGTTAACAAGAAATAGGTTTAGACTTTTCATTGTTTTACTCATACAAGTATAGGTAGCAGTAAAACAGAGGTAGAGTTGCTATCAGCTTTTCATTCCCTTGAAGGACTTGGTATGGGGAGGGCATGCAGAGCAGGTCCCCTACAGGGATGTCCCTTGTATCCTCCCGAGAAATCTCAATGAAATTTTTATGGAGGTCCTCTGCAATCCACTTCTGAAGGTTTCTAGAGCAGCAGCCTTATTTCTTCCTCTGCAGTCGGACACTTTCCCATGCCATTCTGTGACGAGCTCACCTGGCACCATTGCAGCCAACAAGCTAGTGGCAGGCAGCTTCAGAATGCCAGCAGCAGCTGTATTCTGTGCCTTTGTTACCTTCAGGAGTGAGACATCAGCTAAAATCAACACTGCCTGGGGAAAATAGTACCAATCTTCAGTGCCATTGCCCTATACTCATGGAAATAAGGACCAAAATATTGTTTCATACAACCAAAAAATCCTAATTCCCTTCTGCTTTCCCATCCTCGCTCCTGGCAGGCCATACACACTATGGCTCGGGCTGAAGAGCAGTGCTGTGCAGAGGCACTCCAAAGCTGAAGTGTCAATAAGCATGTCTTATTAAAAAGATTTATGAAAATAAGGGAAGGAAGTTTTGAAACTTATCCGTCACTTTCCACTGTGGCTATAAATCCAATGATACAGCTGTCTGTTTTATTGACAGCTGCTGCTGTTGCAGCCTTGAAGGGTGCCCCCTCTACATCCCTGGAATGCCTGACTCTGAAGAGGAGAAAGAAGAGTACTAGGGAAGATATCTAGCATACAGCAGGCAGCTATAACCATTGAGATGATTTTCTCACTGAGATCCAGTCTTGTGAGTAAACACTGCCAGCGTCCCTTCAATCTACCGCAAGCACAGTCAATTGTCATTCTGCACCTGCTGAGGTGGTAGTTGAATCTTTCCTCGGTGCTGTGGAGTTAGCCAGTGTATGGCCTCATAAGCCAGAAAGAAAGGGGTAGGCCTGGTCCCTCAGGATCCCTACAGTATTCCAATATCACCAGTGATAATCCACCTGTTGGAAAAGAATATTCCTGCTTGCAGCTTTCTGAACAGTCCTGTGTTCTTAAAGATACGAGCCTCATGCACATTCCCTGACCAGCCCACATTGATACTGATGAAGCATCCTATTGCCCCACTGCAATTAGAGAACTCCATTACTGCAGATCTATCCACAATGTAGTGCACATTGACAAGAATCACAGTCCTGACAATTAATAATCCTACACACTTCATAGAATATCTTGCATGACAATGGCCCCTACCATGGATTTTCCAATTCCAAAATGATTTCACACTGACTGGTAGCAATCTGGCATTGCAAGCTTCAAGAGTGTGATCACCACTTGCTTCTCAACTATCAGTGCAGCTCTCATTTTGGTGTCCATGTGCTGGAGGGCTGGGCTAAGCATGGGATGCCAATCCAGGAACGCCACCTTTCATATCCAAAATTCAGCAGACACCGCTCGTCATCCCAAACCTGCATTATGCTGTCATCCCATCAGTCAGTGCTTGTTTCCCAGGCCCAGAAGTGGGGCTCCAGGGTCTGTAGCTGCTCCGTGAACACCATGAACAACTCTGAGTTGTTTTTTGCTAAGTCCTTAACAATATGTCCTCAAAGAAAAAGTCACATCCCCCATCACTATGGTTCTTCCTATGGGTCTGCAAATACTGGAGGATCATGCATCCTGTATTTGCAATGTTCATGAGACCAATGCAGAGCTGTGCAGGCTTACTGCTTCTGTCAAGAGACGACAGATAGCAAAAAGTGCTATGCAGGTTTGTGGTATTTTTAAAAAGGTGCAAAAATTACGACATATGGATGAGGGAAGCTGCATATTGGCATAAAGCCATTCAATTTATTATATTGCTCGTATGTATGACCCCTAGTTCCCAAAGACCCCTGGGCAAGTCATTTTATCTCACTACATACTGCAAAAACTTCCCAGAAGGCATTGTGTCGGACAGCAGCACATTAGGATTGCAAAGCATGGTGCACCACGCTTTACATCAACACAAGCACTCCTGTTGAGTATGCTCTGAGCTGATGCAAGCAGCCAAGTATACACACACACAAGCAATATAACTTGGGGGGCTTCATGACAATTTAATTTGTGTCAACCAAAGTCTGTAATGTAGGCATGGCCTTAGGCATCTAGAAGCCTAAGTCCCGTATCCACTTTTGAAAATTGTATGTAATATTTAGTTTATGCTATTTAAGATGCCTAAACCTTGAAAGACCGCAAAAGATTTAAAAAAAACTTACAGTATCTTTAATAGTGACGTAAGGATCACGTTCGTTACTCCCATATACCGTAAGACTGGCTAAGGTGTCTCCAAGGCTCACAGCATCTATAATGAAAATTTCAGTATATCACAATTAACAACAATTATGGGTGTGACGTTATTGACGTAATCTGGGACCGTATAGATCATTGTGCAACCAAGGTCCAGTAGGGGCACCAAATCTTGTATAAAGGGAGTCAAGTAAGGTGTCTAAGACAAGATTATGGTTTGCTGGTTATGATTATGATGTCTATATGTGTGTATCATTTTTGTAGTTAAAGTTATGAATCTGGCTCCATACTGTCTGTATTTCAAACTTATGCTATGCTTCTGGGTGACACCCCAGAGAAGTTGGTGTCAGCTCTGCCTAGCCCGCTTGATGGCTCGTGTAGCTGATGGTCCTTAATAACTGACCCATTGAGAGAAGGCAGATATGCCTTGTGACTCAGCAAAGTATGCAGGGACTTGCCCATGTGACTCCAAACTCCATTTTGCTGTAATTTTCCACAGTAAGAACAAAGAGGTGTTCTTACACCTGGAAAAGAGAATAAAAGGCTGATGCCTCATCTCCATCTGGTCTTCAATCCTGCTTCTTACCTCTGGAGGAACTTTGCTACACTGAAGCTTTGAACAAAGGACCGATGACCCATCCCAGCTGTGGATGTACTCCAGAGACTTGATTTGAACCCGTAGTTTATTCCATCACTGCTACAAGCCTGAACTAATAACTTTGCCATGACTGTGTGTAATAGATTCCATTTAACCAATTCTAGCTCTCATTTATCTTTTTCCTTTTATGAATGAACCTTTAGATTTTAGATTCTAAAGGATTGGCAACAGCGTGATTTGAGGGTAAGATCTGATTTGTATATTGACCTGCGTCTGGGGCTTGGTCCTTTGGGATCGAGAGAGCCTTTTTTCTTTTACTGGGGTATTGGTTTTCATAAGCATTTGTCCCCATAATGAGTGGCACTGGTGGTGATACCGGAAAACTTGTGTAACTTGTGGTTAGCCAATGGGCTAAAACCAAAGTCCTCTCTGGCTGGCTGGTTTGGTTTGCCTTAGAGGTGGAAAAACCCCAGCCTTGGGCTGTAACTGCCCTGCTTTAAGCAATTCGTCCTGAATTGGCACTCTCAGTTGGGTCCCAGGAGAACTAGCATCGTTACAATGGGGCACTAATTATAAAAAAAAAAAATCAAATTAAAAAACTGCATAGTAGTGAACTTTTGGCAAGTGACTATGGAGAGGAGAATTTATATAACACATGCACGTAAATATTTCCTCTTCTGGGTGTATTTTATATATAGACAAATAAAAGGACAGCCCAGTTAGTGGCAGCCACTTTCCTTCTCAAGACAATAAAGCAACAAAAATATTTGGACCAAACATACCATTTATTAGTTAAAGCACAACAGTGGCTTTTTTCAGAGGAAGGGAAGATTTTTTTTTTTTTTAAATGAATAAATCAGGGGTGGCCAACCTGTGGCTCCAGAGCCACATGCGGCTCTTCAGAAGTTAATATGCAGCTCCTTGTATAGGCACTGACTCCAGGGCTGGAGCTTCAGGTGCCAACTTTCCAATGTGCCGGGGGGGGGGGGGGGAAGGGGCGGGGTGCTCACTACTCAGCCCCTGGCTCTGCCACAGGCCCCGCCCCCCAGTCCAGCCCTTCCCGCCCCCTCCCCATAGCCTGCCATGCCCTCGCTCCTCCCCCGCAGAGCCTCCTGCATGCCGCGAAACAGCTGATCGGCAGGCCTGCCAGTGGGTGGGAGGCGCTGGAAGTGGGGGAGGGTGGCGGGGTGTTTGCGTGTGTCTGAGGACATATTACTGTGGCTCTTTAGCAATGTACATTGGTAAATTCTGGCTCCTTCTCAGGCATAGGTTGGCCACCCCTGGAATAAATGGAGTTGTGATCACTGAATATATGAGACAACACAACCCTTTTTTCCATGCTTGTGATAGAGCTATCAGACTAGGAACTCCTGCACTTGTAGCTATAATGAAGCATTTCTTTCAATATAAGAGCAGGACATTGTTTCAAAAACTTAAGAATGAACTGAGAGAGAAGTACAGGTTCCAAACCTAAGCAACAGGAACTCCCTGATAAATCTGTATTGTTGGTAGAAACATGCTCAAAGACGGTGCAGCTGCTCTGCACTGGAACTGCAGTAAGGGAAGCTGCTGTTCCAAATCAGGGTATGTCTACATAGCCTGCAGCAGCCAGCTTCTCAGCCTGGGTCAACAGATTTGGGGCTCACACTAACACTCTAAAAATAGTTGTATAGAGAGCGCTCTGAAGTTGCGGCTTGGGCTTTGATACCCACCCCGCTCCCTAAGCATCAGAGCCAGAGCCACAATTTCAAAGTACTGTCTACACAGCTATTTTTACAGCAATAGCATGAACCTTGCCAGACTGAGTCTGTTGACCCAGACTGGGAGGCTTGCTGCCATGGGCTGTGTAGATATATCCTAAGAGAGCTACCGCCTTACCAACACAGCTCTCTGCCTTGTTCCCTTCCCGCACGGACAGGGCCAATAGCTCCAGCTACTCCATTCCTTAGCTCCACTCAGCTTTCTCCAAACTTATACTTGAGTCTGGGCAAGTGGGCCTTTCAAACCTTGAATTTCAAGGCACTTGTTGAGGAAACCTGTAAAGCTATATGACAGTTTCACAATAAGTACATTAACCAAACCTAAAAGAGAAACACCTGGTTCTTCATTGACACTGCACTTTTGACAGGAGAAATAGATTGACATTACCTGTATTCTCCTCTTCATCATATTTATCCAAACCATACTCTGCCAGCTCATCATCATTCAGCTTTTCAGTGTCTTCTTCCTGGTCCCCATCTTCTTGAGGAGGCTCAGCTGTCTCACCACTAGCAACATCCATGCTGTCTTCTGCAGCCTGTCCATGTTCTTCTTCATCACTATCATCTGCTTCTTCTCTGTATAAGGAAAAAACACTCACTGAATTATCAGTGTGAGAGTCGGTTAAGAGTTTAGAACATTTTCACTAAATTGCTCTGGGGACTGGCACTGGAATATTAACTTACCTGCTCACATGAATACAACTATTGTTTCCATACCAATGACTCTCAAATCTATTTTCCCACTCCTTTCCTGTCTCTTCCTAGCTAGACCTGCATTTCAGCCTACCAATGACATTTTCTCTAGTATGTCTTCCTGATAGAATACGACTTAATTTTAAACGGCTAAAACTGAGTGTCCTAACCCCTCTTCTTTACCCTTTCCATTACTGTGACAACACTATCATCCTCCCTCTTACACATAGGTGTGTTTGATCTTTGATTCCTCTTTTTTGTTCTCCACACAACCCCAGCCTATATACAAATCTTGCTCTTTCTTCCACCACATTTGAAGATCTGATCTTCCCTCTATATCCCATAAGCTGAAATTCTCATTTATGCCTTCATTATAGCCTGTTTTCTTTAGAGTAACCTCTCCGGTATCCCCAACAACAAAATCACATCCCCTGATTCACTCACCCAAAATGGAGCTGCTAAAAATGTCTTCCTGCCTGATATGACCAGCCCCACCCACTCTTTGAAAGACTCCAGTGGCTCCAACAATTCTTTTTGCTTCTGTCCAAAAGAAGCATATGCTTCATTAGTTAAGTATCTGTAGCAGACTTACCTGCTTCACACCACATTTGCTACAGGAAAAAAAACCTATCCCAAATACCCTAAACTTTCACAAAGCTTCCTTCCCCAAGGCAATGATTCAGATTCTGCCAACATATACAATGCAGAGGTCTGAACAGGAGCAGGTTGAGCAATGTAACAATTCTTGAATTTTTATTTTTAATACAACACTGTGCAGGAGGACACCCAACTGCTAACACTGGACAGAACTCCAAGAGAGACTGCTCCCAAGTGGGCATATTTACTATGCCTGCATTCAAAACTCCCACTGACACCAATGCACAAAGATCAAGGGTGTCTATAATAGAACTCTTTCAGAGTAGCAACTGTGTTAGTCTGTATTCACAAAAAAGAACAGGAGTACTTGTGGCACCTTAGAGACTAACAAATGTATTTGAGCATAAGCCTTCGTGAGCTACAGCTCACTTCATCGGATCTAATATCTAATCTATATCTAATGCAAAGATCTTTCAGTTTTGAAAGAGCTTGCTGAAGAGCTATTTTTGTCACTTGTTTTATAAAACAACACTTGCCCTTCATATGACATTTATCCCATAACAAGAGTAAAAATTGGTAGCAGGATCATTACATATTCTAAATTTAAATCTGACTTGTGATCTTTGTACAGAAATAAAATGACTGGAGTTCTAATGAATTCTACAAAGTACGTTTTTAGTTGTTAGATGTGATTCTCTAAGCTTCCACAATGAATTTTAACAAAATGCATAATTATCAACAAAAGGCTCCTCAAATCTTGCATTGCATACTTTTCAAATGGGGATGGGGGAGAGAATCCATAAGAGAAAGTTGCATGCAGTTTACATTTATATGTGCAAAGCTACAGGTAACAGCAGTAGAATTATAAAGTCAAGGGGGGAGGAAGCAACTCTTAAAGGTTACACTTCTAAAAGACCAGAAATAAAGAAATAACATTTGTGATTTTTAGGGACAGCCATTAGAACTTACAAGTATGGTAATTGCTTAATATTTTGAAAGCTCTCTTTGTAAAGAAAAGGGTAGACTTTTAAAAAATGAAAGCTGAGATCAGGTGGAGGGGAGCTGACAATATTCACCAGAATGCACATGGAATTCATGGTACTCGGGCCCCGCAATCAGATCTGTCCTGGCAGACCACTGCACCAATGCAGAGCCCCAGTGGCATTGGGGACCAGAAGATCATTTCTAACAAATAAACACTGTTACCCTCCACCTAGGTAAAATGAGCGGTGTGCTATTTCGCAGTGAATGTATATAGCAGGGGTGGGCAAACTTTTTGGCCTGAGGCCCACACTGGGGTTGTGAAACGGTATGGAGGGCCGGGTAGGGAAGGCTGTGCCCCCCAAACAGCCTGGCCCCTGCCCTCTATCCACCCCCACCCACTTCCTGCCCCGACTGCCCCCCTCAGAACCTCCAACCCCCGTCCCCCCGCTCATTGTCCCCTGACTGCCCCCTCCCGGGACCCCCTGCACCTAACCGTCCCCCCGGGACCCCATCCCCATCCAACCCCCCCGTTCCCTGACTGCTCCGACCCCTATCCACAACCCCACCCCCTGACAGGTCCCCCGGGACTCCACCCGCTATCCAACCCCCCTGCTCCCTGTCCCTGGACTGCCCTGACCCCTATCCACACCCCCACCCCCTGACAGGCCCCCCAGGACTCCCACCCCCTATCCAACCCCCCCGTTCCCCGCCCCCTGCTCCCTTTCCCCTGACTGCCCCCCAGGATTCCCTACTCAACCCCCACTGCTGCCCCCTTACCATGCCACTCAGAGCGGCAGGAGATTGTAGTCTCGTGTGGTGGCGTAACTGTGGGGGAAGGGGAAACAGTGGGGGAGGGGCCAGGAGTTCAAGGGCTGGGCAGGACGGTCCCACGAGCCAGATGTGGCCTGCAGGCCGTCATTTGCCCACCTCTGGTATATAAGTATTCTTTATTTAACATCAACTGTTTTTCAGGTCTGCAGTATTGGCTCTTCCAAACATTCAAAAATCTTGAATCAGACAGCCAAAAATCAAGAGATGGGTTTAAAAATCATGTTATTACAAATAAGTATGAGATTCCTTGTATTTGTCTTCTGTTTTTTGAGTCAGGGGAGAGTGGGAGCGGAGGTCACATTTTCAAGCGTTGCTCCACAATCAGCAGGGCCAGACACTCACTCTTTTTTAACATGAAAGTTGAGACACTTGTGTAACTGCAAGAGCTGACAACACTCCCTATCAATGGGCAAGTACAGATGACTAATCTCCCCATTCCCCAGCCTCAGAACTCACACACAGCTTGCTCAAGGCCATGCGGACACTGCACAGTTAAACTGGGGGACAGACACCCAGATTTCACCCCTGTGTGCCGGGGGGAGGGAGGGGGCACACATCCCGCTGTTGTTGTGCTGAGATGCTCTGGGATTCTTTCCCAATGAACTATGGGACAACGTGTCTGTTGCTCAAGGAGACTTACAGGCAGGTGCTGGAAGGGTGGCAGGGACTCAGTGCGTTTTGCCGGAGTCCTCACTGCCGGCGGGCAGGGTCCAGTCCCACCCAGTTAGGGCAGACCCTGGGCTCCAATCCCTCTTCCCCAGCCAGCCCGGGGTCAAAGCACCTCCAGGCCGGGGGTTTCAGTGGGGACGGCGGCGGGGCTGGGCCCATGCTGCTGTGCACCGAGACGTATCCCGGGCACCCTGATCCGCCCCTGCCTGGTAGGGCAGGCTCTGCCCCGGGGCACACGGAGGAATCCCCCCCCCCCGGGAAGGCGGACACTCACCGCAGCGTCTCCGCGGCCTCCCCGACGAGCCGCTTCAGCTCCTCCGCGCTGAGCCGCACCTAGAAGGGGAAAGGCGCTGAGACCGAGCGGCCGGGGAGCGCAGGGCCCCGCTCAGCCCCGGACGGGTCCGCTCAGCCCGGCGCGCCGCGGGGACGGACCGTGGCCCTGCCCCAGGGGCGCCCCGCGGGCAGCTCCGAGGCGGCCGCCGGCCCGCGCGCGGGTGAGGGGGGGGGTCAGGGAAGAGGCGCGTTCCCCGGCTCGCGGGTTCTCACCTTGTCGGGCGTTTCCCTGGCAACCCCCCTGCGCACCCAGGCGGCGCAAGTCACGGGGCAGCTCATGGCTCCGGCCGCGGCACGTGCGGGCAACTCTCGCACGCGCCGCGCTCCTACCGCCGCCGCGGCCCCAGAAACTGTCGCGTTCCTGATGACGTAACCTCCTACTGAAACCTCCTCGGACTCGGCAGGGAGAGTGCGAGGAGGCCTGCCGGAGGTCATCAGCAAGCGCCCGGGGGTGGGGCCTGGAAGCCAGTGACGCGCAGGAGGCAGAGACTCCGCCCCCATCGGAGGGGGAGCGAACTCAGCCGCTGGCACGGAGAGATTGGGGCGGGGCCAGAGGGACGGGAAGGGAAGGGGCTGGGAGTAAGTAGGAGGGGCCAAGGGGTGTGCCGAGGACATGGGGTGGGGGCGGGCCCAGGGGGATGAGAAGTGCCTGGAGTGGGCTGGGGCAGGAGCCAGGGGGAAGTGCCAGGGGTGGAGCAGGACTGGGGGAGCAGAGGGAGCTGTATTTGTTCTCTGTACTGCTGGGGTGAGGGTCATGGTGCCACTGGAGAGCACCAGGCTGATATTCAGGGTCATGCCAGGTTGTTCCCTCAGGCCCTACGCTACCGGCACGCCCAGCTATCTTCGAGACACCACCGACTTTCTGAGGAAACTACAATGCTTCGGTGATCTTCTTGAAAACACCATCCTGGCCCCCATGGACGTAGAAGCTCTTTATATCTATATTCCCCATGAGGATGGACTACAAGCTGTCAAAAACAGTATCCCTGATGAGGCCACGGCCCACATGGTGGCTGAGTTTGGTGACTTTGTCCTCACCCACAACCATTTCAGATTTGGGGACAACTTATACCTTCAAGTCAGTGGCAATGCTATGGGTACCCGCGTGGCCCCACAGTATGCCAACATTTTTATGGCTGACTTAGAACAACGCTTCCTCAGCTCTCGTCCCCTAACGCCCCTCCTCTAAGTGCATTACATTGATGACATCTTCATCATATGGACCCACGGGAAGGAGGCCCTTGAAGAATTCCACCTAGATTTCAACAATTTCCACCCCACCATCAACCTCAGCCTGGACCAGTCCACACAAGAGATCCACTTCCTGGACACTACAGTGCAAATAAGTGATGGTCACATAAATACCCTATACCAGAAACCTACTGACCGCTATACTTACCTACATGCCTCTAGCTTCCATCCAGGACACATCACACAATCCATTGTCTACAGCCAAGCCCTAAGATTACAACCAAATTTGCTCCAGTCCCTCAGACAGAGACAAACACCTACAAGATCTTTATCAAGCATTCTTAAAACTACAATACTCAGCTGGGGAAGTGAGGAAACAGATTGACAGAGCAAGACGGGTACCCAGAAATCACCTACTTCAGGACAGGCCCAACAAGGAAAATAACAGAACGCCACTGGCCATCATGTACAGCCCCCAGCTAAAACCTCTCCAGCACATTATCAACGATCTACAACCTATCCTGGAAAACAATCCCTTGCTCTCCCAGACCTTGGGAGGAAGGCCAGTCCTCACTTACAGACATACCCCCAACCTGAAGCAAATACTCACCAGCAAATACACACCACACCACAGAAACACTAACCCAGGAACCAATCCCTGTAGCAAACCTCGTTGCCTACTCTGTCCCCATATCTATTCTAGCGACACCATCAGAGGACCCGACCACATCAGAGGCTCATTCACCTGCACATATACTAATGTTATATGCCATCATGTGCCAGCAATGTCCCTCTGCCATGTACACTGGCCAAACCGGACAGTCCCTACATAAAAGAATAAATGGACACAAATCGGACATCAGGAATGGTAACAACCAAAAGCCAGTAGGAGAACACTTCAATCTTTCTGGACATTCTGTAGCAGATTTGAAAGTAGCTATACTTGAACAAAAAAACTTCAGAAACAGACTTCAAAGAGAAACAGCACAATTAAAATTCATTTGCAAATTTAACACCATTAATTTGGGCTTGAATAGGGACTGGGAGTGGCTGGCTCGTTACAAAAGCAGTTTTGCCTCTCCTGGAATTGACACCTCCTCATCTATTATTGGGAGTGGACTACATCCACCCTGATCAAATTGGCCCTGTCAGCACTGGTTCTCCACTTGTGAGGTAACTCCCTTCTCTTCATGTGTCAGTATATTTATGTCTGCATCTGTAATTTTCACTCCATGCATCTGAAGAAGTGGGGTTTTTACCCATGAATGCTCAAATAAATCTGTTAGTTTTTAAGGTGCCACCGGCCTCCTTGTTGTTTTTACACACAGCTGTGTTTCTCCCAGTCTGCATCTCATAACAAACACAACTTGTCAAACTACCGCCTAGCTTCAGGGTTTGTGATCAGGGAACCCACACATGGCTTAGCTTCTGATCAGGCTTTGCCATATGGCCCTATTGCTTTTGGTAGTAGCTTCTATCATCTCTGGCTATCTTGCTCGCTTAATTGCGCTTTCCATTTACCCTGTAAGAAGGGTGCTTAAAACACCGTTTAGCTCTAACCAGGTCTACTATTGTCTAGAGATCAAAACCCCACTTGATGGTATTAGTATCTTCCAACATAACAGACTGCTGCATCCAGCTCCTCCTGGCATCTCAGCTCAGCCGGCTCCAGGCTACTAGCAAAAAGGTGGTTTCTAAAATCATCTCCCTCACTAGTCACTCTGACTCACCTCTTCAAATCCCTTACCTTCTGCACTGAACTACAGCTCCCCATCCATACCCTGCAGGGAAATTCATAACTCTGACCTCCTCATGTCTCTGGACTTCTCACACTTTTGTTCTGGAGCTTTTCAACACCAATCCACCAAAATTGGTGGATAAACAAATAAACATGAAAAACAAAATCAACCACCTAGCACTGCTTCAAAATAAGATCAGCTTATGTATCATTGTATGTGTCTGGACCATACTGCCTGTGTCTGATCTAGGTTATAAACTGCTTGGGAAGGCACCATGTTATCTTCTCTTTTTGAACATCACCAAGTACATTAAACTGTGCTCAGTAAATAATAAAGGTGTCCTCAAGATATGTCCTCTCTAAAAGTCCTTCCACAGGAACAGAAATTAACACACTGGATCTGTCCAATGGCCCGTATCAGATGCTTCAGAGGATGGTGCAGGAAATAAAACGCCATAATTGTATAACTAGCTCATAGGAATTTTTTTTCTTTTCCCTTTCTGAATGCTAGTATCCTACACACTATATCCAACTAAATCGTCATAGGATGGGAAAATGTCTATTTTAACAAGTAGGATTATGGGGTTTTTTTGAACAGGCAGAAATCATTGCTATTTGCATCACTAAACTTTTATTTCAGAGGTTAACTGAGAAATACAAGTATTGGAAAGCATTTAAATGAGGTTAAGGTAAGGAATAGTTCACATTATAAAACACAAGTGTTTGACAGCAAATTTTAAACTTGGCAGACAGGATGACTACAGTACTTTAGCCATATGTCAAGCAGACAGAGCTGTGGGGGCATTTTCCATTTTTGATTGTGAGCCTTCTGTGGTGCTGGAGTGAGAAGGACGTACAGTAATATCTATCAAAATACAGTATTTGTAATGAGCTTCTGTCATCTCTCACACCTTGTTTGCTGCATCCATTTGTTGTGTCTTGTCTTGTATTTGTAAAGTGCTAGCACAATGAGGCCCCAAGCCTAACTGTGGCCTCTGGGGTAATTGCAATGTAAGTAATTTCCACCCTGGTGTTCTGCTGTACTTTATATTACTAGTCACTTTACTGAATCTCCTCCCTCCCTACTGCAACAAGTATTTTCCCCTATACCACTTGGTCACATGATACTCCCCTGCTGGGACACAGGAAAGCTCTATGTAAACACAGAGCCTCCAGGACATCATTTAATCCCCACATGATGTGGAGAGGGTAGTGGGATGTGGGACTGAGTCAGGAAGAAGAATGGTGTTGAGTGGTTATCTGAGGGCTGCACAACTACCTGAGGGGGTGTCTTCTACTCATCAAAGCAATTGTAGGGCCTCACAACTCTGGCTGCTCTTCACCACGGAAGCTGATAGGGTCAGGTTTTGGCTCAATAGTGGTTATCCCCATCTCTTTTGTGTATTGTTAAATACTAGTTCCTTTAAATGTTCAGCCATGTTAGTCTGTATTCCACTGAATGCATCTGATGAAGTGAGCTGTAGCTTATGCTCAAATAAATTTGTTAGTCTCTAAGGTGCCACAAGTCCTCCTTTTCTTTTTAAATGTTCAGTATTTCAGGAGTAGACTCCAGCTCTTTGATGCATAGAACATCATCATTTATGCAGTACCCCCAGCACTTTACAGTAGGGCTCGGACCCAGCCAATACAGTACATACTCATACACCACACCGGCACTTCTCTGAAGTTACTATCTTGTTCTCCGAGAAATAAAGTAAGCCTTGTCTACATGGGAAAGTTTTACCAGTACTGTAATACCAGTATAATTATACCAGTATAAGTCCCTAAGTGGACGCTGTTAGCATGGATGTGCAAAAGCAGTTTAATTACTGCAGTGGCTGTAAGTTGATGTAACTTAGGTCGATTTAATTTTGTAGTGTAGACTTGCCCTCATTCTGGTATATGAGTGGCTTTTTGCAGCTTAGCCTAAACTCTTTCTCCATAAACTAAACTGAAAAAGGCCACTCATAATGGAATAAAAGTGACTACACTAGGGGCAAGTCTACACTTAAAATGGTGCATTGGTGTGCCACTGTACAGCTTTAATGAAGATGCTCTACGCTGACGGAAGGGTCAAAGAGCTGAACAATTTGATGTCTCACTGTGGCACCAGGAGTGGGTGGGGTGGGGGAGGAAACGTGGTATCTCTCACAGTCACAAAGGATTCAGAGTAACAGCCATGTTAGTCTGTCTTCGCAAAAAGAAAAGGAGTACTTTCGTGAAAGCTCATGCTCAAATAAATTGGTTAGTCTCTAAGGTGCCACAAGTACTCCTTTTCTAGTCACAAAGGAGCCAATTCCAAGGTGCTTAGCAGAGCCCATAGGCACATTCAAGCACCTCTAAGGGGGAAATCAGCTCAAGGAGCCCCCTGGAGCCTAACAGCACACATGATCATATTTTAAATATCTGCACAATCTACTGTGAGCAGCATCTCATTGGGATGATTCACACATGCAGATCTTATTTTGTGGGCAGAGCTTGAAAAAGTACTACCACTTGGCTTTACAATAAACAAAATGCAGATGAAGGGAACAGTCCTGCCTTCACATATCCATATGGCTTCTGTTGAAATCAAGGGAGTTGTAAGCAAGAATATAAGGGCAGTAATTGCCTCTAAATCTCCCAAATCATACAAGATCTGAAACAGTTAAAGTCAACATGCTGATTCAAAAAACCTGAAATCAAAGGTTTTTAAACACCTGCTTTGAAATCCTTTTTAATATCTCTTCCAAAGCATACTGCTTTTGTGACACCTATTAGTATTTAACTGCCACCTAGTTTATACGCTTGCTGCACCATTATATGATAACTCCAACTTCTGATCACCCAGGTCTTTATGTATCCAAATTCTCTAGTTATGCCCAGATCCTACAAAGACTTATTATGCACATGCTGAGTTTTAAGCACAAGTCGTCTCACTGAAGTCAAATTGAATGTGCAGGATCAGGGCTGTCGACTGAACGCTTCTTGGAGCAGGGACCATGTCTTTTCCATGTTCTGTACAATGACAATCACATTGTAAGTGCTGAACTAAAAACCGTCAGAATTCCCAGCTGTAAAATCCATAGAATCATAAGATTCCTGGGACCCTGTTACTGGGAGAATCTCAGCATTATTGGTGTTTGAATTATACAGAGAAATATCTGAACTGGAGAAGGAAAAACAAAAAACACTCACAGCACCATTTCCTAAGCTAGAAAAAGTGAAATCTTTATTGAGCAGGGATGGCTCATAAACACACTCAAAAGAGCTCCATCTGCTGCTCAGGTGTATTCAGTGCAATCTGACAAACCTTTGGAGGGAGCCGTATAAAATGGGATTAGAATATTAATCTGCTATATTTATTAATAACTTTGCCTCTCAAATACAGAACTGTCAGCTGTTATTTAAAGTCTGAAAATAGACTACAATGGTTATAATTTAAATCAAACCTTTGAAGTAACAAATGTACAGAAAAGGCAGTCAATGTATTAACTTTAAACATTTTAAATCAAAATAGAACACATTTCGCAGAATTAAACATGGAGCAAATCGCTATTTATGGTGTTTACAAGCCACCTAAAAGCTATAAACGTCAAGTGCCAAATGACTAGATAGTTGCTGTAGCTCTCATAAAGCCGTATTAATATTTCACTTTCCACAGGCCCCGACACTGGAAAATGTGCTGCCTGAAAAGCTAAAAATAAAGCATTGACTATCCAAGGGCAAGAGAAAACTGGATTTTTTTTAGCGCCTGATCCAGCAAAGCATTTAAGCAGATACTTAACTTTAAGCATGCAAGTGGTCTCACTGAGGTTAAGGGGCCTACTCAGGTGCTTAAAATTAAACACATGCTTTTCTGGATTGGGGCTTTAGTTCCATCTTTATGAAAAGGCGCTAACAGCATGATCTTTTCAAAGATGAAGTCAAGCATTGCTATAGCGAGCCTACAAAAGTATAGGCCTATCAATTGGCATGAATAAATAAGCTTGTAACGTGCATTAAAATGAATGTGATTTGCATACCGGCCTGTTTAGTGAAAGTTGGTGATATTTTCACTGCACTGAAAATGGCCCTTTCGGTAGTTGTGCTCACACCTAAATATGGAAGTCCATGTTACATCACACCCAAAAATAATATGACAAATTTACTATCAATGAAAACATATTTTAATGCCAACAACTAATAAAAGTTCATATTCCAATATTGCTCACAACAATAATATACAATTTGCACAAAACATGGCTGTCCAACAAGAATATTTTGCAGGCTATAATATATATATATATTTTTTTTCCTTAAAGAATTATATGCCAGAGTTCATGCAAAGAAATTCAAAGCAGTAACACAACATGAGCAATCAGTTGTTTTTTTTTTTTTTTTTTTTTTTTTACAAATTATCAAATCCATTCAATACAGAGACATTAGGAGATAGATAGGTATATACACACTGTTTTGTTGTGGTCCTTTTTGTGTTACATTAAATCATGGGTTCCTTCTTACCACACCAGGTCCCTATTAAAGACTGGTTCAAATAGGATTTTGAGTATACTCCACCCATGTGGACCACCAGAAACTCAATAACTTCCCTTCTACTGTACATGACTATGAAGGAGGGACTTATCCGCTGGCCAGGAGTGTGGGCAAGCAACCTTCTCCAAAGCTAACCTCAGTCCTGATCCATAGTCTTCACCACATTTGTAGTGGGTGGCTATCACTCCATCCCTCCTATTTTTGACTGGCCCCAAGGTCTTGGTCTCCAGCAACCTTTAAAGTTGGAAACCCAAGACTAGAGAACCTGGAGCTCCTAAACAGCAGCGCACAGCACTGCCAGCCAAGTAACCAGATACGTACAGTGAATGGCATGTATTCTCTGGTTTGAAATTTACATACAATATACACAAATAAAGCTATTCTATCAAGGTGCAAGTTTATTATTCTCTGGTGTGTTCCCATGAAGTTTGATTTTGTTTTGTTTCTTTTGGCCTTCGCACAAAGCTACCAACAGCGTTTACACAAGAATGGTCTGTCTGTCTGATAAATATAGTTCATTATGTGGCCCCAATTATGCAGTCCTTACAAAGGAAAACACCTACTGACTTCACTGGGAGTTTTGCCTACATACTGGACGGCACCCAGCGAGCTAAATTCATCTCTGCTATAACTCCTTTGACTTCAATTCATTTACAACCAGGGTGAATTGGGAGGATGTGTTTTTTTCCAGGAAGTAATCAGTCTTACTGAACTGAATTGGGACTTGTGTTCACACATCAGTAAATTTGTACAGTCCATGGGCCAAATCATGCTCTCCTTAATTTTGATGGGACACTTCTGTTTGGGCAAGTTAGCAGGGTTTGGCCATATGGGCAAGTATTTAAAGTTCTTTGGCATTATTTCATACTTGCTGGACTCAGGTGCTGCCTTAAAGAGAGGGATTTTTTTAAAAAAAGATGAAATGTAATTATAGTAAATATTACATATTAACCCTACCAGCTAAACGGATGTTAATGGAATGTCAGCTCCTGAAATTAAAATTGCCATTGTTTTCTCAGGCAGGTCCAATTCATAAAAATGCTTCACCCCCACACTTGAGCCTGATTCTGCAGCCTGTAAACGCGTCACATGATGCTTCCAGCGAAATCACTGGAAGTTTGAATGCCCTGAATCACCAGGGCACTTAAGTACATGAGTAATCCCATCTCTGTTTAGCAAAACCCTTAAGTATGTGCTTCGCTTTAATTTTAAACACATGCTTAAGTACCATTGAAACCAACAAATGCTTAAGTATTTTGCTGGAAAGGGATGCTTAAAGTCACACACGTTAAGCACATGCTTAATTAAGTGCCTTTGCTGAATTTGGGACAATATGCACAAGGACAATAGGATTGGGCCTTCAGGGCATATTTTCCCTTCAGTCCTTATGGGAGCCTCTCATTGATACCAACCACAGTTCTGAATATGGGGAGAGAGGAGATTATATCCTTTAGCACAGTGTTTCTCAATGACCAGTCCATGGGCTGGCTCCGGTCCCTGAGATCTCCATGACACAGTTTAGGAAGGCAGCAAGCCAGTCCCTGGTATCAAAAAGGCTACGACAAACTGCTTTAGGCCTGATCCAACTCCCACTGAAGTCAATGGAAGGATTCCTATTGCTGTGAGTGGGAGTAAGCTCAGGCCCTAAAATAAGCGTACCTTTTGCACTACTGCAGTTAAATTTCTCTCTAAACCCAGCTTCCCATTTTTTAACTTGGTTATAACAAGTCACGCAGAAGCTTTGCATACATAGTCGCAAACTAAAAGCAAATTATTTTACACTTGAAAAGAAGAGCTGGCTAACCAGATTAAAGAAAAAAAATCCTTGCTGGTTTCAAATGCTGAAGTTTGTGCATTGTACAAAAACAAATTTGTGTTTGTACAATGTTAACACTGGATTTACAAAATGACATTTGGCAAGACATGAATCCTCATCTCACTGGAGATTTTAAAAGACTTAACATCAGAGATCGGGGGTTAAAATATTCTAAGGTGCACTCAGTGAACATGTTTTCAGAAATTTTCCTAAGACATTTTAGCACTGATAACGTGCTAAGGATCTCATTATATGATTGAGCACATAAAGATCTAGCAGACTGAACACATTATGCTGAAAGACAAACCTTCTTTTTAAACTTTTTTTTAAAAAAGAAAACAAGGAAATTAAATAAAAATATTTTAAAGCAGAATTCAGGTTGTGACACAGTTAGACAAAAGTGGCTACATTTAAAATTAAGGCTGGTATCTCATATTAAATACGGCGTGAGTTAAAAGTAGATTATTCTCCTTAACCTTTAATTTCTTGGGTGTAGACAGCTTGCTCCATAATATTAACATCTGAACAGTTTTGATATTGGGGAAGATTTTTCAAAAGTGCCTAAGTCCCAATGACTTCCAATAAGAGGTAGACTCCTAAGTCTCTTTTGAAAAATGGCCTTCAGCTCCTAAATCACCAGGCCCTTTCAAAAATTTTACCCATTGAGCTAAACTATTGCTTAATCCTTCAAATCATCCACAATTCCCCTATTTTCTGTGCAGTGACTTTTACTATTGTGCAGTTTGTACAAGCTTAAATGGACAATGAGAAGGGCAAACAAATGTTCCAGCTATATTGTTCATTTTAAAATAACTAGAACACTTATATAAACCCAAAAGCCAGTACTTAAATGATGGTTGCATAAAGTAGGACATCACTTCCTTGTGCTCTGGATAGTATTATCTGGTTGTGCGATTTTTGTTTCCCAATAAAGAAACCTTTTCCATAGAAACCTCATTGAGAGATGGCATATAAGAGCTTCCTGTGCTAGATACAGAAATAATAATACTAATAAAAAAGCTCCAACAAGTAATCAAACCATCATTAGTTTTACAAGATGAAGCGAAAAGCTGTCTTTTTTCCGCAGGAAGGGTTTGCTGCAGATTTTGTAATCTGAAGTCTTCACGCTACAGTTCTGTTTTATTCTTGGAAGCAATTTTTTCCATCATGGCTTTCTCTCTGGTTTTCATTTTTCCCTAATAACTTTATAAATATAACTTTTACTGAAATCTGAAAGAGATAACTGATAGACTTGGACAAGGATGAAGGAAGCTAGCAAGCATGTCTCATGTTTAGTGCTAGCACTTCTGTGTCACCAAAGCATTGGTGCTGGGATTCTTTCATCTGTTATTTTCTGAGGTAAACAGAAGAACACAATGACAGGTCTTCAGAGATGGAGATGGATGGGGAGGTATCTTTCCCTACTTAAGCACATAGACACTGGTACCCAATTACAAACATGCGTTTTGCTTTTCTGCTTAGGTGCAACATGATCTACACTTCAGATTCACATATAGCAGATTCATGGCAAATTGTTTAATGTCTGAATAACAGCTAAAAAATGGGGCCCAATCTACTGGACTTCAATGGGTGTTGCACCAAGCCTTTTGGTTTGTTTTATGAATGGCCCCACACTATAATTTGAATTGGTTTTTTTTTCTAGAATGCCCATTTCCCCCTCATCTAAATTACAAATTACTTTCAATGATCTTATATCAAATGTTAAAAATGCTAATCTATGTACAAAGGTAAGCCCTTTTGGGCAAGTGGAGGTTTAGCTATTCAATTCACTAATGCATACTGCCGAACCCTTAGTATCGGGGAAGGCTGACTGACATTAACAAGAGACCTCATTACAGACATGATTTCACATCTCACAAGATATACAGTAAATTTATATACTGTCCATCTCTTTCTCTCTCTCTCTCACACACATACACACACAAATAAAAAAACAAAAACATTTCACATGTAAAAAACAGAAGACGCAGAACATGAACTGTTCAGATACAGAATATCTCATTTTATAAAGCATCTTTTGTCCCAGAGGGTCCTAAAATGCTTTACAGAGTCAAGATCTTGCTCTGAGTAGACTCATTCTGTGCAGGTGATATTACAAGGGGAAGGCTTGCAGATGAGCTGGACTGAAGGATAGTCCAGTAGCCATCTCATTAGTGCAAAGAGGCTGAGGGAACTCTTTTCAGAACACCATAATGCTGCTCTAAAACTAGCAGGATCCAGACCTCTCTATTGTGTGATGCAGGACACAGTATAGAGGGGAGCATGGGTCCCAACTAGATCACCTTGGTCCGTAAAGTACCAGGAGACACATTAGCCAGGCCCTCCACGCAGTGCTGAAAAGAGCACTAGGAGAGTATCGTACTTCACTGTGTACTTGCACCCATGCAACATAGGGTGGGAGTTTGACTTATTTATGATATGCATAATTCTCTCTCACACACAAATTTCTTCATCTACTACTGACATACAAGCAAATGCTAGGGTGAAAGGCAGGTGCTTACAACAGCACACTTCAACAGTACACAGAAATTTAGGACAGGAAGTGAATAATATACCTACTTGAAATACACAAGAGGAATTTTGGTAGGCACAATATAATTACTAAATTGGAGTTTGGCCAAGACCCTGAGGTCAACAACTCTAACCTACTCTTGTGTAATGTGCCAGCAGTTCTTTAATGACCACAAGGGGTCAGGACCTCAGCTTTCTGACTCATCTGAAAGATGTCACCACCCAGAGCACAGTGCTCCCAAACACCACGCTAGGGCATTGGTTCAGGGACTCAAGAGGGGAAAAGCCACTTTCTGACACACCAGCACTGCCTTCTGAAGCACGTTTTACTGGAGGTCTAGCCAGCCTTGACTGTACTTAGCTTGGGCTCTCTGACAGGATGAATTATTTTACTTTTATGTAGCACTGTTCATTCTGAAGACTCTCAAAGCGCTTCATGATTTAGAGCCCTACAGCACCATTGAAACCCAGCCACCACAGGGGCACGGGGCAGCATCCAACTGGCACACAGCTCACTGCACAAGAACAGGGGAAAGGGGAACTTTCAATTAAGGATAATGGGGCAAATCCCTCCACTTGAAGCGCTATGTATGTGCTGTTTAAAGGTCATGTAGAGTGGAGAGGACCAGATTTTATAAGGTCTCACCTGAACGATACCGCTTCCCCCCCAAATAGTAAACTAGATGGTATTGAATTTATCCACCATAGGGTGATGAAAGGGTCAGTCAATGCTGCTGGGATTTGATTATGTGGCATGAAGGATTCTAGTTAATTTGAATCTTAGATCACTAAGCCATCCCTGACTGGTGTTATGGCTGTGGCCCACATAATATCTTGTTGAAGTTGACCATTTAAAGAACGCGCTGTTTTCTAATGTGACTGTTTTATAACGGTCACATCCTTGTATGGCTGAGCGTCCCTGTTTTCTAACTTGCCTTATTTTTAAACATGAATTGTTTCTGCTTTGATATGTCAGGTTGTTTTCTTTGTTTGCTTCAGAAATGTGATAAGAAAAACTCATCTATAACCGCAGTGAGTGGGAAAGGTAATCGAAGTTTTAATGAAAACACAGCAGCAGCAACAATGGGAAGTTGAATGGCCAAGGTCAGCCACCAGCCAAAGGTGTTCAGACAAATTCACTCTCTCAGATGCAATGCAGACATTTATACTGACATAGAAAAGTTAACATTTCCTAGAGCTCAACTATCCAGTCAATGGGAGGAGTGCATGCATATTAGAAATGAGAATACAGCTCCCCACGAATGGTTACAATAGCCGATATCAGCAGGGCAAAACTCTAGATTTCACACTGAGTTGGGCAAATCGCTTAACCTGCTTATGTCTCGAGTTACCAGCATGTTAGATGGATATAATAACTATCTCCCTCACAGAGACATTGTGATGTTTATTAAAGGCTAGATGCAGACACCCTCCCTCTCCTTGCTTAATACCACACTCCATCCTTCGTCCTATTAATGTCAATGGGACTATTTCTGGGATAAGGTATTAAGCAGGAGTAAGAGCAGCAAGATCAGGCCGGTAATGTTTGTAAAGCATTTTGAGATTCTCAGATGAAAGACACCATGGGCCAAATCCCAAAGTTCTTATTCAGTTTTTAATCCACCCTTATTCATGCAGAACACCAACTGATTTCAGTACCAGCTTTGATGCATACAGACTTCAGGATCTGGTCCTATGTAAATATTATTATTAATATAGAGCTGACTCCTGAGGGACTCGGAGTATCTACAACTTGCATTGATTTCAATGGAAGCTGCAGGTACTATGCACACCTCAGCATTTGGCCTGTCGTGAATAATATAGGGAAATGGCTTGAGCCCAACCTTGAATCTCAGTATTGTATATAAATTTAAGTGTGTTCACTTTAATGACAGCTGTACGTATGTCAGTAACACACTGACAAAAAGGTCCCAATTGACTTCCCTTGGTGTTGTGTGCAGGACTGTAGGCCCTTAATTTGATTTTTGTTTTTGAAGAAAAGGCCAGCTCTCTCTCTCTCTCTCTCACTACTGCACCATTGAAATGTAGCTCATTTCAGTAGGAGCTGAAATCACTGGAAAAAAAAAATCTTCAAACATCAAACCACAGTACATTTTGGCACAGAACTGGAGGTTCCAGAAAAACTCCCTATCACACCACACACTGTAATGCATCCAAAAGGGACTAGTACAATTTTTGCTATGAAGCCAACGGTCAGTGGATCTTCCACATGAACCGTGTCAGTTTACAAAGTGGCAGGTGGAAACTTAGCAGAGAGCTACTGATAGTGCCGGTGGGAGGTTTTCCACTAATTCCACATGCACCAGTTGGAATATATACATTTATATACTTTGCACAATCAATTCACTTGTGAGCCAAGAACTTGCATGCAAAGTTTTAACCTTGAGAAAGGTTCCCTTAGGAAACTGGCCATTTTCTAGAGTAGAAAACATTTGGAAGTCATCTGTTTCTAAAAGATGGGAGGGGTGAGGAATGGTCTCCAATCTGTGGAACAGGGAGGATTTGAGTAATGGGGAGGTGGTTCTGGAGTTTTCCCTGAAAAAGAGTACTAACCTTGCTCTCTGATGCCCCAAAACTTTCCTATCATATGTTTCCACCAGCCCACCTCCTCTGCCAGTTCTCAAGCTGACTATGGGGCAATGAACCATAGGGGAGAGGTGGGTTAGTTGAGATAATATCTGCCAGGGTCAGGGAGGGAACCAGTCTGGTTCTAGAACAGGGAGAGTGCAGGAGCTGGCAACAGATTAGGCAAGGTGGGTGTGTTCTGGGGACTGTGGGGCAATTAAGGGAGCTAAGAGGAGATTGTGTCTCTTCTAGAGAAGGAGAAGGCAGGACTTGCAACAGAGAAAGGTCAAAGTGCCTGTAGATGCCCAGATACCACAGTGACGGGAGACTTTATAAAAACCTAGATGGGGAAAAAAAAAGCCCTAGATCGTTGTGCAGAGGGAAGGGGGAGTGCGAGTTATGATTGAAAAATGTATATACACTTTTTCTAAGGGTTTTAAAAAGAATTTCCAGTACACCCAACCATCTGAAATTCCTTGGGTTGGGAGGATTGAGGGAATTCTTCCCCCAAAATGGATGAAGTATTGCAATCGGTACAGGGATTACTGAACAGAGGCTTTTGTTTCCTGAAATAACAGCACTTTCTAAAGGACGCTGCTATGTACCACTACAATAACGATTGCTGTATGGATATGCTGTCTTATAGGCCTCATTGCTGCATGGATATGCTGTCTTATAGGCATCATGGTCACATTCTAAGTATTTTTTGGATGAAATTCATCATAGAGGCTTCTACTGAAATGGAACGATAGCAGTTCTGGTCCGGTTAGGTGCGGCTCAAGCACTCAGAGGGACTCCAGAATCTGTGCATTGTGGAGCTCAGTGGGACCCCAGGTCTGTACCCCCTGCTTATTTGAGTCTGGGAACTCTGCCTCCAATTGAAGGACATGGAGGAAACTCCGTGATGGAAACCATGCAGTTTTTGCTGCCCTAATAAGCCCTCCCATGAGCTTTTCCACCAGTGTATGCAAACCATTAATCATCCAATGTACTCTAATGTATCCATTAACAATAGCTTTAATAGCAATAGACACTGCTGCATCAATCAATAGCCAGAATCTTCTTTCAGGAGCATTTTTGATCCCATAGACTTCTATAATCTTGTTCTCCTGCTCATGTTTAGTTGAGACCAGCAAAGCAAATCCCACGGTAGCGTAAGTTAAATCTGAAGGCTTATGCACTGGAACACCAAGCATTAGATCGTGCTCAGTGTTCCAGATTAATGAGCCCCTGAAGAAGCAAAGGGAATGCGTTTGTTCAGAGGCAGGTATGCTTTGCTGCGACTAGTTTTGGGTCTAATTTTGCCTTGCATGCTCACACAATTCCCTTTTAGTCTATGGTAAGCCCTGGGTACAGAGTGAAGGGAGAATTTGTCCCTTTGTTCCTAACAGGATACTGCGAGTGAATGTATGCTCATGAAAGATGTACTACAGATTAAGCAAGTGAAGTCCTCTGTTTAGCCGCAGAACAGATACCACGAAGTCGGTGACACTTCAAGCTTACCAACACAGCCCATCCTATGCATCTCAGTCCTAACCTAGAGGAGCCAGTTCTCAGGGTGAGACAGGAGAGAAGTCTCCCTTCCCCATCCAGTCTTTGATTTTTTTTTGCTGACACTGCCAAAGGAAGTTACATCTATTGTGGTGGATTTCTGTGCTGGTGACATCAGTCAACATCAATATTCCAATGAGTTACCCAGGGGTATAGGGATCTATATCCCATTACCAATGCCCTGGACTGCTATTAATGTATGCCCTGAAGTCATTGCTACATAAGCAGTGGTTATCGTTCTGTTAGACACCAGATTGCCTCGCTGAATTTATACCTGTGTTTTTATTTCCCACTGAGAAAAATTCTGCTTGTGGATACAAGTCTGCAATGTCTGATGACTTTAGTGGGAGCTCTGTGGGTACCTGAGGGTAAAATTTGGCCTACTTGATTACAGGGTGACAATCTGGAGCATTATAATTTTATATTCAGAGAAGTTAACATTAAGCTGCTGGGTGAGATTTGTTTTTATATGTAGATTGTTACCAATATGGAATAATGGGTTTCAAGGAGTGAGGAAGCACACCAAACTATAATATAAGCACCCCCAAGAGTTGCAGTTGCATTTATCAGGTTCTTGCTTCTCTAGCATTGCAACATTCACAGAAAAGTAAGTCGCCAGTAGCTAAATGTTCTAGACAACATCTTATATGGCATATCATATGCAGAAACAAATTGTCTGGTAATTCATTGTTAGGCTGACATGCTGTGTCTCTGAGACATTAATGGTAGTTGAGACAATTTTGTAATTTGTTGCAGATATTGTATAGGCTTTAAAATGATCAAGCATACAGGAGGATTTACAGATCAGAACAATAAAACAGTTTCCTATCATGGTGATAACTAATGCAAAGACTGTGTTTTCTGAGCATTCCAAAAGCTATAAACATGAAATAGCACCGGACATAAATATTCTAACAAAAGACCAAGAAGTTATCATGCGCTGTCAAATTAAAGCTTCTAAAAATCTGTGAACCGGGCACAGTTTCAAAAAGCATGCTAGAAAAGAAATACATGTAATTTTGCCACTGAAAAGGTAGCGCCTTTCTCCTACTCTTTACTGAGGTCTTCCCTATGTTTTAAATCAACCGATTCATGAAAGGTATCATCAAATACAAGAGGTCAGGAAAATTGTGGCACTTAACAGATCTCTCTTGCTAACAGTATGCTGCAAAATAAATTGAGCCCTGACATTGCACACCTCCATTGTAGATAACCTATACATTCTGAAGATACAGTAAGAAATTATTCTATAGTACATATTTAATAATAATTTTAAAAAGTCTACCTTAGTCACAATCTCTGGCCAGTAGCGAAATATTGACATGTTACTAGAATAAAGGCTGATATTAACTCTTTCATGTAACAAACAGAAATCAGCATCTTCCAACAAGTTTCTGTGAGAACCATTTGCACCAAGAAAAAAAGTAAATATGCTAATTTCACAAATGGAGTTTGACAAGCAGTCTTGGCAAAACAAAGCACAAACATAACATTTCACAGGTACAGTTACCATGCAAATGCATGTTGAGTTTGTTATTGTTTTTAACCCCAAATCACAATTAGCATGCAGATTTTTATTCCCCAACTACTGTAATAGATATTGTCTTGGTAATGTACCTCTTTGGTGTAACCATAACCATTTAGGCAAGATTATACCACCTTGGGAAAGAATACAAGCAAAACCTGCTCATATGTATACAGTATTTACACAGTGTGCCTTTAAAAAACAAAACGTGTTACATAGATTCGCAAACACAACTCTGTCAAAAATTAATTTTTAAGCTTAAGAAATAGATTTTAAACTACAAGGCCACCCCATTTGTTATGAACAATTTTAAAAAGTTCCCACCCCTAAAAATTTGCCAATATATTTCCTCATTTATAACAGTCTTACCAACTCTCTAACACAGTTGACCCTTATGAAACAGCAACTAACAAATCTTATGTTTCTTAAATGCACAATAGAATGGAATCTGGGATAGGTACAGTACACTTCTTAAATGTATAACTTGGTGGAGCAAAATAACCTTAAATAATCCATTTGTCAGTTTAAGTGGTCCATGGCATCTTTGTTCAGGCAGAGGCTTCTGCTGTTCATTGGTGAGTTCTGGCTTTTGTTGGCACTAGCTCCAAGACCACACACTTTTGCGATCAGAACTGAACATAACAGTAATTCACAGAATAGTGCTAGATCCTTGTTTCTCAAAAATGGGTAGGAGCCATACGTTCAGTATTCCCTCATCTAAGTGAGGCTGCAGCTTAAAAGCAGCATCTTTGGCCAACAACAACAAAAAATATTCCAATGTGAAGTAGAATTTTGTATGTTAATTTAAGCAACTGCAACAGGAGCCTTAACTCGCAGTGTCTTTTCTGAGCGCGATCTCCTTCCTGAACTTTATACAACGGAGCCCTTTGAAGAAGACAAATGAATTGACTGAATCCGTGTCGCCAACGTCCTCTGTAAGTCTTGTAGTACATTCTGACCAGACGTGTCTCCATTCTTGTCGTACAACAGCTGTTTGAAAGCTTCATTTTCAATGAGGACCATCATATTTTTTAGAAAGTAGCCTTCACAATAGGAGGACAGTTCTGTGACTCCGAGAAACTACAAAAAGTGGGGATTAAAGAAAGGTAATCACTCTGATAGGTATGGGTTAATAAATACTGTTCATGAGAAGTAAAGATTACAAACTGCACACAAACTATACTAGCTACGTTTTTCAGACGGGAACATTGACACCCACATATATGTGTGTGTCAAGTGATATTTCACATTGTTTGCTTCAAATGACAAATTCCAGACTTAAGACTACGTCAATAAACTAAGGTCACCTTGGAGGCAAAATTCCAAGGATGAAATTCAGGCCCCATACAAATCAATGGGATTTGTGTCATGCATGTCATTGGGGCCAGGATTTGGCCCCAAAGTTTCCACCACCAAAACCAGTAGATTTGGGGAGATCTACTAGAGGCCAGGTCTAGCAACACTGTCTCCCAGCATTCCTGCCAAGCATGACACACCTGACCGGCACCACCATCAGAAGTAACTGCTTAAAGACATGTACTCTAGGCCTGGGGTGAAATATCTCCAGCTGGAAAATAGCTGCATGTGAAGTATGTTGTTTTTGGGACCACTACATTCCTTTACACTCAGTGTATCCCATCTTGCTTGCGAGTAAGCAAGCACTACGTGATTCACTAGAGCACAGGAAGTAGCAGTTGCCTCATAAGAAGTAGTGAGCAAATGGCCTGATCCTGAGTTTATGCAAGTAGTAGCCCTGAGCATTCCAGTCAAGGACTAGGCCCTGAGCGTGTTCTGCAAAGCACACAGAAAAGTGCTCCATGGATCCACCAGCCTGGGCAAACTCCTGGTGTGTTTGAGCTCTGAGAACAAATGGAAAGCTTTGGACATGCTAGTGGATGGAGCTGCCGGGAGGCCTATGCAACCCAGAACTGTAGATGGCTTTTCCTATCTTCAGCCTTGGGATCTTTACTCTGCAGAGTCTAGAAAGTAGAGTCCATAGTACAGGCCCACCACTAAATTAACATAATCTGTGGATGACACAAATGTTGACTCCAAAATAAGGGACAGTTCAGGGCAGGTTAGGAGCTTTCTAAAGGAGAACATTATTTTGGATCTGGAAGGTCAGATGCTTAGCTGGTGTAAACTGAAGTAGCTTCATTGAAATCAGGGAGTTGTGTTAATTTACACCATCTAAGGATCTGGATCAGAGACTGGATTAATTTTCTTTGGTGGATTTACTGTTGTCTTAAGATTTCACTCCATTCTTCTTTACTCCTCCTTCCGTTCTCCTTATTCTATTTCAATGTACAGTACATTGCAGTGAGGAAATAATATATTTCTCTTTTCTTTCTTATTATTAATCTGATCCCCAGCTGGCATGTTTGGGAAGTGCTGAGTATTATTATGTGTACTCTCAAAACTCCTATTGACCTCACTGAAAGTTTGGGGTATGCATGGAAAGCATGACTGGTACCTTGTAGAAACTAATCAACCAGTGTCACCAATGCAATTTGCCAAATCACATGGCTTTTCTCTGGAGAGAGCACACAGTAAAGAGAACCTGGAGTAAAAATGAAAACTTGAAAGCTATGCTAATCAAATGACCATTTCTTCCTAAGGTCCTTTATAATCACAGGAATAGAAAGTCCTCAGCAACCATCTAAATGAACTGAATATTCAGAATATAACACTATCCCATGCCACAGAGTTAACTAATGCACCTGTGATCTGGGGACACTCTATGCCAGCAGAAGACAAGAAATAGAGGCTGCTTGTAAAACCTGCATTCTGAGCAGGGTGAGAAGAACTGAATATTGAAATGTGAACAATTTAACAATTTACAGACCATCAAGTCTGAAGTGAAGGGTCTTGGTCTCATAAGTCTGCCATATAGACATACCTTCCACTGGCAGAATTCAGTGACAGCTCCATGCATTGAGCACTTGCTGGATCTGGCCCACAGAAGTGAACTAGGGCCCAGATTCAGCATGTGCCCAACCTTGCCTTCAGTGGGGTTACTCACATGCTTAAATGAACTGCTGAATTGGGGCCTACAGAGATAAAAAATCCAGTGTAGTTTATCTCACTTTTTGAAGAAAAGGCCCAAGAGTTGAAATCAAAATTGAAATGATTCTTTTTAACTAGAATTAAAAACCCCTGCTAAATCCAGAAGTTGTCTCACAAGCTGGGAAATAAATCAGGTGCCTTTCAAGGTGGAGGATTATTCTGTTCCTTCATTTGTTTCTATCACAAAAGATAGGCCTTGAGATACACTTCATATATAACTCATTTTCAGGAATGAAATGTTTTCCTATTTCAAAAGTTGATGGCATACCTATGCACATCAAATGCATAGCATTATATATTGGGAATACATGACTGTGAGAAATAAAGATTTGATCAGCAGGAGTTGGGAATGGCCTGTGGATCACCTCAAACGAGTGCTGATCAAATCCCTAGGTCACACCACACCATTAGCTCTTTTGTACATTCCACATGTTACAGAAAAATAATTTTAGGAATGCTTGTAACATATTTTTATTGGGACTTTATTTTGTATCCCTCCACCTGCCAAGCCTTAGTTAATGTGAGTTCCACTATACAATGCTCCAAAGGAGAGGAAAAAATAAAACTAAAAAATGTAAAACACCTAAAGTAGTTTTTCTAAGTCTAAAAACATCATGCTTTAATATCCTATAATTCAGGACCACTGGGAGGATTATGGAATCCTGGATTCAACTGGGAAGCTGGGCATTTTTCCTCTCCAATGGTATAAAAGTCTCATTACTATCCCTGCAGGGTTGTAAGACATTAGACTTTGACAATGTGTCATTTTTAGATACAGAAAAGCTGTCAGCTACTAAGGCCAAGTACTACTCATCATGAACCTCCAGTGAGGGTAATGTTAGTGGGAATATCCCCATTTGCAAGAGGAAGGAAGGCAAGATTACTTTTTTTTAAAGGCAACTGTTTGAAATGGCTTAGGGATGTGGAATGTTACAATAAGTCCCAGAGAGTGGCCTATAGGGACAGATGATGAGGTCATAGATATGTGACAAATTGCACAAGCATGTGATACATTTATCACTGCCTATCACCTGGCGATGAACTTCACACAGTCGGGGTAGACAGACATGCATGCACACACGTACAATTGTTTTACCTTGGCATGGTTGTAAATATCCACACAGTTTTCTGTGTTTATACTTTTTGCACAGATGATCTCACAGTGTCGTTGCAAAGCTTCAAGCTGGAAAAATTTAGCAGCAGAGAGAAGCTAAACAGCAGATAAAAAAAGTGTTAGGACCGTATTAAACAGTATCATTTCCTTGCTATTTTATTACATTTATACACAGACTTATAATTAATTACGTTTAATTTAATTTAATTATCAGTCATTTAACTGCCATAATAAGAAGGTTCTTTTGCTGATTTTACCCTTTTTGGTGTTACAAAGGGAAGTAACATAACAGCTTAAACTATGATGAGCGGCTGTTGGTAAGTGATGAGTGGAAAACAGAACATTCAGATCCAGATGCTGCCATTTTGGGGGTGTGGGACAGAAGTGTATAAGTTCCCCTGATCTCTGGGCACTATCGAGGAAGTAGCATAACCATCAGAGCCTACAGCCCTTCCACAAATGTGACTCTGAAGAATCTGCCCAGCTACACGTTAGAAACAAACAGCCAGGGTTCAACCCTGCTTTTTGCATTAGCACAAACAGAAGTTATGGGATTGATGTAGGAATTACAGGGTGAAAACCTATGGCATGTGTTTTGCAGGTGGTTAGATTAGACAACTGCAATAGTCCCTTCCGGCCTTAAAATCTATGAAACCAGGTGGGTTCAAACCTCTTATCTCAGCTGGTGGAAAAGGGTAGTGCTGGCAGAGCTCCACCCAATCCCTTTTCTGGAAGGTAGGCAGGGGTTCTTCAGCACTACGCAGTTTGCTCTGATCAATACACATATATGAGGTTGAGCTGGGAGCTCTATCTATTTTTAGCCATTTATATAACACTTATCACTGGGAATACCCGACAAAGTGCTGCTCAGTGGAACCCAACAGTGCCCTCACACTGCAGGCCAGGGCTGTTAGGAAAAAACTGTTAGAAAGTTGTTCTGGCCCTGTCCATCCACTCACCTCCAGCTCCCCTAAATAATCTCCTAAATAAATCCAAAATCTGGAAAATCTGCAGTGCTGATGTGACAGCAGCCATATGGCCCCAATTATGAATTGCAGCAAAGATTTCAGTATTTCCTGTGCTTCTTGTTACCACATTTATAATAAAGCAAGTTGCTAAATATAACTTTAGAAAACTAGGGCCGTATCCAGGCTCCAGCTGCCACTGTGGCTCAAGGAGTCAGACCTGTGATCCACAAGGGCTCTTAAACCACAGGAAACAAAGGGAATCCTGAGGGATTAGGAGCCTTCTCTTAGGCAGCTGCATAGTCTTTTCAAGGCTGCTCAACCCCCCCGTTTTGTCCAACACAGCTGCCATATTTGACAGTAAAGCCCATGGGAATGCCCTCAGAGGGGGCCATGTGCCGGGCGACACCCATATAAGGCCAAATAGGCCTTTCTCTTTCCCCATCCAGTCAACAGTTGGGGAGGTCTATATTTATATAGTCTCAATTCAGAAAGAGGGAGGGCGTGTTACCTAGCTGATTATGTGTATAGATCTGTATCTGTAAAGCTGTTGTCCTATCTAGTTTGAGAACACTTTTTGTCGGAAGAGTTAGGGTTTATCGGCCTCTTTGCAAAGTTGTGGGAATGAATTTGAAAAATAACAGCTGGTTTTAGTAAGAGAAAGGAAGTTAATTCAACTGAGCTTAGTTAAAACTGTGCCACTGAACTGGAGAGGACTAATTCCAGTTTTGTCTACTTATACAAATACTCCCCCCTCCAAAACTTCCTCAGCAGGATTATTATAAGCATTACGATACCCACCAAAATAGACTCTCATTGGCCAATCATATCCAATTGCTGCCAGTTTCCGGTAGCACTATCTCTGTCAAAACACCTTGCTTGGGTGTCTCACACTGCACAATAATATAGTGGCAGATTCTATATAACCCCTCTACCCCTCTGATACTATATAGTTTGTGCACTATGATTTTTACCAACTGTATAAATATCAGTGATTTTAATATTTAGTGTCCTATATTAGTTTTACCTGATATAACCTGAAAGCTGTGGATATGAAAGCTTCCAGCTCAGATTGGCGAGGAAGTTGCCCAAATATGCCTTAGTTTGTGTTTTATTGGGAGCCACTTGGTTGAACAATGGCTGATAATAACAATGCACAGAATTTTGGAAGGAGATCACTTAAAATCCATACAAGTTATGCACATTTGGCTGGGGAGAGGATAAGTCAGATTCAGTATTTTTTGTGGGGGAGGGCAGGTGGAGGGGGAAGATGAAAAGTGTAACTGGACTCCTTGGACAGGAGGATATGCTTTTGGGATAAAAAAATATTCCCCCTTCCTTCCATCTCAGGAGGCAGTTTAAAGGTCCCAATTCAGCAACACAGTTAAGCATCTGGCTACTTGAAGCTGAACTTTGACTTCAATGGAACTACTCACATGCTTAAAGTTAGGCATATGCTTGCATATCTTCCTGAATGAGGAACTACACATGAGATTATTCTACTTTTCTGGACATTTGACTCCTAGCTAACAACCCCAGAGACACAGCTTGGAAAGGGGAATAGACTGATTTAGTGGCAAGAGACATCCTATTAAGACTAAGAGAATGAGGCTGTTGTACCATGCTGAGGGAAAGATTTCCAAATTTTGTAACACAAGCTTTTTGCTCTACTAGAAGAGCTTTTCAGAGTGTCTGGCCAGACATTTTAGTTCAAATTATCTTTTGCTTTGAGGTTTTTCCTCTCTCTTTTCTGTCCTATGTCTAATAAAACCTACTTTTATTTACGTTAACTGGAATTGGGGGTGGAGGCTGCAAGCTGGGTATTCATAATGGTGGCACCTCAGTGAGGATCAACTCTGAACTCAGGGAAGCAGGAAGAAGTGGTAGAGAGACAGTCTGAGACTGGAGGAAGAAATGAAAGCAGGTTTTGATTCCTTTCCTCAAAAAGTGCAGACAGATGCCACTGTAGCCATGGGGAAAACTAAACAATCTGGTGAAGAGTTATGTGCTGTTTGCCAACGCTTGATGGAGACCATTTCCATGTGCAGCTATGTGAACACTGGAGAGATCACTTATTGTAACTCCCATTGGAATGGAGTAAAATACTTCTTACCTCCATTATTTCATTATTCTTAATCAGGAGTGATTCTGCACCGCCATAGTAAAGATACTGCATAACCAGCTGAAACAAAACAAAGAGACTGTTTACTTATGAAAAGCAGACAACACATGTTCACTACATAAGTCTTCCTTTCATTGTCCTGCCTCCCTTTGCTTCAGCAGTCATTGTCATTAGTGTAACATGGGGAGGCTCACAGAACCATATCATTCCTGCTTGAGTAAAACACACGCAAGTGAAGAGGTTACTCTGAAAAATAAGCCGCTTTGGAAAAGCCACTCATGAGCACCATTTTTAACTTTGCATTATGGGAATGGTGTGGTAGGGGAAGGCGTGTGAGGCTACCAAACAATGTGCAGGGCTACGGATTTGTCAGTCAAACTGGTCAAAAACCTGCAGGGGTCAGGCCATACATGGATATCTTCTCTGTCTCTGCACAGTTCTAGGTGTCTCTTCACAGGTAGCAAGGCTTCTCTCCCAATCCCTATTAGCCACAGTGCTGTGACTCTCCAAAGAGGTTCAGGTAGCTCACAGGACAAGTTGATCCCAGCTCATTCATTTTCTGATACCGTTTTTACACCACTTATTCAGGAGAACATGCCACATATAGTGGCTGTTCCCTGATTTCTTCCCTTTCTGGGAAACCACACCCCCTCCTTCCCACACTTCTATAGGCAAGCATGGTTGGTGAGAAGGTTTGTGCTGGGATTTTGCATTGTAACATGGGCCAAATAATATTTCTCCTCAGGAAACTTAGATTAAGTTTAAATGTTATTGCAGGCAGCTGTAAGTGACACTGAAAAATATCTGCAGCTCTAACAGTCAGTAAATGGAACTGTCATTGCTCTGGTTAAAATAAACTTTTCTTAGGCATGCAAGGTCTTGAATACACTGCATCTAGCCTAATATGTGAGACAGTAAGTTTGGCTCCACATTTTCACAGAAGGAATTACAAAATTTGAGTAAACAAATATTGCTAGGAAAAGAAAGGCCTCTACATCCTCCCAGCTTGTGTGTGCAAATGCAGGAATACCAAACATGAGAAAAAAGAACTCAAAAGTCTATGCAAATGTTCTACTGAAATGCACTGCTCTGTCTTCAAAGACTACAGAAGTGAAATATACACAGTTAAATCTAGTCACTCACATGTTATTTGACTGCAATCAGCATGATAATGCAGGTTACTATATAAAGGGAGTTGAGGCCTTTGCTTATGAAACCACTACTCTAAGGTATGATATGTCTCATTTACTAAATGTAATTTCATTAATTTGTGCAGGGTACATACAATTGTTGATGACACACATTCCATTCGGATGGTATGTGGGCACAGACTTTACCTGAAATATGGGGTACTTCACATAGCTGATCTCAATACAAGTGTTCTCAGCTGAGGGTTTGCTAGATAGCAGTGCTTTAAACCTAAATAAAAATGAGCAAGATTGAAATACCACACTACAATTACCTTTCTGCTGAAATAGAGCAAAGTGGAAGGGAGGCGACCATCAATTACTGTGAAAATAGGACATTAGAACGTGGAGAAGCTTACCGGGATTTATATCCTGAAATATATGATGGTTTATATACTGCAGGGAGTTTGCCTACACCATAATTGGGAACATGAATGCAGCATGGCACACCCGTGCTAGCTTTAATCTAGTTAGCACAACTCTCAAAATAGCAATGAAGACGTGGCAGCGTGGACCCCCGTGCAGGCTAGCAAAGCGAGTTCATACCAACTTGTGGGCAGGCTTGTACAGCCCATGCTGCTCCACCGTCATTGCTATTTTTAGCCAAGCTAGCTAGATGAAAGTGAGCCCAGGTATGCCTGCTTGAGCTGCAATCACTTCTTCGATTGCAGTGTAGACGCCCCCTTAGAGGCATGTCACTAAATTCAAAGTGAAATTAGGAAACCTCATTGATTAGGACATTTCATTCTGAGTTTCTGGAAAATGTATAAGACAGTTACCTTTTCAGGAACTGGTGTTCTTTGAGATGTGTTGCTTTGTCTATTCCACAATAGGTGTGCGTGCTCTCCACGTGCACTGGTGCCAGAAGTTTTTCCCCTAGCAGTACCCGTAGGGGGGGAGCCCCCCTCCCCCCACAACCCCTGGAGTGGCACCTGCCTGGCGCGGTATAAGGGGAGCTGTGCGCTCCCCCCACCCTCAGTTCCTTCTTGCCGCCAGTGAAGGTGCGTCGGAACTGATCTGCTCAGCTTTGCTGTTGTTCGTCCCCAGAACTGTTCGTTCGTTCAGTATTAGTACCTGTAGTTAGTTAGCTGTTTAGTTAGTTTAGTTAGTCAGTGAACCCGGGCCGGGGCATGCCCCGCGCCCCGGAGTTTAAGTTGTGCAGCTCTACAGCTAACTAACTACAGGTACGGATACTGAATGAACGAACAGTTTGGGGGATGAGCTACAGCAAAGCTGGAGCAGAGCAGTTCCGACGCACCTTCACTGGTGGCAAGAAGGAACTGAGGGTGGGGGGAGCGCACAGCTCCCCTTATACTGCGCCAGGCAGGCGCCATTCTAGGGGTCGCGGGGGGGTGCTTCCCCCTATGGGTACTGCTAGGGGGAAAAACGTCTGGCACCGGTGCCTGTGGCAAGCACGCACGCCTATTGTGGAATACACATGAGCAATCACTCGAAGAAGAACTAATTTTGTGAAAAAACCTACCTAGGAAATATAAATGCTGTGCCCACTTGGAACTTATTACAGGATCAGGGACTGACTGTTTCTTTGAATGTAGATAGTGCCATTTTTGAGTAAAACCTGCAATTTTTAAAAATTCAGAATTTCTTCTTGGATTGATATCAGCTTGCATTTTAAATATTTGCAGCTTTTTTTCCCTCTCGCATCTCCATTGTCCTGGCTTGCAAGATGGCCAGTACAAAATGTTGAAGATTCTACATAAAGAAGTTTAATACTTTAATGCAGATTTAAAACAATAGTTTGGGGAAGGGGAGAGAAAGAACTGGATGGATCGCTGTTCTCAGAATGTTAAAATTCTCACTTCAACCACAGATTTGGACATAAAAGCAGAGTAGAATTCATTTAAGTTCATTGTAATTGTATGTGATATTTATACAGATATGTAGATATTTACCTATAAATCTAGGATTTTAGCTTTTAAAAATGTTTAAATTACTAGACTGTAATTGACAACTTTAGACACTGAAGACCTCTTTTCGGCCCTGATTCGAGAAAACATTTCTACTCAGGACAGCACATAAGCATTGGCCTAGACGGGGGACAGACTTAAGCAAAGGTCTAAATGCTTTCCTGAATCAGGGCTTGAATGCACATCATCATGCACAGGACAGCTAAGCAAGGACAGCAAATGTACAGTCTTCCAAATGTGTCATACCTTTGTTTTCGAAGGACTGCCTTTTCAATGCACCTCTGCTAAGTCTGGCAGCTTTTGCTGGTGCTTTTTGTTATCAGGGACATATCTCCACTTGAAACTAGTCTGAGACCACCACTCAGTTCACAAACAGCCAACAGATAGTAAATGCTTTCATTCACAACCAGCACTGGCTGTATTCAAACCAGTACCTCTTGTTTGCTATGTTTTTTGCCTTTGAGGCATCTCACAATATTCAGGATAACCTTTTAACTCTTGACATTTTATTTCATGACTCAGAGCATTCTCTTATGTGCCTATCTTCCTTCTCAGTGCTAATCCATGGCAGACAATGCAATTTCTTTTTTGATTGCCATATTAGGGCTGGTACAGCTTGTATGTGTGTGTGTAAATGTAGTATTTTAATTAGGCGTTGACAGCCAAATAATTATCTCCTACCACATAAAACAAAAGAAAGCTGAGAATCATGAAACGGCAGTCTACAAAATTTTGTCTGAGAAGGGTGATATACACAGGTACCCTCTCAATGATATTTTCTTTGTAAATCCAGCTGCAGGTAAGGGTACCAGGTTCCTTACACTTGTTTATAGGTATCTACATTTAAAGGTGTGTTTCCTAGATAGCAGGAAATAATTTCCTAGGTTAATAATTCAATATTTTTGGGGGGAGGGGGAAGGGTGAGGAGTGCCTTGCCCCAGCTCCTTCCTGCTCTCCAAGGGATACTTGCAAGTTTGGACTTCAAGTGCCACTATTTTTCTCTCAAAAGTAGAAAGTATGATGACAAGAAAGAGATTTTCCCACTCCCTGAAGTTGTAACCCAAACCTTCCACCCAATGCATGGTTAAGACAATGGGCTGGATTCATCATAGATAGTAGCGATGAAATCCTACCTCACTGAAGCCGATGGGAGTTTTACTATTGTCTTCAACAGGACCAGAATTTCATCCCCAACATTTTCCAAAAGTTGACCTTCTGAATATGTTGCAAGCCCAGCTTATCCGTTAAGACAAATATCTGCTGGAGTGTGGCCTAGTTGCATCAATTTAACTAAAATAGGTTTAAAACCCAGTTTAGTTAAATGGGTGCAAACTGCTGTATGGATACATTTACATCTGTTTAAAACTGGCTATATTGATTAGATTGCACCTGTATATTTACAAACGCCTGTTAAATGGAAATAAGCCACTCAAACCAAAATAAGGGTGCCTACACACAAAATTTGCACTGGGTTAGCTAATACACACCTTTAGTTAAACTGATGCAAGTTTGTGACTAGGCCTGTGACTCGGAGACGAAGGAAACCCTGCTTGAAGCTGGTTTAGAGCTGTTGTTCCAGGTTCCAGTCTTTGGAGTAGGGGATTGACAATGAATGCTGCCACTGGAAGTTGCCTGGTATGTTTCTGTACATTTAATTCCATTTTAAAAAATGTAAACTCTCCCAATGGGTTGTGTAATGGACACTTCTATAAATAAAATGCATACAGGAAACGTGCAAAGGAGGGTTTGGCCATTCAATGCATATGAAAACGGAGCATAAAAGGAGTGTGAATCTTTCATTACTAGGGCCCTGATCCTGCAACGAGCTTCATGCAAGTGAATTCCTGTGTTCAAAGGGAGCCCCATTGACTTCTGCACAGGTGCAAGGGTTTGCAAGCATGGAGCGCATTACAAGATTGGGGCCTAGAGCCCGTCATTTGTTAAATGTCCTACAAACCAATCAGAACCATGCTGTCAAGAAAATACTCTCTAAACAAACCCAAAGACTGAAGCCCATTACCTGAATCATTAGTGCCAACAAATCTCAACAGCAGAAAAGATTAAATTATTTGCATTTATTAAAAAAAATACACCTGTACATTTACCTTGGGGATGCAGTAAATAGTAACACTCGATGTGCATAAAATGGTCTTCCTTCCACCAGAAATGTAACATCTGACATCTCTTTATTGTTAAGAAAATGGGGATCTGGAATCACAAAAGGAAAAGAAAAACTTTAGTTGGGAACAGGTGAAATGTATAGAAAGCATTTTCCTGTTTTTGTGAGAAAAGACAATGGCTTAAGGGGACATGTTTTTAAATGAGAAAAGCCTGTGAAGCTGGTTTGAATAGTCCGAGGTGGAAGATATATTGATATTCTAACAGAATCTGTACAAAGTCAATTAAAAAACTCTGAAAGTCATTTTTATCTCATATAAGATAACAGTCATCCATCACATGCAGTTCTTTCTAGACTTTGGCTGAACTTTGAACTGCTCCCTAGTCCTGTTCTCCCTCTGCACCTAGTGACATCTGTACTTAAGCAGACACAAGAGGCCCTGAGTCTCATGTACATTAAGGCCCTTTTACACCACTCTGGCTGTGTGGCCTGAGTGTAAAGGAATCAGACCCAAAAGTAACTTGCAAAACTGCAGGTCCAATCCTGGGCATCCAAAGACACCTAGAGATTTCAATGGAAATTTTAGGCGAGTAAGAAATGCAGGATCGGGCCCCAGACCAGTTTTTCCAATTCTGCGTTTTATAGTTTGGTGTGCTCTGTCTTCTGGCCACGACGACTGCCTAGTATATAGAAGAATGCAGTGGCTCCAGAGCACTCAAACTGAAATCACATTTCTGCTGCCAGAGTTCTTGCAGCAATGCTTAGAAACCCAAAGACTTACTTTATTTCAATCATTTTCATTAGCGTTTACCTCTTTCCTTTCTTTTGATCTCTCCAAATCCTAGGACAGCACTCTGTGAACATTGTGATCTGCACCTCACCTGTGACTTACCTAAACGAGAGGTCTGCTTTCGTTTGATTTCAACAAGCTTTGGAATAGGATAAGGTCCATAGCAATGAGTGAAAATGACAGACAGTTGCTGACTTATCACTTCATTCTATACAAAAGAAATAAATACAAGTATAAGCTTGTGGGTTAACAGGTACAAGCTCAAATCATTCCCGAGAGTTCCCTGAATAGTGCGCAATTCTAAGGTGACCAAATTGTGGTCACCAAAAGCTCTGTCAAAAATTTTGATTTACAATTATCAATTCTTCTTATCCAATCCCCCATCATCCACATTTTTGTTGTTGCTCCCTCCCAATATGCATCACTTAAATGAAAAACTCCTCTACCAGAAGCCTTTTTTTATCCAGATAAATTCCATATCAACTGCTCCCTTCAGATAAGCAGAGTTCTACAGAAATATGGATTTAATTTCATTATTAAAATTCATTTTTACTGTAAAATGACTAAGCTGGCTTTTTAAAATGGTTTATTTTCTTTTTTAGGAGAACAAATGTTACTAAATAAACATATCTGCAATGTGCGAATGCTCCTGAAAACAGACCCTACTTTGTATGTTGATAGCTGTTTTATATCTTGTAATATAATTTCTTAATTTAATTCTAGTTATGTCTCTGATGTAATTTTGTATCCTTTTCACTGGTATTTACCCTATTGGTGTTATTCTAGCTTCTGTAAACAAGGAAGGATTGTCTAATGATGCAGCCACTAATCTGAGTCTCGCAGCTGGGTTCAGTTCTTGGCTCTGCCACAAGTTTCCTGTGTGATCTTGGGCAAGTAATTTACAGGTAAATTTTCAAAAATGTCTAAGTGCCTTAAGAGTTTAAGTCCCATTTTCAAAGGTTTTTAGGTGCTTAAAGATGCAAATAGGCGCCTAGTGGGATTTTCAAAAGTGCCTAGGTGACTAACACCCACCGCTTTCAATGGGAGTTAAGTGTTTTGGAAAATCTCACTAGGCAACTATAGGCACCTAAATACTTTAAAGATCTGGTCCTTCGGTCTTTAGGAGCCTAAATGTCACTGAAAGTCAATGGGACTTTGGCTCCTAAGTGGCTAAATCAGTTTTGAAAATGGGACTATATGCTTCTGAAAATGTCAGATTTCTGCTGGTGAAAAAGGGGCCAGCTTCACTGAAGTTAATGGACTACTATGTCAATTAACATAAGCAGAGACTATGGCCCTTAATCCCTCTGGGCCTCAGTTCCTATCTGTAAAATGGGGATAACTGTACTTCCTTGCTTCACAGGGGTGTTGCAAGAATAAATGTATTAAAGATTGTGAGGAGCTCAGATACTGCAGTGATGGAGGCCACAGAAATAGCCAGATAGATATAAAATAAACATAACATTAAAAATGTGAGTTGTTTAAATTCTATATTTAAAATATCTGCACAGCGCATAGAACAGAAAGTGAAGCTTTAATTCCTAAGCAGATTTCACTGAGCTCTGGAAATAGTCACTTATTCCTTAACTTACATAAAATGTTAGGTGAGGTGGCAAAGATATTGGAACAACTGTTCTACGGTATCGATTAGTATAAGAAAAATACAAATTGTGCCCTCAGATGTGCGAATGCACCTCCAGATGACTTCGAAGGAAACTGCAAAAGCATCCAAGGACAGACCGTGTCTCCTGTTTCTTCAGACTTAATGCTAAGAGAAACGCTCAGAAGTAGATTGCAGGGGTACCAAGCAACTCAGATTGTCAAAAAGGGTGAAATGTGTTTTTCACTGAAAACCTGAGCAGGGAGTCTGGGAATGCAGCTCAAGAGACGGGAAAAACACCTGCTGTTTTGCTTAAAGAAATTGGTGACAAGGACGTCATTATACACTAGCAGCATATTTGTATTTAGTATCTTTTATACAGAGCTTAGCAAAGCACTTTACAAAGAGTGTGAATCAGACGCCTAAGAGAAAAGGAAGGTTTAAGACCAGATTTAAAGAGGAAAGCGACTGGGTGTCCTGCCTATGCTACTGGTACAACCATGATTTTGTAACTGGTTCATGACATGCGTCTGACCCAATTACAACACACAAGGCTGAGCTGCATCCACAGAGCATGTTTTGTTTGTTTTTTGCAGCACTCCCATGTGTCAACCAAGATTAAGTAGCCACATCTACCTTGCTGTCGAAGGTTGTTTGTATCAGTGCCACATGGGGAAATCTGGGCAGCTATCCCCATGTCCCTCACCAGGGGACAGAGTGTTTGGAGGACATGCAAAGCAGGACACCAGCAGCATGTGGAGCATTGCACTCTGGGAGGTCCTTCCACACAGAGAACTGAAAAGGAGGAGGGCTAGCCAACCTGATTACACAGGCATTTAGGAGGTCCCATTTATACTGCAAAACATGGTGTGATAAATTGGTTACAGGAAGACTGTAACCACCTTAGGACACTGACCTGGGCAAAGCATTGTCAGCTGCCACAAGTTATTAACAGAGTATTAACCATATGGTACTGCAGACACAAACTACATCATGATACTGTTGTGTCTCTGACTACAAACTCGGGTAAAAGCTGTAGTGTAGACAGGGCCTTAGTTACACTACCTGGCTGTGCAATAGATTTACACATTGTATATCAATTAAGAAAAGTGGAGCAGGGCGTGGGACGAAAAGGGATAGGGAACAGAGTTAGGAGCAAGAGAGTGCTGACATGTGGAGTTGTGTAGGCCAGGCTGGTGTGACTAAGAACAGCTTGTGGGTGATATAGGTCACACAGGTAAGTCACACAGCTCCTCAAATAAGTGACATGGGATGTATATATGAAAACAAATCACACAGGTGCTTATGTGCCTGATTTTGGAGTTTCTGATCTTTCCTGGGAACGCAGATTTATAGGAAAGAGATCTTACAGTTGGAAACTCCATCTCATCCTGGTGGACGAAGACCTGGCCTCAGTTATTCCTGCCTTCGCCACCTCTCGGCTGGACTGCAGCAATGTGATATACCTGGGCACGAAGCAGTCAGCACTTAGGAGACTCCAACCAGTTCAGAATGCTGCAGAACGCCTCCTTAGCAACGCAGGCTACCGTGAGCACATCAAACCTGGCTTCTGCTCTCTATAATAGCCTCCCATAGAATACTGAATTAAGTTCAAGGTCTTGGTCCTTAATGTCAAAGCTCTCCATGTCTTCCTGGGCCCAAGGTCTCTAAAAGATTGTCTAAAGCTCTGGGATAAAGACCATGATTGGCAACTTCATTCCTTTGGCACCATGGAGCTTGCAACAATAAGAGTAAAGCTTGTCTGTGCAGGAGACACGGATTTCTCCGGGGGTGTTCTGAGACTGTGGAATGAACTCCCCAGGGAAATAAGGACCTCCGCAAACCTCACCACTTTCTACACCAAGTGCCAGGTGCATTTTTTTGACCTTGCCTTCTCTTACATAAACACAGAGTAACAGGTGTGTATATGTATAAACCCATACACTACCAAAACAAGACACTCCATTGCACCCGTTTCTCCCTCCGGGGGAGGTTGAGAGAACAAACAACACATAACAGATGCATAGTCACATGGCTTAATGCATTGCTGGAAGGCATTCAGATACTACACTGATGAACGCACCATAAAATTCTATATAGAGAATAGAATATAAGAGAAAGCAAAAACCAAACAAATCATTCTATTTTACACAGTGTGGAACTTTGTATTTGTAGTACTGTCAGTAGTTTTCATTTTGGGGGCAGTCCAGACATATGGTTGGTGTTGACAAAGTCAGTAGTTCACAAAATCAACAGACACAGCTGAAAGGCCAAAAAATTGCTAAGCTGAAAAGACGACAGGAGGGTAACTCACTGCTAGTTCAGATTCATGGTTCCCAAACAATAAGTTTTCACCAAGGACGTGGAGCGGAAAGGAGAAAGTCATTAGAACAGGGTAGCTCAGACTCCCACACACATGCTGGCCTTTGAGGGATGTGGATACTGGATATGATCTCTGAAGCCTGCAGATTTTAACAATAAACCAGGCAGGAAGAAGCAGCAGAGAGGGTAGATAAAAGGGAGCCTTTGTCAGAGATGGAAGTCTATGATCCTGGGCTGCTGAGTAATAAATAGCTTTCACAGAGGAACTTAAGGCCAAATTCTGCTCTTGGATGTGTGCTGGGGGGGCTCCCATTGGGAGCCAAGCACAAGCAATGAAGAATGGAGCTTGGCCCATTAAAATTGCCATACTGGAAGATAGAAACAATCCAGTAAATCCAACATTCCTTCAGACCATCACCTTAACTAGATAGTTCAGCATCTGCCATGGTTACTAAGCCCACCCTGTGAAACACCTGCACAGTCTGGGAGGAAATTCTTCTTTACCCCATCGGATCAGCTTATCCCTGTCACCCCACCACTTGATAAGAAAGTAAAGGCTGCAGGAGCTTCTTTTGTCTAGGATGACATTGAAATTGAAGGATCAAACAATTTGTCTTTTTTTCCTGCAGTCTGATGTTGGAAAGATTTTGCTGCCAGCATATGTGATGCTGAGAACTGGACTGAGGCCAACCTCCTTTCATACATGGGTATTCAGTTGCTGGCGAGGAGAGTTGGATGTATTTCTATATGGTATGAGAGGGAATACAGTTTCACATTGGATATAATGAGGATATTACCCAACCGAGAGGTAATTTACACAAAGGCAAGAGGGAACGACAGCTCAGTCACTTCACGGAGGTGGTATTTCTGCTAGGGAGGCAGTAAGAAATTTTGCTTTGTTAGGACAGAGGCAGTTGTCTGCCTTAACAGCGTTCTTCAGAAGAGATTGAAAGCAATTTGCAATATTTTGTGAATATATTGCATTGACATTGGTTGGCGGGACGAATGAGTTTCTCTGTCTACGCAAAGCTGAAGCCTTTCAAGCGCCCTGAGCAGAGACCCTTTGCTCACTGTTCTGGAGCAGAAGAGGGAAGATAGAACCAGCCAGTGGGCTGTATGTGTGGATGGTCTTTCAAAACCCCCTTTGCTGAAGGTCTGTGGCAGTGCTCAGCAAAGGCTACTCCAAACAATTTGCTCCTTAGAGTTCCCTGCCTCAACCCATCTCATTTTATGGCCTGATCGTGCAAGGTGCTGAACACCCTTGGAGATACTGAACACCCGTCACTCACATTTACTTTTGAGAGCTATTGAGGGCACTCAGCTCTTCTTAGGATCACAAACCCAAGAAAGAATCATAATAGGGGGAAAATTGGTTTATTGTGTCCAGTTAGGTTAAAATTCAGTTCTTCTCTTTCTTTCTGACTTCTAAGATACTTGACCATGCCCTTATCTTCTCCTACAGCTTCTTCCAGTCCCATGTTGTTTTTCTCCAGTCTGTCCAAAACACAGCTGCTAAGATGGTCGATTAGACCATATCACTCCTATAACTCCCTCCACTGGCTTTGTAACAAATTATGCTTCTTGGCCTTTCCTTTGAAGCCCTGCACATCTCTGCCCCAGACTATGTTTTGGATTTGGTTCCTAATCACATCCCCTTCCCTCAAGCCCCATCTATGCCAGCCTCCCTATCACGTTGGTTCCTTCTCCTGCTATTGTTTCCTGCTAGACCCTCAAATCCCTCCCAAAGACTCACTTTGATACCAGGCCCCCAAACACTAACTTACAGTAGACACATACCTTCTAAACAGAAAAGTAATGTTCTAAGGTAACAATTATTCAGGGTCTCTCAGTCTCTGCCTTTTAGCAGAGCCATGGCACAGCTCAGGGGAATATGGATGTATGCAAAGGTACCTTTAAGCCACTTTTGCTTTCCTGGATCCTAGGGCTGCTGGGAGCCTGGCTACACCTGGCAAAACATACAGCAGCCTGAAGGCTGCTCTACACTATGCTGTTTGCCCATAGCTCCATTGGATAATTGCAGCAGTGGGAGCTCACCAGGGTGAACCAATCTATTGAGAAACCAGTCCATGGCAGGCAGAGGTGCCCCTGAATGATTACTCTACCCAACACCTCTCACCACCATAAAGGGACATATGGAGTTAAGTGGTGCAGAGGCTGTTGTGTGCCCGCCCCCCCATGTCTGAATGACCATCCCCACTTTAGTAAGAGATTTTCTGTGTCATATCTCTCTGAACCTTTTCATTCTTCCCTAGGTATTTCTGGTCAGGTTCTGCAGTAGAATTCACTTTTATTAGCTGCATCAAACCTGGTTAAATGTCACTTCAGAGGGCTGCTCCTAGATGATTAAATAGCATACACATAATTACTATTAGTCAACAACTGTAAGGTAGGGAAGCCCTAGAGATTGGATGTACAGTTAGAGGCAACGAACTGCATAACAAAATAGGTTTTGTTAGCATCAAATGCAGGCCCTTGCATGGCAAAATGGAATTAATCGCAGGTGATGCTCGGAAAACTGCCAAGATTCTGTTTCAAAAGGTTCTTTATATCACAGCCATGCATTGTGTACAGACACCTCAGCTCCAGGAGCTCAGTCTAATTCCTGGGTGATAAATTAGAAGAGGGCAGACATATCATAGAAACAGTGCATCCAGTTTCTGACAAAACAGGAGTCACATACACAGCATTCTTCGTAAAACTGTGAAACTTCTGCTCAAATATCCTTTGGGTGCAGTACAGGTAAGCATGTGAACAGAAGGCAGTAAAATCAAATCCGTGTTAGTATGAATATGAATCTATGCTACAAAAACATGATGACACTGAGTTAATAATCTGTTATTAACATGCCACTCTGTACCTGATGTCCACGTCTCACATGGAGAATGCAAGATGTACATGTGTGGAGGACTTGGGTCCTGGTTATTCTGAACTGTTTAGACACAGAAGTACTGAAAATGATGATAGGCAACACTACAGACAACTGCAAGTACCAGAGTATGGTGAAACCTGTTTTAAGAGACCATCCAATGGCCCAGAAAAAAGATCCATCACCTACTTATCTGAAGTTCAGACAAAACTGCACTAGTCATCTTGAGGATTCTTTAAAATGGTCACTGTTGATGGCCATGGATCACTTAGAGGTGGTCCTTAGAGCAGGTTACACTGTTTTTTTTCTTCTTGCTGAACAATACTTACTTTTACAATATAAAAAATAAAATGAAAATTGTGATCTCCTCCAGTCCCTACCTCCTGCCAGAAAGAGCTTATCATTCTGTATGTGATTGATCCTAGAATACAACAGCATGCATCCGGGCACCGCTAAGAGATGAAGGGCCCTTGAGTGGGTGCACAGGGACACTGGGGATGAAAAGGGTATTCCTTCCCCATGGCATTATTTAGGACTAACCTCAAGCTGGAGTCCTTGCACTATCCCTAGCAAAAAGACAGCTTCGGGCTAGTGCCCCCATTGGAGCTAACCTCTACAAAGAAGAGAAAGGAGGGGCAATGAGAAGATGGGGACCATGGGCTTAGAGCTGGTTAGAAAATGTTGGCTTTTTTTCCCCCTCCCATAGAAAACTTCCATTTTTCAGTGGAAATTTGAAAACCAAAATATTTTGATTTGGAATTCCTGCTGCGGTGCCTCATGTTCCCATTCTCCTCTACAGGGTGGGCTCCCCTGGTTGGACTACAACTCCCATGATGCACCACGATCTCCTCTCTTGGACATGGGAGGTAGTGCATCATGGGAGTCTGTGACCATAAGGAATGTACCTCCAGCTAGGGAGCCCAACCCATAGAGGAGAATGGGCACATGAAGCAACCAAACTACAACTCCTACAAGGCACAGTGGCAGTATTTCCAAATCAAAATATTATGGTTATCATTCAAAATGCATCCATTTTCAAGAGCTTGATTTTTTGATAGAAATTCAAAATATTCTGTGGAAGGCAGAAACTTTTTGTGAAAAACCCAACTTTCCATTGAAAAACTGTTGTCAATGGGAACATTTCAACCAGCCCTAGATGGGCCTTTCCTTCCATCCTACTCAGCAGAGTACTACAGCCGTCTAAGGCATGGCCCCTAGGAGCTCAGGGAGATACATTGCCTCCTGGATCTTCCCCTATGGCACTGGAGCTAACTCATCTTCACAAGCTGTGTTCTTTGGTTAGTCAATTTCAACCCCTCACACTGCTAGGGAAATTTTCAAAAGGAGACCCACTTGATTATACTCTGTTCAATGCAACATACATCCAGCTTCCTCATTCTCCAACCCAACATCTTGGATTATCCAGGGCCTACCGGGGAACCTGAAGATTTCCAGAAGCTGTGTCTGGCCCTTCACTTTAACTGACATGGGAAGGGGAGAGAGGAGCGGAAGAAAAGAGATCAACAGCACCTGCTGAATGTTGGAATACTCTGAGAGACCTCTCCTAGAAATTTGTTTTAACATAGATGAAACCTGGCAGCACAGTAATAGGACACACATCTCCTCCTCTTCCTCTTTTAGTTAAGTTTCAATTTATAATTATTCTCCTACTTGATGTCAGATATTTCAGGCCTTTCCTATTGCTCCTGTTGCTTCCAGACGCATGAAAATTGTTTTCACAATAGTTAATGCTTCTTGCCAGAGGCTCATAAGTGCTGTTATTTCTGAAGAGATTATAGAAATTATAGAAATGTAAAGCTGGAAGGGACCTCCAAAATTCAAGTCCAGCTCCTTGTGCTGAGGCAGGACTAACCAAATCTAGACAATCTTTGGGCAAAAGTTTTAAAAGCACATAAGTGACTAAAGAGCCTAAATCCAATTGACTGTCAGTGAGATGTATGCTCCTGAGTCACTACTGAAAATGGGACTTAGGCACCTAAATCACTTAGACATTTTTGAAAATGTTGTCCTTCATCTCCCATTTCTGTTTCTTGCCTGTTTTCTCTTTTCTCCTCCACTCCGTCATCTTTGATCTCAACTTCTATTCTTTTTTTACATTTCCACACCCACACCTCTCTTTGTCAATCTTCTATTTTATTCACTGTCCTTGACATCTCCCTCCTCCCCTTACCTTGTAACTATAATTCTTAGAAATCCATTTATGTACTTAAAATAAAGCTGATTATTGTTCAAAAATTGATTATTACCTACTGTGTACAGAGAAGAGCTGATCAAATGTTTTTCAATTTTTCAAAAAAATTCATTGCAAATTTGTACAAACCTTTTTTTTTTTTTTTGCTGTTTTTTGACCAGTTTAGAAAGTTGTCGACATTTTTTGGAAATCTGAAATTTTGAGGAAACAGTTTTGTAAAACAAATCTGCATTTCTTAGCCAGCTTTACTACAAAGCCTGGTTAATAACCCACTTAATAGATTATGTCCTGGATAGACCTAGGATATCACCAGTAGAAACAACAGGGAAGTTACAGAATGCTAATGGAGGTGAAGGCCCACCCAGAAGGTTTCAAATAGTTTTGTCTGGTCAATGCACCACCAGGAAACTGGACATATGGAGAATTCCTCTAGTGTCAGGCCCTGATTCAGTAAAGCATCTCTATTCATGACAGTTATTAAGCACAGGCAATGAGGTGTAATCATGTGCTAAGGTGCTGTTCTGAATCTGGGCTTCAGATAGGATCCAATAGAGTGGCATATACCAGCCCCATGCCCACACTATGGAAGAGGCTCGGTGTAGGGGGCAGTGAGAAGGTTGCAAGGGCCAATATTTGGAATTTTTTAAGATTCATATCTGAAAACTATCCCAAGACATCTAAAGACAATAGGATATTAACATCCATGGACAAAGTACGCACTAGATGATGTCAGTTCTTTCTTTGGTACTGCTGACAACATCTCTTGCTGTACTGCATGGAACTCTGGTGATTTTAATTTGAATCTTAGTTCAGAGCAAGCAGCATATTTGAGATCTGAGCCCAAACATCCTAAAAAGTTTGGGGATGTTTAGATCTGAGGTTTTAATTCAGGCTCATCTTTAGTTTAGGCTCTAGGCTGTAGCTTTCTTCTCCGCTCATTAGCAGTAGCCATATGTGGTGGGGCGCCTGCCCCACCCCTATGAGAGATAGGGCTAGAGTAGGCCAGAGTGGCTGTGCAGAAGGGCAGCCAATCAGGAAAAGGCCTACTGGGAGTCAATCAGGGTCAGTATTACAGCCAGCCAATCAGGGCTAGGCTCGGCCCTATATAAAGGCTGCCCAGGAAGGGAGCAGGCAGTCTGTCCTAGACCTTCATGGGGGAAGGTCTGTCTCCTGGGCAGGAGACAGGCACCTCGGACAGAGCAGTGCTGGGCAGGCTTGGGGGAGCATAGAAGGGCTCTGGCCCAATACCTGCCAGACTGCAGGCCCTGAGAGAAAGGGCCTAGAGGGTGCGACGGGCCAGAGGGGAAGTGGCCCAGGGACAGTTAGACAAGGGGAGAGAAGCAGGGCAGGGAGGCTGCCACTAGAGGGTCCCTGGGTCAGGACCCAGAGTAGTGGGTGGGCCTGGGTCCCCCCCTTCTTCCTTGTACAGCACCTGGCCATGGAAGGGTGGCCGTGACAGACTGCAACCAGCCCTTGAACAGAGGGGCTAGACTCAAGCGGTTGTGGTTGGCCGCTGCGGCAGGAGTGAACTGGAAAGACGGCTGTTAACCCCCACCCCCTTCCCAGAAGGGGGCGAGTGTGGACTTGGGGGCACTGTTGGAGGGCAGTGTCCTGAAGAGGATGCCGCAAGCTGGGAGCAACGTGGGTTGAGATGCCAATCGAGGGCGAGAGACGGACGGGACACCACCGGCAGAGGGCGCTCCACATGAACTGAGCTAATTCCCGGACTGAACAGCAGGAGGCGCTGCGGTGGGGAGTCCCAACCCCGTCCACCATATTACAGTCAAACTCTGCTGGAACATCTCAGAGAGTTCTCTTTTGTAAACAAGAAACAAAGAAAAGTCTCTTCATGGAGGCATTTTTAGCACAGACTGGAGGAATGCACATATTCTATAACAGGGCAGAATAATAATCAAAAGCCAGCTTTGTGTTACGTAAACACCAATTTTTATTGGACACTAGAGATTTCAATGAGAAGTTTTGTGAATTTTCTTTGGGTCTTGAACAGCACAGCACAGATGTTGACATACAGTAATTCAGTGGCATCTCTTTCTCTTTTCTTCTAATTCTGCAATAACAAGATATCCAATACTTGAGAGGGGTCAAAACTCTGTTTTCTGCTCTATATAGCTTCTAAAGCAGGGATCGGCAACCTTTGGCCCGCGGCCTGCTAGGGTAAGCCCCTTGGAGGGCTGGGCCAGTTTGTTTACCTGCTGCGTCCACAGGTTCGGCTGATCGCAGCTCCCACTGGCCACAGTTCGCCGCTCCAGGCCAATGGGGGCTGCGGAAAGCAGCAGCCAGCACATCCCTCGGCCCGTGCTGCTTCCCACAGCCCCCATTGGCCTGGAGCGGTGAACCGTGGCCAGTGGGAGCCATGATCAGCTGAACCTGCGGACACGCAGATAAACAAACCAAACCAACCCAGCCCGCCAGGGGGATTACCCTGGCAGGCCGCGTGCCAAAGGTTACCGATCCCTGTTCTAAAGCTTATCTCAGGGCTGATAGCTCCTTACTGTCTCCTACTTCTGTCTGTAAACCACTCTTGTGTGCTGGACATGAATTTGCGTGGTTAAGAGCCTCATTTGTCCCAGAAATGGCAATATTTTTCCTCATCCAAAGGACCAAGTCCTCTGGCAGACCACTACTTTACTGATAGGTTTAGTGTCGCAAGTTTTGTTATAGTGGCTCTCTAAATTGTCCTTTAAACCAGGGTTGTTCTCTCTGAGTTCTCCTCATCCTTTTTAGTGATACTGCCTTCTCTAGTACATCTTGTTCCTGGCGTGGTGAAGGGTTCATGCTGACTACCAGCATTCCCCCTCAGGGTTGGACACAAATGATCTGTGCATTCTGATATTTCTGTCTCAGAAGCATGGAAATATCACTGGATTATGCATTTGCTAAAAGGGGGAGATATTTAGAACCATAAAGGGAAATTAGGAGATCAACTCCCATTGAAATTCAATGGGAGCTGGGTGCCTAACTTCCATTTGTGCCTTGGAAATCTTCCCCCAATTGTCTCAGTACATTTGCTAAAAATGTACTGACTGTTTTTCCCATGATTTCACTTTCTAAGAGGTAATGTTATCTAGGACTTCAGCTCATCCACACACACCCATCTTGCCTGATTTACTAGATTTTGTTTCCATTCTTTGTTCCAAAGCTGGCGTTTCCAAAAATATGTTTTTCTTTCTGTGTTCAGCAGCAGCATTTCAGCATATAAAGGGGAGCAGAGAATGCCAACTGCAGCCAGCCAGCCAGCAAAACTCTGACAGCAGTTCTGCCTTGCTGCAAACTTCCCACAGGAATGTTTGCATCTGGATCCTAAAATCTAGATACTGCTAGGGAGGTGGGCCAGAGCCCCAGGGGGACACAGGTCCAAGTTCTGACATTCTGCAGTGTGGATGCAAGTCAAGCCATAGACCCGAATCTGCTAAGTGCAGTATGGATGTGTTAGCACAGCTGTGAGACCCAGGTCCAGCAACTGCAAATCCAGATTCACAATACAGTGTGGACACTCCAGCACAGGCTTGGAAACACCCAGTTCACAAGCCTGGTTCCCACCGTCCCGGGTTTAGTGTGCAGTGTAGACAAACTCTAGGCAGCTTGGGAACTTCTAGGAATGTTTCCTCATGTAGCAGCTCAATTTGAGCGAGGGCAAGGAAGGTCTTGTGGCTAAAATACAAGAATGGGAGTAACCAAACCGGGTTCTATTCATGGATCTGTCCCCATGATTATGGGACAGTCACTTAGACCACATTTTTAATAAGTGGCCACTGATCTTGGGTGCTTCAACTTCTGGGTGCCCAACTTTATACAACCTGGGCCTGACTTTCAGATGTGTAGAGCACCCTGCAGCTCCCATGGTGAAAATGTGGCTGCATACCTCTTTGTGCCTCAGTTTCTCCATTTGTAAAACCAGGATAAGATTTACCTATCTCACAGGGGGATAATGAGGCGCAATTCATTAATACTGAAGTTACTGGATGAATGGAACTATTTATAGAAGTGCAAAGTGTTGCTATTCTTAAATATAAATTGTCACTCAAGAACAATACACTGAGCATCATGATATGCATCATATGGGACATGCTATTTTTATATTGACCAATAAATTTTTAGTGACTTCTGTCTCTTCTGTAAAAAGTTACTTATTTTACCTTTATTTCCCCCCAACACACTTGTTAAGGAAATGTTTCGGGCCAGCCTGTGGTATTTAACAAAGGAGGCATAATCCCTCCTTGAGCTCCCAGCACACAGGGGAGGGCATGTCCCTTTGGATAAATCATGCTCCCCCTGACTCTACAAATTGTGGGACAGGGTCTGAACCAAAGACCCGCTCCTTTCCCACCCCTCTATGTGTGGATTTCCATTCCTGGGTGTGCATGGAGGGAACAGTCTCTGCCCTGGCCCTTGTATGGAGTATGCAAGTGGAGTGGGAGGCCCCTTGAACCAATACCTTTCCCCACAGCTCTCCCACACCATGACCAGGGACAACTTAAGTCTTTTTGTAGAATCTTTCTCCTGGAAAGCTTCTAAAAGTTCCTTGTTTCCTTCCAATATTCTTAAGTCCCTTTATTTTAGGATTTACCGAAACTTTCCTGGGTTTTACAAAAGCCATTATTCAGTTTTTACTGATTTTTTTTTTCACCCAAATTTTGGAAATGCCAGAACTCTCCAGAACCAGCTCCCTGCTCCAGAAGGCAACCTGGACCACGCATCTCTCCTTCTGGAGCGGGGAGCCAGGGCAGAACTGCTGGAATTAGTTGCTGGTGTACATTCTGTTGTCTGATCCACGCCCACCACGTACACGTTACTAGCTTTACAGACAGCAGAGATAGTTGTCAGCATTCAAAGCAAATAAAAGTTAGAGAACTACTTTTCTTGCTAAAATGGATTGAAAATGAAAAGCTGTATCTGACTACAGTTCAGAACAAAAGGGGCTTTCCTAAAAGTTTAAAGACACAAAAACAGAAGAGAGTGACATTTACCCTGATATTTATTCTGGAAAACTCTAAGGATTTTGCTTTTGCACTATGACAGGTTTCAGAGTAACATCCGTGTTAGTCTGTATTCGCAAAAAGAAAAGGAGTACTTGTGGCACCTTAGAGACTAACCAATTTATTTGAGCATGAGCTTTTGTGAGCGACAGCTCACTTCATCGGATGCATACCGTGGAAACTGCAGCAGATATTATATACACACAGAGATCATGAAACAATACCTCCTCCCACCCCACTGTGGGGTATTGTTTCGTGATCTCTGTGTGTATATAATATCTGCTGCAGTTTTCACGGTATGCATCCGATGAAGTGAGCTGTAGCTCACGAAAGCTCATGCTCAAATAAATTGGTTAGTCTCTAAGGTGCCACAAGTACTCCTTTTGTTTTTGCACTGATTTTCACTGATTTTTTTTAACTTTTGTAATAAACACTAATAAATTCCCAAGAAATTTTAAACAAAACAAACACTGAAAACAAAGGGCCTTAGACACCGTGTATATGTTCTAGCCTTCTTTCTGCAAAGGAGCTGTTCGCAAGAGCCCATTTGGTCAAGGCCATGACAATAATTCTTGCTATTGGCAGACATCTTCTAAGTCTTTATAGTGTCACACAATGATTCACTGTACAGTTGAGCATATGAAATGATGTGTGTGTATATAGTGTGGAGGCAAGTTGGATAGCATGGAATTTCTATCTTACTGGCTTTTTCTGCTATTTCAGTTGTTCCCCCGCTCCTCCAGCAGTTTGGCTTTAAAGTGAACCCAAAGCAGAACAAGCTGGCTCTACTTTACTACAATGCCTCCTACAAGACAGAGACTCCCGAAGACCTATTTTGACATATCAGAGGGGTATAATTCTGTCTAAATAAATTATTTTAAAGCTGACCATGTGAAAACCACTGGCTTTGGCTGTAGTCACCCAAGAAAACAACAATTTATTGTATCCTTTATCCCAGATTAAAGTTCCTAAATAATCCCTGTAAAGGTTTCAGTCCAATTGTTTTATTTCATCTTTCAAATAGAATAGCAATTTGCTGTCCGGTGTTGGATAAATAGGCATTAGGCCTGTTGAGGGGCCTACACATTCCAGGATTTAGAATAATTTCCTCAAAGCTATCTCTAGAATCCTCCACAGATACCGATCCAGCATCAACTAATTCTGAAGTTGAAATTCATAGGAGCTAGGGGCAGGATGATCTCAATAACAGGCCTTCGCCCCTGGAATCCATTCCTACAGGAATATATATTGAAGCCCGAGCCCTGGCCACTTTTGGAGTGGAATGTAAGAAACATCTGTGTCTAGGTCTCCGACTAACTGCTAGTTCCACAATCTTTTCGTATTCAGTGAGTAGGTCAAAACCTCTGCCTTTTAACATTAACTAAATTGCTGCTGCAGATTATATGCTGCCTACATTGGTGTTCAGGAGGTAGGTAGGAAATGTTATTCACTCTCATGCTAAACAAGCAAGGGGGGGCCTTACTAATGTGTATCATAATACATCATTAAAATAATATTCAAATAGTTTTGATATCAGACTCCTGCTGCTTCTCAATTTGGCCACTAAAATACTTGCTTCTTGTCAGTAATAGATTATGCTTGATTGGGGCTTTCTGGGAGAGGACTTGGTTGTGTTTTGAAGTCAGTGGGAGCAGCAGGGGAGCTAATTTTGGCTGAATCAAGTTGGAAAAGAAAATATCCAGCCTTCATTGGGGGAAGATATTTCCACTTTCCCTGGACACCTGCCCCAGCTCTATTTTAGCTGCATACTTGTATGTATCTCACTAAAAGCTCAGTTGTCTGGGTCAGAAAAGGTCTGACTGAAGGAATGATATGGGGGTGGGGGTAATGAATGCTGGTTTATGGGAGATTTTTTTTTTTTAAATTGTTTTTGCCTGGACATTAGGCCACCAAGATAGTGGAAGATTTTTTCCACTGATATTTAAAGGGAAAGAAATAGATATTCTATGACCTAAATAGGTTGTCGGGTTGTATAAGTCCCCACAAAAGATTCCACATGGGGGGCAGAAAGGCTTGTGAGAAGATAATATATGGAACTGAAAACTGGCTCAAGAAATCCAAAGCAAATATGAATATTAGCGTTGCTGTATGGCCCTAGAAAGCAAACTAGAGAGAGAGAGACTAACCTTGGTTGACTCAGCTATCAACATCTCTTGCTGTACTACGCTGATCCTTGTGACTTTAATTTTACCACTAGGCTTTAGCTTCTGATGTCTCTCCAGCTCACTGTTAGTGTCAGTATTAAGCTGTCCTATCAGTAGATGTATATAGCTGTCGTGGTTTTTTGTTTTGTTTTGTTTTTAAACCCACACATCTGCACTTGCAAATCAGGAAACAAATACAGAAAATCTCACATAGTGTAATGAGTTTCAGGAGATCTGTGTAATATTGCAGAGATTTTTGGACGGTGTGGAGGTTGTGTTAATTTCTTCAAAATCCACAATTTCTCATACCTTACTTGCTTTCAGTATTTCAAACATCAAAGGCAACCCATGTGTGATGAGCTCCTCAGTGTACTCTTCCTCCTGAATGGATTTAAATTCCTTTAACAAGCATTGGATGAGAGGCCGTCTGTGCTGCTGAAAGGAAGTTCGCAAAGACTCCAACCATGTATGTAGTGTCCATGGAACTCCTGTACAAAAAGATGAATTTTAAAGGTATGTGTATATTCCAGACCATCACAGAATGAGGCATAGCTAATTTGTTTTTTAATTGTATGACTTTAGGGCTTGTGAATGGTGCCAAATTGAAAGCCCTAGAAACTGACCTCCTATTTACCCCACAAGTAATGCCCATCAATATGCCTCAATCCTAATCTGCAGGGACACGCCTCCAAGTATAAGAAGGTAGTCCAGTCCCTGGTTCAATTCCCTGCTCTGCCACAGATTTCCTGTGTGACCTAAGGCAAGTCACTTAGTCTCAGTGTGCCTCAGTTCCTCATCTATAAAATGGGGATAATAGCACTTCCCCATCTCACAGCAGTTGTTGTAGGGATAAATTTATTACAGAGTGTGAAGTACTTTGAGACCTACTAATCACAGGTGCTGACTTGTTTTTGCCAGTGGGTGCTTTGTACCTTCTTGTTTCACTATGCATCATGTAAGTACTCCTGCCACCGACCGGTAGCTCAAGGGTGCTGAGCACCCCCTATTGTTTTTTTTTTTCAGTGGGTGCTTGAACCCCAGAGCACTCACAGAGTTGGCACCTATTCTACTGATGAAAAGTGCTATATAAGAGCTAAGTAATATTATTTAGCCTCTCTGCTGAGCCAATTAGTGTTCACTGCAGTGGTGATTTGTGATGTGGACCTCATCTAGGAACTAGATTTATGCCACCGCACTCATTTGCAGTGGGCTACCAAGGAGACATCAGACAGTAAAAACATCTAGTCACTGCCAACTTTGGCTGGATTTGAACCAGTGACCTGGAGAGGAAAATGTTTATATCCGCCTCATCACTCCTCCAAACCATGCATCCCCATTTATGTTGATACAGCATCAGGTGGGTCAGAAGGTCCCATTTTTACAGTTACTTGTCAGAGCAGAACTGCACTTTAACAATGTAAAAGGAATTGCTATCACACACTAAATAAAAATTGCAGTAGTAGAAGACAGATAAATTAGTCCAAATCATATTCATTAAGGAACGGATTGTAGACCAACCTACATGCCTGTGTGATGGCCATCTTGGCTGACACCAGAGATTAAACTGAGGACCTGCAGAATTAAAAGCATAAACTGCTACAGCTTGAACTAAACAGTCAAGTCTCTTTGACCACGAGCTGTAACAACTCATATCCTCTGGGGATTGGCACAGTGTGGGACCTGTAACACACACTCACCAATGGGTTACATTTTCAGAAGAGTGCGAGAGGAAATATAACCCTCCTCTCTCCTGTCCACACCCTGGATCTTGGGTCCTTATAGGTGCTGCATGCCCATTTCTCCCCTCCATCCCTACAAGTGGGCAGGATCTCGAGTCCAACCGTCCCCTCTCCCACTGCCATGAGATCCTTTCACATTCACTTAGTAGGAGGTGCTTTGTTAGACCGGTTGCACAACCATTCCATCCCTGTGTGTTTATGCAAACCTGTAAAAGGTTGTAACTCAGAGTAGAAATCATGATCCATGTGACAGGATTCCAAGACTCAAGTGTTCTTGGATATAGTGCTCAGAAGCATGTTTGGCAGCAGAAGTCTTTTGGTTTCTCACTGAGCACTGATTAACACATGTTGTAAAACAGTCAACAATCAGAACAAAACGGTTTCCTTGAGCAGTGACTGACTGGCCCTGGAGAGGGTGTTTGAAAGGGTCGCAGAGCTATGTGATTAGTGCGCTGAGCAAATTCACTGCCTTTCTCCCCCAGGAGGGTTGCAAGCAGCAAAAGGGGGAAGGTTCTGTGACATTTGGGAGGTTGGTGCTGGGAGGAGCGTGGTGTTTGGAAGCAGATGGGTGGTTGTGAGAGCTGGTGCATGAACAGCTGGCACAGCTGCCCCAGAACTGACGTTTTAGTTGGACACCTAGCTAAGCAGAGGTGAAGAAGCCTGCTGATGGGAGCCAGCCCTAGCAAATCATCCTTTCTTCTGAGCCAGGCATCAGAGTGCTTATTGGGAACCACTACGTGCCAGAGCCTACAAAGCGGAGCAACTGAAGCATTTTTAACGAATGAGTCCTAGGTGTGCCTGGCATTCTACCAAGAACTGAGGCTGAAAAGACCTGGTGTATCCGTTCTCCAGCACCTCCATGTGAGGGGGTGACTACAGCTGTAAGTGGGTCATGCTCTGTGGCTTACACCCAACTGCCTGAAGGGCATCTGAAAAACAATGTTTGAGTTCACCTAATTGGAGTAGGTGATTCCATTCATGACGCAACATAACAGAAAGAAACCTGTCTAAATGTATATGAGATTTGCCACATTTTGTGATGTGTGGCATACATGATTGTGAAAAGAAAAGCAACTCACATGCCATGCAGAGAAGATTATCTTAGTCAGCCATGGCTCCTTGGCATTAAAACAAAACTGACTCAATGGATCCTCCAAGAGTCAGAGGAGAGTCAGTCAGTGCAAACTGGGTGTAAAGCTGTGACTCCGGTTCTTCAATCCCACACACGTGAAATTCCCCCAATTATTGCTTTCATAAAAACTCAGGAACATTCAAATGTGGTCAGTGTGAGTGACAGGCATTGCTCCCACCAAAACATACATGACAGTTGTCTCTCATGGGAGGTAAAGTGCAGAGGACACCAAGACTGACCTATGCTCCTTATGTCAATAGTGACATCCACATATCCATGCTCGGCGCTGTGGTACATGGCTTCTTTCAGTGCTTTCAGTTTGGCCTTGCTGTTGCGGCTGGCACACAAAGGAGCTGGTGCAGCATCTGCCAAGTCAGTTCCCTCAGCCAGTATTTCCTCCAGGGACAGAATATCACTCTTCTCTTTCTCTGGCTGAGCAAGCAGCTTACGAAATACATTCCTGTCAGCCACAATGCAAGAGAGAGAAAATCAGAGTTAGCTACTGTGTTTTCCTTCTGCCCGGGATATTGGCTGCAACATGGCAGGTTTGGAAACCTATTCAGAAGGCCAATCAGGAATTATTTTACGAAATGTTAATTCACCTAGTGCTCAGTTCCTGCAGCCCTCATGCAGGCAATACTCCTACCAGTTCAGGAGTTGTGCCCATATCATAGCTGCAGGACTGGTTCCGTTGCTCTAACGAATGGCAGCCGCACCGTACAAATGTCACGTGTACAGCAGAAACTTAAATCAGAAACTTATGATCGAGCGGTGACTGTTAAATGATTAAAAGCCTGTGTGGAAAACCTTGGCAGAAGCTATCCCACACTACGGGAAAATGGAGTTGTCTTAGGCACTAAAGAGTTTCTATTCACAAAGGATGCATTTAGTAGCAAATAATTGATAGAGATGAAACTTAAAAAGGGAGCTGTCTAAAACCACTGAAAACACCATCATTCTCAATTAACAGTCAAAGCAGTCTCGGTAAAGCTGGAGCTACTAATCATTCAACTACATCTGGCAGGGCAGGTTCAAGCAAACCTGGGACCCCAGCTGCAAAGCCATTTATTTGGGCACTGAGCTGCAAGGCCCCAAACTCAGCAGTAGGCATGATACTCCACTCCCACCAGGTTTAGAGCAGTGTAACTCCATTGACTTCAGCGGAGCTACTCCTGGTTTATGGTGTTGTGAGAGGAGAATCAGACCCAGCGTGCAATTTCTCCCCAACCTCCCACCCACCTCATGCACTTATGTTCTGGTAGCAGCACACATTCAGTTCCACGGGTAGGGGCAGTGCTTAATTTGTAATGAAAGAGGTGTCGGGGCTCAAGTCATTTTATTTCTTTCATAACTGATGTGGCAAGTCCAGAGGTGCTAGAGCTGTGAACTGCAAGTCCTGCCACAGATTAAGCATTGAGTAGGGGTAGGGGGCAATGGGTGTGTGTGGGAGAGAATAAGCAGTGTGTCCTGGATAACTGAGGGACGGCTAGCATGGGTGGCGGGTATTGAAGACCAGGGGAGGCTAAGTCTCCCCTAACCCAGGCCATGGCCCCACCCCGATCTGCCTGCGGCCCCGCCCTCACCCCCCTCTCCCCTGAAGCCAGTGGGGACTCCGCTCCAGCTGGTGGCCTGGAGCTTGGGGCTCGGGCCAGCTGGCGGCCTGGGGTGGCTTGGGCCAGCCTGGGGGTCTGGCCAGCTGGTCAAGCTGGGGCAGCTCAGGCTAGCTGGCATGGCTGGGGTGGCTCAGGTCGGCATGGCTGGGGCAGGCCGGCCGGGGCTCCTCTGGCCATAGGGTGGGTGTGCGCTCGGGGCTCTGTCGGGTGGGGGGGCTAGCCTCTTTGAAGGGGGAGTTCACTTGCCACCCATGATGTCTAGAGGTGTGTATGGGTAGAGGAATAGTGGAGGGAGCTTTCCAGTAAAACTAGTTGGGGGAGTGGGGAGAATGTGAATCTGTGATGTGCCTCAGCTGGTGCACAATATAGGGGGGGAAAGCCTTGATTTCCACAAGGGACGCTGCTCTGCAGCGCTCTCTGACAGCACGAAGCATCTCCCACTCCACACCATTAGGCACTGCATGGGCATTTTAACAAACTCGTCCCCTCTCACCCCGCCCCTGCAAGGGGCCGCTCTTTGGCTGCAGATGGGCAGCATTGTCTGAACCAGCCCTGACAGCTACATAGCATATCATTAGGCTGTTAGCTCTTTTCTCTAAGCAAACATAATGTAGATACTGTCTCTAACCTGCATCTACGTTCCTCTGGAAGGCTACAAGTAGAAAAGTATGAATGTGAAGGTCCTAATACTAATCCATAATATTGTAAATTAGTACCTGGATTTTGCACAAATAACTGTTCATACATATCAGTTGTTCATTTAATTTATTTTTTAATTTATAACATGCTCCCAACACGCTGTCTCTGGACACACACATAATGTTAACACAAACAAAAATATCAGCACTTACAAAAAAAACCCCACTTTGTTTAATGACAGTTATGGCTGCTGCAGGAAACTCACAACACACACAAAACCTTTAGAAATATGTAAATACATTCAGGGAAGTCCTCCAGCACTCACTGGAACTTCAGCATTGACTACAACTTTGTAAACAACAAACTGCAACACTTCAGAAGGCATTCACATCCATTTCCACATATCGAAAAAGCAACGTGCACCTCAAACTGATCAAACTCATACACTAACAGAAATCCCTAAATCCAATCTCAAGTCTCTTATACCAAAAAGGGGCACATCTGACTGTCACACTATCCACACATGTGCAGCAGAATTCTACTTTAACACTGAAGACCATACATCAGTCCCTCCATGTCAGCCTCCCAGGCAAACCATAATCACTTGACCCATGCAACAGAGACCCATTCCCACTCTACCTGTGTCCATGTGCAGCAGCCTGACTGAAAGAGTTCATGTCACCTTGTGGAGTCATGGAAATTCCATTTCTGTACATTGTTCCTATCATGGGGTCAGCGCCTCGCTCCAACAGCAAAGTCACCAGTTCAAAATTTCCTGTATGCCAAGAGAGATTTTAATTTTTTTTAAAGTCCAATATTTTTGCAACTAAGTCATATTTCCCAATTGAAGAGTTTATTCCAGCAGAAGGAGAGTCCTTACCAGCAGCTGCTGCCAGTTGCAAAGGAGTTTCCGAGTAATTTTCCTCTCCATGCTCTAAAGAACCTTCTACCTTTGCTCCAGCATCCAGCAACAGCTATAAAGAAAATGCACCATTTAGAGTTGTTGGTGACATCACAGAATTCAGAGTTTATGAATTGTGAGAAATTGAAGTTTAATATTTATCATTATCCACACATTGGATGCAGTGAAGACAAGTGACATGCAAATTTTTTTTCTATTATTCAATTAGTTCTTTTTCACTCACGATACACTGTCAGACTCCTAGAGTATTAGTGAATATTCCAAAGCCAAACAAGTACTACCCAATGTTCCTGACCTGGGCAGAAGATCAGTAGTGTGAAGTAATGTACTAGATTGAGGCACTCAAACTTGGCCTAACCAACAGCCTCACTGACAGCTTGCCTGGAGCCCCACATACTTTTCATAAAATGGACGAGATTTCAGTTGTCTCCGTCTTTAATAGAGAGATGTTTCCAGAAGAGAAGAGGGTTTCAGGAACAAGTTGTAGCAATGCATGCTGGAACCGGCAGTCTCCTGGGGTACATTTCTATTTCATTATTATTATTAAAGATGAGGCTGGCCATGGACAGCACTACAGAATCGGAGGGGACACATTCAACCTGTCTTTGGCCATCTATACCCTAGATCTCCTTTGTCTAGTGATTCATTAATTGTGCCATGTTGACACAATTACTTTGAAAAACAATCTCTCTCAACTCTTGATATGCCATACCACAAAGCCAACATATTCACGTCTTTTCATGTCTGGATAAAGTGATTGAGCACTCCTCTGACTATGGAACAACTCAGAGGATTTTTTTCTGAAATATCACATGTATTATAATATTTTAATAAATGCAAATATTGTTAAGAGTGTAATGAATGAATAAACAAACACATACAACAAATGGTCAGAAAGGAGCATGAGGAGTTGACGGACTTTCTTTGATGCAACTGTACTTTAAAATTGTCCTATTTAAACCTCATATTGGTTAAGATTTGGAGGCAGAGATCACCATATCAGATCAGTAAATGATAGAAGAAGTAACCAATATGAATATGAGAGGGGTACCAGGCTTGAGATGGATGCAGATTACAACCCAACTGGATAAATAAAAAGTGAGATGCAGGTAGGGAAATACAGTAATACCTGAACTACAGGAATATGTCCATGCAACACAGCAAATGTCAGAGCTGTCCAATGGCGGGTCTCGGGGTGGACGGATGGATATTTATGAGCAGTACTGACAACCTATAAACAAATTAAAGTTATTTTCTTTTAAAATGGGCTTCAAAGAGCTTTAAATAATAAAACTCAACCTGCCTGAAAGCTAGGCACATGGGTATAAGTGATAGAAAAAAAACCTCAGAAAATGATTGGTTCTATATATTTTTTCCAGCAGAGTTTTTACTTAGGAAGAATTTTTCATGCTGTTTACTGAGAGATTGATCAAAGCTCATAGCAAATAAAGTCTCTTTTCCAAGAGCTGTTGCTCCCTCTAAATCACTGCCTCCCAGCAACTTTTACAGAGTCAAAATTTGCACGAGGGCTTATGCCAATGCTCACTGAGGAGGTGGCTCTGTCAGGATGGTTACATGTAGGGACACTTCCTATTGACTTCAGGGGCTTCATATTATGCCCACTCATTCTTCCCTGCTCCTGGGATTGCTTCACAGCATTCTGAGTTTCTCAAAAATCCTGGAGTGAAAACCTGACTCTAGTGAAATCAATGGGAGTTTTGCCACTAACTTCAATGGGACCAGGATTTCACCCCCGGTCTCAAGTTTAAAGACATGTAACCCATGTTGCTGTTCCTTGACTGGAAGCAGAAGACCGTTTAAAATGGATGGAGTCTAGCACCATTTAGAGGATATTTAAAAAAATCTGTTTACTACTTTCTCCCCTTCTAGTTAAATCTAAAGGTGTGCTGGGCCCAAAATAACTAAAAACTGTTTTCTTTAAACAAAAAACCCTTTCATTTGCACATCAGTCCTTCCTCCCACTAAGCATCAATATTTAAAGCCTCTAATCTTGACCTTGGGCAACTGATGTAATTGCTCTGTGCCTCAGTTTCCCCATCTTTAATATGATGCAACTCACAGGGATAGTAACATTTTATGAAAGGTTATAAAGCACTTTGAGATCCTTGGATGGAGCATGACACTGAAGTGCAAAGTAATGATTGATTAATTAATTATTATTAGTCCATGGTAAGATAGCACCGGTAGAAGAACTGAAGTTGGACTGAACGAAGCATTGGCCAGCCACCCTGCGAAAGGCAGGGAGTTTTACATTCACTATCTTATGTGCTCGGCGTCAGATGCTTGGCTGCATCAGCAGCCATCATGGCCAAGCTTCTGACATAACGTCCTGCTAGCCATCCCCAGGGCTAACATCAGGGGTGAGGGCAGAGAGGTAGTAGCTGGTGTGGCAGTCGTGGTTTGTCAGCTGAGGAGAGCTGCATGAGACAGTTGGCTGTGTCATCCACCCCAGCCAAAGAGAAACCTTGAGTTCCTGAAATCACTTCGCTCTGCTCTGCACACACAGAGCTCTAACACCAGAAGAAATGTGCTGAAGTCTAAACTTAGGCCTGTGACGTCTCAGAACCTGGGAGCACTGTGTAATGAATGGGGTCAAGCAGCTCCAGCCCAGCAGTAGAGGGAGAAGTAGCCGTAGACAAGGTGAATGAATAGGCTTGGTTCAGGATAAACTAGTCCCTAAATATAACCATGTACCAGCTAATTACATCCCATCTCACGTGGATTGGTATTGGCACAGGAAAGCTCAGGGAACTCCCTGTGGCGTACACTGAGGAAATGCAAGTATTAACATTTTATTTTATTTCATTTTTTAAATTTTAATTCTTTTTAGTGAATTTAGTGCTTGTGAATAGAGTGGGATTGACAACCCTGGAGACTAAAGTCCTCTAATTTTCTACAAAACAATTAGAGCACAGGCAAGCACCCCTCTAGGGATTAGAGCAGGGGAGTCAAATATATTCTGTGGACAGGGCCAAATTAAATCTTCAGTTATGATCTGTGAGCCCTGTCTACGAATTTAGACTCAAGTGCTACCCTCAATCCATAGCAGAGTTCTCACTGAAAAATAAGAGTAAAATATGCCCTTATGTAGACACTAAGGCCGAGATTTTCTAGAACAACCTCTACATTTGGGTGCCTTTATTTTTTTTAAGATACCTAGGTTGGGCTTTTCAAAAGCACTTACCATTGGGGTAACTCTGCTCCCACTGAAGTCAATGGGAGTTTTACCACTGACTTTAATGGGAGTAGGGTTAGGTCAACACTGAGTGCCCCTCTAAGGCCTGACATTGACATTTGGTACACACAGCCACGCCTCTCACTGACTTCAATGTGAGTTTTAGGTACTCAGCATATCAGGAATCAGTCCCTGGAGTCTAAACTGGGGGATATTTGAGAGCAGAGACATCCCGAATTAGGGGTCACTTTTGGAAATTTGGGCCAAAACTTTTATTTAGCAAAGCAAAGTGGGGAAAAAATATACAGGGCAATTTCAAGAACACTTATTTCACCCTTTGTTTATTTGGCCTATATTCATGTAATCACCCAATTTGCACACATTATTGTGGTAACTGTATATACAAATTAGCTGTATAACTGCACACCTTAATTATTTGAAGATCCTGCTCTTGAAGTGTCATGATTTGATTTTAGTGAGAACTTTCCTTTGAGATCAACCAGGGAGGTTCAAACCCCTCTGAAAGCTATTGGTTCAGGTTGTCTTCAGACTCAGGAACACAATACTGCTTAAATTTATATGTAGTGCAAGTTTAGAAGGTTATTTACACAGCCACAAGGACTGAACTCCCTTTTTATTTGAAATGAAAGCTTGCATTCTGCAGAATCTGAATTTGTTAAGGGGGGGGGCCCCAGAAAATAAGAGAGGTTTCAGAGTAACAGCCGTGTTAGTCTGTATTCGCAAAAAGAAAAGGAGTACTTGTGGCACCTTAGAGACTAACCAATTTATTTGAGCATGAGCTTTCGTGAGCTACAGCTCACTTCATCGGATGCATACCGTGGAAACTGCAGCAGACTTTATATATACACAGAGAATATGAAACAATACCTCCTCCCACCCCACTGTCCTGCTGGTAATAGCTTATCTAAAGTGATCATCAGGTTAGGCCATTTCCAGCACAAATCCAGGTTTTCTCACCCTCCACCCCCCCACACAAATTCACTCTCCTGCTGGTGATAGCCCAGTGGGGTGGGAGGAGGTATTGTTTCATATTCTCTGTGTATATATAAAGTCTGCTGCAGTTTCCACGGTATGCATCCGATGAAGTGAGCTGTAGCTCACGAAAGCTCATGCTCAGATAAATTGGTTAGTCTCTAAGGTGCCACAAGTACTCCTTTTCTTTTTGAGAAAATAAGAGATGAACTCAGAAGGCCAGGTGTTTGACACCCTGGGTTGCAGGACAGGTCAGTCTCCATGCCTGTCAAATCTCTGGCCTCTTTATTACGACTGCTATGAAGGGGGATAATTTTTGCCAACTGATGGTTGATTTGGGGGAGGGGGGTTTGTTCCACTAGGAACTGAACTGAGCTGAAATCAACAACTGATTTCACATAAACCACCGAACAGCAATCAGATAGTAATGACTGTCAGTCACTATCGACCGGAGTGGATTCAAAGTGGTGACTTACAGGTGAAAAATTGTGTCCTGCCCCTAATGCCCAAACCATCCATTATCCTTTTTTCAATTAAATTAAAACAAACAAACAGACAAAGTAAAATGTCTCACTGAAAGTAGCAATTACACTTTAATGACAGCTTTCCTAAATCCAAACAGAACGGATGGAACACAGATAAGTGAATCAGACAGTTTAATTTATTCATGACCTCAACAAACTGAAATGATAAGTATTTACAAACATGACAAATAACTCTTCATGTATTTTAAATGGCTCTTTAAAAACTTACACCACTCCATGCAACATGGGTAGGTAACAATCTGTTTGGTGGACAGACTGTATGTTTGTTACATATATTCACCAAGAGATATTTACATGTTGGAACCCTCCTTCGTCCACCAGCTTTCATCAAAGCCTTTTTATAAAACACAACAATGTACCTTATATTACTTGTGTGCTGTTGGGCGGTAGATGGACAGCTCAATGTATAAAAGTTCTCAAACTTGGGGACAGGGGCATTTGAAAAGTGTGCTGCCTTGACCTCTCTATTTTAACTCACCTGCGATTCAGGAAGTCCCATCCTTTGCATTAGAATTATGACTCCTGAATGAGCAGCTTACATTTAAAGTTCCGGGGCTACATTCTATGCTAATTTACACTGTGCAATTCCAGCAAAATCAGTACTATTACATTGGGTGTAAACCACTGACAAACTGACCCTTTAAGCGCAATGGATCCCAATACTGAGGTGCCCCGGTAAGTGCTGTGATCATTTCAATATTCATTTCAAATGTTAACGCTTTTGGTAACAGAATTTTATTTTTAAATGCCTTGGGGTTTTCCTCCTCTGCTATAATTTTAATGGGCTGTCTGAGATATAAACAAAGAAAGAAATCAAAGTTGTAATCATAATAAAATGTCCTCACCTCAACATTCAAATCTGCTCCAGCATCTAGTAGCATCTGCACCATAGCCTCATCACCCCTGACACAAGCATACATCAGTGGAGTCATGCCCTATTCATTGGAATTAAAAAACAAACAAAGGAATTGACAAATTTACAATAGAATCTTAAAAAAAAAAAAAAAGAGTTAGTGCTTTAAATGTATATTGTCAAGATAAACACTAAATGTTTAACAAAATCTTACCTCTGTTACAAACAACCCTTTAATATTATTAAAAGCTGAACATTTTAAAAATCTAAGTTACTGTTATCATTTATGTTGTTTCCTTTCTGCGTTTTACTCAACACAATGAAATCAGATTTGTCAGTTTCATTTCCTAGTTCTTGTATTCTAAATAAAGAACAATGTTGTCTTTGGGCTCCCAATAGTAGGGGAACGTTTCAATCCAAAGCAATAAGATTTCCAATGCAGTTAAAAAATAACAAATGAAAATACTTCCATTCATATTAAGGTTTTTGTAACTCTTGTTTTATAAAACCTAGAAGTTGAGTCTATACCTCTTGACAGTATCCCTTTAACAACATAATGAACTCCCTTTAGATACGTTAGACTCGAGCGCTGTCTATTCACTGTCAGCATTGTTAGCACTTGGAAATCTAGAAGCTTTGTACACAGTCCTAAACAATTACTTAATTTTAAATGAAATGCCAGACAGCATTGTTGGAAGTTGCTAGCTCTAAGGATATGCTGCCCTATGAAAACTAGAATAGCTGACCCTTCACTACGGAAACTCTAATCTGCAATTTGTATTAGTCTGGAATACCCACTGCAGCTGATCAACATTTCCCTTAAGGTTAGTGTTATTTTGGCAATGGAAATAAGTCTAGATGAAATCATGATGGTATAATTAAATCTACCAAAATTACAGCACAAAAAGCTATTTATTAAATAAAAGCGGGGGAGGATCAATCAAGAGTGTGCTTGTTCCATGGTAAGTTTACCACTGGACCATGGTACCTCTACTACATGTCTATTGTCTGTCTTATGGTCCCATATCAATTTCCTGTCACATGATCACACACTTTCTGCTTAATCTGTCCCTTGCCGTAGAGCAAAATTATTTACAGAGACAAATGAGGTAGTCAGAATGGGCAGAAGCTGAGCCACTACACTGTTCTCTCTAGCAAGAACTGAGCTCCAGCATTTTTGCTGAATTAAACGTATTTCACGTTTTCCTTGAGAGGAAAAAGCCTCTTTTTCCAGGCTGAGGTTTGTTGTGTTTTGGGGCAGGTGTCTTTTAGTAAAAATAAAAAATAAAATGTTGGGCCCGATGCTGCGAGGTGATGAGCATCTGCAATGACCACTGTAATCAGTGCGCACTTAGCAGGATCAAGTCCTTGATTTGCTGTTGAGAAAGATGTGCTTTTAAATATATATATTATTAATAACTGTAGAAATGGGGGTCATGATCCCATTACTCATGTGAATAATCCTGATTCTGTCTGACAGCTGCACTAAAGTCAACGAGAATACTTGGGTGAGTACAGATCACACTCAAATAGGACTTGATCTTGCTCCTATTGCAGCCAACAGTAAAAGTCCCCTTGGACATCAGGGGCCTATGGTCAGGCCAATAAGAAGCTGCATAGGATCAGTCCCTATGTCTCACAAAAACTGTATGCGAGCGTTGAATTTTGATAACTGGGGATAATTTTTAGAACATAAGTTAAAAAACATAATTTAAAAGAATAAATACTTAACACAAGGAGCAAATCAAATTTAAAGTTAAAATTTGACAGAAAAGGATTAACAAAACAAATGTGGACTTGATCCTGCAAGACACAGCACATGCGCAGACTGCTCCACCACACTACTGACTTGAATCGGGCTCTGTCTCAGCACAGCAGTCTGCACACTACAAGTGAAATCTGGACCCATTGAAGCCAACTGGAGTTTTGCCACTGATTAAAATGGGGGCAAGATTTCACCCTACACATTGCAGGATGGGGGCCTAAAAGTTAATTTGAGATTCTGATCAGCCCTGTTCTGCAGTTCTTCTCACTGCTGTTTTTACATATGCCCTTCCTGGAGGTTTGCTCTGTAGCTCAGGCTTGCTCTGTGTCACTGCATGAGACCTCTCACTTCATATGTGGGAGATATATTTTTAATGAGCACATAATTAGTGCTCAACAAATAATAAATAACACATGCAATTGGCACACAGGGAATTTGTCTTTTTTGGCAACATGAAAAAGTTGTTCTTTCAATATTCAAGTCACTGGCGGCTCAGTCCTGCAAGACGCAGACTCACTTGGCTTGGTCTGGCAAAGCACTGACTCACACATTTAAGTCAAATGTCACATAAGCATCACTTTAAAATTAAGCAGATGATCAAGTGCTTTGATGGATCAGGCCATATGGAGCAGCACTTTGCAGGACTGAATCCTTGGAGCACAGCAATTTTTCTATGAAAAGTTTCAAGGTGTAGAATTATTTAAAAGAATAATCATTTAAAAGTACTATAACATACTAACCATGGAATGAACTCCATGCTATAAAAACAACAGTAATAGTTAGTACTTACCGAGTACTTCACACTTACAAAGCACTTTATCAATGTTAACTAATTAATGTTATAGGTCAGTGTTCTATCAAACTAAAGCTATTAGAACTGTCACCCATCCGGGATCTTCTAGCGATACCTAATCCTGCCTAAGTGTGGGGTGATGGACTAGATAATCTCTTGAGGTCCCTTCTAGCCTTACAGGTCTCTGATTGTAATATTTTACGTTTCTGTAGAGCCTTTCATCCCAAAGCATTTAACAATCATAGACTTTAAGGTCAGAAGGGGCCATTATGTTCGTCTAGTATGACCTCCCGCACAACGCAGGCCACGGAATCTTACCCACCAACTCCTGTAACAAACCTCTAACCTATGTCTGAGCTACTGAAGTCCTCAAATAGTGGTTTAAAGACTTCAAGATGCAGAGAATCCTCCAGCAAGTGACCCATGCCCCACGCTACAGAGGAAGGCAAAAAAAACGCAGGGCCTCTTCCAATCTGCCCTGGGGGAAAACTCCTTCCCACCCCAAAGTATGGCAATCAGCTAAACCCTGAGCATGTGGGCAAGACTCACCAGCCAGACACCCAGGAAAGAATTCTCTGTAGTAACTCAGATCCCACCTCATCTAACATCCTATCACAGGCCATTGGGCATATCTACCGCTAGCAGTCGAAGATCAATTAATTGCCAAAATTAGGCTATCTTCTCCATAAACTTATCAAGCTTTGTCTTGAAGCCAGATATGTCGTTTGCCCCCACTGCTTCCCTTGGAAGGCTGTTCCAGAACTTCACTCCTCTGATGGTTAGAAACCTTCATCTAATTTCAAGTCTAAACTTCCTGATGGCCAGTTTATATCCATTTGTTCTTGTGTCCACATTGGTACTGAGCTTAAATAATTCTTCTCCATGGTATTTATCCCTCTGATATATTTATAGAGAGCAATCATATCTCCTCTCTGCCTTCTTTTATATTATATACATACAGCACTGGTCAAATGCAACCATCTCTGGGGTGGAAGCTGGCTGCCCCCTGCCAAACAGTGTACTGCAGAACTGGAAGCAAAATGTGAACTTTTGGCTAAGGACACCAGGATCTTTAATATTTTTGTAGAGCAGATGGGAACCTCACTTCTTAAGGTCTTACAATAAAGATCCATTCACAGTAAACTACATGGAACTCTACTTCAAAAGGATGAAGCACTGTCCATGACTGCTAAAGTGTCAATATTTCCTGCTTGAGAATTGGGAACAATCTCATGAGCTTCACAGTCCAAAGTTTCCACTGATGGGCAGTCATGGAGGTAAATTTACTTTTGGATAAATCTGTACACTTTACAGAGACTTCCCTTTTGTTGTAGTAATCCTTAGTATTTCCCATGTTATCTGTAAGTCACCACCTAAAAGATAAGATGACTAAACAGTAATGAAATATGGAGATTTCTGTCTCCAGATCACCAGTTCAAATTGGGGCCTATTTCAATATGCAAGTGAACATTATTAACATTCACTTGACGGGGGTTTGGTGGTCTATGTGAAATGCATTGTGAACCTCAGACCAGTTTGTATTGGAAAGATGTCCACATCACAAAAACCAGCATCCTAATTGGCACTATTGTTCACAAGCCAGGGTCAACTATGTATTCAGATCGACTCCAGGCACTCCTATGACCTTTTGATGATTTCTCCTGAATCAATGTAACTTTAAAAGTTTAAGCTAACTCATGTGCTATATCTGCCTCAACACTAAAGAAAAGAATCCATAATTCCTACGGGCCCAAGTTTAGCCTGAATGTACACCTGATGGAGTCTTAGTAACAGTAAGTAACAGAGAAAAAGGATTAAGTTAAGAGCCATCTGTTTATAAAGTTAGAGTGTTGGAAGGTTGTTTTCTTTAATAAATAGTCACAACTCCTGGCTTTTAAAGTTAAATTTTGTACCTGTTCACTCATGCTGTTAATTCCATCTGGCCCCAGCAAAGATATGGCCTGTTTAACTAGATCCGTTCGGCCGCAGTTCAGCATTCGGAATCCCAGATCCTGCTTGAATTTAGCTTCTGTGGCTACTGCATCCAGTTTTCGAGAAGCACAGAAGCAGTCGTCGATTCTGTGAATTGTGAGAAATAGCTACATCAGAGAACAATCAGAGGACAGACACCATCATTTATGGCATCACTGTTTCACTTTACCTTTGAATGACGCAGGTCCCCCGCCCACCACTCTCACACTGTCACCCTCTTTTGCCCTCTTGATATTCCTTTGAACCAGCTGCAGCACTGAAGTGCTGAATGTGAAATGCTAATGCAAGTTAATGGCTTTTATTGTTCATGTTGTTTACTTTAAGTCAGTTGAAAGGTAGCTTTTAGTCCATCTTTTCTATTTTCTCCTACTTACGTGTGTTATAAGAAACCATGTATATTGTTCTAACTGCACATTAGTTCTCCTCACCCGGGGAACAGTCCAAACCTTGTGACCCCTGCAAAATTCCCATCGACTTCAAGGGGCTTTGGGTCTGGCCCTGGGTGGAGATGGACTTTAATCATAGATGCTTAAACAAAAATAATAAAGTATCATTCCAAAGGCTTCACAAATGATATGAATTCAGCTCTGCTAAAAGATAACTCCTTCCGGGGCAGAAAGTGGCAGCTTGAGGACAATCAGTGTTCAGCACACTGCACACCAGAAGAGGACGACAGCAATTTTGGCCAGGCAACCAGGACAAACTTCCCACCCTTACAAGCAGTGCCATAGAATCTTCAACGTTCACACTGAGTAGTTAAGACATCAGTTTTTATGGTCTTATTCAAAAGATCCTCAAGCAGCAAACTGTGGGGAGCTCAATGTATCTACCTCAGAAGGATGAAGGGCTGGGTGTATCCAGTCAGGATTTGAAGCTGTAAATCCAGAGAAGACAGGCATTTCATATCTGATTCTTACACAACTCAGCCTTATCTTTTTAAGGAAAAGATGTATTTTTCTTTGACGTTGATACATGTTTGGGAAGCGGTGGGGTGTGGAGTCCAATTTCTCAGCACTCTTTGGCCTGTACTCTGCTCTATAGTTGTAAGGGACAGCACCACTTGAGTTCTAAAGCCTTCCACTAACAGCAAGTCAGGAAGGAATGGAGTAATTGGGAATGAAGAGTCTAAATAAGGATCAAAAGGGAAAATGCCAAATGTAGATCTAGGAGTATTTTTATTCTAATAAATTACTTAATAAATATCAAAATAAAGTGATAAATCTTTGGTATCTATATAACAATTTTCATTGTACAGAATATAGAATAATAAAATAGAGAATGTATACTTCTACATAATATATGATTAAGGTTTTTGATTTTAAGTTTTAACGGATAAACACCAACACCCAGCCACCTTCCCCCACAAAAAATTAAATCAGTGTTTTTACAAAAAAACCCACCAAAAACAACAGAAATTGTTACTTGTATCTAAGGGCTCATCTACACAGCAGTAATGCAGACTGTGGGGATGTGATTTCTAAAGCACACTCACGGGTTGCTCATTAATTGGTCTGTGTAGACCCTGCTGGGGCACACCAAAGGTTCCCTAATGTATTTTAAAGTAGTGCTGTTTGAAACTGTACAACAGTAAAACACACTAGAGAACATTACAAAGAGATTTACTCATTACAGTATGTACAAAGAGAAAGCCCCATAACCCCCCCGATTTTAGGACATCTACATAGAACTAAAAAATTGATGCAGACACAATAAGCACTCGACAGTTCCATCATTACTCAATGGCACAAGGATGAAACTTTATCACAACAATGAATTTGTAAGATTACTTAAGATTACTGCAGAGCACACAATCACAGAAAATAGCAAGTAATGGCAATAACAGATTCTCCTGGAATAATATGCTTACAACACAGGTTAAAAAGCAAATCCATAATAAAACTGTCTTTGCACAATAGTTTGAGCCAATTTTAAAAAGCACAAACATGCAGGATTCAGGTCAACGACACTGAGATCTCTGGGAGCAATCGCTGCTTTACTAGTTCACACGGTATGCCACATGTTTGGCACAAACTACAGCTGCATTTGTTACTCATAACAAGGGCCCTACCAAATTAACAGTCCAATTTCACGGTCATAGGATTTTAAAAATCGTAAATTTCATGATTTCAGCTATTTAAATCTGAAATTTCACGGTGTTGTAATTGGAGAGGTCCTGACCCAAAAAGGAGTTGTGGGGTGGTCACAAGGTCATTGTAGGTGGGGGTTGCGGTGCTGCTACTCTTACTTCTGCACTGCTGCTGGCGGCGGCGCTGCCTTCAGAGCCCGGCAGCTGGAGAGCGGCGGCTGCTGGCCGGGAGCCCAGCTCTGAAGGCAGCGCCGCCGTCAGCAGCAGCGCAGAAGTAAGGATGGCACGGTGTGGTATTGCCGCCCTTACTTCTGTGCTGCTGCCTGCAGAGCTGGGCCCTCAATCTGCAGTCACCATCTCGGCCACCCAGCTCTGAAGGCAGCAGCGCAGAAGGAAGGGTGGCATGGTATGGGATTGCCACCCTTACTTCTGCGCTGCTGCTGGTGGGGTGCTGCCTTCAAAGCTAGACACCTGGCCAACAGCCGCCGCTCTCTGACTGTCCAGCTCTGAAGGCAACGCAAAAGTAGGGATGGCAATACCGCGACCCCCCTAAAATAACCTTGTGACCCCCTTGCAACTCCCTTTTGGGTCAGGACCCCCAAATTGAGAAACGCTGGTCTCCCCTGTGAAATCTGTATCGTATAGGGTAAAAGCACACAGAAGACCAGATTTCATGGGGGGAGACCAGATTTCACGGTCTGTGATGTGTTTTTCCATGGCCGTGAATTTGGTAGGGCCCGACTCATAACATCATAGCATAAAATGCTAGTGATTGCATGTGCAATATAAACATACACATAATAAAATATTTATTATAAAGATACTATGGGAGACTGGGTGTTCAACATATTTTTAGGAGATTGTGAACTTCTAAATTTTAGCTGAACATTTCCAGATTTTTCAGGCCTAACAGAATATGGTCCAAATGGCTGACAAACAGCCACAGAAAGATTTAGAAAATATCTTAAACCTGCAAAAGCATCTGCCACCAGGAATTACTGCTTACATTAAACTATTTCTTCACCATTTACACATATATGCATATAATAGGCAAACTAAATATACAACAGGCTAAATTCAATGCTGGTATACGCAGGCACAGCTCCACTGAAGTCAACTTAGTTTGGTGCATGCAAAGTATTACTAAATGGGCTTCTTCATAAAAGGATTAGGTATGAATTGCACTATACACTCACACAAGGCAATAAGGAGGAGCACAAACTTCTCTTACATCCCTATGTGGGTTACAAGTCCTGGAGTTTGGGGGTGTAGGTGTTAGTTGTTCCTCCCCAGAATAGGAGATTGAAACCTGGGGTCCATCTCTCTAACAGCTGGCCAGTGCACCGGACCCAGCACAAGGGTGGAGGTCATAATTTACTCTTGATATAGACGGACCCAGCAGAAGGGTGGAGGTCGTAATTTACTCTTGATATAGGCCATTGGCAAATTCTCACTGCTCTATAACAAGGAGGCAGCCAGGAAAGAATGGGGTCTCTGTCCGTGACTAGGGCTCTTTGGTACTACAGTAATATAAATAAAAGTATAGAATAAATAATAAAATAAACAAACAACAACAACAACAACAATAGTGACTCTGAGGTGTGTGTCTGAGTCATATTGACTCTGGGGGGGCTACTCCTGGGTGGTGCACGTTAAACACCATTCTTTGCTTGGGGCTGTTGCCCAAATCTAAACACCTATTTTTTCCTGAGACATAGTGACAAAATATTCCTGAAGGAAAACTGGAGAAATGGGAACTGGCAGAACTACCATAAGGTGAGCACAAAACTGATTAGAAAAAAACAAGCTCAGTGTGATTATTGATGGTTCAATGCCTTGTGGTATCCTACAGAGGATCCATCACTAGTGCATTGCTGCATCCATGGCTAGTGGGGATTCTGGTTCCAGCTGCTGTAGCAGAGAGAAATATCTGCTAGAATCCCACAGACAGTATTTAATATTTTGACTCATGGCCTGGAGGAAAGAGTAGATAAATGGTCAAATTGGGGAGTGATTTTTTAAAAAGCAGGATGTGGGGAAGGGTAAATGCTTCCGAGGAGAAAATGTAACAAGATCTTGAAAAGTGAGAGTGATGAGTAGGTTGGAAAAAAATGAAATTCAATTATTATAAATACAAAGTAGTCTTAGAGACAGAGCAAAAATCAGGAAACACAAGTACAGAATAGGAGAACATTGGTAATACTGCAAAAAAAATGACATATGGATGGTCTAGTAGATGGAAAATGGAAAGGGAAGTGTAATATTTTACCAGAAATCCCCTAAAACTCTACACGAACAAAAGCAAACAAAACAAACCCCAAGCAAACACAGTATTGAGCCCAATCTTGCAGTTCTCACTCATACAAGTAGCTGTATAGTCCCATTGAAATCAGTGGGACTATTCATATGAATAAAGGCAGCAGGATTGAGGTCAATATTATGTTATATAAACAGAAGTTTAACAGAGAAAGACACTACAGTAATGGACACAGCATAGGAACCAAATAGAAGAGAACGTAAAATTAAGGAGGTAAGTGAGCCTGTACATGGCATACTACACAAGGTTTGCACACTGCTACAGGAAATATAGTGATGATTCGGAGAGGTCAGGAAAGAATGGCTAAAATACTAAAAATCTTGAAAAATATGACTTACAAGGAATGGTTAAGAGAGCTAAACATATAGGGTTATATTTTCAAGAGTGCTTTTAAGGGTAATGACATGTGAAATTGTGTGTTCATAGAAATAGAAGTCTTTCCCTAAGTGTGACTGAAATGCCAATGCAAACAGAACCAAACAGCCCAACTGCATGGCCAATTTATGGCTCTTCCCCCCAGAAGTATTTATAGCCTTGCAAACTGCACAGGACACAGATGTTAGCTTTTGGCAGGACATCCTACTGTAAGGCAAGGTCAGTCTGTTACAACGAACCAGCCACCTCCAAACAAATCCACAGCTGCCTTTTGTTCCTGCCCATCTGCTTCTGGGGCTGTCGAGACCATGGGAGCAGGCTCAGGGATGGAGTAACCTCCCTGTGTTGTTCTAGCACGGATAAGTGACAAGTTCCTATGATTTTTCTTTTAATTAAACGAAAATCCTTTCATTTGTCTGAGGGTTGGTGGATCTCTCATGCCACCACTCATGAATGAAAACGAGGGTGTGGGGGTCTCTTGCCTTAAGTCACCAGCCACGATGTAAAAGCCTGACTGCTGTTTTACAGTGGCACTGTGGATTTGGGAGGAGCTGGGAATCTTTGGCTGACCAGCAGATTACTTCTCGTTTCCCTTGCTGATAGCTCTGTAATGGTTGCAATTCTGCAGCCCACATGACACCTTTAGAATTTCTTCCTTGGCTGGCTGATTACTGGCTAGTCAGGGAAGGACTGGTCACGTGTGTTAGGACATCACTTCTTGTACAACAACTACGTCAGACAAATTCTAAGAGTCTAGTCCTTGGAAGGAAGCAGGCTCAGGAGGCTGCCTAATGACAAAGACTACTCCCTCTGAATAAAATGCCACCTCCATACCTATAGTGTAAGCGGTGGTAATCACCAATTTTCTATGGGTCAGCAGCCTCAAAGGATGTCCAGGCTGCTTGGAGCCCCCAATCTACGTTCACACCTAGCACCAGATTTTCCACAAATTTACACATATTGATCAATGCCCTCTTGCTCAACAGGAATAGCTCAGTGGTTTGAGCATTGGCCTGCTAAACCCAGGGTTCTGAGTTCAATTCTTGAGGGGGCAATTTAGGGATCTGGGGCAAAAATTGGGGATTGGTCCTGCTTTGAGCAGGGGGTTGGACTAGATGACCTCCTCAGGTCCCTTCCAACCCTGATATTCTAGGATATGAACTTCCTCTTATTTGTGCTCTAAATTTCACTGAATCAACATGTTCCAACACCTCCTTTCCCTCTCTTGGGTCAAACAAACAATGGCCACTGTAAAGAAGGAGAAAATTAGGAGCAGGTGAAACCTTGTATTTTAAAAGCTCCAGAGACTATATTATTCAACTTAAATGCACTATGACATATTTCTCTCCAAATCCCTTTTTAATTCTTCACAGATATTTCTTCTACAGTGGTCACCATCAAAATCATTACAATGTTGTCATTCCAAGTAATTAACATTGTTGTGGCTTTGTATTGCAAGTACCATGGTAACATTAATTACTTGCAAGTGGCCACTGCCAAGGGTTTTTTTTTTTTTGGTCATCATGGTAGTTTGTCATCCTCTGGACTATTCAAACTTCTGAAAGGGTTCAAAAGCTAACAGTCTGTCTGTATAATGTGCCCTTATTTGCAGGGTAAATTCTTTCTCTTGTCTGTTTTTTCCAAATTCAGATATAAGCAGGGTCTGAAGAGTTCTCCTCTGACAGCTAGCTGGGAGGGGGCCAAGACTTCAGGAGCAAACTTTATTTATGTGAACACACGTACTCTTGGAAGGTATCCAGCAGACAGGAGCTGTGTTGCTCAAAAGTGATCAACTTTGGCTAGTGTTGGGTTACAAAACACTAAAATGAGCTCGAGTGCCGATGAGAAGCGAAATCGGAAAGTAACTAAAATACTTCTCTGATGGTTTATATCTACTAAGGGACAACCTATCCCAAATGCTCACCCATTCCTATATTTACTTTCTACAACCAACTCTCTGTATAACTTTTCATGAGTAATATACCCGAGTAATCTGATTCTAATATCTTAACTGTATCGTTAAATTTATTCACCTAAATGTGAGTTATTTCAGATTATGTACTATATGTACTTTTTGATGTTTAAACCAGATTTTGTACTTTTGCACTAATGTAATCTAAGCACTACACCCAGATGTACAGATACTCTTTCATTAACCTGTGTATTATATAATTTTAACATTAGCTTTAATAAAAATTTTAAATCCGAATGCAGGGGTAGTGAAATGTTGTTATCTTTATTGCATGAGTAAAGGGGAGAAGAACTGTGCTGAGCCTGTCCTGATTAAAGGGTCACGCTCAGTTGAAAGGAACTCGCTAAGGCTGGGGCTCAAATGCCAGACTGCTGTGAAATTAAAAGGGGTGGGGACAGGTGTCCCAGACAGGATGTGTTGATTCTCCCTAATGGTCCCCAGTCTGGTTTAACTTGTTCCTCCCAGCTATTCAAAGGTAGAGCTAAATAGGCTTCATTAGGAGCCTTTTTTTACTTTAAGTACTCAATAAGAGCTGAAATCACTTGTGGTGTGGCACTGTTTCTGCCCTGCCTGCTGAGAGCTAAAAAAATCACCAAGAGACTGACTTACAGAGGTCACAGCAGAGAGACAGGTGGCAGCAGAAGGTGACTGACGGGCAGCCGGTGGGGAATGGCTGGCAAAAGTGGTGAGCAGCTGGCCGGCAGGAGCAGCGGGCAAAAGTGGTGAGCAGTCGGCTGGCGGGAGCGGCTGGCGGGGCGGCCAGGCGGCGAGGAACAGCGGCTGGCGGGGCGGCCAGGCCAGAGCAAGTGCTCAGATGATGGAGCAAGCCACGTGTCTTCTTCCCCGGGTGGGAGGTGAACTCACACAGATGCGCCTCTGAACCCTGGGTCCTCTCTGACCAAGGACAACCACAGCGAGTGGGGTATGGTGAGGGAGCAGAGGGGGGCACTGTAAAGGAACTTTTGGTTGTAGAACTCAAGAACATGAGGTGGAAGGCACTGCCCCACGCACTCTGGGGTGGGTGTCCTGCTCACAGTTTTGTTTATGAATCCTGCTTGTGGCATTTTCCCTAAGTAATGTTGGGTGACTTCTCCCCTTTCATTAAAAGTTCCTTTTCTACACAGACTCTGTGCTTGAGATTGGGTAAGTATTGCCTCTCAGAAGCGCCCAGGGTGGTGTGTAATTTTCCCAGGTTACTGGGTGGGGGCTTGACTCAGTTCTGTGTTGTATTGTTGAAAAGGAACTCCTAGATATTAAACCCGGCCCTGGTTGCTGCTGGCTCTACCTGGCAGAAAGGTTACACATATTATGAAAGCATAACTGTCAGATTTAATATTGGCAGCTAAGACTCGAAAATTGTTTTCATATTTACTTGGAGTGTGTGATTTAGAGAGAGCTTGGCTGTCTCTCTAAAAATAAGTTATTTGTTGTCTGAATAAGTTTGGGTTAATGGATAACGCATGGGCAAGGTGCTTCTATTTTAACAGTGTTAGGTACAGCTTATGTTACTTTATATTGTAGAGGTTTTTTAATTACTTGGTTTTGGGTTCATCATCACAGTTAGTTGTGGGCTGTTGTGGTCAACTTTTTAAACTTTGTAATGCTTTGGAAATGTAAAAAACCCATTGAAAACGTATTCTAAATATGTTCTCACTTTATATATGTAATTTTTTTTCAAGCAACAACTGATTTGTAAGAAATGGAGAGCAGAACATTATGTTGCTGTCAATTGAAGTCAATAATGTTGCATCGATGTAACTAAGGCCAGAAACTTCTATCTAGGCTTTTTCTCCCCACCATGATCATCATCATGATATCTGAGCACCTAAAACCTTACTGCCCAAACTGAGACGTAAGCCTCAAACCCTTCTCCATCAATTAAGTTATCTGGGTGTTTTGGCTCTTTGAAACTGCTCACCATGCCCTTTGTCTAAAATGCAAAAAGAAGGTAATGAGTCTGTAGATGTTGTTTGCTTGACTATAACTTAGTAAAGTTGTGGTAGATTCCACAATTATTTGCATCTTAATATTTTAATTCATTATAATGGTTCATTTGGAAAGTTTATCCTCTTTGGGGCAAAAACCATCTTTCTTGTTCTCTGTTTGTACAGCACCTAGCTCACTGGGGGCCCGGTCCATGACTGGGGTTCATAGATGCTGTCACAAAAGAAATAATACTAATAATTACCATGATTTAACTTTGTGACCATTCCTTTTCTCAGGTGTTTTCTGAGTGGAAATATTATATTGATAACGGTAAGGAGAGCACAATCTAAATGCTATCCAGAAACTATAGTGTTTTCACTAACAGGAATGGCAAAATTAGTCCAGTTACAACCACTTTGCGAAGACTAAGTTTAATTATTGCCAAAGGTGGAGGAGGGGTCTCTTTTTTAAATTTGAAAATAAAAATCTTTTAAATTATTTTAATCAGGATCCATATTAAACAATGAAATAAAAACATTCCGGATATATGTCAATATACATGTCATTCTTGTCAAGGAGACAATGAGGATAAATGGGTTACAGATACTGACAAACCTATTAAAGATGTGCTGAAACTACAAAATTTGGATCCAGATTCAAATGTCAAATTACGGTATTTTTAATATTCTAGCCTCTTTATAAAGGCAGCAGCCATTTGTAAAATTTGGATAAGGCTTCTGATTTTGAATAATCCCCAAGTTTATGGGCAGGAGTTTGTTTCTGGCTCATCTCTAATAAGAATAATTAATTCAAACCCCTCATAACCACTATAATACTGTACAATTTGTTGTCTGTATTGTAACAACTATTTCATTGCAGAACTCAAGTATATGAAATATTACATCAAGTAAAATCAAAGTGTGTTCTGGCCCCACACTGAAAAAGGCCTAGACTTAAATAATTCCTTAGTATTATTGGCCTCAGATATCAAGTAGGCAAAATAGGTTGAGATTCACATCAGGAAACCTGCATGCTGCCTTTTAAGTATTCACATTCCCTTCATCTTCTGGCATAATCTGCACCAAGGGACTGCTGGATTTTGTCACAGAGTTTGTTTGCAGCCACATACTGGGTTGGCATTTTTGTGCCTAATTATTGCAGGAGCCACCGCTGGTGTTAAAGGATTAGTCAAAATTTGTAGGAAGAACAAGGACACTCAAGGAGAGAGACATATAAACGAACTACCCCTATTTAAGGGGAACTGTTCCTAATCAGATAGAAAAATATCTTATTTTGTCCCTCCAAAGAGCTCCCCCTGCCCAATGTATAGTACAACAGTAAAACCAGTGGCAATATTTTTCTCCCCCCCAGTCTCTATTTATTCCAGTCTATTCAGATTCTTATGCTGCACCATCACCATGGGATCTGAGAGGCTTCCAGAATTAGAAAATTAAATAAGGAGACTAATGTCTATCAAATGCAGTTGCTTTTCATTCACCTCCAGGGGGAAATTGTGTGTGTGCGCATGTGTGTATGTGGGGTGTGGAGTAAATGAACATGCTACACTATGTTAGAGAGGCAAGGCAGGGGAGGTAATATCTTTTACCGGACTAACTTCTATTGGTGAGAGAGCCAAGCTACGCTATATGTTGTTTTTAAGCCAGATCAAAGCAGCACTCCTTGCATTTGGACTGGTATATAGGTTTATGCTGGTGCTTATTTCCCACAAGAGAGAGTTCCATAGTGTGGGACTAGCCCCAAAGAAGGCCCTCATGTCTTGTGTCCAGATGAGCTTGAACCCTGAGGTAGACAATCCTATTGTTCCTGAGGAATAGAGCCATCAATGACAGTGACGGTCCCAGAGGGCAAGACAGTCTCTTAGGTATTCTGGGCCTAGGCCACTTTGAAAATAAGGACTGAGATATTTAAACTTAATTCTTTATTATGGGTGGGACAGTGTAATGAGTCAGCAGAGCACAGAGGTGAGGTGCTCTTGGTAATCTGTGGTGCCGATGAGGGATGTGGTTGCCTTCTGCACCAGTTGCAGTCTTCTCAGGGTTGCCAGATAGGAGGTGATACACCATTTTCATGGTCAGTTCATCACCAGCAAAGTTGGGACCTGATTTCCCAGCTGGTCATAGATTGTAGATGTTTTGTGTGGCTGTTGCTAAAAGCAAGCATAGTGCCAGCAAGAAATCCAGACAAACTCCGAACGACTGACTGTCTCGATTATCTGTGAGTATGCATCCTCAATTGGCGGGGGCTGTACCATGGTGACCAATTCTCTAAATCATTTCCCTCTGCTCAGAGGTATAATTTCTGTCTTGCTAGGATTCAGCTTTTGCCAACTCTTCCACGTGTGTATGCTGATCTCAGCCCCATGTTGGGATGACTGAATCATCCTGGAGTTATCATCCATGGCTAAAGTAGATTAAAACAGGAGGGAGAACTCTCACCACACCCATCCAGGAAAAGAAGCAGTTATTGGGAAGTACTGCTCCCTCAAGCCAGGGAGAGGGGAGATAGTTGAGCTACTGAGCACTCCCCACTGCTTTTACCCTTAGTTACCACAAACTGCAAACAGCAGAGATGTGTTATCAGTTTATTGTTGACACTTGAGCTCAAGAAGTTTCATCTTTTCTCCCAGTGGCTGCACATAAATATTGAATAGGACCAAGGAGAGACCTGAGCTCTGAGAACTCCACACGTGAGAGGTCTGAAGGCAGAAGTGTCATTTCCCATCACTACACTCAAGAAAAGATTTCAACTACTTCCGAGTATTTCTATTGACCCCTGCCACGTGTCTCAAGTGGAATGGCTGTAGCTGTGTCCTGTGACTGACTATATTGAATGCCAGGATCCAGGAGTATGAGAATAGACCCTGGTCTTTTGGCTAGGGCTAATAAGAGCTCAGCCATCAGCACTATTATCACTGTATCTGTTCCAAATCGCTGGAGCTTTACAGCTTTCAGATGTTAGCAGGTAGGAATGGGGCAAAGGGTACAGACAAGTAAAGAACTTTGGAGCAGCCCCATACATCACTGCAGCCACATATAAATGCTCCGACTTATGGGAACTATTGCTGAAGGATTTAGATACTATGGGGCCACATTTTGCATTAATTTACACACGGCTGATGTGTATGATGCACTGGACATGACACACATTCAGCAGTCCCACAGTGCATTTCCCCTAGCCCTGCCTGGAGGATGTCATACACCTAGCAAAGCCACAATCACAGCAAGCCTGCAGAGGAACAGCAGGGCTCCCCTGAAATTCACCCCCTCCACCACCTGGCACTGCTATGGTGCTGTCACTGAGTGTAGAGAAACTGTTGCTTTACCTCCACACTCAACACCCTGCTGCTGGTTTCAAGACAGCGCTGTGGGCCGCTGGGAGATGAAGGCGCTGATGGCTAGACCAAGTCCTTGCTGCAGGGTGAGGAGAGGAAGAGGCTGGAGGAGCCTGGGGCACAATAAGGTAGGCTACCCCACATTCCCTCATCCAACCTGCTCTATGTCACCCCGCCCCACAACAACCTCCCTCCTTCAGGCTGCCCCTGACTCCTTCCAACACTCTGGTGTCCACCATCTCCCTGGCTCCCTCTATCCCCTCCCCAGCTACCCTTGGCTCCTCTCCCCCTTCCGCCCCTCTGTAGGATAGGAGAGATTGGATCTATCCCCGCACACAGAACACCTCAACTGCACAGGCAGAGAAATGTCTCACATGGAGCCTCACGACTTGGGCAGCTATGTTCACACCCGTACAGTCCCATGGACTTCAATGGGGTTCCACCAGAGCACTATGGGATAGCTGTCCAGAATGCTGCATGCTTACTCTGCACAAAGTCCCTGATGCGTAGACAGCAGTATTGATCGGTACTGAACCTGAAAACAGCAGGCGGCCTGTATGCAATTACTGCATGCTATTTAATACATCCAAGTGAGTGTGCCAAAAAACTCAGTGCAAATTAACCAACCCCACTCCACCCCACCCTGTGTGTACACAAAGTCGAAGAGTGTAATCTGGTCCCATTTCTGTGTCTGGGCTGTCATTTTAGGAGGTGCATCACTTTAGCCACTGCCATATAAATAAAGATGTGATGTGCTTGCAATGTAAGTGCTATCATATTAATTACCACTAGAGGTCTTCCCCTCACTTAAAACTGGAAATGGCATCATGTGTTATTAAAATAAACCAAACCTCCCAAGGAACGTAAAAGTAAAAAGAAAACAAAATATCCTGAGCTTCGCCTAGCATGACAAAGATGTGCTCTTGAGAGGAAGAGAGCATTCTAGAGTCAGTGTCACCAACCCCACGCATTCAACAATCATGAGTCAGTGCCCCAAAATCATGAAATTGGCTTGAAAATGATGAGATTTAAAATAAATAAATTGGATTCTTTGTATTTCCTTTCTGGTTTTTGAGCCTTTGGGAGTCACTTTTTCCAGCTTTACTCCACAACCATGATGGTTAGAAACTGAACATTTCTCAAAAATGAAATAATCTCATGACTCCTGGAACTGGGGCTTACAAAAACACACACCAAAGAAGACCCACTAAATATTGCAAGACTTGTGATAAAATCACAGGAGTTAGCAAGACTGCAGAGCTATGAGCCCTTGAGATGGTGGGCCCCCTCTCTCATCTTCTTGAGATTATACCATGAGACAGCCAGTAATGTCCATGATGGGGCTAATTGGCTCTCATCTCACATGAGGAGCTGCACAATCTTGGCAGCTATGCTTGTTGGATAGGAGGTAGACAGTGAAGGTAGGTTCTCATCTGCCCTTGGGTGCAAAAACAATCACTGAGCAGTTACACAGGAGCAGTCTGCCCTAGTTGCAGTGTGTGACCTGTTTCCAAAGGCAGCTGTAAATAAAGCACATTACAATAATCTTAATTAAGCATCATCCATTAGGCATGGATCACTGTGGCGAGGTCTGCCTCCAGGAGAAAAAGTCACCTATATTGAATATTTCAGAGGTGAGAGAAGCCACTCCTGACCATTGTCAAACCATGTTCAGCTCCTGCTCAGAAATGACTCCTATTTTCAGAACTTTGTTGACCTGGCTGGAGCCTGTCCCACCACTAAACACTACTTAATTCCAAAAAAAGAACAGGAGTACTTGTGGCACCTTAGAGACTAACAAATTTATCAGAGCATAAGCTTTCGTGGGCTACAGCCCACTTCATCGGATGCACAGAATGGATGTATTTAAGGAACCATCTCTTGAGGCAACTGATTTTGCTAATTACTGCCTCCTGTCTAATCTCTCTTTGCTGAGCAAGCTAATAGGGAAGTTCACAAAGATTTGTTTCCAATTCCAACTAGTGTCCTGGAGCCCTCTCAGTCAGGATTCATACCAGGACACGGAAAAGAGGGAGCACTGGTGGCACTGATGGACAAGGCCATATATCTTTACTTGTATCATTTGGCCACTGTGCAGCATTTGATGTGGCTGAACACGAATCTTGCATGGGGGCCCCACCTCAGAAACATGGAAGGGACTAGTTCGACTGCACCAAGATAAGGAACAAATGAAGCCAAGATCTCTCTGTGCTGGGTGAGACATTAACCCGCAGAGGAAGGCAAGCAAAGATACCACAGCTCATCTTTCCCTTGTAGGGGGAAGCAGCTTTATTTTATGACTGCAACTCTAGGGCAACCCTGCAAGTAGAGGGTCACCAGACTTCTGAATTAGTGTATCTGCTAGCCCCAAAGAAGATCATAATGTGGGCTAAGGCAGCCCACTCTGGGATCCCCATTGGAACTGGGTTGCAGAAGGCTTGTGCTACCATGCTCCAGCTCCATGTGAACATATTGCTACCAGGAGCCTGAAACCTGAGATCACAGTGGTTCTCAGCTCCCTGGGGGTATTCAGAGGTCTTCCAGGGGATACATCAACTCATCTAGATATTTGCCAAGTTTTACAACAGGCTACATAAAAAGCACTAGCCAAGTCAGTACAAACTGAAATTTCATCCAGACAATGACTGGTTTATACTGCTCTATATACGATACAGTACACTGAAGTGTAAGTACAATATTTATATTCCCATCGATTTATTTTACAGTTATATGGTAAAAATAAGAAAGTGTGCAATTTTTCAGTAATAGTGGCTGTGACACGTTTGTATTTTTATGTCTGATTTTGTAAGCAAGTAGTTTTTAAGTGAGGTGAAACTTGGGGGTACGCAAGACAAATCAGACTTCTGAAAGGGGTACAGTAGTCTGGAAAGGTTGAGAGCCACTGAGCTAGCAGAACCAAAGGAGTGAATCTGGCCCCAAAATAGGGAGAAAATATCAAGATAGAATTGCCTTAGCAGGAAAAGGTAGGGATATGGATCTTGATATCACCAGAATATTGATTCTTCAGAACATGTTATCATATTAACGCTCTGACTGGCTTCACATACGCGTTGGAAAATGACAAAACTGACCCCTTCAGGTCTCCATATGGGAAGCTGCAGATGATACTTGATGCAGATATGACACTTGCCATCACTGTGTATGAGATAAATAAACCCGTATACCACATTATCCTTTAACTCTCAGCAGAGTAGGTCCTCAGGCTGCTTGCCACGCTCTGACTCAGATCATCTGCCCTGATCTTTTCCCAGATGGGAGAGTAGGTCAGCAGAATTGCTCTCCTCAATATGTCCCGACTGCTTTTCCATCCACTTTTTTCTACTCCTCTTGTTGGGGCAGGAGAAAAAATGGTTTTGAACCCAGTATTAAAGATTGGGAGTGTGATTTGTTGAGTGGCAACTGGACAGGCCACGAGGTGAGGACGGAAAACAGATTTGCAGGTCGGGACCTCTGAAAATGCTGAAGGAAGGAATCAGATGGTGCTGGAGATACTGGAATTTGGGTTAGTGAAGGAGACCATTACACTGGGGGATGGGATAATATTTACCAGCAATTCTTATTTGCTGAAACAGACCCTAACTTTCCCCCTATGTCCCACAGAGCAGCAGGATTTCCCTTGACCATCAAGGTTATAGTTTCAGCTGCAGATGCATCTGCTAGCTACAGGCAGGCAGTCATCTTACTCACTCTTGACAGATTTCATTCCTCCTTTTTGGCTCCCCTGCTCTGTGCAGAAGAGCACAGCAGACAGAGAAGGGGCACTAGAAGGGAGATAGAGGGAGGAGGAAGGAAGGGAAATTTTGGGAGGAAGGAGAGAAAGAAGGCTGAGATGATTTACAAAACCACGTACTAGGTGCCTGACCATAGGTGTGTCTTATTGAGCTGGGAAGTGTCACAAAAATATGGTAGGAGATCTCTTTGCTGGAGGTTCAGATAGGACACTGAACAGTCGATTTTTTATCTGAACAGATCCTAAACTCCAAGTCTTTTGAGATTCTTCCAAACTTCTTTTCTATAATACGTATTGCAGTGTGGAAGCAGATTTTGTCTTACCTTTTTTAACAATAGGCCATGAATCAACATAGAGGAATAATGCAATGTCACAATGGTAGACACAGGACAGAGAATGTAGCATACGGTGTATTATTTAGTTTTGGTTCTTTTTGTTTTATTTGGGGAGGGAGGGGGGTCTTTTTGTTTTTTCCCTTCTAGACCAGTAAGAGAAAAGATCCTTAAGAAAAAACAGATAACATTTTCAGGCTTAAGGCTCCCAGTAGTTAGGCTATTTTTTATACAAAATAATCTAAAATATATCAGACTACATGCAAAATCCTCCAGCTGTCCTCAGTCCCTCAGTTTATTTGAAGAATTGCCCCTTGAAAATATTTCAAAGCCATGGCAACTATAGAATTGATGCTTGATGAGGACTGGGGAGATGCAAAGCTGTTGCTGCTCACTGGGGAGAAATGAGAGGCTGGTACATGGACTGGGTGGAAATGAGGAGTGCTGAGGGCCTGTACTGAGCACAAACAAAACATTACAAGTAGCAAGATTTCAAATTAATGTCATGATGCTTTGCCTGGATATTTTTCCAACAAGCAGCAGCCTTTCCTTTGATCTCAATATTATAGACACACAGTGCCTGATTCTCAGTTACACCAAGCACACTCTACACCAGTGTGGCAGTCTGAAGGGCCTTTAAATGTCACAGTAACACTCACTTGAAGGCCCCCTTACACTGGCAGAACAGTATACAGTGACCTTAGTTTTGGGAAACGGGAATGGAAATCAAGCCCATATAGTCAAGTGAAGTACACAACAGCAAATCCAGGGCAAGTCCCAGCTCTTTTCTCAGAACTAACCTTTCATTTCTACCCTCATTAATTCTTGATCGTACTTTCCATTCTCATTCCAGACTGTAAGACAGCTGAAAAGTGGCTATAGTTTATTTTTCTTTATAAACTGAATTCTGGATGGCTGCTTTAATTGATCACTGATTTCTTCTCAATAATCAGTCGATTATCTGGGACATAACTACAATTCACTCTAACATAACCTGATTTTGAAACTTTAACTTCTGTTAAAATGGCAGAATGGGTAAAAACAGTCAATGTTTTTCTATACACATGCTAACTACAGAAAAACTGTATATTCTTATCATATCAAAACATGATTTTTGTTCTTTCAAGGGGCTAGAATAAATAATATTGATTGACTTTTCTACAATTGTATCAATTAGTTCAATTGGAAAGGTTTTTTTAGTTATGCCTTTTTAAAATTAAGAGCTTCATGAGTACTGACAGACCTCATAGACTTCAGCTGAAATCGTGAAATACTAAGTCCTACTGACAATCAGGCCCAGGATATTTACCTTCATATGAAACAGTTACAGTCAGTATTTGAAATATGGACCTCAAGATGTAGCTTTTAAATTCAACATATTCATTTAATAAAATATTCAACCAAGAAAGCATTATTCCAGTCTCAAAATAAAATATTATAATATCTAGTGAAAGAGTACTGGAAAACCAGAGTCAACAAAATACAGCTGTTGTGATGCACGTTGTCAGACCTAATCACGTATGCAGGTTCCATGCTTCTGTGTGGCAGAAAAGCCCACCTGTATATCACCCGAGTATGAGTGACAGGGCTTCTGGAAAATATGAGCCTAGGTTTGAATTCACCAGACTCTAAGATAGTGCCTGGCGACCGTGTGCTGCAGCTATAAAGCACCTGAGATGAATAATTCCGCTTGTGACACAGTCATAAGAGCTTTTCATACAGACATCTAAAGCAAAAATAACCCAGAATCAAGTATGCATTACGAAGCTGTTTTTATACATACATATATGAGTAAGAAAAGGCAGCGCATTAAAAACATATACTGAAAACATATACTTTAGGGCCACATTAGAAGGTCACATCTCACATATTTAAAAATAAGCATCCAATTATTCAGACCTGCAACATCTTTGAATTAAATTGATTTCAGGATCAAAAATGTAATTTTATTACAAAAACTGGTTTTATCTGTAAATGTGCTGTATAAACCACTATTGCAGAAAACAATAGAATATATACAATCCTATACGTTACATCTCAGTATTTTGTAACAGGAACACAGTGAAACAGACATAATTGACTGAAGACTTCAGTCTCTTATTATAAAGCAGAATGTAATGGTAAAAGACAAACCAAGATTTTATGAGCAGATTCAGAGCTTGATCCAGTTGTTAGGTATGCAAGCACATTACCATGCAGCCTGTGAAACTGGCTCGTACAGGCATGTGAACAAATACAGTAGCTGATTTTACAAGATACAGTGACGAGAAGGAGATTTCTGCACATCTGAGGACATAACAAAGCCCTTACTCTGCCTGTTAAATCACTGTCACTGTGAAAGAGCTACAGGTTTTCCAAATTATTATTTCTTTGCATGAACTTACTTTAACTGTCGAGGTTCACAGTCAACTCCAGGTAGTAAGAGCCTTGCTGCTTGCCGTACATCATCACTGTCCACAGAGAAACTGCGACGGTGCCCTGCATGAGCCAAAGCAACCCTTATCCATTCCATCAGGGGTGGCAGCACTATGAATGGCCTAGAAAGAGCAAAACAGGACAGCTAGTGCCTTTAATCTTTTAACATCAAAATTAGAGAGTGATCAAACTAGCTCAGCAAACTCCAGGCAGGTCTAACCCATGCATCTGACTTGCACCATTTCCAGGAAAGGGTGGGGTGCGTTTTTTGCCCATGAAATGCAAATCACAGCTCATGAACTTCTCATCTTTATGGCCCTGTGTGGACCTCAAAGCAACCACTTACATTTGCCTGGGAATCCACATGCTTCATACTGAGTCTCAGGAAAAGCAAGCAGAACCCCACTCACAGGAACACACATGCGTGTCAGTCAGAGCTTCCTTCCCACCCTGCCACCAGCAGAGGGAGGGAGAGAGAGAACCCTTCCACCCAACCTAGTAGTCAAAGGAAGAGGAGAGAAGGTAGTTGATGTGTGACGAAGTTTCCAAATGCCGCATTATCTCAGATTGATGCAATGTCATAATCTCACCACATTATTATTTTGTGGCTCTCTGCAGCTCAATGATGACATGGCTTGTAAATTGTTGAAGGCTGAGTACCGCTGACCCTACTGTATTTTTGAGGTATCTGAGGGTTGCTTCACAGATCATATTTTTAAAAGTCTACTGCTGTTCAAATTAAAACTATTATAAATACAGGGCATGAAAATTGGGGGAAATTACCTGCTACTGTGTCATGTGTTTTTTAAAAAATCATATGCTCAAAACCCAGTTGCCGTTTGGCCAAACCCCCTTCCGTAACGTGTTGTTTTCATTCAGCTTTTCAATTTCTCATCACCTCTACTAAAGCTGCGTGCACATTACAGTCTAAATTGAGCCTAGCATCAGTGAGGACATGGATTTTCTTTTTACTATTATAAAACTATTATATAACAAGGCTGTGTTGTATGCTAGGAATAATTAACAGCTGGTGTCAAACACAGTAACCCCTCTGGTCCCCCCACCCCAGCCATGTTTGAACATGGTTTGAGCACTAGTGTAGACAGGGACAAAACATGTACAACTCCCGTTTCCAGAAAGTGTATTCAGCCTGCCGTTCTACCAGGAGTTGACCGTGCTTTTATACCTAAACCTCTCTGAGGAAGACTCAGGAAGTTTAGTAACAGCAAAGGTCAGGTTTATTCCCCTCAGTCTTTCACAGAGCTGACATTCTTCCATTCCTTTTCCTCCTTTCCTTCTACCTCCCCTGGTGCCTCCTGGGAATTGTAGTTCCTGGACTCAAAGCTACAGAAACTACCTAGCAACAAACTTACAAATTGGGTTAGCTATCTGCACCTAGCTACATACAACACACCCTTCCCCTTTAGAATCACCATTGTAAGACTTTAAACAGTCACTTCCAACTGTTACTTGAGTCTGGTAATAGAGTCTTCCAATCTTTTAAGCAGTCTCCCTTGTCTCACACTTCTCCTAATACCTGGAGAGTCAAGAACGAGATTAGGCGATGGTGGAATTCCTACTGCTATATATTGTCAATCATCACTATCAGAGTCATCACAGCCTCAGAGTGGGCAACAGCCATGACAGAAGACAAGGTACTTCAGGACCTAAAGACTTAACATAGTCAATGGATGGCCCTACAAGACAAAGACACCAGCACACTTGCAACCATATAGATGTACATCATGTGAATTGTCCCTCGTAAAGGAATGGATTTTGAGAACTCACCATCTTGTGCCTACACTTCTGAGAGAACGATTGATTCACCTGGCACATGAAGGACATTTAGGGATGGGTCTAACCAAAACACAACTGTGACAAGACTTCTGGTGGCCAGGGACGGACAAGTAGGTCGAGGAACTAATCAAGAATTGCATGACTTCCTTTCTTCTTTCACTCTCCCCCTTTCATTTGGTGTTCTTTGTCCTTGCATACCCCTCTCCCTGTATTCCCTTTTCACAGCAGGGTTAAAAAAGCCCATTTGACTGAGTTAGGTGCCTACTGGGCAAATACTTTAAATTTCACATACACAACCTTACTCCATACCCACCTTGGGACACCTGATTTAATAGGACATTGAGCCCTTGGAACATTTTTTTCCCATTCACAGCTTTAAGTAGTATTATACCATTTATTCTTCTTCTGAAGACTTTTCTCTGTACGACTGTGACATTAATATTCTTTAAGGGAGAGATTTTCAAAAGTGCCTAATGGATTTAGGAGCCAAAGTGCCAGTAACTTTCAATGGGGCATGATGCTCCCAAATCCTTCAGACCCTTTTGAAAATCTCCTCCTAAATTATTCAGTCATTTGCTGACTTGACATTTTCATTTTTTTTTTTTTAAATAAATCTCTGTCACCCTCCAGATGAGAGACTATTTGTTTTTGCGGCCTTTGCATCCTTGAGATCTTGCCATTGAATCCTAGAGTAGCTGATGAGAAAAGAATGCATCCTCCCAGGCTTCCATGAGCCACCTAATTTGTAGTGACAGTAGTGGTGGTGGTCAGAGCTGGGAGAGTGCCTGTGTGACTACAACTGTTCGCTGCTTTAAAGAAAAGCTACTGGGAATATTGTAAAAACATTTGGCTGTATTACAAGTGTGCTGATTAGCATGTGTGCTTGTGGCTGAGCACAGAGAGGGGCTGTGGTTTGGCCTTTAAACCTCCCAGTCCAGGAAGTTAACGAATGATAGATAGCTGAGGGAGCAAGGGGTTGGCCTAGGGGAGCTCAGTGACAGTTCACCTGATGTACATAAAGTTGAAAAACACCAGAGATCTTGACATTTTGTTTAAATCTAGTCTAAACAGACCAGGTAACAGGGTGGTAGATAAAGTTACCAAACAATGACTTAGGATCAGGGTAGGTGAGTACAATCTGACCTGTGGAGCCAGCAAGCCTGTAGCAATTTAGTCAGTATAAAGAACTCCCAGTTTATTGCATCATAAATTAGGCACTCTGGGGTTCAAGCATTAGCCCCTCGAGGCTTGGATTGCTGAACAAGATTATCTACATGAGACAAAGATATACCTGGGGCTGAACAGGACATATAAGGCAGGCAGTAAGGCCTCTCATCAGCGGATCTGGCTCCCCTATCAGAGTATCTGGCTCCCCTATTTGAATGAGGCAGGCAGTGTATCTTGGCTAAAGGAGGCAAAGGACCCCTCCAGATATGACTCACAGGGGTGTCACTTGGCCCCCTGCACACACACACAGACTTTTCATAGGTCTATGTGCTCCTGTAGTGAGGCTGAGTGGCCTCCCTTGGAACTGGAGCGTGAGGGACCACTACGCTCTCCCGGTGGAGCCAAACATGCCCTGCCCCGCCCCCTCACCAGAATCAGAGAATCATAGAATATCAGGGTTGGAAGGGACCTCAGGAGGTCATCTAGTCCAACCCCCTGCTCAAAGCAGGACCAATACCCAATTAAATCATCCCAGCCAGGGCTTTGTCAAGCCTGACCTTAAAAACTTCTAAGGAAGGAGATTCTACCACCTCCCTAGGTAACGCATTCCAGTGTTTCACCACCCTCCTAGTGAAAAAGTTTTTCCTAATATCCAACCTAAACCTCCCCCACTGCAACTTGAGACCATTACTCCTTGTTCTGTCCTCTTCTACCACTGAGAATAGTCTAGAACCATCCTCTCTGGAACCACCTCTCAGGTAGTTGAAAGCAGCTATCAAATCCCCCCTCTTTCTTCTCTTCTGCAGACTAAACAATCCCAGTTCCCTCAGCCTCTCCTCATAAGTCATGTGTTCCAGACCCCTAATCATTTTTGTTGCCCTTCACTGGACTCTCTCCAATTTATCCACATCCTTCTTGTAGTGTGGGGCCCAAAACTGGACACAGTACTCCAGATGAGGCCTCACCAATGTCGAATAGAGGGGAACGATCACGTCCCTCGATCTGCTCGCTATGCCCCTACTTATACATCCCGAAATGCCATTGGCCTTCTTGGCAACAAGGGCACACTGCTGACTCATATCCAGCTTCTCGTCCACTGTCACCCCTAGGTCCTTTTCTGCAGAACTGCTGCCTAGCCATTCGGTCCCTAGTCTGTAGCTGTGCATTGGGTTCTTCCGTCCTAAGTGCAGGACCCTGCACTTATCCTTATTGAACCTCATCAGATTTCTTTTGGCCCAATCCTCCAATTTGTCTAGGTCCCTCTGTATCCTATCCCTGCCCTCCAGTGTATTTACCGCTCCTCCTAGTTTAGTATCATCCGCAAATTTGCTGAGAGTGCAATTCACACCATCCTCAGATCATTTATGAAGATATTGAACAAAACCGGCCCCAGGACCGACCCCTGGGGCACTCCACTTGACACCGGCTGCCCACTAGACATGGAACCATTGATCACTACCCGTTGAGCCCGACAATCTAGCCAACTTTCTACCCACCTTATAGTGCATTCATCCAGCCCATACTTCTTTAACTTGCTGACAAGAATACTGTGGGAAACCATGTCAAAAGCTTTGCTAAAGTCAAGAAACAATACATCCACTGCTTTCCCTTCATCCACAGAACCAGTAATCTCATCATAGAAAGCGATTAGATTAGTCAGGCATGACCTTCCCTTGGTGAATCCATGCTGACTGTTCCTGATCACTTTCCTCTCATGTAAGTGCTTCAGGATTGATTCTTTGAGGACCTGCTCCATGATTTTTCCGGGGACTGAGGTGAGGCTGACTGGCCTATAGTTCCCAGGATCCTTCTTCTTCCCTTTTTTAAAGATTGGCACTACATTAGCCTTTTTCCAGTCATCTGGGACTTCCCCCGTTCGCCACGAGTTTTCAAAGATAATAGCCAATGGCTCTGCAATCACAGCCGCCAATTCCTTTAGCACTCTCGGATGCAACGCGTCCGGCCCCATGGACTTGTGCACGTCCAGCTTTTCTAAATAGTCCCTAACCACCTCTTTCTCCACAGAGGGCTGGCCATCTACTCCCCATGCTGTGATGCCCAGCGCAGCAGTCTGGGAGCTGACCTTGTTAGTGAAGACAGAGGCAAAAAAAGCATTGAGTACATTAGCTTTTTCCACATCCTCTGTCACTAGGTTGCCTCCCTCATTCATTAAGGGGCCCACACTTTCCTTGGCTTTCTTCTTGTTGCCAACATACCTGAAGAAACCCTTCTTGTTACTCTTGACATCTCTTGCTAGCTGCAGCTCCAGGTGCGATTTGGCCCTCCTGATTTCATTCCTACATGCCCGAGCAATATTTTTATACTCTTCCCTGGTCATATGTCCAACCTTCCACTTCTTGTAAGCTTCTTTTCTATGTTTAAGATCCGCTAGGATTTCACCGTTAAGCCAAGCTGGTCGCCTGCCATATTTACTATTCTTTCGACTCATCAGGATGGTTTGTCCCTGTAACCTCAACAGGGATTCCTTGAAATACAGCCAGCTCTCCTGGACTCCTTTCCCCTTCATGTTAGTCCCCCAGGGGATCCTACCCATCCGTTCCCTGAGGGAGTCGCAGCCTGCTTTCCTGAAGTCCAGGGTCCGTATCCTGCTGCTTACCTTTCTTCCCTGTGTCAGGATCCTGAACTCAACCAACTCATGGTCACTGCCTCTCAGATTCCCATCCACTTTTGCTTCCTCCACTAATTCTTCCCGGTTTGTGAGCAGCAGGTCAAGAAAAGCTCCCCCCCCAGTTGGCTCCTCTAGCACTTGCACCAGGAAATTGTCCCCTACATTATCCAAAAACTTCCTGGATTGTCTATGCACCGCTGTATTGCTCTCCCAGCAGATATCAGGAAAATTAAAGTCACCCATAAGAACCAGGGCGTGCGATCTAGTAGCTTCTGCGAGTTGCCGGAAGAAAGCCTCATCCACCTCATCCCCCTGGTCCGGTGGTCTATAGCAGACTCCCACCACTACATCACTCTTGTTGCTCACACTTCTAAACTTAATCCAGAGACACTCAGGTTTTTCTGCAGTTTCGTACCGGAGCTCTGAGCAGTCATACTGCTCCCTTACATACAGTGCTACTCCCCCACCTTTTCTGCCCTGCCTGTCCTTCCTGAACAGTTTATGACCATCCATGACAGTACTCCAGTCATGTGAGTTATCCCATCAAGTCTCTGTTATTCCAATCACGTCATAATTCCTTGACATCACCAGGACCTCCAGTTCTCCCTGCTTGTTTCCAAGGCTTTGTGCATTCATATATAAGCACTTGAGATAACCTGCTGATCGCCCCTCATTCTCAGTATGAGGCAAGAGCCCTCCCCTCACAGACGTTCTTGCCTGTGCTTCCTCCGGTATCCCGCTTTCCCACTTACCTCAGGGCTTTGGTCTCCTTCCCCTGGTGAACCTAGTTTAAAGCCCTCCTCACTAGGTTAGCCAGCCTGCTCGCAAAGATGCTCTTCCCTCTCTTCGTAACGTGGAGCCCGTCTCTGCCCAGCACTCCTCCTTCATGGAACACCATCCCATGGTCAAAGAATCCAAAGCCTTCTCTCCGACACCACCTGCGTAGCCATTCGTTGACTTCCACGATTCGAACCCAGGCCTTTTCCTTCCACGGGGAGGATGGACGAGAACACCACTTGTGCCTCAAACTCCTTTATCCTTCTTCCCAGAGCCACGTAGTCCTCAGTGATCCGCTCAAGGTCATTCTTGGCAGTATCATTGGTGCCCACGTGGAGAAGCAGGAAGGGGTAGTGATCCGAGGGCTTGATGAGTCTCGGCAGTCTCTCCGTCACCTCGCGATTCTTAGCCCCTGGCAAGCAGCAGACTTCTTGGTTTTCCCGGTCAGGGCGGCAGATAGATGACTCAGTCCCCCGGAGGAGAGAGTCCCCGACCACCACCACCCGCCTCCTTCTCTTGGGAGTGGTGGTCGTGGAACCCGCAATCTCAGGACAGTGCATCTCATGCCTTCCAACCGGCGGAGTCTCCTTCTGCTTTCTCCCCCCAGACATATCATCTGGTCCACTCTCCGCAATGGTACCTGTGGAGAGAACATGAAAGCGGTTAGTTACCTGTGTCTGCATTGCTGGAACCCGGACATTCCCCCTTCTTCTTCTGGAGGTCACATGTTGCCAAGCTTCTTCACTGGCCTCTTGGCTCCGCTGTGCAACCTGCTCTAAATCTTTAGAGCTTTGTGCCTGTAGAAGCATATCCTGACTTTTGTCCAGAAAATCCTCAGATTCTCGTATGCAACGCAGGGTCGTTATCTGTTGCTCCAGACCTTCAATCTTCTCTTCCAATATGGAGACCAGCTTGCACGGAAATACCAGGGCAGGACAGGAAGCAGAAAAGGAGACAGAGCCCTGGAGCTCAGTTGCTGCTGAGCCACAGGAGAGACCGGACGTCTCTTCTGGGGAGCAGATGCTAGGGTTGTCAACTGTATAATTGCACAAACCCAAAACACCCTTGCCCACCCTGCCCCTTGTCTGAGGCCCCGCCTCCACTCACTCCAGCCCCCATCCCTCCATCGCTCGCTCTCCCCAACCCTCACTCACTTTCACAGGGCTGGGGCAGGGGTGCGGGATGCAGGCTCTGGGAAGGAGTTTGGGTGCCGGAGGGGGCTCAGGGCTGAGGCAGGTGGTTAGGGTATGGGAGGGGATTAGGTGTGCAGGCTCTGGTTGGGCGATGCTTACCTTGGGTGGCTCCCGGAAGCGGTGGCATATCTGCCGGTGGCTCCTAGGCTCGGGGCGGCCAGGTGGCTCTGCGTGCTGCCCCTGCCTACAGGCATTGCCCCTGCAGCTCCCATTGACCGTGGATCCCCGTTCCCAGCCAATGGGACCTACAGAGTTGGCGCTCGAGGCGGGGGCCGCACGCGGAGACCCCTGGCTGTGCCTCCACCTAGGAGCCACTGCTGGAGATGCCGGCCGCTTCTGGGAGCGGCGCGGAGCCAGGGCAGGTAGGGAGCCTACCTTAGACCCACTGCACTGCTGGACTTTTAGTGGCCTAAAATCTCCCTGATTGCTTTCAATAGCCTCTGGGAGATCGAGCCTGATTCCAAGGGACTCCCAGCCAAACCGGTGGGTTGGCAGCCGAGCAAATGCCTCTGCAAGAGCCCAGCCCAGCCCCAGAGTGGACTGATGCCTTGCTGTCGGGGAGGAAGATGAGGACCCTGAGGAGTTGCTGGAGCTACCCGTGGCCGAGTACCCCGAGGAGACAGGGGATCTTTGGACCACAGGACCCTACACCTAGACTGTGGTAGGAAGTAGCCCCGGGGGACCAGACTCTAGTCCGGTTGTGCTGCTGGAGTGTGAGTCAGCATGTTGCGACTGGAATCCCCACTGACCCAGTGGCAGATCACCCTGCCACTGTTAGGGCCCTGGGCTGGGATGCAGGGAGTTGGGTGGGCCTGCGTCCCCCCTGACACCCTATGTCTGAGATGGCAGCCTCCCCACCATAGGCCAGGAGGTGCTCACCCCAACCCCCTGAATTTTTTCTGAAGTGAAACCCTTGATGACCAACTTTCCAGAATAGGCAGGGAAGTAGGACTACTCCTTGTTCCTTAAACCTTAGGGCCTAAGGAATTATCTCCAGGAGAAGAGGACCTAGTAATGTTAAACAATTGAGAATAACAGACTGATGGCAGGGGATTCCATCACTAACCAAACAGACAGCAGAATGTGCAAAGATCAAGAGAATTAAATAGTCTGTGGACTACTACTTATAAGGGACTTTGTCTACCTGCAATGTAAAATCAGCTTATTGGGGAGGAATTTATACTTATGGGGCGTACTGGTATCAATGGCAGAGAACTGTAAGAAAGAAGTCACAGAGGCTACATATCAAAGACTACTTAGAAAACTCATGTCGAGTGCCACAAAAGCTGCCTTTTCTGAAACACCACTAGCCTCTCATGCAATAACAGCAAGGCAAGGGGAGACTGGAACTCTCCATGTGTACTGGAGAAGATGAGACATGAGCAGGACTGAAGCTAATCAAGCACTTGGGAACTACTGAAGGAAACGAGAACCTAGAGTGAAGGGATGGTCATCACCTTCTCAATGGGAACTAGACTGCTGCCTTTGAAAAGGAGTATGCTTGGGGCAGATTGTTTAAACAAAGCTGGAAGTTGCTGAGGTCTTCTCCAATCAGTAGTAACAACCAGCGGAATTTGAACACCCAGCTGAAAGTAGAAAACTCACTGTAAGCTGCTGGCAGTAATCCTGGGGAAAGCAAGCAGGTTCAGCACCATTATGAACAAAAATATTGTGCCGTCAAAGAAAAGGAATAAAGGAGGTCTACTGTATCAGAAAGCAGAGCTACAGAAGTCGGTGCACAGTATCAGAAGCTTGTAAATTGCAGTGGATGAGTAATAATGCTCAGCATGGGCTGCAGACACCAAAAAAATTACATCCAAAAAAACATTCTGCAAAATAAAATAATTAACAGGAACCTGTAAATTTTAGGCGACAAGCCAGATAGGGAAAAGCAGGCTGGGTCGTAGAAATGGGTATTTGCATTTACCTAGCGTTTCAATACAAATCACAAGACACAAAGAGGGCAGGGCAGCACTCTCCAAAATGGATCATAAACTTACTCGAAACCCCAGTCGGGTTGTTCCTGCAATCAGGGAGATGTAACTGGCTTCCTTACTGCCCCACACTGCTGCAACTCAAAACCATGGCAGCCAGCAGAAAACCTAGCCCACTATATTTACAAACAGGCAGCACTGTTTACGGGAGTTTTAACCATAATACTATAATATTTTACATTCTCTTTCTTTCTTTCTTGTACTTACATTTTGCAAATTTTAGTAAAGAAATAAAATTAAAAGGTGCAGTGGCTATTTCATATAGTAAAAGCCTACAGAGGGCAGTATCAGTATTTTATAGAAGTTGGCAGAAGATTTTGTTTAAAGGGCGGTTCCACTGCATACACAGAGGCAAGGAATTTACCCATTATTTTTCATGAAGGGAACACACAACACGGTATCCAGAGTCACTAGGATTTGTGTTTTTGAGGAGAAAATCATATACGGTCCATTGAAATAGGCTAAAAATGCACTACTAGGGTTTATGCAGCACGTGAAGTTTTCTTTCAAAACTGTTCATGTACTGAGGGATAATGAGGAACACAAAGTAGTAGGGAAGCTGTAGTCTACACGATAACATGACAATATTTCCTAATCACATCATGAGAAAGATACAATTATGCTCAGGTATTGCATTATTAAAGTGTACCTAACTGGTTTATCTTCACTATGCAAGGGAAGATTATAACGAAGAGAGTTTGACTGCTGCATTATTTTGCCTTTGTATTCAAGAGCCGGCCTGTATCACACTAGTCACCTGGTTATTCTTTTTTAAGTGTATATTTTAATTAAGTTATTATTATAGCAAAAGCATACATATTCTGGGGCCTAAGTGATGAAAAGTAGATTGTGCCTTCAGATCTGCATGTGGAGGGGGCTCTCCTGTGTGCATGTGTTTGTGTGTGGAGGGAGGTGCACAGGAGTTTCTGGTTCACAGCCCCCATCCCTTTACGAGTGTGCAGAGTGCTCAGCCTTGCATTGGGTGAGGGCAGGGCCAATGGGACAGATATCATCCCCCCCTAGTTTAGCTAAGATTGCCTAATACAGCCTGGGCTGTTCTGCAGATGTCTGGCAACCCATCTCCCCAACAGAACAACTGGGGAGAAACTTTGTAAGAGGATCTATCAGTGGATTTCAGCTCGGGAGGTAGTGACCCGCTGCCCTCCCCACACTGATTTACACGCTGTGCTATCCCACTGAAATTAAGTGAGTCGCCCAAGTCAGGTCATACTACAGGACATCATCTTATATGTTCACTAGTGCTCCGCAAACCTTCCCGAGCCAAGATGCATCCTTGAATTGGCGCCAGGACCAGGGCAATCTAGGACGTTCATATGTAATGCCCCTTGTCCTCCTGAAGAGGCCCGGTGCTAGACCTGGGCAAAAAAAAATGTTCACCAAAATTTTTTTGCAGATTCAGGTTGACGGAAACATTTAATGAATTCATGTCAAATTCACCATGCTGTTACAGATACAAAAACCCCCAAGACTAAACAAGACATTTTGTTTTGGATTGAACACAACATTTTGTTTAATCCAAAATGGATGTTGCTTTGTCTGTTCGCAGAAATTTTTTTTGAAAAATTGTTTTGCATTGCCCCAAATTATCTTTTTTATTGCATTTTTTCAGTTGGGCCACCAAACCAAAAAACTGGTTATTTATACAGCTCTATCCAGTGCTCCCCATTTAATATATGTATCCTCTGGGAGAGCTCAGTGACCTGCTAACTCTCTCCTTTCTGGTCACCTGCAGGGACTAGTTAGTTGGCAATTTCCTCCTCTTCATGTGGCAACTGGCTGGCCTGCTCTCCTGTGCTGTGTCACACCGCTCCCCAAATCTCCCTGAGATCTGGCAACTCTGCACCATCACCACCCCTGTTTCTCTCCCCGACACATACTTTCTTCAAAGCAGAAACAGAGCAGGGACACTACTTCTCTGCAGTGCTCCCACATATCAAATCTCTTTCTTATTTCTGGGGTTATTTCTGAGACGTTCCAGAGTGGTAATATAGAATGGATAGAATTGTAAAACAGTAAATCCCTAAGACAAATGTTAAAATGGGCCCTGGATATTACACAGGATCTTTTAATTATTCATAATAATGTTACTTTAGCTATATAAGGTGTTGTAGCAAATCCCTTTTCCTTGCAAAAAGCAATTTGCCTTGAAGATGCTCCTAAATAACTAACAGGCTATCAAGATGCACTGCGTTCTTGCCTTGTTGTTTCCTGGCATTCTCAGAGATTTAAAACTCCCTTCTTACTTATATGTTGTCTCAGGCTTTCCTCTTTGTTTACTGTTAGCAGTGGCAGTATAAACAACGTAAAAACAGGTGAAATGGATAGCTAGAGGAGAATGAAAAATGTGCATTCTAAAGTCTAATATGATACTTCATTTTTTATGTGGGTCAAACTCAGTTTTTAAAGAAAAATTGAAAATACAAGTATCTTTCATTCTTTCTATTTACAGGATTGTATTTAAAAGCTACTGTCCTTCAAACACCCAGCTACAGCATTGCTGCATATATGTACTTGTCATAAATATAAAGGGAAGGGTAAACCCCTTTGAAATCCCTCCTGGCCAGGGGAAAGCTCCTCTCACCTGTAAAGGGTTAAGAAGCTAAAGGTAACCTCGCTGGCACCTGACCAAAATGACCAATGAGGAGACAAGATACTTTCAAAAGCTGGGAGGAGGGAGAGAAACAAAGGGTCTGTGTCTGCCTATGCTCGTCTTGGCCAGGGATAGACCAGGAATGGAGTCTTAGAACTTTTAGTAAGTAATCTAGCTAGGTATGTGTTAGATTATGATTTCTTTAAATGGCTGAGAAAAGAATTGTGCTGAATAGAATAACTATTTCTGTCTGTGTATCTTTTTTGTAACTTAAGGTTTTGCCTAGAGGGGTTCTCTATGTTTTTGAATCTAATTACCCTGTAAGATATCCACCATCCTGATTTTACAGGGGGGATTTCTTTATTTCTATTTACTTCTATTTTCTATTAAAAGTCTTCTTGTAAAAAACTGAATGCTTTTTCATTGTTCTCAGATCCAAGGGTTTGGGTCTGTGGTCACCTATGCAAATTGGTGAGGCTTTTTATCCAACATTTCCCAGGAAAGGGGGGGTGCAAGTGTTGGGAGGATTGTTCATTGTTCTTAAGATCCAAGGGTCTGGGTCTGTAGTCACCTAGGCAAATTGGTGAGGCTTTTTACCAAACCTTGTCCAGGAAGTGGGGTGCAGGGTTTTGGGAAGTATTTTGGGGGGAAAGACGCGTCCAAACAGCTCTTCCCCAGTAACCAGTATTAGTTTGGTGGTGGTAGCGGCCAGTCCAAGGACAACGGGGGGGAATATTTTGTACCTTGGGGAAGTTTTTGACCTAAGCTGGTAAAGATAAGCTTAGGAGGTTTTTCATGCAGGTCCCCACATCTGTACCCTAGAGTTCAGAGTGGGGGAGGAACCTTGACAGTACTGATTATTATTAGACAAATTATTAGAGAAAGGGCTGGACTAGAGGTTTGAGTACAAGGCTGGGAATGAGAAATTACAAATTCTAATCTCAGCTCAGATATGACTCCCATTGTGACCTTGGGCTAATTACATACCTGCCTTAGTTTCACAAGCTGTAAAATGGGGATAGTAATATGTATTTACTTACTTTCCAGGGCTATTGTGAGGTTTAATTAGATGACGGTCTACATTCAGCAGAGATGTGACGGGTTTTTGCAAAGGGGAACACTCGTGGCGTATGCTACTGCTCAATGGGAGTACAGATGGCAGAATCTAAGTACTGTTATTTAGTTAAAAAAACAAATTGATCAAAATAGTTACCAAGAGAATTGAAAAGAGGAAGATCATAATTAAGAAAGAAATTTTCTACCTATGCCATTAAAATAAAAGTTATTTTTGATTACAATCTTGAGCCAATAACTCTAAAGTTATGAATGAGAAGCTACTTTCATTTTAAGCCTTGATTCTTAGGGGGATAACGTTTCTTTCTTTCTTTTCAAAAGGTCCTTTTAATTGAAATCTTTCACATTTGTTCTCATCTCAAAAGGTTTGTTTTAATTTAGAAAATTTGATAATATGCTAATGGGCCACTGTTAGAGTTACCAGAGCATGGAAAGATGTTCTTCCAATTATTAATACATTTTCAGATGCCTTTTTGTGCTCAAAATGTTTCATATTTATATCTTCAGTTACAATGGCCCTAGTCTTCAGGGAGCACAGTACTTTTGACATGTGGATCCTGATTCTGGACTGGGATCCAATAGTATGGATCCTTGTACCAATGAGGTTAATGGCACATGGGTCCACACTGGCACATAGGTCCATGCTAGTGGTGGATTCCAGTTATCAGAGCCCTAGTTAAGAATGATCTAAATTTAAATGTTTGAAAATCGCATACTGTCTACGCACAACCTGGTATTTTTTATTTAAATTAAAGGATAAATCCTCCTCTCACTTATGCAGGCCAGTATAACTGATTTGACTAAAGTTGGAACTGTCTGAGGGGAGAATTTAGCTTACATTTTTAACATACCAAGATTTCAATGCTCCAGTCTACACAGGTGTATGGGGAAAATGTCAATATTTGAATGTGCAATCCCTCTTTTACTTTCTTGTTTTTAAAAACACTGAGAACATTTTAAAAGCCTACATTAATGCAATTAATGATTGATATTTTAAAAGCAGAGCCAGAGTAATGGTTCTTATAGGAATTGTAACTCCAATACATTGCACAGATATTTTGGCATAACAATTAACACTATACAGTGATATAAATACACTGAAAGAAACCAGAGTTACAATTGCTTTGGGGAGTACAACTTTGAATGTTCTGCATTATGTGTTATGTCTGTTAATGTTGCATTAACAGAGTTTTCTGCATTTTAAAAAATAGAGCAATCACAAGGACAGCTTAAGTCTAGCTTGATAAATTAGATTTAGTGTACAGCACAAGCTCAGCCAGGATATACTATCTGACAGCTGAGCTACAAATACTGCCTAAGATTTTTTCCATAACATGTGCAATCTAGCATACTGCTGGCAGCTGCCAATACCATTATTTTTGAAGAGATTAAAAAAATTGGAAGCTTGGTTTTTAGGATGAAAGGATAAAAAGAGACACAAAAGCTGAACTTAGGACTTTCTTTTTCCAGTCCCTGGGTGAAATCCTAGCCCCACTGAAGTCAACTGGGGTTTTACCACTGACTTCAACAGGGCCAGGATTTCACCATCTGACTTTTTCAGCTAAACGATGAGGAAATTTAGTTGTTATTCATCTACGTGGCTGATCATTTGCAATTGCTCCACTGTTCTTGGCCTTTTCTCAGGTTTGGTCTACCAAAAGATTTTGGACTGGTATCACAACTTCAGTAAGGTGCATGACCTTTTTACCAAAATAGTTATATCTGTACAACTCCTACTGTGGATGCAATTATACCAGTACAAAGGTGTCTAATACCTGTTCATTTCATTCCTACTCCACACTAGCCAAGGGGTTGTACTGCTTTAACTATACCAGTATAGCTTAAAGCAATACAACTTTTGTGTGTAGACAAGGCTTAGGATATTATTCAGACTGAGAATGGTTTGGGGAGCATTCACCAAAATTAAAGCACCACAGACTACAATTCCAGCATGCATGGAAGGAAGGTGGAAATGCAATAAACAAAATTGACCCATGGGGCTTTGTAAGGGATTTCTCAATGTTTAAGGATTTAAAAAAAAAAAAAAAATCTGTACTGAAAAGGGGACAGGAACCAAACAAGGACCTAGCAAGTCAATTAAGGCTTGCAAGGAAAAGACAAAGGCAGCCAAGTAATACAATGAGTAAATGCTTGCCCACGGAAGAAGGAGAGAAGAAATACTAGAGAGGAAGCACTGTAAATTGGTGAATAAAATTAATGAATGGTTCTAAAATGGCTGAGCTTCTGATCTGCTTTTTTCAATGAGTTGTTAATGAGGAAAGAAATTCTATAGAGAGAGTTAGGGAGTAATGAGGACCCTGTCAATACAGCTGCGGATAAAACGTGGGTAAGGGACTACTTAGGAAAAAGAAACATTGCACAATCTGCAAATAGAGACACTGTGCCTCTCAGGTTCTTAAAGCACTACTAGCAATAATTTAGGAAGTGTTAGAGACTTTACTGACCTTCTCCGGGCTCTTACGCAGCACAAAGTGGCTTTAATGGGCCAGAGAATCTGGCCCAAGTCCTTTGCACCACTTAAATCCCACTTTAGATCTGATATAAGGGTTACAGAATCAGAGGTGGAAGGCGCAGAGTCATAGGACTGCCCATCATCTGCCCGCTTGCTTGATATGAAACTCCTGCTCTCCCCCACAAGTGCCTGAAGCCATGACTCAGGCAAGTCCACTCCATCCACGCAGAGGGTGCAAAGGACCTGACTCCCCAGGTGGCCACGTAGGACCAGGCATGATCTACTCCTAAATAAACAAACATGACTAATACATAAAGAGAGGACTAGAATAGCCATCCATTGCTTTTTATTATTATATGCAATGTATCGGGTGATTAATTTAATTATATATATATTAAATACATAGCTTGTTGTCATTTGATGGCCTTGAAAAAGAAACATACTTCTAGGAGGATCTGAATGTAGAGAGAGCAAGTTAACTGGGAGTGAAATTTACCTATGTGCAGAAGGCCAGTACAAGGCCTATGCACTAGTCAAGTCCCACATAAGTCCATACTCAAAATAGAATGTGAGTGGTGTACCGGCTCTGTGGGGGCTCTCTGGACGGGGTTAATTTCATTCCAAATGAAATCGCTCCCTCTGTCTTCAAATTCGCCATCAGTGCATCAGGAGAGGATGGGTGTTCTGTGAAGGGTGCACCATGACAGACATAGGCTTAGCATGAAAGAAGGTGTGAAATTGAGAATGGGAAGACATAAGGAGCACTTAGGAGTATAGGCATCAATAGAGAGAGTAGGATGAAATGAGAGCAGACGTGGAAGGAGGGAGGGGGAGAATTATGTAGAGTAGAGACTTCCGTGAGACGATGGATGAAGTATTTGAATTGTATTCACACCTTTAACATATAATAAAGACAATTCCAATAAAATATAAAATGTTTCAGCAAAAATTGCATAATTGGGCACATGCACCACTTTTTATAGCTTATTTTATTGCATAGGCCACTCAAGACCAAGATGACAACTCCTGTGGTACTGCCAATCAACCAACTGATTGACTCAGTATTGCCAATTCCTTTCAAACATTCAAAAAAATCATGAGGTTGGCTTATAAATCATAAGACTGAAAAATAACAAACGTAGGGGCCTATTTATTAGTCTTCTAGTTTTTGAGCCCTTAGGATACACTCAGATCACATTTTCCAGCGTTTCTCTTCAAAATGAATGCTGGATACTTGCTTTTTTATTTAAATGCTGAGATTCTCATATAATCCCATGACTCCAAAAGCTGGGACTTTATGAAAAAAACCCACCAAATATCAGGAGACTCCTAATAAAATTGTGAGAGTTGGCAACACTCCTCCCCCCTTTAATTAATATATTCTATTAAGTTAAATATACTGCACTCGTCTTCATTTACTTCATTAAAAAACAAAAACCTAGTTGAGTTCAAAGAAATACTATACAAATAGAAGGGGCCAGACTTATTCAAAGGTAAAATCTGGTTCTACATATCTAGATTGTAAGCACTTTGGGGTAAGCAGCATCTTTTTGGTATGTGTTTGTGAAGCACTTAGCACAATGGTGTCCTAGATGTTACCACAATACAAATAACAATAAAGACTACAACCCAGATTCTCTAGTACGTGCAGCTTCTTCAGCAGAAGAAGCAGGAAGGGGAGCAGAGCTGCAGCTCCCTGAGTTCCTGTATTGTTCAATGACAATACCTGTGTATTTTAGAGAAGCCGAGGAGCAGCCAGTAACAGCTCCCAAGAGCCCACCCATAAGAGGAGAATGGCGAGAGCACAATGCACTCTGACCACATCTTGTTCCTATTCCTCTCTGCATTGAGGATGACCCTTATGTTGGGATGTTAGAAGAGAGTGGCATTGGCTTCATGACACCTGAGGACTCTACCATGCCAGGTAAATTTTCCTATGTCCAGATCCACTGAGTTTCTGGCTCCTCTGCCCGACCAGAGTGACAACAAAAAGACCAGAGAAGGGGGTAGAAAATCTAGCCCTAAATTTTCTTCTTTTTGTTGTTTGCCAACATAAAAGCAATTGAACAGCATTAGAAGAAGAGAGAATCTGGAACCTAAATAAATTAAAGCACAAGGATTAGAACTGTTAGATATAAAAATCTCATGTTTTAACAATCCTATTTCCTCAGAAGTCATAAAAACACATAATGAAAACTGAACATGCTAGAGATAAGTAACCAGCCATAAAGAGTGACTGCACAATAAGGAATACCGCTGGTATCCTTCAGTGGCAAATTAAAAGGGAAGCTTTTTAAAGCACTAAATAGAATTCAGATTAATCAATCTCTTCTGTGGGGCAACCCAAGATGGTTATATACAGTTGGTATAGTATATTATAGAACATACTTCAGTGCAAAATATTTAGGCATATGTTTTACTCTGTCTCACTTCCACTTGTGTTTCCTGGTACTAACTACTAAAGCATGTTTGATTAGGCAATAGAAGGAATCTCTGCTCTTTCCAAAATTAACCACGAGCTTCTGGCAACAACACAGAGTACTTACTCTGGCTCTAACCACAGTTGCTAAACGGGCCTTGCAAAGAAAGATAGTTTGCCAGAGTATTAAAAAAACAAAATTGCCTTGGGTTTATGTAATATTTACTTGAAGAACTGCTAAAAAATATAATATATATAACAGACCATCTTAGAAAAGGGAAAAAAAACATGAAAACAAATTTTAAAAAGAGAAAATTTTTCAAATGTTCTGTCCTTTTGCATTTAACACTGTGACGTCTTTAGAAATCTTACAAAACTGGGGCCTGATCCTGCAGTTCTTATTCACTCTCACTGAAATCAATGGTATTACTCATCTCGATAAGGGCTGTAGAATCAGGTCCTTTTTTAGTGGTAGGGAGATTCTTTAACTTTGTTCCCTATAATACCTTCCATGCAGTATTGCTAACCCCAAGCATTCAAAATACATGTTAGCCCCCATTCCCAACCCCCCGAAAAATCATAAGACTGGCCGAAAAATCCCGAAATTTTAAAAAATAAGTGTGGGGTTCTTTTTATTTCACTTCTGATTTTTGAGCATCTGGGGTCAAGACTTCTAGCTCTTCTCTACAACCATGAGTGTTACAATTTTACTTTTTCTTTATACTGTAAATGAAAGTTGAAATTCTCATGACTTCAGGAGCTGGGGATGTAAGAAAAACACCAAATATTACAGGGCTCGTAATAATAGGTTGAGAGTTGGCAACACTGAAAGTGGTCCCTGTTTAAATTTCTTGCATAGTCAAGAAGAATGACCTAGGATTCCTCACTCCGCCCCACAGTTTAACAAAGGCACTATGGGTGAAATGCTGGTTCCCCTAAAGTCAGTGCCCAAAGTCCCATTGACTTTAGTAGGGCCAGAAATTCCACCTTATGCTGTTTTTTATAAATGGATACAAAATAGTTTCAGTCAGAACAGCATATCACACATCCTTTGCCTTTTTGGGCCACGTTTTCAAATTTGTTCTCCAGTATGCAAACTCCATGTTTTAATGTCCAAATCAAGTAATTAGATGCACAATTGCTCATTTGTGTGTGCAAATGAGAGTTTTCCACATACATACTTTGAAATGCAATTGTGGAGGCCAGCCTGAAACTTTGGCTTAGCTGGCATGGTGACAAGCCCTACAGAAGTTAAGAAAATGTTAATAATTTACAACTTCAGGCACTTTACAAACATTAATTAATCCTCAAGTGACCGTTATGAGGTAGGCATAGATGAGGAAACTAAAGCAAGGAAGTTTCATGATTTTCCTAAGGCCACAAAAGGAGTCAGAGCTGGGACTTACAACTCAGAAGTTCCTGGTTCCTCAACAATAGAGAATATTCCTTTCTTAATTGCAAAATTATTTTATTTCAATTTTGCACTGACATGATCTAGAGTTTAGAGCACTGTTTCCTTCTCCCCATCTTCTTGGGACACTGAGTTGACACCTAGCCTGTCATTCTCTTTCTACCTTTATTTTCCCCAGTTTTCATCAAAAGCTGTATTAAAAGCAATACGGCCAGCATCTCCAGCCTCCCAAAACACATGCGTCACCTGCCAGCCTGGAGAATGGAAGCCCCAAGGTTACTCCTGAGTGTAAGTATGAGTCATGCCTGTGCAATCAGTATAGCTGTTACACAGTATGTTTAACAGCCTGTCCTTTATATACAACATTCTATTCATTCTCCACTTCCCAAATTACCATTGTTGAATCCTATTAATTTGTAGAAAAACACATTTAAACCCAAACCTGTTAGGAACCTCTAATTTTCCTTTCCAAAATGCAGAACAGCCAAGAGACAAAGAATGAAAAAGGAAATCTCTACAAAATACACATCTGGAACCAATCTGCTGGATGTAGCCACTGGGTGTCACTTTTGATATATACTGGGTCAGCAGTGGAGCACTTCATTGCAGGAGAAATTTATTTCAAGGGGATGCTAACCAAAACAGACTGCAGTGAAATATATTTTGCATAGCCTGTAATGATCAATTAGCCAGCGATGCTGACTTTTTAATAAAACATCTTTATACATATATTAAATATTGCAAATAAGATCTTACCTTTCAATCTGCAGTGTGACTTTTGAAGGCTCAACATTAGGGTTTTCCCATTCCATCTGTGGACAATGCATAAAATAACAGAGAGTGTACAAAGCCTCAGGTTCCCAGTATAGTGATCCCTGCTTGTGGTGCATTGGAGTGCCGTTGCCATGTTGCTTTGAGTTGAGTGGCTGGAGGTGATGCATTGCTCGAGATACCAGATCACCTGAGAAGGAAAAATTTGATGACTACTAAAACTGTGATTTTTATTTCTCCTCATCTAACCCATTTTAACTTCTCCCCAGGTAGTTTTCAAACAAAAGGATATGGGAAACTCTTTTTGCTTTCCAGTTAAAATATCATGCATGAACAGAAAGTGACAGAACAGGTTTATGTTCATTATTCATTTTCAACATCAAGTTAGTTTGGCTGTTACAGCAGTTCATCTGCTGTAGAAGTTTATATGCTGTGGTGATGTATATGGGTTGCAGACAACCCCAAAAGGGCTTAGTGGAGAATTCTTCTGGGGAAGGCACTTCAGTTACCATAAGCAACCCTATACTGACCCCTTCACAAGTCCTGGTGCAGAGGGCATGGTCATAGCAGTCAAGGGCAGCCCTGAAAACCTGCCATAATCCCAGGGCTGTGTAAATTATGGTGGAGGCTATTTAGGTCCCCAGAGCAGTGCAAAATCCCAACAGCACAAACCTACCTTTGTCCCCTCTCCAAGGGCTGTGCCTTCATGAGATACACACACACAAAGTAACACTGAAAATCCAGCCATTGCTGAGCATAAGATGGCAACCAAAAGGGACAGAGAACAGCATGAGTGCGTGTTGAGGGAAATTTTGGACACAGACATTGTGGCAAAGCCCTGCTTTTATACAACATGCCATATCATCTTTAAAAGAGGTAAAGGGCTTTACACCACCGCTGGAAAAGCAAACAAAACCAGAAAAACACCCTTCCAGATCTCCCCACAATTCTAGAATCACACATTTTAAAACCAACATTTGGCCATTTCATTCTGTGTAAATAACTCTCCCTGACCATAAGTGTGGAGTTCATTGCTGTATGATACGTAGAGCATCAAAAAAGTTTTTAAATATTCACTCTCTTACTGGAAATATGGAACCCCATTCTGTGTATATTAAAAGTTCAGGGACAGGTGTCCCTCATCAATTTGAATGCTGTCATTTCTAGCTTTAAACTGTTACTAAAAATGATCATATTACACACAGAGCTTATGTCACACCCTAATAGGAAAACACAGATTCAGAATCAGATGGCTTAGTTTGGTATTGTGCAAAGGAACCAGATGCATTCCAACGTGTTGCTTTTGGCAAACAATACATTCCAGTGCACAGTATTTGTTTTTCTTTTTACTGAACACATACTGTCAAATTCCACCCTCAGTTCCAGAGGCGTAACTCTCATTAACGTTAGTGGGAATTGTGTCTGTGTAACAGGGCAGAGTAGGGCCCCATGGCTCTGACAGGAAATGGTTAAAATCCTATCAGAAATGTTTAACACAAATATAACATATCCACCTGGACTAGGCCTTAAAAGATTTTAGCAAAAGAGAATACTGTGCTTTAGAATCACTCAAGCAATTTAGGTATCTAGAGAACAGAATATAGCCCATTAGAAGGCTTTCATTGTTTCTCTATGACTGTGTGGGTCTCTATTTTCCATAACTTGTCAGAAGAAACTTTAATTGTGATATGCAGAAAGTGATCTGATTTGCTTGCTTCATTGATAAGCAGACAGACAAGCAGGCTCACAGGCAACCTAGAAATGAAGTATCTCTCCAAACATTGTACGGATATTAATTAAGTCTCACAACTCCTCTATGAGGTAGGTAAATTTTATTGAATTTTTTTGGGTAGTGACCACTGACTTGAAGGCAAAAAAACAACTTTGGCCGTAACTCTGTTTTCACATGCTCAGATCATTCTGGAAAGTCTTCTTTTCTAATGAAATATTTTCAAAATTGGTCTCTGTTCAAAAGGGCTTTTTTTTTTTTTTTTTTAAATAAAAGTCTGAGCAAAATTCCTTCAGTTGTTTTTGAGTTTGACAGCAGAGAGAAAAAAATGGTTTAAAAATTATTGCCACACTTTGTCCCTATGCAGGGGACTCAAATAACTGCTGAACATTGAAACTTGGAAAGAAATACTCACTGAGGTGTGAGTATATGATCAAGTTTTGGGGGTGGGAAGGTTGGATAAAAAATTTACAAGCAAATTAGAAAGATCCCTTTTGAACATGTTCAGTGGGGATCGATTAAGATTTTTTGCCCACTGAAGTTCCACCCTTTTTATGACATTAGAATGCACCACCTCTGAACAGCCTAGACTGGTACAGAGACTGCTGCTGCGGCTGAGATAATTTGCACAAGCGAGGATATAAATGTTTCACTGAAAAATGCACCGCACAATCCTCCAAAAAACACAGTCTTAAAACAAGGAACAGAAGAAAACTACTGGCACAAAAAATTTGCAGAGTCCATGATTTTAGGGTTTTGACAATTTTTGCTGCACTCTGCAATATTCTTCTGATTAAAGCTTTCATTTAAAAAATAGTTTCTGTCTTTTCCCACTGCTACAACATTGTCATGATAGGGACTAATCTGGAGCTCTTACATGCTCATAATTCCCCCGGAAGTCAGGAGATAGTGTGTGTGCGAAAGGGGTGCAGGATCAGGTCCACAATGGAAAGAGATGTGCTTCTGAATAGATTATCCAGTCTTACATAAAATTTATCTACAAGCAAATAGCAACAGCAGTATATTCTGGAACTCACCCTGCCCTCATCCCTTTCACCTACAGGAGATGTAAGTTTCAAAGTCTGAAGCCAATTTAAATGGCACCAATATTATCAGGCGGATAAAAAAAAAAAAAGACATTAAATGCAAAAAAAAAAAATCCTGTTGAAGGCAATGTTCAAGTTTAAGAATTAAAATCAGAACAAGATCAGAAAAAGAACTGCGCTTAAGCCAAATCCTGTCTTCATTTAGGTCCCAAACCAGCAAATCACTTAAGTATGTGCTTAATTTAAGGACTTGATTAGTCCTGTTAAAGTGGATCAGGGCCTTATATATCATGCAACTCCACTGACTTCAATTGGGTTGAATGATAAATAAAGCAGGACAGAATTTAACAGAAGTTAGCATACAGCAACATTAATTCATCTGTGTTGCACATCCTGCACTTTAAAGGCTATATATTTTATGACATATTCAGCACCAGATACCGAATGAGGAAAAGAACAAATTAGAAGATACAACATTACAACACAGCCAGTTAACGTTGCTGAAGTAACTTTAGGTGAAAACCTGTCTCCATTGAAGTCAATGGCAAAACTCCTACTGATTTCAATAGGGCCAGGATTTCAGCCTTTGGCTTTGGCATTTCCTAACTTCCACTTTATGAAATATATAAAATCACAACCTTAATGCTGAATTAATGTAGTTTGGTGTGTTTCATTATGATTCAGTTATATTATACCAAGTACATATTGGACTAGAATTTGTTCTTCCCTTTCCTACCTGGTAAATATTTGGGCATCTTAATAATAATTAAAATATTGATTCATCTATTGTGAAACTTAATTGATCATTGCTTGTAAAGAACTGAGATCTTCAGGTGGAAGGCAATATGTAAATGCAAAATATTTTAATGAGATGCAGTGTTGCCCAAAGGATAGAGTACTGGCCCAAGAGTCTGGAGCCCTGGGTTCTGTTCCTGGCTCTGCCACTGCCCTGTTGTATGACCTGGGGCAAGTCACTTCACTTCCCTGTGCCCCTGCTTCCCTGCCCAACCATATCTACTTAGGTTGTAAATTCTCCAGGACAGAAACTGTTGCTTACTAGGTGTATGTCTAGAGCCCAGAGGCGATGACTTTCTACTTTCTCTGGGGGTGCTTGACCCTGCTCCGCCCTGGGCCCTGCCCCCACCCCACCTCCGCCCTGCCTCTTCTCATCCCCTCCCCCGAGCACCCCGCCCTCGCTCTGCTCCCTCCTCCCCAGCACCGCCTGGATGCCGCTGAACAGCTGATCGCAGCAGGCAGGAGGCGCTGGCAGGAAGGGCAGGGTGCAGATTGGTGGGGCCACTGGCGGGTGGGAGGCGCTGAGCATCTATATGCTATCGTAATACAAAAAATGAATACTACTACTAATAAATTAATAATGCTTTATTATAAAAGCAATATATCGAAAGTAATAATTTGTCAGAATTGTATATACCCCTTAGAGTACCACTTTGGGTGCTACGTTTTCTACTTTTATGTTTTCTTCCAGCAATACATAAAAATAGAGTTTAGTGATTTCAGGCCCTGATCCTGGCCACTTGCTCTGCATAAACAGGCCCACTAGCCTTCCCCCGAAGTCCCTGGCAGTCCATGCAGGCACATATGTCTGCCCATACAAAGCCAGTTGCAGGATGGAACCTGTCATCCTGTTCCCAATGGACAAGCTTGCATGTCACTATCACAACAGGCTTACTTGGCCTGAGTCTCAGCAGAGCTGTCCAGGATTCAATGAGCCACAGAGCGAGAAACATTCTCCACACCCCAAAGTGCTCCTTTTAGGGGCTGGTCTACAGTACAAATTGTATTGTGGTTGAACGCGGGTATGCAGAACTGGGTTAACTAACATGATGGCTACCCTGACTTTGCAGTCAGGTGTAGACCAGCATGAATCATATGCACCATCGTGTCAGCGATCTCCCTTCTTCACAACCACATTCAGCAACGGTAACGATTTGGAATGGAGTGTCGCTCTACCACAGTGGCACCAGCTCTTGCAATTTTATCCTTCTCGTGATAACTGGTGTTTCACAGAGAGCTCCAGCTCTTGCAGACAACGATTATGTAAGTATCTCAGATTTCATTTAACAAAAAAGTAAGTTTCCACTCCTCATACTTTCAGAGAAAAGCTGGAAAACGTGACTCAAGTGCTTCCAAGAAATCTCAATTTTTAAGCCAATCTCATGATTTTTGAACTTTTGGCACTGGCAGTGCCAGCTGTGCCAGGGAAAAGTATACTGTAGTGTGATGGAGTCTGTGTCAGTGCTCTGCCCTTTCTGGGTACGTCTACCCTGCAGCTGGCAACATGCCTCCCAGCCCGGGTAGATGGATTCATGCTAGATGGCCTTGAGCTAGTGCACTAAAAATAGCAGTGTAGATGTCACGGCTCCAGTGTAGACTGAGGGTAGCCACCTGAGCTCAGACCAGGGGTCGGGAAGGCTTGAACGCCCAAGCTGCCACCCAAGCCACTATGTTCACACTGCTATTTTTAGTGTGTTAGCTTGAGCCCATCTAGCCCGAGCCCTGGTCTACACTAGGGGGCGGGGAGTCGATGTAAGATACGCAACTTCAGCTACGAGAATAGCGTAGTTGAAGTCGACGTACCTAGATCGACTTACCACGGCGTCTTCACGCCAGTGAGTTGACTGCCGCCGCTGCCCCGTTGATTCCGCTTGCGCCTCTTGCGGCGCCGGAGTTCTGGAGTCGATGGGAGAGCACTCGGGGATTGATTTATCGCATCTAGATTAGACACGATAAATCGACCCTCCAATATATCGATCGCTACATGCCAATCCGGCGGGTAGTGTAGACCTACCCTGAGTCTGTCTACCGGGGCTGGGAGACTCACTCCCACTTGCAGTGTAGACAAACCCTCTGTGGCTAAACAGAGGGCTTCAGTCTCTGGAGCTGTCCATCTGGCCCCTTTCATGAGCTATAGAGTCAAACACACACAATTTAAAAATTAAAATAGATTATGTAACGTCACAGGATGGGGGACAGTCCTGGTTTAAGGCAATGCTGAATATTTAAGGCACATCATCACTGTCTTTAGTCCAGAGATCTGATGTGACAGTGAAAGTGAAACAGCTCCCATATATATGCTGGTGGTGTTGCAAACTAGTGAACCCAGCTAGAGCATGTGAGCTATCTATAAAGCATGCTGGTAAAGCATTCCTTTCTTTTTTCCCCCTGTTATTGGTTTAGCAAAGGTTATTTTATATCTCAAATAAAAATATTTTAAATCAAACCAAACCAAAAAAATCAAAGAGAGGAAATAAAAGAAGGCACTTGCCTGATCTCCCTAACTCCCACAAGCTCCATGCAGGATTCTATGGTGGTTATGACTAGCCCTGATCCTGAAAAGCATCAGTGGGACCACTTACATGAATGAAGTTGTTCAATTGTGTAAGTGTTTGCATGAACAGGCCCCCCGGTGCATACGATAGGCCTGATCCTGCCAAGACAGAGTGTAGTGCTCTGTGATAGGGGGCTGGGAGGGCCACACGGCCCAGTGGTTAGCACACCCCACTCTCACCCCCTTACCTCTCTGTCAGGGCAGCGGAAGTGCCTGTTCCTGACCTTAAGCCAGGCATCTTCAGCTTTTCACCCACATCTGGGCCTTGGCCCTTAAAGGGGTGTGGTAAAGGGACATTGGCTTCCCTCCCCCCTGAGTCCCAGCCCAGGGCCCTGTGGGAAGCAACACAAGCAGGGTCCTCCCTGTAGGAAGTCCAAGTTTGCTTCCCTGGACTACTTCCTACCAATAGGTCCCTTCAGTTTGGGGTATGGCCTTTATAGTCCAACCAGTCAGTTGCTCAATGGAAAAAAAAAGTGCAAAGGAGCTGGGCCCTGCAGGTTCTCAAAGGGGTGGTGGTGGTGGTTGGAGAAGGCTCTGCCTGGAGGCCTTATCTGCTCTATGGTCCCCTCTCAGGCTCAACCTTCTGTCTGGCTTCCCAGAGAAGGATTCCTCTGTCCTGTAGCCTGTTACCACCATTTGCCTGGGCTTCTGAGCTCCTTTTAACCCGCTCCTCCAGTCAGAGCATGCTCGGCAGGCCTGGACGGACAGGGCTACTTGGGCCCAGTATTGCCTTTTAACCTCTTTGGGCCCACTGTGGGGTTTGTATACCCAATTACATGCTCACTACTGTGAACAGTCCTCAATATTGCCAGACCCAGGCATTCCAAAATCATGAGCCAGATGCCAAAAATATCATGAGACTGGCTTAAAAACAATAACCTTTTAAACAATTAATTATAAACCACTTTTTTTTTTTTTTTTGGTCTGCTGTCTTATTTTCAAGCTTTTGGAAGCCGCCCAACCTGGACTTGTGTGTGATCATTTCAGGGTCAGAATTTCATCATACGTGTACACACAGAAATTCCAGCCTGCCCCTTAACGCTTGGAGAGCGGACTCCATTTACTCCCTTTCCTAACCCGTGAGGTGTAGGCACTATCCCTCTCCATCCCCCTCCCCTATCATTATCATGCCTCCCTCCCCATTCTTCCAGCCCCTCCTCTCTCCCAACCTCCCCCACCCAGTCTCCTGCCCCACTGCAGCCAGCTTGAATCCAGGTCTACTAGAAGTATTGGGAGAGACTATCCATTTTGAAGAAGAGCAAAACATGGGGACATGGATATGGGTGTCATTTCTCACGCACAAAAAACCCACCAGATTGGTAGGGGGAAACGTTTATACAAAGTGTTTAGCTGATATTTCAAACAAACAATGAAAAGTAAAATTGAATTTAAAACTATACAAATGCTTTAAAATGAAACAACAACAATAATAAACCTATAGCAGGCAGAAACCAGGCAAGTACTTTGGAGGAGGAAGTAGATTCCTGTTTATAACCAAGAATGTTCTTACATGTAAATATCCAAAGACATAACAGAAGCTGTTAGAGAAAGTAGTTAGATTTTGCACATTCTAGTCATATAATAAATTCCATTGCTGCCTTGAGTCCCCAGGTGTATTTGTCTTGCTTAACCTGCCTCTTGGTACCCTCATCCTATCAACACTAAACTCATTACTTTTGTAAGAACCATCAGTTTCTCAGTGGACCCATTCGAACTTCAGCTATTAGCTCCTGCTTCCATCTTGCTCTTTGTAGCACTGACATCACCAGCTACTCTTTCCACTAGACCTATCTTCAGGGTAACTAACCATACAAATTATGGGGACCAAAGGCAACATAATCCCTACATTACGAGATAAAAATGTGGATGCAAATCAGGCCATGAGATACCTCTTTCCTCTTCTTGGGTTATTGCTGCCAGGAGGGTGAAGGTATCTCAGTGAGTTATTGCCCGATCCCACTGATAAGGCTGGCCTGGAAACTTCAGAGCTCCCAAAAAAATAAGGCTCCCAAGTTGCTTTGCTTGTGGCTTGCCCTGCAACCCTACAATGTAGTCCAAATCTCAGTCCCGTATCACTCTATACTCTTGAGAGGTAGGGAAGGCAGGAGAGTTCCTTGTGCTGCTCCATCTGTTAGGTACTTTCCCATTCTCAGCACAAGTTAATTCTTTAAATCCTGCTTAAGCCTTTCTTTTTTTAAGTTGATGATGCACACTTTCTGGAAAGCTTTTTCTAATAGTCCACATGGGGGATGAAACATAGAAACACACTGAAATGTATTATATATATTTGCATATAAAATAAACCAAGAGCAAGTATGAATTACAAAGGTACAAATAACCCCAGGGGTCTGGGTGACATCTTAATAAAGGTGTGAAAGAGAAGCTCAAGTAGTTTAATTAAACCACCAGAACTCTAGCTAGGGCGTGCTAGCAAGTGCTTCTCTAACTCACTCCCCCACCTGACTATCAGGGATCACTGGCCCCGGGACACACTGGAGACCAGAGCACAAGAACAAATGGGCAGGCTGCAGTCTTACCATGAAGATTTCTAGATCTCATAAGAACATATGAACCAGTGAGTGGCCAGATTCCAGCTCTGTACCTCGTGACCCCATTATTGCAGAACCCGAGTCATCCATTTTCAAGACTGTTTTTGATGAGAGAAGAGACCCAGTTACAAGATGCTTTTCCATTGTTGTGGGTTCAACTACAGCTGCTCAAATAATGGATTTTTTTGGTTGGTGGTCAAAATGAAACCTAAAAAACCCTAACAGTTTTCAAACTGAAAAAGTTAATATTTTTTTGTTTTCATTTTTTTTAAAATCCTTTTTTTAAAAAAAAAATTGCAGTCACATTCAAAACAAAGAGGATTTTTAATTGAAAAATTGAAACATTTCATTTAAAAAATGTCAAAATGAAATGCTTTGATCTTTTCTTATTTCTTCAACTGAAACAATTCAGTAAATTCAACCCGAATTCACACAATGTTTCTGTTGCAGTGTGAGATGACCGAAGACCCCAGGCCCTCTGAATCCTCCGGGTGGCCCTGCTCAGAGTCATAGCTAAATACAAGGTGGAACAGATTTTTTAGCATAAGGAGTTAACACATTTTGCAAGGGACCATGAAACAGTTAAGAGTTACTCTTCAGACTCATCCTTGCATGGGGTCACTTTAGGAAGGTCTTCTTCACAACCCATAAAAGGATTAACTAACATTTTTTTAAAAATGAAGTTTAAATTCTGCAAAATCTGATGGGGCCAGTATCAGCTCTGTCTGGACCCTGGTAGCAGAAGACATTTTCCAGGAAGAGCTGAGCCATCTCCCGTGCAGTAGGAACAGTACAGCACAGGGTGAAGTGTGCCATCTTTGTAAGGAGGTCTATGGCAACCAGGATTACTGAGCGTCCCTGAGAGTGTGGCCATTCTACAGTGAAGTTCATTGATAGACCAAGGCTGTGGAGGCATGAGCAGACGCTGGAGGAGACCTAGGGGTTTTGATCATGGGTTTTTGGTACTTGTGCAGAGATTACAAGAAGTTATATAATCCTTGATGTAAGCTCATAGATCTAGCCACCAGAAACACCTCGATACCAGATTCCAGGTCTTGAACTGGGCAAAACAGCCTGCATCAGGCAAATTGTGGCATAGTTTCAATATCGGAAGCCTATATTGTCCCTCTAGAAAATAAATGCAACCCCTCCGATAGAGGAGGCCAATCTGAAATCAGAACATTGAGTTGGGTCACATACCGCAATTGTTCAAGGTCTGGTGATTCGGGTTTTGAACACATCATCAGGGATCAAGGAGTAGATGGAGGACATCAGACTGTTGTTGATTGTTCTTTTGACAAAGCTGGACACCTTGAGTATGGTAATAAAGAGCTCTTTATCAGGTTTGAGATATTCATCTTTGGGACAGGGCACCCATCTTCCTGTTTCTTATACCTGGGTGATAGTTCACAAAGTTGAATCAAGCAAAGAACAGGAACCAGTGGATGTGACATTGGTTAAAGTGTCTTGCAGTCCATAGGTACTCCAGATTCTTGTGGTCCATCATCAGGGCTTGGACCAGGAATCTGGCTACTTCTAGGAGATGGTGCTACTCCACAAAATCTGCCTTGATAGATAGTAGCTCCTTGTCCTACATGTAATTTTTTTCCATGGGGGGTAGCCTCCGAGACTGCAAGGCACAGGGGTAGATTTGGTTTTGGGGGCCCAGATGTTGAGATAATACTGCACCTATGGCAAAATTTGGTCTCTATCATAAATGGTTTAGTGGGATCTGGGTAAATCATGATGGGTGCTGAGATGAATGCCCTCTTCTGTCGCTCAAGGGCTGACTAAACCTCCGTGGCCCAGGTGAACTGGGCTCTCTTTTGAAAGAGTGCCATTATGGGTGCAATCAAGCTAAAGAATCCTTTAATAAATCACCTGTAGAAACTGGCAAATCCCAAGAATCCCTGCACCCCATGTATGTCCTTGGGTGCAGCCCAGTTGGATATTGCCGCCACCTTGCATGGCTCCATGGTAAGTCCCTCAGGTGAGATGATATAGTCCAAGAATTCCACTGTGTCTTTAATGAAACCTCGAGCTTTGTGAAGAGTTTGTTTTGGTGGAGTCTCTCCAAGGCAATACGCACATAATGATTGTGGAAGGCCTGACTTTCAGAGACTACAAGGATGTTGTCCAGGTAAATTATGACAAATTGGTCCACCATGTTCCTAAAGATGTCATTTATGAAATACTGGAAGGTTGCTGGGGTGTTGCACAACCCAAACAGCATGACCGAGCGGCCATACATGGTCCGGAAGGCAGTCCTTCCTTTTCTCTCCTTCCTGAAACCTCACCAGGTTATAAGCTCCATGGAGGTCCAACTCTGTGAAGACCTTGAGAGAGTGTGGCCTTTCAAACAGCTCATTAATAATTGGTAAAGGATATCAGTTTCAGCTTGTTATCTTGTTCAGGGCTCTATAATCCAGACATGGCCAGAGGAACCGGTTTTTCTTCACCACAAAGATGATTGGGGGCCCCACTGAGGACATGGAGGGGCAAATGAAACCCTTCTGCAGGTTTTCCTTGGGATCTCTCCAGAGGGCCTGAAGTTCAAGTACAGAGAAGGAGTAAATGCACCTAAAGGGAACCTCTGTTCCTGACTGGAGGTCGATGGGACAGTCGTAGCTGTGATGGGGCAGTAGGTTGTCAGATTGTTTTTTGTCAAACATGTTGACATAGTGTTGATATTTAACAGGAATCCCTGGAGCTGTTCAGGAGGTCATGGGGGTCGCGGGGTCATCTTTGGATCGTCTCTTCACATCTCTGAAGGGTTGCTGGTCTCAGGTCAGCTCTCAGGAAACAGGACTGTTGGCAAAATAGGGAGTCAAAGCATAACATGCCTGACCGCCAGTGGAAGCATGGGACATGGGTGATGAGTCAGGGGATGCCAAAGACAGCTGATGAATGCAGTGCACAAATTAGCCCAAACTGAAGGATTTCTTGGTGCCCTAGAAGGGTATTTACCTCTAAGGGAGCCGTCTGGTGGGTGACTGGTCTCAATGAAAGGTGTGACCTGTCTATGGGCTGCATTAATACGGGGGAGTCCTTGCGCCAGGTGGGGATTTTGTTTGCTCAGGCAAACTTCAGATCCATGAAATTTCCTGAGGCACCTGAGTTCATCAGCACCTGTAGGTTTGTGTTGGGGACACTACTGGAGAGGGAGTTGGAGATAAGTTAGACACGGATTGCCCATCACCAAGATACCGACAGATGAACATTGGTCTGGGCTGCTGAAGGACGAGGGGGCTGGCCAACAGGACTGGCTGGAGTCAGGAGGACCATCTTTTTACTTGGCAGCGTTTGGTCAAGAAGTCATCAATCTTGATGCATAGTGTCAATGAAAACGCCCAGGCTGGATGGGGATTCCACCTGTGCCAGTTCATCTTTAATATCTTCATTTAGGCCGAGCCAGAAATGATAATGCTGCGCGTCCTCATTCCATTGAGTGTCTACTACCCAACATCTGAACTCCACTGTAGATTTAGCAACGGGCCGGCATCCCTGCTACAACACCTGAAGCGCAGACTTGACTGTACCCTCACAACCTGAGTCATGGAAGATCACTGCCATAGCTTCAACAAAGTCCTCAAATTGTCCCAGAAGTGGGCTTGACATTTTCCAGGAACGGAGACACCTAAGCCAGGGCCTCCCAGGTGAGATGGCTGATAATCAGTCCAACTTGGGCTTGGTCAGTGGGGTATGACAGGTAAGAGCATGAGACCTAACACCTTTCTGGTCTTTGAGTGTCCCCCTCAGGGCACAGCAGTGCATTTACCTCTGTAATCATGGCTCTACTCTTCTTAATTTTTTCCATCAATATCTGGAAAAGAATAGACACCCCATTAATGTAACCAGCTGCTTTGATTTCTTTTTAAACAGAGAGAATAAAATGTGAACACCATGAAAAGAACCCCACAAACTAAAGGACAGTTCTCCGGGGAAAGGAAGTTGGGAAAGAAATGGAAACACGGAAGAAATGCTTTTAAAGTTTGATTAAAATACCTGACAAATGTTGCCTTCATGCTGACACTAAACAACATTTACAACTACTCACTGTCAAGGAGAACACTGTAGAGTCAGTCACCCCAAGGCAAACACCTTTCACCTAGCTTTTGTTTCCATGTTTGGGTTTAACCTCTTGTTTACAGACTTGAGTCAATTTGTTGCACTGCTTCTACACTGCTCACTCCTCTTGGCTGCAAAGGGTTGAGACGAGATTAAAAGGCCTGGGCGAGGATGCTGACTTTCATCATTTGCTTGGCTGTCACCATGAGCAGAAATGAAACAGCACTGGCGTATACAGTAACGTTCTTATTTACACTTGAGTGGTAACCTTTCCTTTCATCCTCAACAGTGTGGCAGATTCTCCTGGGGATTTGTTATTTCAGAAATATGTAGGTTCAGAATTGAAAAAGTAAAACAAACAAACAAAAGGGGTGGGGTGGGGAATCTTCATAGGATAAAAAGAAAAGCTTTCCTCAAGACTGAAGAGGGCGGGAAATGCTGTCCTGTACATACATATTTAAATATGTCTGACACAGAAAATCAAATATTATTCAAGGATAAAAAAGCTCCATCTTAGCTCTCTTGTGCTCCTATTTATTCCCAGTCATTCAGAATATCCCAGACTGAAATAAAAGTTTCAACTACTTGTGGTTAACACCCTGAATAATAATAATAAAAAACTCCACATACGCAGCTTGATATGCCAAATGGCCCTGCATGGAACAATTTCCTCTCCTAGAAAATGAATGTAAACTGGCTATCTCTTGACGCAAAATAAGCCAGAAGTAGCTTTCTGCTCTAAATTTGAAGAGATGTAAACATCTAGGGCTAGATCCTGTCCCATACTTAGACTCTTTGTGCTGCTTTGGTATTATCAAAGGGCCAGAAACCTGCCTTAGTATAGCAGTCAAGAATTTCCCCAACATGGGATAGATTTTCCTAGTCTGGCTCTAGCCCACCACTTCCCAAGCCTCCCATCAAGAATTAGGGAACATGAGGGGGGCATCCCATAGTGCAACAAGACATAGCAGGAGCATTCTGTGCTCCAGTAATCCCAGTGGTGTAAGAGCCCCTAAGGGGCAGTTAAAAGCCAGTGTTATTTAGAGCAGCCTTGAGGCTCAGCTGTCCCAGGGATAGGGGGAGCGCAAAGGTAGTGTACACGTTTGCCAGCCCCCTGGGGTTCGGCAGCAAGTGCAGTCTGATGGATCTGACATCACAGAGCCCCAGTCAGGGACAGACAGATCTTTCCATGTTTTGAGAGAACCCTTGTGGGGCATTTTCTCTGCTTGGTCTAGCAACCAATGGGACCTAGGGTGCAAGTCCCTAGTAAGCTTTTGTACTTCTAGCCATTAAATACCCACCAGAAATTTGAGAGTGGAGTTTTTCAGTTATGTTATTCTATTATGCAGCAAAAATATGTCTGTTCATTTATTGCAATTAAATACATCTATTCCCATCCCTCTGGGACCATATACAAATATTAAAAACACAGCCATCCAGGGACAAATGTCCTAAACAGTAATAAACTCTCCCAAGCCCCAATGTGTCCTTAGAGAAAGCTCATCTTATTGAGCCACCCACCTACTCATTCCTTCCCACCCAAAAATCCTGGGAGAACAAACAGGTTTTACAACAGGACCTGAAGGTCAACAGAGAAATGCTCTGACAATTGAGGGGGAAACAAACTGCACATCTGAAAAACCCCTCAGTGAGAATGCGCTGTCTCCAGCCCCGAATGATTAAACCAGGGGCTGATAGTTCCAGCTCTTCTGTTGATTACTATTGCACAGGAAGTGAGGCAATCTCTGGGTGTATTTTCATTGCAGATTTACCTTGAATGACTGGCACCAGGGAGCACCTAGCCCAGTTAGCCTAGCCCGGGTATGAGCAGTCATAGTGCAAAGCCCTACCTGATCTACTGTGTCCTCACCACTGCACTCCCCCGTGTGTTGCTACCATGGTTGCTGCCCCGAGACTGTGGAGCACATCCTATGGTTTGTGCTGCACTAAGATGAGCCAACTCTTTGATTCTTTCCCAGTGAATTGCAGGATAACTTTTTTGTCCTTCTGAGCACGTGCTGGGAATTATGGGAAGGCACTGAAGGACTAAGGGCACTTGAGTGATTTAGCCTGCATTCTATAAGCATTGCCAAAATTGCTTAAAACAAGTGACTATTTGCTTGTTTTTGGCCAATTGGGCTGGCATTTTTAGGCAGTCATGCCTGCGGGTTTTTCCACTTGTCTTGTGGGACACTTTTTTTTTGAACGATACCCGGCACGTATTTTTTGACGCAAATCCCACCTAGCATCATGGCGTCATGACGCATATCCCCACCCAGCATCATGATCAAATCCACTCCCGGCCTCATTATAAGAAATTAAGATCCTGTCCTCTGCTTACATTTTTCTGTTTTTTGTGGGTTTTTCCTACTATTTAGGCTTTTTTTCCCGAGCGGTTTTCTGGCAAGGTACAGCCCAAGGGTACTGGATCATTCCAGCGACCTGAGCTCTAGCCTACACCTCAGCTAGTCCGGATGGAAAGAACCACCACAATCGGGGGAAAGGTTTTTATATGTGGACAGTAGTCAGGTTAGGGACAACACTGAAGTAAAGGTCTGAGTGGACACAGTGTACTTAGATTTCCAGAAAACCTTTGACAAGGTCCCTCACCAAAGGCTCTTATGTAAATTAAGTTGTCATGGGATCAGAGGGGAAGATCCTTTCATGGACTTAGAACTGGTTAAAAGACAGGGAACAAAAGGTAGGAATAAATGATAAATTTTCAGAATGGAGAGGGGTAACTAGTGGTGTTCCCCAAGGGTCAGTTCTAGGACCGATCCTATTCAACTTATTCATAAATGATCTGGAGAAACGGGTAAACAGTGAGGTGGCAAAGTTTGCAGATCCTACTAAACTGCTCAAGATAGTTAAGACCAAAGCAGATTGTGAAGAACTTCAAAAAGATCTCACAAAACTAAGTGATTGGGCAACAAAATGGCAAATGAAATTTAATGTGGATAAATAAAGTAATGCACATTGGAAAAAATAACCACAACTACACATAAAATATGATGGGGGCTAATTTAGCTACAACTAATCAGGAGAAAGATCTTGGAGTCATCGTGGATAGTTCTCTGAAGACATCCACACAGTGTACAGCGGCAGTCCAGAAAGCAAAACGGATGTTAGGAATCATTAAAAAGGGGATAGAGAATAAGAGGGAGAATATCTTATTGCCCTTATATGAATCCATGGTATGCCCACATCTTGAATACTGCGTACAGATGTGGTCCCCTCATCTCAAAAAAGATATACTGACATTAGAAAAGGTTCAGAAAAGGGCAACTAAAATGATTAGGGGTTTGGAACGGGTCTCATATGAGGAGAGATTAAAGAGGCTAGGACTTTTCAGCTTGGAAAAGAGGAGACTAAGGGGGGATATAATAGAGGTATATAAAACCATGAGTGGTCTGGAGAAAGTGAATAAGGAAAAGTTATTTACTTGTTCCCATAATATAAGAACTAGGGGCTACCAAATGAAATTAATGGGCAGCAGGTTTAAAACAAATAAAAGGAAGTTCTTCTTCACTCAGCGCACAGTCAACCCTGTGGAACTCCTTGCTAGGACTATAATAGGGTTTAAAAGAGAACTGGATAAATTCATGGAGGTTAAGTCCAATAATGGCTATTAGCCAGGATGGGTAAGAAATGCTGTCTCTAGCCTCTGTTTGTCAGAGAGTGGAGATGGATGGCAGGAGACAGATCACTAGATCATTACCTGTTAGGTTCACTCCCTCTGGGGCACCTGGCATTGGCCACTGTCGGTCGACAGGATACTGGGCTGGATGGACCTTTGGTCTGACCCAGTATGGCCATTCTTATGTTCTTAATGAGTTAGCTCTGCTGTGAAGATGTACCCTCTGAGGTAAATATGACCATGAGCTTAATCCATTTATGGTTTAAGACAACACCTTACACTGTTGAATCAGCATCAGCTGAGGAGTGGTTCTGATATCAAGCTCAGGAGCACTTTACACACAGATCCAGCTGCAAAAGAAAACTAAGATCATGTGATCTTCATCAATTCCCCTCTCCAGCCATTTCCACCTCAAAAGCTCTCCTGTTTGATCCAGGTGCTGAATCTGCTTGCAGAAGATACTGAGTGGTAGTCGTTTGTCACAGGAAAACCTGGGCATCATGCAAATTAACAAATAGGAAGCACGGTGGGAACAGATGGTAGGTGGAAAACCATCTATGCATAGGTACTCAGATACTACAGCGATGAGCCCGGTACAAATGTCAAGGTAAAGATAACATTTGGGGAACCAAGTCAATGAACTTAATCTATCCCTGCTGTAACCCATTAAAGTCAAAGAAGTTACATTTGGAATTAAGTTGGCCCATTGTCTCTACCTTCTTAAATATCAGTTTTTTCTCTTCTCTGTCTCTCATGTTCTCCAATCCATTTTCCCCATTCCTTTCTTGCTCCCAACATCTCTCTCCCTCATCCCTCTTGCTCTCTCCCATCCAGTGTTCGGCTACTCAGTTCATCCCTCCCTCCCCTTGTGCCACCTGGTTCAGTGTCTCCTCCAAGCTCTCTCTCTGTCACCATGACTGCTCAATACTGCGTCTTGCTCTATCCTAAAGCACATGGGGAAGGCGGGGCAATTGGAACGCTGGTCACAGGAGAGCGCCTCACTGACATGAGAGCTCCTTATCGGTTACCCACATATCACACAGAGTAGAGAGTGCGCTTCTGTCTCCTGCAACCATCAGAGGAAGAAAAGCAAGAAGGCAAAATGGCAGGCAGACACAGATTACCGAGCAGGAGGTGGCAGCAATTTGGGGTGGGATTTTCAAAGAGAACTACAGGAGCTAGTTGCCCAACACACACAGAAATGCAATGAGAGCTTATAGGCTCCTTACCAAATCCAAGTCTTGGTGGATTTATGCAGCACAAAGGAATTTATGTGGCAAGTAGAATGAGGAGGTAGCTGGCCAGACACTCTGTGCTAGAGTCTGATGTATTTCCATTTAGAATGCTGCCAACCAGGCAGTCATCTGCAATTCTGGGCACTTTTAGCATTATTTAAAATAAAAAAACAACCAAACCAAAGCTAGCATCAAGCTGACAGAAAAATGCCAGCAAGCCCTCCCCAGCACAACCCAATAGAGGCAGGGCTTTCCCCACCAAACTGCCCATTCCCCCATAAACAAATCACTCCCATGAGGCCCCACTGTCTTCAGACACCTGGCTGGGCAAAAGAACAAGCCTTACCGCATACCGTAAATCCCAGACTGCCTCAAACCAAGGGCAGAAGCTTGTTTCACAGCTGAGGTCCCCTGGTGAAAAATGCGCTGCAACCAGCATCCTCTGTTAAATCAAGGGAACCCATCATGAGCACCTCTGCTGATTATACAATGGGCCGTATGTTATGGGAAGCGGGGTGGTCTTTTCTGTAGTCAGGTCCCAAACCATTGAAGCCTTTACAGGTTAAATGCTCTGGTCTCTTTAAATCACTGGACAGTGGGTGGAGCCCACCAGAAGAACAAATGGCACTGCTCTCTCGGATGAAGGAGAGGCCTCTGGCCTATGTGAATTCCAGGAAGTGGTGGGCTTCAGCCCCTCAGGAACAAAAGGCCTTCCGCCCTCAAATGCGGGGGGCCTCTGGACTGACAGCACTGGAGACTGAAGTCTTATGTTTATCCACACAATGGATACAGGCCGGGCAATGAGAGAGCAAGCTTCCCCACCAGCCCTTCCACAACTGATGAGAGATCTTGGTAGAGAGACAACCAAACACAAAGGAGCAGTGGGGGACTGATGTTAGGTAGAACAACAATGGCAAGACCAGAACAGCATGAAGGAGGGGGGTGAGGGAGGAGAGGGAGTGGGGGACGGAGAGCAGAGCAGGAGGAAAGTAAAGAGAAAGGACAATCGAACAAGGGAGAGTGGACAAGACACAAAAATGTTTCATAGTTAAGATATGAAAAGAGGAGGGAATGTTACCTGGTTTGTTAGAAAGAACAGGAGAAACAGGACAAGAAAGAATAAAAAAATAAATAAGAGAGAGATAGCAAACAAAAATAACCAGAAAAGAGAGAGACTATAAAGAGGGAGGTGGAAGAACAAGAAGAGGGAGTAAAGGAATGGGAAAATGGAAGACTAGACAAGAAAACACACTTGATCCATTTAGGCTAGGAGATATTTTATTCTATGTTTTATTTGGGACAGAGGCAAAGATTAAAAAAATACAAAAGTTAGTGACTTGAAGAGGGAAACAGAAAAAGGGCAGTAATTGGGCTCAGTTTGCCAGCTGTCATCCTGCAGGGAGATAGATAGCTCTTCTTATCCCCAAAGATACTAGCAGCCCAACAGCTGGTCACCCAGCAAGGCAGCCTCATTCCAGACAGAAAAGGTGAAAGCAAAGAGGCATCTTTCCTTGGCATCTGCCTATTTTTGCATGCTAGCTTTTCTGGGTACTTAAATGAATGATTAATGTAAATAAACTCTGGATAATCATGCTCATTCAGAATTTGGTTGCCAGAGACTTGTTTTTAAAAAATTACTTTACTTGCTCTGAAAAACATTGAAGTTGCAGGCTCACTCTTCCCTCTTGTTCGGTGTTTATTTAGGATGTACACAAAATTTAGGGTCTGGCTCCTAGGGTATTGTGACCTGGTGTGGTATTACGTGTGTGTATCTATCTCTCTCTCTCTCTCTCTCTCTCTCTCTCGCACACACACACACATACACACCCCTCCCTACTACTACTACTACTACCTCTTCTTCTATGGCATGTGTGCACATGGTGGCAGGAGACGTGGCTCCCTGCTTAGAGACTCTCTTTGATTGCTATCAATACGCTTAAGGCACCGAATTCTGTGTTCAGATATCTGCACACAGCTCCCATTGATTTGGGGGGCAGGGTAGACAAAAATCAATGATTTTGGGAAGGGGAGAGGGGGAAGATTTTTTTATTTAAATCTGATTTTCTTGAGTTTGTTATTTAAATAATATATTTTTCTTTTTAAAAATAAACCTGTTTAAAATGAAATCTGAGTTTAATACAAAATATATTGAGGCCTAAATTTATTATAGTCTCTTAAAACATTTAAATAAAACTAAATCCACAAGTCTCTATCAAAAACTTTGAGTTAGAGGCTGCTTTTCAATATAAAGAAAGAATCAGCGGAAAACATCTAACTTTTGAGGTCAAGCTTTATAAATATGGCACAATGGGTCAGCCTAAGTACCTTAGGAGACTGTCTCATTTTCAAGAGATTAGGAAAGTAGGAACTTGAGCTCCAGTCCCTTTTACTTACAAATATCTGAAAATTTTTCCAGGCTGACCTGAAATAATCAGTTTAATTTTCTGACTACAGTTAATCCCTCTGTTTAATAAATCTTTTAGTTGTAAATGTGAGACGTGTTTCAATAAGAGAAGTTTAAATATCCAAAATGTTTAAGATTGTTTTGTTTAATTTTAATTTTATAAGTTTGATATGCTGTTTTGTGAGTCCAGTACCCACAAAATTAAATTCCAGTTACTATCCTAATATCGCTTGACACAAATCATGAGCAAAAAGTTAATTATCTAGTAAATAACCAGTATATCAGTCACCATTTTCTAACACACTAAAAATGTACAATTAATAAGAATAATTAATTGATAAAATAAATGGATACAGTTATAGTGTACTCACCTATATATAAATGTATATAGTTATACTGTATTCTCCTACATAATAAAAAGTATCAAATCTATATAAAAGCTCTACTTAGTTGTAAATCAGCATGTTTAATGGTTATATTAATCAGTGAGAATGCAACCTTTCTTTAGAAAATAACTGAAATACAAACAGAAAAGTTTGATTAAAATGGATGATTTAAATTGAGGCTTTCCACTTGGTGGTTTAAATAATGATTTAAATCGTTGATTTAAATCTCCTGGATTTAAATCAACCCACCCTGCTTGGGGGTACCTTTTTCCAGCTATATCCCCAAAGAATAATTTGCCTGTGTTCTGGGCCAACAGCTAATAGACCCACCGCACCATCTTGGAATGTGCTGCTACAGCTCCTCATTCCACAGCAGCCCTTAGTACAACTGCACATAGAACCAGGGATTTCCCTACACCCCCTCTATGGGGGTGTTTACCCCCCCCGAATTTCCCCAACACCCCTCCCTCCCAAGTTTTGTGAACTAGTTACATGCAGGGTTGCCAATTTAGTGATTGCTTGGAAATTTGAATTGAAATTGAAACATTAATACACACTTTAAAAGCATATACAGTGTATGATAAAATACATGTATCTGAAAAAGTATAATAGATTTGAAAAGTATGAACATAGACTAGCTTCCTTATACAGCTGTTGTTTTTTATGACCATGTCATTGCATTCATTTCGGTGATGTTGGCCAACCTAATAATTTCAAATTATGATTTGCAAGCAAAGTCTAAATGAGCTCTCCCTGACAGCTAGTGATGAGCTGGGGGCTGGGGGGAAAGGCTTCAGGACCAGATTGTATTTACATTCACACCTAATCTACTTAGGTATCCAGCAAACAGAGCTGTGTTGCCCAAGTGATAGATTTTGGCTGGGGTTGGGTTACAAATCACTTGAATGTGGGGGGGGAGGTGTAATGAAATGTTGTTATTCTTATTGTAGGAGTAAAGGGCAGTAGAACTGTACTTAGCCTGTGCTGACTGAGGGGCATCGAGAGAGACAGCGGGGACAGGTGTTTTGCTTGATGGGCTGCCTGAGTCATAAGTACCTGCCCCTCTCCACTGTTTAAAGACAGAGCTGATTAGGCTCCATGGATAGTCTTTGTTTTGTTAAGTGATCACTACAGCTGAAATCACTTATAATCAGGTCTAAGTGCTTAGACCTGATGTGGGACAGTGTTTCTGTTGAAGAGACGGCCCAATCTGCACTAGCAGTGAGGTTCCCCCACTGAGAGCTCAGCTAAAATCACTGAGAGCTGGGTGGAACCTCAAGAGACCAACTCGCAGAGGTCACAGTGGCAGGTGGCAGCAGAAGGTGACAGAGCAGGGCCATTGGCAACAGAGCGATGGCGTGAACGGTGGCACAACCAACAACAGTGGCCAGAGCAAACAGTGAGCAGCTGGAGGAACGAGCAAGGTGCCTTCTTGCCCCCGACCTGGGAGATGAACTCATGGGAAAGCACCTCTGAATTCTGAGTCTCCACTGACCAAGAACAACACCGGTGAGTGTTAATGAGGCTGTTAAGCATGTTGGAGACACAACATAGTTCATGCAAACAAACATGGCTGTGGCATCATACTTTCTATTTAAGCAAGAAATACCACACACTACAAACTGGAGGCCAACGTTAAGTGCATTGTCACTTGTTCATCCTGAAGTTGAACACCAGTTCCGAACAAGATCAGCAAATGCTCACTATCTGTCTGCAAGAAACTCAGCTGACTGGCTAGATGCATGTGGTGCAACAGTGAAAGACTCTACAGTTGAAAAAATGAAGAACTCTCTCACCACATTCAAAAAATTTGCGTACACAGCTGATGAATGCACCAATGCAAATGGTCATCAAGTATTAAGTCATTGTGTACATTATCTTGAGGTCAGTGGTAGGCCAGTAGATGCATTTCTAGATTTTCAAGTTATAGAAGACAGATTGGCTGCATCTGTGACAACCCACATCTTAGAAGAGTTAAATGCTTGTCTATGGGACCCCAAACAGATGGCTGTTTGTGCATTTGATGGAGCTGCAAACTTCTCTGAAAGACATGGTGGAGCACAAGCTTTTCTCAGAGAAAAGTGTAACCCTAATCTCTCCTATACACACTGCAGAGGCCATCTACTCCAACTAGCGCTAGTACAAGCTGCAGACTCTTCAAAAGACATTAAAAAAAAGCTATAAATTTAATGTCTTCATTATAGTCTTTTTTCAGCAAGAGTCCAAAAAGACTGAATATCTTGGAAAATATAGAAGATACACTGGGACTGAAGTTCAAATTAGTCCAACCTGGGAAAACCCTCTGGCTTTCTCATGAGTGGTCCTTGCCTGTTGTCTTAAAATTACTCCAGCCATTATTACTGGCTTTGGAAAGTGTCTACCAAGAATGGATGGATCTAAGTAGTGAGGCTGGTGGATTACTTTTGCTACTACGTTCAGAGAAGACTATTGCCATTCTCTCTCTTGTAAGTCTACTGTCGAAACCACTTGGGTCATTAAACAATGCCATCCGGGCATCTGCTACAACAGTAGTAGATCTTTGTCCAGCAATAGAAGCTACATTTGTATCAATCAGAGAGCTATCCACTGAAAAAGTATTGGAAGAAGCAAAGACTTCAGTCCAGAAGTTGACTAATGAAGGCATTTATATTGAATCCTTAAGTGAAGAGGACAATAAGTGTTTGTTAAGACAACTGAAAAAGTACACAGACTTGATTCTTAAAAATCTACAACAGCGACTTCTAGATTCTACTCAACCTCTACGTAGCTTTAACAGATCCCTGTCTTATAAAACACCGACAGCTGAATGGAGTGAGGCACAACCAGCAATGGGGCTGCCAGGTGATCAGGACACAATAGGGAATTTGAACCCAGAGTGGAATATCATATGACGAGTGAATGAAGATTTGACTTCAACTTATTTTTTATCATCTCTAGTGGCTCAGCCCAATCTTTATGCTATGTTTCCTGGGCTGAAAGAAGTAGGAATTCATCTCTTGCTACTCCCACTCACAACAGCTACAGCTGAGCGTTCTTTTTCATCATTGAATAGAATTTTGTGTTTTGAAAGAAGTCGTCTTCTGCCTGATCATGTGAATGAACTAATGAGCATATCAATTGAAGGAATGGAAGTACCGGACACACGAGAAGCCACCAAAGATGAATGCATTGCATTCAAGAAGTTCATTAACAGAGTTGTGGAAAATTATAAGAAGAAACCAAGAGGGATGTAGATGTAGTGCTTCATAGAAGGCTTGAGTAGCCAACTTTAATTTGTGTGATGATTTTAAAATCTAATAAAATGGTCATGAAACATTTTTCAGTTTTTACTATGATGCCATAGAGCCCACCTACACCCTCATGATCTCACTCCTCATCCTGACCCCCTCCCCCCCGTAAATTTGAACACCCCCCCCCCTAATTTCAATTCCTGGGGAAAACACTGCATAGAACTACGAAATCAGCTAAATATTTGAATTTGAGGACACAGTATAAACGTGATATCAGGTTTCTGCCTTCAGGGAAACCCTAAAAAGAAATGCACCTACAACCCCTGAGTTTTTACATTGCATTAGGATTCACAGAGCATTTGCGTCCTACAAACAAAACATGTCTATGGTGTTCAGGGAACTATAAATAATTTATTTGTACTGAAATCAAAGCTTTAGAACTGTGACAGGTATAGCAGCTTATCATATTGCCCCAAAAGTGTTTTGATTAATAACAAATAATTTATTTTCCAGGCAGCTAATTTGTGTTCTATAAGTTTTGTTTTTTCTCCCACTGGAAGTGGAGGGAGGGAAAGTGGGGATGAAGGATCTTCTGAAATTCTAATGGAGTCATTTGTATGTTTGTGAGTATCATCTACACACTCACACTCCTCTCTTCTAAGTCCTTGTTCCACCCTTCAGCTTCCAAACTGACCAGTGGGATCTCTGTGGAGCAAATAAGGCCCTCCTTCTTCCCACTATTAAAGAAGTCTCCCTTGATAGCGCTTCAGCCTGTCTTTTATAGAAACATATAATACATTGGGTTTTTTGTTTTACTTTAAGAGGAAAAAAGAACATAAATGATGTTGCACTTACTGAGTTCGGTAATGCTTCCCACCCGGGTAGCGAGCAAGGATTGCTCTATGGTCCTTAACTCTGATTGGCTAAACATCTGTACTTCGCCTGGCTTATTTGACCTTTGCTGGTCTTTGTGAAGGTTCAGACTGTCTGGCAGGCAGAGAACACCTAGAGTTAATAAAAGAGAGAGAAAAGAAAAGACCATTGTCATTTTAGTCACTATGGACAGTTGCTGTTACAGTCAGACCTTGCTGTATATGTTTCAAGAGGATGTGTTTGGAGTTCAAAATATACCTATGTTTTTTTAATAAAACAAACGCCATATAATATAAACATAACACAATATTGCAGCTGAGTCAGATACTCAAAAATGCCCCTCATTAACTTTTCAGAATACCCTTAAGTCTCTCATGTTGCCATTGTCCATTCTGGGGATAACTTTTAGAGGAAAGTCCTGTAGAATTTTATCGAGATGAAGTCAACAGCATTCCAGAGAAATTAAACAGGGCTCTATGAAAATTACTCTAAAAACAACCAAATTCAATAGAAAATTCTATCTATAGAATTCTGTAGGTTAGTTTCAAAACCTCTATATAGAAAGGTTATTCTCTATAAAATATTATAGGACCTTTCTATAAGGAAAATTCTATTTCTAACTGTCAAAACAATGGACAGTATCAAGCTGTCTGCAATGACATCTAGAAACTTATTGCTTTTGTTCTGCAAATGTAACTCCTGGCTGTTTAACTGTTTTAAGTTTTGAACCTCTGCCTATAATGCAGAAGAATCACAAGAGTAGTTTAACTGTAATGCACTTTCTCTGAGGTGAATAAAGCCAATGTACTGTCCTACCAAATGGACCAACTCAGATATACATTCATTCAGACACAACAGTAACATTCGGAGAGCATATCTAATCAAACACATATAAGAAACAAATGTTTATAATTTGAAAATCATTTTCATACTGCAGAACAGAACTTATTAAAAGCCCTAACACCAAACTCAAACCATAGATATTAGTGACATCAAAGTGTGGTTGAGGCAGAAACAATTCTCCCTTTTTTGAGGTATGTGAACAGTGCACTATGTGCCATGATGTCAACAGTATCACATTCCATGAGGCAAATTCACCCTTGGCATAAGCAGATGCAGGTCCATTGAAGTCACCTCAACTAAAGTCACTGAAGTCAATGGAGTATTGCACTTGCTTATGCCAAGGATAAATGTGGCCCTATAGCTGCCTGTGCAATTTGCAAAGCTTTGATGCCTCTGTGGTAAAAAGGTAGATGTTGAAAAATATGGACAAAAAATTATGTGGGTTTTTTTTTTTAGTGCTTGTGAAAGGTGATGGACTGACAACCATACAGACCAACCAGACATTACAAAACAAGTACACCAACAGGCACAGCCCCCCACCAGCCCAATAATGTACCCCAATGCTTTTCTTGAGGAAGAGGGAATAATTCAGTTTCCCTGTCCCATTAGATACTTGGCCTCTCTCTGATGTAAATGCTACTAATCTAGCCAATGAACATGAACTGAGGAGCTATTTGTAAAGTGGCTACCTCTGGGCCCTGGTCTACACTAGGACTTTAGGTCGAATTTAGCAGCATTAAATCGATGTAAACCTGCACCCGTCCACACAATGAAGCCCTTTATTTCGACTTAAAGGGCTCTTAAAATCGATTTCCTTACTCCACCCCTGACAAGTGGATTAGCGCTTAAATCGGCCTTGCCGGCTCGAATTTGGGGTACTGTGGACACAATTCGATGGTATTGGCCTCCGGGAGCTATCCCAGAGTGCTCCATTGTGACCGCTCTGAACAGCACTCTCAACTCAGATGCACTGGCCAGGTAGACAGGAAAAGAACCGCGAACTTTTGAATCTCATTTCCTGTTTGGGGCCAGCGTGGCAAGCTGCAGGTGACCATGCAGAGCTCATCAGCACAGGTGATCATGATGGAGTCCCAGAATCGCAAAAGAGCTCCAGCATGGACTGAACGGGAGGTATGGGATCTGATCGCTGTTTGGGGAGAGGAATCTGTGCTATCAGAACTCCGTTCCAGTTTTCGAAATGCCAAAACCTTTGTCAAAATCTCCCAGGGCATGAAGGACAGAGGCCATAACAGGGACCCGAAGCAGTGCCACGTGAAACTGAAGGAGCTGAGGCAAGCCTACCAGAAAACTAGAGAGGCGAACGGCCGCTCCGGGTCAGAGCCCCAAACATGCCGCTTCTATGATGAGCTGCATGCCATTTTAGGGGGTTCAGCCACCACTACCCCAGCCGTGTTGTTTGACTCCTTCAATGGAGATGGAGGCAATACGGAAGCAGGTTTTGGGGACGAAGAAGATGATGATGATGATGAGGTTGTAGATAGCTCACAGCAAGCAAGCGGAGAAACCGGTTTTCCCGACAGCCAGGAACTGTTTCTCACCCTGGACCTGGAGCCAGTACCCCCCGAACCCACCCAAGGCTGCCTCCTGGACCCAGCAGGCGGAAAAGGGACCTCTGGTGAGTGTACCTTTTAAAATACTATACATGGTTTAAAAGCAAGCATGTGAAAGGATTACTTTGCCCTGGCATTCGCGGTTCTCCTAGATGTACTCCTAAAGCCTTTGCAAAAGGTTTCTGGGGAGGGCAGCCTTATTGTGTCCTTCATGGTAGGACACTTTACCACTCCAGGCCAGTAACACGTACTCGGGAATCATTGTACAACAAAGCATTGCAGTGTATGTTTGCTGGCATTCAAACAACATCCGTTCTTTATCTCTCTGTGTTATCCTCAGGAGAGTGAGATATAATTCATGGTCACCTGGTTGAAATAGAGTGCTTTTCTTCAGGGGACACTCAGAGGAGCCCATTCCTGCTGGGCTGTTTGCCTGTGGCTAAACAGAAATGTTCCCCGCTGTTAGCCACAGGGAGGGGGGAAGGTTGAGGGGGTAGCCACGCGGTGGGGGGAGGCAAAATGCGACTTTGTAACGAAAGCACACGTGCTATGTATGTAATGTTAACAGCAAGGATTACCCTGAAAGAGTGTAGCCACTGTTTTATAAAATGTGTCTTTTTAAATACCACTGTCCCTTTTTTTTTCTTCACCAGCTGCATGTGTTTCAATGATCACAGGATCTTCTCCTTCCCAGAGGCTAGTGAAGCTTAGAAAGAAAAAAAAACGCACTCGCGATGACATGTTCTCCGAGCTCATGCTGTCCTCCCACACTGACAGAGCACAGACGAATGCGTGGAGGCAAATAATGTCACAGTGCAGGAAAGCACAAAATGACCGGGAGGAGAGGTGGCGGGCTGAAGAGAGTAAGTGGCGGGCTGAAGAGAGTAAGTGGCGGGCTGAAGAGAGGGCTGAAGCTCAAATGTGGCGGCAGCGTGATGAGAGGAGGCAGGATTCAATGCTGAGGCTGCTGGAGGACCAAACCAGTATGCTCCAGTGTATGGTTGAGCTGCAGCAAAGGCAGCTGGAGCACAGACTGCCACTGCAGCCCCTCTGTAACCAACCGCCCTCCTCCCCAAGTTCCATAGCCTCCACACCCAGACGCCCAAGAACGCGGTGGGGGGGGCCTCCGGCCAACCAGCCACTCCACCACAGAGGATTGCCCCAAAAAAAGAAGGCTGGCATGCAATAAATTTTAAAGTTGTAAACTTTTAAAGTGCTGTGTGGCATTTTCCTTCCCTCCTCCACCACCCCTCCTGGGCTACCTTGGTAGTCATCCCCCATTTGTGTGATGAATGAATAAAGAATGCATGAATGTGAAGCAACAATGACTTTATTGCCTCTGCAAGCGATGATTGAAGGGAGGAGGGGTGGGTGGTTAGCTTAGGAAGTAGAGTGAACCAAGGGGTGGGGGGTTTCATCAAGGAGAAACAAACAGAACTTTCACACCGTAGCCTGGCCAGTCATGAAACTGGTTTTCAAAGCTTCTCTGATGCACACCGCGCCCTCCTGTGCTCTTCTAACCGCCCTGGTGTCTGGCTGCGCGTAACCAGCAGCCAGGCGATTTGCCTCAACCTCCCACCCCGCCATAAACGTCTCCCCCTTACTCTCACAGATATTGTGGAGCACACAGCAAGCAGTAATAACAGTGGGAATACTGGTTTCGCTGAGGTCTAAGCGAGTCAGTAAACTGCGCCAGCGCGCCTTTAAACGTCCAAATGCACATTCTACCACCATTCTGCACTTGCTCAGCCTGTAGTTGAACAGCTCCTGACTACTGTCCAGGCTGCCTGTGTATGGCTTCATGAGCCATGGCATTAAGGGGTAGGCTGGGTCCCCAAGGATACATATAGGCATTTCAACATCCCCAACAGTTATTTTCTGGTCTGGGAATAAAGTCCCTTCCTGCAGCTTTTGAAACAGACCAGAGTTCCTGAAGATGCGAGTGTCATGTACCTTTCCCGGCCATCCCACGTTGATGTTGGTGAAACGTCCCTTGTGATCCACCAGAGCTTGCAGCACTATCAAAAAGTACCCCTTGCGGTTTATGTACTCGGCGGCTTGGTGCTCCGGTGCCAAGATAGGGATATGGTTTCCATCTATGGCCCCACCACAGTTAGGGAATCCCATTGCAGCAAAGCCATCCACTATGACCTGCACATTTCCCAGGGTCACTACCCTTGATATCAGCAGATCTTTGATTGCGTGGGCTACTTGCATCACAGCAGCCCCCACAGTAGGTTTGCCCACTCCAAATTGATTCCCAACTGACCGGTAGCTGTCTGGCGTTGCAAGCTTCCACAGGGCTATCGCCACTCGCTTTTCAACTGTGAGGGCTGCTCTCATCTTGGTATTCATGCGCCTCAGGGCAGGGGAAAGCAAGTCACAAAGTTCCATGAAAGTGCCCTTACGCATGCGAAAGTTTCACAGCCACTGGGAATCGTCCCAGCCCTGCAACACTATGCGGTCCCACCAGTCTGTGCTTGTTTCCCGAGCCCAGAATCGGCGTTACACAGCATGAACCTGCCCCATTAGCACCATGATGCATGCATTGGCAGGGCCCATGCTTTCAGAGAAATCTGTGTCCATGTCCTGATCACTCACGTGACCGCGCTGACGTCGCCTCCTTGCCCGGTATCGCTTTGCCAGGTTCCGGTGCTGCATATACTGCTGGATAATGCGTGTGGTGTTTAATGTGCTCCTAATTGCCAAAGTGAGCTGAGCGGCCTCCATGCTTGCCTTGGTATGGCGTCCGCACAGAAAAAAGGCGCGGAATGATTGTCTGCCATTGCTCTGACGGAGGGAGGGGCGACTGACGACACGGCTTACAGGGTTGGCTTCAGGGAGCTAAAATCAACAAAGGGGGTGTCTTTACATCAAGGAGTATTTCAGGCAGGACTTCACGGAGGGTTCCAATAAGAAATGGTGCACCTAAGTTATTGTTCTTATTGGATCAAGGAGGTTAGCCTGGCCTCTGATTGATACATGGCTAGATTTACCTCGCTGCACCTTCTCTGTGAGTGACTGCAGTGTGACCTAGAGGAATGAGTCCCCTAGACAGGGGAGGGGGGGAAGCAAATGAGTACAAAACACATCTGGTCTATTTCTTGTTTTGATCCACTCCATCTATCTTTTACATCTTTGGCTGGCAGCAGACGGTGCAGAAGGATTTCATGCCATCCACATCTCATGGCTGCTCGGCAGAAGATGGTACAGTACGACTGCTAGCCATCCTCATCTCTTGCCTGCCCGGCAGAAGATGGTACAGTACGACTGCTAGCAATCCATATCGCCTGCCTGTTCACCATAAGACAGTTCAATAGGATTGACTGCAGGACTAAAGAGAATGACCTGGTCAAGTCACTCTAAATTAAGTCCCTGCACCCATGTCTGTCCAGGAGCTCCCAGCCAATGTGGCCAGGAGCACCTCGGACATGACGATGACGGCTACCAGTCGTACTGTACCGTCTGCTGTCACAAGGCAAGGGGTTGCTGCTACTGTGTAGCAAAGCCGCACCGCGTCTGCCAGCACCCAGGAGACATAGGGTGACAGTTACCTGAGCGGGCTCCATGCTTGCCGTGGTATGGCGTCTGCACAGGTAACTCAGGAAAAAAGGCGCGAAACGATTGTCTGCCCTTGCTTTCACGGAGGGAGGGAGGGAACGGGGGCCTGATGATATGTACCCAGAACCACGTGCGACAATGTTTTAGCCCCATCAGGCATTGGGATCTCAATCCAGAATTCCAATGGGCAGCGGAGACTGCGGGAACTGTGGGATAGCTATCCACAGTGCAACACTCCGGAAGTCGACTCTAGCCTCGGTACTGTGGAAGCACTCCGCCGAGTTAATGCACTTAATGGACTTAGAGCATTTTCTGTGGGGACACACACACTCGAAAATATAAAACAGATTTCTAAAAAACCGACTTCTATAAATTCGACCTTATTCCGTAGTGTAGACATACCCTGGGACTCTTAAACAACAAACCAATTTCACAAAGGCCACCAAACAGCCATCCAAGGGTAATGATTTTTGGCCATTGCTGATCTGAGTGGTAGTCAATCAAGCCAGTGACCTAGAACTGAAAGACTCCATGAAAAATATCCTTAAAACAAACAAACAAAAATAAAACCTTTCTACCGGCTCCAGACTCTCCTTTTTTCCCTGAGCAGAGCTAGGAGGACCTGCTGTAGAGATGTCTAATACGGATCATCATTCTAGCTGCACCTCTGCACAATACTGTGATATTAATAAGCACCTAATTAAGCTCACACGCACAAGATACCCAGGCACTTCAAGCTTAGTAAAAGTTAATTGAAAATGTCACCGCTTCATTTTTTGACAAGTTGGTAATAATAAAAATTTCTAATGTTTAAACAGCACCTTTCCTCCCAAGGGGCCTGAAAGTACTTCAGAAACAATATTTAGCTCCATTGAAATGCAACCACCTGCATGGCGGAGAGTGGCCACAAATCAACACACAGCGTGTTGCTGAGCTGTTTGGAGAGGGGTCATTTCGGAACAAAGTCCATACTTTTATGAAAAGTGCCCTGGGTTGTTAATGGCCATGCAGACCAGAACCTCTGTTTTTAAGTCTAGTCTGAAAATAAAATGATGCCACACAATAAAAAAATGAGTAGGGGGGCAGTTTCCGCTAAATTGGCATGCCATAGAATCATGAAATGAAAGGATGAAAAAGATTCTCTGAGTCAAGTGTTCAGACATTACACATCATGCAAAACTTTTCCCTATTTCATTCCCACACGAGTTTTATCTAACCTCTTTTTGAATGCCCGCTCCAGTGATAACGCCTTAGTTCCCTCCATTGGTCTATTGTAGTATTAATTGTTCTACTGGCGACTCCAGAATGGTACAGTCTCTGCCAAAATGTGATTGCATCAATGCTGCGTATAGCAGTTATTACCTTCCTAGTTTTACATGAGAATCCTCTGTACAAGACATATAGCCGGAGAATGTCACGGGTTATTTTTGCAACAACATTTCATAGTATGCTTAGGACTTATTTAATATTCACTGTACCCTCTATGTCTTTTCCCCACCTTCCCATTGAGATCTGTATTGTTTATGATAATGGATTGTGATGATGATGATGATTTAAATAGTGTCAACAGTGCACTAGATGCTTTACAGATTAAAATGAGGACATGGACGATCCCTGCACCCAGAGCTTACCATCCAAGGAGACCACAAGAAGGGGGATAGGAAGCAAGAAATGCAGTGCAATTGAACAGTGAAGTTTTGCAAGTATCTTGTTAGTTCCAAATTGTCTTGTATTTTTCTCACCCCCCTCAACCCCAGCTTAGAATAGGGGAAGTTGGTTAAAAAAGCCTATCGTAGAGTGGCCCTAAAATCCCAAATCAGGGAGGGGATAGACCTGATTGAAGGGGTTCAGTTTCATATCACATGGGTCTTCTTCTGTGGAAGGAAAGTTGAGAGCATAGAATCTCCTTGATCAGCTGGGGAACCAGTGTATTGGATTCTCGGCAAGAGGAACCTATGCAAAAAGGTTTTAAACTAGCCCAGAGTGGAGCAAGGTCACAGTAAGGAGGTAGGATGAAATCCTGGCTCCACTAAAGTCAATGCCAAAACTCCCACTGATTTGAATGAGGGCAGAATTTCACACATAGTGCCCAGAAAGACAAATACAGCATATTATGGAGGGAAAGACACAGGAAAGAGACATGGCATAATACCAAATTGGGATCCATGAAGTACAGTCAGAACTGATAGCAAAAGTAAAGCGATTGAATGAGAGAGCAGGAGAAACCAAAAAGGGAAGGCAAAAGATTGGGGATACAATATTGGGATTGAAGGTCCTGTCTACACTGGCTTTAAAACAGAGTTTAGATACATTCAAACTCAGCTCCAAAGAAACCGTGCTCAGACAACATCAACCCACAACTGACACTCAAAGAATATATGCTATGGTAGTCTGTTTAAACATGGTGATAGCAAGTATGGCTCTCATCCGGGTGTTGTACATGCCATAATGAGACTATACTCAGGAGCAGAATGTCACTACAGAAGAGTGTAACTTGTTTGAAGAGCAAAGTGAAAGAGTGAGACATCTGGAACGATAGTGGGGGAAACAAAGAAAATTAAAGAGAAATAAAGAAACGAGACAAAGAAAAGAAACAACATAAGATAAAATCAGCTTTAAAAATCCTTTTGTGATTGGCTTATTTAAATACCCGATGTACTACTCAATATTTATATTCTGTAGATGCAGAAGGCTTTGAGAAGTACAGCTTTGCTTTATAAAATGCAGAACTGCCTGCACATTTTAATAAGTATTCTCTCTAGTGAATCCTTTCCATTTATTGAAAATATACTCTGCAGTCTTAATGGAGGTGTGTATAATTATAAAACTAATTTTGGAGAAAAACATCCTGCCTAAAAGAGATGTATAATTGATCTGTTATTACAAGATAATATAGTCTATTAGCTTTTGAAAACACTAACTAGAGTGTAAACAATTCTTGTGGCATCTTCAAAAAATCTGGTTACATTATTTAATGCATAACACTGTAGCCCTGCAAACAACCTTAAAGTGAAAATAATGTCATACACTGATTCTTTTTCCTCAGTGAAAAGATACATCAATTAAATTTAGGGGGAGGAAAGAAATGTTGGTTTAAATTAGCTATACAAAGAAGATTGAAATGGTTTTTAAAATTATATTATACATACAAGGGAGCGTTGTTGAGCAATTAAAGGAAAAATCAAGAAACAGGGATTTTATTCTCAACTCCATGGCTGGCTTGCTTTGTGACCTTAGTCAACTCATTTAATCACTCTGGCACAATTTTCTTGTCAAATCCTTATTCATTAATCGGTCTGATTCATTAATGCCTGGAAAACATTTTGAGATGCTTGGATGGAAGGTGCCATAGAAAAGCAAAATGTACCATTGTTGAAAGATTTAGCAAACTGAAAGACATATAGTGCCAGAAGGTTCTACTTTGGTTTGAGATTAGCCAAGATATGCAACAGCCAGATTTACACTGCCAGTTTAGAAACTGAAATTGACCACAGTGGGGAACATATGGAGTGGATGGTAGCTCACTGCACCTGGGGACCCACCAAACAGGCAGTAGAGAGAGCGCAGTAGAGGTGGAAAGGAGAAGGGCAACTGCCACACACTGCTGTATGCTCTCCATGGGTCCAAGCAGAAACAGTCCTTCAATGCTGCACCACAAACACCCTTGGGGGAATTTTTATGCAGTCGTTGCTGAGAGTGAAAACACTGTATATCTCCTGAGCTGTGAGCTCTTCTTGGAGACTGTTAGTTTTATCATTTAACATAATCCAGTACATATGCACAGAGTGCATTTTGTAAACACGTATAATTTTACATCAAATCTGATTTTCACCAGATAATCGAAAGGCAAATCTATGACCTACACACTATGAATACACCAGCTTTCAAGTTTAAATCATCTTCCCTAGGAGCTGTTTTTAAAAAGTCACAAAAATGTGACATTATTTGACAGGAGGTATCTGGCGCAGTGAAGCAAAGATTGGTATAATTTTCACTCTCTGTGAAATGGTACTAGACTAGGAAGACTGTGAACAGAAACCGCATGCAGTTCTTGGTATCACAGTACCAGAAAACACTGATGAACTTAAGGGAATTTTGAGAAGGGGAACAAAGTGGTTAATAGGCTATAGGCATTGGCTTATGCAGAAAGATTACAAGAACTAAGGCCTTCCAATATATAGTCTGGCTATGTGATGACTAAAGATATCCTGGTAACGTATCTACAAGTATTGGAAGAGCATAAACACCAAGAAGGAAAGGAATATTTAGAATGGTCCTCATCAAAATAACTATGAATAATAATATGAAACTGCACAAGAACAATTTAAGTTAAACATCAAGAAATATTTCCTAACAATAAGGCCCAAGACACAGTGAGTTAGTGGAATTTCTGTTGCTTGAGTCATTCAAAATTACAAAGAACATGATAATAATTTGTTATTGTAGGGAACAGCCCTCTGAGCTCCTGCTAGGAGGACTAGATGATTTAATAGGTTTTTTTAAAATGTGTAATTTCATTCTTTCATTCACCATCAATCCCTTAGACTGACCGACCATGACAGATGATTTCCTGTTTAGTGACTGTGATGTGTGTGAAGCAGAAAAACAACTATGCTGATAAGGCATATTTCCTAAACAAGTAAATATAAAGTCAAGTATGGTCTGCTGTTTAAGTAGCAACAGACTAAGCATGACTTGGAAGGCACTTGTGAACTACTTAACCTCTGCTGCCAACATTATTTTGGACTTTTTGAAACAACCAGAGACTGAGTATTTTATTTACAAATGTATGACAGTGAAATAAACCCTGTATGTTGCAACGATCCCCCTTCTGCACATGCAAACACAATGCATTTTTATGGGACTTTTACAATATCTGCCAAGTACCTGGTGTTTGAAATGATCCTTTTAACAAGGTACTGCAAATATATTTTTATATCTGTGAAATGCTCATCATAAGAAGATTATTTTTCCCTTACTTTCTATATGTTCCTTTATTCATCTAGGTGTATTTGGCTTTTTTGGCATAGGCAGTGTTCGTGGAATCCCTCGACTCCACATGACCATAGTTTCAGTACTGCTGGGGTCTACTGAGTCTTTTTTTATTCCAAAGTAGCTACAAGGAATACCATGCAGTTTGCTGGGTGAAAGCATTTCACCCTTAAAAAAATTAATTTTCTGTCTGCTCTGCATTATCATTAAAGACTCTATGGCACTTTTCACAACAGGAGAAGTGGAGCCTTTGGCCAAATTTTTTCCTTCCCTTTTGGACATCCTCAACTGTTGTATGTCTGTGAGAAATACATAACAGGAGAAATACATGAGGCTCAGTTGAAATGTTGGCCTCTTCCAAACTGCAACCAAATGCAGTCTGTACATTCCAGAGGTGTCCATCATATGAGCAGATGAAATAGGATTGTGAAGAGTGTGATGATAATTCTGTGGTCCACAGAACAGTCATGCCAAAATACACCTGAGCATCAGTATATTATATATATACACATACATATATGGACACATCTACAGGTACAAAGACAGGTGTAAATGATAGACTGGGAGGTGACAAGACAGTTGTGGGAAGGTAGATTCTTATTGTAAGATTTATAAAGCACCTTTTACCTACACCAAGGTGCTATACAAAATACTGTAACAATACATGTAAAAGAATTAAAAAAACCAAAATGCTTCATTCATACTTTTAAAATATTGAGTCGTTGGTATGAACTTTTGTGGAAGGGACTTCCACACCAGCTTGAAATCAGATGTGCAAGAGCCTTGTACCTGAACAACGCACAGTGCACTGACAGAAAAGCAATTTATAGATCCCAATGTAGGGAAACACAGGGATTCAGGGAGGGCCCTTAAGCACATGCTTAGCTTTAAGCATTGAAATCAATGGGAATTAAATACATGGTTACTGTAAAGCATGTGATTTTGTGCTTTCCTGAATTGGGCAATAAATAGCATCCAGGACCTAAAACACATGGAGACATAGATATGAACAAAAAATGGTACAGCTGTTAAATAACATAATGCTTCAGAGGTGAAATGTTAGCCCTGCTGAAGTCAATGACAAAAATCTCCTTGACTTCAATAGGGCCAGAATTTTACCCCCCAGTGCCGAGAATTCCAGGTGATTCTGAGTGTGCTGAGACCCCCGGATAAAGAGTAGGGTATTAACCAACAAAACGAACCAGAAGTTTCACCCAACTGTCTGAAAAGGTGAACATCAGCTGTTGCTTTGGTTTACAACTCCACCCTTTCCAAATGAGTCTGTAAAATTACCAAGGCCTGATGTTAAGGCCCAGACCTTAGTGAAATTAAAGAAATATAACGTTTGTAGAAACATACAGGGATATTTATTTGCCTTAGAGTGGTATTCCATCACCTCAGTTGTCTAGTATGCGTTTACTTACCATCATGATGAGATCACTATAAATACCTAGATAGGACAGATCTGATTGATTCAGATCTGGTTGATTCAACTGTTATTATCTATCTGTGGAAGGATTTCTGAAAAATTCTGGAATTCTCAAATCCCAGATCAACCCATTAGCAGTATGTCTACCAATAACTGCTGGTAGGTTGTGCATTCCAAGATCCTGCTTCAAGTTCAGTGAAGTTTCTCATTTGAAGAGGGGTGTGTTTAAATCCAATGTTTTCACTTGCAAATGATTTAGCTCAGGTCAGGATGGTTGCACTGACTACCAATATGCTGTCCTTGGGCCCCAATTCAGCCAACTACTTAAGTATATACTCATCTTTAAGTATGTGTTTAAGTAGGCTAGGATCTTTACTAAGGGTACATCCACACTAGCCGTCGGATCGGCAGGCAGTGATGGATCGATTTATCGCGTCTAGTGTAGATGTGATAAATCGATCCCTGATCGCTCTGCCGTAGACTCCTGTACTCCACCGCAGCAAAAGGCGGAAGCAGAGTCATCAGGGGAGCGGCAGCAGTCGACCCCGAGCCGTGAGGACACGAGGTAAGTCGACCTAAGATACATCGACTTCAGCTGCGCTATTTTCGTAGCTGAAGTTTTGTATCTTAGGTCGATCCCCCCATCCACCTCTCCAGTGTGGACCAGGCCTAAGAAGAAGCTAAATACTGTTAAAAAATTCTGATTGGTTTGAGCAGAAATCACTTGTTAATATCATGGATTTGTTGGTCCAGGCCTCTGATAGGGTTAGCTAAAAATTAATCAGTTCTGTCCCTACCAGTAAGTGTCAGCACATATCTGGTAGAATTCTTAGAGTCATAGAGTTTAAGGCCAGAAGGGACCATCAGATCACCTAATCTGACTTCTTGTATATCATAGGCCACCAACACCATCCAGCACCCATACACTAAAGCCAGCAACCAAAATTAGAACAAAGTACTATAGTCCACAGGAGACTAAACTATTGTGCCACAGGCAGAGAATAGCAGGAACCAAAGCACATCAATGCCCGAGGTCTCTGCAATGGCAGTGAATTGATTAAATAAGAAATATCCATATTCTCCTGGCGAATGGCCCTCCCCCCACATCTGACCTGGGGGAAAATTCCTTCCCAGGACCAGTTCCACATAAAGTGATCAGTTACACACCCTCAGCATGTGAGCAAGAACCAGACAGCCAAGCACCTTATGTAACCACTGAATAAAAATATAAAAAGAAATTTCATATCTCTAGGAGTATTTCAGACTTGGTGGTCAAAAAATGGTTAACCAAAACCTCATTTTTACAAAATAGTTTAAATGCAACGGAGCTGATTAAAAAATCCCAAGTACATATAACAGTACAACAAAATGTTACTGTACAATATATTTGCTAACTTAATGGCTACCAATGTAATTGATCAAAGATTTTTTTTTTAAAGAAGACATTTAACTTGTTCTCTTTGATCCTTTCAGGGTTTCTTTGCAAAGTTCTCATTTCCAAGCTCAGGATTTTCCAACATACAGAGATGCAATTTTAGTCTTCAAATAAGCCAATTTATTTTCTGAAAATTATACCAGCAATTTTTTCCAGCCAGTAAAAGTTGTACTTACTTGCAAAGGTAAAAGGTTAAATCTGGTTATATACAAAGTCAAATATATAACCAGATTTGACCTTCTACCTATATCGATAAAGCTAGATTGACCTTTTTACATTCATCTCTTTCTATATATATTACACTCAAAAAAATAGGTCCAAAGTACATTAAGGTTGCAAAGTCAAATACTTCAAAAGTTAGGAAATGCCAGAATTAAGGCTGCCTGTGCACCATTATTTCAACCCCCTTCTACATATGTATCATGATACAGTCTTTAATTACATGATAACATACTATTTTTTACATAGGACCCTTGTCTCATTCAGCGCACGGATGGTGCTCAAATAATGAACAGCTATTCAATATTATGTTTTCTCCTCACTCTTCAACGCGTGGCCCTGGGCCTTATTTACGGCACACTGTTCAAACCTTGCTCTAAAGTCAGAATTAATAATTTCCTCATGGGTTTTTCTATGGCACTCAACACTACAGAATCTGAGTGCTTCATAAACATTAGTTAATTTTTTTCACATCATCTCTGTGAGATGAGGGGTGGTATTATCCCCATTTTACAGAGGGGAACGGAGACACAAAAAAATTAAGGTAAAAAGTTTCCACTAATTTTGAGTGCACAATTTCAGACCTCTAAGACTGATTTGTAAGAGTACTAAGCACTGCATACCTGTGTGTGTTCATAGTACAGCCCCCACTATCTTCAGCTACATTTGCAAGTGCTCAGCACCTCTGCACATCAGACCTCAGGGTCTCACGTTGGATACCCAGGAAATGAGAACACACACAATTTGTGATCACCCGTGAAAAGTCTGGTTTAAGTGACTTGACTAGCATCACATAGGAGCTCTGTGGCAGACGCAGTGATAGAATCCAATTCCCAGAGCACCATTCAACTACCTTATTGAATCACCTGCCTCATTTACAACTAGGCAGGTCTTTTGTCCGGTTTTAAGACAGACAGTCCTTGTTTTGTTTGGTTTGACCCCTGTCTGGTACTGATATAAAATCAGACATAGTTTTGTCCAGTATCACAGGCATGCTGCTTTGCCCCCACTAGCATGAACTCACACACAGTGTGTGCACAAGATCACGCTGGCAAGGGCAGGATGGCACGCTCTACAAAATGGCACATGGTAAACTGACAGGGGCAGGGTCATATGGGCAGGGACAGGGACAACCAATTGGATGTGTCCTGCATTCTGGGGATGTGTCAGTGGCCACCCTGTTCACTATACACCTTCTAACTTCTGCAGTAAATGAAGCAGGAGTCCCACAGATAACAGTCTCCTTCACTACGCAACCACGATTCACCCCCAGAGTAGGTCCATCCTGTGCACTGAATGAGGTAAGGGTCCTGTGGGGGAAAATTAGTATGTGATCATGCTGTTAAGGACTGTATCATAATGCACACTCACAAAGGGGCCAAATTAAGATTGCACAGACACCTTAATTCTGGCATTTCCTAACTTTTCACTACTCTACATTAAAAGAACATTAAGTGTGCAAAGTCAGGGGTTTTGTGTTTATGTAATTCCCTAGGTTTTTAAAAAGGCAAACTGAAAAAACAGAAATTCTATCATATAGCATCACACTGACACCCACATGGTTCATCAGCAGGGTTGGAACCTTTAAACCCACTGCACAGACCTCTGCCACTTGAGCTAACAGAGTAACTGATAGCCCTCGAAGGTTGTTGTCCTCCATGTGAACCAGCAATAACGGGGGTTGAGAGACACACTTTGTTAGAGGGTTTCACAAATATTTGCTGACGGAAGTGGAATGATGAAGATTCAAGGAATCTTGGGTTCCATTTCAGGCTCTGGGGAGGAATGTGCTTTAGGTCAGTGCTTCTCAAGCTATTTGATGTTGGGGGACTGGCAATTTTTTTCCCCAATGTGGGCGCAGACTGGCAGCCGATGGCTCCCGGTCCGCGGACCACTACTTTGAGTAGCACTGCTCTAGGGGACACAGATCCTTCTGCTCCCTCCCTGCCAACCTCTCTTCCCCAGGTCCTCATCCCAGTCCAATTCTCACCTATCTGTCCCAGTTTCCACTCCTAAGGCTTCTCTTCCCAGTCTCCTTGCCCAGTCAGTCCTACTCTCCCCATCTGGGCTCTTAATCTGACCTGTCTCTTTCCTTCCTCCCAGCATCCAGTCATCCCCACTGCCTGTTTCCCTCCCTCACGGGCTCCCAGTCCCAGTCTCCCTCACTAGGATCCTCATCCAGCCTCAGTCTCCACTGTCTCCCACACCTCCCTGGCTCCTTGTCCTACTCTCTCTTTGTTGAGCCAATCCTAGATCCTCCCCCATATCCTAGCTCCTCATCAGCTCTATCTTCCCTTCCTCACAGCTTTTGTTCCCCTCCACTTGTTCCGGTTTCTCCTGTCTCAAATCTCAGTCACGGTTTTCACTGTCCTATTTCAGTCCCAGTTTACTCTTTTTTCTCCCTCTGTCTGGCTCTTGTCTCCTCTGCATTCAAATTAGATGGCTTCCTCCTCTAGGCTGACTGGATCCAGGAAGGAGGATCAGTGAAAGCACATGAGAGACAAGCTCCCTGTTCTCAGCTCCAGGGCCTGATCCACAGCAGGGCCTAGAGCAGCCATTGCAGGGAAAGTCCAGCTTTGTTTAAATAGCCCTGGGCTGGAACATGCTCAGTTGCTCTTTAGGGATCCCTATGCACATTCAAATCACATGCAGGAGTTGTGAGGGGATGGCGCATGTTCAGTATGCACAAAACCTTCGGGTATTTTAGTTACTAAGCTCTAAGAAGTCTCTACCGAGTATGTGCAAACTGAGATTCGTCGAAGACTTATACTGAGGACAAACTTGGGGAGATTTTCACAGGAACAGCAAAAGGCACATCCGTGACACAAAGGCCACCCCCCTGTCCAACCTCCAAAGCATAGGGGGAGGGAAATGTGCTAGGATCTCTCAAAGAAAAGGGTGCCAGAATTTTTTAAATATTGCAAAACAACATTTATTCCCTAGCCTTGCTCTTGGAAATGGCTGAATCATTGAGGCAGACACCCAGGGTGGAAAACATCAGCCAAACTTTAACCATTTGGGACAAGTTATAAAAACTGCAAACAGGGTTTTATAATGGGAAGTATCAGGCAACCTGACTATTAGGCAGTGCTACCAGCTCTGCCTGTAATACATATAGAAAAGGTCCCGTTGGATTTCACATTGTTTTTGTTAAGAATGGGAAAGGGCTGGTGAACTGCACTCTCTGAATCCAATTCAACTGTAAGTTTATACTGTAATTCTAAAAAACTACTTCTATAAGTAATAAGACATGGGTAAGTTAATTATTGAAATGAATATAGATTGATAAAGATTAGTTATGTCATATTGAATAGAGATATTGAATAGAGACGGACTGAAATCAAAACCCCAGATACAAAGATCTCTTAATTTTGGAAAGGTTTAAACAATATGGGTCATTCCACAAGGTAAATTCACAGGAGATACATATCTGCTTCCTCCTTCCTGAGGGTCAGAATAGATCTTCAGGTTACGGTCACCAGGCTCTTAGAGCCTTGTCAATGGTGGTATTCAATCTGTGATTCCTTTGCTGATTTCACCAAGAAAAGGGACATTGCACTATCACTTTGTTCTCTGTCTCATTCATAAGGAGTACTTGGTCTCAGGAACTTGAGACGCTCTAACTCATGGTTCAATGGCACTTCTTCTATTGCCATGATGGATATACGTCCAGACTTTTGGGTCTAAACAAAATCTTATGCCTGGAGCCAACCAAGCCTAAGACTTGGCCTGGAACTCTCTCCCTGATGTAGGCTATTAAAGTGGTTTCTATAATTAATTAAAGTTGTACTTATTCCAATTATATGCTCTGCGATGGGCATAAGAAATTGGTATCTATCCTACACTTCTTAGTGGCAATAACTCTAAAGTATAGGGAACTATAAAAACTATGAGAATATGAAGGTTAGAGTATTTGAAGAGGACAAGGGTTCAAAAAGGATTAATTTTCTGTCAGTGTAAAAACATACAGTTGAAACCCTGCAGAAATCTTAATTGCAATGCATAACACTACAGGAGTGACTGGAATTCTGAGCAAGTTTTAATTGTGTCAGCCGAATGTCATGGGGAAAATGAATCAATTATAGGGTTCATTTTGACTTCTAAAATAAAACTAAGTCCTAAGTAATTATTATGAATTTCTTTCAACGAAAATCCAGAGTTCCCGAATCTAAATCAAGTTCACAAATTCATGGGCTCCAGTCCTGCTAGTACGCTTCTTTTGACCTTGGAAAAAAGCAGGCTAACAACTATCTTTGAGCTTAATTAAGAAATTAACCCATTAAAATTGTTCCAACAATACACTTTCTTTTATTTAGAATTTAGTTTGAAAACAAACTAGTTTTTCTTCTGTTCAGCATTCCCCAGAGTGTGCCTATGTTGGGGAGCTGTAACTTTCCTTTAATTTTTAAAATTTGCCCAGAAATACTGAATCTGGATTGTGTTATGTAACCTGCAATCCTATTGGGTTCACAAGATTTGGGGCTGATGGCGTCACTGACTGATGGCTGCAGCATCACAGTGCACATAACATAGCATCCTGCAGAATGCTATGGTATGATGGTGACACACAGTACACAAATAATAAAACATAATGGTGGCTGTCCCTCAGAATCACCAAAAGAACAGACTGCGCCTGTATTATGATGTGAACCCCCTCCCCCACCCTTTCTATTTATTTATTTATTTTTCACCTCAAGACTCCCCCCGTAGCAGACATAAATCCATCTCTTACTAACAGAGCTCTGTTTATGTGCCTTTCATTCAGCCATTCATTTACAGTGAACTAAACTGTGCCACAGTGCTCCGGCAACATCCTTGATTGACATCCTTGATACACAGGCCTCTGAAAGCTCCACCATGGACCAATTGTACAGTACCAGATACACTGGTGATTAACAGACTATCAAGTACATCAATACAATCCCTTTGGTTTTGTTCTTTTTAAGACTTTGTTTTATCATATTCAGGGACAGAAATATACTGCAACTCTGACTGAGGTATTATTAGTGAGAAGAGATAAACTGTTCATTAGGACAAGAACTGATACGATCTTCTCCTATATCATTATCAAAGTAATATAGAGATAATAAAATTCCACTTTGTATCTGGACCAGCCTCTGTGCCACAAGGTTTGCATAAGGTAGCAAAATATGTTTCTTCTGAGCCAAATTCATAAAGTTAACTATGTACTTAGCTGAATAGGGTATAGATTTAAACATGTGCTTAAATGATTTGCTTAAATGGTGCCTTGGAAAGGTGCTCCTAACTTTTAAAGCACTAGAAATACTTTCCCCTACTTCCCACAGTTCTGTAATGGCATTACATCACACTACGATGGACACTATAATCCAGAAAGACATGCACCTCTCCCACGCCCAATGTGACAGCTAGGAGTCTGTGCTTAAGGGAGTGAACTAATCTTAGGCTGTCTTCACTAGCAATGTGAAAGCGCTCTCCCAGCGCTGTAAAAAAACTACCCCCAAGAGGGGAGTAGCTCCCAGCGCTGGTGCACTGTCTACACTGCCATGTTACAGCACTGAAACTTGCAGCACTCAGTGGGGTGTTTTTTCACACCCCTGAGCAAGAAAGTTGCAGCGCTGTAAAGTGGCAGCGTAGACAAGGCCTTAGCTTGGACCTGGGAATTGATATTTCGGGTATCACTGAAACATAGTTAAGGGCTGAATCTCTCAAATGTCTTACTGTACCTGGCTAGTAGCTTCCCCAGGTTATTTTCATCCTTGTCCAAAAATTACTGGCAAAGACGGTGCTATTCACTGTTATTTTTAGATGCACCCTGAGCACATCTGGGGACTGACATATTTCAGCAGGCTATTTTTACTTACTTGCTTTGTATTTTCTTCACCTACTGTAGCATTTCAGAGAAAGCTAATGTAGGTCCTGGATTTAAGCCTCCTTCTTAATAATCTATGTTTAGTTTACGGAGACTGTCTCCTACAATTACTGCCCTAGGGCTTCAGTACTGACATAAAAATGTGACCCTATACTGCTCTTTCCAGCTCTGCATAAGGGATGACTACCTCAAACTGAGACTGAGGTTAGCATCAGCTGATGGAGCGATCAAGTAATGTATATCACTTTCATCTCAAATAATTTAAAGGGTTATTGTATAAAATCCTGTGGTCTAGGGGGACTCTTTAATCTGGAGTTAGACTTACTTCTGCCAAAAACAAAAAACAAACAAACAAAAAAAACAACCCCTTGAGAACATTGTAGTTTTCTCACAAACACAAAAATGGAAATTAAGGTTTTAACTTTATTTATAACCCCCAAAGAAGATTAATAGTTATACAAATCTACATTTAAGGCCCTCACAGATCAACTAAACTCTGCTCCCATGGTGCTATCGTAAGGACAACTAGAAAATATGAAAGAACCTTGTCTTATCCTTCAATTTGAGGCTAAGGAGGTGAGTTGAATACTGAGCTTTTCTGCTTTGCCTACGGCAGGATAATACTGCATCTCACAGAGTTTAAGGGGTAGGGAGAATGGAGTAAAAAAATGTGTTGTGGGATGATCCGTTTTATGCTTTATATGAGAGATGGCAGCTCAAGCAGCACAGTGAGGGATTTAGTCCGCACTGACTCAGAAAAGAGGGCGCTACCTACCGAACCTGCAAAGCCACCTTCCTGCAGCACCTTGGAGAAAGAACTCATTGTTCAAGGTCCACATCAGTTGTAACATAAGCATGTACTTCACATACATTAAAATATTTGATCTTCCAAGTCAGTTGCAGAGGAACAAAATTCTGGACTGTGTAAATCATGGGCAAAAGTAAAGGGAAAATATGAATAATAGAGGTAATGCTTTAAGAACAAAGGAGAAATGTGGATAAAACATTTTGGGATGTTTTTAGAACACAGTAAACATACAGTATGAACTAGAGGTTTTCATGCATGAGTGCAATTATGACTGAAATGGTATTATAGAGGCACATAACTGAAGTGCTAACAGAGCAATATGATTTAGAAAGGAAAGATAAGGAGATGGTGTACTGCTTTCTATCAAAAGAATGTACACAATTAGTATAAGCAGATGTGGACAGTGGAAATAGTGAAAACATATGGGGTAAGATGAAGGAGGAGAAATATTCCTCTGACACACCCATCCTCTGCACATTTAGGGAAGAAATGGGATGGTGGGTGAGGATGTAATGGAGCTAATGTGGTCTTCTTGTCATCATTAATGTTTGGTGGGTTTGTGTAGCAGTGTTGCATATGTGCTCTTCTGTAAGATGAATGTTACAGTTTGATATGGAAATAATTCTGGTTTTAATTATGTACAGAGCCTTGAATTAAGCTAGGCACTACTAAAGATAAACAAATAAATATGGAACCCGAGAGGGTGGGGGAGTTTTAGAGCACCCAATGCTGGAGCGGTGAAAGATGAGGTACTTATGGGACAGCTATTAAGAATGTCACAATATAAATAATTTATAAAGAGGGAACTTTCTAATTATGAAAATATTGTACAAAAATCCATAAAACAAGAAACATATTGTCAGAGAAGCGTTTAGACTAAGTGGAGTTATGGACACTTTTGTCACCCCTCAGTGGGGCTACAACATTGCAATATACCTGGGGCATGAAGCCTTCAGCCCCTAGGAAATTCCAGATGGTACAGAACACTCAGCAACAGAGGCTACAATAAACTCAATACATCTGTCCTCCACTCTCCACACTGATTTCCCATAGAATATCAAATCAAGTCCAAATTCTCTGCCTTTATATTTAAAGCACTCCATGGACTGGGCCCAGGAGATCTAAAAGATTGCCTATCATTTTGGGCAGGGCCAGCTCCAGGCATCAGCTTTCCAAGCAGGTGCTTGGGGCGGCATTCAAAATGGGACAGCAGTCAGTGTCCCGCGGTGGCAATTCGGCGGCAGCCCCGCTGCTCTTCCCACCACAGCAGCAGCTTTTGGGCGGCAGCTCCGCCGGTCTTGCGGCGGCGGCAATTCGGCAGCGACTGCTTGGGGCGGCAAAATTGGTAGAGCTGTCCCTGGTTTTGGGATGAAGAGTGTGGTTGACAACTACCCTCCTTTGGCCCAATGGAACTGTCTACAATAATGGCAAAGGTTGTCTGTGTGAGAGACGAAACTTTCTCAGGGGCCAGTCTGAGACTGTGGAATGAATTGCCCCCGAAACTATGGACCACCACAACCGTCACCACTTTCCACTCCAAGTGCAAGGCACATTTCTTTGACCTTTCCTTCTCTAACATAAATATATGGCAACAGGTTTATATATATATTTTTTTAAAAAAAACCAGCCTCCCAAAACAAGACACTCCCCTGCACACTTTTCTCTCATTGGAAAGGATGAGAGCAGAAACACATGACAAATGTTAGTCATGTTGCTTAATGTGCTGCCGGAAGGTGCCCAGATACCATGGTGATGACAGCAGTATAAGAACCTATAGAGGATAATTCCTTTTTTTCTATAGGATGGAAGAATTGACAAGAGGTTCTGCAAATGCAGATCAGAACACTAGGTGGAAATAAAGGTTACAGAGATACGTAGCCACACCTGAGTCAGATCTTCAGATCTGGGGAACGTGTGCGGTTCTTTGGCAGTGTTATGTGCTGGGGTTTGTAGTTTGTGGTAGCCAAGGTCCGTTGTAACAACTGAGTCTGTTCACTTAGGTTCGTTTGTACGTTGTGCTGGTGAGAGCAGCTGTATATTTTGGTGATAGTACTTTGGTTTTGTTAGCCTGTTAATTTAAACGGGTGCATTATTTGTGGTAGTTCTGTTTTATTGCAAAGGGACTAAAATGTTACTGCAGATAACTGCCATATAATGAGATGTATTATTATAATAAAGGAAACAACATTACAACAATACTTAGCACTTACATAGCACTATACATTTTCAAAGCAATTAACAAATATTAAGTAATTAATCTCCACAATACCCCTGTGATGTAGGTAAGTAGTATGAGCCCCACATTAGGATCCTGGAGATCTAAAACAGAGAGCTAAGCACCTGTGGCTTTGAACAAGAGAGGGAATCACTGTCACCACTGGGATCAGAACTCAGGATTTCCTTATTCCTAGTCCTGTCTGTTAACCACTCGACCCAACCTCCTCCTCTATAATGTGAGTAAAATAGTTGGCAACACAAACTGGGATCCTGCACTCCTTGGAAAATAAACAGAGAGGCAGCAAAGGAAATTAAAAAACACAAAATGTTGAAAGCCCAAACGTTAATGGCAAAAAGATGCAGCCAATACACATTTTAAAACATAGATTAAGTGAGGACTAGTGAAAAAGTTGAGGCTTGATTCTGATCCCGCATATAGTGGTTTTACAACAGTGTAACTGAATTGACATCCGTGGAGTTACTCATGATTTTCACTGCGTGAAATTAGAATCAGGCCCCCCAAAATAACAGGGAATTGAGTGGAATAAGGAGTGTAGCAATAACTGATTTTTTTTCGGATCCATTTTAGAAATATGCTCCTTGTCCAGGTGTGGGCATTTTCTTCTATACAGTAATTATAAAAGAACAGGAGTACTTGTGGCACCTCAGAGACTAATTTATTTGAGCATAAGCTTTCGTGTGCCACAAGTCCTCCTTTTCTTTTTGCGGACACAGACTAACACGGCTGCTACTCTAAAACAGTAACTATAGTCTTTCTTTTTCTAAAGCACGAGGAAATGCAGCCTAGTAGTTAGAGCAGGGGAGTGGAGACAGGACTGCCAACTTCTGTTCCCAGTTCTGTCAATAAATTCCTCAAGCAAGTCATTTGACCTCTGAGTACCTCAGTTTATTCATATGTAAGACAGGGATGTCATGTGGCTTACTTCATTAACATATGGAAAATACCTTGAGAACCTCTGATGAAAAGTGCTATACAGTATGAACAGCACCCAAAGTAGTAGTAGTAATAAACTAACTCTCAGAAGAACTATTGAAGGTGAAATATTTGTTTTATTTTATGTTATTTTTATGTTTTTTTATTTTATACCAATTACAATACCAGCTACTAATTACACTACTTACCAATTAGAATACCAGTTACAAGTGACTAGTTAGAATTTCAATTACCAATGAGCAAATCAAGCACCAATTATCAAACCAATTAGAATACCATTTACCAATTAGTTAGAATATAAATACAAATGACCAAATAGAATACCAGTTACCAATGACCAGTTAGAACAAGTTCAATTACCACGTAGAATACCAAGTACCAATTACAATAACTATTACAGTATCAATTACCAAATTACCAATTACAATACATTTTGCCAGTACTCATAACCAATTATTTTATATTGTTATAAATTTAGAATGTTAAATTACCGTTTAATATTTATTTTAAAAATAAAATTAAACCCAATATTAAAAAAGTCAAAATCAAAACAGAACATTTTGATTCACTAAAAAGAACCATTTTTGGAAATTTCATTTTGTAGGAAATTTCAACATTTCAATTTTTTGTTCTTTTTGGGAATTTTTTTTTTCAAAATGATTGAATTTCCCTTTGATGAGAAACTCCAAGCTTGACCAGCTCTTAACTTGACAGCTTTTGACAGTAAAAAATACAACTCATTAGTATTTCCATTAAACTTCCTCTTCACAATAAAGTATAATACCGAATGATTTTAAATCAGCAATTAGTTTAATAGAATGCTCTTAACAGACCTAGAGAGACAAAGTGGGAGAGGTAGTATCTTTTACTGGATCATCTTCTGTTGGTGAAAGAGAGAAACTTTCAAGCTACTCAGAGCTCTTCTTCAGATCTGGGCAGATCAAAAGCTTGTCTTTTTTGCCAGCAGAGGCTCGTTCAATAAAAGATATTACTTCATCCACCTGAACAGACCTAGGCAGCAAGAGTGCGTCTACATTGTAAAAAAAAAAATCTGTGACAATGAATCTCAGACCCTGAGTTTACAGACTTGGCCTCATGGTATGGCAAGGAAAAACAGTGAGGTAGATGTTTCCGCTCAGGTTGAAGTTAGGGTTGCCAACTCTCCCGGTTTTACCGGGAGTCTCCCAGAATTGGGCTCTATCTCCTGGAGGCTGCTGCAGCCAAACCAGGAGATTTTAGGCTGCTAAAAGTCAGGCGGTGCAGCAGGGCTAAGGCAGGCTCCTTGCCTGCCCTGGCCCCACGCCGCTTCTGGAAGCAGCCAGCACGTCTCTATGGCCCCGGGGGGCAGGAGTTCTCCATGCGCTGCCCCCGCCATGAGCTCCAAGTCTGCAGCTCCCATTGGAGGGGGTGGCATCTACGGGCAGGGCAGAGCGTGGACACCCTCTGCCCCCCTCCCCCCTAGGAGCTGCTGCCAGAGGGATGTGCCAATGGCTTTTGAGAACCGCCTGAGGAAAGCGCTGCCCCCCCTTACCGCCTCCCACACCCCAATCTCCTACCCCAGCCCAGAGCCCCCACCCAAACTCCCTCCCAGAGCCCGACCCCACACCCCTGCCCCCACCCAAACTCCCTCCCAGAGCCCGCACCCCCTCCTGCACCCCAACCTCTGCCCCATGCTCAGCCAGGAGCCCCCTCCCACACCCAAACTCCCTCCCAGAGCCTGAGCCCCCTCCTCCACCCCAATACCCTACATCAGGCTCAGCCTGGAGCCATATCTTACACTCTGAACCCCTCGACCCCACCCCCAGCCCAGAGCTCGCACCTCCTTCCACACCTGAACCTCCCTTCCAGCCTGGTGAAAGAGAGTGAGGATGGGGGACAGTAAGCAATGGAGAGAGGGGGGCTGGAGTGAGCAGGGGCGGGGCCACAGGGAAGGGGTGGGGCAGGGGCAAAGCCTTGGGGAAGGGGCGGGCAAGAGGGTGGGGCAAGGATGTTTGGGTTTGTGTGTTTAGACAGTTGGCAACCCTAGCTGAAGCCCAAGGGTGGGGATGAGTTCAGAGACATAAAGGCATAAAACTCACATTGACTTCACTGTGGAGAGTTAGACCAAAGCTGATTTTTTAATACCACCCTAGAGATATAGGGCCCAGACTCATCTATCAGTCACACTGGTGTAAATCCAGAATCATTCACAGAGACTACAGTCATGTAAAACTAGTGAGAAAGGAGAATGAGGCCCACAGAATCTTTTTTTGGCATATTTACAGTAAAACACAGCTGTTTATTAAAAGATTACCTCGCAAACCAAAGGGAGAGTCCAAGACCCAGATTCAGTTGAAAGGCATAAAACTCAAAGAAAATATAATCTCTTGTTCTCCAAAAAGAACATGCTTATCTCTGCAACACTTTTCTCTAACCATCCCAGCTGAAAAAACAGGTGCATGACAAACATTTAGCAATAATTAACCCCTGGCTAGCCCAAGGTTTTATAGGTCCTTGTATGAAGCAATATTTGGAATCCCATCTGGTTTTCTCCCAGCTTCACATACCAGAATGCATAAGAATTCAAAATGGGTATTGACAATATTTTTCATGACAAATTTCATGCATTTTTAAATATTTTTATGGGCATTTTTAAAATCAAAAACTTCATTGAAATTTTTCATTTACCAAAATCCCAGTTTAATAATTTCAATTAGGGCTTTCAAGTGATTAAAAAAAGTAATCGCAATTAAAAAAATTAATCATGATTATTCATACTGTTAAACAATAATAGAATATTTAAATATTTTGGGGTGTTTTCTACATTTTCAAATATATTGATTTCAATTACAACACAGAATACAAAGTGTACAGTGTTCACTTTATTTTTGATTACAAATATTTGCACTGTAAAAACAAAATAAATAGTATTTTTCAATTCACCTAATACAAGTATTCTAGTGCACAGTCTTTATCATGAAAGTTGAACTTATTAAAATAGATTTATGTACAAAAAACCTGCATTCAAAAATAAAACAATGTAAAACTTTAGAGCCTACAAGTCCAATCAGTCTTACTTCTTGTTCAGCCAATCGCTCAGACACACAAGATTGTTTTCATTTGTGGAAGATAATGCTGCCTGATTCTTGTTTACAATGTCACCTGAAAGTGAGAACAGGCATTCACGTGGCACTATTGTAGCTGGGGTTGCAAGATATTTACATGCCATATGTGCTAACGATTCATATGTCTCTTGATGTTTCAGCCACTGTTCCAGAGAACATGCGTCCATGCTGATGATAGATTCTGCTCGATAACTATCCAAAGCAGTGCGGACCAACATATGTTCATTTTCATCAGCTGAGTCAGATGCCACCAGCAGAAGGTTGGTTTTCTTTTTTGGTGGTTCAGGTTCTGTGGTTTCCGCATCAGAGTGTTGCTCTTTTAAGACTTCTGAAAGCATGCTCGCACCTCATCCCTGTCAGATTTTGGAAGGCACTTCAGATATTTAAAAAGTGGGTCAAATGCTGTAGCTATCTTTAGAAATCTCAAATTGGTGCCTTCTTTGCATTTTGTCAAATTTGCAGCGAAAGTGTCCTTAAAACGAACACCATGTGCTGGGTCATCATCCAAGACTGCGATAACATGAAATATATGGCAGAATGTGGGTAAATCAGAGCAGGGGGACAGACAATTCTCCCCCAAGGAGTTCAGTCACAAATTTAATTAACACATTTTTTTAACGAGTGTCATCAGCATGGAAGCATATCCTCTGGAACGATAACCGAAGCATGAAGAGGCATATGAGTCTTTAGTGCATCTGGCACATAAATATCTTGTGATGCCAACTATAAAAGTGCCATGTGAATGCCTGTTCTCACTTTTAGGTGACACTGTAATTAAGAAGTGGGCAGCATTATCTTCCGTAAATGTAAACAAACTTGTTTGTCTTAGCGATTGGCTGAACAAGAAGTAGGACTGAGTGGACTTGTAGGCTCTAAAGTTTTACATTGTTTTATTGTTGAGTGCAGTTGTGCAACAGAAAAAATACATTTGTAAATTGCACTTTCATGATAAAGAGATTGCACTACAGGACTTGTATTAGGTGAACTGAAAAATACTATTTCTTTTGTTTATCATTTTTACAGTGCAAATATTTGTAATAAAAATAATATAAAGTGAGCACTGTACACTTTGTATTCTGTGTAATTGAAATAAATATATTTGAAAATGTAGAAAAACATCCAAAAATATTGAATAAATTTCTATTGGTATTTTATTGTTTAACAGTGCAATTAATTGCAATTAATTTTTTTGAATTAAATCACATGAGTTAACTGTGATTAACTGACAGCCCTAATTTCAATAATATTTTCATTACTGCTTTTTGGGATTAAAACCCTCCATGAAATATTTTAAATGGGTAGCTAATTTGAATACATCAGAACTCAAATAACTTCAATGTTTCTATTTTTTTGTTTGTTTGCAAAAGTAGGTTTGGGTTGTTGTTTTTTTTAAACCAGTTCTGCTTCCTGTTGTGCCATAAACAGACACAGTCTAATAGCACACATTTACTCTTTTAACAGGTGGTGATTAAGATTATAAAAGTAATGAATGTCTAAATACGATCACAGAAATAAGTGGGAGGTCCTGTAAGCAGGACCATCTATTTAAACTGACACATATATTCAATTTAATTAGACATTTCATATCTTAGATAATATGGACTCAGTCCGCACCCCCTGAATTTGATGAGAGTGTTGCTATTGACTTCCACAGACACAAGTCTAGGCTATGTTTTTGCACACGTAAGTAATTACGATTTACAGTGAAACCTGTCTTAGGTGAGCACGCAAGGGAGCGGCAAAAATCAGTTGCCTTGTACAGTCTGATCTTCACTGAGCCAAATGTATAAAACTGTACTGGAAACCTTGGGGATATTTTAAGGTAACTGCCTAAGAAAAGAGTTGCCCATTGGAAGTGTCACTTAATAAGGGTTTCATTTATTTAAAACATTCTTTGCTTTGTTCTCTAATTCAAATAAATACAAATAAAAACTTCAGAGAACTTGAAAGAGATTTTGAAAGCATGGAGTGGGGGGAGAGTATTTTATCTTCCTTTGCAAAAAGCTTGTATGAAGTTTAAAAAAAAATAAAATCCTACCACAAAAAAGTAAAAGCCAACTACAAAATAAGAAAAGTAAAAAGGAACAAATTAAATATGAAAATTACAAAACAATAACCAGCATCACCATAAAGTAAATCCTATCTAATCTGATAATATACCTTATTCTAAGCCTTATCCATGACTGATCCACTAACATTTTAATTCCTGGTGAGAGTGCGCCCTGGATTAAAATTAAACAGCACAATCCAATATCAAATGGCTGCCAAATTTGCCTATCATATATTTTCATCACATGTACTGAAGAAAAAAACACATACAAACACAAGAAGGTGATTTTACCCATCTATAAGAGGAGATACAGATACATGGCTAGTTTGGATAACTTGGGTGTAACAATTCTCTTGAGCTACAACATATTCACACATGATGCAAATAAGACAAGATGCCAGAATTTCTCTTTAACACCTTACAACGCTTCCTCAGCTCTCGTCCCCTAACGTCCCTACTCTACTTGCGCTACACTGATGACATCTTCATTATCTGGACCCATGGAAAAGAAGACCTTGAGGAATTCCACCATGATTTCAACAATTTCCATCCCACCATCAACCTCAGCCTGGACCAGTCCACACAAGAGATCCACTTCCTGGACACTACAGTGCTAATAAGTGATGGTCACATAACCACCACCCTATTCCGGAAACCTACTGACCGCTATACTTACCTACATGCCTCCAGCTTTCTGCCTCTACGATACAACCACATTTGCTCCAACCCCTCAAACAGAGACAAACACCTACAAGATCTCTATCAAGCGTTCTTACAACTACAATACCCACCTGCTGAAGTGAAGAAACAGATTGTCAGAGCCAGAAGAGTACCCAGAAGTTACCTACTACAGGACAGGCCCAACAAAGAAAGTAACAGTACGCCACTAGCAGTCACCTTCAGCCCCCAACTAAAAGCTCTCCAGCGCATCATCAAGGATCTACAACCTATCCTGAAGGACCTATCACTCTCACAGATCTTGGGAGACAGGCCAGTTCTTGCTTACAGACAGCCCCCCAACCTGAAGCAAACAAACACTCATCAGCAACCACACACCACACAACAAAAACACTAACCCAGGAACCTATCCTTGCAACAAAGCCCGTTGCCAACTCTGTCCAAATATCTATTTAGGGGACACCATCACAGGACCTACTCACATCAGCCACACTATCAGAGGCTCGTTCACCTGCACATCTACCAATGTGAGGTATGCCATCATGTGCCAGCAATGCCCCTCTGCCATGTACCTTGGCCAAACTGGACAGTCTCTACGTAAAAGAATAAATGGACACAATTCAGACGTCAAGAATTGTAACATTCAAAAACCAGTTGGAGAACACTTCAATCTCTTTGGTCACTCAATTACAGACCTAAAAGTCACAATATTACAACAAAAAAACTTCAAAAACAGACTCCAACGAGAGACTGCTGAATTGGAATTAATTTGCATACTGGACACCATTAAATTAGGCTTGAATAAAGACTGGAGTGGATGGGTTATTACACAAAGTAAAACTATTTCCCCATGCTTATTTCCCCCCCTACTGTTACTCTCACCTTCTTGTCAACTGTTGGAAATGGGCCATTCTGATTATTACTATAAAAGATTTTTTTCTCCTGCTGATAATAGCTCACCTTAATTGATCACTCTCATTATAGTGCGTATGGCAACACCCATTTTTTCATGTTCTCTGTGTGTATATATATCTTCCTACTGTATTTTCCACTGCAGGCATCCGATGAAGTGGGTTTTAGCCCACAAAAGCTTATGCCCAAATAAATTTGTTAGTCTGTAAGGTGCCACAAGTACTCCTCATTCTTTTTACATATTAATGACATCCACAAAGCTACATTAAAAGAACATTACAGTTGCAAAGACAAGTAATCAATTTAGGAAATACCAGATTAAGTTTACCGGTGTAACCTCAATTTTGCACTCCTGGATAGATGCATTATGATAATCTTTAATTACATGATTACCTACTATTTTCCATAGGATCCCTGCTTCATTCTAAATAGACAAGTTAGATGAAAGGTGGGAGGGGAAACGGAAACACAGATCCCAAGTAGATGCATCTCAAGTTACACCTTCGGTTTTTATTTTGTGGCTAACCATCCTTTATCAGATTTATCTGTCTGGACCTCTAGGAAGCAGTGAACTTCCTTTGACAAATATATTCCTCGAGGAGTAGCATTGCAGGAGATATGAAATAAGAACACAAACCTGCTTTTTTGTGAAATGCTGTTTCTCATAGGCAAAAAAGTTTTCCTTCCCTTAAGTAGGGCAGCTGAATAATCTAGTAAAAACGAAACAGGAATATTCTGAAACTGGATTTCACCCTTCACTCTCCTGGCTTTTAAAATTGTATTCCTCTAATGAAAGATTATCTCATTAAGTAACACAGTTCTGGGTCAATTTAGAGGTTCCCTGCTTTAACAGGCAGCACAAAATCTCAGAGAACTCAGGGAATGTTGATGTCCAAAAGGTTTTTTGTGGCATTGAGCAGAGATTTGCTTAAGGACCATGGCAGTTTGAAGGTTATAAGCCTTCAGTTTGTTCTCCATATCATTAATACTCAAATGGGAGGACTTAGTCTTTGATTATCACAATCATTAATGCTTCCTGGCGACAAGAATTTCTTGTCTCCAGATCAATTCCCCAACTCTACTGCTGAAAGTCTCCAGGACATTATTTCAATCTCCTTTCAAGTCAGGTAAAATTTCTTCTATTAGGTCCAGTATCTATCAGAGGTTTTGTATGTCACACAGAGCATATGTTTCAGGGACTAGATTCTCTGCCAATGTAAACTGGTGGCGCTCCATTGACTTTAATGGAGCTACACTGAGTTACACCAGCTGAGAATCTGGCCCCTATTCTCTACATCCTCAGAACTCCTGCCACACTAGAAAGGCAGAAATAGGTAAGCCACCACAGAACCTAATCCTGCATTTGACTGGCAAATACTAAATAGCAGCTCTTTGGAACTGTCTTTATTCCCCTCAAGGCCTTTTAATGGAATCAGTATAACAAGCTTCACCTCAAGGGATTAACAAACCAACGAAGTTGAAGTATATGCAAAATGAGAAGCAAAAACCACCCAATCACGTCTGCTCTTGCATGTCATGCACATGAGCCTCCAGTTAGTGTAGATAACATCTGAGCACCCAAGCTCCAACAGACTCTAACATTGCGTTTATGAAAATCTGTTTCTTTGTACATGTAATTACAAGCTTAACTACACACGTTATTGAATGCTTAAGATACATTGGTTGAAAATTTAGACAAATAATTTGAGTAATGTTAAGACTACAAGCTCTTTATGACAGGTACCATATATGTTTGCATTACTTTTAGCACAACGGACCCACTCTGGGTCCTACTGTAGCACATGGAAAGTGTCAGAAATACTGTTAATTTAAGGCATCGGATGCAAAAAGTGCACACAGTTTTCCAGACTTGATGCCCTTCATTCCTTTTCACGGACTGTATTATTAGACTTCAAGCTTTTATATAATAAATCATCATGTAAATAATCCCAGTGTCCTGGACAACATGTCTTACCTCAGTCAAACAGGTTCAGATGTCCAAGGCTTTGTGTTAATTTTTGCGGAGAGCATAGCAGCTATCATATCTGCCTATGTACTCAATGTGCTAAGATCATCTAATGCATTTTATACTGTATAACACTTTGAAATAATTAAAATATCTGTTAGATCTCTATTCTACCACATGTAAAACCAAATCCTAATCGGTTTGGATAAGCAGGCATCACAGGTCAAATTTCACCCTCATTACACCAATCTTAGCTAGGGCCGTCAAGCAATTAAAAAAATTAATTGTGATTAATTGCGCTGTTAAACAATAATAGAATACCATTTATTTAAATATTTTTGGATGTTTTCTACATTTTCAAATATATTGATTTCAATTACAACACAGAATACAAAGTGTACAGTGCTCACTTTATATTTATTTTTTATTAAAAATATTTGCACTGTAAAAACAAAATAAATAGTATTTTCAATTCACCTAATAAAGAGATTGCTCTACGGTACTTGTATCATGAAAGTTGAACTTACTAACATAGATTTATGTGCAAAAAAACCTGCATTCAAAAATAAAACAATGTAAAACTTTAGAGCCTACAAGTCCAATCAGTCTTACTTCTTGTTCAGCCAATCACTCAGACACACAAGTTTGTTTTCATTTGCGGAAGATAATGCTGCCAGTGCAGACCATCACATGTTCATTTTCATCATCTACTGAGTCAGATGCCACCAGCAGAAGGTTGATTTTCTTTTTTGGTGGTTCGGGTTCTGTAGTTTCCCCATCAGAGTGTTGCTCTTTCAAAACTTCTGAAACCATACTGCTCACCTCATCCCTCTCAGATTTTGGAAAGCACTTCAGATTCTTAAATTGTGAGTCGAGTGCTGTAGCTATCTTTAGAAATCTCACATTGGTACCTTCTTTGCATTTTGTCAAATTTGCAGTGAAAGTGTTCTTAAAACGAACATATGCTGGGTCATCATCCAAGACTGCGATAACATGAAATATATGGCAGGATGTGGGTAAAACAGAAGGAGACATAGAATTCTCCCCCAAGGAGTTCAATCACAAATTTAATTAACACATTATTTTTTTAACAAGCATCATCAGCATGGAAGCATGTCCTCTGGAACGATGGCCGAAGTGTGAAGAAGCATATGAGTCTTTCGCGCATCTGGCACGTAAATATCTTGCAACACCAGCTATACAGTGCCATACAAATGCCTGTTCTCACTTTCAGGTGACATTGTAATTAAGAGGTGGGCAGCATTATCTTCCATAAACAACCTTGTTTCTCCTAGTGATTGGCTGAACAAGCAGTAGGACTGAGTGGACTTGTAGGCTCTAAAGTTTTACATTGTTTTATTGTTGAGTGCAGTTGTGTAACAGAAAAAATACATTTGTAAATTGCACTTTCATGATGAAAAGATTGCACTACAGTACTTGTATGAGGTGAACTGAAAAATACTATTTCTTTTATCTTTTTACAGTGCAAATATTTGTAATAAAAATAATATAAAGTGAGCACTGTACACTTTGTATTCTGTGTAATTGAAATAGATATATTTGAAAATGTAGAAAAACATCCAAAATATTTAATAAATTTCAATTGGTAGTCTATTGTTTAACAGTGTGATTAATCACGATTAATTTTTTTGAGTTAATCGTGTGAGTTAACTGCAATTAATCGACAGCCCTAATCCTAGCCCTTTCCCTCCACTAGGACTGGGCAGGAGGTGACTGGAGAAATAATCTGACCTAATGAGCACAGGCGCCGACTCTGTGGGCGTTCTGGGGCTGGAGCACCCATGGGGAAAAATTAGTGGGTGCTCTCTGCACCCACTGGCAGCCAAGCTCACCTTCCCCCCCCACCCCACCTCCTCCTCCACCCCCTTCCCCCCCGAGGGTGCCGCAACCTCGCTCCTCCAAATACTTCCCAGGGCTTCCAGCTCGGCCAATGCCGCTCTGGGAGGGAGGGGGACGAGTGGGAACATGGCGCGCTCAGGGGAGGAGGTGGGGCCGGGGAGGGGATTTGGGGAAGGGGTAGGAATAGGGGCAGGGAGGGGGCAGAGTTGGGGTGGGGACTTTGCGGAAGGGGTTGGAATGGGGGAGGGACAGGGGCAGGCCTCATGGAAGGGGTGGAGTTGAGGCGAGGCCAGGGGCAGAGGGGGGTTGAGCACCCGCCGGCAGGAGCGGAAGTCGGCGCCTATGCTAACAAGTCCAGCAGAAACCTCACTGCCACCCAGGTAGGATGCTGATGTTGTTTACTTTTTAAATTTCAAAAATACCACATAAAGTTTAGCTGCCTAGGAAACGCTCATTATCTTCAATGAACAAGCGATCTGATCTGCAATACTGAGGTAAAACAGCATTCTGGTCACAGGCCAAGTAAATAGAAACTAGTTTAAATCTTCACTATCCCCCAACCCCAACCTTTCTGAGGTTCACATCCAGTTCAGAGCTCTTCCATTTTTAATTCCATCTTTCCTTGAGGCTGGGTGCCCTGCTGTTGCTGCGAGCAATGGCACTCTCTCCCACTCCCCCCCGAGGTGTCCCCATGAACAAACCTTTCCTTGAAAGCTCTGCATTTTGCTTTTCAAGGTATGCTATAGTCTCTGCAAGGTCACTAACCTGGAAGCCCCAGTGCAGGAATACACTTAATCAACAGTGGACTGTCAGAGAAGAGATCCACTAGTGGATCAGCTGCATCCTCCCAAACCCAGGCAAAAACCTAATGGAAGAGGGAGGAGGCTAGCAAGCGATGAGCAGAGGGAGAGAAGGGAGACGCACAGGGAAACAACAACCAGGAGCCAGTCCATGAAGGTCTTTGAAAACAAGGAAGTGCACCTCCTTAATACTTACTCCTTTCAAAGACATTCACAGATGGGAACCAGAATCTGTGGCCTATAATTTAAGAGTATATGCTTTTCCCATATGTCATTCCTGCACACTACCAATCAGTTAGCTATAGCCTTAAAACCTGGCCCTTTACACTGTGCCACCACATCAACACCCCCATGCCCTTCCTCTAAAAGAAAGAGTCTAGGGAGAGATTTTCAAAGGCATAAATGGCCATGAAGCACCCAACTTACACTGATTTTCAAAGGGAGTTAGGCACCTAAGTGCCAGCACTTTGACAATCTTTCCCTAGTGCCTGGGCGAGGGCATAAAGTATTCCAGCAAGGAAAATATCATCACTAAAAGAAGCAATGTGATTCATTTGCCCACAAGAAAATGGAAATAAAAGCCTCCCAAATTCATTCCTGGTGTATACATGTATTAGCTTCAGTGGCATTACACCAGGGACCAATTTGGCCTCCTGAGTGTATGCGTCATTAACATCCACAACAAGAACTATCCAAAAGCATGGAATGTTGCTTGTAGAGCCCAAGTCATTAGAATAGTTAAGTGATGTTTTTCTCCATTAGCAGAAGATTAAGGATACGTTCATTAGTTCTACTCTTTACTCATTAGCCTTCTAATCTCCAAAGAGGCAAAAATACATCTTAATACTTTCATTAGCAGTTTGTCTTAATGAGGGCAAATGTAGAGAGTCTGTACCAGTGAAACCAATTTCCTCACTTAATTTGAGCAAGGTGATCCCCACAACATTGGATGCATTGAAGAGATACTTACTTTCTTGTCCAAATTCGGGGGCAGATTAAGGCTGGATCCTCTGGAATTTGAATCTGGCTTTCTTAAAGAGGCCCAATACAGCAGTGAGTAACCAAAGGTCCGATCCTGGAATCTTTAACTAAGGACTAAGGGCTTCAGGACTGGGCCCTAAAAGTCTATCAAGGAGCTCACAGAAAGGGAAGGAAGGAGTATGAAGAGCATGCTAAACTGGGATAATACTTACCTTTGTGAAATGCTTTGAAAATTGCAGTAAGAACCAAGTATTCCCATTATTATTCTATCCAGGGAAAGAGATGGAGAGGAAAGAAGTGCTATAGACAGATGTATTTCCTTATGAAATTAACTCTTAGAGGCACAGCATTTGATGGTCAGTTCACCCAATAGGTGCTAGGACCCCTATTGGAGGTGATGCAATAGAACTGTCCCAACACCATTGTCTCCCCGACAAGCTGGTAAAGCTTATATGGCTGTTTAAACTCCCTAACAATTTTTATTCCATCTGAAATCTCCTCAAAGCTATCCACAATGGATTTTTTCAAAGCAAATTCAGCGGATTCATTTTCATATGAAAGATTTTGGTCACTAGGCACCAACACACTTTCCCCAGAAGAAAGACTGTTTGTATGGCAACTTCCAACTTATCTGTATGTATATATTTATATCTTCTTACTATATGTTCCATTCTATGCATCCGATGAAGTGGGCTGTAGCCCATGAAAGCTTATGCTCTAATAAATTTGATAAATCTTCAAACATCACAGGCTGACAGGCTTCTTCTGTTTTACAGACAGAAAAAAGAGCTGGAGAAACATTCCCCTTTAACAGACAAACAGCTTGGGATAGCCTTTCCTTTGTCCCAGCACACATGACTGTTCATGGACAATTGCTTGGAGATTGGGGTAGCTCCCTTCATAGGCAAGTCATTACCCCTAACAGACACAGGAACATTTCCTTCACTGTCACAATTCTCCACACTGGTAACAGGTAAGGTATAGGCATACTTATGTTCCACTAACCGTGCCTTCCCAAACTGCTGATCAGATAAAGCCATCAACTCAGAAGGCTGCCTATGCTCATCTAAACTTTCTTTGCCTTTCCCTCCCTTAGCAGATCATAGAATCATAGAATATCAGGGTTCCCCACAAATAGTGTCTTACTACACTGAGCTACTTTAAGCACATCACTTTTATCTGGGCCAGGCTTACTTTCCCAAGCTTTACTAGCCAACATTCCATCACCCATAAAAAAATTACCCTTTTCTTCCTCAATTTTTCTTCCTCAATTTCTTCCTCAATAAATAGGGCTTTAACCTGATCACCAACTTTAATTTGCTCTAGAGAAACATCTTCCTGAGCCTTATCTAATGCCAGATTCACTTCTGAGATACCAGACAGACAATTAGGAATTTTTTCCACATATGCACTGATTCTTTGAACAGATAAACAGCTATCTTCCTCATACAAACATTTGGAGAAACCCTCCATAGGCAAATCCTTGCCCTTAGTAGACACAGGTTCAGGATTATTTCTTTCCTGTGACTGGTTTATGTCATAAACTTGACTGAACAAAGTTTTAATATCATCCCCAATCAAAAGATCCTTAGGCAATAACTTCCCTACACCAGCTATAACTTCATTTAACACCATTCCATTCAAGATGGATTCTGGCTAAAGGCACACTTACAGTAAACTCACAGAGGACTACCATATTCACAATCTGATTTGGTAAATAATCTTCCCCTTTGACAAAATCTGTTTTAACAAGAGTGACGTTTAGAAGCTGTAATTTGCCCTAAATAGCTTTTACCATTGACTTTTACATTCTCTGCACAGGTTATGGGGTTATCTTCACCTGAGCTCACAGTAAAAGCATTTACATAAAAGGTGGCAGTGTTGGGGTAAATTTGGTTACACACAGACAACTGCTTAGAGTCAAACAACATACCAACATTGTTACAAACTGGATAGATTCTATCCCCATCCTTGCTGTTGAGAGGAACTGTTTTTTCAGGATGATACAGCTCCTGTCATTCCTTTATTTTCTTGAGTTGGAGCTTAAGTCTGTCCACTTGTGCCTTAGCTTCTAGTTCCTGCAATCTAATATATGCCATTTTTTGTTCATGTTCAAAAGACAGGCGTTTCAGCAGCTTCTCCTTCCATATCAGCTGGCTTTTGCTTTTGTTGAAGTTCTAGCTGCTGGTTTCTCACTGCAAGCATTTTTGCTGGGTCTGCTTCCTTATCACTGGCAATTAACAGATTTTTCAGTTCCTGCTCTGGAGCCTTTCACTTAAAATACAACCCTCTCTGTAAGCACAATTCTTCCAGGCTTTTTCTGTCAGGATCTTGATCATGGGTCATTCACTGTAACTGATTTTTAACCCTTAAACTCTCCAACATAAAAATTAAATATTAACAAGCATGTGGTTCTGATCCAAAAACTCAATTAACCTGTGGTAATGTGTATCCAAGCATGACTACGTCACTGTGACCGGGGTCCTAGTGGGGAGTCAGCTGTGGTCACTCAATTAGGGTGAACTGCAAAGAATGGGGCAGCCAAACCCCCAAAAGCTGGTGGATATTCCAATACTTAGATTTACCAAGACAGCATAAAACAGCTTCTTTATTACCTCAGTGGTTACTCAGAAGTCCAAGCAACACAGTTCCCTTAAAGTGATCCAGCCTCAGGCCTCCATCCAGGTACCCATGTCAAATACGATGATTTCTGAAAATCTTCTTTCATCATATAAAAGAAAAGGTTCTACCAATCCCAAAGGATCAGACACATTACCTCCCAGGTTAATGAATGTTTCAGATCTTACCCAAATACACGCTACAGCCAATTCTTATTAACTAAACTAAAATTTATTAAAAAACAAAGAGTGTGGTTAAAAGATCAATATACATACAGATATGAGTTCAATCCATTGAGGTTCAGATTCATAGCAGAGACGGTGAGCTTTGTAGTTGCAAAGAGTTCCTTTAGAATTCAGTTCATAGATCATAGTCCAATGTTCAAATAGCTTATTCAGGGCATACTAGCATAACTGGGACCTCAGTCTTGCGACTCAAACTTCCCCTGATGAAGCCTAAGCAGATCTAAGACGACAGAATCAGTACCCAAGGATCTTTTATACAATTTCACGTCCTCTTTGACAGGTTGGGATTTCCTTGGGGAACAAAAGGTAATTAGGATGACTTTGAAGGAGGTCCATCACCGGTACTTAGCTATACAAATTAACATAAGGCCATTTGCTTTTTCCCTCCACCATTCACGGTACATTTCAAAGAGAGATGAATACAGAGATATCCTGTATTTAAAATTCATTTAAATTATATCAGAATACAGCATAGACAGGGACTGTTGATTACATTGTTAATCCTACTCATACATATGTAAATACACAAAACCACAAACATTGTCTCCCTACATGTCTTTTGAGGGTTATTTATTTTGCAGGATGTTTAAACCTTTCTAGACATGCGTCACAAACACTATTTAAGATTCTCAAGAAATGGTGCTTAAGAGCATAAAAACTACTGACTGCCTAAAAAAATACATGAGCAAGCCTGGGGTCGTAAGCATCTAACAGAACAGGCAAGTGTATATATATTCAAAATAAGACACCTTGTCTCTTCAGCAATATATCTGAACATAGAAACAATTCTGATTTACAGTGAAACTTGTTTTTAGGAGCACCCAAGGTAGGGTAATTAGTCTCAAAGAGTGGCTTTGCCAACAACCTGGTAGTCAGGAGACCTGGATTCTACTCCCAACTTGACTGGCTCTTGACTTGGGGCTTGTCTAGATGGAGTGGCAAAGCACATCACCGTGGGTGGGGGGGGGATCTGTAAAGTGCTCTAACATGTTGCACTCTAGCTGCCCTTTGTAGATACAGCTGGCACGCTCTACATGCATTCATGTCAATGTAGTTCAGTTTCAAACAGGACTATGTTAATGCAAACTGAGGTACCTTTTAGAGCATGCCAGCAGGGTCTCCATGGGGCAGTTAGAGCCAACACATTACAGCACATCCCAAACCACACCCCTCTACTGTGCTTCGCTGGCATCATGTAGACAAACCCTTGTTAAGTGCCCAAGAGCAATTCACAAAGGCCCCAATCCTGCACACGCTTATGCGAGTTACTTCACCATTGTAAGCAACGTAAAGTTATATGCGTAAAGTTTGCAGGGTCAGGATGTTAGTTTCTCTGTGCCTGAGTTGTTCCATCAGTAAAATGCAGATAATGATGCTTATTCACCTCTGTAATATGCTTTGACTTTCTATGAAGAATGCTGTAAATGCAAAATATTTTTTATTATTAAAGAAACAATTAGCATCAACATTTTAAGAGAAGAATTCTTGGGGCATTTATATAGGGAAGAGAATGGGAAAATACAGAGAAAGAGATGGATATTGAAGAGCATACTGGTCAAATTTTGAGCCAATCTTAAAAACGTATCTTTAAACAGGTCTTTATTATCCCTTATTGCCCCTTCAAAACAGGGCATCTTGTCTCTTGGTTGCCAACTTCAAAATCAGACAGATGCTGAGCCAGACCTGAATGAAACAACTAAGACACTATTCTGCCTTATCAAGTTTTTTCTGTTTTGTTTTGTTTTAATTAAAAAATTCCCATAGAAGGCTCTGAGAGGGGAGATCTAGACAAGGAGAAGGCGAGGAAATAAAGATTATCGTTCTGAAAAGTTCTATTGTGTTCAGCAACATATTTTTCTCATTTGTTTAGTCTGAAATTCCTCCTTCAGTGACTCTCGATTTGTTACCTTTCGGAAGGCACAAGGAACATCTGGACTCCATATGATTCACACCTACTCTGTGCCAAATAAACTATATGCTGTTTTCTAAGCCCTCTTTCTCAAAGAACTGCCACTGACTTGGTTTTAAATCTCTCTAAAACTTGCTAAAACATAACACTAGAATCATTTAATTTGTTGACACAAATTCTGTGGCAGCATATTAGCCGTGTTTGGGTTAGTCACTGTAATATCTATATGTTAGGTTTGTATAACATGAAAGGATGCGAACATACCAGTGACCTAGAAAATGACCCAGCAGCAACACACTGTATCTCATGGTGGGAGAGTCAGGTTGAGAATGACCTCTAGAACGTCAACCCTGTGGGACAGTGGAGACCAGGAAGAAGATTTTACCATAACCACCAGCCTATTAGTGGAGCAGCAGTAATGTCAGTCTTAAAAGGACCAGGCATTTTCACCTTACTGGACATGGAAGAAACAGAAAATTTTACCTGTGCTTAGAAGGCTGGGGACCTACCACCAGGGGAAAAAAAAGGCAGGAAATGGGTAAGCTTGATGCAGTAAATTAAACTTCTAGGTGGGGGAATCACAGTTTCAGATCTGAGCTCAATATTTCTCTTCCCAGGCTGGCAAGTTGGTGAGTGCTGCAGAAATAGCATGCTCAAGCCCTGGAAAGATGGAAGCAGGTTTTGCTGTCCGCTGCTTAGACAAGGCTGTTGACCTCATGAAGGATCTAAGTCCAGCCCTCCTCAGCCAGAGAGTGTGTGTTTACAAGTGAAGCCCCAAGGGTGGTGGGAAAACATGCCTCACCACACCCCTTCTCCCCATTTCCCCCCACCTTCAGTCACTTCTCTGCTAGGAACGACTCTTATCTCCAGCACTGTTAGCATCACTGATACTGCAAAGACTGACATGGTGCACTGAGATGTGATTCCTGCCAACCAAGCCCTCTGATGTAAGGGCTTGTGTCATCTTGATAGAATATCATTTCACTATTTCTCTCTCACCAGGAAGGATGCAGAGATCCAGAAACATATTACGAATTACTGCAGTTATGGTTCCAAACTCAAATGGGATTTGATAGGTTGTCTCCATTCTAGAATAATTTACAAACTACAATCTGTACATTTTTTGCCCGTTACAGTGATTATACAATATTAATCTTATTAAGGAACATTCTGAGGTTCTTTATGCTCGAGCAAGTATACTTTATACTGACAGGTACTACATACTGAGAACCACTACATTACATCTGCCGATGTTATGGATATAATATTTTTTATTGAGTCATAGTTCCTCAGTTCTAATGAGAAGATAATAGTATTGATTATGTATTAAAATCAAGGACGGTCAGTCTTCTTGTTAAGGCACTAGATGGGGACTCAGGAGATCTGGATTCAATTCCCAGATCTACCACAGACTTCCTGTCTGATCTTGAGCAAGTCACCTAGTCTCTTTGAGCCACAGTTTTCTGGCTATAAAATAGGAATAACACTACTTCCTTCTATTCTCTTACCCTCTGTCTGCTTTTCAGACTGCAAGCTTTCTGGGGAAGGGTCTGTTTCTTACTAGCTGAGTGGAAAGTGCCTAGCACAATGGACCCCCGATCTTGACTGGGGCCTCTAGGTACTATTAAAATACCAATTCTAGTAGTAATAGCACGCTGATTCTGTAAGATAACTGAGCCATTTTCAACGTTACTAGACAGATATGAGTGAAAACCAGAAGAGTTTATCCAAATTTCCCCAAGCTTTGGGGATTCAGATAAAATGAGGCCTGGATTCAAACCATCTGTGGTTGTCATTTGATTTGCCAAACCAAAACCACTCCTGGTTTAACCCATCTCTGCCACTTAAGAAACATTTTAATTTTGTAATAGTCTAGCACAGAGGTGGACAAACTGCGGCCCAGGGGTCGCATCTGGCCCTTCAGATGTTTTAATCTGGCCCTCAAGCTCCCTCTGGGGACTGAAGTCGGGGGCTTGCCCCGCTCCACGTGTGCCAGGGCTCCCAGAAGCAGTGGCATATCCCCACCTCTGGCTCCTTTGCATAGGGGCAGCCAGGGGGCTCCAAACACTGCCTCCGCCCCAAACACCACCCCTGCAGCCGCTATTGGCCGGGAACCACAGCCAAGGGAGCTGCAGGGGCGGTGCCTGCAGACAGGGCAGCGTGCAGAGCTGCCTGGCCAGAGCTTGCACCTCTGACCCTCTCCCACGCCCCAACCCCCTGCTCCAGCCTGATCCCCCTCCCGCCCTCCAAACCCCTTGGTCCCAGCCCAGAGGACTCTCCTGCACCCCCAACCCTTCATCCCCAGCCCCATCCCAGAGCCCGCATCCCCAGCCAGAGCTCTCACACTCCCAGCCCCGTACCCCAACCTTCTGCCCCAGCTCAGAGCCTCCTCCCGCACCCGGAACTCCTCATTTCTGGCCCCACTCCAGAGCCCACACCCCAGATGAAGCCCTCATCCCCTCCCACAACCCAACCCCCAATTTTGTGAGCATTCATGGCCTGCCATACAATTTCCATACCCAGATGTGGACGTTGGGCCAAAAAGTTTGCCCACCCTAGTCTAGCAGGAATTAACAAAAAGATGATCAAAAATGCCTCTTGTTCTTAACACCCAACAACTTCTATGCCATTAATCGGCAGGGAGTTAAAAGATAAAATTGCTAAAAGAAGCTCAAGGATAGTGTACGGAGATATTTGCACATATTAACTGTGTTACATTATGCAGCACAGCATAAGTGTTGGCGTGCTACAGTGCATCACAAAGACCTCCATTAACCATGTGAAGGAGTGGTAACTAAGAAGTGTTAGCTTAGCTTTCACAGTGTCACTAAGAATTCATCTCCATTCTCTCTTGAGAGCTTGGAGGTTAACGCATGTCATCACTAAATTACAGTAGAGCTTGCTAGCGCCACCAGAGCTAAGGTACTCTTCACCTGAACGGTTATGTCACCAGAATCCCAAGGACAAACAGCAGCCCTGTAACATACATAGTTTGTGTCAATGATATTTGATAGAACTCCTTACAAACGCCAAGTGCAAATGGCAACATTTCTAACCAACAATGAATGTTACTTGTGCTCTCAACATGCAGAAAGGGTAATAAGCTTGATACTGCAGATGTTTACTACTGAGTATTTGTGCTTCCTTACAGTGAGCAGCCCCATTGACTCTAATGGGTCTCCACATGGTAGCAAATGTTTGCAAGACAGGCCCTTAGTTATGGACATCTGAATCAGCAATTTGCCCATACATCTTCAACCCTTAATTCTGTTTTTGGATGGCTAGAAGAGAAGACTATGGGTCAGATTCTGCTCTCAGTTGTGTTGGTGCAAATCCAGAGTAACTCAGTTAGTTTCAGTGGCCATAAACTCCACCCCCTTCAGTTCCAAGGACTCAATTCTGTACATGAATGAGCACTCTGGCCCTGCTTCAGCAAAGCTAGGGTTGCCAACTTTGTAATATTTAAAAAACAGACACCTCAGCAGGAGTGCTGAAACCTCTTCCGCCCCACCACTTCCCCTGAGATCCCACCCCTGCCCCACCTCTTCCCCCAAACCCCCGCCTCTGTTTGCTCCTCTTCCCCCTCCCACTATAATGCTCTGCCTTTCCCCTCTGCTCCCCAAAAAATTGCCCCCAAATTCGTGGTGCCCTACGCAACCATGTGCTTCATATGCGGCAGCGCCGGTGGCCAGCGCCATTCCCCAGCTGGCCCCCCGTGGGGTGCGCCCACTGCAAGGGGCAGGGATGTTCCTAGGGGGGTGCAGGGCCCAGGACAACTCCCTCCACCCCTGCCCCGCTTCTTCCCACCCCCACCGCGCCCCCCATTTTCCACCCCTTGTCTCAACCCCTTTCCCCCAGTGACGGACGCGGCCCAGGGGATTAGCAGGGGGGCCTGGTGCTGGCAGCAGGGGTCAAGCCTACCCCCGCACTCACTGGCGGTGGCGGGAAGCAGAGCAACCCAGCCCCAGCCCGCTCCATCACTCCGCTTCCCACTGCCGGTGAGTGTGGGGGGGCGGACCCCATTCCCCAAGCCTCCTCCCCCGAGCAACACGGCTGGGGTAGGGGGAGCGAAGTGGGCTCGTGCTGGCGCCAGGCCCCCTGCTAATTACCGGGCCCACTCTGGGCCTGTGGGGCCCCCCAAAGCGGCCCCCCCACAGCTCCTGCCTCCACAGCCCTGCAGACCTTGAGCACAGCCCAGACCCTCCGCAGGGGAGGGACGAAGCAGGTGCTCGGGCTGCGTAGGGCACCATAATTGGTAGGGACGGGGCTGCCCCCCAGCCTGGATTGGGAGGGATTCTCACCTGCGGAGCCAGTGCTGGGAACTGCAGCTGCCCAACACAGGCAGGAGGCAGCCCCGGCTGAATAGGAGCTGGTATGGGTGATGACCTGGCACCTCTCTGCCTCCCCACCCACAGTAACCGAACTTAGGGTGTCCTGTCAGTAGACCTGACCAGACACTGTCATGTCCCCTTTTCGACAGGACTTTCTGGTCGAAAACCGGACACCTGGCTGCTCTAAGCAAAGTGCTTAAACATATGAGTAGTTACATAGACTTCAATGGGACTACTAATGTGCTTAAGTACTTTGCTAGATCAGGGCCAGAGTGAAGCACCTTGCAGGACTAAAACCCAAATGCAAAGCACATGTCTTCACAGGGGCCTTCATAAATAAAAGCACACACAAAAGCATAAAACAAAAGAAAAACCCCACCCATGCAAATATTCCCCCAAGGAGAGAACTGGAGGAGGAACTATATGTGATAGATGGTAGCCACACTGCTTAATGCATCTTTTGAAGGTATTCAGGTTCCATGGTGATTGGCAAGGCATATCAACTTGAACAGAATAGAGTAGAATAAAATATGGCCCAATGACATTGCTCCATAGTTATACCCGTTTAGGGGTTCCTAGCTGGGTCACAGGCCAGGAAACTTTGCCACAAGCCCAAGCCACAGTGGACACGCATCCTGCCATATAAGTGAGAGCAGAATGTGGCTCTGTGTTTCTCAAAATTTTGTTTATTTTATTTCTGAACTTCCTCCTACAATAGCCAGTGAGTGAAACAGGTAGCAAGTCTGACCAAAGTGCAAAGCTCCCAACAGAAGGTAGCCTACTCTGACCGATGTCTGCAAGGTCTACAAGACCCTGACTTGTGCAGTTCTGCCGTTGGATCAACGTTTTTATCCATGGACAAATTCAGAGTTAAATATATTAACAATCATGAGCAAACATTCCACTCAAACAACTTTAACCTCCACCCCCTGGCAATGCAAACATATAATTTGAAAAAGAAACATGAGACCGTATCCATCTATAACAAAGAGTTTGAAATCACCAGTGACCGCACACATTAGAATACTTTACTCTTGGTTATACTGTAGTGCAAATTCTGGCCACCTCCAAGTCCACAGAAAGGCATACTAGACAAATATATGAATGGGCAAGTAGTATGTGCTGAAAGTCACCATTCACTAGTTTTCATGATCAAACCTTGTGCCACCAGTTAACCATTCCATGCATCACCAATTCACACCGTTAGCACTTTCTGTTTTTATAAGCTTTGTGTATTACATTAAAAAAGCAAAGTCTGATGAAAAAGTGTCATCTTATATTTTAACATTAGCGCTTCCACAGACTACAGAATACGTAAAGGCCTTATGAATAAAGATGACAAAGGGAAGATGGGAGTATGCCAGTGGTATGTTCACTATACCGGTACATCGACTTAAAAATATTATGGTGACTTCAGATATGGTCTGAAAGCTTTTTATACCCCCCCAGAAAAACTACCAGATCCAAATATAATAAATATTTAAAAAACAGAGACATGATCATGAAGCCCCAGATTTCTACAGGTATTCAGGCATGGCTGCACTCAGCATTGTAACACTTAACTGACTTAGGAGGCAAAATCTCATTTTCAAAATTGATTTAAGCTCTTAAGAGCCTAAATCTCATCAGCTAGCAAAGGGATTTAGGCTTTTAAGAGTTTAAATCACTTTTGAAAATAAGATTTAGCCTCCTAAATCAGTTAGGCATTGCGATGCTGAGTGAAGCCATGCCTGAATACCATTAAAAATCAGAGCCAAAGTTCTTAATTAGGGATTTTTTTAAAAAACAAGTGTTTAGGTAAAAATGGAACAAAAAATTTAAAATTGCAGGCTGGCATCTGTAAAGGGGCAGAGTTAAGGTTGTTTTAGTGGGGTGTTTGCTTATCAGCATGCTTTCTACAAGTTGATGCTGACTGGTTGCTGACATTTGATGTAACTGGATTTCCTAATTTTTTAATGTTTGGATTAGTGATTGTTGTACTTAAGCAACTTTAACTATAACCCAATGTAGTGCTTTTGTGTTGGACTGTATGTCTGATTATGCAGACCCATATATACATACTATACATACACATTTAGGATTATTTGTATTCTAGTTTATATAGCAAGACTAAGTATTTCCTGAAATCACGTTTTAGGTACGCTGTATCAAAAGAGGAAACCTGTGCGGTTTTCTTTCTTAATTACCATATCTAAAAACACTTCCTTAAGCTTAAAGAAAAGAACCCCATACCTTCCAGATGTTAGACGGGATTATACCATAGACACAAGGTGAATGCAGTTCTTGTTCTAAATGACTGTATAGTTATTGCTGCTAACAGTTTCATGTAAAGCTTTTCAAGAAAATGTAGCCATTCATGTTTCTGGAGAGGTTTGCTCTGGTTCTGAGAAAAAACTGTATGTAGCTGCAGGGGAAAATGGTTAAAGAACGAAACCAACAGCCATTCTGAAAGACAAGGTGTTCCATTGTAACCTTTTTTTCATCCTTGAAAAATCATGCCATTTTCTGAAGCACAGAATGTCCCTTGTGGGGCTCAGTGTATCACCTCAGTGATGTGCTTGATCTCCACTGCCTAATGGAGTCTTTTGAAACCACTCCTGACGTTCAGTCCCATATCACCTGACCACGCAACAAGTTGCTATCAGGTAGGGCTCGGTTCTCCTCTAAGTTGCACTGGTGTAAACCAGAAGTAACTCCACTGATGTTAATGCAGTGAGAAGAGAATCAGGCCCAAACATTTCAACAGCACTAAAAGAACTGCAACACAACCACCGTATAAAACTTTCTCTGTGCTATTTACTCCCAAAACAGACTTAGGGTTGCCAACCCTCCAGGACTGCCCTGGAGTCTTCAGGAATTAAAGATTAATCAATATCGTGATGAAAACTCCAGGAATACATCCAACCAAAATTGGCAACCCTAGAGCCAGTATTCCTTCCTCCCTCTAATCTATATTTGCTCATTCAGACACTGATTCAGCAAGACACTTAGCTACGTATTAACTTTAAGAAGGTGAATTGTCCCGTTAAAGTCAATGGGATTATTCACCTGCTTAAAGTTAAGTAAGTGCTTAAGTGCTCTGATGAAGCAGTGTCTTGATCTCTTTACATCTGTCTGACTGGATATCTGAACCAGCCATAGGTATCAAAAGAGAAAAAACTCTTCAGTCATATAAAGATGTGATATGCATAAGAACAGATGTTAGAGAAAGATAACTATTTATGTAGAGTGGTTACACTCTAGTTTCACTTTTATAGTAAGTGAGGCTCAATTTAACTAAAATATCAATTTGTCATGTGTTTATTTACCTTAAGCGTGCTGCTGGGATTCAAAAGAAACATTTGCCTCGAAAGTCTCTGGGAGCAGCTTTAGAAAGAAAGCAATGGCAATAAGTCCTTGTAAGGTACTTAAGGAAATTTTGGGTCATTGCTGGGGGATTAGTGTATTTGCATGCTGGTTGGATTTGCAAGATGGTGCAGACAATATTTCAAAGGTCTCTCGATTGGGGGTTGACCAGGTCAAAGTATTCCAGCGAAGCTTGAACCTGCCACAAAAATCTCCATCTCCTGGCACCCTACCCAACACTTCGGAGCCAACCTGGAAAAGGGCATAGTGACTGCTCACCAGTCACACCACTGCTTGTGAATGAAATCCTATTCATTAGCCTCTGGCCCTTTAACCCCACCTCCCCTCTTCAAGACCTTATAATAATGCAATTTGTGCATTCTTGCATTAGTTTACATTTTTAACCATAGTTTATGTGCTACAAATCAAAGACATTGATTTTATATGACAGTATGTCAAAGGGTTTTCATTACCTTCAGAATGTTGACCTATGTGCTTTGTACAGACACGAATGCTTGCAAAAATTTAGTCAACCCATCCTGTATGACAGCACTGATTGCCAGAGGAACAGCTACAGAATAAAGATCTTTGAAAATCTTACCTTAGAGGGTGGCGGAATTTTGTTGACTGTTTCAACGGTTAAACCACATTAGTCCAAAACCACAACACAGAGCAGAGCAAGGAACAGTGAGAAAGCCACAAACCCCTGGCAATTCAAGGAATATTTCCGTTTAGTTGGCAATGGGCATCATGCTTTGCCTTGCAGATAATGAGTGAATTTTGAGTTAAATACATCAGGCGTGATTCTCCTCTCACTTACACCAGTTTAAATTGGGAATAATTCTTCCACTTCAAGTCAATCGAGTTACCAGTATAAAACGGTATAAGTCAGGGAAAAACCAGGCTGACTGTCTTATTGTCTTAAAATGCAGTATTCTATATTTATTCATTTATTTCCTAATAATTATGCCTACTTCAATAGAATTTTCATCAGTACATTTAATCATTCTAGTACTCCTGGTTTGCCACGGATCATAAGGTGATTTGCTCTCACTAATCAATTAAGGTTCAATTACAAAGCAACCTTCTGCTACATTAAAATATACAAGATATAATATCTTTCTTGCACCAGTTCCAATGTGCTATCAATACTTTTGATTTAAAACATCCTGACCAATATAATTGCTGATTATAACATCCTCAGAACTTTGACAACTGTGTTTAAAAATAAATCCTCACCTCCTTCCTCCTCTCCCCTCCCCCCTGTTATTTCTGCTTCTGGTCCAAGGTGAGTGGAAAGGTTTCTCTTATTTGCCTCTAGGGGTAGATACCAGATGACAAGAAGGAGTCTTTTTGCACAAGAGGGTGAACTCCTTTCTGATTAAAGCACAGCCTAATACATAATAAAGCCTTGCAATAAAGCACCACCTTGTATTTCTAACAGGTACAAGACTGAGTATAAGTCCACTGGAATTCTCGAAGTAAGGTACATGCACACATTCTTGCATATGGATGATAAATCCCTATGCATATGACCATTGACTGAATGCATGGTTGTACACCCTTCCAGACTGGACCTCTGCCTACTCTGCCAGCACACAAACGGGGCATCCCCTGTTGTGCTTAGATGAGCAAGAAGTGCTCCTGTGGATGGAGAGCAGCTCTTGGTGTCTGGGTTTAAAGCAGAGCGGTGAATGTTAAGCAAGTGGACTAGACAGTGTGGAAGTGAGTCACTTCTGCAGGAACATAAGAGAAGAAGCTGGTGAAATATCCTCCTCCTTTCAACCTGTGAGGGACAGAGAGCAACTAGGAACGTGGACTTCAACCCAACCTTCAGCAGGGAGACCATGGCGAGTGGCAAGAGAGCATGTAGCTTCCTCCCACCCATCAACCAGAAGGGGAAGGTTTTGACACAGACTAAACTGGGGCCAATTTTTTCAGACATGGGTACCTAAAGTCAGCTTTTGTTTAGGCACCTAAACAAAAGAGGCCAGATTTTCAATGGTGCTGAGCATCTGGTTACAAAGCACTGACCTCAACAATAAAAAGACTGGGCCCTTCAGGTTACATCCTGCCCCTAGTCTGCAGCACAACTCGGACTGATACTGATGGGAGTTATGAGTGTGTACACATTGAGATCAATATATTGCCCAGCGGTTTTACATTTGCATTCAGATACCTAACGGTTCTGCTCATAGGGAAAAAATCCTACAGAGAACATATGGGAGTAATTTGTATCCAGATGTATAGTACGGTAAAGACATATATAGTTTCTCTCTCCCTTTCCCACCCCTCTTCTGCCTGGGAAAGGTAACCTTCCAACGAAACAAAAGGCTGCTTCCGTCTACACGCTACTATTATCTTGAGCCTCAGTCTAGAAGACTGCCCACTACACCACATTAGTTGTGGTTTTTCTAAAACAACTTGGAACAAAAACAAGAAAAAATCAAACTCAGCTCATGCTGGGGCTTTGAAACTGACACATCACATTCTCACTGATAGCACTGAGACCAGTCCCGGTATTTCCTCTTCTTGATGCACACAATGGCTCCATTTTCAAAGCAAGTGGCTGTGTGTTTTGTATAAGCAGCTCCCTATTTTGCATAGCTCAGCTGCATCTTTGTGAAAATTTACCCTGTGGTTTTGACATGGAAAGTTATCATTTGACCACACAGTTGCTGCAGTAAAAAGTCTTGTTCTTCAAAGAGTTCTAAAGCAACCTAGTACTTTTTGTAAGATTACGATAGATTTTTTTTTTTTAAAGAAGACTTATCCACCAATACCAGCTCTGAAGAAGTTCCACATTGCCTGTGATCTATATATATAGGTCAAGTTAGTCTCAATTTTAATACAGTATGTAAAAGCATAACAATGCTATCAAATGCAGATATGCAGCTTAGCAAAACATTATATTCTCATACCAATTAATGTAACACAGAAAGCCAACATCTGTGGGATTGCACTTGGGCCTTTTAATTTAGCATGTCTTCTAATTAAAGAAAGATTAAATGTACTTTAAATAATTGCTCCTCCTTCCTGTACCAGACACTGAAGTGTTCTGTCTGTACGACTTGCGAGAGCATGCTAAAAGAAAACACATCTACAGACCCCATCCAGCCGAAAGAGCGCATCCCAGGCTACACAGAAAATACTCCCAGCTCCAAGGGGAAAAAACACCATTTAAAGCAGCTCCCTTCAGAATTCCATTAGTACCTGCAACTGTCCCCTCCCCATTAAGGGCAATCTAGCTCACAGGAGCAATGTCATGGATGGGAGGGAGACTCACTTCTGTGCTCATTGAATCTTCCCCTCCACACCCTGCTGTCCGAGAGCCTAACATAAAGGCAGGTCTGTGTTCTATTTATTTATATAGCTCTCCTCACTGTAGTAACTGTGTGCCCAAGGTCACACAGGAAGCCTGAGGTTGAGCCAGAAATTAACCCAAGTCTCTTGAGTCCTAGTCCAGCCCTTATCCAACTAGACTTCCCTTCCTAGTCAAAGAAGAATGTTAAGGGGCCCTGGATACAGCTCTCGAGAGCTCCCTGGCTGGCAGCTCCATATCTGAGGTCATATAAGAAGACAATGATTGAAAGATCTGCTCGGCGTAAGATTAGGCCGAGCGCTCACTAGAATAAGCCACAACAATTGATGTAGTGGAGGCAGTGGCGTCTACGCACAAGGTCAGTCAACAATAATCAGGTCCCTACCCTCAGTAAATGGGCACAGGAAGGAAAGCCCCACCTCATGCATCTTGATGATGGACAGAGGAAACTCTCAAGCGAGATTCTGGCAGAGAGAAGGAAAGAGGAAAATCTTGGCCCCACAGGCCTGGTTGGAGGCCATACCCACACCTTTTTGGACTAGAGTATCTCAAGGATGGCTGTATCGCCCCAGTGAAAGACCAGATGAACTGGCTGCGAGTTAGAGGCTGTGGTACATGGAAGGCAAGGATACAATTTACATATAGTCTTTTCTCTTAGGACAGCTCACCATGATGGTGCTTTTTATTCAATTATTTGTGAGGCTTCCACAGCACGCTGGATAGATCAGCCAGAAGCTCAGTCATGACCCACAGCCTTTCCAAGCTTGTGTGGCTCCGAAGGCTATGGCTACATTCTACTGAATCACACACTACAAAACAACAGGGCTTCCGTACCCTTGTGGAAGTCCCTGTCCTGATAATTCTACTTGACCAGCTAAGTTTCAGAACAGACCAATGGCTCATTTGATTTACCATATCCTGGGGCTAGTGCTCCTCCACGTAAAAGTAAACGAGGCAAGCAGAAACCAGTAAAGACCAGCTGAAACACACTATTAGAGTCTACTGGAATTTCCACTAGTGTAAGTTTTATATTGAACAGAAAAAGCCATTTGACGAACACATAAAAATCCTCCTCAAACTATAAATATTCACGACTTCTCTGATTATCAGTATGATCTCTTCTGGATGGTGTGTATAAGAACGAACTGCTACACTTCATGACTTACAGTATATCGTCAATCTGATTGTAGCATGAAGATGAAAGATAAACACACTGCATAAAAACGAATGTATTATACCTGTCTGCAGCTCTGCCATAGAATGCCTGCTTTTCAGATATTTGCTGTGCTGATTCCAATCTTATTTCTTTATCTCATGTTTATGAGGAGTTTTATTGTCCATCGCTTTGGCATCAGCTGGTTCTGGGATTTACTCATTTGGCATGTTTATGGTGTTTTAGATAAACACCATAGTAGGATTACTTGAGGAGCCAGCGCTTTCAATTTAAAAGGGCCTGAAGCACAGCTTTGGATTCCCCATTCCTACCCCCACATACATGCTCCTCAGCAACTGCAAGATGATATCTGCTTGGCTGTTTACTGTGGTGGAGAAGCATTTTTCTCTCATACTGTCAAAAGGCTGAGAGCACATCTGTTGCACTCAGACTGTGCCCTGTGATTCTTGTTGGCAGGAGTCAGTGCCATTTGACTACAGTATGACATTGCTCCCTGTTTATCTGGAGACTGACTTCCTGGTTGGGAAATACAAGAGATGTGGGGAGGATTCACAAGAAAGGTGGAGGGAAAGGGATTCAGGAATCCTCTTAATTAAAAATAAGAGGGAGGAACCCAATTAATTAATGTTAAACAGATGCTTTCATTGGCCAAATGTTCATAATAATGCATTACAGTGTAAACACAGCAGCTGGAAAGGCTGGTGCACTGTAAGTGTGTTTTTTTAACGTGTTTATCTTTATCAAATGCACAAAGCTGTGGATTTTAATCTTCCGGCTAATAGGTTGCTTTCAGATTTAAGCCACTGCTGTCAAGGTGCACTGCCCCAGGGGAGCATCATTAGGGCAAGTGCAATGCACCAGGCTCCAGGAGCACCAAGGGGAGCTGAGACACCACTACACCCTGTGGGATTCTTTCCATCTATCTAGGTACTTATTCAGCCCTCCTTTACCTCACAACCATTAAATTTATCCTCAACACCATCCATCTGAGGTAGGGATGTGTTATCCTAAGCTGGGCACAGGGTAGATTAAGTGATTTGCCCAAACTCACAAAGGAAGTCGGTGACCAAGAAAGCTCTCAAGCATATAAGTGCCGGGCCCTATCCTCTAGACCATTCTTCCTCCCAGTGAGAACATGTGGTATCTCCCTCTTTGCACGCCACCAAACTCTGCTGGCTGGCATCCAGGAGGTTTCTAGTGGCAGCGGCAATGCTAGAGGCTTCCTGTCCTTTTACTCAAAGCCCGTGCAAAGATTGAGATTGTGCCCAGCCCCTGTATAGGGGTACAAGAGGCAAGGAGAGGGGAAAAGGTTCTTAATGCCCCTCTCCCTTTGCAGACCCACTGTGGCAGGGCGGACTTGCTCCTACCTACTTTCTAGCCTCCCAAACGGCCTGGAGACCTTCAGGTAAAACATTTCACGCAATTTATATAGTTATCTTTCCAACCACCTTTATAGATTATGCTGCCTCATACCAACAGTAACACAGTCTTCAGCTCCTGAGACAGGGAGAGGACATCCTCCTGACATCCACCCACTTCACTCCCCTGCCCCAGCACTTCCTTCCTGTGCCTTTTGTACCCTCTGGGCTAATGAGCTAATTAGCCTTTTAATTCTCTCCATCCCAATCTATCATTTGGACACAGCTCCCCAAGTCAGGGGTACTCAGGGCAGTTCACTGGAGTTGCAGTGTTCAGAGTGCTGGCCTGGCTGCTGCTGCTGCCCAGAACCCTGTCACACTCACATAGAGCCCAGCAAATCTGGACACTGGTATTTTAAGTGTGCAAACCTATTAAAAAAATGGAAAAGTTAACGTTCCCACAGAAGTACTAGCTTAGCCATGCTCACATTCTTCACAGCTCATGGCTCAGGCTACATTTTAGTCACGGGTATTCGGGTATTTTTAGTAAAAGTCATGCACAGGTCGTGGGCAGTAAACAAAAATTCACGGCCGTGAACTGTCCATGACTTTTACTCTATACCCCTGACTAAAACTTGGGGGTGGGGAGGGGAGGGGGAGCAGCTCGGGAGGGTGGCCCTGGGGGTGCCGCAGATGCTGGGGAGGGGGGCATGGCCAGTGCTCAGGGGGGAGTCGCGGCCTGGGGGGTGCCGCAGGTGCTTGTTGCGGGGGCGGGGAAGAGTCGCGGTCCAAGGAGCACCATGGATGTTTGGCGGGGGAGTCATGGGCCAGGGGCACCGTGGGTGCTCGGAAGGGGGAGTTGCAGCCTGGGGGTGCTTGGGAGAGGAGTTGGCAGGGCTGAAACAGGTTCCCTACCCCGCTCCTGGGAAGCGGCGACCTCCAACTCCTAGCTCCATGAGCTGCCTCCGCTCCGCCCCAAGCCCCAGTTCTGCAGCTCCCATTGGCTAGGAACTGCGGCCAATGGGAGCTGCGGGGGCAGTGCATGTGGGCAGGGGCAGCACATGGAGCTAGGAGCTGAAGGAGGGGAGTTGCTGTTGCCCTTCCGGGGAGCCCCCAAGGGAAGCATTGCCCTGCACCCCAACCCACAGCCCTGAGCACCCCCATACCCAAACTTCTGCTGCTGGGGGGGGTGGGGGGTCCAGAGACTGCTCCAGCAGCAGCCAGTGTGCCTGGCCCAGGGGCTGCCTGAGCTACTCAGGAGGCCCCTGGGCCAGGCACACCAGCTGCTGAAGAAGTCATGGAGGCCACAGAACGTCATGGAATCCATGACTTCCGTGACAAACATAGAGCCTTACTCATGGTGTACATTTTGTGACAAAAACTGCAAAATGTATCAAAACCCACAAAAATAGTCAAGAAATACACATGGTACAGTTCTCACAGTGACATGAAATATCCAAAACACAGGATCCGGTAGTAACGGGAGACTTTAACTACCCAGACACCTGTTGAAAAAGTAACATAGCAAAACACAAAATTTCCAGTAAGTTCTTGGAATATGTTGGGCGGAACTTTTTGTTCCAGAAAGTGGAAGTAGTAACCAGGGGGACAGCCGTTTTATATTTGATTCTGAACATCAGGAAGGCGTTGGTTGTGAATCTGAAGGTGGAAGGCAGTTTGGGTGAAAGGGATCATGAAATGATAGATTTCATGATTCCAAGGAAAGGAAGGAGTGAGAGGAGCAGAGTGAAGCCAGTGGCCTTCCAAAAAGCAGATATTAACAAACTCAAAACTGGTAGGTAAGGTCCCATGACCCCGGGCAGAAAATCTAAGGGGAAAAGGAGTTCAGGAGAGCTGGTGGTTTCTCAGGGAGACCATATTAAAGGCACAACTGCAAACTATCCCAATCTGAAGGAAAGCTAAGAAAAATAGTCAGAGGGCAATTTGGAAAGAAAAGAAGACTGATGGAAGACTTAATAAAGGTCTTCATATATGTTTAGGGCTGTTATAAAGAAGATGGTAATCAATTGTTCTCCATGTCCACTAAAGATAGGACCAAAAGTAATGGCTTATTAATCTCCCTAGGTTAGATATTAGGAAAAACTTTTTAACTTTAAGGGTAGTAAAGCTCTGGAATAGGCTTCCAAGGGAAGCTGTGGAATCTCCATCATTACAGGTTTCTAAACACAGGCTGGACAAACACATATCAGGAGTGGTCAAGGTTTACGTGGCCCTGCCACACCACAGGGGGCTGAACTTGATTGCTTCTCGAGTTCCCTTCTAGGCCTACATTTCTATTTTATGATTCTAGGATCTCAGAGCCATTGCACATACAGTATACATTTTGGTATACATAAAGCCAACCAGTCCAAAAGTAAAGTCCTTCTCCAAAGACCAACATCTTGTCCTTGATATGAGGAAGACCTTCAAAATGAGCTATATGTAAGGGGACTGTTGCCCCCTTACTAACATTCAGTGGTGGTATTTTGGTTGGCTAGCTCCCAGTACTAAAAGGGGGGTCGATGGGGAATCAGGACCCTGAGACTGACAGTCCCCAGGAACAATGGGGAGAGGCCAATACTCCAGGTCAGCCTGAATGACTGGGCAGGCAGGCTAATGAGAGAGTCAGGAGGCCAGGGCGGTCCCATCCTCCGTGTGAGCTGGAATTGCCTGGGTCAGACAGAGTGGGGCCAAGCTAAGGAGAAAGCAGGGGCCCAAGCTAAGCTGGGGAGCAGAGCTGTGCCAGATCCAGAGGGACCAGAAAAGCAGCCCAGAGAGAGCAGACCCTGTCCTGGGAGCAAAGCTGCAGCCCCAAAGCTAGAAGCACAGCCCAGAGAGAGCAGACTTGCCCTGGGAGCAGAGCTGCAGCAACCAGAGCCAGAGGGGCCAGAAAAGCAGCCCAGGAAGCAGGTCAGCAGGTCTGCTGGGAGCAGAGTCACAGAAGCAGCCTGCAGAGCAGACCTGTCCTGGGAGCAGAGGTGCAGCAACCAGAGGCAGAAGGGCCAAAGAAGCAGCCCAGGGAGCTGGAGGCAGAGCAGCAGCAGCGCACAGACAGAGTGGTGGAGCTGGAGCTGGAGCAGTCTGGAGCTCGGTGCGGTGAGCAGCTGGGGAGAGCGAGGGGGGACCCTGGGCAGCGGGCCCAGCACAGGGAGACGCCTCAGCTCTGCAGACCAGGCTTGGATCGTAACCCTGACAGGGTGGGCGTGACACTGGGAAGAAGGGTCCTACCACTTAGAGCCTGAGAGCGTGTGGCCACCACCAGAGCAAGTGTCCAACCCGCAGCATCCCTGCAGCACAGCCAGGGCCTGAGAAGAAGGCCTGGGACTTACAAGGAACAGACTGTGAACTGCCCAGACATTCCAGAGACACTGTTTGTGATGTTCCCTGCCACAGAGCGGAGTGATGTTTCCTTTAACCTTTCCCATTTTTCCTTATTCTTTTTAAAATTAATTGTTGATTAAATAACTTGCATTTGCTTTAACTTGTATGTAATGGTCAGTGGGTCAGAGAAGTGCCCATTGCAGAGAGAGAGTACCCCTCAGTGGGGACACCCTAGCCACTGTCCTAGGTGAACACAGCAGGGTTGACGGTTGAGCCCCCAGGAATCCTGGGCCCAACCTTGTTGGGGTTACAAGGACTCTGCCAGACAGGAGAGTGGAAGGGGAGTCCTCAAGGGCAGGGAGGCCACTGGGTAAAGGAAGTGGGAGCAAGGACTCAGATCCTTTTGCTAGCCCACTTCACCGGGGTAGTACAGAAGCCAGGAAAGTTCCCCACAATAGCAGGACTATTCCCCCGCTTACATATATATAGTGATCTATAGAAGAATTTGGTATTGGACAGTAGTTCTCCCCCCCCCAACAAAAAACTCTCTCTTTATCTCTTAAAAAAAAGAAACCAATCAAGCAGATCTCTCCTCTTAAATAGGATGGGTCTTGTGGTGAAGGCACTGGAGAGGGACTCTGGGAAACTGGGTTCGAATCTCATATCTGTGGCAGACTTCCTCTGTGACCTTGGGGAAGTCACTTACTGTTTTACAGATGTGGTATACTGAGAGTAATAATAAAACTTTCTGTCTCTCCCCCACCCACTTTTTGACTGTCTTGTCCAGTTAGACTGTAAAATCTTAGGGACAGTAATGCCACTTGATATGTGCATGTACAGCACCTAACACAATAGAGCCCTGGTCTCAGCTGGGGCCTCTAGACTCCACTGTAATTCAAATGATAAACAGTAATAAGGAGGCCCTCTGAATTGTTTTGAGCACAGTGTGGAGCAAGACAAGACTGTCTTTCATCTTTTCTATTTCCCATCTCAACAGAACCATTAATTACCACCACACGCAAGACAACATTTAGCACCCGTGACGTCAAAAATAAAAACCACAACCACAAAATAACATCGATCACAGATGATACTTTGCAATAGTTAAGCAAAGCAGAAGCTTCTCTACAACAGTGTGAAATCCTTCCTCCTGAGCAGCCTCACTGCAGAACAGAAATGCAGGCCCTCCACACCTAGGTGAATTTCACCATATGTGTTTATGTAACTCTAATATAAAGGCATCCTCTTTAAGAGCTAGCACGTGGCCCAGCTTGCGTGGTGTACCCATAAAGTGGATAGCAGCATAGGAGATGTAGCCTCTGCCACATTCCTTCTTCCCTCCCCGGCAATACATTTTGTTGGGACGGGTCAGGTAATGGGGCCGGGGCCCATGCAGGCCAGCATAACTGCAGCAGCGTTCTCAAGGCCATAGCCTCAATTCTGTAACATAAATTGGAAAAGAAACTAACAATTCCTTAAAGAGGCAGGGGGTTTAACAGGTACCTGAATATGAAATGTCAGAATTGATATGTACATGCTGTTCTGTTTAAAAAAACTATAGTCCAGGCAGCCCTTGGGGGCACTGAGAAGCTAGAGTAAGATGCCACTCAAATGCAGCCCGGTTCAGCGTTTGGTTTCCTTTCTTTCTTTTTTTTTTTAAGTGTTTGCTGCTGTAGCACGTTTTCCGTTACAGACATTTTGCTGAGTTATTACATAAGGGGAAGTATCTGACATAAGGGTACCCTGTCATGCTGGCTGGCTGGCCTCTCTTGCCCCTTCAGGTCTCAAGAGTTGAGGGCACAATTTCTGTGTTCCTGGCCCAGGGCTGATCACTGAAGATAGCTGTCAGACAACACTGTATCTGACATGGCAGCTCAAAGCAATCAGTCGCTCACTCAGAGGCTAGAGAGGGAGTTGCAGAGGAACAGGAAGGGGACAGAAAGTGAATGGGGGAAGGAGTATGAGAGAACAAAGATGACACAAGAAATGACAGAGAAGAGAAAATCTAATAGGAGAGAACAACGGTGTCTTATCACATGCAAGAGCTGTTGGGATACACATCAGGTTCTTCCACCTTCTACAAAGAGCTGGCAGTAGCCTTCTCTGTGCTTAAGCTGCCTCAGCGATCTTTGGCCACTTGCTCCCCCACCCTGCAGCCTCAGTCAATTTCAACTGGCCACTCTACCACTGCTACTGCTACCCCATGCTACGGGGAGGCCGCCGACACCTCAACCTGCTCTTTCACATCTTCCGTATCTCCCAGCTCAGACGGCCCATCCCCTGCTCCCAGTATGAATGCAGGTGATAAATGGGACACGCTGCCTTTGAGGCTAGTGTACAGAAGTTATTCACCCTCTGAGGGCAGAAGGGATGCTGACTGCCTTGGACTTGGATGCCTCCATATGCAATGTTGGCCTCAGAGATGTGGAGCATATACCACTCCTGATAAAGTCAATGGAATCTTTGGGTAGAAACAGCACCTATATTTGCAATAATATATCCACCACAGAACCCCACTCTGAGGGGACAAAAAATGCCTCTTTTTCAAGTCAATACAGCAGATGTTAACAAAAGGTTTGTTCATATATTTATAAAAGGGCATTTAACATTTCAGAAACCCAGGGTGGTTTAAACAAGAGGCACTATCTTACCCTACTGGCTAGTTTCAGTCATATAGCATATGCTAGGCGGGGTGTCACAGGAAGTGGGAGCCAACTAGTCTGAAGCCCAAGACCCTAAAAAAGAGGCTTGTCTTAACATATTACTGTATGTGGTGAATGCCTCACTTAGCAATAGCACGTGGGGCATAACAGCACATAAATACTTGAGGTTAGTGCTTTAGTACTTGCAGGCCACCCCAATGTAATTACTGCAAAGGTGTTTGGCATGGAATGATCCCTTTATTCCTTAGTAATAGTTATTTCCTAAGACTCAAGTCAACACTCTAGTCTGATTTGAACGTGCCGTTTTGGAAGTGTGGAGGAAATGATGAAAGGAAACAGCTGATGGCAGAACTAATAATGGAAATGAGGACTATTCATCAGTATACAGAGCTATTAGACATGAGGAAACAATCCTGACAAGGGAACCCTCACAAAACTCATTTGAAGCTTCACACTTTCTATATATGTTCTACTCTGGAATGCATAGTGAGATATGCACATTGCATACTTACATTTCTGCCCTATTCAGCACATTTTAACTCAAAAGTAGCATGTTCTCCCTTGCATCTCAGTCCTGTCCTGCTTCTCCTGCCATTCCAGGGCTTCAGTCTATTCTCTCTGTGACAGAGAGATCATGAGGCATAGTACATTCAACTCATTAAATAATGACTTTGTGCAGCTGACCACTAAAAAGTAGCTAGAAGCCAAGTATATGTATGTCACTCCTGCTTTATCTTGCACATTTGAACTTGGTTTTCCAGAGGTGAAAGCCTAATTTTGTAGCTGCCTAACGGAACTCTGCCCTTAAAGTCATGGGAAAAATCTCTCCACCCTGCAGTTGTGCACCTTAGCTGTAGCCAGACCAAACCAACCCCAAAATGAAACCCACATGGGCATCAAGCACCATCGGGCAGAGGGTAAGTATTCCGAGAAGTTGGTCCAAATGCAACCTTTTATTCTACATTATGTTGCTTTATCACTCATCAACCCAGACTGACTTTGTTGCTTTGGTCCAGAACTTATGCTGTTCTGAGTTAGCAAAATCCTTTCTGCTCTAACAAGATTGAATGCCGTTAAGTTTTGCAGAGAGATTCAATCCATTAGCTGATTAAAAGCTATAGATCACACTGCTTTGGACACACTCAGGCCATTATGAATAAGAAGTGTCCAAAAGGCTTCTAGTGTAACCAGTGTCTTTGAAACTGCTATGGTTACAGTTAATAAAACTTCTCATTCAATCTTTCTTCTAGTCTGCAATGCCAACAGGCAGAGAATTTATAGTAGCCTTTGAAACTGTCTATTTAGAAATGACTTATTGTTACAGTATCTTTAATTCCCGAAACAAAAAGAAATTATATAGAAGACATTGTCACAAGCGAAGAAAGTGTACAGATGAAAAAGAGCAACAAAAATGTCACTGATATATTTCAGCTTCAACTTACAGATGAACATCTTACAGACAAACCACCCTCCACAAAAATACACTGAAATCTCTCTAAAGGCATCTTTCTGCATGCTCCTCTGTTTACTCCTATTATATTAAAAAGTTAATAAATCTGGATAGGCTTATTAAAAGACAATTCCATAACATTTATATAGGCAACTATTGTTAGTTGCCATTAAAAGCCAGCATTTGCCCACAGTTGTACCTTAAATACCACAGGTTCCCTCCTACACTTAGGAAAAGAAATAGCACTGGTAATTCTGTAAGATCTGTTAACAAACGTTGACTACTTAATGACTATCACTCTATTTAAAAGTTTCCATAATGGCTCACAGTCAAGTGACCTATGGGATATATCTATCTATACCAAATATGCTAAGATTGACAGAACTACATAAAGGTACTAATTCAGAGAGGAACTTAAGTCTGTGCTTAAGACCCAGGAGTTGAGCATGTGCATAAGTGTCTTGTTGAACTGAAACCCAAGAACTGAGAGAACTATTAGAAGGGCGAAATACTTAGATCGTAAGTTCTTTGGGATAGGGACTGTCTTTTCGTTCTGTGCTTGTACAGCGTCTAGCACAATGAAGTCCTAGTCTATGACTAGGATTCTGAGGCACTAGGGTACTACAATCATTTTTTTAAAATGGTATTTGATATTTGTGGCCTATGCAAGAAAAAACACTGGTGATGCAGAAAACACATTTTATGTACAAGAGAACAGTTCTTAACTCTATCATATCTAGCAGACTAACTTCCAGTAATATAACTGAAACGCGTTGGAGAAGTCATCCAAAGAATCTTTAGTTGTGCGTGACTCTTGAAAGTGAAATTTAACTACTTGTGGTTGGACATCCCTAAGTTGTATTGGACAATAAAAAGAGGTGAAAGTTTCTATCTTGACAGAGAGGTAAGAAAAAAAGGTACCTCTCCTTCTGTCCAAACAGATTTTCCTTTTTGATTTTTTGCCACCTGTTGTTAGCCAATACACTCAGTCAGTACAAAGGTACTCTATAAAACTCACAGGATATCCCAGGGGTTATTGTATTTGTCAGGGTTCCTTCCCCACTCTGAACTCTAGGGTACAGATGTGAGGACCTGCATGAAAGACCCCCATAAGCTTATTTCTACCAGCTTATGTTAAAACTTCCCCAAGGCACAAAGTCTTTGCCCTTGGATTAGGTAAAACACTGCCACCACCAAGTGATTTAACAAACAATCAGGGAAAGGACCACTTGGAGTTCCTATTTCCCCAAAATATCCCCCCAAGCTGTTACACCCCCTTTCCTGGGGAGGCTTGAGAATAAACAAGATGAGCACAGACCAACCTTGGATTTTTAAGACCCAAAAAACCCAACCAGATTCTTAAAAAACAGAACTTTATTAGAAGAACAAAAAAAGATAAGAGAACAACTCTAAGATCAGAATGGAAGATAATCTTACAGGCAGTCAGATTCAAAACATAGAGAATCCCTCTAGGCAAAACCTTAAGTTACAAAAAGACACAAAAACAGGAATACACATTTCCTCCAGCACAGCGAATTTCACAAGCCAAAACAAAGAAAACCTAAAGCATTTTCTAGCTAAATTACTTACTAACTTTACAGAAGTTGGAGGGCTTGCACCCTTGATCTGTTCCCGGCAAAGGTATCACACAGACAGACAAAAGCCTTCCCCCGCACCCCCTCCAGATTTGAAAGTAACTTGTCCCTTCATCGGTCATTTTGGGCCAGGTGCCAGCCAGGTTACCTGAGCTTCTTAACCCTTTACAGGTAAAAGGACTTTGCCTCTGGCCAGGAGGGATTTTATAGCACTGTATACAGAAAGGTGGTTACCCTTCCCTTTATTTTTATGACAGTATTAGAGTCACAACAGGCCTCTATTATAGGAGATTTACAACCCTTCATAGAGATACAGAAAACCACATCAACATCAGTCGGTTACACTTAAGTTTTAAAAAGTGAAGTGAACTTTTTCAATTGTACACAATAAGGATTTTAAGCAAAAAAAATTGTTAGAACCATAATAATTACAAGTGGTTGAATTATTAGTTGCAAATAATTTATCTGACAAATTTAGCCATTTATGTTTGCAAGTTGTCTTCAAAGTTTCTAATGTGTTGTGTTCTCAACTGTGTGACAGCTTATGCAAATAATTGTTAATTTATAGCTTGTTTGCAAACTAGATATTATGAGCTTGATCCAAAACCCAGTGAAGTCACTCATAAAAACTTGGAGTATTTCTGTTATTTGCTATTCATTACTCCATAGTCTTGTTGTATGATTTGTCTCCTAAATCACACGGTATTGTTTGGTTACCTGATTCGGTGACCAAAGCTTTATAAGCAGAAAAGACTTCTTCTATTTTCAAATTACCTGTGAGCATTCATAACTATTTGGTGCCCTGTGAATTGTTTTAATGTGTGGATAAGAAAGAGATTTTCAAAGTGACAGTCATTCATTTATTATGTGGATAGTCTAGCAACTGTTATATGTGTGTATGTACAAGCACACGCAAGTATGTCTGATATTCACAGAGTTTTATTGGAAAAATATTCTGTTTATTAAAAAAGTTTTCTTAATATGGCTGGGGAAGTATACAGCAAAAGATGTATTACTATCACAACTAAAACATTTGCTACCAAAGCTTTTGTGAATTCTTTGTCTACAGACCTCTGTTTTCTTTATTGTGATATCTATAAATAAATAATGCATTGGAATTTACTAATAGTTTGGGCTTTCTGAATCTCAGAAGACCTAATTACTATTTTTTTCTCCTCTTGACAGAGTAGGATCACGACATTCAAGACTTTATTCTTTACTGTTGCCACTCTGAAGGAGGAAAGGGATGCTTCCGAAGGTAGGGAGATAAAGACAGAGTTACAGAATATGGGAAAATGGTTGGATAGAGATAGTTATGTTAGACATACAAAAGGATGGTCTCTTTGGATTCTAGATATAAGTACTGTGCCCAGGGCTAGCAAGAAAAAAAAAGGTCCGACTGCCATTGAACAAATTAAAAATGGGGAGTTTAAGGTGCAAATCAGAGCTCATTGAACTATATTATTGTTTGAGACAGATTTTTTTTGTAACTATGATTTTTGTGTATGTCTGTTCTTGCTAACCATCTGTTGTCTTAATCATTAAAAAGAAAACAGTATTTCTCATAGGAAAATAAAAAACAGACAAACCCCTCTCTGTCATCAGTATTCCTAAAGGGTGTGGTCTTTCAGTATAAACACTTTATTTTTGAATGGCCTGTGTTTAGTGGTGACATGAGAAAATAAGGAGTCAATAAAATTACTATTTTGCATGGAGCTAATTTTACTATGTCTACAAAGGAAAGTTTTCCAAGACTCATGAACAAGTGAGGCCATTCAGTTACGCTGCTTGTTTAATAGGGCTCCTGGGTTTTCAGTGAACTAGTGTTATCTAAAAAGAGGTTTCTAAGTGGTTTAGTTTTTTTATGTGTCCCTTACCACCAATGCTGAATATTATTACTTGAAAAACAAACCTTCTTAGCTGGAATTTCAACTCCTTATCTTTTGGAATAGAGGAAATAAAGCTAAAGGATGGTACTGACTAGTTTTATTTATACAAAATTAATTACATTAAGTAAATGTGTGTGTGTGTTGTGAAATACAAGTCACTTTAATACAGAAAAAGACATAGGGTCTAAATTTTCAAAAGTGACAAATGATTTTGGGTGCCCAACTTGACGTTCTTTTCAGAGGGTGAGGCATCCAAAATCACTATTCATCTTTGAAAATGTAGGCCATAGCTGTCAGCAATTTGATGAACTCTTGCTCCCCCACACATTCTGAATTTCACCAGCATCTGCTGAATGGAGAGAAAAAGGATTCCTCTAATATGGCAGCTTCCCAGAATAGTATAAACTAAACACCACCAATAATTACCCAGAGAGTACAGATTTCCCAATCTTTGTGGGTAAGACCATGTGGTGCAATGGCAATGGGCTTGACTGAACAAACTAGTAAAAAGATGACAGCATTCATTTTAAATATTCTTCATTTTGTTAATATTGACCAGCTTCAATATGGCACTTTAACAAATAATAAATAATAAATAATAATAAAGTACTAAACACTCTCATGGGTATGTCTACACGAGAGCTGGAGGTGTAATTTTCACCTGGGGTAGTTATACCCGTGCTTGCTCTGATCAAGCTAGTGTGCTAAAAATAGCAGAGGAGCCATGGTGGCACAAGCAGCAGGATGGGATAGGTGCCTGAGTATGTACCTAAGGTTTCAGACAGGATCATACTTTGGTGGAACGAACTGAGCTCCCTCTTTTGCCACCACAACTATACTGTTATTTGATGTCTATTTCCAGCTAAGACATACCCTTCACTGTGAGAACAGGAGTACTTGTGGCACCTTAGAGACTAACAAATTTATTTGAGCATATGCTTTCATGAGCTACAGCTCACTTCATCGGATGCATTCACTATATTAGCTTAGCTACAATGTTCTGTATGACTTGTCCATTATTTAGTAAACATATTATGGGCAAAGGTCTAGGCATATGTTTTTTAGAACAACACATAGCACCTTCCAGCTTAGGATCTCAAAGCACTTTACAAACATTAATCAAATCTCACAATATCGCTATGAAGGTTGGTATTAAAATCCCCATTTTCCGTAAGGAATAAGTGAGGCACAGGGAGGTGAAGTGATCTGTGCACACAGTAAGTCTGTGGCAGTCAGGGTTTAGATAGCACAGGCAAATTAGACTTGGGTTTCCAGTTGTCCTAATATCCAGTCCTCTGTTTTAACCACTGAACTACGCCTGCCCTCTGGTATTTTCACAACTGGCCTGATTCTCATAGGGTGTAAATCCTTTATTTGTTTATTTATTAAATTAATTTATCCCACGTGAGAATCTGGCCAATTGTTAACACACCATTGGACACGGAAGATAAAGTTATGCTATGCCAATGTGATACCCATTTTATTGTATGCTTCTAAAACATGGCAAATACTAGAAACCCAGAACAGGAAGCATAATGCATTCCATCAGAGATGTTTGCAAACAATACTTGGTGTCTAATGGTGGAATAAAGTAACCAATGTAGATATGTTACAAAGGACTGGACAGCAGACTGTGAAGACAATGATTCGAGAAAGAAGGCTGAAGTGATTTGGACATGTTGTTCAGGTGTCAAAAAAAACCCTGTATTCCTAGACAAGCCCTTGACTGGATACCAGCTGGTGGAAGATGAAAAAGAGGACAACAGATGACATATAAGAAAACCATTTGGGATGCCACTGTCATGGAAACAGACTATAATGGAGCAAGAAACATGTCATTAGATGGACTGGGTTGCCTCATGTGTCACAAGGCATTAGAGCATCTAATAAATAAAAATAAATCCATTGACTTTGAGGAGCTGCACTGACTGACACCAGCTGAAGAATGACAGAGAACTGACTGGTTTTAAAAAGAAAAATGAGAGCATTTGAGAAAAAGAACCAAGCCAGCTGCCTGGAGTTCAGCAGAATCTTACACTGGGATAACATCTCAGATCCTTAAACCTAGCTATTTGAAATGCTGTCCAGGATTTAAGCACCAGAAAATGGGGGGTTTAGAAACCTAGATGTTTGTGCTAAGGAACATGCATGTAAGGCAAGTGAAGAATATTTAAACTACATTTCTTTGCACTCCATTTTGTATCAGAGACTAACATGCATAAAAAGAGGTCAGGGAGTAGGCATATTTATAAACTAGCCACACAAGTCAAATACCCCCCACCTCAATCTCTGTAGCTAATCCTAAAATTACGAGTGCACTTTCAGCTGAAAGGAATGACTAAGCACCTATCTTGACTGTAGAAATCCACTCACAGGCAGTGACCCATATGTTTGCTGATCCCTGAGAGAAGCACAATGCTATTCTGGCTCTGATGGAAGCAACAGAGGGCTTGGAGAAGGAGAGAATACCCCAAGACCATAATTTCGCAAGCTCAATGAAGAACTGCTACAGATTTAATAAACAGGCTATTGATATCTGTCAGCTGTTACAAGGGAAATTTATTAATTTCATTTCATTTCTTAGTTTATAAACTATATCCCATTACAAAGACTTGTGGCACGTTAACAACATTTAACAAAATACTCTTTCATAATCAGATGTGGGGGGAGCCACGCCTGGCATGTAGTAGATGTGATAACAGCAGCCTTCGGCTTCCTGTGCCTTGGGGCTTTTCAGACCCCTGCAGCCATTAGCCACTCAGCCACTAACCTGGTCATCATAAACTTTAGATTTTGTCAGGACAGTATAAATAACCAATATGTTAGAGTTCTCATATGAACACCGAATCAGCTGCAAACAACGCATGATTTCTATAACAATGCTCAGTTCCCAGCTGTCCGGGAGATACCAGTTACACACACATCTCACTCTAAGCACACGATGTCATTTTGCTATAGCTTTTCAATATGCAGGTGCACAATATCAAATGCCAGACCTTGGATTTGGTATCCAAGTTCCCAGAGACATGTCATGATGCATACACGCTCAGGCAATCAATCTGCCACCAGTTCTTTGAGGCAGGCAAACACTTTGGCAGGTGGTCAGGTGCAAGAACCACATTCACTTGTATCATTTTTCAGCTGCAGATGTAGGATCTCACATGAGGACATATAGCAGCCCTGTTTTTATTCTCAGTGCATAGCCTCTGAAGTCTTGCCTTATAAACATGCATTCTAAATCTTCAGACACCTGCAAATTTAAAAGACTTGCAGTACTTTAAGATCACTGTATCAACCCGGAGCTGAAGTTTGTTACTTTAACAATGTGTTGTAGATGTTTATATAGATCTGACAATACATCAATCTAAAGCTGCCTCAAAGTCCGTAAGATTTTTTTGTTGTAAGCTGCATTCTATGTAGTAGATTTCTCTTAGATGGACAGGAGGATATTAGCATGTCAGGTTTTCCTATCCTAGGAACCAATCTGCAAATACAGGAAAAGGCATTTAGGTACCTTGGCGCAAAGTGAAAATTCTCATAGACTTCCTGGATATGCAGGCTACATTTTTCCCCAGGACAAGACACTATTTTTAAAAGAAGGGATAACAATTGCTGACCATTGGAGATTCTTTCCAGGCCATATCTTTGAACATCTGAGAATTAAATTAAATCTACCTTCTCAGGATTTTTGTACACACCTAAAGTTAGAAGTTTCCTAGACACAATTATTAACAAAGAAACTCAACAATGGTCAAAGAACCTATGAATCAGAAAGGTCAGCTCTTTAATTCCAGTTTCTCTCTCTCTCTGGAAGTGACCAAAGAACCCAATCTGGATCTCAAACTCTTCAAAAATTTCATCTAAATCAATACATCTTCACAAAATGTTTTGGTTCTGATGAAACAGCATATCTATGTTGATGAAAAAAAAAACCATTTAATCAAAAATGTTCCAACAAGCTCTACTTCTGTCTCTACTGTACAACTTCATTGCTGAGAGACCCTTGCAAGAGCCCAAAACTGTATACCCTGGACCTGAGATCTTAAAATTCCTCTTAAGGATAATTAACAGCAGAAAGTACTTGAATGCTCCTTTGAAACCTCTATTTACAACACTTACAAGGAAATGCAATATGTTGTGCTGCCTAAACTGGCTGGGCTTTACAAAAAGTAGACAAGCCATTTACAACACACACTTTGCTTCTCTACAAAAGAAAAAGGACACTAAACTATCTAAACTACTGCATGCCACAAGGGGCCACAACAGTGGTTCCCTTAACCCACCCAGCAATATTGTTAATCTATCCAACTATACTCTTAGCCCAGCAGAAGAATCTGTCCTATCTCGGGCCTCTCCTTCTGCCCCTCCACCCCCACGAACATGATACAGTTCTGTGGTGACCTAAAATCCTATTTTTGACGTCTCCAACTCAAGGAATATTTCCAACACACCTCTGAACAACATACTAACCCACAGAGACCTTCCTACCAACACTACAAAAAGAAGGATTCTGGGTGGACTCCTCCTGAAGGTCGAAACAACAGACTGGACTTCTACATAGAGCGCTTCCGCCGACGTGCATGGGCTGAAATTGTGGAAAAGCAACATCACTTGCCCCATAACCTCAGCCGTGCAGAACACAATGCCATCCACAGCCTCAGAAACAACTCTGACATCATAATCAAAAAGGCTGACAAAGGAGGTGCTGTCGTCATCATGAATAGGTCGGAATATGAACAAGAGGCTGCTAGGCAGCTCTCCAACACCACTTTCTACAAGCCATTACCCTCTGATCCCACTGAGGGTTACACCATCTGCTCAAGAAACTCCCTGAAAAAGCACAAGAACAAATCCGCACAGACACAACCCTAGAACCCCAACCAGGGGTATTCTATCTGCTACCCAAGATCCATAAACCTGGAAATCCTGGAAGCCCATCATCTCAGGCATTGGCACCCTGACAACAGGACTGTCTGGCTATGTAGACTCCCTCCTCAGGCCCTACGCTACCAGCACTCCCAGCTATCTTCAAGACACCACTGACTTCCTGAGGAAACTACAATCCATCGGTGATCTTCCTGATAACACCATCCTGGCCACAATGGATGTAGAAGCCCTCTACACCAACATTCTACACAAAGATGGACTACAAGCCGTCAAGAACAGTATCCCCGATAATGTCACAGCAAAGCTGGTGGCTGAACTTTGTGCCTTTGTCCTCACCCATAACTATTTCACATTTGGGGACAATGTATACCTTCAAATCAGCGGCACTGCTATGGGTACCCGCATGGCCCCACAGTATGCCAACATTTTTATGGCTGACTTAGAACAACGCTTCCTCAGCTCTCGTCCTCTAATGCCCCTACTCTACTTGCGCTACATTGATGACATCTTCAACATCTGGACCCATGGAAAAGAAGACCTTGAGGAATTCCACCATGATTTCAACGATTTCCATCCCACCATCAACCTCAGCCTGGACAGGTCCACACAAGAGATCCACTTCCTGGACACTACAGTGCTAATAATCGATGGTCACATAAACACCACCCTATACCGGAAACCTACTGACCGCTATACTTACCTACATGCCTCCAAGGTTTCATTCAGACCACACCACACGATCCATTGTCTACAGCCAAGCTCTACGATACAACCGCATTTGCTCCAACCCCTCAGACAGAGACAAACACCTACAAGATCTCTATCAAGCGTTCTGCACCTGCACATCTACCAATGTGATATATGCCATCATGTGCCAGCAATGCCCCTCTGCCATGTACATTGATCAAACTGGACAGTCTCTACGTAAAAGAATAAATGGACACAAATCAGACGTCAAGAATTATAACATTCAACAACCAGTCGGAGAACACTTCAGTCTCTTTGGTCACTCGATTACAGACCTAAAAGTGGCAATTCTTCAACGAAAAACTTCAAAAACAGACTCCAACGAGAGACTGCTGAATTGGAATTAATTTGCAAACTGGATACAATTAACTTAGGCTTGAATAAAGACTGGGAGTGGATGTGTCATTACACAAAGTAAAACTATTTTCCCTTGTTTATTTTCTCCTACTGTTCTTGTCAACTGCTGGAAATGACGAACCTTGATTATCACTACAAAAGGTTTCCCCGCCACCCCCTCCCACCCGCGCTCTCCTGCTGGTAACAGCTCACCTTTCCTGATCACTCTTGTTACAGTCTGTATGGTAACACCCATTGTTTCATGTTCTCTGTGTATATAAAATCTCCCCACTATATTTTCCACTGTATGCATCCGATGAAGTGAGCTGTAGCTCACGAAAGCTTATGCTCTAATAAATTTGTTAGTCTCTAAGATGCCACAAGTACTCCTTTTTACGGATACAGACTAACACGGCTGCTACTCTGAAACCTGTCTAAACTTTATTATTTCCTCTTAGTTTTGAGCACAATTAATCCAGATTTCATTTATGATGCTCCTAAACACCTCACTCATATGTCGTCTATAGAGTTGCCATTACAAAGGCTGATTTTGGACATCAGATCCCCATTTCAAATATGCCAAGTTGACAACTGACCCAGTTTGACCTTTTATGATGCATTAGGGTAATCAACCTATGAGACCCCAACTCTCTGACACTCACTTAAGAGTACAGAACACATCATCTATATGAGGAAAAAAAGCTTCTCCTAAATCTACTGACTGTATCTCCATAAAGTCCTCATTACAAATGTGGTAACATGAAGTGTGAACCTATTTTACTATACTGAAAACAAAACACCTGAGAACACTTCTATAAACTATGGGGTGCACATATAAATATTCTGGTATTTTTCTAAATAATATATCAATTGATTGCCACTTTAGAGACACCTCAGTAAATTTTCTTGAAGTCAATCAATCTGTTGCCCAAAATATTATTAGTAATTGCTATTTAGATTTCTAATGAAGACCAATAAATGTGAGTATATGTTTTTAGTTAGACTTGAGTTTCACTCACTCCAGACTTTTGTTCTATAGAGCCTGGGCCTGTCAGCCTTCTATCATAAGGAGAAATTTTTCTAGAACCCCTCCCACTGATACAATGACTTTTGGACTGATGGATTCTTTAGCTTTGAATTGCACAAGCCTCCAGCCATCCTTTGGTACCTCATCCCTTCCCACATGGCTCCAGGAAAGATGTCTCAATGGGCTCTTTAGAAAGAACAAACACTATCTCATTAATTTAATCACCCTCAGTCCTAGTGGCTACAGTTAGCACAGTTTCCAGGGAGATCTAGTATTGTCCCTAGCTCTTACTTAGCCTTGCAGGGGGGTAAAGTGGAATAAAGTCCCAGTTTACTCCCACACTTGGCTGAGTAAGTGCTACTCAGACTGCAGCTTTGGCAGCGGCAGGGGGAATAAAGGCTCCTCACCTGATACTCCCCTTGCAAGTCAAATCCCGGCAGCAATTAACACAAAGAAAGAAAACAAAAGAAGAGTGTCCTTCCTTTCACACTTCATTGCTATCCTATTCACTCACACACTCATACTGCATAAGACAAGAAACCTACAACAGGAAAAAGAACTGGATCTCTGGGAGTCATAGGACCAGAGCAGAACCAAAATGTCTCTAAAGAGACAGACAACCTTGTCACAGACACCTACCATATCACTGTGATAACGAAGCATTCTAGCCCTGATGCAAGATGTATGTGCTATACTCACATGCACAGTTTGTGTACCGGTTGTATTCTGGAATAGTGTTTACAGTCAACAGGGTAAATCTGTTAAGCAAGCTACAAAGCAAATTAAAAAAAGGAGTGTTTGTGCCTTTTATTGCCCCTTTAATGGCTCTCCTGTGATGTATGAAATGGCATTGATTTGTTTTAAGAAACTGTACATTGTTAATATGGGTTTTTTAACATTAATTTATAAGCTTGTCAAGGTGACAATACTTTTATAACTGTCAAAACGGTAACGTCAATATTTGTGTCTTACACAAGCAGAGGTCCCTAATCTGGGGGGCATGGAGGACCATTCGGGGGCATGGCTGGGGCCCAGGCCAACCCCCATGGGGGCGGGGAGGGAGCACCACCCCGCTCTGCTCCCAGCCCCGGCTGTGGCTCCAGCCTCAGCCCCCTTATTCCTGTCCATGTCACCCCCTCCCGGAGCCATATCCCTGCTCCCGGCCCCAGCTCGGCTTGCGGGGAGGAAGAGAGGAGCGAGGTAAAAAGTTTGGGACCACTGTCTTATAACAACGTAGAAATCATATTTAATTTTCTTTCTTTCCTTTCTTTACTCTTCTTTTTACCTTTATAAAAAAAGTAAATTCTTTTTAAAAAGATGTTTTACTTTTTAAAAAAAAAAAACCCCTTAGAAATATCCAAAAAATATCAGCCTTCCACTGTGCAAGAGTGAACATTCCCTTCACCACTCCATTGAGGACTGGGTGAACCTCACTTCACCTCTCCGCCTTCATAGAATCAAAGAATATCAAGGTTGGAAGGGACCTCAGGAGGTCATCTAGTCCAACCCCCTACTCAAAGCAGGACCAATCCCCAACTAAATCTTCCCAGCTAGGGCTTTGTCAAGCCTGACCTTAAAAACCAATAAGGAAGGAGATTCCACTACCTCCCTAGGTAACCCATTCCGGTGCTTCACCACCATCCTAGTGAAAAAGTTTTTCCTAACATCCAACCTAAACCTCCCCCACTGCAACTTGAGACCATTACTCCTTGTTCTTTCATCTGGTACCACTGAGAACAGTCTAGATCCCATCCTCTTTGGAACCCCTTTCAGGTAGTTAAAAGCAGCTACCAAATCCCCTTTCATTCTTCTCTTCTTCAGACTAAATAATCCTAGTTCCCTCAGCCTCTCCTCATAAATCATGTGCTCCAGCCCCCTAATCATTTTTGTTGCCCTCTGCTGGATTCTTTCCAATTTTTCCACATCCTTCTTGTAGTGTGGGGCCCAAAACTGGACACAGTACTCCAGATGAGGCCTCACCAATACTGAACAGAGGGGAATGATCACGTCCCTCAATCTGCTGGCAATGCTCTTAGGCCTGGTCTACACTAGGACTTTAGGTCAAATTTAGCAGCGTTAAATTGATGTAAACCTGCACCCGTCCACACGATGAAGCCCTTTATTTCGACTTAAAGGGCTCTTAAAATCAATTTCCTTACTCCACCCCTGACAAGTGGATTAGCGCTTAAATCGGCCTTGCCGGCTCGAATTTGGGGTACTGTGGACACAATTCGACGGTATTGGCCTCCGGGAGCTATCCCAGAGTGCTCCATTGTGACCGCTCTGGACAGCACTCTCAACTCAGATGCACTGGCCAGGTAGACAGGAAAAGAACCGCGAACTTTTGAATCTCATTTCCTGTTTGGCCAGCGTGGCAAGCTGCAGGTGACCATACAGAGCTCGTCAGCAGAGGTGACCATGATGGAGTCCCAGAATCGCAAAAGAGCTCCAGCATGGACCGAACGGGAGGTACGGGATCTGATCGCTGTTTGGGGAGAGGAATCCGTGCTATCAGAACTCCGTTCCAGTTTTCGAAATGCCAAAACCTTTGTCAAAATCTCCCAGGGCATGAAGCACAGAGGCCATAACAGGGACCCGAAGCAGTGCCGCGTGAAACTGAAGGAGCTGAGGTAAGCCTACCAGAAAATCAGAGAGGCGAACGGCCGCTCCGGGTCAGAGCCCCAAACATGCCACTTCTATGATGAGCTGCATGCCATTTTAGGGGGTTCAGCCACCACTATCCCAGCCGTGTTGTTTTACTCCTTCAATGGAGATAGAGGCAATACCGAAGCAGGTTTTGGGGATGAAGAAGATGATTATGATGATGAGGTTGTAGATAGCTCACAGCAAGCAAGCGGAGAAACCGGTTTTCCCGACAGCCAGGAACTGTTTCTCACCCTGGACCTGGAGCCAGTACCCCCCGAACCCACCCAAGGCTGCCTCCTGGACCCAGCAAGTGGAGAAGGGACCTCTGGTGAGTGTACCTTTTAAAATACTATACATGGTTTAAAAGCAAGCATGTGAAAGGATTACTTTGCCCTGGCATTCGCGGTTCTCCTAGATGTACTCCCAAAGCCTTTGCAAAAGGTTTCTGGGGAGGGCAGCCTTATTCCATTCACCATGATAGGACACTTTACCACTCCAGGCCAGTAACATGTACTCGGGAATCATTGTAGAACAAAGCATTGCAGTGTATGTTTGCTGGCATTCAAACAACATCCGTTCTTTATCTCTCTGTGTTATCCTCAGGAGAGTGAGATATAATTCATGGTCACCTGGTTGAAATAGAGTGCTTTTCTTCAGGGGACACTCAGAGGAGCCCATTCCTGCTGGGCTGTTTGCCTGTGGCTAAACAGAAATGTTCCCCACTGTTAGCCACAGGGACGGGGGAAGGTTGAGGGGGTAGCCACGCGGTGGGGGGAGGCAAAATGCAACCTTGTAACGAAAGCACATGTGCTATGTATGTAATGTTAACAGCAAGGTTTACCCTGAAAGAGTGTAGCCACTGTTTTATAAAATGTGTCTTTTTAAATACCGCTGTCCCTTTTTTATTCTCCACCAGCTGCATGTGTTTCAATGATCACAGGATCTTCTCCTTCCCAGAGGCTAGTGAAGCTTAGAAAGAAAAAAAAATGCACTCGCGATGAAATGTTCTCCGAGCTCATGCTGTCCTCCCACACTGACAGAGCACAGATGAATGCGTGGAGGCAAATAATGTCAGAGTGCAGGAAAGCACAAAATGACCGCGAGGAGAGGTGGCGAACTGAAGAGAGTAAGTGGCGGGCTGAAGAGAGGGCTGAAGCTCAAATGTGGCGGCAGCGTGATGAGAGGAGGCAGGATTCAATGCTGAGGCTGCTGGAGGACCAAACCAGTATGCTCCAATGTATGGTTGAGCTGCAGGAAAGGCAGCTGGAGCACAGACAGCCACTACAGCCCCTATGTAACCAACCGCCCTCCTCCCCAAGTTCCATAGCCTCCACACCCAGACACCCAAGAACGCGGTGGGGGGGGGGTCTCCGGCCAACCAGCCACTCCACCACAGAGGATTGCCCAAAAAAAAGAAGGCTGTCATTCAATAAATTTTAAAGTTGTAAACTTTTAAAGTGCTGTGCTTAAAGTGCTGTGTGGCATTTTCCTTCCCTCCTCCACCACCCCACCTGGGCTACCTTAGTAGTCATCCCCCTATTTGTGTGATGAATGAATAAAGAATGCATGAATGTGAAGCAACAATGACTTTATTGCCTCTGCAAGCAGTGATTGAAGGGAGGAGGAGAGGGTGGTTAGCTTACAGGGAAGTAGAGTGAACCAAGGGGTGGGGGGTTTCATCAAGGAGAAACAAAGAGAACTTTCACACCGTAGCCTGGCCAGTCATGAAACTGGTTTTCAAAGCTTCTCTGATGCGTACCACGCCCTTGTGCTCTTCTAACCGCCCTGGTGTCTGGCTGCGCGTAACCAGCAGCCAGGCGATTTGCCTCAACCTCCCACCCTGCCATAAACGTCTCCCCCTTACTCTCACAGATATTGTGGAGCACACAGCAAGCAGTAATAACAGTGGGAATATTGGTTTCGCTGAGGTCTAAGCGAGTCAGTAAACTGCGCCAGCGCGCCTTTAAATGTCCAAATGCACATTCTACCACCATTCTGCACTTGCTCAGCCTGTAGTTGAACAGCTCCTGACTACTGTCCAGGCTGCCTGTGTATGGCTTCATGAGCCATGGCATTAAGGGGTAGGCTGGGTCCCCAAGGATACATATAGGCATTTCAACATCCCCAACAGTTATTTTCTGGTCTGGGAATAAAGTCCCTTCCTGCAGCTTTTGAAACAGACCAGAGGTCCTGAAGATGCGAGTGTCATGTACCTTTCCCGGCCATCCCACGTTGATGTTGGTGAAACGTCCCTTGTGATCCACCAGAGCTTGCAGCACTATCGAAAAGTACCCCTTGCGGTTATGTACTCGGCGGCTTGGTGCTCTGGTGCCAAGATACGGATATGGGTTCTGTCTATGGCCCCACCACAGTTAGGGAATCCCATTGCAGCAAAGCCATCCACTATGACCTGCACATTTCCCAGGGTCACTACCCTTGATATCAGCAGATCTTTGATTGCATGGGCTACTTGCATCACAGCAGCCCCCACAGTAGATTTGCCCACTCCAAATTGATTCCCAACTGACCGGTAGCTGTCTGGCTTTGCAAGCTTCCACAGGGCTATCGCCACTTGCTTCTCAACTGTGAGGGCTGCTCTCATCTTGGTATTCATGCGCCTCAGGGCAGGGGAAAGCAAGTCACAAAGTTCCATGAAAGTGCCCTTACGCATGCGAAAGTTTCGCAGCCACTGGGAATCGTCCCAGACCTGCAACACTATGCGGTCCCACCAGTCTGTGCTTGTTTCCCGAGCCCAGAATCTGCGTTCCACAGCATGAACCTGCCCCATTAGCACCATGATGCATGCATTGGCAGGGCCCATGCTTTCAGAGAAATCTGTGTCCATGTCCTGATCACTCACGTGACCGCGCTGACGTCGCCTCCTCGCCCGGTATCGCTTTGCCAGGTTCCGGTGCTGCATATACTGCTGGATAATGCGTGTGGTGTTTAATGTGCTCCTAATTGCCAAAGTGAGCTGAGCGGCCTCCATGCTTGCCTTGGTATGGCATCCGCACAGAAAAAAGGCGCGGAATGATTGTCTGCCATTGCTCTGACGGAGGGAGGGGCGACTGACGACACGGCTTACAGGGTTGGCTTCAGGGAGCTAAAATCAACAAAGGGGGTGTCTTTACATCAAGGAGTATTTCAGGCAGGACTTCACGGAGGGTTCCAATAAGAAATGGTGCACCTAAGTTATTGTTCTTATTGGATCAAGGAGGTTAGCCTGGCCTCTGATTGATACATGGCTAGATTTACCTCGCTGCACCTTCTCTGTGAGTGACTGCAATGTGACCTAGAGGAATGAGTCCCCTAGACAGGGGAGGAGGCAAATGAGTACAAAACACATCTGGTCTATTTCTTGTTTTGATCCACTCCATCTATCTTTTACATCTTTGGCTGGCAGCAGACGGTGCAGAAGGACTGCATGCCATCCACATCTCATGGCTGCTCGGCAGAAGATGGTACAGTACGACTGCTAGCCATCCTCATCTCTTGCCTGCCCGGCAGAAGATGGTACAGTAAGACTGCTAGCAATCCGTATCGCCTGCCTGCTCACCATAAGACGGTTCAATAGGACTGACTGCAGGACTAAAGAGAATGACCTGGTCAAGTCACTCCAAATTTAGTCCTTGCGCCCATGTCTGTCCAGACGCTCCCAGCCAACGTGGCCAGGAGCACCTCGGACATGATGATGACGGCTACCAGTCGTACTGTACCGTCTGCTGCCACAAGGCAAGGGGTTGCTGCTACTGTGTAGCAATGCCGTACCGCGTCTGCCAGCACCCAGGAGACATAGGGTGACGGTTACCTGAGCGGGCTCCATGCTTGCCGTGGTATGGCGTCTGCACAGGTAACTCAGGAAAAAAGGTGCGAAACGATTGTCTGCCCTTGCTTTCACGGAGGGAGGGAGGGAACGGGGGCCTGACGATATGTACCCAGAACCACCCGCGACAATGTTTTAGCCCCATCAGGCATTGGGATCTCAACCCAGAATTCCAATGGGCAGCGGAGACTGCGGGAACTGTGGGATAGCTACCCACAGTGCAACGCTCCGGAAGTCGACTCTAGCCTCGGTACTGTGGAAGCACTCCGCCGAGTTAATGCACTTAATGGACTTAGAGCATTTTCTGTGGGGACACACACACTCGAATATATAAAACAGATTTCTAAAAAACCGACTTCTATAAATTCGACCTTATTCCGTAGTGTAGACATACCCTTACTTATACAGCCCAAAATGCCGTTAGCCGTCTTGGCAACAAGGGCACACTGTTGACTCATATCCAGCTTGTCGTCCACTGTAACCCCTTGGTCCTTTTCTGCAGAACTGCTGCCTAGGCATTCAGTCCTAACTTCTGTCATGTCCTATCCCACTTTGGTTCTTCAGGCCTCCAAAGACTCCTCCAGCAAAAAACAGGGAAGCCTGATATTTCTGAGGTAAAAAATAAGCAGCAACTCAATAAATAAATGAGACTCTTTTTGAATATCACAATGGAGCAGAAAATAGCACAAAAACTCCCTCCTCCCCGATTTCCTTTGCAGTCATCTTTGATCATTTGTGTGTTATGAACAGGCCAGGAGTGGATTCTTTATCTGTGGGGAATAAGAGTGTTATAATTAATACTTTACATATCTATAGCACCTTTCAGATGAGGATCTCACATCTCAAAAGAACTTACAACATCCCTGTATTATTGAGCATTACCATCCCCATTTTACAGAAAACTGAGGCTCAGAGAAGTTAGGTAACTTGCCCAAAGTCACACAGTGTTTCAGTGGCAAAATGGTTATAGATCCTAGGCCTCCTGACTCTCAGTTCTCTTCTCTAAACCCTGGACAAAGCTCTTGTTAGAGGCTACAGGTAGACCTAAATGCCCATTGTTCAGTGAGCTAGTTCTGAACCATATAGTTGCTATGAGTTAGCAAGTAGGCCACCATATAAAAGAGCAGACATTGTTCTTTACTGATCTGTGGCTCCCTGTCAGTGTCACTGCTGGAGGAATGTCTGAGGCTTGGTCTACACTAGAAAATTAAATTGGCTTAACTACACTGCTCAGGGGTGTGAAAAATCTCAGGGGTGTGAATTCTTCCATCGACCTAGCTACTGCCTCTTGGGGAGATGGATTTCCTATGCCACGGGAGAACCCCTCCGGTCAGCATAAATAGTGTCTACACTGATGTGCTGCAGCAACGTTGCTGTAGCATTTCAAGTGTAGACAAGCCCTGAAATACATGGTGAGTTCAGGTGTTCTGTACAGACTTCCATCCATTTCTTTTTTTTGCACTTCAGATCTCTGGGCTAACACAGTCTGCTAAAAGAAAAGGAGTCCTTGTGGCACCTTAGAGAACTCACGAAAGCTTATGCTCAAATAAATTGGTTAGTCTCTAAGGTGCCACAAGTACTCCTTTTCTTTTTGCGAATACAGATTAACATGGCTGTTACTCTGAAAACAGTCTCTGCTCAGGATCTTTCCTCAGATTTTATTTCTCTGGAGGGCAGACAGGCTTAGCTTCCTTGCCCCAAACAGGCCTCTACTTTAACAAGGCCAACTGAAGAAATACCCAAGTCTCCCAGGGGAGGAAATTAAGCTGGTGTCTCACTGCAGATATCCTTCTAGGTGATTCTGACAGCACTGTCTGCTGTTAATATGGCTACACCAGTTTATATATCAGCTGGGAATCCAGCTAGAAACACAGATTTCAGATTTCCCAATTGCATAGCCTAAAAACTATGTACCCAGATTGTCTAATTTTCATCAGTCCTCAGACTGCCTGAATGGGATAAGAATATTTGCCACTGTTTCCCTGCCATCTACATTTTTCTCCATAAAAGCAGCTCATTTTGGGGTAGCGGAATCTGTGCGCCAAATTTTTAGTGTCTATTTCTCACTGTAATGTCTGTAAATTACATGGAGAAACCAGCTGTAAAATTGTTAAATTGCTGATGACACAAAACTGAAGGGAGTAGTAAATACAAAGCAACCACAAAAGAGATGCAGAGGGATTCAGATCACTTATGTAACTAGGCCAGTACATTGCAAACTAAATTTACTGTGGAAGAAATGTAAACTATTGCTCAGCTGTTGAAAGACTACAGATTCAAAAAACATGCACTGCTGAACTACAGCGCCAGAGACAAGGACCATGGAATAGCAGCAGACACCGATCAAAAACCTCTCCTGAATGTAACAAATGATTTAGCAAAGCTGAGGCTGTATCAGGATCTAGAGCAGGCTGGAACATTACACCTCTAACAGTGGAAGTACGGTATTCACGAGTCAGAATCCACTTAGATACTTTTCATCACCACCAGCCCCACCACATAAAACCATATCAGGGACACAACCGCACGCTCTGGTGTCCCTAAACCTTTGACTGCCAGAAGCTGGGACTGGACAATAAGCTATGGAGCACTTGCTAATTGCCCTGTTCTGTTCATTTCCTCTGAAGCATCTGGCACTGGCCACTGTCAGAAGACAGGGCACTGAGCTAAATGGATCATTGATCTGACCTAGCATGGCAATTCTTATGATAAATCAAGCCACTCTAGCGTTTGCTTATTTTCAAGCTGCACTGAAATAAATGGGACTTAAGTATGTACTTAAGTCCTTTTCTGAATTAGGAGGGGATTATTTACATATTTGCTGAATCAGAGCCTTACTGCTAACCGCCTCAACTCTTTATGAGGGTATCAAATATTCCTGCATGGATTCTGGCATCATTTGATGTGTTTGGCACAGGGATGACCTCATGCATGCCCAAGCCTTAAATCTGCAGAAGCAGCAACAGACATGGGAAGTAAAAATCAGCAGTGCAATAAGCAGAAGTGGACAAGGGCAAATGATTTCTATACGAAGAGTCGTAGCAGTTAGGTATGACTTACATGATTTATAGAGGAAAAGCAATAGAAGCTTGGAAGATCTCAAAGGAGGAGGTTGAAGTAACTACATTTGGACAATGTGTGCCAGGGACTATAGAGTCAACCTTCTAAACTAGAATTTGTGCTGTGCCTCTGGATTCTTTACAGCAGGGGTTCTCAAACTGGCGGTCGGGACCCCTCAGGGGGTCGCGAGGTTATTACAGGGAGGGGTCGCAAGCTGTCAGCCTCCACCCTAAACCCCGCTTTGCCTCCAGCATTTATAATGGTGTTAATATATAAAAAGTGTTTTTAATTTATAAGGAGGGGTCACACTCAGAGGCTTGCTATGTGAAAGGGGTCACCAGTACAAAAGTTTGAGAACGACTGCTTTATAGGGTAAATAAAGTGGAATTAGAAGTTGAGATATGTGGAAATCGCTGTGAGTAAGATTTATAATACTTGTGTGGAAATGTGAATGCATTCGGTCAATGTTAATCAGGATGAGCATCTGTACAACTTGAAAGATTACTTTTTTTCCCAGTTCATGCATGTTAATAATGACAAAATAAAAAGTTAAATAAAAAGCATTGGCTGTCCTGTCCTTACAGATAGCCTGTCCTTGAGAGTGCTGAGTGTTTGCAGCTCCCCGGAAGTCAATGTCCCCCCAGAGTCCCAGACGCAGGGACAGCCCAAGCCTGGCAGCATAAGTGCCTATGTTTCTCCACTGAGGAGAATAGAGCCCTATGGGGAGGACTGTTTCTGAGGGAGAAATACTAGTTCTATAAGCAGACTACAAGTCTGGTTTTTAAAACTGTTTCTTGCACTCACCACATTTCCCACATATGCTTCAAAGTCAGGAGGTGCTGAGGACCTTTTGGCTCTCCCAGCTGCTGCAGAATATACATGAACTGCGCTCAGAAAAGAAAATATGGAGGCTATTCAAAAATATTAATACAGAGACTAATCTTTCCAGCGCTGGTATTTTCCTCACTGCCAGACAAAGGAACACCTAGAGTCTACAGGTGGATTTAGGAGCTATTTATAAAAACAGCCAGTTTTCCTCAGCTGAGTATTGATCCAGATCCCACTGTGGGTTCTTCACAGGCACAGATTCTGGGACTGAAACTGAAACCTAAAGTTCTGGCTTTTGATGACACTAGAGCCTTAGAGTCCTAGGGGATCCTCCAATGCTTTGGATTCACTTTATTATTTTAAATTATTATCATTTAAAAAAAAAAAAACCTTGAAAAACCTGCACAATTATGCTCTTTAAAAAAATAGTCACATGGACACTGATTCAGGAAAACACATGCTTAATCCCCTTTGAAGTCAATGGGCCTGAAGCACAGATTTAAAGCTAAGCATGTGCATAGAATGTTTTCCTGAATCAGGGCCTTGGGCTGGAAATGATTTTGGGTGGGTCATGCAGGCCCTTCCCCAGGATCACCATAGAATCAATGTCATTACTATTCTAAACCATTCTGAAGAGAAAGGCATCTTGTGTAGTCTTGCATATTATTATTATTTATTCTTGTATTATGGGAGTGCACAGATCAGTCATGATCAGTGCCTTGTTATGCTAGGCACTGTACAGAAAGACAAAGACAGTTTTTTCCCCCAAAGAACTTACAATCAATTCAATAAAGGTCATGCCAAGACCTCCTTTGGCAGCTTGTTCATTTCCTGAAATGATCTTAGACTTTTTTCTTTCCTTAATAGCACCTAGATTAGCCCTGCTGCAGTTTAATACCATCACTATTAATGTCCTAACTGACTGCAAATAAAGAGAAACGATAGAGGGCAGAGATCAATTATGTCTTTATGTCCCTTTAAGTCTCCCCTTTCTCTAAATATGGCTACTTCTTAACCTTTTCCCATAAGTCTTATTTTTCCAAACCTTTTATCACTCGTGTTGAACATTTCTACCCACTCTCTGATATGCCCATCTCTATAAACACTGGTACCCAGCAGTGAACACAGTCCTTCAAAGAGTAACACTCGGAATGCATAAAAAGTTACATGTTTTACATGTGATATTCCTATTACTAGAGCCAAGATATTCGAAGTGACTAGTGATTTCGGGTGACAAACCAGAAACATCTTCCAAGGACCTGGTTTTCAAAAATTTCTAAGCACCAGCCCTCGGAAAATTAGCTCCCTTTCAGGTGAGGCACCCAAAATCAATAGCTGCTTTTTAAAAAATCGTAACCTGTAACTGCAAATGGACTACTCACAGGAGTTAGAGTTTGCAGGATCAGATCCCAATATAGCATTTGCCTTTTTTGAGGATCCCATCATTGAATCATTCATTTTATTCATTCTAAGCCTCAGATCCTTCCCTGTGCTACTCACTTTTACCTAATTTTTCCTTATTCTATATTTTTGCACATGATTATTCTTTCCTGCATGAATCACACATTTGTCTTTACTAATTTTCACTGTCTCAGTTTTGAGACATTTCTCCAGTCTATCAAGATCACAGTCAATTTAAAAAAAAATCAATATTTTTTAAATTTATAAACCCGTGTTGGAAGTGTAACACCCCCCAGTGTCTGCCTGTGCAATTGTAAGGTACTGATATTTCAGTGTGTGTGCACAGCCTGTCACTCACTGTAAAGGCACTGTACACAGCACTTTGATCTGTCCCAAAGAAAGTCCAGAATGGGATTCTATTATTCTAGTGTTGGGTCAGACTCACATTCCAGGTTATCATATGTTTATTTTCACACTGGCAAATCCAATGACTTTGTTAAAAATAGAAAATAAAATCCAGCATCCTTGAATTAAATGGCATAACCTTTCACTGAAGAAAATTATCTCCAGAAAAAAAAATTATGCCACAATGCAGTAAAGCATTTAAATATGTGCTTAAGTCCATCCCTATTTCAGTGATGCACTTACACACATGCTAAGTCCAAGCACGTGCATAGGCCCTATTGAAGTCAATGGCTGCAAGACGGTGTGCTTGGAAAGGAAAAACAGAAGTCCCATCTATCGGTCACGTCACATCTCTTTCCTCGGAGCTTGCTTTATTTCCAAAACCAAAAGTCAAATCCAGAACAAAATCAACCCCAACTACTGCATCAAAACAACCAGAGACTCTTCCAGCATCAGCCAGCTGGGAGGAGATAAGATACACCCTTCCCCTATGGTACCTTCTGTTGCACTAGCTTTCCCTTCCCTTTTATAAGGGAAAGCTACCCAGATCTACCCTACCCAGATCGCCCAGGTGATAGATATGAGCTTGGTAACTCCTTACACGATGAAACGCCTTTACAGCTTGTCACAATGGGACATATGTGCCTAAAGTTTAGCATGTCTTTAAGTGCTCTGCCGGATAGGGATGGGGTTCTGAAGCAGGGCCTTGAAAATAACTTTCAACCCTAGCCCTCTACCTGGTGTTCAGACTCTGATTTTAGTCATATAACTTGTAAAGCGATGCCACACTTGTTTAACATATTTTTATTCTAATGGGGACGGGGGGTGTCCTGATTTTCCACTATATTTTCTAGACTGAATTATCCACATTGAGACAAGCTTTGATACTTATTACTGAAGAATTTTTCCAGCATCCCACGGATTCATCTGGGATACAGCAAGTAAAACCCATCAGACCAGGTCCAAAGTCAACAGGTAAAATAGATTCAATACTGATACTTTCCCGCTTCCTAATAAAGCCCCTGAGTGTAATCCAAAAGCTATTAAAACCCCATTTACATTCAGGAAATGTATACCAGTGTAATTACATCCATAGGTGCTGGAACTAGGGGTGCTAGGGTTGCTGCCACACCCCCTGGCTTGTAGTAGTTTCCGTTATATCCAGGGTTTACAGTTTGGTTCAACGGTTCTCAGCACCCCACTATAAAAATTGTTCCAGCACCCCTGACGTCAATGTAATGCCGCTTATTTTGGTATGTTACTGGTTTGAACTGTTATGCTGGTGTGAGACCCACTTTGTGCCAGTTCAGGGCATCTAAGGGTTTACACCAGGGTAATTACATTGATAGTAGCTGCACTAGTGCAAATTTCCTTTGTATATACAAGGCCTAACATAGTAACACTAATAAATAAAACGTCTAATGATGAGACAAAGCGATGACCTTAGTTGACCTTGCAGTTCTTTCAGTCAAATAGCCTCAAAAGAAAAGGTAAGACTCCCAAATAGATTTCCAAAATGGCAGATCAGCTTCTGGAGAATGTTTATTTTACTTTGCTGGGAAAGCAAAAAACACATGTAAGCATGCTGAAGATTATTCTGTCAAATGTGATTTTATAAAAGTTGTGTATTATACAGAACACTACTGTTGCATCAGTCAGGAGTATGTTACTACCGTACAACATGGGATCATAGCAGTTATGAGATGGAAACACCAGTATTAGAGGCCATCCTCATACCAAAGTGAGGCACAGACCCCCTTGTTCCCTGATACTACACGCAAGGCTTGTCTATATTTACAGTGCTGCAGTGACACAGCTGTAGAATTTAGTGAAGACACTATCTACAGGGACGGGAGAGCTTCTCCCTTTGGCTTAGGTACTCCACCTTCCCGAGAGGCGGTAGCTATGTTGACAGGAGAAGCCCTCCGGTCAACATAGCACTGTTTACATGGGGGGTTAGGTCAATATAACTATGTTGCTGAGTGGGGTGGAAAATTTTCCCCTGAGCAACATAGTTATACCAACATAAGTCCAAGCATTAGTCTTACCCAAAAAGTCATGTTAAAAAAACCTAAAAAAGTGTTTTTCCTTCCCCAAACCAATGTCCTTATATCTACGTGGGATGAATATGGACCAAGTTCTGAAACATTCAATTAAGTAATAACACCCAACAAGCGGTGCTTTTACTGGACAACCCTAGCATGCTTCAGGTGGAGTTCTAAGGCATTGTGCCAGTAGTGTCAAAATGCCATTACGAAATTACATTTAGACATAAAAATAAGGAGAACGGTCTGATCTGGGCATGGTAGACATGGGGGTGACATCACTAACACAATCAGAAAGCTCCAGTTGTGCCTAGAATGTTAAAGCCATTTCTTAATGATCCTTAAACTTGCAAACTGAAAATGTCAACATTTGCCCTGAATAAGCAAGACAGTTCAAAGGAATTGTAGTCCAAAAGGTTCCAAGTATTTTTACTGGTGTACATTTTCCAAATTACTGCTCTCTGAATCTTCTCCATCTAACGTGCACTGCAGTTAAACTACAGTTTTCTGGAAAATCTTTATTACATAGATACTTGTCTTCTATAAAGTTGCTCACATATTTTTAGCATTCACTAAAGGTTTTATTGGTGAAAGCACGACATAGGAGACATTTTGGAAAGCTTCTCCCCATCATTTTTACTAATGACAGTTTCATTTGTTCTAAGAAAGGACAGTCCTGACATTAAAATAAAGTATTGTACAGTATTTCTAGCTACATATATGATTCCTATATATACATTGCCAGGAAATTTGTTTATACGGCAGGCCATTGTCTTTATAGAATACAGATATTTCTTAGTCTTTGGCTTCTAGTTATTACTGCTTTCATATTTCTAAGTATTTAGGAATAAAAATCTCCTGTGGTGAAATTCACCCCATGCACAATGCTAAAGTCCCACTTAAGCCCTATTTTTGAGGATAAGATTTGTGCTAGTCCTCTGAACAAAGATGAATTTTACCCCTAGTGCATTTAGTGCTTATGGAAAATATGGTATCTATCTGGAAATAGAAGCCCTCTTGTACGGAACTAATCATGCACCCATTTAAGTCAATGGCAAAGATCTCATTTACTTCAATAGGATGGGAGCAGGCCTAAAATCTAATGAACAAGCACAGCAAAATAGTGAAACACTGGTATTTCCTTCAGTATACCTCAACCTTGAAGGACCGCTTGGATGAATAAGAAGGGTTTTCTGTATCCATTCTCATTCAGTCCTTGACCTAGGCTGCCAGTGAATGAAAACTGCAGTGATAGTGTGGTGATGTGCAACCTTAAGGCTGACTATGACTAGTTAACATGTTTTAAAAGGTTAAACTGTCTCTACACTAGCTGCAACGTTGTGTTTAAAAACAAACATGTTAGATAACGTTTTCAAACATGGTATATTTTCCTTATCTAGACGGGGCATCGACTGCAAAGGGACATACTTGTAGAGATGATGCTCAATGTTGCCAACTTCAAATGTTCAAAAATCACGTCAGGCCCCCCAGAAATGAACTCTGAATTCTTTTTGTGTGTCTTCCAGTTTCTGAGTCTTTAGGATATACTTACTTCTGGTCTCTGAGCTTCTCTTTGCAACCACGAGGGCTAGAAACTTTCTTTTTTAAAAAGTAAGCTCAAATTCTCTTGAAATCTTATTCCAGAAGCTGGGACTTTAAAAAAATACACCAAATACTGCAAAACTTGGAATGAAATTCAGAAAGCTGGCAATGCTGATTGCTATTCAGAATAAGTAAGGGTATCCAAATCTGGGCCTTAATAAACTAGGTGTACACCTTAATCAAAACCCCACATCCAACTCCCCCTTAAATTTTGGAAGTTTGGATCTGAACTTTTCAGCTGGGATCTGTCTCCATTAACTATTATTTATACAGTATCATAAGCAGATGACTGTGTTGTACAAGATGCAAACCATGCAAAACATACAAGGTCCCTTCATCATAGAGCTTATGACCTGAAGGTGTGTGTGTGTGTTTGTTACAGTACATGACCAGCAAAGCAGCATGTGGCCATCATAGCTGGAATGCTGCACAGAGCAGGGGAATTTTCAAAAGTTTTTAGAAGGAAAGGGGCTGACATCAAGCAGAAGGGATGACTCAAAATAATATATTCAAACTACACAAATCCAATACACTGTGCTACTCTATATTCGGCATACAATGCCTACACAGCATACAATTCCTACACTGGGTTAGGAGCACAATGAACCAGCAGTATTCTCTTAGCAACTGGCTGGACCACATTTGGGACATCACAGAAATGGACAGATTTATGTGGTAGACAGGGAAATTGGTGCTAACTATAGATGGCTAACTTAGTCATGAAGTTTAGATCTGGATCTGAACTACTGCACGGTTTCAGGGTGTTCAAATCATAGGTTGGGTTTGATCCTTCATAGAGAAAGGGGCTAGTTACAAATTTAGACCTGACCCAAACTTCTCCAGATTTCTTGGCAATTTGGTTCTGAGGCTTTGTTTAAGGTCCATTTCTAGAGTTACTACATTTCATTTAAAATGTGTTCTCAAGGAACGTCTGGAGAGAACAGCTGTAAAACCCTATTCACATCCAGTAAATCACTTGCTTATCATTCAAATCTATAACCACGGCTCAGTTTTGATCTCCACCGCTCCCGGGTGCACATCAAAAAGGAGAATAATATCTGCATGTTAGATGCTAATAATAGCAACCTCTCAACATTATATTTGTCTCCATCAAGAAAGGATGGCAAGATTCAATTCTCCTGTCTGCAGTGTCTTAGCTGGACTTTTAATTTACATTTACATTATATGGCAGACTGGTTCTATCCCAAACATTGCTTTGGTTAACTCAAACCTGAACAGGTTTGTATTCATCCATCCACCTCATCATCTCTTCTTCTCACTTTGAATTCTCAAAGTCTCCCTCAAGGGCAAGGGATAATTAGCTAATCAAAAACACACTTCGGCTTTGGAGGGAAATGGCACTAAGCAGTCAAGATTTTGTAAATCTAAAACACTTAGACTCTATACACAGTAATACAGACTTACTGCTTTAGTTAAGTGATAAAATCACCCTGCTCTGGGTGGAGGAAGGGATAATAATATTTGTTGATTTTTATTATGGTACCCAGATGATTTTCTAGCAACAACTCTAAAATGGGTGGCTGCATGGGAGTCCCTTCTACGATACAACCGCATTTGCTCCAACCCCTCAGACAGAGACAAACACCTACAAGATCTCTATCAAGCGTTCTTATAACTACAATACCCACCTGCTGAAGTGAAGAAACAGATTGACAGAGCCGGAAGAGTACCCAGAAGTCACCTATTACAGGACAGGCCCAACAAAGAAAAATAACAGAACGCCACTAGCCATCACATTCAGCCCACAATTAAAACCTCTCCAACGCATCATCAAGGATCTACAACCTATCCTGATGGACGACCCATCACTCTCACAGATCAGAACGCTCAGGATAAAGTCAGGCTATTCCCAAAACTCACAGCGATTCTATTAGTTTACAGTCAAAAAGAGGTTATCGATGGGTTGTTCTCCAGCTCAGTAACACAGAGTGTGTCTACACAGCATTTAAACACCCACAGCTGGCCTTAGGCTGCGGGCCTGTACAGTGAGGGAGGAGGGTTGCAGAGCTTGGGCTCCAGCTGGAGCCTAAACACCTATACAGCAATTTTACAGCCCCGCAGCCCGAATCAGCTGATATAAGCCAGCCTTGGGTGTCTAATTACTATGTAAACATACACATAATTAGACTAGTAGGCAAATGTGTGATAGCTCATTTTTGGAAAAGGACCCAGAAGGTTTTAAAATGGTTACTCTTTTTTTAATTTGAACGAAGTCAATACCCAGATAATGGTAAGAGATTGACCAAACACAAACGGGTCTTTTAAAGATAACAAATACAGGTTATGAATAAGATTTTTTTAAATTTATATAGAAAGCTCATATATGTTAATGAGAAAGAAAGTTGTTTTAAAAAGCCCCCTTCCTGTATCGTCCTTACAAATCCTCCTCATTTTTCTTCTAGTCAAGCCATGGTTTCAACTCTGCCTGCCCACCTCAGATATAACTTCCAGTGACTGAAACCAGTAAGCCTGGAATTTAATGTTCCCCCACTTGGGTTTATATTGAACATTCTTTCCATAAGCTAGCAGTACTGTATTTGTGTCTTGCTTCTTAAATTCCACTTGGTTTCCTTCTTCCCTTCCCCATGCCTTCCCTTTCCGCTCTGACCATTTTCCCTTTTCTTTTTATCTGCTCTCACGATATTATAAACCAGTTGCTGGCAAAGATGGTTTATTTTTTCCCAGAATGCTAATTACAGTTGCTGTGCTAATAGCAACGACAATACTTGGAACTTTTCATCTTCAAAGTACTTCACAACCATTCACTGATTAATCTTCACAACACTTCTGAGAGGTAGGCACCTGTTATCCTTGTTTTACCAATGGGGAAGGTGAGGTTAAAGCTTGGATTTTAAAGAGGTAGCAGGGAGTTAAATGCTGAGTCCCACTTAGCTTTCAATACAATCTGAGTATTTAACTCCCTTAGACTCCTTTGAAAATCTCAGCCTTAATGCATTACTTCAGGATACAAAAAGGAATCAATGCCATAATGTTCCTGGCTCCCAGTCCTGCACTCAGACTATTTCACCATTCATCTCTCAATTATTACGGAGGGTCAAAAATAGCTAGTAAGTCCGGTCTGGACTGGACAGACACAATAAAGCACATGATATATAAAACTATATAAGCAGAAATCTGGATGTACTTATGCCAGTAGATGTAGGTTACAACCTGCCCATATTTTAGCAAAAAGCAAGAATACAGAAACTCTAGCCACAGCCAGATCAGTGCACCCAGACTGGCCAAAATGCTGTACATTGTAAATCATGGTGCCTTTATACTGAGCAGAGATAACTAGAAAAAATGCAGGTATCTACTGTTTAATGCAGAGCTCAGAATCAAGCCCAGGAACGTCTTACGAGAGTTCCAGTTAGTTTTGCTGACAGAGGAAATGCTGAAGCTGTTGAGACCAACTTTACTGTACTCTGTTTTCAAAGTTCTAGAAATGGGTCTTGAATACAAAATATAAATATTCTGAAAACTTACTTTTTGGTAGATATTTAACAATAAGCAGATTATTACACCTAGCTACCATGGTGATTGGTGCACGGAATGAAACAGACAGGCTGACACACAGTACATATTATGCTAGGGTATTGCTATGTCATGGGCATACTGTGAGGCTCAAGACCAAACGTGAAATGCTATACACCATAAACCACCTATTAATCCATTTCCTCATCCACATTCCTTTAGCCAGTCTTCCTTTGCAGCCCCACCATATCTGCTATTCCCTTTAGAGCTAGGTGGTAGTGGGGCCAGTAGTTTAATTAATTCTCCATCAAGTGAACTACATTTGAACTTATCCAATACGTCTGATTAATTCTCCTAAGTAATCACTATATTTTGAAAATCCATTTACAAGGTGTATAAATTACATGCGTGTGCATGCATGGGCAGACATACACACACCCTCTTTCTGTGAATCTGATTTTTAAAAGAGTGCAACACCCACACTTGGGGCAAAATTTTCAGAAGAGCTCAGCTCCCACTTAGGCTCATAAGTAAGTGATCAGATTTTCAAAGGTGCTCAGCAAGTTGGATGCTGAACTTCTTTGAAAATCAGGCCTTAAGTGTCACAATGAAAGCTGCTGGGTGCTGATTACTTCTGAAAATCTGGGACTAAATGAAAGCTAAGCTCCTGAAAATTTGGGCCCAACTGTGGGTGCTGAGCACTTACAAACGTGGTTCTAAATGCATGTGGGTGGGGAGGATGTGTATACGCAAAAACGCACTGAGCTATAGAATCAGGCCCCAAATAGGAAAACAGTGTCAGCATTGTGAGTGCTGAACACTCTGTCTTAAACAGACCCTTTCCTTCTGACAAGCACTCCAGACTGCTCTTCAAAACACAGTTGGGGCCTGCTATACAGCTCAATAATTTTTTTTTTTTTAAAAAAAGCTGAATCAGAAATACAGGATAACTTCTGACACGGCTTTTTTAAGTTGATCTGGAATGGTTGAGATTCCCTCCCCCTCACCTATGAGTTAATCCTTGTTATGTGCTGAATGTCCCAAACAGCAAGAGGCAAAAGGACATTCAGCACAAAAAATTATAGCTTTGGAATAATTTACTACATATGCACTGACCAGTACCAGTTCCACTGCTCTGCATCATCCTACAAAGTCATACCCACCACTATGTCCTGCAGTAGAAGAGAAGTGGCCCACAGAAGCCTGGGTAAATTGCGGGGTTTATCACAGAGTGCTGCGAAAGTGTGCATATTATATACTCTTGCTGGTATGAAATAATAGAACAAACTTTCAGAACTGCATTTTGGGAATATCGGCATGGCTGAATAAGACACTGCATTCAGGCCATAGGCTTCTTTGATGGTTGGAATTTATTCCACTCCCCACAATCAGCCAGCTTCAAGGGCCTTATTCAAAGCCCACTGAAGTCAACTGGAGGCTTTCTACCGTTTTCAGGGGGCTTTGGATCAGGCCTTAAATGACTTGTATAGAACATTTGTACATGGGCAGGGGGGTGAGGGAGTCGATGAACCAGCAAGTCTTTTAGGTCTCCAACTTCTTGGATACTCAAAGGTGCTGTGCTCCATTGTACAACAGGGCTTAGTGATGGCACAGAAAGATGGAACTAGCTGGTGAGACTTTGGGGCCTTAATGAGAAAACTCATTTAAAATGGACCTTTAGTTATGTACTAGATGTCCCTTTGACACCTATGGCATTTTCCTGCCGTATCTCTGGGAATCTTACTGTATTAAGACTATGTATCATTATGGACCAGGGACTGTATGCAAATTCCATGAGAGAAAATGACCACACCTCCCTCCAGGATCCAAGAAGAGTGTGTGTGTGTGTGTGTGTGTGTGTGTGTATTTGGGGGTGTAATTAGGCAAATTCCCTCAGGTTTCAACACCTCCAGAGAGGTCTCACCGCCTGGAGAGACTCGCATATACTAGTTCAAACTGGATTCTCCAGAGACCAACAGACAAAGAAAGGACTTTTGGATAAATAGCCTGAGTTTACACTGACTTAGGGCCTTCTTTCTGATCCAGCAAATGGACAGGACCTTCTGTCCAAGGGGGCCCCCAATTCTTCCTGGGAAAGACTCGAAGGACTTTGTCCTATTGAGGCCCCATAAGACTGATGGATGGCCTCTGGCAAGCTTCTAGCATGCATACAGGAACTTTTATTGTTTTTACATGTTTTCTCTGTAATGCTTTCAACTTAAGAATAAATGGGCTTGCTTATAAAGAGCTGTGTGGTAACTCATAACTGCTGGCGACCATGCTGTTCATAGCCTTCAGAGAGAAAGCAAAGTGCAGACACCAGCCGGTTGAAGAAGTCTGGCTTGCTGGGGATATCACAGCACAGGCAGGGAACTGTGCAGCCTGGATAAACCCTGGTCGGGAGGGAGACAGACACAGGACTCCGCCCAACAGAGGTGATGGCTGAGGAGCCGGGAACCTACAGTGGGTGCCCTTAGTGGGCCATGGAGGGGGAGTACAGGCACAGTTGCCTTGAACCATGAGGGTCCCATCTACAGAGCTTGCAGCTCTTTGTGGCATTCATTTCATTACTGTTGGGTTGACACATTTATTAAAAAAACCAAAACAAAACACAAACTGCTGCAGGTCACTTTTAAGGCAAAGCAAACCAATGTAACCACAAGCCATGAGGGAAGCACCAGACTGGGGAGGGGGAGGAGTGCAGCAGGAGGGAGGAAGGAACCAGAAGAGGGAGCAGGGGAAGATAAGGAAGCAAGGGAGAGCTGGGAGAAATTTGACTGGTCAATAAACACTATGGACCAGAGCCTCAGCTGGGGTCAACAGGCATCACTCCCCACCGGCTGAGGATCTGGCCATATATGAGGTAAAGCATAGATATTTGTGGTTCTATAAATGAAAGTAGTTCCTCTGACTGGTATTATGCCTGCCTATAGGCAATGCTTCTGACAACTCAGGCTGCAGAATAGCCAAGTATTTATTTTATTTTATTTTATTTCTGTTTACAGTGCATCTAGAAACACTTAACCTTCTGTCCCCAACATTCAGAAACCACCATGCGGAGCATGATATAAATGTCCAGTCCCAGACAGAGACGAGATTAAACAGATAAATGTTCTTGTCCAGTCTAACCTCTCCATCCTATAACACCCATCCGTGCTGCAATCACATAGGCATTCAACTCATGTGATATTGGGAAATGAAATGCAACAAGGTTAATGTTTTCACAGACTCTTTACCCACTGACATTTTAAATCATTTACAATATCTGCCTGCTCATGCAGCAAATAGTAAAGGAAGCCACCCCTTAAAACAACATAGTTAAATTTAGATGATGTGGAACAATTACTAGCCTGTAAAATGTGAACATGTAGGAATTACTTTTGGCATAATTCTATAAGCAATAGCACTGTTGCTTCCTTCACACACTAATTATCCTGAAACGGCATCCAGTGAGCCCATGCATATTTAATAATGACTGGGGCTTTTGAACACATTGCTATTATACGGGTGATGATATCAGCTACAACTGTGAATTATTAACTTTGCCAACTAAACTTCTGTGGAATAATTTCAGGGTGGCGGTGCACAGTTTTATTGAAGAACAGCTCAGTTTGTGTATCTCTCTGTCATTAGTATGCTGCCCAGGTCTCCTATGGCGCTGTAGCACTGGAGAGGATCACTGCTCGGTTTGAGATAAGGCCTCAGGGGAGGATTTGGTTGCTTTGCGTCATTCAGCAAGTGCCTCAGACAAACCGTATTATATGCCATTGCGGACTGGCTCCCCCAACAAAATATTCTCTCTTGGGTCACATCTAATTTCATAGCTAATTATACCTTTTGGTCAAGGACAGAGCAACTATCTGGCAGGTACTGAATATCCTTAATTAAGCAACGGTTAATAGATAAAAACAACGAGGAGTCCTTGTGGCACCTTAGAGACTAACAAATTTATTTGGGCATATGCTTTCGTGAGCTAAAACCCACTTCACCAGATGCATGGAGTGAAAAATACAGTAAGCAGTATATATATGAAAAGATGGGAGCTGCCTTACCAAGTGGGGTGGGGGGGGGCAGTGCTAACGAGGCAAATTCAGTTAAGGTGGAAGTAGCCTATTCTCAACAGTTGATTACTTTTGACTCCTCATTGTTTTTGCTGATACAGACTAACATGGCTACCACTCTGAAACTGGTTAATAGATAGGTACTGTCCTCTTACATGGTATTTCAATTAATGTCTAAAACAGTTAGCTGCATCCATTTTGTGAAAAGGAGGGGGAAAAAAAATCAGAAAATGTTTTGAATCTCAGCTCTTCCGCCCAGTCAATGAATCCAACAATTCATTAGTGCTCAGTTCCTGGAATAAAACACTGAGACACCCACTTTGCTCCAGGTGCTCTACCCACGAGTTAACAACTGACAACTTGTCACAGCTACTAGTGTAAGTGTAAAGCACCTGACTTTAAACGAATATTACACCGAGTCTACAAAGGAAGCTTGGCCTTGTACATAAGGCAATGGTCTGGAGATATGGGCTCAATTCCCAGCTCTGTCACCGACTTCCTGAGCGATCTGGAGCAAATCACTTACTCTCCATACCTCAGTTCCCCACCTTGGTCTGTCTTGTCTGTTTAGATCATAATCCAGTAAACACTTAAGGCATGAGCTTAATTTTACACCAGGAAATACTGCCATTAAACTCAATGGGACTTCTTATGTTCACATAGTTAAGCACGTGTCTGTGGGACTAAGGCCTCAGATTATAAATAATTCGGGGATGGGACCATTTTCTACAATGGGTCTGTATAGTGCCTAACATAATGGAACTCTGATCTTGGTTGGCACTTCTAAATGCTCCTGTGATACAAATAAATAAACTGAATAAATAATAAGTAGGCATGTGTGCATAGCAGGAGTGGTAGCCAGCAGTGACAGCGGCAGACGAGTACTGGGCGTCAGGACTTTGAAGCTCTATTTCCAACTTTGCCGCTGGCTCACTTCAGGGACCTTGGGCTTGTCATAACCTCACCAAGTTTCATTTTACCCATCTGTGACAAGGCAATAATTATATGCACTGACTTGCTTATAAAAGCACCTTGAGATCCTCAGATTAAACTATTTCACCCTCACATTAATTATTAGCATAATCAATTGTTTATTAAATGTGAAATTCTCCCTGTGGAAGATGCAAAACAAGTAACTCCAACTGTCAACTTGTACAACAGCTGGTGTAGCCAAGAATGGCAGGCTTCTGCTTAGCAGTGATCTTCCCTGACCATCAGGCACTATTATGACGAGGATCTGGCATGCGTCCCAGTATGCATCTGGCATATATTTCTGTATAGTTAAATAGCATTCCAAAGTCCAATGTAATAATCACTTTAGTATGATCAAGTTATTCATTATTCTTCTTCTAAAGATGTCTTCAAAACACAACGATACCCAAAAGCATAGTAAAAAATCAACAGACTTGGAAATAATCCAAATTTTGTGTGAAGCATCAAATGGAAGATGCAGAAAGTATGTTGTTAAATGCAGCATCTAGAGCACAGGGCTGTTCGTATCATCCGCAAACAGTTACTGTACACCTAATAACATTGCTGTGACAGGATGGGACAGCCAGGAAATGGTTAAGCACTGCCTGCCTGTCACATGATTCAGCTGAGCTTTAAAGGAAGGGGTGTGTCCCTTTTCCAGGGGCAGAGAGAGAGAGAGATGGATGGGCAAAGGGAAAGACATTTGGGTCCCTTTAGGCTGTTTTACTTTGGGGAATAGTTTTACTTTGTGTTTGTGAGTGTGTGTATTGGAATTAACAAACTGTGCCCTGAGGGAAGGGCCTGAATGAGACATGGGGGTGGCACTGAATTCTTCCTAGCCTGCCAAGCAAGCTCACCAGCGTACAATTGCCCTGTAGACCAGTCCAGGGAAGGGCAACTAGTACAGTGTTAGGCACTGTAAATACCACACTGTAAATACCACACTACCACACACACATACCACGCTGTAAATACCACCTGATCCACTGCTGTCAATGAAAACCTTAGTGGAATTTTAGAACCTCAGGCCTCTAACCTGCCTTCCAATCATAGGGCTTGCCTTCACACAGAGTGTGCACCAATGTAACTATACTGATGTAATTAAATTAGTGGAAGTCCTCAATGTGGTGGTGACTCTTCCATGGGTTTAAGAATGTTCACACACAAAGTTGCACCAATTTAACTAACCTGGTTTGCAATCACACTTTTAGTTAAACCAGTGCAATTTTGTGCGTAGACCAGGCCACGCACACACACCACCTACTGACCTCAATGGACTTCCCACACACACCGTCTGTTGCACTCAGTGAAAGTCACACGCCCACACACATAGATACACAAAGACCTATTGACCTCAATGGAAGTTCTACATACGCATGTACCAACTTCTGACCTCAAGGGAAATTACACATATACACACCTATTCACCTCAATGGAAGACTGTAGAGCCTTGGTATTCTCACAGCATACACACAGAGAAGTCAGATAAAAACATAAACACTCTTGTTGGAAGGTTGCAGCATAACACTACTTTAGCTCTTAGCATTCAGAACAAAACCACACAAGAACCCCAAAACAGAGAAACACAAAGCAGGCAGCTCCTTAGAACAGAGGCATAACTCACGCCACATTACTCTAAGCTGGCTAGCTGTTGACTGACTGCATTTGCTGTTAGGCCCAGCACGTATGCTTCCCTACAAGCCCCCTGAAATTTAAAGTGACAGCTTGTAATTTCTACACAGTTTTCAATGAACCACAGACCTCATCCTAGGGATCTCAATCTGCAGAGAGAAATAATTTAATTAGAACCATATGACCATCATGTAACAGAGGCCTGGACTAATTTCTTTCCACTTGTCAATGGCAGGAGCAAGCCATTCATCAGTTTTATCAAAATTGGTAAACAATTTGTCTTATCCTCTGCTGACAGTCTTGGAGATTCCACTACAATTGAATAAACACAACTAGTTATCTGTATACCTGAGACTACTAAAGTACATTCAGAATCTCACAGGTTGTTTGAAAGAAGTGCCTGCGGAATTAGGTATTTATAATTAGCCCTGGTCTACACTGGGGGGCAGGGATCAATCTAAGTTACGCAACTTCAGCTCCGTGAATAACATAGCTGAAGTCGACGTACTTAGATCGACTTACCGTGGTGTCTCCACCATGGTGAGTCAACTGCTGCCGCTCCCCCGTCGATTCTGCCTGCGCCTCTCGCGGCGCTGGAGTACAGGAGTCGACAGGAGAGCACTTGGGGGTTGATTTATCGCGTCTAGACTAGATGCGATAAATCAATCCCTGCTGGATCAATTGCTGCCCACCGATCTGGCGGGTAGTGAAGACATACCCTTAGAAAGAAATGTTTGAGAATAGAGGATAATCAAAGGCCAAATCAGGCCCACCAACGTATAGCCCCATACAAAGGCAAAAGATAGGCAGAAAATTCTTCTTCATTCCACTGAATGCATCCGATGAAGTAAGCTGTAGCTCACAAAAGCTTATGCTCAAATGAATTTGTTAGTCTCTAAGGTGCCACAAGTCCTCCTTTTGTTCTAAACTGAGGTTCATGGCTCACAAATTCACAGATGTCCTAAGATCTGAGGGAAATTATGCAACTGTATATTTACACAGAGGCTGCTTCCACACTACTCCCTAAGGCCTGGTCAACACACAGATTTTGTACCTGTACATTTCAGTTATAAGGTGGGATTTTTTTTGACCAGTATAGTTATACCACTACAAACCCTACTGCAGATGCAGCTTTATCAGCTACATTAGAAAGGTATATAGTTCATTCCTCCTCTTACATAGGGCTATGTCTATTGTACAAAACCAATGCCAGCACAGCCCCCTAGTGTAGCTGCAGCATACACTGGCTTTTCTGCCACTGTAAAAATACCCCCTCCAGGAACAATGTTAGCTATGCTGGCAGAAACACTCTTCTGTCCAGCTAGCTGTGTCTACATGGGAGGCTTTGCTGGTATAGCTATGAAAATCAGAGGTGTGGGTTTTTTCACACCTCTCATCCACATAGCTACACCGGCATAAGTTTTAAGTGTAGATCAAGCCTGGGGATAGCTATAGGATTATAAGCACTTTTATAAAGGGGTGAAAGTAATTTAAGGGACTTACCGGTACGCAGGGCAGATGGGGTCCTGAGAGAGTGGAGAGGGGCGGGGGCTCAACCAGAAGGGGCAGGGGCCAGGCTCCCCCAGCCAACCCTTCAGGGCAGCCCGGCGGCGATTTAAAGGGCCTGGGGCTCCCAGCCGCCACCGCTACCCCAGGGCTCCAGCAGCAATGTAAAGGGCCCAGGGCTTCCGGCCGCTGCTGCTACCCCAGAGCTCCGGCAGCAATAACGGGCCAAGTGCTCCGGCTGCAGTAATGGTGGCCAGGAGCCCCACGCCTTTTAAATCACCACCAGAGCCCCATGGTAGTGGCAGCCAGGAGCCCTGGGGCTCTGGCAATGATTTAAAGGGCCAGGGGCTCTGGTTGCTGCTTTTAAACTGCCGGGCCCCGGGGAAACTGCCCCTTGTAGCCCCCCTCATCAGCGGCCCTGCTGGTATGGCCAGCTGTGTACCAACTCTTACCGGTACGCCATACCGGACCGGACTCGCTTACTTTCACCTCTGCTTTTATACCAATATAACTGCCTGCACACTATGGGGCATTGTACCACTTTAATTATACTGGTACAGGTAATGCAGTGCAACTTGTGTGTATGGACAAGGCCTAAGCCTCCAAAGATGTGGCTCCAGCTCAGAAATGTGATCCCATGGGTTCCCTGTCTAGGCTTGGGCCAAAGAAATCCCTTGAGGATGTGGGATTGGTAGGAACACAGGGTGAGAGCCTGTGTCAGATAATGCTGACCACGTCTGCTTAGAACGTTTACTGGGCCTGTGTTTTATCACACGGAAGTGCAGATTTTTGGTGATAGCAAGTGAATGCAGAGCTTAATTTGGGGAGAGATTCTGATCTCAGTGTAAACCCAGAGTAAATCCTTTTAAGTCAACCAAATTACTCTGGGTTTACACCAGGGTAACTGATATCCAAATCTGGCCTTTAGGTTGTATGGTCCTTGAGGCTTTTTTTTAAAAACCAAAGTGAGTATAAAGTGCTGTGCACATTGTGGTTAGATGTTAATAGACGTTTGGCTGCGTGTGTGTGTTCCCCCTGTGTGCCGCCCCAGCCCTGTGCAGACAGCTGGCATGACAGACCTTGAGTAAGCCACCCAATGACCATAAGATTAGTTAAGGGATGAAGGCACTCAACCAGGTTTATTGTTGACGGAGCACGGTACTAGTATCTCACAGACTTTCCAGGACCACGAATACATGTATGCCCGGAACAATGGACCAGCTCAGTGAATGGTGGGAATTTCCATTCCTCCCTAGGCTGAACAAAGATTCTTTCTTTGAGATACATTTTTATACCCCAATACAAACAAGTTAGTACTGCCCTCTGACATAGTTAGTTACTGTCCCCTAACATGGCTAGTTATTACCCATTACCTTGTACATGTTGGTTTAATTAAAACATTTTTAATACGTACTGAATGGACCTATCACAGCAATGGGCTGCTGAATCGGTACCCTCAGCCAGAGAGTGCACCTGAACCATGGACTTGCATGGACCAATGGAAAAGGGGGAATAGTACCTATATGAATGTGCTTGTGGAGGGATGGTGGTATGGAAGGGGGCTCATTGATTGTGGGGAGGAGTGTGGAATTTTAGCGCCATACAAGGTACTTATGAATGACATGATCACTTATGAAATGGGGGGAGGTTGGTTATTCACAGTATGGATTGATGTAAGGAAGTGACTGAAGTATGAATTGCTACAGATAACCATACCGAGAGATAGCCTTTGCATACTAAATCCTAATTGTCCCTGATCATGTGTTTACTGCTATTATTTTGAATATACATTATATATGGTGTGAAGCAGTGATAGAAATAAACTTTCTTGATGAAATAAAAACCTTTATTTGTAAGAACGTATTAGAAAAGTACAACATTCACCCACTGCCAGGCAGGCCAGCTGCCATTACCACACCAAAACATCAGTAACAACAGAACCTTATGAAAAAAAAAAAAACAGCAACAACAAACACCTAGTGCATGAACAAGTGCAACCAGGGAAACCATGCCAAAGATGGAAACCTTCTACCATGGCACCTGATTCCCTTTCCCTTTTTCCCCCATTTGTCATACACATGGCACTGTAGGATGGAGATGGAAGCATCCACCGGGGAAAGACTCAATATGGAGGGCTGCATGGGGCTAGGTTGCCCTGCCCAGCCACTCATGGGACCCAGTTGCATGTGCCACCCAGCCATGGAGTCTTCCAAGCTGCTTCTCAACTGCAGCACAGGGTAGCACACAGGGGACTCAGGCCATGGGGTGGGTGATGCAGCAGGAGTCACTACTCTTGTGGTCACTAGTGACATGAGCCACCCAAACTCCTCTTTCTGCTGAGCTCGGTCCTCCTCCCTTAGCCAACGTTCCAGTTCCAGGAACTGCAAAGCAAGTGCCTGCTTCGGCACTGAAACCCTGCCCTCAAGCTGTGCAGCCACCCTGGACCTTCCCTCTTGCCTCTCTGCGTGCCTTCCCTCTAGCCGTAAGTCCCTGTGTCTTTGGTACAGGATCATAATCCCAAGTATACATATAAAATGATGGGGTCTAAATTAGCTTTTACCACTCAAGAAAGATCTTGGAGTCGTTGTGGAGAGTTCTCTGAAAATATCCACTCAATGTGCAGCGAGTCAAAAAAGCGAACAGAATTTTGAGAATCATTAAGAAAGGGATAGACAATAAGACAGAAAATATCATATTGCCTCTATATAAATCCATGGTATGCCCACATCTTCCATACTGCGTGCAGCTGTGGTCACCCCGTCTCAAAAAAGATATACTGGAATTGGAAAAGGTTCAGAAAAGGGCAACAAAAATGATTAGGGGTATGAAATGGCTTCCATATGAGGAGAGATTAATAAGACTGGGACTTATCAGCTTGGAAAAGAGACGAGTAAGGGCGGCTATGACAGAGGTCTGTAAAATCATGACTGGTGTGGAGAAAGTAAATAAGGAAGTGTTATTTATTCCTTCTCATAACACAAGAACTAGGAGTCACCAAATGAAATTAATAAGCGGCAGATTTAAAACAAACAAAAGGAAGTATTTTTTCCACATAACACACAATCAACCTCTGGAACTCCTTGCCAGAGGATGTGGTGAAGGCCAAGACTATAACAGGGTTAAAAAAAGAACTAGATCATTGATGGACCTATCCTCCATGAACTTGTGTCCCGAGCCTCTGTTTGCCAGAAGCTGGGAATGGGTGACAGGGGATGGATCCCTTGATGATGACCTGTTCTGTTCATTCCCTCTGGGGCACCTGGCATTGGTCACAGTCGGAAGACAGGATACTAGGCTAGATGGACCTTTTGTCTGACCCAGTTTGGCCGTTCTTATGTTCTTAAGTGTTTGTTGGCCCTGTCCAAAAATTCCACCATAAGTTCATCACAGAAACACTTCCTCTTAGAACGGTCTGTGCTTTGCAAAAGGCTTCTTCTGTTCAGTCTCCATTGCAAACACAGAAGGCCCTCTGATGGTGTGTTTGCAGCTCAGTGGTCAGAAAAAAATGGGAAGGTTAACAATGACTCATCGAGCTGCTGCAGTACACTAAGGGCGATTGCTTCAATTTTCAGGAGTATATTGAAGATTTTGGGGATAGAGATGACAAAGGAAATTGGCCCATGGGATTGTGGAATATTTTTGGAGGACTCCCAGGACCCGAGTCAAGTGGGGCTGCGTTTACGCTGCAAAGCAATAGGGCCCAAACCCTACTAAGGCTTGACCTGTACTCAGACCTTGCAGCCCTACAAGGTCTTAGGACCATGGGTCCGAGCCCTGGATTAGGGCAATTTGTGCGTGGACGGAAGGGAGGGTTAGGCTTGTGTCTGAGCCCAGGCTTACATTGCAGTGTAGACATATCCATAATCAAAGAATTTAGTGACAAACCACTCTGACTCTGCTCATGTAGTTTATGAGGTCACCAGAATCCCTGGCAGAATTACAGCTTTGTATTGCATAGTTGCTTATTATTTTAAACATACCACAATTTTTTGTTGTTTATAAATGCCAACATTTTAAAAGACAGAACCATGCTGCTGATGCTTTGACAGCTATCACAGAGCTAAATGGGAAGGGAGAATGGTTTTCCTAATAGACTGTGCTGTAGAAAATGAACGCTACAAAGAAAACCTAACACAGTGTCAAACTCTGCACTCAGTCACATCTGTGCTTTTCCAGACTTCACTAAGATAACCTGAGTGTAACAGAGGGCAGGATATAGCTCACAGCATTAAACTTCATGTGCAGACTCCCTCAATTTTATTTACAAAAGCAAAATCTGCTGCCAAAGGCTATGCCAAATAAATATAGTTTATGTTTTAAATTAAAGTCATTGGACAGACATGACATTACATGCCCCAAGAAAGACATTCATGATCAAGTATGGTGGTGGAGCAGGCTGACATAACTAAAAGCTTTCAAGATGGAAAAATCAGAAGCACTAAGGTCTCAGGGCACATCTAAGTATAGAAAGCTAAGACTGCCACCCAAATGTGAAGGGTTAAAACTAGGCACAGTGGGAGTCAAATCCTGCGGTTTTCATTGAGTCTTGATTCAAGCAAACTCCCATTGAAATCAATGGGAGTCTGATTGGAAAAAATAAAACCAGAGTGTGAACCCAAGACTTGGCGTAAAGATAGTTTATTAGGAGATCTCGAGGTTTAGAGGGCATGCCAACAACTGTATGGATCAAAGTAGTTTACTTTAAGAAAACAGGGGCAATTCCATCCCCAATAAATCAAAATAGCGGAAGGCTTGAAACACAAAAGCTACATAGGACAATTCGCTTTGGAGGTGCCTGGCTGGAGGAGAGTGGGGGAGAACAAAGAATTATTTATGGTTACTTCAGGGAGGTGTAACTATTTCCCATCGACATTGAGCAATAGTGAACTAGCTGAAGGTGGGGAAACAACATTTTTGGAACAAAGATCATCTGAATAAATCTTGCAAGCTTCAGAACGATAATATTGTTTCTAAAGAGACCCCAAACACTGAATCATGGTACTTATTTTTTGTTAATGTGTTACAGTAGTATTCAGGCACAACGGACTGTGATGTGGGGTGGGAGAGGAGATTTCCTTACTCTGCCTGAGAATGTGGACAAAAGAAAGCTGCGGATTGGTCATGACAACATAAAATGCTGCACAAATATACATAAATAGCTACATTTTTTAAAAATTGATGTGCTCTGCTCAGGGCCACAAAAAGCTCTGCATTCAGCATATTTATGGTCTGTGCATAAGCTTTCCACATTAAGATGACTGCCAGTGCCTTCCAGGACTCTATAAAACTTTAAATCTTACTGGAACCCAACTTTTGCTGATTTGTGTTTGCATGGTCTAATCTCTGTGGACCTGGACCGATAGCGATGACTAAATTGCTTTGAAAAAGGATTAAATCGTTTCTAGCTTGAGCAATGTGTGTAATTATTGGACTTGGGTTTCAAGAGCGTGCAGCATAGTCTGATAAACTAACCCTGTGTTTTCAAACAATTGGAAGTGGAAAAATGTGCAGTTATTCTTTAAGGAGGCTTTTTGTTTTAAGTCACAATTGTTGCCTTACTTATACAGGATAGCTTAAATATACATATCTTTTAAAATTCACACAGTTCTGCCCCCTCCTGATAGTAACATGAAAACCCATGTTACTATGGGTAAGAAGGGGGTGAAGGTTGGGGGGAAATCAAATAATTATATACTCACCTTTCAGGACCAAGAATTCCACACAATTATATTTCAAGCATAGTATATGAATATAAATACCTGCAGAAAGGCCTTTTGGAAAAAGAGTATTCTAGCTGCTCCAGCAACTTCTAATTTACCAGCTGGGCTTAGTGATGTAGGAAGGAAGTATTTTCCAGTGGTTAGCGCACCACCTGGGAGACAGAATTCCTGGGTTCTATACTGCTGGCTCACTGTGCAGTTAATCGGCAAGTCACTTACTCTATGTGGCTCAGATTACCCATTTACCACCCTTAGTAATCCACAGAGGTGTGGGGAATAGGGTTGTTGGAGGAGAAATGAGAACCCATCCAGAATCATGGTGCATTTGGGTTCTTGCTGGACTCATCAACTACCAGCTCAGGTCTACAAATGTTTGCACAGATTGGCTGATGCAGCGTTCACAGCTTTAAAATGTTTAGATCTTGATCCTGGCTCCACCCGCCTTCCCACTGACATCCACCTGGTCGCTGGGCTGTCTTCTCTTGCAGAGCTACCAGGGTTAGCAAGGGGGAGAGGTGAGAAGGGGTGTGGGCTCTTTGCTCTTGCACCATGCTGGGTTTGGGCAGTCCCTGCTCTGGGATCTTGAAGGGACATCAATTAGTTGTCTCATAACTCGGGAGCGTACCACTTAAGGCACTGTCTCCCACTGCAATAAGGTCCTGCAGTACACAGGAAGCACTTTTACTTTCCACTGCTGCTGTGGTGTGAGGGTCAATGACCCCACTCCTGCTAGAGCTGCTGATACACTCAAGTAGAGGTAAAGCACACCACAAGCCTTAGGATGGGAGCCAGGGAATGAGACTCACGACAGGTGCACTAGCCGTCCCTTGCTTTCATGTACCAGTTGCTTCAGCAGACGGAATGTTTCCCTGCTCCTAGTCATCTGCTGTGGAGAGAGAGTCCTCCCTGCCACCAAGAGGCCTGTATGGGCAGCATGGCTCTAGATGTCAGGTTGAATTGATTAACATAGATAAACCACTTCAGGCCCCATTCTCCTCCATGTGTAAACGACACTCCAGTATCTTGCAGTACTGGACCCAATCCAGCCCCACTGATGTCAACGGTAGTCTTTCCATTTGACTTCCACAGGAATTGGAACGACCCTTTAGTGATCATGGTCCGATCCTGAGAGTTGCTTGAAGATCAGAATGGACACTTGTTGAATGGGAGTTGTGGGAACGCAGTGCCTCTCAGGATCAGACCCCAGCTGAACACACATGTAAAGAAGATCTGAATGAGCTCTCCCCTGACATTGGATGATGCACTTGGGGAAAAGACTTGAAGAGCAGACCATGTCTGCATAGACAAGCCTACTCTGCCTCGGTGTGCAGCACGATGGAGCCGCTTTGCCAAAATGATAGATTTTGGCTGGTTTTGGGTTACAAATCACTCTGGTATTCATATGCAATGAAATGTTGTTATCCTGATTGTACAAGTAAAGGGGAGCAGAACTGTGCTTAGCATGCCCTGATTGAGAAGTTCACCTTAAACTCATGGGTGACGGGTGAACAAGCTGTTGGGGGAGGCTAGCCCCTGGCCCCTCCCCCTATGCCCAAGGCCCTGTCCCTTCCACCCCCTCCCCCACCAGAACCCAGAGCACACACACACTCCGTGGCCACCAGCTCCCGCTGTGTGCCCCCAGCCCCGTAGCAGTGGGTAGGCGGCACAGCAGGAGCACCCCTAGCCCCAGCCCCAGAACAAGGGGTGGGTGGCATGGCCAGAGTGCTCCAACCCCAGCACGGGGCAGGCAGCATAGCCGAAGCCCCAGAGCCCCCAGCCCTAGGCCTTGTAAGCACCCTCCACAGCCTGCCTACCCCAGCCTCTCTGCCACGGAAGAGCAGGAACAGAATTGAAAGCTGGCAGAAGGGAGGCTGGGGGCGGAGCATGGGCAGGGCCACACCAGGCTAGCTGGGGAGGCACAGTCTTCCCTGGCCTATGCTACCCGTCACCCATGCCTAAACTGAACCTCCCTTGCTAAGCGGGTGCAGGGATGCCAAATGCCAGTGAAGAGGAGCGTGGCTGGGGAATTACGTTTCTACCTGGTGGTGTGGATTCTGCCCAAAGAGTCCTTGACACCATGTGATCTGCCCCTCTCCTGTGTTTAATGACAGAGGTGATTAGAACTCAATTGAGAGTTCTTGTTTCCAGTTGGTGATTCCTAGCACTGACATCATTGCTGAGCAGATCTAGTCCTTAGATCTTGTGTGGGGACAAAGAAAGACAACACAGAGACTGCACTGGCAGTCAGGTTTCCCACTACCTGCTGAAATCACTGAGACCTGAAACCACAGCGTTAAGTAGCAGAACCTCAGAATATGGCATCATGGCAGCAGCGGTAGCAGAGAAGTGGTGGCAGCAGTGGCCAGCAGTGGCAGAGAAGCAGAATTAGCAGAGGACAACGGCCAGCGATGGTGGCAGAGACACAGCGGCAGCTGTGAGCTAGTTGCAGAGGCAGCAGCAGAAGCATTGCTCAACGCCCCTGGTGCCAAGTGTGAGATGAAAACCCTGTGAACTCATCTCTGAACTCTGGGTCTTCGCTAAAGGAGGACAGCCAACTGTGAGTGGGGTACGGCTGAATGAGACGGGAGTGATGTGCTAAAGCGACATTCATTCATTGGGACTTTCCCAGATAACAAACCCCTAAATACTGAACCTGGCCCTTGTTGCTGCAGACTCCATCTGGCAGAGGAGTTACACACATAACAACAAAGCACGGATACTGCATTGTAAAAATATGCTTTATTTATTGTGGCATCAGCAGTTTAGTTTCAATTATTTATGATAATGTGCTGGTAAACGTAATGTAGCATATTTAGTAAAAATAAAGAATTCTTACTCTCACTACAGGGCTCTTCTAGTAAATCTTTTCTGAGAAGTGGAGAGTGAGAATGACTAGGTTTTTCTCTGTATGGGAATTATAAAGGTATGCAGATTAATGAAGTTTTTCTCTATTGTCTTGCAAGAGTTGGCATTAGTCATACATTACATCAAACTCCATCCGATAGCATCATCAAATGGTGCTGTGTAATGTTGCAAAAATAAGCTGTGTGCCTGAGATGCATCTGCCACACTGCTGGGACTATGTACATTATAACCCTGACTCCTCTTCGAGGAATACACTAACTGCAGAGAATATCATTCTTTCAGATGAAAGTATAAAGTGATGTGGTACAGCTCTCTAACGTCATTCCTTGAAAAGAGATTTCCTTCTGGGATACAGTCTGATCTGTGTATCATAGCTCCACGCTCCACGATGTGCATGAAGCTATCCTAACTCTGCACATCAAAATACAGCCAACATGTTCTGAGGCACGACACTCTGAACAGACTGCAAACAACGTATGTCCTTTTAAAAGGGACACAGTCAACTTCCTCGGGTCTGTCCTCATGCTCTCCAAAGAAGGTAAATGCTATTCTAGGTCCCATAAGGACTCCTGTAATTATTTATTCATTCACTATAATATTTTGGTGGCTCCTGTCACTGTAGCATCTGAGTAAACAGCTTAAATCAATGTGGGACGGGGTGGGGGGAACAGCTCCCCATGCAGGGATAATAATGTCATTTTGTTCTAAGTAAACCCAAACAATGTGGTTGCACTTTTAGGGATATGCTTGCTTAGAAAAGTTACCTCCCCATGTCCCATGGCATGCAGTCAGGATACATGCTACCCACTGTCCCAGAATCACTGACAGCGGCCCCCAAAAGAGAATCCTGTACCAGAGGGAGGTGACCCAGCCTGCTAGCCCCCAGAAGACTGATATGCCTATGGGCCAACTGTAGCCTCCAACAGGGAGTAAGCCTGGGGGGGGTGTGAGGTTGCACTGGGAACCAGTAACCATGGGGACTAGTGGAAATATGCAGGGCAACAGGAGGGAATGACTGAGCGTTTACATACTGTGGGATGGGGGGGGGTGCAGGAGCAGGGATGGAAAATTTGGCTTTGAGAAGTAAAGACACAGGTATCAGGCTAGCTTCCTGGTGTTTGAGGGCTAGGACTAAGGCATTGCTTGGCAGGAAGGTCTGTGACACAGTTTGTATTAAAAAAAAATCATAGCATAAAAGACAAGACAAGACTTTTTTTAAAAAAGAAAACACTGGTACATTCCACATACCTCGCTAGGTAGCAGAAAAGGGGGGAGGAGCATTAACTTTCAGGACATTTATGCCAGAGCTTCTCAGACTTTTCCCTAATGTGGACATCTTATAAAAAAGATTGTCCTCCCATTCCATTCACAATCACACAGAGCACTTCCCCTTCCGTTCATGATTGTATAGATACCTCCTCTCCCTGTGGTGATCAAACATCTGCCCTCCCCCGCCCCCCCTTTGGCCAGTACAGCAACACAATTCTGTAATAGGAAAGTATTTAAGATGATCTATTCAAAGACATCTTGGCTGTGGATGCCCCATTCCCATTAATTCTAATGAGGCGTCAAAATCTCGTAGGCAGCTTTAAAAATACCAGGTGAACATATTTTAAACTATTTTTAAAGTGGTGTAGCAGCTGGAAACAAGGAAAAACAGCACCATATGCCAGCCAGCCTTCCAAAGACAGCCAGCAAGTGTTCCATGGACCACAGCTTGGGAATCACTGATCAAATCATTAACACACTGTTTGTATCAGCACACCCATGGCAAGTAGAGAGGACTGTCTTTTAAAAGGTTCCTGGAATGCAGGGAGTTAAAAGGTTAAAAGCTGCTTTTTCTTATCCTTCATTTCTTCTCTTGAAGGAGTATGTAGAGCCAATGGCAAATAACTGTTTTTTGAACCCAGGTGACTATGGCATGTGTGTCTATAATTGGTAACAGGAGTGCTAAAACTTGGGGGGGGGGGTAGTTCTCTCTCTCTCAGGTGGCCACCTTTTCTTTCTTTCTTGTCTCTTCATTCCATGAAAGAAACATCTTCCTATATGGAGGAGCAACTGGCTTAGAGCAGGAATTCAGTTCTGCCTGTAAGGAAGCTAGGTATCATGGGATATCTGATGCAGATATAAAGTCTGCTCTCCCCTCAGCACTGGCTCAGTCTGGTGAGGGCTGCTGACATATGCAGACCGAAAGGTAGTCACAGAAGGGGATTTCGAATGGATGTGCTGACACCAAAGAAGAATGCGAGGAGGGGGCAAAGGCACTGGTCATTTCTAGCTTGCTACTTTATTTATTTTTGTCTCCAGGGATGAAGTTTTTGCTTTGTGTTAAACAAATTGTTGAGTCAAGAATTTTATCTCCCTTTCTGGGCCCTCTCTCACAAAAGCATAAGGAAAACTGCCGAACAGTTGTAGCAACAACAAGACTGGCGCAGAAACTTTACTAATACTATTATTGGTATTTGCATAAAACATTTAACAACATCACAGGAAAAACAAGAAGTCATACTGCGTTAACGTTCACTTCTCAGAAGCAGGGCCAGGTTCTGATAAAAAACATTTTCTGTACAAGACAGGGACCAGCACCCTGTATAACTGAGTAACCAGGGCTAATTATTTTACTAGGACTAGAATGACTCACTAGTTAATTACCCCTCACCTCCCCTCCATTAAGGACACAAAGGGCAGGATTTGGCCCTTAAGAGATGAGGCCACACAGGAATGAATGAAGGAGTGGTGCTGACTATACATTTGGCACTAGATGCACCATATCAGTACCCATGGACTCGGGGGGGACCTGCTGCCTGATGCACCTTATTGCTGGTTTGAAAAAGAACAGCAGATATATTTTGCTGCAGGCACGGCCACATCCTTTAGCTGGCCAGTCTCTTTTTCCTATTTAGGCGGATGGGCTCTTCTAGCACTCTTGATTGGTGGATATAAATCCTTCCCTGCTGCTTTGTGGGCATACTGAGGAAAGGGGAAGAAAAGATGCCAAGACAGTCTTCCTTTGTCAGTGCACTCACGCAACAGAGGGTGACATTTAGCCCACAGTCATACTTCCAGTGTATCAAACACTGTCTTTTAAGGCTTGGAAGGAAGAGCAAGTCCTCCGAGTGCCTACATGCAATGCATTGGCATGAATACATCCCCATGAATAGGAAGCAGGAGGTCAAAATATGGTTTCCTTTTTCAGAGTTTCAGTCATAATGGTAAAATTGTATTTTTTTTCTCCATTTTATGCAATTTCCAGAGTTCAGTGTTAAGCTTCTTAGGTGACAGCGGAATGTACAATAATTTCATGTATGATTTCCAGCCTGAGAGTGTATCCTTTGGAACACCATAGAAAATTACAGTGAATCTAGGCACTCTCTTTTGTGCAACTCTGTATAAACCAGCTTATTTTACCTCCAATTCACAGGGATGCTCAACATGCCCATTTTAGAACACAGTTAATGACCCTAATGGTCTTAGACATATTTTTTTACAGGGTCTTGGAAGGAAAATAGCATTTGCTTGTTTTGCAATACATCAGACTGCACGCTCGTGTTTGATTTGTTATGTGCTGACATCCTTGGGCTTTCTCTGCATTCCTGCTTGTTCTCATTGTATATTTCTGATTGATATTATCTTCACCCCAAACACATTAATATTTACATTCATCTATGTTAATTCCAACTTTGACTTTCTACATTTTTCTAACCTTTCACAGTCCTCCTGCAATTTCAATCCTGCTGCCACTTTGCAGAAATCTCTCCTGGTTTTATATCAGCAGACAACTGAATTAATATACAACTTACTACTAGTACTTCTTCCAAATCATTTATTAATGAATAGACAGCTTCACAGAGGCATCTTCGACATTATTTCATGCTATATGACCATGTCTCAAGATTTATCAGAGCTTGACCACAGATCTGCTCAAACTATGTAACCAATCCATTTAGTGCTATATAAGAATTTTTTAAATTTTATGTTTTGTGGAATGAAAAATACTGTAATTCTTGGCATGAAAGAAAATCATAATGGGGGGGGTTGTTTGTTATAATTTAAGCCTCTATCAGTCTGTGCCACTCCTTGAAGCATTTTTATACTATACAATTTATTTGTATATAGTATAGTATTTACTACCTGCCGACTCAGTCTGTGTACCAATAAACACCACAAACCTGTCACTCTGTAGTCTTATAGGGCCAAGTTCTGCCCTCAGATGTGACTGCAAGGCAGCCACTGACTTTGATGGTGGCCTAACAGCAAATCTAAGGGCAGATTTTAGTCCATAATATTGCTTTCCTGAACATTTCAGATAATCCTTCCATCATAGTTCCTTAAAGGCCAACGCCCAGATTTTTTAAGGTGTTTAGGCAGCGGTGGGCAACCTGCGGCCCATCAGGGTAATCCGCTGGCAGGCCATGAGACAGTTTGTTTACATTGACCGTCCGCAGGCATGGCCGCCCGCAGCTCCCAGTGGCTGTGGTTCCCCGTTCCTGGCCAATAGGAGCTGCAGGAAGCAGACGGTCAATGAGGATGGTCAGCAGATTACCCTGATGGGCCACATGCAGTCCATGGGCCACAGCTTGCCCATCACTGTGTTTAGGTGTTGCTGTGTTCAGTATGGCAATGCCTAACTGATTTAGTAGTCATCTAAATCTCATTTTCAAAAGGGATTTAGGCACCTCAGAGCCTAAAACTCATTGGCTGCCAATGGGATTTAGGCTCTTGAGTACCTAAATCCCTTTTGAATATTTAGGTTCCTAAATCAGTTAGGCATTGTCACACTAAGAGCAGCAACGTCTAAATACCTTTAAAAATCTGAGCTCAAATGACTAGGCACTTTTACCAACACTTTCTTAGGTGAGTCATACCTCTGAATAACGCCTTTTTTCTTCTTATCCTCGAGTTCAGCTCTTAGGATTCTTATTTCATAACTGGCCAGAAACAGAAACCTGAAAGGACATTTCGAATGTCATGCAGTTTTTCTGACACAACTAATGTTACTGTTTCACAGATTTTTCTCATACATTTGTTGTAATGTGCTGTAAATTACCATCACTTGGGTTTTGGGCTCAAGCAGGGTCAGTCACACTGGAAAGATTTGGAGTGTGCAAGTGCTGAAGTAATAGGGAAAACAGGGATTTAAGGACACAGCACATGATACTCTGCTCCTAAAACAAGAATTGGAGCATCAGCTGAGATAAAGAGCAGGACATGCGCACACATTCAGCAAAGCCAGTTTACTGGATGGAGGCTCAGCTAATTGGGTAACACCATTCTAGTATCTGGCCACCAGCTGGCAAACATTCATTAATTTAGTTCTAGTATCTGGATATAGCAATGCTCTACTGCTTCACAAATCCTCAGTTTTACAGAGTTGCAGAAGACAGAGAGAAGTCTGCTAAGTCCTCATCCACCGAAGTCACTTTCCTTTAACAATCCACTCAAGAGGCTGTGTAGTTGCACTTATAACATAGCTTCTTTAAAAAGAAAAGGAGTACTTGTGGCACCTTAGAGACTAACCAATTTATTTGAGCATGAGCTTTCGTGAGCTACAGCTCACTTCATCGGATGCATACCATGGAAACTGCAGCAAACTTTATATACACACAGAGAATATGAAACAATACCCCCTCCCACCCCACTGTCCTGCTGGTAATAGCTTATCTAAAGTGATCATCAAGTTGGGCCATTTCCAGCACAAATCCAGGTTTTCTCACCCTCCACACAAATTCACTCTCCTGCTGGTGATAGCCCATCCAAAGTGACAACTCTCTACACAATGTGCATGATAATCAAGTTGGGCCATTTCCTGCACAAATCCAGGTTCTCTCACCCCCTCACCCCCCTCCCAAAAACCACACACACAAACTCACTATCCTGCTGGTAATAGCTCATCCAAAGTGACCACTCTCCCTACAATGTGCATGATAATCAAGGTGGGCCATTTCCAGCACAAATCCAGGTTTTCTCACCCCCCTCCCCCATACACACACAAACTCACTCTCCTGCTGGTAATAGCTCATCCAAACTGACCACTCTCCAAGTTTAAATCCAAGTTAAACCAGAACATCTGGGGGGGGGGGTAGGAAAAAACAAGGGGAAATAGGCTACCTTGCATAATGACTTAGCCACTCCCAGTCTCTATTTAAGCCTAAATTAATAGTATCCAATTTGCAAATGAATTCCAATTCAGCAGTTTCTCGCTGGAGTCTGGATTTGAAGTTTTTTTGTTTTAAGATAGCGACCTTCATGTCTGATTGAGTGACCAGAGAGATTGAAGTGTTCTCCGACTGGTTTATGAATGTTATAATTCTTGACATCTGATTTGTGTCCATTTATTCTTTTACGTAGAGACTGTCCAGTTTGACCAATGTAAATGGCAGAGGGGCATTGCTGGCACATGATGGCATATATCACATTGGTGGATGTGCAGGTGAACGAGCCTCTGATAGTGTGGCTGATGTTATTAGGCCCTGTGATGGTGTCCCCTGAATAGATATGTGGGCACAGTTGGCAACGGGCTTTGTTGCAAGGATAAGTTCCTGGGTTAGTGGTTCTGTTGTGTGGTATGTGGTTGTTGGTGAGTATTTGCTTCAGGTTGCGGGGCTGTCTGTAGGCAAGGACTGGCCTGTCTCCCAAGATTTGTGAGAGTGTTGGGTCATCCTTTAGGATAGGTTGTAGATCCTTAATAATGCGTTGGAGGGGTTTTAGTTGGGGGCTGAAGGTGACGGCTAGTGGCGTTCTGTTATTTTCTTTGTTAGGCCTGTCCTAAAGGAAATCCATATTAAATGTGACTTATTGTATTATTGTAGAGTTACTGACTGAATGACCTATTAAACATTTTAAATCTGAGCATTAGTTGGCAGGTTATGGGATATGTAATCTTACCTCTAGATCCCAGATTCAAATCCCGCCCAGAGCAGACCCAACCAAAAGTCACTCCCCCAAGATGGCTGTTCAGTTGTTCTTTCAAAGTGGATATGTAGTTCCAGAGGTCTGTGTCACAAAAGCCAACGCAGCCACCAACCCTATTGACAGTCCCTGCAGAAAGGTCTATGATGGGGTGTGCTCCCCACACTGGCCCTGGCACTGAGTTAGGCCAGCTGGGCCTAATCAACTAATTAGGCGGCAGACAGGGGAGCTTTAGGCTGGAGGCAGCTAAGCAGAGAGAGGTTCACCTGTGCAGGAACAGGTGGAGCCTATATAAAAAGATAGGAAAATAGAAATGGGGAGTGGACTGCTGGAAAAGGCTGTAGTCACTCCCTGGGGAAGAGGGAGGAGTGTTTGGAGGCCGCAGAGATAAGCTGCCTACTCCCTGGGAGGAGGGAGTGAAGAGATTGGCAAAGCCAGAGGAGCGGGGAGGGTCAGGAGATAATGAAAGTGGCTCAGGGAAAGGCAGCATGGTACAGAGAATGTATCTTGGCTGCTGAGTAGAGGGTAGGCTTGGGTTCCCCTTCCATCCATTGTGTGCATGACACCATGAGGCAGTGAAGCTGAAGACCTGAGACTGCTGGAGAGCAGGTAACTTGATACACCACACCACACCCGCCCCACCCCCAGCCCCCGGGAAGGGGAAACCACAATAGTGACCTGGCCAAAGGGCTAAGTCACCAGGAGACAGCTGCAGTTCCTGAGAGAAAGAGAAGGGCTGCAGAGGAGAAACTGATGAGGTGTAAACGCTGGAAGGGGTGGTGGCCTGATCAAGCTAATTACCTGCAGGTGGCAGCATCCAGTAGTGAGAAGAGCAAACCCATCACAAGGTCACAGACAGACTGTGCATGGAAAATGAACCACCAGAGTGGCCAAGGACTAGATGGGCAGAGAGACTGAACTATTCTCACCTCCTACATCCCAGAGGCGTTCCCTCCAGATTGAGTTTGAGGCACTCTGATGGGCTAGTCTGGTGAGGGGATGCTTACTTAGCTGCTGCTTGGACCGGGCAAAGAGCGGGTTTGAGGCTCATAATCGGTTGATCTAGCAATTTTCAGTTAAGTTCTTACATGCTCAAACATGTGCAAAAAAAAAAAAAAAAAAACCCCAAAACCCAGATCATGACAGATGAAGAAAGTACTTGTAACAATCTTGGGGCTCATAAATAACAAACCAGTGAATGAGGAAGGAATGAAACTTTAATGAAACAAACTGGAGAGTTTCTATACTGAGCTGCTCCACACAGCCATGTGGTGTTCCCAACCCCTGCTGTCTCCAGGGCACATCTCCTAATTCCAACACTCACAACACTGTCCCTGATGAGGAAGTGTCTCCAAATCACAATCTTTCATAAACATCACTCTACAGTATGAATGTAGGTTTTTAATCTCCAGATCTAACCATCAGCTACAGATTTCCACTGTTGCACAAGGTTATATTACTGTTTTTCATTTACATTTTAACAGAGAGTAGAATCATGAGATTTAATTCAGAGGAAGAATTTAAAAAGAAGTTAAAATTAGAGTTCAAACTCTACAGGGTAAATTAGTTCTCCAAGGTTCTCATACCACATGAGCACTCCCAGGTGCGCTCTCAGACAGCACACAGGGCCCACTATCCACATTAGATACACACATTTTCTGGGATGCTATATGCATTCTCTTTTGACACTGTCAGAAACCAGCGTGTTTCAGCAAGGATTGTGTAAGTGGATGTGGTTCCCCCTGGGGAAAGAGGAAGTTCTGGTAAAACCTGTCCACAAGAGCAGAAGTGTTGTTTAAGACACAACAGAATTTACAGCAGCACAGGGGAGGGCAGGGCAGGAGTGAAGCATGTTCCAACAGGCAAGTTGGAGGAAATCACAGCGTGTTTTGAAATTCAAGCGGAGATGGGGATGCCTGGTTCACTACAGGAATTGTTGTAGCTCTGAGCTCATGTCAGGCTCACTGAAAACCGGTAGTAATACTGCTCCCCAACTGACCCACCCTCCTCTCCCTGCAACTCCAGCCCCCAGGAAACTGACTCCACACAGTCACCCAGATGCTAACAGGGTCTGGGACACAGGCAAGAATTAGGTGCAGGACCTAGCAAAACCCCTTAGGGGACAGAGATATTCTCCAGTGTCCTTGTGTTGTCTTATTTTCCCAAATAGCAGGACAGGACAGTTTTGTGGCAAAGCACTGGACTGAGACTCAACAGATCCAACTTCAATTCCCAGCTCTCCGATTAACGTGACGCACAGTCACACAGCAAATCTCTGTGCTTCGATTCCCCCATCTTTAAAATGGGGATAAAAACACTTCCCTAGCTCACAGGGGCAGTTTGAGGAGACCTTCATAAACATTTGGAAAGTTCTCAGATTCTGTAGTAGTGACAAGTAGTGACCCCAGAGCCACCAGTCACTGCAGCCTCTACTATCACCTACAGATGTAGACAGAGCCATTCTTTGATTTGGGAGGGCTGTCACACTTTTCTTTGGGGAAAAGTACTTCAGCCAGGGAGAAGTTGTACATGGAGCTAGGGAATGCAGTGAGAAAGCTGCATCAGCACAGGTTTTAGCTATCACTTTAGTAAACATCTTGTTTCTGGGATGAGGAGTAACTAGCCTTAAAGAAGGACTCTCACAGACCTTACCTTGGGTAGTTATAAATGACAATGGTGTTACAGAATGAGGAAAATGGTTCATTTCTGAAAATCCACATACAATATTCCACGAGTCACAGTAAATTGCTCTGACCCATTGAACCATCTTCCAAGTGAAATCCCTTTATTCAACCCCTCCGAACAGTTCCCTTTAAGCAGAAGTTTTACTGTAAATTGCTGTTCCTATTACAGGAAAGGAACTAAGCATCATACTGCTTGAGGACATGATGCAACACTTCTGTAAAGTGCTTAGACATTGAAATGGCAAGCACACTATAAGAACCTTGATAGAATATCAGGGTTGGAAGGGACCTCAGGTCATCTAGTCCAACCCCCTGCTCCAAGCAGGACCAATCCCCAACGAAATCATAGATTAGACTGTTTCCATTGCATCTATTTGGGCTTTTCCATGCTATTTCTATTATTATAAAGACCAGAACAAAAGCCTAGATTCAAAACATTCTCATACTTGAGGAACAATCCAAACACTCTACTTCATGGCCGATTCAAAGCATTACACACACTCATATACCCTGACATCTCCTCAAAAGCCACTGAATACAATAGGACTGCCTTAAAAGCCACAACACTCAAAGGGTTATTAGTCTGTAACAGATAGATAAATATATTGATACAGCTGGTAAATGGTGTGTAGGTTTCAAGTGAGTTCAGCACAATCTAGACCAGTGGTTCTCAGTCAGGGTACATGTACTCCTGGGGGTATGCAAAGGTCTTCCAGGGGGTACATCAACTCATCCAGATATTTGCCTAGTTTTACAACAGGCTACATAAAAAGCCCCAGCGAAGTCAGTACAACTAAAGTTTCATACAATGTTTTATACTGCTCTATTTTCTATACACACTGAAATGTAAGTACAATATTTATATTCCAATTGATTTATTTTATAATTATATGGTAGAAATGAGAAAGTGAGCAATTTTTCAGTAATAGTATGCTGTAACACTTGTCTTTTTGTCTGATTTTGTAAGCAAGTAGTTTTTAAGTGAGTTGAAACTTGTGGGTACTCAAGACAAAAATCAGACTCTAGAAAAGGGTACAGTAGTCTGGAAAGGTTAAGAGCCACTGGTCTAGACTTCCAACAGATCTTCATAACATTCCTTTGTTACTAGGCTGAGAACTAGCCCACAGACAGAGCTGATTGTATTGCTACAAGGTATCCAAGTGCAGCTTCAAGCAAAATTTCCATTCATAAACTGTTTTTTAAAAAAGGTGACAAAAGAAGAGAGCCATTCAGACTAAAAATAACAAATAATTACATAAATACCATGTGAATTACCTCAGTGTCCCTACAAAGCAGATTTGTTTGCTCTTATTTTTTGGAGTGAGCTGCGTATTTGCTATGTATAGCTAGCCATAGCATACATAGCTGCCAAATCTGAGCACATCTGGTTTCACAGCAGAGACACAAAAATAAGACAAAAAGAAGAGAGCACTAAAAACAGTGACCCAGCTCATGCTTATTAAAAAAAACCCACCCCACTTCCCTATATAGGTTGTGCAACCTGCACTAAAACATAATTTAGCAAGATTTCAAAAGAGATCTTGTGTCACATGGCAGCCTCCTGGAACAAGTGGAGCAGGACACAGTGGATAACAAGCATCTAGATCCTGAGACCTAATACTTCCCCCCGCCCCCCACTGACCCCCAACTTGTGTGGCCCTGAGCTAGTTATTTAGTCTCTGCCTTCACTTTTCTAGCTGTAAAATAGGAATAATACTTTCTTCGCAAAGGTGTTGTGAGGTTAAGTTTACACTGCTCTGAAAAATGTCAGCTCTATATATGTCCTATCATCACCATCTGGCACCAGTGGGAAATTGTAATTACCAAGTTTGCTGTTGGGAAACACATTCCATTCAGAAAAATATAGGTAATCAAAGAACTTTTTGATCTGTGCAGATAATAATTTGTTTCAAAGAACTAGGAAGGCAACAAGAGGTGAGGCAATATGGAAGTTGGTACCAACCAACAGAGGAGTGTTTATTATGGTCTTGGAAGAAAAGAGGAATCTTGGAGCCAGTTTTATTTGAACTAAACACTAACAAAGACATTCACAATCAGTAATCAGAAAAACAAACTCTTCACTGAGACAAAATTTGAGGAATTAGTGGGCTGTATTTCAAAGCAAAGAATGGATTGTCCCAAAGGTGTAACATAAAGGTGACACATGAAAAAGCAATGCCATTGCTAAAGAGAAACAGGAGGGTCAAGGGAAAGGCTGAGCTGGCTCTTGGCAGGAACCCATTTTAGGGTTGAAGTGAGAAGAGAAATTATACAGGAAATGGAGAAGGCATAAAATAACAAAATCTGAGCATAAAGTGGAGGGGAAACATTATAAGACATAAATTCAAGGAGGCAAAAAGTAGTTAAGTTTTTTTTAGCTCAAAGGGTAAAAGGAAACAAGAAAAAGATTTTATAAATACTTACAGGAAAAGAAATGCTGTGGAGAGAATGGGTCCATTGTCATACAAGGCAGGGGACCAAATAATAAGACTTCTGGATAGCTGAAGTATTCCACAGCTATTTCTCTATATGTTAACAAAGGATAAGAAGAAGCTGCAGTTCATGATTTGGACGAACCAGGACAAACTGATCAATAAGGGAAAGAGAAGAAATAGCTGTTTAAAATCAATGAGCCAAATTCTTCCTTGGTGAAACTGTATTGACGTCAATGGAGTTACACAAAGGATAAATTTAGCCCCAGTTTTATAAAATCACAACAAGACCAAATTACATGCATAGAAAGGATCTAAAGAAACCACAGAACCAACAAAAAGTGTTCTTGACATTCATGGAGAGCTGATGAAGTACTAGGGGTTTGGGTAAAAGCAACATGTAGAATAAAGGAATTATATTTGAAAAGGGTCAAAGCAAAAAGAGCCAGGAAATTGTTGATCAGCTGTTATATTAGAAAAAGCAGAGGATGCAACATGAAAACACTTGAGAACAACACGATGAGTAGCAGAAGTCCAGAAAGAACACCTCAGAGTAAAACAAACCTGCAGCCTGAGAAAATTGCATGTTTGGTAGAAAAAAGGGCACTTAATTTATCTAGACTTTAATATTCCTTATTTATATAGCATCACAGACATCCACAGAAAAATACTGCTTTTGATGACATCCCACAAAAGGACAGAGACACTGGAAAGAAGCTGGGACAAATTCTGTTCTCAGTGACACCAGTATAAATCTGGAATAAATTCACTGGCTGCAGTAGATTTACACCAGCATAAGTGAAAGCAGAATTCAGGCCACTGTCTGATTCTTCTTCTTCTTCTTCTTTCTTAGTGGATTGCATTGCTTGGGAACGGGGCTGGCTTGACAGCCACAGAAAATGGAATCCTTGACTTGCCCACAGAACAGGAAGCTGCAGTGCAATCTTCTCTACTCTGCCATAGTGGGACCACAACTAGGAGCGAGGCAGTAGATTACACTTCAAGCACATTCAGCCCTCAAGTTTCTTTGCCTTCTAACAGCTTACACCATATATTATGTTCTGGATACCACTACCATATCAGGACATCAGCATGCTGTTTATCATGGATGATTGATAACAGAAATATTGATTGCACATCCAAAGCATGACATTTGAATTATTTCTGCAAGGCTCATTCAAAAGCTCCTAGAACTTACAGGATATGTTCACATCATATAAAAGCCAGGCAGGGCTTGTTACAATAGCTGTAAATCAAAAGACCAACCAATATGGTAATTTGTGTTCCTTGGAATAGTATCTTCATTTCTATTGTGCTTTTAAAAAACCACACACACACACACACACACACACCTTGTCAAGGCAGGGATGGGAACATGGGTCCTCCCTTCTCTTTAGATTTGACAATCCTCTTTGGAGTTATTGGCTCTGATCATAATAAGCATTTGCATCTTGCTGGTCAGAGATAGCCATCTCCCAGGGGACTGCCTATGAGGGTTCATTTCAAGGATTTCTATCCCGAACTTGATTCTTTTTTTATATGTCTTTCTAGTTGTCTTGATCCACAAGCAACAGGACAGTCCTTTTGGGTCCTAAAATATTCAGTACAGCCTGGAGCAACTTTTTCCAGAGCAACCCTCTCGGTAGCCCATACAGGATGAGATGCAGCTTTTTTCATGTTTTGCTTCTCACAGGCATTCTTGGAAGTGGGGGAGAGGGAGGGAAGAGGAGAATTAATCTAACCCAGGGGTCGGCAACCTTTCAGAAGTGCCGAGTCTTCATTTCTTCACTCTAATTTAAGGTTTCGTGTGCCAGTAATACATTTTAACTTTTTTAGAAGGTCTCTTTCTATAAGTCTATAATATATAACTAAGCTATTGTTGTAGGTAAAGTAAATAAGGTTTTTAAAATGTTTAAGAAGCTTCATTTAAAATTAAATTAAAATGCAGAGCCCTCCCCCACCCCCCCGGACCGGTGGCCAGGACCTGGGCAGTGTGAATGGCACTGAAAATCAGCTCGCATGCCGCCTTTGGCGAGCGTGCCATAGATTGCCTACCCCTGATCTAACCTTTGAGTTGCATGAAAAGTTCTGAGTGGCCTAAAAGTTGCCCTCCCTACTGCATAGAGCCTCAGAGTACCTGTTCCTGCCATGCAGCAGGTGAGAGGAGTGTTGAAAAGAAGTCTTGATCAGCACACAGCCAAGGCAACTGGTGAAACCCCCAGGAGGAGAGTGAAAGAGAACCCTTTGTTAAGCCATTGCTACAGTGGTCAGTTGGGCTCCTCAGGGATTGCCCTCTGAACTGGGGGATAACTTGCCTGCACAATATTAACAGCCGGATCCATGTGCTTGGAGCCACAGAGAGAGAAGCATGCTTTTTGGCTGCTCCTGACCCGCTGTCCTTGGAAGCGGGATAAGCAGAGCTCCCTGTCATGGGACAGTGAAAGATTCACAGAAGGTCTCATCCTTCTAACACTGAACAAGGAAATTTATTACAATAAGGGAGAAGAGTCTTATCCTTAAAACTACTCGGTCTCTGTTTCACTGCAAAGTTTCTGTCTAGAACCTTCCCCAGCTCCCTCCTATCTGATGTCTTTGTGCAGATGTAAAAACACAGCAGGGTATCCTAGGCACAGGGTTCTTCAAGGCTGACCTGCAGAGCAGTGTTGCAAGATACTCACCATCTGCTCCTTGATTTTAAGGGGCTTAGGCTTATCTGCCACCACCTTTGCCTCACTGGCAGAGTCTGCTGAAGGGAAAGGGGGCTCTTCTGCAGTGCCTCCCTCAGAAAAACAAAACTATTTGCCAATTGCTAATTTAAGTGCTACATAAAATGAGTGAGTCTCCAGAAATTCAAGTACAGAAATTTAGAGGAGTACCAGTTACTATGAATTGGTATGATCATAGCACCTAGGAGCCCTAGTCATGGACCAGGACCCCATTGTGATAGGGTGCTATACAAACCCAGATCAAAAAAAGACAGTCCCTGCCCCAACAGGCTTAGAACCTCAAAAAGAGTCTGTAATTCTATTGCAGGGGAAGAGCTGAACCACCCTTTGCAGCTGTGGAGAAAAAAATAATCAGGGAGGCTCTTCACTGGGCCAGGAGTAGCTTGCATCAGAGATGCCCCTTCGAGAATGGAGCTGACTATAAAGAAGTCAGCTGTGTGTTGGTTTTGTCCTTTTTAAATGCCCAGTGACAGTAAAGCAGGGTTTCTGTGAGTTTGACCCCTCAGATCTGCTCGCTCAGGTACAAAATGATCTTCTGGGAGTACATTTCAGATCTGTTCCTCTTCAAGGTCAGAAATGGACTAGCCAATGGGCAAATTTTCCCAATGAGATACTGCTTCCCAAACCTTGTGAAGAATCAGATCCTCTTCTTTTGTTAGCCCTATTGTCCAGAAACATTTCAGCAACTAATCCAATGATCTGGATTTTATTAATCTACTGGATTTTATTAATTCATGGCCATTCTAATATTCCTCAGAAATTTCATTGGTCTCAGTTTGTCCAAACTGAACTATCCTTGTGTATACAAACTTTCCTTCAATTGCCACTTGATTTGCACATGAGGTTGAAGATCCAGACCTAAAAGAAGCCAATCACCTGATTCTACCTACTACAGCACACTCCTCTCCATTTTCCTTAGATACTTTAATTTTTGACAGAACATTTAATCTGATTATAGGTTTTTAAATATATTCTGGCACTTAAGATTCTGTGATGATAGGCTCTGTTGGGCTCAGATAGATATAGCTCTTCCTCCTATGGTGTACTATAATGTTTTAATTTATTGTCTCATTGTTTCCTTATGCTCCCTGTGTCCATCTGTTGTCTCGTCTTATGTGGGTGTTTATACAGCACCTACAACAGTGGGATCCTGAACCATAACTAAGGCTCCTAGGCGCCACTGCTATGCAAATAATAAACAATTATTTATTATTCTAATATACAGATTGGGAAACAATTGTGACATCATGATGACAAACCAAATTTTAAATCCTTTTCTGCACTTCGTTTCCTCTATGTAGCATTTTTAAAAAATGAAAAACTCCAGTGTATTTTTGCAAGTACTGTATTCAAACCTACTGCTAAAAACACTGATGCAAATTAATTACTGACCATGTTTCTGTATTGTATATTAATCCATCCTATCATCCTCAAAATAAGGAAATGATAGAAACATGGTGAGATTTGCATTCCACTACAGATCAATTTGCTATAACTGATTTTACAAGAATTATGTCTTTACATTTAATGCTATGAACTATAAATATTTGTAGGACTTTACTTTTAAAAATAACTCCTAGTACACTTAAAAATACATTTTTAAAAATAAAACTACTGAGAACAGGTAGCAAAAAATATATCTCTTATATCTATGTTCACCAGAGAGAGTTAGCAAACCACATTTACATATATTGTTTATGATAGGGAATATTACTGTAATGGAAGTTTGTCATAGTGATAAATGCACGCATCTGTAGTACGTGTGAGCGTGGCTGAACAAAACGTAACATTTGTTCCATTCTGAGCAATGGATTCACCCCTGAAAGGAAACAGCAGTTACAGAGACACTACAGCCACAATCCTGCACTGCTCAGATGCAGGGTCCACAGCAATAGCACTGATCTGCCAAGATTGTATTTTGTTGTCGCAATATGTATGTGCCCCAACAGCAACTTCCAATTGACTGGCCAACATTTCCAGAAATAGCCACTCTGTTTTTGGGTACGCCCAATGTCCTTGAAACACCCAGTGCCCAATATTCCAGGTGACAAGTTTAGAGAGGCCAAGGTTTCACTGAAATTTTACTTAATTAGTACATGAGCAACTTAATGGATGAGCCTGGCTTCAAATATGTTCACCCTACGTATTTAGAAACGTAAGAAAAGCCTGCTACTTTAGTCCACACTGTGGGGTTTGTTTTCCAAGAGTTATCAAATACATCATTCATCTCGCAGCAACTTCAGCAATGAATGTGAGGGTCTTACTAAAAGTCTCTTTTGAGAGAGGGAAAGGGACAGCAGCAAAACTCCAGCCTGGCAGATGCTTGTGCAAATGAATTATTCCAAATGACGATGTTCTACACAGGTGGAATCCACAAAGGAACATAGGCATTGCAGTGTTGAGCGTTGTGTCACCTAACTTTTAGGTGCCTAGGGAAAAAAAAGTCACAGGAAACACACTGCAATCCACAAAGTCGAGTCAGATGCCTGGCTTCCTATGCAATGAATGGGGAGAGATAGACACCTTAGAATGGGATCCACAAAAGCCAGCATGCTAGGTGGTGAGCTGCCTAAGTTAGCCAATGGGAGATGCCAAAAACAGTGGCGGGTGCTAAGCCCCGCCCCTCTCTTAGAAAGACACCTAAGTCCAGGCTGAAGGGAGGCACCCATGTTAGCTTTGCAATCCACCAATAGGTACCTGCTGCCTGCAGTCAGGCAACTTAGGCATTTTGTGGTGATGCCATTGTCTACCCTCACACTTTTAGACCAGTGGTTAGAGCATGCAACTAGGATGTGGGAGACCAAGGTTCAATTCTCCCCTCTCTGCCAGAGGGAGAGAGAGAATTTGAACAGGGGTCTCCCACTCTCAGGAGAGTCTCTAACCACTGAGCTATGGGATATTCTGATGGGAGGGCTCGCTCAGTCTCTCCTGTTGAAGCTGTTCCACTGTAGAACGATAATAAAAATGTGATTGGAGCAGAGCAACTAGCCCTTGGGTCACTCACATCCTAGGTGGGTATCTTAACCACCAGACTACAGAGTCACACACTCTCTCTCTCTCTGGCCCAATGACTGTTTATTTCTCCACCGTGAAACAGTGAAGTTTGAAGCTGGGCAGCAGGGGTGGCACCAGCACCCCCTCCCACACAGATTTTGAATGGGATCCAACCCAGAAGGCATCTTCTTAGCATGCCTACCAAACTGGGTTCCACACATGACGTAGGCAGCCAAATGTCTGCCTTCCCCAGTTTGTGAATCTCTCTGGGGCGTAGGTGGGAGATAGACATTCACACGCTTAGAGTGAGGCACCAGTCTGCATGCCCAGAGGCAGAAACATAGGCACCTAGGGAACTTTTTACTCTGAAAAACTTAAGTGGCAAGTTAGTTTAGGCACCTATTGAATTCGACTGGAGTTTTATAGATTGAGTGGAACCATAACTGGGACTTAGATGCTAAGAGTACCTCTGTGGATCCCACCCTTCCTGTGCAGCCTTTATTAGCTTACTGTTCTTTTCTCCTATGACGGTTACTGGTACCTTTCCTTTGTCCATTGTAATAATCTCTAGTAATATGTTAGTAATTTTAACCCCATGGTTATGCGGTTCTGTCTTTAGTAGTACCAGTAGGCATCCACATGGATTACTATTTGTTTTGACATTGTGTGGTAATAGCATTTATACACACTCACACACACACAATGTGGTAATTGTGTGTGCACACTGCATTGTGTGTGCACACACACACACAATTACCACACAGTGTGTGTATATATAAGCACAATTACCACACAATGTCAAAACAAATACACAGTAATCCATATATGGTACACTTCAGGTGCCTGGATATGAAGCACAAAATTCAATTCAAGGCAAGAAAGTCTACTCTAGACAGTTTGTAGCTCTACCATTCATGAAGTTTTATTGTTGTTGTTCGGGGCTTTTAACTCCCCAAGCAGATAGAGCATTGTATACCTTAAATAGTTAAAGCCAGCGCAGCCTATCCACTTATCTTAAGATTCAGGACACTAGTAAGAATGATTTCAGCTCTTTTCATCATCCCTGCAAAACCCAAGATTCAACACAGTTGAAATTTAAGGAAGGAAGGCAGAGGAAGGAAACTGAGGCAACGAATTGAGTGATCAAAACCTGAATCACAAAACCTAAAAGTTTCAGTGCACTATAGATAGAGCTAATGACTTCAGAGGCCAGGCTGCAGAGCCAGTGGCATTTAAAAAGCAAAACTATTTCCAGCATTGCTGATAGGGACACAGGAATTGCAATGCCAGAACACTGGTGCATCATTCAGGTATCCTACCAACATGGGCAGGACGATTATCCCCCTCACTAAGTTTGTCTGTTCATGGAAGGAACGGAGTGGGATTGCAGGAAGAGAGAAGATGACATTGCATCCAAAAGAATAGTAATTTTACAGTCTTTCATTAATACATCTATCAAAGGATATAAAATGTGATCAGTCTCCTTAAACTTTGCCAAATAATATAAAAATCCCCATTCTACTGATATGCTATGGCAGATCAATCGCCCAGTTGAATTTCCTGGCATCAGAGACATCACACAATGAAGCATTCTAGGGCATCACAGTACAGCAGGAACCTGCTGATGCAACTTTGGGAAACTTCAAAAGGAAAAAAATGTATGTGCTAAATAACCCTCTATCTGTTCTATCTGGGCTACTCACCCCATTGCATTAGGGTAACTCAATTTTCAAATGACTTTTCAGGCCACCTTTAAGAATTTGCCATTTATTTCCATGCTTGCTTTCTATTTCTGAGCCATCCTTTAATCTAGGATAGGACTGTACCTTGCACCCTGGGGTTCCCAAGTTTCCTTGGTATCAGGTTATGAAACACACTGAGAGCAGCTATCGGTATTTTCCCATATCTATGTTTGTGAATTTTTCAAATTGTTCAAAGTGGCAGAAGTCTGAAGCATTTTTAGTTTTGGTTGTTTTTGATTTTTTGAGGTGGGAGAGAGGGGAAATATGCTACCTAGATCTAATTCAAAGCAAATGCCTTTTTCTGTCAGGCGCCTGTCCTGTGCGTGATATGCAGAGAACACCAGAGTCTACCAGCAGCATGACTCCTAATTCATAACAAATGGAAAACTAGAATGTATGGAATGGGGTTGCTTGTGTCTATGTGCAATAATTAGTAACATGCTGCATAATGTGTGGTATGTGACACTAAGCTTGGCAAACTCCAGCTCAGTAAAACTGGGAGTAGGGAAAGACTTTCTGAAGCAATATGAGGTTTTCATTTAAACAGTTTATTAAAAAGATGTATCAGGGAAATGGTCAAACAACTAAAGACAGGCTGATCTGGATGGTGTATTACGCCAAATAACTAAACCCAGACGCTATATTCTAAGTCAAACCTCATGATCCAAATTTAAGATAAAAACCTCGCATGGAAAAAAAGACTTAGGAGAAATAGCTCACTGGCAGTCTGGAGCTTAAAACCATGGAGCTTAAAACACTGTTCCATGGTGTAAGGAAATTCAGTTTAAATGCACGTAATAGGCTATATTCTGGAGAAGAATACAAATGGTTTCTCAAAGAAATGATCTCAGGGAAAAGGAGGTCTTTGACAAAGCCAGGGTTCCTCAGGAGAGACACCACATATCTTATTTGATTCAGAAACATTATGACTTTTATCCATTACAATATATTGAGCCTGAGCACATTGTGTGTCAATTTCACCTACCCTCTTTCAGATGTCACTTTTCACATGTCAGTTTCACCTCCATTATTTTGATGTCATGGAAAGTGAAGAATATTGGCTAGGAGGGTTAATTCCTTCTTTGAAAACAGTGTTTCAAATGCAGCTATTTCTAACAATTGTTTATTTTTGTATGGTAGATGCATGGGAAAACAGACAAAACTGGATGGAATTGTTAACCTTTCTGGGCACCTTATAAAAGTGACCTTCTTCCTCCAAGCATTTATGAAAGGAGTTGGTTGAGCATTGTAAAATGGAGTGGTTTCTATTGCTGTGGACAAGTATACTATTATTCACGCAGTTCATTAAATATATATGGTGTGAGTTTTATCTTTTGTATTCTATATTTTAAACTCTTAAAAGCAACTAGAGGCAGAAACAAGCACTCAGTAGAAATCAAGACCAAAAAACCTCAATCACACAGGTATATGTTTGATACAGAGATAAACTATTAACACTCTACTATATTAGAATGCATTTTTTCTTCACAGCATTCAAGGCCATTAGATCATCTAGTCTGATCTATATATCACAGGCCAATAAATTTCACTCCGTTACCCCTGTATTTGAACCCAATACCTTATGTGTGACTAAATCATAACTTGTGCTTGGGTAAATCATCTCTTCCCGAAAGACATCCAGTCTGGATCTGGAGAAACTACTTCCTCCCTTTGGTAATTTGTTCTTGTGGTTAATCACCCTCACTGTTAAAAATTTGTGTCTAATTTTCCATTTTAATTTGTCTAGCCTCAGCTTCTAGCCATTGGTTCTTGTTATGCCGGTCTCTGCTAGATTAAAAAGCTCTTTAGAACCCAGTATTTACTGCCCGTGAAGGTGCTTATACCCCGTAATCAAACAGATAAACTAAACAGATTGAGCTCTTTAAGCCTCTCACTGTGAGACATTTTCACCAGCTCTCAAAACATTTTTGTGACTCTTCTGTACCCTCTCCAATTTCTTCAACATCCTTATTAAAATCTTGATGCTAGAATTGTACACAGTATTCCAGTACAGCAATGGTCTCATCAATGCCACATACACAGGTAAAAATCACTCCTACTCACTACTCCCCTGTTTATACATCCAAGCATAACTGTAGCCCTTTTAGCCATAGCACTGCACTGAGAGATCATGTTCAGTTGCTTGTCTTCTATGGGCTTGTCTACATTACCCACTGGATTGATGAGCAGCGATCGATCCAGCAGGGGGTCGATTTATCGCATCTGGTCTAGACGTGATAAATCGAACGCTGAGCACTCTCCTGTTGACTCCGGTACTCCACCAGGGCAAGAGGCGCAGGCGGAGTCGACGGGAAAGCGTCAGCCGTCGACTTTCCGCAGTGAAGACACCACAGTAAGTAGATTTAAGTACGTTGACTTCAGCTACATTATTCACGTAGCTGAAGTTGCATAATTTAGATCGATTCCCACCCAGTGTAGACCAGGCCTATGACTCAAACCTTTTCACAGTCACAGCTGTCCAGGATATAGTTCCCCATTCTGTAGGTATGGCCTCCAAAGGGACAGACTGCATCTATAGCCCAGACTTCATCAATTTCAAAGAGGGGACAGGGAGAAAATAAAAACAAGGGGTGTGTAGTGGCAAGAGGGGACTTTATGTCTGTTTCTTATTACAGCAAAGGGGTCTCCTTAGTCTTTGCTGACTCCAAAGTCCTGAATCACACCAAAAAGGGAGTGAGAAGGCAGATTTCACAGGGGGCTGCACAAGTCTCCAACTAGGGTCCTTGGTGCAATAAAAAGACTATTTTAATGGGAAAAGTGTAAGGTAAAGGAGGGGAAAATATGACAGGCACAATCACAGCTTCACAGCCAGAGTTTAACTAGAATCTGACAAGCAGCAGGCTATGTGATCCTTAGCCAGTCCCATTCCGCACATCCATGAGCAGCAAAGCGAGTTGAATTACCAAGTGGGTACAGGGAAACGCTTTCCTGGCAGAAAGCACCCGGAATTGTAGCTAATAGCACAGACACTACTGACACGCTACCATGGAGGAAATATCCAGTTCTCATATTACATGGACTCATCAAGTCCTGTTTCGTGAAGGTATGTAAGGGTAAAAGACAAAATGAACTATGTGAAATTTGTAACAATTATAGAAATATTAAAGCAAAAAGTCATGACTGCTATAAGACAAATCTACTGGGCCCAATGTTTAAATGGCTTCTAATCTTGTAATCACAAAAATGCGTGCATACTTATTTGTGCAGGCAGGACATGTATTTGCATATATAAACACCTATTCTGGATTTGAAAGTCAGCCAAGAGCTTTTCCACCCCATTTTTGCACACTAACACTGAGACTGGATACACAAGTTCACAACCAAATGGGGCTACAGAGAAGCATCTAAGCCAGTTCACAGAGCAAGCGTATGTGGGGACTTCTCACTGCCATGGACCCTTGATGCATGCTCCCCGTACTCCAGTGGTCCCGGGTCAGAGGGCAGAGTTTTTGAAAGGAGGCCGCCAAAAATAAAAGGCAAAGAGACGGGATCGGCTGCAGCGTTTTCCCACAGAAGGAGGGCGTGTGCATCGGTCTGGTAACAAACAGAGAATGTTTCTCTCTTTTTAAAAAAATTACAAAAATCTGTGTTTTATCTTGGATATTTTCTGAATATTCTTCTTAAAATGCAGATTTTTTTTCATGAACTGTAAGGACATTTTTTATTGTAATACCATTCTGTTTTAACACTGCTTATCATAGCAAATATTTCTTCTACTGTAGGTGTTTTAACTAAAATGTTACACTAACATTTACTTAGTTTCTGCCCCATAAATTTACAAAATCTGATATCCCAACAGAGAACAGAATATTTTGATATCTCCTAGGGTTTAATGGCATTTTTGCATATGATACAGGTTTTTTGTCTTTTTGAGCACAGTTACCCAGTTCAGTCTAACATTTGAAGTTTTGACTTGGACAATCTTAAATTCTATGACTAAAATTCAACTGGGCTTAGCTGCATGGTGAAATGTTAGTGCAACGCATTCTCATGATAACTAAGAAGGCAGGTAAAATGTGTTAGTTATGGCTTGATATATTTTTTTAAAATAATAAGTTGGCAGGATTTGACTACCATGGTATAACTGGGATGCCTTAAATTCGAGGATAGGGGAAGTCATTCAGTATATTTTATAGTCTTTAAAACTCTTAGTGAAGTAAAAGCTTTTCTTTTTTAATTTTCATGTGCTTGATTGGAAGATAAAGACTAACTGCAATGAGATCACTTAATAGACTTCTCCCAACAGAGTAAAAGCCTCCCTGTGGTAGATCTCTCCTTCTTCCACCCCAGCTTGCTGTGTCCACAACAAAGGTGGCATTTTTATTTGTTCCGGATCTTGTTTCTCTGAAGGAGAGGGGACTAAAGTCAGTAAAAAATTCCCATTCTGTTTGGATTCTGGAAAGGTTATACATAAGTTAAATCCACAGTCTTCAGCATAGTTTGTGACTCCTAGTCTGGCAAGTCTTAAAGCAGTTCTCTCCATTCAAATTCACTCTTCCCTTGTTGCATCTTTATGCCACGCGAGAGGTTCTTTACACAATACCTCTGAATTTTAACAAATAGCCTTCCCAGCTCTGTGTTAGTTGTCGGCAGGTTCTATTATATGCCTTCAACATATACTGTCCAAGTGTGGAGTTGGATCAGAATTACATAGTTTATTTCACTAATGTGAAAATGATCTTTCTGGATGCATAAATTAAAACACCCCCTTTTAATAAGTATATTTGTAGTATGAAACCTTTGTGTTTAAACATTAACCTTTCTCCCTTATAAGTTTGCCCAGTGTAAGTTTAGAAATATTCTAAAGCAGCTTTGGTCCTTCGGCATTCTTACACTTTCCAGACTTGGCAAAGACCACTACCGAGGGCCATATACCAGAGTTAGTGCCTCAGTGGTCCGATCCATTATGGCAAATCTTAAGTAAAACTATTGCAAGTGATCCATGAAGAAGCACAGAGGGATATTCCGTGATTACTGAAGTTTTAGTTATTTGCACCTGTTTTTATATTCTGAAAGGGTGGCTGCACTGTGCATCTCAAGGTCATTTAAATGTTGGCAAACTAATGTTAGACTTGGCAGCCTTCATTCACATAACCTTCACCCCACCCCCACCCCCAAAATTGTCCAACACTTCCTCTAAGCGGTGATTAAGTGGACTTTTGTCTCTGCCCTCTAGGGTCATGTCTGGACCTGTGCAGTTAGAACTTGGGTCTGTTGGGAGAAGGGACTGAGTTTATATGAAAGACAGCTGCTTTCTGTAGCAGTGTTTTTTAAACAGGCTTGCTATGTGCTGATAGCTTCTTTGTGCATCTTGCCTAGACATTTAAAACAGCCCCACCCCCAAAAATGCTCCCCCAAAACAACTCAATTGGATACCTCTCAAGAAAACACTCTTCCTGTTCCCCCCACCCCACTTCACCCTGGCTGTGGGGGAAAGGTGCCATCGTCCGTTTCTTGTTACTAAACAACATCTCTGCTTGTTTTGGGGCCCTGAGTTTGCTGCTTTTTAAAATAAAGTCACTTAACTGGCAAACTTCTGGCGACTTCTTCCAAGATCCTGGAAAGTGAAGGCTACTACATAAATAACTTAAAACAGGGGTGCGCGCTTTTTGGCTGAGTCACCAGGGCTTTCCCTCATCCCAGTGGAATATTGGTTTCCAAAAAGCTCCTTCCAGGTAAGTTCTGGGTCCCATAATGACTTCTTTGTGATAATCTCCAGAAGAGATGTCCTCCCTCGGCACTGATTTTTTTTTTTTTTTTTGGTTACTCTTCACTCTGTTAAACTAAAAACATTGAATTACTTTTGTTTTGTTTTCTTTAACAGAAGCTTTGATATCAGCTGCAGATCATTCTCAGTGCAGGGTCGGGGGCATATCTACACTGGTGGTCAAAGCAGCTCTCCAGACGAGCATGTCTGCTAGTTTATATCACTCCTGATTAACAGTCAGAAACTCAATCTGTGCCATAGGGTATTTTGGTTGTCTGACAAAGGGTATGTGTCCCAGGCAGCTGGCCAGATCACTTTTACAATTTGTTCTTGATCTTGCTACGGTATCTTCTAAAAGCGCAGGAAGATTGTGACTGTGCACAAATACATTGGAGCATGCTAGACTGGAGAAACCAAATCTTGTACTTGCTCTGATCTTTCTTCAGCCTGATGTGTGCACATACAGGACCACCTTTTTACTCTGGAGAACATCCCCTGCCTTTTCTGGCCTTCCCCTCAAAAAAAATAAGTCAGTGCGAAGTGTCGGAGAACTTGGGTTCAGGTAAAAATTTCAGGTCCTCCAACGCTTTTTGGCCCCACCTGAGGTTAATAGGGGCGAATGTCAAAAAATGTGTAACTTTGCATTTGATTGTATGAAAACAAATTTTATCTGAATGGGCCCAGTTTAACCGAGCAATCCAAATCACTCTGTACGACTGCCCTGTCTTCATTATTATTTACCACTCCAAATTTTGCTGATAGAATTTACAGATGACACAGTCATTTTCTATTTACTTCCAGATCACTGGTGAAAATGCTGAGCCTCTGACCTAGTAGCAATCCCTGCAGAACCCCACTAGAAACACCCCAGTTCAATGATAATTCTCCATTGATGACTATTTTTGAGATGTCAATTAGCCAATTCTTAATCCATTTAATGTGTACTCTATTCATATTATATATTGCTAGCTTTTTAATCAGAATGTCATGCAGTACTAAATCATGAATTACAGAAGCCTAAGTGTACTACATCTATGCCACTTTTCAGAGTAACAGCCGTGTTAGTCTGTATTCGCAAAAAGAAAAGGAGTCCTTGTGGCACCTTAGAGACTAACCAATTTATTTGAGCATGAGCTTTCGTGAGCTACAGCTCACTTCATCAGATGCATACCGTGGAAACTGCAGCAGACTTTATATATACACAGAGAATATGAAACAATACCTCCTCCCACCCCACTGTCCTGCTGGTAATAGCTTATCTAAAGTAATCATCAGGTAATCATCTATGCCACTATCAACCAAATTTGTAATCTCAAAGAATTGTTTGTTCAAAGAGACCTATTTTCTATAAAACCATGTTGACTAGCATTAATTATATTCCTATCCTTTAATTCTTTATCAACTGAATCCCAGATCAGCTTTTCCATTATTTTGCCCTGTACTGATGTCAGTATAACCAACATATATTTATCCAAACCATCCTGCTTGCTTTTTTGAATACTGGCACAATATTAGCACTCTTCCAGTCTTCTGGAATTTCTCCAGCATTCCAAGATTTATTAAAGATGAATATCAGAGGGCCAGAGAGATTCTCAGCCAACTCTTTTAGGACTCTTGGGTACAAGTTATTCGGACCTACTGATTTGAAAATGTTTATCCCCTCGTAGCTATTTAACACCCTCCTTCGTTATTAATGGACTGGAAAGTACTTCATCATCCTCATGTGATACAAGTACATCACCCTGTTTCTTTCCAAATATGGAACAGAAATCTTTATGAACACTTGGATTTAATTTTAAATCAGTGTTGTAAAATGGACACATTCAGGCTGTGTATTGTGAAGGTAATATGCTTTGTTCCCATCCACGCCCATTTTTCTGAAAGGATGCGCTTTAAAAATTGATGGGGAAAAAGATTCTTATGGACCACACATCTGACAACCATTTCAGATTTATGATTACTAATAGAACAATTAACTGCATACCCCCATGTGATACTGTAACTACACAGTTTTATTGGATTATGTGCATTGCCCATTTACAACTAAGTCAGCTTCAATTATACTCAGCATAGGCCTGATCCTGCACCCAATGAAGTCAAAAGCAAAACTCTACCTGATTTCAACATGCAAGATTGGGCCTTAAAGATTGACAACTCCCAAATCGCAGAAGCCAACATGGGGCCAGATTTTCAAATATGGGTGGCTCAATTGCACCTGCCAAACTTGTGCACTTAATGCACAAATTTCAGAGCTGAACTTCAGCTACACACATTGAAAATTTACTCTACAACATTTGTTTCCTGTAATACATTTTTTCATTTTTTGTTTCACTGAGCAATCAAAAACAAAATTTAATTAAAAGATCAACCCATCCTCCTACTCTCCAAATTACCCCAAGCTTGACACTCATTTTCTGTTTTTCTTTCACACACTCCCTTTTCCAGTTCTTTTGTCTCCATATAAAAATCAAGCAATAAGAGACTGAAATGTGGGCACTCAAATCTCAGCCAATATGCATGTAAATGTGATGCAGAAAACTCACACACACACACACGGGGATATACTTTCTCCAGCAGCTCCGTAATGGGCTCTTTGTAAGGGAGAAGAATCTCACCCTTTGCTGGAGCAAGAAAAAAAAGAAAAGAGATTTTAGACCCAGAGAACTCTGACCAGGATAGTCTACAGTGATTACTTGGAGAGGTATCTTGCCAGCAATCAATTGACAGCAGGCATCAGGCAATCTGATGGCAACAGGCTATTATTTCTCACAATGGGAATGGCATATTTGCTAGGTTTGGACAGCATCCATTTGATTGTCATTACAAATGAGTGACATACCAAAGCTTTGACATAACAAGCACTTATATCTGATGTCAGTCATTCACTTTGTGGTAGTTCAAGTGCACATATTCCAAGGATTGCTTCCATCCACAGTGGCACTCGAAATATAAAGACTGTCCCTAAAGATAGGTTTGAAAGTGTCGCACAAAATGAGAGTTCAGACACAGGACATGTTTTTCAGAATATCATACAGAAGTAACACAACCTAGCAGTAAATTGCTGTGATTAACAGACGGACGTGTATAAGATTTTTAGGTCAACTCGTAATAATATGAGAAGATACAGCATTAGACACTCAGCCAGAACATACTGGCATACCACCACTGACTTCAAATGGGAGTTCATACCAGCTGAGGATCTGGCTCATAAGTATATGACCTAAATGTAAGTGAATGGGCCTGCTACAATGAAGATAATTGAATTCAAGACCTAATGCGAGACTAGTACGCAGAACTGTGTGAAATGTTCATAACAAAACTTGAAGGCATGAAACCAGGTTTGGGTTTCATTATAAACTTTGGATGTAATTTGGAGATTTTTTGCATCCAAGCCCAGAAAAAAAAAAAAACTGCTAAAGAGAGTTTAGGTAGAGAAACCAGCAAATATTTTCATATACCCCTGAAAACTGAGACCACTAAGCAACACCTTGCTCTACAAATAAACTACATTGTGATTATAAATTCTTTAGAAGAAAGTCGGCAGCTAATTCACTTAGCAAATTTGAGAAAGAGTAAGTAAGGCTCCATGTTCCCATAAAATGACAAGAGGCTATCCTGGTCCCCCAGGAGAGGAAAGGCAGCTAACAGCATTAGTTATCTGTGTACTTCTGTGACTTCCGACTGATGGTGATCTATGGTATACAGAATGTGTTAATACAGAGCATCTTCAGGTGATGAGGAAAATATTAGGCTACAAGAAATTGTAATAGCAAAATTCCAAAGAATACCATTACTAAGTAAGGGACAGATCCTGTTCCCATTAAATCAATGGCAAATCTCCCAGTGACTTACTTGGGAGTGGGATCTGGTCGTAAGTTCATTCCACACAGGCACCTGTGTATGCTCTGTCTGCCACATGGAAAAAAAAGCAGATGACCCATTTTTAAATGCATACCGTACATTTTGTAAAATGACATATACCCGTTATCTGACTCAGCCCCTTTTTTAAACAATGTATAAGTAGAAAAAAAAGCAATCATCCCTTAGAAAATGTATGTTTTTTATAAACTGCATACCCATCATTGCAAAAAACAGATAAATAAAATACCGGAAAATGTCTGTCTTGTTATGAAATGGCTAAATGTGTCACCCAATTCTTTTAAAACAAAGTAAAAGATAAAACCAAGCTGTCCTTTCATTTTTGAAAAGAAAAAGTTACCCCTTTAGCAGATGTCTACCACTTAAATCCTGTTCAGAAACTGACTGATCAGTTTCAAAGAGGGGACAAAGGTCTATTATAAAGTATCTTTTAAAAATATATATTCCCTCCTATTCTATCTGTATCCCCACTCTTGATCATAACAAAGGATAAGAGAGACATCTTAGAGCCCATTGATATAAAATCAGAGGGAGCTTTGCCTGCCAAAGGAGTACAGGATTGGATCCTTGGGGGTAAATTTTAACCACAAATGCTTAGGGACTTAGCTGTGAGACTCCTATTGAGTCTATCTACTGCACTCAAAATATGGACAGAGGCAAAACAACTGAAGTAGCTCACAAGAAATATTTAATTAAATAGCATGTATTCCAAAATCCCAGGGAAAATGGTCATATTTGTTATAAATTGTGCTAATTCATAAATTCCTTTGCAACTCAACAGAAGTACCTAACCATTCCTTTCTCCCATCCATGTTGAGTTCTCTCAGAGGTAAGGGACCTACTTTTCCCCCACGGCATGCTGTGGAGGGGCACTGTAGTGGGGCAGCTACCCCACTCTAGCGTGGAAGGGGTTAAAGGAAGCCAGAGGGGCTGCACATAGCCCCAGCCAATCCTGGAAGGGCTTATTGGGAGCCAATCAAGTGGAGGCTTGAAGCAGCCAATCAGGGTCCAGCTGGGCCCTATAAGAAGGCCGCAGGGCAAAGAGCAGCACAATCTTCTCCTGGAGAGCAAAGAGAGAAGAACTGGTTCTTAGAGATACACTTAAGACAGAGCAGTGCTGGGCAGGGTCAGAAGAGGCTGGGAGAGCTCTAGGCTGATGACTGCCAGACTGGGGCCCTGACACAAAGGGGCAGAGAAGGTGCTGGGGCTAAGGGGAAGTGGCCCAGGGAAACAGGCAGTAGAGGAGAGTTGGAGGAGAGCAGTAAGTGGCTGCCACTAGAGGGTCCCTAGGTCAGGGCCCAGAGCAGTGGGTGGGCCTGGCCCCCCTCCCCAAACCCCCCACTTGCCAGTGATGAGAGTGGCTAAGCCAGACTGCAGTTTGCCTTTGGAGGAAGCGGCTAGACGAGGACTACAGTTAAACACTGAAGCGAGTGATAGAACCAGAAGCTGCCGGTTCCCTGGAATGGGGGGAGAGCCAGCGGAGCGGCACAGCTGGAGCACAGTGTCCAGAAGCGGACGCCATGGGCCAGGAGTTACGTGGGTTTGACTGTGAGGATGGTGGAGACAGAGAGGAACGGTGGGTGAGATACCACTAGCTAATGCGCACCGCTGAAAGAGCTAATTCCCAAACCAATCAGCAGGAGGCATCCCTGTGGTGAGTCTGCACCCCGTTACAGGCACAAAACCATATATGGTTACAAGGTGCCTTAAACATGTGGTATAGGGAGCAGAACTTACTCTATGCTGCATGCCCTGCCTGAGCCAGGGGATGCTCCCCTGCACATGGTGGGTGCAGGTCGCAGGAGAGCAGCAAATCTACCTGGAACGCTCCCCTCCAGACTCAGTGGATTTCCAAGAAAAAGTCCATGATGAAGTTAATGCTGCTACAAGCAGGATTAGCTTTCCCCATAATGCTTCTTGCCCCCTCAGAAAGAGAGGCAGAGGCATAGCCATAGGGCAGGCGTTCTCGTAGCTCCCACTGGCCAATAACGGTGAACCATGGCCACTGGGAGCTGCGAGCGGCCGTACCTGCAGACGCTCAGGTAAACAAAGCATCTCGCGGCCCGCTAGGTGCTTACTCTGAACAAGCCACGAACCAAGGTTGGGAACCCCTGCCATAGGGGGAAAGCAGTCAATGCAGCTCCTCCCTGAGCCATGCTACGAGGGAGAGGGCCGTAAGCAACAGCAAGGAGGGGTTGCCTGTCCATACAGCAGCTCCAGAATCAGTGGAGACAGATTGTTTCATCACAGATCCTCTGGTTCCATGCTACTTGAAGGTCATGCTGCCTGGCCCCTCTGGTGTGGGCACAATCCCCTTCCCTATCCCAGACAAACACGAGGAAGAACATGCTGTGATGCTGGCAGACCAGATGCCAGCTCATGCCAAAGCGCCAGGCCTCACTGAACACTTACAGATGTATAGCTGGAAGCCAGGTCAATTCACAGTTGTACTTATATAGATCAAAGTGCTTGTTAAATGTATAAGAATGTCTTTGGTGTTTAAACTTCATGAAAACTAATGGGATGTTACAGGCATTGTTTTCACTTATCTGTTCCCTGGTATAATGTAATATCAAACATTCACGCTGTATATACCCCTGTAACTAAATAACCCAGTGGTTCTCAAACTTTTGTACTGGTGACCCCTTTCACATAGCAAGCCTCTGAGTGCGACCACCCCCCCTTTTAAATTAAAAACACTTTTTTAATATATTTAACAACATAAATGCTGGATGCAAAGTGAGGTATGAGGTAGAGGCTGACAGCTCGTGACCCCTGCCCCATAATAACCTTGCAACCCCCTGAGGGGTCCTGAACCCCTGAAACAACCCATCCAACAAGAAAGAAGCCCTGTGTAATGCAAATGAAGAACAGGAAAGTACTAATTCTTGTACATTTGAAGGCAATTGGTCATTGTGTGTGATGATCAGAGATACTAAATGTGCTCCTCTTTCTCTCTGCCAATCAGAGAAAAAGCCCATGTGGGTGGTGACCCTGTCCACTTATTTTCTGTGAGAAGAAGCTATAAGTATGGACTCAGAATCCAAACAGTCCAGAGATTAAGGTTCCTTCCCTAACAAGGCTGAATAACTGAACAAGATGACAGAGATTCCCCAGAGTAATTCTGAATAGCCCGGAGAGACTACTGGGAAACTGGCAGCTTACTATACCTCTGCTACCATTTGGAATTATAGACTGACTCACCTGTTCATATATTTTACCTGGTTTAACCTCTCAATAACTCATTTGTTAGCTAAGAAACCTTTAGTTAGTTTGCTATAGAATTGGCTACCATAGTTGTCTTTGATGTGAGACCAAGGATGCAATACAACCTCGGTGAGTGACTGGTTTCTTGGGACTGGGAGTAACCTGGAATATTTGTGGTGTGTGACCATTTATCACATAGTCAAGCTTGCCAGGTGGCAAGATAGACTATGGTGTCTACAGGAACTGTCTGTAACTCCGTTGTAAGGCTATTGTAGTATTTTGGGAGCTCACATTTGGTTCTGGGTTGATGAAATCTAATTATAGAACACATCACCAGTTTGGGGGTACCTGCCCTGCTTTTGACAGTCTGCACTGAGGTATGCACTCCTGGTCACGAGCCACTCCAGGCAGCGTGGACAAGTGCCCTTTCCAGTCTACTCTAAAACAAAAGTCCACGGGCTGTATAGAGTCCAAACTCACCCCTCCCTGGGAGTTACCTTTTTTGCTTTATTGTTTGCATTTGTTAAAGTTCAGCGAATGCCTTCTCCCCAGGCTTGCTGCCCCTAGGGTTCCTGCCTCAGGACTGGTAGGCACACAAACTCTCTCCAGCTATTCTTGTTTACTCTACCTTGGGGTGGGGTGTAACAATCCACCTGCCTCCGTGAGTCAGCAGCAACCATTTACCATTTCCCAGCAAGATCAAAACCTCCTTGCAGGATGGAGCATTCCAGGCAATGGGCCAAAGTCTCTGCCGCTGTAAATTGCTGCAGCTTCATAGACTTCAGTGGCATTTTTCACATTTACATCAGTAGAGAATTTATCCCAATGAGTTTTAATTTGTACATTTCCAGGGCATTTCCAACTCCAATCCTTGCCCCCCGCATCATCATGGGACTAGACAACATATTCTAAATGAGAGTTCCTCCCTATTGATTACATGACCTAAAGAGCAATCAGCTACCCATCCTTCTCACTTAACGGGGCACACACTTGATGTCTTTGAGAGATGATCAGCTAAGACTACTGAAGCTCTTGCATTGGGGAGGTTAAGTTTAAGTTTTAATAGAAGTTGTCCAATAGCACTTAATTCCAAGAAAGCCACAATTAATTGTAATACAGTACCAGTAAACACACTTGTTACACCATTAGAACTCATTATTCCTCCCATTACATTACTACATTATTGATGTAACGATCCACAGTAATGAAGTGGTATCTCACGTTCTTCTCCCTTGTGAACATCAAGTTTACAATGCTACAGCAAAGATACCAGATTTAGTGAGGTTTTTATTCTAGTAGGTTAAAAATTCCAGCAATGATACAAAAACCAGCTGTGTGAAAGTTAAACACCTGTCCCTAATCAAATGCAAATGGTTGGAGTTTCTTTTTCAAATATCTTGTAATTTTAACATTACTTCTTGATATGTTACTTCTGGCTACAGTCAATATTTTTGTTTAAAGAAAAGTCAGTCCAGATGATGATTTAAAAAACATTTTAGAAAGACTAAGAAAGAATGCAATAAACTAGAGACTTCCTTTAGCAAATACTGAACCTCTGATTTATAGCAAAAACACCTACATCTTGACAACTTGCTAAAAACACAGGGTCCCTAACTAGATTTCCTAACACAGGCAAAGCTTCCATTGGCTTCAGTAATATCAGGATTGCAGAATCAGCCCTATTGCAATGGTCATAACGGAGCAGTTCAGATCATTAGACCATTCAATCCTGCTATCTTTACTCATTCACACAAGCAGGTCTATTGAAGTTAATTGGATTATTGCACATCAGTAAGGGTTCCAGAAATGGATTGCATTACTATACTGCTCACTGAGCAGCGCCTTAGGGGAAGGTCAAAAGCCACCATGCAGTGCTTAGGAGGTCTGGGGAGGAAGAAGCTTGTGCCCTGAAACAGGAGATGAACTGCTTTGCATAACAGCAAATATTAATACTGTAGTCATACTTATCCTGCCCACTTATAATCCTGCTAAGCTATTTGCGAGTGACTTCCTGTAGCACTATACTCCACACGTTGCCAATATGCGACATAACAAAGTGGTTCCTGATATTTGTTGTAGATGTACTGCCTTTCGGTTTAAATTTAATGATCTCACAGTATGGCTCGGGAGGGGGGAGGGGGGAAGAGGGGAGCGTCTGATCAGTTTCCACTTTGCCTTCATTACTTTTGTATGCTTCAACCAAATCCCTTCTTATACTTCTTTCCAGACCATACAACTCAGTCTTTGTTGTTTGTCATCACATATAACTAATCCCCATCATGCCTCTAAACATTTTCATTGCCCTATTCAGTGTCTGCCAGGGAATATCTTCCTGAAGGCGAGGCAACCAAAACTTAACACATACCTCAAGTTGCAGGGGTACCTTTTATGTAGGGTCTAAATCATGCTTATGTTAGGGGACTGTTGCCCCCTTACTAACATTCAGTGGGGGTGTTTTAGTTGCTAGCTCCCAGTACTAAAAGGGGGGTCGATGGGGAATCAGGACCCTGAGACTGACAGTCCCCAGGAACAATGGGGAGAGGCCAATACTCCAGGTCAGCCTGAATGACAGGGCGGGCAGGCTAATCAGGGAGTCAGGCTGCCAGGGAGGTCCCGTCCTCTGTGTGAGCTAGAATTGCCTGGGTCAGACAGAGTGGGGCCGAGCTAAGAAGAAAGCAGGGGCCAGAGCTTAGCTGGGGAGCAGAGCTGTGCCAGATCCAGAGGGACAAGAAAAGCAGCCCAGAGAGAGCAGACCCTGTCCTGGGAGCAGAGCTGCAGCCCCAAAGCCAGAGGCATAGCCCAGAGAGAGCAGACTTGCCCTGGGAGAAGAGCTGCAGCAACCAGAGCCAGAGGGGCCAGAGAAGCAGCCCAGGGAGCTGGAGGCAGAGCAGCAGCCGTGCTGAGGTAGAGTGGAGCTGGAGCTAAGACAGAGTGAAGCTGGAGCTGGGGTTGGAGCAGTCTGGAGCTAGGTGTCATGAGCAGCTGGGGAGAGCGAGGGGGGACCCTAGGCAGTGCGCCCAACACAGGGGGATGCCTCAGCCAGGAGACTCTGCAGGCCAGATTCGAAGGGGGATTGGTAACCCCGACAGGGCGGGGCCGACCCTGGGAAGAAGGGCCCTGCCACCTAGAGCCTGTGGCCACCACCAGAGCGAGCGTCCAACCCACAGCATCCCTGCAGCACAGCCAGGGCCTAAGAAGAAGGCCTGGGACTTACGAGGAACAGACTGTGAACTGTCCGGACAGTCCAGAGACGCTGTTTGTGATGTTCCCTGCCACAGAGTGGGTTGATGTGTTTCCTTTAACCTTTCCCATTTTTCCTTATTCTTTTTAAAATTAATTGTTGATTAAATAACTTGCATTTGCTTCAAATTGTATGTAATAATCAGTGGGTCAGAGAAGTGCTCAGTGCAGAGAGAGTACCCCGGAGTGGGGACACCCTAGCCCCTGTCCTAGGTGACCACAACAGGGTTGGGGGTCGAGCCCCCCCGGAATCCTGGGCCTAGCCTTGTTGGGGTTACGAGGACTCTGCCAGACAGGAGAGTGGAAGGGGAGTCCTCAAGGGCAGGGAGGCCACTGGGTAAAGGAAGTGGGAGCGAGGACTCAGATCCTTTCGCTAGCCCGCTTCACCGGGGTAATGCAGAAGCCAGGAAAGTTCCCCACAATAGCGGGACTATTCCCCCACTTACACTTACCTTTCTCATGCCAGAACAGTATTTCTCTATTTGGTTTGATGTCTTATATCAATCTCAAGACTCTGGAACCATAACTAAATTTAAAACCAACAATACTCAAGGAGATGACTGAGGAGATATCTGAGCCATTAGCAATTATCTTTAAAAAGTCATGGAAGATGGGAGTGATTCCAGAAGACTGGAAAAGGGCAAATATAGTGCCAATCTATAAAAAAGGAAATAAGGACAACCCAGGGAATTACAGACCAGTCAGCTTAACTTCTGTACCCGGAAAAATAACAGAGCAAATAATTAAGCAATCAGTTTGCGAACACCTAGAAGATAATAAGGTGATAAGTAACAGCATGGATTTGTCAAGAACAAATCATGTCAAACCAATCTGATAACTTTCTTTGACAGGGTAACAAGCCTTGTGGATGGGGGGAAGCGGTAGATGTGGTATATCTTGACTTTAGTAAAGCTTTTGATACTGTCTCACATGACTTTCTCATAAACAAACTAGGGAAATGCAACCTAGACGGAGATACAATAAGGTGGGTGCAAAACTGGTCGGAAAACCAATCCCAGAGTGTAGTTAGCAGTGGTTCACAGTCATGCTGGAAGGGCATAACAAGTGGGGTCCCGCAGGGATCAATTCTGGGTCCGTTTCTGTTCAATAGCTTCATCAATGATTTACATAATGACATAGAGAGTAGACCTATAAAGTTTACGGACGATACCAAGCTGGGAGGGTTTGTAAGTGCTTTGGAGAATAAGATTAAATTTCAAAATGATCTGGACAAACTGAAGAAATGGTCTAAAGTAAACAGGATGAAATTCAACAAGGACAAATGCGAAGTACTCCATTTAGGAAGGACCAATCAGTTGCCCACATACAAAATGGGAAATGACTGCCTAGGAAGGAGTACTGCGGAAAGGGATCTGGGGGTCATAGTGGGTCACAAGCTAAGTACGAGTCAACAGCATAACACTGTTGCAAAAAAAGCAAACATCATTCTGGAATGTATTAGCAGGAGTGTTCTAAGCAAGACACGAGAAGTAATTCTTCTGCTATACTCCGCACTGATTAGGCCTCATATGGAGTACTGTGTCCGGTTCTGGGTGCCACATTTCAGAAAAGATATGGACAAACTGGGAGAAAGTCCAGAGAAGAGCAACAAAAATTATTAAAGGTCTAGAAAACATGACCTATGGGGGAAGATTGAAAAAAATGGGTTTGTCTGTCTAGAAAAGAGAAGACTGTTTTCAAGTACATAAAAGGTTGTTACAAGGAGGAGGGAGAAAATTTTTTTTTCTTAACCTCTGAGGATAGGACAAGAAACACAATGGGCTTAAATTGCGGCAAGGGAGATTTAGGTTGGACATTAGGAAAAACTTCTTAACTGTCAGGGTGGTTAAACACTGGAATAAATTGCCTAGGGAGGTTGTGGAATCTCCATCATTGGAGATTTTTAAGAGCAGGTTGGACAAACATCTTTCAGGGATGGTCTAGATAATACTTAGTCCTGCCTTGAGTGCAGGGGACTGGATTAGATGACCGCTCAAGGTCCCTTCCAGTCCTATGATTCTATGATGATTCTATGAATAGTCATATACCTTTCAGGTCAACAACATCAGATCATTCCATGAGACTGCCCTTGTCAGATCACCCACCCAGCAGCAGTAACAAACCCATCACATCCTCAACCAATCAAGCCCCTTCTTCCCACATATGAATAGCTTTACAGTATTCGCAGAGGCTTCACAAATCCAGACTCTAGTGGACCAAGGGAGGGAGCAATGGCAAAGCCCCCTCTCATTCAAACTAAGGGAGGGGTTTGAGCTGGGGCTCCCTCAATCACAGCTATCGCAGCTCTTTGGGATTGTGTAAATTAAAACAACGCCTTGAACTCCACCAGACACCAGTTTGTAGCCAGTGCAGATTGTGGAGCACTGGCGTAAACTGCTGTCTGCATGACACACAGTTAATAAGTAGGCAGCCACATTCTGATTCAATTCCCAAATGGTCTCGATACATAGCCTGAGGTAGAGTGCATTACAGTAACCTAATCCTGAGGTGACAAAAGGCATGGATAGTTGTAGCAAGGCTGCACTCTTTGTGCCTACCACAGATGAAAGAAAAGTGCTCTGGGACTCAGCCACTACCCATGCATCCAGGAGCAACCCAGCATGTGACACAATGATGAATGTAGCAAATAGGTGATACCTGTAATCAAGGTGACAATAAAATCCTGCTAACCCAAGTAATCTGGTCTCTTTCTCCAATCCACTATCATCAACTAAATCTCTTCTGGACACAACTTCGGCCAGCTAGTCCTTTAGTCTCCAGGAGGTACGCATTCCACTGGCTGGAAGTGACTGAGGCATAGAGCTGAAAGTCCTCAGGAAGTTGACTAAATCACAGCCCATGTCTCCTTAGAAACCCCACCAATGGCTTCATATGTGCATTCAACAAGGGTGAGAGCCTATCCTTGCTAGAAATCAATTATGCTATTTGTATGATTAAGGGGAACAGGATTTGGCCCATAATGTTACTATTATATTTTCCATTTTATAGTTAATCTTTTAATAAAAACATTCAAGCATCCTGCTTTAATTGCTAGCATGCATTAGGCAGATGGCTTCACTGAACTACCTACAGTGATTTCCAGCTTTTGGCTGGAAGAATCCTGCTAAGGAAGTTCACAATTCTTTATCTTATGAGAAGTTGGTTATTTCTTCCCAAGCTCAAAGACTAAATATTTTAAGGTTTTCTGGTTACCTTATCTGTAGTTCACAAATCACTCTCTATGGTGGAAGTTAACAGTCAACAGGGATTTGTTCAATATCTTATGATATGGATAATGGCACAGAGAGTACACTTATAAAGTCTGCAGACAATACCAAGCAGAGAGCAGTTGAAAGCGCTTTGGAGAGCAGGATTAGAATTCAAAATGATCTTGACAAACTGGACAAATGACCTGAAGTAAACAGGATGAAATTCAGTAAGGACAAATGCAAAGTTCTACACTTTGCACAAATACAAAATGGGAAATGACTGCCTAGGCAGGAGTACTGCAGAAAAGGATCTGGGGGTTATAGTGGATCACAAACGAAATATGAATCAGCAATGTAATACTGTTGCAAAAAGAGCAAACATCATTCTGGGATGTACTAGCAGGAGTGTTGTAAGCAAGACACAAAAATTCATTCTTATACTCTGCTCAGCACTGATAAGGCCTCAACTAGAGTACTGTGTCCAGTTCTGGGCATTACACTTTGGGATAGATGCAAACAAACTGAAGAAAGTCCAGAGGAGAAAAATAAAAATGATTAAAAGTGTAGAAAATATTACCGCTGAGGAAAGATTGACAAAATTAGGTTTGTTTAGTTTGGAGAAGACTGAGGGGGAACATAACAGTCTTCAAGTATAAAAAAGTTTGTTATAAATAGGAGAGTGATAAATTGTTTGGTTTATCCACTGAGGACAGGACAAGAAGTAATGGCCTTAAACTGCAGCATGGGAGATTTAGGTTAGACATTAGGAAAAACTTCCTAACTGTCAGGGTAGTTAAGCACTGGAGGTTTTAAAGACTAGGATAGACAAACACCTGTCAGGGATGGTCTAAATAGTACTTAGTTCTGCCTCATGGCAGGGCACTGGAATAGATGACCTATTGAGTCCCTTCCAGTCCTACATTTTTATGAGTCTATGAATATTATCTAGGTTAGGTACTGCAAGCAATAAAAATATTTTGAACATTCCTAGAGTCAGTTTCTATATTTATCAGCTCCTAGGATTGTTGTCACTAGCCAAACCTAACCAAAGGCAACATTTTGTGAGGATAGTAATATATAGGAATTCTGGATTATAAATTGATAGCAACATAAAATTATGGCAGGTCCCTAACTAGGGTTTCTTTTTTGTTTGTTTGTTTTTTTGTCATTTCTTGTAGGTTAAAAAAAACATCGGATTTTTAAAAAATCCATTGTTCTTACTAAGAACATGCCAGATCACTAAAACTGAACTTTTATTTTTAAAATCTAATTTACTGCCTAAAATATGTGCTGCCTGATTATCTGTAATGTTTCCTAAATTGGCCAGTGAAAATAGGTGAGGCAGTTTCAGTGTGCTTTGCATTCCATTTCTAGTCAGTTTCACTTCACAGTTTTTAGCACAATGTTGAGTTCACAACAACACTGCAAAGAGCCCTTTTTGTTGGAATTAAAAACAATTTTCATGTCAACTTTATTACTAATCTTGAGGTTTTATAAAAGTTTATTTTTACAAAATCTAAATTTGGGGCTAAAATTTGACTAACTGTCCCTTTAATTTATTATCCAATACTGGAGCTAAATCCTGCTGTCCCTACACAGACAACATTCCCACTGAAGTCAATGGAAATTTAGCCCAAGTGAGGATAGGGTTCATATACAGTACATTTGGAATATATTGTATGTGTAGCTTTACAGAAAATCTGCTTTAGAGAAGTGAAAAAACAAATAGCCCTAGGAAAATGTTAACAAATATTGATGTTTATAACAGTTAATTTATAGACATCAACTGAAATAATAGCTTTTCTGAGAACAAAATCTAGCTCTTACTATTTTCATTCATTTTGCAACAAGCCTGAAAAGAATAACTCATATGCTTCAGTAAAGTTATTCATTTCTGTGATATGTTGGAAACTATTGTATGCAATGTTGTAAAAGCTTCCCAGCTTTCTCTGCACTGCTTATTGCGGTCACCCATCTGAGATGAATCTCACTTCTAATGTTCCTCCTTTTGGTGAAAAATTCAGTACCCTCCAGCTGAAGAATTTGTAAGTCTCACACAGTCTCTCAGATACTTGAAAATGCCTCCTCAGTCAGGGGCTTATTCCACCCTCACTTCTTACCAGCTCTTCCGTTTCCAGGTCCCAGAGAAGCAGGAGCATTTAGTCCCTGCTTCCTTCCCTACAGAAGGCTCCATTATCTCTCCCCTTCATTCTTGTGCTTGGTTCCTATTTGCAAGCCTTTGCGTAGTTAAGATCATGGTGCTTGGCTCCACAGCCTAAATACACTGCAACATAGCCAAATACAATACATAAAAGGCACTATATCCAGAACTCCGTACTATCCAGTAAAGGATCAATTAAATTGATAATTGGAGGATTCTTCAGGACCATTCAAGTTTATTCACTGTAGCCATTGCTGAGACGCCTCTCCACCCTACCCTCCTGGTTACATCTGGGTAAGCAAGATTTTACAGTAATGGGATTTAAAAGCATAGTACCTTTAAATACCCGGACACTCTCCCAGGGTTATTTACCTCTCCCCTCTGTTCATGGACAATTCATTCAGATTCTCTGTTCCTTTGAAAGGGTCCTGTGGCCCCCTTCTTTAATTTCCTCTGGAATTCCCTTTTCTCTGATCATTTAGAGCCCAGTTCTGCTACTATTATGGAAATAATTCCAGTAAAATCAATGGGAATGCTCACATAAGTAAAGTCTATAGGATCAGACCCTGAATTTGCCAGCCTCAGAGTATTCCCCCTCCTTCCTGGCTCAGTTACACTCACTAACTCCTAGCTGACACTCCAACTTCAAACAAAACTTGCAGCACAGACCCTACATTAGAACTTTGCTTTCATCCACCAACCACTAGAAGAATTCAGTGTTTGTTTCTTCTGCTTCCGTATTTTACGATTTTTTTTTAAAAAAGTCAGAATTACTGAAAATATCTATTATTGACTCAACTGTAAGTATATAAAGATCCAAATTCTGAATTTAGTTATGATCATGAAAGTCTGGACTAATGCCAATGAAGTCAGGGTCAAATTATATAGTCCTTAAATCGAACAATACTCCCACTGAAGTCAATTAAGGATGACAGAATTTGGCCCAATGGATTTATTACAGATTTACTCCGTGTTACCAAAATGGCCCAGGATGTTTAACAAACAGGTAATCTTGACTGAATGACATTAACACAGTATACTTAACTGGCCCTAAATAGCCCAGAACCTACTTGTCTGAAAGCCTCTCTTTGCGGCTCTGCCACAGAGAGAGGAGCTCTCTCTGTGGGTCCCTCAGCCTTGAAATTTGCTCTGATCCTTATTCCCATCTGAAATTGTCCCTGTTTTACAAAAATCAACCTTTAAATAATATTACAAAGGCTCATTTCTTTTCCCAAACTGCCAGGTGCTAGGAGAACTCTGGTGGGAGTTTGTAAAGATCTTAAACATGTTTGCAACTGCTAGGTTATAATATATGCTTGTTATCAGTTGAACAGGGTGTTACTGGAGTAGTCTATTATTATAACTTTTCAAAATGTGTCCAGGAGCAATTAGAGCAAAGCACAGGTGCTGCTTAGTATGGAGTGAGTGCATGAATCAAAATAAACGCAAAAGAATGGCAACAGCAGCATGATTGACACCACTCTAATGACAGTGACAAGAAGTCCCACCTCTCTTGATTTGTTAAAGCTAAATTCTGGCCTTGGACATGCATATGTAGCTGCCTCAGAAACCAATGGGAGCCACATGTGCATGTCTGAGGGTATTTGCCCGGATGGTCTTTAAATCAATGTTGCTAGAATTAGGAAGCCTCTTTAAACACACTAACAACAAAACCAAATGTGGACGATGTTGCATGCCTTGTTCATAACCCAGAAGCCACTGTGGAAAGGAAATCTAGACCCAATATTTAAGAATTCACGGATTCCAATCCAAGTGTGTACACACTTCAAAACACAATTAAACACCAAGTCAATTCAAAGTGAAATGTTTATTAAAATAAAACTAAAGCAAGTCTCCAGCACCTCAGCAAGCTACTACAGTAGGTGTTTGTTATACATACATTCTACTAAACTGACAAACATACATAATGGCTCCTTGTTTCCAAGCTGCTGTAATAACATATACCTCACCTCATTTTACCCATGTGAAAATAAACCAAGCCTCTCATTGATTCATTGCATTTGTTCAATAACCTCCTACCTCTAATTTCACAGAAAACTAGTTTGACTTTACAGAATGTATAATGAGTGATTATACACCAAATTATGTTTTTCTGAGCCCACAACACCAAGATTTCTCCATTCTTTGGGGGGGGGGGGAAGGGGTGGAAATCATGGCAAATTTAAAGAAATTTAACTATCAAACAAAAATCAAGCAAGCTTGTCCCACTGCTAAAGAATATGTCTTCTCAGGAATCCATGAAAGACAAGCATAGAAGCAGTTTTCAGATTTGATGCTTCAGCTGATATACTTCTGTGGAAAGTACGCCTTTTCAGATGGTTCAATTGAACACCTCCGGTGAAGTAACAGTACATGTAACCAATTATGCAGACTATATTTAGTTTACTTTTGACTGCATCTGTACATTTTAAAAATCTTGAAATATGTATTGGCTGCATGGTAATTATATTTATAGATCATTACACGATAGGCTGAATTAATCTCTTTTGGCCAGAAACAGAACGCGGAAAAAACCAAAGGGGAAAAAATATTCTGCATGTGATTGTTTTTCTAATATTCTTTCCTCAATTGAAACCTTCCACATGCAGAGGCGTGCCGTAAAGTGATGTATGGAGAAATGCACTGGTGGTGAGGTTGTGAGTTCAGTGTGGTGCTGGGACTGGGTGTGAGAATATGACCTGGTACTGGTGATGGTGTAAGTGGAAGGAATTGGAAAGGTGCTGAAGGTGGGAAGAGATGAGGAGTGCGAGTAGGTGCTGATGCAAGACGTGGAAAGCAAGACTGGAGGGAAACAGCACTACTACTTTATTTAAACTAAGTCCACAATCCAAAGCAGCTGGATGTTTCTATTAAAAAAATCAGCAGTGACAGAGTTAATGTTGACCTTTACATTGCCATCATTAGAATTCAGAGCTACTTCCCTATGGAGATCAATGGGAGCACAGCAGTGGGATTTTTCATACACAGCTGTTGATAAAGAGGACATAAGAAAAGTGGGAGTCATACATTATCCCACTACAAATTTCAGCCTCTGAATACGGAACTCAAGTAGAAGGAAACATATGCGGGGAAAAAGGTAACAGGAGACTATCTGAAACAAGGAGTATAAATAAGTCCAAAAGATGCTTAGGTTTTTTCCTAGCAAATGAGGAGGATACTGCAGCATGGGGAAAAAAAACTATGATGGTGGAATTGGAATTAAAAGCAAGGAAAAAGAAAAGGCCTGTTAGTCAAGACTGGTCTTTTATCTGTCCCTAAATATTCTGATGTCACATTAGATGGTAGGTCAAATGAAGTTTCAGATTTATTTTTACAATGCACCTATACCCTTAATATCTTAATGGCAATACCGGAAGCAATACAACAGAGACAATAACAAAGCATTTACAATTAAGCCAGATAATACCTTATTTATATAATCATTTTAAACCTTAACATGTCTAGTTAAACTACACAAGTTACTATTGTCTGTGATCTGCTTTTCAGTCTCCAGAGAGTTTGTCTAGATTAGGAAAAGAGATCAAACGTTAGATCAGGGCTCGTTAACACATATTAGCCAATCCCATCCTAACCCCAGTTTTTCTTCAATTTGCTGTCTTTGATCTCTATGCAACATTAAGAATATAAAGAAGCCACATAAATAGCTGCATTTAATAACTACAAGGAAACAAGGCTTAGCTACATAAATACATATATTGGATAGGCATGGGAGTCCGGGGAGGAGGGGGGGACTGTCAGGGGGCAGTCTGGGGACGGAAACAAGGGGCATTGGATAGGGGTCGGGGGGCACTCAGGGGACAGGAGCGGGGGCGGGGGGCGGTTGGATAGGGGGTGGGGTCCCAGTGGGGCAGTTAGGGGTGGGGGTCCCAGGATGGGGCGGTCAGCGGACAATCAGCAGGGGGGGTTGGATGGGTCGGGGGTTTTGAGGGGGGCAGTCAGGGTGCGGGAAGTGGGGGGCGGGGGCCAGGCTGTTTGGGGAGGCACAGCCTTCCCTACCCAGCCCTTCATACAGTTTCGCAACCCCAATGTGGCCCTCGGGCCAAAAAGTTTACCCACCCCTGATCTATTGACTTCTGCAATAGAAAACAGGGAGACACACTAGAGGGCTTCTAAACTACTACCCATTCCCTATATATTATACTATAGGCTAAAGCTAATACCAATCCTCAGTTTAGTTCAGATGGAGCCTAGATAATACTGGGCTATTTTTACCCCTCCCTTGAGTTTTCCTATGAAAATGGAAAATAAAGGCCTTGGTTCCTACGTTGCACAGTAAATGCCTGATCCAAGGCCCATCAAGTCAGTGAGATCCTTTCCACTGACTTCAGAGGGAGGGAGGGAGGGAAGAAAGACTTTTTACTGCCTTTTACTGAATCTTCAATATTTTCTTCCCACTATTCCAAGGAAAATAATTTAACATATGTGCACATACTATGAAGTACAACAAGTGTAATGTTTGATGGAGCTTTTAAATTTGTGTACCAACAAAATCCCAGAGGCCAGATGTAAAGTTGTTAATTTTCACTCAGCCATTAAATTAAAACCTCTAGTTGTCCAGAAAAAATACAGAGTAATTCTGAGGTAATTGGGTTGCAATACAGAACTAGAAATTAACTCAGTTGCAATTGCAGAGGGCAGTTTGGGGCAGTACATATTTACCCCAATGGTTCTGTTGTGGGAACCGCAGGGTTCCATTTTGTCATCCCTTCTGTAAAATATATGTATTTGAGGTTAGTGAGGAGGCTACAGTGTAGTCCACCTCTCCATTATTTCTCACCCAGCAGTGCACTGCAATGAATGAGCCAGTGTATAAGATCAGGGTTTGCTTGGGTGAAGGTAGCTGTCTGAACTCAATCCCGACAAGGCTAGTGGATTGGAGGAAACAATTGGCAGAAGTAAGTAGAAGAACTGGCAAGGACTATATCAGCCACCATGACTCAAAGGGTGTGAGCACAATTGGTAGAAGGTTATTTTGTAACACAAATAGTGTTAGGACATCCAGGAGCTGCTGAGGATCTAACTATGGCTAAAAATACTGGGCTGGATCCTCAGATGTGGCAAGTAAACACTGGGCACAACTGATTGGGGAATGCCATGGAAGAGTCATTTGTGACTCTCCAATCCTGAGGCCAATTTTCCACCACTTCCATCCCCCCTTAGAGTTTAAAACAGCCTCTGCAACCATTCCATATTCAGATGCAGAATTTGATATCCAAGCAAGCCTCTTGCAAGAAGAAACATTGGTGTTCTGTGATCTTCACTGGTTGCCTGTTTTGTTTCCAGGTGAAATTTAAGGTGTGGACTTGCACCTATAAAACCCTAAATGATTTGAGATCTGCCTGCCACAGAGACTTCCTCCCTCCTTGAGTGGTACTGCCACAGTTGCAATCAGCAAAGGCACTAAGTCTGGAGTCCCCCAATTCACATGGCTTGGGTCTGCTGGTAAGGTGTTCCCCACAAGGGGTCCCTGACTCTGGAATTGGCTTCCATCAGGGTCTGGTGGACTATTCCATGCATTTGTTACTCCCACACAGATCCATGCATGTGTAACTGTTGTTCACATGCCACTGACAGTATAATTGGGGCCTCAATTTATGAAACATTCACACACGATATACCCTACATCAGGGGTGGCCAACCTGTGACTCTGGAGCCACAGGCGGCTCTTCAGAAGTTAATATGCGGCTCCTTGTATAGGCACCGACTCCAGGGCTGGAGCTACAGGTGCCAACTTTCCATTGTGCTCACTGCTCAACCCCTGGCTGTGCCACAGGCCCTGCCTCCAGTCCACCCCTTTCTGCACCCTCCCTTGTGCCTGCCATGCCCTCACTCCTTCCCCTTGCCCCCAGAGCCTCCTGAACGCCACAAAACAGCTGATCAGGAGGTGCAGGGAGGTGATCAGCAGGCTGCAGTTGGGTGGGAGGTGCTGGGAGCGGGAGTGGGGGAGCCGATAGGGGGCTGCTTATGTATTAATGTGGTTCTTTGGCCACGTACGTTGGTAAATTCTGGCTCCTTCTCAGGCTCAGGTTGGCCACCCCTGCCCTACATTATCTCCTGGGCATTTGGAGAGGGTAGACTGGAAGAGTGGGGAGAGCATTGTTTGGTACCCAACTGTTGTTATGGTTGTAAGTCAAGTGGTGAGTGTAACGATGCTGCCCTTGGTGGGACCTCACCGAGAGTGCCAATTCAGGATGAATTGCTTCAAGCAGGGCAGTTACAGTGCAAGGCTGGGGTTTTTTCACCTCTAAGGCACACCAAAACAGCCAAACAGAGAAGACTTTGGTTTTACCCCACTGGCTAACCACAAGTCACACAAGCAATTCCCTTAGACACTCCAGTTTCCCAGTATCACCACCAGTGCCACTCGTTATGGAGTGAATAGATATGAAAACCAATACCCCAGTAAACGAAAAAAGGTTCTCCTGATTCCAAAGGACCAAGCCCCAGACCCAGGTCAATATACAAATCAGATCTTACCCTCAAATCATGCTGTTTATTCATAAAAGGAAAAAGATATAGATGAGAGCTAGAATTGGTTAAATGGAATCAACTACATACAGTAATGGCAAAGTTCTTGCTTCAGGCTTGTAGCAATGATAGAATAAACTGCAGGCTCAAATCCAGTCTCTGGAGTACATCTACAGCTGGGATGGGTCATTCAGTCCTTTGTTCAAAGCTTCAGTTTGTAGCAAAGTCCCTCCAGAGGTATGAAGCAGGATTGAAGACAAGATGGAGGAGCTGCAGCAGTCTTTTATAGTCTCTTGTCATGTGGCCTCTCTTTCTTTGTTCCAAAGACAAGCATTTGGGCACATGGCAAGAATAAAAACCTCAGAGTTCTGTCCATAGGCATGTCCCTGCATACCTTGCTGAGTCACAAGGTATATCTGCCCTCTTTCAATGGGTCAGTTGTATAGCCGATGTTCCTTAATGGACCATCAAGCAGGCGAGGCACAGCTGACACCAATTTGTCTGGGGTGTCACCCAGAAGCATAGCATAAGTTTGAAATACAGACAGTATAGAACCAATAATTATAAGGGTATGTCTACACTCACAGAGTTTTTGCGCTGTAAATTTCACCAGTGATAGGGAACCAGTGAAAGTAAAGTGCTGGTTTGTGTACTCACTCAATTCCTCAGGCGTCAGAGAGCGTTTACACTACCAGCACTTCCATCGCCGATAAGAGCAGTGCTGCAGGGCAGCCAGGGCTGGCTCCAAGCACCAGCGAAGGAAGCAGGTGCCTGGGGCAGCCAATAGAAAGGGGCAGCACTCCGTCCATCATCGGGGCGGCACGTCTGGGTCTTCGGCGGTGGGCCCTGCGGTTCCTCTTCAGCAGGACTTCGGTGGCAGCTCAACTGGGCTTGGTTTTTATTTTGTTTTTTTCCTCCGCCGCTTGGTGAGGTAAAAAAGCTGGAGCCGGCCCTGAGGGCAGCTATCCCACAGTTCAGCTCTCTCGATAGGTCTTGTGAGAAGGGCTGGGGGGTGAGTGGAAGGCATTCTGGGTCCCTGCTCAGTGCCCTGTGCTGCCCTGCTTCATGTCTCAGGAGCCCCATCACTTCCTGGTTTCTTCGTGGCATTTTTTTAAAACCTCCTGCTGTCTGGCTGCTTTCCCCACCACATCTACAAACAAAGGGAAAAGGAGCTTCAAACTTCCCGGGGCTTACAGGGGGAGGAGCAGACATCCATGCATCAGAGCAGCGGAGATGTTGGCCAGAGTGGTCACTTTTAGAACTGTGGGATATCCTCCGGAGGCCAAAGGGTGGTTCACACTGCTAGAACACGTCTTCACTTTCACAGCAGCGCAAAAAGAACAGCGGTAAGAGCTGTATGCCTCTCGTGAAGGTGTTTTTCTTTTTGCGGTGAAACTTCTGAGTTTCACCACAAAAAGTCATTAACAAGTGTAGATGCTCCCACAGTTTTAGCGCAAAAAAGGGACTTTTTGTGCTTTAAATGGTAAGTGTAGACATACCCTAACTTTAAATAGAAAAATGATCCATGCATACAGATAGCATAATCATAACCAGCAAACTATAACCTTGTCTTTAGACACCTTATTTGACCCCCTTTATACAAGATGCGGTTGCAACAATGTTCTATAAGGTCCCAGTTCAAGTCAATAACGTCACAGCGAGTACAGAGGAAGGATGGTCTTCTGGTTATGCCACTGAACAGGGGGACCAAGTGATGTGGCTTCAGAAGTTCTTGGCTCCTACCATAAGCTTGCTGTACAACTTTGGACAAATCACGTGAATCTCTCTGTTCCACATCTGTGAAATAGAGATCATATTTCCCTCCCTTATAGAATTATTGTGAGGATAAATTCCTGAATGATTGTGAGACACTTAGATATTATGGTGATGGGGCTATATCAGTAAATAAACTAAACAAATCTTTGAGAGGTGGGGGAGGAGAATGTAATCATTTTAGCATTTATAACTAATTGTTGTGAAAATGCTCCGAGCACATAGTGAGCACTTGAAATAAATCAGAAGGAGTACAGAAGAATAGCATAAGCATATAGGGACAAATCAGAAAGGCTAAAGGCACAAAATGAGTTACACCTAGTAAGGGACATACAAGGCGATAAGAAGAGGTTTTTCAAATAAATTAGGAGCAAAAGAAAGATGAAGGAAAGTGTAGTTCCTCTATTTAGCAGGGAATGAGAGCTAATAACTGATTTAATACCTATGACATGACATATTTTTTATTTTAGAAAGGCATTTGACACAGTTCCACAGGACAATCTCATAAGCAAACTAGGGAAACGTGATCTGGATGAAATTACTATAAAATGGGTGAAAAACTGGTTGAAAGACTGTACTCAATGAGTATTTATCAATGGTTCACAGTTAAACTGGGAGGGTATATTTAGTGGGGTCCCAAAGGGGCCAGTCCTGACTCCTGTATTATTCAATGTTTTAATTAATGACTTGGATAAGGGAGTGGAGAGCATGCTTACAAAATTTTCCCATAATCTCAAACTCAGAGGGTTTGCAAGCACTTGGAGGACAGGAATAAAATTCAAAATGACATTGCAAATTAGATAATTAGTCTGAAATCAACACAATGAAATTTAATAAAGGTAAGTTAAAAGTACTTAACTTAGGTAAGAAAAATTAAACGCATAGCTACAAAACAGAGAATAACTGCCTCAGGGTAGTACAACTGAAAAGGATCTGGGAGTTATAGCAGATCACGAATTGAATGTGAGTGAACAATGTGATGCATGTAGTGTTATATGTAACACACAGGAGGTAACTGTCCCACTGTTCGGCACTGGTGAGGCCTTAGCTGCAGTACTGTGTCCAATTCTGAGCAATACACTTTAGGGAAAATGTGGATAAATTGGAGAGAGTCCAGAGGAGAGCAACAAAAATAACAAAAGGTTTAGAAAATCTGACCTATGAGGAAAGGTTAAGACTAAACATGCCCATTTTTTTGAGAAAAGACGACTAAGCGGGGACCTAATAACAATCTTCAAATACGTTAAGAGCTGTTATAGAGGACAGTGATCAGTTTTTCTCCATGTCCCCTAAAGATAAAACAAGTAATGTGCCTAATCTGCAACAAGGAAGATGTAGGTTAGATATTAGGAAAAACTTGGTAACCATAAAGGTAGTTAAGTTCTGGAACAGGCTTCCAAGGGAGGTTCCAACTGATGGCAGAGAGTTTTGCTTGACTCAGGACTGAGCCACAAATGAGGTAATGCTAGGTAAAGCAACAAACAAAATAGAGATGAAAAACTCAAATAAAGTCAGAAAAGGAGATGAATGAGGGTCATGAATGAAGTTAATTTAAATCCACAGAGGTGCTACAATGGGAGTTACAAAATGAAAGACTCAATACAGGTCTGTAAGGACAACACTGCAACATCAGAAAAGAAAAATGGTGCCATCTGAAACATACAGGCACAATAATGTGACTAAAGGAAAAAACATGGCAGTAACACCATTAGAGAGAACCCATGCATGCACACACAAACTGTGTTAAAATAAAGTATAAGGATCATGAGACACAACCCATTAACAGCAAAGAAATTCTGATTTAAGGCTAAATAAAGCTCTTAGGGCAGATCAGTTTGTGGAGGTGGTCCATAATGGCAAGCTGACACAGATGCAGCTCTGACAATTTACACCAGCTGGGGATCTACCCCTTGTTTTCCCTCTGTATTGTACCCCTCTAGATCCTTTCTGGCAGAAAGGATGTCTCAAAACAGGTAATCATGCATAAAGCAATGGTTGGGCTATAGTAACTTAGAGTTAAATTATAGATATGACAAAAGCTGAACTCAGTTTCTTGTTTTCAAAACAGTATTTTACATCTCAACTGTATACATATTTTCCTTTAGGTTAATAAAGAGTGTGAGTAAAAGAGAAAAACAATTTCAGTTTGAGCCCACTAAACATATCATAGGTTTGTTGCATTTTCCCTAAAGCTATGAATATAGGTTAGCTGACAATAGAAGAAATTTCAATTCCAGGGACCGGGGTTTTATTAAATGAGAGCTAAACCTTTAAAATGCTGGACACCTCCTAAAAATAAAATAAAATAAAATAAAAATAAAAAAATCCCCAGGAAGTTGATGCATCATTGTGTTGCATCTGTGTCAAGCTTTCAGTAAACAAGCAGCAACATGAATGAAATCTGCCCAGAAAGACTGCATCTGAGCTCCAACCACGCAGTCTCTGGCCAAACCACCGCATATGAAATAAAGTTTTATTTCATTTTCCAGTGTTCAGTTACGCTTGTACCATTTCCTGTGGAAAATTGAAGCTTTGAAGTGTGTGTCTACAACTCAAGCGTCGCTCAAACCCAACCATTTTGAGAAGCCCCTAAAAAAAAAAAAGAAAGAAAAAAGAAAAACAAAACAACCCCCCCCCCACACACACATACACAAGCCGCTCAATCAACCCATCAGTCGTGATGCCAGAAAGTTAATTAGGGATGTCATTGTAAATAATGCCCAAAAATGCCACCAAGACCCTCTTCCCACCCCCTCTCCAGTCTCCATTGTGCTGGCGACAGGCTGCAGCGGAGACGCACACATCCATATGGTACCGTAGCGCTGAACCCCCAAGAGAGCAACACGGGGCTGTCTGACAGCTCCCCGCCACCCTTAATGAGATCGGACGCTCGTTTTTTGTGATGCAGAAGGACCTGTTCCTCTTCCACCCACACACCTCTCTCCCCCCAGCTCTGTCGGACTGAAACCTTAGCCCGCCGCAGACACTTGCGGCATGGTACTCCATACAGATGGCGGGGCGGGGGGGGGAGAGCGCACGATGAAGGCTCTTTCTAGCCCCGATTTACAGTCTCCTCGTGTCCTGCTAAAATTCTGTATTCAAGGTAGAAAGGGCTTGACACCAAATGTACATGGAGTAAAAGCCGATCAGACACAATAGGGTGGAAAACACCTCCCGCTCGACCTACAGAAGGCGCAGCAAGCGGGAGGGCAGCAGCCAGCAGGGTAATTACCAAACAGCCTCAGCCTGAGCTTGCAACCCTCCGGGGGGCGCACTTCTCCGGCTGGAGTTGAGACCCGAAGGGCTGCAGGATGGGGCTTTGCAGGGTAGCTATGTGCAGCCATCTGCGCTCCCTAGATGTGCCGGGGGTGTGTAGGCTCTCGATGCTCCACAAGGGCCAGATCCTGGGAGATGCTGAGCATCCGCAGCTCCCACTCACTACAGGTGCTCAGCCCTTCCCGAGAGGGAGTCCTGGCTTCCCGGACCAGCCTTCCCACTCCGGATGCGCAAAACTGCGGCTCCCGGGGCCTGCGCGCAAAGTATGCGGGTCTGGGCGCAGTGAGGGGGCCCCACGCCCGCCAGCGGCTGCGGGTCGCAGAAGGGATTTTTGGTTGGTTGGCTACAGCTGATACTTCATCCAAATAAAAAAAGGGGGGGGTCAAAATGCGCAGCATTCGCGCGCATTTGAGGCTGGGTTTCCCGACAATACTCGCCACACAGTCTGCTCCCAGCGCAAACTTCGAGGGGCACAAGAACGGCCTAGGTGGCCGGGGGCCCCCTCCCCGCTGGCAGTCCAGGTGGTCACAGACTAGACCCCTCCGTCCCCCTCCCGCTGCACTGAGACCGAGTGGGCAGCACACCAGGCCCGCCACCCGACCCTGGCCCCACAGGTGGGCACACGGGGAAGGCTGCACACCATGACCCTCTCGCTCCTGGCCCCACAGGTGGGCAACACGGGGAGGGCTGCAGCCCCTAACTCGGCCCCACAGGAGGGCACGTGGGGAGGGGGGCAGCCCCAACACCCCCCCACACCCTTACACAAACAGGAGGGGAGGGGGGCAGCCCCTCACACGCCCCCCCCCACAAACACACAGGAAGGCACGTGGGGAGGGGGGCAGCCCCTAAAGCCCCCCCACACACACTCACAGGAGGGCACGCGGGGAGCGGGGGGCAGCCCCTAACACCCCGCCCCGGGCCCCACAGGTGGGCACAGCCCGCGCACTCACCGCTGGCGTTCTTCCCGCAGACGAGGTGCTGGTAGGGCTGCAGCAAGCCCCACAGCTCCGCGTCGTTGTTGACGGTCTGCTCCAGAGACTCCACCGTAAACTTGGGCGCTTCGCCGCCGCCGCCGCTCTCCTTGTCCTTCTCCGCGCCAGCGGCGGGGGCCGAGCCGGAGCCCGAGCCCCGGCTGGGGTGCGGGTGGGCCGAGGCGCTGCCCCCCGCCATCACCCGCCCGTAGATGTCTCGGAAGAGGCTCTCCAGGCAGGCGGTCAGGTAGATGGCGGCGTGCTCGTGGATGCGCACGGCCACCCGGCTGTCCACCATCCAGCGGTAGAACTTGCCCACCGAGAAGGTGAGCCCGCAGCGGGTGGATTTGCCCCGGCTGAAGCGGTCCCCGCCGCTGCCGCTCATGTTGTAGAGGGAGAGGGCGCCCAGGGCGGCCGCCGTGCAGCTGGAGGCCAGCGTCCAGTCCAGGACGATCTCCATGGCGCTCTGGATCTCGTACTTGGTGCACTTGGCAAACCGCAGGCTCAGCCGCTGAGCCTCCTTGGCAATTCGGATCAGCGCCCGGCTGACCAAGGTGGAGAGCTTGGCCAGGGCATCTCTGGCGGGGCTGGCCGCCGGCCCGCGGGGCTCCCGGTGCCGCAGCAGGAGCAGCGCCTCCACCTCCTCCAGAGTCCAGGGGACCTCCTCAAGGTCAGGCAGCAGCCTGGAGCACTGCTGCCCCGAGCAGTCCAGCACCTCGGAGTCTTCCACTAGGACCGTGTTGACAGTGTCAAAGCTGTTGTGTCTACTGTGCATGGAGTCAGCTAGATGCTGCCAGCCGTTTCCTCCATAGGGGTAAGCCGGGTGGGAATCCGAACAGCACAGGGACAAGTTGGAGGACCGGACTGAGTCCGCAGCACCACCATAACCAGAATCCAGGGTCAAATCTTCCAGCGTCCTCACCACTGTCTTACCTCGCCTTGCCATAGCTGCACTTCATGCTGCACCCGCAGGAAACCAGAGGGGGAATGGAAAGACGAGACAGAGCCCACTCGCCACTTTGCTGTGCCTTCCAAAGCCTCTTCCCGGCCCACGCACCGGGTCAGCTCCGCGGAGGGGCTCGGCAGCCCCGCTCCCAGCCGGGCGGCGGAAGAACGCCGGAAAAATAAAAGTGTGTAAATGTTCCCTTCTCGCCGCCGCCGCTGCTGCTCCCCGGTCCCTGCACTGCACTAGCAGGCAGCCCTATACTGCAAAACCCAGGCAGCCAGCCGAAAAAGGGAGTGGGGAGGGGGGAAGAGGCGGGCCTATGTAAAACAGCTCGAGAACGAGCCAATAGCATTGGAATATGCTAATTATTTCACCACTTCCTCCCCAGCGGCAGGAGGAGGGGGAGTTGAGCGTCACTCTTTGGAATTCATGGAGACTCAAGACCCAGAGTGCGGACCCGCACGGCTCTGGGCCTCTTACCAGGACCTGGGGGTGGGGTGGGGTGTTTTTTGTTTGTTTGTTTGTTTGTTTGTTTTTTTTAAGTCTCTCTCTGGTCATTTGTTTGGGTTGAACTTTGCTGTTGAAAAAGAACTCACAGGAGCCATGTAGCTTCTCCAAAACAGAGGAGGGAAAGCTCCAGGAAGGGGTAGTGATTTGTGGGGTTAAGGATAGCCGAAATCCCAGGCTTGTGTCCTTGGCAGGTAGTAGAAATTAGAAACCAGCCTAAAACAGATCCAGCAGCTGCGAGTTCTTGTAAGGGTCTAGTCTGCTCCACTGGTTCCCCGCCACTGGGGCCAGGTCCGTCCTTAGCGGGGGGCTGTGTGGGGCTCCGGGGCGGACAGGGGGCTGGCGTGGGGGAAACCACCCCCCAGCACTAGCCCGCGGAGCGGGTTGGGGCCGGGTCGCTGCACTTCCTGCAGCCAAGTCGACCCCGCACTCAGGGGGCGGCGGTAAGTGGAGCGACCCGGCCCCAGCCCGCTCCGCTCTGCTCCCCTGGCTCCCGGCCTTGGGGGGCAGGGGGAAACCACCCCCCAGCATTCACCGGCGGCGCGGCTGGGAGCCGGGGGAGCGGAGCGGGCTGCGGCCGGCTCGCTCCACTTACCGCCGCCGGTGAGTCCTCGGGGGAGTGGGGGAGGGAAGGGGGGGGCGGAGCTGGGGCTTTGGGGAAGGGGTGGAGTGGGGGGCGGGGACCATGGAGAAGAAGCGGAGCAGGGGCTGGAGCAGCACGCAGCTGCGTACGGGTAAGGACGGCCTTGAGCGGGGCGCATACCAACACAGATACTTAAGGGTTTTGTGACTGCACCTATGCCAGTGATCTGCCTCCCTTCCATTTAATTACGTGGAGCAACAAGCACCATTACAGGTTAGAGCATGCACAGCTGATTGTGGGTGGTGTGAGAGAGACAGTGGCAAATTGTAAAGCCTGATATTTTCCTCTCAGCTGATCACAGAACCCCCGTGTAAGTCTCTCTGCCCCCACCCCCACCCCCCAAACATCATTTTTTCCTTTTTGGTTAAGGACTAGATCATTTAAGTGAATATGGACAACTGCTGAGCTCAGGAAGTATTCTGTTTGGCCCCTGCCCAGGCAGGATACACCTCTCCACTCTTCCTTTGTTTTAGTCAGTGTCACTCACTGACGCTTGTTGTGCATTGCCGGCATGGCAGTTACATCACCCGTGGTGGAGGCAATACCAACAGTCGAGACCTAAGATTTTGGAGGCAGTTCTGAGGGGGTTCCCCAAAGCCCAAAAGACCTAAGATTGGACAGAAGTAGTTCTGCTTCAAAAAACAGGGTTACTCCGGCAGCAATAGTCCCATGTTTTACGTTAAGCATGAATTTAAACTCTTTGGATCAGGCCCTCAGTACGTGTGTCTTTTGAAGGAAAAAAAAGTAGCAATGGGGAAGTATAAAACAGGTTTCTATTGAACCTGTTAGCATTATCTCCCAAACAGATTAAATGGATTCTCTCTCCTTCATTTCCCTCACATTCTTTTTATTCCAGTGGTTTGCTGAATTTTCCAAAAACAAAACAAAGGCACTTGGCAAAAAAAACTTGATTTAGAACTAAACAAACTGCCATGTAGTAGTAGAAGGCATAGTTTCAATCTGGAAAACAATCTCCAAATAATTAAAAGTAGTACTCTGAACCCCCTAGAAACTCTTAAAATTAACCCCCAAAGAATGAGGCAGGATTTGAAAAGTGAGACTCCTATTAATGTTGGTTAGAGTTTCATATGCATAGCTAAAAATTCCTGCACAGTGCATGAACAACTTATACCTACTGGCGTATATATTAATCTTCATGTGCTGGGTGTTATTGCTAATGGGAGTTGCATGGCAAAGAGCCCATGCAACACACTGAGAATATACTCCTAAGTGTATACTTCTGTTCTGCAGAAGTGTTATATTGCTTTAATCGTAAAACACCAGCAAACATCTATCCTTTTAAGTATAAAAGGCTAGCAAACATTTCTTCATCCTGCCAGTGTAGTCAGTCATAATTCTTCAGCAGACAAGGCCCATCAGTTAAGAGATTTACCCTCTCAAGGGAGCAAAAACTGGCAGGCCTTCAACATAAACTTCCTAAAGGAAAGGCATTAATACAACTATAAGGAGAACATAGACTAGTTGGGGTAAGTATGACATCCCTGAAAACACCTAGAAAGATTTTACCCTGTTACTTCAGGGAGGTACAGTGAGAAAAACAAGAGATATCTTGACAGCATTTTCAACTTTGAAACAGGAAATGTCAGGCAGAATAGATTTTCAAAAGATACCCTAAAAGCCACAGAACTCACACAGTAGCCATAATGAATAAGCAGAGGATGGGGGAGCTCTGGATTAGAGTGAATACCATAATGAAGAGAGGAAGGGCTAACATAGTGCCCATCTTTAAAAAGCCGAAAAAGGAGGAGCCAGGGAACTATAGACCAGTCAGCCTGACCTCAATACCTGGGAAGCTATTAGAGCAATAGATAAAACATTCAATATGCCAATACCTGGAGGATGAAGGGTGATCGCTAGCAACCAGCATAGATTTACTAAGAACAAATCATGCCAAACCAGCTGGATTTTCTTCTTTGACAAGGTAACTGGTTTGGTGGATAGGGGGAATGTGGTGCATCTAATATACCTGCACTTTAGCAAGGCTTTTGACACAGTCCCACATGACATAAATAAGTCTCATAAATAAGCTGGAGAACTGCAGGCTCGGTGGAACTACTATTAAGTGGATATATAATTGGTTAAACAATCACAAACAAAGAGTAACTAAAATTGAATGATGTCAGATTGGAAGGAGGTCTCAAGTGGGGTTCCACAGGGATCTGTTTTGGGTCTGGTGTTATGTAACATCTTTATTAATAATCTAGATGTAGGAATAGAGAGCCTACTGATCAAATTTGCTGATAACACAAAGCTGGGGGTGGGTGTTTACAAACACTTTGGAGAATGGTGCTAAAATTCAGAGGGATCTTGATAAATTGGAGAACTAGGCTATAGCTAACAAAATGAAAGGTGCTACACTTACGGAAGAAAAACCAAATACACAAATACAGAATGGGGGGAAACTGGCTGGCCAGCAGCACTGCTGAGAAGGATTTGATAGTTGTGGTGGATCACAACCTCAACATGAGTCAGCAATGCAATGCTGTTGCAAAAAAGCAAATGAAATTTTGAGTTGCATTAACAGAGGCATAGCATGCAAGTCATGGGAGGTGATGGTATCACTTTACTCAGAGCTGGTTAGGCCTCATCTGGAGTACTGTGTATAATTTTTGTCACCAATGTATACAAAGGATGTAGAGAAGCTGGAAAGGATCCAGAGGCGAGCAACAAAGATGATCAAAAGGATGGAATGCAAGCCGTATGAGCAAAGGCTGATGGAACTGGGTATGTTTAGTTTGGAAAAGAGGAGATTAAGGGGGGATATGACAGCAGTCTTCAAATACTTGAAAGGCTGCCATAAAAAAGATGGAGAAAAGTTTCTCTCTCTTGCCGCAGAGGGCAGGAGAAGAAGCAATGGGTTCACACTACAGCATAGCAGATTTAGATTAAATCTCAGGAAACACTTCCTAACTGTAAGAACAGTAGGGCAATGGAACAAGCTGCCTAGGGAAGTCATGGAAGCTCCCTCACTGGAGGTTTCCAAAAAGAGGCTGGATAGCCATCTGTCTTGGATGGTTTAGACACAAGAAATCCTGTATCTTGGCAGGGGTTTAGACTAGATGATGCTTGTGGTCCCTTCTAACGCTATGGTTCTATGATAAGGTTAGAGCCCTTCCGTATTAGTTAGGTCAGTCCTCAGATTGTGGTATGCAAGAAGAAAGGGGCATTAACATTAAGGTCCTGCATACTATGTGGTAAGCTGAATTGTAAGTCTTCACTGCACAGTTAACCCAAGTGATTGGCTCCCAGGTCTGAGCCCTGGGTTACCCTAGCCTAGGCATGAGTGTCCCCACAGCAAAGCCCTACCTACGTCACTGTTTCTGCACTTGCCCATGTGTGTCTGGGGGCATAATGCATGGTTCTTTGTGCTGAGAGGCTCTAGGATTCATTCCCTGTCAACTGTGTTAATTTTGGGAGAACTTGTCTGATTTTTGGCGGGGCTTGTGGGATAGGTACTGGAGGATGATCAGCACTTGAGTGGTTTTGCCAGCATCCTTACTGCAAAGTGGGTGGTTCCAGCCAGAGTTAAAGCAGAGCCTGCAATCTAAGCTGTATCCTCAGCTGGGTCAGCTAGCCAGTCTTAAAGCACCTCCAAACTTGGGTCAGAGGTTTTTCTGTGTGGATAGTAGGGAGTTTGGGGTAAAATCCAGTTAAGAGCCCAGGTTAATTGTACAGTGAACATAGATTCTGTAGTAGGGTCCCCCCTGGTGTCTACAGTACTCCAGTGCAGCAGATTAGAAATTTTCTATTCAGCTTCAACTTAACTGAGTAAAAATCTCCATGTTAGAATTTAATGAGAATGAACGTAGATGTACAGAATATCTTGGGAGATTTTTCTAAACAGGTTCAATTTGTTTTACTCTGCCCCTAAATTTTCAGAGAGCTGCAACTTTTTGCATTGATAACACATGACTGCACTCAGGCATTATCAGGGGGAAACTGTATGTTATGAAAGCTGGGTAGTGAACAGCTGTTGGTGCCTGGGAAGGCACGGGAGATAGCTTGGGCGCGTGGACTATGCACATTAGTTGGACATTTATGCTGCAGTGATCAGAATTAAAATAGTTAATGTTGACATTAAAACAACCATCTTTAGGCTATAGAGTTAACCATGCATGCGGCAGTTCACATCTCAGATCTATTGTTTCAGGCTCCCTGCAGACTCAGACAGATGTCATGCTGTTGATTTAGTCAGTTCATATTTGAAGAGTTTTCTTTTCAAAATTATAATTCTGGCTTTACATTTGCCACGAAAGCCAGATTCCAGGGCCTGATTCTGCACAAATTCTGGGGCCTTATGGAATCTGTAGCCTCAGTAAGATTTCCATATCAAATTATAGAAGGCAAAAAATGTCCCAAATTGATTAATTCAAAGCAATGCAATGTGGCCTTCGATGACCTTTCATTGCCTGTGGGATGCTCTCCAAGGGTAGGATGTCTTTGCAGCTGCATACTTGAATGAGCTAGCACATGGCCTGGAGGGAACAGCAGGAACTACTAAAAGGGCTACAAGTTTATCTTAAAAAGAAAAGGAGTACTTGCGGCACCTTAGAGACTAACATTTATTTGAGCATAAGCTTTCGTGAGCTGCAGCTCACTTCATCGGATGCATTCAGTGAAGTGATGAAGTGATGAAGTGAGCTGTAGCTCACAAAAGCTTATGCTCAAATAAATTTGTTAGTCTCTAAGGTGCCACAAGTACTCCTTTTCTTTTTGCGAATACAGACTAACACGGCTGCTACTCTGAAACCTGTCATTATGCAAGGCACTGAATTTAGCCGTATGAAGTTTATCTTAGGAAATGTGACTAGACAAAAGTACAGATTTCCTTGGAAGGGGAGGGGAGACCAGATCAGTTTAGAAAAATAAAACCTGTCCCAATACATAGTGCCTAGATGCCACAACTGGGAGCTTCAGAAACAATCCTCAGTCCCAAGCGAAAAAGCATATTGCAACATTCCTTGGGTGACCACAAAATGTATACCCTACTTTGCAAGCTGCAGTCTTCGATGGTACCATTAACTGACTTAGCAAAAAAATCAAAGAAAACAGAGTTGGGTGGATGCCAGACAATGAAAACCCTTCACTGTCTTGGAGACACATGTCAGAATCAGTCTTACAGAGTTTAGAATTCAGACAGAGATTTCTTGAGCAGTATCCTCAGAGGATAGTCCCTCAAGGAGACGCTGACTTAGTGAAGACTGATATCTGAAAGAGGGTCAGTGAAACTGACACACACAATAGTTGATCAATGCCAGTTTACATCAGTGGGCAAAAGATGATACTCTGATTCAAAACAGCATAGGTAATATGTCCCCTGACTTCCCTCCCACCACTGAACTGTCTGCACACAGACCATCTTGCACCTGAACCAGAATCTGTTCTCACTAGGAATTAAATAATCCACAGTAGAAAAGTAGCATTTGGCTAGCAAAGGGCTTGAGAGTTGCACTAGTACTTTCTGGGGAAATAATTTAGACCATTGTGCACTCTTAATGCAAGGGTGCCCATCCTCCAGCCTGAGGGTCAAATGTGGCCCTAAAAAGTCCTAAAATGCCATCTTGTTCTGGTAGTTGCAGAGGAGGACATAGCTGATTAGTGTCCATTCTTATTGCTGGTGAAATCAAACAGGTAACATATCTAATTCACCACTCATAAAAGATAAATGTACAAGCAAATACTGTCATTTTCCACCTGTAAAGTTATGTGCAAAACATCTGCAGCCCTAGTGTTCCTGGCAGAGCAGCCTTGATTTGAGGCAAAATTTGAAATCTCTGCTGTAGTGACTCCAAGCAAGGAAGGAAAACAGTGCTCACATCACAGGTAACACTTTACCCTGAAGGGCTATTGACTGTCACTCACTGTTCAAGGTAGCAGAACCAGGTAGCTGACTGATTGCTCCCTAGCATATCTACACCAGCAGGAGTAGGAGATGAAATACGGTTATGAAATTGCTTGTTAGGCTAGGGGGAAGGACCCCCAAACCAAGGCAGAATACTGCACTTGAGTCTCAAGTAAGTCCTGATCCAAAACTCAAAGCAGTCTATCAACTTTAATGGGTGTTTGGATCAGGATCCTAACATCGGATTTGTGTCCATTTATTCTTTTACGTAGAGACTGTCCGGTTTGACCAATGTACATGGCAGAGGAGCATTGCTGGCACATGATGGCATATATCACATTGGTGGATGTGCAGGTGAACAAGCCTCTGATAGTGAGGCTGATGTTATTAGGCACCGTGATGGTGTCCCCTGAATAGATATGTGGGCACAGTTGTCAATGGGCTTTGTTGCAAGGTTAGGTCCCTGGGTTAGTGGTTCTGTTGTGTGGTATGTGGTTGCTGGTGAGTATTTGCTTCAGGTTGGGGGGCTGTCTGTAGGCAAGGACTGGCCTGTCTCCCGAGATTTGTGAGAGTGTTGGGTCATCCTTCAGGATAGGTTGTAGATCCTTAATAATGCGTTGGAGGGGTTTTAATTGGGGGCTGAAGGTGACGGCTAGTGGCATTCTGTTATTTTCTTTGTTAGGCCTGTCCTGTAGTAGGTGACTTCTGGGAACACTTCTGGCTCTATCAATCTGTTTCTTCACTTCCACAGGTGGGTATTGTAATTGTAAGAATGCTTGATAGAGATCTTGTAGGTGTTTGTCTCTGTCTGAGGGGTTGGAGCAAATGCGGTTGTATCACAGAGCTTGGCTGTAGACAATGGATCGTGTGGTGTGGTCAGGGTGAAAGCTGGAGGCATGTAGGTAGGAATAGCGGTCAGTAGGTTTCCGGTGTAGGGTGGTGTTTATATGACCATCGTTTATTACCACTGTAGTGTCCAGGAAGTGGATCTCTTGTGTGGACTGGACCAGGCTGAGGTTGATGGTGGGATGGAAATTGTTGAAATCATGGTGGAATTCCTCAAGGGCTTCTTTTCCATGGGTCCAGATGATGAAGATGTCATCAATATAGCACAAGTAGAGTAGGGGCGTTAGGGGACGAGAGCTGAGGAAGCGTTGTTCTAAGTCAGCCATAAAAATGTTAGCATACTGTGGGGCCATGCGGCTACCCATAGCAGTGCCGCTGATCTGAAGGTATACATTGTCCCCAAATGTAAAATAGTTATGGGTAAGGACAAAGTCACAAAGTAATTCAATGAAGGTATCCTACAATGCGTCATGCAGCATCCTCACTCCTACTGTGAGTTGTTATCTTTCTGGCTGGTTTTGCATGTGCTGTATGTAGCCTTGTTTTCTGTATACTGAAACTTTAGAGCTCTAAGTACTCCCCATGCATTGAGTTCAGCAGCTGTTTTGTTCTCAGAGTTCAGTGGAGACGGTCAAAGCAACAACCACTGTATGCTCTCTCCATGAGAGAGATTTTACTTTTGTTCCTTATCTAAAATAAATATAATTCTGGGTAAAAGTGTTTTCTGTTTTTTAGAGACTCACACTTTTATGGTACAATTATAAGCTTGTACAAGGTGTGAGTTACATCAGATTTTAGGAACTATAAAGAATGACTGGAAATGTAGCTTGTCTGGTAATGGGTGTCCTCCTCTGTGAAGAATGAAGGAATTATGGGTGGTTTTTTAAATAAAAACAAAAACAAACAAACAAACATCCATCACCACCACACATTCCCCTCAGGTTACCTTTTTGATAGCAACCTTCCTGAGAGCCAGAAGTTGAATCAAAGGGAGTTGTTACAGAAACCCAACAGGCAAGATAAAACAATGAGCCAGGTAAGAGTCCTGGAGGAAACAATGGAAAATCTGTTAACTGGAGAATAGGTCATAAGGCTCTATTCAGGCTAGAACAGGTTAGTCTTCCCAAGGCCAAGCCTAGGATCAAAGGAAATTCTCCATGTAAAGAATGCTGGCCTCAGGAAGGAGCAGTGTGGGGAGTGGGTTGTCAGCAGCAGACAGAAGCTGACACCCAGGCTGCCAGATACACAAAGGGAGCATGCTGCAAGCAGGACAGGCTGGCTGTCCCAATTTAGCCTTGGTCTACACTAGGAGTTGAGGTCGAATTTAACAGCATTAAATCGATTTAACCCTGCACCTGTCCACACGACGAAGCCCTTTTTTTCGACTTAAAGGGTTCTTAAAATCGATTTCCTTACTCCACCCCCGACAAGGGGATTAGCACTGAAATCGAATTGCTGGGTCGAATTTGGGGTACTGTGGACACAATTAGATGGTATTGGCCTCCGTGAGCTATCCCAGAGTGCTCCATTGTGACTGCTCTGGACAGCACTCTCAACTCAGATGCACTGGCCAGGTAGACAGGAAAAGGCCCACGAACTTTTGAATTTCAATTTCCTGTTTGGCCAGCGTGGCAAGCTGCAGGTGACCATGCAGAGCTCATCAGCAGAGGTGACCATTATGGGGTCCCAGATTCGCAAAAGAGCTCCAGCATGGACCAAACGGGAGGTACGGGATCTGATCACTGTATGGGGAGAGGAATCCGTGCTATCAGAACTACGTTCCAGTTTTCGAAATGCCAAAACATTTGTCAAAATCTCCCAAGGCATGAAGGGCAGAGGCCATAACAGGGACCCGAAGCAGCTCCTTAAGTTTCACGCAGCACTGAGGCAAGCCTACCAGAAAACCAGAGAGGCGAACGGCCACTCTGGGTCAGAGCCCCAAACATGCCGCTTCTATGATGAGCTGCATGCCATTTTAGGGGGTTCAGCCACCACTACCCCAGCCGTGTTGTTTGACTCTTTCAATGGAGATGGAGGCAACACAGAAGCAGGTTTTGGGAACAAGGAAGATGATGATGATGAAGTTGTAGATAGCTCACAGCGAGCAAGCGGAGAAACCGGTTTTCCCGACAGCCAGGAACTGTTTCTTACCCTGGACCTGGAGCCAGTACCCCCCGAACCCACCCAAGGCTGCCTCCTGGACCCGCCAGGTGGAGAAGGGACCTCTGGTGAGTGTACCTTTTAAAATACTATACATGGTTTAAAAGCAAGCATGTTTAATGATTAATTTGCCCTGGCATTCGCGGCTCTCCTGGATGTACTCCCAAAGCCTTTGCAAAAGGTTTCTGGGGAGGGCAGCCTTATTCCATTCACCATGGTAGGATACTTTACCACTCCAGGCCAGTAGCACGTAATTGGGAATCATTGTAGAACAAAGCATTGCAGTGTATGTTTGCTGGCATTCAAACAACATCCGTTTTTTATCTCTCTGTGTTATCCTCAGGAGAGTGATATCATTCATGGTCACCTGGTTGAAATAGGGTGCTTTTCTTAAGGGGACATTCAGAGGTGCCCGTTCCTGCTGGGCTGTTTGCCTGTAGCTGAACAGAAATGTTCCCCGCTGTTAGCCATGGGGAGAGGGGAGGGATGAGGGGCTAGCCATGCGGCGGGGGGAGGCAAAATGCGACCTTGGAACGAAAGCACATGTGCTATGTATGTAATGTTAACAGCAAGGTTTACCATAAAAGAGTGTACCCATTGTTCTATAAAATGTGTCTTTTTAAATACCACTGTCCCTTTTTTTTATCCTCCACCAGCTGCATGTGTTTCAAGGATCACAGGATCTTCTCCTTCCCAGAGGCTAGCGAAGATTAGAAGGCAAAAAAAACGTACTCACGATTAAATGTTCTCTGAGTTCATGCTGTCCTCCCACACTGACAGAGCACAGACGAATGCGTGGAGGCAGACAATGTCAGAGTGCAGGAAAGCACAAAATGACCGGGAGGAGCGGTGGCGGGCTGGAGAGAGTAAGTGGCGGGCTGCAGAGAGGGCTGAAGCTGAAAGGTGGCAACAGCGTGATGAGAGAAGGCAGGATTAAATGCTGAGGCTGCTGGAGGATCAAACTAATATGCTCCAGCGTATGGTTGAGCTGCAGGAAAGGCAGCAGGAGCACAGACCGCCACTACAGCCTCTGTGTAACCAATCGCCCTCCTCCCCAAGTTCCATAGCCTCCTCACCCAGATGCCCAAGAATGCAGTGGGGGGGCCTCTGGCCACCCAGCCACTCCACCCCAGAGGATTGTCCAAGCAACAGAAGGCTGGCATTCAATAAGTTTTAAACTTTTAAAGTGCTGTGTGGCCTTGTCCTTCCCTCCTCCACCATCCCTCCTTGTGCTTCTCTCCTCCACCACCCCTCCTGGGCTACCTTGGTAGTTATCCCCCTATTTGTATGATGAATTAATAAAGAATGCATGAATGTGAAGCAACAATGACTTTATTGCCTCTGCAAGCGGTGATTGAAGGGAGGATGAGAGGGTGGTTAGCTTACAGGGAAGTAGAGTGAACCAAGGGGCGGGGGGTTTCCATCAAGGAGAAACAAACAGAACTTTCACACTGTAGCCTGGCCAGTCATGACACTGGTTTTCAAAGCTTCTCTGATGAGCACCGCACCCTCCTGTGCTCTTCTAAGTGCCCTGGTGTCTGGCTGTGCGTAACCAGCAGCCAGGCGATTTGCCTCAACCTCCCACCCCGCCATAAACGTCTGTCTTACTCTCACAGATATTGTGGAGCGCACAGCAAGCAGTAATAACAGTGGGAATATTGGTTTCGTTGAGGTCTAACCGAGTCAGTAAACTGCGCCAGCGCGCCTTTAAATGTCCAAATGCACATTCTACCACCATTCTGCACTTGCTCAGCCTGTAGTTGAACAGCTCCTGACTACTGTCCAGGCTGCCTGTGCATGGCTTCATGAGCCATGGCGTCAAGGGTTAGGCTGGGTCCCCAAGGATAACTGTAGGCATTTCAACATCCCCAATGGTTATTTTCTGGTCTGGGAATAAAGTCCCTTCCTGCAGCTTTTGAAACAGTTCCTGAAGATGCGAGCGTCATGTACCTTTCCCGGCCATCCCACGTTGATGTTGGTGAAACGTCCCTTGTGATCCACCAGTGCTTGCAGCACTATTGAAAAGTATCCCTTGCAGTTTATGTACTCGCTGGCTTGGTGCTCCAGTGCCAAGATAGGGATATGGGTTCTGTCTATGGCCCCACCACAGTTAGGGAATCCCATTGCAGCAAAGCCATCCACTATGACCTGCACATTTCCCAGGGTCACTATCATTGATAGCAGATCTTTGATTGCGTTGGCTACTTGCATCACAGCAACCTCCACAGTAGGTTTGCCCACTCCAAATTGATTCCCGACTGGCCGGTAGCTGTCTGGCGTTGCAAGCTTCCACAGGGCTATTGCCACTTGCTTCTCAACTGTGAGGGCTGCTCTCATCTTGGTATTCTTGCGCCTCAGGACAGGGGAAAGCAAGTCACAAAGTTCCATGAAAGTGCCCTTACGCATGTGAAAGTTTCGCAGCCACTGGGATCATCCCAGCCCTGCAACACTGTGCGGTCCCACCAGTCTGTGCTTGTTTCCCGAGCCCAGAATCGGCATTCCACCGCATGAACTTGCCCCATTAGGACCATGATGCCCACATTGCCAGGCCCGTGCTTTGAGAGAAGTCTGTGTCCATGTCCTCATCACTCTCATCACCGCGCTGACGTCGCCTACTCGCCCGGTTTTGCTTTGCCAGGTTCTGGTGCTGTATATACTGCTGGATAATGCGTGTGGTGTTTAATGTGCTCCTAATCGCCAAAGTGATCTGAGCGGGCTCCATGCTTGCCGTGGTATGGTGTCTGCACAGAAAAAAGGCATGGAACAATTGTCTGCCATTGCTCTAACGGAGGGAGAGGCGACTGACAATATGGCTTACAGGATTGGCTTACAGGGAATTAAAATCAACAAAGGGGGTGGCTTTGCAAGAAACTGAATGGCCCCCTCAGGGATAGAACTCAAAACAATGAATACAAAACAAATCTGGTCTATTTCTTGTTTTGATCCACTTCATATATCTTTATACATCTTGCTGGCAGCAGACTGTGCAGTACGAGTGCTAGCCATCGTCATGTCGTGGGTGCTCGGCAGAAGACGGTGCAGTATGACTGCTGGCCATCATCTTCTGCTGGCTGCTGATTAAAAGACAGTGCACTGCCGGTAGGACTCAATTGCCATGAGACAAAACTTAAAAGGGAAATGACCTGGCTGAGTCACTCCCATGTTTGCCCAGGCGCCCCTGACCCCTTTGAGGTCGGTTAAAAGAGCACCCAGGACTACGGCTACCGGTCATACTGCACTGTCTGCTGCCAAAAGGCAAGAAACTGCTGCTGTGTAGCAATGCAGTACCACGTCTGCCAGCACCCAGGAGACATACGGTGACAGTTTGCTGAGCAGGCTCCATGCTTGCCGTGGTATGGCGTCTGCACAGGTACTCAAGAAAAAAGGCGCAAAATAATTGTCTGCCCTTGCTTTCACGGAGGGAGGGAGGGAGGGAACGGGGGCCTGATGATATGTACCCAGAACCACCCGCGATAATGTTTTAGCCCCATCAGGCATTGGGATTTCTACCCAGAATTCAAATGGGCGGCGGCGGCGACTGCGGGAACTGTGGGATAGCCACCCACAGTGCAACACTCCGGAAGTTGACGGTTGCCTCGGTACTGTGGACACACTCCGCCGACTACATGCACTTCGAGCATTTGTGTGGGGACACACACAATCAACTGTATAAAACCGCTTTCTACAAAACCGACTTCTATAAATTCGACCTAATTTTGTAGTGTAGACATACCCTTAGAGATGGGAATAAGCTGGACCTCCCTGAGCTATGGGCAGAGCACTTTTGCGAAAAAGGAATTTCAAAGGGAAGATGCGCTCAAAATCCATTTCCTTCCCACTACAGGGGTTGAATAATTAGCGCTTGCTTGTTTCCTACTGTTAAGAAAGGCTATGCATGTTAAGCTGAATTTCCAAAAGATTTTTTGAAAATCTCCCTCATTAATACTTTTTAAAGATACTTGTGTGTAGGGGGAAAAAATGTGAAATTGTCATCTAAATAGAAGATTTGTTTTCCATTATCCTTCCCCTTCCTGCCCCCAGGCCACCATCTCTGAAACACTCCCAGTGTGCCCGTGTCATTTGGTTCTGACCCCAGCTATCTGTAATTCTACTCCCTTTATCTCCTGTGCATCTCCTTGCACAAGCACATAGTACTTGGCACTTCACCAATTGTGTTTGGGTCAGCAGTCAAAATAGAGTCTTGGCCTGTAGGGTCACTGACCTCTGGCACAGCTGTAAGACCCTGCTGTTGGGGTAGCTGTATTCTCACAGGACAAGGTGCGGGGGGGTATAAGGGGGGGGGGAAATGTGCTCTGGACAAATGTCCTTAACTTCATAAACTTTTTATTTAAACAGTAAAGATTTTTTCCATGCTAATTTTGTTTTTATTACTGTATATAGGGTGCTGCACATTTATAAACAAACAGAGTTCAGATAAAGGACTTGACATATTAGAAAAGCACTCCAAATAATTTGTTTCAATATGAAAGGTCTTTCCATTGTTTTATTTGCTCTAACAATTCATCAGGGGTTTAAAAAAATGCACCCAACGTGTTTCAAAGGGAAGATTTACAGAATGAAGCAAGTTTATGCATTTTTCCCCCTCCTTCTCCCTCTCCCAGCCACACCAAGTATGATGCTTCTAATTTAACTACTGATTAAAGCTCAAGTCTGAGCATTATCACAGTTTGTTCATTCTATTCTCTTGCCCAAAGTGTCAGGCTGAAACCATTACAAATAAATGTAAAACAGACTGAAAAATGTTTAGAAGTATCCCCTAGAAACTTAACTATACACTCAGGGCCATTTGAAATGCTAACTGCAAACAGTGAGCAGCTGTATACAGCAGGAGACTGGGGAGAACTCACCCAGAAACTTATGCTAAAAAACAAAAAGATTGAGATTAGCAAATGTAGCAAAGTATCAGTGGCAAATCCATTTTTTAAAAGCCATGATCTTTTCCACACATCTCAGCCGGAGAGGCACCTTCCAGATTTAGATCTCTCAGGGTAATTTCCAGCTCAAGGAGACATTCCTGTGCTAGCTCTGATGAAGCTAGCACGCTAAAAATGGAAGTGTAGCCTCAGTGGCATGAGCAGCAGGAGGGGTGAGCTGCCCCAAGTACGTACTTAGAGGTTCAGACAGGTATGTATTCTGAGCGGCCAGTCCCTCTGGGGCTCACACCGTGGCAGCCACACTGCCATTTTTAGTGTGAGTATGTATCCTTGAGCCAGAAATTACACCTTCCAGCTCTAGTGTAGCCAGATCTCAACGATCTAGCAGAGGGGATGGGATGGGTGATGGAAAGTGCTATATAAGAGTAAATATCATCATCAGTAAACTGTATTGGAGCTTTGGGTCCAGCAGGGCAGTAGCAAAGGATCAAGACTCTTGATTTGTCTTTGTCTCCAGAGTCAAAATTCAGCTTGTCCAAGATTCACAGGCCATTCATCTCTTAGGGCAACAAGGTAAGCCCTGGTGGAACTGAAATTCTCCTCCTCAGCTGTGGAACTTGTTTCAGCATCCCTGCTGAGATCTGAATAGATTGGTTCAGAACCGGTACAGCATTGGTTAATAAACTAACATTGTAGCCTGTGCTTAGAGCTAAGGAAGGACGAGTGGGCTCTCCGTTTAGGAGTCTAGTCGACTCCGGGAGCTCAAGTTCAGCTTTGTAAAATCCTAAGGAGTCCAGGCAGCACATTGCAAGGGGCAAATCACCACCCAGGAGGAAGACTTTGGTGCAAACCTGCTGTGGGTTTGTGCTTTTATTAGACAGAGGTATTTTCAGAAACTAGTTAGCTAGTTACACAATCCCCTTACTGCTCACACAGACAATGTGTAGGCAAGTCCTGAGGTATTTATAGGGGACCTCTCCTCTTAGTTGATATCCCAAATTCCTCTCTTCCCCTCTCCCTTCCCACCAGTAATAGACAAACTATTTACAGTCCAGGAAGGGATTATGGTTTATCCACTTTATTCAGCTGGTGACCTGAGGGAATTTCATGTTCTTTAAGAAATACGATCTATCAAGCTGCTGCTTTCAATTTTTGTAACTTAAATATTTCTTATGTTTGCTGATGCCTAGAAGCTTAGCACCGAGTCCCAGGAAAGCAGCAGCGATAGGTCTGCAGAAGGACATGTTTGTGGTTTCTGCAGTGCATCACTGTGGGGAGGGGGAAGAACCCACAAGCCACCCTTCCCTGGAAGCATGTTTAGTGTGGCTTTTAAAAACTCTTTGTTGGAGGCACCTTGAGCTTTCTGTTGCCTAGCCCAGAGGTTACCAAACTTTTCTTATTGTGTATCCCCTTCCAGATCTACCAGCTGCCATACCCTTCTCATCACTGATACTTTGTGTGTTCTTCTTAACTCTATCTGTCTTTGGGCAAGTCACAGACAGTTGGCTAATGTCACAAAGTCTGTGGTAAAGCAGGGAATTGAACCTCAGTCTTCTGAGTACCAAACAAGTGCCCTAACCACTGGCCCATCCTTCCATTCAAAATGATCAAACTCTCTTTAAAAGCTATTTTAGTAACTCAAGTGGATTAAAAGCTTGTGACAAATTCATCCTTAATGTCATTCCACTGCAAACACCGATTCCTAATGCAACTCCCATCTTTGAGCTTGCTTTCCTGCTAACAATCTTCTACCTCTGGCAATTAACCCTAGTTTTAGCATACAGCTTTAAAAAACTCACTGAGCTTCTGTATTTAAAGAAGAGTTCTGTTCTTTAAAATAAGTGAAATTCATAAGAATAGAGTAGTGCCCCACTTACAGTAGACAATGCAAAATTAAAATGGGACACTGACTGATAGTTGCAATGTGAGGAGAGTAACTTTACAAGACTTAGTGCAAATGGGGAAGTTCAGACATTGAAATCTTGAACACTTTGTACAACTACATTAAAATATAAAGTTTAACGAGAAGATTTCATAATATTTTGAAAAAACAATATGTACAAGTGTTACTGATGTAACTATTCCCCACTATGATGGAAAATTAAAAACCCCAGCATTATTCAAAGAGAGCGAAAGGCAAGAGATATAGCTGACAGTCCAGCGATCCTGGGAATTACAGGTTGGTAAGCCTAATTTTAGTACCAGGCGCATTGGTTGAATACTACAGTAAAGAAACAGATGAACACTATGTTTCGGAAGAGTCAACACAGCTTTTGTTAAAAGGGAAATCATGTCTCACCAATGTATTCAAATTCTTTGAGGGAGTCAACAAGCATGTTGACAAGGGTGATCCAGTTGATATTGTGTACTTGGACTTTCAGAAAGCTTTTGACAAGGTCCCACATCAAAGGCTCTTGAGCAAAGTAAGCAGTCATGGAATAAGAGGGAAGGTCCTCTCATGGATCAGTAACTGGTTAAAAGATAGAATACAAAGGGTAGGAATAAGTGGTCAGTTTTCAGAAGGGAGGGAGGTAATTAGTAGTGTCTTCCAGGGATTGTATGGGGACCAGTGCTGTTCAACATATTTGTAAATGAACTGGAAGAGGGTGAACAGTGAGGTGGCAAAATTTTCAAGCGACAAAGTTAATTATCTTAATTAAGTCCAACACTGAAAGAGTTACAAATGGATCTCACAGAACTGTGACTGTGAATTTCCTTTGCCATTTTGTCAATGTTGATAAATGCAAAACAATGCACACTGGAAAACATAATCCCAACTATACATATAAAATGATGGGGGTCTAAATTAGCTGTTACCACTCAAGAAAGATCTTGGAGTCACTTTGGATAGTTCTTTAAAAACTGCTGCTGCACATTGAGCAGATGTCAAAAAAGCTAACAGACTGTTCAGAACCATTAGGAAAAGGATAGAGAATAAAATGGAAAATATCATAATGCTTCTATATAAATCCATGGTACACTCTCACCTTGAATATTGTCTGCAGTTCTGGTCACCCCTGTGATGGGTCCCCCACCCGGGGTGCTCCCTGGGACTGAGGTATGGCTGAGCCCTCTTTCTTACCATTCTGGGTTCCCTTTCGCACTGTGATGTAGTGACAAGCTGCCAAGCCTTCCAAGCTTGCACTTACACCAACATCCACAGGCATGGGCCACACCCAGCAGTGTTCATGAATGCTCTGCCAGCCACTGCATGAATCAAGAATAGAGAGGTTCCAGCCAAAATACCCCAGCCTAGGACCCCAGCGCTGTACTGTCCTGCCCTGGTCAAATGCCACAAAAGCTCAACCACTATGGATTTATTACCCAGTCTGCCACTTCTACAAAGAAAAGTGAACGTCCACCAACTCTTGTTCCTAAGCTGAGATTTTTTCCTTTGCACTTCAGACACCACACACTGTTTTAGGTAAAATATAAAATAGATTTATTAACCACAGAAAGACAGATTAAGTGATTATAAGTGAGAGTAAACAGATCAAAGTAGATACCATAAGAAATAAAACAAGACCACAATCTAAGCCTAATGTACTAGTTAGGATTTGAATCAAGCAGTGTTTCACGCAGTTAGTACAAGCAGGTTAGCTTTTACATATACAAGCAGGCTTCCTTCTTTCCTGCCTGGGGCCAGCACTTCCAACCCAGTTCAGTCTTTTTCCTCTGGTACTTTCAGGTGTGTTTTTGTAGGGAGAGTGAGGTCCAGTCATGATGTCACTTTCCCCTTTTATATCTTCTTCCAAGGCGCTGGAGAGCTCTTTTGCTGTGACTTGGGTTAAACAGTTCCCATTGTGTAGTGCTATCTCCAAGAGGTTTCTATTGTACTCAGTTCCTGGGGTAATCCTAGTGCTTGTGTGTATTTCCTCAATAAGCCATCCACATTGTTTGGCCTTTTTATTGTGGTACCTGAAAGGTGCTTCTGGGTGTTCTTTATCTCACAACATATTTCAGTAGCACATACATAGCTAAACTTCATAACTTCACATACAATGATAGCACATACAATCCAACAGGGTATTACTGTTTAACAGAACAAGACTTTTAGACTGATACCTCACAAGGCATACTTTGTACAAAACATATCCTAATTGTATGACAGTGGTGAATATGGGGGTGCCTGGGTATTGCTTTGGGGTACAGAGTGTCACAACCCCATCTCAAAAGAGATTAGAATAGAAAGAGATACAGAGAAGGGCAACAAAAATTATTAGGGGGGTGGAATGGCTTCCATATGAGGCGAGATTAAAGAGACTGACTGTTCAACTTGTAAAAAGACAACTAAGGGGGGATATCATAGAGGTCTGTAAAGATACAAATGATGTAGAGAAAGTGAATAGGGAAGTATTATTTACCCCTTCACAGAACACAAGAACCAGGGTCACTGAATCACATAAATAGGCAGCAGGTTTAAAAAGAAACATAAGGAAATACTTCATACAACACACAGTCACCCTGTGAAACTCATTGCAAGGGATGTTGTGAAGGCCAAAACTGTAACTGGGTTCAAAAATGAATAAGATAAATTCATGGAGGATAGGTCCATAAATGGCTATTAGCCAAGATGGTTAGGGACACAACCCCATGCTCTGGGTGTCCCTATACTTTTGACTGCCAGAAACTGGACTGGACAACAGATGATGGATCATTTGGTAATTCCCTTGTTCCGTTCATTCCCTCCACTGTCAGAAGACAAGATACTGGGCTAGATGGACTATTGGTCTGACCCAGTGTAGCTGTTCTTATTGCACAATTGAGTGAAATACAAAAAGTTAAAAAACCAAAGCATTAGATAGAGCATTAGATTCTAAATTATTGAAACTACTAGTCATGACAAATACTTTGGCCCTAAAAATAGGCCATGATTCCAAACTTCATTGCCTGAAGCCAGGCACCTAATTCCAGTTGTTAGGCTTTGATCCTGCAGGCTGATCCTTGCTGGTGAACCTCTGTGCCCATATGGAACTCCACGTAGGTGTCGAGGTCACCTGCCCCAATCGGATGGTAGGATCGAGGCTTTAGACACTGAATTAAGTGGTTTGATCTTCAAAAGGTGTTTAGCATCCGCAACTCCCACCTATGTTAATAGCAGAAAGCCAGGCACCTGAACAAGTAGCCTAACTTAAAAAACCCACTTTTGAAATTCTGGCTGTGAAGCTCCTTCCCTGATTGCACTAACAGATTTGTGTATCTCTCCCACATTGACTTCAGTGCAACTTGCAGGATGATCAGACTCCAATTTGTCTTGACAATGTCCCTTTAAACACATCTTCTAATCTCTCTAGTTAGCATATGTCCTTCAAAAGGATCCACAACCAATTTTTATGCATAGCTCTTGCCATAACCATACAGCTAAGGGTAGCCTAGAAACCCCTTACAGGTAAGGAGGAATAAGAAGCTCAAATAACCTGGTTGGCACCTGACAAAAAGGACCAATGGGGAAAGAAGATACTTTCAAATCGGGGGTGGGGGAGGGGGAAGAGACTTTATATTGTGTGTTCTCTTGGGAAGCAGAGAAGCATCAGGTCACAAAACTCCTTCTCCTATAAACCATTATAAAAATTGTAAGTAAAAGCCAGGCAAGGCGTGTTAGATTATCTTTTGTTCTGCTTGTGAATTTTTCCTTTGCTGGAGGGAGGTTTATTCCTGTTTTTTGTAACTTTGAAACTAAGCCTTGAGAAAGTTCTGCTGTGTTTTTTAATCTTTTGTTACCCTGTAAAGTTATTTTCCATCCTCATTTTACAGAGGTGATTTTTACCTTTTTTTTAAAAATAAAATCCTTCTTTTAAGAACCTGACTGATTTCTCTATTGTCCTAAGAGCCGGGGGTTTGGGTCTGTGATCACTTTGTAACCAATTGGTTAGGATATTATTCTCAAGCCTCCCCAGGAAAGGGGGTGTCATGGCTTGGGGAGATACTTTGGGGGAATAGGAACTCCAAGTGGTCCTTTCCCTGATTCTTTGTTAAAACACTTGGTGGTGGCAGCTTACCATCCAAGGGCTGAGAATTTGTGCCTTGGTGAAGTTTTAACCTAAGCTGGTAGAAATAAGCTTAGGGGGTCTTTCATGCGGGTCCCTACATCTGTACCCTAGAGTTCAGAATGGGGAGGGAACCCTGACAGCTCTATTTATACTTCATGCTTAGGGTGACCAGATAGCAAGTGGGAAAAATCAGGACGGGGGTGGGGGTAATAGGAGCCCATATGAAAAAAAGCCCCAAATACCGGGACTGTCCCTATAAAATTGGGACATCTGTTCACCCTATTCATGCTTATGTAGTGCTCTTCATCTTCAATGTGCTTTCCAGACTTAAGTCATTTTGAAGGGGAACCAGCTTAACCCTACCTTGCATTAAGGCCACCGGTAGGTTGCCCAGAGCCACCTGTTGCATTTAGTAATAGCCTCAAAGAGCTCAATCTATTTGTCTTAAAGAGAAGGGTAAGGGGTGACTTGATTCATCTATAAGTACCAACATGGGGAACAACTGTTTAACAATGGGCTCTTCAGTCAAGCGGAGAAAGGTGTAATATGATCCAATTCCTGGAAATTGAAGCTAGACAAACTCAGATTGGAAATAAGGTGTACATTTTTAACAGAGCACATAATTAGCTGTTGGAATAACTTATCACAGGTCATGGTGCATTCTCCATCACTGGCAGTTTTTAAGTAAAGATTGGATATTTTTCTAGCAGAAAAAAAAAAGGATCTGAAGTAGAAGTTTGGGGGAAGTTCTATGGTCTTTGTTATACGGGAGATCAGGCTAGATGATCATAATTGTCCCTTCCAGAACTTGGAATCTATTAATCTATTCTGCGCTTCCAAAATTGCCTATTCCTGCTTTTCTCATGTGTGCCTCTTCCCATAATCTGCCCTCAATTAATAAAAAACCCCAACCAATACAAACCCCCATAAAATTACAAAATGTTATTCATAAACCTAACACCAACACAAAATCCACTTTCTAGAGACAAAGGCCTGGTCTACACTATGGGGTTAGGTCGAATTTAGCCCGTTAGGTTGATTTAAAAATGACTGTGTCCACACAACCAACCCCGTTCCGTCGACCTAAAGGGCTCTTAAAATTGACTTCTGTACTCCTCCCTGACGAGGGGAGTAGCGCTAAAATCGACCATGCTGGGTCAAATTTGGGGTATTGCGGACACAAATCAACGGTATTGGCCTCCAGGAGCTATCCCAGAGTGCTCCTTTGTGACCGCTCTGGACAGCACTTTGAACTCTGATGCACTAGCCAGGTACACAGGAAAAGCCCCTGGAACTTTTGAATTTCATTTCCTATTTGGTCAGCGTGGCAAACTCAGCAGCACAGGTGACCATGCAGTCCCCCCAGAATCATAGAGCGTAGAATGTTTCTACGCTCCTCCTATCATCTCTGTCCCTGAGGTTATCACAGATTAGAAGGCGAAAAAAACCACACTCGCGATGACATGCTTTCTGAGCTCATGCAGTCCGTCCGCACTGATAGGGCACAGCTTAATGCATGGAGGCATTCAGTGGCAGAGGCCAGGAAAGAATTAAGTGAGCACAAAGAGTGGAGGCAGGACGCAATGCTGAGGCAAATGGGGGAGCAAACAGACATGATGAAGTGTCTGTTGGAGCTGCAGGAAAGCCAACAAGGGCACAGACCCCACGCTGCATCCACTGTATAACCACCTCTCCTCCTCCCTATGTTGCATAGCCTCCTCACCCAGATGCCCAAGAACGCAGGGGAGGTGGGAGGCTCTGAGCACCTAGCCACTCCACTCCAGAGAATGGCCCAAGCAACAGAAGGCTGTCATTCAAACAGTTTGATTTTTAGTGTGGCTTTGTCTTTCCCTCCTTTCCCACCCCACCCAGGCTACCTTGTCCATTATCTCATTTTTTAAACAAATTAATAAAGAAAGAATGCATGGTTTCAAAACAATAGTTACTTTATTTCAAAGAGGGGAGGTTGGTTAGCTTACAGGGAATTAAAATCAACAAAGGGGATGGGTTTGTATCAAGGAGAAAAACACACAACTGTCACACCAAAGCCTGGCCAGTCATGAAACTGGTTTTCAAAGCCTCTCTGATGCGCAGCACACCTTGCTGTGCTCTTCTAATCACCCTGGTGTCTGGCTGCTCAAAATTGGACGCCAGGCGATTTGCCTCAACCTCCCACCCCACCATAAACATCTCCCCCTTACGCTCACAGATATTATGGAGCACACAACAAGCAGCAATAACAATGGGAATGTTGGTTGCACTGAGGTCTGACCTAGTCAGCAAACAGCACCAGCGAGCTTTCAAACGTCCAAAGGCATATTCTACCACCATTCCGCACTTGCTCAGCCTATAGTTGAACTGCTCCTTACTAGTGTCTAGGTTTCATGAGCCATGGGAGCAAGGGGTAGGGCGACCACACGGTGCTGCCAGCTGGGAGAGCAGTCTGAGGTAGAAGCCTCCAGCTCGCATGCTATTCCATATACTGAATCTTCATGAGATGAAACTTAAAGAAGAGAATGACCTGGAGTCTCTGGCTCCCATTCGGTGCTCTAAGAGAATAGCCATGTCTGTCCAGGCGCCTGATAGACTTCACCTAGGTCTGCCAGGAGCACTCAAGAGACGTACAACGGCTATCAGTCCTACTGCACCATCTGCCATGAAGGCAAGGAGCTGCTGCGGTGTAGCAATGCAGTACTGCGTCTGCCAGCAGCACCCAGGAGACGTATGGTGACGGTGAACTGAGCGGGCTCCATGCTTGCCGTGGTATGGCGTCTGCTCGGGTAACCCAGGAAAAAAGGGACAAAACGATTGTCTGCCATTGCTTTCACAGAGGAAGGCCTGACGACATGTTCCCAAAACCGTCCGTGACAACGTTTTTGCCCTATCAGGCATTGGGAGCTTAACCCAGAATTCCAATGGGCAGCGGAAACTCTGGGAACTGTGGGATAGCTACCCACAGCGCACCTCTCTGTAAGTCAATGCTAGCCATGGTAGTGAGGGCGCACTCCGCCAACTTAATGTGTTTAGTGTGGACATATGCAATCGACTAGATAAAATTGGTTTCTAAAAAAATCGACCTAATTTCGTAGTGTAGACATACCCTAAATAAAGAGGTTTACATAAGACATCCACAGTTTAGCAACACTATAAAATTTAATACACTATGAGAAGGGAACAGTTCACACATTATATTAAGAGCACATAATAAATTATTCATAAAAGGTTTAATAAGTGGTTAATAGATGTTTTAATGAATGGTTAATCAGTTATTAGAGATTGCTATAGAGTCCCTATAGATGCTGGTAACCATCTAGAACATACTATTTGTGCCTGTAACTTGTATTAATCCTTTATAGATGTATCCTTAATATATGATAAAGTGTGGGCCCAAAAGAGTTAAGATCACAAGTCTTAGGAAATGTAAAAAGTTGTTACATTGAAAGATGTTTCTGTATTAAGTGTAGTCATAGCTTAGATGAATGAAGTCATTAGTTGACTGAGTGCTGCTTTTAAGCATTTTAAAATTAGGATCTGTGGTTAGAAAGTCACAGGTCTTAGAACAGGAACGTTGTGCTAGCATACTGAAGTTTTTAGATAAAGAGGGTCTGTTACAAGCAAAGTAGGAACACGGGGCTTTCTGGAACATTAAAGGGCTAATGTAGGATATTATAACAAGTGAGTTTCTCTGCTGAATGTTAGTATCAGAGTTTAGGATTCCCCATTTTTCTTCATTGTGTAGCATGGCTTTGGAGTGAAATCCTGGCCTTGCTGCAGTCATTGACAACACTCCCATTAGAATCAATGGGAACAAGATTCCACTCCAGCTGTCCAGAGCAAAGCAGTGTTCTGACAAGCCAGGTGGACTTTTGTGGTAAAAGCTTCATTTAAATTTCCAATAAAGACAGATATGATACCCTATTCAGAAACTGTCTATGTAGTTTTGTAAATGGGCCAAGGGGAAGGAAGGGAACACCCCAAACCCCAATCATATCATAAGCTCAGCATAGCCAGACCCTGTGCCTACACAGAGAGGCACATAGTAAAGTCAGGTGCACAGTGCAGGAACTCAGGTTCCAAGTTTGTTCTCAGCTCTTAAACCAGCTGCTCCAAAGTAGGGAACAGACTATTTACCACATCCAGATAACTGAACTGGGTATGACACCCTAAATAGGGTTAGTCACAGCTGCTTCTCTTCACAGCTGTGCAACCTACTCATCAGAAGTGATTTCAGTGCAGCTGGTGGAGAGCTATAGGCTATCAGTGTCGGCTCCACACCATCCTGTCTGTGTCTGCAGCACACGTGATTGGTTACGATTTTCTTAACCTGTTACCTTTTAGTTTATTTGATGTACCTTTTGAACACTAGAGTTCAGGGTATTTTTTTAAATTGTATTTTTACATTGGAAGCCTCTGCCCTGGCTGGGCACCCCTTTCCTTCTTCCAACCCAGTTGCTATATTCACATGTGCTGTGCAGCCAGATGAGCTGCTTTAAAGTGCAGTTCTGCTCACTGGCACCACTTTCTGTAAGTGGAGTGGGTAAGGTGAGTCTATGGGCCACTCTTGATTATTTGTTTTTTTTTAAATTAAGAAGAGGGGTTAATGCACATTTAGGGACCATAGCTACCCAATCCTCTTTTATCCTTCCTTTTCCCTGATGACAGCCCCTCCCCTGCTCATGTAGGTTTATATGGCATCATCATTATTATTTATTATGTGAATTACTGAAATGCCTAGAGGCCCTTTCCTTATTGTGCTAGGCAACATACAAGCCCACAGAGACAGTCCCTGCCCCCAAAGAGTTTATGGTCTAAATAGACAAGACAAAGGGTAGGAAGGGGAAGCACGGCGAGGTGAAGAGACTTACCCAAGGTTGCAGAGCAGTGCAGTGTCAGAGCCAAGAAGAGCATAGAGACCTTTTTGGTGCCAGTGTAATGCCCTATCCACTATACTACACAACACTACCTCCCCCTGCTTTATCAGCAGGGCTCAGTATACACCAGTGAGACTGAATTTTGCTAGATGAGTTGCATCGCTGAACCCAAAATATTGAATTTAAGATGTTTTGGGAGGACATAAAACCCAGTTAAATGTATACTTCATTAAAACAAGTAATAATTTCCATTAAAATGTCATCAGCATTAATTACCCACACTCCAAATATGTACAGCTGAGGTGCTAAAGCACAACAACATCTACTCTCAGCTCTTCTTATCAAAGGAGCCTGCTTCATCCCAGAAGATAAGAGTAGGAACAGGGTCAATATGCAGAAGGCCCTTGACTCTCCCTAGTTCACAATAGCTGGGGAGGGATGTGCTGGGTTTACCTCACCCAACCCAACATTAAAGTGCAGTTCCACTCAAAAAAGTGACTGTCAAAACAGTGCCTTCTTACCCTGGCCGGTACAGACAGGGAGAAGATGTGCCAACAATAAAAGTTTGTGACATGCTACTTTTGTTATCACAGCAGAGCCAACACAGCTAAGAGATAATTAATAGAAGATGTGTGGTAAAGCTCCTGCCCTGCTCTGCAAATCTCTGCCATAATTCTTTCCATTTTATCCCATAAAATGCATTCCTGGTACAGATCAGAAATCAAAACACAGCTCTGTTTGAAAGGAACGTTTCACTTTAGAAAATGCTATTCTGATCACATGAATTTAAAAAAGAATATATTGTTCTAAAAAAGTTTCTGGCTTCAAATACTGTTATTCCATTCGTTTCTGTGCCATACACTCTGATTTCCCTGCCATGGCTCAGTATTTTGTGTAGCTGGTGACTTGTGATGACGCATTTAGCATAACCACATGCTCACGTGAACCAGAGCTCACCATATTTTTGGCTGCATAGTTGAGTAAACATGGGTCTGTGCCCACACAATGTTGAGAGTAGAACAAGAGATTCATCGGGAAAAAAAATCTGTTCCACTGAGAACATAGTGCTGCAGCAATTTTGTCATCACAAGAGTATACGCTATGTCCAAGATGTGAGATGGCTTAGAATTCAAGGAGCCCATTTTCAACATCAGGAGGTATAGTACCCTATCCCTGGCTCCTTCCTAATAGAATTAGTCACTTTCCCAGATTCTTCCCAGAACGTAAGTACCGACTAGCACTATTATGGAGAGGAAGGATGGTCCAGTGGTTAGGGCACTAAGCTGGGTCTTGGGAGATCCCATTTCAATTCCCTAATTCATCACAGACTTCCTGTTGGCCTTGGACATGTCACTTAAGTACCTTTGACAATGTGGGCCTAGGTGCCTAAGTCCACCACTGAGGCTCCACTGGCATTTGTACAACTGCCACTCAGCGACTGACTCAGTCCGCATGGTTCCTAAGTTTCTCCCAGTGGCCATTTGCAAAGCCACCTAAGCCCTGATGCTTCCCCACAGCTAGTGAGTGGCTCGAAGGCCTAGTTCAAGCCAAGCCCCGAAAGCAGGATTCTCCAATGAGGCAGAGAAATGCCTGACTCACCAGTGGGGACTGGGGCCTGATCCTGTGGGTGTCCTCAGAGAATGCCTAGGACCCAATAGATGTCACCCAATAGATGTTAGACAGGAGGCCCTCCTGCAGACTAAATGGGGGCAGCACAGCACCTGCACAAGAGACAGCCAGAGGCACAGGGCCTGTGTGAGAGAGGCATCGAGCGTGAGGAGGAGACAGAGGATATGTCTACATTGTAACACACACACTCACGCACACACACACACACACACACACACAGAGCAATAAGTCTCAGAAACTGCATCTACAGACTTGGGCTCATGCTACAATGCTAACAATAGCTGCGTAGAGGTTCCCGTCTCGGCTAGAGCTTGGGCTCTGAAACCAACCCCCCTTCCCCAAGCTTCAGGGCCTGCGCTCGCGGTGGGAGCCAAATGAGAGCATCTACTTGGCTATTTTTAGTACCACAGCATGAGGCCTACAAGCCTGTGTCTGTAGACTTGGGGTCTGAGACTCACTGCTGCAGGGCTTGGGGTTAGTTCCCCTCCAGCCCCCCATACAGTGTAGACATATCCAGAGACAGACACGATTTTGGCTGCTCGGGCATGGATTGCCTGAGCAGCTGACCTGGTTTAGGTACCTAACTCCCAGGAAGACACTTATCTCTGGCCTGTCAGGTGCCGAAGCAGCTGAGTTGGAGTATCTTGCTAAGCCCCTCTCCTCAGCATTTCACTCCTGACTAGCTTAGATGGCTCCCTGCTCAGCTTGCTGGAGTCGGAGGATCCCTAACTCCCCGTGCATTGCGTTGGGAACCTGGGCACCTACCTCAGGGCCGAGGACTCCAATGGGCAGCAAGCCACCCAGGGATTAAGTGTTACAACACCTCTCTCTCTAAAATGGAGGTAATAACACTTCCCTATCTCACAGGGGAGTTATGAGGACAACTACATTAAAGCTTGTGAGGTGCTCAGATACATACTGTGGTAATGAGGGACCACAGGAGTACCTTAGCCAGATAGATTATAGACCTTAATCTGGCTACCATCCTGCAGCACCCTGACACATTTCCAAAAGTCTTCCATGCCTAATGTACCATGTAACGTAGGGAGGTAGTGGTCCAGTCTGACTAGGCTCCTTTGGGGCGAGGAGACAGTCCACCAGCAGTGTTACAACAATCCCATAATGGGCTGGACTAGGTACAGACCACACCTGGGGAGTGGGATTAACCCCTTCAGTCCCATCTTTCAAGTAAAGTTCTGAAGGAGTGAAGAGGAAAGAAGTCAAGGGAAACTAGTCCCAAGCCGGCACTGGAGGAAATGGAGGATGCCTGGCTGGTATAAAGCTGGCGTCATTGCTCTATATACCAACTCCTCTCAGCCATGAGGTAGGAAGTCTGGCTGGGGAAAGGGGGCATGACTAGACTGTTGCTGTGCTCTGGCTATTCCTAGCTTCCAGAACTGCTCTCTGGGGCTGTTGGCGGCCAAGTGTTAAGATACAGCAGCCTGAAGGTCCTAGCTAGCCCCAGAATCCATAACTGCCTTTACCTTGCTCCTGAGCAATGCTGAGGCAGCACAGGAGCAGGACCTCTGTCGTCATTTACAAAATTGAACAAGACAGCCACTGTGACAAGAGGCGGAGACACCAGCCTTCTCAAGTTGGACCTCTACTGAAGCCAGGTGGACTCATCATTTGTCCCACTCGCCTGTCTGTCATGCAGGAATGAACCATTTTGTTGGGCTAGGTCACCTACTTTGGCTCCTTCCCCAACTCTTCCCCCTTAGTTTTACATGGGCAAGATATGTTCAGGTTTCAGAGTAGTTCACTTGTTCTGCACATGCCTGGGCTTACGGGGATGAGTGTGTGTGACCAATTGCATATAATTATCTTAGATGTATGCTTATGAATGATTCATTAAGAGCTGTATCAACTTGTTATTTAATCTGTCCTGCTAATTAGAACCATGTGATGAAGGGAGCTAGAGCTTTCTGTAATTATGCCCCTGGACAATGCAATGTGCTTCCAACTGCCATTTGCAATCCTGGGTTTACGTCAACACTTGAAAGTAGGCTAAAGAAATATAGGTTAGCTGCTACTTTTAATTGCTCTTCATTACCGATATTGGTATGGAGTTTCATTGTACCGTGCTGTGGGATTCTTCTGCACAGTGCACTTTATAAGCACAGTTTGATGATGAATGTGTATGTGTTACACCTTGTATAAATAAAAGCATAAAACCAAAACTATTTCATCTAGACAAAATGCATCAAGCCTTGGCTTTGGGTACAACTCATTAGACAAAACAAGATGGTGGGTCACATATTGCTCTCAGGTGCACTGCTGCAATGCCAGAGTAACTTCACTGGGACAAGTTCTGCGGTTCTGATGCAAGCTAAATTCCCCTTTGATTTCACTGAGAGTTTTGCTTCAGAGAAAAAGAAAGGCAGAATTCAGTTAGTTGTGGGCTGGATCCAGCTCCCACACAAGTCAAGGGAAAGAGCCCCACCGACTCCAGCGAGACTTGGATCAGGCTCTCTATTCTGTGCAATCAAAGGAGTTACACGGATATAAATTCACAGGAACGGCGCACTGAATACCGAGGTCTTAACTCAGTTTGTTCTCAGTATTTATTCTCTCCAACTGCCTTTGAAGTCAAAGGGAGTTTGCCTGTGTATAGAATGAGTAAGGACTACAGGATGCTGTCTGGTGACTGTCACTTCAGTAAGACAGGTACAGATCATAAGCACCAGGCAATAGGCGCTTTTCCTGAGAAAGAACCATGTTCTCTTTGCAGTCTATCAGAAGTTACTACATTAGATTAGCCGGGGCACTCCCAGTCAGTAGATCCCCACATCAAAGCTAAGGTAAACACTTCTTTATGATTCTCCAGCTGCAAGTATCTTCTCAGTTAATCACAGTGGGAGTCTGTTCCCATTTGTCAATGTTTATATTCTTTCAGAATGCTCAGAGTTCGCTCTTGACGTCATTGGGCAATGGGGCATGTTTCATTGATGGGAATAATTAAGGCACAACTTGCTGGTTCTTGTTAGCCAGGGAGCGTTGCCTAAACCCAGAGTCTGAATTCCAGGGGAAACGCAGGACTAAACAACTTCAAATTTTGATTAGTTTCTACAGATGCTAAATTTTGTGTGTGGGGGAGGTAGGGAGACAGAAGCCTGAGGGCAAAAATCTACAACTGATTCATTTGCATGAGAATAGAGCCCTCCAATGTGACCCAGACATAACTGCATAACAACATGCTCAGGGCCCCCAGACAAACAGGGTCAGGAGGGACACACAGCACATATTGTGACTGTCTGCCTCCTCCCCACCCTTTTACAGCTCCTGATAGCCAGATTCACTCATGTGACACGCACCCATCATGGAAACATCCTGCAGAATGGCGCTGATATGCAGAATGTAAGGAAAGTTCGGTCTATTTGGTCTTGGGGGGAAGGAGGGATTTTTCTATTTTGACTGATTTTATACCCCAATGAGATAACCCCAGTTGTGAGATGTGCACTATATACTAAGGCCTGGCTGAAGGTTGTTTAAAAAAATCCTCACAGAACTGTCCTTAACCCTTGTAACTCCCAGCTCAGGTCTGGCATAGGGGTTCTATGGTGGGAAGTGACCTTTCCCAGGAGAGTGTATGCTGGGGTGCCACTTTCCCTCGTTGCAAGTTGATTTGCCCAAAGACAAGGGTAAGGGAGGGTATTCAGCAAGAAATGAAGACATCATACTACAATTGCAGGACTTTTAAATGAATTATTCCTGGTTTAACTCCATTAAAAAATCAATGGAGTTACAACAGGGGTGAATTTGGCCTGTTTTCTGCAGGTCAGCTTTATACACTAGTCATCCCTCTTTGCTCTTCTTAGAGGAGCTGCAGTCACTGGCACTGATCTCTGGCTCAGTAAGGAGTACACTCAGGCACCACACATTTTCCCCTCTACACAAAAGGGATGTGTCTATACGTAGGATTAGCCCCAGTTTTGCAACTGGTGGCTGGAAATTGGTACAGTTGTATCAGGGCAAACCCCAACGGTGAACAAAGAAAAATCACAATTTGCACCAGTTGGGCTTACTGTGGTTTCACTTGGGGTTTGCACAAGCACCACTTCAGTTGTCGGACACTGATTTCTGAATGCCATGTATAGACAAAGCCTAAGACCTTGTCTGCAGTGTGGATTTCAGCCATCGGTGTAGCTCAGTGGTGGGCAACCTGCGGCCCATCAGGGCAAGCCACTGGTGGGCCACCAGACCATTTGTTTACATTTGCACGGCCGCCCACAGCGCCCAGTGGCCACGGTTCACCATTCCCGGCCAATGGGAAAGCGGCAGCCACTACTGGTGTAGCTGCCCCAGGACAAACATGTAGTATACAGGGAAAGCTGCTATTTGCACTTGTGCAGCTTTTCCCCGCTCAAAATTGGGATAAACAGGACTGTTGCAAATCATGGCTTACAGGGTATGTCTACACAGCCTGCAACACACAACCTCCCAGCCTGGGGCAGACTTGGGTTTGCTCTAAAAAAACAGCTGTGTAAACAGTGCTTTGAAGTTGTGACCCAGGCTAGTGCTTGGGTTCTGAAGCCTTGGGAGAGGGGGCTTCAGAGCCCAATCCGCAACGTCTACACAGCTATTTTTAGCATGGAAGCACAAGCCCGAGTCTGTCCATGTGGGTTGGGAAGCTACAGAGAGACTTTGGGCCTATCTGTACTAGCATTTTGCACCACTCCAACTACACTAGTGACAGCCATTGATGGCTATGACTGGAGCAAGTCCCCAGGGTAGACAAGTCTTAAGACTTCAGGGAAAAGCAATGGAGCCTTCCAGGAACAACCCATGTGCCCAAAGATCACTGATAATCCTCATTTTCGTCTTCAGACACTAATTTAGTGGGAAGTATGTACTATCTCCATTGGAAAGGCAAGGAAACATCTCTATTGAAAAAACAGAGAAGTTAACTGACTTGGCCAAGGCCACAGTGAGATTCAGTGTCACACCCAGAATTAGCCCTCAGGAGTTACTAAAGGCGTGTACAGTGCCTAACACAATGGGGCCCTCATTGGTTGAGGCCTATAGGCTCTACTGCAAAATAGATGTTAAACAATGAGTGTCTGGCTCCCACTCTTATGCTCAACCCGCTAGGCCCCACCTCTCACTGAAAGGATTAACTAGATAACTCCTGCAAGGGTGTAATCTGCCTTCAAACAACTATTGTCTGATGTGGAGTGTACAGAAATATGTAGGTGCACTTGGGAGTTCTGCTAGGAACATAAAAACTGGAGCTGAACATATATAATGGGAATTCTCATTTTTTTAACCCTGTAAATAAGGCATCATCATCTTTGCATGTTATTTCTATCCCAATTCTCAACTGACTCGGCTGGAAGTGGGATTTATATACACACCCAGTGGCAGTGAAAATGAGCAACTGAGAGGGTGATCCTGCAAGCCAGTAGGTCTGCAAGTCATCCTACTGTCTACATTTAGACATACGGTAGTGGGACAAGTCCATGTTTGCCAGGCAGAAGAGAAATTCCATTTTCTAGATTCTACAAGAAGGGCATAAAAGATATTGGAGACAAACATTTTATCGTAAAAAAACCTGCTACTTCTAGCCAGAGCCAAGATTCAGCATATGTGGCTATGTCTTCACTGGAAAGTTAGCTTGTGGTATCTACACTCAAGTTAACACAGCCACACTGCAACATGATTGTAATCACAGAGTGGCTGCCTCCCTAGGTGCATTAGGAGTTTGAGCATCATCAGCACTCAAGCTTCAGCTCCTACCCTCTGACGAGCCAGCTACTTGGAGTTTAAAGCACCTAAAAAACTAGAGACTTGCCCCCCTAATCTGACTTCCGTCCATGGACAACACTTGAGTTATACTTTGAGCTAACACAAAAGTGAAGATAAACCCTCAGATAACATAGTTAATACCTAATATTGGTTACACTTGATTCTTTCAGGTCCTTTATTCTTAATTCCTTCCCCTAATAAAAAGTTTAGAAAGCAATAACAGAAAAATTTGGAGAGGACACAGGGTAACGTATTGGACCTGAATTCAGCCAATAGGAACTTGGCAGGATGGAGGAAAAGCTGCAAAAAAGTGATGTTATTTCTACATTTATGAAGGAAGTTTTCAAAGACATCTAGGGGGTTTAGGAGCATAAGTCCCATTGATTTTAATGGAACTTGTGCACCTAAGTCCCTTTGGCACTTTTGAGTCTCCCCCTTTTTTGTTTAAGTTTTAAATAATAGTATTGTGTTTCTCTCTAGTCTAAAAGGTAAAAAGCAGGAGTTGTGAGAGTAGTAAGTTTTGCACCCCCTCCTCCTTGAATAACTTGCTGTTGCAGTCTGGGATTGCATTCGTTTGTTCTCCTTGGAAAGGTTCATGCGTTATATAAGTAAGGGCCCAGATTCCTGCCCCATGGGACTTTTGCTATTGACTTCATTGGGAGCAGGATGAGGGCAAAAGCCTAGCTAAGGATTAGTCTACACTGGAAAGGTTTTGCTGGTATAGCTATTGCCAGCAAATGTCCCTAGGAGAGATGCAGGTTATACTGACTCTTTTGCTAGTATAACTGCATCTATACAGGGATTTCTTTAATATCGGGGGTGGGGGGGGGCAGTGTAAATATGTTGGTTAGGGATTTAAACAAACAAAGCCATTCCTAACCAACCCAGATATGCCCACAAAACTTAGTTTAGACATGGACTAAATGGAAAAGAATTAAATTCTGACTTGGTCCTTTCAAAGAATCATTTTAACTTTATAAGGGACTCCCAAGGGGAAGGAATATAGCTGATTCTCACTAATGAGCATTTCACTAATCTGCATATCCGCAGTCCTATCCTGCTTGCCATACTACTATTAGTCATACCAATGATTTCAGTGCAATCCCTTATATGAGTGAGGCTCAAAAGAATTGGTCCATGAATTATGAAAAGAGATTTAAAAATCAGCCAAGGGCCTTGAGAAAGCATTAGGACAAGGATAAAAAGTAGTGATACTCTAGGAGAACTCTGACCAATGATCAGCTGTGAAATAGTTAAGTATACACCATAGTTATCATTAGATATCAGAGTTAACATCCCATTTTAGAAAAGAGGGACATTCACAGTTCTCTTAAAGCTATGGTTCCAGCTTGTCAGCAGATTCATAAAAACACCCCTTATTAGGTTCCAAATCTCTGTCTTTATAGCAATAAGGCAGGGTTGCTGCAGTGTCCCCTTTGAGGCCCATGACTCACTCTGCCTCAGTTTCCCACTGGGTCTTCAGAGGTCAGCAGCCACCTCCAGCATGGTCCCATGCTGTGGTGACTTAGCCCTCTGGATGAGTAAGTTCCACCCATTCCAGGGTAACAGAATCCAAAAGAAGTATTACTAACTCCAAACTGTACTCCTGGCAACTCTCCCAGGGGTCTTCAATTAGTCTTGCGTCAGCGCTTCCTGCACCTGGTGGCTCCTAGCCAGGAGTGGTAAAGTTTGAGATCTTGGTCAATTTCTGGTCCCACATCTTGGCTGACCCCAGTTGTTCAGCTTCAACAGGAGAGACGTCCCCCCTGCCCCGGCCAAACTACCCCCATAGTTCAGTGGTTACAACAGTCAGAGGTGGGAGACTCCCTGTTCAAATCCTCTCTCTCCTGGTCAGGTAGAAAGGGGGGAATTAAACCTGGTTTCCCATCCCTCAGGTGAGTGCTTCACCCACAGGGATAAAAGTTAGATGGGGGAAGCGGCTCTTATAATTTTGTGTGGAGAGATGAAACACCAAACTCATTCCTGCAAGAAACACCTTAGGCACCTAAGGTGCCTGACTCCAGGTTCCCATTCATGGATCACTGTCAGAGATTAGATTGCAGGGAGGCACCTGACTTAGCACATTCTGTCGTCAGCTTCTCCCCTTGGCTAGCTTGGGTGGCTCCCCGCCTAGCACTCTGGCTTCTGTGGATCACATTGTGAGGCACCTCTCTCTCTCTCCCCCCCATTCATTGTTTAGGGAGCCTGGGTGCCTAACGTAGGCTTTGAGGATTGTAGTTGTGCTCATGATTTTCTAGGCTCCTAGATGTTAGGCACAGTGATGTTCAGCATTGCAACATCTAGATCCCTTCATCAATCCCACTCTTGATCAAGAAGGCAAATCAGTGAGGTTCTGCTCTACCTTCTGCCCTTTCTGCATGTTGCCCTTTTGCCATGTGCACTCTGAATGTCCTTCTCTTGCTCATTTGAGAGCCTTCAAATTCTCCATTGTCTGTTTACTTTCTAGTGAGCACAGAACATGAAGCTTTAATCAGGTCAGTAGCACATTCCTTCCTCCCCCCCCCCCCCCCCGGCTTTTATAACTCCAGGTGTTAAGGGTTTGAAGGCACATTGGCTTGTCTTGGCAAAGCAGTGAGTTAACTAGCCCATTCCCTGCATACGAAAGATTAGAAAGCCTGTAGGCAAAAGAGATGGGAAAGACCAACGTCCATCAACAACCAGTTCCCTGCTAGAGCAGAAAAATCAAATCACGTGGGATAAGCCTGTCTGAGTCAAAAAAATTATCCCCGCTCAAGGCTCTCGTGTAAGACAAACTCTCGAAGGTTCCTGCCAGGATGCTATAGGAGGCAATGCCTTCCAACCCCAAACATGGCCAACAGTTCCACTGCATGCATGGCAGTAAGAATCATTATGGTTAGTCTATCTCACCTATATCTGAAAATACCATTGGTATCCAAGTAAATGCCCATATTCCCCCACCCCCATCATTCTGCCAGGACTTCCTAGGGCAGGGAATTCCAAATCCTGATTACCTTTGGTGGGGGGGGGGGGGGAGGAGGAAGGGGGCGGGGAGCTCCCTCTGCATTGAATATAAACTTCATTATTTTTTAATTTCAAGGAATGGCCCTTTGTTTTTCTGTGGCTGCTTAGTTCTCCACCCAGGCCTTTATGATCCCCTGAAGGTACTTCAAACATTGCACGAAGATCTAAGCGCCGTTAGGGGTTGTATTGTAGCTAATACAATTTAGCTGTGAAAACATGTTTTTTTGTAAATGGCAATGTAGCCCTGAAAAAGTTGAAGAAGCTGAAGTAATTTCACTGTACAGAATCTTTTGTTGTGTTGGACAGAGACAGGTCAGAGCTTCCTTTTAATTCCTTCCTCTTGGGGCAATAGCTGCCTGCTGTGAGAGAGAGAGAGAGAGAGAGAGAAAGAAAAGAATAGGAAGTTATTTCCAGATGCTGAGCCCCCTCCGTTCCAACAGTCTGCAGTAAGAGGCGATGGTGTTCAGCACATTGCAGGATCAGGCCCTGAATGCTTTTCAAAAATACCAGTTTCAGGCAAAGAATATATCCCAGAACAGGAACTCATTTGTGTTGTGATTGCTTATGTGCCAGTCATACAGCATGTATAATGGCCACATAACCAAACTGCTCCCCACCCTCAACTCAATCATCCAACCACCACCACCAAATCCTCTTTTGGTTACAAATCTGCCCACTGTTCACACGCTTACAATACATCCCCTTGCCAGCTAAGCAGTCAGACTGAACAGATGTGTCTTGAGCAGGGACCCTACTTTTCTATGATAAAAAACCCAAAATTCTCTGCTAAAAAAAAAAAAAAAAAAAAAAACACCAAAAAACCCCCAAACCATAAAAATCTGTTTTTCCATGAGTAAAATTAAACGCTGAACTTTAGTTTCCTTAGCCACACTATATATAGTTATCAGTTGAACATGTTTTATTGATATATTTACAATTCTTAAGCAAGTTCGAAGCCTAGCAGTACCATCAAATTTATAGAATTGCAATTTGTATTTCTGACATACACCAAATACTTCTCTCTGTACTCTATATTTTTCAGGGAAAATTTTTTTTAAATGTACAAAAGATCAAGCTTGTGCTCTCAGTGCTGGGCGGCAGGACTCAGGCTATCAGCTGATATCTTATTAAAATATCTAGATTTGTTTGGCCCACACAAGGCTGTGCTTAGGTTTATGCAGCCCTCCTGTGTAATAAGGTTGGGCACCACTGGAATAAGTGACAGTGGTACTTTCAGTAAAAATTTAGTTAGTCTAGGTTTTCATGTTTTCCCCACAAAAATGTAAAAGACGAAAGAGATTCTCTATAAAAATGCAAATTCTGCTTTTTCCCCCACAGCAAACAAACAGATTTCTAGGATCCCTGGTCTTGAACCATGTCATACATATAGGTCACTAAAGTGGGCATTTTGTAGACTGCAACCCCAGAGTCAAGGGTCTTCTGCTGAGAGCGACCAGCTGCCTGCTACCACGAGTTCAACTTTGAAGACAGTCAGGAATAGCATTCCCGCCAACAACAGCTATCACCATGGTATACAGGGTAGAGAACCAGTCTCAGAGACATCACCACTTAGCCATCATAAGGGGAGAGTTTGCATGTGTGTGGGGACGGCAAGGGGCTAGAGGACTGGGAGGGGTATATTTGCCCTGTCCAGCTAGCATTCAGTCCCTGTTGCACGGGTTACCCAACCATGACATTGTCCAATCCATTCCTGGTCTGCAGGACACGGTACTGCAGAGAGGGCTCACGTGGAGCAGGAGCCTGAACTCACAGCCATTAGCACAAGCAGCCTCTTAGAGAGGTTCTCCCTCAAGTGATGTTCCTGCTATAGAAACTGCACTGAAAGTCAGTTCTTGCACTCTGCAGTGTCTCTGTGTCTTTCCATTTGCTGGGAATCCTTCTCCCTTTGGTACTATAGCTGCTTTTTGGCCCCATTCACAGCGTCCACCATAAAGTCATTGCATACATACTTCCTCTTAACAGCTGCTCTGTGTTGGTGTGAAACCACATGTTCCTGCTGGCCTGTGGTTGGGCTGCTGAGGTGGGAGGGCTTCAAAATAAACCTTAGACGGTGCATTATTGTCTCAGTGCTTCAAAGAGGTTCGGTGCCTCCTCAGAAAGAGTGCCTTTGGAATCTCAAGGCTGAAAAATGATGCATTGTAAAATTCAATGCAGTAAGTTCTCAGAGTAATCGTTAAGTTCCCAGACCCTCCAGGAACACAACTGAGCCCTGGTCTACACTAGGACTTTAGGTCGAATTTAGCAGTGTTAAATCGATGTAAACCTGCACCCGTCCACACGATGAAGCCCTTTTTTTTTTTTTTTTTTTTTGACTTAAAGGGCTATTAAAAATCGATTTCCTTACTCCACCCCTGACAAGTGGATTAGCGCTTAAATCGGCCTTGCCGGGTCGAATTTGGGGTACTGTGGACACAATTTGACAGTATTGGCCTCCGGGAGCTATCCCAGAGTGCTCCATTGTGACCGCTCTGGACAGCGCTCTCAATTCAGATGCACTGGCCAGGTAGACAGGAAAAGAACCGCAAACTTTAGAATCTCATTTCCCGTTTGGCCAGCGTGGCAAGCTGCAGGTGACCATGATGGAGTCCCAGAATTGCAAAAGAGCTCGAGCATGGACTGAACAGGAGGTACAGGATCTGATCACTGTATGGGGAGAGGAATCCATCCTATCAGAACTCCGTTCCAGTTTTCGAAATGCCAAAACCTTTGTCAAAATCTCCCAGGGCATGAAGGACAGAGGCCATAACAGGGACCCGAAGCAGTGCCGCGTGAAACTGAAGGAGCTGAGGCAAGCCTACCAGAAAACCAGAGAGGCGAACGGCCGCTCCGGGTCAGAGCCCCAAACATGCCGCTTCTATGATGAGCTGCATGCCATTTTAGGGGGTTCAGCCACCACTACCCCAGCCGTGTTGTTTGACTCCTTCAATGGAGATGGAGGCAACACGGAAGCAGGTTTTGGGGACGAAGAAGATGATTATGATGATGAGGTTGTAGATAGCTCACAGCAAGCAAGCGGAGAAACCGGTTTTCTGATGCGTACCGCACCCTCCTGTGCTTTTCTAACCGTCCTGGTGTCTGGCTGCGCGTAACCAGCAACCAGGCGATTTGCCTCACCCTCCCACCCCGCCATAAATATCTCCCCCTTACTCTCACAGATATTGTGGAGCACACAGCAAGCAGTAATAACAATGGGAATATTGGTTTTGCTGAGGTCTAAGCGAGTCAGTAAACTGCGCCAGCGTGCCTTTAAACGTCCAAATGCACATTCTACCACCATTCTGCCCTTGCTCAGCCTGTAGTTGAACAGCTCCTGACTACTGTCCACAGCTTCATGAGCCATGGCATTAAGGGGTAGGCTGGGTCCCCAAGGATAACTATATGCATTTCAACATCCCCAACAGTTATTTTCTGGTCTGGGAATAAAGTCCCTTCCTGCAGCTTTTGAAACAGACCAGAGTTCCTGAAGATGCGAGCGTCCTGTACCTTTCCCGGCCATCCCACGTTGATGTTGGTGAAACGTCCCTTGTGATCCACCAGAGCTTGCAGCACTATTGAAAAGTACCCCTTGCGATTTATTACTCGCTGGCTTGGTGCTCCGGTGCCAAGATAGGGATATGGGTTCCGTCTATGGCCCCACCACAGTTAGGGAATCCCATTGCAGCAAAGCCATCCACTATGACCTGCACATTTCCCAGCGTCACTACCCTTGATATCAGCAGCTCTTTGATTGCGTGGGTTACTTGCATCACAGCAGCCCACACAGTAGGTTTGCCCACTCCAAATTGATTCCCAACTGACCGGTAGCTGTCTGGTGTTGCAAGCTTCCACAGGGCTATCGCCACTCGCTTCTCAACTGTGAGGGCTGCTCTCATCTTGGTATTCATGCGCTTCAAGGCAGGGGAAAGCAAGTCACAAAGTTCCATGAAAGTGCCCTTATGCATGCAAAAGTTTCGCAGCCACTGGGAATCGTCCCAAACCTGCAACACTATGCGGTCCCACCAGTCTGTGCTTGTTTCCCGAGCCCAGAATCTGCGTTCCACAGCATGAACCTGTCCCATTAGCACCATGATGCATGCACTGGCAGGGCCCATACTTTCAGAGAAATCTGTGTCCATGTCCTGATCACTCACATGACCGCGCTGACGTCGCCTCCTCGCCCGCCATCGCTCTGCCAGGTTCCGGTGCTGCATATACTGCTGGATAATGCGTGTGGTGTTTAATGTGCTCCTAATTGGCCAAAGTGATCTGAGCGGCCTCCATGCTTGCCTTGGTATGGCGTCTGCACAGAAAAAAGGCACGGAACAATTGTCTGCCGTTGCTCTGACGGAGGGAGGGGTGACTGACGACATGGCTTACAGGGTTGGCTTACAGGGAATTAAAATCAACAAAGGGGGTGTCTTTACATCAAGGAGAATTTCAGGCAGGACTTCACGGAGGGTTCCAATAAGAAATGGTGCACCTAAGTAATTGTTCTTATTGGAACAAGCAGGTTGGTCTGGCCTCTGATTGATACATGGCTAGATTTACCTTGCTGCACCTTCTCTGTGAGCGACTGCAGTGTGACCTAGAGGAATGAGTCCCCTAGACTGGGGAGGGAGGGAAGCAAATGAGTACAAAACAAATCTGGTCTATTTCTTGTTTTGATCCACTCCATCTACCTTTTACATCTTTGGCTGGCAGCAGACAGTGCAGAAGGACTGCAAGCCATCCACATCTCATGGCTGCTCGGCAGAAGATGGTACAATAGGACTGCTAGCCATCCTCATCTCTTGCCTGCCCGGCAGAAGATGGTGCAATAGGACTGCTAGCAATCCGTATCGCCTGCCTGCTCACCATAAGATGGTTCAATAGGACTGACTGCAGGACTAAAGAGAATGACCTGGTCAAGTCACTTCTAATGTAGTCCCTGCACCCATGTCTGCCCAGGCGCTCCTGGCCAACATGGCCAGGAGCACCTCGGACATGACGATGACGGCTACCAGTCGTACTGTACCGTCTGCTGCCACAAGGCAAGGGGTTGCTGCTGCTGTGTAGCAATGCAATACCACGTCTGCCAGCACCCAGAAGACATACGGTGATGGTTACCTGAGCGGGCTCCATGCTTGCCGTGGTATGGCGTCTGCACAGGTAACTCAAGAAAAAAGGCGCAAAACGATTGTCTGCCCTTGCTTTCACGGAGGGAGGGAGGGAACGGGGGCCTGACGATATGTACCCAGAACCACCCGCGACAATGTTTTAGCCCCATCAGGCATTGGGATCTCAACCCAGAATTCCAATGGGCAGCAGAGACTGCGGGAGCTGTGGGATAGCTACCCACAGTGCAACACTCCGGAAGTCGACGCTTGCCTCGGTACTGTGGAAGCACTCCGCCGAGATAATGCACTTAATGCACTTAGAGCATTTTCTGTGGGGGGGGGGGCACACACTCGAATATATAAAACTGATTTCTAAAAAAACGACTTCTATAAATTTGACCTAATTTCGTAGTGTAGACATACCCTGATGCATTGTAAAATTCAATGCAGTAAGTTCTCAGAGTAATGGTTAAGTTCCCAGACCCTCCAGGAACACAACTGAGAGTTCAGCAGAGTGTAACGCCTGCAAATATCATGGTACGGTGAAATTCACAAATATTAGATGTTTAAAAATTGAGCCTTCTAGCCTTTGGGGAAGGGAGAAAGGAAGACAGTTGCCATGGTTTGCTAGCTACAGTTTCTCAGTCCTTTCAGGCATTCCACATTGTGGAGGACATAACAATCCTGAATGGTTCCTGAATGGCAAAGAGACATTCTATTCCAAGCTGCCAGGGACAAGCCAGCTGTGAATGCTAGCATAAGTGCTGGAACTAGGGGTGCTGCCTCATGTCAACCTAACTGTAGTGTAGACCAAGCCTGAGTCCAGGCTTGCGTTGCAGTGTAGACATACCCTCAGCCATTTTCCTCCCACTCAACTGGGCTGCTGAGTCCTTTCTGGAGAGGCAAGCCAGGCTCCATGTCCCATTCAGGTGAGGTCAGCTCTGCACCTCAATAGGGATTTCACAGTGGTGGGCTTTTTTGTGGAGAGAATGACATCCCAATACAGATGCTGTCTTTGTGCACCAGGGAGAGCACTATCATTCATCTCTGGGTTTGCACTGTGTTCTGTGCCCTCCCTTTTCTTCTTCCACTTTGTGATCACTGATTCTATGTTTTGTATGGCTCGGTTTTGTTTTCCGTACCTCACACTGGGGAGGGCTCTGATAATGGAGAGGTTCTGATTAGGGCTCTGCAGTGATGCAACTTGGTTGGATGGCTGATCTTTTCCCAGATATTAATGTATGCTCCTTTTAGAACTTTATTTAGCATTTTGAATATTGTTCTGTATGAAGTTGTTTGCTCTCTGATTCTGCAGGTCAGTGGTGTTCAGAATCCATCCTAGTCTAGCAGCCACCCTGATGTCTCAGCATCTGTCCCATCACTGTGTTCCTGGCACTCAGCAGCTGAACAAGCCTTCACAGCCTCACTGATCCAGGGATTTCCCTAGTCTGCACCAACAGAGGAACTAAATACACACACTTATGTCCTTCACTGAGAATCCAGTGTTAGCTGCATGGCACAGGAAAGTACCCTTACTATACCTGTTCTCAGGGACACAGCTGGGTTCCTCTTCTTCCCAAGTTGGCTCTTGAAGTTTTATTTTTATGTCTCTTTTCTCTCTCCCCCCCCCTCACTTTCCCCCAGGTAACCCTGTGGCCAGGAGACTGCATTCCATTGCTCTGCTCCTAATGTGAGTACTCAACATTCCTTTCTGGAGAGGTACTAGGCTTCATCTCCCACTCAGGCACAGTACTGACTTCACAGTTCTGGGAGCTGTACTGATAGAATGACACCATAGTGCACAGCTGAGTTGCTTTTGTTGCAGCCCTGGCTGAGTCCTCCCTTTGTGGATGGTCACCAGTTTGCTGTATTGGACCCAACCTCCAGCTCTGATGTGCTCCCAAGCCCAATGGATCAGAGCAGTGTTCAGACACGGTTTCTAGTTCTGGCCTCTCAGACATAAGTCTTGGGAAGCAGACTGCCTGACACCCCTTTTTGGGATGTGAGACTAACTGCCCTCAGCCCTGAGACCAGTGCTGAACCCCCAAACTGCCCTAGGAACTGATGCACACTCTCCCAGGGTCCACGTTGTAGGCAATCTTGATTATAGTTTAACCCTTCATGGACCATGTGAAAAGTAATAAGGACGCAGAAGCTTTGTAAAGTGTGTATTTACAAAGTTTCTTTGCAAATACACACTTTACTCAGACAGCCCAGGAGATTTACGAAAAACACACACACCTGAACTCAATTTCTTCCCTCAGCATCCTTGTCACTTCAGAGAGTCTATTGGGTTCTGGTCAGTGTCTTTCAGGGAGGTGCCTCCAGCCCATATTCCTCCAGCTTAGTCTTCTGGTTCTGGCAATGGTCTGCCCCTCTGGCATAGAGACCATCTCTTTAAAATCCACCTGTGACACCTTTTCCTGCTCTTCCTCTGAGGCGGAGATTTTCCATGAGCCAGCCATCAAGTGGGATGCTGATAGAGGGTTGTTAGACGTCAATGGCTCTACTAGTAGCCCCCATTGCTCCTGCCAGGACAGGGCTATTCAAGGTTGATGACTGCATTTCAAGTTCTCAAACCATCCGTTTCCTGCCACACTAGAGAAGTTCTAATCACACTGACTGTCGCCATCAGCAATGATATTCCACCAAACAACAAGGAATTCATGGGTTGACAGACATTCCCAGAACTCTTACAGCTCTTGGGCCTCTTTCTTTTCTCTCAGGATGTGGGCAATAGTGAATACAGTACGTGATTGAATTAGGGTCCTTTCCCTGCCCGGTTTGAGTGGGTATTCCTTATATATGAAAAAGAAATACAGCTTGTACTGGTAATATCTTACTGGTCTAAAGGTTGAAATACCTCAACTTCTAAACTGAACCCACTGCGTTGTTTCCCAAGTACATTGTATTAGTTCACTCCTGTGATCAAAGAGGTAATTCATAGAATCATAGAATATCAGGATTGGAAGGGACCTCAGGAGGTCATCTAGTCCAACCCCCTGCTCAAAGCAGGACCAATCCCCAATTTTTGCCCCAAATCCCTAAATGGCCCCCTCAAGGATTGAACTCACAACCCTGGGTTTAGCAGGCCAATGCTCAAACCACTGAGCTATCCCTCCCCCCCGACTGGGTTATCAGGATCTTGCTGTGGGTAGACAGGCTGGAGCTCATTCTCCTTTCATTTACATGGCTGCATGTTATAAGTAACTACAGACGTACACTCAGAGCTCAGTTTGTAATGAAAGAGGTGCTGAGGCTCAAGCAATACTGATAACATTCCTCATGGGCACCGGCTTTTTCCTTTGGCCAGGGGTGCTCAACCCCCACTCCATCCCTGCCCTCCCTTCCCCCAAGCCCCTGCTCTTCCCACCCCCGCTACAACTCTTCTCCGCCTCATTCCACCCACAGCCTGTCTCTTCCCCTCCCCCTTCCTCCCAGTGCCTCCTGCATGCCATGGAACAGCTGACTGGGGCGGGCAGGAGGCATTGGAAGGGCAGGGAGGAGTTGATCGGAGGGGCTGCCGGTAGATGAGGTGGGGAGAAGAGTTGGCGGTCAGTGCATGCTAAGCACCCACTAATTTTTTTCCAGCCCCAGAGCACCCATGACCACAAGGTCATGCCTTGCATGCAAGTGTGCCCCAGCATGACAATGGGAGACAGGGCTGAGCCCCAGCAAGGCCTGGTACAAATTAAATTAAGATTACCAGGGTGTAAAACTCATGTGGAATGAAGAGTCAGGCTCATGATGTATATATTGAAATCTAGCATTTTATAGAAGCTGCACTGCTACAAAATCAGATGTGTATAATTAGAAGGACATTTGACTTGCCCCTTTGTACATAGTTTAACGAGCAAGATAACATCTCTGGCAGAGGTTGAGGAGATTAGGCCTGCAGAGTTGAAATATTTGGAAAGGGCATGAAATAGAGTGGTAACTATTGCCTTTGTCAAATGTGGACCTTTAATTCCTAAACCATCCCCATGTGGGCATGAACAATGGTTATTCTGCCCTGTGGTGACACCATGCAATAACCATACAGTTATAATTCAGGCATTTTATTGTGTGTGGTCTCAGATTAGATTAAATGGATTTTTAAAGACATTCCCTGACGGTGTCACTACAGGACAGAGTTAAGGCTATTTATGTGCCTTTATTGTGTATTTCTTACTTTAGCATATTTGAATTGCTTTTCAGTATAACCTTACTTTTGCTATCCTGGATTCATAATGTTTGTTTTTGGGGAACATCCCAGTAATATTTTTTAATCTTTAAATTGGTACTTGCTCTCAACCTGAAAGAAAATCCAATTCAAACAGTTTAGGAATTTCCTTGGTTTTTAAAAAAAATGATTTAAAATGTCATGTCATACAAGAACACTAAACAAAAAAAGCCCCAAGAGAATGCCAGCATGCAATATTTCTAATTTGAAGATATGTACTATCAACCTTGAATTAATTTTTATATTTTAAATTCCAATGGCAGATTCACCACAGCAGTGCAAAGTGCAATCAGCCAGTTAAGCTGGGTTTACAGCTCATTTACATCACCGAATCAGTCAAAGCATACTGGTGAATCTGGTCCTTAATTTGCAATTAACTTATTGGTTTAGAGGACTGTGGTTGTGAAACTGGTGATATGTGAACGGGGGTAGGGAGAGTCTAGTCCTTGAATGCCAATGTCTGTGTGTGTTAAGGGCTCCGCCTGCACTCCTGCCTCACTTCCCCTGGCAGTGCCATTTCAGTGTGCAGACAAGCTGAGGCATCAGTGCCATGGGGAGCCTTGCAAGCACGGAAGCCCAAGCCAGCAGGCAGCCACAAAATCTTTAAAGAACAGCGACAGCTGGGCCAAGTAATCTACCAATGAGAACTCTTGACACGTGTCTAGTCCCTGTCATACCACTCATTATAGCCAGTAGAATTGTTGCATGCAAATTTGCTGTAGAGGCCTGCTGGTGATTGGTTGAGTTACCTCTGATGTCACAATGGTCCCTAGAGTTACCTGAGCTATAACCAGACCCTGTTGTAGCCTATGATCATCATAACAATTAAATACAACAAATATTAATAATGTTGCATAATTATAACCTCATTTCTTCAAAAATAGCCTGGGCACAAAATTTCAATTAATTTTAACTACAGAGAATGTGTGTTATTCTGTAATTAGGAACATTAAAGACAAAAGAGATTTGATACTGATGCATACTTTCCTAAAGTACCCCATTTTTAACTAATTTTAACTCAAACTAATCAACAGAAGTATTTGTAAATTCTCAGAAAAAAAAAACATTTCTACTCAAAGTGCTGTAGGTCTGGGGAGGATACACAGACTTTTTCATACAAAAAAATCCCAGTTTATGTGCAAAAATTTTACTTTACTTTTATTTACAATTGTTACTATGGAACCTTGGCTGAGACCTCCATATATATATGTGGGACAAGGAAGGTAATGATGCCTTTTCCAACTGCTTAGATAAAACCATAGTGTTGATAGATTGGGGTCTAGCATCACAAAAAAAAGACAAACGAGTGAGAGACTAGACAAATGCAATAAAAAAGTATTAGGAAGGGGACATACGGAGGAGTTGCAAGAACTCAATATTCATGGCCCTGCAAAGGAAAATGGTAACTGTCCACAAATATTTCAGAGATAATAAAAAGAGAGGAGGGATTATTAGCTACAGAGGTCATGACGGCATACGGAGCACCTGCTTGAAACTCAAAGGGGAAGTTAGAGTGTACATTAAAACATTTTGACACACAGGATATTTCAGCAGAATGATCAGCAGAGGGTGTTTACTGTAATGACTGTCCCATCCAAAATTAGTAAGGAAGAAGCTCAGTGAGATATATGAAAATCCTACTTAATACAAGGGTGATTGGACCATGTGACTTAGGAAGGCTTCTCCAGCCCTGTCACCTATAGTAAGACACTATGGGCCCTGATTCTTATCTCACTTAAACCAGTTTTATCAATGATGTTACTGCCCTGATTTACACCATTGTGAGAGGAGAATCAGGTCCTACAGATTTTTTTTTCCTTCCCGGAACCTGAAGGATGTAGAGAGAACTGAAGAAAAAAGAAAAAAAAAAAGCACCTTTTCTACCATTAAAAAGGGTAAGATTATAAAAGTCAGGGCTTAATCTATCTCCGATCGAAGTGCTTAGGAGTTATTATTGACTGAAATGAAAGCAAGATCAGGGGGGCCTCACCAGGGGAGGGAGTATGGTCTAGGGTCTACAGCACTGGACTGGGACACAGGAGACTTGATTTCTATTCCTGGCTCGGCTACTGCCCTGCTGGGTGACCATGGGTCAGTCACTTCAGCTGTTGTTTTTTTGTCTTGTCTACTTATACCGTAAGCTCTTTAGAACAGTGACCGTCTCTCACTAGGTGTATGTACAGCACTTATCACAATGGGGTCCCAGTTGGAGCCTCTAGGCACATCTGTAGTACAAATAATGAACCATCACAGTAACAAACAGAGAAAACGATGCGGAGACAGGCCTGTGACCATAGGAGAAAATTATAGCTAAATCATCTCTTACATTTTTAAAGCCACTATGTATCTCATGCACTAAATTGTGGGGAAAGAGCATGTTTTACACGTGCCTTTCATTTTTAAGCATAAAAAGTATTAGTGACCTTTCCCCATTACAGGATTCTGACTGATTTTGAAAGCAGCACAAGCACACATTCTAACAGAAAACACTCAGGAGTGGACACAAGGTGCCAAAGTTGTGCAATTTACACTGAAAATAGGTCATGTAAGAGATGGCAGAACATGGCTCTACTTTTTTAACAGCCTTTGCAAGGGGCCTGATAACATGTGGCGCTAAGAATCTACTGCTCCCACTGAAGGCGAGTGGGAGATGTAAGGACTACCAATAATCATAGGATTAGTCCCACAGAGATAACTCAGAAATCAAGCTATAACCGTTCCCCCTCAGTAAGTCTACTGAGGATTCTAGCTATGGGGGCACAGTTTATATACTGCAAAAGGCAGAGTTTCAGAGTAACAGCCGTGTTAGTCTGTATTCGCAAAAAGAAAAGGAGTACTTGTGGCACCTTAGAGACTAACCAATTTATTTGAGCATGAGCTTTCGTGAGCTACAGCTCACTTCATCGGATGCGGTCAAGGTTCCTCCCCCACTCTGAACTCTAGGGTACAGATGTGGGGACCTGCATGAAAAACCTCCTAAGCTTATCTTTACCAGCTTAGGTTAAAACTTCCCCAAGGTACAAAATATTCCACCCGTTGTCCTTGGATTGGCCGCTACCACCACCAAACTAATACTGGTTACTGGGGAAGAGCTGTTTGGACGCATCTTTCTCCCCAAAATACTTCCCAAAACCTTGCACCCCACTTCCTGGACAAGGTTTGGTAAAAAGCCTCACCAATTTGTCTAGGTGACTACAGACCCAGACCCTTGGATCTTAAGAACAATGAACAATCCTCCCAACACTTGCACACACCCCCTTTCCTGGGAAATGTTGGATAAAAAGCCTCACCAATTTGCATAGGTGACCACAGACCCAAACCCTTGGATCTGAGAACAATGAAAAAGCATTCAGTTTTCTTACAAGAAGACTTTTAACAAAAATAGAAGTAAATAGAAATAAAGAAATCCCCCCTGTAAAATCAGGATGGTAGATATCTTACAGGGTAATTAGATTCAAAAACATAGAGAACCCCTCTAGGCAAAACCTTAAGTTACAAAAAAGATACACAGACAGTGGCTAAGTCATTATGCAAGGTAGCCTATTTCCTCTTGTTTTTTCCTACCCCCCCCCCCCTGATGTTCTGGTTTAACTTGGATTTAAACTTGGAGAGTGGCCAGTTTGGATGAGCTATTACCAGCAGGAGAGTGAGTTTGTGTGTGTATGGGGGTGGGTTTTTGGAGGGGGGTGAGGGAGTGAGAGAACCTGGATTTGTGCAGGAAATGGCCTAACTTCATTATCATGCACATTGTGTAAAGAGTTGTCACTTTGGATGGGCTATCACCAGCAGGAGAGTGAATTTGTGTGGGGGGGTGGAGGGTGAGAAAACCTGGATTTGTGCTGGAAATGGCTTTTAGATAAGCTATTACCAGCAGGACAGTGGGGTGGGAGGAGGTATTGTTTCATATTCTCTGTGTATATATAGAGTCTGCTGCAGTTTCCACGGTATGCATCTGATGAAGTGAGCTGTAGCTCACGAAAGCTCATGCTCAAATAAATTCGTTAGTCTCTAAGGTGCCACAAGTACTCCTTTTCTTTTTGCGAATACAGACTAACACGGCTGTTACTCTGAAACCAGACAGAATTAGTTATTCTATTCAGCACAATTCTTTTCTCAGCCATTTAAAGAAATCATAATCTAACACATGCCTAGCTAGATTACTTACTAAAAGTTCTAAGACTCCATTCCTGGTCTATCCCCAGCAGAAAACCCAGCGTATGACAGACGCACAGACCCTTTGTTTCTCTCCCTCTTCCCAGCCTTTGAAAGTATCTTGTCTCCTCATTGGTCATTTTGGTCAGGTGCCAGCGAGGTTACCTTTAGCTTCTTAACCCTTTACAGGTGAGAGGAGCTTTCCCCTGGCCAGGAGGGATTTCAAAGGGGTTTACCCTTCCCTTTATATTTATGAGAGATGCATACCGTGGAAACTGCAGCAGACATTATATACACACAGAGATCATGACACAATACCTCCTCCCACCCCACTGTCCTGCTGGTAATAGCTTATCTAAAGTGATCATCAAGTTGGGCCATTTCCAGCAGAGTGTTCAGCTTCTTCTCCCTCGGTCTCTGGGTGACTCTCTCAGGATGAACTCCTGCCCACATGCAGTCTGTCACATGGCTAGATTCCCACAGCTTCTCACACTCCCCAATTATTTTTCAGCTAGCTAACGGGAGACCTGGTAGCAAAAATCTTTCATGGCTTCTTTTCCATCTCTCTCTCTCTCTGATGGACACCACTTACCAAAAAAAAAAAAAAAAAAAATCAGCTAGCTCTGAATTTAGGGCCAAACACTATGGCCCCCTCCTCCCCCCATCTTCTCCATGCCCACTCACAAAGGTCTGGATTTCAATGGCGTGTTTCTTTTCGGCACAGGGGCGGGAGGGTGTTGTTACAGGATGCAAAGAGACTCCATAGGAGGGCACCACATACTCCTCCACACCACAGAACTGATACACACACACGCTTCTGAATGAAGGGTCACTGTGTAAGGGGAGTGTGGGGGCAGGAAGTACATGTGAAATACAGAGGTCCTGGCCACAAAACCCCATGCTAGAGTAGCGACAGGAAAAGCAGCGGCCTGCTTCAACTCCCTCTCCCCACGGCCTGCTGTGCCAGATGAGGAGCGCCTCTGTGCCGGTTACTGCAGGCCAGGGCTGAGAAGTCTGTTTCTCAACCCCATGTACATTCCTCTGAACACAAAGCCCATTTAGCTAGGCTGTACATTCTGTTTAAGGACATGGCTCTAAGTGAATGATATTGAAGCTGAAACATGATTCCCAGTGATACCTCCCTTGCCCCCACCCCATCACTCATGTTCTCTTAGAACCGCCACACCCATTTTGTATTTTCCTAATTTAATTAGATATGCTCCAGATGGTATACACCTGTACCTAGTCTCACTAATGAGGGTATACAAATAGAAGCCTCCTCCAGAGAAAACAAAAAGGAAAGAGATTAATTAGTAATTCTTTCCCCTTTATTACCAAAGCATTTTGTTAATATGCAGCCAGCTTTGCAGGACAGAAGCATACATTTTACACCTGCATTTTTCTTCTCTCTTTCTGTATCTATCTCTGGTGAGCACCAAAATGCCCATGTAAAGACAGTATTCTTGGTCATCACTAGCATTTGAACCTGGGCCCTCCAGTGCAGAGGATATAAGTCTCTGTAACAACTGTCATCATGGGGATTGGTCTGAGCTCTGCAAGTCTGTGGTTCATAAGCTGCTACAGAGTGAACTAAAGGACTAGCTCCATTCATGGGAGCAGGAGTAGGCTCTTATCCTTTGTAGGCCATGCTGAGAGGGACACACAAAACTGAACAGTGGGATACACTCAACCCGTGTCAGAATTATGAGGGGATTCTTTTGTAACAGTCCTCACTCAGGGTCTGTTTGGGAAGTGTGGCGTAGTGGTCACACCACAACCCTGGACCGCCAAGGGGGTTGTGAGGAGGGGAGCCCAGGCCCTCCCACTCCACTGGGCTCAGACCCAGGGCCCTTTGGGCTACCAGTAATCTGGCAACCAAGGCTGATTAAGACTGTCCTCCCTGAGCTTCTTCCTCTTGTCTCCCCCGCTGGGGTCAGCTCAGCCCAAGGCCTTTGCCTGGTGAGGAAAGCCAAACCAAAAGAAATAAGAGGAAGATACCAATGTCCAAGGTCACAGGATACTGCCCTCTCTGGTTGTCTCTGTAGTGGAGCCTCCTTTCCCTCAAGAAGGGCCCCTTTTGGGCAGTGGTGTCAGAGCCTTTAGGTTTCCCTCTGCTCTGCTTGAGTTGTAGGGGACAGGTCTGCCCACCTCCAACTCTGTCACCCAAAGGAGTTAATTCCCTGCCTTTCAATTCCTCCAGCAGATGGAACATTTGCTGCAGGTGTGGCAGGGCAGAGCTGACTGAGCCCAAAATGATCCCTTAACCCCTTGTTGCCTAGTGTGAGGTTTGTACACCCCATCACAGGAGCCCACAACCCTTTTGCATCCCTCCAAATTAAAAGATTCTTTTTAAATAACACAGGGGAGACTCCTTAGGCTACTCCCAGCCTCCTCTGTGGTAGGAGAAGTGCATTTCATCTGCTGGCACTAGAAGCAGCACATACAGCTGCCAATGTTTGAAAAGGATTTTCAGACACAATTCCCCAATAAGCCCATGGTCTGAATAGCTGCTAGGCCCCCAGCATGTTTGGAGTACAATCTGGTGCAATTTAGCTTTTTTCCCTGACTTTTTCTCCAGCTACTTAATGATAGAATCCAGCATAGGCACCAATATAAATATCATAAGCGCTCAGAATGGTGGTTCCATCTAAGCTTACCCTGACAGAGACCCCCTGAGAACGAAATGCAGTAACATATAGAAGCATAAATACATTAAATCAAACTTAGTAATGTTTCCTAGATTTTTTTCCACCTTTCATTTCTTTAACCTGTTTTTTCTCTCCTCCCATCTCTGATTTATTCTATCATCTCCATTTCATGTATTTTTTCATGTTCACGTTCTGTTTTCTCTCTTATTCCCTCTCCCTACAGCTCCTCTTGTTGGGTCTTCTCCTTGAAAGCAGCCTCTCCTTTCCCTTCATCCTTTGGTCCCCTCATCCTTGATTCCCCTGTCATTACTGATTAAGCGCTGACAGTGTGCTTGACACTGCACAAGGAAGACACGGTCGCTATCTCAAGTTGCTTACAATCATCCTTGCTCTCCCTCATATTATGTTGTCCTTGACCTCTCTTCCCCTCACCTCCTTTGGCTCTTCTCTAGTTTCCAAGGAGTCTCCCTCACGTTCCTCTTATCCTTCACCCTCCTCTCAACAAACCCACTTCCTCCTTTGCTCCCCACTGTGGCCACTCCACTGAGTTTTCTCTCCCAACTGAGATCCATCCTGCTTCCTCCTCCTATCTGAGGTGCATTCCCTTATTGTGCCTTCTCACTCCCTCTCCTTTCCCTTCCCTCTTTAACCCAAGAAGGAGGCTGCTGTTGAAGGTGGACATGAGGCCTAGTCCCCCTCCCTCTGCCCATATATTCCCCCCATTTCCCCTGAGTGGCTGCTGCTATTGTGGAGTAGAAAATGTACTAGCAGATAAACAGGGGAGCCAGCTCAGCTGAAGAAAGCTGGCACAAAGTGGTCAGAAAAATGAGAAGACACAGACCCACACATGCACCCTTAACAGCAGCTCCCCCAGAGCCACTCATGATTCCCCCATCCACTGCCACAGATCTGTTCAGCGGCCTCCCTATAACAAGAGGATCCATCAAGTATGAGTTTGACTGAGTAAGGATTTGGTCCATGCCAGTTAAAATATTTGTTACTTAAACATTTGTGCACAAGAAATAATAGAGGGGGGGAAATGGCAGGCGGGAGGGGGAAGAAATAAGGAAATAGATTTAAGAAATTGTTTGGAAAATTGGGGTGCCCAGTAAGAACTACAAGCGATTAGAAAATGTAGAACATCTGTGTTTACCCAGCCAAATTTTGGGGAACCTCAAAAGCATTGTGATCAATGAGATCAGCTGATTGTCGGAACACACGAGAGAACACAAGCATAACTTGAATAAGTTCTTTCAGATATTCAGAATACATGGGAGTCACCTGAATATTTGCTGTTTTTTTTCCTATCAAAGCAAAGACAAACTAGGAGTGGCCACATCAGCTCAAGAGAAGGATGATTGGAAACAAAATCCAAGGCAGCACCAGCCAATTTAATAGAGTAGTAGATCTGAGGTGTTCGCCTACTTTGGTAAGGCGTACGCTCTACACTCCCCTCATCAGAAAACTCTCTCTTGCCAAGGAACCTGGGAGTAAGGTTGGCCTCAGTTCTGCTGTTTCTCCTTTCCAAGGATACACGGAGTAGGGATGGAAACCAGTCAGTAATGTAAAGGAGATAGAACAGGAGCAAAAGTAAGAAATCTTCGCAAGTTTAAAGGTAGAACACAATTATGCATGTGCACGTTTTAATTATTTCATCCTCACAATCTGGGAACAGGCCTCATTCAGAAAGATGACTTTTCCCCCCTTATTTTTTTAAGTGACATTATTTATTTATTTCAAGGACACTCTTTAAGGTCTCCAGTACTATTAAAGGATCTTTGCCTTCTCTGTCTCTCTTTTCCTCCCACAGCTGCACGAAAATCTCAGGGCATAAGATGTGATTGACTTTAAAATGAAAGCTAGGAAAAGGCCTTGAAAGGAAGCTATGAAAGCACATTCTAGCCATTGAGAGCACTAAAATCAGGGGTTAATATGAAGTTAATGATTAAATATATCCAATGAATGGATAACATTAAAAAAAAAGTCCAGAGTACTACCGGCTTAGTCTTCTGTTGATTTCAGGGGGACTTCTGCTTGTGTAAAGATTGCAAACCAGGGCTTTCTTTTAGCACACCGCTCTACTTTGTCTGCTGGCGCCAACCTCCAAATTCTATTGTGAGTGAGCTAGGGAACAAGCATTTGAAAGTGATTGACTTACGGGTCAAACTTGCTTTAGCTTACGGGGGGGGTGGGCGCAAACTGGTTTGTGCCCAACATGTGGGGTGAAATCCTAACAAAACTCCCGTTGACTTCAGTAGGGCCAGGATTTCACCCTTAGTGCTTAAGGAGACTCCGGGCACATAGACCTCTGAGTCCACATCCACACTGTGCACACACATCTGCACCAACCCACACTCTCCCAGCTATGGTATTGGGGCATGTGAGGAGACGGGTCGAGCTCCTTCCTCCCAGACCGAAGTCAGAACGCTAGTGCACAGCGACCATTTTGATGAAAGTTAGTGACTCCGGCCCACTTTCAGGACTAGCAGGGCAACCTGGGATGGGGAGCAGGGCTGCAATTTACTCAGACGTGCCATTCCCCCATATAAGTCCCATGCAAATTGTCCATAAGGGACCCTGCTGTTATCACTCCCATGTTCAGGCATTCTTATGTCAGGTCTTTTTTTCCCCTTCCATTTGTTCAGTCTTTGTTATTGCTGAGTCTCCTCTAACCAGGTGGGGGTTGCATCCTGCTCTGAACATGGTCAGGCGTAGGGGGTTAGTGATCTGATCCCCTCCCACCCAGAGTTCCAGAGTCAGAGGCCTTTCCCTGGGAGCATATTGTCCCATTTTGCTCCGGGCTCCATCAGCCGCACTGTGTCTACTGAGCGCTGCTGTCCCAGGGTATTGTGACTGGAGTGGCAGGGTCAGAGCCTGAGCTGTGCATCTCAGGAGCCTGACAGCGTAGAGGGACTGCGACAATTGTGGCTTTTGTGCCAGCTGTTGGGCTGCTCCAAAGAGTGATGTGGCCGTTGGTGTAAGTTTGAGAAGACCCATGAACTGCTCTAACTAACAGCAGCACTACCCAGCTGCCTATGGGTTGCCACCTACAGCACACCCCAAGGCCAAGGGCTGCAAGGGGGCACTGTACAGGACTGTGTCTGTACCTCTGCTGAGGTGGAGAAATTCCCTGAGGGGTTGCTTCAGTCCCTTTACAGCCCATTTGGGGCTGGAGCGATATAGAGGGGCAAGAACAGGGGCCAGAATTTGGCCCAGCGTCTCTAAGATAACTACGCTCTATCCCATGAAAGGCCTTAAAAATCAGGATCTGGATCTTGAATCATAGTCAGAAGTGAATAGCGAGACCGTCATGTGATGTGCTCTTGGAAGGTTTTCTTGCTTAAACAGTATCTACCTCAGAGCAACTCTACGCTACAGAATTAAGTCAACCTCAGTTACGTCAACATACAGCCACTGCAGTAATTGAATCACTTGTACATGTCTACACTACGCTTCTTGTGGCAGCGGTGCGCGTCCTCACCAGAAGCGCTCACACCGATTTAACTTTTAGGTGGGGCATTGTGGGACGGCTTCTGAAAGGCAGCAACAATCAATGTGAGCAATGCAGTGTCTACACTGACACTGTGTCGACCTAAATATGTTGACCTAAGTGCTATGACTCCTACAGAGGTGGAGTTATTAAATCATGTAGTGGGCGAGTTATACCAGTAGGAGCTACATTTTAGTGTAGACACTTACAGAGTTAGGTCAACATAAGCTGCTTTACGTTGACCTAACTCTGTAGCGTAGACCAGGCCTTAGGGGTTTATAGGGATGCCCATCACCATGGTATCTGAGCACAGCATTTATGTTGTACAAACTGCAGTTCCTGTGTAGGTTTCACCACCTTCAGCCTTGGATAGTATTGCAGCAGGCCAACGGGGAGGCAACAAAAGATTGGACCACAGCGAATAGGTTATTATCTGAAAAATGGGCACCATCTCTTGGCAAATCAAAGGTGGGAAGAGGCATTTCTTATCACTTTTGCTCTGTGAGTATCTAGAAGCAATGATGAGACGAGCTGGACTCTGAGACTAGACACTGTATGCTACTTTAACAACTGGAGGGAGGTGGGAGTAGATTGAGGCTTCACTCAGAATCTAACTGGTTCCTCAAGACAGTGTGGTTCAATAGAGAGAGCGGTTCAGTAGACAGAGCACTGAATTGAGGATCAGGAGATCTGAGTTGTGTTACCAGATCTGCTATTGATTATCGTTGACCATGGGCAAGTCATTTAACGTCCCTATGCCTTGGTTTCCCCGTCAGGAAATGGGAATAATAATGCTTCCCCTTCTGTGTGAAGGGCTTTGAGATCTACAGAGTAGGAGCAGTGTATGGATGCTAAATGTTATTATTAAAATGTTTTTCTCTCTTGCTACTAACATCACCCCCATCTTATGTGGGTTAAGCTTGAGAGAGAGAGAGAGAGAGAGAGAGCGCGCTGCTTTTCATCCACATCTGCACCTCTTGCAGGCACTGAGATCACTGTGTGAAGGGGTTGCTCCCTTATGATGAAAAGGAGCCAATTAAAGTTCACAGACCCAACATTTATTCTCTAGCACAGTTAGTGCAATTCTTTTAGTAAGGAAGGTTTTTTCATTGTTGTTGAGCAACAGTAGTGGCAGAGAAACCTTCCACCATCAGAGCTAGTAATTGTCCTGGCTCAAAACTAATTCCTGGAGAGGGACAGAGGGAGTTAGCCTTTATATAAACAGCAGATTTAATTTTCTAATATTAACAACTCTCTGAGATAATCAAAGCAGTAATATTCAATGAAATATTAAACAACACAAGTTTTACATGTCGAAGTATATTCAGCTACTGTCTGCATTGCTAGTATTACTGACAGGGGATTTTTTTTTTAAAGCTTTATTTTCGTAGTGCTCTTTTCTTGCCGTTAGAATCTTCACCCTAGTGAAATTGTATATAGGTAACGGACACTTAACTCGCTCACACAAGGATGTGCAATTTTTCTTCTTTCTGAAGAACAGTTTGTTCTCTTTTATGAGGTATTAATATATGTGAGCCTATTCCTGATGGTTTGCTACTGCTACTCGGGTTTCTCAACATGGGGTGAGAGCCTCAGCTAATGTAAATCAGCATATTTATATCAGCAGAGGGTCTGACCCATGATTTGTTGTGATATTGAAATGTAGCTCATTTCTTTAATTTTTGTGTTAAAAAATTACTTTCTTAAGAAGGATATATTTCTAGCCCAGATCCTGTACCCACTGATGTCAGTTGAAGAATGATCAGCCCCCAAAAACTGGGATTAGGATTAGGCCCTCTCAGGATTAGGCCCTAATATAAATCTTATGCAAAAACTAAATGAATGTTACCATTGTGAACTGAACACAAAAAGGTCAGGGATGCAAAATTTAAAGGGACACAGGTCAAATTTGTCCAAAAATGTCCTTTTTGTAAAGTAAACTTTTGTAAATCTTAACATTGATGGAAAACTTTCTCTTTTTTTAAAAAAAAATCTAAAGGCAAAGATTTTAAAAACAAACAAACATTCCCATGCCATGCATGCAAATCAGATATTGCAGCATTGCACTATTGCATGATAACATGAAAAGCTGCAAAACGAAGTGAAGATGGTTTAGTCTACTCTCATTGTCTCAACTGAGAGAAAGGTAAATTAAACAAATAGTATAATCAGTGAAAAGCAAATTAGATCTTTAAAATTCTTCCGGTTTTAATAATTTAGGCCGTGATCCTGCACAGGGATTCATGCAGGCATTAAGGTTTGCCCAAACAGTTCCTATAGCAGGATTAGGGTCTAAAGATACTAGTAATTTAGGTCCCATTTTTAGCAAAGCCCTTGAGCATATGTTTAATTTTAAGCATGTGCTTAACTCCTGTTGAAACCATGTGCCTAAATGCTTTGCTGAATCAGAACAACAGCACCTGAACCTGCTCCAATATTGCCAACCTTAAGGCTTTTCCAAAATCATGAGTCAGGTCCTCCATAACAAATCGTAAGATTGTCCTAAAAATCATGAGATTTTAAAAAAAAAGAGTATCGCTTGTATTCTTTTTATTTGCCTTCAGGTTTTTTTGAACTTTTAGGGTTTCCATTTTCAAGCTTTTCTATGCTACCATTAAGGCTAGAAACTTACTTCTTTCAAAAATGAAAGCTGAAATGTCTCACATAATCCCATGACTCCAAGAGCTGTAGCTTTAGGGAAAACACCAAATGTTATGAGACTCTTGATAAAATTGTGGGAGCTGGGACCACTGCTACTCCCATTTAAGTTCATTGGCATTTTGCCATTGACTCCAATGGAAACAACATTGAGCCCTGGCTGGGACCTGATACCCAGAACATTTGGCTTTAGAAGGGGCAACTTTTTATAGAATTCAAGGAAAACAATTTTCTAGAAACAGATATTTTTTCCTCAAAAACAGAGGCTAAATTTTCCTATAAAGAAACACACAAATCACAAAAAGTAGAAACCTAACACAAGGAAACTAAATTACAGCTTTCCTCTCCTGGAACATAATGGGAATCCATTTAATCTTCTGTTTTAAAATGTCACTCTCATTAGATTATGATATACTATATTGTTTTGCATGTATCATTCATTGTATGTGAATTTTTATTTCCCTATGAAAGCCTTCCATCCCCTTACGGTGTATAGCAAATGCAAAAAAAAAAGATCATTTTGAGTTGTTTCCCTTATGATGATTTATTTAATGACTTTCCACTGTGTGCTGGGCTATCAATATATAATTTAAATAGGTCATAATTGTCTAGCACTTTGTTTCCTATTCATTCTCTGTACACATTTGAAAAGTAAAGCTGAAGAAAATAATAAAGAGAGTGTGGCACGCTGATGATTTCTGACAGGGATCACACAGTCCCTCTAAATTGATCTTTAAGCCACGTTAGCTGGCTGTATTGCATCAAAATGTATTTGAGGGATAATGTTCATGACAGAACAATACAAGAGGCAACATACTGTATGTTTTTACATGCATTTAAACTAAGTGACTGGAAATGTAGGATAACTGTTAAAAGATGTTTATTGTAAAAATAGGGCCTAGCCCTGGTTCAAGCAAAACTCCCCATTGATTCTGTGCCCCTGTGGGACGGGCAGTGGCACCAATCCAGAAACCCTGATGATTCCCAGCTGATCCATGCACATTAGGGGGGATCCACAGGAAGCCAGGGCTATCTGCTTGGAAGAAACCTCATGTCTCTTTTATAACGTTGGCTCGAAGGGGTCCCCCACTCCCTAGTGCGCTCGTTCCCTATGGTTTATGTTGTATTTCAGTGGTGCTGGCCTTTTGCACAGTGGTGAATTTCACCCAGGCAGAGTTGCTTAAAATTCTCTAGAGCAGATAAAGCTAGATAGGATTTGCTGCACCCTACTGAGGTCCCTGCATGACATTTCTTGTAGTATATTGTTCTGCATGCTTACTGTGCACAATAACGTATACTTCTGTAAAATACTTGCACCACCCATTTTTCCAATTAAATTCATTTCAGTTTGACAATTCAATTTCAATCGGCTAATAACAGCTTTTTTTGCTGTTTTTTAACATGCAGCATTTTAAGAAAGGATGCACCTTTAAACTAACATTTATGGAGATTGTATCTTGCTGCAGGAAGTCATATCTTCAATGAAGTCTAATCTACTTTGATTAATAATTGATGACAATTTTGCATAGGCAAGTCAAAAAGAGAGAAGACTCTTTCTATTGATCTGAGTGTCTCAAGTAAAAGAAACAGATGAACATTTTCGCCTCTAGTTGTTAACTATTGATATGGCTGCAACACTGAGTTCAGCCTGTTTCATGAAAAGTGTGAATTCAAGATCAGAACAAGACCAAGAGTCTAACCTTGTATTGTTTTCCATGTCTATTTAACACTAAATGGATGACAATCAGCCAGAGAACCTGTGTAATTGGATAGCTTGAGAATAGGTGGAGTATGGCATTGTAATCAACATATTAGAAGCAGAGCTATCATGTGGACATTTATACAAAAGAGAGAAGTTTAAGGACCTTGGGACAAGTAAATTGTCATTGTTCCAGTTTACAAAAGTGGAGGATCTGCCCCTTTGTTTCATCAGTTTCCTTGCGCAGTCCCTGATCCTGCAATTCACTGTGTAAGAACACGGCAGTGCACCCCAGCACAGCCCCATTCTCTGAAATGAGGCTCCATGCAGACGCAGCAGAGGGCCTGCACACAGTGAATTGCAGGATCGCAGCCCAGTCTTGCGTTTCCCAAAGTGAATGAAGTCAGTGGGAGTTTTGCCTGAGTAAGGAGCACAGGATCAGTAGTTTGTTGTGTTTGCTCTTCGGGAGATATTTGCTACCTAACGGGAAGGTGTATATAATGAAGCAAAGGACACATGGTCGGGGGAAGGAGGTGTTTCAGCTAATTCATATTTGATTACAGGAGTCAAGGGATAGGCAAGTGCCTAAACTAAGGCCCAATTAATCATTAACTGTGAGTATATGTCCTTCCAACACATCATTGTTTCTGTTATAAACTATGTAAAATTAAAGAGACAGACAGGTCTAATTTGGCCCACAATGCAAGGTTTTTTAAAAATAAGCTTTTACTAAGTCTAAGACCAATAGAAATATTAAGTCTTTTTTTAAACTTCCCAAATTCCAGTGGAAACAATTTTTAAACAATATTAATTTCCCTTTAATGTTTGCAACAGTGTAACATTCTACTAGGGTATGGAATTTGTGTACAATTTTAAAAATTACCCAAAACAAATCACTACCAAAACAAAATGTGACACTGCACACACAATTCTCCTCTTGGGGAGAGGATAAAAGAAAGAGCAAGACTCATGTGACAAATATTAGTTACATTGCACAATACACTACTAGAAGGTGCTCAGATCCTACAGTGATAAGGACAATATAAGAACCTGAATAGAACAGAATATAGGAAGTAAAAATCTAGCTGACTGTAGGCTCACTAGAAACAAAAGTAGAACAGACTAGTTAGATCCTCTTTGAGGAGGATCATCTTTTCCTTATATGTTTATAGAGGATCTATAAAATAGGGCTGTAGCCTCCACGCACCTCTGCGATACATATAAATAATAATAAGTCTCTTTTCCCTGTCCAAGCTGAGAGAACATCAGAAAGAGCACAAATATCTCAAACAGTAAAAAGCAAGTGAGATGTCTAAAGTTTGTAATACTTTGACACCATGTAATGTTTTCCTTTATTTTGGATGTTTTTATCCTGTACCTCTGCACCTGTGAGATTATTCTAGTCAAAGACACTTAGGCAGAGAGAATCATGTTTACTGGTGATATGCTTAGCTTCTAGAAAGAACTGCATCACACCTAACAACAAACATTTCTCCAAGATCTAATGGCCTATATCTTCAGTTAAACAAAACTGTAAAACTACTTCTAAAGTGCCATCTGGTGAATTCCAACAATATTGGAGCAAGAATTGGCCCAATGAGGCCAAGCAAATTCCAGTTGAAGTCCATCAGTGTTTTGCCACTGATTTTAATGGGAACAGGATCAGACTCAAAGTCATCATATTGTACATAATAACTGGTCCGATAATAACTTGGGAGATTCAGGGTAAATGGCCCAAGTCTACCTCACTGAAGTCAGTGGCAAACCTACTATCAACTATAATAATGTGAAGGATGATGAAGGAGGGTTGGCCAGTATGTGAACAGACTGATGGCTATGCTTACTCAATGGAAAAACAGGACTTTACTGTTATTGTTAGACACTACAACAAACTAATCACTTTGACTGCTGTCTGCTAACTTATCATATAATTAAATACATATGTATATGTTATATTTTAAGATGTGTAACAAAAAAATTCTCTATCCTGTGACACCCTGTACCACATGTTCACCACTTTCATATGGTTATGATATGTTTGGTACAAAGCATGCCTTGTAAGGTATCACTGATAACTCATAAGCTGCTGAACATTATTGTCCTATTAAGATGTGTGTAACATCAATGCATGTAAAATTACAAAATCTTGCTATATGACTGTTACTGAATTATGTTGTAGTTCTGGGTAATGCCCACAAACTAGTTTTTCAGAGACAAAGTCACACGGGCAACCCCAGACAGGTTTCAACAAAGCCAAGTGGGCTATCACTTACTTAAACAGCCATTCTTCAGCAACGGGGAAGTATAAGCAAGAAATTTACATTTCCTACCAGGTATGGTGTGACTCGCATGTACACAGTGGACTGTTTATCTTTATCCTGGTGGAGAGGCAATCCTCAAAGAGAGAAGGTGGGTATAAAGATAAAAGACAGTGACCTCCACAGGACCCTCTCCTCTCCACCTTATATCTCTCTGCTCATAACATCAATGTATAACTGAAGAGCACTGAACTAAGCAGAGTGGTTCCAGGCTGAGTGGAAATCCAGAGTGTGAATGAAGAACTGTGAACTGAGAATTGCTTGCAGCATCTGGTGTGGTGAGAATGAGGTTTGCTTCAAATCTTGTTTAGCTTGGTAAAATTTAGGAATTAACGTGTGGTTTTCTTTTTTTATTTCTTTTGTAACCAATTCTGACTTTTATGCCTTGTCACTTATAATCACTTAAAATCTTTCTCTAGTTAATAAACTTGCTTTATTGTTTTATCTAAACCGGTTTATTTGATTGAAGTGTTTGGGAACTCTCTACTCAGGCCAAAAGGGCTGGTGAGTATTCATTATCCATTGCTGGAATGACACACTACTTATGAGCTTGTACACTCCAGTGAGCTACTGAACGATACAAGATCCACTTTCTGGGGGTCAAGGCTGGGACTGAGGGATATGTGGGTGTCACCCTATATATAATTCATGGATAGCTGGGTATAGCATTCATGTACTCAGCTGGGAGTGGCTTTACATGATGGTGGCTGAGTGAGCGAGCAGAGCCTGGAGAGGTTTGCTGTTGCTATATTATTTATATAGCTGGAGAGCTAAGGGAACACAGCAGTTCAGATTACACCCTAGGGAATGTCACATATCCTCATCCAAAATAAGTAGTGGTTCACATTTTAGATTAAAACAAAATATTAAGAAAAGGCTTGTACAAAATGCTATATACAGTGCTATAGACAGTTTAATATTTAGTATAAAATAAGTTGTCATTTGGGTCTAGTAAGGGATGTTTATAACAATCTCAATGTGCATGAAACATCCTCTCAAAATGATGTTAATGAGAATTTATTGACAAAGCCACCTGCTGGTTATACTCCTTTAGATCAAATGTCTTTGGCTAAAGTATGTGTGCATGTGGGGAGGAACTTTTATAGGATTTAAATCTTATAAACCGAACCAGGAGAATAAACTAAAATCTAATATAAAACAATGAGAGAAACACTTGCATTATATACAAAAATAACTGTGCTTGGGAACTGACACAAACCTATAGCAGCAGGGCTCAATTTGACCAGCTGTTGAACATTTTGCCCCCAGTCTAGCACATGTTTAAATTTAAGCACGTGCCCGTGAACCACCAAAGTCGATGTTTAAGTGCTTTGCTAGATCAGGACAAGAATGGTCTGCACCAGGCAGGATCAGGTCCTTGTTGAGCAGGGATTTAAAAGGACAACTATAAGGTATTAAAGTGGGCAAACACTTCATTTCCAGATCAAAGACAAGATGGATGTGGGAAATACTGGGACATGACATACCTTGACAGATAAACTATGTGAGAGAGTAGCTGGAAAACTGAGCTGACCGACAGCATGGTGCTGTGAGTCAGAACAAAGACATTCCAATCTGAAAGGTTTTCATCTTGTTTATACGTTAGTCTATGCACTTAAGGCTAGAGATGGTTTAGCTGGACTTATTTTAGGGATTTATCTAGATGCTTATGGCACTGATTGAGCAAAGCATTTGCTTAACTCCATCCAGCAAAGCATGTGTTTGAGAGCTTTGCTGAATCAGGGCCTAAATTCTGCTTCACATGCCTTTCAATGTTCTCTTTATTTTCTGCCCTCCTGCCAAATAAACCCTGCTTTTATTTAAGATTCCTGGAATTAGACGTGGTGGTTTATACTGGATTTACCAACTATCGGGTTCCCAGAGAGAAGGAAAGTGAACTCTCACATTGGAGGAGGCTAAGGACCGGGGTAACTGAATTTTTGCTCGAGAGCAACAGGGACTGCAATCCTCCACCAAATGGTGCTACAAAGAAGCAGCTGTCTACTTAAGGGAGTTAGGCTCCTTAGTCAGGTAGGTGCTTTTGAAAATTTTACCTTAAGTGACCTGCCCAAGATCATACAGGAAGTCTGTGGAAGCAGAGAATTGAATTCAGCTCTCCTGAGTCACAGGCTAATGCTCTAGCCACCAGGCCATCCTTCTGAAGACCAGTGTGTGGACAGGGAGCCTGATGGAATGACTTCATGAAGTACCAGATCTGGCCCAGAGAACACCATATAACCTCAAGGGTGCCAGGCTTAGTTACAATACCCAACATTTGCTATTCTTGTGGTGCTGAAAATTGTTTGCAGAAGGGATAGTGGACCTGAGAGTTCTTCCACAGTAGCTGGGAGTTCCTTCCTGGGAACCAGGGACTTCAAAAAGGGGGCAACACTGGATATGATTCACAGGGAAACTATTTTTAAAAACTACAAACTAAATATAGATTTGTTACTCCTATAAATGAGTCACAATTTGCCAAAAAAAAAAAAAATTGTTTTTTTTCTAATGTTGGGACAAGTGCCACAAACAGGAAACCCTAAAAATGCCATCACAGAACAAAGAGGGATGGACATAAGCTATTAGAGATTATTATGGTTTCTGCTGGCTGTATTTCCCAATGCGCATAGAAGACACCCATTCAGTTACACAGGTGCCTTGCACTTTCTTTGTTGCACTGCACAATGTGGCCACATCTCATGTGAGAAGCAAAAACAGTAGTTTGTAGGTAGTGGAGAATCACATTCTTCAGTGAAATAAATACAGAGCAATAGTAAGACAAATCTGAAGAATTTTTGATAGTATCCTGTATATGTATGTATATATATATATATATATATATATATATATATATTTTTAAGAGAGTCAGCTCAGCAGGCCCACATTTCATGTAGTTTTTTTCATTAATTCATTATATGTGTACAACAGGATGTGTAAGGTGGTGAGTTATAGGCCAGATCCTACGGCAGCAAAAGAGGGGAGTGGCGAAGATGAGCATGAGGGAAAGATATATAACTGAGCAAGAGGCAGCTAACCTCCTGGGCCAAGTACCTATTATTATGCCTTCGGTATGCAGGAGTAACAAGAAGAGTTTGAGGTCTTGTGCTGGACATAGGGACAGTCATCCACCATCCTACACTGTCCCAGCACATTGTATCCTCTCTTACCGGGCCTAGTCTAGACCAATGGAAAACTGGACATTTGTCCAATGACCATTTTCAGGAAAGGGTCAAGGGGCAGATGTGTTTACTGCATGCAGCTTTGTCTCCAAAAGGGCCTTTTGTCTTAGTAGCAACTGAAACAAACACAGGTCGTTCACTCGAGAGAGAAACAGCTCCCTCTACTGGCTACTGAGAAAGCCCCAGTGGAAAAGCAGGCAACCTCAGTGCCAGTTGTTCTCTGCTGCTCCTCCCCTGACTCCAGGAAGGTTCACAGTTCTGAGGCCTTCTGTCTCCACATGAGTCAGGAACCATCTCAAGGAGGCTTGAAAGGATATGTCTGTCGTCTGTCTAGAAGCAGGTGATTTGTGGAGGCAGGGTGGGGATGTGGGGAAAAGAATGAATTTCTGAGCGTAGCCAGGAGGAAACAAGGGAAATCTGTGAGAGAGAGTTGGGGAAGGAATGGATATGAGAAAAATTAGCATTTCTTCACACACACAGTGGCTAGACTGGGACTGACCTCCATGTAGGTGTATAAGGTCTCCCCCCATAACTCCCCAGATGGAGGCCACACGCATTTGCAGTCCATGTGTTCTGCAGCGCTAGCCACCCCCAACGGGATGGGTAGGGTCAGAAATCAGAATCTTTGTTTATTACATGGTAGGGCAAGACTCAGAGTTTCCAAAGGATCCATCCCTCATGGAGAGGGGTATTTGTTCCCCAGCAGAATGAACAGGGAGTTTGCTCTTCAAAAGCTGTGGCTCCCTTAAGGTGAACGCAGCTCTCAGGGGACCAAGCCCATAAGAATCAAGTATCAAGGTTATCTTCACAATGGCCTTGTGCACCCACACTGCCTCCTGGACCTCGGGTCCAGTGAAGCCATCTTACCAGGGGATCTCTCTCCAGGTGGTGCTCCCCAAATTCCTCTTCGTGTGAGGCCAGGCAAGTTACCTGAACATCCACGTTACTGCTTAGTAGTAACAGATAACAAGCTATTGTCACTATTTTGGCATCCAGGAAGCCTCCAACTAGCTCTTCATATGGGACCAAAAGGGTTAAGTTCACTCCCTGATGCATACACAGAGATCAGTCACATCTACTGGAGCAAAAATTGCTCTGCTTCTGAACCTCATTGTTACCTCTGCTGAAGTTCAGATAAATGCCACAGCTAGTGTTCCACCACACCAGTTTTTTTTTCCTAGCAGCATAACATATTTGTGGTACATTTAAGAGCTGTTTAACACTAATGGCAAAGGCCTCTGGCTATGGTATGAATAAGCTTTCTCTTTAATAGCATGTCTTCACAACAGAGTTACCACGTTATAGCTTGAGTTCCCACTGACTCAATCCCCGTCCACACACACACTAAAAAACCTTGTGTGGGGGTGGTAGTAAAATAAGTTGGCTGGCAAGATCTGGGGTGTGAAGCAGACCTTGAGCAAGCTCATCTCATCAAGCAAGCTCACTATCACAACCTCTCTGTAGTGTTTGAGTGTACATTTTTCAATCTACCTGGTTTTCATATTTTCCTCTGGAATTTTCCTCAGAGTGGTCTTTCTGAGGCATCTCCCTGCTACACAGTACAGTAACTGAATGTACACTGAGGTAGCATGAAGGAAACAGCCTGTTCAGTTTGGTGGGTATGTCCTGAAAAAGAACCAAAGTGAGCAGGTGAGGAAAACTCTCTCTTTCCATTTCATTAAAGAGAGGTACATAAACATATTTAGATGCTTTAGAATAGCCTAGTGAGCCCAAGGGAAAACCCTGGCTGGTAAAGGAGGAGACTTTTTGGCATTGCCCCTCCTCACAACTCTGCAGAGTAACTCAGACCATGGTTTATGACCGACATGGGGAAGGAGTGTATTGGTTGCCCTCCCCTTGTTCTGACTCAGAAAATTCTTCCTTTGCAGAGGAAGATTTTTGTTTGGCTTTGAAGAGTTTTTCCTAGATTCCCTAGGGCTTTATGACCTTTTTCTCCTTCTTAAATCTCTTGGGAATTTGGTTCAAGGAGGGGAAGAGGAAGGAATCATGGAACTCTACTCTTTTTTTCCTTTGCTTTGTGGGGCATCGATGACCGTAGTATTGTAGCATCCTGATACCCTGCTCATCCCTCCAAGGCTCCCTGAATATAGTCCAACTAGATCTCTTTAGTCTCTCTTTTCAGGTTGAGTTGTATCTGCCTGGGTTAAAATCTCATCTCCTCTGTCTATAGTTAGAAATACTTATTTGAGAACCTTTAGGGGCACCCTGCTGATGGGTCCCTCAATCAATACAACAGCAGCAGAAAATGTAGCTGTATCCATAGGGCACTTGGGGGGAAATCTTCCCATCCATAGTCCTGCAATTCACTTTTTTGATTAGAGGCCGCCCCTGAGGGGGGAGCTGTTCACTCACTGTGGTAGGAAAGACCAACTGAGGAGTAAAATCAGCCTCAGTAGCTCTGGGTCTGATCCAGAGAATCTTCTTTTGAGACTGACAGGCTGGAAAAAAAAGATAAATACATGTCCTCGCTGCATGGGATTCAGGCAGGTTTTGCCCATAGCTCCTCTTTTTCATATCTGCCTTCCTTGGGTCTGCCAATTTGAGTTGCCCAGAAGTGAGGGACCAGGATGGGGAGGGCTGAGTGGGAGAGGAGGAGTAAGCAGGACAATGACTGGGATTTAATGCAGTGCAGAAAGGGAAGCCAGAGGAGGGAGGTGACATGTTGTGTGTGAAAGGCAGAGAAGATTATAGCACTTGCAATGTGTCACAGGTGGGGGTGGGAGGAGGGGCAAGATGGATGGCAGGGAGGCTAGAGAGGGAGAGGATGCAGTAATCCAGATGGTGGAGGACCAGACCAGACTTTGAATGTTGTGACCAGGAGAAAAGGCTGGACTTTAGAGCTGTTGTGGAGGAAGAAATAGTGAGATCTGGCCACAAACTGGATGTGCTGTGGGAAGCACTGGCTTGTCCGTGGCCCATGAAGGACCACGCTGGGTTTGTGGGATTTTTAAAGAAGGTGTGAAAATTATGGGATATGGATGACATTGTGGGTTGGAGACAAGGGCACTCTGCAAAGTTGATCCCTCGTTCCCAGTCACTGTTGTGTGATTTGTTTCTGCTCCACCTTGCATTGCCAAAGCTTCCTGGATGTTGAGCTGGACGGTGTTAGGTTGTGCACTGCACTGGGCATCGACACAAGCACTCCTGGTGAGCATGTGCAGCGCTAACACAAGAAGCCAAGAATGCACACGCACAAGTGAGGTACTAACTGCGGCAGCTTTATGCTGATGTAACATGTGTTGGCAAAACTTAGCGTAGGCTTGGCCTCAGGGGTAAAAAACAGTAAGACACAAGATGGTGACTTGCTTTCGTGAATACTGATATTAACCTAAAAGCCAAGATTTAGACTTTAGATGTGATAGTCTGATGAGGGGATTTTCAAAGAGAGATCAAACTGGGTTTATTGCTGGACCCTGAGCAGCAGATCATTTTAAAGAAGAGTTAGCAACATCATGCATCAGTCAAGTTAGATGCCAAACAACTGCTGCTTATCTCTGTAGATGCAGGAAGAAATCCTTTGAATGAAGAGTTTAACTATAGGGATTGTGTTCATTTCCTACAATTAAGGGAATCCAGCTGTAGAGATTTTAATTAATGGAGATCTTACAGGGAATTTCATTTTGGCTGGAGGGGCCTATCAGGGTTACTCTATTTCTTCGGATATTTTCTGTGGCTGTGCGATCATTAGCACTTGCTATGAAAGGTAATGTTGGAATTGGGGATGACAGTATATGCGGGATGGTCAATTAAATGACACGTATACAACTGACAATATATTTGTCTCTCTTCTCTGGATTCTGTCCTCCCTTATCCTACAGGGAATTAATAGAGTGGCTGGCTACAAAATTAATCCACCCAAATAAATAAAGTTAAAATAATTGGTGGTTCCTGCAATAGATGTGCACAGCTATTTTTAAAATTAAACTAAAACATCTCACCCCTTTTCAGTGTATTAAATATAAAACAACATGTGGATATTAATAATAACGGTCTAAATAAACTGTTTTTACCTCTGCTATCAAAAAGCAAGGACGCTGCATTTTCATTCCTCTCATTATTTTCTACTTGTTTTCATTAAATAATAAGCCACTTATATGTCAATGTCCTTGTTTTTTTCCAAGGTCTCTACAGATCAGGGGTGGGCAAACTTTTTGGCCCAAGGGCCACATCTGGGTATGGAAATTGTATGGCAGGCCATGAATGGTCACGAAACTGGGGGTCGGGGTGCGGGCTCCCCCTGGGGGTGCGGCTCTGTGGTGGGTCCAGAAATGAGGAGTTCAGTGTGTGGGAAGGGGCTCCAGGCTGGGGCAGGGGGTTGTGGTGCAGGGGTGTGTGTGTGAGGGTTCTGGCTGGGATTGTGGGTGCTGGGGATGAGGGTTTGGGGTGCAGGAGGGTGCTCCGGGCTGGGACCATGGGGTTCGGAGGGCAGGAGAGGGATCAGGGCTGAGGCAGGGGGTTGGGGCATGGGAGGGGGTCAGGGGTGCAGGCTTCGGGCAGTGCTTACCTCTAGCAGCTCCCAGAAGCAGCAGGATGTCCCCCCTCTGGCTCCTACGTGGAGGCGCAGCCAAGCAGCTCTGTACACTGTCCTGTCTGCAGGTGCTGCCCCTGCAGCTCCCATTGGCCATGGTTCCCAGCCAAAGGGAGCTGCGGGGGTGGCACCTGGGGCGGGGGCAGCATGTGGAGCCCCTTGGCTGCCCCTAGGTGTAGGAGCTGGAGGGAGAACATGCTGCTGCTTCCAGGAGCCTCACGGAGCGGGGCAAGACCCTGACCCCACTGCCCGACTGGAGCACCAGAGCGGGACAAGCTCCGGACCCTGCTCCCGGCCGTAGCTTGAGGGCCGGATTAAAATGTCTTTAGGGCCAGATGCAGTTTGGGGTGTAGTTTGCCCACCCCTGCTCTAGATTTAGCCTCCTTCCTCTTTTGGTATTGATCACCCCTCTCATTTAAGCCTGGTTCTGCAAGGTACTTAAGTGCCTGTCTAATTTAAAACCTAGTCATCAACTGAAGTCAATGAGATTACTTACATTAAATATTTAAAGTTAGGCAGGTGCTTAAGAACCTTGCTACATTGGGGTCTTGGAGTCATCTGAATGATTGCATATCCAGGCCCTGATCCAAAGCCCATTAAAGTCAATGGGAGTCTTTCCCTTGACTTGAATAGGCTTTGGATCAGGCCCTGATGGTTTTGCCTTCTCAGTCACTGATATGTAGACGGAGCAAGAGTGTGTCCATTACTAATCCCTGTAGTAGATCGCCTACCTCCTGCTTGTTTTGTAACCATTTAGCACCCACAGCCAGCTTCTCTTACATAGTCAGCTGTTTATCTAACTGAGTGAAGGTATTTGCTAAGCTTATGCATTAATCTTTTATATGTATTGTATCAAAAGTCAACTGGAAACCCAGATAAACTGCTTCACTCCGATTCATTCTCATTGACTAAATAAGAATGAAGCTGTTTATTTGGGCCTCAGATTGACTCAGATAGCTCAGTCCAGCTGATTAACTATGACTACCGTCTACTTAAAGCCATATGGACTTTTTCCATCTGAGACTGACCAACGGCTGTCCTGCTTTTTCCCTGACCAACAACTCTTGACCACAGGATGGGGATCAGAAGTGAAACTGCAGTATGGAAATTAGAGGAATAGATCAATAGTTTCCAAGTTCTTCCTATTAAATATGATAGTCACATATCTGCTTCCCTCCAGTCTAGTTATCTCTCATGGGCCAGATCATCAGAAGGCATAAATCAGTGTCTTCAGTGAAGCTAGTCTGATTTACACCAGCTGAGGATCTTGCCCCCATGTTCCTAGGGCAGAGTTAAAGTGCCATACTTCAGACTTCTATATTTCATCCACTAGAACTTTCATATTTCCAGCTGAAGGTCATGATTTTAGATGCTCTGAATTTCTCTCTCTTTTCAGCATCACCATTAGTTTCAATTACTTTTGCTTTTTCTATTCTCAAGAAACTTGTCTTTTCATTCACTCTCCTTAAATTAATCATTTCGTTCTCCAGCAATATCTGCCTCATCAGTCTGTCATCAAATCCCCCTCAAGGGCACTATCATCTCTTACTGACCTCCTGCTCCTTTTATATTTATGTAAAATCCTTTTTTTGTTTGTCCTTTGCTATGTTGTTCTTCTTCAGCTTCTTACATGCTTGTAATTATATAACTCCTGTTGATTACCCTATTGATTTATAGGGATTTGGTATGCTCTCTTTTGTAGCCCCTTGTACTTTCCTGGTCACCCACACTAATTCTCTCTCTTTTCTAATACGTTTATCCTTGGAAGAATATTTGCCAGCTTCCCTGTCATTTTCCTTTCTGTGTCCTTCCCACACATTTCAATTTGCCAGTGTGATTTGTTCAGCCGTGCATCATTTTTGACAAAATTTGCTTTGCAACAATGTAACATTGTCTTGCCTTTTGGGGACTTGGCCTGATTCTAAATTTGTAATTCAATTAAACTCCAATCACTGTTCAAGATGTTTCATGACATTCATCCTTCCAACTACCACTTCCACGTTACTTAGCATAAGGCTGAGCTCATGCAGGCTCTTCTCTGTCCTCTCTTCTTATTCAAGCTCCATGCAACTCCCAATGCCTCTATCCGCTGGTAAATTCTCGAAGTCAAAGGCTTAGGATACTTCAGATACCTGCTGCTCCCCTTTCTAATACATGGAACAAACCACAGCCTCCTTCATTACTCAGTCAAGTATGGTTAGAAATGTGGAATATACACAATAAAATGATGCAAAGAAGCAAAGCCAGTTGGGGTTTGAGGCACTGAGTAATGCCTCCCATCCTGTGGGAGCTCTGCAGAAAAACAAACCAGCTGTCTGGATTGAAATCATGAGCAATTAACAGCAGTTTCAATTACCAAGAACAGAATCTTATAAATATTTGCAAATTATACACTACCTATTTTCGCACAAACAGTTGCAACCCTTGAGACAGCTCCTGCTAGATCTGCAGAATGTTTTCTAATGGTACAAAAAGGTCAAGAATCCAAGAGATATCCCAAAGCTCTCTTCTTAATTAGAAGAAGCAAAGAAAATTCTATATTATGCATACATTGGTACAAGAACGACAAATAGATATTATAACAGATGATTGGAGGAAAAATTTGCCAAAATTTTCACATCACAACATGCATTCCAAGAATTCCTATGGAAAAATAGATACCCACTATTTCCCAACATTCAGTAACTAATAAAGACATCACAGATTGCCCGACTGCTGGCACAATCATAGCGAAAAAGGGACCCACTCACATATCCTCTGGTCATGTATTAAGAGCGCATTTTGGAAAAAAGAATGCTATTGCATAAAAATAAGATATTTAAAATTTTAAAAAATCCCTTTGGTTTTATTGTTGGTACACTGTACAATGAAGGAAACGTAAGGATCATACTTGTAAAGATTATTGCAATTGTTAGGATTTAATTATTGATAATATTGTTACAAATCATACCTGTTGCCAGATGAAAAAGCATCACCTCGTGATGGCTGCAGCAGCACAAACCTACCATAGATAAAAATATGCTACAAGCACTCAATAATGGATGGAATGAATCATCACCTCCCTGTGTACGGGGAGACTTTGGCAAGCCGGTAAAGTGCCTGAAACCACTATGGCTTATTGCTAAAAGCAGCCAAGTCAGCAAGCTTAGCTTAACCAAGGCAGGGGGGGGAGGGGGGGAGGTTTGGGTGCCACAGAAAGGGCAGCTTGACCCCCCGTTCTTCCTGATAAGAATTGTGTTGACGTTGCTGATCCTGCTCTTCTAAGATGCATGTATGTGTCCCAGGAATGTCTACTGGGGCCTCAAGGCTGCAAACTCTGGAAAAACCCACACCTGGTTAATCGATAATCAGAAGGAGCCTCTTGCTTACCCATTGGAACTGCTTGCTTAACAAGTTTTCTTTAAGGGACATGTCATTCTATTACTAATGTATAAATAAGGGGGGAAAGTTTGAGGTAGGGGGACTCTTCAGGACTGGACTCTGCCTCTGGATGCATCTTGTGTTCCCCACTAGCAGACGCCGCTGTGCCACTCGAGAGCCACACTCAGCTTTGGTAATTATCAAGGGTTGGGGTGTTTTACTAACCTGTTGCAGACATGTGTCTAAGTGCTTGAGACTAAGTAAAGTTTAGCTTTAAGTGAAAGCACTCGTGTTGTCCTGTTTGTGCCAGCCATCTATAGGTCAGATGGCTGTGTCTCCCCGGATTTATTTCCTGACACCACCTCGCACAGAGTAAAAGTTACCAAGAGCTTTGGGTTGAAAGAACCCCGAGTAAAACCTGAACCTTCAGGAGACTTCTTTCAATTTTAAATGGACTTTGTGGGATAATGCCGTTCTTCACAGGAGTGATAATGAAACATAAATAATGCTAACTAGAAATAGGATCCACTGAACAATGTAATAGGCTTGTAAGTTAGGGCTTGGTCCTGCACCTGTAAAACTCAATGGTAAAAGCCCATTGACTTTAGTGGTGTAAAATCAGGCCCTTTGACCCCAACACCAATCCTGAATGCACTTATGTATGTGCCTAACTTCAGGCATGTGGGCAGTCCCACTGAAATTACTCATCTGCACAAAGTTAAGGGTGTGTGAAAGCGTTTAGAGAAATGGGATCTTAGTGATCCAAAGGCCATTTAAGCCAGTGGAAAGATTCCCATTGGATTATTTGGGCTTTGGATCAGGCCATGCCATTGTAAAGTTCTTTGAAGTTCCTGTATCTTTCCTTATGTTCTGTACAGCACAGAGGCCAATGATTTCTTCGGCCATAATAATTTGAATTAACATTGATTTCATTAGTTCTGTGCCCTTTGCCTCCAGTTTACTGCACTGGCTCTGTTGGATCATGCTTTCCCCCTTAATGTTTACTAAGCAGATGTTTTAATTAATAAATGTATATCTTACACACTGAAACTATCTGTAGCTAGGAGATGGGAATATTTTGGTAACACATCCCTGTCAGATGTTTCATTCACACTGTAGCAGGGCAAGACTCACCAGTGTGGCACCTCCTGCTGGCTGTCCTGTGAATTGGCTCTTTTCCAGTGTATGGAGCGCCCTCTGCAGGCTGGTGTCTCACCTGCCTGAGGCCCCCATGTCTCTCCTAGACCCCCGGTGCCCTTTACCTCAAGGTTCTGCCCCAGCAGGACCCACACGCTCTGGGTCTCTCCTCCCAGGGGAACCCTCAACCCTCTAAACCCACCTTGCCTCAGTGGCTATTGCCAGTCATCATCTAGCCCCCACTCACTGGGGCAGACTGCAGTCTGTAATGACCACTCATCATTGGCAAGGGGGTAGGACCTGCTGCCTTTGCCTATCCCCAGGCTGCCCCTCTGGAGCCCCAGTACCTTTTTGGGCCTTTGACAAGGCCTGCAGCCTGGGGTTTTACCAGGCTGGAGCGCCCAAGCTCCCTTTGCCCTTCCCCAGCACTGCTCCGCTTTGGGTACCTGGTTCCCAGGCAGCTAGGTCCTTCCCACTCCAGAGCTAGTGTGAGACTCCTTCAGCTTCTGGCCCACAGCCCTCTTATCAGGGCCAGCTGGGTGCTGATTGAGCTGGCGACAGCTATGGTCAGCTACACAGTCAGCTTCCCCAACTGCTCCTAATCCCTTTTACCCAGCCGCAGCCCTCTGTAGGGCTGCTTTTAACCCTTCCAGGGCTGGAGCGGGGTGACCACCCCACTACACACACACACAACATCCAAACAGTCTACTGCATCATGATATTTGCGTGCCCCATAAGTTAAATTGCTTCCTTCAGAAAAAAAGCATTGAGATTATTCATTATTCATTTAATTTTCAAAGGCATTGAGCAACCCTGACTTCAACTGGAGTTGTGGGTGATCAGCATCTTTGAAGATAAGCCCATATATTTTTATTATATTACACTACCCAAAAGTCTGTGAGATGCTGTGATGCTTCTCGGGGCTGTGACCCACCTGTCTCCATATGACTCCAGTGCGAAGGAGTCTGTGCCAGCTGGGTGTATCTCCCCAACACAACCAGCCTGCTAGCCACTCAAGAACTCTCCTCGGGGCTATGCCAGGCCTGCTTTTGCCCTGCAGGATAACAATAGATGCACCCCAGTCACCAGGTGCCTTTAAAGTGTCCCCCTGTGGTATCCAGCCCCTGATCTCTGGATGCCCACAGAAATCCCAGATCCTCCATTCCCAAAGGAGGCGTGTACCCCAGTTTAGCAGTTTTACCTTAGACCACCCCTCCCATATCACACACAGCACTTGAGTTCTATTGGAAATTTACTAAAGAACGAAGAGATTCAAATAGAAACAAGCGTGAGTGATGGAAACAAATGCTTACATATAAAACAAAATCATAAAATGCAAACTAGGGCCTACACTTATTAATAGTTACTTTTCCCATCTAGTAAAGTAGAGTCTCACCCTAAAGTCCAGACTTTTGCAGTGCTTGCTGGCCCCAAGGAGCTAGGACCCAGTCTTTCATGAAGCACCCCCACTCATCATGGTACCTCCTGTGTGAATGGATACAGAGTGTCTTTCTCCACATTGTGATATCCTAAATCTTTATTCACATGCAGGGGGATCACCTATCTGTCCTATCATCTTTTTCACTTCCAAGTGGTATTGATGTTCATAGTTTGACAGGTTTTCCATGGACTACATTACATTATGGGATTGGCTAGCCAGGGAGGAGTTGGCTAGCCAACTCCCTCCTGATTGAATGGGCCATCACAGAGACATGATTCCCTAGTGACTCACTTTTACTCCAAGACCATGAGGGCACGATTTTCAATATAGGTACATTTTTCCTTAAATATTACCCATAAGCACAATCTTTCAGGGATTATGAGTATTGGCAAATTACAAGCTTTCAGTAGAGACCTCAGATGCTACCCTTTCTGGATAAATGGTGTATTAGCTGTAATGAAAGTGAAAATGAGTTTCTCAAGTCTGAGACAGGAGTTTGTAAAGAATGAACCCTTAGCCAGTTGACACCAATGGCTGTGTCACAGATGTATCACAGTACAAATAAAGAGTACATAGTCACTGACTCAAAGATCTTGCAATCGTCACAAAAGTAAAAAACAAAATATGTCACGGAAACTTGTTTAGATGCCTAAATATGGATTTAGAGCAGTGGTCACTAACCAGTCGATTGCGATTGACTGGTTGATCCTAGAGACTCTCCCAGTCAATTGTGATCTCCGGCAGTGCAGCAGGGCTAAGGCAGGCTCTCTGCCTGCCCCAGCCCCAGGCTGCTCCGAGAAGCAGCCAGCACACCCCTTTGGCCCTGGGGGGTAGGGGGAGTGGGGAGGCAGGAGTCTCCGTGCGCTGTTCCCAGAGGTGAAAGTAAGCCAGCCCGGTCAGGTACGGCGTACTGGCAAGAGCCAGTACACCGTATCGGACCAGACCGGCTTCCCCAGGCTGGTGATTTAAAGGGCTCAGGGCTCCCTGCAGTGGCCAGAGCCCCGGGCCCTTTAAAGCACCGCCCGAGCCCTACTGCTGGAGCCCCAGGGTAGCAGTGGCAGGGCTCCATCAGCGATTTAAAGGGCCTGGAGCTCCGCTGTGGTAGCAGCAGCCAGAATCCCAAGCCCTTTAAATCGCCCCTGAGCTGCGGGGCTCCCAGCTGCCTCTGCAGCTGGCAGCTCCGGGGGTGATTTAAAGGCCCTGGGGCTCCCAGCCACAGCCGGAGCCCCTGGGCCTTTAAATCTTGATTTAAAGGGCCAGGGTATTTAAAGGCCTTGCCTCTTCCAGTTGAGGCCATGCCCCCTGCTCAGGACTTTGGCATACCAGTAAGTCCTTTAAGTTACTTTCACCCCTAGCTGCTCCTGCCTGCAAGCACCACCTCCACAGCTCCCGTTGGCCAGGAATGGGGAACTGTGACCAGTGGGAGCTGCGGGGGTGGTGCCTGCAGAGAGGGGCAGCACGTGGAGCCACGTGACCCCCGCATCCCTCAGGAGCCACAGGGGTATGTTGGCCCCTTCCAGGAGTGGCGTGGGGCTAGGGAAGGCAGGGAGCCTGCCTTAAGTTCGCTGCACCGCTGACCAGGAGCTGCCCGAGATAAGTGCCACCCGGCGGGAGGCCACACCCCAACCCCCAGCTCTCAGCCCCCTCCCAGAGCCAGCATCCCATACTTCCTCCTGCACCCCAACCTCCTGCCCCAGCCCTGACCTCTTTCTCAGAGCCAGCACCCTGTAGCCCCTCCTGCACTCCAATCCCCTGCCCCAGCCCATATCCCCTCCCAGAGCCAGCACCTCAACACTCTGCCCTAGCCTGGAGCCCACTTCTGCACCCAAACTCCCTCCAAGAGCCCACACCCTGCACCCCCTCCTTCATCCCAACCCCCTGCGTCAAGCTCAGCCTGGAGCTCCCTCCCACACTGCAAACCCCTTGGCCCCAGCCCACACCCTGCACCCCCTCCTGAACCCCAACCCCTTACCACAGCCCAGTGAAAGTGAGTGAGGGTGGGGGAGAGTGAGCAACAGAGAAAGGGGGGGATGGAGTGAGTGGGGCGGGGCTTTGGGGAATGGGCAGGGCAGATCCTGGGTTGTCCTTAAATTCAAAAAGTGATCTTGGGCATAAAAAGGTTGGATACCACTGATTTAGAGACTGTGGTTAGGCACCCAGTTTTGACAAACTTGACCAGTATGTCCATCCCATATTCTTTAGCACAGAGGCTCTCAACCTTTCCAGACTACTGTACTCCTTTCAAGAATCTGATTTGTCTTGCATAGCCTCAAGTTCCACCTCACTTAAAAACTACTTGTTTCCAAAATCAGACGAAAAAATACAGGTGTCACAGCCACTGTTACTGAAAAATGGCTCACTTTCTGATTTTTACCATAGAATTATAAAATAAATCCATTGGAATATAAATATTGTACTTCCATTTCAGTGTGTAGTACACAGAGCAGTATAAACAAGTCATTGTCTGTGTGAAATTTTAGTTTGTATGGACTTCCCTAGTGCTTTTTATGTAGTCTGTTGTAAAACTAGACAAATATCTTGATGAGTGGATGTACCCCTGGAAGACCTCTGCGTAGCCCCAGGTATACGTATGCCTGGTTGAGAACCACTGCTTTAGCATATGTAACACTTTCTGTTACTTCATTCTCATGATTTTTCATTTTAAGAGAGGGTTAAAAACAGGGTAGGCTTCTGACCTTAAACACTATGACCTGATACATGTTCTTAATATCTATTGATATCAAAAGGGAGTTACATGTGTGTATCCAGGGGGAAATGAACCACTCATTTTCCAAAAGCAGAAGTAAATTTGAGCCTAAAATAAGAGATCACGGAGAGATACTGCTGCATTATTTAAGAAACATATTTTCTTATCTGGATATAAAAATACATATTTGCCTAGGATTGATAGCACACAACAAAGCACCTCACAATGTAAATGCTATATGGCAATAAAGATAACGTTTCAATAAAAAATTTCTATTGACAGATTTAATTACTCCAGATAGTGCTTTACAGCATGGAAAAAAGCTGTAATAAATCTTTGAGATGGTCTCTTTAAAGAAATACAAAGGTAATATTTCTTTACAAACTGTGAGAGGTTTTTCTACATATTTAATCAAAACTCCGGCCTGTAAAACTAAGGCCAACACTTACTTTTAAACTTTGGTACATAAAAATTGGTAAATATTTGGTTAGTATCTAAAATCAAGTGTTATTATTACACGTTTGGCACCAAAGTGTTTGGCACCATATGCAACACAAGACAAATGGCATTCCCTGGTCCTGAAGAGCTTTCCAGTCTGCGGCCAGGATTCTGCAGTTGGATCCATGCCAGAGGAAGATCCACACATGTCGTTTTTAATTACTTGTAGTAAAGTAGTACTAGAAGCAACAAGCAAAAGCAGGGTGCATTGAGCTAGGCACAAACATGTACAAACATACAGTGAGAGACAGTTCTGCCTCAAACTGCTTACAGCCTAAATAGACAAGAAAGACATTGGGTTAGAAAGCATTAAAGTCCTGGAGAGTGAAGCACTTTTCCATGTTTTCTTTTCCATGTTTTTTCTTTAAAAAGATAGGAAATTTCATACAAAAATATATCGAGAATGACTATATTTAGATAATTTTTAAATAAAATATAATAAATTTACACTTAAGTAGCCCCTTCCATCTGAGGATTTCAAAGCACTTCACAAACATTAACTAATTTATAGAGCGGGTCAATATTTTTCGAACGGACAATGCCTTTTTGACTAAAATGAAAACTTTCTCCAAAAACATTCACTTGGGTACTTTAAAAATATATATATTAATTTATTTTGCAAAACAGTTGAAATTAAAAATTTTGAAATTTCTGAAAAAAATTTATTTAGTTTCAGTGAGAATAAAAATTTTGTGTCTTAGTTAAAAAAAACCCCACCTTTTTCAACTGAAAAGGGGGTGGGGGGAACCTGGGTGTCCAAACTCCACAAACAAAAAACACAAGATGTAAAAAAAAAAAAAATCTTTTTGAATTTTTTTCACTGTGGGCCCAATGGAATATGTTGAACAAAATAAAAACATTTTCTTTTGGTGGTGTGAGTGTTATAACTAATGTAGCTACACAAGACTTCTGTGAGGCATGTAGGAATTGTGGCTCCGACCTGGGCTATGCACAATGTTGCACCGGTTTAATGAATGGTGTTTTTTAAAACTGAAATAAGCACTCAATAAGCCAAAATAAGAAACTTGCACTGGTTTTAAGTAAACCACAGTTTAAAAATACACGATTAGTTTAACCAGTGCAAGTTTGTGTGTAAAAAAGGCCTCAAAGAGGTGAAGTGACTTGACCAAGGTTACACAAAAAGCCCATGGCAGGATAGAACCCAGATCTCCTACATCCCAGTTCCATAGTTTAACCACATGACCACCCAAAGGGACAAATATATTCAAGAAAATGTTTAACACAGAAGAACCTAGTTAATCTTTGAAAAGTCACAATTTCCATGCAATGTGTATGCTGAATATGATTAAACAGAGAATACATATATAGTTCTGTAGGAATACAAGCAGGACTGCGTCAGTAAAAATCAGTAGCTGAGAGCAAGAGGACAGCTTTTTGTTTCATGATTTCAAATTCATCATTATCATTACAAATCCCAAAGAGAAGTGGCCTCCTTGCACACAGAGTGCCACCTAAATGGATCTCTGGCATGATGCTTAAGGTGGTCTTGTTGCATATTCAGTTTATGTCCAACACTGGTAATCTTGTCGCGTCACTGAAGCTTTTGACATCCACGTGATTGCCAGCTGTGTGGTGGTATTCCTTGATAAACATGCTTTGAAATTTTTTGGTCTTCCATTCTTATATGTCCTTACCAAGAAAATCGCAGAAACTGAACCAGTGTGAAAGGAGGCGATTGTGGAGTTCAGCTTCAAATATCCTCATTTCCGATCTCATCCAGTCACTTGATATGAAGCAGCTGACGAAGATGACGAGAACTGAAAATGTCAATCCGGTGTTCTTCAGCTTTCCCTAGCTCCCACATTTCACCTCCATACGATAGAGTTGGCATAACTGTGGGTCTATAGAGCCACAGCTTTGTAGAAAGCTTGATGTCATGACATCCCCACAGGGGCTGCTGAAGGGCCTGAAACAAGGCAGCAGCTAGTGCTTTTCGTGTGGACACATCTTTCAAGCATCTTCCAGCACCATCTATGATGCTGCCCAAATATCTGACAGCGGCCACCAGCTCAGTGTTCCATCCCGACAGGTTAATACTGAGCTGGATGTAATCTGGAGGTGGAGGCTACTTGAAGGTAATGGCCAAGGATTTAGTTTTATCCGGACAAATATCTGGACCAACATGCACTACTTCTTGCCCAACCAGATCAGCCATCAGCTGCAGCTATTCACCGAACTGAGCCAACAAGGCGATGTCATTGGCATATTCAAGATCTTGAAGCAGAATAGTGTTCAGCTCGCAGCTTCGAGCTTATCCATCAACCAATCAATGCTGATATTGAACCATGATGGTAACAGAACACAGCCTTGAGGCACTCCTGAGGAGGTGGGAAACCATGCCATGTATCTGCCATTGACTTGAACACAGCGTTCTGTTCCATGATAGAGCTCTTCTAACCTCGACACTATCTTGCCAGGGCTGCTGCGTCACCTCATCGGCTCCAACAACCTTGCTCAATGCCCTGAATCAAAAACCTGATAGAAGTCTTTCAAAAGTGGTGAGCAGGTCTTATTAAAGTCGGCCATCTTCTTGAAAAGCTATCTAAAGGTGATGATCTGGTCAATAGTGGAACAACCAGGTCTGAAGCCACACTCAATATCCTGGCCTTTGCCATGAAGTGCTTTGTTTATAAGAGAATTTAACACGGAAGCAAGGACTTTCCCTGGGACTGACAATAGCGTAATACCTCTATAGTCGATACATTCAGCCTTATTGCCCTTTTTGAACAGAGGCTGAATAACCTTCTTCCAGTCATTGAGGATGGTATTAGTATGCCAGATGGTCTGGAAGATCCTGTGCAACCATGATACAATACTCTCACTTGAGTGCAGCAAGTGTTACAACCTCTGGCGCCTTCCCAGACTTCAACCAGGAAGAAATCCAGATTGCAGTCCTTAAGCTGAAGGAAGGTGGCTTTACCAGAATTTCCTGACCTTTTCAAATGGAAGAGGAACTGTGGCAAGCAACAACTGAGGAGTCTCTTGAAATGATCTTCCCATCAATGCAACCACCTGTCCCTACAAACACCGCGAAGTTGCATAAAAGGTACAGAGACTGTGCCCGATGGAAGCCAAGTCTAAATTGGCTGCCTGTGTCGGCCACCAGAATTTCTTATCTTTCTTACGCAATTACTTGATGATGTTCTGAAATCAAACTCATCCAGCCTTTGCTTTTGCTCATGACAAACATGTCTTTGAATACTCTAATTGTAGCCCGGCTTTTTTGTTAGCTGTGACCACCTCTTCACTGAATCATGGATGACATTTGAAGGGCTAAGGCCTCAGCACTGAGCTGGCAGTGGTCAGCACTGATCACTTGAAATACCACCATTCCTCAGCAGAAGATAGAGGGAGTGACTTCAGTCACTAATGATTCAATGGCCGTAAGCAGTCCAGAACAGCAAGCCACCTGATAGGTTGGCTGTAATAAGAGCCTTTGGTTGAATCACTGTAATTTTGGCCCATTAATTGCCTGTCTTCAAAGTCAGAGGTACACTTTTGTCAGCAGAAGCTGGTGGTCAGGGGCAAGTTCAGCATCTCCGCAAACTCTTACATCCCTGACCATTGATCACCAATGATTGTTAACCAGGGAACAATCAATAACAGCCCTGGTGAAACCATCTGCTTGTGAATCGTTGGGTGGTGAAAGAGTGAATCAGTGGTCACCATGTCATTGTCAGCTGCAAATTCCAGCAACTGCTGCCTATTCCTGTACTTCTGCCCACTACCAAACTTCCTGAGAGGACTTGCTCTGTTGTCATTATCCTTTCCTACCTGCACACTGAAGTCACCCAGGATCATGATGACATCTCTTCTCAGAATATCATTAAGGACTTGACTACAGTTGCTGGCAAAAAGTATCTGCAGCTGCCCAATTGGCTTTGGTGGTGGTGGGACCATAAACTGCAAAGATGGTAAGATGCTCACAGCCAATATGGAATCAGACGCTAATCACCCACCAACCCTGCAATGCCCATTGGGAATTGGGTGAAAGTACAATGGCTACCTATTGCTGGAGTAAGTCACTGGGATGGCCTGAGAACAAAAATGTATGGTCTTCAATTTTCTTTTCACCACGTCCTGGCCAGCGCACTTATCAATGTTCAGGCTTTTCAACTGCTTCATGAGGAGGACCGCATTAGCTGTTTTGCACAATGTTTGAATGTTCTAGGTACCAGTTTTACATTTGCCATCAACATGCAGCATATTGGAATGGCTCTTTTGTGGGGTTTCTTTGGTCATTTTTGCCTCAGGGACAGAGAACCTCTTGCCTGTTTCAGCTACAAGGACCAGATTGTCACAGGTGGTTGGCTTCAGTATAAACACCCTCACGACGTGAATGAACCAGCAGTGGAGGACTGATTTTTTTTAAAATCACAGTATCTATTTTTGCTATTATAGTGTATAATAATTTTTTTTTCATGCCCATTCTTTCTCCCTGCTGTGAGCAAGGTATCCTGATGGCCTGTGAGTCATTGCCACTGAGTGAAACCTTTATTTATGAGAACAATCTTATACTTAATTTCCATTACAGATGAAGGTAGCATTTTGCATGCTCTTTTCAGTGGCTATTCACTGTGAATGCTATCTCTCCCCACAGAGGGGATGGAATTGTAGATCAGTCTCTAAGCGAGATGGCACATAAGAACGTAGGACTACATTCGTAAGTTGGTGAACCCGTTTCCCATATTTTGCTTGTAAACGCTTTGAGCCATGATGTGGCAGCTACGCAGTGCTACTCAGGAAAATATAATAATTCAACTCTTAGAGCGCCATCTGTAGAGCAAGTGCAAGTGCATAAAAACAAACCAAATTTAGCCTGAGGCAGAGGTCTGGCATGGAACATTTCCTTCAAATGGTTGAAGTGTGGCAAAATTAGAAGCAACTGAAAACAGGGTCTTATCATGGTAAATGTTGGACAACTTTAATAAGCAGCACTGCCAGTGTCACCTATAATATACATAAACACGTATATAGATTGAAAACGGCAGTTATAGGCAAGTAATCTTTTTGCCCTAGATAACTGCCTCTGTATAGCCACACACTCAGGAGGTAGCAGTAATAATCCCCTGCAAAAGGATCAAACAGGTACTAATTATAGCCTGTCCTCCCAAACTGGGCATCAGCCCTGGCTCCTAAATACAGTAGTTCTGAGTGAAAACATGACTGGAGTTCCAGGTGGCAGCAATACAAAGCTCAGTGACAGGTATTCCTCAAGTATGCCATGAATGCTGCCTTGCAATATATCCTCTGGGTACTTTGGCTCCTGTAATAGCATAACAACAGTGAATAAGTTATCTAATTTACTTAGAGATTGTCTACGTGGGAACAGCCAGGAAATTTAATCCAAATTAACTAAATATATTAAAGTTGATTAGTTAAACTGCATTAAACCTCTGTGTGGACACTCACATTCAGAATTACAGTGGCCTGAATTTGGTTTAGCTTAATTCACTTTGGAAGTGCAACTGCTGAAAAACACCTCCATACAACTGTGCTTCCTTTGGTCACTAGGGAGGCTAGCATTTGTGGCAACCACCCCACAACCATGATGGGGCAAAATCGGGAACTGAGTGAAGCTCAGTCAGCTGAGACAGAGTGAATGCATCTGCCCACCACCCCGCACGATCACTGTACTATCAAATCTGACAGGTGCCAGAGCTCACAGCCAGCAGACTAAAACTGGTCGCTCACCTGAATATAATGCTATTGGTTGTCTGTTCATGGCTCTGAGAAAGCATTGTGCTGCAGAGGGATGCCTTCTTCATTCATGGGGGCAGGAGGCACCTGTAAGCCTTTCCAGCAGTCCCAGTGGTAGAAGATCCTGGGCAAAGCTTAAGAGAGAAAGGTTTGATGATCCTCATCGTCCTATACTGGCATAGATAGAGGTCTGATTCTCAGTTCCATTGTAGATAGTCTGAGGCCAGACTTCCAGGCTGATGGGCTCAGTTTTGGCTATCAGTCAAAATGAGGGCACCTCACTCCATCCTGGCTTTGGCTGAGAAGAGAAGGTTACTCACCTTGTGCAGTAACTGAGGTTCTTCGAGATGGTTGTCTCTGTCAGCGCTCCACTTTAGATGTCTCGGCGCCCTGCGCTTCTATTTGGAGGTTTGTAGTAGCAATGCCCCAGTTGGCCACTCCGAGCAGCTACCCTGCGTGTGCAGCCAACTGTCCCCCAGTTCCTTCTCTACCCCAGAGAATCGAGGTGAAACTCTGAAGTAGAGGGGAAGGAGTGGGTAGTGGAGTACCCACAGGGACAACCATCTTGAAGAACCTCAGTTATTGCACAACCTGAGTAACCTTCTCTTCTTCTTTGCAGAGTGTCCCTGTGGATGCTTCACTTTAGGTGTCTGTAGAGCAGTGCCCCTCAGTGGAGGGTAGGGGCTTCGGAGTTGATTTATGTACAGTGGAGAGGAGCAATAGTCCAAACTGCATGTCTGCACCTGATAGTTGTTCTAATGCATAATGTTTGGTAAAAGTATGGGCTGATGCCCAGGTAGCTGCTTTACAAATGTCCGTAATGGGCATACTCATGAGAAATGCTACAATGTGGATAGCGTCCTAGTGGAGTGAATGCCAAATCCAGAAGGAGCTTCCATATTATAATTTTGGTAACATAACTGGATACATGTAGATATCCATTTAGATAGCCTCTGCTTGGAGATCGTTTGACCCTGAGCACTTTCTGTTGTGGATACGAACAGTCTAGAAGATTTTCTAAACATTTTTATTCTTTCTAAATAGAACGCTAGCGCTCTGTGGACGTCCAGTGTATGGACGGAGGCCTCCCTGCTGTCAGCATGGGGTTTGGGGAAAAATACAGGTAAGTAAATGGGCTGATTGAGGTGGAAAGGGGAGGCAACCTTGGGTATGAACTTGGGAGGTGGTCGTAGGATTACTTTGTCTTTGAGGAATATGGTATAAGGTGGGTGTGCCATTAGGGCACCCAGCTCTCCCATTCATCTTCCTGATGTGATGGCCATGAGAAAAGCGACCTTCATGGATAGATGCAACAGTGAACACATCGCTAGTGATTCAAAGGGCTTGCCCATGAGGGCATGGAGAGCAAGATTGAGATCCCACATGTGGGTTGGGTCCCGTAGTGTTCTTTATGCCCCTGAGAAAGCATTTAGTCAGTGGGTGAGCAAAGAGGGTTACTCCGTCCACCTTAGAGTGGAAGGTGGTGATGGCTGTTAGATGTACTCTCAGTGAGCTAGTAGATAGGCCCGATTTTTTGGGGAGTCAGTATATAGTCAAGGATTATAGGTAGCAGGGTTGACTGTGGAGTAATGTGCTTGTTCTGCCACCAGATACAGAATAGTTTCCACTTGTGGGTGTATGTCTTTTGTGTGGTCAGTTGTTGACCGTTCAGTAGTATGTCTTTGACTTCCTTAGAACAGTGGGCCTCCAGTCCCATCAGCCATGGATCAGCCAGGCCTTGAGATGGAGTACTGAGATGGTGGGGTGACAAAGGCGACCTGCGTCCTGTGTCAATAGATGAGGCACAAGGGGAAGGGTTTGCAGTGGTCTCACAGCCATCTGTTTCAGGTACGGAAACCATGTTTATCTAGGCCATGTTGGTGCAATAAGGCTGACTCCGGACTTGTCTTGCTTGATCTTTTGTAGGACACGGTGCAATAGAGGGATTGGGGGAAAGGCATACATTAGTGGTGCCTCCCAGTTCATAAGAAACGCGTCTCCCAGAGAGTTGTGGCCCAATCTGGCTCGTGAACAGTATTACGGGCACTTTTGTGTTTCATTGCAAAGAGATCTATTGAGGAGAATCCCCATTATCTGAATATAGTTGTTATTATTCCGGGATCCATTGCCCTCTCGTGGGTTTGTGCAAAGTTCCTGCTTAGGTCATCTGCTGTTGCATTCTGCCATCCGGGCAGGTAAGATGCTATGAGGTGTATGTTGTGGGAGATGCACCAGTGCCAGAGGCAGACTGCTTCTGCACAGAGGGGATAAGATCGGGACCCTCCTTGGTGATTTACATAAAACATAGTCTCCAAGTTGTCCGTAAGAATCTGTACAGTCCTGTCACAGATTAGGGGGAGAAAGTGTTGGCAGGTGTTTCGGATCGCTCTTAGCCCCAGTAGATTTATGTGGAGATCGGATTCCTCTGGAGACCAGGACCTTGAATGGTATTGTCTCCCAAGTGTGTTCCCCATCCCACCAGAGAGGTGTCTGTGGTGAGTGTTACCATTGGGGGTTTTTGCTGGAAGGGGACACCTGAGCAACCATTTATACGTTGTGTCCACCATAGGAGCAAGTCCTTTACCCTGTTGGGCATTGTAAGAGGGCTGTTGATGGAGTGTCTGTATGGAATGTATACAGTGTGGTCCCAGGCCTGCAGGCATCTCGTGTGGAGCCTGGCATGTTTCATGACAAACGTTGTAACAGCCATGTGCCCAAGGAGTTGTAGGCACATTCTGGCGTACATCTGTGGGCTGTGTCTGACAATTGCAATTAGGTTTGTTAAGGTCAGGAAGCATTGCTGTGGTAGGCGTGCTGTTGCTGTGCGGCAGTCAAGGTGCGCCCCTATGAACTCCAACTGTTGGATCAGTGTCTGAGTGGATTTTTGATGGTTGATTTGTAACCCTAGGTCTGTAAACAGTTATAGTGGTTCGAGGGGAGTTGACTGCTGCCTGGTGTGTTGGTGCTTTTAGAAGGCAGTTGTCTAGGTAGGTAAAGATGATGACACCCTGCCTGTGAAGGTATGCTACTGCAACAGCAAGAATCTTGGAAAACACTCTCGGGGCGGTGGAGAGGCCAAAGCGGAGCATTTTGTACTGGTAATGAAGGTTGCCTAGAGTGAATTGTAGGGATCGTCTGTGTGCTGGGTGGATCATAACATGAAAGTAAGCATCGAGGGTCAAGAGCCAATCTCCTTTCTCCAATGCTGGAATTATAGTTGAAGAGTCACCATCTTGAAGCATTGTGTTTTTACAAACTTGTTCGGTTTTCGCAAGTCAAGAATGGGCCTCTATCTGCCTGATTTCTTCTGGGTGAGGAAATAGTGGGTATAGAAACCTCTGCCCCTGTGCTGAACTGGCATGGGTTTCACGGCACCCAAATGGAGGAGCTGTTGTACTTCCGGCTCTATCAGGATTGAGGAGCCTGATGTTCTGTGCCCTATATAATGCCCATGGGTCCCAATATGTCCAGTTGGGTGGGAGTGCCATGGGGGTGGCACCCATTGTGGAGCTTGCCAGTCCCTCATACTGACGGGTGTTTAGTGCCGTGAGGGTCCAGGTTTGGGTTAGGAATAGCATGGGGTGTACATCCTTCTCATTGCTGGAGAGAGGAGGGGCTGAACCAGTGGGCATAGCTGTCAGGCTTGGTCCCGGTCTGGCTGGGGTGCCACCGGTGCTGAAAAGCAGAGTCCCTGGAGTGGAGGAAAACGAGGAGGTCCACCTGACTGAGGAATTGTTGAGGCACCGGAACACTCGGTGGCAGAGGCAAGCTCTGGCTGGGAATCAGCGGTAGTAGTCCTGGCCCGCAGGCTTGCTACGTTGTATTGGTGCAGCAGGTAGCATTATTGCGCTGCTCAGTGCCTGGTGTTTCTTAGGTTCCGCCGGTGCCAAAGGAGGCGGCTTAGTTTTGTTGCGTGTGCCTCCGTGAGAGCTAGACCAGAGGTTCTCAAACTGTGATCCGCAGATAGTTCCCTCTAAGGTGCGCACCTGGGTGGCCACCCACCTAATTAGTGGAGCCGTGCAGGCATGGCTCCACAAATTAGGTGCCTGGACCCTGGAGGAGATGCACATGTGAGGTGAGGTGGTGGCCTTGGGGGGAATAGGGAGTAGGTGGGAGGGGGCAGTGGGGTCAGAAGAGAGGGTGGGGGGAATTTGGGACATGCAGGGCTGTGGTGGCCAGAGAAAGAGGCACCTTTCCCCAGCTCCAGGGCTGTGGCTGCCCAGGAGAGACGGTTCTCCTTCCCAGCCTCAGCTCTGTAGCGGCTGTGGGGGCGGGGGGGAAGAGACCCCCCCCTCCTTCCCAGCCCCAGCTCGGGGGCTGCTGCGGTGGGGGAGACAGGGCACATCCATCACATTAGAAAGGTGAGACTACTGATATTAAAATATGAGTTGTGTGCTTTTATTTGTAGAACAAAAAAAGGTTAATTATTATTACTTTTCTTTATATAGCGCTTTTATCCAAAGCTCTTTACAATAGTTAGCTAACAGTACAAACAATATTTGGAAAGATCATTAAGTGGTCCGCCACGACCCTCAGCAATTTTCAAGTGGTCTATGGAAAAAAAAAAGTTTGAGAACCACTGAGCTAGACCGCACGGGGTCTTTAGCTCCTCGGGATGTCTCGGTACCGACAGTGCCCGGCGCTCTCGGTGCCATCGGTCCCGGGGCAGTTTCCGCAGTTGGAGATCGCTTTTTTTGAGGCAAATCTCACTGTGGTGAAGATTGAGACCGCTTTCTCATGGCTTTTTTAGGAATGGGGTCCTTTGTACCTGTTTTTGAGGAGGATCCCCTGTCTGACTCGGGGTCAAAGGCTAGTCTGAGAGATTTCTTCATCATAAGAAGTTTAAATTGGAGATCCCTAGCCTTCTTTGTCCTCACTGTAAGCTTTTTGCAGTGGAGACACTTTTGAGTTATATGGGTCTTCCCCAGGCAACTCACGCACTGTGTGTGGCTGTCTGAGACAGGTAGGGAAAGTCTGCAAGTCAGCATTTAAAACCTGCAGAGCCAGGCATGTCTGAGAGGCTGTGCTGGAGAAAGAAAGGGGCATAGTCCCATTCTAATAACTCTTTTAGTAGGCGACTGCCTGCCTGAGGCGGGGGGAAAGGGAAAGAATATCTCTTTACTCCTCTTAAAAACAAAAACAAAACAAATTTTAGGGAGAAATTAATAAGAAAGGGTAACAGTTGGGAAAACACACTACACGAATAGAAACCGCTAAAACTGGTGGGAGTGCTGCTGCTGTTCGACCGAAGCCAAGGATGGTAGAAAAGGAACCGGGGGCAGTTGGCTGCGCACGTGGGGTAGCCGCTCGGAGCGGCGTGAGGCAGCTGCCACACGTGCATGGCCAACTGGCACACTGCTACTACAAATCTCTGATTAGAAGTGCAGGGCGCCAAGACACCTAAAGTGGAGCACCCACAGGGACACGCCTCGAAGAAGAATCTCATCACGTCCGCTGTGGTGTCAGCAGGGAAACTCCTTTAAAATAGCCCCAAAGTCAGTGTGTTCTTTTTGCCCAGAATGCTCTGAGATCTTCCAGCCGAACGACTCTCACAACGCAAGCAGCTGCTAGGGATGCCCTGAGGGAGGTAAAGGAGACCTCAAAGTCTTTTTTGAAAGTGGCCTCATTTTGATTTCTGTAGGGCCCTTAGGATAGAACGCTTTTTCTGAGGGGACAACCATATTGTTAAGCCAGGAACGCTATGGCAGCATCAACCTTTGATATCTCAGCCCTGGTCTACACTAGGACTTTAGGTCGAATTTAGCAGCGTTAAAACGATGTAAACCTGCACCCGTTCACACAATGAAGCCCTTTTTTTCAACTTAAAGGGCTCTTAAAATCGATTTCCTTACTCCACCCCTGACAAGTGGATTAGCGCTTAAATCGGCCTTGCCGGGTCGAATTTGGGGTACTGTGGACACAATTCGACGGTATTGGCCTCCGGGAGCTATCCCAGAGTGCTCCATTGTGACCGCTCTGGACAGCACTCTCAACTCAGATGCACTGGCCAGGTAGACAGGAAAAGAACCGCGAACTTTTGAATCTCATTTCCGGAAACTGCAGGGAACTGTGGGATAGCTACCCACAGGGCAACACTCCGGAAGTCGACGCTTGTCTCCGTACTGTGGAAGCACTCCGCCAAGTTAATGCACTTAATGCACTTAGAGCATTTTCTGTGGGGACACACACACTCGATTTCTAAAAAACCGACTTCTATAAATTCGACCTAATTTCGTAGTGTAGACATACCCTCAGTAATTGGGACTTTTGGTTCCTGGATCCTATTGAACCTAAGATCATTTCTATTGATGGGCTTGTCCTTCTCTGCCTTAGTCTGTTCATCCCTGATTACCTCCACAAAAGAGGCATGTAGGGAACTGTGACCTCAGGGGAGGATATTGAGGGGAGAAAGTTGCTCAGAGGCTTGCTCTCAAGATTTTTTTAAAGGTTGAATCTGAAAAGTGGATACAACCTTGCTGCCCATGGACTCAAATTTCTCAGGGAGGGAGACCCCCCCCCCCCACAAAAAAACACCTTTGCTGAGACTTTCCCCCGTCCTCTCCTCTCTATCTCAAGGGACCCCTTGGGACTTACTCCCTGAGTCAGCTGACTGGAATCTTTCTCATCCTTAGAGCCTCTCCCTGCTCTGCCCATGAACTCCTAGTCCATTTTCCCCACGTTGAAGTCACGGTTGCTCCAGTGGATAGAGGATCTCACATGCACGACCAACTCATAGCCATCAGACCTAACAGAAATTAGAGACAGAAGGCTGGCTGCAGGCTGGGCACAACTCACCATTTGCTGCACTTGGGAGATGGTGCTCTGGCTGTGAGACTATTTGCATTTCATTCAGTGCTTTTTAGGCTGCTCTGCCATACCTGGAAGGTGCAGAGGAGTCAGCATGGGGACAATACAGCTGAGGCTCTGGATGGTTCCAACACCTGGCTAAAAAAAACTGACCCGAGGGGGTTGGGGAGAGGGAGTAAGAGGAACTCACTGCTCACCCTGCCCCCCAATTTTTGACAAAAAAGGCCACTTTAAGCCAGTATGAAGGCAGGAACTGTAAAAACTGCTGTCCACATGATGGCTCGGAGGCAGAGAACCTGGAAGCAAACAGGCTCTGAGGGGGCGTGGCTAGACAATGTTGCTTTGAAACTTTGATCCACTTCAGTGAGCTGCAGAGAGAGGAGAACAGTCTAGATGTAAAGAATCGTGGGAGACGCCAGGCTGCAAAATGGCTCCATCTTTCCATCTGTGGGTTCCTTAGCTTAGCACTCCCACCCCCTGAGGAAGTAACATATCCCTGACGAACCCCACAACAGCAGCGTCAACCTTCGGTATCTCAGCAACAGAGTCCTTTGGTTCTTAAATGTTATAAAGCCTTGCCCTTACCTGGCTCTCTCCATTCATCCCTAATCACTGCCTTGAAGAAGGAACAAATGGGGAATTGCAACCTCAGGGGAGGAGTTTGGAGGGAAACATTTTCTTTGAGGCTTACTCATGGGAGCCTGCTCAGGTGCCAGCACCAGACAGCTCCCCTTCCTGAGTGGAGGAGTCAGAAAACTCAGATCTCCTGGATTTGTGTTTTTTTTCTTCCCCTTTTTAGATTTTTTAAACTCTTTTAGCACACCTTGGCAGTGTAGCAGCTCTACTATGGCTTTGGTGAGGCCTTTTGCAGCTTGCCTTCCCTTCAAGAGATCAGTCTCAGAACCCTCCCCAACTGGGTCCCATTCCCCTGGGAAGGAGAAGGGAAGAACTTGTTAGAGCCCTCCTGGTCAGCTTGGGAGGCTGACTAGAACCTCTGCTTCTTTCCCCCAGGGTGCTCAGGACAAACTTTAAGACTGGGAGCAGAGGGAGTCTTGTGGCCCCACAGGCCCCTGCCCCTTTGTTCTGAAAGGGTCCCCTGGAATTTATCCCAAGTCAAGTGGTCAGGGCCCTTCTTGCTTTTGGAGCATCTCCTTGCTCTGAGGTCCTGGTCCAATTTCCCCTCATTGGGAGTCATGGCTTAGGGGGACCCCACCTGTCTGTCTGACTCATAGTCCCGGGACCTAACGGAGTTAGGGATAGAAGGCTGTGTGCAGGCCTGGCACAACTCATCATCTACCAACTCTGGGAAGGCTGCCTTACATATAGAGCACAGCCTGGATTTAATCTAGTGCTTTCTTACAGGCATGGCAGAGCAGCTAAGGGGCAGAAGAGCTGGTAGGGAGAGGGTGCAGTGCAGGCTAAATGACCCGAGGAGGAGGAATGCTGAGGAAAGAAAACACTGCTCCCCATTGCCCATGGACAAAAAAGTTAAAACTGGAGGAGTAAGGACAGGAGCAACAGAAACCTCCACTGTCTGCTGCTGCTGTGGAGGATGAGAAACTGGCAGCAACCAGGAGCAAAGGGGGCAGGGCCACAGCACACAGCACCAAAATGCTGATCTGCCTCCATGAGCTGCAGAGATAGGAGAGCAGCCCAGATGTCCAGAATTATGGGAGACACTGGCACTGGGCTGCAGAATGCTTGGATGGTAGCATTTGTTCTCAACTGGGATTGGTATATAACTTCCAATAAGACTTTGTTTCAACAACATAAAAAGGTATTTTCAAAAACATTTCACTTTTATTCTTTGCTCTTCAAGATTTTAGAACCCTAAAATGAGCAAAATGGACATAAGGTTCCTCTGTGTATTTTGGTGGTTTTGTACATTACTAGGAAATGCCGCACATCCGGTTCTGTTTTAGTGCTCAGTAATTTGCTTGAAGAACACACAAGCACTCTACACTTCAAACAACAGGGGATTCCACAGACAAAGAACATAATGTTAAAAACGAGTGGCATTTATTTAGTAGTACTTTTAATTAAAGTTTCTTGCTCTGCCCAAAACAGGTTGCTTACATTAATGTCATTATATAGAAGAGGATCTAAAACTATATCACGCTATAGGGGCACTGCACCATCTTCTGCAGTATGGCACTTGGTCCTAGACAAGTTGCTAACATAACATGCTATATGGGTTTGGTTTGAATTTGTAACTTCAAGTCACACATAATGCTAGGGAGAAAATGCCTATGACTAAATGTCATCTGAAAAGATGTTGCTAAGAACAGATCTTAGCAACTGAAATGAGAATTTATTAGTGTATCCACCAAAACAGACAACTGGCCTTGTAACAATTCAGGTTGTTCTTTCTGGGATCCGTATGTTGTTGGAAGATTTCTAATCTTTGCAATTCCCCCAGAAAAGTTCAGATTGAGGCAAACTATTGAGTGGATTTGCAGAAATCACCATTGCTGCAGAAGAGCAAACTAGTTGCAGTAAGGAAAAGGGTGCCCAATAGGCTGCTGAGTTACTCTTCTAGTTGTAGCACAGAACAAGCATAACAAGGCATCTAAGCCTATACAAAGCATCCAGTGAATGAGGTAGGAGTCCTGTGGAAAAAAATAGTATGCAATGTGCACAAGGGGTCTGAATTAAGATTGCACAGGAAACCTTAATTCTAGCATTTCCTAATGTTTGAGTCCTGGATTTTGCAACCATGCATTCTTTTCACATGGGTTTTTCATGATTAGATTTTATATATCTATACTGACAAGTTTTAGCTCTGCTACTATGAAAACTTGTGGAAATAATTAAAAAGGAAGCCGTGCAGTCAACCATTCTAAATCTGAAGATCATCTCTTCCCCTAAAGATTTTCTGGGTAATCATCACAAGAGCAACAACAACTAGCGTATGTGTGTGTACATATGTTACACCCACCCCCTGCAAATAGTGTACGTCTACACACACAATTAAAACCAATACATCTGTATATACATTTTTATTAAACAAGGTCATTTTAGCTTAACTGAACAAGGCAATGGGAAATACAAGGACTGGACATATACATGACAACTTTACACTTCTTGACAGAAATAAATGGCATGTGACTTATATACAGCTGCATTTAATACAGGTTACAAGTCTACTGTATTTTAATTAAAAACAGTCCTAAGCTCTTACATTATGAAAATATACAGAAGTTGGATCATACAGAGGTTAAAATCCTGTCCACTCTAAAAATATTAAGTCTAAAAACCTCCATACCTCCCAATTTCTGCCCACAAAGTTTCTATTTTACAGAACCACCATTACTTTACTGTCTTTACTGTTACCATACCTGAAATATCAAAAATATATTGATGAGTCTATCACTAATCATGAATGTTTGTATTTACATTCAAGTTAACAATTCCTCACCAAATACTTTATATACAAATCTCAATTTGCCCTTTATGAAAGTCATTAAAAAGTTAAAAACCATAAAAATGCCAATTAGAAATAAAGCATTCCAAAAACTGAACTTGTTTACAACAATTCAGAACATTCAAAACAAATGTATGAAAAATGTGTTACTTTAATACAAGTATTCTCACAATACTTTAGCTCCAATACAGCGCAACAAAATGTTGCCTTCAACACATTCTGTGCAGCATCTTCTCTTCCAACAATGCTGTAGGGGAAGAAAAAAAGTAATCAATTGAGGAATAATATTTTTGCAGATCCCAGTACAATATCATATAAAATGTATGTTTTGATTATGATTTTTACAGTAAACTGGCCAATAAACATACTTACATGATATGAAATCTCCTTACTACATTACTATGATGTGTACATTACATTTAACTACAATTTTACAATGACGTTTCAGTAGAGTTCAGGAACAGCATGTAATATACCATAAACAAAATAAAACTGACATTTTAGACAAGTGGGGTCTCCCAAAAGGGTAACTCACAAGTGTGCTCACAAGAAAAATTCACTACCAAAGACTGAAAGATGGGGAATTTCTTCAAGAGTTGTGGAAGAAATCCAAAGGTGTATAGGGGTGGAGAAAGGTGTATAGATTGGTGAAAGCAACGTATTGGGAGAACTCCAATGATAAGTAAAAAAACCAAAACCCATTCTGATGTGTAGTCCATTAATTTTGACAGGGGAAAAAGGTTTTTTCTTTCTTTCTTTCAACATGTTCATCCAAACTAGACTACAACGTTCGCAGGAAAACTAAAAAACAAATTCTTCAAAATTTCTTGTCACCAAGTGGCTGAGAGTCCAATTGGCAGCTACAGAAAAACATGATGTAGAAAAGAGGCATGCAGATCTCCTTCCATCAGCGTTTCATAGCATACATAGTTGGGACAACACCTCATTCATTGGGACATATAATGACTAGCTAGTCTACTGCTTTCAATGGGTTCTCATTCAGGTCCATGTGAATTCATGTATCTCCTTCAAATATCTATACAATTGAAGTCAAATTCCTAAAAGAGAATTTCTTTTTCTTTGTAATACACTTGTGATTTGCCGCATTACAGACCAAGCAATAATAGGTAGAGTCAAGTCAAGGAGCTCAGCAGCCATTTACTGATGTCAGATTACAAAATAATAAAGATTATACTTTCAAACCAGTAATGCCTAACCTGGGAGTTTAGACATTCATCAAGCTCTAGAGTATGAAGGTCCAAAGTTGTTCCTCAGAGTTTACATAGTTTCATGAAGAGTGAACTTAGACTGAAGAGAGGGTTACTCACCTTGTGCAATAACTGAGGTTCTTCGAGATGTGTCCCCCCACAGGTACTCCACTGCAGGTGTGATGCTGCTTTGGTGTCTGGAGTTGGAGATCTTAAATAGCTGTGCCTGTTGGACTGCACATACATACCTCTCCTCCCCCACGCTGCACACATGTAGTATAAATAGTGCTGCGCAGTGCGACCGCCCTCAGTTCCTTCTCTGCTCCAGAGCCCAAACGCTATGCTCCGCAGCAGAGGGGAGGAGGGCTGTAGTGGAGCACCAATGGGGACACACATCTCGAAGAACCTCAGTTACTGCACAAGGTGAGTAACCCTATCATCTTCTTTGAGTGTTGTCCCCATCACTGTAAGTAATTATAAAGCAGTGTCCCTAGCTAGAAGGTTGGAGCTTCGGAGTGGCTGGTATCGCCGAGGACAGGACCGTATGTCCAAGAATGGTATCTGTCGAGGAATCCTGCCAGACGGTGTAATGTTGGGAGAACGTATCAGAGGATGTCCATGTGGGAGCCCTGCATATATTATGGGAACATTATTGAGGAATGCAATGGAGGTTGAGAGCGCTCGTGTGGAGTGTGTCCTGATAGAGGCAGGTGGTTTGTTGTGAAGTGTGTAAGACAGGCGTATGCACTGTGAAATCCATTTAGAGAGGCGTTGTTTAGATATAGCAGAGCCTTTAGAGTGTTCAGCAATGGATATGAACAAGCGTGGCGAGTTCCTGAATGGTTTGGTTCTATCCAAACAGAATGACAATGAACATCTAACATGTGGGGAGCTGCTTCTTAGTAATTGTGTGGTTTGGGAAAGAAGGAGAAATATAGGCTTGTTCAGATAGAAGGATGTTATAACTTCAGCAGGAATTTTGGGTGGGGATGGAGGGTCACTTTGTCCTTATAAAACATTGTATATGGTGGGTATGCCATAATAGAGGATATTTCTCCCACGCGTCGTGCCGATGTAACGGTGATGAGGAAGGCCAGTTTCATTGCTAGATGAAGGAGTGAGCAGACTGCTATTGGCTCAAATGGAGGTCTAGTCAGAGAGCGTAGGACTAGGCTGGAGCCCCAGGGTGGGTTGGGGGACATATATCAGGGTATAGGTTTCCAACACCCTTAAGAAAATGTTTGACAAGGGAGTGTGCAAAAACTGAATATTCCTCGACAGAGCAGTGGAATGTGGTAACTGCAGCCAGGTGCACTCTAAGGGTTTGACTATACTTGCGAGTGAGAGTGCGTTAAAGCGGCCCCAGGCGCCCTAGCTCACAACCCGTCCACACTGGCAAGGCACGCAGAGCGCTCTGACTCCACGGCTAGAGCGCTCCTGGTACTCCACCTCGGCGAGATGATTAATGCTTGCTGTGCCTTGGCTGAAACACTCGGGCGTCACTGTGAACGAACTGTTACATTACTGTGCTCTGATCAGCCTCCAGAAATGTCCTATAATCCCCTTAAGTCAAGTGGCCACTCTTCTCATTGCTTTGAACTTGCTGTAGGAATGAGGATATCCCCTTTGAAAGCTCCGTTTCTGACAGCCGGCTGCTTATCTGCTCCGAGACAAAGCAACCATTACTGTGGAATGCTGCATGTGTGAGAGAGTGAGGTGGGGGTCGGAGGAGGGTCTGCTGCTGTCTGAACTTACAAGACAGCATGCTGACATGCTCTCAGCCCCCCCCAAACCCACTCCCTCTCCCACCATGTACACACAACACACTCCCTGTCACACTCCACCCCCCCCCCCCCCACATTTGAAAAGCACGTTGCAGCCACTTGCATGCTGGGATAGCTACCACAATGCAGTGCTCTCTGTGGCCACACCAGTGTGCTTGTAGCTGTCAGTGTGGACAGACTGCAGCGCTTTCCCTACTGCGCTCTACGAAGGCTGGTTTAACTCAAAGCGCTCTACATCTGCAAGTGTAGCCATGCCCTTAGAGAACTAAAAGCCAATCCGTGCTGTTTGAGTTGAAGGAGGTAGTCCAATATGAGAGTTAATGGAGTGCAGGCTGCATCAACCTGTCTGTCGGCATACCAAAGTTGGAACCAGTTCCGCTTGTGAGAATAGGTACGTCTGGCAGACTCGCACCTGCTTTTATCAAGGTATGTTTTACTGAATCTGAATAGGTTATTTCAGAATCCCAGAGCCATGAAGGAGCCAAGCTTTCAGGGGAGCATCTGTGGATTGGGATGCTGAATGTGTCCCCTGTCCTGAGAGAGGAGCCATGATGCTGGGGGAAGGTTTATAGGCTGAGAGAGTGTCATGCAAAGCAGGTGCATGTACCAGACTTGTTGTGGCCATGTCGGTGTGATTAGTATAACCAGAGCTCGATTTTCCTGTATCTTGAGTAAGACTTGGAACAGGAGGGGAAAGGGAGGGAAGTCGTAGAGAAGTGGTGCATTCCAGTTCATAAGGAATGCATCCCCTAGTGAATAGAATCCCAGCCCTGCTCTGGAACAAGACTGAGGACAGCGGGCATTCTGAGTGGTGAAAAGGTCTATGGTGAGGTGACCCCATTAGCGGGAGATGGGTCGGAGCGCTCTCATGTCGAGCTGCCATTCGTGCTAGTGTGAGAAGGTTCTGCTCAGCGTATCCGCTATTGTGTTCTGAAGTCCAGGGAGATACGCAGCAGAGATGGAGATGTCATTGTGCATACGCCAATTCCATGGCTTGATAGTTTCTGAGCGTAGGGAATGGGACCTGTCACCTCCTTGCCTGTTGATGGAATACATACAAGAGAGGTTGTCTGTCATTACTCAAATAGTCCGGTTTCTGAGGAGTGGTAGGAAATGTTGGCAGGCACTGCGGACTGCCCTCAGTTCCAGGAGGTTGATGTGTAAGGTGGACTCAGTGGGCATCCATCTGCCCTGCATACTGTGCTTGCATAGATGTGTTCCCCAACTGAGGAGGGAGGCATTGGTGGTAAGTATCACGGTAGGTGGAGGTTGAAGAAAAGGGACCCTGGCACAGACATTGTCGGGCACGTCCACCACAGTAGTGACTCCTTGACCTGGGCTGGCATGGACAGGAGTTTTTGCATGCTGTGCTTGTGAGGAAGATATACTGTACGGAGCCAGCCCTAAAGACACTGCATATGCAGCCTTGTGTGTTTGACCTTAAATGTAGCTGCAGCCATATGTCCCAGAATTGGAGGCATGTATGTGCTGGGATTTGGGGGCATGCTTTGGTGGTTGAGACTAGTTGTGTTACCGCTGTGAACCTGTGAGGTAGTAAAAATGCTCTTGCCCGCTTGGCATCAAGTAGAGTGCCAATGAATTCCAGTGTTTGCACTGGGGTTAGTGTGGACTTTTCAAAATTGATAAGGAGGCCCAGTTTTGTAAAGAGGGTCATTGTAGTGTGGACTGCTTGGAGAGCTTCTGTCTTGGATGGCACTTTGAGAAGAGTCGTCTAGATACGGGAAAACGGTGATGCCTTGTTTGCGGAGGAAGGCCATGACCACTGCAAGTACTTTGGAAAAAACTCATGGAGCTGTGGATAGTCCGAAGGGTAGTACCCTGTACTGGTAGTGACCGTGGTCAACAATGAATTGTAGGAAATGTCTGTGAGCGGGGTTTACTGCAATATGAAAGTATGTGTCCTGTTGGTTGAGGGCCAAGAACCAATCCCCCCTGTTCCAGTGCTGGGATGATGGTGGATAGGGTGACCATATTCAAACATTGTAGTCTCACAAACTTGTTGAGATTGCGAAGGTCTAGGATGGGGCAACAACCGCCAAACTTCTTTTGTACCATGAAGTAGTGAAAGTAGAAACCGCATCCTTTGTGTTGTGGAGGGACTGGTTCTATGGCTCCCTGTTGAAGAAGATGCCTCACCTTCTCCTCCAGGATGGGCTCCCCTATAAGGGGTCCCTGAAAAGGGATGTGGAGGGGGGGTTGGCAGGATGGTGAAGTTAGGAAGGGAATGGAGTAACCTTTACTATTTCCAGAACCCATCTGTCCAAGATAATGAGCATCCAAGATGGTAAAAATGGAGCTAGGCGGTTGCCGAACTATCAGTGTGTAGATGGCATTACAGATGGTAGGGGCAACAGGAGCAGGCAGGAGGGTCTCTGGACCTTGACCACACCTTCAAATTTGCTGCTTATTAGAGTGTGTTCGGGCCCAGGTGTCCCTCGTGCAGGTGATTGTCTGCACCTGTTGGGATGTCGGCGACAATGGCCTTGGTTGTCAAACTGCTGCTGTGGGTAGTATGGCTGAGGGCGAGATCGTGGAGGGAGTGGATATTTTCCCAATGTTTGTTTTGGCTGTGGTGTGTACATACCAAGGGATTTTACAGTGGCTCAGGAGTCTTTCAGTGAGTGTAAGGAGTTATCCATGTGCTCAGAAAAGTGTTTTTGTCCCTCGACCAGGAGATCCTTGACCGTATTTTGCATCTCCTTTGGGAATCCTGAAAGGTTCAACCATGATACACGTCACATTACTACCGCAGTATCGGGCAGCTGTGTCATTTAAGTCCAGGGAGCGCTTGCAGGGCCGTGCAGGCTATTAAGTGACCTTCCGAAATGAGGGACAGGAATTGTTCCCTTTTCTCCTCTGGCAGATCCTGGCAAAATTACTCCAGCTCAGAATAATTTTTTACAATCTTATTTGGCCATAAGGGCCTCATAGTTAGAAATTCAAAATTGGAGGGTAGCAGATGAATAGGATTTTCTACCCAGGAGAGCTAAATGTTTCCAGTCTCAGTCAGGATTGGATTAGCACTGATTGCTCTTCTCTTGTAGCACATTCACCGTAAGGGAATTTGGGGCAGGATGTGAAAATAAAAACCCCACATTTTCTTCACGTACATAATATTTCCTATCCACCCATTTGCATGTAGGTGGGATAGAGGCTGGAGTCTGCCAAAGAAGGTTTGCAGGTTCAAGTAGTGAACCGTTAATAGCTAGGGCATTTTTTGTTGTTGAGAAGGTATGGAGAATGTCCATCAGTTTATGTTGTTGCTCCTTGACCTTCTCAAGTGGGAACTTTGTTTCGTAGAGTGGCTGACTCCCTAACTCCTGAAAGTGACAAAAATCATCAGCCACTGTGGGAGGAGGTGGCATGATGGCTCCATCAGGTGAAGATGAAGAAAATGGGAAGACTGGAGGTACCTCCCCATCCTGCTCTCCTTCCAGTTCCTCCTCCAGTGGTGGTATTTACAGAGTATGTGGTTCTGGAGGTCGAGAGATTGTTGAGAAGGGAATGGATGGAGGCCGGCATGTTTGCAGTGGTGGGGGATTACCGAATTGTGCCCTATACATGGCCCAGGGGTCCCAATATGGCCAATTAGGGGGAAAGGGAATATATGGTTGCATTCATGGGGACCCCTGAAAAGGCTGGGTGCCCTGAACTGCAGCAGGGTAAGGCTGGATAAGTTGATGTCAATTGCCCTGATGTTGGTGGGGCAAGAGCGTCTTTTCATCCTCCTCAACATCACTAAGGAAAGGAGGTCCTGTCCCTGTGAGACAGCATGAAGAGTGTGTTGATTGAGAAGTGGGTGAGATTTGGGACACCTCCTGTCTGAGAAGCGGAGAGTCTGCAGTGTCAGATATAGTGAGGTCTGACAGCTGTGTGAATTCCTGCAAGTGATCTCTGCTCAGTGCCTGTATTGAGCACGGTGCTGAGGTGTGATATGGAAAAAAAGAGTCAGCAGATTGCGCCAGAGTGCTTTTCAGAGCCGTAGCTTTAGTAGGAGTTTGCAACCCTACTGGAGTCTTTCTCAAAGCCGAAAGCTTCAGTGCCGTGCGCAGGTCAGGGCTGAGGGCTTCACTGGAGCCAGCTGTTTTGTCAGTGGTGGTGCAGACAGCGTCCTCGGCACAAAAAATGGACCTGGAGCCGTTGAAAAGATAAAGGGCTTGCTTTGGTTGCCCACAACAGGAGGTAGCGCTGATACCTGCTGTTTCGCCCTGGCACGGTCCTTAGACTTACTCTCAGGGGCCGAGGTAGTCAGTCTAAGAGCAGCTTTGTGCCTCTTCTCAGAAGCCATTCGACTACGGATCTAGCCAGAGATGGCATTCCTGCACTTTGTGCCTCAGGCGCTGAAGGAGGGACGGCTCTCTTCTAAGTGTCAGCCTGGTTAGAGGATGATCTTCCCTTACTCATGCAAGGGAAGTGAATCATAGAATATCATAGAATATCAGGGTTGGAAGGGACCCCTGAAGGTCATCTAGTCCAACCCCCTGCTCGAAGCAGGACCAATTCCCAGTTAAATCATCCCAGCCAGGGCTTTGTCAAGCCTGACCTTAAAAACTTCCAAGGAAAGAGATTCCACCACCTCCCTAGGCAACGCATTCCAGTGTTTCACCACCCTCTTAGTGAAAAAGTTTTTCCTAATATCCGATCTAAACCTCCCCCACTGCAACTTGAGACCATTACTCCTCGTTCTGTCATCTGCTACCACTGAGAACAGTCTAGAGCCATCCTCTTTGGAACCCCCTTTCAGGTAGTTGAAAGCAGCTATCAAATCCCCCCTCATTCTTCTCTTCTGCAGGCTAAACAATCCCAGCTCCCTCAGCCTCTCCTCATCAGTCATGTGTTCTAGACCCCTAATCATTTTTGTTGCCCTTCGCTGGACTCTCTCCAATTTATCCACATCCTTCTTGTAGTGTGGGGCCCAAAACTGGACACAGTACTCCAGATGAGGCCTCACCAATGTCGAATAGAGGGGGACGATCACGTCCCTCGATCTGCTCGCTATGCCCCTACTTATACATCCCAAAATGCCATTGGCCTTCTTGGCAACAAGGGCACACTGCTGACTCATATCCAGCTTCTCGTCCACTGTCACCCCTAGGTCCTTTTCCGCAGAACTGCTGCCTAGCCATTCGGTCCCTAGTCTGTAGCAGTGCATTGGATTCTTCCGTCCTAAGTGCAGGACCCTGCACTTATCCTTATTGAACCTCATCAGATTTCTTTTGGCCCAATCCTCCAATTTGTCTAGGTCCTTCTGTATCCTATCCCTTGAGAGTTGGCAGATGACCTTGCTGAGTGTGAGGGTCTCTCCAGTAAGGAATAAGAACCAGGGTCCGACACTGGTCGCAGGAACTTTTCCATGAGGAATAGTTTGAGTTTAAGGTCCCTGTCTTTCCTTGCTCTTGGGCTTTAAGCCCAGACAGTGGGAACACTTCTGGGAAACGTGTCCCTCTCCCAGGCAATAGATACATTGGGCGTGGCTGTCTGTTATAGAGAAGGCGGCCCCACATAACACACACCGCTTAAACCTGGAGGAGCCCTGCATAAGGGTGAGGGAATAGTTTCCCTGATGGGAAATAGGGCAAACAAAAAAGGTTGTTTGTTTTTTTTTTAAAGGATGAAGGATAAGAAAAGAAAATGAAGGAGCTAACTAACTACGAGAGGGAAAACAGGTAAGACATTACCTAAGTGGGCTCTGCTAATTGTTCCATACCAGAACGCAGGCAGTAGAGTAGGAACTGAGGGCAGTCGGACCGAACAGCGTTATGTATACTACCTGCACACAGCGCAGGGGAGGGGAGGTGCGCATGTGCAGTCCGATGGGCACTGCTATTGAAGATCTCAGACTCCAGACGCAAAGGCACTGCCGCAACTACAGTGAAGCACCCCTGGGGATATCACTCGAAGAACCACCAGTGAAGCACATCCACATTGCTTGAGATATGTAAGATAACGGGGTGGAAGTGTAGTTCGGAGCAAATGGAGCAGGGTCTCAAGATTCCATTCCCAATGCTTCAAGAAGCCAGTAGGGTGATGGAGATAAAGAATCAGAGGAGACTGACTTAATCTGAGACAGAGCCACAGAAATCACAGCAGTGTCAACAACGTACTGCAATGTCTTTATGAAGATGTGTCAACATGCAGTAACACTGGCTGCAAGACGCATTGGATCTTACCATGAGAAAATTGACTAATAGTGCTGTCAAAGAATTAAACTTGCAGTTATGGCCCTTTATGCTTAGCTAATCCTCCCCATCACAGGAAGAACCCAAGGAATGGAAAGTGTAAAAAACATATGGCTATGACAGCATGAAAAAAAAACAAAAAAAACCACACTACATGCTACTCTTTCACATTAAGAGAAATTAACAGTGGTACAGATCACACAGAGGTCTTGGCCTTGAAACCATGCAGAGCCTGAGAATCTGAGGAGCCAAGGCCTAAATGCACATCTTAGGACATCCATAAGGAGCGCTTTTCTTTCTAAAGCCCTGTACCACAGCCCCAAGGCCAATTCACTATCCAATCCCATACAAAGGGAAATTACTTACCTTGTTGTAACTGGAGTTCTTCAAGATGTGTAGTCCCTATCTATTCCACTGTGGGTACGCATGCGTTCCAGGTGCCTGAGACCAGAGAATTTTTGCAAGTAGTGTCTATTGGTCCATGCCTGCACCCCTACTCTTCCTGTGCTCTATCGTGAGGGTATAAGGAGTGGGGCAGACCAACTGCTTCTTCAGTTTCTTCTCTACCATGAATGTTGCCAAGTTCTGAAGCAGAGGTGAAGGAGGGTGGGAAGTGGAAGAGAGATAGGGACCACACATCTTGAAGAACTTCAGTTACAACAAGGTAAGCAATTTCCCTTTCTTCTTTGAGTGCTGGTCCCGATGGATAACTGACAAACAGTATTCAGAGAGGAGGCGGGTGCAAGAACACAGGTGGTATAGCTGCTTGTAGAACCACTGCCCCAAAGGATGAGTCAAAGGCAGAGTCTTGGACCAAGGAGTAATGCCTCATGAATGTGTGGATGGAACTCCATGTAGGTTGTCCTGCAAATACCAAGCAGGGATGCTTCTTGAAGTGATGCTTCTGAGGCTGCTTATTCCCTTGCATAGTAAATCTTTACCACATGTGAGGGAGGAAGCTGTGCCATCTGATAAGAGAACAGGATATACCCAGAGATCCACTGAGAAGATATAGCTTGACCTCAAACTCACTCTCGTACGGAAATGAACAATCTAGATGACTTTTCTGATCGGTTTTGTTCTCTGCAGGTAAAAATGACCACGCTCATCATTCGTCGAGAGAATTAAGTCTCCTCTCCTCACTAAAGGCATAAGGCTTTGGAAAGGCACAGGTAAATGAACTGACTGGTATATATGATGGAACAATTTTAGGAATAAATTTTGGATGTAGTTGTTGGATGTAGAGACTCTGTCCTTATGGGATACTGTGTACAGCCATTAGGACCCCAAGTTCACCTACCTTTCTGGCCAAGGTGATAGCAATGAAGAAGGCAACATTTATCTACAGGTGAGACATGAAACACATAGCTACTGGTTCAAAGAGTAGCTTAGTGAGACCTGAAAGTACTAAATTAAGGTCCCAGTCAGGGGTTGGTTTCCTTACTGGCAGAAAGGTTCTAATCAGAACCTTCTGGAAACTGGCTGTTGGTAGGTGAGTAAAGATTGAATAACCCCCCGATGGTGGGTGACATGCACCGATTGCGCCAGGTGAATCTGTAGCGAACTAAGGGAAAGATCCGTTGTCTTGAGAGTAAGAGGAGAGTCTAAACTAGCAAGAAAAAATGGTTACTTATCTGTATGGTAACTGTTGTTTTTCAAGGCGTGCTGTGAACACATACATTCCAATGTAGAGGTTTGTGTGCTCAGTGCAGTAGTACTACTAGGCAGCGCATGCTGCCGTGATCTCCTCATGCCTTCAGGTGAGGGTATACAAGGGGAATATCTGCTGCCCGCTGCTCCGTTCCTTCACATTGCTGTATGTAATGTCTGAAGTAGTTTGGAAGGTTGGCGGGTCATGAAATGTGTGTGTGCACAACACATCTCGAGGAACAACAGTTACTATACAGGTAAGTAACTGCTTTTTCTCCTTCCAGTGCACATATATGTTCTACTGTAGGTGACTCATCAGCAGTTCCCTTACAGGTGGAGGGACTTTGGATCATCTGAAGAGAGACTGGCAAGTCTGTTACTAAACTGGCATCATCCAGGAGACTTGAGTGATGGCATAATGAGTGGAAAAGGAACGCACAGACAAGCATGTTGCTATCTTACATACAACAGCTACTGGAACGTTGCTGAGAAAAGCTGATGAAGTGGACTGAGCCCCAATGGAGTGAGCTATTATTCTTGGTGGAGGAGACATTTTAGCAAGATTGTAGCAGAGCTTAAATATAGTCAGAAATCCAGTGTGATTTGCCAAGACAACGCTGATTGACCCTGGGCACAAAGACTTGCCTGAATTGGACAGGGAGAGATCTGTCCTCTTTGGAGTGGACTTAGAGGGGAGATCTGCTTCTGTGCTTATACAAGCATGCTCTGCTCCTGTGAGGAACTCCTGATGAAGGGTCCATAGGCATATTCTCCATCGCTCCTGCATCAGGCTTCACACCAGGAGGCAGACTCCTTGACGACTCTAGCTAATATACAGGGGGTTTTCTCGACTTGGGTCTGACTGGGGCTTCGTTGCCTTTTCCATGAGGTGTTTTTTAAGACGGAATTCTCGCACCCGTACGGATCTAGCTAGGAAAGTAGTGACAGATACTGCATCTGGAAGATGGCAGGCACTTCCCCAAAGCAGTACAGGCAGCGCTGGTGGTTGTCACTGACCAGGAAGGTGCAAGTACAGGAGATGCAGCTTTTAAAGCCAGATAATCTAGGCATAATCTAATTTACATACTGGGATGCACATGAGTCCCCAGGGAGGGGATTTAACTATCCATTAGCTATACTAATAGAACTATTAAAAACATTAACTATGCTAAAGATAAAGCGGGTAAACTTTTAAATATTTACAGGTTTTAAGGATCAGGCTGAAGAGAAAGAAGCAGGTCTGGACACTGGCGACTCACACTTAGGCCATGTGGTAGTAAGAAGGAACTGAAAAGGCGATCAGTCCTCCCCATCCCTCATATACTTGGTGCAGAGCATGAAGAGAGTAGGGGCACAGGCGCTGACCTATGGACACTGCTTTCAAAAATTCTCTAGTCTCAGGTGCATGCACACTCACAATGGAATATCCATAGGGCCAGCACTCAAAGAAGAACTTGCTTTTCAGCCTTCCACTTCCATCACAATTGTGTGCACAAGAAAGCAGAGCATAGCTGCTGTTCCTTTTCAGCCACATTCAGTCAGCAGTTATGTGTATTTGCTCCGCTTTATACCATGCAACAGCACACACATTGTACATTAATGGGTGCACACACTATATAGTAATTTAGCTCACCAACCAGATGTTTTAGAGTTCTCCTTTCTTACCAATCTAATTAGTGCTCTGTCGCTGGACTTTCGGCCCAATGCTCTGAGTTTCCTTTTCTGGATTTGGGCGTTTCCCAGTGCTGATGCCAGTGCTTCCTGTTCTTCCTGAAAAATGAAATCAACACCTAACTTGAGAAACTATTTTGTTTTTTATGTATCCAAATGACATCTTTTAAAACATAAGTCACCTTGTTGCAGTAAATGTGATTGCTGATGGTCTCCGTGGGCATAATGTAAAATACTGCTGCCTTGAGAATAACCTGTTAAAATACAGTATACATTTACTTAAATCATTCCTGTGTTTTCCTTTTATCAGTTATACGCTTGTATCCATTAAGCTTTTGTATGAACAAGGGGAGCCAAACCCTGAACTCCCAAAACACAGAGAAGTCTGACCTAAATCATTCTTGTTTGCAGAAAAATTCTCGTACTAAGAAGTTCTCTCTACACACACACACCCCCCTCTTCACACCCCTTTTCTAACTACTACCAACTTTAGTTTTGACACTGTCCAATCACCTCATCCTTTTTACTATTCTCTTAAGATAACAGGAGTCAACAGCACAACTAAACTGGGATGAACCAGAATTTTCTGTTTCATGTAAATTGCCCGACAGCCCTCAGTGTTGGAATTGTCTATCAACAGAGCATGTACTGCAGAAGCAAGAACAAGTTTTTCTATTCTACCCAAACATTTGCTTCAGCCATGTTCTGGAGGCCTGTAAGGTTGTGAGAGTGAAGTCCTGTCTCCACATCTGTATTGTCAACCCTCAACCTCTGCCGAGATTGCAATGGGAGTGTGTCGTGGGGCAGAGCCCCACCCCCTGAGAAAAAGGGCTCAACCAGGCCAGAGAGGCTGCGCAGACCAGCAGCCAATCAGTGAAGACCTGGGGAGAGCCAATCAGGATGGGGGAAGGGGCAGCCAATCATGACCCAGCTAGGTCCTATATAAAGGCTGCCCAGCTAGGGAGAAGGCAGTCACTCCCTGGCCAGCAAGGGAGAAGGACTGGCTCCTGACAAAAGGAGTAGCACCTTGGACAGAGCAGTGCTGGGTAGGCTTGGGGGAGCAGATAGGGGCTCCAACCCATTACCTGCCAGGCTGCGGCCCTGCTGCAAAGGGGCAGGAAGGTGCATAGGGCCAAAGGAGAAGTGGCCCAGGGAAACTGAGGTTTTTAACAATTTCAAGAATCATGAGAACTTTTCTGAACACATTTTATTTGCTGAATAATACCGTGCTGCTGTATTCCACTTGATCCTGCATGTGAGTCTTCTAGGGCACATGTCTGAACGCCCACTGTATGACCATCAGTGCTTCCCAGTTGAGCTCCTGAAAAAAGGACATTTTAAAAAAAAATTTTAGCATAGAATACAGCACAGATTGAACATTTAATAAATAATTAAGTGTAATGTTTGAAATATGTACTGTCTTGTACAAAATGGGAATTACTGAATATTGCATTCTAAAGCTATAAAGGGTTCTGTAAAGTGAAATTTATGAAGATTTTTTTTAAATGTAACCTCTGAAGTTAAGGGGAAAATTTTATGTCCAAGGTATTGCTCAAACCAATTCAGATCTCTGTGCATCAACCAAGTAGCTGAGACTCACATTCCTGATATGAAAAATACAAATGCAATTCATGTACACAAGAATCTGATAATGCAAAATTGTCTCCTCAACTTTGTATGCTGGACTGAAGCCCCTTTGAAAGTTTTGCCTTTGATGTTTAAGTTTCAGAGCATGTTTTATTCCCTATATTCTGTATATAAAATACTAACATCTGTACATCACCTAAAGGATGTTTGTAGGCTAAAAATATTTTTAATTAAAACCCAATTGAAAAGTTATACATTATGTATTGTAGGTATGTTTGGGATATTTTACCATCATTATTTGTACTGGGTTGGTAGCTAGAGTATCCACAGTCCCCAAAGTACTAGGCACGGTACAAATATAGCAAAAATGGGCCTTGCCTCAAAGAGTTTACAGCTTGATTTAATTTATGATGTTACCGCTATCACAAGGTATTAATGATTCCTAGGAGGGAAATAGATGTACAAATGTTTTGAAGAATTGCTTGAAATGTATTAATACTTTTACAAGGGTTAGACCATTCCTTTCTAAAGAACATTCCTTTCTACTTACTTATGCTGAATATACCTATTCTTCAGATGAGCGACTAACATTTATATAATCGTGCAAAAATTAGCTATGGTGGAAGAGTGGATCTGAAATCATTCTTAAGAGCCGTTTTCACAAAACTGTTTTCATGAGGGTAGCTGTTTCTACATAATACAGTAACTCCTCACTTAACGTCGTCCAAGTTAACGTTGTTTCGTTGCTGATCAATTAGAGAACAGGCTCATTTAAAGTTGCGCAATTCTCCCTTATAATGTTGTTTGGCAGCCACCTGCTTTGTCCACTGCTTGCAGGAAGAGCAGGCCGTTGGAGCTAGCTCGTGGGGGCTTGGAACCAGGGTGAACCGACAGCCCCCCATCAGCTCCCTTAAGTTCCTTGTGTGGCAGCTGCCCAGCAGGCTACTAATTGCCAGGCAGTTCAGCTGTCCCTCCCCCCACTGCCATGTGCTGCTTCTGCCTATGTCTTGGAGCTGCTCCTGCTTGCTGTGTAAGGGGGGAGGGAGGTGGGGAAAGAGGGGGCTGATATCAGGGTGTTCCTCTCCCCCTGCACCTCATCTCCATGGGGGGCTGGGGGAGAAGAGGAGGAAGACATGACAGGGCTCAGGATGGAGGGAGCCTGCTGGCAGCAGCTGCTATCTCAACTTCCTGATCTACTTAAAAAGGCAGTGTACTTAGAGTGAGGTCAAAGTACTTAAAGGGGCAATGCACACATGGTGTGTGTCTCTGTCTCCCCTCCCTCCATTCGTGCCACCTTGCAGAGTGTAAGGCTACATTAACAACGTGTTAACCCTTGAGGGCTCAGCCGAGTGCTAGTTCATTATTTAGCAGTAAGGCATTCCCTGGGAAATATCCTACCCTCTTCCAACCTCTGACTTCACCATCTCAACCAAGCTTCACAATCATCATTGTTGTGTACAGTATTAAATTGTTTGTTTAAAAAACTTATACTGTGTGTGTGTGTCTATAGATATAAATATAAATAAAATATAGTGTTTTGTCTGGTGAAAAAAATTTCCCTGGAATCTAACCCCTGCTATTTACATTAATTCTTATGAAGAAATTGGATTTGCTTAACATCGTTTTGCTTAAAGTAGCAATTTTCAGGAACGTAACTACAACGTTAAGTGAGGAGTTACTGTAGCATGCTAGGGGGCTCACTTAAGGCGTTTATGCAACTTCTCAGGTCCAATACTTTTGTCAGAATAGGAGATTCTACTTACCACCTGCACTACTACAACCAGAGATGTTTTCTCCTGGTGAATATCCCATTAGGCCACCATTTCCATTTCCATTTGGGTTAGAAGGCACTGTTGCAAGAAGACCTAATCAAGGAAACAAAATTCATTGCCAACAATATTGAGGCAAGCACATGTGTTTTGATTTAGTGTATATATCTTCCCTTGTCTCTCAACAGTATTTTCTTTAGTAGTTGAACTTCATCAGTGGGGAGAATTATTTTTTTCCTCCTCTACTGTAAATTGGAATATCTTTCCAAGTAATTTTAGGTTATAATTATTTTACTTATCAAAAAGTCAGTATTTTTGCAAGAAACGTTAATTGCATATGTTAAATATAGTGCATTTTAGTGTAAAAGACATCACAAGTTACTTCATATCTATGTATATACCCCACATCCCTGGAATACAGCCATTATTTGGACAGGCAGGTGTCAACAAATGCACATGTTGCACAACAGTGGGAGAAGTGGACTTTTTTAAATAGATGGAAGAATGTAAACAAAGGTTAAAATTAATTTATAAAGATAAACTACCATGTTTGTGAATAGCAGATTGTATAGTTAAGGTTGCAAGACCTTTTCCACTGTAACTTTTTCTTGCAGTAATTCTATCTGGTAGTAAAATTAATCTATACAAGTCTATTTTGATGCCCTGGAGATGACATGATCTTAAAGAAACTTCAGGACGAACTCCATAGGCAGGTGCAGACCAGATGAATTGCAAAGGGCTGGGAAGAGGTGAGTGAGAGGGAAAAGACAAGTGTTAGAAGGATACACTGCTCTTATAATCCACTTTTGTTGGTTAACTAGGCTACCCTGACACTGGGCTCATATCTGGCCCCCATAGCTACAGAATGGGTTGTCACAACTTGAAGGGGAGACAAAACCTCAATTAAATATACGAAGTAGACTACAGTCATACCCAAGCCTCTGTATCGTGAAAGCTGCTGGTAGATTTGTTTCATCCTCTCAATATTCAGGCGGCTTGCCTCTGCATGATTTACCATTGGTTTAGGATAATGAACTCCTATTACACATTTTGCAGCCTTCTGGATGCTCTCTGGGGCATTCCAAGGATCGTATATGTATTTTGCAGGGAAACCTCTAAGTATAGGCAAATAACGTCTTTAAAGAAAAAAAAGTATAGTTTAAAACACATAGCTGTTTAAAACTCAGGCAACTTCAAAGATGGCTTTATAATATTTATGGGGTGGATTGTACATGAGATTACCTGATGTAGTCCCCATTAGGATCAGTTCTTCTCCCAAAACCCACAGGACAGTAGCAGTGAAAAAACTGCTGAAAAAACGAACTACAGGAAAGCCACATCCAGCTTCCAGCATTTACACTCCAATCTGCATCAAGTAGCAATTCTTCAAACACCTTAAGAAATAATAGTATCAAGTTATTCTAAATGTGTTAAATTTTTCCACAAACATTCCTAAGCATTGCTCAGCTATCAAGATGTCAGAAAAGATAGCATTTCAACATTTAAGAGCATAGTACTGACATTTGCACAGACTTGGTAACATCCAAAGAGTGCTCAATAAATATTTACACAAGTACCTCTTTATAGTCCATTCAAGTGGGATAGTGGAAAAGAGGTATATCTGGCTTCTACAGCACAGAAGTTGGACATATTTTGTACAAATGCATTTTACAGATGGGAAACAAACACAGAGCAGTGAAATAACTCGCTCCGAGTCACCTAAGTGGGCCAGTGGCAGAGCTAGGAATAGAACCTAGGTCTCCTGAATCCCTGTGCCGTGCTCTATCCACTAGACCACACTGTCTCTGGTTAGGGGTGGAATTTTCTTACCTAGTTAGCTCTGTATGTTCTCTACTAGAAAGCTACATAACTTTCCCATTAGAAAGCATTAGGTAATTAATTTTCCAAAAAGCTATAAAAATGGTTTCAATTAACTTAACAGTTAACTTAATAATTAGAGAGACAAGGTGGGTGAGGTAATATCTTTTATTGGATCACTTCTCTTAGTGAAAGAGTGAAGCTTTTGGGCTTACACAGAGCTCTTCTTCCGGTCTGGGAAAGGTACTCAGTGTCACAGCTAAATACAAGGTGGAACAGACTGTTATACATGTTGCAAGAGACCATTCAAGGTGAAATAGACAGTTAACATTTAATAAGTACTTATTCTAAAAAATTCTAGAACTTAACAGCTTTGACATATGAAGGTTTCTTACTTACTTGTAACTTGAGTTCTTAGAGATCGACACTGCGTAATTACATTCTTGTGACTCATGCCAACCAGTGCTGTATGGTAGAACCTTCTATTAGCAGTGCCCATTAGGCATCCATGCTCCCCTGCCCTCCCTGTCCAGCACTTGAGCACTTTCTGAGGGTGAGAGTTTAAAGGGGGCATAGGAACATTGCCCCCTCAGTTCCTTCCACTGCTAGAGCAGAAAACCCAAGATATTTTAATCTGGACTCTGCAGGAGTGGGGAAGGTGGTCGGGGAGCATGAATATGCAGAGTCCATCTTGAAGAACTCCAGTTACAAGTAACCTTCATTTCTTCTTCGAGCATCCTCAGCATATCCCCACTCTTGGGATAGTCTTGCAAGCAGTACAGCAAATTGAACAGAGGGATGAAGAGCTCTAACTAAGCAAGGATTGGAGTACCACTCTACCAAACTAGGTGTGTAACCAGGATGCCGTATCCAATGCATAATGCTCTGTGCAAATGTGAAACAACCTCCATGTAGCAGCTTTGCATATCTCAATAAGGGCAATATGTTTATAAAAAACCACAGATGTAGCTACTGTTCTAGTAGAATGAGCTCTGGACAGACTAGGAGTAGGGAAAGAAGTTATTCTGTAACATTCTTAAATGCACTAACCTATCTAGACAGGAGGACTGAGAGAAATGACTTTACCTTTAGAGTTACCAGCATATGAAATAAATAACTTGGAAGAAGACTTAACTCTTTGTTCTATCTAAGTAATATGAGAGTACTCTCTTGGTATCTAAAGAATGTAATCTAAATTCTCCCCTTTAGATGAATGAGGCTTTGGGAAAGAATAGATTAATGGTCTGATTTACATGAAACTCAAACAACTTTAGGAAGAAATTTAGGGTCTGGTCTAAGAACCACTATGTCCTTATAAAAAGTGCATAAGGGGGAGGAGGTCCACACCAGTGCATGTAGTTCACAAATCCTTCTTGAGAAGTAACTGCTATCATAAACACGGTCTTCGCAGATAAGTGAAACAAAGAGCAGCTAACTATAAGCTCAAGTTAGACAAGAGAGGAGTCCAAACTAAATTCAAATTCCATGGCATGACAGGGCCCTGCACTGGGGAAATACAAGTTCAGCAGCCCTTTCAAAAAGTTTGACCAGCATTGGTCAAACTTTTTGAAAGGGCTACTGAACTTGTATCCCCCAGTGCAGGACCCTGTCATGCCATGGAATTTGAATTTAGTTATATATATATATTTTTTTCCATTAAAGTGAGTATGGTATACAGCTAGATGAACCTTAATGGAGGGCAGAGACAACCCCACTCTTTTTAAGCATAATAGATATTTTACAATAAGTTGTACTGGAGCTAACACCAGGTCAAACACCTTTCCCAGTTGCCCACAAAAACTAATCTTCTCCACTTGAACCCATAACTTTTTTCTAGTTGATAGTTTTCTGGAATTAATTAAAATTCTTTGCACCTGAACTGAGCACAATCTTTCTAACTCTGTCAAAGGCCTATCGCCCAAGCTCTCAAATGTAATGACTGAAAATTTGGGTGGACAACCTTCCCCTCCTGCTGGGGTAGTAGGCCCATTGATGATGGGAGCATTTTGTCATTACCTTTGGATAAATGAAGGCATTCGGTGTACCACCATTGTCTTTGCCACTCTGGAGCAATGAGAATCATGCTAGCTGAATCTTGCCTTACCCTTTTTATCACTGGAGAATGAGGGGAAATGGGGGAAATGCATACACTGAACCCTCCTTCCCAATCTAGGAGGAATACATACGTCAATGACAGGCTGTCTGAGCCAGTTTTGAACGGAAATAGGGACATTTCCTATTGAATCTGGTTGCAAATATATCTCTGTCTGGAAATCTCCAAAGGCTGAAAATATCCTGAATTACCATATTTTTTAAGAGACCATTTGTTTGTCTGCAAAGAATCTCTGCTCAACTGATCTTCAATCATACTGTGTTCACTTGCTTCACACAGAGCAATTGAGTATACATTGTGCTGGATACACCAGTCCCAAAGTTTTACTGCCTCTTTGCAAAGTTAAGATGATAAAGCTCCTCCTTGTTTGTTCACATATGTTGCTGACACATGGTCCATGGCCACTTGAACTACTGCATTTTGCAGCTGCGAGAGAGAGATGCTCTGAAATCTAACTGGATTGCCCTCAGTTCCAAAACATTTATGTGTAACAGGGATTCTCTGTCATTCAAAGGGCCTCAAATAAACAGACTGCAAAGATGCACTTCCGCCCTGTCTTTGAAGCATCTATGGTGGTTATTACTAAAGAAGGAGAAGAAAGGCTGAACAAAAATGCCTTTGAGGGTATTTTGAAGTTCCAGCCACCACCTTAGCAAAAGACAAGTATTCCTTGGAACAGTGAGTAATTTTTGCATGCTGTCTGTAATGGGTCTGAAATTCCTTTGTAGCCAGCACTGAAGAGGTCTCATTCTGAGCTCGGCATACAGAATCAAATATGTTGTGGATGCCATCAGACCCAACAGAGTTAACAAATAAACTACCATTCTCTTCCTTTTATGGAGTCGGGAATCACATCAATGAATGGAAGCTTTTGTGATGGTGTGAGAAAAGACTTTTCTTTGTTTATGAGAAGACTTAGTGTTCTAAATAAAAACACGAGTAATCCAAATGGCTTTCTGTAATTCTTCTTTGGATGGAGCCTTCAGAAGCCAATTGTCTAAATACACGAAAATGAAAATTTCTTCTCTCTTCAAATATGCTGCTACCAGACCCGTTCATTTGGTGGACTCTGGGTGTGGTTGGTAGGCCAAAAAGGTAGGAGCCTATACTAGAAATGGTTTTATGAAAAAGTGTCCCTGAGATAAAGAGTACCAAACCAATCCAGAGCAGACAAGGAGGGAATAATCAACCCCCTAATTACCATTCTCAGTTGAAACTTCCTGATAAACCTGTTTAAAGCTCTGAGGTTTAGAGTTGGTCTGTCACCTCCATTCTTTTTTGGATTAGAAGTACCCAGAGTAGAATCCCTTGTTCTTGGAACCTAATGGAACTTCTTCTATAGCCCCAGATTGCAACAGACCTTCCTTGTGCTTCCATCCTTAAGTTCTTATGGGAAGGGTCCCTGAAGAGGGAGAGGGGTAGGGGAGTTGCATGGAAGAAGAAATTTGAATTGGATGGTATAATCTTATTTTACTGTATCTAAAACTCATCTGTCCAAGGTGATATTTGTCCATGGACTGTAGAAATGAGAGAGACTGTTCCTTAAAATATGGGTGGTATTTACTGAAATTGGTTTGATGCCCTTGTTCATCACATCAAACCCATGGTCTGACATAAGGAAAGGAAGATGTAGTTAAGAAGTTCTTTGTCCTCATTCATGACTTGCAGAATTTCTCTTTCTCCCCTGAATTTCAGAGGCTGTGTGGTGTTGTTGATAATAAGGACGTCTCCTAATGGTATAATAATAAATAATAATAATAATGAGGAAGAAGATAGAAAGTATTGTCTCTCGAATTTGAACATAGTTGCAGATGTTTTTCTACAATAAGGGAGGTAATAACCCCATAGATCTCGCAGTGGAGTGTGTCCATTTTCTCCAGCACTTCAACAGTTTAACTGAACAGCCTGTCTCCTTCAAAAGGTAAATCCTTAATTTTTGTCTGTTTCCATAGGCAAAGATGAGGATCATGCACATCTGTGGAGTGCTACTGCTGATGCCTTAGCTCTTGAAGCAGTGTCAGAAACATCAAACAATGCCCTAAGGGCATGTTTTGCCACATTCTGGCTCTTTTTAATGAGAGCTGTTAAGCTTCTCTGATCCTCTGAGAGGTTCTTGGTTAACATTGAGATCTTCTCCCAGAAGTGAAAATAATACTTGGATATTACTGCTTGATGATTGGACACAGGTATGTTTAAAGAAGCTGGTAAAAATAATTTTCTCCTTAGAGAGTCCAACTTTTTCCCCTCTTTGTCATAAGGAGTTGAAGTCGTCAAATGTAGAAGACCTGATTTGGAGCTCCGAACTGTTACTGCTACCACTAGAGAATTAGGCACATGAAAATAGGAGAACCCTTCAGTGGGACCTGACATAATTTATCTGCCTTTTTTTAAGCTGATTGACATGCATTGTGCAGGAGGTCAGACTAGATGATCATAATGGTCCCTTCTGACCTAAATATCTATGAAGATGGATTGGACCAGAGACCAAAAAATGGACAATGAGACCATACTCTTTACAGTAGAGCCCAAAATGTCAAAAAATGGATGCGTGGTTTCTTTCAAAGCTGCTGCTGGTCATTTTAAACTTGATGCCACCCTATCCACTAGCTTTTGAAATTAAATCACATCCTCAGGAGACAATGCTGCAATTACACTCACATTTTCGTCAGGAGATGAGCCACTGTCCAGGCTCCATATCTTGTTGAAATTTCTGTAGAGGAGATGTTTTCTGATGCTCTTCATGAAATAGTGTCTCCTGTAGCAAGGATGGGTGTCAAACATACAGCTAAGGGTAGCCTGGAATTCCTCCTTACCTGTAAGGGGTTAAGAAGCTCAAATAACCTGGTTGGCACCTAACCAAAAGGACCAAGGGGGAAAGAAGATATTTTCAGATCTTGGGGGGGCGGGACAGAAGGGTTTTTTTGTGTGTTCCATCTTGGGAAGCAGAGAAGCAACAGGTCAGAAAACTCCTTCTCCTATAAACCATCCTAAAAGTCTCTGATACTATAAAAATTGTAAGTAAAACCCAGGCAAGGCGTGTTAGATTATCTTTTGTTCTGCTTGTGAATTTTTCCTTTGCTGGAAGGAAGTTTATTCCTGTTTTTTCGTAACTTTGAAACTAAGTCTAGAGGAAGTTCTGCTGTGTTTTTGAATCTTTTGTTATCCTGTAAAGTTATTTTCCATCCTGATTTTACAGAGATGATTTTTACCTTTTTTAAAAATAAAATCCTTCTTTTAAGAACCTGACTGATTTCTCCATTGTCCGAAGACCCAGGGGTTTGTGTCTGTGATCACTGTGTAACCAATTGGTTAGGATATTATTCTCAAGCCTCCCCAGGAAAGGGGGTGTAAGGGCTTACGGGGATATTTTGGGGGAATAGGAACTCCAAGTGGTCCTTTCCCTGATTCTTTGTTAAATCACTTGGTGGTGGCAGTGTACCCTCCAAGGGCAAAGAATTTGTGCCTTGCGGAAGTTTTAACCTAAGCTGGTAGAAATAAGCTTAGTGGGTCTTTCATGCGCGTCCCCTAGAGTTCAAAGTGGGGAGGGAACCCTGTCATGGGGGCAGCGTTGGTGGGATCATTTTGAACCAAACGCACAATAGGATTTTAAAAGGACTTTTTTTTTCCCCTTTTGGCTGCTTGGAAAGCAGGGAGGTTTTTTTAAGGATTTTTTTTTAAAGCTGGGAGCACCTGGAGTTTTTTTTCCTCTGCCTGAGGGCAGGGTAGTTAACCTCCTGCAGGGGAATTCACAAGTGTTTTTTTTTTCTTTCTAGCTCTCGGGTTAGGCTACAGAAAGGATAGGATGACTGACAGTGATGTCCAAAAGAAATTAGAATTAGCCAGATTGGAAGCTGACGAGAGATGGATGGAGGCAGAAAAAGCTGCCCATGACAGAGCTATGGAGGCCCAGCAGCATGCTCAGGAGGAGACGGAAAGAGAGAGGAAGCATGAACTGGAGTTAGAGATGGCAAGGGCTAAGCAAAGCATACCAAACAACCCTAGCAATCCTTCTCCAGGTACCGCTTCCCATCACAGTAAGTTCCCCACCTACAAGGTAGGCGATGTACAAAGGCCTTCTTAGACAATTTCGAAAGGGCCTGCCGTGGGTACACGATCTCTGCAGACCAGTACATGGTAGAGCTGAGGCTGCACCTCAGTGGACCCTTAGCAGAGGTGGCGGCTGAAATACTTAAGGAACACATGAACAGTTATGAACTTTAAAAAACAGGCCAGAATCAGAATGGGGCTAACATCCGAGCCTGCCCGTCGGTGGTTCAGAGCTCTAAAATGGAAACCAGACATGGCATTTTCCCCACACACCTACCACACTGTAAAAAATTGGGATGCCTGGATATCAGGAGCAAGTGTTAAATCTCTGGAAGATCTCTCTTTCCTAACGCAAATGGAGCAGTTCTTAGAGGGTGTTCATGAGGAAACAGAAAGGTACATCCTAGATGGGAAGCCCAAAACAGTAATCGAGTCAGGGGAGATTGGAACCAAATAGGTGGAGGTGGCAAAAAAGAAAAAAACTAGTAGCAGTTGGAGCGGATATCAGAAGGGGCAACCCGAGACAACACCCTATCGCCAGGGGCAGCCCAAGGCCCCACCTACATTCCAAGGAAAAACCCAAACACCTTATTGTCACCCAACACCAGTCTCCAGCAACCCACCTTGCCACAGTGACCAGTCAGCTGGGCGATGTTTTAAATGTAATGAGCTGGGGCATGTGAAGGCCGACTGCCCCAAGAACTCCAACAGACTGCAGTTCATTACACCGGAGTCACACCAAAGGTCCTCAGGCCCAGATGCCTCCCAAGTTCCCTCAGAGCGAAAGGAAACTGAGTGTGGGCGGGAAGAAGGTTATCGCGTGGAGGGACACTGGAGCACAAGTGTCGGCTATCCATCAATCCTTAGTGGACCCCAGCTTAATCAACCCAGAGGTCCAAGTGACGATTCAACTCTTCAAGTCAAACTCTTTTGACTTGCCTACAGCCAAGTTGCCTGTCCAGTACAAGGGCGGTCAGGAATGTGGACTTTTGCAGTCTATGATGATTATCCCATTCCCATGCTGCTGGGGGAAGACTTGGACAACCATGTGAAGCTAGCTAAGAGGGTGGGAATGGTCACCCGCAGCCAGGCTAAGCGAGCTGTCACACCTAGCTCTGTTCCTGAGCCTTCAACAAGGGCCCAATCTGTGTTACCAGAGACTCAGACTGAGGTGATGGAACTGGAACCCCTGCCAACGACTGCAACAGCCATAGTGGATCCAGTCCCAGAGACCCAGCCAAAGCCAGTCCCAGAACCGGAACTGGCAAAGCAACCAGCACTGAGTCCAGCACTTGCAACCCTGCCTACACCTCCAACACCAGAGGGCACCACCAAGCCTGCACTAGCAGCAGCAGCTGAACCTACGAAAAAGGCTCAGCCAGAGCCTGAAACACAACATAATGCACCAGCGGAGAGTGGTTCACAGTCAGTCAACGGAAACAGCCCCATCACCTGCATCGCTTCCAGAGGGACCAAGCCCAAGTCCACAATCCAGTGAGGAACTGAGATCTCCAGCACCAAGGGAATAGTTCCAGGCTGAACAGGAAGCAGATGAAAGCCTCCAGGGAGCTTGCCAGCGGCACGGAGCAACCTACCACCTCTCAGCTCTTCTAATCGATCCCAGTTTGTTGTAGAAAGAGGACTTTTTTGCAAAAGTCTGGTGGGCACCAGGAAGACTGGCATCCTCAGAGACAGTTAGTAGTTCCAACTAAGTACCGGGTAAAGCTCTTGAGCTTAGCCCATGATCATCCTAGTGGCCATGCTGGGGTGAACAGAACCAAAGACCGTTTGGGGAGGTCCTTCCACTGGGAGGGAATGGGCAAGGATCTTTCTACCTATGTCCAGTCTTGTGAGGTGTGCCAAAGAGTGGGAAAACCCCAAGACCAGGTTATAGTCTCTCTCCAGCCACACCCCATCATTGAGGTCCCATTTCAGTGAGTAGCTGTGGATATTCTGGGTCCTTTCCCAAAAAAGACACCCAGAGGAAAGCAGTACATACTGACTTTCATGGATTTTGCCATCTGATGGTCAGAAGCAGTAGCTCTGAGCAATGCCAGGGCTTAAAGTATGTGCCAGGCACTAACAGACATTTTTGCCAGGGTAGGTTGGCCCTCTGACATCCTTACAGATTCGAGAACTAATTTCCTGGCAGGAACCATGAAAAGCCTTTGGGAAGCTCATGGGGTGAACCACTTGGTTGCCACCCCTTACCATCATCAAACAAATGGCCTGGTGGAGAAGTTTAATGGAACTTTGGGGGCCATGATACGTAAATTCGTAAATGAGCACTCCAACGAATGGGACCTAGTGTTGCAGCAGTTGCTCTTTGCCTACAGGGCTGTACCACATCCCAGTTTAAGGTTTTCACCATTTGAACTTGTGTATGGCCGTGAGGTTAAGGAGCCATTACAGTTGGTGAAGCAGCAATGGGAGGGGTTTATGCCTTCTCCAGGAACTAACATTCTGGACTTTGTAATATGAGAGACTTTTAGGGTGGTTTATAGGAGAAGGAGTTTTCTGACCTGATGCTTCTCTGCTTCCCAAGATGGAACACACAAAAAAACCCTTCTGCCCCGCCCCCCAAGATTTGAAAGTATCTTCTTTCCCCATTGGTCCTTTTGGTCAGGTGCCAACCAGGTTATTTGAGCTTTTTAACCCCTTACAGGTAAGGAGGAATTCTAGGCTACCCTTAGCTGAATGGTTATGACAATGGGGAATACTCTCTAGGTGTCAGATCCAGAACCCTTGGTTCTGGTGAAAGATGTACCAGGACTGAAGATTCATGCTTCATAAAGTGACCGTGGTAAGCTTGGGTTGACCAATATGGCTAAGGACTCCAAGGCCAATCCTGCTGGTCACTCCAATCCTTCATTACATCTCTTGTTCAGAATATAAGGTGCCAAGAAGAGAAATTCTGATCTGAAAATGATCAGATCCTAGGCATGCTCGTGGGATCTGGCTCTACATCTGTGGATCCAATATTGAAGCAACAAATGAAGTGACCGTGGTAGGGATCTGGGTCATGTAAAGTGATGACAAATCCTTTCTTAACAATCCAGCTGGGGGTCTTAGATTGTGGAACAGATATTGGAGATTCTCTGCATTTAGTGTCCCATCTCAGTCTCTTATCAGAAGAGCCATGAGAAACAGTCGGAAACTAGTTCCACAGAATAAAGCATTAATTTTTTGAGTCAGATTGGAGGGCTTAGAAATGGTCAAATCCACCAATCTGGAACTGGAGCTTAGTGCCAGGACCAATCCCTTCGTTGTTCCGACTTTCTTGAATTCAGATGTACTCAGAGCTGATTCAGGCCTCCCATCCTTATTTTCTGATCCTTTAGAGTTCTTGGATCCCAGAAGTTTGACAGACAAGACCACTAGTAATAAAAGGGTCTGAAGTCTCTTTTGTCTTTCTTTGCTAGCCCAAGATGTGAATGTGCTATAGATGGGTAATGGCTCCACCCCAAACATTTTAAAACACTGAACCTGCAGGACAGATACTGGGAAGACCTGTGTGCAAAACGTGCACTCCTTGAGCCTGTTTTTCTTCATACTGGGATCAACCGTATTGAAAAATAAAGCTTTTTCTTAAATCCACAATCTAATCTAAATCTAACCTAATTTATAGGTTACAGTAAAAACTAACTATAGACTACTAACTATAGAACTATGAACTAATAGCATTACACTAAGATACAGGCAATAAGTATCAGTGGATCATGAGATCTGTTGGTTCACATTCTTTTACTGCTGCAGCTGGAAGGAAATGAGGTGCCAACAGTGCCACAACCTCTTTAAAAACTCTCACCCTCAGAACATAACTTGAGCATTAGATGAGGCGTACAGGGGAGTGTGGGCACCTAATGGGCACTTCTACTAGAAGGTTCTACCGTCCTGCTGCACCACTCCCAAGACAGGGACTATGTAGTCGTAGAGGACACTCAAAGAAGAATTTCAAATTTCCAGTGCTTTTTATAGAGAGAGCTGATCTGGTCAATCCTAACTTGCATAAAACAAGCTCCCCTGCTTAGAAGCATCATTAAGATTGTTGTATGAAAGAGAGAGAGAATCTTATTCCTTGAAAGAAAATTCTAAATAGTGAAAAGGTTTTCTAAAGCTGCTTTGGAAGTTCCTTTTCAATACATATATTCTTATTTAGCACACATTTAAAAAGTATTCAGCAAGTAGTTACTTTTCCTTTAAAACTTACCTAATCTCAAGATGTTCTATATAACAAAAACAAACCGTCTAATTCCCTTCCCAGGACAATACTAAACCACAAATATTAATGTGACCCATGACTAGAATTAACATATTCTGCTAGAAATCAGAAACAAAATAGTAAAGTTTAATACACAGCAAAAAAGTGTGTGGGGGAGGGGAGGGGTTAATTAGGTATTTTCTTGCTAAACTTGTATTTAATACTTCATTCCAAATTAGAACACTTCAGAAAGCTAAAAAGTAGAATTTAATCAGTATCAGTTAACAAGAGCTATTTAAAGATATTAAAAAAAACCTATAAAACTTGCTTGAATACCTGCAATTATGCCTTTTTATTAAAACAATTAAGTTATGTATTTTCTGAAAAATATTTAGTTGCAAGACTTTTAAGCATTTTTAAATTGAAGTGGCCACCAATCTAACAAGTTTAGAGATATAAGGTGGGTGAGGTAATATCTTTTATTGGACCAACTTCCGCTGGTGAGAGACAAAACGTAAGTACACAGTTGCTCCACTAGATGCTCCCCTTCAAGCATACTTGCTAAGATTGTATAACATACTACCTAGAATTAGCAGGAGAGATTCACTCTCACCAGCACAGGGAGGTATAATTTATATATTTTTATACTACACAAATGTTCCTCTGTAAATTGGGTTATTTACTCCAAGGGTAGACCAAGTAATATCTGTAATATGTACAATCAAATGCACAAAGCTGTATGTTATAGGCATACAGATATATAATTTATATGTGTATAAATTGCATAAGACAAGATGCCTTAGGATTTTTCGTGCAATTACTTGCATAACCAAGAGTTCTGTTTACATGTGAAACAGGAAAATGGAAGTGAGCACAACTCAACAGTTAAAAAAATAATTAAAAGAAATATTATAAGTGAGCTTACAACACAGCCAGCAAATGTATTAATCTTCAAGTTTCAAACACTAAAAACTTTGTTTATAACTGTAGTTAGTTAAAAAAAGTGACCATATTTAGAGATGCTTTTGTTTGTGTTTCAGATAATAAAACACAAGGACTGAACAAAGAATGGTGCAAATAATAGCAATGAGACGCACACAATTTTGTACTTTGAATGGCCATGTCTCCAGTTTTAGGAAGATTTGGTTAGTTAGTTAGTTGTACTAACTAATTGTGATCACTCACAAATCATGTTGTCCAACATGTATGGGTCTGATATGGCCAGATGCTGAGTGTCCTCAACACTTACTTTCCTGCCCCCACCTCAATTCCCATTTTGTTTTCTCTACTAACCTGGAAAGAAAAGGTTGGTGGTTTCTTTTTTGGAAGGGGGGGGGGGGTAGAACGTATGTTTGGGAAAGAATTTCTATTAGCTGATGAATAAGCTGTATTTATTCTTATCATAGAAATGTATGGCTGAAAGGGACCTCAAGAAGTCATCTACTCAATTCCCCCATATTCTATTTAAATTTTTTAAAAACCCATAGATTTAATAAATGCTGACCTCAATTTTCAAACTGGGTTACCTAAAGCTAAGCACCAAAGGCCATTTCTATACATCTACAAAAGGGCACGCTCTGCACCTGAAAGTTAGGCCTCAACACTCCTATCAGAACTACATGGTTTGAATGTTTTGACCACGATTTAAGCTTTAAAACCTACGTTGATGCATTTACCAATGGATATCTTTTGTATATAATTCTTATTATCTACATCAGAAATTCATTAATGAAAAATTGTACCTTCATTCCTTCTTCCCAACTAATCCACAGGTCACCTCGAGTCAAGAAGCATGCCACAGCATGTCTGGCTAAATGGTGAATCCAACCTTCCTGCCGGAGCTGTGTCATAATTGCATCAATCCAAGGAAATCCTGTCCTGCCTTCTGCCCACTTGGCCAAAGCCTCAGGATTCCTATCCCATGGAATCTGAACACAGATGGGATTTCCCTCCATTTTATCAAAGCGTGGATTATTAGTAGCTGCTGTGTAGAAAAACTCACGCCACAAGAGCTGGCCATATAGGGAGAGGGGAGGGGAGCTGTTCTTCTTTACCTGAAAGGCATCACAAAAAGAAAACATATTTTATTAGAGTTTTTTTCACTATATATAAACATGATTATCTGACCAAGTTGAGTTCATACCTTTTTGTATAGGTCCGTTAACTTGAAATAAAAAAGGCGACAGGACAGACAGCCAAACCGCAGATAGGGACTAAGCCCTGTGGGACTTGCAAGAAGGGAATTTGCATTCATGCGTGGTCTTTCAAAGTTTGCTACCCAAGCCTTAGAAAAAGAAAAACAAATTGGTAGACTATAGATTAGATGATTCACAGGCAGAGAAGAAGATTATAAAGTTGAATATACAACTGAAACGTAACTAATGATTAAGAAGTTATCTTTATAGTCACTTTTTGTGACTGACGGTATCTCCACTGGAAAAAGCATTCATATATTTTTCAAAATTACATGAGATGTTATGAAATTTTCTTTTAGTTCAATTTTTACACAAGTTGAAAGTCTAAATTTTCATCGACTTTTAAAAATCATTACAAAAAATAAAATAGCTATTCAATCTGTATCAGGATATGGTCTTTGGCTGATGTTTCTTGGAAATTCTGCTCTCCCCCCCATACTTATTTGTAATAGTAATTAACCATGGTTTTCAAGATGCCAATTTTTGCTTACAGCAATGATTTGCAACATACCTTTCGTTCCAAGTGCCTTTCCAGTCGTGTGAGAGCTTCTGTTTCTCCACCTGGCCACACTGCTGAAGGCAAACCATCGGTATCAAAACCTGATGGGTGAATTAAAAGAAGAAAAACAACATTTTTTAATACTACAGCACAAAGAAACAGTAGTTATCCCTATTCTTGGAGAATAACCGTATCATGGTTTGAGAACATTACTGGATAGCAGAATACAGCTTTTAAAACAATGTTTTGTAGGACTTGTCAGTTTGGCAAACTACTTTAGAACACCATTTACCTGCAACCAATTTAAATATGATTTTGATGCTCTATTATAAAAGGCAAAGGTGGACAGATCTTACTTCAATTCTTTTTTACGTTTCCCTCGGCATGGACAATTTAAAAAAAAACAAACTATTTCCATTTTTGTTTACAGTTTCATTGTTGAGTTTTCAGCTCTGTAACGTTTGGGATGCAAGAACTACAGAGATTTTTATTTTTTAAAAAGAGACAACCTTTTCCATTAAAATTTGAAAAATGCATAACAAAAAAACAAAGGACAGCCAAAATGTTAACAGCTTGTTTTGAAAAATTTTAAATTTGGAACAAAAATTTAGAGAGACAAGTTTTTATATTCTCCATGTCCACTGAAGGTAATCTTCCGCAACGGATATTTAGGTTAGCTGTTCAATATTAGGAAAAACGTTCCAACTATAAAGATAATTAAGCACTGGAATAGGCTTCCCAGGGAGGTTGTGGAATCCTTGTCATTGGAGGTTTTTAAGAACAGATTTACTTGGTCCTGCCTCAGCACAGGAGGTTGGGCTAGATGAACTCTTGAAGGCCCTTCCAACCCTATATTTCTATGATTCTATTCTACTGAAAAACTGAGTGCCTAGGAGCAGATCAGAGAACCAGGAACTAAGTCAGTAACCAATGAGAAGGGTATGCTGCATAACACAGGGACTCGGCAATCAGTGCAGTAGTGTCACTGAAGTAGATACTTAAAAGTTTTGTTAGATTAGGTCTTAAAACTGCAATTTTTGAAAGGGACGAGGTCAACTTGAAAATTTGTCTGACAATTCTGTACCTGCTATAGTGACAACTTACAGTATTCTGGAGTGTAACAAGAAGCTAGTAATTTCCGCCCCCCCCAAGTTTGAAAAAAGACATTTGTTGGAGGAGCAGAAACATCCTTATAAAATATTTTTAAATTATTTGTAAGGATCCGGACATATTTAAAAGGTGTTCCAGGAGAAACTGATGGTGAATGTCAAAAAGTTCAATTTGTCAGTATCTCTTTGATTCACCATGCTAGGATTAGTCTGACATGTTTTCACATGTGCACTTGTGTTTGCGAGATTAAAACAACGATAACTACACAGATCATTACTGTAAACAGTATTATGTAAAAAGTGATGTGCAAAGTTGTTACTAAGTGTTGAATTATATGCTAAACTGATCAAATACATATTTTACTTTTTGTTCTATTAAACCAAGTTGTGTTATTTGAATTGAACTGGACTAGACAGAGCAGTGGAGGTCTGACAAGATTTTTCCAGACACCTGTGGTGACAGCCTGAAGGCAAAGTAATAGTCATATTTGCTTGTGTTTAATGGAAGTGACTGAAGACTAAATACACTAAAAACAGAATGAGGATAAAAGAGTCTTTTTATTATTTTACTTTCTTTACTTTATCATAATGTCTTTGTGACTTTGCAGAAATAGGTTTTTAGCACTGGTTTGTATGAACACAGGGTGCTATCCTGGAGCACAAAGATACGGAAGGTGTTCAACGCAAAAGAGGAGCTGTAAGGATATAAGCAGGAGTGTTGTAAGAAAGACACGAGAAGTAATTCTTCTGCTCTACTCTGCGCTGATTAGGCCTCAACTGGAGTATTGTGTCCAGTTCTGGGCACCACATTTCAGAAAAGATGTGGACAAACTGGAGAAAGTCCAGAGAAGAGCAACAAAAATTATTAAAGGTCTAGAAAACATTATCTATGAGAGAAGATTGAAAAAATTGGGTTTGTTTAGTCTGGAAAAGAGAAGACTGAGAGGGGACATGATAACAGTTTTCAAGTACATAAAAGGTTGTTACAAGGAGGAGGGAGAAAAATTGTTCTTCTTAACCTCTGAGGATAGGACAAGAAACAATGGGCTTAAATTGCAGCATGGGAGATTTAGGTTGGACATTAGGAAAAACTTCCTAACTGTCAGGGTGGTTAAGCACTGGAATAAATTGCTTAGGGAGGTTGTGGAATCTCCATTATTGGGGGTTTTTAAGAGCAGGTTAGACAAACACCTGTCAGGATTGATCTAGATAATACTTAGTCCTGCCATGAGTGCAGGGGACTGGACTAGATGACCTCTCAAGGTCCCTTCCAGTCCTATGATTCTAAGCATATTAGCTAACTACAATGTTTTCAAACGAGTGTGCTCTGAAGTGTGGTCTGATATTATGGGAAGATGGTTATGCTGCAGGAAGCCAAAAAATATAGGGTTTGACCTATCCATCTAGCCTCATACAAAAAAAAGTCTTGGAGTCACTTGTTTAGGCTTTCCACCTTTGCTGTAGGTTGATCTGATGGCAGCAGTTTTAGTTTAATTATGAAGCTTAAGCATAAAAGTCACCTGGCACCCGAACAAGATTGAAATAAGCATGTAGGACATTTTTAAAGTAATATTTAAAATGTGTCTAACATAGTGCAGTGAATGAATATAAGTCTTATAACGTACCTAGCTCTTCTAGTGACGGAACACCATATTTCTCATCATGGTCATCAGAAACTGGCGAAGTGCACTTTTCCATTACTTCTGCAGTGATGGTTTCCACTGGCATCTCCAGTGGTTCCATTCTACTGATTAAAGTCTGAAATCTTTTATAGGTAAGAGGTGGCTGTCCTCCATTTAATTCTATAATCCTGTGTTCAAAAAACAAATACCTTCATTTCATACAAGTGCATATTACAAATTTATATACATATGCACACACAGGAAATCTGTTCTTACCTGCAGTTTGAAATCTGTTTTTATGTTATATATATATATATATATATACACACACACACACACACACACAGTTTAAACCTTAATTATACAACTCCAATCCCACTAGGGAGACAGAAGAACTTAATTACATAAACAAAGTGATTATTATTCTTGCTTTCTGGGTTGAAAACAAACTTCTCATCAGTAAACAAATAACGAATAAAAATGTTTAAGGTAAACAAATATATACACATGCTCAAACAGATTAGAAACAGCAGTAAAAATAAAGTTATTGCAAAGACGAAGACATACATACAAGCCACCAATTAAATGCTTTACAACTGCAATTTGGAAGAAAATATTACTGTGGTATTCCGATGGAATAATATGGTAACTTTACTCAGGCAAAAAATGAAGATCTAATGCTTTTTATGGCAGCCACTGTACATGCATTCACACCCCCCACCCCGCTTCTATACTCCACTTTTTCCTCAAGAATAATTTGCTTCAGATATACCTAAAACTCCAGAGAACATTGAAGCAGAATTTAAACAAACCCTAATATTGTAGCATAGAATGGTCAAACCACGTTGTGCAGAGGGAGCAGCATTTTTTGTTTATTTTTTTTACTACTTCATTAATTTGTTCCCCCTCCCCCAGCTACTGATGAAACAGTGGGTTCCAAACAGTGAAAGAAAAATACAAATGTGAGGAACTACTGGAGAGATTGAAATAAATGACTTCTAAATTAGCTATAACAGTATAAAACTGGAAACTAAAACATAGCTAATAAATTTATCAAAATCTCAGTGGGACCAATACTTTACATTTTGTGGATTATGTATGTATAATAGGGATCTAGTACTAATCCATTAAATACAGTGGTCTGTAGAAAAATATAAACAAGACATCGTGCCAGGCAAGATGGTGATTTCAAGCAATCCCCAATAACCTTCTAGATACATAAATGAAAGAAAGGGAGTGTTTGAAAAATATTCGATTCAGAACTAGCTCACTAGAAACAGTTAAGGACTTTAAACTTCTTGCCATATTTGCATACTGAAGACTATAATAATTGAAGCAAGGGTGCTGATCTTGACCTTTAGTATTCTGAGCAGGTTCTTTATCACCCCGATGGTATGGAATGATAGAAAACTGTTAAAAATTGGTATATATTGCACTATATACAAAAACTAAAATTTAAACACGATAAATCCTATTTAAAGTGAATTATAGGCATTTATGCACCATATCCTCACAAAAAGTAGGCGGCCATTTTTATAGACCGATTATGGCATATTTTATTAAAGGACTGATATTTTGGCTTCCTTGAAGCATTTTGGAGTTCAAAACTCTACTTAGTATTGAAATAAGATGTCATTATTTCACTGGGGGGTGGAGAGAAGGAAGAGGAATGAAACCTGACTAAGCATACAGAAAAGAAGACTGCAAACTGTGCATTGCAGTTTCTGTGCAAAACAATGACTGAATGCTGCATAAAAACCACACATTACTACTTTGTAAACTTAAGACAGTGGTAACTTACTTGTCTAAGTCATATAACGTATGTGAAATTCGTACAATGACCTCCACTCCGGCTTCGCTAGCCAGCTTCTTAATTGCTGCATCCCTCTCCTTCCCAAATGGCTCAGAATCATATTCAATAGAAAGCTTTGCAATGTTCCATTCCTGAAATTTAGGAAAAAAGAAGTGTTGGTTAGAAACAACAGGTGCCGGGGAATGGAGGGAAAGAGACACTTATTCCGTCACACCTAATTAGATAATAATCCAGTCTTGCACATCAGCAAAAGTCAAAAACCTTAAGAGTAGCAGTAGCAAAGATAAACTAAAAGCCAGGCCTCCCTCTCGCCATTATTCAACACTTTCTCCCCCCAGAGAATAAATGCTGCCCTTTAAGCATTCCTGTCAGTTAACTGCATGGGAAGATAAATTCCCAGACAGAATTAATTCAAAAAACAAACAATCAAAGTGACCTTTAAAAAATTACCTCAAAAAAAGAGGAAACCAAGATGCAGTTTTATAGCCCCACAGCCTGAATCACCTGACATGGGCCAGCCACAGTTGTTTTATTGTGCAACAGACATACTTTTGGTGGACTCCCAGGGTATCCCACAATCCCACAGGCCTACTTTCTTTGTCCTCTGGACAGTCAAGTTTGGTGGACAGTTAAGTTTTCCCACACTGCACCACAAACATTTTGGGAGGATGCTAGGAAGTCTGGGATATGGGTGGTTGGACGCGAGCCCACATGATGCAATGTAGAGACTGGACCCAGGGTTCAACAATTCCTAACCTGGGGTTACAAATGACTGTAGAGGCTCAAGCCCTAGGTTAACAAACCCAGGGTCTGCTAACTCGAGTTCTATTAAGCCTGGGTTTACACTGCAGCGCAGACAGACTCTTAAGAGTCTTTCTGGGAGGCCTCCACAGTTTTCCTCTAGAGAGTGTTTGTGCTGAGCTGGCAGGGGCACTGTAATTGATTGGAGACCAGTGTATGGTGGGATGAAGGGTGGAAGGGAATGTTCTATCATGAGGAGTGTCCGTTTAATTTTCCAGTTCTTCCTAACTCTGAATTGAAGTGCTAAGCAGAAGCTTCATTTTTAAGAGATCTGTTTTCCCCCGAGGCAATGGATGACAGTGGGAATGCCCACGGCTCACCAGGAGGGCCTCCTGGCAAGTGGGGAAGCGTTTGAACTCCAGTTAACCAGAAATACTCTCCCGTTGAGGTAAAAACCTTCCCAGAGGGAGAATATAATAAAAAAGATAAAATGGACCTCATATAAACCAACTACTAGCTACCTTACACTAACTAAACTAACTAGGATAAGAAACATCTATAAGGCAAGCTCAAAGTGGACACTGCTGAAACTCCATCTCAGGCCAAGGTGGGTGAAAAAACAGATAGAATATCTCCTATTGAAGGCACATGTGCAGCTGAAGTGGAACATCCATAAGGACAATACTCAAAGGAGGAGAACAAGCTCTTGAGCTTCACAGAGCTCTTCCTCAGGTCTGGAGAAGTTAACCAGAGAGTATGTCTACACTGCAATTTAACATCCGCAGCTGGCCAGCGTCAGCTGACAGGGTATCAGACCCTGGACTCCAGCCCGAGCCCAAACAGCTACACCACAATTAAACAGCATCATAGCTTAAGCCCAAGTCAGCTGATGTGGGCCAGCCATGGGTGTTTAATTGCAGCGTAGACATACCCAGATGTCCAAGCGACATACAAGGTAGGACATTTTGTTAAGCATAAGGGATTCACACATAATTCCTGGCAGGTTTGAATTGTTTAGTAATAAAAGCCTCCCCACACAAAAACTTTAAATGTCCTCAATACAAGTCCTTTTAGAGTCTAGGTATCTAACTTTATCAAAATAAGTCAAGCAGCATGTAGCAGAACTAGCTTGACAGCTAGCAATTATAGCTTGATTCTATACAATTAGAAAAGTTATGATCCCCCAATTTCCAAGTTTAAGTTTATAAATTTAAGAGGAACAGTTTGAAACATTGGATTCTTTTCCCCCCTCAAAAAGATGAGACAGTGAGACACAATGGATAATACAGGGGGTAGAAGTAGCCCTCCCAGCCTACCCTGAACCCACCAAAAACCAACCAAAGGATTTAACCTCTACACAGGAATCTCATTAGATATTAGGAATGACTATAACATTTCTGTCCATGAACCTTGAACAATTTTCCCAGAATAAAAGCTTCCTCTCTACTTCAGGGGGAACTGTCAAACCAGGAGGAAAGTTAGCAACAGCATAAAATTTCTATATACGTTGCAGGCTATTATGAGCTATATTTTATTTTACACAAAAAAGAGCAAAGTCAAAATAATTTCAATCAATTAATGGGAACATCAATCAACAATGAAGCTGCTAAGCAAAAAAACCACACATGTCTTTAAATCCTTCTTTCTCAGAATAGGCGCCCAACCAAAACTTTCTAACCTTAAAAAGTAGTGAGGGATTCAAAGATATTTAGATAAGTACTGATTTAAGTTAAAGGGCAACAGGAAGTGAGTCTTCCCAGACAAAACTAGTTTGATGATTGAAAGCTAAAACTTCTGAGTGGAGGTGAAAAAGTGAATGAAAAGAAAAGTGAAGCATTTGAATTAAAACACACCTCTGCCTAGAGCTTACCTTAAAGAGCCTGGGAAACACATCTGCTGGCTGTCCACGAATCACAAACAAACGAGAATTTAATTTTCGTAGATTGGCATCAAGATCTTCAAGACACTGAAGCAGAAACCTGTAGAGAAGAAAGACCTTATTACAAAGCAACATTTACCTTCCTGAAATAATTCAAACAAACATTTTCAGTTAGGAAAGGGGGAACAGAAGTGGACAGTCAAATAGAAACTGCCAAGTTTCCAGGATTTTACAGAAGACCTGCGTTCATACATGCATATGCTTATCGAGATTCAAATTATACATACTTATTTTGACTGCAGTTGTTTATATTCACATGTATTGTTCTATACTGAATTGAAAAAAAATGTATCATACATTTTAATTTCGGAATGTACCAAAATGAATGCTAGTTATAATTTGGAGTGCAGTTATTCAATAATGGAGGGGCAGCAGGGGAGTGAAGAACAGGAGTCAGTCAGTTGTTAGGAGAATAAAAACTTTGTGTAGTAAGGCCTCATACAATATAGTAACCTAAAATGTGACTGAGTACTAGGGTAGCTAAAGTCACACTAGATGATCATAACAGTCCCCTTTTAACTTAAAAATCTATAAAAATAGGACTTCTATGTACTAATTAAGATTTGTGGCTAAATTTCATTGTCTTAGCTACCCATTCAGTAGGATTATTTAAACAGGGCAAATAAAATAGCCAAACCATGAACCCTATAAACCAGCCAAAAATGGTCTCTAGTATGGCTAGTCTACAAGTTTTCCAAATGGAGAGATTATTTTAGCAAGTCTTTCCAAGTCCATAAAACTTAAATGTGAAATTCATCACAAGTACAATTAGTTACTATGAATTAACAGTATAATTTTTTTGCATACAGCAGTTAATCTATGCAAATTAGGATATAACTGTTTTTACATATTTAACAAGGAGTATGGAGGATTAGTTAATGTTTATAAACTACTTTGTGAAATGTTATGCAAGTCTGAAGTATTCAAATGTTGCAAGCAACACACACACAAAAAACTTCCCATGGACAAGATGTAGCAAGAATAATGCATCATCATAGGTTGGGAAGAAAATACTTTGGTGTGTAAGATATACACTAACACAGTAAACTCCTTTTAGCTGCACTAAAAAGGAACTCAGTCATCACCCCTCCTCCCCCCCAATTGTACAAAAAAGAAAATTTAAGGAAGATGTTTAAATTAACTGTCAGCTCAAGTTAATCAACAGAAATAGACCCTGATGTCTATGACATCATAAAACAATCACCACAATTTAGCTAAACACTTGCAGAATCATTGATAAATAGCTTTAAACTAACAATATAGTTTTTTGCCTGCTGCTAGCCTCCATACACACAGAAATTTTATTGCTAATTCTGGTATGTGATATGATTCAATAAATGCAGAGTGATGGGTATCCCTTCCCATCAAACAAGCACACTGGCAACAGATAATTTCTAATTCACATATTTCATCTCTGCCAGCATCTCTCTGCTCCTAGCATGAGGATTTTCAGTGCTGTAATTTGTTTTGGATTAGTGCCAACAGTAACTATTTTTAAGGGGAGGATGACTAATTTTTTGACCAAAGGACAAGTGTCAATAGCAATCAAGCCTGTTCACAGAAAAGAATTGATAATCAAGAAATTCTGTTTTCTGTGGTCCTCTTGCCATCAGTGTCAAGTGATAGGTTCCAAGTAGCTGTCCCAAGCAGAATGAATACAAAGAAGCAAAAACAAAGGTTTCAGCTTTACTGACCTATCTAGGTACAGCTTCCCAGTTTCTCCATGAAGACGTGGAAGAACTAGACCCCAGCTAAACACTAAAATAGATGCAACAGTGAGCCCGGAAAGGTACATGTAGGTGAAGATGGGAGGAGGATAATGTGTGTTGGAGGACTTGCTGGCTGAACGCTATGCTTTTTTCAGTTAGCACTTACCGTGTTTAATTATTGTAACGGGATGGCCAATTCTCCTACCCACCAGGCCAAAATTACTGCTATGTGAAAAGCTGCTTTCCAGGACCAAGAGACAAAGAGGCTTCCATACACAGGTATGGATAAGGTGGATACGCAGGTAGATAAGTTTAGTTCCATAAGTCCTTTGACCCCAGGAAAGAATAAGGGGACCATCAAATAAGCCTAAAGGATTAGATACTGCAGCCTGACACAGCTTATGTAACAAGAATTAGACCCTATAGGAGACCTTTAAATACTACCCCAAAAGAAAATGAAGGCAGAGACTTGAACTACTGTACAAGGAACTAGGGAGCAGAGCCGTCCCCATGGGATGGCGAATCGGGGTGACTGCTCAACGGGAGCAGTGGGGGGCTGGTGCCTGCAGGCGAGGGCAGTGCATGGAGCCCTCTGCCCTCCCTCCCCCAGGGGCCACAGGGATGTGCTGCTGGCCGCCTCAGGCACAGGATCTGGGCAGGCAGGGAGCCTGCCTTCACCCTGCTGTGCCACGGGGCTGGCAATCCCGTGGGATGGACTGAAAGCCCTGACGGGCCAGATCCAGCCCCTGGGCCATAGTTTGCCCTCCTCTGGGCTAGAGGTTCTAGAGCTAAATCAAACAGAAGAGGAGAAATGGGGCAGCTCTGCCTCACACTTCTATATAATGGAAATGGAGCAAAAATAACACCACTGGTAACTACCCTGGAAATGGGGTTAGAATATAAAAGCCTAATCCAAGCAATACACTGTTTATCGACTCAAATTTTGCTAACATATGAAAGAGATAGTGCCAGCCCGTGCAGTCAAAGGCCTTTTCGGCATCTAAAGAAATGAGTTAAGATTCTTTAGAATTTCGTGAAGTGACAAAATATAAAATCAATTGATCTAAATTATCTGAGCCATATCTATTATGAAGGAAGCTCACCTGATTTACATGCATAACATGTGAAAGAACTTTGGTCAATTGCATAGCAAGAGCTTTAACTAAAATTTTAGCATCACAATTGATTAAAGTAATTATAGGCCAATTTCCATCTAGTCTAAGGTCTTTCCCAGGTTTAGGAATAACTGAAATTACAGCCCTTCTTTGAGTGGGTAGCAGAGTTTGCTTGTTCTTGGCCTCACTGGAACATATTCAATAATCTAGGTGTTAAAAGTTTCAGAGAACTTTTGTAAAATTCAATTGGAAACACATCTGCACCAGGAGTCCTTCCAAACGCATTTCTTTTATAGTCTGAGTCAGTTCTGTGATTTCTACAGGGGCATCTAAAAGTTCCTTCTGAGAGTCAGATATTTGTGGCAGACACAATCAACTAAAGTTATGTATAGCATCTTTACTGATTCTCTCTTCTGCTAAATATAGTTTTGAATAAAACTGTTGAAACCGTTTATCAATATCTGACTGTATTGTATATAATTTATTGCTACAGTTGCAAATAGCAGCAACCTCATTTGTTAGCCTTTTGTTTAAGTCTGTATGCCAACACCTTGACAGCTCTCTCGCCAGATTCCCAGGAGTTCTGCTTCAAACAGAACAAAACAAACTCAGCATTTTGGGACAGAAGTTTGTTGATTTCATATCTTAGATTGATGAGGGTTCTGAGTTTCTCTGTGGAGAGGGAAGACGCATAGTCTACATCCAAGGCCTTAATTTCCTTTGTAAGGCTATCAATTCTATGTTCTCTCCATTTCTTTTTAAAGGTAGCATAAGAAATGAAGGCTTTTAAAGCCTCTATGAAGGCTTTAAAAGGCTTCCCAAAAAGTGGTGGGGGCATTTGTTTAAAACAAAAAAAAGTTCTAACTCCTGCTGGACAGAGTTAATAAATGATGTATCAAACAGCAGAGAGGCATTTAATCTCCACAGTTTAGTTAGGTGTGCATACCCTGGGGGCCTAAAACATATATCTGTAGGAGCATGGTCAGATATAACAACAGTACCAATGCCACAATCAGGGACAGAGTTGATCAAGTCTTGTGACTAAGAAATAGTTCAGTCTTCAATATCTTAAATGTAGTGCCCAAAAACAAAAACCTATAGTCTCTGGCTGTAGGTTTACAGAATATGTGGAGCCTGGGTAATCCTAAATCAGCCATGTGGGCATGAAGTACCTGATGAGTATTGTGTTTTTATATGGAGACAGAGAAGATTTATCAAAGACTGGATCTAGAGTTTTGTTAAGTCTCCAGCTGTACCAGGATGGTGGTTATGTCATTTACACTTTAAAAAAAAAATATGAAAACATTTGGGATCATCTTGGTTTGGCTCATAGAGAGTGGCAATGATAATTACAGAATTGTCAATTTCAGCCTGGAGGACAGGAAATCTACCCTCATTGTCAGAAATCTAACCTTGTGCTCAGAATATTAACATTCAACTTTTTACCCATTAATATAGAATACCCCTTTCTTTAGAATTAAAGCAACTAGAAATTGAGAGGCCTACCCAATCTCTATTCAGTTTACAAGCTTCAAGTTCCACCAGATGTGCCTCCTGGAGCACGGCAATGTCAAAATTCTTTTTAAGTAATGAGGTTGTGTTGGTTTTTTTTTTTTTTCTTTTAACAGGGTTACTAAAACCCTTTATATTCCAGAAGACATTTAATTATAAGAAGCTTCATTGTTAAAAATGTATTGAAAAATATATAGTCGCATTTTGAATAAATGAGAAATTGCAAATTTTCCTGAGCAGCATACAGTTCTTGCATAGCTAAGCAGTAAAAGTTATATAATTCACGGGCTGGGTGTTGCTTCCCTTTACATATTATAAAAGAGTGAGAAAGAAATTCCCAGAATAGGAGGGCAACAAAAGAGGGTAAGTGAAAACAAAACAGAAAAGACAGCAGAGAGAAAAATACACATTGGTATCATACAATCAAAAAGAAAAATCTGTTTACACAGCCCAAAATATACAAACTTGACACGCATAGGATGCGGACAAACCAGGTGAAACTCGGAGATCCTCACACCCCTGGGACCCCAAACATTACAGATATAGTAATCGCCTAATACCAATAGAACCTTGATACACTAGTTATAAGGAAGCAGCATCTAATAAAGTGAAGCTTTATATACAATTTACTTAGCAAATGATATATTTTACACTGATGCTCCTTTCCTGTGAGCTAGGGTAATAGGAATTAAATGGAGAATAACCCTTTAACCATGAGTGATGGGGAAAAAAGAAAAGGAATTAACATATCAAAATCAACTAGAGCCCATCAACTTGTTTAGAACAGCCATATTAAATAGCAGAGAGCAATACAAATTTCATATGGTCAGACCCTTCCAAAGATGTCTCCTTTTGGGAGGGAGGAGTTTGCAGATTTTTGGAGGTACTTTCTTGCTTCCTGAGGGGAACTGAATGATACTATCTTCTCGTCATTCTTAATATGGAGCACTGCAGGTATTTAGTAAAATACTTCAAGTCCATTTTTTGGCCAACTGTTTTGCTTGGTTAAAAGCTTCCCTCACTGCAACCACATCATGGGCATAATCCTGAAAGAGGAGTATTTTAATCACTGGTTCTCCACAGAACAGCTCCTTCCCCCCGAACCTGGATTTCTTCAATATAAGCTCCTTAGTGGTAAACTTCAGGAACTTCACAATCAATGCTGTAGGCTGACCTCCTGGAGCTGGCTTGGGGGACAAGGGCCCAGTATACTCACTCTATATCAAAACAAAAAAAATCTACTGCCTAATCCAACAATTTAGATAGCAGTTTAGGGACAAATTTGGAGGGTTTACCTTTCTCTATTCCTTCAGGGACACCCTGATGTAACATCACTATGTGTGGCTTTCTAGATCAATAAGCTTGGTCTTAGTCTTGATATCATATCCTCCTCCGGGGGACTGAGTCATTTATCTGCCGCCCTGACCAGGAAAACCGAGAAGTCTGCTGCTTGCCAGGGGCTAAGATTCGCGATGTGACGGAGAGACTGCCGAGACTCATCAAGCCCTCGGATCGCTACCCCTTCCTGCTTCTCCATGAGGGCACCAATGATACTGCCAAGAATGACCTTGAGCGGATCACTGCGGACTACATGGCTCTGGGAAGAAGGATAAAGGAGTTTGAGGTGCAAGTGGTGTTCTTGTCCATCCTCCCCGTGGAAGGAAAAGGCCTGGGTAGGGACCGTCGAATCATGGAAGTCAACGAATGGCTACGCAGGTGGTGTTGGAGAAAAGGCTTTGGATTCTTTGACCATGGGATGGTGTTCCATGAAGGAGGAGTGCTGGGCAGAGACGGGCTCCACCTTACGAAGAGAGGGAAGAGCATCTTTGTGAGCAGGCTGGCTAACCTAGTGAGGAGGGCTTTAAACTAGGTTCACCAGGGGAAGGAGACCAAAGCCCTGAGGTAAGTGGGAAAGCGGGATACTGGGAGGAAGCACAGGCAGGAACGTCTGTGAGGGGAGGGCTCTTGCCTCATACTGAGAATGAGGGGCGATCAGCAGGTTATCTCAAGTGCTTATATACGAATGCACAAAGCCTTGGAAACAAGCAGGGAGAACTGGAGGTCCTGGTGATGTCAAGGAATTATGACGTGATTGGAATAACAGAGACTTGGTGGGATAACACACATGACTGGAGTACTGTCATGGATGGTTATAAGGACAGGCAGGGCAGAAAAGGTGGGGGAGTAGCACTGTATGTAAGGGAGCACTATGACTGCTCAGAGCTCCGGTACAAAACTGCAGAAAAACCTGCGTGTCTCTGGATTAAGTTTAGAAGTGTGAGCAACAAGAGTGATGTAGTGGTGGGAGTCTGCTATAGACCACCGGATCGGGGGATGAGGCTTTCTTCCGGCAACTCGCAGAAGCTACTAGATCGCACGCCCTGGTTCTCATGGGTGACTTTAATTTTCCTGATATCTGCTGGGAGAGCAATACAGCGGTGCATAGACAATCCAGGAAGTTTTTGGATAATGTAGGGGACAATTTCCTGGTGCAAGTGCTAGAGGAGCCAACTGGGGGGGAGCTTTTCTTGACCTGCTGCTCACAAACTGGGAAGAATTAGTGGGAGAAGCAAAAGTGGATGGGAATTTGGGAGGCAGTGACCATGAGTTGGTTGAGTTCAGGATCCTGACACAAGGAAGAAAGGTAAGCAGCAGGATACGGACCCTGGACTTCAGGAAAGCAGGCTGCGACTCCCTCAGGGAACGGATGGGTAGGATCCCCTGGGGGACTAACATGAAGGGGAAAGGAGTCCAGGAGAGCTGGCTGTATTTCAAGGAATCCCTGTTGAAGTTACAGGGACAAACCATCCCGATGTGTTGAAAGAATAGTAAATATGGCAGGTGACCAGCTTGGCTTAACGGTGAAATCCTAGCGGATCTTAAACATAAATAAGAAGCTTACAAGAAGTGGAAGGTCGGACATATGACCAGGGAAGAGTATAAAAATATTGCTCGGGCATGTAGGAATGAAATCAGGAGGGCCAAATCGCACCTGGAGCTGCAGCTAGCAAGAGATGTCAAGAGTAACAAGAAGGGTTTCTTCAGGTATGTTGGCAACAAGAAGAAAGCCAAGGAAAGTGTGGGCCCCTTACTGAATGAGGGAGGCAACCTAGTGACAAAGGATGTGGAAAAAGCTAATGTACTCAATGCTTTTTTTGCCTCTGTCTTCACTAACAAGGTCAGCTCCCAGACTGCTGCGCTGGGCATCACAGCATGGGGAGTAGATGGCCAGCCCTCTGTGGAGAAAGAGGTGGTTAGGGACTATTTAGAAAAGCTGGACGTGCACAAGTCCATGGGGCCGGACGCGTTGCATCCGAGAGTGCTAAAGGAATTGGCGGCTGTGATTGCAGAGCCATTGGCCATTATCTTTGAAAACTCATGGCGAACGGGGGAAGTCCCAGATGACTGGAAAAAGGCTAATGTAGTGCCAATCTTTAAAAAAGAGAAGAAGGAGGATCCTGGGAACTACAGGCCAGTCAGCCTCACTTCAGTCCCCAGAAAAATCATGGAGCAGGTCCTCAAAGAATCAATCCTGAAGCGCTTACATGAGAGGAAAGTGATCAGGAACAGCCAGCATGGATTCACCAAGGGAAGGTCATGCCTGACTAATCTAATCGCCTTCTATGATGAGATTACCGGGTTCTGTGGATGAAGGGAAAGCAGTGGATGTATTGTTGCTTGACTTTAGCAAAGCTTTTGACACGGTCTCCAACAGTATTCTTGTCAGCAAGTTAAAGAAGTATGGGCTGGATGAATGCACTATAAGGTGGGTGGAAAGTTGGCTAGACTGTCGGGCTCAACGGGTAGTGATCAATGGCTCCATGTCTAGTTGGCAGCCGGTGTCAAGTGGAGTGCCCCAGGGGTCGGTCCTGGGGCCGGTTTTGTTCAATATCTTCATAAATGATCTGGAGGATGGTGTGGATTGCACTCTCAGAAAATTTGTGGATGATACTAAACTAGGAGGAGTGACAGATACACTGGAGGGCAGGGACAGGATACAGAGGGACCTAGACAAATTGGAGGATTGGGCCAAAAGAAATCTGATGAGGTTCAATAAGGATAAGTGCAGGGTCCTGCACTTAGGATGGAAGAATCCAATGCACCGCTACAGACTAGGGACCGAATGGCTAGGCAGCAGTTCTGCAGAAAAGGACCTAGGGGTGACAGTGGACGAGAAGCTGGATACGAGTCAGCAGTGTGCCCTTGTTGCCAAGAAGGCCAATGGCATTTTGGGATATATAAGTAGGGGCATAGCGAGCAGATCGAGGGACGTGATTGTCCCCCTCTATTCGACATTGGTGAGGCCTCATCTGGAGTACTGTGTCCAATTTTGGGCCCCACACTACAAGAAGGATGTGGATAAATTGGAGAGAGTCCAGCAAAGGGCAACAAAAATGATTAGGGGTCTGGAACACATGACTTATGAGGAGAGGCTGAGGGAACTGGGATTGTTTAGTCTGCAGAAGAGAAGAATGAGGGGTGGATTTGATAGCTGCTTTCAACTACCTGAGAGGTGGTTCTAGACTATTCTCAGTGGTAGAAGAGGACAGGACAAGGAGTAATGGTCTCAAGTTGCAGCAGGGGAGGTTTAGGTTGGATATTAGGAATAACTTTTTCACTAGGAGGGTGGTGAAACACTGGAATGCGTTACCTAGGGAGGTGGTAGAATCTCCTTCCTTAGAAGTTTTTAAGGTCAGGCTTGACAAAGCCCTGGCTGGGATGATTTAATTGGGGATTGGTCCTGCTTTGAGCAGGGGGTTGGACTAGATGACCTCCTGAGGTCACTTCCAACCCTGATATTCTATGATTACAGTTCTTCATAACCTGTAACTTGTTCTCTTTGAAAAAATTTTTCCATTTCAGAAATGCTGTGTTCTTCTTCACCCATCCTGTCTGGATAGAGCTTGTGGTGCACTCTGAATCTCAATCATGGCGGTCTGTAGGGGGGAAACTGTAGATTTAAATTTCAACAGTATCTGCAACCACCTGCTGTATTACAGCCATCAGCTGCATTTCATCAGGTTCAGCCATCATTTTGTTTGTAGAAGTGGTGACGGAGGCAGATCTCCTCTGTTTTTTCAGTGCTTTCTGCTGGAGAAAGGAAGATGCACAGCTTGAGGGCATCTTGAGAGTTTGTCACATTCTGGGGTGCAATACAGACCAGTGAGGAGTTGTGTCACTGCCTGCTTCACAACCTTGGGTACCTCACGATGCTTTGCTGGTCAGCTCTAGTTTTATAGTTATTTCGCTGGCATCCATATTTATGCTTTACTATGGTTTTATTTCCCTTTCTTGAAATAAACAAACAGAAAATAATAAAGCTGTAGCCTTTCTTGTGACTGTTCCCAGCCACCACACTTCAGACCCACTTAAAACTGTTCTACCAGTGCTTAAAGTGTAAATCACAGTTAAAAATACCAAGATGAGTATAAATCCTGCTTTGACTATGCCACTATCACATTCTGGGATGCAATCCAGGCCAGTGAGGAACTGTGTCATCACCTGCCCCACCTGCTCCACAATCTCACACTGCATTGCTATTGCAACTCCCAACCCGGGCTGCTCACAAACAGCCTACCAGCATGCATGTCACACCCTGAGCGTCTGTGTATAGACAAAAGATAAAAAGCTGATAAAGAACACTCAGCATGGATTTGTCAAGAGTAAATTGTGTCAAACCAACCTAATACCTTTCTTTCACAGGACAACAAGCCTTGTGAACGGAGGAAAGTGGTAGATGTGGTACATCTTAACTTTAGCAAGGCTTTTGATACTGTCTCACATGACAGTCTCATGAACTAGGGAAATACAGCCTAGATACAGCTACAATACGATGGGTAAGGCTAAGATTTGTCACGGTTATTTTTAGTAAAAGTCATGGACAGGTCACGGGCAATAAATAAAAATTCACAGAAGCCATGACCTGTCTGTGACTGTTGCTGCTGCAGCTCCATGGTTTCCCCTGCCATCTGGTGGCTGGGAGCTGCAGGGTTCTTCCTCCTCCTTCCCCATTGCAAGGCTGTCCCGGGTTGCTGGAAGGCTGAGGAGGGCCCCCTGAGGAGGCTGTGTTATCTGTCACTGGAAACCTGCAGGGGGACCCTGAGGAGGCTGTTGCCAAAACCCTGCCGGGGCCCCACTGGCTGCCAGGTACAGTCCCGCAGACCCAGGGGCTAAAGCAGAATATTTCACGGAGGTCTCTCTCTGGAAGTCACACCTTCTGTGACTTCCATGACATAAACACAGCATTAATGATGGGTGCATAACTGTTCCCAGAGAGTAAGTTATCAGTAGTTCACAGTCAAGCTGGAATGCCATATCGAGCAGGATCCTGCAGGAATTGGTCCTGGGTCCAGTTCTGTTCAATATCTTCATCAATTATTTAGATAAATGCATAGAGAGTACACTTAAAGTTTGCAGACAATACCAAGCTGGGACAGGTTGCAAGTGCTTTGGAGAATAGGATTAAAATTCAAAATGATCTGGATAAACTGGAGAAACGGTCTGAAGTAAACAGGATGAAGTTCAATAAGGACAAATGCAAAGTACTCCACTTAGGAAGGAACAATCAGTTGCACACATACAAAATGGGAAATGACTGTCTAGGAAGAGGTACTGCGGAAAGGGATCTGGGGGCCATAGTGGATCACAAGCTAAATGAGCCAACAATGTAATACTCTTGCAAAAAAAATATCATCATTCTGGGCTCTATTAGCAGGAGTGTTGTTAGTAAGACATGAGCTACTCAGCACTAAGGCCTCAATTGGAGTACTGTGTCCACTTCTGGGTGCCACATTTCAGGGAAGATGTGGACAAATCGGAGAAAGTCCAGAGGAGAGTAACAAAAATGATTAAAAGTCTAGAAAACATGACCTATGAGGAAAGATTGAAAAAAATGGGTTTGTTTAGTTTGGAGAAGAAAAGACCAAAGGGGGACATAACAGTTTTCAAGTACATAAAAAAGGTTGTTACAAGGAAGAGGGAGAAAAAATTTCTCATTAATCTCTCAGGATATGACAAGGAACCAATGGAATTAAATTGCAGCAAAGGTGATTTAGGTTGGACATCAGGAAAACCTTCCTGTCAGGGTAATTAAGCACTGGAATAAATTGCCTAGGGAGGTTTGTGGAATCTCCATCATTGGAGGTTTTTAAGAACAGGTTAGACAAACACCTGTCAGGAATGGTCTAGTTATTACTTAGTCCTGCCTTGAGTGAGGAAAAATTAGGTCACTTTTCAGCAAATGGCTTCCACAAGCAATAGGCTTAGATTTGCTAGTTATGTGTAGCGAAAGATCCTACTGGTCTCAGGAAAGATTTTTAGCAGGGTTTACACATTGCTGCATATTCATCTTACCTGTTCATAAAATCATCTGTGCACACCAGCCTTATTTTGATGTGTTCAGATTTTACATGTGAACTTTTGAAAGTGAGACAATGAATTCCATATACAATTTGACCATTTTAATCACAAAAACATGTTATTTCTGACAATCCCAAACATACTGCCTGTGATCTGAAATCTAAATTGCATTTTCTGGCTTTTACTTCCTAACAATCACCAGTAACTCTGACACACCTAATATGTACTATAGCTATAAAGTGAAATTGAGGTACACAGATGTCCACTCAAGATTAAGATTCTACAGTTTGAATTTTAGCTTATAATTCTGTTGACAGCAAGGCGGCCAGAATAAAATCCAGTATATCACAGCAGTACTGGCTTCACAGTATTAACAGGAGTAAAATCTTTGTCCATGGGAAAAAGTGAATATAAATAGGCCTGGAAGGATAAGTTTATTGATAAACGTCCATAAAGGTTGATTTCACCACACACAAAATGAGGACAAAAATATTTCCATCAACATGAATTAATACTTACAGATAGGCAAAGAAAGAAAAATACTGCTTGACAACTTTCATTTAACTTTGTATATTTTGACATGTGATATTGACCATTTGTGTTTTAATGGTCATAAAGCTTTTGAATCTCAATGTTTACTCTCGTTAATTATTCTGAAGCCCCCATAATTTCCCATAACTGTGAGAAATTAAAATTGATAAAAAAATTAAAAATGCTTAAAAATAAACATTGATATTATCTGTCAAAATTATAATAAAATAAATACAAAATTCTGCCAAGCCTAAATATAAGGCTGTCAAATAAGGTGATGACATTTTTATTTAGGCTGCAGTTTTCAAAAACTGTGTGACTACAGCGAGACTCTTAAGGCTCTTACTAAGTAAGTGGCCTGATTTTTAGGAGCAATGATCATCCAGCAAGTCCCACAGAACTTACGTAGATCCAGCTGTGGCAATCTCAAGTGTAGATAGATATTCACTGGGAACTGCTAGGTGCTCAGAACTTTTGAAAGTTAGGACACTTATTTAGGAATCTAAATAGGGAAATAGGAGCTTAACTTTGGTCATTCATTTTTGAGTCACTTTCCTCAACATAATTTACAAATGTTAATTTCAAACATATTTCAAGTTTTATTCAGGATAAATTCTTTTGAATATCGAATTGCCAGGCAGAGCAAAACATTTTATATTAATTATCATTTCAACACACACACAGAACTTGTATTGTATCTTTTTAAAATCAGATCCTATACTATAAATAGTCTTTTTTTTAAGGAGACCAGAAGAGTTTTGTTTAAGATTATTTTGTTCCTAGCTTTTAAGAAGAAACTTAAAATTACAAGGTAGTTTTATCCTAGGAGTAATCATTAGGATTCTGTGGGAGGTGTCTGTATAATCATAAAAAAATTGTTGCAACTGGGAAGGCAAACAGGTATACCAATAAGTTTTTGTACAGGCAACACGTACATAAGGAGAACAGATTAAATATTTTAGGATATTATTCATGATACCTCATGCATTTTGCCTCCAGGACATACTGCAAAGAACTGACACCACTGTTAAGTACTTTCTACTGCAGTAAAATTTGAATCTATAAAGTCATAAATTGAAGTTGTCTATATTAATAAGAAACTAAACAGACATGCTGAGATTAAATTAAAAAACTGATTGCCAGTCCATGCAAACGCCCTTTTATTTAGCTGGACAATTATCTGCACCTCATTTTTGACTATGCAACCTCACTCCCATTTTTATATTTGAACCTCCATACAAAAAATTATAAGGCTGTCAAGTGCAAGACTATGTTAGGACACTAGCTCTCACGCACAGGCTCTCTCTCCTAAAACCCGATTAAGCAGCTTCTCATATTTCCTATGTCTATTTTATCTTCATCTTCCCACATTTTCAGAGATACCATTGGTTAGACCCTTCTGCTTCATCCTTTCACAAAATTTAGTACTGTGCAAGACGTAACAGGGAGAAAGAAGGTTATATATTATTAAGCAAAGTCAGCTTTAAATTGTTAGATATGCATGAGGAATTTTAATTTATACTAAAGCTTTAAAACTGTTAAACATATTAATGCCTTTTCCTCCTCCCTTGTTAAAAAACAAACTCACTCCAGACTACTGCACTTGGTAATAAGGTCTGTTATTCTGTCATTTAACCAGTTAGATCATATATGAAACTTTTTTTTAATTCAACTACACATGTTCATTGCATTAACATCTATATGAGGCAGATGACGTATGATTGTTTTAGTTAGATAAAATCTGTCACTTAGACTGCTGAGATACAGTACAGCACTATCAGAGATTTCAGCAAATTGAATGCCATGCCAGCATATTTTCTTATTACATTGGTTTGTAGCAATCAGTCACTACATAGTAGGGCCAGTATGTTCTTGTAAACAGATTAAGCTCAGACAGGATTTAAATATTATGTACACTCCGCAGCATCACTTGGCACTGGGATGGACTGCTACCTTCCTATCACCAAATCAAGGTCCTTCAGAAAGATGCCTGTTTTATTGATTCATTTAATTTCATATCAATTTTATACTTTTACAATACAATATGCAAGTTACTGTGACTTTCAAAGGCTGAAAAAGTATTTAATAAGGAAGTTCATATTTTGTATTGTTTTCCATGCTTTACACTAACAGACAACATGGTTTTCACGTGTTAGTACAAGTTAAACTTTATGCAAAAAAGAAAAGTGAATGAGGCAACAAGGGGATTTTTTTGGCTATTTTATCAGTAAACAATTCTTATTCTCTTCACTGCCACCATGTCAAAGCAGTGATGGGAGGAGGAAAAGAATACTACAAGATGTAGCTTTGGATAATCCAGTGTAATTGCAGAGTTCCATTTCATCCGATGAAGTGAGCTGTAGCTCACGAAAGCTTATGCTCAAATAAATTGGTTAGTCTCTAAAATGCCACAAGTACTCGTTTTCTTTTTTGCGAATACAGATTAACACGGCTGCTCCTCTGAAACTAAGCTGTGAGCCATCTAGCATAGGTCTTTTAAACTAGACCCAGTGGGGTTACTTGTCATGCAGCAACAGGAGCTCTGTCCATTCAGGTCCTTGAAGGCTGCCTGAACTGTGAGGTTCCCCCTAACTAGCACGTTACAAGATCAGTTACAGTGGTAGATATTAACTAGAAGCAAATAAGTATCTGAATCCGTCCCAACTTGTTTGGTGAACTACAGAACGTTGCTTCCTTATGTTCTACTCCCTACTATGACCTTTTTCAACCACATTACTGTACTTTTAGCTTATTGTTCTCTGGGATGTGAAGTGTACAATAGAAGATTTCTCTGTGCGCTACAGGATCATCAGTGCTTTTCAAAAGTAGTACCCTGTCCCTGTTTCCTGCTTGGTGGGCAATATACACAATGGCAAATTTAAACTAGACCAAATAAAGCTATGCTATTGATATACTACCACCTGTAAAATTCTATAATCTAAATACTAAACATTAGTGTATCTCATGTCCAAAGGATGTATAAAATCTCCACCACCCCATTTCCACCCTTCCTGCAGCAGCTGAATTGTTGTACTTACTGCACACTGTACTGATTCTGTGAGGTGTGATCTTTATATTTAGTGTCTTCATAGTAGATGCGTGGTGTGTCTGTGCATGTTTTTTTCTTACTAGGAGCAGTTGGCTGGAAAATGAAAGCAAACTGAATTTTCCTTTTTCTTTGAAACTAAGTGACAAGCCCAACACATTTAAAAAAACAAAACAAAAAAAACCCCAACCACATTTCTCTCCCCTTTTAGAGATTTTTTTTCCTACATAAAAGTAATGATATGTCTGATCCAGTTACCAGTAGGTCAGTTGATATTTGGACCAGCATGAGATCTCCTCATTCTATGCTCAGGAAGGTCCCAGCATCTGCTGTCTTCCTGTTAGACAGGATGTTGATGTATCAGAGTTCACTTTGGCCACATGACAGTTATGTGGTCTTGTAAACTCTCACCTGCTATGATAGGCTGGAGCCTTCAAGAGAATCATATCGGCATTTTTTTTTTTTTTTAAAGTCACCAACTGTTCTCCAAAGTATATCCGGGCTCCTGCTCCTCTCAATTCTCAGTACCTTTAATTAAGTTCAGGTGGTCTTTGGCACAGCTGAGGACACACTTCAGCTGCTCTTTGGTGCACCTGAGACACAGACTGTAAAGGACCAGGGCATAGGCAGTCTAGCCTCCTGGTCACAAGTCAAGGATGGTTACAAGGCAGTAGTCAACGAGCAGGGATTGGAGTAATCACCAGTGCCAGGATCAGTAGGCAAGAGTCAGGGTCAGAGTCAGGGACCAGAGATCAGAGTTACCATGCTGGAATCAGGAAGAAAGTCACTGTCAGAGGCTGGAAATCAGAAAGTGAGAAGTCACAGCAGGCCAGAAGTCTGTGTGGTTGCACAACTTCTTAGGGCACCTTTTTAGTGAGCAATGGCCAATCAGAAGGCCACAGAGTCCTGTCACTTTGGACCTTTTGGGCGGTAATTCCTGCAGTGCCTAATGGATGTGGTTCCACATAGGTTCCTGGTGGTGATATGGGAATGTCGACTGTCCCAGTTTCTGTAGACCTGGGTTCTAGTCCCACAGATCCTTATACAGAAGGAGGACATTAAAATAACTCTTGGATGTGGATTGGTGTCATATGAATTTGAAATTTTTGGAATATGAATCATACCAGACAGTTTAGGATGTGCATCAGCAGTTTTATGCAACATTTTAGGCCTCTAAAACCGTGGTGTACAACCTCCACGCATATTTGGTGTGTGAGTTTTTGGGGGATTTTTAAAGTTCTTTATGATGATCTGCTGGAGGCCACATCAGCTTTGACAGAACTTAAGCTTTCATTTAAAAATAATTACTACTGGCTATGGTTGCAAAACAACTATTTTACTGCTGCTCATTTTCACAGAAATATCTAGCTAGTGTATTTATCCCATCTAGCTGGATATCACAGAAATTAAAGATGGAAAGATCTATTATATCAGTAGCAAAATCTCAGGCCACTGGACTGCCCCACACTCAAATTCCTCTCTAGAGGAGCAGCATTCTGGTGAAAGCTGAATGGTGCAGAGAAAGAAACCAGTCAGAGCTCCTGTGTGTGTTAGATAGGTCAGAGCAAAAATCCAAGGGTTTGATCATCAACTGGTCATTGAAACTTGTGGAAGGCAACTACTACTGCAAAACTCACTCTAGGAGTCTAAAATCATTTACTGACTCACCACAGCAAAATATTCTCAGGTACTTAAAACTTCACAGGCGAGTGGGACTTTTGTTTTCTGCTAGTACGGAAGACTGGCCATTTACATTCAGCACCAAACTTTCACATAGACAACTTCAGCCAAATGACCTTTTCCCACTTTATGTCCAGCAAAATGTTCAAGAAACACGTGGCTACTGTGTGCTTGCTGAAAAGATCAAGCAGCTTCAAGATTCATTTGAGCAATGACTTAAAGATTTTCGAAGAGGAACAAAAAAAAATTCACCTAAACTCAAAAATAGTGTAAATTAGTCAGAATTAAATTACTCCAGACTACTTCAATTTAAATTTCACAATGGAAACAACTGATTTTTCTATACAGAAAATACATGCCAAGCAACAGCTATCCAAAGTTATGTCGCAGGGCTATTTGTGCAAAAACTCTTTGAAAGTACTTATTTGTGAACAGACCTTTCTATTATGAATTTAAACATCAGTTAAAGGAACAAACAAACAATAAAGGCCAAACAGTGAGTAAGGCCTTTGTATGGGAGCAATAAAGTTTTCTTGTCCAACTGCTGGAAGGCAGGCTACATTCACACTGCCTGAGCTAGCAAAGAAGTACTAAAAAAGTGCTGACATTTCTACAGGAATCTGAAATAAAACAACAAAACACACACCCCAAACCCCACTGTGCATTCCACAATATGTTCTGCCTCTTCAGAGAAAACAAGCTTGTCATCGAGAAGTTTCCAAGAAGCAATACCAATCTTCCCAGGGACATTTGTTCTCCTGCAGCCTTGAAATCAGGTTTTGTATGCATTTTGTAAGCTCCTACGTACTCTGACACTACTCAACATCATGTTGAGTAAACATGTTTTTTCTTTAAGCTTTTTCAGTACAAATACACACTCTATGGATAGGTTTTCTCCCTACAACAAGGTCCAGAATCTTTTGGAAAACTCTGCTAGTTAGGGACCATGAGGATCTTCCTTCAAGTGATGGAAATTTCAAAGTGAGCTGTAGCTCACGAAAACTTATGCTCAAATAAATTGGTTAGTCTCTAAGGTGCCACTGGTACTCCTTTTCTTTTTATAAGGAAATATGGCATCCATAAATGCTGTTCCTGACAAATGCCAGAAGAGTATGTCAAAATCACTCTGGTTACTTCAACTTGCTAGCTGAGCTATTTCTTTGTTTTTCTCCACAGTTATGGACAGTATAGGTTTTTGTTTTTATGTTTTGTCTCAACAACAAAAAAAAACCTTTGGAGACCTTTCGTTCCTGGAATTGCCTTTAACACATGGATGGCAGACTCAGCAAAAAAACCCTGGGTTTAAGGAAGGCCTTTCTTGTGAACATGAATTTTCTGGTCTCAGACCCTTATACCTGATAACTTAAATAATAAGTATTCACCAATCAGTTCTCCAGCTGCCTTAAATATACTAGAAAGGTCTATAAGGATGAAAATTCTTTTCACTAGTCATACTTAGCTTAGCTTTTCAGACAGATTCAAACTGAGAACTGGCTCCATCCAGACCCTTCTCTTTAATTCTGATCACAGGATGCCTTTAAGTTTAGTTCCGAGACAGCCTCATTGCTAGGATAGACTTGATAGTCTGCTATGTCATATGAGGCCTCAGACTTTGTTCCATTATCAATAGACTGAAGAAAGGAGAGACGACACCATCATTCCACAAAATCCTGTTCTTCCTTTGGGAGCTCTACAAGTAATAAATATACGGCCCTGGCAGCAAAATTCCCCTGTGCTGAAGCGTGAAGTTTATATTCCAGGGTACTGTTTACATTCCTTTGGATCTGAGACAGGTCCTCCAGCACCAACAGAGAGTTCCTCTCCCCTGATGCCAAGAGATGCCCTTCTGTCATTATTGCTCAGTTCCTGCAACAGATCAGGAGCCTGCTGCCCATCACCTCATCCACATTAGGGCAAAGTTCCCTGTAATCAAAGGATCTGAAGCTCGAAACCCTTGGGGTCTGCCTTGCCAACATCCAGGTTTGTCCTAACGAGGTTCTTCAGTTACCTTTTCTTCACAGTTGACTTAGTTGTTCTGAGGTACCTAGTATTAAAGACTGAGCTATGTCCCTTCTGAGGTTTCAGCAGCTGCCACCATTTTGCTTCTCCTCTTCTGGAGGGGTAGAAGGAGACCCCTAGTTTTATCTTATCTTTCTTGGGTCAGCAGCCAGGAATCTATGCTCTTGCAGCATTCAGTACATTTAAAACTTAGATGTGACCCTTGGGCTAAGGACAAGTTGCAAATCTTCTAAAGACCACACAGACAACACTGCTCCAGCATAACTATTGTCTTAAGCACCAAGACTTTTGGGTCGCCTTATATGACAGCACTTTTTGGCATGCAATCGTATGTCTTAGGAGCATTATAACTCTTCCTTAGGCACCTCACACAGTTGATTGTAAGATGTCTTTGAGGTGCCTTAAATTCTTCTCAAAAAGGCTATCCATTTCAATGCAGTATGTTATTATCAAGAATAGTTCACTATATTCATTTCAGATCTAGTTAGCTATCTTCAAAGAAGTGCAAGTACATCATACTGAAGTGTTTCATAAGAGAGCTGTGAACTGTTAAGATGCTAGGGAAAAATCAAATGAACTTGGTGTATTATGCGGAAGTGAGCACCCTTGATCTTGTTTGCTTTCAGCGTAAACAGATCATTTTTGATCCATACTGTGACCCTGTTATTTCTTACTGATATGTTTCCCCCCTCCATTTTCACAAAACCCATTCAATATACTTGAAAAGTTACATAGTGTATTACATTTTAGTTTAAAATTACAAGTCAAATTGACTACTGTTTGGTTAATTCAACATGTATGCAGTCTACATGTAAATTCAATAGACATCCATCTAGAAACATTTCTAATGTTTCTAGATTTGTTTAAGTTGACTTCAGACAAACGGCAACAACATTTACAACATTAAACAAAAAAAATTCAGAAAACCTGAGCCTTTTAAGTTAAAATGCAGAAGAGGTTGGGGTTTACAAAGGAATTTTATTTTACAGATTAAGGGCTTGTCTACACTGGCACTTTACAGCGCTGCAACTTTCTTGCCCAGGGGTGTGAAAAAACACGCCCCTGAGCGCAGCAAGTTTCAGCGCTGTAAAGTGCCAGTGTAGACAGTGCACCAGCGCTGGGCACTGGTAGCTACACCCCTCGTGGAGGTGGTTTTTTTAGAGCGCTGGGAGAGCTCTCTCCTAGTGCTCTGCCTCTACTAATGCAGTAACGTTGCCAGTGTAGACTAGCCCTAACTAAAATACTGACTGTACATGATTAAGATATATCATAATCAAGACCTTGAACATGCATTTCAAGTAAGAAAACAAGGGATTCTGTCAGTAATGTTGGTTTCTCCTGGTCAATATTTCATTTACATTTAAAAACACTAATTTTTAGAGAAGGGAAATATACTTGTTCTGTCTCACCGTGGTCCAGTATTGTAAGTAAACAATGGCAGCAAGCCTTCAAACGACCAAAGGCACATTCAACCATCATTCTGTACCTGGTGCTAAAACAGAGATATGCATGCCATCTAGTGCTCCACTGCACTTCAGGAATTCCACTGCTGCAAAACCATTCACTATATCCTGCATATTGCCCACAGTCATAGTTCTGCGTAGCAGGAGGCAATGAATGGCCCTGCCCATTGGCATCACAACAGGTCATGCAGTAATTTTCCTGACTCCAAATTGATTCTCGATTGACCTGCAACAGCAGATTGCTACTGGTTTCCACAGTGCAATGGCCACTTCCTTCTCAACTGGAAGGCTAAGGCGAGTTTAGCACACAGATCCAGAAATGTGGCCTTGTGCATTCAAAAATTCTACAGCCACTGCTCATCACCCCAAACCTGCATGACAATGCAATCTCTCCAGTTTCTTGGGACCAGAACCAGCACTCCACCATCTGCAGCTGCTCCCTGAACGCCACCAACAATGCTTAACTGTTTCTTTCTATTTCTTGCAACAATCTAGCCTCTGAGGACTTGTCATGTTTTCCGTGGCTCAGCAAATACTGCTGGATTATCTGCCCTGTGCTTGCAACACTCATGACAATAGTGCAGAGAGGTGCAGGCTCTATGATGCTGTCAGAGATGGCGGACAGCAAGGAGAGATGCACAGGTTTGTGCAGTTTTGAAAAGAAGGAGTGAAATATTATGAATGAAGATGAAATTATGGGCCTGAGAATACTACACCATAGAAAGCTGACCCCATGCTCCCAGTCACCCCTGCGTGACTTGTTTTAGCCCCATCAGGCATTACAAAAACTTCCCAAAACACCCTGTACATTGGATGGTAGTGAGGATGCACACCGCCGACACAAGGAGCCAAGTGTGCACATGCACAAGTGATGTAATAACTATCACAGATGTATGCAGACATAACTTAGGTCAGCATAATGTTATAGTGTAGATATGGCCTAAGTATTTTTACCCCTACCCTCAGCCTCTCCCACAGTCACACTCATTCATACAGAGAGCACACTGATTTGCTACATACTATTGAAAATTCTTCTCACTTTTTAATCTTTCATACATAATCTTTAGTTTAGGGAAAACCTGCATTTCTTGTTCAGCTAAAATATAGGGAGGAGGCTCCAATCCAAGTGCTTGTACTTGTCTGAATGTTGTTTCAGTTCTTGGGGTACCCAGGACTGAGAGTTACCTTTTCACTCCCTGCCTCCACCATTACGGAGTCCTGCCCATGCCTGACTGGATGTCAGCTCCTTAACATCATCAGCCTTTCAACCATTCAGGACTTCTCTACACTTACAACATTACAGTGGCACAGCTGTAGCGCTATAGTTCTTCAGTGTAGATACTCACCACAAAGATGGAAGAGGATTCTCCTATCCACTTAGTTAAACCACCTCTCTGAGGTGGTAACTAGGTCAATGGAAGAATTCTTCCACTGACCTAGTGCTGTCTACACCAGGGGCTAGGTCAACTTAATTATGTCACTCAGGGGTGTGGATTTTGCACACTCCAAGCGACATAGCTTAGTCAACTTAACTTCTGAATGTTGACCTGGCCTCAAGCACTCTCCTCTGGGCTGTGCCAGCACTGTCTTCGCCTTGCAGGTTAACAAATTTCTGCATCCAAGTCACTGACTCCCTTTGAAATCATTCTTCTGTGATATCTAGCCCCTCGCACTTGTTACTCACAGAAATCCCAGATGCTGTGCCCCCAAGAACCAGTATACCCCAGCTTACCTTAAACCAGTGAGCCTGTAAACCACACTGCACTTGTGAGCATTTATACCACAACAAAAGTTGGTTTATTTAAGAAGGGGTAAAGTTTTAACTAGACACCCTCATTACACACAGGATTTCCTCAGTGAGCTGATCCAGAGGATTTGTCCCTACTATTTGTTATACTGAAACAGTCTTTTGGCCTGCTAAACCCAGGGTTGTGAGTTCAATCCTTGAGGGGGCCATTTAGGGATCTGGGGCAAAAATTGGGGATTGGCCCTGCTTTGAGCAGGGGGTTGGACTAGATGACCTCCTGAGGTCCCTTCCAACCCTGATATTCTATGATTCTATGTTGTTTCTATTTATAGGTAGGAGGAAACCCTGTCTTGTTGTAATGTTCCTTTTTTCCTTCAGGAAGTTTTGATTGTTTGCAGTTCTTTCTGATAATTTTTTAGCCTTGTACTATAGTAAGACATTCAGTGGAAAGCTAAGCCTTGCATTGCATCACTGGATAAACAGAGCAGGATGACAACTCCCTCCTGACTGAATGGGCCGCCAACACCACAACACATTATCCTCTGTGACTAATTTTTACTCCAAGTTCATAAAGCATAATATCAATGTAAATACATTATTCCGCAAATATTACCCAGGTGTACATCTCTCAATATTATTAATTGCTATTTATTAATTATTATTAATTATTATTTGGTGTTGTACCAATAAAAACAAAAACCAGCAGGATCTTATTAAAGGGAAAAAGGCAAAATACCACATTTATTGTGAATACAGAAAGAATCATAGTAAGCAGTTAGTTATAGCTATAACATTCCATTCAATCTCATATTTATTCACACATTCATTCATTCATTCATTCATACACACACACAGGTTCTGCAAGGTTGTTATCATAGTTACCAGCCTTAGAGTTGCTCATGCCAAGCCACTGGCCAGGTGGCCTGGACATGAGGAGGGAGCAGGGCCTTGTCAGATGCTCATCTGATGCTCCTGGAAGTTGGTTTGCAGAATCAGACCCCAAAGTTCTCACTTTTTAGAGTCTATTTTTATAGGAATTTCTTCCTATGCCAGTCTATGGGAATTGCTTCATCATGCTGTTGCTGAATCAATCAGCAGATAGCACATTCCTGACGGCTCCAAGATGTTATCTTCTTTGGTTCTCCCATTCTTGAGGCTGTTGGGTGGATTCCAGTCTGCCCTCCGGGGGTCCTCTGGTTATTTCCACTTGACGCCTTCTTCAGCCGATGGACACTGGATTCTTAGGCTGGCACCTCCCTGATCATTCAGTTATTATCCACACCAGCATCCATCCACATACATCCTCTATCTCTATTTTAATCACAATTGTTAATACGACAAAAGGGCGGGGAGTCTCTGGGTGCTGTTTCTGTTGTTAGAGTATTGCTTTGAGTCTCTCTCTCTCTGTGAATTGCTTTGAGAACAGACTCTGCCTTAGAATGTACTAACACAATTAGCAGCTTGCAAGTTTCACACAGAGGGAGAGAAAAAGTACCAAAAACCAAGAGACCTCTTAATTAGTAATACCCTGGAATTTAAACTATGGGGAATCAAACTCATTTGTGATTTTAATACAGAACTTCTTTAATATGATCCAACATTGGCAAGTTATGAGTTTTCTGTAAATACAGGATATAGATCCATAAAGAGGAACATGTAAGGTGTAGTGAGTTTGTCAGGTTTAAGGTGAGTTGTCTGCAAAAAGACAGGAGACCCTTTGCTAAGGAGCCTCTGTCACAAATGTAAACCCTAAACTTTTCACTAAATCCACTCTGACACAGGACTCCTACTTTGGAAAGCTGCAGAGTAACACTGGGTCTAGGTTAGTATGTGTGACATGATTCTCTCTGCTAGCCAATTTGGGAGTAGCATATCATGTGTTCTTAACCTGCCCAAACACAGAGCCAGATGTGCTTCTGACACAAATGACCGTTAGAAAAAATTAGCCACAGTAAAGAATTACAACAGCTGTGACCATTATAGTTAGGTTCAAGAGTTTCCATTCCATCTTCAGGCATTTTCATGTACCCCATTTCTCTCATTTAGTGCACAAGTTGGAAGGTGTGCTGTAACTAAGTCAGGAATTTAACAGCAAGGATAAAGAGATAGCTCAGTAACCTCATTTATTATGCACAATCCAATCTGTTCATGGAATCAGCAAGAGTATCGCAGAATAGTACGTGTTCATACACACAAGAGGGACAAACTTGAGTTGCAGGTGAAACCTTAACTCTGAAATATGCATCAGGAAATTACACTTTATAATGTTAAAATGTAACAAAATGGGGGTTCTGTCTGTACCATTTCTGAATTGTGGATAATTTTATGAAATCATATCATGAAATTTCTGTGTCATGGAAAGCCTACATACATGCAAACACCCCAAGAGTTAGCAGGGTTGTGCCAAGTCTCCGCCAGACCAGAGCCAAGGGTGAGTGATCAGGACTCAATGATCACATATTCTAAGTAAAACACTTTGGGATGATGGGTTTGCTGTAGCAGGGAGAAGATACTTTCTCCTCCTGGCTGAAGGGGTAAGGGAGAGAATTGGAAGTAATGGAAAGTTACTGGGAGGAGAACAAAAGGAGCAGGTAGACCCAACAGGAGTCTATAAAGGGACTCAAAGGGTGAACTGAGGAGCCATTTCGCACCAGATTAAGATGAAGGAGGTTGCTGCAGGGGCAGGGTAGGGAAGAGGGTGGGACACCCTGTTTGCTTGAACACAGATGATACCCAAGGACTCCCAAGGAAAGGGTGAGCTAACGCGAGGGACATTGAGTTTAGGGTACTTTATTGTTTTGTATGGGCTGTACTCTCATGGACATGTCATCACTGCCTGTTGGAATGTGCTGCAGGTATCTCACTCTAAGGACCTGTCTACACCTGCAGTTATTCAGGAACAGCAATTTCTAAACAACTCTATGTGTGGATGCTCTAATTCTAGAATAAGAACACCTCGTTCTGGTTTATATTAATCCACTTTCAAAGTGGATACAGTTAAACCAGAACAAGGCATTCTTATTCCGGAATAAGACCATCCACACAAAGTTATGCAGGAATAGCTACTGCACTACAGACAAGACCTAACCAACTCAGATTCAAATAAATGTACTACACTCATTAATGTGCAATTACATACTGCACTTCATATTCAAAGTTGACGTCCCTTTTTTCAAAAATACTTATATCTAGAAGTTTGAATAGCATTTTGTATCAGTTGTTCAGAAAGACAAATTATTTAGAAACACAGCCAAACTTTATTTTTGGAATGGATGTGCCTTTCATATTTCCATCATTCTACCTGCCCACCCATTTTTTCCTCATGAGCAGGCAGGTAACTGAAATTACTTTTTTAGAAGGATTCCTGTACGCTTCCAACCCCTACTATAGTTATAAGAATAAAGGCAAGCAGGCAAAGCTGAGAAACAGCATGTTGTATACATACACTTCATTATATTCAGGAAGATGCTCACACAGCTAGTGCTTCCAATTTGACAGTGCTGGTAATCCAGCACTGAGGAGGATATTTTAGTGTAGCAGATTTGTTTGTTTGATGGGGGGCAGGGAGAGAGGGCAGGGAGCTAATTATAAAGAAACATACTGTTTTAAAGGGTTGGTTATATTTTTAAAGCCATTTTGTCATCAACTTCCATGAATTTTTATCCCTTTAGTAAAAACTGGCTTCTGGCCATCTTCCCAGTAAGAACCCCACAGAGACACTTTGGGTTGGTTGCTGGGCAGGCAGAAACTGTGAACACTCTTCTCCAGAGTTCAGCTTCTGAGGAAAAGGAACATCTCATATACAGTAGAACCCAAGGGGGTCTGAGCCTTCCCAAAACTGGGGGGGGAGTCTAGGGGCCCCTCCCCTCCATCCCAAGGACCCACCCCTTCTCTTGCCCCAGAAGCCCTGCCATGCCCCCGCCCAGCCAAGCTGGAAGCCGGAGCAGGGCAGGGGAACCTGCCACTACACCCGCACCTGGGGTAGAGTAGAGCCAAAGGCAGGCTCCTGCCCTTGTCCCTGCCCCCCCAGGCCTCCCGCCAGAGCAGGTGGAGGGACCCAGGCCCGTGGGGCCTTGGACTCACAGCCTGGCCATGATAAGAGCTGTGCAGGCAGCTGCAGGGAGCTGGCATGGAGTTGCGGACCCTCCACCTGCCCTAGGCAGGGACCCAGTCTGGGGGCTGCTCTCAGCTCCCCTGCACCACAGTCAGGTGGAGGGTCCATGTGGCTTCCATAACTGCCCAGGCTCCCTGCTGGCCTAGCCGGGGCGTGGGGTCTGCCCTGGCAAAAAGTGGGAGGGCTATGGCCCCTCCTGGCTCCAGCGCCACTGGTAAACCCAAAGAGTAACAAAACACCAGAGTTAATAACTGAACGGTCAAACACACACCTAATTTGGAACCAGAAGTACGCAATTAGGTGGGGGGGGGAGCAAATACTATATAGTACTGTGTTAAATGTAAACTACTGGGGAGAAAAAGGAAAAGTTTAAAAAAAAAGACTTGACAAGATAAGGAAGCCATTTCTGTGCTTGTTTCATTTAAATTAAGATGGTTAAAAGCAGTATTTTTCTTCTGCATAGTAAAGTTTCAAAGCTGTATTAAGTTAATGTTCAGTTGTAAACTTTTGAAAGAACCACCATAACATTTCATTCACAGTTACGAACATTTTAGAGTTACAACCTATCTCCATTCCTGAGAGGTTTGTAACTCTGAGGTTTTACTGTAACCATTTCTATACCCAAAGAAAGGAAGGAAGGGGCATTTATGGTCTCTGGATTAAAATCTAAATCTACACCTCATTCCCCCAAAGCGTACAACTGTTGTGTGTGGCCTCTAGGGAGGAAGAAAAGTTTTCCACTGATGGAAGAGAGGAAATAAAACCTCTGAAGACTAAAAATGAGGCCTTGACTTAAACCCCATACCCCCAAAGAGCATGGGAAGGGAGGAGGTGGGGAAAGAGAGAAGACCCATTTTTAATACAGAGAAAAAGGGTTTGTGACAAACCTGTGCAATTCACATCCATATACTGATACAAACCTGCCTATTTCCTTATATGATTTCTAAAAGATCATTTCAACATGAATCAACTGAATTAGCCTCTTAAAGTAGGTCGTTGCTCTAGCAACCAGCAGGCTGTTTGGACAACTCCCTGCAACAATGACCTACTTTTCAGCTCTTCCTAGGACAACCTCATATAACTAGAATTTCATGTTCACATCTGAAACATTCTAAAGAGAGAAGGCTAATCTGCAATTTATAAAGCCCATCTTTCCTGGAAACAAAAATAGACTTCCACAATGTTCAGAAACCGGATCAATGAGTTCCTCTACATTGACTAGAAACATATTCAATATAGAAACAAAACTATTCAGTACACATTCAGACTTCAAAAAGCATTTAAGAAAGTCAATTATTAAAACTCAAAAATGCTAACAAAATAGCATGAGAAGCTGCCAGAATGAACATGCCCAAAAGCAGTATTGATCTCTGACAGCAATCTTCATTGTAAACAGGCTGCTTCACTATATCACTGAGAGGAGCTGAGAGAGATATTTCTCGATTACAGACTTGCATAATATTAAGGTTGTGACAAAACTCAGCAATGACAAAGTTAAAATTGATACTTTGCATTTTACCCTGTATGAAGATAAGATGGTGGTGGAGGGAATGTATAACACAAATCCAGGAAATAGCATTGACAGTTACTTGGTAACTTCTTGTCTATTGTTTGTCAGAAGCTTTGTGTTAACATTTCCAAAAGAAAGAAAGAAGTTTACCAGTACACCTTTACTCAGAAGTTTATGAAAACAAATCTGAATTTTACGAGAATTTTGGAGACAGCTACCTTTCAGATAAAACTGAAAAGTCAGCAATGTTTACCTGTAGAATACATGGCTACTCGACCATCCAATTTCCCAAGCATTTAGATTAAGGCCACATACTTAAAAAGGCATTGTGCAATAAAATTTTATAAGTGAAAAAAATCACATTCCAAGAACAAGAGAGATGTTACAGATGCACATCCATTATTACACAGTATACCTGGGGCTTCTGATTTTTGGTTTTAACCAATAAACATGAATAGAGCACTTCTAACACAAAAAAGAAAAAGATACTTATCCAATAAATACCAGAAATGGTTATCTGTATCCAAGGGCTTGTCTACACAGAGCAGTAATGTGGACTAAGGGGATGTGATTTCTAAAGTGCGCTATGCTGCACATTAATTGGTTACTCCTGAGGCAATTCTGTGCCAAAAAATTAAAAATTCTGGAAAATCTGCTTGTTGAGGTTCCAGATGCAGGGGCAATGGGTCTCTGCTGGGGGGTCCAGGTGAAGGTGGTTGTGGCTCAGTGGTAGTGTGTGGGGAGGTTCTGGATGCTAGGGGAGTGGGGGTGCAGGGGACTCATCAGGGTAGTCCAGCTGCAGGGGGGGGAGGGACAGCTCATCGGGGTGGGGTCCAGGAGGGGCTGCGCATGGGGGCTCTGGATACACGGGGGCTCTGGATGCAGGGGGTGAGACTTGGCAGAGTGGAGGTTCAGGTGCAGGGAGGGTCTGCATATGGGGGGTTGGGCGGGTGGGGGAGCAGCTCACTGTACAATGACTCCTTTCTCTGAGGCTGAGGAGCAAGGGAGGCAGGAAGCGGGGATGTGTGTGCGCAGAGCTTCCTGAAGTCAAGGGAGCTTTCTGGGGGTGGGTCTGACCCAGTCCTGGCCGCTTCTTGCGGGGGAAGAGGAAATCCCATCCTCCCCAGCCCAGCCAATCCTAGCAGCTGAGTCCGGTGCAGGATAGCCACTGGTCAGGGCATTCCCAGCTCGCCCTCACCCCAAGGTGATCAACGGCTCCACCAGCTGCTCTGGATGCCCGAAATGGCATGCCCGCGCTGCTGGGGAACGGTGTGTGATCACTTTTGCAGCTTTCCTTTGCTTCCCTGTCAAAAGTCATTTTTCTGCAGGGAAGCAAAGAAATCTGCAAATTTCATGTCTGCAGGGGACATGAAATCTGCACTTGTACAGTGGTGCAGAATTCCCCCAGGAGTAATCGGTGAGTGTATACCCAGCTAGCATATACTAAAGGTTCCCTAATATGTTTTAAAATAGAGCTCTTTGAAGCTGTACTACATTAAACTGCACTAGAGAACATTACAAAAAGATTACAGTAGTATATACTGTAATGAGTAGTGTATATTATATACATACTCATTACAGTACATATAAAGAGAAAGCCCCCCAAAACCCTGATTTTTGGACATCCTCATAAAACTCAAAAATTGCAAAAAACAAACTCTGAAAACTGAAATTAATAAACCCTGAAGAACAGAAGCCCCATGTGTGCTCTAATGAAGACAACATTAATAGAGAGGTTTGAATGGTTGCCTATGTATGGGGAAAGAAGTAACTTATTTGTATCTTAAGTCTTGACAAAAACTGTAAGTTAACAGGAAGACTATTTGAATCTATGACAAATGGTAACATAGATGTAAAACTTTGGATGATGTTCTAGCACCCAAGTCTTGGATAAATCCTATAAGCATGATGAACCTCTACTACTCCTGCAAATAGCACTTCCCCAAACATAGCAACACAACAAACTAAGACCATTGTAATTTTACTTTGCCACTGCTAATCAAGTGCAATATGTGGAATCCTGAAAAGGTGAAAAAAAAAAAAGGGAGATTGAGAATACTGTAGGGAAACTCAAAGTAAGAGGAGTGCTGCATCTGTTCCCTGGCAGAGAATCTGAGTTCAAGAATGCCAAGAATCTGAGTTTTAGAAGGGGATAGGTCTATTGTGCAGTCACACTCCTGAAGACAGGCTATGGAAGAAGAAATGACCAGCCTCCTGTAGCTAGGAAGGAGGATTTACAGGTGGAACCGTAGGATTTTCCAAAGACACGCCAACCTCTCCCCTGTCTCCAATACAAAAAAAGTGTTGCCAAAAAAAAAGGCGGGGGGAGAGTTGGGGGGGTTTGAAGAAAAATCTACACTAACCTCACTACAATTTTCATTCCAACAAATTCCTACATACGCGTAGCACTGCTGAAATATAAAGTACCTCTGAGCTGGACAGTGGTAGCCAACTGCTTTATTGGAAAGGAAAATTTTGGCCAGAGAGACAGCTGAAGAACAACACGTCCAGAGAAAGCAAGCAAGACCTGCATTTTAAGAGACCCATCTTAAAACTTTTTCTTTTTGAGATCTGAGGGAAGAAATAACATACTGATAGGGAGATAGCAAAATTCAGGGAATTCTTTTAAATTACCTCTTTTTTGCACACAATATCACCACTTGGGCAAGTAACTAGTGACTTGCCAGAAATTTTCAAGGAATAACTAAGTGAAAAAATCAGTTTCCTTAATTTGAAGATTTTTCTCTTCTCTCCAATGATAAAATTGTCTTGAGTCAAGAAATTTCATTTAACCTGGTGATAAAAACTGTTTTTCCTGTAATATCCTGTACTACTTTTCAAGAGTCACTGGTCACTTCATGGAATTAAGATAGTTCCATGACCTGAATGTTTTTACCCTATTACATGAAAGACAAAAAGAGAAGGCAATCAATAAAACAACAGTGTGTGGAGAATTGGTTAAAAAAAAAAAAAAGATTCACCGATAATGACACTCCACTTGTGAGGTAACTCCCTTCTCTTCACGTGTCAGTATATTTATGTCTGCATCTATAACTTTAACTCTATGCATCTGAAGAAGTGAGGTATTTATCCATGAAAACTTATGCTCAAATAAATCTGTTAGTCTTTAAGGTGCCACCGGACTACTTATTGTTTTTGTGGATACGGACTAACACGGCTACCCCCGATACTTGACATATAAACTGTGTACCTGACTAAACGAAAACATTTTCTACATCTGGATTGCATGAAGGAAGCTGCCTCCACGTCCACTGAGTAATAAGTAGTCCCCAGCTGGGATTTCTTGGGTGTTATTTCCCAAGAGTCTTGATTTGACCATTCTATTCAGTTTTAGATTTTTCATCTTGGAAAGAGTCTTCCATTTTCTTGGCACCAACACAAATATCAAGAACAGACTAAGTCAGACTGCCATTATTTAATATAAAAAAAAAATACTGGGCAAGAGAAGGAAATTATGTTGGATTCTTGGTGGGGGATATGAGAAGAGAGAAGAGGTAAAATGCAGATAATTCTATGACATAACCATTAATAATTCCTTTCAGAATTCATTTCTCCTCTGTGATACTTAGTCCAGTCAGAGGTCCACAGTCAACTTTTCACTCATGATATGCCGGATATGCCTCTGTTAGAGTTGGAGGGCACGAAATGAAGAACAGATCTTGAAATCACTGATGAACTCTCCCCTAAAACCACAGACCATCCTAATCTGAGGAATGAAAAGGCAGTTTTACCCATTACCCACAGGATTGGTCTCTAAACAGTGTAAACCCAGACTAGAGTTATTTCTCTGTCCTGTACTAACTGAAACTTATAAAAATCAATTACTCAATTGCTTTTCTGAGAATTTCCTTAATGTATCTCCTTCAAATAGTGTTTGGATGATGATGAATGTGGATATGGAGATCTGCATTTGAAACCAAGTCTAATTTCAGGAGTATCTATTTATGTTATAGAATGAATAAAAAGAGCAGTTATTAAAATGTAGCATAAAAATGACTACTCTCATATAGTGCTTTTAACAGAAGTACATTCTTTTCATCCACAGATCTCACAGTGCTTTAAAAAGCTAGCATCATTATCCCCATTTTACATCTGGGGAAACAGACACAGAAAAATGACATGACTTGCCGATGGTCACCCAGAAGAGCAGGAAATACGCTGTTAGATGCCTACACCAGAAGAACAACACTTCTCAAAGTAAAAACTGAACCCAGGACAGTCATAAGAGATTTTGCTGCTGCAAAAAAATAGTTGGATTTTTTTTTTTTTTAAAAGAACTAAAAAAAGTGTTAACTTTTCACATCCCAAGAGAGCTCTCTCTTTCTATTTACTTGCCTCTCCAACCATCTCCCTTTTCCCTTTACTGTATATCTAAGGTCACTGTGCTGTTTACAATTGCTGTCCTCTCCTCCAACTCCATCCTAGACCCCTTACCATCCAGCTTCCGCCTTTACACTCAACTGAAATCACTCTCACCAACATTTCTAATGATCTCTTAACCAAATCTCAGAACCAGTACTCCATCATCATTTTCCTCAGCCTATCGGCCCTGACCATGCTCCTCTTCTTGAAACTCGTCCTCGCTTGGCTTTCATGACTGTCCTATCCTAGTTCTCTTCCTACTTTTCTAATCACTCTTTCAGCCTGTACTTTAAAGGATCCCTCTCCAGCTTTCTGCAGGGGTTCCACAGAGCTCTGCCCTCGGTCCCTATCTCTTCTCCCTTTTCACTTTATCTCTGGGTAATCTCATCGGCAAACACAAATTCAACAAGTAGGTCCCAGCACAGCAAAGTCCTTATGAAATAAAATTCACTGATATTATTTGCTTTCACAGTGAGAGACTTGCAGAATTGCTGGGGTAACCTAAGAGACACCTAAGATGAAAATTCAAGCACCAGAAGTATGAATATTTCACACTTAAGAATAATTCTTACAAGCCACAAAGGTGGGAGTTTGTTTAAAAAATTAAAGAGGAATTAGTTTGGAAAAGTGGAGAGCACGAAAGAGCATAGGTGCTGGAACTGAGGGTGCTACAGCATCACCTGGCTTAAGGTGGTTCCATCATATACACATTTTACAGGTTGGGTCAATGGCTCTTAGCACCTGCACTATACAAATTGTTCCAGCACCCCGGGAAAGAGAAATAAATTCTTGTACCTCTACTTCTCTGATTGGGTAAAGCAATAAGACTGGCAGTGCCTCAAGCCAGGAAGTTACGAAGCACAGGTTATGGAGAAACTCCACATAACACCTCCTTCTCCCAAATCAAACTAGCTAGACCTTCTCTGCCATAAAAAATAGCACCTAATTTAATAATCTACTGAACATGCCAAAATATTCCCACAGCAAAAGAACAATTCAATTCAAAATAAAAAGACATTAACTGTATTCAGAGTTAATAATACTTTCTCATTTCAAAAAATGAAACAATACTAGTATTTTAAAGAAAACAGAGAGAGAGAGAGAGAGAGAGAGAGAAACCAAAATGCTACCACATGAAATTAAGAGGATCCCTAAGGTTTTCTAAAACTACTCCTTCATGCCAGCATCCTTCCCAACCAACAGGAATCAAGGAAAACAGAAGAAATTTAAATGATCAGCCAAACTGAATCCTTTACATAATCTCCACATATTTTTTATTAATCAAATGCCAAAACAAGAGTAAAAACATTTTCTTTCATCCTGAAGACAAGCGTGATATAAGCGTGATTTGTACTTTTTGCTCGTAACAGGCAAACATATTCAAAAACAGTCAATCTGAGACAAAGTCATGCTCAAACCCTTTATAACCTATCCTGAAAAAAAAGTTATACCTTTAACTGTGAATTTTGAGGAGAAAAGCTCACAAGTCATTCAGTTTCTTCTTAAACTATGGTTCCACCATGAAATGAGATCTACATCATTTTTTGAGGGCAGAATTTAAATCATGTAAAGTAAAGTAAAAGTAACTGAACAGCCAGTTAGATTTCTTTATATATGTCGGGGTGGCCAAACTGTGGCTCAAGAGCCGCTCAAGAACTCTTTTACAGTTAATGTGCAGCTTGCGGAGCCCCCACTCCTCCCCATTCTCTACCTATCAGCCTAGGTGGATGGGGGGGGAGCTTGGGACCTCTGCCTTGCACCAGGGTGGTGGGGTAGGGGCTTCTGCCCAGTGGCGAAGGGGGTCTCAGGGCTTCAGCCCCATGGGGCGCACCTGCTGGGGCTTGGGTCTTCAGCAGGAGCAGGGGTGAAGCCCAGAGTCCTGGCAGCTGTGCCCCAGCTCTCAAACTTCTGAAGATCATCATGGAGGGTCAGTAAGTTTGGCCACGCTGATATATATCAATGCCAGAAATGAGACATCATAACTCTGATATCAAGGAGTTAAGGCCAAGTGGCAAGATAGATATGAAGACCATGCTATGGACAAAACTTCCATTTTGAGTCTTCCTGCCCCACGCCCCATCACTTTTTACATTTATTTAATCAATTTTCTGTTACGACAGAATCTTCCATTTGAGAATGGAAATGGAAAATTCGTTATCTAGAACCAGTACCTCTGGAATGATCAATAGGGAGATATACTTAGGTGCCAATTCAACAACTTGAGAGGCAGAATAATAATCAAAAGCATGGTATTAAGTTTTAGAGGGCATAGGAAAGAAGCCAAGAGAAAAGAGGTCAGTGAGGCCACATCACTGGTTAGTAACTATACTTGCTCAATATGACAACCACACAAAAATACTAATTCACACAAGAGTTACCTGCATGGTTAAGAGGAGAATTTCCCATACAACATCAATATATTGAAGTATGGTCTCAATTTGCCAGGTTAAAAAACCCTGAAAACCAGAAACACTGCAAATGTCTTTATTTTTCACAACTTATAAAGTGAATGGAGGAATCATGATTGATGTAAAGACAGCTATCACAATGTAATGTTATTTCCAAAACCTAATCTCTTCTCATTTCTTTTCTAGTTTTATTACAGCACCTTTTTCTAATACCCATTCTGTTAACTATGCTTTAACTTCAAAGACAAATGAAAAACTGACAATGGTAGTCACTCCAGGTGCACTGATTTTGAATAAAAAGGTGACAGGGTATGGAAGAGAATATGGGTCACTGGTGCAGCCCTTTGCAAGACAATGATTTTTGTCTACATAAATTTCTTCAGTTTAAAACCCTCCCTCAACCCAATGCTAAACTCATGCTGATTGAAAAAAAATGGCACTGTAAATTAGCAGCAGAAAAAGGAAACTGACAAGAAATTTTTTTTAAAGATTTTCAATTGCTGAGTGACCATCTGCTCCTACTTACACAGAGTTGTTTTGCCAATGCAATGCCCTTTTCTATAAAAACACAAGCAAATAACCAATAGCTGGGAAGATAAGCTGCTTGACTGTCAATTTCACCTGCTGAATGATAGCTCCAAACTGAAAGGGCCATTTTACAGGTCTCCTGTGCACATACTGCAGCTGCTAAAAAAATGAAAACAAAGTTTTGAAAAAAATTTAAATTGTTTTCATTTAGTTCAAAACAAATTTAGTTGTTTTTTATAAACGTATTGAAATCATTTTGGTAAATAGTTTTTGAGACTGGTTTTGTTGTTACCTTAATGGTGGTTGTAAATTTTACTTGAAAAAGCTTTAATAAAACACATAATACAGAACTATGAAGCAGAAGGCAGTGTATCTGGTACACAAACTGTGTTTATAGCAAGAGCCATATAGTCACTGAAATCTGAAGCAATTCAAATGGTCTTGAGACTAGAGGATGCTGCAGTATCTGGAACTAGTTCTGGGAGATCTCTGATCTTGTTGGAGAGGTGGAAGATTAGTACAGAGCAGGCATTCTTCCTTGAAAAAAAAAAATTCTCCAATGTCCTATCTATGTTTTTCTTTTAGACTAAGTGCTTCAGAGCAGGGATTGACTTTGTCTTCTGTACAGCACTAAGAATATTTTTAGACTAAGCAAGCTAACATGTGTGCTAAATGTGAGTAATATATATTATATACATATAATTGTATTCTGAATGGTTGCCAGAAACCCAGGGGCCATTAGTATTTATATTAATGAGGCTCTTCTTCTTTAGTAGGTCCCATGAAGTTCACACCTGCTCACAGATCACAAGCATCCATGCTGCGTGCTGATCTTTTACAGACTAGAGACTACAGGAGTAGGAAAGCATGTCTTGATTTGTTTTTCCATATTATTACATATTTGAGGATGTTTAACATTCTTAATTCATACTCCACTAATTAACAAATTTAGGAACCTGTGAAGTATTTTAAACATCAGACTTGCCTTATCCCTTTAGGCTGGCTCCATTCTCCAGCAGATAGAATGATCAGGAAATATAATTTCACAGCTTGTAGTGGCACGTACGTAGTTCCACCATAAAAGCAGAAATCTCTAAACTGTTTATAAAGCTACAAGATATTTTTCAGTAGAAAGCATCTGCTGAAAACAACTTGTAAAGACAATGGTCAATCCCATTCAGAACGAGTGTCCAGCAACAACTGTATTTAAACTGCATAATTCTAAGTTAATGGTTAATGCACGTTTATCAACAAAAATGAAATATTATAGGAAGGGTACTCTAATACTTCCACCTTCTCAAGACTATAATTAGGACTACCATGAGCAGAAGTTGGCAACTTCCAAACATTTAAAGAAGTTAGCTTGTCCATGAAGTACTCTGATGTCCTTAGAGAAAATTATATAAAATAAAAGGAAGGTCTTGTAGAGAAGACTCTAAACTGGTAGCCTACTAAATCCCCGTTCTCCTCTTAACTCTGCCATACATTCCCTGTATAACTTTGGATAAGTTCATCTTTCTGTACCTCAGTTTCATTATTTGTAAAGTGAAGTTAACACTTCTCAACGCTACGGTTCTGTGGAGGCTAAATTTGCATTCAGCAAAGCGCTTGTAATCTTTGGATGGATGATGCTACATGAATTCCAAGACACTATCAGTTTATTAGAAAAGAAAAACCTTTCAGACAAATACTGAAGTTTCATGTAAGCTCATCATTTTGTATGTATAACCTATTCTCACTACCCTCTCCCTTACTTCTTTTCTTGCTAGGTCATCTCTTTATTATACAGGTATCTGTCATAGCTCCATAGTTAAAATAAAGTGAAAAACTCAAAGCAGGATTCAACCTCTTTGACTACAAGTTAGGTGTGTGATTCCCAGGTCAAATACCTATATTCATACTAGCTTTCATCTGAATGTGCTACACTACTATTTTTAGCACGCTAGCTCAGATGAGAGCTATGGCAAGTGTGAAGATGTAGCCATTGTTTGGTATGAAGTTGGTTAAATTTGCATCTTCCTGAAAATGACATCACTTATACTTTTCAGGATTGAATGAATTTTCTGAGAATTTACATATAAATCTGTTAAGCAGTGCCAAAAATATTAAAAAGCTCTTTCATGAATTCAATACCTGGTATCAGTGCATTTTTTGTCTCAAAATAATCTCAGCTCAGGATTTTACGGGAGGTAACTGGTCCACTCTACTCAGCACCAGTGAGGCCTTAGCTGAAGCTAAGACATCCAAGTCCAGGAGTCAAATGAACACATGGGGAAAAGCCCAGAACAAAAGTGACATTCGTTTTTCTAAACCTTTTCTTTTCCTCATAGCTATAAAAAACTGTTCATGTTTAGTGTTGAGGGGGAAAAAAAATAAAAAGACTGATGGGGTCCTGACAGTCCTCAAAAAGGTTAAGGGCTGTTATAAAATGGATGGTGATCAACTGATCTCTGTGGCCACTGAAGGTAGCAATAATCAGCTCTCTCTTCAGCAAGGGAGATTTAGGTTACGTATTAAGAAAAACTTCCTAACTATAAGGATAGCTATGTTCTGAAATAGGCTTCCAAGGCAGGTTGTGAAATCCCCATCGCTGGAGGTTTTTAAGAACAGGTTAGACAAACACCTGCTTCCCGAGATGGTCTAGGTTTACAACACAGGGGGCTGGACTAGATGACCTCTTGAGGTCCCTGCCAGCTCTGCATTTCTATGATTTAGATGGTAAGCTCTCTGGACTTGCATACACTAGTTTCTTTCCCTAAAGTTTCCAGTCACTGCTACCAGCAATATCCCTCTACTGGAAGTCACCGTGGCTGCAGCCACGAGTATTTTACCCAAGTCATCTAGATCTAGATTTCCTTGAGTCATGATTACACAACACAGTGAATTCAAAGCCAGGGGCTAGCATGAGTGCTCCCAGGGTTGCGGGGACTCAGTTATTTGGGGCAGGGGCAGATTTTGTTTTGAAGGGGGAAAGCTCCTGGCACTCTGGGCGGTGAACGTTACCGCTCCGGGCCGTTCAGCCCGGGGTCTTGGCTGCGGGCCGCCCAGCAGCCGGGTGACAGCACAGCTGGGAGCACTCAGGAGGCGGGGGGCGGGCGGCGTTGTTGGGGCTGGCACAGCAGGCCGGTAGCGCAGGCTGGGGACGGCTCACCGCTGTCTGAGCCGCGGGGAGGCAGGGCCAATTAGAGCGAGGGCGGGCGGCACCGTGACCGCGTATGTAACCCGAGGACTATGCCGGGCCGGGCCCGCTCACTCACCGCCACCGGTTGATGCCCACGTTGGAGGAGCCCGCGAACCAGGGGTCGAGGATGTAGACGCAGCGCACGCTGTCGGCGCCCTGGATGCACTCCCGCAGCGCCGGGTTGTCGTGGAGCCGCAGCCCCTTGCGGAACCAGTGCACGGCGTTCACCCCCATGGCCGGCGGGCGCGATCCCTCACGGAGCGGCGGGTTCAGGAAGAGCCGCCGCGGCTCATGCCGGCCTCGGCTTCTTCTCTCCCGCGCAGCCCTAAAGCGGTGCGAACCCCGGCCCCGCCGCGGCAGGGGGCGTGACACGGAGCGGTAACGCTGTTGCCGGGTCGCTCCCTCGGCTTGGCGATCGTCCGTTGGCGCTAGGACCCCGCGGAGGCGACAACGGGACCGGCCGCCTAAGGGGGACACATCACCCCGAAGCCTTGGCGCCCACTCCGAGAGGCCGCGCGCTGCCACAGGTGACGGTTAGCGGCGCGCGGGACGTCACGCTCCAAGCGGCTGTCGCTTCCTCGCCGCTTGCCCTGTGACTGCACCGGACTCAGCCGCTGACGGAAATCGTTAGGCCCCGCCCCTGCCTTCCTATTGGCTGCTACCGCCCCACCTGACCAGCCGCCCTCACGTTCCTAAAGTGTGTTTACTACCCTGCGCGGATGGGAAAGGGGGGCGCGCGGACCGAGGGGCTCGATGACAGAACCGACAGGAACTGTCGAGCTAAAGGCAAACAACCGAGCCCGTTCCCGTGAACAAATCCGCCCGTCTGCCTGGCTTCGTAACCGAACTGAGGGGGGTAGGGGGCGGCACCTTCAGGACTGCGAGCCCCCACCTTTTTCGTAGCGAGGGCGGAGAAGCCCGGATGAGCACGGGGCTGTGAGGAGGCTCCGGGCGCGACAAGCGCGTGCCTTCAGTTGGCGGCAGAAACGTCTCTTTGTGCGCGTGCTCCCCTGCTAGGGCTGGGGGACATTCTAGTGAGGGGCGGAAGGGCGCGCCGCGCGCGTGCACGCTGGGGAGTGGGGGCGGTAAATGGGCTGGCATGTAGAGAATCCTGTGTACGTCAGAGGCCCGGATCCCACCGCGCTGCCCACGTCGTTGCGGGGGGAGGGGGAGCGCGCCCGCAGGGACACGGGCTGGCGTTTACATAACTGAGCGGCACGAGGCACGCCGTGAACGCGACAGCGCCCTGCTTCCTGCGCGGCCCGCTGTTCCATGCCCCTACCCCTGCCAGCGTCTACGTCATCCGGACCGCGCGTGACCCCTTTCCTGCTTGCGCTGGTGGCCCGAGCGGTACAGGCAGGAGCCCAGCAGCCCTACACCCCGGCATTCAGGGTGGTGCTTATACCTAGCAGAGCTGTGCCCCGGACTGCTTCTTCCGGAGAGCCAGAGAGAGCGAGCAATCAGCGTCCTTCCTCTGCCCCTCCCGCCACCCCGTTACGAAAGCGGTGCTGGCACTAGGGGTACTGCCATTCTGCCCTGGCTTGAAGTAGTTGCCAGTATATACGGGGTTTATAGTTTGGCTAAATGGCTCTCAGCATCCCAACTGTACACGTTGTTCCAGCGCCCCTCCATTAACCCATTTTCTTTGGAAGCAGGGTGTGTGTGAATTATACTAAGTACTATTGTGTATGGTACTATTTAAAAGGATTTTATTTTTCCTTAATCCCAAAGACTCCCCCACCCTCAGGGTGCATATTTCCCAATGCACTACACCCCACCTTGCCCATTGTCACTGGTCACTCAAATCCTGCTGGCTCCCCCTTGAGGCTATCACTAGAATTATGTCTCCCCCACCCCCCCAGTGGAACCCTTTCCCCCTCATTCCCCCCAGCCCAGTTCGCCCCTGCACAGGGGGGCAAGGGGAGATGCCAGCCCACTGTTTCTCTGCACCACTCAGCACTTTTTCAAAAAAGTTGGCAAGAGCAAATGGGATAAATGCTCACTTTTGCCAAAGAAGTCGGGATGGCTGGGACAGGCTTAAAAAAGGGACTGCCAGCCAAAGCAGAACATATGGTCACCCTATAAAACACCACCTTTTATTTGCACAGTTTCAAGTATCAGAGGGGTAGCTGTGTTAGTCTGGATCTGTAAAAGCAGCAAAGAGTCCTGTGGCACCTTATAGACTAACAGACATATTGGAACATAAGCTTTCTTGGGTGAATACCCACTTCGTCATATTCACCCATGAAAGCTTATGCTCCAATATGTCTGTTAGTCTATAAGGTACCACAGGACTCTTCGCTGCTTTTGCACGGTTTGTAATCCACCCACTGCTACACTGGGCTAGCACATAACCCAGAAAGTGAAATAATTAGAAATAAAGGCAAAACTGTGGGCATGGCTGTGCTACAGCTGACTAGCTTCCCTCAGCCTAGCCAGATCTAGGTCAGCTTAACTACGGCACTCAGTGTGAATATTTCACACCTCTGAGCAACATAGCTATGTCGATCTAATTTATTAGCATAGACTAGACCTAATTCAGGTTCATTGCTCCTAGTGAATGATCTGCTGAAAGAAAAACCAAAAACCAAAAACAACCCAGTAAAGATACCAAGAAGTTAATTTTATAATCAACTTTAATAAAAAAACTTGTGTTCCTTTAAATACACCTTTAATTACCAAGGAAAGATTTCCCCTAACCCATCTGAGACACTTCTCAAAATTTGCCTTTATATATTTTTTATTTGTACTTTTGTAATTACTTTCCATACTTTAGCTGTTTCTTGTTCAAAAGAGCTTTCATGTTTAAGAGCAGTATAAGCTCAGACATCATTGTTACGAAGAGAGCAGGAACACATAAAGGAGACCTTAAGCAGAATGACAGGTTTCAGAGTAGCAGCCGTGTTAGTTTGTATTCTCAAAAAGAAAAGGAGTACTTGTGGCACCTTAGAGACTAACAAATTTATTTGAGCATAAGCTTTCATGAGCTACAGCTCACTTCATCGGATGCATTCACCTTAAGCAGAATAAAATTCTAACCAAAGATGAAGAGAATTCATTAATTGAAATAGGTCATGTTTTAAAAAGTATCCTCTACAAGCAGAGCTTTGTAAATTAGCATTTAAGGCAGTTGAATGTAGTGTCATGGTATTGACCCACTTGTCTCACAATAGGAAGTCCTTTTTTAATGTAACAGGTTAAAATGTTTCTCTTTTGTTTAAACTAGAGAGATACATGTATAACTAGTACAAGCCCCAGGTAATCCTGAGTGACAGCTAAGCATGTTCTTCAAAAGAATGATGAATGTATTTTTGTCTTTTTTTTTTAAGTGTTGTTAAGATATGCAGACTTTGCGCAGCTGTTGGGAACTGCATGTGATACAATCTGGCTCAAGATTTTCAAACACAACGAAGAAGGGACATGATAATATACAAAATAATGGTAAATAAAGGTATACCGGGAATTTTTTGTTCAGCATGTCTCATTGTACAAGAACAAGGGGACACTCAGTGAATCATAGAGATGTAGGGCTGAAAGGGACCTCGAGAGGTCATTCAGTCCAGTCATCCACACTGGGGCAGGACCAAGTATACCTAGACCATCCCTGGCTGTGTTTGTCTACCCTGTTCTTAAAAATCTCCAAGATGAGGATTCCACAGCCTCCCTTCACCTATTCCAGAGCTTAATTACCCTTAGAGTTTTCTTACTATTAACCTAAATCTCCCTTTCTGCAGTTTAATCAGATCATTTCTTGTCCTGTCTTCAGTGGACATGGAGAACATTGCTCACAGTCTTTCTTGTAACAGCCCTTAACATATTTGAAGACTTACCAGGTCCTGTCCTCAATCTTTTCCTCATGACTAAGCATGACTTTTTTTTTTTTTTTTTTTTTTTTTTTTAAGAACTTTTGCTCCTAGGTCAGGTTTTCTAAACTTACCATTTTTGTTTTTCTCCTCTAGACTGCGTATATTTTGTCTACATCTTTCTTGAAGTGTCTCACCAAAAACTGGACACAGTACTCCAGTAGAGACCTCATCAGTGAAGAGTAGAAAGGAACAATTAGCTCTCATGTCTTACATATGATGTTCCTGTTAATGCATCCCAGAAACTAGAAGATGGCAAATTGAAAACTGATAAAAGGAAGTATTTTCATACAATGCAGGTTAGTCTGTGGAACAGTCAGAGACCAGGACATAGGCATTCATGCCTAGTGGTTGGAACAGGAGTCAGTCAGCCAGGAATAGAAACCCAGGTCAGAGCCAAATTGAGAAATTGGAGCCAAGGCTCCTAGCTGGGTTACCTGGAGTAGAGAAGCAAAGGAAAGGCTGGGTACAAGCAAGAGCTATTGCAGCTGTGGGCAAATGCTTTGAGCAGGCACCAAACTGCTGGTGCTGGGCTAGAGAGCTATTCTGCCAACTCTAGCTACTCCACCTGATTAGTAGGGAATCAAGCAATCTGCTACAGCAGGGGTCGGCAACCTTTCAGAAGTGGTGGGCCGAGTCTTCATTTATTCACTCTAATTTAAGGTTTCACGTGCCAGTAATACATTTTAACATTTTTAGAAGGTCTCTTTCTATAAGTCTGTAATATATAACTAAACTATTGTTGTATGTAAAGTAAATAAGGTTTTTAAAACATTTAAGAAGCTTCATTTAAAATTAAAATGCAGAGCCCCCCGGACCGGTGGCCAGGACCCAGGCAGTGTGAGTGCCACTGAAAATCAGCTCGCATGCTGCCAGTGGCACTCTTTAGGTTGCCCAGTGACTGACTCTGCTGCAGGCCCTGATTCCAGATTGGAACTGAATACTAAATAGTATAATTGAGCCCAAGAGTTTAGCAGACTTAAAACAGTGATTACACATGTCAAAGTTTGACTCAGACTCACAGTTTATCAGACCACTCTGTTTTATTAACAAAGCTGCTCTGCTAATACATTTAGAAGTGAGCCCCCTGAGTGGGGCTTGTGTCTTTTAATTTATACAGTTTTTTAGAGAACAAGTTACAGACAAAAGAAGAAAAAGATTTTAGTCACCACCCTTCGAGATCCCTGAGACCAGTCACCTATCTTCAATTACCTGCCACCCTTAACAATCTCCTTTAACAGCTTCCAGTTAACTTAACTAATTGCCCTTCACACCTTCCATTCTGATGCCTGCTTCTTAGACGTGCTGGCTCTATCTTAATTGCTTTTCCATTCAAAAGCTAACTGTCCCTACGTGTGCTCCCTCAGATACTTTGTAACATGTTTTGGCATGCCCTCTCATATACAATGTATCCAGCATGTCCCCTTATACAATGTTATACTTCCACACACATTTACTAAAACATAATATACAGCAGTAAGTACCAAATAAAAAGCCATGAATTTTGGAAGAGATATAAACCCTCATGCTTCAGGATTAAAGGCAACCAATAATTATAGGTTGCGTAAGAGGAAATTTACCCTGCCTCTTACAGGTCTTTTAGCACCTTCCTCTGAAGCATCTGGTGTTGGCCATTGTCCATAACAAACTATTGAATTAGCTGGACCACTGGTCTGATTTAGTATAGCAATTCATGTGTTCCTCACACAGGTGCTGTTGGTGGAGTACTGAAAACAGTTTCACATAGTAATTTTAACTTTTTCTGCTGCTTTTGCAGTTTTGCATTAAAGGGTGGACAACAACATGAAGTGTGTGCTGATTACAAACAAAAATAATTACACAAGAGTATCCTGCCTCTATTCACCTGTTTCTCTCCCAATAAGGAATGAACCCAGACCAGAAGTCCCTACTTAACTACTTAGAAGCAGAACACTATTTTTTAAAAAAAAACCACCTAATTATTTGTTCTCCACTGAAGTAGATTTTTGTAAATAGAGTAATAGTGTATTGTAGAAAGGTGGACTCACTATTGGCATGCCCCTTTGCAGCTGGGTGTGGCATAGCAGCTATCCTTTCTAGCAGCCTCTGTCTACTTCAGTGGTCTCTTCTCATGACATAGCCCTCTAGTCAGGTCACATCACATTTAAGTCCATCCCTTCTGCAGTAACAGAAAGCCCAACAAACAGACGTTGGAACAAATAATCTCAAGACTGTGTCTCTCCAGCCCTCTGACTTGGGGCCCACTGGTCATCACACTCTCCTCTCCTTCCTAGTGGGGAACCCATGCTCACCATCTACATTGTGTTCCAATCCAGATACCGTACGTCTGCTCTGTCAGACACTTCATCACTGCCTTCCTGGACTCTTTCCTACCATTAGCCTTTCTTGAGGCATTTTCCTTAGCCCCTTCCTGGGGCCTTTGTAACAAGCAGCATCTCCCAGGGCTTCTCCCCAGAGGTCTAGTTCCTACCCTTGTGTCAGGGTCAGCCACACAAGTTTACACTAGTCCTGTGGATACGAGGTATCATCCCTCTCTGGACTTCCTCCTCACTCTCCAAGCCTTCCTGTTCCCCACAGGTCTTTCTACTCTCTACTTCCCTACTCCCCAGAAGGAGATCATTTTTCTCTCTCCCCATGCAGCCCCTCAAACTTCAGACCCAACTGCATTTTAAGATTTGCGATCACAGCCTCTTGGGATTTACTGCCTCAAGTTTCTTTTTAGCTCAGGAGGTCCTGCCTCTGGCCCTAGGCTTCGCTAACTCTTGCTCAGTACCTTCTGATTCTAGAACAAGTGAGGCCTCCACAAGCATCTCACAGCCTTTAACCCAAAAGAGAAAGCTACCTTTCTCCTAGCTCTCTTCCCTAGCCTTCCCTCTATTAGCCTGTGCTCCTTCCTTTAAGAAAACCAAGAGGTACTGGAGCCACGGTCATAGCACCACTCAGGTTTGGCCCATCTATGGAGGGGTGGAGAGGCCAAAACTAAAGGGAGCTGTGTCCAGCTTTACCCACTTGAAATGTTGGAAGGTATGGGCTCCTGTTAAGTGTTTCATTGCTTGTGTGGGGTACAGACACCTCAGATTTTTCCATATTATCCCTCTCCAACTCCTGAACTTTATGAAATATTATTGATATTTAAGGTACAGCAGCAGCCAGAGGCCCCCATCATGATTAGAGAGCTCTATGGTGTTTGTTGCTATACAAGCTACCACTGATCCACACAGCTTAAAAAGAGTTTGTGGGGCAAGTTTCACTCCCATTGAAGTCTATGGAAGTTTTGCCATTGACTTCAATAGAAGCATGAATGGCCTTAAGGCTTTCAAATACTGTTTCCTTATAGGCTTAACATCAAGTTCTCAAAGAAGAGGAAAAGGATAAAAATGAGGAACAGAGGCCCCAAATCACCTCTCTTTTTCCTTTCTCTCTGCCCATAACATCCACAAAGCCTGAAGGACAAGGCAAGGAGCCCAAACTTTAAATAAGATAACACTGATATTTCAAAGGGTAACAACAAGCTTAACAAAACAACTTTTTCTCATGAGCTCATTCTTTTTGGTCACATGCTTAGGGCCTATGGAAATATTCCAACTCAGTTTAAAACTAGAGTCCATCCACATCTAATCTGGGCCTATATTCCTATATAAAATGTGATTTATTGGGGTCTCTTGACCATAGAGGGAAATTGGGATGGGAGTCTCTGTTCTCTTTGGGAGACTATGAGAGAGATATTGGCCTTAATAGGCTCTTGTGGTAGGTGAAGCAGAGTATGAACTGTGAGCTATATTTAGTGCTGTGCTGGTTGGAGATATGCATGTAGAGGTTTTTATTTTTGGAACTTTACTTTTAAATAGCCTAAATTTCAAATGTTTGTTTGTTTAATAACCACATTCTAATATTTTGAAATAAAGGATATTGCTTTATTTAAAACCTTAATTCCATTTTCATGTCTGGGAATTTTATTAAATTCAGACATGCCTCAGTGCCCTAAATTGGAACATTTCTATTTAAAACTGAAACAAAACAGTTGTATCAAATGGAAGAAATATGGACATAAGTGATTCTCAGTGAGAAAGATGCTGTAGTCTGTTTGCTTATCCTTACTGTAATTAAGGAAGAAGATATATAAGCATGAGTTATAGCATACTTACATCTAGTCTAGGATGCTGTGTCCCAGGTTACCACAAGATTGGTACATTAAAGCACTGAGACTTAATTTATTAACAACTGTACCTAACAACTGTAAGCTTGACTGACTCAAAGTATTCTCCTCCTCCTTGCACTGATGGAAAACAGGACTAACTCCATCAAAACCAATGGATTTACATCAATATACAATGGTGAAAGTGAGAGAAGTCAGGCCCATCCCTGCACTGCCAGGTTATCCACATACTACTTGTCTAAATTCCCCCAAACCCATCCCAGCATGCACAAGGCCCAATCAAACCTAGGGTGGATTCTCAGGGGATAACCTTTTTGGGTGTTCCACAGTCTTGGTCAACAATCTGGTGCAGCTGTTGCCAGGATATTATATGGGGGTAACCAGCAAAGCTGAAATTGTAGGAGCAGATTCAGCTCTGGTTTATCCTACAGAAGTAAAGATAGCTTCTCCCCTGAATTTGGCCCTTAGCCACCAACTGCTCCTAGGACAGCCCATAGTAAAACATTGGCTATTTTACGGTGATCTGTGCAATGCACTTCTGAGGAGTCTAAAGGTGCCTCACTATTGCCCTCCTCACTCAGACACACCCTAGTCCCCCTCCCCCAGCTATCCTTAAATTACCCGGGCGCAGGCTACCCTGCTGGGGCCTGGGTTCATTGCATTCATTTTATGCAAACATCCCAGTGGCGATTTACAAGTTTCATGCTAATTTTTAAGGGCCAGATCCTGGGCGCCACTGGCGAAAGGCCCCACCTTGGCAGCTCAGCGGGGCAGGGGAGTTCCCAGCAGGGGACGCTGTGCTGCTCCTGCGGGGCCGGGGCCCGCAGCCTCCTCGCTCTTCCCCGCGGGCAACAGGGATGGGACAGGCCGCTTGAGCTCAGCCAGCGCCGTTCCCACCGGGTACAAAGGAAGTGGGGGGAAGGGTTCTCTCCCTTCCCTCTTCCCACGCGTCGCCCCTCAGGAGAGCCGCCGTGAGAGGTGAGGAGCCGCCCCGGCCGAAGGGGACACAGGAGCCGAGGGGCTGAGCACGGGCGGCTCCTCCCGCAGCAGGGCGGCCCGCGCTGACTGAGGCAAGCCCGCCACTGGGGAGCTCAGGCAGGGCTCGTTCCCCCCGGCGAGCACCACAGCGGGGCCCGGCCGCCTTCCCCTCCAGGCTCAGGATCCAGTGGGGTCCGCAACACCCCCCATTGCCAACATGGCGCTGGGGCTGGCCGCCCCCACCCATTCGGAGCGGGCGCAGGATCCTGGGTCACGGCCTGTTCCTCACGCCTTTACCCGCGCGGCGCCCAGCCCGGGACTGGCAGCGCGCGCGAGCGGCGGGCGGTCCAGTTATTAGCCCATCCTCGGCTCTTCTGGGTCACCCCGCGCTGAATCCCTCTCTCGAGCTGCCCCTGAGAGTTGAGGCTAGAGAGAGCCCCCCGTTTCCTGGGTACAGTGCGGGGCGGAGGGAGGCTGTAAATGGCGTTTGTTTTCCTAATTAGGTGAAGACATTTGAGCATATTGAAGGGGAAATTTCAAAAAGCAAAGCGCAGGCGTCTGAGCTGAGCGTTAGCGACTATTCCATAATATTATTCCAGAACTTGGTTATTTTGAAGACAGTGTTTTCCTACAAAGCCTCTTGTAAATAATGATATTCTCATCTACAGACTTTGCAATATTATTTCAATATCCAACCATAGCTTTTCCACACTTTTAGCAGGACACCATCAATTTTTAAGTTCAAATTAATGTCATGTATTACACATGCCCTGAGTACCCATACTAAGTATTGGGTGTTAACAAATCACATTTTTCTACTATTTAAAAATGTTTTTCTCTTTCTTGTTTCTATGTGACCCTCACTAAACAACAGAGAAACTGACTACAGGCAAAGTAGTGTCAACAGAATAAAACTATCTAGTTTGTTTCACTTTAGTAATCTGGGGCATTTTTTATAGGTAAAACGTTGAAACAGAAGTGTAAATTTTAAGTTGGCTGGGTCCCTTTGACAGAACCTGTGATTTATGTGCCTGACCTCAGATAAACACGGATAGCATTTACTAGGCCAAATTTCACGCTTTATAATTTTGCTTAAGAAATCTATTAGATGTTATTGGAAAAGTGTTCATGGGTAGTGTATTTATAAGTGAATATGGTGCTGAAGTCTATTCTAGTCTTTTAAGGCCTTTCTTTGACAATTTGTAAGTTGGAAAATAAAAGTTGGGCTTGGCTATTTTACCAGTAAGTACTTTTATGGATCCCATTGCCAAAGTCTCCAAGCACTTTTAATAATACTTCATTTCTATAAGAGCTATGGATTGAAGGTGCTATAGTGCTTCACACAGTTTAACTAAGGCCCTGATCCTGCAAGTACTTACAATATATGCTTAAGTTTACACACCAAGTAGCTCCATTGAATTCAGTAGGACTACTCACAGTACAAAAAGTTAAGCACTTGGATAAGACTTTGCAAGATCAGGGCCTTAGGTTTTAAACCCCATGAAATATTATTCCCGTTTTTCAAGATTGGGAAACTAAAGCAGAGAAAGTTGAGTGACTTGCCAACAGTTACACAGCAAGGCTTTGACAGACCTAGAAACAGACCAAGATTGCTTGAGTCCCAGTTCTGTGCTTCAGCTTGCTAGACAAGGTTTCCTTAAATGATGAAACTCTTGTGATCACATCAAAAACCTTGGATTGTGACTTTAGCATGTTCACATAGTAGACCTGGATTATGGGTAGAAATCTTATTCAGCTTCAAAAATTTGAAATAACGTCAAAGAAACATACTAGTAAAAATGTTTTACATCAGTGTCCTCTTATATGTAAGGTAAATGTGCATATAATTATTTAAGAATTAGAACTAAATTTCTAAAGTATTAAAGGCTTTTTAATCTATCAGAAAAAAGGTATAACAAGCTAATAGTTAGAAGTTTAAGCTAGACAAATTCAGACAAGAACTAAGGGGTAGATTTTTAAGTGAGAACAATTAACCATTGGAATAATTTACCTAGGACTTGATGGATTCTCCATCATTTGAGGGCTTTAAAGAAATACTGGATATCTTTCTAAAAAGATATCAAACAAAAGTTGGATGCAGAAATTACTGGGGAGGGTTCTTTGTCCTGTGGTAGGTGGGAGATTAGTCTACTAGAATATCATAATGGTCTCTTCTGTCCTTAGAGCAGTGGTCCCCAAACTTTTCACAGTTGTCCCCCCCTCCCCCCAATCTGGTCCACATCCCTGCTCCCGGAAGCTGGGAGAGGGCCCGTAGCATGGGGGGAGGGCAAGGGGAGAGGCATGGACAGGAGTAGTGGGGGGCAGGCTTGGGGCCGGGAGTGGCACCAAGGCTGGGTCTGGGAGCCATGGTCAGGGGCCAAGGCTGGGGGCGGAGCAAGGCTGGCCTGCACTCCTTCCCCACCCCTGTGAGAGCTGGCCCAGAACCTGCAGCACCCCCCTCAAACGTTCCTCTGTGCCCCCCAATGGGGGCATGCCCCACAATTTGGGGACCACTTCCTTAAAGTCCATGAAAAATTAACATTTTTCCTGCTCTCTTTTTGATCTTTATAAGGGTATTTTTAGCTGAGGAGAAACTGCTATACAGTAAAACTGACAGTACACAAAGTTTGCAAGTGCACAAACTGAATTTGATCTTTTTTGCTGACTTTCAACTATAGTAATCAGTGGTGTGTTACTTATAGCAATAATTGGTACAAAATTTTCAAACAAATATGATTTTTCAAGTTTTTACTGTCCCCTTTAGCTTCTAAAAGGTTTTGATAAAAAGTGGAAATTTAAGAAGTTTTAAAATTTATCTGATAGTGCCCTTTTGTATTTAAACACTGCTGTTCTTCCTGTCATCTCAGAATATGTGCAGCTGCATTAATGGTAACCTAACTTCAGTTAGAGTGTGGGTGGGAACACTAAGTATCCAAAACCACATTCTGATTGACAGGTTGGGTCTGTCACATCTGTGCACCAAATCCAAAGGATGCACAGATAGGAGCTCCTTTACACATAAATCCGTTTGCTCATTATATTCAACAGGTGACAGTAGAAGTTAAGTACAGAAAAAGATAAAGCAGCAGTGGGGATGAAGAAAAGGAGTTGTTTGAAGGAGAAAGAGTGATAACAATAACTCCCTCCCCAAAATGCCAAGCTGCAGTTCAGCCACTTTTAACCTACCTGACTAGTCAGAAGAAAGCTGTCTAATAGTCCAAATTATCATTTATTATAAAAAGTGAGTTCAGTGGCTTTTAGGATATATACTGCCATTGAAAGAAACGATGTCTGGGAAAAATTAAACAAATATATTCAAAGTATTTGAGAAAGGCATTTAGCTTTTCCCTCTCATTTGGTCCTTTTAATTGGAACTTAAGTTAAAAAAAAAAAAAAGAAAGAAAAAAAGGCTAAATTGCATAGAATCCCATACTTTAAATGTGCAACTGGAGAGCTACACTCTAATAGCAATAAGACACTCCCGAGTGCCCATGAGTTGGCTAATGATACATTTTTTGCATGGTTGGGTGAATCCTGCCTAGTATCTTGCAGTACATCAGAGGCCTTCACCAGTAGCCTATTAATTAACACCCTTTTGGGGACTATTGATATACTAACCATGTGGGAACAGTTAAACTTGTGTGGTATTTGGGGCAGAACACTCACATTCTGCCTCATGTTCCATACATGGCATTTTGGTGTTTTATTGTTCTATTGAAGCATCCTTTGGGATGTTAGCAGGAAATTCCAGCTTTCATTCCACTTCAGAATGAATATAAGTATGTGAAAATGTTCCTTTTAGAAGTAATTGTCTCTTATAGCAGCTCAGGTTTGAACATGAATATCTTTTGAACATACCATATAAGACAGAAATTAACATTTTTCTATTTTTTGTTTTTACATTCATTTTGTATATAGTGCAGCACTCCAGAATGTTGAGAGGAATTGCTAATAGTGCAGCACACGTGTTTACACTTTCGTTGGCTAGATCTCAGCGCTGCAAACCAGTGGTGACTCTCTCATCCCTGTGGAATAAAGTACAGGATGGAAGCTTTTTACAGCAATCTAGTTATACAACTGATATAAAATCGAAAGTGGAGAACAAAAGAACGGTGGAGAATCTCTACAGATTATCCGTTGATATTAAAAAAATTCGGAGACTAAAGGAGTGGGTCCTCTTTCAGGATGCAGCCTATGTTAAAGAAACTGCTCATACTTTACGAGAAATGGGAGCTGATAAGGCTGCCATAGCAAATATTTTGGAACGTTGCCCAGAGGCAATCCTCCGTACCCCAGCAGAAATAAACTCTCAAAGAGATCTGTGGCAATCAGTATGCCAAAATGAAAAACAACTGGTCAAATTAATAGAACAGTTTCCAGAGTCTTTTTTTACTGTTGAACATCTTGAGAACCAGAAATCTAATGTTCAGTTCTTTCAAGAGTTGGGACTGAAGAATAATATAATCACCAGGTTCTTCACAAGTGCCCCTGATATTTTTTACAAGCCTGTTGAGAAAAACAAACATATAGTAGAGACATTACAGAGAATGTATCTAAATTTAGGTGGTTCTAATGCCAATATGAAGATCTGGCTTCTGAAATTATTGAGTCAAAACCCATTTATTTTGTTAAATACCTCCACAGCAGTTCAAGAGAACTTGGAGTTTCTCCAGAAGAAAGATTTCACTGATTCTGAAGTTCTGCAACTGCTATCCAGGCTTAAAGGTTTTATTTTTAATCTTAGCCCTAACACTATGCAGAAGAGCATGTTTTTTTCCAAAGATGTTTTTAAGTGCAATGATCAAGAATTAAAAGAGCTAGTGTTGAAATGCCCCGCTCTCCTCTACAATTCTGTTCCAATTCTGGAAGAAAGACTCAAGGGACTGTTGAAGGAAGGAATTTCTGTAGATCAGATTAAAGAGACACCAGTGGTGCTGGAGCTGACAACCCAAATTATGCAATACAGAATTAAAAAGTTAGCTGCTTTAGGATACAATATAAAAAATGGAAATCTAGAAAATTTGAATGGAACAAAGAGAGATTTTGAAGCCACTTATTGTAGGATACAAGCAAAGAGAGAGAGACCAATGTTTAATCCTGTTGCTCCTTTAGATTAATTTGAATGTCTTTATTCAAAAAGGGAACTTTATCCTTTCTTAACCTTAGCCAATTTGTAGTCTGCTGCATGAAGTTGTGGCTTTAATTCATAGCTCACTAGTACTTTTAAAAATTGTATTACAAAAAGTGACCATAATAAAAGGTTAGCAATATCATGTAAATGATAACAATAAGGACTAGGTTTTTAGATTGTATCCTAACCACACAATTTTTAAAGAAGTTTCCCCTATCAAACTGGCCACCAACTTACCTAGGTTTTTAGCAGTTGGTGTTGCACTGGCCAGTCTATGATAATGCCGAGAGCGATTATACTAACCAACAAGAAAAGTTAGCAGCATGAATTTTCAATACTGTTCATCAGGCAGAAGGTAAGTAAAAGGCTTTCAAAAAGTCCTTTAGGTAACTGCCACTGCAACAAAGAGGCCACTGGAGGTTGAGCCCAAATTGAAGCTGGCAGTCTGACGGGGTGGAAGGAGATTACAAAACTAGAGTCTCCACTGAGAGGATGTGCAAGGACTATTTACCATATTTATGTACAATCATTACTATAAGAGGGCCCTGTCACCATCTTAGTGTGGTCTCTCATGGGGTCTCATCTTCTCCTGACTGACCTTCCTAGTTTTCTTTCAGTTAGTTCCTGGACCTTCACCTCCAATTAAGTCCATGAGCTCTTCACATTTTGGATTTGCAGTCTCTTGATTGTTTTCTTAGAGACAGCCTGATACTATTCTTTTCTGCCTCCCTTTCCTTCTCTGTACTCTCCATTTTTTTTCTCGTTTCCTCTATTTGTTGCAGCTGTGGATGCCTGCTTCCATGATTGACAGCTGCCTGGGGTTCTGATCAAGCTGCTTGCTTATAAATAGGAAAAACCCTCCCCATCTATGCTCATTCTGGGATTTGTACACCCCATTACAGGCCCTGATCTGGTTGGGGACTCTGGGTGCTCATATAATGCAAATAAATAACAAAATGGTTCTAGAGGGTCTCTTTCGAGGTTATGAAACCTCAAGCTGGCTCCTCTTGCAGGAACTCTCTCTCTCTCTCTCTCTTTTTTTTTTTTTTTTTTGGCCTTGGCTTCTGTCTCTAATTCCCCCTTCTCTTCCTTGGACTAGAAAGAGAACAGGATCAGAAAGGGAATTAGCTGAGGTAAAGACTGTGCTTCCAGAAGGAAGGAGGCAAAGAAGTCTGAGGGGAAGAGTGTGGTCTTATGCCTTTTACAGTAGCTGCGGCTCAGGCACAAGTCTTTGCTTTTAAACTGGTGAACATTAAAAGTGGACAAGATATACAAACAGCCACTGCTGTTGTTTCCTAAGCATATGGAAAAACTGATATCTTAGATACCATGATGTGGTAACCATTGAGAAATGCTGACCTTTTAATAGTGGCTACTGTAGGTAGTCATTAGGCTTTCTGGGTGTGAAAGAAATGGTACATGACAAAAACAGTCATTAAATGTTACCTGACAAATTAAAGTTGTCAGGGGTTTCTGCATAAGCTTTCATGAGCAAGTGGTCTGTATATATTCCTCCTTGGCAGGCAGGAGATAATGCATGAAAGAGCAGTGAGGTGAGCAACTGCTAAGGGACATGTTCCATATTTAAAATGTCTGGAAACTCAAACATTATATTCAAATAAGTGTGATCAAAAATATCAAACTGTAAATTGATTTGGTATCAAATTTCCATAAGAAAAACTTACTAAATTCTTGGGGCTCAACAATGAACCAAAATTGTTGACTACAATGGGAGTTTTTGTTGTGCATGAAATACAAGATCAGGTCTGTTCTTTGAAGTAACACATGAATGATTATTTTGCTTGTCATGAGTATACATTTCAGATACATGAATACAGTACAATTGACTGTAACACTTGCTACATTCGCTATATAATTAAGGACATGTTGGCAATAAATCTGGTTTTTCTTTTTTCCTCTTATTTTCTTAGAGGTTTACAACTGCTGAGGAAACTTGGTATTGGATTATTTACTAAGATAAATACTTTTTTCCTTGCAAACAACACGCTCAGCACATATACCCTTCCTTTTCTGATCTGTCAATGAGGTTTGAGGATGTTGGGAGCTAATCAGTGTTATGATATAGTCCCTATCTTTCAGTACTCAAGGGACAGGGGGATTCATCCTCTATGCTAAGTAAACTGTAATTTTGTGATTGTTATGCATTTTCCCCCAGGTACAAGGAGACACTTCAGATATCCAAAAGGGTGGATATAATAGGTAACACTGAACCATTGCAGCACTAAATAGACAGCCTGTTAGTTATACCTTTTGATGAAAATGGTGGCTCAGAGACAGAGGAAGAAGGGAATTTCCTGCTGGAAGTTAAATCAAGATGTAGCAGATATCTTATTTATATACTGATGTAAGAGTGTTTTCCAGTTGCCTTGAGCGCATTATGCTCAGCCTGCTATACTGCGCTCATTTAATTCTTCAGAAACATAGTGCAGCTAACTTGAGAGAATTTTTTGAGGTAATTGAATATGACTGAAGTCTCTTGCTGTTGAAAAAGCATTTGATGGTGCCTCTGGAGATTGTACTTTCAAAAAAAATTTAAGAAATGTGGGTACGTTAGTAACTTACTTGAGTTTCTGTCTTTCAGATTGGTTAATTTAATGCTGTGTACACTCTTCAATCAGCATGAAACTGGTCTGTTGTCACTTCAGCCAGTAAGGATTACCTCTAAAAAAAATATTACTACTGTAATAATTCTCATTATCCTTCTTGAAACCTCATTTAATAGGCCCACCCATGTTACTCTATTGTGCTATTATGCTTTCACTTTCCCAAATATAAAAAGAATTTAAATTGGTTTCCATTTTTTATCTCTCTGCATTTGTCTTCATTTTTCAGACTGCAAGATCTGCAGGCAAGGACTGTCTGTGTTTTGAACAAGTGCCAAACATGCTGACAGTTATGTTTTGCTACACAGGATTAATTTAATAATTTTGTTAAATGGGATATCCAAATTTACTCTCCAGTCCCATTCCAGTTTGTTTCCGTTTTCAGATCAAAGGTCTGTTTGGTCCTCAAATGACACATTCCTTCACCCAGCCAGAAATTCAGATGATGTAAAAATGATCATGTAAGAAGTCACACAAGTTCATAAATGTTCGACTGTTCACGGCCCAGCTCCATACTACTAAATGTGGCACCTCAGAGACTAACCCATTTATCTGAGCGTGAGCTTTCCTGAGCTACAGCTCGCTGCATCGGCTGCATACCGTGGAAACTGCAGCAGACTTTATATATACACAGAGACCATGAAACAATACCTCCTCCCACCCCACGCTCCTGCTGGTAATAGCTTATCTAAAGTGATCACTCTCCTTATAATGAGTATGATAATCAAGGTGGGCCATTTCCAGCACAAATCCAGGTTTTCTCACGCCCGCCCCCCCCAAAACACACACACACACAAACTCACTCTCCTGCTGGTAATAGCTTATCCAAAGTGACCACTCTCCTTACAATGTGCATGATAATCAAGGTGGGCCATTTCCAGCACAAATCCAGGTTTTGTCACCCCCCCACCCCCCGCAAACTCACTCTCCTGCTGGCAATAGCTCATCCAAACTGACCACTCTCCTTACAATGTGTACGATAATCAAGGTGGGCCATTTCCAGCATAAATCTACGTTTAACCAGAACATGGGGGGGGGGGGGGTAGGAAAAAACAAGGGGAAATAGGCTACTTTGCATAATGACTTAGCCACTCCCAGTCTCTATTTAAGCCTAAGTTAATAGTATCCAATTTGCAAATGAATTCCAATTCAGCAGTTTCTCGCTGGAGTCTGGATTTGAAGTTTTTTTGTTTTAAGATAGCAACCTTCATGTCTGTAATTGCGTGACCAGAGAGATTGAAGTGTTCTCCGACTGGTTTATGAATGTTATAATTCTTGACATCTGATTTGTGTCCATTTATTCTTTTACGTAGAACCTGTCCAGTTTGACCAATGTACATGGCAGAGGAGCATTGCTGGCACGTGATGGCATATATCACATTGGTGGATGTGCAGGTGAACGAGCCTATGATAGTGTGGCTGATGTTATTAGGCCCTGTGATGGTGTCCCCTGAATAGATATGTGGGCACAGTTGGCAACGGGCTTTGTTGCAAGGATAGGTTCCTAGGTTAGTGGTTCTGTTGTGTGGTATGTGGTTGTTGGTGAGTATTTGCTTCAGGTTGGGGGGCTGTCCGTAGGCAAGGACTGGCCTGTTTCCCAAGATTTGTGAGAGTGTTGGGTCATCCTTCAGGATAGGTTGTAGATCCTTAATAATGCGTTGGAGGGGTTTTAGTTGGGGGCTGAAGGTGACGGCTAGTGGCGTTCTGTTATTTTCTTTGTTAGGCCTGTCCTGTAGTAGGTGACTTCTGGGAACTCTTCTGGCTCTATCAATCTGTTTCTTTACTTCTGCAGGTGGGTATTGTAGTTGTAAGAATGCTTGATAGAGATCTTGTAGGTGTTTGTCTCTGTCTGAGGGGTTGGAGCAAATGCGGTTGTATCGCAGAGCTTGGCTGTAGACGATGGATCAACCTGGATTTGTGCTGGAAATGGCCCACCTTGATTTTCATACACATTGTAAGGAGAGTGGTCACTTTGGATAAGCTATTACCAGCAGGAGAGTGAGTTTGGAGGGGGTGGGGAGGGTGACAAAACCTGGATTTGTGCTGGAAATGGCCCACCTTGATTATCATACTCATTGTAAGGAGAGTGATCACTTTAGATAAGCTATTACCAGCAGGAGAGTGGGGTGGGAGGAGGTATTGTTTCATGGTCTCTGTGTATAGAATGTCTTCTGCAGTTTCCACAGTATGCATCCGATGAAGTGAGCTGTAGCTCACGAAAGCTTATGCTCAAATAAAGTGGTTAGTCTCTAAGGTGCCACAAGTACTCCTTTTCTTTTTGTGAATACAGACTAACACGGCTGTTACTCTGAATACTACTAAATGTGTAGTCCTAGAAACCACCTATGCCTGTTTTCTGCTAGAGTTGAGTTTTCAACTTTTCCAAAAGTTTCCCACAAGAAATCCAGCTTCTGATATAGTGTAAAACTTCTATCCCTCCCTCCTTACTGAAGGTTGGTCCAATAAAAGATATTACATCAGCCACCTTGTCTCTAACACCCCTCCCTACAACATTTTCCTCTTTCTCCTATGTTACAATTGAAACCACCACCTTATTCCCAGTCACACAGGCTCAGCCAGGTAGTCTTCTCAAATTCCTCCCAGTAGTCTGTACAAATCTTGCCCCTTTACTCTTTATTCTGTTTTGAGGATATGATCCTTCCCTCACAGTGCCAACGGCTAAAACCTTAACCATGATCTAATGAACTCCCATCTTAACTATTGCTCCTCTGACTTCCCCAACACATCATAAAACTGAGCCGCCACCAGGATGTGCACAACTGAATAGAGAACCACTTAATGATATTGTTGTAACCCTCATTCTTTCTTGTCCCCCTTCCCCTCAAATAACTTAAAATCAGAGTTTTCCATCTGTAAGATCTTTTCAGAACGAGGTACAGAGCTGTATAGAACTCTGCCCACAAAGCAACAAAGAGCTGTCCATGCTTTAGCTGCCATGGACATCTCCCTCGTGGAACTGAGAAAGTCTCAGTCTCACAGCTCAAGAATTTTTCACACATGGAGAGTCAGAGACAAGCTTATTTCCTGACTGTAAACTGTTTGGGACAGAGACTTGGGATTAAGACATTGGATTGTGACTCTGGAGATCAGCGTTCAGTTTCCTGTGCCATTAGTATTCATTGGACCTTGGGGAAATTCATTTTCTCTCTCTCTCTCTGCTTCAGTTCCCCCGTCTGTTAAAATAGGAATATGTTCTTCCACTATTTTTCTTGTCTGAACAGTAGGACAGTCCTTGGTGCATCCTATCTCTACATACAGCTAAAAGCACAATGGAGCTGCAGTCTTGGGTGGGGTCTTTAAAGCACTCTTTTAATCAGTGACACTTTTGGGTGAAATAATGTAATATGGAGACCTCCCATCCCACCAAGTTATTCAACTCATAGGTAGAATCATCTCCCCTGTAGTTTTACCTTCCCCGCATCTAGAAAGGAAGCTGTCAGAAGAAGTCAAACTGCAACAATTTAATGTTTCACAAATTCCAAGCAGGACAGAATTAGAACAGTTTTGAAAAAAGGGTCAGTCATACATTAAGTGGAAAATAAAAATATGCAGACAGCATAAGACCAAGTTCTAAACTGAAACCCTATACTACTTTTAAGCATTTAGTTACAAGAATTCAGAATCACTGAATAATACATTTTGCTCATAACACATGCTACAAGATGGTGGTAGAGTTGTATAGATTATAGCAAGAAACTTCTCAGGCTACACTTAGTTTTCTGCAAGTTTCATAGTGTCTTATTTAAAAAAAAACAACATTTAAATGGCTTATCAAAAAGGTGTGTGTGTTTTAAATTTAACACTCTAAAATCCCCAGAGTTTCCATAAAGATTATTAGTAAGGGTTTTGTTGAACAGTGACTGTAGTAATATTTGTGAACCTTTGAATTGTTGATTGTCATACAACTCTGTGTTAAGGGCTCTGAACTCTCAGCTGATAAACTTACATTTACTACATGGTCCTCTTCAATCCCCAAAAATGGTATATGCAAGATGCTTTACTCAAACAAGATGAGTAAATAATTCCTTTAGTTGGAATCGTAAAAAAAAAAAAAACATACATACTTTAAGATTTCATTTCCACTTCTACAGAGTCACTAGAAAACTGTCAGATAAATATATATTTAAACAGTAATGATGTCTAATGAAGAAAGCTGCTTTAGATCACAGCTGAAGTACCAATGGTTCAGACATACTAGCTGACTAATTTATATTGACTAATTTACCATACCAACATCAGTTAAACAGGAATAAAAATTTTAGACAAGTGATACCTTTTGACCTTTAATTTCTACAAACACATTTATATCTTCCTTGTACAATTATAGCCACTTAAAAGTAAACTCACATGTTTAGAAATTCTCTGCAGGGACATACGTTTTTAGGAAATACTGCATACAGAATAGTCACATAAAATTTTCGCCATCTTTTACAGGCTGCCAAAAGGTTATTCTTAGCTGCAGAGTCAGCAGATCTTGAATAACTGAGCCTGTGTCATGCATTTAGATCCTGCCAATGCACATCCTTGAAGATGTATGAGAATGCAGCCATTCAAAGGAGTATCAAGGTTGGAAATCTGTCCCTATGCAATTCATTGAGATGACATTTCTCCTGCTTTAAACATAGTCAGTCTTGTTTATTTGTTTAAATAGTACAGTGCTGTGTTTTAAGTAAGAGTGTACTTGAGATACAAATGTAGTGACAAAAAATCTTTATATCTTGGTTATAGGAGATGGTGAATGGTTAAAGCAACAAACTAAACTGGTATGGCATGCAGTTAGACAGCGGCTTTTCTTTAATTAGATCACTCTTCAGTGGTTTCCAACTTCACAGCAAAGAAATTTCTCTCAAGATGACTACGTTGCCATCCATTACCATATGAATCATGAACCTCGGCTTAATTGAAACTAAGCCATTTCCTTCTATTGTTTTCTAGCTAAAGAGTCACAAGTAGTAAGCTTTCATTTGCAGGTGACAGAGTGATACCTTTAAAATACACCTGAGATTTAGCAGTATTGTCTTTAGCAAAAGATGGCTAAGTTTCAGATATCAACACATCAAAAAAAGTGTCTAAAGTTTGTTCTATGAACTGTGTTGAAATGATGGCCATTAGAAAAAAATCTTTACACAGCTTCACTAAACGAAAAATAGTTTTTCAACCATTAGGCATGAATCATTAAAATCAGTATACCGCAAACATAAAACTTAAAATGCCTTCTATCACAATCCATTTTAAGCATACTTCCCCCCCCCCCATCCCCACTTCTGAACATCTCCAGTTCTGTCTCTTGCCAGCCATCATTAACAGAATGCACTGACAGAGTTTATTATCTGTATAAAAATACAGTTTCAAAAAGCAAAAATATATGAAATTATCAGGCACATCAGAAGATGCCTTTACATAGTTCAAGGATTCCTTATCAAGAGGATGCAGAAACCACTAAGAATGGTAGCTGGCACATCATACATTAGTACTGCAAAGACTGCCAACTAATTTTTTGCTTTCACATCTTAGTCTTATACTGCAAAAGATTTACAGTAAATGAATATTCAAACATGTATTATCCCTTCATATACATGTACTTGGTTCTACAATTAGTAACATTTCACCAGATATAAAGCATGAATCTAGGTTTTAAATGAACCTTCATACACTGTGCTGTCAGCTTCTTCTGTCCCTTCAGAGGAAAGCAAAAGTTTTCCCATAGCTCTTTAGAAGATAAGCGTTTAAGACATGTGGCTTTGTTGTAGTCCAAAATCTTAGCAGATTCCAATGCCACTGACATAGTATTACGGAAATCAACTAGGTCTCAGTCCTTTAGTCAGACTTATCCTTTTTCTTCCCTGTTAAAGGTACTTTACTTGTGACAGCAGATCCTACAGCTGTAATGCCCCCAGCCACAGCAGAAACGCTTCCTTTAACCAGACTCACTCCCATGGAAGGCACTGCTGTAACAGCTGTTTTGGTCACTTCCAAACTTTTTCCTCCAATCCAGGCTACACCACCGATCGTGGCACCGACAGCTCCCTTTGTTACACTGAAGATTCCACCAGTCACACGAGAAAGCATGCCAGGCTGCTGCTGTGGATGATCTTTCAATGAACCTGAAGGACAAAGTGTAAACATTTGAGTCAGTAATGTTGTGATTAAGCATTTTAAAAGAACACAGTTTATTCATAAGTATTGCTCCTTTTAATGACATGACATATTGTAAGATGCGTATCTTACACGCACTCTTTTTGGCTGCCTGCCTGGAAAGTGCCAGTGTTCCCAGGGTTGGTTCTTATTGAAAGGCGAGATAAATGGAGCAAAGCCTAAGGGTGCCTTGATGCCATTTTTTCACAACACGGATTAACGGACAGTGAGTCTTCCAAGTTTAGATCAAAGGGTACCCAAACTGAGGGTCCCCATAGAATCCTTTGGCTAATCCTCATCTCTTTCCCTTCCCAAATCCCTACCCCCAAGTGTCAGTTCCACCTCAGCGCCTGAAGACCTCATTACCTACATGTACACCTCTGCTGGGCTTTGGCTACTGAAAAATTCAATTTTTTGCAGTAGGGCTGTCTCCCCAAGTGACAGAATTTCTATTCAGAACCAGAGCATGGTATCTACTGGGCCTAAGGGAAGCTGAACTAAGGTTATGTTGGGAAGTGGTTGCGGGGAGGATATCCCAGCTGGGGGAGATGGGGGGGGGGGGAGAAGGGAGTAAGCTGTTTTGTTTCTTTTTCCTCCCTAATTTTGTTTTGTTTGGGTGGTGGAAGGAAGGAAGGGAGGGAGGAGGATGAGAAGAATAGAAGTTCAGGCCGGTTCTTTGCTCCACCCACCTCCTCCCTATCACCATGCACACACATCCAGTTTGCCTACACTGGGCCCTTATTCTACATTTGGGGGAATTCAACATCCCTAAAGACATTTTAGGAAAGTGCACAGGTGCCCTGAAGTACCCCATACCCCAAAAGGCACTAAGAACTGCAACTAAAGACTTCCAACAGAAAACCCACCAGTTAAAATACACAGGAAAAACTCAAACCAAAAGATCTTGCTATGCGTCACCCTATGCCTCCCTCGTTTTTTCTTCCTGGCATTATGCTTAAAGTTTAATTATAAGCTTTGGGGAGCATTATTTTTTGTTAGTATTATCGAAGCGCCTAGAAGTCCCAGTTATGGACCAGGACCCCATTGTACTAGTCAGGGGTGCTGGAACAATCTTTATAGTGGGGGTGCTGAGGATGGAAACCATGTATTTGGTGCTTGTTATTATTACTTCAAACCAGGGGGTGTGGCAGCACCCCCAGCACCACTAGTACAAGGCACCGTACAAACAAAGAACCATGTGTTTTATAAAGCTCCTTACATGTTCTAAATGTTGCATAATAAGCCCATATTCTGTACTTATGGTACGACTAAATATTCTCAAACTAAGAGGAAACTTTAGAGTTATAGGAAAACATCCTAAACTAGATTGCGCTTCTGTAAGCTTAAAATTGGAAATCCATCCTCATTATCCCCCCACATTTAAGTATTCCAAGTTTCTAAATGTAAGCTTTGAGATGAAGAGAGAAAGACACAGAGTAAACTTACAGTGGAAATGCTAACCCAACCTTAACTATAGAAGCATGTTATCGTCTATAAACAGAGGACTTTTTGAGCAGTTTGCAATTTTCAACACTATTAGATGCTGGGTTAGAAAAGCTTCCACACATACACCTGACAAATAGCCTAGTCTCACCATACAGAAAGGCACCGAGAGCATTTGTTTGCATGGTATTTTCAGCATCTGGAATTTACTCCATTAATACCACAGTAAAACTAAGAATGTTCCAAAGCAGCATTCTACAGTGCCAATATTTACCTCCCACAGTACTCAGTCCTCACCAAGTCTATTGCTCTTCTTTCTCTGACACATGTTTCAGAGACAGCAGGGCACCAACAAAGGGCCACAGTAATGAAGTAGTTCAGGAGCTACATAACTCTTATGATAAGGTAGCGGAAGAAAGAAATTTAACTGTGTGGGAAATAAGCAACACACAGAGAAGTTAGCAAGTGAATGGTGGTGAGTGGAACCAAGAAAAAAGAGAGATGCAAAGAGGAGCTAAACAGTAAGTAGGGCAGAAATGACTGGGAACAATCAATCAAGGAAATAGAGAGCACATGCAGGAAAACAAGTGAATGAGGAGTAGGGCAGGGAGAACAGTGAGCATCTCCCCAGGCAGTCACTCACAGACTGCTCCAGGACTCAGCCCTGACTTGGAACAGTTAGAATATAGTTCAGTTTTCAAGGCCTCACTGCCAGTAGAAATGATGAGTTTTGTGATGTGGACATTTATGCACTAGGAAATGAACGGAGATCTACAACTCATTTCACATATGGCACAGAATAGTCAATGATAATGCTTTTAGTCAGTACTGACCCGGGCAAGAGTCAAACCAGTGAGTTAGGTCACGTCTACACTACATTTATGTCAGCAAAAAACTTATGTTGCTCAAGGGTGTGAAAAAACATCCTGGCATAAGCAGTAGTGTACACAGCACTACATCAGTGGGAGCACCGCTACCGCTGCTCGTTGGGGGGAGTTTTATTATGTTGATGGGAGAGCTCTTAAGGTGGTGCAGCTGCATCAGTACAGTGGAGACATAGCCTTAGAGATGTAAGTTTCTATATCCATTATAAATGTCCCTAGAACACTTCAGACAAGAGGTGCTATCTCAGTATTGGAAACAACTGCGGTAAAAAAAAAGAGCAGAGGGGCATGGTAGCCTCTATTTGGGCATTAAAATGCTGCCAGCTTGCATTAACCTTTCTAGCAGGGTGGGAGATTCACTTACAGTTGTAAGACGTTTACAAGAAGTAAAGAGGGAGAAATTAAACTTAAAATAAAAAAAAAAAACCCACCATGAGTCACACGGCAAAGAGAGCACATTTTGATTAAGACTCAACATCTCAGACCCTGGTCAATCCGTCCGGGAGATATTCAAGGTTCAGAATTGCTTAATACAAGGATATTATGTGGCATATTTAATACTAAATCTTTTTTCAATATACAAGATACTTGAAGTTTCCTAGATTGAAAGAATAGTTTGTCAAGTTCGGGACAGGGGACAGGGAGGGAGGGAGGGAGAATAAAATAAAATCATTTACATTTCGATTGCAGTCTGTTGGTATCCTACAGTAACAAACGATTCTTATGACAGGAGGAGTTCTAGATCTTGTAACAAGAGGTCAAAAAGGTAGTTTGACTAACTCTCCTTCTCAACAACATTAATGTGTTTAGAGTGAGTAGGAAAAGGGCGTTTGCCACACTGAAGCTAGTTACTGAAATTTGCTATTGACTCATAACTCATAATAGAGATTAACATTAGAAGGAAGGGCCATAACAGTCCCGGTCACAACAACCCAGAAAGATGCTACTAAATGTATTTGCTGAAAAAGGAACAGCAAAGAAGTTGGTATCCTACTTTCCTCAAGGTACTTTATCAATAGGCTTTTGACTAAGGATTTGCCACCTAATTTCACTTGAGTACATGTGTTAGTACAACCATGTAGTTTTAACAGTGGAAACAACGTTATTTCATTTCTTCCTGTGCTGTATGTTAGATATGCAGCCATGACTAATATTCCTCACAGCTACTGGCATTTTCTAGATCTGTTCCATGAAGCTTACTGTTTCTCACTGGCCTCGTTTCTGATCACTACAATGAAGAAAAATAAACAGAACATTCCTAAATTAATTCTAAGCAGAAAATGTATAAGCACATAGCACCTGTTCAAGATGTTGGCTCTACCAATCATGCAGAACAATCAGCTGCCTACAGAACAAAGGCTTCCAGTGAGGGCTGGTGTAAAATGACTGCAGTCTGCAAAGGGTATTTATATTTTCCAGTTTGCAGAGAGCACTAGACATATTAGAACCAACACTGCTCTACACAATAAATACTTCACAATTCTGTAGTACTTTTCACCCAGAAATCTCATAACCAGCCTCTCTTCTTTGAGTGCTTGTTCATGTCAATTCCAATCAGGTACGTGCGCAGTAGCCGGAAGATTTTTCCGCTAGCAGCATCCGTGGGGTTGGCCTGGGTGCCCCCTGAGTGGGGCCTTCATGGCGCCCAATAAAGGGCCCTGCTGACCCGCCACCCCCTCAGTTCCTTCTTACCGCCAGTGACAGTAGCTGGAACTTCCCCTTTCTCTTGCTTCGGCAAGCAGCTTAGCAGTACTTTCGGATTTTGCTTTCAACAGTTAGTTCTAGATGGTTAGTATAGCGTAGTTAGTTCACTTATAGGTTTCAGTTACGGGGGATTCCCCCCTTCATTTGTCACTGGGGCATGCAACGATCCCTGGGCTTCAAGACTTGCCAGGACCGCGCGAAGCACATGCCTAACAGTGATCCCCACACCTCCCGTTTACGGTTTCTGGACGAGGGTCACCAAAAGGACTGCTGCAAGATCTGTTGTGAATTCCGACGGAGAACTCTTGAAGAGAGGGAGCAGCGGCTTAAAATCCTCCTCATGGAGGCAGCTCTGCAACTTCAGTCGGACCCAGGTGCCAGGGATCCCACTCCCAGTACGTCTTCGGCACAGAGTACTCCAGTGCCATCTTCCTGGAGTCTTCCAGAGCTGGGGCAAAGACAGACAGGACACTGCCCAGGAGGCTCGGCACAGTCTCTCAGGAGCACTCCAGCCTTCGGCACCAGTCCCAATTGCTGGCGCAGAAGAAGGGGATGGAAAAAGGCCGATCCCCCTTGGCAAGATCCAGGGACCAGCCATCTGTGGCTCCTCAGTCGGGCCACGGTTCTGAAGCTCACAGTGGGGCTACGTCGACTCCGGGCCCATCACACTCACCGAACCCCCTCACCAGAGGCTTTTGAGGTGGCGCAAGACCTGCTGAGACTCACGGCGCCATTCTTGTCCCCAAGGCAGGAGGATGCCCCGGCACCACAGGCTCCATCCCAGCACTCCGTTCAGTCAAAGGAAAAGCCGGTGATGTCGTCATGCTGATCCCCATCACCCGCCGATGCCAGCGCCTCCATCCAGGGAGCGCAGTCGGTCCCCAGGCACCCAACGCTCTACGAGAGGTGCAGCGCTGCCCTGGATCTCCTATTTTGAAACATCAGAGTCGGAGTCGTACCGCTCTGACTATAGTAGGAGCAGACGGTCCAGCTCAAGGCACCATAGAAGGTCCTGCCTGATGCAGTGGCCCTCACAATGGCAGAGCCTGGCTCTTTTGGACTCCGTGGGCTTTCCATCGAGGCCGGGGTCAGAGCCAAGGATCCCGCTCAGGAGCTGCATCAGTGGCGTCCGCAATGTTTGTTCCGCCATGACGGCATCAACGCTGTCGGCCGTGACACCATCATCGACACCAACTGTAGCGCCGCCCTCGACACTGGAGGTGTCAGCGGCTCATTGCGACAGTGCTGGCTGCACCTTCGGCACCAGCATCGTCACGAAGACCCCGGTGCAGATGCTACGCCAGGTGTCTGCACTGGCCCGGGATCCGACATCGGCACCAATACCCACAACCCTTCACGGCACTGGGACCGGGCCAACCGACCACAGTCCCCTCGGGGTCACAAGATCCCTCGGGTGGGGATGGTAGAGAGCAACCTCCTCCTCTGGCTCCTCCTCTTCACCAGATGAGGCCCTTCCATAGCCCCAGCTCTGGAAGACTCCAGGATGTTAAAGCAGTTGCTGTGCCAGGTCCCCCAGGGTCTGGGCAATAAGGCGAAGGAAGTGGTAGATGATGCAGATCCTATGGCTGACATCCTGGCCCCCTCTGGCCCTTCCTGGTATCGCCTTACATTTATAAAGACAATTACGGACATGACTAAATTCACGGAGTTGCTCCCCTCAGACTCCGAAAGCCGAATTTTCAGCTTTGGTCGAGGAGTGGAGACGGATATCCAGGGCGTCCCTGCAGGCAGCACTTGATGGCGCAGATGCTGCCACCAAGGTTATGGCCACAGGCATAGCCATGAGAAGGGGCTCATGGCTCCAGGTTTCTGCTGGACTCCATAGGGGAGACCAGACTTTACAAGACCTGCCTTTTGAGGGGGAGACTTTTTTCTGAGAAAACGGACAAGAGGCTAAACAGCCTAAAGGACTCCAGAGCCACCTTCAGGTCCCTGGGCCTCTATACACCGTCAACGCAGCAGAGACACTTCCGTCCACAGCCTCCTCAGAAGTTCATTCACCAGAACTGCCAGGACGGATCCAGGAGGAGAAACAGGACCAACAGGAGAAGGCCACATCAACCCTCTGGCCAGGGCTTGGGACACCCCAAGCCGGTCTTCAGGGCCCAAACCGGCCTTTTGGAGGCATAGTCTGGGATGGTGTACCACAAAGACTGGATCCACCCCGCCTTACCTTCTCGTCCCGCTACCCCCTTTCTACTGGGCATGATCCCGTATCACCTCTGACTGCTGGGTGCTCCGCATGGTAGAGGGGATACCCCATCCAATTCTGTGCCCTCCCGCCCTTCCACCCCCACTTCCCTGTCCCTCTTCAGGGACCCTTCTCACGAGCAGCTCCTTATCCAGGAGGTGCAGTCGCTCCTATCTTTAGGGGCAGTGGAGGAGGTTCCTCAGTAGCACAGGGGCGAGGGCTTTTATTCCCGTTATTTCCTAATACCAAAAGCCAAAGGCAGCCTCAGGCACATCCTGGACCTGCGAGAACTCAACAAATTCAGGAAGGAACTCAAATTCCTCATGGTCTCGTTGACCTCCATCACCCCTTGGAACTAGTAGACTGGTATGCTGCCCTCGACTTGAAGAATGTTTACTTTCATATTGCGATCACTCAGCCCCACAGGAAGTACCTCAGGTTTGTGGTGAACAATACCCACTACCAATTTACCATTCTTCTGTTCGGCCTGTCAGCAGCACCTCAAGTCTTCACCAAGTGGAAGCTCAAGTCAAATTTATCAGGGCCACCTTCGACAATCTCCTTCTAAAACAAAAGAAAATCAACTTTGTCCCCCGGTCAGAGAATAGAGTTTATTGGGGCAGTACTGGACTCAATCCAAGCCAGGGAATACCAGCTGGAAGCGAGGTTCCAAACCCTGGCCAGTATCATTCTAGGTCTCAGACAGTTTCCCACAACCACAGCAAGAAACTGCCTGAAGCTTCTGGGACACACAGCTTCCTATACCTACATGGTGCAGCATGCCAGACTCAGGCTCCAACTGCTCCAGTCATGGTTATCATCGGTGTACTGACCAGCCCAGGACAGCTGGGACAGGATCGTGACCCTGCCTCACCTGGTCCTCGACTCCCTCCTGTGGTGGCTCGACCCTCAGGAGGCATGCTCAGGAGTCCCCTTCTCCAGTTCAGTCGTCTCTTTTGCTAATGATGGACACATCAGACTTGGGAGCACATCTAGGAGACCGCAGGACTCAGGGTCTCTGGTCTCAGGCGGATCTGGCTCTCCACATCAACATCAGAGAGCTGAGAGTGGTGCGCCTGGCGTGCCAGACCTTCCGGGCATACTTAACGGGACAATGTGTATCAGTTATGATGGACAACACAAGGGCAATGTTCTATATCAACAAACAGGGGGGTGCAGGCTCCTCTCCCCGGGCCAGGAAGCCCTCATGTTGTGGGACGTATGTAGAACATTCAACACACCTACAGCGTCGGACCTCCCTGGGGTACAGAATAAGCTGGCGGACCACCTCAGCAGGTCCTTTCACAGCCACGAGTGGTCCCTTCACTCGGATGTCACGAATTCAATCTTCCAGAGGTGGGGATTTCCCCAAATAGACCTATTCACCATGCAATGCAACAGGGAGTGCCAGCAGTTCTGCTCCTTCCAAAATCACAGCCTGGGCTCCAGAGCAGACACATTCCTCCTCCCATGGGGAGATTGTCTCCTATATGCCTTTCTGCCCATACCGCTTGTTCACAAGGTACTCCTCAAGATCTGGAGGGAATGAGCTCAGGTCATATTGATAGTGCTGGCGGGGCCAGGCTGGAGCTGATACACATCTCTCCTAGATATGTCCGCAGAAGCTCCAGTTGCCCTGCTGCTATCCCCAGACCTTCTGACACAATATCATGGTCCTCTCCAACATCTGAGTCTCAGGTTCTGCACCTCATGGCATGGAAGCTCCATGGCTGAACCCGGTGGAGCGTCCCTGTTCAGATCAGGTTAGACAAGTCCTCCTTGGCAGCAGGAAACCCTGTACGAGAGCTACCTACCTTGCCAAGTGGAAGAGATTTTCAATCTGGTCAGCACAGCACCATTCGTTCCCAACACTGGCCTCGGTGCCGCTTATTCTGGACTACCTCCTCCATCTGAAGCAGCAAGGGCTTTCAATATCATCAGTAAGGGTTCACTTGGCCACCATCTCGGCCTTCCACCTAGGCGTGGAGGGCCGCTCTGTCTTTACTAACCCGATGGTCAACCGGTTTCCAAAAAGGACTCGACAGGCTATATCCTCATGTCCAGCAGCCTGTCCCAGCTTGGGACCTCAACCTGGTCCTTTCTAGACTCATGGGACCGCCCTTTGAACCCTTGGCGTTGTGCTCCCTGCTCTACCCCTTTTACAAGGTTGCATTCCTGGTAGTGATAACCTCCGCCAGGAGAAGCGTCTGAACTTCAGGCCCTCACATCAGAGACCCTACACTGTGTTCTATAAGGACAAGGTTCAGCTCAGACCTCATCCTGCTTTCCTACCAAAGGTTGTATCACAGTTTCACATCAACTACGACATCTTTCGCCTGGTATTCTACCCTAAGCCGCATTCTAGTGGCAGGGAACAGAGACTTCAGTCACTGGATGTCCATAGGGCACTAGCCTTCTACATTGAGAGAATGAAGCCGTTCAGAAAATCGGTCCAGTTATTCATGGGGGTGGCGGGCAGAATGAAAGGTCTGCCTGTGTCGTCACAATGCATTTCATCATGGAGCACATCCAGCATTTGTAAGTGCTACAACCTGGCGGGAGTTCCTGCACCTCCAATCACTGCGCATTCCAGCAGGGTGCAGGCTTCAACAACAACGTTCCTGGCTCAGGTTCCCACTCAGGAAAACTGCAGAACGGCAACGTGGCCTTCCATTCACACTTTCACCACGCACTATGCGATTACTCAGTATGCCAGAGAAGATGCAGCCTTTGGTAGAGCAGTGCTCCAGTCAGTGGATAACTCTGACCCCGCCTCCTGAACTTGGGCTTGAGAGCCACCTGACTGGAATTGACATGAACAAGCACTTGAAGAAAAAACAGTTACTCACCTTCTCATAACTGTTGTACTTCAAGATGTGTTGTTCAGGTCCATTCCAATACCCAACCTCCTACCCCTCCGTCGGAGTAGCCGGCAAGAAGGAACTGAGGGAGTGGCTGGTCGGCAGGGCCCTTTATTGGGCACCAGGAAGGCGCAACTCCAGGGGGCACCCAGGCTGACCCCACGGATGCTGCTAGGGGAAAAATCTTCTGGCTATTGCGCACGTGCACGCACCTGATTGGAATGGACATGAACACCACTTCTCGAAGAACAACAGTTGCGAGAAGGTGAGTAACCGTTTTTTGTTGTTGAACCTCCTGAGACTAGCCAGGTGTCACGTTTGTAGAATTTGGAAGCCCTTTATGCCATCACTTTACAAAAGACCTTACAAAAGACCTTTACAAAAGACGCTTGGTCAAGTGACCTTAGAACTAAGCCTTTCCTCAAAAGAGAAGCCTGCCAAGAAATTCTTAGAGAACTGATCTTCATGCCAAGACTGAAACTGGCAGGCATCCATGTTTGGCCATCTCTTTAAAATGATGAATTTTTAGAATTGCATCAGATATGAAGGCCCCATATGACATGTAAGGCCAGAAAAGTTCTTCAGGACAACTTAAACATTTAATTACAGAAGCTGCATAAGTAAGTACATAAACTATGAAGTCTGCACTGGAAACCGAAAGGTCATCCTCAGAACTTTTGCCCTGCTTAGAAGTTCTATTCCATTTCCTCCCCCCACTCCAATTAACATCAGCCATGTGAGCACTAGTTTAGGGTCCAATTCTGACACCCATGCACAGGTTAAGAAATTCCTTTCCTTGCAGACAGTCCTACTGAAGCCAATGGTAACACTCACAGAATAACACCAGAACATAGCCCACTAAGATTTAAGATACAAAAATGAAACTCTGACATCGTAAAATGACAGTCCACTGAATCCAATGGATTTCACTTTCATAACAGAGAGAGTAAGTAATATCATGCCTTCATGATTAAGACTGAATTAATTTGATTGGGAAACAATTTGTAATAAATATTTTTACTCAACTAATTGGGGTATTTATAGCTAGTTCAAATTGGCATTTTTTCAAGTTAGACTTTTTTTAAAAAAATCCCTAAAATACCTGCAAGATTTTTATTTACCATTTCATACATTTTCTCCCCTCTGACCAATTCTGTCAACCCAAATACAAGGTTACACAGGGGAAACCCCCCGCAAGTGTTTATTCTCTTCCTTACGTTCAGTCTGAACATCTTTACCCTCCATACTCCGTTTCGGGGGGGGGGGGGGGCAAAGGGGGGGAAAACGGGGGGAGAGAATAGCATTCCTCTCTGCAATCCTCCTCCTCAGCCATCTTTTTGTTAACAAATGAGCAGTATCCCCTTCTCTCTCTGTTCTGTCAGTTCATCTTCTACTCTTTCCCCTTCACTCTTATCCAGTTTTGGCAGTGCTTTAATTTCTTCCTCTCTCTCTCCCCCTCCCATCTCTCTACTCAGTTGATGTCCACAAAATAGTGTTGCCAGATTGAGACATTAGTTTATGACAAAAAGGGATGAAGAGATGAGTTTACCTTAAGTAATTCAAGAATTTTTGGAGAAAGATCAAAATACCATTGTTAAATTGGGAATCTGTCTGACTTGCTCAAGATAATGAATGTAGGAAGCTGAGAAAAGCACAGCTGTTTTATTTTTCTTCCACAAAGACCGAAAGTTAACTTGAGCTATCCCATGTACACAATTTGAGCAGGACATTTAAATACAACCCATTCTCTATGGACTTAAAAACAACAGTACAGTAGAACCTCAGGAGTTACAAACTGACTGGTCAACTTGAGGAAGAAGAGGACCAAAAAATTCAAGTACAGTCCTGTATTAAACAAACTACTAAAAAAAAATACAGGGAAAATTTAAAAAAGATTTGACAAGGTAAGGAAACTGTTTCTGTGCTTGTTTCATTTAAATTAAGATGGCTAAAAGCAGCATTTTTCTTCTGCATAGTAAAGTTTCAAAGCTATATTAAATTAATGTTCAGTTGTAAACTTTTGAAAGAACCACCATAATGTTTTGTAACACCTCCATTCCCGAGGTGTTTGTAACGGAGGTTCTACTGTACCTCTTTAAAAACTAAAATTTGGGTACAACATGCTACAGCAGGGGCGGGCAAACTTTTTGGCTTGAGGGCCACATCGGGTTTCCAAAAGCGTATGGAGGGCCGGTTAGGGGAGGCTGTGTCTCCCCAAACAGCCAGGCGTGGTCCAGCCCCCACCTCCTATCCAGCCCCCGCTGGCTCCCCCAGGACTCCTGCCCCATCCAACCCCCCGTCCCATGACGGCCCCCCCGGGACTCCTACCCCTGCTCCCTGTCCCCTGACCACCCTTGGACCTCCCACCCATGACTGCCCTCTGCCACCCCATCCAATCCCCCTTCTCATTCCTGACTTGCCCCCTGCCCCATCCAACCCCCCCCCTTCCTGACTGCCCGCCCGGGACCCCTGCCCCCATTCCCCGCCCTCTCACCAACCCAACCCCTATCCACACCCCTACCCCCTGACCACCACCCCCAACTCCCCTGCCCTCTATCCAACACCCCGGCCCCCTTACCGCACTGCCTGGAGTACCGGCGGCTGATGGCGCTACAGCCACCCCGCCCAGAGCACCGGGTCAGACTGCAGCTCTGCAACTGCGCTGCCCAGAGCATTGCGTGCTGAGGCTGAGGGGGAGGGGGGACAGCAGGGGAGGGGCCAGGGGCAAGCCTCCCAGGCCAGGAGCTCAGGGGCCGGGGAAGAGGGTCCTGCAGGCCGTAGTTTGCTCACCTCTGTGCTAGTGCATAGGCTTGACAGTGGGGATTGTAAACAGGTCTCAGAACATCCTACCCACCTTCCTTTTCCTTATAGCTAGGAAGGAAGTCTCAAGACTTTGCTGCTGTAACATGGGTTTGCAGCATGGAAGAGGTTGAGAACCACTGTGCTAGGGAATCAATTTGCTTTTCTTCCCCTGCCAACCCTGCATTTTGTACCGATTACCCCTCACTACTGTTACCAATAGGACAATATTAACCCACTGGACCCCCCTTCTTTGTATAGTTAGAAGGCACTACTAAATAGCAAACAAAAACTTATTTCATTTTAAATGCGTAACTAATGCTGTAAGAAAGTTGTGATTTTTTGGTCCAAAAGTTGTGGCCAGTTTGTTAAAGTTGCAGTTTGAGGTGTGTGCAGGACCTGAACTATTGTTCCTGCTGCCAACTCAACATCTAGGTAGTTACAGGTCTTTACCCTCTAAAAGGGGCTGGATACCCTGCCCCCCATTCCTCCAATCCCCAGGTTAGGTGTGGGGGACGGACGGACGACAAACACCTGTACCCCAGAGAGCCTTGGAGGTCCTGTGGGGTGGGGACTGGCACCACTGGAGCTCCCCTATCCCAGCCCTGTGCAGGCAAAAGCCCCAGCTCCTACCTGGCCTCACTTGTTGGGACCTCCCCAAGCTCATCCCTTGGCGAGACTGGGCAGCCATAAAAGGCAAAGTCCTTAAGGTCACAAAGGACCACTGCTGCTTGGTGGGCCCAGCTTGCACCATCTAGCAGCGGCAGAACTGCATGTAGGCAAAATGCGAGGCTAGTGCCAGCAGGGCCAAGTGCCAGCAGTGGCATTCAGCACAAAACCAAGCCAGCAAGCAGAGCCAGCCCTATCTTCCCCATCTGCATCATGATAAAGGGGTGGATGAGCCAAATGTAAGTGGCATTGAAACCTCCTGCACCAGGCCGCAATGCCACTCAGTTTTCTTACAGCCTCAGCTTTTTCTACAACCTAGAAAAAGCCTGCACACAAATATAGCTTTCAAGTACTATTATATTTTGAAGCGTGACTAAAGAACATGAGATTCTGGGTTCAGTGTTTGCCACTCAGTGATCTCCAGAGCAAGTATGCTCGGATTGTGAGGAAAACAACCCAGCACAACAGAGACAACCTGGCTGCTCAAAAAGTGTTTGGTTTTAGGAGATTACATGCCAGACAATTCTACAAACAGAACTCAGTTAATAATTCTGCTGATGTGCAACCGAGAAAAAAATCCAGCTCACTCGCCTACAGCCATATTTCTCCTCTGCAGCACTAACAGAAGAAAAAGCTCATCAGAATAAGTGAACAGATTTGATTTTGGTTAAAGTCAACAGATATTGAATAAGATGCTTTTATATCATCAGATTCCAAAACTGGTCATCAGCTTTAATGTTTGTCTCAATGATTCCTGAATCAGACGTATTTTAACAAGAGCTTTTTCTTTAAGCTGCGAGCCCTTCAAATACAGCCCAGGATCTGAAAGTCAAACTGAGCTCTTTCCATCTCACACATTAACACTAGTAATAAAGGTTCAACTGGCAAATTGTGCTCTTAGTTACAATAATGCAAACTCAGTCTTAAAACTATGCCTTTTAATACTTGTGCAACCTCACTGCCTTCAATGGGTTTGCACTGGGCAATAAATTTTACTTAGTAAACAATTCTGTTGTTGTGCAGACAGAATAGAAGTCAACTCACTCAATCTTAAATGTGTTAGTTCTTCAGGGCTAGCAGCAATAAAAGAATGTAATTAAAACAAATTAGAGTACTTAGCTTAATCCTTGCATGCAGGGATAAATTATTCTCACAGTCATTCTTTTCAGAAATGCACTGCTCTTCAGCTCATTTTCTTACCATCAAATAAAAAGATAACAAACTTTGTATCTACCTTCTGGTGGTTCGTCATTAAGGTATGAAGGAACTTCCTCTTGATTTTTGTCAGTTTGATTCATTATTGCCTAAAAAAGAAATTCACATCTACTGTATATCATTTCTGGCAAAATCTGAAACAATTTTAAAATTTAAATACATGCACATAAAAGTTCCCTCAAAAGGACCCTCTTTTCTGTATGAGATAATAAGCAAACAGCATATTCATTACTATTTTTATCGATGGCTGCGGGTTCGGATTCATCTCCCCAATTTCAATACTGGTGAAGAGTCCTAGAAAATGGAGTCTTTAAGCATAGAACAGGGTCAGATGACACAGTGCAAGCCTCCTTGCCTCACTAGCATGTCTCAACCCTGCCTTGGAGGGATTGCCTTAGACTTGCTGGAGAAAAGGGGTGGGCGTGAAGAAGCCAATGGGATACTGCAATACCTGGCTATAAATTACAGAAGAACAAATTAAATGGTAGAGGTGCAGGAGAGCATACTATATCCAAGAGATTCTTTAGAACTTAGAGAGACAATTTAAGTGATAGGGAACATACAGCAGAATTTGAATGGGTAAAAATTCCAAGTCATAAAAATACACCAGTAGGGTTCTATACTGGTTTCCTGATTAAGAGAGGCAGCAACAGTAATAATGGGCTATTTTAAGCATCTGCACAAAGACCCATCAAGTTGCTTCTCTATGCCTTAAACAATTGCTTTTCGGACCAGCTAGTTCTAGCGCACACTAAGAGGTCCATCTCAGTCTTAAGTATGGATTTTATTCAAGTAGCAACCACAGTTGAGCCCCCTAATAGCAACCACAATATAAATAAGTTAGATACTCTCAAACATCATACCAATAATGAGTATTGAATTTCAGAAAGTGCACTATCTAGTCAAGAAAGATTCTAAACTGGAAAGTAAAATTAGAGTCCTTAGACTTATCATGGAGGCTACTAAAGCATACCTCTCAGAATACACACATACCTTTAAAGAGAAAAGGAACTAGGAAGGCAAGAAAAAAAATAAGCCGTAACTATGGTTGGCTAAATGGCACGGATCAAGGGATTATTTGAGCTAAACAGATATCCTTCAGAAAGTGGAAATCCAAACCTGGAAGACAATAGAAATGAGCAGAAGCTATAGCAGATGAAATGTAAAACTGCAATTAGGAGGGCTAAAAGGAACTTGTAGTGCAATAGCTGAAGTATATAGATCAGAGGACTGCAGTTTGTGAGATGCCACGCCCATAGGAAGCAACTGAAGCTCATAAGGACGCTGTAGAAAAGCAGTTATTTCTTTGCATGACTCTTCACTACAGACTATGTTGACAAGACAGATACCTCAGACCTACTTTTGTCAGGTAACAAAGATGAGGTAATATAAGAGACAAACATTCACAGAGAAGGTGTTACAATACACAGAAACTAAGAGAGAAGTCAATAGGCCCAGATGTTATACATCCAAGAGTTCTGAACGAACGACGAATTGCTAATGAAGGTGCTGTAACAAATTGCAATCTTTAGGAGCAATTTGTTACCCTGAGAGAACTGAAAAATAGCTTTAAAAAAAAAAAATAGATGCTATGGCAGATATTGAGAACTACTGACTAGTAAATCTTTCAGTACTTGGCAAACTGATTGAAGTGATAATTAAAATCAGAATTAGAGACCAACCAGATGAACATATGATAGACCAATCAGCTTACCTTCTATAAAAATAATGCCTTTCTAAGCTATCAGAATCCTTTGAACGCATCAACTAAATAGTGTCTAAAGGAGAACCAGCTGAAACTGTTTGGCCTTTCAAGAACTTCTGTAAAAGATCCTCACAAGAGACTGGTAAAGAAATTACAGAGTCACATGGTTGCTTTTTAACCTTACTGCCAGGTATTAGAAACTGGCTAAGGAGACAAAACGGAGAATAGGAATAAATGGACAGTTTTGAACATGGCAAAAAGATTAGTAGCAGGGGGCCACAAGGTTTAATGCTAGGACTACCTGTTTAAATATATGTACTAATGAACAGAAAAAGGTGGTGACCAGTGAGGTAATAAGTTTCACAGATAATTTGTTGCATTATGATAGCACCTATCAGCCCCAAAAAAGGATCAGAGTACCATTGTGCCAGGCATGGGTACAAACATGAAACAAAGACAATCATGCCTGTCCCAAAGAGCTCAAACTATACATGACAGACAGGAAACAAAGTTCGACAAAATAGACAGATGGGGTGGGGAGAAGTACGACAAAGAGGAAACTAAGTGAACAGCTATACAAAGTTTAGGTTAGTTGGAACTAGAAAATAATTAAGAACTTCAGATGGACCTGACAAAGATAGGTGAACAGGCAGAAAGTTGGGAGATGAATTTCAGACTAGAAATTCCTAGTCTAAAGATGAAGCATAAAAGAAAGGATAGCAGTATATAAAACAAGAGGTACAGAAAAGGTAAAAAGATGCTTTTATTGTCCTTCATATAATAAAAGAAGGAAAGTATGTTCAGTGAAACAGAATAGCAGCAAATCTGAAACTGACAAGGAAAAACCTTGTGGGGGAAAAAAAAAGCACAGTTAACCTGTGGAACACCCTGCCACTAGGAATCTTTGAAGCAAAGAGCCAAATAGGATTTTTTTTTAAGTCAGATATTTCTATGGATAATGAGTATCTAGTGCTACATTAGACAGCGGTAAAACAATATTGTTTTAGTGGGATATAAACCATGAAGTATGAGAGTTTAAGACTATCCTTGCCCATTAGTGGATTGGAAGAAGCTTCCCCTGGGAAGAGATTATTCCATAATTGTCTACTTCAAGATTTCTTACCAATTCTCTTGAAGCATCTGACACTAACACACAGGATACTGGAATAGAAGGACCACTGGTATGATTTGGTATGGCAATTCTTATTTACTAGTCTACATCTCCCTTTAGATTATTGGGGTCTACAATAAGTGAAAACATTAAACACTGAACCCTGCAGTGTTCCTCAGATGTCATCCACAACTTGATGGTTTAAACAGTTAAAACATATCTCCATTTGTCAGTTTCTAATTCATGTTGTAATATTGTACTTATTTTAACCTCATTTACATTCAGCCATCTCCTTTATCAGTTTAATGTCATCATAGAAATAGCTTGCCGACATCTAAATACTACAGCTAGTATCATGGTTCTCTAGTTCTCAGGTTGGTTTATCAGAATCTGTTAGAATTGTACTGATTATAGTTACAAAAGGTGCTATGATGAGTACTTTTGAGTTTTTACACATGATATGCTAGGTTTCAAAGCTTCGGAACTGCTGATCTACTATACCAGTACTTTAAGGCACGTATTGGATTTTAGTAGTATCATGGGTTGTGTTTAAACAAGTTTGTCGAATAACCAACACCTACTGTATCAGTACTAGGGAAGGTGACAAATAACCCAACAATTCTGACTGGCAGACCTCTGGAATGGACCTTTCATGCAAAGGAGACACCCCCCACCCCCGCAAAAAAAACAAAAACCCTACACCGTAACTATAAAAGCTCTTTTCTACTCAGAAGTTGTCCAGTTAACTAGAGAACCAACTCTCTTAAGATATTAGGGGCTCATCAATGAGGCTGATTAGCCAGATTCAAAGGGATCCCTCCCCTGAAATATTCAACCTCCAGCAACACAGGTCTGTGAAACTTCTGTGACAAACTATGCCAAATGTATCTGATCTGAGCCCATTGTAATGGAAAGTACTTTTTTAAAAAACCTATTTTATACATTAATAAAGGACACTCACCATGATGCATAGATGACAAACAAAAGGGGGGAAAAAAAAAGGCGTTCATATTCCTGAAGAAAGTGTACTAGAAAGCAAGATTTGCATTTTAAAGTGAATACAATAAACGTTTAAAACTACTACACTGAAGGTTGTGTTTTATTTAGTTGTGATACCTAAATTAAGTAATATTGCAATGTTCTATAAAACAGCGATTGTGTTCCACTTCAGAAGTGACTATTTTTGAGGTAGGTAAATGGATTATTCTATGCACATATGCAGCAAGATGGAATGATTATTTAAAGTCATAAAAATCACTTGATTTTTAAGAACGGATTTAAATCAGATTGAGACTTCACAAAACTAATTTGAAGATTTGTACCATTTCAATTTGAGATTAAAATTCAGTATGAAGTACAATATGAAATGCTGGTGGGTTTTTATTTTTTAAATGCCACTACTAGTAGGATAGCTTACTTGAAAGTTAAGACACAATTACAGGCAAAAGCCAAAAGGAAAATTAAAGCCCTCATCCTGAAAATACTTAAGTAGGGTTATTCCTATGAATAAAATTATGTACCCATTGACTTCAGTGGTATTACTCATGCGCTTAATTTTAAACATATGCATAAGAGCTTGCAGCCTCATGCTAAACATTTATTAAAGAACTTATTGGCATAAAGTCTTTGTTGCTTCAAAACAAAATTGACTAAGTGGTTCTAACAATGAAAAGTTGTTTAAACTTTCAATATATTAACATAGTTAAGTTTTGTTTTCTTCAATCAGTCCAAAATCCTCAAAAATAGGACCTTAAAATTACACTCCTACGGAAGCAATTTTTCAAGAGTTCCTAAACGACTTCAAAACCAAAGTCCCATTGATTTCAAACTGCAAACCCTGATGGAGTATAGCCTGGTTGAGCTTTTTCAACTTTCTTGATCTGAGGAATTTCAGCGTAACAGAAGATGGTGTTGGTCGCAACTATAGAACAGGCTACATGCTTATCAATTTTGTGTCTGACTTTGTGTTGCTCTCACAACAAGAATGTGAATGAGACCCTGGACTTTAGTCTGTTTGGACATTATAAATGTGATCAAGTCACTGGTACCTAAGCGGCTATTAATTTTCAGTTCTGCGTTCAGTTCCTTTTTATCTGTCAACACAAGGTCTAACATAGAATTGCCTCATATTGGATACAACACTTTTTGAATTAGGAAATGGTCATCCGTATTTTTAAATTCTGAGGCGGTTTCCGTACTGGCTGAATGATGCCTCCAGCACGTACCATTCAAATTTAAGTCCCCCGTGATCACGCAACATTTTTCCCTACACATTATAGATAGGCACAGAAGGATGTTTTATACTTCGTTCTTTCGCTCCCTAATTGTTTGTAGGATTTGGGATTTTACATAGTTTTTTTCCTCATCTACTAAGAAGTTTCACACTTAAAAGCTTAACTCAGACTCACAGACTTAAAAGGCAGAAGGTACCATCACGATCATCTAGTCTGACCTCCCGCACATTATAGGCCACAAAACCTCCCCACTCACTCCTGTAATAGACCCCCTAATCTCTGGCTGAGTTACTGAAGTCCTCAAATCGTGATTTAAAGACTTCAACTCTACTGTAAGAAACAAGTCCAGGGTCTCATTCACATCCTTATTGTTAGAACAATGCACACCCATGCCTTTAAAAGGGCCAATTTCACAAAGCTGAAAACAATTATGCCCCAAATCAGCTGGAAGGAAGAAATTAATCAGAGAAATGTAAATGCTACTTGCAAATTATTTAAGAACACTTTACTAGATGCCCCAAAACAAAAAACAACCAAAAAAAAAAATCAAGTACTGGTTAAAAACCCAACATGGTTTAGAGGGCAAGTGAAGGTAACTATTAAAAAAAAGGGGGGGGGAGTTGATAGTAATGAGTATAAATCTGCAGCTAGGAATTGCAGAAAATTCACTCAGGAAGCAAAGGGACACAAGGGGGAAAAAAATCTATGGCCTAAATTAAGGAGTTAAGTATATTAAGAACAAAAAGAATCCTAACAATGGTATTGATCCATTACTAGAAGGAAATAGAGTTATCAATAATAATGCAGCAAAGGCACACATGTTCAATAAATATTTCTGTTCTGTATTTTGGGAAAAAACAAGGATGTAGTCATATCATGATAACACTTTCCATTCCACTAGTATCTCAGGAGGACGTTAAACAGCCACTACTAAAGCTAGACATTTAAGTCAGCAGGTCCAGATAATCTGCATTCAAAAATTTTGAAAGGCCTGGCAAAGAAGCTTGCTGGACCATTAATGCTGATTTTCAATAAATCTGAGAACACTGGGAAGTTCCAGAAGACTGGAAGAAAGCTAATGTTGTGCCAGTACTCAAAAAGGTTAAACTGGATGACCCAAGTAATTATAGGCTTGTCAGTCTGACATCAATCCTGTGCATGATAATGGAGTGGCTGATGCAGGACTTTAATTAAAGGAGGGTAATATAATTAACACCAATCAACATGAGTTTATGGAAAACAGATCCTGTCAAACTAACTTGATGTTAGTATCTTTTTTTGATGAGACTACAAGTTTGGTTGATAAATGTAAGTGTTGAGATAATACACCTAGACTCCTGTAAGGCATTTGACTTGGTACCAAACCACATTTGATTAAAAACCTAAAAAGATAAAATTAACATGGATTAAGTGGATTAAAAGCTGTTATAGATCTCAAAATGTAACTGTAAACAGGAAATCATCATTGAGTGAGTGAGTGTGTTGCCAGTGGGGTCCCGCAGGGATCAGTTATTGGCCCTATGCTATAACGTTTTTATCAATGACTTGGAAGAAAACAATCACGGATACAAATTTGCAGATGACACAAAAAATGGGGGAAATGAAAGGACAGGTCACAGATACAGAGCAATCTGGATTGCTTAGTAAGCTCGGCGCAAGCAAGCAATATGCGTTTTGATAAGTGTAAATGTATACATCTAGGAATAAAGAATGTAGGCCATATTTACAGGATGGGGAACTCTGTCCTGGGAAGATTTGGGGGTCATGGTGGATAATCAGCTGAACGCGAGTTCCCAGTGCAACACATTGGCTAAAAGGGTTAATGTGATCTTTGAATGCACACAAAAGAGGAATGCTGAGACGGAATAGAGAGGTTATTTTACTTCTGTGTTTACCACTGGTCCAACTGTTGCTGGAATACTGTGTCCAGTTCTGGTGACCACAGTTCAAGAAGGATGCTGATAAATTGGAGAGGGTTCAAAGAAGAGCCACAAGAATAACTAAAGGATTAGAAAACATGCCTTGTAGTAATAGACTGAGCTCCCTGAATCTATTTAGTTTAATAAAGAGAAGTTTAAGGGGTGAGTTGATTGCAGTCTAAGTATCTACATGGGGAACAACTACTTGACAAAATGGAATCTTCATTCTAGCAGAGAAAGGTCTAACACGATCCAATGGCTGGAAACTGAAGTTAAACAAATTCAGACTGGAAATAAGGGGTATGTTTTTTAACAGTGAGGGTAATTAACCCCAGGAAGGGTTGTGGTGGACCCTCCATCACTAGCAATTTATAAATTAAGACTGGATGTTTTTCTACTATTCTCTAGGAATTATTTTGGAGACGTTCTATGGCTTGTGTAATACAGGAAGTCAGATTAGATCACAGTGGACCCTTCTGGCTTTGGAATCTACAAATCCAATTTAACAATTAAGACTAAAACTGGAAGTAACACATTAGCAACATATAAATAAAAATCTGGTTTAAATTAAAATTAAATTTTATCTATCCTGATATATGACTTAACATTCATAATTAAAGTAGCAAGTTACATATTGAAAGTCTCCATTTTCCTATCAATTTTTCCAAAAAGTTGTCTTTGGTGGGCTGAAATTTTGCTAAACATATTATTGGACTGAAATTTTCCTAACACAGACTAATTTTTTGGTAAATGTGTAGAAAATCCATTCAGCTAATTTTGAGCTGTTGGGTCAGGAAATAATTTCTTTCTGAAAAAAATTCAAACGTTTGTACATGGCTACTTCAAAAGATGGGTAGATATGAATAAATACTGTAGGATGAAAACAGTAAATTATGTAGTAAGCAATCAAAAAGTGGGGTTTTGCTTAAGTACAAAATAAACTGCTGTTTTAAGTTGCAGAACTATGAAGTTATGCAAAAAAGCCATGCAACTATATATTATGTAGGTATCTTCAGAGCAGATAACTACACAGCTTTAAGATGCCACAGCTAGAGGTTATAGTTTTTTTTTTTTTTTTCCTTTGAAGACATAAAAAGAGAACCAAGTGCAGAAATGTATAATATGGAAACAGTTGCATGTTTCAGAAAAGATAGGAACTATGTAAATTAGAATTCCTGTATCAATGCTGAATATCTGCAATGTAGATGAGTTAACACTTTTGATTAACCAAGAGTAGGGAATCCATATGGGCAATTCTCAAGGGGAGGTGGGGGGGGAGGGGGGGAAGAAGAGTTAATTACCATGGTAAACAGTGGTTCATGGAGAGGATGGCCCATATGGAACCCCATGTCTCAAATTAAGGATTCCTATGTTAGTGAAAGAAACTGGAGGGTGGCTGGAGGGACAAGGTGGGCCCATCTGGGTCTTAAAGGACACTGCTTGCTAGAAGTTGCTGATCTCGTACAGGACTCTCGCATCAGACTGTTCAGGATGGACAAAATGCAGTGAGTGAGGCAGCTGTTGAATATTTATTTTTATCCTCACTGTTCAATGAATGGATCTGTCTCATTCACTGTATGCTATCCAACCCGTGCATTTAAAGAGCTTTGAAACCTGGCCTCATTTATTACACAGAGTGTAATATGTCCACAGAAAAATGTTAAAAATGTACCCTCAACTACAGGATAAATCCAGTTTTATGTGGATAATTGCAGACAGAATGTAGCCAAAAATAAAGAGTTCTGTGAATTTTTGCCTCATTCCCCCTGCACCATCCAACCTGTATATTAAGTGAGACAGAAACATAAGACAGTATGAGTTAATGTAATTAAGAGGTGCATCATAAAGCGTACGCACAAGTAGCAAAGTTAAAGACATATGAGGAACCCGAATTTTGGTACTTCCTGATTTTTCAGTGTAACTTTGCAACCTTACCATACTTTGAATGTAGTTTTTGGATGGAAATTTCATCATGTGAAACAAGTTCTTAGAATACACAAGATACCCTCTCAATAAGGCAAGGGCCCTTGAAGACCCTACCTCATTTAATTCACATTACTAGATCATACAGAATGAGACACTGTTTCTATGAAGCACTGCCTCATTGAATATGTTCTGTGAGTGTCCATATACACCTGCACATGCAATGTGCAAAATGCTAATAAAACAGAAAGATCATTAGTTTAAAAGCTTACTCTATGTTAAAACCCAGTACACACATCAAGTCCAGTTTTTAAACGCTTAACTTAGTGAAAATCCATTTTGGTTTGACCAAGAGGCACATCTCCAACGTATGGTCTCTGTTTCTGCCTAAACCTTTGAGGTACTAGAGCCATTCAAAACAGGAATTGTAGTTTCTCCTCTTTAACATACTGGCAGAAGTATTTATCATGCTCCATACTCAAAAAAGTGGCTGAAAAGGCTTTGACTAATCTTTCAAAACCCCTCACTCTCAGCAGACAAAAGATATGGAAGTTTCAGCCCAAAAGATGAAAGTTTTACACAGTTATTGAAAAAAAAATAAAAAGTTCTTTAGAACAGAAAATGAACATGGGTAGGCAACCTTATGCACAGGAGTTACTACAGGTGCCAAATACAAGACTTTACTCAGGATGTACAAAATGATAAAATTAACACGGCTGCAAGTACATGAACAAAAACAGAAAGTGTTAGAAAATGCTCAGATTAGTTGTGTAACCTTCCTGTGCATTAATACAGTTATTTCACTGAATAAAACAAAGGTTATCACTTACCAAATATATTACTTCATTCAGCAGTTTCCACAATGATATTCTATATAAACCTAAGAGAAAGTAACATTTTTAATTACATCTTACAGGGCAGTGTTTCCAAAGTGATTTGCTTACTTGTGTCATTCTGACATGCATTTGTGAGCCTCTCACTATACACCCTCTCCCCCAAAACAACACGATAAGGACACTTAAGTTTTATTTCACCTCTAACCTCTGTAGTGTTGGGCAATGGGAATAATGTCCACCTACTCCACATAGTGTCATGTGAAAGGCTTGGGAACTAGGTGTCAAAATGGAAACTTTCCTTAACAAGCTGGGGGGAGGGGGATGTCTTAAACCAGCAATTTGTGCAGAATTTTAGCTTTCATTTAGAAGAGTTCGGTTTCTAGTTGTTACAGTTCAGATTACCTTCCAAACATGAACTAATGCAGCACTATCTTTCCGAGTTCGCAGACAAAACCCTGCTCAGTGTTTCCACAGCTAGGTGTCCCAAGCAGCAGCGTGAAATCTACATAACTGGTTTGTTTCAATACTACTAGGCAGAACCCTGTGGGAAGGAGTGAAACTTACAAGAAGCAGGTCAATTTTATTTTGCTACTGCTGCTTGGAAAGATTATGAGAAGCAGCTTCAAAGACACTGGAACTATTTACCTGGGAAAAGTGCTCCAAACCAACCAATTACCATGTCAGGTTCAGGAAGGGGTGGAGAACTACAATCCCCCTATATGCTCCTAAACAGTCAGGAGCAATAGTGGGCACCTTGCGGCCCCATCAGGGCAAACCACTGGCAGGCCACCAGACCATTTGTTTACATTTGCAGGGCTGCCTGCAGCTCCCATTGGCCAGGAATGGCAAACCACGGCCAATGGGAGCTGCAGGAAGTGGCACAAACCTGGCCACCACTTCCCACAGCTCCCACTGGCCGGGAACAGCGGACCACAGCCACTGGAAGCTGCAGGCGGCCATGCAAAAGTAAACAAATGGTCTGGTGCCCCACCAGCGGCTTGCCCTGACAGGCCACGTGTAGCCTACGGGCTGCTGATTGCCCACCACTGTTCAGGAAGCTTGGAGACCGAGGTCATGAGGAAAAGAGTTCCTCCTCCTTTCCAGCACACACAGGAGACTTCAAAAATGTATCAGATACCTACTAGCCATAGACTGATACAAAAGATACAGCCCCCAAAACAAGATGCAAGGAACTGCACCTTAGAAAAAATCCTAGCACTTTCTACTACAGCATAAGTGTGGGTAAGAAGGGAGACTGGAAGGAAAGCACTCCCACTAAGCTTCTCATCAGGGTACTGTTCCCATGTTGATCACCCTGACTACTAATTTCCTACTTTAAACCTTAGTGCTAAGTGTTATGGTTAAACGTGCTAAATCTTCCTTGGCACGCCCACGGGTTTCCGCGTCCAGCAGACACCGGAGGACACCATCGCAGAGATCCTATGAGATGCAGCCAGGATCGACTCCTCCCAACTGGCACCATGGCAGACGATCAATACCTTGAACATCTTCCTGATCCCCCGTATTTCATTCATCTTGAGGGGATCTGCCATGGTGAAGGTACCTCTTAACAAGGCAGACACCACCACCAGACAGCCACGTGTGGATGTTTCTTAAGAAGTGGATGTCTCTTCCCCAGAAGGCCAGCAATGAACTGGTGTACATCTCACACAGGCAAAGCAGCGCCAATGTTCCTCGAATGGGTGATCTGTGTGATGTTGCAGTGATCATTCATGTCTTCCGCCTTCTGACATGCCCGGACGCCACGGTGAGGAAAATCACGGAAAGTGCTATGCAGGATGCAGTCAAGAAACGAACCACCAGAACCCCCCTCCAACCAAGATGTCGCCACCTACCTGAGCGGCTCGCTGGAAGGCGAATTTGGAAGAGAGGGGGGAGACTTTGCTTCACTCTAGACTTGTGCCCACGATTGGAGAAGCGTATCGGCTGCCACTGGACGTTGTGCGAGGAACGCCAGGAGCTGGAAGTCCTGGTGCCACAGGTGAAGAATATAGATCATACTATCATCACTCCAAGAGCGAGAACCATGCTGGAGAGGACGCTGAAGGATGCCATCTGCTGCCAATATGTGGAAAATCTGAAACGGAAGCCGGACCACGGCAAGGTGTTCGAGGTGATGTGCAAGTGGGACACCAGCAACCACTTACTCCCAGGGGGCAGCTTCACCTGATTTGCCAACTGGAGGTTCATCCACAGGGCCCAGCTCAGCTACGTCCCACTGAACAAAGCCGTCCGCCACAGCAATCAGGACAAGTGATGCAGGAAGTGCGGCTATGCCAACGAGACGCTACCCCACGTCCTGTGCAGCTGCAAGCCCCATTCCAGAGCCTAGCAGCTGTGACACAATGCCATCCAAGATCACCTGGCCAAAGCCATCCCACCATCCATGGGGAAGGTTGCCGTAAACTCCGCCATCCCCGGAACCAACAGCCAACTGCGACAGGACATCATCATCACTAACGAGGACTGGAAGAAGATCATCATTATAGGCGTCACAGTGCCCTTTGAGAACAGGACCTCGGCCTTCCATGATGCCAGAGCTCAAAAAGTAGAGAAATATGCTCTTCTGGCTGATACCTTGAGAGCTAAGGATTACCAGACTCAGACACATGCACTAATCATCGGAGCCATGGGAGCATCGTACCCCAATAATGAGCAAGTGCTGAGAGAACGTGGAATCGGTCAACACTACGCTCGGCTGATGCGGCAACTCATGGTGTCAGATACCATCAGGTGGTTGAGGGACATCTACATAGAACACATCACCGCACATCGGCAATACCAGGAGGGATGAGCTGGAGTGCCGATGAGAAGTGCAGACAGGAAAGTAACAAATACTTTCCTCATGGATTGTATTTTCTAAAGGGACAACCTACCTAATTCTCAATTACTGAGGGACAATCTCCACTCATTGATATATTTTGCTTTCCACAACCAAATCTCTGTATAACTTTTCCATTCGTGATGTACCCGAGTATTTGGATTCTAAAATCTAAACTGTATTGTTAAATCTATTCACCTAAATTTGTGTTATTGCTGATTATGTACTCTATGTATCATATGACTTTTAAAAACAAACTTTGTATTTGTGGATAATCTAAGCACTATACCCAGATGTACACTCTTTTCTCAACCTATGTAGTATATAATTTTTTAACATTAGCTTTAATAAAAAATTTTAAATCTGTTCTTATTAGTTCAGCATCCACCCAGACACACTGTGGGTCATGCTACTTTCCAGGAGAGGAGCATGTCTTATTTTTGCTGCCCCCTCAAGAAAATCTATTTCAGTTAATTTAGGTGACTGGTCTGAAGTTTGTTGGGTTCCTGAAACAAGAGACAGTGCATCAACACCATCATACTCTCAGCTAGAAATGCAGTAAGGACCCAACAGTGTGCCCAGTGTTAGTATTATTATGGAGAAACAGGACTTCTATTTAAAACCCAGTTTTCAAGCCTCTCTAAAAATCTACACACACAGTGAGATCAGCCTGAGAACTGACATAGCATTTCTGGGGACAGGGTGCAGTTTGCAGGGCAAATGTGAGGTCAGTTGATCAAAATGTACCTGAGATACAGACAGTCATCCATATGAGCAGTTTTAAATTGTAAATCTTTTTCTAAACTTTTTTTTGGTGCAGAAAGAAGAAAGGAAGGAGTAATCAAACAAAAAAAATATTATATCCCTGGACTGTGATCTAGTATCCAGCAACAGGCTCAAGCTCCAGAAGTATAGCAAGAAAAATATTGGATGTTCTTTGGTTCTGGAGATGAGCCATTCCTGGATCTATGCTGAAGTGCAGAGATGCCAGTAGTGAACACCACCACCACCAAAGAAAGAACAGTACCAACTAAAAGCAGGCTCATTGAGTAAGTTTGCAGTAGCCAACCCAGTTAGCAAGCAAACTACCACATTAAAAGAAATAAAACATGTTAGAAGTCTGAAGTGCAGAGTCAAGGTAACATTTCTCCCACACAATACCAACCTTAACTCTGTCCCTATAGTAATGCCAAGAAGAACTGGGAACATTACAACACCTAACACTAACGGAACTTGAATTTTTCTCTACACCCATAACAATTTGAAGTCAGAACTCTTTACTTATGTACTCCAATGGACCCTCAATATGCTCTGGACAGCATCACTGCTCTGGAGAGTACTTGCTGCTGATAGTCAGAAATCACACTGCAGAAAAAGGTTTAGGGAGGAACAAGGTACTGAATTAAATGGGACAGAACTAAGGTTATGCAAGTGGACCCTCACTCTACATTTGCTTGTTTTCCAACATGTGTATTTTGGAAATTAAACTCATGGCAAGGGAAGTGGCCTGTCCCCCACTACCTAACATCTCTCATGCATTACCAAGATGTTGTCTCCCATCTCCACTTTGCCAGTGAAGTCAGCCTTCATTGCCTACTTTAAGCTTTCCATATGAGCACCTTTGTGCTTTTTCCAGTGCTGTCTCTTATGCCTGGGATGAGTTCCTTGTCCTCTTTCAAATTCCTCATTCAATTTTCTTTGCTATGATATCTAAAAAAATTAAAACTGGTCTATTCTTGTCTTCTTCTTAGATTGTAGGCTCTTTGGGGCAGGGGCCTTCTTTTTGTTTAGAATGTGTACAGTGTCTAGTACAATGGAACAACAAGGAGTCCAGTAGCACCTAAAAGATAAGTAGGGTTTTTACCCATGAAAGCTTATGCTCAAATAAATCTGTTCGGTGGCACCTAAAAGACTAACAGATTTATTTGAGCATAAGCTTTCGTGAATAAAAACCCCACTTATCTTTTAGGTGCCACCGGACCCCTTGTTGTTTTTGTGGATACAGACTAACACGGCTAACCCCTGATACTTAGTACAATGGAATCTAGGTTGATGACTTAGGTTCCCAGGCTCTACCGCTATACCAATATGAACTCTGAGTACCTGCAACCTTGACGTGATGGCAACAAAGGGTTTTAGCTTTTTAAATATGAATTTGTTCTTGTGACAGTCAAGAAAACAAGTGTTTACTGGGTAGCCTTAGAAGTTGGTGTATAAGCTAATGTTAATTTGTGCATTTAAATTACCTGTCCACCTACAAAATCCTACTGTACTTCCATCCCTTACTCAAGGGGAGATTTATGAAAACACATAGCTTCTTTCAGGCCAATTTCCATTCAGTGAGCTGTGCTTCAATAGTAAGTATTTCAGTTTAAATCTAAAGGTAAAAAAATAAACTTGTAGTAACTCAGCAATGCTAGACACATTCTGCAATTGTTTTCTATATAAAAGCTGCCATATCTTCATTCATACGGCTGTAAGTGAGAGCTTTAACGAACAAGTGCAGGGACCTGCCCAACAATATTTGCACAGAGATTGTCTATTAGCTTAGTGCAACCACCACAGCTAGTGGTGTGGTTATAAAATAATGAGTTTATTTTCAGGCTAAACCAAGTAGGTAGCTGCATTAAGTCAATAGTGACCAAGTTTAAGTAATGAACTATTTGCATACAATTTGTGATACCTTATTCATATATATTTTGCTGTAACAGCCTTTTTAGGAGACAATGCAACTTATTATGGGGAACACTGATAAAAACTATGACAAGTGTTTCATATTTTACATTACTACTGTATCCCAAAACAATTCTGAATTGATAAAGGACAGCACAAACAGACAAACAAACAAACAAAGAGGAATGATCAAGGAAGAAAAGATTTTCAGGTGAAATTGTGAGAGAATAGCTGAAGCAGAGAGAGAAAGAAAAAGAGTAATAGCTGCAGAGAAGGCTTTCACACCAACTGTTGCAATAAACAAGATTCTGTGGAAGAGTAGAGCGAGGGTCAGCACCAGACAAGTTGAAAGGGAAGAGAATAAAGCCAGATCCTTGAGCTAGCCTAAAGTCCATAGAGAAATTAGGAACCCAGGCACTTTTGAGCTGAATCCTGAAGTTAATTGAGAACTAGAGGAGGAATCCAAGGCTGTAAGGCAGTCCAATTTCTTTCGACTTGCAAACACAGGTAACGCCACTGCAGCATTCATTCACACATTAAAATTTAACAGACTCTCCGGCGAACCAAGGAATATTGTTTTGAAGCAAAATCCTGCTCCATCCCTTAGTGTTTTTCCCTTCCATTTTATATTTGGAAATCTCCTAAATCAGATTTTAGGACAAAGAACATGTAAGCAAATTTCCACATAAGTTGTGAGGAGACAGTTTATCATTTCCTCTCTATTTTGAGTAAGCTCTGGGTGCCTCTGGCCCAATGCAGGCTACTGTCAGCTGAAAACAAACTTGAGTGACCTGATAACCACTGCCTTCCTAATTTCCTCCAGTGGGGACCCTGAAGCCAGAAAGTGGGAACTTCTTGGACAGCAGGAATGACGTGGCAGGAGAAGCAGTGATTTAACCTGGAGCCGCTGCCACAGGCTGCCTGGGCTCCTTCTTTGCCCCCACCCCCTTCTGCTCTTCCACGTTGTGCACAACCTCCGGCTCCAGGCACATGAACACCTCCCTCCCCGGCCAGAGTGCACAGAAGGCCAAATTCTGCTCTCAGTTACACTTGGCCAAGCCCCGCTTTTTTTTTTTTTTGTGGGGGGGGGGGAAGAGATGTGTCACCTGCAGCTAACGCCCCCAAAGCTGCTGATGGTAACTTCCCGGGGGGGGGGGGGGGGAAGGGGGTGTTAAGGAGCGATGTGCGTGTACTACAGCCAGACGCCTCACACACCCCGCTTCCCTTCTGCATCACGGAGGGCAGCAGAGTCACCCCTGAAGGGCGGCACAACGAGGCCCCAGCAATAGAGAGACCGAGCAAGAGGAGCCCAGGGGGAAGATTACCCGGGGGGGACCCGGACAGGTCTTTCCTTTGTGCCCTCTCCCACCCCGCGCCGGGGCGGCTCGCTCGGGGCGGCTCCAGACGCGCGGCTCGGCCCCCGGCAGGCTCCCTCCCACCCGGCAGGGTCCAGCCAGAGACATCCCCCCGCCACTGTCGCGACACAGCCCCCCGGGCTCCTGGGAATCCAGCCCGGGAGCCGCCTCCGCCGCCAGCGCTGCCCCGCGGCTCCCCGGGGAGCCGGCGCCCGCCGAGCGGCCAGGCTGCTGTGGCCCCGCGCTACTCACCCGCCGCGGGGAAGGGGAAGGCGCCCGCCGGCTGCAGCCCGCTCCCTGCCCGGCGCACACTTAACTCTCCTGCGCCGCTGCTCTGCTGCTGCTGCCGACGTGGCGCCCTACGCGGCCCGCCCCGCAGACCCCGCCCTAGCCCGGCCCCCGGCCCCCGGAGGGGCGCGCAGGCGCCGGCTCCCCGCCTGCCGCCGTGCGTCGCCCGGGGCCGGGCAGGGGTCCGGCCCTCGTCCCTCAGCTGCTGACTGGCCGGGCAGGGCGATGGGCCCTGGCCCCGCCTCACATGGCCCTGCTGGGGAAAAGGTCCCGCGGAAGGGGGAGGGGGGAGATCAGCCAAACTCTGAGCTGTTCCCCCTCCCTCCCTGCCTCCCCAAAACGCCTGCTCTTGGAGTGCTGTGGTGTGTGGATAAGAAGCACAATCCCCCACCCTGTGGCCTGCTCTGTAACTTTCTAAGGCCTGGGCTACACCTGATTGCTGGGCTCTACCCTATGAAGTGACCTGGGCTGAATTACAGCATTCAGGGCTGTGAAAAATGTCATGCCCCTGACAGTGGAGTTAAGTCGACCAAAGAGCCCCGGTATCCAACAGCGCGTTAAGTCGACAGGAGAATTCTTCCCTCGACCTAGCTACCTCCTGTGGGAGAGGTGGGTTTACTATAATGAATGATGAAAGAGCCTCTCCCATCCATTCCTGTGGCTCAGCTGCAGCTGTCATATTTCTAGTGTAGACATAGCTTAAAATGTAGGTGGACCTAGCTACATCACTCAGGGCTGTTAAGAATTTCACTCCCTGTCTGAGGTAATTAGATCAACCTAATCCCCACTCTAGACAGAGATAGATGAACAGAAGAATAATTCTGTCAACCATGCTACCTACCACCTCTTGATGGCACAGATTTAATAATTTTATTAAGATGATGTTGAAGTAAAAAGAAAATGGTACAGAGTTTAAGCATAGAAGTTTCTGGTTATCAGGGAATAAGGTACAGATTATCAAGGGGTGCGAAATTCGGTTTAGGAACGGGTGGCGTAAGGAATACATAATCTGCAGTCTCCCTGATTGGGGGCAAAAGGTTAACGGGTCAAAGTACAGACATTGAGATATGGGGTATGTTGTTCATATAATGGCTATGTTCAGGTGTGGAGTATAATGAGTGGATACGATGATGAGGATGGATTTACCCTCATTTAGTGGGATTTAATGTTGAGTGAGTTTATGGTTCCAGTTCATATGGTCCAATGGAAAAAGTCTCTCAGTCCCTTTCCCATAGTTGATGCACGATGTCGTACCGGCTCACACCTCCTGGTACTGTCAGTGGCCGGCGATGTGTTAAATATAAATGTCCCTGGACCATCGGATGGTGTCCAAGAACATGAGGCCGTGATCCCACAGGTCCGCAGCACTACTACAGTGACAGAAAACCCCCTTCCATTGCTGTAGTAAGTGTCCCCACTGCAACGGCATAGCTGCAGCACTTCAGCCGTGTCACTGTGTAGACATAAGCTGTGTCTACACTCATAAATTTCACCACAAAAAGAAAACCACCTCCACGAGACGCATACAGCTCTTGCCACCGGTGATGCTTTTGCAGTGATGTGCAAGTGAAGACACATTCTTCCTGTTTACACAGCTTTTAGCCTCCGGAGGATATGCCACAGTGCCCAGGTGACCAGTCTGGCTAGCAACTCTGCTGCTCTGATGCTAGGTAAACAGACATCCACCCCTCCCCGGAACTTTGAAACTCCCCTTCCTCTTTTCTTGGCAAGTGCTCACTTATCTGGCCAGGTGACAATGCCTGCTCCACGGAGCAAATGATCCCCTGCTAGGAGCAACGCTGAGCTACTGGATCTTATCAGTGTTTGGGGAGAGGAGGCTGTGCAGGGACCCAGGATGCCCCACGATCATCCCCCCTCCCCCTTCCCACAAGACTCATCATGAAACTGGAGATAGCTGCACTGTAGGATAGCTGCCCTAGAGCACTGCTCTCATTCAGGATGGAAGTTCTGCTACTGTAAACACTCTCTGATGCCTGAGGAATTAAGTGAGTACACAAACCAGTGCTTTACTTTCACCGGTTCTCTATCACCAGTGAAACTTACAGTGCAAAACCTCTCATACCCTGAGTGACATAGTTATACCGACCTAACCCACTGTGTAGACAGTGCCTCCCATCAACATAGCTGCTGCCTCTCAGGGAGACAGATTAACTATGTGGATGGGAGAAGTCTTTCATCAGTGTAGCATCATCTTTACTAAAGCACTACAGTGGCATAGCTGTGCCACTGTAGTGCTCTACATGAAGACAAGCCCTTAGTATATTGCTTGTGTATGTGCACACTTGGCTCCTTGCATCGGTGCTGCACGTACTCACCAGGAATACTTGAATCAATGCCCAGTGCGGTGCACCATGGGTACATATCCCAGTGTGCAACCTGTGGCCGTCCAGCACCCTGTCTTTTGGCACTCCATGGTGGGGAAGAAAGAAGTCACACAAAGGTGACTGATAGCAAGGGGTCAACTTCCCAGCGTGCAATTATCTCCATCCCATAATATCATCTATATCCCATAATTTTTGCACCTTTTTAAAAAAATCCCATGAACCTGCATGGCCCTTCTCGCTGTTTGCCATCTCTGACAGAAGTATGGAGTCTGCACAGCCCTGCATTATTGTCATGAATGTTGGAAGCACAGGATGCACTATCCTTCAGTATTTGCAGAGCCGCAAGAAGAAGAAATTCAGCATGGAACATGACAATTTCTTGGAGGACAGATTGCTGTGGGACATAGCACGGACAAATTCAAGGCTGTTGGTGGCATTCACAGAGTAACTGCAGATGGTGGAGTTCTGGTTCTGGGCCCAAGACACGAGCAGGGACCACATCATAATGCAGGCTTGGGCTGATGAGCAGTGGCTCCAGAACTTTTCGATGTGCAAAGCCACATTCCTGGGTCTGTGTGCTGAGCTTGCCCTATCCAGCACAAGGACACCAGAAGAAGAGCTGCAGTGAAAATGAAGAAGTGAGTGGCGATCGCACTGTGGAAACTTGCAACGCTGGATTGCTACTGGTTAGTGAGAAATCATTTTGGAAATGGAAAATCCACTGCGGAGGCTGCTGTCATGCAAATGTGCAGGGCCCTTAATGTCTCCTGTTACCCAGGACTGTGACTCTCAGCAATGTGCAGGACATAATGGATGGATTTGAAGCAGTGGGGTTCCTGAACTATGGTGGAGCAACAGACAGTACACATAGCCCTATTTTGGCACCAGACCACTTTGCCACAGAGTACATCAACAGAAAGAGCAATTTTTCTACGCAAGCATTGGTCGAATCACCTGGGACACTTTGCTGACACTAGTGTGGACTGGACAGGGAAGGTACATGATGCTCTCATCTTTAAGAACACAGGGCTGTTCAGAAATCTAAAAGCAGGGTCTTTCTTTCCCAACCAGCGGATTACCATTAGTGATGCTGAAATGCCCCTTTCTCCTCTGGCTCATGAAGCTGTACGCTAGCCACCTTGATAGCACCAAGGAAAGATTCAACTACTAGCTCAGCAGGTGCAGAATGACAGTTGAATGTGTTTTCGGTAGTTGCTGGCGATGTTTACTCACAAGATTGGATCTCAGTGAAAAAAAATCTCAATGGTTATAGTTGCCTGCTGTGTCCTGCAAAATATCAGTGAAGCAAAGGGGGAAAAGTTGCCGACAGGGTGGAATGCAGAGGTGAAGCAGCTGTATGTTGTGTTTGAACAAGGCAACACACAGCAATTAGAAGAGCTCAATGCAGAGCTATCCGGCTCAGGGAAGCTTTGAAAGAGCACTTTAACAATGACCCACAATAATGCATTGCGGTATACTGTGCTCTACCTGGCCCTGCTGTTTTGGGTCCTGTTAGGAATTCTGTGGTGCTTGGTGCACATCAGTGAATATAGCACTGTCAATGCACCTATTAATTTTGTGGTGCTTAATGTACATTTGTAATTATTTCACTGTTTGTCATTGATCCTATGAGTTGTGTCACACTGTACAACAACAAGTAAGTGGGTGCTCTCAGAGCTGCTAGGCATTCTGCAGCATATATTGTGAATTATTAAAGATGAATTATTTTCCAAATAATAGAATTTTATTCAGTAACAAAACCAGTGCAAAGAAAAATCTGTGCAATTTAAAAGCACATTAATGTATTATTTTTTAATGTATTTTAAGAATTTAGCAAGGAGAAAGAACATTTATGTCCCTTTTACCTGCACATAAAGCAACCGTGGCTCTCATAGGTCAGTGTATGTGAAGCTGTGGTTGGTCCTTAATGTCCCTCAGTGTGAAGGTGGAGGTTGAGGTAGGGGTAGGCACGTGGCCCCTAATGCCACATGGAATGTTGAGGAAGGATATAGGGTGGTGCTGTACTGGAGTTCTCCACGCACTGCATAGGGAGGTGAACCCATGACTGTTGAACTTGTAGGTCCACAAGAGTCCGCACCATCTACATTTGCTGCCAAAGAAGACCCATTATGTCCTGGTGCAGCTCCCTCTCCTTTTCCTGTGGGGACTCCTGGGTCTTACTCCGGTCTTGTCTTTCCTTTTCCAGGCTGTTTGCAATATTCACCCTCCAGGCCCTTTGCTCATGGTCTGATGCAGCACCCGCTTGCAGGATCTCGCTGAATATGTCATCCCAAGTCCTCTTCTTTCTCCTTCTTTCCTGGCTCAGGTGTTCCATGGGTGTGTACAGCAGACCCTTCAAGGCTGCAACAGCAGCAGCTACAGATAAAACACACAGAGATAGCATTGACACTTCTGTTTTGGAGTGCTTGTGCACAGCACCACTCACAGCACCAGGCATGGTGAGTATGGCCTTCTGGGGGGAGGGTAATGAGGAGGAAATTCCTCAGTTGCATGAAGCTTTGAGTATAAGGCAATGGTCCTGAACACTGGCACCATTTTCCACTGGTAGTGGTGATTTTAGCTGTTATCTCACTCATGATGGTGGCAAAGACACAGAGCACAGCTGCTGCTGGTGTCCGAAGTCTTCCTGGTGCATATGCTGCTAGCCTGTGTATTGCAGTGGTGCCTGCTGAAGTTATTGCTGACTGGCCTGGAAAAGTGTCCTACCGTGGAGGAAGAAACAAGGCTGCCACCCTAGAAACCTTCACAAGAAGGTTGCAGAGTAGCTCCATGAAAGTTTCATTGAGATCTCTCAGGAGGATTCCAGGGACACCACTGCATACGCAAACAACCTTCTCTGCATAGCCCAACCTGCCTGACTCTACTAGGGAATGAAAAGAAGTTACCAACTCTACCTCTCTCTGTTGTACCACTACAGCTTCTAGTCTGAGTAAATTAATGAAAAGTCAATAGCTGTGTCCTGTTAAGTTGAGGGTGCCAATCAGTGCATTGTTGTAGCGGGAAATACAATTACACACTTACCTGGAGTTCCTTCCTCTGCATTGCGCTTTCCTGAGCTTGACTTTGCTGAGACGGCAGTGGCGTCTCAAACAGGTCCTTCCTTGTGGCATAGCTGGATCCTGACTGCATGCCCCCATCTTCCTCCTCCATGTTCTCGCTGTTCGTGCCAAGAGCCTGTGACCCAGGTATCCATGGTGGTGTGCAGGGTGGTGGTGAGGTCTCCACCAAGTACAGCATGCAGCTCTTTGTTAAAGCGTCAAGGCTGCAGCTCTGCACAGGATCAATTGTTTGCCTCCCTGGCCTTCTGCATGCCTGATGCGGTTCCTTCACTTTCATGTGGCAGTGCTGGTGATCCCTGTTGTATCCCTTCTCCTGCATCCCCCCCTGCAATCTGCTTGTAGATGTCCACGTGTCTATGGCTGGTCCGTAGTGCTGCCTGCACAGCCTCTTCTCTCCACAAGCCCAGGAGATCCAATATCTCCCGACTACTCCAAGCTGGAGCATGTCTGGAGCATGTTGCCGGCATGGTCCACTAGACAGTTGTGCACAACAATGGAGAGCTGCTAGGTGTGCTTGCCAAGGTAGATAATGAGGAAAAGGCATTTCAAAGATGTGTGGTGTTTTAAAGGGGTAAGGAGGCCTTCTGATCTCTGTGAACCCTGGGCAGTGGAGTACACAATTGTGACCAGAACAGTCAGTGTTAGGCATTGTGGGACAATTGCTGGAGAACTGTTAGGGTTAACATGAGTAACTCTGTGTCTACACTTGTGCTGCATTGACCTCAATACACCGACCACGGCTCAGTGCCGCCCAGGGAGGTGGTGTTACTGCATTGCTGTAATGTGTCGCGTACATCGATGGGAGACAAATTTAAGTGTAGACACATGCACAACTAGGTAGATGCCAGGCAGCTTACAATGACCTATGTTTGTAGTGTAGATCAGGTCATATCCTACCAAGCAGGACACTGAGATCAGAGGCCTAGGACAGCCCCTTTCCTGTTAGATGGAGAGCAGCAGCCAACATACAGCAGACTGCATACCATGCATCCAAAACAATTTGTGACTAAATAAAGGATCATACAGAGACCTTGTTCCAGGCACAGCTCTCTTTGCTATAATGGGCCAGGTCTTAGGGTCCAGCCAAATTACACAAAGCAAGCCAGGGTGTGTTTGTGTTTACATGACATACAGCTCAGCTTTGTACTCTCCTGGTCCCACGGGCCACTGTGTGCAGGCCTGGTCTCACTGTGCTGAGTCCAAGGACCGTTCCCCCTTAGTTGTGCTGCTAACAGCCCCAAAAGGCCAAAACCAAAGCCATGGAATGGTACAGGTTAGTAGGGTCCTAGCCAGGTCATGCTTCCTCCAGCCACACCACCTGTACTGCCAACAAAGGGAAGCACAGGAGCCTCTACACCCCCAGCGTGCTGGGCCAGATAAACCAGCTCTACACCTGCAATGTGGAGCAAACTGACATTTATATAGTGCCTTTTATCCCAGATATGGTATGTATGTGCAGCACGCCTGAAATGTCACTTGTAAGGAGGATAGCGGCAGCCAACTAGCACAGGGCTCAGGAAGAGAGAATTTGTTAGCCAACACCACCGGGGCAAATGACTGTTCTGAGTGCTGGCTAAAGATGAAGAGCTGAGTACCATGCAGCTTTGAACACGTTTAGAAATAGGGATTCTGTCTAACTGCAAGAAAATTAAATAGACGCTGCGACTTTTTGTTAGAGTAGGTTTCCAGTGTTGTGCAGAGTGCTGGTTGTTACCCTCCACCCCAAAGGGGTTGCATTTCAGTTATGCTTTATCTATGTAGTGCAATATTCTTCCCTCTGCTTCTGAAAACAGAGGAGAGCCAAAACCACTAGCTCCTGGCTAAGTATATGGAAGAGTGTAGAAGTGAGTGCTTGAAGCCTCCTTCCAGATGTTTCTCCACTGCAGCTCCATTAGCTTACCCCTGGATTTGCAGGGAGACATAATGCAGATGGGCGTTAAGCTGGTGAGGATCGGATCTCTTGCAGCATGCTCCTCTCCGCTACCCCTCAGATTTTTGATGTGAAATCCAGTCAGACTAGACTGCTAGTGCCACAGACTGTTGCTAGAACCAGAGACTTCCTTCCCTGGCTGCTGTTGTGAAGCTGCAGTGGGAGTCAGTGGTGGGGTAGCTGTGCATAAGCACGGGCTTGCCTGGGTGTCAAGAAGCCTTGTGGCTTAAAGAGCTAAAATCCCTGCACACTGCATGGGAGGAGACAAACTTTATCCCTCAAGGTAGCTTAGCTTCGAGAAGGGAACTCATAGCATTTCCGGACCCCTGCATGGGAAAATCCCAGCTAGGGTAGAGTAAGGCCCCTAGTTTGTAAGACTCTTTGAGATCCTTCCGGATTTAAATGGTATCAGAGATGCAAATTATTATTATTCTTTAAAGCGAGACCGGTCAGGAACTCTCCTGGCTGTTAGCATGTGTTGGCAGTTGGGAGAAAGCCCCTTCCCTTATCCCATTCCAACTGCTACAGCTCCCTCAGTCGACAGCCTTCTCCATCAGTCCCTCTCTGACCAGAGTCAGTGAAGGAGCTCCCCCCAGGAACTGTGTGCCGGGCTGCATCCATTGCTGCTCCAGCTCTTCAGGAATCTGCCTTTCAACTGCTCCGCTGCATCCTTTATTGGTGAATCTCGTTTCAGTTGTTTGAGATAAATGTATTTTTCTGTCCATTCTGAGCCTTTAGACTGAGGTGAATATAACAGTTTCTTTAGATACATTGCGCAGCCTCTCTGGGATAGGTAAGCCTGAGGCTCTGAGGGAGTTGTGTCTTCAAATGATCAGGCTGCTGCCAAAAGAGGTGTGTTCTGCTTGAAGCCTTTAATTGTCAAGTTTCAGAGTAACAGCCGTGTTAGTCTGTATTCGCAAAAAGAAAAGGAGTACTTGTGGCACCTTAGAGACTAACCAATTTATTTGAGCATGAGCTCATGCTCAAATAAATTGGTTAGTCTCTAAGGTGCCACAAATACTCCTTTTCTTTTTAATTGTCAATAGGCTTTAGGATAAGGGCTGTCTGCAAATGTTTTGCCTACTATTGTTACACATAACACTTTAAGATTTCAATAAATTTAAGTCATTACAGGGGAAAAAAATTTCTTTTTTCAGTTATTTTTAAACATCTGGTTTCACTGTAAAAAAGAAACTTACTGTCATCAGATTCCCACGGTTGTGTTCTTTTTTCACACAGCAAAAAGGAAAAAAAAAAGTGCTTGTAAAACCACAAAAGTTGGCAGGTAGGCCGTAGGAACAGGTGTAGTAACTGTAACTGCTTTTACAAATTGACTAGATTACAAATTGATAGTGTCCCTTTAACCTTTCTATGCAGCACTTTTAAAAGGTGTGTGTGTGTGTGGGGGGGGGGAATTAAAAAGGTAGCCAAATTTTTTTTGCACATCAAAAAGTTTCAGTTTGGGTAAACATGCAAGTTGATTCTTATTTTCGCTCATTGTAACCAGCTCCCTTTTTTCATGCACTAATCTACTTCCTTCCCAGCCTTCAAATGCCTCCTTAAAACATACTTGTTCCATGATGAAAGCTTTCAGTAAAGATTTCTCTAATCTGTGTGCTAATTGCATGACCTTCCATCACTGTAGTAGTATATAAGCACCTTGCCAAGTATTTAAAAATAGAAATACTCTTCCCCTTCTACGCATGTAGGAGGTACAGTGTGACTAGTTTAGAAGTCATTTGATTCTGTGTGAAGAAATAATTGAAGGAAAGCCAAGTCAAAGAAAGGTTTCAGAGTAGCAGCCGTGTTAGTCTGTATTCGCAAAAAGAAAAGGAGTACTTGTGGCACCTTAGAGACTAACCAATTTATTTATTTTAATGCTCAGATAAATTTGTTAGTCTCTAAGATGCCACAAGTATTCCTCTTCAAGTCAAAGAAAGAAGTTTTGTATTAGTTCTGTAAGCAGCAAATTCTGTGATTTTTTAAAATTTATATCACGGTACCACTCAAGGCTTTTCACTCAGGATCAGGGCTTCATTGCACTGGGTGCGGTACAAACACTGAGTAAGAGACAGTGCTTATGCTAAAGATGGTCATTCTTCTCTCCTTACATAAATGAGTTCAACAATGAAAGTTCCTCTCCTGGACCTCTGAGCCTTCCCCTTCTACCTAACAGTTTCATTTTTCCAGTAGAAGGTAGCTGTTGTGGGGGGCAGGGCTTCTCTCCAGACCCCACTTCAGATCCTTATACTGTCTTTCTCTCTCCCCCATGGCAAACACCCAAGGAGGTTCTTGGAGCAAACAAAACAAAAGTTCCCTCCCCTCTTTCTTCCCTTCTGAGAGAGGGGAGTCCATGGGAAAACAGAGAGATGTAAGGGTCATGTGGAACCCAGGGTCAGCCCTTTGGGTGGACCTAAATGGGCTCCACTTCCAGCACCTCCTTGTGGGATATACTGCTCTGAGGCTGGGTCTTGCAGCTTCAGGGTGGGGGGTGATGTTGCTATCTTCCTCTCCATGAGCCTGTTCCAGCTGTCTGAGGCAGGGCAACCTTCTTCCAGTTCACCACCCCTACCTGTGGCAAGTTTTCCCTTTTATGCCCCTCAGACAGAACAAAGCTTGCAGGTGTACCTTGTTGGTGTTGAACAGGCCCAGAGCAGCTCATTAGTCTTTTCTCTGCCAGTGAGGGTGTGCCCCACTACAGGGGGTCATGGTTGCAGAGGGAAAAGCAGTCTCTCAACTAACTATGGTTTTGAATATCAGGACAGATAACTTGGACTGGACCCTCTGTTGAACAGGGAATCAGAGCAGCGAGCTGTGTACTGGGGGGGTGTGCTCAATCCTGTATTAAGCGGACTGGCTTCAACATTTTGTAACTCTTGGAGCTTTTTCAGAGCGTACAACTTCATGTCTAGACGACATTTGCATGATCAACCCTGGAGGTTACAGCTGCATAAATAGCCATAGTCACTTCTGGGTGTGATGGAGCGAAATCTTTGAGTGAATAAAGTACACCAAAATATGAATAGAGTCCCATTGTAGATACACATCTCTGAGGAACTGAGCAAAAAGATTAGACTGGACTCTGTATTTCCATATTACTATTTGCAAGTTAAAAATGTACATCCACTTGGGGTCTAGAGGTTGCTTTCCTGGACAGATATTCCAATATTTTACTGCAAGAAAATAAGAGCTAAACCTATTTCTAAATTTTACAAGAATTTAGTTAATGACACCACTGGGCAACAATATTTTAATAGGAAGTGAAAAGGCACTGGAATGAAAAGCCTGGAGAACAGCTGGGTGTGAAAGACTGGGCGAGAGCTGCTCCGATGTCCAGAACATCTTGATTTGCTGCACATGAAAGGAAATGCTTATCCTGCTCCTCTCTCCTACCTTCAGATCCAGCTTATTTCATAGAAATTGAAACCAAATATAGTTATTCATATGCTGGAAGAAGAATTGGGAGACCGTTGCAAATTGTGTTGGGACACTGGGAAAGGAGATAGACGGGTTGTGTAGGATTTCCAAGGATGGTGCACATAGTAACAGGTAGAACAACGAGGTAGTGCTGCTGTTGGAGGCCAGAAATGAGGTGGGCCTAATTCTCCTGACAAAATCAATAACTTCAGAATTACTGTGGTCTAAATCAAAAGGTAGTGAGAGTAGATTTTAAGCTCTTGCTTACGTTGTAAGCTCTTTGGGGCAGGGACTGACTGTCTTTTCTCTTGCCCATGCACGTAGGCCCTGAAGAAGAGCTCTGTGTGGCTCGAAAGCTTGTCTCTTTCACCAACAGAAGTTGGTCCAATAAAAGATACTACCTCGGCCACCTTGTCTCTCTCATATCCTGGGACCAACATGGCTACACCAACACAGCAAACATATCCTCAAACGAGGGTGCTAGGACAATTTTTATAGTGGGGATGCTGCTGATGGAAACCATGTATTTGGTGTTTCTTATTATTACCTCAAACTGGGGAGATACAGCAGCACCCCCAGTTCCAGCACTACTGTCCTCAAAGGTGTTTAGCTGCCGAGCTCCCATGGAAATCAATGGCAGTAAGTTTGGAACAAATGGATTTCAACAATACTATTTCATAAGACTATTAATTTCCTAATTAGTCTCACCAGGGAAGATTGGTGGGAAAGATCTCAAAAGACACATACTATTTGGTTTGTAAAAGCAGTTTTTTGCTATTTTGTATGTAACCCTTCTGCCCGTCAGAGTTGGCAGCAACAAGGGCCGGGTTCAATATCTAGGGGTTCCATTCCAATAACACAATGCAAACCGGCTCGAGCCCCCACCCAGTGACCTGGGACAAATATATACCACCCCCGCTGGGCGCCTCCAAGAGGCAATACTTCCCCTCTCGCAAGCACATAGTCTGAGTGTAGCAAAAGCCTTTTAATAACAGAGAGAAACAATGTGGCATTATGTTGGGGAAACACCACCAACAGGATTCATAACACAACCCATGAGCAAAACAAAAAACCCACCCCAGGCAAATTGGGGCATGCCCTTTTCCCTTTGGTTCTTGAGTCCAGCAACCCCAAATCACCCAAAGTCCCAAAAGTCCAATGCCCCAAAAGTCTCTGTCCCTGGTCAGGGCAGCCCCAGAGTTCGAAAGTTTATCTGTGGAGCTTTACCTCCCAACCTGAGTGGAAATGGGACGGGGGTAAGAGGCACCTTACATGATCTGAAGCTGACTGCCCCATAGCTCCATAGCGGCGCTCCGCTCCGCCAGCCGCCCCACAAACTCCTTCGCTCAGCTGCGCTCCGCTCCGCCAGCCGCCCCACGAACTCCTTCGCTCAGCTCCACGGCCCACAAGCAGCTCCTGCCATCCACACACTGCTCCGCATCAAACTGCTCCACAATATATCTTCAGGCTTCCCCACTACTTAACACAACACTCAGTGATTTCAGCTCTTAGGTGAATTCAGCTTGTAGTAGGGGAGCCCCAGTGCTGGTGCACTGTCAGCCCAAAGTGAGCTCAGCAGCCTATAACTAGACTTCGAATGAAATAAAAATTAGCTCTGATATTCCACAGTGGAGAGAGGAGGAAGTGCAATTAGCATGTAAGGCCCTCACCAAGGGGCCCATGCCACCAAGTATTAATACTTGTCCCCAGCCTCTCTCCATTCACACAGTTTTGGAACCCATGACCCTTGCCTAGCGAGTGCTACTTAGTTGATGGTGAATCCCTCCATCATAACAAAAGGCCACGTACAGTTCCAAGCACAGTTCCCATAATCAGGGTAATAACAATTTATTCTTCCTGCCCCAATAACAGAGACACTGGGGATCCCACAGCAGCCAAAGTGACCATTTGGGCAGCTATGGTCTCATTCTAGGCGTGGTGGGTGTGCCTATGCAAATGAGATCGGCCCCTGAAGTTCTTTTCCACAACTTGCCACACCTCACCACCAGATGTCAGGGTGGAGCTCATCCTGACACTGCTTACATCCTCCCCCCAGCCGAGACTCTGTCGTCCCGACAAATCACACTCCCTTTATACCAACTCATTGGTTTCCTCCAAAGGGCCTCAGGAAGCCCACTTTAGCTTCCACAAGCCTGTGTGCTAAATGTATTGGCTCCTCACTAGTCACCCCAGGTGCATCATAAGTTAACCGTTTCACTGGTCTTATCACCCTGTCTCGTCTATTGAGAATCTCTGTTGCCGAGGTAGGGGGAACATCCTCTTGAGTGACGGATGGAGAGGCTTCCCTGGAGGGTCCCTCGGCTACTGGCGTAAGCCCCTGCACTCCTAGTTCTAACGCTGGAGGGTCCAAGGTGCCCAGGACATCCTCTACCTGTCTGTCCCCATTGTCCAATAACCTGTGTGTGTCATCACAGGGGAGTCTCATCAGCAGCACCGGGGTATCAGAAAGGGGCCTAAATAGTTCCGCCATTGGGTTTAGGGCGGAAGAGGGAAAACTCTCATTTGGTTCAGCTGATCGAGACTGAAATCTTGTCTCCATCCCAGGATACACCAGGGTTGTGTCTTCCTCCTCAGACTCACTCTCAGATGTGCAGAATAGGGGTAAGTTAGCTGCAGGGGGCCCACTGTCTGTGTTGGACGGTGGCTTTGGTCTAGCACCTCTGTTCTGCCCGGCGGCCCTGCCGTGGCCCATCTCATAAGGGGTGCTTACCAATTCCCCCACAGGGAGCAAAAGGTTTCTATGCACCGTCTTTATTTGCCCTGGACCGTCTTCAGGTTTGATCTTGTAGTCCGGCAGATCTCCCAGCTTTTCCATCACCAGGTAAGGTATTGCCTTCCATCTGTCAGCTATCTTGTGTTTGCCAGCAATACCCAAATTTCGCAGCAGGACTCTGTCCCCCGGCTGGAGCTCCTGCGAACGCACTCTAGCATCATATCGATGTTTGTTGCGGTCTGCGTTCTTCCGAGCCGCAGCGGTAGCTAAGCGATAAGCATCCCGCAGCTTTTCTCTTAGTCGGGATACATATTGCTGATGAGTTTCATAGCTATCTCCATCCTCTGATACACCAAAGCACAAGTCTATGGGTAATCTTGGTTCTCGCCCAAACATCAAGAGATATGGGGTGACTCCCGTAGCATCGTTCTTTGTGGCATTGTAGGCATGCTCCAGAAATGCGACATGCTGGCTCCAGGTTGCCTTCTGCTCTGGTTGCAAAGTTCCCAACATATCTAATAGGGTTCAATTGAACCTCTCTGGCTGAGGATCACCTTGGGGGTGATAAGGCGTTGTCCTAGACTTTTTAATTCCTGCTATCTTCAGCACCTCCTTCAGAAGGTGACTCTCAAAATCCCGCCCCTGATCAGAGTGTATCCGAGCCGGGAATCCATAGACTGAGAAATATTTGTCCCACAATACTCGAGCAACGGTGGTGGCCCTCTGATCACGTGTGGGATATGCTTGTGCATACCGTGTAAAATGGTCAGTCACTACTAGAATGTTTCCAACATTCCTCTTGTCTACCTCTACAGACAAGAAATCAATGCATACCAACTCCAAAGGTTTGTTGCTGGTGATGTTCTTGAGATATGCAGCCCTCGTGGGCAGAGTTTTCCTTTGAACACATCGAGCGCAAGTCTCACATTTCCTGCGAACATCTTCAGCCATTCGGGGCCAATAGAACCTACTACGAATAAGTTCCAGGGTCCTCTCCATCCCTAAATGCCCAAAGTCATCATGCAGGGCCCTCATGGCCAGGGCTCTGTACTTTTTTGGCAGTACTAGTTGTGCTCGTTGTTTTTGTAAAGGGTCAGTGGTCATTCGGTGTAGCACTCCCTGAATCAGTTTTAGTTTGGTCCATTCTCTCAATAGTAGTTTACCCTCCGGGTAAGGTGGGACAACCGCAGCTGGGCTTCGCCCCTCCCTTTTGGCAAGTAGCGTATCATGAATGTCAATATCTTGCCGCTGGGCTTCTTGCCAGTCAGCCGCATTGAGCATGGGCAAAGGAGATTGGTCTAATGCAATATAGTTCACTGAAGCAGAAGGCATGCATTCAGGGGGCAGGCCCAAAGCTTCTGCAACACATCCCTGAAAGCCCTCACGGGCCTCTGGCTCTCGGCGACTCACACTGCAAATAGCTCTCACTCCATCTGTGGGTATCACAGCAACTTCTGGAGCCTGCGGATGCCTGGACAATGCATCTGCATCTACATTGCTTCTCCCTGATCGGTACTGAATGCTGAACTCATAGCTAGCCAAGGCGGCCACCCATCTCTGCCCTGTAGCATCCAGCTTAGCACTTGTTAACACATAAATCAGTGGATTGTTGTCTGTCCACACCTGGAACTGAGCACCATACAAGTAGTCTCGAAATTTCTCAGTGATGGCCCATTTCAAGGCCAAAAATTCCAGCTTGTGGGTGGGATAGCGAGTTTCACTATCAGACAATCCTCGGCTGGCAAAGGCTACAGGTTTACATTTGCCTTCCACTTCCTGGTACAGGACTGCTCCCAGACCCTCCAAACTGGCATCAGTATGCAGGATAAATGGTTTGCTTGGGTCAGCAAAAACTAGGACTGGAGCATGAGTTAGGCAAGTAATGATTTCTCGAAAAGCCCTTTCACATCTCTCATCCCACCGTGGCCCAAATGGTGCAAAGGGGCCATTGTGTCTCTGCACAGGAGGCTTTGGGGACCTCCCCTTATTCTTGGACTTAGATTTGTTCTTGCTGGACTGATGTCCCCTGGTAAGATCATTCAGAGGCTTTACAATCGTAGCATAGTTTTTCACAAATCTGCGGTAGTAGCCTATAAATCCAAGAAAGGTCTTGAGTTCTCTGTAGTTACTTGGACGTGGCCATGTAGTGAGTGCTTCTATTTTATCAGGATCAGTACTCACACCTTCTTGGGACACAATGTGACCCACATACTTCACTGAGGTTCTGCAGAACTGGCATTTGTCAATTGAAAGCTTCAGACCATAATCCTCCAACCTATCAAGCACTTTAAGAAGTCTTTCTTCATGCTCCTCTAAGGTTCTTCCAAACACAATCAGGTCATCCAAATAAACTAACACTTGCAGTAAATTCATGTCTCCCACAACTTTCTCCATGAGACGTTGAAAGGTGGCAGGTGCTCCAGAAATCCCTTGGGGCATGCGTTCGAACTGATAAAACCCTAATGGCCAGATGAAGGCTGCCTTCTCCTTATCTTCTTCTCCCAGAGGTATCTGGTAGTATCTACTTCGAAGATCCAACACAGAGAACCACTGACTTCCCAGCAAACAGTCTAAGGCATCTTGCACTCGAGGCATAGTGTACTGGTCGACCACAGTACGGCTGTTTAGGGTGCGGTAGTCAATACACATCCGGATTTTCCCATTCTTTTTGCAGACTACCACAATGGGTGAGGCGTATGGGCTGCGGGACTCTGTAATGATGCCATTCGCAGCCAGCTCCTGAAGATGATGTCGCACATCTTCCATCTCACAGAGAGCAATCTTCCTAGATCTCTCCCTGAAAGGTCGAGAGTCATGTAGTCTGATATTGTGCTCTACTCCTTTTGCACATCCCACATCCCACTCATGCAGTGAGAACACCTTGGATCTTTCACAAAGTTTCTTCCTCAGGCGATCTTTCCAGTCCTCGGACACTGGTGAATCTCCAAAGTCAAACTTTGCTGGGTCTATTGTCGGAACTTGAGTTTCACACTGGGGTTTTACAATCGACTCAGGCTCAAAGAGGTCTGCTATCTTTTGTCCTTGCTTCACAAAAATATCACGACTCGTTTTATTAGCAATCAGTATAGTCACCCTTTCCTGGGCTTCAGCAGGTAGGGTTATGACTCCACTGGGGACCAGCACTCCTTCAGGGAGCTCTCCTCCCATCGGCTGCTCTATCATTGCTAACGTCCCTTTACTGCCTTTCAGACAGGTACTCATGACAAGCACTTCTTGCTCCGTCCTTGCAGGCACTACTAAGGGGGTTGTGCCCGCGTACTTCAGTGCCCCAAGCGGTAGCTCAGATGTGTCCCTTTTAGCGCTCTCAATTTTCCTATAGGCTTCAGCACAAAGCGTATGGATCATCAGGGTATTCAGGTATTGGTCCCCAGCCCGCCTTCTGCAGTAATCCGCGAGTACCTTGAAGAGACTGGAGTTGGTCCCTATCAGCACAGACACATCAGAAGTCCCTTTAGGGTCAGGGCATATTAAGGCAGCTGTGTCTACCTCTTCTCTTACCCCAGCAACCTCCTCTGGGAATTCCAGGTGCACTATGACATACCCTTGATAGGGGTATTCATCCATGCTGAGGCCACACAGGCCAAGGCCAGTCAGTGGCTGTATAGGCAGGTGCCTAAGCATCTGTTGGTAGAATGACTGAAATATAATAGTCACTTGAGATCCAGTGTCAAGCACTGCTTTACACTCCACCCCTTCGATCCTCACGATGACCTCTGCTCGAGGCCCTATCAGTCCTGCAGGGATCCCAGCTGGACAGTCTTTTCTGGGGGAATCTTCAAATCCTGCAGACCTGTGGGGTCCCCGTCCCCAGACCCTCTGGCAGCTATCGGATCTCTCCCAACTGATCCTCAGCTTTCCATACACTAAGGAGGGGTTTTCTTCATTACGGCACTTGGCAGCACTGTGTCCATCCTGACCACATCGGTAGCAGAAGAATTGACCTTTCCCCCTTCGCCTGGGGGGGATGGTGGCTCTAAGTGCGGGCTTCTCAATCGCCACAGTTTGAGGCTTCTTATTCCTGGAAGTCTTAACTCGGTCAACGGTACTTTGCAGCTTAGCTATCCGTTCCGTCAGGACCTGCATTTGTTGGGCAAGTTCCTCTCTGGTGCTCACCATCAGTACACTGGCCGTTTGCAGTGGTGTTGTGCTGGCTGGCTCCGATGTTTGGGCTTCCCAAAACTCACTGGCAGCCTGCCTTTCTTCCTCCTCTCTGACCTCTTTTATCAGCTGGGAGTAACTTGGGGGATGTTCCCGTCGTTCTCTTAGCTGGAGATGAAGTAAAATCGGGTTCTGATACTGAGTTCCTCTTACAATTTGAGCCAGTCTGGTCTGATCCATCTGCTCAGCAGTCACTGCTCCCCTCATGACAGCCCTCTGAAGCCGTCTCTCCAGTCTCTGTATGTAGGCTGAAGCCTTCTCGCCCTTTTGTTATCGGGAATTAAGGAACTTACAGTAGCTGTCTTCAGGGCCCTCTACGCTCCCAAAGTTGTGTTCAAGGGCCTCTAGGCAGTCCTTCACACTGACCCCAGGGTCAATGAGCTTCAGGGTGCGAATCACATCTAATGCTGGGCCGCCAAGGCTCTCTATAAGGCATCTTCGCTTTTCTGCATCTGGTACAGCCCACTCTTGCAGCATTTCAGTGGTATGCTCTAACCAGGGTTCAAACTCCTCCTCCCCAGCAAATAATCTTAACTTACGACAAGAGTCTGACTCAGCATGGGGCAGCACAACCTTTTCCAATATTTGCCCCAGAGCTTTTGTCCAATCATCAGCCGAGGCTGCAGCCTCTGAGCTAGATGCTGCTGAGCCAGGGCCCAACAAACCTGACATATTAGCCATTATACAAACAGTAATTTCCTCAAAATATAAGCACAAACAAAAAAAAATATATAAATTGTTTCCCAATGTAGTGGATCACTCAACAGGTGCTTGCGAGGGGTACTGACCCAGGCGATCCCGGACGAGCCCCCAAAAATGTAACCCTTCTGCCCATCAGAGTTGGCAGCAACAAGGGCCGGGTTCAATATCTAGGGGTTCCATTCCAATAACACAATGCAAACCAGCTCGAGCCCCCACCCAGTGACCTGGGACAAATATATACCACCCCCGCTGGGCGCCTCCAAGAGGCAATACTTCCCCTCTGGCAAGCACATAGTCTGAGTGTAGCAAAAGCCTTTTAATAACAGAGAGAAACAATGTGGCATTATGTTGGGGAAACACCACCAACAGGATTCATAACACAACCCATGAGCAAAAAAAAAACCCACCCCAGGCAAATTGGGGCATGCCCTTTTCCCTTTGGTTCTTGAGTCCAGCATCCCCAAATCACCCAAAGTCCCAAAAGTCCAATGCCCCAAAAGTCTCTGTCCCTGGTCAGGGCAGCCCCAGAGTTCGAAAGTTTATCTGCGGAGCTTTACCTCCCAACCTGAGTGGAAATGGGACGGGGGTAAGAGGCACCTTACATGATCTGAAGCTGACCGCCCCATAGCTGCGCTCCGCTCCGCCAGCCGCCCCACAAACTCCTTCGCTCAGCTCCACGGCCCACAAGCAGCTCCTGCCATCCACACACTGCTCCGCGTCAAACTGCTTCACCAGCCGTCCCGCAAACTGCTCCACAATATATCTTCAGGCTCCCCCACTACTTAACACAACACTCAGTGATTTCAGCTCTTAGGTGAATTCAGCTTGTAGTAGGGGAGCCCCAGTGCTGGTGCACTGTCAGCCCAAAGTGAGCTCAGCAGCCTATAACTAGACTTCGAATGAAATAAAAATTAGCTCTGATATTCCACAGTGGAGAGAGGAGGAAGTGCAATTAGCATGTAAGGCCCTCACCAAGGGGCCCATGCCACCAAGTATTAATACTTGTCCCCAGCCTCTCTCCATTCACACAGTTTTGGAACCCATGACCCTTGCCTAGCGAGTGCTACTTAGTTGATGGTGAATCCCTCCATCATAACAAAAGGCCACGTACAGTTCCAAGCACAGTTCCCATAATCAGGGTAATAACAATTTATTCTTCCTGCCCCAATAACAGAGACACTGGGGATCCCACAGCAGCCAAAGTGACCATTTGGGCAGCTATGGTCTCATTCTAGGCGTGGTGGGTGTGCCTATGCAAATGAGATCGGCCCCTGAAGTTCTTTTCCACAACTTGCCACACCTCACCACCAGATGTCAGGGTGGAGCTCATCCTGACACTGCTTACATGTATGTATCCCTTTGGGATAGGGTGACCTCACTTAGAGCACCCTCTCATGGCAGGCTGCAGCTAAACAGTCACACCTGCCTCAATTTCCCTCCTTCAGAGACTCCAGTAACTCCGCATCAAGCTCTCTTGCTTCAATAATTCTCCCTCTTATTACAAAAAACATAGCGTAAATAGTCGATGACAAAAGTCCTCATAGTCCATTTATCACCCCCAGCGCATGTAGTCCTTAAAATCCCACATCATCTAGTCCCTCAACACCTCACATACCACACCCCAGCGTCTTTCACCACACCTAGACTCTTTGTCAGTCCTCTCCTATCCTTCTGCCAGGTCAGCCACCTTCCAGCTGGTGTACAACCTCTTCCCAATGGAAACTGTCCCAGCCTCTCTGCTGGAAGCTCATCGTCATCAGGGGAGCATCAATCACTTCCCCTGTCCCATTAACCTTTCTCACCTCAGACAGTTCCATCAGGTAGGCCCATCCACTGTTCCCTTGGCCCTCATCCCTCTCCAGCCCTCTGGCTCCAGCTCTCCAGCATGGAGATGTCACCGGGGTACACCCCTCCGCTACTCCCCCACCTTCAGACCTCTCTGGCCCTCAGCGCTGGTCCTTCAGCTTCGAAATCAGCAGGTGACTCCCTCTGCTGCTCTCCAACCCGTAAACCTCAGTCCAGGAAGATAATTCCCAGGGAACTCCATAGAGAGCTTCTGGAAGGGTTCCTGAAGAAAGCAGCTTTGGAGAAGCTGCTGGAGGAGCTGTTGAGAGCCCAGAAACACAGTCCCAGGAAGAAGGGATGTGCAACCGCCTGAACCTGAGGGGAAATACTACTGGTCAGGGAGACTTTATTTTGTGTCTGGGTGTGACACGCTTTATTTCAAGTTTATTTGGACTTAATAAAGTAGAACCCCAGCAGGGGATTTTTGTCCGATACCTTTTAACCTGCATAGAATTCCTAAGAGTCCTGAGAGAAGGGGAAACTGAGACAGAGCCACACTTGACCAGCAGAAAGTGCTAGAGGACAGGCACGCCCTAGCGATTGAGCTACAGACTCTTTAGCTTTTCTTTCTGTGTTTTCCCTTTGAGGGCTTGTCTACTGTACAAAATGTTGTTGTGTTCAAACATGATTGTGAAAAGTCGGGTTAGCTGAGGTGATGACTCTGACCCATGTAGACCAGGAAAAGCAGTGTTCAGCATTGTGACAGCATACCATGATTAAACCTCTACCAGGCCTCCAGCCTATTATAAAAAGAAACGGGAAGTCCCTGTACATTTTGAGGTTAGAGAGTCTGTTGGTTGTATGTGAAACCAACCAAAGGCAAAACTCAAGCCTGTAACAGTGTCACTCTCCTTTCCTCTCTTCTCAAAGGTCTTTTCCCCTTTTGACTGCCAAACAGCTGTTATAGAGCTTCTTCTGCACCCTCAAGAGCCTGACTGGCTGTTCAGTCCCTAGTCCTGCCTCATCATTACACAACGCTGGAGAGGTTGAAGCTTGGGGAAAACTAGATAGGTGTCTCCATATCCTGTCACAGCTACCTTAGCTACAAAGGCGAAGAGTGCTTTATAGGTACCTATAGGTACAGATAGATATAATAATTAAACAATAAGACACTCTAGGGTTTGTATTATAGTGTAGTAATGAAATAGTCATTGAGGCAAAAGACCAAAGGCTGCCTGCCATTAACCACCAAGGCATGTCGTGATTACAACGCATACACATTGTTACAATATACGTCCTGGAGCATCTGACTATAATAATAAAGTATTGTGTTCGAAAGAAAAAACATTCATATGAAAAATATTTTTTTTAAAACCGAGGACACACTTGAGGACATGGTTGAAGAAAATAGTCTCATTTCTTTAAAGTTTTAATTGTAAGCACTTACTTCAAAAGTAAAATAAACTGACCTTAACATTGCTATAAGGAGACTATATGGCTTTCGAGGAGCTCTTCTTGCCTCGCAGAGTCCCTCCTACTCATAGCTGACACACACTGAGAGCGAGAAAGGGACGCATTAAAAAGTAAAGGGAACCTATCAATGTTGCAGACCCTAGGCCTAATCTTGAAAACACTAGTGAGTGTAGTCCCCTGGAAGTTACGAGAATAAGCAGTTGCAGAATCCAGTCCTAAAATATATGCTGTGGTCACTTGTTAGGCTTCCTTCTCACCTATCAGTTTGATCATTTACTCAACAATGCCCTTCCATCTCATCTCCCCCCTTCCTTTGGGCTGTGAGCAGGCCCTGCACCTCCGTTAAGTTTCCTTTTTTCTTCAGGGAAATTAAAAAGGAGCAGAACTGTTAATTTTTTTCAATGTCACATCTACATTTTATGGCGCTGATTCTCCCCTGTGATGCAGCTATTTTATGCCACTCTTACAGCAGAAAGGGGTCTTAGAAAGTGCGAAACTAGCCCCAGGAGAATACATCTCTATTAGGAAGGAGTTCTCTGCTTGCATAGAGCCTAGTGTAACCGTCATACATAGGGTGACCAGATGTCCTGTTTTTTAACTGGACAGTCCCATATTTAAGCCCTCCTGCAGGTGTCCTGACTTTTTCTTTAAAATGGGCAAACTGTCCCATATTTTCTGCCTTTCTCTCCCACGCCCGCCCCCCCATCAGTACCGCTGGGTCCTGCTGCTGCAGCTGCCCGCCCACCAGCTGTGAGTGGGGTGATCCAATGGCCCACAATGGGGGTGGGTGTGCAAGGCTGGTGGCGAGACAAATCTGCAGCACATGGGTCTAGGCCTCTCCCCCTGCTGGTCTGTCACTGCAGCCCCCGCTGTGTGCCAACTCTGGAGTGGGAGGGGGAGCAATTTCCAGCCTGTTCCCACCCCAAACCTGCAGGCTCCACAGCAGCTCCCCGGGCAGGGGCTTAGCACCTTCTTCACCCCCCGCCCCCCCGGCCCCGGGTCCTGGCCCCAGGGGGCGTGGCACTGCTCCATACCCAGGCACCCTTCCCTGCTAAGCCACCTGTCTGGCTGGGTTCGCTGAAGCCCCTGCAATCAGGTTCCCTGGGCCCTGGTGCACAATGCACCATTAGGGCTTAACCCCTTCCTGCGCACACTGTAGCCAGGGCGGGGGACAAGAGGCAGCTGGGTTATGTTGGTGGCCAGCAGCAGCCTGGAGGTGTTAGTTCCTTTCGACACTGTGTGGTCAGGAAGGGACAAGCTGCAAAAACATGGGCCAGGTCATGCATTCCCCTCCTCCTTCTCCCCTGAGGCTGGAAGTAGCTCCCGTCCCTTCCCTCCTGCACAGTGCCAAAAGGCTGCTGCTGGCCACATTCTGGTGTGAATATTGGCAGAAATCTGTGGGGGGGGGGGGGGGGGGGCTATGACCCTGCGTGCCCCCACGTGTCGCCTTGGGAAGATGCAGCGCCAGGTACTGGGAGAGGCGGGTCCATCCTGGGGGGCCCAGCCAGACATGGAGGGTGGAGAGCACCGGGCAGGAAGGGTCAGTTGGTCGGTCACCCGCCCATGTGAGAGAGGTACAGGAGTGTGTCTATGTCACCTCTCCCAGTGTGTGTGTGGGGGGAGGGTAGGTGTGTGTGTGTCACCCATCCCCATGTGAACCCTAAAGCCTCAAAGAGAAGAAGGTAAAATAAAAAGAAACCAACGCAGTATTTCTTTTTAAAAGGGGCTCAGTCAACTTTATGTTAATTTGAATGTTTGTACTGCATAGTTCTGATTGATTGCTGTTGAACTCACTTGAATACAAGTAATTTTACCAGGTGTCCTGTATTCAGCATAGGTAAATATGGTCACCCTAGTCATACACAGCTGTTGCTTGTGGCCCCTGGCGTAGCGACACACTGGGAATGAGAGGTGGTGCGAATGATACACTCTGCACTGTAGCTCGTCTTTAGCCAGCATCAAAGCCTACTGAGGGTTGTTACTGGGCAGGACCAGAATGCAGGAAGCAGACAGATAGCTTTAAAGCTGCCTTTGCCACCCCTTTTCACACGAAAAAGGAAGAACAGAGAATTTGGCCCAAGTTTAGTACAAACATGATTTAAATCATCATTTACCAACCCTAGTTTTTCCCAAGACACTCTGACAAAGTATCTCAGACATTTGCACAGTTTCCTTAAATTACCAAAGCTTCGTCAACACCTCCAGCAACTATCTGGCTATTTTTCAAGTGCCCCAATTTTGACTATTAATATACTTTGCTCTGCTGTTGATAGCTTTATCCAGTTGCACTGGGACTGCAGGATCCCTCACAGGAGTTCAGCTGGGGGAGGATGATGGAAAGGAGGATTCTGAGCTAGGCTAAGTCATCAGCGCAGTTAGGGAGTGAAAAGGAGGCTTTAATAAATGTTCTTCAAATCTCCCCCACCCTTCCCCGCTTCTGGCTCCCCTCCTTAGCAGCTCCATTTCCCCTTCATCTCTCTGTTTCCAGGAGGGGTCCCCATACATTATAAAAGAGAAAATGTTCAAGAGAACTAACAAGGCCTTTTAACGGTCTGAACAGTGTTCAGATTAATTACATTTTGTGAGGTACATTTTAAGGCGAGCACTGCTGGCTGTGAAGATAACAGTAGTATTTTGCTTTTTCACCATTCTTCTACATCAGTAGCACCCAGCTGGTGGCCTACTGGGCTCTATAGTGTGTCTCTCAAGGCCCCCTGTGTCAAGAAGAAACTGTGTATTTGATTGTGAATTGTAAGTGTGCTCCCTGGACCATGCTGTGCAATTTTTAAACTGTTGTGTTTGAATCAGTCCCAGCTCTAGTGGGCGAGGTAGCTGTGTCACCAACTCTCACTATTTTATCTTACACTATTTGGTGTGTGTGGGTGGGGGGAGGAGGGGTTTAAAAACATCAGCTTCTGGAGTCAGGTCATTATGTGAAATTAACATAGTAAGTTTCTAACCTTCATGATTGTGGAGAAAAGTTTTAAAATGTGACCCCCCATGCACCCTAAAGGCTCAGAAACCAGAGACACATTATTTTTTTAAAAAGCCCTTGTGATCTTTAAGCCAATCTCAGGATGCTGAATGTTTTGGGTTACCAATACTGAAGCAGGGAACACATTTCTCCAACTGCCTCCCACCACTTCCCCAGGAGCAGCTCTGATGAGCCATGGGAGCACGACAGGCTGCTGTCTCTCCCCTTCTGCATCACAAGGAAGGAAGGAGTAGCTCTCACTGCTCCATTGCCTGTTTCCCTGATGGACCACAGGAGCCCCAGAGAGAGCAGGATCAGAGCTCAGCTGGCTCTGCCTGACCAGAGGGGAGCATCTAGGAAAGAATGCCTCCCTTCCCACCACAGCCATCCAGGGCAGCACAAAAGACGGGAAAAATAGAAGATAAGAACCAACAACCAGAACCATAAGGTTCCCTAATTCTCTGGCTCAGCCCTGGAGCAGGTTAGAGCAGCCTAGGGGATGCACCAATTTGCACCAGTGCTGTGCAAAGAGAGTGGAAGAGGACAGAGAATCTGCCCCAGTGTATTGATTGTAACCTTGGACCTTTTGAAATAATGCTTTTGTGCCTCAGGCTGAAATGTCAGACCCCACTCCTGTCCTCAAACATTTTCAGATGTGAAACTGGCGACATCTTGTAACATACTTTCTAAATTAGTAATGTTTAAAAATTGCTGCACAGAATTAAGGCACTCTTAGCCACTCCTTGTTTAAGGAGGTCACTTTAAAAAATAAAACTTTATTCTGGTGATATTGGTATATTTAACAGCAAGAGCTCTTGTTACATAGCATTGCATGTCTCAACTACAAATAGACAAAGGGGTACAAACCCACATTGGCATCAACACAAATATAGAGACTATTCAGAAAAAGTAGTCTTTCGAACAGCAAGTGCAAATCCTTTTTCTCTCACCTTGTCTTTTCTCAGTTTGAGGGCAAAACAGGAAGCAACCAAGTGAGTCCCACTGGCATAAAACAATGCATAAACTAAGCTATTTTATATATCAATATGGATGTTGTACAAGTAAAATACAGGTATCATTCACACAAGCTGGCCAAAGACTAGTGTACAGCTGGAATAATTTAATTGGCTTATGTGTGTAAAATCAGAATTGGGCGCTCTGACTTCACGCTGAATGACAGCAGGGATATTTGAGAAGAGGTCATATTTTTAATGAACCAGCAGATGGCATTCTTACCCTTTATCCTTCACTGGACCAACCATTAATGTGTTTTACAGGGTCCTAGTCACATTTTCATTTTATTGTTGAGACCGACTAGCTCTGCAAATGACCATGTTCCAAAAAAGTAGCTAATGGTTTTTTAAAGGTAGGAATATTTCCTGCATGCTATACCAAATTGTAAGTGACTTAACTTTGAGGCTTAAAACTATTTCCCCAGAGCTCTCACTTGAATTTTAAAACATTAAATGTAGTCTTTTTATAGGTGGCAACGGAACTTTTTCATATGCCCTTTTAGAAGGCATTTTAATATGCTGCAAAATTTCATGCTGAATACAGCATACACATAGTTTCAGGGATAATAAGGGCAGAAGGGATCACTGTGCTCATCTAGTCTGATGTCCTGCATAGCACAGGCCATTGCATAGGAACATAAAGTTTAACACATTGAATCAGATCATTGGTTCATTAATCCAGTCTGATGGATAGTTTGTTCAGAGGAAAACAATAATAAGATGCATCCTAACAAATTGTTCAAGGGTAAACATGAGACAGGAGCTCTGAGGAATATTTCCAGATTTTTTCAGGCTCTCAGCTAACACTATGAAACACGAGTTTGGCTTTCTATATAATCTGATCTTACATAGCTATAAATCTCAATAATGGCAAAAATATTGGTTGATTTTTAACATGGCAGACAAGTGTTTGTATTTCAAATACAAAAATGATTTGTGAATCATATGCAGTAGTAAAAGTCCACATACGGATTTTTAGTGCTATCACATGAAATATGAGTTTATAACTATTTATATCTGGTTGGTGCACAGCCAGAGAAGGTGTAGTGATGGGGGGGATCTGGGTTACATATTTATAGTAGTGCTGGATCCAAATTTATCCACCCTGATGTTCTGGGCTAAAAGCCCACTGATTTCAATGTATTTTAGATCAGGTCATTTGTGAGCAGACCTCTGCTGATGTTGCTGGGATTTCCAAGCATTGATTCCTAGAAGTATGTCCTTAAGACATTCATAGTGCAACTTGGATAAGAGAATTTCTCTCTTAAACTAGTACAAGAATTGTACTGGTAAACCCGGTGCAATTTAAGAAGGTTCAAATGGTGAAACCGAAGTGGAAAATGAAATGGGAATAGTCTAATACCACTGTCTGCAACTAGATGGCAGTAATGACACACTAAGAATGTCTAGATTTGTTAATTTATTGATGATTCTTCTTTTGATTTATATTTTTCTTACATATATTAAAGCTGGAACTTTTTATTTTTAGCATGCCATATTTTCAATTTTGCCTGTCTGTGTACAGTACTGATATGTGTATAGAGATCCATCTGTGTTTGTCATGTAGTTCTTATTGCATGAAGAAATGCTTGAAGCTTGGTGTCCACTAAGTATGAGCAAAGCAAATTCTATTCTCTCATTTAATTTTTAAATAAAATATTTAGTCTAGTCTCTATTTCCACAAGATATTTCTATTTCCCCTACAGTAGAAGTGCAGCGAGGCATTCAAAAGTGTTTGTGTGACTCTACTAATTCAGAAGTTGTTGTTTTTTTTAAAGATTTTTTAATTGGCCATTAGCTGTTGATCATCAATTTATAACCTTACATGAAATGCTTTCTTGGGAGCTCAAATATTGCCTTAAGGTAGTTAGAAGGGACAAAACAAAAAACAAAAACAAAACCCAACAGCTCTCCAAAAATACTCAGAGTAACTTTAAGGGGGAAAGAACACAGCTCAAAGGTTACAGAAGGAGTTTCAAAACTTCTCTTTTTTGAAGTTTTTCCATGAGTATGTTAGTTTAAAAGATTAAAGATTGCAATCTGCTCTGAAAGTAAAGTTCTCACTAAAGCCTGTATACCAAAGCTGTCTGTGAATTGAAGACCTGGTGTAATTAGATTACTGTAAATACAATAAGAAGCTCACTCGTGGTGGTCTGTAGGTGTCACGGGGCACTAAGGATGTATTGGCAGGATTTGGGACAGTTTGACTGAAAGCAGAGAACACAATCTCAAAATCCTTTTAATCTTTTTGCAGTTCTTTGGGGATTTGTTTGTCATTAAATAACAGTCAAAAGCTGAAGGGAATATAAAATGACATTAAATCACTCAAGTATTTCTATACAATTTATTTATTCTACTAGAGTCTTTAGTAAGGATCATAATTTCTGCAAAGGTCTTCTAGAGCCAGTAATTTTTAAAAATCCTACTTGTTTGGGTCCAAATACATTTTTTCTCTTAGCACTTCCAACAGACTGTCTTCCAAAAGTGCTGTGGCCTGTTGCTATGTGTCTGGGCTCAACAAGCTTAAACTTTGCACGGCCCATGCTAAACTAATTTGAGTCAATTTGTCTACATCATTTCAACAATCGTTCTGTGCATTTTGAATCGTACATACAACACTGCATGATAAAGGCCCACAGAGTAGATGCCGACTGCTCATTCTGCCGTGGTCTAGCTGTTGCTAGTTCTTCACCATGGTTTCTCCATATCCTAGTGACAATGTTAGTTTTTCGACGGTGGGGTTAAGGCTCTGCCTGGCTAGTTAAGACTTTCTTTACAGAAGACAGCTCCTATACAACTGCCAACTCTAAGCCTGACCTTTAAAATGAAATGGGGGAGTGTTAGCCTGAGTACTTTCTGAAACTTCCCTAGGGATCTCAAAGAAATACAAGGCGATTTTGCAAGTCAGTTTTAAGCATGTACAAGAAAGGGGCACCAATACCAGAAGCTCTTATTACAAAGAGCTTGTCTAACTTGCTTAAAATTAAGTAGTATAAGCATAAATAGTTCTAGCTAGTTTTTGAATGTAACCTTTGGGTGGTAGTTTTATTTTTAGAACTAAAATTGGGCAGAACAAGGGTGAAGAATTAGAACAGTCCAACTCTGTTCCTAGGGAGTATTAATGGCCAGATCCACAGCTGGTGCAAATCGGCATGGTTTCATTGCAGTCAGAGTTGTGCCAGTTTTCACCTGCTGAGGATCTGGCCTGAGTGCCGAGCTTCATATTTCAAAAACTCCACTATTGCATGTACAGGAGGGTCCAGGAATGAGCGGACAGTAATAGAAATGAATACCTTATTCTTGTGTTCGATAATCCCTGCAAGAGGGGTTGAAAGGTAGTAATTATCTACTGAGAAAACATCTATAACTGATGCTTATATTGTGCCTGGTTTGGTTTGACCTCTTTCCTGGAGCTTTCCGGTAGAGGATGATCGCTTAGCAAGTTTTGCTTATTTGGAGCCTGATCTAACACCTATTGGAAGTCAGATCTGGGAGACCTGGGTTCTAATTCCTTGCTCTGCCCTGGACCTGCTGGGTGACCTTGTACTAATCACGGCCCTGCTTTGTGCCTCAGTTTCCCCATCTGTAAAATGGGGATCATGATACTGGCCTCCTTTGTAAAGTGCTTTGAGAGCTGCTGCTGATAAGTGCTGTAAAAGCACTAGATATTATTTATTACTAAAGCCAATGGAGAGACTGCCACTGAGTTCAGTAGAAGATGGATGAACTCTTTTAGAAAGAACACCTCATTTCGAATTCATTTGAAGGCAATTTTGATTGTTAGTTAATATTTATATTACAGAGGACTGGATCAGTCATGGGGCCCTCTTGTGGCAGCCACTGTACAAACAAATGGAGACAGAGTTCCTACCCTGAAGAGCTTACTGTCCAAGAAGAGGAATGGCATATGAAGGCTGGAGCTATGGGAGACAATCAAACAGATCCATTTGCTATATTTTGTAGTCTGGCAATTACATAAATATTGATGCTTCCCAACTACCCCTCAGCTTAGCTATTAAATGGTGGCTGATTTCTTGTAGGCTTTGTGTCAGAAGTGGGGCTGAAAGAGGGTGACAATGCAGAGTAGTGGGTGGCTTTATGGAGCATTTCAAAAGAACAGTCAGGACATAAGGGGCAGTGTGGACGATAACACAGATGACTGTGTGAGAAGGAAACAGGTAGGACTGTGGAGACTGGCATCATTGGCTGTGCAGAGAGGGAAGGGTATGTCTGAGCATGACATGACACAGGACACAAGCAGCTATGTGGGGAGGGGCAAAATTTGTGAAGATTAAGACAAGGAGGATTTTTCCCTTTGTTTACTCTTATGGTCAAAGGGATTTGAAATGGTATGGTCAAAAATGCCAATTTTTCCACAGGAAATTATGAAATAAACCTCATTTTTTACAAAATTTCTAGTGAACATTTTTTTGTTTTTCAATGAAAAATATGAAACCCCCAAAAGTTTTCAAAATACTTGCTTTTGATTTAAAAAATTGGGTTTTGTTTAAAAAACAAACAAACCCAATTTTTAAAAAACAAAAGTTTAAACATTTGACCAAAACCCAAACATTTTCACCAAAAAATAAATTTGGTTGAATAAAAAAGTGGAAAAAATGTTGACCAAAAAGCCATTTTTCATCAACAAAACCTTTTGACAAAACTATTGCAATCAGCTCTGGTTTGTGCACTATTATGTTTCACTGAGAATTCATTGTCTAGTGCCTGGTTTCCAGAGGATATAAGTGGAGATGTGCAAAACTTGGCGGGCTCTGTTTGCAGTGGTTGATGTGAACTTTCTCTGGCATTCGAATTCATCTGTGGTTACCCTCCTTGAACTTTGCTTTTAATTTTAGCTTCAAATGGACTTCAGTAGTGAAAGTAAAAATTCCCCTGAAACAACAGTGCACTGGGGCCAGAAAGCTGCCTTAACAGGCGAGCTGGGGATTCCCCTTGCATAGTAGCATTTTCAACTGGGAGAGAGGCCAGTAGGGTCAGTTTTACGCCTCTTCCTCTCCCCACCAACGCAAGGGCACTTCTGAGGTAGTTAGTGTGCACTGTGCTTGGGCATTCTCAGCCATGTTACAGCACCTAGCAGTCCCATACAATCCAACGCAAGTTTCAGAAGGCCTGAGGCTGACAAACTAGCCCCTGGCTGGCTGCCACAAGGGTAGGGAGAGTGTAACCTAACTTTGAAGTCCACCTTCCTCTCAGGTACATTAAGTAGAACTTGGGTATTAGTAGCATGCCATCTAGGTATGCAACGCATGAAGTTCATACCCCAGAATTCAAAAACAGGGTCCAACTGGTGGTCCATGGGCCAGATCCAGCCTACAGGAAGATCCCATCCAACCCCCAAACACACACTCGGAGGATGCTATTTTATAGAACAAAATGGAATCCTCCTCACAGTGTGACCTTGTATGCACCCTATGTACAAGATCATGCCACATGGAGGATGCTGTTTTGTGGAACATCACTAAAAAGGTTGGACCACCTGAGCCATTCAAGTTTAGAACTGAACCGTTGCGTGTCTTACTAAAAATGTCACAGCATGCCACTGTTGGGCACACCTGAAGATCTGAGCCATTCACTCTAATACTGCTACAGCTAATAAAGATTTCCCTTTGCTCAAGTAGCCAAGGTTTGTGTTTCTGGAGAAGTTGGTTCTGACTGATGACAGCTTTGAGGCTTCTGCTACAGAGTAGCTACAATTCCTCAATTCTCTCTCACAGGGACTAGCTTGCTACAAACAGATGCAGGAAAAAAGGAAGCAGGACATGGTATGTGATGGGGGCAGCAGAATGGTGAAGGGTCCATCACTAATTAAACAGTATGTTTGCTGGCTAGGTCAGTGCCCTGGTGCAAAAGCAAGTTTCTTATTGCAAGGTTTATCGTGAGGGTTTGAAAAACAATCTAAGGAACATGAACATGTCAAAGCACCTCAAGTTAGGAAGGTAGAAAGCAGGGGCTTTATGAGATAAATAGACGAGAAGTGAAATGTGTATAGTCCAGATGGTCTATTAACAGAACCTTCCTATCCAGCATTCTGAGTACTGGGCCAGATCCTGAGGCGAGCTGGCCAAAATGCACAAGGTGCAAATCAAGGGGAGGATGTTGCTAAAATGGCATATTCCTGATCCAGAGTCCACTCTGGGCTGGGCTAGGCCAATCCAGTCCCCTGGCATATGGAACTGAATGATAGCAAGTGGCTGAAAGAGCAACAGGCCATCAGTAGAGCATCCAAGTGTCCCTTTTCTGAAGCCACACCCCCTACACTGGCAGCAGGTGAAATGATCCTATCAGGTCTACAGTCTAATTCCGTTCACAGCATGGCACAGACTAGACATATATTGCATCCCCAAATCTGGCCACGTTTATTTTTCCTTTAGGGTGTCAAACCTAATGGAGGAGGCCTAGTAAATTCAGGTTGACTCAGATCTGTCCTTCTCCAGTGGAAAGTCTGAGAATGCTTGATCCTGAATGGTGTTTCACTTGGTCAGGTCATTTATATGCTCAGGGAGAGCAGCAAGAGCAGTTCCTAAACAAGGGCTTGTCTATACAGTGCATTAGTCCACGCCAGAGGGGTGTAAATTCTAGTGCACACTAGCATGTTGCACACTAATTGGCCCTTGTGGACCCTGCTGATGCACACTAAAATTTCTTACTGCACATTAATGTAGTTCAGTTTTAAATGGTATTAAGTTAACGTGGACTAGGGAACTTTTAGTGCATGCCCGCAGGGTCCATGCTGGCCAATTAGTGCAGAACACATTATAGCTAGTGCACACTCGAATTTACACCCCTCTGGTACAGACTAGAGCATTGTATAGACAAGCCCTAAGGAATACACACTGAGTGCACCAAATTGTTTTAAGTTGCTGGGTTTCAAGGTTGAGGTAGAATTTGGGCTTGCAAGTGGAATTTAGTCAACAATTCTGTTAGTGCGTGAGAAGCAATAGAAGCCAGCTCACTCTCCCATAAGCATGTTGATTGTGTTGTGCAAACAGGAGTAAAAATGAGTGGAAACATTTGTAACACTAAAGTTAGCAGATGTAACTGAACACACACAGGAAGCAGATCACTTAAGATGCCATTTCTATACAGTCATTTTCAAACTTGGAATCTCAGTTTAAGAGCTAAAAGAAAAGGAGTACTTGTGGCACCTTAGAGACTAACCAATTTATTTGAGCATGAGCTTTCGTGAGCTACAGCTCACTTCGCTATATTGATACACAGGAGCAATGATCAGAGCTCATACACACAGCATGCAGAAAGGTGTACATTTTATGCAATTATTTCCCCAATCCTACATATTGAGATGCACCAAAAGACTCCACTTGGGCTTCTTAGGAGTGCAGGCCTGTCCAAGAACATGAGCTTTTGGGACTGAGCCTAAGAAAGCAGCCAGAAGACAGTTCAGCACTGCTTTGATGGTGGTGGCACAGACTGACTGTATGACAATTCACAAATGATTTAGTTTGCCCGTGCCTCAGTTTCGCCATCTGTAAGATGGCAATAATAATGCCTGCATACATTTAAAAGTGCTCTGAGACTTAGATGAAAAGCATTACATAAATGCTATTTTATATTTATATGTATTATTTAATACATACATCAATATTTAAATATAATTCATTCATTATTATACAATTTAATAAGAGCTTTTTGCCAAGATCTTCGAGCCAGCCAGCAAATACTACTGTGATGGGCTTGTTATAGGATGCCTGCATGGATAGCTAGATTGAAGAAACAGGGGCTTCCAACTATTCCAAGAAGCATCCAGGGCTAGTTTCTTGGTTAATTAAATAGCTCGAAGAGTAGAACACAAGTATAGTTCCTTCCCATAGCTCATTTTCCCTGGCTGTGGCTATCTGGTAAGAGAAGTGATGGAGCAGATGGGTAGCTGCCTGTTCATTGCCAGTCAACAAATTATGTGCCATTTTGAAAGACGTCTAGTGTTGAGTGCCTAGGTGTTAACATGTCACAGAGTTAAACACGCACGGGCCCCAGTGAATCAGATTGCCGCGGTTTTGTGCCATTTTCAGGTTGCTAGCAGTGGAGGCCGCTGACCAACTAGGGAAGTTCCCAGAACCATGAGCCCATGGAAGACAAAACAGATGAGGTGCCTAAGGGAACTGGCATATGGAGAACCTGAGCTAAGTTATTGAACTGTTAGGCTGACTTCATTTCTGTGAATTAACCAGACAGAAAAAGCTGGTAAACAAACACACCCTTAAATCGACAAACATGTCAGAGGCTGTTTCATTCTGTTTTTTTTGTTTTAAATAGACAGTTCTTCTTCATGTATTTAAGTGTGTAGATCCCACTGTTATGCGCTGCTTGTGTGCTGAGACCTCAGCCTATCATGCTGACCAGTATTGTCTCATTGTTGCCTTGTACTCTCCTGTAGGTCTGTATCCATCTGTTGTCTTGTCTTATGCTTAGATTGTAAGCTCCCGGAGGCAGGGGCCACTTTTCAATGTTCTGTGTTTGTACAGCACCTAGAACATAAAAACATAAGAACAGCCATACTGGGTCAGACGAAAGGTCCACCTAGCCCAGTATCCTGTCTGCCAACAGTGGCCAATGCCAGGTGCCCCAGAGGGAATGAATAGAACAGGTAATCATTCAGTGATCCATCCCCTGTTGCCCATTCCCAGCTTCTGGCAAACAGAGGCTAGGAATACCATCCCTGCCCATCCTGGCCAATAGCTATTGATGGACCTGTCCTCCATGAATTTATCTAGTTATTTTTTGAACCCTGTTATAGTCTTGGCCTTCACAACATCCCCTGACTAGGAGTTCCACAGGTTGACTGTGCATTGTGTGAAGAAATACTTCCTTTTGTTTGTTTTAAACCTGCTGCCTATTAATTTCATTTGGTGACCCCTAGTTTGTGTGTTATGAGAAAGAGTAAACAACACTTCCTTATCTACTTTCTCCACACCAGTCATGATTTTATAGACTTCTATCATATCCCCCCTTAGTTGTCTCTTTTCCAAGCTGAAAAGTCCCAGTCTTATTAATCTCTCCTCATATGGAAGCTGTTCCATACTCCTAGCACAATGTGGTCCTGGTCCAGGAGAAGGGCTATGTGCTATGGTAATACAAATAACCAATACTAATGTTATGTCTACAAGTCCGAATTTCCTGGAAAGCAGTGGCTACTGAGGCCACGCATGGCCCCTGCATGAGCCTCAACTACTTTTTCAGTTTCAAATAAAAAACATTCAGTTTTGAAAGACTTTCCGCTGTGGGAGGGAGCTGTCAACCCATATAGGCAAATGCTCAAGTCAACAGACAAAAAAACCAAGTTTGTTGGGAATTTGCCATAAAAGGGTACATGATGAGAAAAAGCTAAATGTTTTGGCAAAAATTTCCATTTTCAAAAAACAACTAAATATCTTCAAAAATAAAATAAAATTCAAATGCAAAAAGAAAAGCATTCAGGTTATGCAGGGCACTGGCCAGGGAGAACAGGTGGGGGTGGAGCTACAGGAAAGAGTTGGACCCTCTGTCATCACTATGTCTCATCTAAACAACCTGCCAAATATTCTAAACCAACAGACAAAGAAACATGATAGATCTGTTTGTAATATAGAGGGTAATAAAGGGTTGAAGCTGAGACTAGGTAAGATTAAAAGGATGAGTGTCTGCCCCAAATACTGATCCAGCAGATAAAGGCCTTTAAAGATGGTATAAAAGTGCCTACAAGAGACCTGCCTGTACACTGCAATTTTGTGCACATTTTGAGGGAAGCTAGAGTTAATGGGCTAGTAGCCAACCTCAGCAGCCTCAAATGACCCCTATCCATTGGTGGAGCATGTGCAGTAGTTTTCAGGATGGGTAAGATTGTCTAATCAATAGCCTACAACTGACTAGAAAGGAAAAGGGGAGGTATTAGGTCAGCTGGCAGAGGGCCGGAACAGGATGGTTGTGCCAAAGGTAGCAGTGAGAGTGCTCCTAAATGAGGAGGTTGGTTAATCACTTTACTCTTGGGGCACCAGATGACAATCTTTTGTCAAGATTCAAATTTCCAAGGCACTAAGGGTGTAAGTCATCATGGGAGCGATCGCTATATGTATTCCCCTTCTAGGCTGGGTTGGCCACTCCAGCTGCCTGTTTGGGGATGTGTCAGTGCAAAATGAAATGAGACCGGTGGATGGAAAGCAAAGACCCTCAAGAATTAAATCAGGTTAGAGCTTTACAATCTTACAAAACTGAGCATAACTGTAATGGAAAAGTGTGTTTAGAGGCAGTTACTGGAGCCAGTTGACTCCAACTGTGCTGCATTCCAATGGGTTTTTCTAGTAGAAGATCTCCTGATTAATACATCTGGGGAAAGAGACCTTGGGCGCGTACACAACAGTTGAACTAATCACAAGCAATAAAGAAGACAGTATTTACAGGAAGTCTTTCCAAGGACAGAGATTGCCTGTTCTGACATTATTCTAGAGGACAATCTAAAAATGTCCTATCTATGTCATAGCACTGGGCAGGAAGGAGGTAAACAAAGAAACCATTGACTTTGTGGGATTAGCAAGCAGTATGATGGTGAGACATAAAACCATCAGGATGGAATGCGTTGGGTTTTAGAGAACACTGTCTAGTGGTTAGAGCAGAGGCCCGGGATCCAGGAGATTTGGGGTGAAATCCTGGTCTCATTGAATTCAAAGAGAGTTTTGCCATTGACTTCAGTGGAGCCAGGATTCCACCCCTGGATTTTGGCCCTGATACAACAAAGCTTGAAAACATATGCTTAACTTGAAGCAAATCAAAGACAATGAGACTTAACTGTGTACTAAAGTGTTTGCTGAATTGGGATCTCTATTCCCTGCTCTGCTGCTGACTCACTGTGGGCCAGACTCTGATACTAGATCTGGTTAGAATATGGGGTTTTTCCCCCTGCAGCAAATTTCAACTTTTTTTGAAGGAAAAAACAAAAAACAAAACAAAAAAACCCCTAAAACCTGAAAACTGAACTAAGCCTTCTAGAATCCATATGAATAAGTATTTTAGCCCCATTTTACAGACAGAGAAAAGGAGGCACAGAGAAGTTTGTAACTAGTCCATAGTTTCACAGGGCCAGTATCACATTTTGTGGTACAATCCAGACCAGTGAGGGGCTGTGTGATCACCTGCCCCGTAACAATGGATGCCTTAAAATAAGACAGTTACCTTTTCCGTAACTGGTGTTCTTCAAGATGCGTTGCTCATGTCTGCTCCAGAATAGGTGTGCGTGCTCGCCATGTGCACCGGCGCCAGAAGCTTTTCCCCTAGCAGTACCCGTGGGGGGGGAGCCCCCATCCCCCCGCAACCCCTGGAGTGGCGCCTGCCTGGCATGATATAAGGGGAGCTGCGCGCTCCCCACACCCTCAGTTCCTTCTTGCCAGACAACTCCGACAGAGGGGAAGGAGGGCGGGGTGTGGAATAGACATGAGCAACACATCTCGAAGAACACCAGTTACGGAAAAGGTAACTGTCTTTTCTTCTTCAAGTGATTGCTCATGTGTATTCCACGCTATATCTGTTGGAGGTGGGTAGGAGTTCACAAGTTCCCAGGACAGAGGACAGCCTGCCGAACCCGGTGTCATCCCTGGTTTGAGGGACGATAGCATAGTGCGAGGTGAACGCGTGAACCGAAGACCATGTGGCAGCCCTACAAATGTCCTGGATGGGGTCGTGGGCCATGAAAGCAGCTGATGAGGCCTGAGCCCGAGTCGAGTGTGCCCTCACAATGGTGGCAGGGGGACACCCGCAAGCTCATAACAGGAGCGGATGCACGAAGTGATCCAATTGGAAAGCCGCAGAGTGGAAATTGGCTGGCCCCTCACGTGCTAAGCCGCGGAGATGAACAGTTGCGAGGCCTTCCTGAGCGACTTGGTCCGCTCGAGGTAGAAAGCCAGAGCCTGCCGCACATTGAGTGTGTGGAGACAGCGCTCCTCACTGGATGCATGAGACTTGGGGCAGAGGACTGGTAAAAAAATGTCCTGACCCATGTGGTAGGTGGATACCACCTTCGGGAGAAAAGCGGGGTGTGGGCGGAGCTGGACCTTGTCCTTATGAAAGGCCGTGTACGGCAGCTTGGAGGTCAGGGCCTGAGCTCCGAGACTCACCTGGCCGATGTGATTGCAACCAGGAAGGCCAACTTCCACGAGAGGTGAGACCAGGAGCACGTGGCCAGTGGTTCAAACAGGTTCCCCGTGAGATGAGCCAACACCAGGTTTAGGTCCCACTGCGGGACCGGGGGTCTAGAATATGGAAGAAGACAGTCAAACCCTTAAGGAACCAGCCAGTCATAGCATAGGAAAATACCGTGTGCCCTTGCACCGGCGGATGGAAGGCTGATATGGCTGCCAGGTGCACCTTGACAGATGAGGGCGCCAGGCCCTGGGCCTTCAGGTGGAGGAGGTAATCAAGGATAAGCTGGATTGGGGCGGCAACAGGGGAGACACCCTGGTCCACCGCCCACCTAGAAAACCGGGACCACTTCGCCAAATAAGCGCAGTGAGTGCAGGGCCATCTACTTCGAGAAGGACACGCTGAACGTGTTTTTAGCATGTCATTTCCTCTCCACCTAACCACTGAGCAGCCATGCCGTGAGGTGAAGAGCCGCTAGGTTGGGATGGAGGAGGCGGCCATGGTCCTGAGAGAGCAGGTCCGGACAGAGCAGCAACGGCCACAGCGGAGCTACTACCAGGCCTGTGAGGGTCCCATACCAATGCTGCCTGGGCCATGCCGGGGCAATCAGGAGGACCCAGGCCTTGTCCATCTTTATCTTCTTCAGGGATGAAAGGGAACAGGGGAAAGGCATAGAAAAGCCGGCCTGACCAGGGCAGGAGGAAGGCATTGGAGATAGCGCCTCTCCCCAGGCCCCACCTGGAGCAGAACCGGAGGCATTGCCAGTTCTGCAGTCGTGAATAGGTCCACCTGGGGAGTTCCCCACCTTCGGAAGAGCCAGTGGGCCACTTCTGGGTGGAGGGACCACCCGTGTTGTGAGGAAAAGTCCCTGCTCAAGTGATCCGCCCTCTTGTTCCGGGCGCCCGGTAGGTGGAAGGCCTTCAGGTGGATGTTGTGGGCTACACAGAAGTCCCACAGCCTGAGGGCTTCGTGGCAGAGGGCAGAGGATCGGGCCCCACCTTGCCTGTTGATATAGAACATTGAGGCCATGTTGCCCATGAGGACCCTGACTACCTTGCCCTCCAGGTGAGAGCAGAAGGCCATAGACGCCAGCCACACCGCCTTGAGTTCCTTGGCATTTATATGTAGGGTCAGGTCTTGTGCCAACCACAGGCCTTGGGTCTGAAAGTTCACCACATGGGCCCTCCAACCCAGGTCCGACACATTGGATGCCAGCTCCAACCACGGGGCCCTGTCCCTGAATGGGACCCCTTGGAGCATGTTGTTTGGGGCGGACCACCACCATAAGGAGGTGATCACAGAGTCCGGCACGGTGAGGACCTTGTTCATCCTGTCCATGGCGTGGGAGAACTTCGAGGCCAGCCAGAGCAGGAGAGGCCTCATCCTGAGTCTGGCATGACGGACCACGTCTGTGCACGCCAACATGTGACACAAGAGCTGCAGACAAACCCTGGCTGTTGTCACTGGGAACCTTGTGACCAAGTCGATGAGACCTTTGAGGATCTCAAATCTGACTGGCAGGAGAGAGGCTCTGGCCGATGCTGCGTCCAGGAGCACCCCGATAAACTCTAAGCATTGGGCCGGGACTAACATGGACTTGGTGTTGTTTACCAACAGGCCCAAGGTGGTGCACGTGGACAGGAAGAGTGCTACGTGACACCTTGCCTGTGACCAGGAGGTGCCCTTGACAAGCCAATCGTCCAGATAGGGAAATATCTGGACGCACCGCAGTCGGAGGTAGGCCACTACCACTGACATGCATTTTGTAAACACCCTGGGGGCAGTGGACAGACCAAATGGGAGGACCGTGAATTGGTAATGATTCTGTCCCACCACGAAATGGAGGAAGCGCCTGTGCCCCTCGAATACTTGGATGTGAACGTTCACGTCTTGTAGATCAAGGGCAGCAAACTAGTCCACGGGATCCAGGGAGGGGATGATGGAGGCCAGGGAAACCATGCGGAACTTGAGTTTCACCATGTACTGGTTCAGACCTTGCAGGTCCAGGATGGGCCTGAGTCCCCCTTGGCCTTCAGGATAAAGAAATAACGGGAGTAATAACCCTTGCCCATGAACTCCTCAGGTACCGCCTCTATTGCTCCTAGTCCTAGGAGCCGCCCCACCTCCTGTTCGAGCAGAGCTTCATGTGAGGGGTCCCCCAAGAGGGATGAGAGTAGGGGGTGGCTGGGCGGGGAGGAAGTAAACTGGAGGATGTAACCCTGGGAGTTGGTGTTGAGGACCCATCGGTCTGAGGTTAACTATAACCACTCTGGGAGAAAAGCACACAACCGGTTGGAGAAGGGGAGCTTTACTGGGGGTGGATCCCTGAAGAGGACTGGCAGGGTGCCCCCAAGTGTCCTGTCAAAAGCGCCTTTTCCCCGCCTGCTTGTCCTTGGAGAACCCAAGCTGGGGGGCAGGCCAAGACTGCCTCTGAGGGCGTCTCTTATAGTCCCACTGCTTCTTATGAGCGGCCTCATACTTTGGGAGGGTGGCCTGGGTGGGAGTCTGTTGCGGCTTGAACTTAGGTTTTGTCGGAGCCGGAACATAGAGTCCCAGTATCTGGAGGGTCGTGCAGGAGTCTTCCATGCCATGCAGCCTTGTATCCATTTCTGCCGCAAACACAGCTTTCCCGTCAAACGGGAGATCCTGCGTGGAAGACTGCGTCTCGCTGGACAGCCCAGAGAGCAGGAGCCATGAGGCCATCTCATGGACACCGTGGAGGCCAGGGATTGTGTGGCCATGTCTGCAGCGTCCAAAGCTGCCTGCAGAGATGCCCTAGCGGCTGCTGCCCCTTCCTCCACTAGCGCCTTGAACTCCTTCCTATCACGCTCCTGGAGGAAGTCCTCAAACTTGGTCAGGGAGCCCCACAGATTGAATTCGTACCCGCCCAGGATAGCCTGATGTTTTGCCACTTGTAACTGGAAGCTTGAAGATGTATACATTTTCCTTCCAAAAGAGTCCAGTCTCCAAGAGTCTTTGTTCTTTGGGGTCAGGGCTCGCTGACCCTGCCGTTCCCTGTGGTTGACCGACTCAACCACCAGGGAGTTGGGCGCCGGGTGGGTATACAAGTACTCATGTCCCTTAGTGGGTACAAAATACTTGCATCCCTCCTTCTTAGAGATGGGGGCCAACAAGGCCGGTGTTTGCCACAGGGCATTTGAAATCTTAGCCACCTCTTCATGGAGAGGCAAGGCCACCCCACCCGATGCCAATGTGGACAGCACATTAAACAGGGAGTCTGAGGGCTCCTCCATCTCCTCTGCCTGGAGGTGGAGGCTTGCTGCCACCCTCTTTAAAAGTTCTTGATGGGCCCTGAAGTCCTCCTGCAGGGCGGGACCGCAATCGCCTCCTCCGGGCAGGGCGAAGACGCACGTGCGGTGCTCTGGGTGTCGGCCAGCACTGGAGGGTCCACCACCTGCTCGGTCTCCGGGCACAGTGCCGAGGACATACGTCCCGCCGACTCCTTTCTCAGGGGTCTAGGGAGGGAGGCCGATGGTGTTTCCAAAGCTCCAGCCACTGAGCGAGCTCCCACCTGGGGCTGCGCCAGTGGCCACGGTGCCCAGTGGTAGCATTGGGCCGGCCACGACGCTCGGTGCCACTGCACCTGCTGTGGCACCGGGGGGGCCGGCTGTTCGGGTTGGCCGACCTGGCCCACTGAAGGACGGCTACGAATAGAGGCTGGGCTGGCGTAAGGGCTGCTGCTGTTTCTGAGCTGGGAGGAGCGGCGGTGCCGGGATCTATGTCGGCCACGGGACCGTGATCTCAACATGCAGGACCAGTACCGACCATAACAGCTGCTCCGTGAATGGCCTCAATGGGCGGACCCACGACAGCGAGACGCTGGCGATTGATGCCCAGGGCTGCGATTTCTTGTCGGAGACTTGGAGCGGGAGTCCGAGCGGGAACGGTGTCGGTGATCGTGCCGTGACCGACTGCAGTAACCCCTCAGAGACGAGGACTGTTGGAGACACCTGCCGTGGTCCCATCGATATTCGCTCCTTGAGGACAAGCGGTGCAGAGAGTCCTGGCCGGACGGAATCCAGCCAGACAGTCTGGTCGGTGTCGAGAGCGATCCATATGGACTCTGCCCCGAACGGTCACTGCGTGGTGAACAGCGTTGGAAATGTTCCCTCGACCGAGACCAGTACCGGGCCTGAGGCGACTGCGGAGATGCCAGAGGCAGCTTGCTTCTGGAGCGTGGGGCTGACATCGACGGCGCTCCAGGCACGGCATGGACATAACGAGCCTCACCTCAGTCCCTGGAAAAATCATGGAGCAGATCTTCAAGGAATCAATTCTGAAGCACTTAGAGGAGAGGAAAGTGATCAGGAACAGCCAGCATGGATTCACCAAGGGCAAGTCATGCCTGACTAATCTAATTGCCTTCTATGATGAGATAACTGGCTCTGTGGATGAGGAGAAAGCAGTGGACGTGTTGTTCCTTGACTTTAGCAAAGCTTTTGACACGGTCTCCCACAGTATTCGTGCCAGCAAGTTAAAGAAGTATGGGCTGGATGAATGGACTATAAGGTGGATAGAAAGCTAGCTAGATTGTCGGGCTCAACGGGTAGTGATCAATGGCTCCATGTGTAGTTCGCAGCCGGTATCAAGTGAAGTGCCCCAAGGGTTGGTCCTCGGACCGGTTTTATTCAATATCTTCATTAATGATCTGGAGGATGGTGTGGATTGCACCCTCAGCAAGTTTGCAAATGACACTAAACTGGGAGGAGAGGTAGATACGCTGTAGGGTAGCGATAGGACACAGAGGGCCCTAGACAAATTAGAGGATTGGGCCAAAAGAAATCTGATGAGGTTCAACAAGGACAAGTGCAGAGTCCTGCACTTAGGACCGAAGAATCTCATGCACGCTACAGACTAGGGATCGAATGGCTCGGCAGCAGTTCTGCAGAAAAGAACCGAGGGGTTACAGTGGACGAGAAGCTGGATATGAGTCAACAGTGTGCCCTTGTTGCCAAGAAGGCCAATGGCATTTTGAGCTGTATAAGTAGGGGCATTGCCAGCAGATCGAGGGACGTGATCGTTCCCCTCTATTCAACTTTCGTGAGGCCTCATCTGGAGTACTGTGTCCAGTTTTGGGCCCCACACTACAAGAAGGATGTGGAAAAATTGGAAAGAGTCCAGCAGAGGGCAACAAAAATGATTAGGGGACTGGAACACATGACTTGTAGGAGAGGCTGAGGGAACTGGGATTGTTTAGTCTGTGGAAGAGAAGAATGAGGGGGGATTTGATAGCTGCTTTCAACTACCTGAAAGGGGGTTCCAAAGAGGATGGATTTAGACTGTTCTCAGTGGTAGCAGATGACAGAACAAGGAGGTGCAGTGGGGGAGGTTTAGGTTGGATATTAGGAAAAACTTTTTCACTAGGAGGGTGGTGAAACACTGGCATGCGTTACCTAGGGAGGTGGTGAAATCTCCTTCCTTAGAAGTCTTTAAGGGCAGGCTTGACAAAGCCCTGGCTGGGATGATTTAGTTGGGGATTGGTCCTGCTTTGAGCAGGGGGTTGGACTAGATGACCTCCTGAGGTCCCTTCCAACCCTGATATTCTATGAGGGCTTCAGGCGTGGATGGCATCCGGACAGGCCTGTTCTGAAGGGGCTGGGCTACTCCGCTCAACATGAGTTGGAGGCCTGGGGCCCAGTGGAGATAGAGGACTGCCCAACATGGGCCTAGCCTCTGTCCCAGACTTCCCTCGGTGCTGCTACGAAGAGGGAGTTTTCCTGGCCCTCTTGGCATGCCCCGTGGATGGAGTGTGGTGCCGACTGGTTAGTGGCACCGGAGGATCACAGCGTACTGATGCCGTGGTGCAGGTTCAGAGCGGCGTGCTGGAGTCGGGGTCAGCGCCGACTCCATCAGGATGGCCTGGAGCCTAACGTCCCTTTCTCTTTTGGTCCGAGGCTTAAACGACTTGCAAATCTTGCACCTTTCGCTGATATGGGTTTCTCCCAAACAGTGCAAAGAGTCTGTGTGTGGGTCACTTCTTGGCACAGAAGGCCTACAAGAGCCGCACGACTTAAACCCCAGGGCGCGGGGCATGCTCCAGCCCAGGCTCACTGACTAACTAAACTATCTAACAGCTAACTAACTACAGGTACTAACGCTGAATAAACGAACAGTTCTGGGGACGAGCTACAGCAAAGCTGGAGCAGAGCAGTTCCGACACACCTTCACTGATGGCAAGAAGGAACTGAGGGTGGGGGGAGCACGCAGCTCCCCTTATACCGTGCCAGGCAGGCACCACTCCAGGGGTCGTGGGGGGTGCTCCCCCCCTACAGGTACTGCTGGGGAAAAACTTCTGGCACTGGTGCACATGGCGAGCACGCACACCTATTGTGGAATACACATGAGCAATCACTCGAAGAAGAAGCTCTGCTTCTGTAGCACCCTTGTCTGGATGCTCCCAGCCTGCACACAAGCCTACACTGAGTGTCTGTGTGATCAGTAACCCTGGACCAGCAGCTCTGACTCCAGCAGCCTGCTTGTTATACCACAGCAACACTCTGGGCTCCACTGACCTTGGTTACACCTGGTAAGATGACCCCAGCAACCCCCAGTCCCAAATTCATGTGCTCCACAATGCCCAGCCCTGTCCTGGACCATTCAAGGAATAATAAGGTTTGTTTGTTCCTCTAAAGAGACAAGCTACACAGCTTGTCACTTTAACTGGCATTAACTATCACTTCAATTCAAACACAGCACTGGGTTGGTTTAGATTAGAAGTAATATATGTTTATGAACAAAAGGAGATAGGATTTTAAGTGAGTCCAAGTATAAAGGATAGTGTTAGAAATGGTTACAGACAAATAAAAGTGAATTACTTTCTAGAATACTTAATGAAATTACAGTCTTGGTTCAAGGTAAGAGTCTTACACCACTGCCTTCCAGCAACATGGCTGACCACCCGTCTTGTCAGCATCTCCTACAAGGTCCATTGTGCTCAGTTCCTTTGCTTTCTTAAATGAAAAATGGTTTGCGGTTCTTTGCCCCTCTCTTTTATAGGCCAGTGAACCTTTGAAATGGATTCTTCTGAAGGTTCTTCCTCCTCCTTCCCCCCCACCATAGTAAAGTTCATTCAAGCTGTGAGGAAGGAGACATGGAATGTGCTGGTAAAGGAAATTCCATGCTGGTTTATTCCCTCACTAGTGTCTGCTAAAATGCAAATGAATGGCCACTTGAGATGTGATTGCTAATTGACTCTGAGGACACCTGGCTGGAGGCGTTGGCGTGTCCTTTGCCTGGGAGAAGCTTGTTTACCCGCTCCCGAGACTTGTCTGGTAAACACAGAATAGTTCCACATTTTCCTCATATTTGAATGGCCCCTTGGCCATTTACCATACATACACTATGAAAGAATATTAATTATCAGTGTGTTGTTAGTTTTCCAGAGATACCTCACATGACACGCATCATATACAGTTTATGTATTAATGAATGAATGAATGAATTGAATTAATTAATGAATTGGGGCACACTGAACTGGCCAGACCAGCTGAAACTCAGTGTCAGATACTAGTGAGCTCCTTGCCCTCTTGCACTGGGATGTTGTTAGGATCACAGCCAGATTCTGACACGCTTTACTCATATTGAATAGGACCTTATTCAAAAAATGGCTCCAGGGTCATTTGGAAATGCCATCATGGTGCTTTATGGGAGTTGTAGTTCAGTACCTCATGCTCCCAATCTTTCCTGTAGACTGAGCTCACTGGTGGGATTACTTTTCCTATGATGCATCCTGTGTCATGGGGAGGGGAAGCAGTACATCATGGAGTCCCTGGCTGTGGTGTCTCAAGGAACATATAGTACAGCTGCGGAATCCAGCCCATAGACAAGAATGGGGACATGTGCCAACCAGACTATAAATCCCATGAGGCCTTGTGGCATCATATCCAAATAGAAATATTTCTGTTTTCAGCCAAGAACTAAAAACTTTCTGGTTTTTGGATGTTTGCGTTTTTGATGGAAAAAAATAAGATTTTTCAAAGAAAGCAGATGCTTTTTGCAAAACAATTTTCTCTCAAGCCCAGTTTTCCATTAAAAAAACAGTTTTGATTCACAATTTTCACCCAGTCCTCACTGATGCCTTTACTTTTGGTGAGTAGCAATTTCCTCCTTGAGTGGTACCACTGACTTCAACGGAACCATTTGTGGAGTAAGGTACTAATCAAGGTAAGTAAGCATGTCAGCATTGGCCCTGTGAAACTCTGGGGTAGTCACTTGACTTCTGTGCCTGCTTTTCTCCATCTGTAAAACGGGGCTAATAGTACTTGCCTCCTTCTTAAGGATGCCTAAATGTTTGTAAGACACTTTGAGATTGTTGGAGGGAAAGTGCTATAGAAGAGTAACACCAACAGACTGCGGTTGTGATCAAACCTGGGACCTCTGGAGCTAAATGTATGAGCCTTTACTGCATGAGATAAAAGCCACATGGCCCTTAACTAAGGCTGTAGCAGACTCATTAATCTGTAAGTGGTCTTGGTGCCACTAGATGGGCTAGAACACCACACCCAGGAGGCGTGTGGGTTACAGAAGCACCAAGAAACACTATTGCCAGTGAAAGGGGACATGTGCAGCTGTCAGGCGCTGAGATTGCCCTGTTCTTGCTTGACATTCAGGGGTAGATATTCCAGAGCGTGCACGTTAGACATATATCAACATTTGGAGTTATTTGGAGAACCTCTTGCTTAAGCTTCTAAGTTTCAGCAGGGTGGAATATTGTGTTTCAAAGTTATTGCCAATGGGTGTACACTACATTAGATTGAAAGTGGGTTTTGTGCTTGCCACTCCATGCTGAACCCCAACCCCTGCCTCATTAATATACATGCCCCTTCTTATTTGTGCCCTTATTTGCACTCTGTAAACTGCTTCTAACAGCTCCTTTCCCCTCTTTGTTCAAACAAACAATGGCCTTTGAAAATTTATTTTAATGCTGCTGAGACCAAATTGTTATTTAATTTAACAAATGAATAATTCTCTTCTCCAAATCCCCTTTAGCTGCTCCCAGATATTACTTAATAGTTTATCTGTATGCCTGCCAAATTCTTGCTCCTCTCAAAGCATACAAAGACTAACCCTTTGCTTGTACATCAGATTAGCAGGGCAGGGTGGGGGAGGGGAGGACTAGGCCTTTTCTGTTCACTCTCATTTTTCCATACATAAAATGAAAACATGTAACATAGGTTTTATATAGGTAAACTTGGCTGCTTTATCTGGACTGAGATATTATGATGTTTGGGAACATCTCTAGGAATAGGATTATCTGAACATTTGTGTTATGGATCAGGCACAAGAAAGATATTTCTATTGAAGTGTTTGACGTATAATTTCAATATTATTTTATATAATTTGACCTTTTAAATTATTCAGTTTCTTCTTTTGTTTTATGTCTTTAAGCAGTTAGTGTTGGTGAGATTCAGTGGTTGACTTTTTAAGAGCTGCAGGATTGGGGCCTTACGCATATGAGTAGAGCATGGGATTCAAGAGAGTAAGGACCACAGCAGTGCCTCCCAAACTTGTGAAAGCTGAGCTATCAGCCTCAGGAAAATAAAACCAATTGTGAAAATAAAACCCTGCAGCCTGGCCATGTGTTGTTACTAGTCCTACCCAAAGTGAGCGGTCATTCAGAGTAGATTGTGTAGATGTTTGTAATATGATCCTCCCTCTCCTTTCTCACCGTTGCTGAGCAGTGAAATAGTTAACAACAGAGGCATTTATAGTATATTCATTGTCACCTGAGTTAGCACCCATTGAAAAGAATGGAGTTCACGCTCAGGCCTATTGGTTCAGGCTCTCTGCAAACTCAGACAGACATCACTGCATACTTTACATAGGGTCATATTTGCAAGGATTTTCTTCACAGCCATAACAGCTAGAGACTTAGGGCACACCTTCACTGGCAATGTTAAAGCACTGCCACGGCAGCGCTTTAACATGGCTTGTGTAGTCGTGGCGCAGTGCTGGGAGAGAGCTCTCCCAGCTTTCTAAAAACCCACCCCCCACAAGGGGTGCAGCTACCAATGCTGTTGCATTGTCTACACTGGCACATTATAGCACTGAAACTTGCAGCGCTCAGGGGGGTGTTTTTTCACACCCCTGGGCGAGAAAGTTGCAGCACTGTAAAGTGCCAGGGTAGACAAGACCTTAGCTTTCATTTGAAAAAATAAATTAAATTTTTAACAATAAAATGAAGTGGTAATCTTCTGGGGTCTGATCTGATGCCAACTGAAGTCAGTGACTTTGGTGGGTTTTGGATTAGCCCCGTACCGCATGGATTAAAGTAGGCAATAGGGGATGGCAGCCCAAGTTGGATTCTGCAGTGGTTCAGATGGATGACCTCTCTGCCAGCCTGGGGCAAAAACGTGTTAAGGAAGTGGACTGGGTAGCAATACAGCTCCTGTTGGTGGCCCATGTCTTCAGATTTGGTAGTATGCTCACACCAGGTGAGGCTTTAGTGAAGAGTTTAGTTCTGACAATGTAAGTAATGCTGCAGCTTGTCCTTGCTTTCCAAAGATCATCTACGGGACTAAAGACAGAGCAAATAACATCTGGGTCACTGTGTAAGTATTTCAGGCATCATTTAGACGAATGTGAAAAGGAATATAAGAGGGGGAAGGGTACAGTTAGAGCCATTAAGCGGTCACTTCCTCTGTGTATGCCAAGATGTGGAAAGCGTTGCCCATGTTCAGATGCCTAATTACAGATTGCTTCTGTAGTTTCTTTATGATTTGTCCTTTGTCTCACGTGTGTCTTTAGGCTCATCATGCCTTCTGAAGGCAACTGCCTCTTCTCCAAAATTCCTGGGCCTACTTACCTCTGCAAGCGAAAACTATTCTTTGCGGTTTCCAGTACTTTACTCGAGCTCATTGGTTTTTAAAAGCTACTTTGAAATAGATTTAGCTGTGCAAAACAAATGATATCTGAGTAGGCACTATAGGACCCACCATTTCAAAAATAAACTCAAACCAAGCAATGTCGAGAACATACACGTCCTTCTGTAACAGGCAGAATTACAAACATTCTGATATTTCGGTAAAACTGTGAGGCCTAACTAGTTAAAAGGCAATGTGTGCTGAAAGGTTCCTTCAGCTGGTTCCCCCCAGTTCTTTCCACATCCAAGAAGCTTGTGGAGTTAGCTGCCGATTAACATCCAGGAAGATTGTGTTCTGTCTCCAGTTCATTGCTCTTTTGTTGGCTTACGGTTATTCAGAGCCCATTTATTGTAGATGAGCCATTCGTTTTCCTCTAATTGGATGGGATTGGATTTCACTTGCATTGTTGGCTGTATTGAAAACCCAGGGGGGCGGGGATGGGGGTGGGGGAGAAATCAGACAAGGGTCGTGGAGGTTTAACTGAGCGCCAAGTTTAGATTTCTGCTCAGAGAAACTGTACCTTTTTACATAAACCCCTTGCTTGGATTTGCAAGTCCTCTGTGAGGTCTTGAATATTTTATTGCGTTACTTGTATATATTTCCTCAAAATGCCTGATCCTATCAGGGCTTCTAATAAAATGCCTAGGAATAGCAAAATCTAGCAGTGGCTTTATACTGATGTCCCTCTTTTCAATCTCCAACCGGCTTTCTGTCTCTTCTTAGGGGTTCAAATGAAAATTACTTCACTGCTACCAGGTACCACATTGTACCATTATGCCCTGGGAAGTTGCTCCAATTTATTTTGGGGTTACGCAGGGCTCTGTGAATGGCGCATATTTCTGATGCTGACTTCCACTGTGCATTCCATCTCTAACAAAGAGCAAACAGGTTCATAAAGATTTTGCCCTCTGTTCCACCTGTATAGCTCCTTTGTAGGAACTTGGATAACACTTTTATTGTTGATGAACCAGCCTAAATAAAATTCCTCTCCATATCTCATAACCGTAGTCTCACAATGCACTCTGAATTGTTAACAATAATAGTAAAAGAAATATCAGCAAGTTGAACTGGAAATACAGTTCTACTGGAGAAAGACATGTCATTTGTATATAGTCACATTTCAGAGTAAGACCCACACTGTAACACCTACTACTAACCTGCAGAATAGTAAGAAACTTACAAATTACAAAACAGAGAAAAAATCGGAAGCCACCATTCATGAAGACAAATTTATCCTTAGGTTCTTCTGCAGCTGAATCAACAATTTCATCTAAAGAGAGCAGTTTGTGGACACCTAGTGATCCCTGGAGAGCTGGCTGGTCACATGGGGCCAGCACGAACCTAATGAACCATGTAAGTCCCACTTACGCCCTCAAAAATAGGTTTTAAGTGGGACTTATGCATTGGCCTTATATGCTGAATTAAATTTTACCTGTAGATGCATAAATTTTAAGTCCAGAAAGGACCATTATGATAATCTACTCTGACCTCCTGCATAACACAGGCCTTAGATGGGGGTGGGCAAACCTTTAGGCCTGAGGGCCACATTGTGGTTCTGAAACTGTATGGAGGGCCAGGTAGGGAAGGCTGTCTCCCCCCGAACAGCCTGGCCCCCACATCCTACCCTCTGACTGCCCACATCAGAATCCCCCATCCATCCAATCCCCCTGCTCTTTGTTCCCTGACCAACCCCTCCCAGGACCCCTGCCCCTAACCACCCCCTGGGACCCCACCCCATTCAACCCCCCTGCTCCCCACCCCCGACTACCCCGACCCCTATCCAGTATCCACACCTCCGCCCCCTGACAGGCCCCCCGGGACTCCCACGCCTATCCAACTGCCCCCTGCTCCCTGTCTCCTGACTGCCCCCGGGACTCCCTGCCCCTTATCCAACCCCCCCCACTCCCTGCCCCATTACCATGCCGCTCAGAGCACCAGGACCGGCAGCCGCGCCGCCTGGCCAGAGCCAGCCTCACAGCCCCACTGCCCAGAGTGCTGGTGGCATGGTGAGCTGTGGCTGCAGGGGGGCGGGGGGGGGGAGAGGACAGCAGGGGAGGGGCCAGGGGCTAGCCTCCCCAGCCGGGAGCTCAAGGGCTGGGCAGGACTGTCCCGCGGGCCATAGTTTGCCCAACTCTGCCTTAGATGAAAGTAGACGAAAACAGCAAAAGTAGACGATGTGATTAACTTTTTCAAAAAAGGACGGAACGTTTATCAAATAAGGACAGCTGTGAAACAGGTAATTCCGAATATTACGTTTTCATTTATGCAGTTGCTATTGGCATAGAGATATTGTGTGATCATGAAAAAAAGGGAAGATGGTCCATGCACTTGTGAATGGGAGGTAGTCCAAGAATCAGCCTCTACATTAGGATGTGATCAATGCAATGAAAAAGTTTAAGAATCCCTGATTAAAAAAAATAGGGCAAATTAACAAGAAACTCTCTCCAATATTCCAGCTTCAAGCACGAGTAAGCTCCACTCGTGCAAGCTTTTTCTCTCCTGGTGTCGTGTTGGAGTTTTCATCAGTCCAGCTACATCTGAGGTTGGCCACCAATGGCCAAAATCCCAGTGCAGCCAAGGCCAAGTCAGAGAAATTATTTGACAAATAGTTTTGAATAAATTTGACAAAATTGTGATTGTTCATGGGCAGTTTGAATAAAAAAGTACAAAATGTGTCAAATTATTTTCTATGAATTATTTGCCCAGCTCTAGCTGAGACCAGTATATTTTGGGCATTAAATGTTAAAATCAGCACAACAGGCAACCAATGAATAGTGCAAAGCTGCAGGGAGTGTGACATAACAGAGGCCATAGAATTTCATGCAGTCAAACCAAAGAGCTTGTGGTTGAATACTGCAGATCTTTTAGAAAGACATCCCCTCTTGATTTAAAGACTTCAAGTGACAGAAAATCCACAACATCTCTTGATAAGTTGCTCCAATGGTTAAATAGCCTCACTGTTAAAATGTGTCTTATTTCCAATTTGAACATGGCTGCTTCAAGCCACTCAATCTTGTTATGCCTTTGCTGGCTAGATGAAAGAGCCCTCTACTTTCGCATAGAATCTCCCTGTGTAGATAGACCAGAAGTGGGCAAACTATGGCCCGCGGACCACATCCAGCCTGCGGGACCGTCCTGCCCAGCCCCTGAGCACCCAGCCGGGGAGGCTAGCACTCGACCCCTCCCCCGCAGTGATGCCCACACTGCGCCACCAGCGCTCTGGCCCGCCGCTCCTGCCGGGCAGCGGGACTGGCTCGGCGGGGCTGCAAGCTCCTGCTGCTCTGAGCAGCATGGTCAGGGGGCGGGGAGTGGGGGGATTGGATAAGGGGCAGGGAGTCCCGGGGAGCAGTCAGGGGATGGGGAGTAGCGGGGGGGGGTTGGAGAGGCGTGGGAGTCCCGGGGGCTCCTGTCAGGGGGCAGGGGCATGGACAGGAGTCAGGGCAGTCAGGGGATGGGGAATAGGGGGATTGAATAGGGGGTAGGGTTCCAGGGGGCCTGTCAGGGGGCAGGGGTATGAATAGGGATCAGGGCAGTCAGGAGATGGGGGGGGGTTGGATAGTGGGGGGCGTCCCAGGGGGCCTGTGAGGGGGCAGGGGTGTGGATAGAGGTCGGTGGGGCACTCAGGGGACAGGGGGAGTTGGATAGTGGGTGGGTCTCGGAGGGGCAGTTAGAGGTGGGGGGTCCCAGGAGGGGGCGGTCAGGGGACGAGAAGCAGGGGGGGTTGGATGGGTCAGGGGTTCTGAGGGGGGCAGTCAGGGGGCGGGAAGTGGGAGGGGGCAGATAGTGGGTGGGGGCCAGGCTGTTTGGGGAGGCACAGCCTTCCCTATCCGGCCCTGCATAGAATTTTGTAACCCCGATGTGGCCCTTGGGCCAAAAAGTTTGCCCACCCCTGAGATAGACCATCACCAAGTCGCCTCAACCTTCTCTTTTGTAAGTTAGATTCAGTGAGAGACATAAGGAACTCAATCAAAGACATGTAAGGCAGTCCCCAAATCATTCTCATGGCACTTTGCGGAACCTACTCCAATTTTTCAACCTTGTCTTTGAAGTGTGGATAGCAGAACTGGACACAGTATTCTAACAGTGGCCTCACCAATGCTATATGGAGATAAAACTACTTCCTTACTCCTATCAAATATTCCCTTGTTTATACATCCAACTGATCCAAGGATTACATTATCCCTTTTAGCCACATCATCAGACTGGGAACTCATGTTCAGCTGTTTCCCACCATGACCCCTAAATCATTTTTAGAGTCACAGATTTCAAAGACACAGTCCCCTATCTAGTAAATTTGGCCTACACCCTTTTTTCCTAGATCTATGACCCTGCGTATTGATTGATTGCACCAGGCTTATCAAGACATTCTGATTGTTCTGTACAACTGACCTGTCCTTACCTTTATTTACACCTGACCAAATTGTATTATCTGGAAACTTTATCAGCAATGACTATATTTTCTATCAGACCATTTATAAAGATATTGAATAGCATTAGGCCAAGAACTAATCCCTGCAGGATCCCCCTAGAAACATACCCACTGAAGGATAATTCTTCATTTGCAATTACAATTTTGAGAACTATCAGTTAGCCAGTTTTTAGTCGATTTAATACATACTGCATTGATTTTCTATTATGTTAATTTTCTTTAGAACATTGTATTTTATGTCAAATGTCCTGCAGAAGTCTACATCTGTTACTTTTATCAACCCAAGCTTGTAGTCCCATCAAAAAGTGAGAAAGATTGTTTGACAAGATCTCTTTTCCATAAATCCATACTGATTGACATTATATTGCCATCCTTTATTTTTTATAAGGGTGGTTATCAAGGGAAGAGATGATTTTACATTTATAAAGAATAATGCTTCTAGTATAACTATTCACAAACTAACCCTCTTCTGATGCCCTTGGCTGGGCTGAGGTAAAGGTGCTACTGGCTGGAGAATTGGAGTAACAGACTAAGAGGGTGTGTGTTGAGGCTGGAGTCTAGGAAATGGTGGAGTATCTCGAGGAGGCAAGAAGAGAAGAGACATGGAGCAGAGTGGGAAGCTGCAGTGGTGGGAGGGTGTAGAAGGAGGAAGGAAGAAAGGAAGGAAGATGGATGAGACCCCAGAGGGAGGGGGCATGGAATGTGGACAGGGGAGAAAAGACATTGTGGGTTCAAGGAATGCAAGATACCCAAGGAGATATAGTGATTGCGGTGAGGAAGGGGAATGGAGTTGATAATTGTAATTGTCCTGTGCTTCACATTCCCAACCCAGATAGTGGACCTCATTTGTTTTTTCAACCATCAATTACAAAATATTCATGTGATTTGCACAGGGAGAGACATATAGACCCAGATCCTGAAAGGTATTTAAAGCCCTTAATTCCCACTGATTTCAATGGAAGTCAGGAGCCTAAATTCTTTTGGAGGCCTGGGCCATACTCACAAGCAAAGGAGTTATGTTCCATTAAAATCAAAATATAGCTACATGATAATGGCTGCTGTCACAGTGACTTACCTTTCTGTCCTTGGAGTAGCTGTTGTTTTACTTTCTCTCTTGCTGTGAGTAGTTCAGTTCATTGGCCAAGCCAAACTCCATCACTGGCGGTGTAATAAAAGACCATAAATAAATAAAATTAAATGAAAAAAAAAGGTCATTTCAACTCAAGTCTAAAACCTTCACCTTTGGGGCAAGGCAGAGCCAAGGCTCACAAAATGAAGTTTCCTAGGGTTTGTTGAAATTCTTGTTTTTTTATTTTTCACAACAACAAAAGCATATTTAAATGAAAGATTTCTTTTCCCCCCCCCCATTTGAAAATTAAGGAATTTCTTTGATTTTGATTTAAAGAACTGCAGTTAAACTTGTTTGATTAGAAGCTATTTTCATTTTGGTTTTCCCCAATCCCAGAAAAAGGGGGGGGGAGGGAGCAAATAAAAACAAACAAAACAAAACATTAGAGGGTGACAAAGTTACATTTTGTTTAACTTTTTTATTAACTTTTTCACACTTTTCCAGTGAGAGAAAAAGTGGAAAAACTAACAAACAAAATGGAAAAAATAACTAAATGTAAAACTCCCTCCTAGCTAGAAGCCCTACCACAGGTTTCACTCAGTCACCCTCACTTGGAGGAAAGAAAGATTACTTGTAGTCCTGGCCCACTTCCCAGCATTCCTTGCTGTCAGGCCTACAGTTCCCATACTTGCTGGGAACTACAGTCCCCAGAATGCCTCCATTCTGGGCAGAAAAATCAGTACAGAGGTGTGCTGGCCTCATAGCCTGCCTGAGAAGAGCCAGCTCTGGTGGGTTTTTTTTTAATGAGTGATAGGATTGCCGAGGGCTCTGGAGCTCATCTTCGGACAATGCTAGAAGCTTTAGCTCTCTCCTGCAATTCAGCCCTGCAAGAAGCCAGCGGACTCCCCTCCCCTTTGCTAACCATTTTCACAGGAGGGGTGGGGGGAACAGAAAAAGCCTGACAGCTCAGCATAGCTTTACCCCTCCCTTCCTGTGAGCAAGGGGGACAGGATAGCACCTCTGTTCCTTCCCTCTGCAACATCTGGCCTGGGAAGGGGCAGGAGGGTGAAGAGCCCCTGGAGTAGCAGAGGTGAGGCTGGGGGGCTGAACTGCGGGAGGGGGAGGACTACTGATTTTTAATCTGCTGAGATTGGCAATACTGAGCGTGCCCTGTTACAGACACCATGAATGTAATGATACAATCTGTACTACTAGAGCACGCTTCCAGGAAACCTGAAAAGATGTTTACAAAAGTACATTAGAACACATGGAAATAAATACTTTAGCTTCCATAATAATACCAGAAATTACACTAAAAATGGGATTAGTAAGGACTACTGTCATTAGTCAGTTTTGATACTTTGTGAAGCTGTTAAAAATTAAGTTTACAATATTATGCTGATTATATTTAAATTATGTACTTTTAGTAACCGGCATTTCTGAAAAAACAAAACAAAAAACAAAACCCCCCTAAATAAGTGTGTGTTGCCTGTTGGTGTTTGGTTACTGACAGTGTTATGTAAATAGCGATTGTATATTGTGCATATGGATATATGAAAATTAGCTCACTTTTATTTAAAGTCTAGATATGGATTTAGGAGCCTAACTTTAAGCATCCTAAAATATGGGCCTACATTTCCAAAAACCTGGTCAGTTTTCTATACTGGGAAAACAAAACAAAGCACAGCATGGACTCCCAATTGGCTGGTATCATCAGGAGCTGAGAGTAATTTATAATGGTAAGATTTTTGCCTGGGGAACGGTACCAAATGAGACACCACAGGGGTCAGTAGTGGACACAGTTCAACAACTGAATTAATGGTATGGAGCAGTGACACTTGTTCAGCCTGTCTCTTAAAACAGGGCAAGCAAAAGATCAATTGTAGGAGCACTCCATGGCCTGTCTGACACAAGCAAGAAAGCTTGAGGAGTGTTGGGGTACCAAGCAACTAAATATGAAGGCCCTAAAATTGAGACACCCCACAAAATGCATTCATAGGGAAATTTCTAATGCAGTTTTTTTGTAATGGATTCCCCAAAAAACAAACAACCCCCCCTCAAACTTTGAATGAAAAACCCTTGCTTAAAAAAAGATAAGAAAAATTAAAGAATCATCACATTTTCCAAAACTCCCCTACGCTTCCTAATAGATTAAGGGTAGCCCAGAATAAAATATGACACTATATAACACTGAAATATAAAATGAAGAATTGTTAATGGTAAGATTAAGAGCTTTGATAGCCTGTGTTATTAATGATATGTAATTATGTATAGTGAATGAAACATTAAGGCTATGACTTTGCTGGAGTAACTGTGGCTTTGCCAATTCTTCTTTTACATAGAATTACTAATCTGCTTAAAATGTCATTGCTGACAGAACAAAGGTAACGTGTTGGAAGATGTAAGTAAGAGATACACAAACATGCAAGGATAAGTAAAAACTCCCCTTTTTCTGGGAAGACCCAGGGCAGGGTGTCACAAAACAACATAATCCAGAAGCTGCAAAACAAATAGGAAAAATACAGAAGTGGGGTAAATGAAGCTTGCACATGCATAATGTATGGGTTACCTAAAATCCAAAAGGTTGATGTGCTAAAAGATGATTGGATAAAGATTAAGTAATCTGAAATGCAGAAATGTATAAAACATGTAAGTGAACGTGGGTCCAAACTTGAAAAACACTGGACCAGAAACTAAAGAATGGGACCAAAGGACCAGACCAAGGGATCAGAGGAGGCAATGAGTATCATGGAAGATGAGTCATTATACAAACTAAAAACCATTTCCCCATGCTAATTTCTCCCTACTGTTACTCAGACCTTCTTGTCAACTGTTTGAAATGGGACCATCCTGATTATCACTACAAAAGTTTTTTTTCCTCCTGCTGATAATAGCCCACCTTAATCAATTACTCTTATTAGAATTGGTATGGCAATCCCCATTTTTTCATGTTCTCTGTATATCTATATCTTCCTACTGTATTTTCCACTGCATGCATCTGATGAAGTGGGCTTTAGCCCATGAAAGCTTATGCTTGAATCAATTTGTTAGTCTCTAAGGTGCCACAAGTACTCCTTGTTTTTTTTTTTGTTTTGTTTTTTTATGGAAGATGAAAGAACTTTTTTGGCCCATTTACCAATTCTGTCTTGTCTGTCGTTATTTGTCTGGCATAAATGTATGTCCTGACACTATAAGTGATAATAATTCTGTCCGAAATTGTATAAATAAAGGGGGAAATTGATTAAGTCTAAATTGGGTGGACTTGTGACTTGTTTCCAACTTTTACCCCCCAACAAGGAGTGATGATGTATGTTTGCTCACTATCACCCCACTCAGGGGAGAAAAGAAACTACAAAGAATTTCTGTCTCCACTCTCAGCAGTCAAGAGAGGATGAGGGGAGTGAGGAGCTAATGTATCAACTATAGTCACAATGTGGCACAATGTAAATACTGGGCAAATGTTCAGTGTTAGCACTCTCATCCATGCATTCTTGGATGATGCAGATATGGTAGTACATTGTCAAGATGTTGCACCGTGAACATTTTGTCTCTCTCTAGGATTCCACCCAAAGACCAACTTGATTTCTGAGCTCCTCAGAACCGAGTGCTGTGGATCGAGAAGATGATGTAAATTCAAGTATGAACAAATCTGCTGACAGCATCAGAATTGGAAAGATATCAAATACAGTGGGGGACAGACGCAAACTGCAACTGGGCCAGGAGAGATTGTAAAGGAGGCTCACACGTGAAGTGAGAATCGATAGAAATACATGTAAATACATACACCCGGGAAGAGGAAATAAAACACCAAATGAGGATAATTTATCTGGAAATGGGGCCAGATTCTCCAGTCTGCTAAGGCCACTTTGTGGCACAAAACAGACTTAAAGCAGCCTGATATGCCCTCAGAGAATTCCCCTTTTGGAGGGAAATAGTCTGCTGGGGTAGCCTCCTCCTGAGCCCACTGCCACCTCAACCCACAGCATAAGGAGATTTAGGGGGCGCAGCAGTTCTAACTTGTGCAGCTGTAACTCCCATTGGAACAGGTGGCTTCAGATCAGGCAACTTTAAGTAGCTCTTTGCTCATCCCCATTTCCACTCTGTCGAAGCAGAGCTCAGGTGTAATGGAAACACTGAGTCCGGTAAGTTTGAGAATGACCAAAAGGTGGTTCAGTACATGTCTGCTAGACTGCTTCATGGCTCATACACACTGTTCTATGATTAACTGCATTTGCCATCTGTTGGACCCCATCACCTAAACCTTTGAATTCCAGTTACATTATTCCACGTTAATTGTTCTGCCTTTAATTTTAGTATCGCCTGTACATTTGTAAGCCTCATTACATAAGAATGACCACACTGGGTCAGAGCAATGGTCCATCTTGCCCAGTATCCGGTCTTCCAACAGTGGTCAATGGCAGGTGCTTCAGAGGGAAAATGAACAGAACAGGGTAATCATCGAGTGCTCTGTCCTATTGTCCACTCCCAGCTTCTGGCAAACAGAGGCTAGGTACATTTCAGAGCACGGTTTTGCATCCCTGTCCCTCCTAGCTATTAGCCATTGATGGACCTATCCTCCATGAATTTATCTAGATCCTTTTTGAACCATGTTATAGCCTTGGCCTTCACAGCATCCTCTGGCAAAGAGTTCATCAGGTTGACTAGGAGTTGTGTGAAGAAATACTTCCCTTTGTTTATGTTAAACCTGCTGTCTATTCATTTCATTTGGTGACTCCTAGTTCTTGTGTTGTGAGAAGGAGTAAATAACACTTCCTTATTAATTTCTCCACACCAGTTATGATTTTATAGCTGGCTCTTTTCCAAGATGAAAAGTCCCAGTCTTATTAATCTCTCCTCATATGGGAGCTCAGTTGAACATCCTGTATCACTTGGTATGTGTGACTGCAGTGTCGCTCATGGATGGATCACTGTTTTCCTCTTACTTTCTGCTCTTTGAGCTCACTTTACTGTTGTGGTCCACAAGCCAGGCACAGGAAGAGGTGCTCCTCAATGTCAGGGAGCGAGTACAAGCTTGTTATCAGCAAGTCACGTCAATATACTATGCAGCAAGGCAAGATTATGTCCAGACTTTGTTCACATATGGTCACACCACCACTTGCAATGAAATCCCCTGCGTATTTCCCAAGAGCTGTTATAAGGTTTTACTGTGCGTGGTTACATCACTTAAGGTCACTGGTGTCAGTGAAAAGATAGCGATTGACTTCAGTGGATATTGGACCACACGCAATATCTTAATTTCACAGCCTTAATTCTACAGCTCATCTCCTTGAACCATATATTAAAAATGGTGTCGTATCGCCATTTTAAGAAATGTGAGCGATTATAGTGTAACAGCTGTTTCTTGCACTAACACTGTCAAACAAAGCCCCGGAAAGCAACGCACCCTTCCAAGCTTGTTCATTGTGCCCCATTTAATTACAGGAGGATGTTGGTGGCTGAAAACAGGTGCTTAGAAGATGAAGCTTTCTCCTGCAGCAGGTCATCAGGCTCACCAAGAAAGCCAATGTAAGGGGAGAAGTGCCTGCTTTCCAGCGACAAGACAGCTTCCCATGAAAGAAATAGGAGCAGACCAAGACTGAGGTGAATCAGCCAGTGTAGCTCCATTCCAGTCAATGGAGCTGTGCTAATTTACATCAACCAGGGATCTGGCCCAGAATCTGTTTCTTGCCTTTCAGATTGCTCTATTATAATGTTAATAGTATTAATACTAATTTTGACAAATTACAAACAACAACGAGGAAAAAACACCACCTTCATTAAGAACACACGTACCAGGGGTCCTATATAAAAGGAAGGGGGAAAGGTTCTACATGTGGACTCAACATTAAAAATAAAAAACTTTTTTTCTGAAGGTAGGTTTGAGTGAGAGGATGGGCGTTGCGGGGGGGGGGGGGGGACCGGGGAGAAGAGAGGCAGAATCAGATTGCAAGGAGGATGTCCCACTCCCTGTAGCCTACTGCAGCAAATATGTGATCACCTGCTGACTTCAGATCTGAGGGTGAAAACCATAAGAGGTGGGTCATGTGAGGGCAAAACACACAGCAAAACATTAGAAAGTAAGCCTTGAATGCAGGCAGGCCCGACTCACCATCAGTAGCTTTAACAGGCACCACATGTGTATTTTATTCCAAATGGCTAATTTTCATTTATTTGTTATGAATAATTATAGTGCCTGCTGACACCCCCTCTTCCCCATACACAAGCCTATCCCCAAACTGCAACAGTGTGTAAAAGTTTGCCATCGCGTCTCCATTAAACTGTATTCTCTCTGCCTGCTGGTGATAATGCACTTCAGATCATTCATTGATGCAATATATTTTCCAGGATAGGCTTTTTGTTTTTTCTCTTGGCCGCTCACCCTCTTCTGTAGTCAGATTTGCTCATTTCTCTTGTAGGCTGTCTCGGAGCAGAGAAAGGCTTTTAGTTTTAAGCAGTTCTCTTTTCAGCCTCCCCTTATTGAATTCCAACCTCCATTTTTTTTTAAACATAGGAACATCATTTATCTTGGACTTTAAGTTGCAGAGGCCTTCAAGGGGCTCCTTTTTTTCTTTCCCAGCTGCGTTTGTTGACACACAGTCAATCTGTTTTTTGCCTTCCTTCCCCTTTTCCCCCCCAGCAGGCCATAAAGTATCGACAGCTGTGCCCTTTATTAGCATAGCCATTCTAAACACAACAAGAGGGAAGAGACTAAATATATTACAGCCATTACCTCTGTCAAAAAGTGACAATTTTAAAACATTTCGGCTTTTCACTGGGAAAGCTAGCAACACAAAAGAAAGTGCTATAATTTTATTGTAAATGCTTTTTAAATATGGGTCACTTGGCCATAATCAGGAGAAAGAATGGAAAAGTTCAAAGCTTGAGAATAGTTCAGGCTGATATCAGAATTTTTTTTTTAAAAGGCTTGTCTTTAAAATATGCAAATTGGACAAAATACAACAGTGAGAAGCATGCAAACTAAGATCTTGTTCCTGGAGGTTTTGTTTTCAGTACAGCTCTGTTCATATATTTCCATTTACTTATAAGTGTGTTTTACAACTTGGATGGGATTTTTTCCTCCCCAAACAGGGTGTTATGAATGTTTGGACACAAAGATATAAAGAGGGGGAAACAGCCAGTCTTCTGTTTTCAAAATAATGAAGTATTCTTTTTCCTAAATGCTTTTGGAACTGAGATGTAATATGGCTCTGGGATTTACTCGACAAGATGAATTTTAAGAAATAAACTCAGTGTGAAATCTTTCCTAGCATTTTAGGTTCAAGGTAGGACTCTCAAATCTCTGCATATGCTATGAATTTTGTTTATCTATTTTTAAGTTATGACACCGGAGTTTTTGACAAAGACTGCAGAATGGAGGGTGGGGGAGGCAACCTTTTCAGTATTTCCAGTGACCTACTGTCTGTGGTTAGCATCTAATCTGCACTTTAAAGGTAAAAGGGGATTTATGGATGTGCTGAAGTATGTATAATCCAATCATTTTCATTTTAAACTGCAATCACAGTGCATCAGGCAGGAGGGAAAAAAGCTTGAATTAAGAATGGATTCTGACATCAACTTGCTTCTCATTTAGGAGAATATCAGAAGAAAGTTTGCACTAATTTTTCCCTCATGTTAGCTGTAGCCTCCTATTCACAATTCTTGCCCCAAGGTTTGCTTTTGCTTTTTAAATTTGAAAGCGTGTGTCAACCTGAGCAATATATGACCTGACCATTTGGTAGACTCAGTCATCCAACCAGCCTTCCAAAGGCAGAACTTCTTGAAAATATCTAATTCAACAACGATCAATAAAATCCTGGGGAAAAGAGTTAACAGAATTATTGTTGTTAGTATTGTGGTAGTACCTAGAGGCCTGGACCCCACTGTGTTAGGCATTGCACAAACATATCATAGAGAGAGGGTCCTGCCCCAAATACCTTACAATCCTACTGTAAATCTCATTAAGTTCTAAATCCCTATTTGGTAGCACCCTATAGATTTATATACCACATGAAGAATGGCTTTTTAACAGCAGCAACAACTAAAGGACCATTAGCACTCCTTTCCCAAGGCTAAGAGGAGTCAGAACAGGATCATATTTTCTTGGAGCTTACTAGTGAGGTGCGATTGCATCTATGTCACTCTCAGAAAAGGTCTTGGAGCTGCTGCCAGGTTAGATCAGGGACTGCAAACCGTTCCACGATGAATAAAATCTGAAACTTCAGAACAGCAACTTTATCCTTTTCATCAGACCTCCTGGTGCTAAATATTGGTAGAAAACACCATATTCTGATATTAGCTTTCCTTTGTTTAAAAAAAAAAAGTACTGTAGTTCAAAGGTAGCTTATACCGAGCCCATCCATATTATATTAAAACACTACATTAAAGGATGGCAGGGTTGCAAAGTGTAGCACTCGACTCAGGAAATGACATAGTGAAGGATGTGATTCCCAAATCCCTGCCTCATTCACTGGGTAGTAACGTGAGTGTAATTCAGCCTCCTGCAACGTGATCTTCTGAAGTGAACACTGAGGGCCAGATCAGAGTCTGGACTGTGCACAGGGATGTTGAGTGGGACATCCTGTCTCCAGTATGGCTTTCTTGGAGCAGGGGCATTAGGGGAAGCCTCTCCACAGCACCCACTACTCCTGTCAAGCAGGTGAGTGAGGCCAGTCTTATACTGAAACGAGATGGAGGAGGGCCAGCCACACCGGAGGAGGAGGAGGGAGTGTTTCTCCCTTAATCCAGGGAGAGAAGAAGATGCAATCCCCATGTGCTCCCATACGTTAACCCATCTTCAGGACCTCGGTTCCACCTTCTGAAAACTGACCATCAGGGTGGAATTAAGCATCTGCTACTCCTCAGCACTAGAAGATTTTTAATACCCCGGAGCAGAAAGAGAGCAGGGAAGAAACCGGCCTGTGTGAGGCACACCCCTTGTCCAGAGCAGAGTATAAAGCCACAATTTGGCCTGGAATGAGATAAATACCATGTGGAGCTTTTTATTTACAACATATTCCAGTTGAACCTGGGGGAAAATTGGAAATAATTTCCCCCTGTTTGATTTATCTATCTAATTAGGTATTTATTTAACTGTGTCATCTCACTGAGTTTGCGTGTCCTTGAAATGTCACTTCTAGTGAAATTAAGCACCGAGTTTCTCTGCACATCAAGTTGTGAGATCCACTTCTAGCTTGGAATCGCAGGCTGCTGCAATATTGTCCACCGAAATCATCACATGCCAGTATCATGGCAGCCATCTTTGGCCATCTTGCTTTGTATAGCCAATCACGCACCCTTACAATATATTATATACAGGGGGTGCTACTACAAAATGAACTTAGAGCACCACAGAATTCACCTTTTCTGTATGATTTACAGTATTCTTGGTGCTTAGAATGTGAAATAGTACGTTTGGAGATGGTAAATGTCCGCTGTATATTGTCACTCTTCACACACAGCCCAGGTGAGGACAGAACCATCCCAGAGCTTTTACATGCTGGGTCTGCCTCCAGGAGCAGTATGAAAACCTCTTCCAGGTCCTTCACCCCCTGTTCCAGTTAGCATGGAAAGCTGAGCTAAGACACCAAAACATCAGCAAATGCAAGAGGCTGGCGGGTGGCAGAAGCCAGCTCTTTTCATTGACTAAGAACATGTAGTGACCAAACTACAGTAGCTGCTCTCACTCTGCACAATGGGACACTCGTGAGCTGTGAATGGATCCTGGAGGAACTGTGAGCTGTGGCTGTTTAGTGGGAGATTCCAGTCCATGCAGTCTTCTCGTTGTGCAGTTATGCAGCTACAGAGGCAAGTGCTTAGGCTGCCCAGGACTGTGGAGGCAGTCAACCTGGGCACCTCCTCTGAAGCGTAGCCCATAGTACACTTCTCTTTGACCCTCCAACTGGCCCTGCCACAGTGAGCTCCTCTTCTGGTCCTTCCTCCCAGTGCAGGGGAGTGGAAGGGTCTCAAGAAGGAAGCCAGTTGAGGAGGCTGGTGATTTTATGTCAGAATTATGGGCAGATTTGATATTGTTTTGGGTACAGCGTTTCTTAGAATCTGTACACTGTGACTACACAGAAAATGAAATGATAAGCATACAAATACCAGCATCAGCAGAGCCAACTGCTACTTAAAAGCACAGAGTAAACTAACTGTACCAGAGTAAAACAAACCATCTGATGTTGGAGGAACCTCACAAAATGTTAAACATTTGGCTGCTTATCAAGCTAGTCCACCTTTCCCACTACTCAGCCCTCTGTCCTTCCAGCCAACAGGCCTTATGACGGGGCTTCTCTTCCCCCAGACCTGCTCTGGGCTTGTAAAGGGCAGGGGAAAGGAGATGTGCCTGCATAGCTTCTGGGGGCTGTTGGCAATTGACAGGTACAACTGGCAGCCACGTACAACTTAAAGCAGCCTTGAGGTTGCATTACATTATGCCAGGGTCCAGACTGGTCTCCAGCTGGCTTCAGGAAGCACAATGGGGTTTAAAAGCATCTTCCTGCACCCCTCTGCCACCCCCAAATACTTTGCCTAACACAATGGCCTATGGATACATTACTTTTTAAATGGCACTGAGGTAGCTCAGTATCAGTGGACATTTAGCAGAAGTCAAAGGACCCAAGACAAATTGACAGGTCAGAGATTGCTGAGCTAAACTTTGCATGATCCCTGAAGCCAGAAGCTGCATTCTGCAGAGATAACTGACTTCAGTAGTAAAGGCTGCACAAAACAACATAGGAAAGATTGATTTGTTTTGTCTTATTGTATATACGCTTTCAGTTAAACTAGTATAATGGTCCCTATCGTTGTGGGATACCTTTTCTAACAGCGCTGAACACACCAGGTAATTAAGATGTTAACCAATGATTTTCGTTTGCCAGATTACACTGTGCTTATACTCGTTCCTCAGAGCTGCTGTGCCTTTGTACTACTTTTAATTAGCATTTTACACACATGGATCAGAAAGAAGAAAAAAAAAAATCTTTCCTGGCCAGCTAACTGTTTAACTTGTTGCTCATCAAAGATCTAAAAAGTCTGTTTTTCAATTATTTGAACAGCGGAACAGTCTTTTTACAGCCAACCTTATTAAAGTGCCGGATTTTATTAGCTGTTTTGTGTTAATAAGACTAAGGAGAATGTAGTGGAATGCTCCTTTGGAAGCTCTTGAATTCCTGTATACTTTGGAGTTCACTTTTCTCTTTCTGAATAGGATGCCTGGCAATGGACTAATATGTTAGCCTGCTGTATTGTAATATTCTCTACCTTGAAACGCTCTCTGACAACTACTTCACCTAGATAAGCCAAAGCTACTTTCAAAAGAAAAGAAAACCCAAATAATACTGCCCATTCACCACTTTTTTAAACTGTTCCGGGGAAAGGGACTCTCATTTTAAGGAGATTTAATATTAAGTGCATTGGCAGTCCAGAAGGAAGTCATTTCTTAATGCAAGTAAGATCTGATTAAACAAAAGTCTATTCTTAAAAAAAAAAAAAAAAAAAAAAAAAAAAGTCAAAATATTCTAAACTAACCCTTTTTCATCATTTTGAAGGTTTTTGTGATTTTTTTTTATGCAAGTCACCCTTCCTTCAAAAGTGTCTTTTCAAAACATTCCCTTGCCAAAAATCTGGTTTTCAGATAATGTAAGATTTTACCCACCATTTAAAAATATTTGACAAAATGCTTTCAATTAAAATTTTAAACCCTCCCAGCAGAATAAAGCATGAGGTTTTTGTGTTTAGATAGTGTCAACAATTTCCCATGAAAATTTGTTTTAGAAATCGGTTATTTTTGAATGAAAAATAGCTTTTTGTTCATGTAACAGGTTACCGGCCCTTTAAGGCTAGAGGACATGTGTCCTGCATAACTGAGTGTGTTGGATGCAGTTCCAGCAATGCATAATCAATAGACAGGAGGTAGACTTCAGAGCTCCAGCCCCAAAGAGCAAAGTTAGGTCATAGGAGCCTCCCTAGCTGTCCTGCCCAACTCTACTACTAGCAAGGAACATCCCCTTCTTCCCACCTGCACAAAGGAGGTGCTTTCTGCAGGTCAGGGCCGGATGTTAGGCAAATTGGGTAGCAAATAGAAGGAAGAGGCAGCTATCCATGTTCATTTGTCAAACTGAAAAGTGCTATATGGAGCCTTTGAGGGAAGCATGTCTGAAAGAATAGCTGACAAGCTAAGTAGTCAGGAAGTGCGTGTGTGTGTGTGTGTGTGTGTATGTACAAAATGTTAGTGGAACCCAAGACCGTGGCAGGGCCTGGGGAATCCATAGAACTTAATCCAAAGTACCATTCAGGTCTAAATCAGCACCTGCTTTTGGGAGCTGTACCAAGAACTGATGCCACAATGCACAGGTACAGCAACAGCTGGAGCAAGAGCTGTGTGTGTAGCTAACAGTGACAATTCTCTGGTTTCATCAGCTTATCAGCCGAATAATCAGAAACCACGAGATGTTCTTCATGGTAGCTGAGAAAAATCAGTGAAACAACTCCTCTTCTGTCCCAGAGGAATCATGGAGAAATTGGTAATACAGAGAGCAGGTTTTACAGAGACAATATGCAAAGTATCCTATGTCACAGTGGAGACGATACTTAGATCATGGCAAAGTACCACGAAGAATCTAGTGTCACAGGATTGCCAATAGGGAAATCACCCCTTACTGTCTATGTTCCATTCACTATAATAACATTTTCAGAAGTGACTTAGATTCTTAAGTCCCTTGATTTTCACTGAGATTTGAGCTCCTAAATCACTTTTGAAAATGGGACTTAGGTGCTTTATGAACGTTTTACCCAATATCAGAAAGTGACGAATCCAGTTAACTTCCATTGGCTGGGTGGATTGACTGAGCCCATCATTATTATCCAACACAATTATATACAGTAGAACTAAAGCTTATTAAATTCAGAAGCAGGCTGATGGTTTGAATAATGTCCAATGGCTGCCTCAAGACTTTTAGCAGAAGCAAAAACTAGGCCATGGGACCACAAAATATGCTAAAATAATCTTGGTCTACAAGCACGTTCTAGTCACCCTAACGTGTTTTACAGCTCTCCTCCGGCATGACTCTCCAATAAAAGATATTACCTCGCCCACCTTCTCTCTAGAACCCTGGGACCAATACAGCTACAAGAATACCATTTACATCCCCACATGAGATTACCAATAGCTCCGTGTGCGTTCCTACACCCAGAGAGCGAGAGAGCCACTAAGCAACTGCACCACTCTGCTGAATCAAGTTTATTTTCATCTTGTTTCCTTAATATTGTCCTAATATTTTCTCATATATTCAACTGCTATTGGCTGGGCTCAGCACGGGTGGCGTGCAGGGGTTCCAGGATCTGTCCTTAAAAAGTGACTGAAGCTACTGCTAAATGTCTGGTTTTCATTGACAGCAGACACATTTTTTTTTTAAAAAAAAAACTTAGAAATGCCTCACTTCAGCTTACACTATAAGCTCTTCAAGACAGGGATTGTCTTTTTACTGTGCGTGTGTGTACAGCGCCTAGCACAATGGGGCCCTGATCATGACTGGGGGCCTGTAGGAGCTATTGTCATACAAATTAACTCAAAAGGGAAGCACAGCCTCCAGGCTCATTTAACAATATTCTGTGAGTTACACCAAAATGTAGCATGCAGCAGCTGAAAGAAGTGCAGCACCGGGGAGCAAGGGGAGGAGTGTCAAACTCATTAGGGAGACAGGGCTGAATTTTATTTTAATTAGAGCCCACGGGGCAGAGCTATGAAGTCATGAAGGGCCCTATACGCACTTGCAGTGCACAGCAGACGTATCAATGGGAGTTTGGGATAACTGAAGTTAGACTATGGACGGCCACAATAATTAGTATTATGACCTGAAGTGCTGAGCAACTGCAAATCCATTGGTCAAGGAGAAATGGGGGTGGTAGCCTCACTCAGGCCCTTAATAAAATTAGCTATTGCCTCTTTAGGGCCACTGCAATGGCTGTTTTATTCCTCACCTCGCCCGTGTCTTTCCCCATCTCAAGGTTGGCCTCTATTTGGGCTAGTACCTCTTGGCCCTTTTCCCTCTTTGAGCAGTGCAGTTGCTTGAAATTTAAGGGGGCTTAAACTGAGAGCCCACCAGTTATTCACAGTCATCCTTCTCTGACCTACACTCCTATCTCCTCCTTACCTCAGGTTTTCCTGAGAGAGAGTAAGGAGCAGATCCTCTTCCTGCTGCAGTCTCTGTGGTACTGTTCCTTACCAGTTTCTGCAGACTGAGGAAGACAGCACTGCATCCCAGCACCTGCAGGTTTTCTGTCAAACTTAAAAGACTACATACCACGTTTTTCCCAAAAGTTTAAATTCCACAGAATCTGAACCTATCAGGGGAGCCAGATTGATGCACAGTGTGGGTTGCCGGTAGCCTGCAGGCAGTTTTTTGCATCCATGCTTCCATGCTGTAAGAGGGATGAAATGGTGAGGTAGGACGAAGAGCCATCTCAAAGAAAGGAGAGGGGGCATGTGGGGAGTGAGAAAAGCCTGGGGTTTTTTCCACAGGAGGAGCTGCCAGGTCTGCAGTAACCTTCACCCTCACTCCCCATAATCTTGCTGTGTAAAGTTAATAGAATAATGGAGTGAGGTTTTGGGACATTGCCCTAGTAGAAAGTTACTCCATACACTTAACAAGACCATGTTTCAATTTACTGAGGAGGAGTGAATTTACATGAATTACTTCAGAGCTGGAACATCAGCCAGATTCAGGTACTTGGAGTCTTCATTTCTGCCTGTCACTTTAAGCAGTGTCCAGTGGGTGTCTGAAGAATATATACTCTTATTTTGCAAAATAAACCTTTAAACAGGAAAACAAATGGTTGTGTTATTCAAACTGGCAGAAGCAGAGTGTTGTGCTGTCTATATTGAGATCCCTTGAGCCAATATAATTTCATCCCTCCGGCCTTCTGGGAAAGATCATTTTAGAGTTGGTAGAATACGCTCAGCGGGCAAAGTGTGATCTTTCTCCTTAGTCAAAATAACCTTGCGTTGATCCCTTCCACTTTGCAGGAGGTCTTGCTGCAGCACTGATTGGTGTCCAAAATCTTACAGTCTGTGTATGTTTTATGGGACTCTACTCCTGAGCAACAGCTCCTACCTCTGTAGGAAAGAATGTCTGAAGTGGATACCAAGAGACCTTCAAATCCTCATTAATGAAGCTCATGAGCTGTTGCTCCTGAGGGAGAGAATTTGTGAATTCTCCGGTCGTCATCTTCTACACCATTAACCTTATTGTCTGTGGAGAGCTGATGGCAATTTGTGTAGAGCAAGCACTGCCCACAGGTGGACTCTTCTACAGTCCCACTCTTGGAAAACACCACAAATCAGTCTAGAAGTAACTATCTGGAAGAAGGCAACTACAAAAACCAATCTCATTCAGGAAACTTGCCCAAGATGGAGGAGTAGGGTCCTGTGGTGGCAGAATTGGGGCCACTCTTACTTTTGTACGTGGCACCTACATATTATTGGTGCATTAGAAATGTGTTTGCTTTGGCCAGTTGCCTTCTGCCTCCAAGTCAGGGCGGGAGCAGTGGCTGGCTTCACTTCTGCAAGGTGGCTTGAACTCCACTAGTTTCGATGCAGTGTGAAGAGAAGCCATAGATTCACCAGGCAATCTAGAATTGCATGGATTAGCATGAACAACATTTCTAGTGGTCTCAGCTTCAAAAATTCTATAATATTAATTTTGATATCCCTGGTGCTCTTTAAAGTAAAAGGGAAGGCTCTTGGCTAACCTCTCTCTGAAGTGAGTGAAACTCACACCTTCTGAGATGGCATCAATGTGCTTTTCCTTTCCAGTCCTTTAGGAAGTATAAGGGATGCTCAGGAGACACCTCCGGGTAACACACCCCTATGAAATCAAGTCCCATTTCCCCTGCTACACAAAATCATTCAGGTTAGGGAGCCATGTGGACAGAAGCGTGCACATTTACACTTCAGGAAAACATATGGACATTATAGGCTGTCCAGAAGCTCTGTATGCGACCAATGTTAAACTGAGGGAAACAAAAGGCTAAAGGGCTGCTGGCTTCCTTGAGACAAACCATGCTTGGAGTAGTCGTTGCAGGAGGGATTCTGCCAGCCTCCCCCTGAAACCGTGAGAGAGATGTCTATGATGAGCACTTGAACAAAACATAGAAACACACTTGACTAGGACAGGTAGCAGGGATTGTAATTCACATATGGATATCAAAAGACACACAGGTAAAGAGACCAGGTAGGCAAAAAGGCAACAGCAGTAATGCAGCACTCCTAAAATTTTTCATCTTTTAAGGGTCCAGAATTGTAAAGTTAAAGAGTAAAGAAGCGTTAGTTAAGTATGACAAGCCTTGTTCCACAACTCCACCAAGTTCAATTAACCCCTCCCCCTCAAAAAAACCCCTTCTCCTTTCTTCACATGACTTCCCCTCAATTAACACATCTGTTACTTTTCAACAAGTAGCTCCTGATTCAGGAAAGCACTTAAATATGTACTGAAGTCCATCCCTGGCAACAATTTAACAGATGCTTAAGCACTGTTTGAATAGGGATGTTTTCCTGAATCAAGGTCAGGAGCAGCAGCTTTGTATAATTTTTGATGGTGCCCAGAACAGGTCCAAGTCCAAGTCTCGTCCCCCACCTGCCTAAGGCTTTGTGAGGGAGTTTGGGTGCAGGCTCTAGACTGGGGCACGGGAGCAGGCTCTGGGAGGGAGTTGGGTGTGGGGTGCGGGCTCTGGGCTGAGGTCCAGGAGGGGGTGCACAGGGCAGGCTCTCAGAGGGCGTTTGGGTGTGGGCTCTGGGCTGGGGCAGGGGTTTGGGGTGCAGGAGAGGGTGAGGGGTGCAGTGCTTACCTCAGGCAGCTCCCAAAAGTGACCCGCACACCCCTCTGGCAGCAGCGCCTAGGTGGGGGGGGGGCGGATCGCTCTCCACGCACCGCTGCCCACAGGCATGGCCTCTGCAGTTCCCATTGGCTGCAGTTGGCGCTCGAGGTGGGGCAGCGTGCAGACCCCCCTCCCCCAGGGGCCACAGGGACGTGCCAGCACCTTCCGGCCACTTCCGGAAGCAGAGTGGGCGGGCAGGAAGCGCCTTAGCCCTGTTGCACTGCCAGTGGTGGGGGCCGCATGCCCTTTTAAATTGCTCGGGGACAGCAGGCAGGGGATGATCCAGGGGAGGCGCGCGGGGGCAGCAGGCGAGGCCAGGGGAGAGACCCAGCCCCTAACTCTGGTGGATCCGGGCCCCCGTGCTCTCATATTGGTGGAGCCTGGGCACCATGGGCTCATACAATTCACCACCCATGATCAAGGCCATAAATAGTATAGGCTTGCTGGGCTTTACTTCTGTGGCCCCAATTCAGAGAACAACCAAATACAGCTTATTTAAAAAAAATAAAATAAAATAAAAGTAGATTAAGCGGTAGCTGACTGACACAGAGGGTAAATTTTGAAACAGATTGGTTAACCATGGTAACGAATGGGGAGATCAAATTTGATGGTTAACATGTTGTTCTTCTAAAGTGGTTGTAGAAACATTGAGAAACCGTGTAAGCAAACTGATGGCTTGACTAGGTCAGTCATGTCACATTTAACATCCTTTATTCCTAGGGCAATTAAGTCATTCTGCTTCTTTAGCTGAAATTGTATTTTGGGACGGGGCTGGGGTAAGACACTGTAACCAACAACAACAGGAAAAGGAAAAAACCTATTGAAATGGGAGAGAAGAATCTAGCAAGTTATAATAAATATTTACTTTTTTTGCATTGCAATCTTTTATTTTCATCTCACTGAAATACAATTTGCTTTACAATTAATAAACTGATAATTTGTTCCTATATAAATGGATTAATAAAAATGCAGAGATTACACCACAAGATCCATCATTCAAATATCCCAATAATAAGACTTAAAGTGATGCTGGCTAATGAGAGGGTAGAATGTGTAGATAAAAGATGTCGAGGCTCTGAGGGAAGATACTGATTAAAGGAGATATTGACAGAAGCAGGTGATGCTTTAGTCTGAATCTGAACTGTCTTGCTCATTGGTTTGGTACTGGCAGATTGTCTCTTCCAAAGGAGTCATCGTGCCATCTGGTCGAACTCCCATTGGTTTTATAACCTCATCCCTGTAAGATTTTTTAAAAGTCTTAATTAGCATATGCACACATGCATCAATCCACTGTTTTATTATATAGAGAGATATACACACAAACTATATTTTTATAGTCTTTAAAATAACGTTTTAATGAAGATCTCCATTTTGAATAAGAAAGGGGAACAAAACAAATCCAAAACGGGGGTGGGGAGGACAGATAAAGACTTCATTCATGTAGGCCAACCTATTAAGCCAATTAAAAGATACAGGAAAAGTCAATGCCTGACAGACTCACCACGAGGAGCAGGTTCACTGTTTTAAATACATACACTAGCTTTTCTTCTGTGAATTCTTTAAGAAGAAATGGTTGCCAAAGTTTCACCTGCCATTCTGGGCAACACACAATTAAAATAGACGATTTGATACATATTATCTCATTCGGTGAAATAAATCATTCAGGAGAACACATTCTGCCTACACAACCTCTAGTGGTGCTTAAGTACTTGTTGATTCATTTTGAAAGTCAGCTTTTTTTTTTTTTTTTTTTTTTTTTTTAACTATTGCTTTTGTTTGTAGCAGTTTAATTACAGGATTGACAGTCATTTTAATCTCTTCAAAGCTCCAAAGGCCTCTCCACAGCTAATCCAATTATATCTACTCCACAAGCCACAGCCTCATCTAAAGATGATTAATTATTGATTAAGCCAATCAAAAAGTATTAGCAAAGATTTATTTAATCCTCACATTTTATCACCTCATTTATTATATGTGGATTATGGAAAAGGCTGTAAGGTCAAAGATAACATTTTAATTTTCCATTAAAAAGCCCCTATTTTTAATTTTCATGATTTCATCTAAATGGTGTGGATGCTGGACCCTAATTTACCTCCAATTTGAAAGGGAATCCCTTGAAACTTGTTTGTTGTTCCCAAAGACAGCCATAACTTAAAGAGCAGGATTTAGTTACTCTCAGTGGGGAAAAGCTTTATTTCCCGCAACATTCTGCCTGCTCCTCACTCTCTCTTTAGGACAAACGAGAAGGGCTTTGTACAGAGAGTCAACAATCCCTCCTTCCAATGATGACTGTTACAGAAGCAGCTAGAAAAGCAACACGCTAGTTGCAGGGTATGAACAATAAGTCAGATGTTATAAAGATGACCAATGTTCAAACAAGATACCAGAAACCCTAGTTTTGAAGAGTCTCATCTCTTTCAATAGAGAAAGGGAAGCTATTTGCGTAAGTGAGGCACTCAAATCACAGTCATTATTTGCACCAGACACAAACTCAGAATGCTTTCTCCTCTGGCATTTTAGAAAAATGTATTTGCTGCACTATGTGGCTTGAGACACCTTGAACTCAAGGAAACCAGTGTGGTTTTGCAAGCTGGGCTGGGCAGACTTCTAGGTATTTGTGCAAGAGGTCTGCAACCCTTGCATGCAGACCAGTGACAGTATGGCTTCCTTACACATCTGAGTCTCCAGGGGGAGCTGGCAGGGGGAGGGAATGTGCAATTATGTACTTCCACTGGCTATTCTCTTCATGGAGGAGAGATAACTAGCCATGGACTAGGACTGATTCTTCCTCCCCTTCTCACTTTGGCAGTATGGGTTCTAGGCCTCTTCTGACCATCCAAAGTTCCAAACCACCCCACAGTAACTTGTGTACTTCAAAAGGGTAAAATGAGAAGGGAGAGGAAAAAAAGGACTAAAAGTAAAGAGAATAATTAGCAAACAAAATATGTGATGTTTGGGATGCCACAAAGCTAACTTTATGAGTCTGGAATGAGTACATTACTCAAAACAGAACTCGTTGGGTAGGTTTGCAAGAGGAGTAACTCCACCAATTGAAATAAAGCCGACTTTGACATTTGCATACAACAATCCTCATGCAGATCCTCAGCTCGTGTAAACTGTCATAGGTCCATGGAGGTCACCAATTTAGCACTGGTTGCTTAGAGACCTCAATGGAGCTATGACAATTTATGCCAGTTGAGGACCTGAACCCTTTTGTTTAAAGTAAGGTAAAAGTCATCTTGGGGTTCTCCTGACAAATGCACACACGTCCAAGAAAATAATTTCATATCTATGCTATCACAGCTGTGAAGTGTGATCACTCCACATTATAGGAAAGAGATCTTACTTCCCACATGCAGTGGGTGGCAGTATGAATTTTGCTGTATCAATTGAATATATATTATAAATGCAAATATATGAATGTACATATTAATAAAATTTGTTTAAGCGTGTATGAACATCCTTGTAACCCCTAACAAGATCAAAGACTCTTGGCTGCACTACACATATTCCTAACACAAACAAAGCATTCTATTCAAGTATACAAGTAGAAAACACACCCTAATTAAGCAGCTGGTAAAATGCATTCTTTTCTCCACTTGCAGATCTCCCAAGTGTCCCTTCAAATTTACCTATACAAGTTTCAGCTTCCTGCTTGCCACTTAGCTTAATAACGATTCAAAAAATCATTCCCTTGTTTTCAAGGGTACTTCTTTCTTGTCTGCTCTGTGTATGACAGGGCAGTATTGACACATGGAATTAATGACAGTGTCTGTAACGAAACAACTGTCATGCAAACACCAGTCTGCTCCTTTGATAACATGGCATGTTTGGGACCTATTCACCTCCCTATAATTGAGTACTACATAATAGTTCCAATCCTTTCATATAACATTATTTTGTTCTATGATTAGAAAAGGGGGGGGGGGAATCTATACACCATTACCTTCTTCATTCACCCCCTGATTAATGCTGTGTTTTTAATGAGTGTGGCTGCTATTTAGGCAGGTTCTGTTACATACTTGTTTTGTTGACTTCTGTTCAATGTACAACAAAACCCAAGCTGTGATAATTGGGGACCATTTCCATCAGCAAAAGAATTCCTGCTATTAATACAAGGTTGGCTTGGAAAAAGCACCCTTACATTTTAAATTAGTCAATTAATATATAATTCTCCCATAATTTATAATGGAGAAAGTGTTAGTATATTTATCAGACATTTTAATTAGCATGGAATATTTCCAATACTGTTGGATATAAACAGATGGAAAATTGCACAACAGTGATTTTATGTGGCTAAATTTAGTCCTTTGCAACTCCGAAAGGTTATGTTAAATCTTTTTGTACAGATTGGAGAAGGTTTTGGAAGCTCAATCATACGACTTACTATGGAGAGTAAACTGATTCGCACCCAACAATTCTCATTGCTATAACAAGATGAGTTATACTACTTACTTACAAACAGGTTTTATTTGAAACAAATTCAGGGCTAACTCCAACCACCCAACACCCTATCCAACACCTTGCCCAAGTAGTGTTGAAAGTTCCCGAGTGCTGTAGAGATTTCAAGGTCTTCCTTTTCCCTTGCATTTAAAATGATTAGAAATACATATATTACAACAACAGCAACAGGAAAGCATCCTTGTCAGGCTAAATTTGTACCAAAGTTTAGTTACTGTGAATGGAACAGAGAGCTTTTATAAAACCAAGACCAACATACTTATTTAAAAATCAAAAGATGATTTATGTTTAGGATAGGCTGTTATGGTTATATCAGATTTTTTTTTTAAATACTTCATTCCTATGTATTTTATGGATGCTATCCTTGTATGTATCCTGACTTCTGACGAGTAATGAGTTCACATTCTGTATGCCACTTTCCCTTTTTGTGGATTACAAAACTCCAGATAACACTTCATTTGTAAAAACTGCAGTTTAACCATAAAAACCTCAATACTTTTAAAAAGCCTCAGCCTGTACAAAGCAGTTTTTCAGTTATGTGCAAAAGAGTCTGAAACATCACAAACATGTATATTCACTCCTCCCCTTCACACTACCTATATTTATATGCAATAAAACTGGATGAATTAATTTTCTACCCAAACTTGGCAATAATAATTCGTTCTCACAAAATCAACTTAGATCAGCGTTAGCATCAAAAGATTCATTCAAGCACAACTGCCATACTGAAAAATTATAAGTAACTGAAAATAGCAGATATGCCATTGCAACCTTACCTATAGTCTAATATCCATTGCATTTCTCTCTCCTAGAGGGTTAATAACTTTAAAGATGCCAATAAATCTTTATCACCTCCTTCCAGCTCCATCATGCTTATCATTTAGTGTTACAAAATGCCATAAAATGGTTTCAGATATTTCCTTGTTGCATGCAATTATCTCCTACAACAGGCACTCTTCAATATTAATACACTACAAATACTAAAGTAATCAAAAAATGGACAGCTTCACAGCTCACAACATGTGTGTCCAAACACATGACTGCTTGTGAAAGTTTGTGCCCTTTTAAAAAATGGTGCCATGTTTTTATTTCCTAGGAGTGCAATCGGTCAGAGAAGGCATTTTAAAAACAATAAATAAAATCAGATCTAGAAAGGTCTGTAATCAGATGGGATGATTTTGCCATTTTCAGTCAGTCAGGGACTTATCAATCCTTTATATTTTTCTTTACTGTGAGAATGCTAGTTCTTAAAGGGTTACATGCCATAAGGTTACATGCCCCACCCCACGTTTTCCTGTTCAATTTCTTTCCCCTTTAAAAAAACCCTCCCCCTAAATGATGAAAAGCATGCTGGTGCTGGAAGAAGGTGATAATCATTTATTGGCATCTTTAAAGTGATTAACACTCTAGCAGAGAAGAGAAATGCAATGGACATTAAGATTGCAGTAGCATTTCTGCTACTTTCGATTACTTATAACTTTTTAGTATGGCAATATTTCCACAGCCAGCTTCCTTATGTGTTACTTCCTATAGTGACAACAGAATTAGCAAGTCTATCTAGAAGGAAGTACACCTGCCATTAGTGATCGGCTTCAAGGCCATGAGCTTCAGAACCAAGAAACAAAGAAGCTAAGAGATTGTGGTCCTAGACGTGTAATTCCAGCATAGAAGAATATTAGACTTTATAAAACTTCTGATTAATTTTCAAGAATTGTAGCAAAGCAGCTTTCAGTTTAATTTGTAACTTACAAACAACTGCAAAAACATTAGAGTGGGTCCCTGGTATACGTCAGGGTTGTGTTCTTGAAAAGGGCCATGGATACCGAAATGACGTATACCGGGGACCCGCTTGTACAGCAGTGGCGTAGGCAGGAGGGGACACTTGGGTGGGCGGGCAATGACGGGAGGCAGAGGGGTAGGAGCGGCCTCTCCACCCCTCCACTTGGCCTTGCAGTGTGGGGTGCAATAGACACTCTGGCCAGGAGCGCCTGGAAAAATGTGGTCCCCTGCTCCCCCCGTGCGCTTGGGGCTCGCCCTGCTCTGCCCATCTGGGGCTTGCCCTGCTCTGCCCATCTGGGGCTCTGTGGCTGGAGCGCCAGGCAAGCCCCCGACCCCCGCTCCGTGGCTGGAGCACCAGGTGAGGCGAGCGCTGGGATGGGAGCAGAGTTGGAAATGGGGTCGGGGGGGTTGGCCTGGCTATTAAGTGGGGCTACCCATATCTGTTGCATATCCGTCGCCCATCAATAGGGGAACGTGTTCCGCTTCACGTTGGTGAGCAAATCTGTCGTTTGCAACTCCCAGTACAGTACTTCAAAGGACAGATATGAAAATCGGGACAGATGTGAATCGGAACACGTTCTTCTATTGATGAGCAACAGATATATGAAACAACGGATAAGGGGGAAGACGTATACCAGGGACCCACTGTAGTCAACTGGTAGCGTTAACTTTATGAAAAAAGTCTCTGCACTGAAAGGCTCAGAGTGCTGGCACATATGTGCAGTTCCAAATAAAAAGGAGAAAATCCAAATCCTGTTAAAATTAGTTCTTCTTCTTGAATGCAAGACTGGCAGCTTCTCGTTTCCATTTAATCTCTCTACAAACTGACCAACTGCAGTAAGTTACATTTGGTTAAAAAACACTCCAGTCTCCTGTAAACAAGCTTCATTTCTTTTAGTTCTCTCTTCCTGGTGGTATCTTTTTACAATAAATAAAAAAAAGGGAAGTGATTTTTTTTTTAATTTGTTTTACAGCAGTGCCCAGGGGGTCAAATCATGACTCAGGACCTCTTGCAGTATGCACTGTACAAACACATATCAGAACAGTTCCTGCCCTGAAGAGGTTACAATCTAAGGCCTTGTCTACACTATGGGGGTAAGTCGAGCTAAGTTACGCTACTGAGTTGACGTAGCTTAGGATGACTTACCACGTTGTCTTCACTGCACCGTGTTGACAGGAGACGCTTCACTAGACCCGCTAAATCGACACCTGCTGCATCAATTGCAGAGGTGTTGATCTCCCGGTAGTAATGAACAGGAGACAACAAGTAGATACGACAGACAGAGGGAAGCACAAGGTAACAGCGAGAGGATATTGGTCAACAGCATAAGCAGCGCAGACAACGCCCAGCTACCTAACCACTGTTACGCTTTTTGTAGGCATCATGGCAGGTGCCTCCAACCCTGTGAATTGAGAAGGCTCTTTCGTCACAGTAATGTCATTCGCATTTTATCTAAATGTATTTTTGAACAGCTATAATGATAGCAACTCAAAAGCCTTCAGTCTTAAATAATTTCTCATCTCCAGTACAAAGTTTCCCTTTTAAGTTTCGGACAATAGGTAGGGTTATTATGATGTTCCTTAAAATGACCTCTCTTTTTACTACCCCTCTTTATCTTAATACTCTATCCTATTCACTGATTTTCCCTCACTGTTGCACATGTAATTCTATTAAAGTTAGCTATTTTCTTGTGGTCATCGCTTGTACATATTTTACTATTTTTTGATGATAGACAAATGCGTCTTTTTAATACAAACAAATGTGGGAAACAATTATTCAGTTACTGCACTGGTATTTCCAGACTGATGCACCTCAATTTTTCCCTTCCTTCATATCTGATTTAATTAAGTGTATTTGTTAATACCAAATCCAATGTTGCCATCCTCTCTCTTAGCATGGCACACTTTCTGATTGCAGAAAATCAAACACCCTTGCCCTGCCCCCCGCCCCACGGCGCTGCCCCCCACTCACTCCATCCCCCCTTCCTCCATTGCTCGCTCTCCCCCACCCTCTCTCACTCTCATTTTCACCAGGCTGGGGGAGGGGGTTTGGGTGCGGGAGGGGGAGAGGGCTCCAGCTGGGGTACAGGCTCTTGCTGGGGTGGGGCCAGGAAAGGGAGGTTCCGGGTGAAGAAGGGGGCTCCGGGCTAGGGCCGAGGGGTTTGGAGTATGGGAAGCGGCTCAGGGCTGGGGCAGGGGTGCGGGAGAGGGTGCAGGCTCTGGCTGGAGGTGTGGGGTCTTGGGTGAGGCTAGGGCCAAGGGGTTTGGAGTGCGGAAGGAGGCTCTGGGAGGGCATTGGGGTGCATGAGGGGGCTAGGGTGCAGGCTCCAGGCAGTGCTTTCCGCTGCTTCTGGGAGCTGCCTGAGGTATGGCCCCCTGGTTCCCGGCCAATGGGAGCTGGGGCAGGGGCAGCACGCAGAGCCCCCAGCCTAGGAGCCAGAGGGGAGACATGTTGCCACTTCTGGGAGCCATGGAAAGCCAGGGCAGCTAGGGAGCCTGCCTTAGCCTCGCTGTGCTGCTGACCACAGTATTAACAGCCCATTCAGCACTGCTGACTGGAGCCGCCACGGTCCCTTTTCGACAGGGCGTTTTGGTTGAAAACCAGACGCCTGGCAACCCTAATCTCTCATTGCGTTCTTGACCATTTGAAAAAGTTATTCTTAAATAAAAAGATCTATGAAGATGTATGCAGCAAACCATATATCGCCTATCAGATAGCTTTGTAGTTTAAATTTCCTAGAAATACTTAGATTCTGTGCCTTTATGAACTTTGGCTCCAGTCCTGCAAATGCGAATATTTTATACATGACCGCAATCCCACTGAATTCAATGGGTTTGATGTGCGTAAGTGTTTTTAGGACTGGGGCTTTTATGCATTTGAGAATAGCGCCGTTAAATATTTTTAGGTGAATCAAACTCCTATGGCCCAAGCCACTAATAAACATAATCAGTGTTATATTAGGTATGAACTGGTACTTGAGAACTCCATACTTGTTTGTTTATAGGGGATTATGTTACTTCGATAAAGAGTTGCTCCAATATTCACATGTAGTGGAAGTGGAGGAAGAAACTGTTTCTGAGACATCCAAGGATAATGCACCAATTCCTAAATATTAATTCAAGGGTGCAGATAGTTATAATCACTAAAATAGATCTGTTCTCTCTTGGTAAAGAGAGCCAATATGTTAAATCAACTCAATTCTTCTGCATTAATTTATATTTTAATACCATTTTCTTTTATGCTATTATCCTTATACAGATTGAAGTTCAATTTATCCTCATTTGGACTACAGCAAATCACAGCTGCAAACTCTCAGGCTTACTCACAGCAGTGTAAATCTAAGCCACTTTTTCCATTTGTGTTTCAATTTGTAAACCTGTTAATATAAATTCATTTCCCACAGGCCATCCAATAGACTACAGATGATAACAACTTTTATTCACTACTTGTGTGACCGGGGATAGATTTTATCCAGCAACTTAGAAATAATAAATTTTGTCATTAGCAGTCTGCCAAGCCACCTAGTGCCTTACGGTGTCTTCCACTGCTGCGTCTCATCTTGATCCTTAGTCATTGGTGTATTTTACTCCCCAAACACTGTATACTCCCCACCTTTTCTCCACCCCTATTCATTCCATAATGTGACAGTCTCTTATGTTCTGTCCATACACTCCCCAACCCTCCCACTACTGCTTTCTCTACACAACCTTTGATTGCTTCTGTTAGTCACAGCAGCTTCCTCCTAATCTGTTCTGAACACAGTCCCTGCCATTCTGTCCCCGACTCTTGCTCTCCCCTCCAAGGTCAGGAAGTGAGAGCAGCACACCCACACTACTATCAAGAAAAAGACACTGTCTACAATCACTGCTACTTAAAAGTAACAGCAGTGAGACTGGAAAACACAGCAAACCTGTCAAAAAGCAAGTAGGTTTTTAGAGACTCTTGGTTTTTCAGGGTGTTTTATTATGTTGCGCAATGTTTTAAACCAGATTTCTGAAGCAACTCAATGTGCACCTGTCTCTCCACCCTGGCTCCTTTGCTTTGGCGCAGGGAACCAACCGTTTCCAAAGGTCCCATACACATTACAGTTTACATAGAGTTAGATGGAACAGTGTTAAATACAAGTTCTTGCTATTTGTCCAAGTGTAAGCATCATTTTCCTGTCCAGTGAAAGTAGCCAAAACGGGGGAAAAAACCGAACACTTAAGCATGTGGATAACTAAAAAGCAAGCAAATTGTCCCACCACCATGAATACACACCTCTGACAGAGTGAAGAACTGGGGCCTAAACCTCTCTCTTAAGAGGAGCTATGATTAAAAACATCCACTTTTTTTGTTTGGTTGTAGTATTTTGGATAGTGTTACATTACCTGGAAAGTTTATCAAACATGTTGACAAGTTTCATGGCTTCATATTCTTTTTGTTCTTCTGTCATTTCATCCATAGGGTTGGGCATTGGCTCCTCTACATGGCCAGTGATAAGATTAATGCTGTGACGGGGGGGAAAAAGAAAAGAAAAAAAAAGATGGCTGTAGCATTTACATCTTTACATTTGCCAACAAAATTTCTCTTTTTCGATTTTGACAGATAACTGTTTTAAAAGTTAATGCTCCCTGGTAGCATTATAAAATGGTTTAACTCCTTCAGACAGAATTGCAAGTAGAATTCTGCAGTTCTTTTCATGGATGGCCTTCCTCCATATTGTTGGCTTTTTAATTTTTTATTATATTAGCCCCATGTTAAGTGCTCAAATACCCAAGTTTCACTAGTACTCATTATGCCTATGGGTCAAGACTCAAAAGAGGAATTCTATTCAAGGTAGGCATTTTGAGTTAAATTTTCTGGAACTATTACTTTTGGCACATATGGCCCAGTTTTGATGGTGCACTTTATCCCCCCCCCCCCCCCCCCCAAAAAAAAAAAAGTGGTGGTGGGGGTACCTTAAAATGGCATCACCACTTCCTTTATTTCCTTCTCACACTCATTTTTACTGAACCAAGCTTTACTAAGATCAGAGGCTGAATTTACAGTACTGGCTGTTAGAAACCCCCTTCTCCCACGCATTTTTTACTTGTAAACTGAGAGTCAATTGGATATGGAAATCTGTGTTTTGTGACTGGACACCACAGCTTTAAAAAAAAAAAAGTATGACTTTTCAGAGCAGAATCACACTTCCAAAAATGAAATGAAAAATAATATTCAATAAAATAAAAATAAAAGTAGTAGAGGAAGTCACATTTAAGACCTTTTCACATAAACAAAATGGCAAATCCCAGACTACATGCTCACAAACATCTTTTACATTCAAGATGCCCATCATTTATTATCTGGAGATGACAGGACTGTTTTCAGGTCAGGTTCTTGACAAAGAGACCAAGAGGAAGATGTCCCCAAACTATAGGGAGATTGAAGTCTTCCGTCTCTTTTCTTCTCTTCGTGGTATATGTTGCTTTAGGGGGAAAACAATTGTTGCTGTAACCTACTGAACTCCAGGAGATTTTCCAATAGGAGGGCCAAGAGAGGCCGGAATCTGCACATTTTTTAACATGTGTCTTTGAGAGAGTCTGAAAATAAAATCGAATAACCCTACATATATTTGTATCTTTCTTCCATCGAGAAGATTAGTAGCTTCAAGCAAGGCAGAGCAAAGCCATATAACAAGTAAACCCTACTCAAGCACTACAATGGGCATTTGAAATAACTATGCCTACTGACAGTATCCCATCACTAGGGCTCTACTAATTTCACGGCCATGAAAAACATTCACGGACTGTGAAATAAGCCCTGCCCCGTGAAATCTCATCTACCCAAAATCAACCGGGCTGGGAAGGGACAGGACTTATTTTTCTATATAACAGCCATGCAGGGAAAGAACCAGATCCACCTCCACAGACAGTGCAGGAGTGAGTGTGGTGCGCTGCAGCAGCCTCAGAGCTGGGTTCCAGACTGCCACCCCCTGAAGCTTTTGCCAGGGCTCGGGGCGCTTGGGCTGGGGGCTGCTGTGCCCCCAGCTCCTGCCTGGGCTCAGGGCACCCTCGTTCTGGCACTTCCACCCCCGCCTACATATGGCTACTACCAGGGCTCAGGGCATCCAAGCTCTGGGAATTTTGCTCCCTCTCCCGTCTGGCTCCTGCTGGGGCTCAGGATGCCCGAGCTCCAGGGCTGCCGCTCCCCTTCCGTCCCCCCCCGGTAGCTCCTGCAGGGAAGAGCCCGGGGTCCAACCAGGACTTGGGGCTTCCACCCCCTGTAGCTCCTGCCCAGGCTCAGGGCAGCAGCCCCCAGGGGCTCAAGGCTGTTGTCCCTGATGGCTCCTGCCAGGCCTTGGGGCTGCCACCCCCACTCCCCTGTGGCTCAGGGCTTCCACCCCATGGCTCCTGCCAGGGCTGGGGCACCCATTTTTCAAATTGTGGGGGGCCCCCGGGCACAGGCCCCATGGGCCCATGCATTAATCCACCACTGGCCCTGACTAGCAGCTAGGAACCCTTTGTTGGGCCACTCCCAGCAGCACTGGGGGATCGGACCTACCTCCAGCTCTGGGAGCCTCCTCCAGCTGCAGGAAACTCCGCAGCCCAGAAGTGAGTATGGCAATCCTACAACCCCCACACAACAGCTTTAGTATACCCCCCCGCAAATGATCCAATTTTGGATCAGGACCCTCACAGTTACAACACCCTGAAATTTCAGGTGTAAATATCTGAAACTGACCAATTTTAAGACCCTGTGGCTGTGAAATTGACCAGAGTGAACCATGAATTTGGTAGGGCCCTACCCATCATATATCTAAAACTGGTTAATATGGAAACATCCCAGCCTAGAGCTAGGCAGTTCTCTATCACTTATCAAATTCATTGCAATTGATGAAATTATGGAGGCAACATTCAAGGATGAATAACAAAGACGAAGTTACACTTGAACCCCAGAAACACTAGATCAGAACAACACTGAAAACCTTTATAAAGTCTGTGAAAAACAACAGTCCATGTAAATACACACAACTCCAAAGTTGTAAGCTATGATGGACCCCTTTGACAAAGGGCAGAGAGGAGGAAACTAACTCAAAACACAGTGGACTGGGTGGTAGTAACAGGAAGAAAAAAAAATAGTACTGTACTTTGGCTTTGCAGATTTATATTCTTCAGTGTCTGTATCTTCATCATCCGAGTACCAATGATCTCCCCTTCCTCCTGCTAATAGGCCCCTTGCTGCCAGCAGGCCTGCTGCATTACCATAGCCTGTATACTTTAACAAGTTGTCAACTGCAGAGAGACAAAGATCAATTTATTCAGCTAGAAGTTAATTTAATTACAGTACAAAGTGCAACATTAGCATCATCTTTAAAATGGGTTTTAAAATCTAACTTATTTATATGGTGACCAGTATGCCCTATGAAATAGCTGAAAAAGGCAGAAGTGAGGTACTACATTTTAATTCAGTCCCGCAGTCAGTCGCTTTTGATTTTTTAATAAGCCATAAACATGGCAAATTTAAGTTTGCCTGTTTTATATCATTTTGTATTTTCAGGAGGCTGAAAAGCTGTGATAAGTGAAAGTGTGTATTTGAACTCTTGACAGGAAGGTGGGGTTCAGTGGTATGAATCAGGATTGGGACCCAGGAACTCCTGAAATTCTAATCCTGGCTCTAAACTCTGCTCTTTTTGTGGCTCATGTGAAGTGCTTTCCCTCCCCCAAAAAGAGGGCTTTATTTGGTTTGATAAATAACGTAGGCTGGGATTTTCAAAAAGTGCTTAAGAGTGTTAGGTTCCCAACTCCCACCGAAAAGCAACGGGATTGAGTCACCTAACTTCTTTAGGTTTCAGAGTAACAGCCGTGTTAGTCTGTATTCGCAAAAAGAAAAGGAGTACTTGTGGCACCTTAGAGACCAACCAATTTATTTCAGCATGAGCTTTCGTGTGGAAATCTTGACTGTAAATGCTAAGTATTACTACTGCAGCCACTATTAGAACAGCTTGTTTTATTTTCTATGCAAACCCAAAGAATAAAATAATTTTTTTTTAACATCCACTGACCAAAGATGCAACTTACTGGCAACATTTTCCTAAATGATCTAGAAAGTTCACTGAATCCTTTCATATTTGGTCAACTTTCTGTTTTCCATCCATCCTTCCACCCTCCCAACCCCCATCTTCACAGACAAAGTGCTCTTCATTGTTTATATTTGTGCTACTGTTATTTATGGCAGCTAACTAGAAAATTCTTGGTTGGTACCATTGACAAAATTTCATGTTTTTGAATTTTGTTTTCATTATTATTGCTTGAAACTTTCACGTATTTCCATGTGATGTGGAAATAATTTTTTGAAAATCTTCCTTGAGAAATGTGGTTTCTTTTTAATCTGAGGTTCACAGTTATGGGCAAAATTCTGCTCAATTGACATACCCTAATCCCAGTGACTTCAGTGGGAATAGTCCAGTGAGTAATGACAGCAGGATTTGGCTTCAATGCTTCTCAGACTATGGATAGTATAGGTAAGTGACAGTGAAAAGATAACATTTTCTTGAAAAAAAAAATGTTTCTGGTACACAGCACCATGCATATACTATTTACAGAGTACATAGTCCAGCAATCGCAGAACGTATCATGCTTAATGTTCTGGAAAAAGGCCATCCTATTAGTTAGAGAAGAGTTTAGCCTCTCCTTCTGTAGTATTAAAGCTGGCCATTGTTAGAAGGGGAAAAAACCCACATAATTTATGCAGCCAGTATAGGAAAAAAAAAACAACAGTCAGTCACTTTTCTCAGTACAGCCATCTGAAAGAAAGACCACATGGCACAAAGCATTTTTCACCAAGCACAAACAAGGGTTTTCTTGTTTTGTTTTTTTTTTTAAAAAAAACAAGTGGTATTTTAAACCTACAGCAGATTGTTACTTTTACCCACAAATTCTCTGTGTGTGACACTAGCAGAATGAGAACTTGATGTGGGAGACAGAAAATCAGTTTCTAAGCTTTATCAACACAGAATCATCACTTGAAATGTAGGGCACTTACAAGAAGTCAGTTTCCAAATCCATTCTCTTGCATATCAGGCCAGTAGGGCTTGGAGAACTGCAAATACAGTCTACTCATCCCTTATGGGGACTATGCTGCATTGCTATGCAGTGACCCCTTTGGCTAATATACAATAGAACAGATCCTGATGTTCTCCTAATGGAGTCCATTCAGCCTTCCGTATTCAAAATAAGGTCACTAAAAGGTAGGGTCTCAAGGGAGAATGAGCATTAAAAAAAAGAGGAAAGAGCACGAGATGCCACAGTATATTCCCAGGAGAAAAAGCAGGACACTTCTACAAGGGCAAAGGCCTAGACTTTGCATGGTTGTTCAAAAAAATTCTTTTTTCAAGCAGCAATTCTGAGAATCACCTTCTCTGAATGCAGAATTACAAAAGTGATTGTCCCTACATCTTACAAAGGTACTCCACAAGCATGCTTATGCCCAAGTCTGGTATTAAACAAGAAATTAAGCTATAAAAGCAATTGCTGGCATGCTCTTAGCAACAGAAACTCCAAGATCGTGGCTATATCTTGAAATAGATAAATAGTAAAATTTGCACCGGTACAGGAGCCCTCTCCTCCCCCACTTAAGCCCTTTGTACAAGGTTTAATGAAGGACCTTGCACATTCCCTCTGCACTGGGGTGAAATCCAGTCGAACTTGGTAGTGATCAGAAGTAATTTACATATTAATATTTTGGGGCCTAGTGGTAAGAAAAAAGAATTGGTTTGCTCAGTCCAGATCCTGGTACCCGTTTTGCAGCTGCTCTGAACATGGAACTCCCATTGAAATGAAATAAGATACTTTGCTTCAAGCCAATGAGAGTTTTGGGAACGGAACAGCTACAGCAGACAGTTTACAGACAGAACTACTACAGCTGGTGCCATTGGCATTCTTAGATGAGGGGTCAAATATAGAAAAAGGCAGACAACCTAAATAATTCTGACACCCAGCAGGGCTGTGTGCAGAAGCTTGTTCTGCCACTCTATCAATTCCATGACAAACAGAAAATTCTAGTCACCTGGCTTGTAATTTTGGATACATTTATCAGATTAAGAAATTATAGATTTATAAATGATTTTTTTATATGATGAGAAAAGCCCTTAAAGTAATTTTTTACTGTAGGTTGCTGTACTATAGACTAGGCTGTGGAAGTACAGTTATACTTTAACATTATTACTGGATTGGTACTAGATTTTTCATTAGATATCAAACTTTGAAAACAATGTTTTATGGTTTGAAGAGTTCATAAAGTATATTACTGAAAAGGAAAATAACCATTAAATATATGTCAGGAAAGAGTTTGGATAATCAAGGTATTTAGTCTGAACTGATCACAATTTATTTCCAGTAAATTATGTTACATCTTTAGAATGTAAGATCTTTGAGGCATTGATTGCTGTCTTCCTGTTTGTCTCAGAAGCACCCGGCACATTTTTGATACTAAATAAATAAGGCTAGAATCTTATTTGTCAATTAGGACTCCAGTTCTTAACTGAAGCCACAGATCTCTGGAAGGCAATTAAAATTTTATTTTCAGTCTTTTTTAAAGAAGATATTTGAAGGACACACTTTCACCAACACAGAATTAACTTGGCCATTAAAAGGTGTTAATTTCATTTAAAGAGTAGAAATAAAATCTATTTAATATTACACAGAAGCATGGTAGGTGTATGTGCTGTCTGGAAGCAGACAGAACAATTAGTCAGTTGCAAGATCTGTGTTGAACTAAATGACTTGCAAGAGGGAAGCTGGGGGGAAATATGTAAAGTAGCATAAAAGAATTTCAATAATTTACAATTACTGTTGTTTAGTTAGAGTGGCCAGACCCCAAAAATGAAGCTCAATTCTGTCAGTATACATTAATTACGATGTTAGTACTACGTAATGTCCCATTGCACAGTAACTATATACATGTAGATAGAAAATGGAAACCATTATCTAATATTTGATTAATGATGAAAAACATTAGGCATGATTTTAGCAGTATCACAAACAGTACTTTTAAACTAAAGGACGTATCTGGAATTGGGAGGGTTACAGAAATAAGAAGATCCTCCAAAAGTCTTGCTGTAATTAGAATAAAAGGAAAGGAACAAAATTGATTTATACCTCTCTCCTTACAAAGGACAAAAAGGAATTCTGCTGCAATTTGCTTTACTCCAAGGTCGACATGTGTCATAAGGCGCACAAGTTTGTTTCTCACTGTTGTGCCAACTTCAGGACGATTTGATACATCTCTTAATGGAGGCAATACCTAGTGTTACAAAAAGAAAAAGTGAAAACCATACATTCCTGGCAGAAGTTAATACAGTACATGGAAAGGAAAAACATTGCAAACTTTGATTTCTTGGAAAATAATGTATGGAACAAGCTTAAAATCCCACCCATGCAAAGCAGCTGCAAGTTTATAAGTAGGATATCTACAATATAAAGCCTATCTTGCAAAGGTGACTAGAGCCCAGCTAGCTGCATGGGTTTCCTGGGACCTCCGCAGACAACTGAACAAGACACCCGCCTTAGAATACATTTGTTTCCTCCTTCTGCCACCTTTATCCCAAATAATATCAGGGCTCTAGCCTATGTCTCCAATAGTCTTCTTGCCAAGAAGAGCCAGAGAAGGGGTACAATGAGATTGGATGAGGAGATCAGTGAGGGAGACTAGAACTGGGAGCCAGTAAGGTGGAGGGGGGGTGGGGCAGAGAAGAGAGAGTGAGAGATTGATTGGATGAGGAGCTGAGAAAGGAGACTGGGACAGGGCTGAGAAGCCTGAGGAGTGGAGACAGGGACTGGGAAGGCAAGGAAAATGGGACTAGGAGAAGATGTCAGGGAATGGGAAGACAGCACAGACAACAAAAGGTTGGAGGGGATGGGGCTGAGGGTGAAATGGGCAGAAGAGCTTGTGCCCACTAGAACAAGCGAACATTCTTCCAGACCTTGGAATGGAATCCAAGATTCCTGAGTCTCACCATCCCTCTGCTATCAGCAAATATCTGTGAAACTCAATGGTAAAATGTGCGTCTCATCCCCCTCTAGTGCTGATCCACATGAAGGATGACAACTTTGTTACTCTGTTTGCTCAAGTAGCAGAGATGTGCACAGTGGATCCAAAGGTTCCAACCCTGCTGACGAGCCATGTGGGTGTCAATAGGATTCCACATGAGAGAATTTGTTTTTTTCAGTTTGCTTTTTTTAAGAACCATGGGAATTACACACAAAAAACTAAAAAAAAAAAAAAAAACCATTAAAAGAACATTACTAAGGATGCAAAGTCAAGCACTCAAAAGTTGGGAAATGCCATAATAAAGGTTGCCTGTGCATTTTTAATTTGGCCCTTTTGGGCATATGCATTATGATCATGTAATTAGAAATTGCATCCTAATACATACACATGAGGGGGCCATATTAAGACAATCTTTATTATGGCATTTCCCAACTTTTGAGTGCTTGACACAACCTCAGTACTGCACTTTTAATGTAGTGTGTGTGTAATAATCAAAACATGTTCATAGGGAAACGACTGTCATATGAATATGGGTTCAGGTGGGGAATATGCAGCAAGTACCGATTTCTTGAAAGTAAAAGATCAGGTTTTCATTTAAAGGTCCCTAACAACAAAAAGGGAAGAAGAAAAGATGCAGAGAAGATATGTGGTAGAACAAAGAGCTAGACTATGATTTCAGGCACAGCCCTGAGAAGGGTGTAATTTGGAAGCTGCATCATCCTAGGAGTAGCCACAGGAGACACTGAGAATCAGTGATGCAGCTAGGACTCAATTTCTATTCTGCTTCCTCCTTGCTTGGCAGGGGGGCATTTTGAAAAGTTTTTCCATTGCACTTTAGCAGATAGTTAAAATTGCAGAAGTCTTTTTTAAACATGGGATGAAATTCAACCCTAGGCAGAGGGCCAGCATGGAGCTCATGCTCCACTTAAGACCTATTTTAAGGGCTTAAATGGTGCACAAGCCTTGAGCTAGCCCTCTGCATAGGTATGAATTTCACCTTGGTTATACAATTTACACACAGCAGTTAAGTCTTAAAGCTCCAACACCATTGACTCATTTCTGCTGATGTACTGTAATTTATGACTAAAGCTCAATTGAAGGGTACCAAAACACGGATGGACTGACTGGCTTCCATACAGTTGTAGTGCTATTTTATTAATTATGGGGCAAATTTGCAGAAGTGATTAATGGATTTAGACACGCAAGTCCCATTAGATTTTTTTGAAAAAGTCCTCCTATCTCATACACTACAGCTTCAGACTCCGCCCTAATGTTGCTGAATTGAAGGCTCTTGGCATAAGCCATGGAAGTTAGGCCCATGCAATTGAATTAAGCCAAGGACCCATGGCATCTTCTTGTAACTGAAACAATTTGTCCAGTTCCATTCTATATTTTAACATTACAGAGGTGCCTTGTGGTTACATCCCAAGTCTTACATTTTGTATTTTTAATTTGAAGGAGAATTTAAAGTTCTTCAGTTTGTCAAATATTTTATTGTTGGATTTTTATTTGCTGATACAATAATTTAAGTCATTGTCCTGCATTTATAGGGTGACATTAATGTTCATTCCCTTTATATTACTTTGAAATCAAATTATGACATTGCACTGAAAACACTTAATGTAGATCAATATTTTTGTCATTGAGCTGACAGAAGGTAACAAAGACACTGCAGTTGCTTATGGATGTAGACATCTTTAAGAGAAATTTTAAAATCCAAGTTGCTTAATATTCAAACATCAATGTTCTCTGTGCTGTAGAAGCCTGAAAGATTTTGCTGCATATTTTATTTTCAGATTTCTAAATTTATATCTGAATCTTACCTGAGCTTTGATAAACTTCCTGATGTTCCGATGAGCTCGACAACATTCTGTTAGTAAACTGAGAACTGGAGTCAGACCCTCCCTGTAGCTGCTTCCCTAAAGTGGAATTATAAAAAACCAAACCAAACACTGGCTGAATTACAAGAGTCAGACAAGATTATATTTTATATATTATATGCATTCAGTATGGGTGTGCTTTGCTTGAAACTTTACAATAAATAATTAATGTGGCTAATTTAGTATACAGTCAAGTGGAAAAGAATAATTCTTATGTCTGCAATGACAGATTTTTCCTTCTCAGTATAATCAAAAATTCTTAAAAATGTCACCAACATATAAACTGTTACTAGTTTCACCACTCACTGTGGGGACAGCATTTCCATTAAAATCTTTTCTTTCAAGGGTTTATAATAATCTTATGTAAAGTTTCTCTCTAAATTAAATCTTTGCACAGAATATCTCATCATGAAAATACATTACTATACACAATTTGAAAAAAATGATTATGTAAACACACTACCAAAATCCTCCCCAAAATTCATAATTTCGGAATTCATTCAGTAATTCAAAAGGGACTGTTACATAAACTGCAAATTTTCAGACTAAAATTAGCTTTTAAGACAACCTAGTTTAGTTCCCTTGGAGGTCATAAAAATATTTACAACTGCTTTGTATTTTGAACATTATGTGCAGTGCACAATTTAATGGTGGCGTTTCAGCCTTCAATTCTCCTTGTGTTTTGGATTTTGGATTCACATTACTTCAACACATTTTGTTCAGCAAAGCATTTAGGCTTAATCCAAAACCCAGTGGGCACTGGATGAAAATTTTAAGTATACATTTAAATTATCTGCTGAACTCGGCCCTGATCAAGTTTTGCTGACCTTGCTTTTCTATACATAGATGGTATTCTCTGCAATGCTAACAGAAATAAAAAGTTGTCAGTAAAAGAAGACATCTCAGCCACAAGAGGCAAAATGTTCCCATCTACTGCCCACACACAGTTGTCACTTTTTATAACCACAACCATGTTTTAAACTTTATTGTATTCAAGGGATCCAGAATCAACATCACATTAGAAACTGGGTTGGAAATCAGTATGGTTTTATCATCGGTAAATAAATTCTATTTGATTGAGTGGAAAATTCTCTTCTTAGCTTTGCTTTTCCTTGTTATTTTAATATTGATGTAATGAGAGAAATGGGTTTTTCTTTATTACATCACATGCCTCTTGACATTTTTCATAAATTTATAAAGAATTCTACATTAATATAATTATGATCACATGAACTTTCAAATTCCAGAATGAGTCTGACCTGCAAAATTACTGAATTTCACATCATTCTCACCCCTTAACGTTTTAAAGTTCTGGAGTAGAGATCTGGAGTTCTGATTCAAGTTCGTTTCTACTCTTACTAAGAGGCATTCCTTTTGTGAAGTCCTTCAGCGTCACACATACCTTGTCTATTCTTTTCTCCATGAAATCCAGCAACACTTGAATGGCATCCATATTCATACCATTATATTTCAAAACTGTTTCTTCTTGGGTTGATGGATTAATGAGAACATCCAAACAAGAAACTGGAATATTGCTTAAAAGGTTGATTGCATTACTGAAAGAGATTTTTATCTAGTTAGTGCTTTGATAACATATTACATGCTGTACCCAAATCATATAAGTAATTTTAACACTGACTGAAAAGTATATGCCATTACCAACACTATTTATGTGCTTAAAAAATAGACAGTGTAAGGAACTGAAAATGTAAAGCAGAATACTAACTATGCATAAAAACCTACAGTTTATTTAAGATACTTAACATTAGTTCTTAATTCTCTATTCTTTCTAATTTCTTACAAGATTACCCATGTTGTGTTTCTAAAGGAGGAGAGGCAAATATAGCTGCTTTTCGTTACTTCTGGCTGCTTCAGCACCCCTGATGTCAGCAGGTACTGTATATGCATAGCTAGAAGAACTGTGTTTATTACATTATTGATGCTGCACCCAGTAGGGGGAACCCACACATTGGTTTTCAGGAGGTCACATAAAATGTTTTTTTCCTTGAAATTTACAAGTTTTAGCTTTACAATACTTAAAGTTACAATAATGACTATCGGAATATTTTAAAAACAGCTATTTCATCCTCCTTGAAGAGGCAGGGGAGGAAGTCTTAAATGCTGTTCATATATCAGCACCTTTACTTGACTTCTCACGTATGGGAGATATTTAAGGCTTTTTTTTTTTTTTTTAAAAAAAGCCGACTGGAGTTCATTTCATCAAGTGCTGGATTTTAAAAAGTGATAGTTTTAGAATCCCCAAAACAGCGAGGGTCAGACTGCAATACCCTTACTCATGCTAAGTAGTAACTTACTTCATAAATAGCCCCACTGACTTCAAGCAGACTACTTGTGGCAGAAGGTACTATTCAATACAAGTGAACTGGACTGTGGCTTGATTTTTAAAACCATATTTAAGTCAGTTAATGGAGACTAATATTTATTTAATTCAAGAAACTATACCACAGGGTCCTTTTGTTATGGGAAACCACGTCAGAGTTTTACTTCATGAATTTCTGGTTTATGGTCTGGTTTATTTACCTTTTCAATCAGAGAGCCTTATTCTGCTCTTTTGACAGAACAATAAAAGTTAGATTGTATTTATAAACTTCCCCAATACATTGCTAGATAGTAGGTGCTGAAAGAGAAGCACCCTCTCCATATTTACTGACGACTAACCAGCGTTTAGCAAAGTTAACAACAGATAAATCTAGAAAAGAGTTAAGAAATATTGTAGAACACAGACTCTGAAGACTACACTGCCAAAAAACAACCATGGCAGTGAGTATCAGAGTCTGGGTCTACAGACTTGAGCTCAAGGGGCTTGCACTACAGCGCTAAAGATAGTAGTACAGATGTTCTCGCCCAGGCTCTGAAGCCTAGGGAAGAGGGGGAGTTTCAGAGCCTGAGTAGGAATGTCTACATGGATATTTTTAGTGCTGTAGCGCAAGCCCGAGTCTGTAGGACACTGAGTCTCAGCCCATGCAAGGATGGTTTTTTTGCTGTGTAGTTGTACCCTTACAGTCCTGGTAATCATAAATATCAGTGCTTGAAAAGTAGTGAATAATCTTGGCCTCAGAGTCCTCAAAGCTTTCAGAAGCCTCTACTGAAGTTAAAAACAAACACAAATCTAGCTAGATATTACTATTGCCCCCCATCTCCATAGTATCTTGCTACTTGATATTGTGGTTCTAGTGAAAAGTCTATTGTCTAAAACTTTCAAATAATCAGATAATATTGTTGTGAATTTGTATTAGAAATTGTATTTTTGTTGCAAAAAAATGACCGTTTTCCCCCACAATATTAGCTCCCTCTCTAAATTTTGATAGTCTTTCTATTATTTTACTTTCCTTCAAAGCAGCTCTCTCTTTTAAGCAATCTAAAAGTATCCAGTTTCCAGCCACTCATACAGCAAGAAACAAAACAGAACTCAATTCAACAAATATTTGGTGGCTTCAGCCTTTTCATAGAAAGTCCCCTTTTTACTGGTTTCCTATTAAACAACTGAGTTCCCAAACACCTACAAAATTAATTTTCTGGATCACTGTGCCTGAGCTATTCTTTTCAATAAATGAAGCCCAGCTTTCTGATCTTTGTCACTTCACTGACAGTTTTATTTGTGGTAGAGGAGTGTATGAAATTCTCCAGCTACCAGGAAGTCAGTGACTATGCACAGATCTGCACAATAGCGTTTGCATTCCTACTCCAGGGGGTAGAAATACTGCGTATATTACTCTCCCCTTTCTAGCTTCCTAGAGATCATTAATCACTGGGACATGACGTCCACCCACTCAGACTCCCAGCCCCCTCCTGATATGCAAATTCAAAAGCAAAGGACTATTGAGCATGGCTGAATGCCTTGATTAAAACCTTGTTAGTGGGCTAAAATGGCACTCGCTTTAATATGTGGTGCTTTAAGCTTCTCATATTAAAGTGAGAAGCAATGATATTACAGAATTGTATTAACAGCAACAAAACAATACAGGTACTAAGTTAGTTAAGGTATTTTCTATAGAAAAACTTTCACTTATTGGTTAAAAAAATCAAGTTGTGGTTCGTGCTTATGATGAGGGAGCAAACCAAACCATATTTCAGGTTTGGTATTTCATTTGATGTTAGTATAGAATAAGTTTATTTTGAGCTCAAATGTTCATACAAGGGCTCCTTAACAGGCTGTCCAAGTCCTGCATTTGGACACTAAAAATCAACATTTATAGGTGTAACACTCAAACTTACATGCCAACAGTAGATACTGATCTAAGCATCCACATGTGGGATTTACTCATCCTTTTAAAAATAACCACTGTTGAAAAGTAGGACACTCAGCTGAAAGTGTTGTTTATACCCTGAAGAGGGACTATAAAAATATGTTTGTGCCTCAAAGATGCCATACAAAATGTGCTCAATTTTCAAATAGAAACTTTTTTGTAACTGCCAGGCCTGCAGACTCCATCTGAAATCTGGATTCTAAAAATCAAGCTCTCTTCTCTCTGGTTTGTGCCTCATTACCAGCAATAAAGATTCTACAATTAGAGTCTACTGTAGTTCAGAGTTCTGTTGCTGAAACATAAACCTGAAAATAAACCAGCTCATACTTTTTTATACCTAAACTGGCTCAGCAGTGCTATCAGAAGTTAAAGAGGAACAAATAAAATATATTATTAATAAATAAATAATTATTAATAATAAATAAAAATAATAATAATTGAAAACTCTGATCTGGAAAGTAACATTTGTGTTTAATTACGACTACACCCATAGGGGACTAATGGGGTATTCAAGCTCCCAGAGGTTTATGAGGGGAATCCCCCTGGGCTAAAGCCACCCCGTTCCAAAATTGCTTTATTACACAAACATTTGAGTGAGGAAATGGCACATTCATGGTTGCTTATGAAGTCTTAACTTTGCCCCCTTGTGTGTCCAGTCTGTGCACTGGATGAGATGGAGGTCCGGGGAGTGGGGGGGGAAGGAAGCATGAAATCACATAATTAAAGACTGTATCATAATGCATATGCACAAGGGGACAGAACTGATGTTCTGCAGGCAGTCTTAAGTCCGGACTTTCTAGTGCCTGACTTTGCAACTTAAATAAATGTTCTTTTAATAGGTTTTTTGTATGCAGTTTCCTAGGGGGTGGTGCCCCACCAGACAAATATCACCTCCTCCCCTCATCACGCAATATCAGCGGGATTTGAACAGTCAGTACTGCAGTACAACTTTTTATTACTTAAGCTACAGGACTAGCTACGTTAACTGGCAACAGAAGGCGGCTGTTAGCCCAGAGAGACGGGGATAAGCTACTTCAGCCACATGCTTGGGCTGTCAGATGATATGGGGAGCCTAGTCTGAAGTTGGAGGAGCTCCTGACATGTTGTGGTGCACTCAGAGGGGAGTATAGACCACTAAGCCATGTGCCAGGTCCACCAATAGCATGTCTGCTAACTGACAAAGGCAGATGTGACAATCTCTCCAATACAGTGCTCACTCCATGGCTGCTTGTCTATTTCAGATTCAGTTTCAAGTCAGTTTGGATCTACCAACAGGGCCGGTACAAGGATGTTTCGTGCCTTCGGCCCGGGGAGCCGTGCGGCAACTCCCTCCCTCCCCTCGGTCCGGGGAGCCGTGCAGCAACTCCCCACCCCAGCTCACCTCTGCTCCGCCTCCTCCCTGAGCACACCGCTGCCACTCCAGTTCTCCCGCCTCCCAGGCTTGCGGTGCCAATCAGCTGTTTGGTGCCGCAAGCCTGGGAGGGAGAGAAGCAGAGCGGGGCAGCATGCTCAGGGGAGGAGGTGGAGCAGAGGTGAGCTGGGGCAGCATGGTGCTGCCTCCCCCGCCCTGTTACTTGCTGCAGGCGGCCCTCCCCGCACCCCCCTGCCCCAGCTCACCTCCGCTCCACCGCCTCCCCGGAGCACGCTTTTGGCTGCCCCCAACCACTTGGCGCCCTAGGTAACCGCCTAGTTCGCCTAGTGGTTGCACCGGCCCTGTCGATCAAACACTTAGCAGGCTGGGACCAAAGCACATTACATGTTAGTTATCCATTTACAACAAAGCAAGACCGCAACAGTCCAAGATGGCTATACTTTACGGGGGTGATACACATAGATACACATGACCCTAGACTCTTGGGTGTATGAAGTAGAACTGTGGAATAACTTACCAGAAGAGATCAGACAGAACCTGCCCCTAACAATGTACTGGTCTAAATGCAAAGACCCATCTCTTTAATAATGCCTTCCTCCAGTAGTAGTATCTCCCAACAATCCACTAATCCCCTCCTCTCCCACCCCCACACACTTCAGGGGAGGATGAGAGCAAAAAACAAAAACAAGGGAGAGAGAGAATATACTGCCCTTTAGGGCACACCCAGCACTATCTTTAATTACATGGTGCTTAGGCACTGATTGCAGATATGCCTGAAATAGTCCCAGACTAATCTACACCAATTGAGCGCAGCTCTGATGCAAGATCTAGATTCCCAGCAAGTAACCCCACTGGCACTGTAGCTTTTGATAACTTTCAGTCAAATTTACAGATTGTGGTAAGGGGGTGAAACCTATAGCATTCTTCTGAGAACTGTTGGCTCAAAGCAACGTCCTCAGAAGGTTTTGTAGCTAGAAATATGGCCTTTCCAAGTTGAAATAGGCAACACTAGTTTTGTCATTAGACAACTTGGGGACAGTGTTTGTATCTACTAGGCTCATGTGCGTCTTTGCATGTCTGTTACATTGAGGAAGACAAAAATAAAAAATAAATATCCCAAATAAAATTCTAGCGATTCTAAATGCACAAGAGTGGGACCCTTATCAAAATTAATTTGAATTTTTTGTGTGCTTACCCTGCAGTCAAACAGTTCAAGAGAATTTGGTGAAAGAAAAGAAAAACTTTATAGAACAAATTCCTTACGGGATCAAAAGCAACATTCGAGGAAGCTGCAGATTCCCCAAATAGCACAGGAAGATGACCTGATAACTAAGGCAGCTTAATGACATTTATACATAAATAGGTAGGACAGTGGGAAGGCAATTTAGAATTTTAACTATTCCAAACCCAGTCAAATGCAGGAGCACAGATCCAAGAGCATGAATTTATTGCAACTGATTCACCTTTTGACAAATTAGAATTTATACATGTATATGGCACTTGCCCCGCTAGTATACCAGTGTAGAAATGCTGGGCTAATGGTGACATAAAACACCAACAGAACAGTTCCAGACTAGTGCATCAAAGTTGTAGAAATATTTCTAACTTCTTTCTCTACTGATATTTATTGGGGTATGTCTACACTACAAAGTTAGGTCGAATTTATAGAAGTCAGTTTTTTAGAAATCGGTTTTATATATTCGAGTGTGTGAGTCCCCACAGAAAATGTTTTAAGTGCATTAACTCGGCGGAGTGCTTCCACAGTACCGAGGCAAGCGTCAACTTCCGGAGTGTTGCACTGTGGGTAGCTATCCCACAGTTCCCGCAGTCTCCGCTGCCCATTGGAATTCTGGGTTGAGATCCCAATGCCTGATGGGGCTCAAACATTGTCGCAGGTGGTTCTGGGTACATATCATCAGTCCCCCGTTCCCTCCCTCCCTCCGTGAAAGCAGCAGCAGACAATCATTTCACGCCTTTTTTCTTGAGTTACCTGTGCAGACGCCATACCACGGCAAGCATGGAGTCCACTCAGGTAACTGTCACCGTATGTCTCCTGGGTGCTGGCAGACGTGGTATTGCATTGCTACACAGCAGCAGCAACTCATTGCCTTGTGGCAGCAGACGGTACAATAGGAGTGGTAGCCGTCATCATCATGTCCGAGGTGCTCCTGGCCACATCAGCCAGGAGCGCCTGGGCAGACATGGGTGCAGGGACTACATTAGAAGTGACTTGACCAGGTCATTCTCTTTAGTCCTGCAGTCAGTCCTATTGAACCATCTTATGGTGAGCAGGCAGGCGATACGGATTGCTAGCAGTCCTATTGTAAACATCTTCTGCCGAGCAGCCATGAGATGTGGATGGCATGCAGTCCTTCTGCACCGTCTGCTGCCAGCCAAAGATGTAAAAGATAGATGGAGTGGATCAAAACAAGAAATAGCCCAGCTTTGTTTTGTACTCATTTGCTTTCCCCCTTCTCCCCCATCTAGGGGACTCCTTCCTCTCAGTCACACTGCAGTTAATCACAGAGAAGGTGCAGCGAGGTAAATCTAGCCATGTATCAATCAGAGGCCAGACCAACCTGCTTGTTCCAATAAGAACAATTACTTAGGTGCACCATTTCTTATTGGAACCCTCCGTGAAGTTCTGCCTGAAATACTCCTTGACGTAAAGCCACCCCCTTTGTTGATTTTAATTCCCTGTAAGCCAACCCTGTAAGCCATGTCATCAGTCACCCCTCCCTCCGTCAGAGCAACGGCAGACAATCGTTCCACACCTTTTTTCTGTGCTGACGCCATACCAAGGCAAGCATGGAGGCTGCTCAGCTCACTTTGGCAATTAGGAGCACATTAAACACCACACGCATTATCCAGCAGTATATGCGGCACCAGAACCTGGCAGAGCGATACCGGGCGAGGAGGCGATGTCAGCACGGTCACGTGAGTGATCAGGACATGGACACAGATTTCTCTGAAAGCATGGGCCCTGCCAATGCATGCATCATGGTGCTAATGGGGCAGGTTCATGCTGTGGTTTCCCGAGCCCAGAATCGGCGTTCAAGCACAGACTGGTGGGACCGCATAGTGTTACGGGTCTGGGACGATTCCCAGTGGCTGCGAAAACTTTCGCATGCGTAAGGGCACTTTCACTGAACTTTGTGACTTGCTTTCCTCTGCCCTGAAGCTCATGAATACCAAGATGAGAGCAGCCCTCACAGTTGAGAAGCGAGTGGCAATAGCCCTGTGGAAGCTTGCAACGCCAGACAGCTACCGGTCAGTTGGGAATCAATTTGGAGTGGGCAAATCTACTGTGGGGGCTGCTGTGATCCAAGTAGCCCACGCAATCAAAGATCTGCTGAAATCAAGGATAGTGACCCTGGGAAATGTGCAGGTCATAGTGGATGGCTTTGCTGCAATGGGATTCCCTAACTGTGGTGGGGCCATAGATGGAACCCATATCCCTATCTTGGCACAGGAGCACCAAGCCGGTGAGTACATAAACCGCAAGGGGTACTTTTCGATAGTGCTGCAAGCTCTGGTGGATCAAAAGGGACGTTTCACCAACATCAACGTGGGATGGCCGGGAAAGGTACAGGACGCTCGCATCTTCAGGAACTCTGGTCTGTTTCAAAAGCTGCAGGAAGGGACTTTATTCCCATACCAGAAAATAACTCTTGGGGATGTTGAAATGCCTATAGTTATCCTTGGGGACCCAGCCTACCCCTTAATGCCATGGCTCATGAAGCCGTACACAGGCAGCCTGGACAGTAGTCAGGAGCTGTTCAACTACAGGCTGAGCAAGGGCAGAATGGTGGTAGAATGTGCATTAGGACGTTTAAAGGCGCGCTGGCGCAGTTTACTGACTCGCTTAGACTTCAGCGAAACCAATATTCCCACTGTTAGTACTGCTTGCTGTGTGCTCCACAATATCTGTGAGAGTAAGGGGAAGACGTTTATGGCGGGGCAGGAGGTTGAGGCAAATCACCTGGCTGCTGGTTATGCGCAGCCAGACACCAGGGCGGTTAGAAGAGCACAGGAGGGCAGGGTACGCATCAGAGAAGCTTTGAAAATCAGTTTCATGACTGGCCAGGCTACGGTGTGAAAGTTCTCTTTGTTTCTCCTTGATGAAACCCCCCGCCCCTTGGTTCACTCTACTTCCCTGTAAGCTAACCACCCTCCCCTCCTCCCTTCGATCACCGCTTGCAGAGGCAATAAAGTCATTGTTGCTTCACATTCATGCATTCTTTATTCATTCATCACACAAACAGGGGGATGACTACCAAGGTAGCTCAGGAGGGGTGGTGGAGGAGGGAAGGAAAATGCCACACAGCACTTTAAAAGTTTACAACTTTAAAATTTATTGAATGACAGCCTTCTTTTTTTTGGGCAATCCTCTGTGGCGGAGTGGCTGGTTGGCCGGTGGCCCCCCCACTGCGTTCTTGGGCGTCTGGGTGTGGAGGTTATGGAACTTGGGGAGGAGGGCGGCTGGTTACACAGGGGCTGTAGTGGCAGTCTGTGCTCCAGCTGCCTTTGCTGCAGCTCAACCATACACTGGAGCATACTGGTTTGATCCTCCAGCAGCCTCAGCATTGAATCCTGCCTCCTTTCATCACGCTGCCACCACATTTGAGCTTCAGCCCTGTCTTCAGCCCGCCACTTACTCTCTTCAGCCTGCCACTTCTCCTCCCGGGTCATTTGGTGCTTTCCTGCACTCTGACATTATTTGCCTCCACGCATTCATCTGTGCTCTGTCAGTGTGGGAGGACAGCATGAGCTCAGAGAACATTTCATCACGAGTGCCTTTTTTTTCTTTTTCTTTCTAAGCTTCACTAGCCTCTGGGAAGGAGAAGATCCTGTGATCATTGAAACACATGCAGCTGGTGGAGAAAAAAAAGGGACAGCGGTATTTAAAAAAACATTTTATAAAACAGTGGCTACACTCTTTCAGGGCAAACCTTGCTGTTCACATTACATACATAGCACATGTGCTTTCGTTACAGGGTCGCATTTTGCCTCCCCCCACCATGTGGCTACCCCCTCAACCCTCCCCCCTCCCCGTGGCTAACAGCAGGCACACTTCTGTTCAGCCACAGGCAAACAGCCCAGCAGGAACGGGCACCTCTGAGTGTCCCCTGAAGAAAAGCACTCTATTTCAACCAGGTGACCATGAATGATATTTCACTCTCCTGAGAATAACACAGAGATAAAGAACGGATGTTGTTTGAATGCCATCAAACATACACTGCAATGCTTTGTTGTACAATGATTCCCAAGTACGTGTTACTGGCCTGGAGTGGTAAAGTGTCCTACCATGGAGGACGCAATAAGGTTGCCCTCCCCAGAAACCTTTTGCAAAGGCTTTGGGAGTACATCCAGGAGAGCCGTGAATGCCAGAGCAAATTAATCCTTTCACACGCTTGCTTTTAAACCATGTATAGTATTTTAAAAAGGTACACTCACCGGAGGTCCCTTCTCTGCCTGCCGGGTCCAGGAGGCAGCCTTGGGTGGGTTCGGGGGGTACTGGCTCCAGGTCCAGGATGAGAAACAGTTCCTGGCTTTTGGGAAAACTGGTTTCTCCACTTGCTTGCTGTGCGTTATCTACAACCTCCTCCTCGTCCCCAAAACCTGCTTCTGTGTTGCCTCCATCTCCACTGAAGGAGTTAAACAACATGGCTGGGGTAGTGGTGGCTGAACCCCCTAAAATGGCATGCAGCTCATCATCAAAGCGGTATGTTTGGGGCTCTGACCCGGAGCGGCCGTTCGCCTCTCTGGTTTTCTGGTAGGCTTGCCTCAGCTCCTTCAGTTTCATGCGGCACTGCTTCGGGTCCCTGTTATGGCCTCTGTCCTTCATGCCCTGGGAGATTTTGACAAAGGTTTTGGCATTTCGAAAACTGGAACGTAGTTCTGATAGCACGGATTCCTCTCCCCATACAGCGATCAGATCCCGTACCTCTCGTTCGGTCCATGCTGGAGCTCTTTTGTGATTCTGGGACTCCATCATGGTCACCTCTGCTGATGAGCTCTGCATGGTCACCTGCAGCTTGCCACGCTGGCCAAAGAGGAAATGAGATTCTAAAGTTCTTGGGCCTTTTCCTGTCTACCTGGCCAGTGCATCAGAGTTGAGAGTGCTGTCCAGAGCGGTCACAATGGAGCACTCTGGGATAGCTCCCGGAGGCCAATACCGTCAAATTGTGTCCACAGTACCCCAAATTCGACCCAGCAAGGCCAATTTAAGCGCTAATCCACTTGTCGGGGTGGAGTAAGGAAATCTATTTTAAGAGCCCTTTAAGTAGAAATAAAGGGCTTCATCGTGTGGACGTGTGCAGGTTTACATCGATTTAACGCTGCTAAATTCGACCTAAAGTCCTAGTGTAGATCAGGGCTGAGACAATTACAGTTAAAGATAACTTCAAGGAGTGCTGCAGCTAGAATTCCTGTAAACAATTTTATCCTCAATATTTGCACAAGTACATTTTACATTTCAGTATATTCTCTCAGTCTTAAGGGTTATGCAGTTCAGGGATTACTTTTTAATCTATTTTTTGGACAGTGGATATTATTTTTAGACATTATATTGATCTGCTAATATCTAAAGAGAAATATTTAATGCTCTAACTAAAGAAGTTATCCTTCAAAAATATATTGGTTCTGTTAATTCTACCAACCTGTGCAATTCTTCAGTTTTGTCTTCAGTAGGGCCCACGGTTAATAAGCAGTGGCGAAGGATGGCAGCCATATAACGAAATTGATGAGATTCATTCTATATAAATATAAATTATGAAGATATTTTCATTTTGACGATTGCAAATGAGGGTTTCAGGTCACTAGAATAATAAAAATTAAAGACGGAAAACACCCATTAGATCACATAATCTATTTCCTACCAATAAAGGACTGCTCTTTCAGAGTTCATTTGAATGCTTGGTGAAGTCTAGTTTTAAGTTACTCTAAATCCATTATTTCCTCTGGGAGATTGTTTGGGCTAGATTCACAAACTTTATGCACCTTTAAATAAAAGAAAATAGATCATTGGGATTCACGAAGCCCGAGTTAGGCACCTAGCCTCCCTATACAATGAATGGGGACAGACAGAAGCCTCAGAATGGGAATCACATAAGCTACTACATGGGGAGGCTTTCCACTTCAGTTAGCCAATGGGAGAGACCAAGGTAAGGGATTCGTCCTAAGCCCCTGCCCCTCTTAAGGAGCTTGGCTCTAAGTCCAGGATGCAGGGAGGTGCCTCCCTTTGCGGGGCTGGCAGTTACAAAAAAGTTTCTCTCCTCCTGGCATAGGAAACGTATGCCATTTTTGCCGGAAAGTTGGGGGAGCAGGAGAATCTTCCTCATAACTTTTAGTACAATGGTTAGGGTACTCACCGGGGACGTGGGAGACTGGTGACTCAACTCCCCCCTTCACCTGAAGGGGAGAGATTCTGAGGTGGGGCTCCCTCAGTCTCTGGTGTTGAAGCTGTTGTATTGTGGATAAACAATGAAAGCATCATTGGGCCGGAAAGAGAACAAGCTCTAGAATGACTTTGTAGCATGGTGGTTCGAGTACTCACCTGGACAGTGGGAGGTCCAGGATCCAATGACTAATTATTTATATACAGTGGAACAGTTTCAGCAGGAGAGAGAATGAGGGACCCCACATCAGACTATCCCACTGCCCAGTGGTTAGGGCACTCACCTGAGAAGTGGCAGATCCCTGTTCAAATCCTTTTTCCTCCTCAGGTGGAGGGTGAACTTGAGCCCAAGGTCTCCTACATTTAGACCACTGGGCTAAAAGTTATGACAAAGGTCCTCCTCCTCCAGCTGTTTTGTGTAAGCTCATCTAGAGGGGGCAATCTGAGAGGTGAGCTCTAAACACGCATAGTAGATCAGGCCCCACAGGCAAGTTAGATATAGGAATGCATGTAGGGCCCAAATTGCACTGGGGCTTAGGTGTCTGGATGCCCAGTGTGGGGCTGCACTGAGCATGCTCAGATGCCAAAATATAGGCATAGGGAACATTTACAGTAAAAATTTAGGAGCAGAGGAAGTTTAGGTGCCTACATGGTTTGGCAGCAGCGGAGTGGGGTTTTTGTAAATCCCACTGGGGCCTGATTCTGGGATTTAGGTGCCTAAAGTGTCAGTTAAGCATGCAAGTCCTTTTGTGCATCTAGCCCTTCCAGTCTAACAGATTTCATAATTAGGAAATTTATCTTGATATTCAGACTAAGTTATCCTTTGCTCAATTTCAACTCCACAACTATCTTCTCCCTTTCCCTGCCATTTACACATACCAAAATTTGGTATGTGTTACATTACCCTTAGCCCTCCTCATTCTGTGAGGTGTCACTTCTCTGTAAGCTACCCAGAATGTCTCTGCCATTTTTTGCACTCCTGTATCTCACTGCAGGTTGGGTTTTTTTTTTTTTTTTTTGGGGGGGGGCGGGAGGGAGGAGGAGAAGAGGGCAATCTCATCCTGGGGGCACTAGATCTATTTCCCCTGAAAGCTGGCAGCGCCAAAATTCCCAGAAGAGGAGCCAGCCATTGGTGCCAGAGATTTGTCCCTTGCAGTAATCAGGGACAGTGGCAGCAACATTCCTTCATGGCTCCTGGGCATCAATGATGTCACTGACTGCTTTTGAAAGTTTAGACTACATACATTCCTCAGTCTGATTGGGACAAACAGCCAAACTCCTCCCTTCCCTATTCCCCAGTCTTTTTAAAACACATCTCAATCTGCTGTCCTCCATATTCCTTCTTACTCTCTTCTTTGCCCCTTCGGTCCTTCTCTTCTCCCTTATTTAACTTGTCTACTCTTCCCATTCCCACTCACCCTATCTTTGCCCTTTTTTTTAAAATGGCCTCGCCCACTCATCCCTCCCCAAAAAGCCCTAAACAGGAGCAAAAGAAATACATAATTAAAGTGTGCCAATAACCACCACAATCATTGAGTTGTATGGATTATCCCTGTCCCCTTCCCTATTTATTTTCTTTTTGACTGTTAGTTTCTCTTGGCAATGAAGGTCTCAAGTGTTTGTAGAACCTAACACAATGGGATCCAATTCTGATTGGGCCCTGGGGTGCTACTGTAATATAAATGTTAAACCATCACCACCTCGTCCTCCAATTTGATACTCAAGATCAACTCTATTCTGGCATTGCTACTTTGAAATTATTTCCTGCCATTGAATTCTGGTGTTTCAGATACAGGTTGAGGTTGAATCTCATTTTGTGCTCATAGGAATAAACTCTTTAGATCCCTTTATAATTTTTCCATCCTCCCGGATGTTTGCAACGTCTCCTAATTCTGCATTGCCAGCACACTTAATTAGTGTACTGTTTACCTCTTTTCCTAGATCATTAAAAAGGATGTTAAACACTTTGCCCAACAAGGATCCTTTGGGGAATGTTAAAGTTTAGAACTAGAGAGAATAGCTTTTACTGAAGTGCTGTTTGGCTTTGGAAACCTTTAGCAAATAAGTTACTATAAAAGCTCTATCTTGAAATACAAAATAGAATTTCTAAGCCTAGAAGAGATCAAATACTCATGTGATAGAAAATAGAGTGACCCAATGCAACAGTACTTCCCTTTTCCCTTCTTCATTATGCTCCCTCAGCATAAGCTGTTTCTTCAGTTCAGACTGGCTTGTTTGGCTTGTCCAGGTGCAAAGTTCTGAGATGAAACCTCCACTTTTCTAAAGATATTCCCCCAACCGAATCAGTAGGAAATGCCACTGCTGAGACTGCCAGTTCCCACACGCACAAAACTCCATCGTTTTTGAGATTTCAGTGAGAGAAAGCATTGGGGAAGATGCCGTCTCAACCTTCTTAACAACTCCACAGTATCTGTAATCATACCCTTCCTTTCAAGTGTCAGAAAATGAAGACAAAATAACCAAGAGTTGGCCAGATAGCTAACTGTTGATCCTTCCCTATAGTTCAGCCGCACCATGGTTTCACTTGATAGTCCACAGGACTTTGGGAAGTCTGTTGCAATATCAAATGGGCTCATGTTGGAAAAATTCAAGCAACCAAACAGTTTCTAAGAGCTTACTTCAGTGGCCTAGATCAGAGGTAAGACTACTTTTCATGTGATACGTCCCTAATTACAGACTACCTACCTAAAAAGATACAGGTGCAGACATTAGTGCACTGTGACTGCTAAGAGATACCATATTCAGCTTCAATCTTTATGTTCTCAAGGAAGAAGACAGTGAAGAACTACTCCCCTTTCAAAAAACACGGGAAGCCCAACTTGCTGCACAGTCACTATTTTGAAAACCAAACAAACGTTGCATGGAGAAAAATGCTTGAGGCTACAAATTCATCTTACCAGGGCAAGTGATAGCTTCAGTGAATTCTGCTCTATATTTTAACAGATAGGCAAGACCCAGGAGTATATGGTCTATCCTGTCTTGAAAAAATACTGAAAGATCTGGTGATCAAAATTATAATAGACATCCCCCTTTTGTGACAGCTGCAGTTCCCTGCAAGTCAACCAGTTCCAGTATGATCAGGTCTTATACAGGCTTAATGTGAGGTGTCATCTGATTTAGATATTTTTAAGCAAGGTGCCCATGTCCATGAGAGGTAGTTGCTCTATATGCAAAAGGATGTTACATAATTTCTGTAGTCCCTTCGTCAGGAGATAAAACCTTCATCTAGTGCTACCGGAAACCCTCAGAGATGGAGAAGTAGAACTTATCAGCATCAAGACTTAGGTTTCAGAAGAAGGAGTTGCTACCCATGAAGTAAACACATAACATGGCTTGAGTCTACAGTTTAACATCTTTGATTTTATGACCAGGTAATTCTGTCTGAGGGAAATAAAGTCATTTATTTTCACCCAACTTCTTTCCAAATGCATACATTTATACAGCATGCATTTATATATAAATAAAATATGACCTCCTAAGTGCATATACATGCATGCATATTATACACACACTTACACTTAGGAGGTCATATTTTCCACCCCTGAGCACACACATTTAATGCTACTGTTTGTCTAGACAAAGGTAAGGCATCTCTTCCTGTCAAGAGAGACTTTCTTTTTAATTATTGAGGTTGTAAGTCAAAAGCAAGAGCAAGAAAAGTCCCTCGCTTTCTTGTGGATTATCCAAGAGTCTGAAGACTATGCTATCTACTGTGACATTCAGACCTAAACTTTTTTCTATTTTGGGACTTACATTTTTCTTCAGGGCCCCATAATTTTGGAAAATTTTTAACTGAATTGTTAATTTAAAAACTCTTTTCAAGTCCCACATTCCTGGGTGAGTAATTCATATCCGGGCTCTCATGTTCTTAGGATTGTTAACCTCTCTGCAGATTAGTCTAACACACTGACCTTACACAAAAGAATCTCTGCTTGATAATTAAGACATTTGTTTTGAGGTTTAACTATATGGCAAAATTACTATAGTGTAAATACCTTCTCTTTAGACTTACCAGTTGTAATCATACTTACAGTGCTTGATTTGAAAGAGCTTACAATATAATTTTAAGATGTGACACAAGTGGGGTAAACAACAAAAAAGAGGGGAGGACAGGAAGGCTGATGTGTCATATTCCAGGTGCCATAGGTTCTCTCGAGGCAACTGGTTTGACATTCAGCAAGAGAAAAGGTAAATCCTATTTAAAAATTATACCAACAAGGTGCATGTATTGCTTCTCATCATTTAACATCTTAAGGAAAAAAGCACACCTCTTTCCCTCAAACAATTACTTGTTCTTAAAAAAAGCTGATCTGTTTGTAATTGTGTCCACAGAAAAACAATCAAGTCATTGTTCCACAGCCTTAATTGCTGGCTATAATCCAGAGAGATGGTCATCTGAACAACACACATTTAAAGAAAAAAGTTATCCTAACCAACAACATATATTTTAATGTGCCTAACTAGTGCTTATTTCCCTTTGGAAACCTTAAGCTCTCATCCAGCCTCATTCTCATTAGACATTCAACTGCATATTTGAGTTTATATATAAAAACCTTAAAAAAAAATAAAAAATTGTATTATACCATCCATCCAACCCCCACTGTGTAGTTACTTTCCTCTGAGGACCTCAAAGTTTTTTCCTAACAGTAAGGATTCATCACCTTTTTGAGGCCCTAGTTCAGAAGGGCACTTAAGCATGTGTTTAGCTTTTAAGTACTGTCCTACACAAGGGAATGCCCTGCTCTGATGACTGGGCAATTGCTTCTCCAATTTAACTATGAGGTGGCTATGGTTCTTGCAGACAAAATAAGCCCAATCAAAGAATTTAAACTCAGACCTTACCTCACTGTGGACATTCCAACTGTCAAGCGTCACATTAAAGAGAGCTTTGAGTGCCTCAATGGCACAATCTGTTTCTTGTAGTGATAAAGGAGATCCATCATGCTCTTCAGCAGCTTTGTACTTGTCTGTCCATCTTATGCTAAATGAACTTTCCAAGGCTTGAGTCAAAACCTGCAACCCTTGTAGCTCATGATGCAACTGTGACCGAATCTCTGTGTGCAGAAGTGACAGGAGGAAGAGAAGGCGCAAATCAAAACATTTAATGTCATCAACAAACTGTTGGTCCTTGCATTTTTTCAGTAGATTGCAAAGCATAGCTGCAAGGTTCAGTTCCAAACTGAGCTTCTGTGCAATGGCACTATTAAAAACTATGTTACAGAGGCATTTTAAAGCTTCCACTATAACAGGGAAATTGGACACATCCTCCAAAGAATCTTCTGTCATGTCCAGCTTTGCCAGCCTCATCAGGATCTGCATGTTTTCCTTTGTTGTCACAGGCACTAAAACCTTCTTATCTCTGGAGAGAATCCGAAGGGCTTCAAGACAAGCAACTTGACATGAAGTTTTTGTGTCTTTTTCGAGGATGTTTAAGATTCCTTCACACAGTTTCTGTGGACACATACAAAAAACCCCCAAAATTTTAATCATTGTGAATTTGAATGCAAAATCTTTTACTACTGTCATCCATCAAATCATAAAAACTTCAGCCACTTTCTTCAAGGAACTTGGTTTTGGTCATATTTTATCTAGGTCATTATTAGCTTTTCAAAATATGAACTGCTACAGAAATATTCAGAGAATATCTTTAAAGGTTTTCTTACACACACAACCAAAATAAATGGATAAAGATAGAGATGACAGCACATCTCCTAGTCATAAGCATGCTGCCAGTTTCACCTGGGTTCTATACATTAATCCTATTGGGTCACAGCAAGACTTTGGTTATTTTTATGGAAACAGAGAGGTCCTTATAATAGACCATTACATTTTTAGTTTAAAAAAGAAATCATCCATGTCATAAATATAAAGGGAAGGGAAGGGTAAACACCTTTAAAATCCAGAGGAAAAGCCCTTTCACCTGTAAAGGGTTAAGAAGCTAGGATAACCTCGCTGGTACCTGACCAAAATGACCAATGAGGAGACAAGATACTTTCAAAGCTGGAGCGGGGAGAAACAAAGGGTCTGGGTCTGTCTGTGTGATGCTTTTGCCAGGGACAGAACAGGAATGGAGTCTTAGAACTTAGTAAGTAATCTAGCTAGAGATGCGTTAGATGATGATTTCTTTAAATGGCTGAGAAAATAAGCTGTGCTGAATAGAATGGATATTCCTGTCTGTGTGTCTTTTTGTAACTTAAGGTTTTGCCTAGAGGGATTCTCTATGTTTTGAATCTAATTACCCTGTAAGGTATTTAAAAAGAATGCCCTCTGTAAAATCAGAAATGGTACTTTTTCTTCTATTAAAATTCTTCTTGTAAGAAACTGAATGCTTCTTTTCATTGTTCTTAAAATCCAAGGGTTTGGGTCTGTTGTCACCTATGCAAATTGGTGAGGATTTTTATCAAACCATCCCCAGGAAGGGGGGTGCAAGGTTTTGGTGAGGATTTTGGGGGGGGAAGACGTTTCCAGATGGCTCTTTCCCAATAATAACCCGGTTAGACGTTTCGTGGTGGCAGCGAAAGTCCAAGGGCAAAAGGTAACAGTTTGTACCTTGGGGAAGTTTTAACCTTAAGCTGGTAAAAGCAAGCTTAGGAGGTTTTCATGCAGGTCCCCACATCTATACCCTAGAGTTCAGAGTGGGGAAGGAACCTTGACAATCCTGTTCTAGTCGTCTTAAATATTTGGAATATAGTACATACCTCTCCTACTAAGCTTGAAGCTAAATGGTTCTTCATGTGCATACACCTCTCTTATTTGAGATTTAATGACCCAGTCAGATTCAAAGTTGAGGCAAACTCAAACTGGTATTTAATAGTCTGTATGCTAACAGACAAAAGAGGGCATATTAAAACTAGGAAGATGAGAGAGTGGAATGTAGACTTTTAGTAAATTAAGGTAACTAATACGCAGTCATAGCTAGGAGAGTTACAATACTACCTGCAAAATATAGTGCCAGGCCAAGCTGATCAAGAGACTCAAAGATTGTCCAGTGATCAAAAGACAGAATGCTATACTTATGTTACAAGCAGTTGTTAATTTGCATTGCTGGTTAGAAAAATGTAAGTGATTTAAGAATCAGAAGGTCAGAAAAACAACATTTCAATTACAGAAAGATTCTAAACACACTAGTCTGATTATTTTCTAAAAACCTAAAACAAACTCAGACAAATCAACCAAGAGAGAGGAAAGACACAGTAGAAGAGAGTGCATGACCGAACAGGGCTCCATACATTTTTTTATTGCTACAAATTCAGGAAGACAATATTACTCATGGATGGCAGAGTCACGAGTCTAGTTATGAAAGTCTTCGCAAATAAGTGGCAATAAAAGCTTTACTGCACCCTATACCACCCAGATCCTTTGGTTTTTGCCCTTTAAATCTTCCTCTGCTTCTTGTCCCTTGACGTACGTTAGTTACTAGTGAAACAGTGTAGTCACTAATCTGGGTAATTCTTAGTGACATCCACTGGTGCGGTACGAATCAGTTTATGATCAGAAATATGCGCCATGTACACACACTTCTCAGTTTTTTAATTAATACTAAATATATTGTAACAGTTTCCTACTTAAGGAAATGGATTTTTCAGCACTAAAACAAATGCTCGCCACCCAGACAGAGCTAGAGAGGAAAGTTCCACTGGACGCGATCGAGGGAGTTTTGTTACAGTAATGATTAAGAAAATGAAGAGTCATGTTAAAACAACATATTATTCAACTAAACTAGGCAGGTCAAACTGTGGTACAATGCTGTGTGATACATCACGTTGTCAAACAGGAAAGCATATGATATTATAAGCAAAACGTGAGACAAGTTAGTTATTGACTGTCACACACAGCTACTTAGTACACTGGTGATGTTTTGGTTTAAAGACCTACCAGTCTGCTGCATTCTTCGCCTCTAAAAATTTATCTGGAAATCATTTTTGATCAGCACAGATGGGGTTATATTTATATCATGTATGCCAAAAGAGACAGTCACTAAAACACAGAATTTCAGTCTCTCTGAAATACTTAGTATTGTTAAACCATGGCTATGAGATATCTGGAAATCAACAAGACACATAAAAGAAGAAAAAAAAGGAAGCTTAAGAGTGGGCTTTTCAGAAGCATTCAACACTGGCCTAACTGCTTTCACTGAAGTTAGTGATAAAACGCTCTTTGACTTCAGTGGGAAAAGTTGGCCAATGCTGAAGACTTTGAAGATCTCACCCTTAAAGTTTTTTTTTTTTTAAAAATAAAAAACAAACCAAAAACGATCATAGTTCAGGAGAAATGGTCAAATCAACCTCTACAGCTCAACTGACTTTTCACAAATATTTTAATTCAATTAAAAAGTTTTCTGTATAATTATCTTTGCTTACAAATCAGAAGCAGCAGTTACTGAACCTGCTAGATTTTGATAAATAATCCAGACAAGAGAGAGTGGGCAGCACTGGGGACTACAAACACAAACCTGCTAATAGCAGGAACAGAATAAATTGACCCTTTTTCTGCTAGAGTGATTCAGTCAAGAAAGCTCTGTCTCTGCTGACAGAGTACTGTAATTCACAGTGGCAGAAAAACTGCTAACTGATCCAAACTGCCACCGTGAAACAGCATTGTAGGAGAGGTGGTCTCTGAGATAACCAAGTGTGGGCAATTTTTTCCCCCTTTTTGTTCTTTAATAGTGGTAGATAGAATCCCATGGATGAGAATAAATAGGTTGTAAAAAGAGGTGAACAGCAATTTCAACAACTGTGGGACTGGCAGGACATATTGGGGGCATTGCTGAAAGATGGCAGAGTTAAGGTTGCATGGGCAACCTTAACTGTGCATTTCCTGGCTTTCAGAAATTTGAGCTTTGCTCAACTCAATGTTCTGCAAGGAAAGACTACCAGCAACCTTATCTCTGCATTAACAGTTTGCAACTGAATTTCCCAGTTTTTCAAACAGGAAAAATATATGTTCTTAGTAGTTATTTAGACAGTTGTACATATTATGTCCCACAATTTGAATACCAAGCCAGCTAGCCCATTCTCCACACATCAGCTAGGCTCCACTAGCCCTGTTTTAGCACATCTCCCAGCCATGTTGCTAACCCATTCAATGCGTTCCCTCTCCAAATTACCCCCCACTACTGGCATTTTCTGATCTATGCAAGCTCAGTTTGGTTTCTTGTAGCTAGTGTACAAACATGCTGAGAACAAAAAAAACATAATGAGCAACATGAGGAAGGGGCTTTTTTGCTGTTCCCCCTAGAGAATCACTTTCCATTTGGATAATATCATGAACTTGAAAAATATACTTTCCATTACTGCCATATACAAACCAGTAGCTGAACACCACTAGCTTATTGAGTATAACAGCGTGACTATGGATGGTTCACTGTTACAGGAACTAACTGGAATTTAAGGGTGAACAGCAAGAGTTTTGCTAAAAATAAGTATCTGCTTCCAAAATTTGCTAGGTTCTCTTATATACAATGTTCTTGCATTTCTGAGTTACAACCAAGGGACCTAAAGCATATAGAGGCACCCTTTTCAAATACACATCTATATATTATTCTACTTTGACGCGAGATTAAAGAAAATAATTTGCCTCTGCAACTACCTCACTCTGAACTGCTTGCTGATCCTATTTCCCTGTACCAGAGCAGACACTGTCAAAAATGAAGGAAAATCCAGCAAAAAGTAGTAATTGAATGTTACCCCAAAGTAATGTGTTTTTAAACCATCTTCACTTATCTTGCCTCTTATAAGCAATGCAGTTGGGCCCGATCCCGCATTTTTGCGCACCCTAAATTCCAATGGCAGTTCAGCAGGCCTAAGGAATGCAGTTTAAGATCCTGGTAGGTGTGTGGAAAATTCCCAAACTCAAGCCTAGCCATATACCTTTGTTGAATTTTTAATCTAGATTACCAGTAACTTCAAGGATCAGGTCTTCTGCTTTAAAGCTAAATTGATATTGGCTCAATCTTAAAGATTCATGATTTTAATGCAGCATTGTGGAGGCAGAGGATTTGACTTGGGAGGGTGATGGAACATCCACCTGCTTTTAAAAAAAGATTAACAATTTACACAGTTATATGGTTTTGTTTTTTTAGAAAATGTCCATTTTAAAAAGGCCTCAAACAGCTAAATCATGGTCCAAGTTGTTTTTTGGAAAGGGGAGGGGGAGAGCAGTGATGGTGAGGAAATCAGTCACATCACAGGTTTGCTATGAAGTTTCATGAGCTTTATAGTTGAGAACGCTGGCAGCACCCGCATCTTTGGCCTCAGGGATTATGTGCCAGAGCACATGATGTTCCCAGTCACTTGAATAAACGGTAACTGGCATCAAGTCATTCTGCCTTCTCCTGGACTGACTTAAGTCTCTGTAGTTCATTGTGTCTTCTAACCAAGGTTTTTCATAGTTTTAAATTCTCAGTTGATTTTAATTAAGCTCTCAGTAGGGGGTTCATGAGATGGGCAAGTTTTTAATTTATTTAATACAACCTACTTTAGCAGCTGCTCAGAGGGCAGAATGTCAATGAAGTCATTAGGAACACCACACATAAAACAGATGCAAAACTGGGTCCCATAAAAAATATTTTTTAAAGGGGGTGTGGTGGGAGACAGGCTAGTGAATTAAAAATAAAGAAACAGTGAAATAAGTATAGTAGACCTCATTCTATATATCCCCACAATTTTGCATTGACCACGCATAACGGATTATAGAATTTGTCAAAGAAAGTAGTTTGGAGTTTCTGGCAATCAACTAGGAGACAGCTAGGGATTTTAACACCAAATAAGGTTGTTTGGGATTGCTGGATAAGTTGAATAGCTGGCTATTTCTGCTAAAATGACCAGCATTTTATGGCATTAGGTTTTGGAGTGAAGCATCTATTGGTCTGAGTGAGAAAGTGTATACTCTTTACATGTACTATTTTAAGCTCAGTGTATTCTCAAGATGTCAGTATTGCATTGGTTTCCTTTCAGTGCAAGTTATTTTCATAGTTCCGTCAAAAATAATACATGAAAGCTTAGATTCTGGAGCACAATTCTGTAACAGTGGCTAGCGTTCACAGCAAATTCTGTGGCTGCAGAGTCGCAGAATACAGAGGCCCCAACTTCTTATTTTTAAAGTGTTTAACAATGGTTTCATTTTATTTCTGTAAATCCACTTATACAGAGCATTATGTCTTAAACGTTGTGACAGCAGCTAATTCAGTCAGCATGAGTTCTTCATATACACCTATCTTTTTTTTGTATTTTCTTGCATGTTTTCTCAATGGTGCCAGCTTCCATATATGTATGTCAATCATAGTGTATATATTCAGCAGTGGCTCTCAATCTTTCCAGACTACTGTACCCCTTTGCAGGAGTCTGATCTCTCACGTGTATCCCAAGTTTCACCTCACTTAAAGACTACTTGCTAACAAAAATACAAAAGTGTCACAGCCACTATTACTGAAAAATTGCTCACTTTTTATTTTATAATTGTATGGTAAAAATGAGAATCAATTGGAATATAAATATTGTACTTACATTTCAGTGTATAGTATATAGAGCAGTGTAAACAAGTCATTGTTTGTATGAAATTTTAGTTTGTACTGACTTTGCTAGAACTTTTTATGTAGCCTGTTGTAAAACCAGGCAAATATATAGATGAGTTAATGTACCCCTGGAAGACCTTTGCATACCCCTGGATGACAACCACAGATATATAGAGATACAGCATTCTAGATTTCTGAGAGCTTCTGAGAATTAACTACATTCTGAGTTAAACTAAAACTCCAGTTGGTTCTGAAATGGAAAACGCTGAACAGAATATAGAACTGCTGAGCTGTTGGTGAAGTTAGTAGATTCATGTGAGTGTGTGGTTAAAGGGGATTGTGGTAACATGTAATTGGCAGGTGCTAGGGGCACATTTAAAGCCCCAAAACACACTGACATGAGGATTCTGCTCCACCATGCTTGCAGCAACCCACCCCTGCCCCCCAAGACAGCAGAAAGGGCAAGACTCTTCAGTGATCTGGGGACCTGACAGGCCATGTGGGGCTGGCACACAAAGGAGACAGGAAGGGGAGGTACCACTGTCTGGAGGAAGCTGGGCGGGCAATAGTTCTAACAAAGTAGGGGGAGATAGGGAGCCTAGAGATGGGGAAGCAAGAAAGAAAAAAAATCTAGAATTAAAATGCAGAGAGACAGGGTCATTTCTACCATGGAGTGCATGACAGCAAGAGTTAAAGAAGCACAGAGGTTATGGTTTAAAGAAGTGGCTTTGTTTCTGGTTTTGTTTTTTTTTTACAAATGTGATAATCATGTGGAAAAAATTAAGTGCTACTAACCCATCACATACAAAAGTCAGCTGATAATTCACAAAAAAGTAAAGCAGAGGAAGAGAGAAATCCATGGTTAGAGAAACAATGCTACCAAAGTTTGAATAGCTGATCGTAAAGGAATTAAGAGAAAAGCAGAAATTACTCCCCTGCTGAAGTTTTGGGACCACAAAAAACTAACTTATTGGAGCTCTTTTTGCATTTGGCTGCTGCTCCTTGACTATTTAAGCTCAATTTTGTGTGTGTTAATATAAACAGTTTTCCTTCCTACCTTGGACGAATTTACTTCCTCTGTTTCAGCAAAAGTATTGTTAAGCTTACAAACTACTTCTGGTTGTGAAAAGTCACTGAGAAATATGACAACATGTTAGGAGACCACAGCTCTAGCCACAAAAATGCTGCCATTTTCCCAATTTTAAAAAAATGTCACTGTTGACCAAAAAAACCCTTAAGATTGCTACCTCCTGAGGGGGTTCCAGGCCCATTACAAGTTAACAACAACATTAGGATATCAGGCTGGTCATTTGTTTTACTGAAATACTCAACAGAATGGTTCTACAATTCCAGCCCAATTCAGTTCACTACCCCACACAAGAAAAAACACGTTTCAGTAAGAGACAGCAGGCCTAGGTTCTGCAACTGCTAGGATACTGTAAAGTCATCCTCTGGCTGGAGGGTCCTATAATACTTAGGCAAAACAGGTAAGATATGATCCCAGAAGATCAAATTTTCATTTTCAGTTCGGTTATGCTAACAACTTTTTTTTAAATTGAGGTGTGGCATTACCTAGGGGTCTGATCATCCTTTAAGCAGATTTGTTAAGAGCCCTACAGATATGCTTTATTTATTTCCATTCACAACGGGCATGTGTAATTCTGCAATATCAGCATGCACTGAGTACACTGCATGAGATGAAGTCAAGTGCCTCTAGCTCCCAAGTACTTACAAGATAGCGATATACACCAGAGCACAGTAATGATTAGATTTTGAAAGAGTTAATAAAACCAAATTACTGACTGAGATGAGTCCCATGTTTCTATGCCATCCTTGTTTGATAGGCTATTTTATTTTATTGTTTAAAAATTTTTTTTAAATCGTATGCGCTTGGGATGATTTCAAGACGACAGACAAGAAAAACAGCTGAAAACTTTAAAAAATCAAGTTTTCTATCATGTTTCTATTTTTTTTTTTTTTAAGACAGATGGACTCCTCTGTAAAAAAAAGGTAAATGTGTACATATAGTATTTCCAAATCTCTCAACTAATTTTTATGCACTTGTCATGCCATGCAATGCAATGCAACGCAACTTCAACAGCTTACCCAATGAAAATGCAGTGCCTATCCTCCAGGTCACCTTTTAAACTCTGCATACAGAAGAAAGAAAATATACACAAATAAAGGGTTCAATCCTGCCATGCCTTCCTCAAGGACTACTCACAAGATTTTGTAGAACAAGTCCAAATAGCACAAAAAACTTAAAATGAAAAAAATCATAATTTGCCTTAAAGTTAATGGCCACAACTGAAAGAAGCGTGTGCATGTTTTTCTGAAACTAGATTTCCAAGGAACTTTGCTCCTAGAAGCCCTAGTTCATACTGTCTCCCATCATGTGCGCGCGCACACCCCCTCCTACACCTAGACTGGAGAGAGAAGGAGAAAGGATTCATGGAGACACCAAAAATACTTCAAATACGTACTAATAAATTTGCATATTAAATCAATGACCCCAATCATGCCTCACTGTGGCCATGTTTGCAACATTAAGGGCTTGTCTATACTTTCTGCTAAATCAGCACTGCTGCAATCGATGCAGCGGCAGCGATTTAGGGGTCTGGTGAGACAAGCTAAGTCAATGGCAGAACATTCTCCCATAGAGGTCTGTTCTCCACCTTCCTAAGAGGCGGGAGGTAAGTGGGCAGGAGAGCATCTCCCATCAACATAGCACAGTATAGACACCCTGTAAGTTGATCTAAGTTACGTTGACTTCAATTATGTAACTGAAGTAGTGTAACTTAGGTCAACTTACAGCGTTAGCCAGCCCTAAGTTTAAAGATTATGTTCCCCTCAAGACCTTGTCTGTTAAGAGGATTCAAAGATGGCTCTCTGATAGAACATTTTAAATAAAGGTCCTGACTAAACACCTTTTTGCTTAAAGTAGTGTAATAGTAAGGAGAATGGACTGCAAAAAAAATGCTGTAAAGCACTCAGACAACCCTGCAGCATATAGCATGATGCCAACAAAGCACATTAAAAACTTAAAGACATGATCTAGTTACACACTTCTAAAGTTATTTGAGCTGAACTAATCAATTCAAATTAACACTTCTAAAGTTATCTGAGCTAATCAATACAAACATACCTGCAGTTATTTGAATTTTGGTGATGAACATGGATGCTTATATTTGAATATGCAATCACTTAATACACTTTTAACAATCCCTTCCACAGGACTACAGGTTATAGTTTCAAATCATGCAATGCTACCACAAGTTAAAAGAATATCTGAATCCTTATAATTTAAACAAGCTTTTAGATGAACAGCTGGAAACAAGTTTCACAGTTAAAAGGAAGGGTGTTATATAAGATGTCAAGAATGAAGGAAGACGAGACACCACCAGATAATTACTGAGAGCATGGAACAGAAGCCAAGTCAACAGGAAGGGAATCAGAGAACTAATTATATAGAGGGACTTGCGTATTATTTAAAGTTCTTGATTTTTAGTTGAGTTTATAGAGAGACCTAGAATGTCAGTGTATATAGTAGTCACAATATATTTAAAACATTTTCAATAGAACTGTGTGTTATTTATTCATAGATATGTCAAGTCATCTTAGCCATTTTGTTTTTGTTAGGTTTTTATTTATATAGTTTAGAACTATGATTAAGATTGCAATATATATTAACAACTTTGATAGTTAGAAATTAACATCTTCAGGTACCAAATCTAGTTTTAAGTGGAAGTATGTTGGATATTAAACCCACTGTACCCTTAAACATCCCACTATACTGATACTAAAAATACCTTTTTCTAGCTTTTATGTGTTGGGTAAATTCACATATTGCCTTGGAATCCATTTGTGCGCTTGACTCATGAAGCTAGATTGTTCCTGTATAAGTGGTCTAGATCAGTGGTTCTCAAACTGTGGGTCAGGACCCCATTTTAATTTCTCTTGTCAGAAAGGGGTCACAATGCAATGAAGTTTGAGAGCCTTAATTTCCTTGAATGTTCTTGTTCTTCAAGTAACTGCACATGGCAGCTGGTTCTTTGAATAACTGCACCCACTTATGGTGTCCACATTCCCCAGAATAGCAGTTCAGAATGTTTTCTCTAGCAGTGACTAATAGCGGTCATGCATGTGCTCCCACCACCCCTCCTCATCCTGTCCCCAGGGAATAAAGTGTACAGCAACCTCAACCTCCATTCAGTTCCTTCAAACTGCTTTAAGTAATGAGTTGGAACACCAGTGTCCATTTGTATTATTCATTAACTTCCAGCCTAAATACTCAGTAAACAGTTTGTTTATAGTTGGTTACTTTTTACTGTTTCAGTTGGCAGCAGGTTAGGGGAAAAAAAAAAAAAAAAGGAGTGCAGCTTTCGGTAGAGCCTAAATTCCCAGGTTTTAAATCATGCCAATCCTGGGGGGCGGGACCAGGGGAGAAGGAAATATTCCTCTCACTGATACCCAGACAATAAAAGGCATATGTCATGGCTGAGGAACTCCCAGTTATCCCAGATAACTGTACCATTTTCACGCCCTTCAAGAAGTGGACACAAAGGGAGAAGCAGTCTAGACTGAACCTTTTTCCTCGGGGGGGCGGGGGGGGAGGGAAGGGGCCACAAAAAAAACATGAAAGCTATGTTAGGCTCTGACCATAGACAAAAGCTTCTTCTTTCCTGAGACAGTCTTCCAATTCTCCTATCAAAGTTGTGACACCAAACTTACGGGCCAGGAAGCAGCTGAGGCAAACTCAGGAAGATCCATCAAAACAGTCCTGCTTCCAAGGACTGAATAGTTCTGACTCAACATCAGCTCCAGTGCAACTGCAGAGAGAAGCTTTAATCAGCTGTTCTCAAACTTTGTTGCACCACGACCCCTTTCTGACAACAAAAATTACTACGTGACCCTGGGTGGGGAGGACCAAAACCTGAGCCCTGCACCCCGAGCCCGAAGCCAGAGCCCTGCTGCCCCAGGCAGAGGGGGCTGAAGCCCAAGGGCTTCATCCCTGGGAGAGGGGACTGTAACTTGAGCCCTCCACAAAAAGAAACAAGGGTACCAGTTATGAAAACTTCTTTGAAGCAACACATCAGTAAAATTAAAGGATGCAAGTCCCACTTTTATCTTTCAGTCTCCTGTATCAGTTCCTGCATCAGTTTTCTTCAGCCAAAGACACCAATTCCTCTGCAGTTTCTGACAGGAGTCTTCCATTAAAAAGAAATATCAACGGAGAGAAAATAATAATGAGAAGAAGTTTCCTATTACATCTAAAGATGCTCATTCTCACTATGCTCCTTGGTTTCCTCGGAATTGGCCACAATACTCATAATTTCAGGAGCAAGTTCTCCCACAATATATGGGAACTATTCGTGACTCACAGGCTGCAGACTCTCAGTTCTAATCATTTTCCTTGTCTAGTTCAAGACACAAAGGAACAACATATTTTAAGTGATGATGAAATACCTGCTCATCGGGACAATCATTCTGATCCTATACCTGATTCTTCTTTCTTACCTGATGAAATCATTGCACAGGCTACTCCACTTTCACCTGATAATTTTAAAACTTTTCAGGAATTACTGAAGCATATAGTACACACACACACTCTTCATTTGGATATAGTTCAGGAAAAAGCATATAAACTATTTGATATTCAACAATCAGCAGCCCAACTGCATTAGATGCTGCCGATTCTGGTGCTCGTTGCATTACAATACCTGTAACCATGACTAGTGTTCAATGGCTATCTGCCTTAAGTTTTACCAAAAGAAGTTCAAGCAGCAATTGAAGACTTGCCATTCAAATGGTCAGAATCTGTTCAGTTCTAACATTGATAATCTCTGCATTCATTACAAGATTCAAGATCCAAGATCAGATTTTATAGAATTTCAGAAACAAGGAATTTTGTCCTCAGTCTTCCGTCTCCAGATATAGGAAAGCTCAATATTCTTTTTTCATGTTCTCAACACCAGAGGCCTTCTGTACAATTTAAAGAAAGATCTACATATTAAAAGAAGTCAGCTCCATTACCCTCTCCTGTACTACTCAGTTGGATCAGGCACAGAGACATCAAATTCGAAGCAGTGGTCAAGGATCTTTTACAGATGCTCCCTGACTTATGCAATCGTTCCATTCCGGAACACCTTGCATAACTCGAGTTTTGTGTAAGTCAGAACATATATCTGACATTACGCCAAGAAAAAAACAAACAAAAACAAAAAACCCCAAAACACTCTTTATTTCTAGCTTACGGAGCTTTTTCCAGAAGCGCAGATTTGCATAAATCAGGTCTTGCGTAACCCGGGGAGCGTCTGTACTAATCTAACAAAGATCTATGCCCTTTTACTTCACACTCTGATTCCTGTCTATTTTTTTTCCTGCAGGCTTGGATGCCATTCACCACAGATTGATGGGTCCATCAAGTAGGCAAGGATCGTTATGCCATTCAATTTCAAACCTTTTCTTCCTTCCCGCCCCATTTCCCAGTTCCTTTTCAGGGACTATTCTCATGAGAATGCCACATGCCAGCAGATAGATGACCTCATCAAGTTAGGAACATTAGAATCAGCACATGAAGCTAGGAGCATTAGAATTAGTACATCAGAATGGCTTCTATTTTCTTTATTTCCTCATACCAAACATACAGTTAGTCCTCAGGAACCTTAAATAAATTCAACACACCAAATTCCACATGGTAGCTCTCACTTCAATTATCCCAGCACTAGATACCATGGATTAGTTCATTACCCTCAACTTGCAGGACATTTATTTTGATGTCCAAGTGCACTCACAAATGGCAAGTTTTATGGCTCTGGGGAGTCATTATCCATTCTGGCACTTCCTTTCAGAAGGTCATTGACACTGCAGGTGTTTATGAAGCACCTGCCAGGACTAGCAGCTCATTTATGCTTATAAGCATTGTACATTTACTTTTATCTGGACAATTGGCTTGTAATGGGGAAGTCACGAATGCAAGTCATAGCAGCAGCAAGCAAAGTGATTAATTTATTTTTATCTCTGGGTTTGGGAATCAACAAAGTCAAATCTGGATCTGTCCCGGTCTATAGGAGAGCTCTGATTAATTCTAGATTGAGAAGCAGTGAGGACATTCTTTCTACTGAAAGTATTTCAAATAAAAAAAATTTTATCCTTCACATCTGTACTTACCCTCTGCCTACAATAAGAAAGAGTTGCAAACTTTTAGGCCATATGGCTTCGCATATGTTTGTAAATCCAATTGCCAGATTATGTGTCAGACCATTTCAAGCATGGATCAAGTCACCTTAGAAACCAACACTCAATGATTTGTCATTAAAAGTACTGATTCCTGATCAAATCCTGGAGCCTTGATGGAATGATAGACAAAGGGAAATGTATGTGTGGGAATTCCATTTGCTTCTCCAGTCATGTCTGAAGCTCAGATAACCGATTTATCCAAAATAGGCTGGGATGCACATATTACTTTTGTCCTCGTGGCCTCTGGTCATGTCTAGAACCTACGATTCACATAAAACATACTAGAACTGAGAACTGTGAGATTAGCTTGCAAAACCTTTCTGCTTTTCATCAAGGACTCTTCAAACCAAGTTCTCATGGACAATTCTACAGTTACATATTATACAGACAGAGGTTGAGATCAGACCATCTTTTTCAAGAAGCCACAAAACTTTCAGAATGGTGTATTGAGAAGCACACCAGTCTGACAGCTCTTCATTTCCTGGGAGAGAAAAATGGTATTGTGTACTCACTAAGTAGGCAGATGTCTTGTCTGACGAATGGCAAATGAAAAATTTTCTACTAACCCAAGTCTTCCAAGAATGGGGAATTCCATTTGCTTCTTCCTCCGGTTGAGTTAGTGGTCCCTTAATTTATTTTTCCTAATCAGAACCTCCAACAAGATTACTTAGCTCTTTTGTTATTTTTCTTTATCAGTTCTTCTGGAACTCTACGTTTCTTTTTCTGACAGCACAGCAAGGCAAAACATGTATGTCATAAGCGTGACAAACTACACTCAGTTGTAAAAAGAAAAGGAGTACTTGTGGCACCTTACAGACTAACCAATTTATTTGAGCATGAGCTTTCGTGAGCTACAGCTCACTTCATCGGATGCATACCGTGGAAACTGCAGCAGACTTTATATATACACAGAGAATATGAAACAATACCTCCTCCCACCCCACTGTCCTGCTGGTAATAGCTTATCTAAAGTGATCATCAGGTTAGGCCATTTCCAGCACAAATCCAGGTTCTCTCACCCTCCACCCCCCCACACAAATTCACTCTCCTGCTGTTGATAGCCCATCCAAAGTGACAACTCTTTACACAAATGTGCATGATAATCAAGTTGGGCCATTTCCTGCACAAATCCAGGTTCTCTCACTCCCTCACCCCCCTCCAAAAACCCACCCCCATACACACACAAACTCACTCTCCTGCTGGTAATAGCTCATCCAAACTGACCACTCTCCAAGTTTAAATCCAAGTTAAACCAGAACATCTGGGGGGGGAGGGTAGGAAAAAACAAGAGGAAATAGGCTACCTTGCATAATGACTTAGCCACTCCCAGTCTCTATTTAAGCCTAAATTAATAGTATTCAATTTGCAAATGAATTCCAATTCAGCAGTTTCTCGCTGGAGTCTGGATTTGAAGTTTTTTTGTTTTAAGATAGCGACCTTCATGTCTGATTGCGTGACCAGTTGTATCACCTCAGTGGTAGTGGACTCTAAACAACACAGAGCAAAGGAAAGACTGCCTGAAAGGGGGCATGCACAAGTAGAAAGGTTTGTTTTGCTTACCTTTCTTTTATCCTCATCTGCAGGATCAAATTTGAAAGTGGCCCTATTCTGAGGAAAGAAATAAATTAAATGTAAAATAATTGCCATAATCTGATTAGAACAAATTTCACAGTTTTAACATGAATCTCAGTTGATATGGTGCAAAGGACTTTCTTGAATCATGTAATCTAACCCACTGCATCCAACTGTGAGGCTACAGTAAGCTTGCAATAAGTGCCTCTAAATTGTTCCCCAATTACCTCTATAGTTGTAGTATAAGCCTGGATCCTGGAGCTATGTAGTGCTAACCTTTACTCCCTCTGTTGTCATGGCCAAGTCACTTAGGGCCAAAGACTGACCCCATTGAAATCAGGGATATTTTTGTCACAAACTTCAATGGGCAATGGACTCAGGCCAGCAAGATAATACCTACTTACACACAAGGGAAACTGCAGTTATCTTTTCACCTTATACAGGTGTTGAGGATTAGTTCCATGTGTAAATCAGCAAGGCTATTTAGTTACTCAGGCTTTTCAAACGTAAGTGGTGCATCTCATTTGTAGGTTGGGAAATTCTGCTTTAGGTTGATTTTCCCAGTTTGGGTATTTTTAAAATAATTCATCCAGAAAATGCTGATTCAAATAAAAGTGAGTACAGTACAAGATCTGTTGACATATTTCTTCAATTTTTACTGGTTGTCTAAATGCATTACCTAGTGTTCTTTTGTTATGGGTACAATTAAGCGTGAGGAAGGTGTGGTCTCACAGAACTTGAGCTAGTGATGGACATTAGTTCTATTTTAGAAAATTCTGAACTGTATTAATCAGCACTCAAGTGGCAAAAAATATTGTTAGAATTTTTTTTTTTAAACTTGAGAACAGCAATTAGTTATTTTAACAATATTTGGTCTTTAAGAATGCTAAAAAGAGATGGAAAGCAATAGAGTGTAAGACTCTTGCTAAGCTATGTAATTTTATCTAATGAAGTGAATGTTGATCTTTACTATCTCTGTCCTTTAACACCATAAGAGGAAAAAATGACAAGCTGCTACCTTTCATACAAATGATCCAAAGGTCAAGCATGACTGCCTTACATGGCTTATCTACAGGAACTCTCCCTTGCACGGCACCAAGCATGCACCTACGTTGGCAAAAACTGGACTAGACGTCACTATCTGGACTCACTATCAAAAGTTATCAGCATCAGTCTCTTCAAGTAACAGGCTCTCAAGGTCAGATGAGGATTGTTTTACTGTTTGCATTGTTGGGCAGGTCTGATGTGAGGGGAGTAAAAAGAATCTGTAAAGCTGTGGTGGCTGTTTTTAACTACACTTAATGACCATGAAGGTACCAGCAGAAAGTCTCTGGGTAGGAAGACGCAGAGGACAGGCTTTGGATATGTCTTTAGGAAACAAAATCTGGCTCAGTATTAAGTGGGACTCCCCCAAGCAGAACATCTATTAGGGCTAGATGGGAAGAGTTCACCACCTCCTCATCACAGATGTCAGAGTGAAAGAAAGGGGCCCAGACCTTGGCAGTATCTTTTTATTGATACGACGCCTTGAAAAGACTAGAGAAACCTTTACTGGGGGTAAGGTATCTTTGCGCAAGAGAGAAAACACACATTTGGTGTGCCCACGGCAGATGGGGCCATGGAGTGGGAAGAGAAGGAAGGAGCATCTAAATAAATGCTCTTTTAAACAGCCATCTGCAACCACCAAGAAACAACTCTTAAAAGTTAGACACACAGAACTGTGGGTCCTTCTATTAAAGAAATAAGTTATCTGCTGCTTTTAGAATTTGCTGGGTTTTCTTTTCTTAAAAATTTGAAAAGTGTGCCCAGGATAATAGGTTGTTTTTTCACGTGCCTTAACAAATCTAGCTAACTATCAGTTTGTAATGGAACCTAGATACTGTGATGTTTTCTGCTTCTGCCTGATTATGCCTTAGAGGATAAATAAATGAGACACAGAAACACTGTGGTAAGACTTCTCTGTAAGGACCATAATAGGCAGGGGATGGGTCAGATTGGGAACATGTTTAGAGATTTATTCCTGCAGCCCAAGTTTTTCTGGAATACACAGCAAAACCTCTAGTCATCAGAAGGAGAAACTTTAACCACAACTTACATGCTAAATCCTACTAAGGAAAGCTTCCCAAGCCATTCCCTGCCCCAAATGAGTAGGGGTTGGCATGTCTGACCAAGTGAGGGATTTTTTGCTGGGTGGGGTTGTTGAGAAGGGAGGGGGACAAACAGAGATAAAGTATTAGATATTTATGTGCATTCAGACACTGATTGCATATACAGAATTTAACAAAAATACAGTTCTCAGCCTTACATTCCTGCAGTCTGCCCCTCAGGCACAAACCCCTGTACCTCAAGTGACAGTTATCTAAACCCTCTGTTGGGCCACAGGCAAGTGAATTCCAGAGCAGAAATTCACACACAGGTGATACCTTGACAGTAGCCCTAACGGATACAATCAAGTCTATCAGCAATTAGGCAAGAACATGCTGAGATACTCTGCTCAATCTCCAACAAAACCCCAGGTAGCTGGAGGCTTCTGCTAAAATAATCAACAGTAAAACTGCTACTGTCATCATTAAACATCACTCAATAAGAAATTGAGATACGTTTCTATCCATCTCATACCTAGGAAGACAACCATGAACTGATTCCCATTCATAAAGGTTTTCCTTTCAAATCACAGGGCTAGAAATGTAAAGAAATTAAAAGCTTACTCCGCACAAAACAGACAAAGCCACCCAGAAGCCTTGGTACAGGATACAAGCTATGGCCAAGATTCAGACTGAGCTGGTACTGTGCTGAGATGAGCTGCTGCAACAGCACAAGAAAGAAGAGGTGGCAACTTAAGAAGCTAGTACTCAAATCTAGCAGATTTAGAGTTCAAAATAAGCCTTTAATTGCATCCAAAAGCATGCTAGAAGATACAGCTGTTCTCCAAAGTCTGAAGTAACAGCAGTCTGACAGAATAAGGCATCTACTTTTATGTCAAATGATCTTCAAAGATAGACTACCCCACCTAGGGTTGCCTCCCAGATTGGCCAGGAGTCTCCCGGAATCAGCCTTGATCTCCCAGTGACTATTAAAAGCAATCCGGGAGATTTTAATAGGCCATTAGAAGTCCCGTCAGCAGGGCGCAGCGGAGCTAAGGCAGGCTCCCTACCTGCCCTGGCTCCATATGGCTCCTGGAAGCAACCACTACATCCCTCTGGCTCCTAGGCACAGAGGTGGCCAGGGGGGTTTCTGTGTCCTGCCCCCACCCTGTGTGCTGACTCCAAAACTCCTATTGGCCTAGGTTCCCAACCAATGGGAGCTGCGGGGGCAATACCTGCAGGCAGGGTCATCACACAGAGCCGCCTGGCCACCCCTGAACCTGACCGACCACTTCTGGGAGCCTGCCGCACCCCAACTCCTTGCCCCAGCCCTGAGCCCCCTCCTGCACCCAAACTCCATCCCAAAGCCCACACCCTGCACACCCTCCTGCACCCCAACGCCCTGCCCCAGGCTCAGCGCAGAGCCCCCTCCTACACTCCAAACTCCTTGGCCCCACCCCCAGCACCCCCTCTTGAACCCCAACCCCCGTCCCAGTCTGGTGAAAGTGAGTGAGTGTGTGGGAGAGAGTGAGCGATTGGGAGGGGAGGGGGAAAGAAGGGAAGAGAAGATGTAGGGGGCAGGGCCTTGGAAGAGGTGCAGGGCACGGCTGTCTGGGTTTGTGCGATTAGACAGCTGGCAACCTTACACCACCAAAACAATCTAAATGTCATGAAGTCCATATCAGACAAAAATGGAACCAATCATCTAGCTCAGCGGTTCTCAAACTGTGGGTTGGGACCCCAAAGCGGGTCACAACTCGATTTTAATGGGATCACCAGGGCTGGCGTTAGACTTGCTGGGGCTGAAGCCCAAGCCCCACCACCCAGGACCAAATCCCAAGGCCCCCGAGGTCAAAGCCAAAGCCTGAGGGCTTGATCCCTGGATAGCAAGTCTCAGGTTACAGCTTGCCCCCCCGCCTAGGGCTGAAGCCCTTGGGCTTTGACTTTGCTGGCCCCTCCACCCCCCAGAGAAGTAGGGACTCGGGCTTTGGCTTTGTCCCCTCTGAGGCGGTGGGGCTCAGGCTTCAGTCCTCCCTCCTGTGGTTGTATAGTAATTTTTGTTGCCAGAAGGGGGTCACGGTACAATGAAGTTTGAGAACCCCTGATTTAGCCCAACAAGTGAAAAACTAAACTTCTGGCTCTCATGCTACCAGGGAATCCAAACATATCCCCAAGCCCCTTGACTACACATGGGCATACCCCTGTGGTAATGGAAGCGGACATGCCCTTTGCCACCACCCACTAGATGCTTCTTGCCAGCATCTTCAGCTCAGCCTCTTCTGAACTGAGCTTCAGCAGGCTCTCTTGCACACTCATGCCCTTACTTTGGCCAGGTATACAAGCAAATTAAATAAGCTGTGTCTCCTGGATTTTATGAAAGAGACAGCGCTCCATGTTATTCACATGCTGACAGCAGTCACAGACCACATGGTCTCCGCATCACCCAGTGGCCTCACATATACACCAAGCAAGATGAGTGACAAGCGAACCCTAGCCAAGAATGTCCTTCAGGTGGATGAGAAGTTACCCATCACCATCTTCCAAGAGAAAGGAATGGAATGACTCAAGTGCAATCCCATCCACTCCCTGACCAACTCTGCAGCCATATTATCAAAACCTTGCAGTCACTGGTACTGTAGGCTGAAGGCAAAGCTAAAAAAATCATTATGGTATTCTTATTTCTGAGCGTGGCTGTTATTTTGTGAGGGATAAATAATGAGGACATTACAGAGAAGGTTAATAGTCATACAGCATTCATACAAAGAAAAGGAGTACTAGTGGCACCTTAGAGACTAACCAATTTATTTGAGCATAAGCTTTCGTGAGCTACAGCTCGCTTCATCGGATGCATAAAAGTGGAAAATGCAGTGAGGATATTTTTATACACACAGACCATGAAAAAATGGGTGTTTATCACTTCAAAAGGTTTCCTCTCCCCCCACCCCACTCTCCTGCTGGTAATAGCTTATCTAAAGTGATCACTCTCCTTACAATGTGTATGATAAACACCCATTTTTTCATGGTCTGTGTGTATAAAAATATCCTCACTGCATTTTCCACTTTTATGCATCCGATGAAGCGAGCTGTAGCTCACGAAAGCTTATGCTCAAATAAATTGGTTAGTCTCTAAGGTGCCACAAGTACTCCTTTTCTTTTTGCGAATACAGACTAACACAGCCGCTACTCTGAAACCTAGCATTCATACAGTGCATGGTGATTTATAGCCTAGGCAAGGTGAAGAGACATTCAGGTCAGACTATTTTACGGTGTAATTATACATTAGGATAATGCCTAAAGGTCCCAGTCAAGATCAGGGCCCTTTCATGCTAGGCACTGAACAAACATGGCATAGCCTAAACCTAAGGAGTGACAAATGGTGGAGTGGAGGAGGAGAAGCTATAAATCACCACACACTTGTAAATATTAACTTTCCCTGAAATCGCCTCATTACTGATCCCTCACAAAATAAAATCCCCATTCAGAAATAAGAATACCATTTTTTTCAGCTCTGCCATCAGCCTGTAGTACCAGTAACTGCACGATTTTGATTGGAGTGGGGAAGGAGGGTAACAAAGATCTTGCAGGTTTCAGAGTAGCAGCCGTGTTAGTCTGTATTCACAAAAAGAAAAGGAGGACTTGTGGCACCTTAGAGACTAACCAATTTGTTTGAGCATAAGCTTTCGTGAGCTATAGCTCAATTCATCGGATGTTAGTTTCTAAGGTGCCACACGTACTTTTTTTTTTTTTTAAAAGATCTTGCAGTTGATTTGATTTCTTGCATGGGTGTCATATAGACAGACACATACTTGGAAAACAAGAGAGAGAGAGAAAGTCACATAAGCTTTGCTTAATTTCATATCTTCCCAAGTAGAACTAAGGTATTTGTGGTAGAGAAGGCGGAACGCACATGAAATGAGAGGAGTGAAGACCAGGTGAAGGAGCAAAGGGGGTTATTTCAGGGAGGTGTATTTTGGGATCACTTAAGAAAGATAACTGGTGTGTGTTAATTTGTGGAAATTTACAAGGTTAAAAAAAAAAGGGTGGTGGGGGGGGAGTTTACAGGCAGTAGCCAGGGGCATTCCAGCAAAGAACAACGATTACGGGAGGAAACAGGAAAGAACGGGAACACACTAAGGTATCTGAGGCAGGAACAGGGATGCACGAGGGAAAGGGGTCAGCAGGAAGCAGGGGTTAAAGGGGGAGCTGGAGTAAGGGGGGATTTCACAGAGATAACAGGTGCCCGTGACCTGGAGTCACGAAGCGGGCGGCTGCGGGGAGTAACGGGGGCCGCGGGGGGCTACGCGGGTGCCTGCGGAGCACTCCCGAGGGGCGGTGTCCGTGGGAGAGCGTTACGAGGGCTCCCGCGGGGCTGGGGGTCAGCGCGGTTCGAACGCGGGGCGGCGAGGGAAGCGGGCTGGCGGGCGTGCCGGGGCGCAGAGGAGGCTGCTGGCAGCGCTGTGCCCGGGGAGCTGGAAGCGGGGGTGACAGTTACACGGCGGCGGGGGGGGGGGGGGGGGGGAGATGCTGCGCGAGCGGGGCAGCACACCGGGCGGGGGAGGGGGAGCTCGAGGGTGTTACACGAGGGGAGCTAACGGGGACGGGAGGAGTTATACCGAGGTCCGGGGCTGTGGCGACGGTGGCTTATATCGAGGCCTGGGAGGGGGGGGCTGGCCTGGGAGGGGGCGGGGGGCGCGTTACCTTCTCGTTGTACCGGCCCAGGACCCGCTCGAGGCCCTCGGCCCCGCCGCGCCCCCTCACGGCCTCCAGCGCCGTCTCCAACTCCATGCCTGCGGGGCGCTCCCGAGCCGCGGGCACCGCAGCCGCAGCGCCTCCGCCAGCAGCAGCCAACACCCAGCCAGCTGCTCCCCGACCTTTCACCCTTCACCGCCAATGACGCCACGTTTGCCCTGGAAACCAACGGCCCGGCCCCACCCGGCTAGGCGGGGCGAAGGGAGAGTTCGGTCGCTGTTGGCTGGAGCGGGCCTGGGGGAGGCGGGCTCGTGCCCATTTCGTCGTTCCTATTGGCTGCGCTCTATTTCCCTCCCCAGTTCAGGGCAGAAGCCCCCGGCGCCCCCTCAGGCAAGGCCGAGGCTGGCAGAGACTACATTTCCCAGCGTACAGTGCGTCAGCAACACGGCCATGCATGGCGGGACCTGCCGCCTGTTCGTGATGTGTTGCATGCTGGGAGTTGTAGTCCCTAGGGGCTACGCCGATGGGGGAGTTAGCGGGGGCGGGAGGGCAGAGAAACTTTAATTATCACAGTCTCCACTGGAAGCATTGACGTGCTGTGTGTGTGAATGTGTGTCTTGTCCCCCGCAACTCCTTCGTGCCTCAGTTTCCCCAGCGGCCCGATGGTCATCGCGACATGTCCCTACTGTGGTGGCTAATACAGCTGATAACAACATGCTTTCGGCCCCAGCCGCAGGCTCTCAACCATTTATGTCCTTTTGCAGGAGGCTGCAAACACCGGATCCCGCTATGGGGGTTACCACTTGTGGCCCTTCGTCCCAATGGGCCAGACAGGCACGTCGCAGCATCTGTGCCCCGGGGTCATAATGCTGGCCCGGTGTGGGCTGATGCCCTCGAATCATATGGAGTTAGTTACATTAGTGCAGGAGGGCTGTGGGGGGTAACAGAGAGCACAGGACTGGGCACTAGGCGTGGGGCAGCGGGCCTCAAGAGCGGAGTGTTGAGCTGGGTGCAGTGTGCAGATCGTGGAGCTGGGTTTAGAGGCAAAGTGACGGTGACAGACAGCTCAGAACTGGGTGTGGGGGAGTTACAGGAGGAGAAAACTTGCGGGGGAGGGGGGCGGGAGAGCTCTATCCTGCCCTCCAGGCAAATTCTGGTTGCACCCCTGCAGGACGATATTGCAACATAGGGTGATATGCCATTAGTATATGATGGGTTTCAGAGTAGCAGCTGTGTTAGTCTGTATTCACAAAAAGAAAAGGAGTACTAGTGGCACCTTAGAGACTAACCAATTTATTTGAGCATAAGCTTTCGTGAGCTACAGCTCACTTCATCGGATGCAACATATGTGTTCCATCATACAAGTGCACAATGATGCCACTTCAATGTCTTGACTCTTTGTCCAAGGGTGAGAAAGTCTATGTAAGTGGGAACTGGGTGGGCAAGTGCCATGAGGAGGGTGTGTCCTGAGGTTCCAGCCATAAAGGCGGATAAGGAGGTCTCTTTTGACTTTCTCTTAGCCTGTAGCTGAAGAAGAGAGCAGTCATTGGTGTTGGGCATGAGATAAAGCTTAAAATAAATATTCTGGTGACCACCTGAGAAAAGCTGGAGCCACCACAGCTGCCTGGAACAGCTGAAGAGTCAGGGTGGTCAGGCAGCCGCTACAAAAACTTATAAAAAGCAAGAGGCAAATATGCACACTACACAATTGGACAGTCTTTGAATTCTGTGTGCACTCTACACCAATGGGTCTCAACCTTTTCAGACTACTGTACCCCTTTCAGGAGTCTGATTTGTCTTGCATAGCCTCAAGTTACACCTCACTTAAAAACTACTTGCTTCCAAAATCAGACATAAAAACACAAAAATGTCACAGCACACTATTACTGAAAAGTTGCTCACTTTCTCATTTTTTACCATAGAATTATAAAATAAATCAATTGGAATGTAACTATTGTACTTACATTTCAGTCTATAGTACATAGAACAATATAAACAAGTCATCGTCTGCATGGGATTTTATTATGTACTGACTTCACAAGTGCTTTTTATGTAGTCTTTTGTAAAACTAGGCAAATATCTAGATGAGTTCATGTACCCTCTGGAAGGCCTCTGCATACCCCAGGGGTACACGTACCCCTGGTTGAGAACCACAGCTGTACAGTAAGAAAACAAAGCAGTGTCACTGTCAGTGAATGATAAGTCTGATACCTGCGGTGTTACCATCTCTTGTGACTATCAAGAGTTCAGTATAGTTGGTGTTTTTCCTCAAGTCCCACCTCCTGGACTCATGTTATTATGCAAGAATCTTAGCTTCCATTTAGAAACAAAAATTACGCTCTCCTTCTCAAGTGACAACATGGTTGGCTCTCCAAAGTTGCCTATGCACAGTAAATCCTTTTGCAGATAGATTAATGATGTGATGGGAGTTTATAGTGGCCTGACTAGCATTAGTGCCATAGAATGGTAGCATGTCACAACCAGCTCCCTGCTCCACTCCCCTGCCCACTATGTCACGTGCTGCATTAAAAGAGCAAGAGGGCAATCTGATATCAACAGGAGTTATGGGTGTGCATAAAATTCAGGATGAGCTCTCAAAACATAAGGGCAGAGATCTTGTATTCCTATATTTTTTTGTGAAGCATTATACACATCTATAGGTTTACAGCAATAAAAAAACCACTTCAAACTTGAACAGTATTTTACATATTCAGAGCATTTTGTAATAAAAATGTACTGTCCAGATTGCAGAAAATTGCCTATTTTGTGATCAACAATAAAACATTGCTTCAGAGGGGTCTGCTACTTGTCTCCCTCAAGAGGAATTTACTTATTCAACACAGACTCATTTCCTGACTCCCAGGAGTGCTCACTCTCCTAGAAAGCTTGAAGAATACTTCTCTCTCGCTCTCAAATATTTGATAGCATAGCTGAACATATCCTGAGGCCAGGGCATTAGCAATTACTAATGGACCTCCAAATAGAAACACTCCTGAACATCTTGTGCATGTGTGTATGAATAATCCAGATCCAAATGTGGATCTGAATGTCTAATTAGGGCCTTGATCCACAGTGGGCTGAACTGAAACCCAAAATCAGAACACCATCCAACCTTTGGGACATAGAGGAACAAAATCCAAGCCTAAACACTAATCTGATTTTTTTTTTTTACTCAAACATATCACCTTCATAGTACCTTCTTAAAGAAATTAAGCAAAAATAATCCTTTGATAGTTTTTTTATCTACATACCATATAATAAAGTACAAGCCTTTCTACACCTCTCTCTCTCCAAAATAATAAAATGTTCAAATTACTTACATACCTTTTTATTAAAACCTAAAAGATAGACTCTAGAAAAAGTTACTGGCACTTTGAAGGCACATTGTCATTTATCATCTGTGCATTTGAGTTTACATCTTAGGTAGCATATGAAAGATTAGGATTTCAATGAAAGGTGGACAGAATAATTTGCATCTTCCCCCAAAGAGCTGCCAGACCTTTTCAGAGGGCGCATACCATGAGCTCTTTCCATGTTTGTTACTTTATCTAAACCTTCCAAAGCAGTGTCTGCCCCTGAATTTCATGGGTTTCAGGGTCAGTCACAACAGAATTGTGAGGTTGGCGAGGTCAGAGGCCATTTTTGTCAAAGGGTAGTGACCCTAGCAGCAAGAGATAGCCTGACAAAAAATTGGATTCATTCTAGTGAAAGTAGTTCTCACTGCTCTTCCCCTGCTGAGTCTTTTTTCTACCTGGTAATGAAAATCCTGCAAAGTTGTAGTGGGGTTTCACTCCAGAATGACAAAAGCAGCATTTTGAAAATGCATTTGTAGTGGTCTCAAGGGGGAAAAAAAAGACAGTGGACTTCCCCAGAGACATTTGTATAGTTGCACTTTACTTAAAATTTGTGGCTATGAAATCACAACAGTTTTAGTTGCCATGGTCAAGGAGCTCAGGTGGGCGGGCAGGGGAGGTCACTGAGTGGTCTAAGCATCTGCTCTGTAATAATTCCTAGAATTACAGATTCAAATCCCCATAGAAACAATTCTGCCTTTCATCCTTCTAAATTAGACAAAATGAGTGTGTGTGTTCTGGGGGAGACCTTCGAAACCAAGGTCCTATCTAATGTGTGTAGTCATTAAAGATCCTGTGGCTCTTTTCATAAGAGCAGATGTTTGCTGTGGTGTCTTTGACCAAAAGTCCCTCTCCCCAGCACTGATGTGCTATATGCTGGCTGGCTGCAGTCCTCCATCCCAGAGATGGTTGCATTTCAATGGTACTATATACACTGTATATGATTTCTATCTATCCACCCACATGGGTTTTCATATGGCTCCCATCATCATGGTATCTGAGCACATCTCCCAAATTCTAAAATGTGTGTGTACACATAAGGATATATTTCTGTTTCTCTTCCTTCCAGTCAGCAGGGACTGGGCTTTGTTTATTGATTTTAACGTGCTGTTTTTGTGGAAAGGCAAAGTGGTAGATTTTGCACTTTGCTTAGAAGCAGCTGAGGTTCAGGTCACCTGGATCTCTTCCAAGAGTCCACTCCAGATTCTAGTGCTAGTGGCGGAGAAAGCTCCATTCTGCCCACATGAGCCTCACTCTTGTGGCAGACTGTTTTGATGGTATGCAGTTGTCATGCCAGGTCAGAATCAGCAGTCTATTGGGTAACTTAGGCCACTCCTCTGTAGGGGACATTGAAAAGACCAAAACCTTGAATTTGACAAAGTATTTCATGGAGGGTCAGTGAACAGAATGGGTCACAGGTGGGCCCTGCTTGGCTAAGCAGAGGGGCTGCTGTTCAATGATTTGAGAGCTTTTGGGAGAAAAGGCAAATTTTATTTCTTTGGCAGCATTTGCTTTCCCTATGAGTTGCAGTGCACTGATTGCAGTCTGGCTGTAGGTACATATCTGTATGCATTTTATATTTAACAATTTCAATGCCTTGATTAAACAAACACAGAAAGAACACTGAAATCAGGACCTTGATCCAAACCAAATACTTCAAAACTGTAGCTGCTAAAGCTTAGCTACTTATAAACTTCACCAAACATTTTAACTATGTGATATTTTGACATTTTTTGTGGATACCTTGAATTATAACAAAGGAGGATTTGATACATTGAGCCTGATTCTCAGTTTCCCTGCACCATTTGTAGTCATTTACACCAGTGCAAAATGACTGTAGACTGAGTGTAAAAGAATACCATTTGATCTAGTAGAATTTTACCTCCGCTTTTCTCTTGGTGTAACCACATAATGGAGAACTAGAGCCAGATTTTAAAGATATTTAGGCACTTAAAGATGCAGATATGCACCCAGCGGGATTTTCAAAAGTGCTGGTGTTTTTGAAAATTTCACTAGGTGCCTATCTGTATCCTAAAGTGCCGAAATACCCTTAACAATCTAGCCAACAGGCTCATTATTTGTAATTAGCAAAAACTCATTTCATGCAAATTTTCAACTCAATTCTGCAGTCAATGTGTACCCCTGTCAAAGGGTTGGCCACCTCCCAAGTGCCCCCCTCGTGGCCTGAGGTGGCTCTACGGAGGCCTGCCTCACTTTCCTCTTCATTCAGAGCCTTTTAAAAAGTCCACACAGTCCAGATATTCAAAACATTCCCCTTCTGGGGTCCCATTTATTAAGTCCTGCACAAAATCTTTCATAGCAGATCTCAAACCGCCGAAGACGTCATCCCAGTTTCAGCTTGGCCCAGCCCTTGGCCACTGAGGGTCTGACCTCTCTTTAAAGTCAATTTCTTTTGCCCTTATCCAAAGCTGGGCATAGCCCCTCCTCTTGAGTGTCTATCTCCCTTTCAGAGTTCAAACACTCCATCCTTCCACTTTCAAGCTGGGAACAGCCCCTCCTCCCTTAGGATCCGTCTTCCTGCTTTCCCAGTATCTCTTGCCTGGAGTTTGGCCTTCTCCACAGGCCTTTCGCCTGCACACACAGAGCCCTGCAGGAGCCATCTTATTCCCTGCAGTATGCATAGGCATATGCCAACACCACCACCCACTGTTCCCCTTCAAAAGGCCCAGGTGCTTTCCCTTATGCCCAGTTGGCCAGACGAAAATTGCTCCAGCAGATGCACTGATCCTGCTCCCTCTTACAGGGGCCAGTCACTCTGTGATAACCCCATTGACCTAAACAGGACATTGGGTATGCATGGACTGAACATTTGGCCCCTTTATTCACTGTTCTAAGAAAACAAAGGCTTTGTTTTTCCAGCACTATTTGGCATTGGCCTTGTTATAAAAGTTACATTTATATAGAGACAAATCTTGCTTCCCTTCATCAGTGCGATTACTTGAGTGAACGATGTCACCAGACTTTGGCTTGGATATGGCTCCAATCCAGCAGTGCACTAAGCACATTTGTAACTTTAAGCAACCCAGCAATCCCATTTAAGATAATAAGACTATTTAGAGCTTAAAGTTTCACACATTCTTCAGTGCTTTGCTGGATAAGGGCATATGCTACCACATTTAAGATTTGTTTAAAGAGTTGTCAGCCTGTAAAGGTCACTGTGTACAAATAAATTAAAATAAAATATATTTAATTTCAAAAACTTTTTTATCTGAGTGTGAAAATCCTTCATATATCTTGCACAACTGTACAAATAATATTTATTTCCATTTTAGCCATAAACATGGTTATCATCACACTGGGTGTTATCAAAGATTTTATTTACATAACAATTACTAAAATGCCCGATGTCATATTTCCATTTATTTATTTCTTACCCATAGGGTAATAGGTCCACCATAATTGCTTGGTGCATTTTATAATAAGAAGAAAAACCTATGTTAATAAATTCTAACAAAAACTCACAAATACCTACAAATCTGACAGAAAATGTCTACTAAAAATTCTCCCAAAAATACAATACATTTTCCCACACATACACATTACAGAATAAGTTCAAAGGCACAGCTTTGAATTATTTTTTTGTAGACACATATTGAGTTGTCATCTTGTGAAGGAATCAGAAGAGTGGTTTTCATACCTGTCGATAGGTAATGAAATGAATAATTTGTTTTGTATTGTCACTTTTATATAATTGCTTAGTATCATCGTATTTAACATAAGTGGCTCTGAATCCAACACTTTACCAGTCTCAAAAAATCCCTTCTTAACCTTGATGTTACAGACCAGAGCTGTTGCATTTAACCAGATTGTGCAAACTTAATACAAATACATATATAATAAGAACCACAGTCAACTTAAGGCAGTGTATCATTCAATGCTACATGTCTTTCTTTTGTACGGATAACACTTATTTGATCAACAGAAAGGTGCATCAATATACAAAGTTATGTGTAAACTGAAGCCTATAACAACACATACCATTTAAGGAGCCCAAAAAAGGAATTTAGGACAACAAGTAACGACCTGACAGAATGTCTCTAAAGAACCCAGTAGAGGTGCCAGAGCTTTGTTATGGTCAACTTTTTGTCTTTATCTCAAATTATAAATAGATTTCTCTCTAACATCTTTCCTTAAAGACTAATTAACATTTGTCAATAAGGGGGGAGGGGGAGAATGGCTCAGTGAAACTGACATCACAACAGGGCCAGACCATACCACAGAAGAAAAAAAAGGCACAGCTTGGCCAATATAATGCTCTATAGTAACAGTTAAATCTTGTTACAGGAACACGCCATCACACTGGTCTGCAGTATGTTCAGATTATGAACTAAAATTATCTGTCCAGGATCGATTCTATCTTCAAGTCCGTTAACGAATGTTCAGATAAAGTCCCATGTAATAGCCAGATATAAAGTTTTTCTGTCTTTATTAGATATAGGGGCTCATGCTGTATGAGTCATTTTCACTTAGCCCACCCTGTGGTGGCTTCTCCATTGATATAGGCAAAGCCAGGAAAGTGTTGCATGTGCTCGTATTCAGAATTCCTGCGAGTTGTCAAGGGCGTGTACATGTCACTAGAGTTTCCATATCTTGTGGAGTGCATGGATGGACTTGTGTAGCACGTGTTTGCTGATGGGACTTCTGGCCAGCGAGGAGTTACAGGGGCTGGATGCAGTCTTGGGGTGCTACTCATCAAACAGGGCTCCATCCTGGATGTCGGGCTGTTGAAAGGGTACTTAGAAATAAAAACAAATTTTAAAAATGTTAAACACACACATTAAAAAAAAGTTAGAACAGGCAATAGCATACATGTTGCCTTTGTAGTAGGAACTATTGTTAAGGAGCTATAAAGGTCATCAGTAAATTCATAATGGTAAATATTCTTAGCAATACATTCTCTTTTATTTTTATCGAACATTTATAGTGTGCCACTTGAGATGTTCTACAGACTGTTAACTGAGAGCTAAAGAAAAACAAATGTTGAAACATCAGACTTTAAAGGGCCTAATTCTTCATCGCCCTACACCTTGCGTGGTCACTTACAGCAAGGCAAAGTGAGTGTTATATTCCACCCTTCTGATTTAACTACACTACGTGCAGGGCATTGGAGATCAGGCTCAAAGACAGGAAGTGATTAGATGGAGGATCTTAGATGGAACAGAATGGGGAACAGATTGACCAGCAATGCATGTTTCGATTATACCAAGGCTGACCAAGTTTGAGGAGTTCAGTAACTTTCATAATGGGAAATATAAATAAAAGTCTGTCCCACACTGGTAGATGTTTGACAACAGTGGACAGGCTGGGCATGAAAGTGGAAGAGGAATACAAAATCGTGGTGAATCATGTGGTGGAGACAGAAAGGAACTCCTGAATGGAGGAGCGGAGCAAGTAGGTGGGCAGCAGGTGGACAGAAAGACAGAGAGGGATGATAGTACCACTTGTGGGAGGCCATTGTGAATTTTAAAGAGAATGAAGGAAATTGTAATTAATTAGTTTCAGAGATGAAGAGGAAGCCAATTAAGCAGACAGAAAATGAGAGAATATGGTACTACTTCCTGGAGAAAAAGGAGCATAAGTATTATTAATCCAAAATAGCCTACAGATTATGGAGAGTTGTGGGTTGGATGGTGATGGAAGATGGGGAACACTGTTTGGAAGATGAGTAGGTATTGCTGGAAAGAGGGAAAAATTTAAATGCAGGGTTGGCAATGATCGCCAAACACCCTCCATATTTAGAGGCAAGGAGTTTTTCCATTGTAAATGGGGAATAGACTCACTGAGTGGAGAGAAACTAGGGTTTAACAATCAGGTCTAAGCCACCTGAGGAATTTCAAAGTCATCATCCAGAAGGAGGTAAAGAGTGCATAGTGACAGATCAGACGTTCTGGAGAGAGTCAGGTGGTAGTTTGGTGCCACAGGCATTGTCTTGACAGAGAGAGGGACAGTGCAGAGGGGGACTAGCAGAGAGGCAGACTCCTGAGGCAGCCGCAGGAAGATGAAGACCAGGCAGAAAGTGGATGAACTTGTTTTGTGAGGAAGGTCAGCATTTGGGGCTGGAGGCCTTGGAAGAAGGGAGATTTGTTTTAATGGAAAGCAAACCTGGGGAAAATAAGGGAAGGAAGAGAGAGGGTATTATGGATAAGAACTGGTGCTAACTACGAAAGAATATGGGAATAGACATACCAGGGTAGGCAACAGAAGAAGGGGCAGTGATAAGTGAAATCTTGAGATAAAGAGAGAGGAAAAATAGTAGGAAGTTACACAGGGAGATGAGAGGTTTCTCAGCCTTGAACGGAGCATTTTCTACTCATGAATGCTATGCCATTACTCAGCAATGACAGCCAAAACCATAGCAACTCTCTATAAGAGACTCTTAGTAAACATTCGAAATGTTCAAGCTTTATTCACACATATGTTCAGGTAAAGTGTATTTTAAAGTTGCGTGCACTAATATTCTCTGAAACTGAATTTAAAAGGCCCTGATCCTGCAAGTTGATCCATATGAGTGGACCCTTATGCCTATATGGAGTCCCACTGAAGCCAGTGGGGCTCTGCATAAGGGTAGGGTCATCCCACAGGGATCAGATAGCAGGATTGGAGCCTAAATTTGCACATGTGAACACATGCACTAGAAGTGTAAGCCTACCTATTCAATCAGGAGCCAAACAAAACCATGTGACTTATCTAATCTATCACATCAACAGAGTTTATATTTAATAGGTTGAGTATTAAATACTAATGTTTGCAATTCATCCACAGAATAAGAAATGGTTTGCAAACAAATCATTAAATTCAAACTTCAAATACAGTCAGGAAAACAATAACTGTTGCAAGATAGTCCACAAGCAGAAAATAAGCCAAATTTGTCACAACTCAAATCAAGAAACTCATTATCCAATAAACAGCAGGTCTTAAAATGTCACACTTCCTGCTCATTCTACTGCGTTCCAAAGAGGAAAGATAAAAGGACCTTTAGAAAAAGGCGGTCTGTCCCCTTTAAATGTTTACAAGCCTGTCTCCCAGCCTCTGCAGAGAAGCGCTAAGGTCTGTCCACCTAGAAGGGAACTAACTGGTAAATCCGGAGATCCCTTTCTGTGAAAAATATCACATTTAAAAAAAAATTATCCCAATTTGAAAATTTTCCACAAATGGGAAACTCCATTTTGGGAGAACTGAAATGGATTTTTTTAGCTTGCCGGCTGCCCACCTGGAAGACTCTTATCCATTTTACTTTCTGCAGGCAGGCAGCTGGAGAGTTCAGTTTTCCCTGCCAGAAAAATAATTTTCTTTAGCAAAATGGGAAGTTTTCCCACAAAACAATTTGATTTTGCAAAAAGGGCTTTTTCTGTGAGCTAATCACTCAGGTGGAAAATTCCTGACTAGCCCTGCTAACTGGAGAGCTTCTACAAAGAGGTGGGATGGTGAGTTACGGAAAAGAATCTTTCTACACTCCGTCTGTCTAAAGGGACAGCTGGAAACAGAAGAACAGAGGGGGATGATATCTGCCTCCTGCTAAAAAGAAGACAGGCTGAAGGCAGGACAGAAGGGAAGAGAGCAGAGTTTGCCCTCTATAGCTGGGAGGCAGAAAACAAGTCATGGACCATGTAGTGATATATGTAATAATTTTGAGTAGGGGTACATTAGAAGGAAAAGAGGGAAACTTTTCTATTGTAAGCTGCTTTTTATGGCAGCAGCAGTTTGAAGCTAAATCCTGGGGAGAGGGATTAGTTAGCAGAGGGCAGGTGAAGAGGTCAGAGATGCATGATGCATTCATTTAACACATGGCTTATCACTTTATCACATGGCTCTCATCTCTACACATGTAGCATATTATATTTTCCTGTACAATGTTTGACAGGAAAACTCGGTGGCCGTTATTTCACCCTAAAGGCCTTGATTTTCAATGCTGAGTACCTAGAGCTTTCATTGAAGACAATGAGAACTGCAGGTGCTCAACACCAATGAAAATCAAGTCTTGAAATTTTACATTAAGGGACTTAAGGCCACAGAGGGAGTCAGTCTCTGAATCAGGCTTAGAATTTAGGACCATGGCAGTCTACTTTAATGGGGTAGTAATCTGGTTGGTAAAGATTAGAGATTTTAGAGCAGTCTGTCAAAGAAATTATAAATATTTAAATAAAATCTAAGTAGTTCCAGGTAAAGTTTAAAAACTTTTCATATCTTTAAAGTGTCAGGTGGAAAACTCATTGGAAGATCTTTTCCATTAATATGCTCAAGAACTAAATATTCTTGGACCACATAAGCAATATATGACGTGGGAAGGTAAAATCCCTCTGAAATTCATTCAGTCAATCATATGGGGATGCTAGGAAATATAGATCACCTCTACCGTATGTCCAGCTGTACAAATGTGCTGCCATAGAGTACAGTCAAACAATACTTTGTAACTAAGGCCCTTTGTTTTCAGTTTCTATTTTGTTTAAAATTTCACAGGAATGTCAGTGTTTATTACAAAAATTTAAAAATGGGCAAAAATCAGTGCAAAAGATTACTTCACAGTTTTCTGGGTAAATATTGAGATTATTATTGGGGGATGGGAGTCTAGAAAAAAGCAACAAATAGAGAAAAATCAGAGTATTGAAAGTAAAGCAGTTTAATGCTGTAGTTTATTTGATGAACTGTACATTAACAGTACATACCCATATGCACATGCATGCATATATGTGTGTGTCTTCCACTGCATTGCCTTACTTTAACAGACAGCCTCTCATTCACCCTAGACTAATTTATTATTAAAATAAACACATCTACCTAATGTAATGTAACAATCAGTAGTCTCATGTACTTGTGTGGTCCAAAATTTGGGTGAAAATAGTAAAAACAGAATAACAGCTTTTGTAAAACCTGGGAATTTTTCAGTAAAAATCAGTAAAAACTTAAAACAAAGGGCCTTATCTGTAGCCAACTTAATGTGTTGGCTAGGGCTGTTCAGAGGAGGTCATTAAATCAACCGCAATGTCCCACTCTATAGTGGCCAAAGCTGTGAGCTGTTCTCCTTCCTAGCCTCAGAAGCCCCTTAGGAGCAATGTTCACAAATTGTCCTATGTCACTGGGTGCAAGGATAAAGATGAACCATATGGGAAAAGGTAAAAGCTTCAGGGATAATTTAAATGAAAAATGTGTACTCTCCAGGGCCCACTGTGTGAAGCTTGGCCTGAACTAGAGCTAAATTGGGAAAATACTATATTGGCCGAATCAAGATCTTGTCTTATAAACATTGTGATTGATTTATTTCTTAATTCACATTAGAATTTAATGTTAACTTGAAGTTTTGTTACACTTGGAGCCAGTGTTCTGGCTTAAAAAAATCTTTTCTTCCTGATGTTCTAAACAACTTTCCCTCTTGCTAATCAGATTAGAACATTCTGCCATCCCGACATGCTACAATTTCCTACTGGAAGATGTGAGGCAAAGGCTGGGATTCAAAGCCAGGACTTCACCTCCTTGCATGAACTGAGAACGAGGACCTTATACACTCCAGAAGAAGCTCTCTCTGGGATGTACAGCAAGCTTCTAAAATTTCAACAACGTTCAAGGGAAACCGAACGATCTCTAGGGAAACCTCACAGGTTCTCCGGGTCATGCCATGTCATCATTGTATGAGGGAGTCACACAATGCAGTTCACTTGGCAGGTAGAGTAGATGAACATATGAAAAAGATGCCATTTTTGGATTTAAGCTTTGGCCTATGGAGCAAACTCCATAATGCATTGAAAGGGAGAGCTAATCTGCCTTCCCACTTTCAGTTAATATGTCGCAGTGAGGCTTACTTGAGAGCAAGGGCTAATGACTGAGCATAAGGGGACAGGATACAGTATGCTGCTTTTCTGTTTAGTCAAATACCCCAGATGCAGCTGTGTTTATGAATGTGTCACGAATATAAAAAGAATAATTGCCTGAAAATAATATGGACTCCAAATATCTACTGTTTTACAATAAATTCTGTTATGACTGAATCCAACATGGAAAGTTTTGTAATGGTAGGTCAGCTAATTGCAAATGAGTCAGTGACTTCTTTTTCCCTACAGTGAAGAGACCATTGAAAGACAATATTTTTAAAGTACCCATTGGCCCCTGCCTGACTATTAACTCAACCAATGAAGCATCTATTCAGCCTTGTTGGAGTGTCCAAAGCATAGCCATCTGCGCGGATGCCTGCCCAGGCTGCCTGAATCACCTTTCACACTTTACATCCGGTTTAATGAAGAGTGCTTAAGCATGCTGAACTCAAAACACTGGGGCCTAGTGATCTTTGCCAGATATAAAAGCGACATTTGTTGGAGGGCTCTTGACAGGAAATTACTATTTTCTGGGTCAACTCACACTCACTGCTACTACTGCTGTTTAAACTAGACAAGAAACACTAACTCCTTTAAGTTTGGGTGACTTTAAGCTGATTATTGTTAAGGCCTTTCCGCAAAAATTTTAAATTAACTCAATTTCTTTTAGTATTATTTTAGAAAATACTATGTTAAGTGTCTTCCCCCAACAAAGGAGTCTGAGTTCCTTCAGAGCAAGGCTGAAGAATAATCTCTTTATCCTTACCCTTTAGCAAGCCGGTTGATTATGCAAGAAGGTGAAAGGTGTCTCTGTCCAAATAGCAAAATATTTTCCTTATGAACGCAGCTCTAACTTTATATTGCATTAGCTCACACTTTTGAGCAGCATTGGAAGTCATTATTATATACGTCAAACATTATCTTTAGGATTCATAAGTACCTAGTCAAAAGTTATATCTGTATTAAAGACCTGGTTACAAACGAACTTTTTGGAAAGTTGTACAGTAACATCTAATGGAATTTAATAATAAAAGCTATTTATGGATTGGTTGTTCCTTTCTAACCTTTAATTTGACTCTTTTCTGTACAAAGCTAGATTTGGTGTGTCTTGGCCCATCACAGATGTAGGGTAAGTGACTTAGGCACTTTTGAAAATGGGACTTAGGGGCTTTTGAAAACGTTACCAATGCTTACTTTTTAAAATGTCATTTTCTGCTTTCCAATAGAAGTACATGACTATTTCAATTGAGTAAATAACAGTCTGATGGACAGTTATGAACTCATATCTTCTAGAACAATAATTCAAGTTTCTTAAATGGGATTTGGACATATTGGTCCTTATTTATTCTTAATGTCATGACTAAATATAAGGAAACAGGCTGATTCTAATGGGTATTACAGTTTCCAGGATTATAATGTGGTTATTGGGGGATGAGGACATATGGAAAAGGGAAAGCTATTGTGTAGGGATATAGTGCACTTGGGGTGAGGTTCTCATCCCTTCTCTAGCCCCATTAAGGCAGGCAAGAAGGGTGTAAAGGGAGTATAAAAGAACTAGTTCCAGGTGGAAGAGAACTCCCCTGGAGCAAGCATCGCAAATAGACAGGAGTAAGACTGCCTTCCATGGACCTCCCCACCCCTCACAAAACCTGGCCTCGGGGCATGTCAGTGGTTGTGAAGGGAATGTCAGAGGCAGGGCTGCTCATGCAGTGCTGCAGCCCATAGGGCAGCCCTGCAAAGCTACTGTAACTTAGACAGGACTTCAGGACTAAGTTATGTTGGGGGCCTCTCCAGTCCTGGAACAGCCCATGCAAAGTGCAACCATGGCTTAAAGCAACCTTAACCTCTGTCCTCAACCCCAGGGCGTTAGTTCTCTGCTGTGCTTCTTAGAGGTACAACCCCAAATTTCACCCATGGAGCATAGTAGTATTAGAGTTACCAGTGCTACCAGTGTATCCCACACCACAGTGAGCATTAGCAGGAACGAAGAGGTTATTTATGAGAAGGTACACAGGTAAACATGCACGTGTGCTATCTAGCAGAAGGTGTGTCCAGTCACATATACCCACAGACATGTGGGTTATAATCCTGTTTCATTAGTAGACCTCCAGGCACTTCGCTGCCCACATTAAACTCATGCAATAAACTAAACTACTGCCATATTGGGGTTCCAAGGGAACTGTGGCCTTAAACAGATAAACATTTGTAGAGATCCAGTCATCAGTGTGCACTGAACAAACCATGTGCTGCCCCAAATTGCTGTCACTATAAACACAACGAGGAGATCAAAGACTAGCATTACCACCTGTCCTGAAACTCATGGGACACATTTTTCATGGTCTGTCACACGTGCTGAGCACTGGCCTGGCAATGTTTGTGTCATCCACTATTCAATATGTGTTGTTTTCCCTCTCTGCCTAATCCATGAAGATCTATAGAACATATGACTTTGATTCAGCTTCTAACTATGAGAAGTAGGTCCCAATTCTGGAACATATCGCTATTCAGCACAAGACTTAAACACATGCTTAAAAGTGCTGTCCTAAATAGGAATGGTCTTAAGCAGTTGCGTAAGTGTTTTTTTGGCATCAGGGCCACAGTCCTTTACCTCAGTCTACAGAGGCTTATGCTTTTGGCTCTGGCGGTCCCAGGTTTAAGAGGATTGTCCTTATATTTACATGACATTTTCTTTGGACAGTGAAACTAGAGATGTGAGTTGTGCATTCTGTGTCCAATCAGAGTCACTTCCTAGTTCTTATACATTAATGCAATGCTATTGTGTTTGGGTTCCAACATCATAGGGGAAAGTTTAAATCAATCAGTTTGATCTGTCTGACTTGGAGATGAATGTATTGTGTCATATGTTCAGTTACTAGACATTTAAAAATATTAAAGACAAATATGGTTTCGTGTTCATGAAAACACAGCTCTTCATATTAAGATAAGTGTAGTGAAAGTACTTGATGTTTTACAAAACAAAAAATGTTGGGGCCTAAATTACTCAGTGTCCAGTTAAGCAGCAAACAGTTTCTGGAGTTTGAGAAGGAAGAAGATGGGTGTCTAGAAAGAAAGTGGAATAATATTTTAACTGAATGATACACTGGGTCATAGTCTGCTACAGGGTAAAGCTCTTCTATTTCTCATGCCAAAAGTTTTGATCAAATCTCAGCTGACTTTGGACAACACAGATTGGCTAGGCGGTGACATTATGAATAAAATATACATCTCATCACTGTGCCATGGATTGTTAGGGGAAATGCTCAGACGTTCTTTGACAAAATTGTTGCCAATGACCTATTAAATATGAGGTAACACCAGCAGCATCTCAGCTAAAACTATGTAGATGGCTAATTTACGAAGTATAACCTGCAATACACAGGTGTTTATGTATAAACATTGCACACTTCACTAGTTGCAGGAGTCACATATGATCATATGCAGTTCTGCATTATTGCCTAGAAAATGAGACAATAGTTAGCAAATTCACACAGTAGATCATTTCACATTGATGCACCATGCTCTTCTTGCTGGTGAGCCAGACCTGGAGTGCTAAATCCAAGCAATTATAAATAGGAAGCAGCTGCTCTGAGAACTATCAGCAGATGCCACCAGAAGGCAAATGGATTTTAAAAATATTCAGGCTAAGATTAAGATACATCTAGAGAGATTCTGCATAAAGGACCCAATCTAATTCCAATTTAAGTCAATAAAAAGACCCCCACTGACTTAAGTGGGAATTGGAGCAAGCCGATAGTGCGGGGGGGAGCCAGCAAGAGACTGAAGCCAGCACAGCAGCTGCAGAAAGAAGTTCAACCAGGAGCCCACAGCTACTGATGATGTCATTAGTAGAACTGGGTGGGAAATGGTTTTCCTGTCCCATGAATATTTTCAAGATTTTGGAAATGTTTCCTATTCTGCATTGAGATGAAACCGAGACCTTCTAAAGTTATTTGATAAAAGAGAGAGAGAGAGAGATAAGAAACAGACACAACTTGCTCCAAATCAAACAGATCAGGGACTTCAACTCATGTTTCCCAGGTGCAGGCCTGCCCACAGCAATTCTGGGCCCCAAGGCCAGGGCCATCCCTAGGGGGGCTGCAGGGACCGGGGTGGAAGTGACGAAGCCATCACTTCTGGGATCGACCCATCACTTCTGGGACCAACCGCGCTGGCCAATTGCGCCGGCCCCTCAAAGCACGGGGTCCGGAGGGCTTGTGTGCACCTAGGAGACCTGTGGCCTGCCTGGGAGGTTTAAAAGGGCCCGGGGCTCTTGGCTGCCACCCTGGGCCCTTTTAAATCATCTGGGCACCATCGGCGGGCCTGTCCAGGTGAGTACCCAAACCACCTGACTACTGGCTATCCTTCCTCCCCTCCCCACTCGCCACCCTGGACGTGAGAAACCTTCCCAACAAAGTTTTGTCAAAACTATCCCTTTCCTATGAACTATTCTGGTTTTGACAAATTGGCATTTTCCAACAAAAAAACGCTTTGTCAAAAAAGTCTCCACCAGCTCTAGTCATCAGATTGCTTTCTGCAGTTTTCCCTCTGAACATTCACTCCACTGTGTTGATTGGCTGTTTGCTTCAATCCCCACTCTTCCTTTGTCTTTCAATCTAACCAATCCTCTCCTAACATAAGCCCATCAAAATGATTTACATAATAAAACAAAAGCAACAAAAATATCCTGGGACTAACTTGATGTTTGCAGCCATCACACTGTTCACTCTGCTTGCAAGTTACCCTTTTTCCCGCTCCTTTGTTTGATCTGTCCAATTAGACTAATGGTTCTCAACCCGCATCCCACGGGCCACTTGCAGCCCAATCAGCACACAGCTGCGGCCCATGTGACATCCTCAGTGCCATACAGGTAGTATATATATTTTGTGGATGCGGCCCACATAACATAGAGAGCTGCATATGCTGCCCACAATGGTAAATAGGTTGAGAACCACTGACTTAGGCGGTAAGCTCTTTGGGGCAGGGACTGTCTCTTATGTTTGTACAGGGCCTAGTGCAATGAGACCCAGTTCTTGATGGGCTCCTAGGCACTACTGTAATGAACATGGTAAGCAGTACACTAAATAATGCTCAACTAGGCTTTTCTATTTAAACCAAATGTGGACTATGGAAAAATATTTCTTTTGAAAAAAAACCCACTGGTAAATATATGCCACTTGACTGAAGAGCCCATGCAGACTGATGGAACAAACTTCACCCCTGGCATAAATGGGTGCAGCTCCCCTGACTTCAGTGGAATTGTGTCTGCAAAGGGCCCTGCAAATATGGCCCATTTTGTTTTGATTTTGCAAAGTCATGACTTCTGCTCTCTGATTCCTTGCAGCAGGTTTCCCTTACAAATGTGGCTTCATAATACCTCTTTTACCTTTTCAGTGCAGAACACATAATTAAGTTGTTATGCATTAAGGGTGACTAATAAAATGACAACATTTATCAGTGCAGAGATTTTACAGCATTCCATTAAACTTTAAAAAAAAAACACCTGATTTCAGCCAATGTCATATTAAAACTCTTGGAAGCATTCTTGCATCTTTGGGTGCAGTTTATAGCTCCTTTAAATGTAAAATTAGCACATTAATAGGCTTTTGCTGACTATATTCTGCATTAAAAAATCTCAGTTTACCAGCAGAATAAGAAAGAACATACTCAATTCAAGCTGAGATAACTGATCTTCCTGATAACACCATCCTGGCCACTATGGATGTAGAAGCCCTCTACACCAACATTCCACACAAAGATGGACTACAAGCCGTCAGGAACACTATCCCCGATAATGTCATGGCTAACCTGGTGGCTGAACTTTGTGACTTTGTCCTTACCCATAACTATTTCACATTTGGGGACAATGTATACCTTCAGATCAGCGGCACTGCTATGGGTACCCGCATGGCCCCACAGTATGCCAACATTTTTATGGCTGATTTAGAACAACGCTTCCTCAGCTCTCGTCCCCTAAAGCCCCTACTCTACTTGCGCTATATTGATGACATCTTCATCATCTGGACCCATGGAAAAGAAGCCCTTGAGGAATTCCACCATGATTTCAACAATTTCCATCCCACCACCAACCTCAGCCTGGTCCAGTCCACACAAGAGATCCACTTCCTGGACACTACAGTGCTAATAAACAATGGTCACATAAACACCACCCTATACCGGAAACCTACTGACCGCTATTCCTACCTGCATGCCTCCAGCTTTCACCCTGACCACACCACACGATCCATCGTCTACAGCCAAGCTCTGCGATACAACCGCATTTGCTCCAACCCCTCAGACAGAGACAAACACCTACAAGATCTCTGTCAAGCTTTCTTACAACTACAATACCCACCTGCGGAAGTAAAGAAACAGATTGATAGAGCCAGAAGAGTTCCCAGAAGTTACCTACTACAGGACAGGCCTAACAAAGAAAATAACAGAACGCCACTAGCCGTCACCTTCAGCCCCCAACTAAAACCCCTCCAACGCATTATTAAGGATCTACAACCTATCCTAAAGGATGACCCAACACTCTCACAAATCTTGAGAGACAGGCCAGTCCTTGCCTACAGACAGCCCCGCAACCTGAAGCAAATACTCACCAACAACCACATACCACACAACAGAACCACTAACCCAGGAACTTATCCTTGCAACAAAGCCCGTTGCCAATTGTGCCCACATATCTATTCGGGGGACACCATCACAGGGCCTAATAACATCAGCCACACTATCAGAGGCTCGTTCACCTGCACATCCACCAATGTGATTTATGCCATCATGTGCCAGCAATGCCCCTCTGCCATGTACATTGGTCAAACTGGACAGTCTCTACGTAAAAGAATAAATGTACACAAATCAGATGTCAAGAATTATAACATTCATAAACCAGTCGGAGAACACTTCAATCTCTCTGGTCACGCAATCACAGACATGAAGGTCGCTATCTTAAAACAAAAAACTTCAAATCCAGACTCCAGCGAGAAACTGCTGAATTGGAATTCATTTGCAAATTGGATACTATTAATTTAGGCTTAAATAGAGACTGGGAGTGGCTAAGTCATTATGCAAGGTAGCCTATTTCCTCTTGTTTCTTCCTACCCCCCTCCCCCCAGATGTTCTGGTTTAACTTGGATTTAAACTTGGAGAGTGGTCAGTTTGGATGAGCTATTACCAGCAGGAGAGTGAGTTTGTGTGTGTATGGGGGTGGGTTTTTGGAGGGGGGTGAGGGAGTGAGAGAACCTGGATTTGTGCAGGAAATGGCCTAACTTCATTATCATGCACATTGTGTAAAGAGTTGTCACTTTGGATGGGCTATCACCAGCAGGAGAGTGAATTTGTGTGGGGGGGTGGAGGGTGAGAAAACCTGGATTTGTGCTGGAAATGGCCTAACCTGAAGATTACTTTAGATAAGCTATTACCAGCAGGACAGTGGGGTGGGAGGAGGTATTGTTTCATATTCTCTGTGTATATATAAAGTCTGCTGCAGTTTCCACGGTATGCATCTGATGAAGTGAGCTGTAGCTCACGAAAGCTCGTGCTCAAATAAATTGGTTAGTCTCTAAGGTGCCATAAGTACTCCTTTTCTTTTTGCTCTGAAATATGATCAGTTAAGACACATCTACTTGTTCTATTTTGTTCTAGAATGTTCAAGAGCTGAAGAAGGCAGAAAAGTTATTTGAAACCCGGACTTGAAGAGACAGTCGACTACAGCAACAATGCTTGCAAAAGAAATCTCCCTCGAAATGGTTGCATGATTTTAATTTATTTTATTTGCATATGTTGCCTTAACCATGAAATTAGTGTGCACTCAAAGTAGTTATCTCTATTTATTGTTATTTGCATAACAATATGCTATGTTTGACACTGAAGACTGTCACAAGAGGATAAGAAATTTGAGTAAGGGACAAAATTTCTCAACAAAAGCAACAGCCAAACACTCTATTATACACACAGACACATGTGTTTCAATAATTTCTGAGCCAGTGCATGTGTCCTTAGATCACATATTTAGATTGTTTTTCATGCAATTGTTATTATATATTTTCTGCAATTAATAACTGAGATGGAAAACTGATTTCCAAAAGGTGAAAAGTCTTTGATTTCAAAGGTTTGTTACAGAACATAAAAATACATACTGTAGTGAAAAACGGATACATACAAACTTGTCTTGCACTACTAAACCTAAATATCCACTCATTCTTCTTACTGTAGATATAGCTGTTGCACTAAAGGTTAGAGTCTCTACCCAGCACCTGGCATAACTGTGTGGGCCAGGTGCTTGGAAGATGCATAGGAAATTGTGGGAGGAATCTCTTCACACAGGCCACTGAGTCACTGTCAAGCTGTTAGTAATACCTACCTCTTATGCAGCACTTTTCATTCATATATCTCAGAGTGCTTTACAGAGTATCATTATCCTCATTTTGCAGAAGGACAATGGGACACTGAGAGGGGAAGTGATTTGCCCAAGGTGACCGAGCAGGCAAGTGGCAGAGCCAGGGACAGAATCCAGGTTTCCTGTGTCCAAGGCCAATGCTCCATTCATTAGGACCTACTGCATCCTCCGTGAAAGCTGCTCCAGCCTAATGCCTGGAGTAGGCTCCGTGGCCCCTTATGTGTCTCCCTAAATTCCCTATAGATGAAAGATAGGAGGATCCATTCAGATGGACACTCCCAACTTTGCCTCCCCCAGAATCCTGCCCCTACCTGCTTCCTGCATGCTCCAAGACACAAAGCCTTCATGGAGCTGTGCTCCACACTGTGCAGTAGGTCAGCACCATCTGTGTATCCCCCAGAACCTCACGGCTTTGTGGATCCAGACTAGTCCTGTTGCCAACGGCTGTGCCTGCACCTCTAAATCCCATGCTGGTTCTGGCGGGCACAGGGTTATGAACTGAAATGACTAAATAGTGTAGTTACTGTACAGTATGAGGCGCAGAATAGAAAGGGGACTAAGATAGTGCTTTTCATGCAATGGAATTCGAAAGTGACTCAGCCAGACACAAATCCTAAATACGAAGCGCATAACAGCCCAGTACATATGTTTGAAACAGCCAGCACATAGGCTTTATATCATCTCAAGCCATTATGGGGCTCATACAGACAAACAGCTTTAATAAATGGACATGATTTTAATATTACATGATTGATTAGATAGATGGATAGATAGAGTCCAAATTGTGCTGCAAGTTACAAAAGTTCTTAAAGCAACTTTATGAGAAACATGGGATGAAATCTTGCCTCCATGAAGACAATGGCAAAACTCCCATTCAGTGGGATCAGGATTTCACCCAGCATATTTAATTAGATGCCAATATAAGTTTCAGAAATGCAGTAAAATACTGAGCCTCTGTTTTACGAGTTGAAATGCAAGCAGTATTTGTTACAAGCTCAGGGCCAAATAATAATAATAATAATAATAAAAATCAATACTCAAAGGCAAAGGTTCCAAAAGAATGGACTACAATCCTAGCATCAGATGAATTATGTCAGCTATTTTAAAACATTTATTACAAATGAGACGTCTCCTTTACTTCAGAACAGCTAATGCAAATGTTCAGTTATTTAAACTGATATTTTAGACTGGTGCTTGGCAAAGAAACGTTTTTTGTAATCCCATCAATTGCATTTAAGATCATAGCATTCAAAAACAACTTCACAGATTAAAGTCACTTTTGGCAAAAGAATCTGCAGCCATGATAAAAATGTTTATGAGGAATTTTAGACCGCTATGGTCTATAAAAGCTGAGAGTAAAAATCAGGGCATAGCATATAACACCACGTATTAAAGACAGTTTAAAATAGCTTGAATGCTGATTACAGATAGTTTAAAATCTTTATTTAATACATTAAATCATGCATTGGCAGTAAGACAACAGACTTACCTGTGAAGAGCTTCTGTGATAAGCTGAGTAATGAAGTGGTCCAGAAATAGTAGTGTCATGTGATAGAGATGGATATTGACTCTGCATTGGATAGGGGTGCTGGTTGCTATAGCTACCATAGTTGTAGCTTCCTGTGTACCTAAAATGAATGAAACCCCCCCACACATTTAGTACTCATAAAAATGGCATTCCAGCTACGAGTTCTGTTGTAGTTTTCTAATGCTGTATGCCAGATATATTTGCATTTGTTTCCATAGGAGAGAGATGCTCTGAAGAACAGTCTGTACGAAGATTTACCCCAACTCAGCTCGAAAATGCAAATGTCACTTAGTGTAATTATGTGCTCTACATTGAGCAAATAGAGTGACTCCATGTATCTGTGTGATTTGTAATCAGTCATTTGTTGTGCTTTCTAAGCGTCCAGTTTGGCCACTTTTACTAGTGTTCCATAGTCCTCTATTCAGGGAGGCGGTTCCTGGGGCTACTCACACAATGAAGTACTATTCAACATGAGCCAGAATGGTAGAACTGGGCCCTGAGAGCTAAACTGTTAAATGTAGCCACAGCCTTGCACTGGGGCAAGGGGTGCTCCCCACTGATGATGGGGTTGGTGGAGTAATTTGCTACTTCCCTTAAAGGGGTACAGCATACTCTTCCTGTGCAGCTGAGCAGAGGGACAGAGTCATGGCTCTGCCTACTCCCCTTCTCTCCTTACCCCTTTTTTTTGGGACAGCTGTTCCAGCACAGGTCAGAATGGGGGAGGGAGAAGCTCCTGCACTTTTCTGAATGTTTCTGGTTAATCCTTAGGTGGGTCACACAAGAGGGGGTAAGGGATGGAGACTCTACAGTCTCCCTGCCTCTGCATGGCCATGTAAATGCTACATGCTAATCTACCTCTAAAGTACTAGGCTTTAAAAATGTACACTAGCTAGACGTGGTACTGATATAGGGATGGGGGAGGGGGGGAGGGGGAAGGAGGATGAGGCTCATTTACAGTTTATTTTTATTTATTTTTAACATCTTTTAAACAGACTACTATAAGGTACACAGGATAGATCTAGAGTCTGGGTACATTCAACCATCTCCTATTAGTCTTCAATTTAGCACACTAGAGATACTGCGCTATATTGTAAACCAGTCAAACAAACAGGTACGTTTATAAATGACAGGAGGACACCCAGTCTGAAAAGGATTGCTTTCAAAAACCGGGGCCAGACGCCTCTCTTCATTCAGAAGCGTGAGGTGGAGCAAAGCAAAGGGGAAGAGGATGGACCACAGTGGGACTCAAGCATTAATAGGGAGGTTTTCCATATGTGGGACTGGTCCATCTGGGTGGGTCACTGGGTCCTCCACTCTCTGTTAATTGGAATGGAATAAATGGCCCAAGAGTCAAAGATGTTAACATGACCCTGTCCCTATACAACATTAAACATGATTCATGGTTTTGAGTACAGAGACCTCGCCCTGCTTAGCCCCATGGAATCAACCACTATTAAAAGCGTTTTAAACTTTTATTAAAGCTACAGAAAAAAGAAGAAAAAGCAGTGAAAGCATTTGAAATGTAATGCATTAAAGGAAGCATTTCTTCATTCCCTTTAGCTGTAGAGTTTTTAGCAAACCCCAGCCCGACAGTCTTTGAGATGGTATTAAAGATGTAATAACTGTCTTGGGGGCGGGGGGGGGGAGAAAAAGATAGTTGAAATGGGCTGAAGTTGCTGTTGTTGTTAAAGTCCAATCCTGATCCCTTTCAAAACAAAACAAGAAAAACATATACGAGGGGAGAGAAAAGCACAGTGAAGACAAAGTGCAGCTTCTGTCTCTGGTGCTCAGTCTTGCTTGTAATCTCACTCCTGAAGAAACCCGGAGCACACAGTCCTATCTATTACTCCCAGATCTGGCAAGCTGTTCCAGTGTTGGGCTGTTTAAGGCATTGCTTTTATCTGCCTCTCTGGTCATGGGCTCGCAACAGGGTTGTGAAAGATACAATCTTAGCCAGCTAAGCCAGACTCGTTTTAGAAGGCAAAAAGAGAAGAAAGAAAAGAAATAAGGTGGGGAAAGGAAAATGATATTCAAGGGAGGGCATGACAGCTACAACCCAAGTCTCACATCCCTACAGATGTTTGGGATTTAGCCTGGTAGAGGTGGTGATGTCAGCTGTGTCCCTCTCTTTGGTTCAGTGTGGTCAGGGCATCTGTCAGGATCAGGTCAATGAAGGCCCAGTGGTGTCAGGGTGGGTTCCAGGAGAAGATTGGGGTGGCAACCATGATGGTTGAGCTCACTCCTTTCAGTTCACCTGTCTCCAGCCTTCGTGTTTTGATACCTTCCCCCCTCCTTGTCTCTTTTTTAATGAGCTGAAAGGGGGTGATAGGAATAATAGCTCATCCCCTCATCATTGTGTTTGCTATTTAGGCCTGCTTGCTGACACACCAATTTTGGTCCATTCATTTCCAATTCCATTCTCTTGTTTAGTGGTCATGATTTCAACACCGTTCTTGGGTGGTTTCAGTAGACCTTTTTGTCTGGACTCATTTATTCTGTCTTCTTTTTATACCTTTTTCCAAAGAATTTTATAGAACAGTCTGAATTGGACTTTTGTTACCCTGGACATCTTAGAGTGTAGGCCTCTGCACAACAACTCCTCCTGATGGCAGCATGACTCCTCCTGCCATGACTGTGCTCTCTCTCTGGTGCAGATAATGTCAGTTCGACCAGCACTGCATTTCCGCTCAGCGGTGCATTAAGCAGGGTCCTAGGACAGCATGCTGTATATGGTAGCAGCTCCTTGTCCCTGCCCTCACTCCTCCAAACTCACATATTTTCAACCATGTGATGTCCACTTGACAAGGCTTCTTCAGCTTCCTTGTAAGGACACGCAGGGGCATGCCATGGAGCTGTCACCCACTCTACTGCAACCCACCTTTGGGGGGTCTTTTTGCTTCTTGCTCCCCTTTGCAGGGAAGCACGAGGCTCAAAGCCAACAACAGATTTGCTGGTGGTCAGTGGTAAGCCTTGGCTTTCTTACGTTATTCTATGGTGCAGTCTCCTTTTGCTGAAGGTTTACACCCACAATTGGTCAAGTCAGTCCATAATTTAGGAATGTTGTTGGATTCCTTGCTGAGGCTAAGCTGTCATATCTGAGCATCCACAAGTAATGCTTTTTACCATCTCCAGTTGGCTAGGAGATTATCCCTTGCTGGTGGTGACGACCTTGTCTCAGTTATTCCTGCCTTTAGCACTGTGATGTATCTGGTATCGGTTCTGTTCAATATCTTCATCAACGATTTAGATAATGGCATTGAGAGTACACTTATAAAGTTTGTGGATGATGCCAAACTGGGAGGGGTTGCAACTACTTTGGAAGATAGGATTAAAACTCAAAATGATCTGGATAAACTGGAAAAATGGTCTGAAGTAAATAGGATGAAATTCAATAAGGACAAATGCAAAGTACTCCACTTAGGAAGGAATAATCAGTTGCATACATACAAAATGGGAAATGACTGCCTAGGAAGAAGTACTGTGGAAAGGGATCTGGGGGTCATAGTGGATCACAAGCTAAATATGAGTCAACAGTGTAACGCTGTTGCAAAAAAAGCAAACATAATTCTGGGATGTATTAGCAGGAGTATTGTAAGCAAGACATGTGAAATAATTCTTCCGCTCTACTCTGCGCTGATTAGGCCTCAGCTGGAGTATTGTGTCCAGTTCTGGGCACCACATTTCAGGAAAGATGTGGACAAATTGGAGAAAGTCCAGAGAAAAGCAACAAAAATGATTAAGCGTCTAGAAAACATGACCTATGCAGGAAGATTGAAAAAATTGGGTTTGTTTAGTCTGGAGAAGAGAAGACTGAGAGGGGACATGATAACAGTTTTCAAGTACATAAAAGGTTGTTTCAAGCAGGAGGGAGAAAAATTGTTTTTATTAACCTCTGAGGATAGGACAAGAAGCAATGGGCTTAAATTGCAGCAAGGGCGGTTTAGGCTGGACATTAGGAAAAACTTCCTAACTGTCAGGGTGATTAAGCACTGGAATAAATTGCCTAGTGAGGTGGCAGAATCTCCATCATTGGGGATTTTTAAGAGCAGATTGGACAAACACCTGTCAGGGGTGGTCTAGATAATACTTAGTCCTGCCTTGAGTGCAGGGCACTGGACTAGATGACTTCTCGAGGTCCCTTCCAATTCTATGATTCTATGCAGGCTGACAGGAGGATTGGAAACTTCACCTACACACACAGCATGCCGGCTTCCATAGTTCTTTACTGCAAACAGGCCCAGCTATGCCAGTTAGATACCAATCTACATTCTTATTATGGTAATTCTCCCTGAAGTAGTACACAGTGACTTTTAATCTGGGGAATTTGCTGTGTGTCAGACTCCTGGTTCTTCCAAAAGAATTTGGAGTGACATGGGAACAGAGAAAACTGTCATCAAAGACTCAAAAAGCAGCAGTGGGGTTGTAGGACGTAGAATAAAGAAGCCAGCTCGTCAGATGCCCCTCACAAAACATGTTCTGAGTGAATAAGCAAAAGCTACAGGAGAAAGAAGTGAAGACAAAGCAAAGTCCACAAAGCAAGTTCTTCCCTCTGCACTGAAGAGGGATGAAGACTATGTTACAGCTCTTACTAACTATGTCATCAACAATATGATAAACCCATTTGACCCTGAGTCACATCCAGAGGTGCTTATCAACGTATCTACTAGACTTCATGTAACAATGCATGTACAAGAGTCTCTACTGAAAATAGTAGATGCTGGTGAAAAACAAATGGAGAGATTTAGGAGAGGTACACTTGATTCTGATGGGTCATGTAGTTTCTTCAGCCCAGGCAGGAAAACTGGCATCAAAACATTTGCTAATATGGCCAAGAAGACCAAATTTAAGTCTGGCAAAGGAGGGACACTCACAGCAGCTATAAGTGCAGAAACTGTTTCCCACAGAGCCCTATCTTTAGCAAGAGGCAGAGATGATGTTTCAATGGCAATTGTTCTTAGTCACCCAATAAGACCTGTGCCTATGTTCCTCTTTCATGCTGATGAAACAATGAGAACAGACAAAGCTGAATTAGTGCATCAGCTGGAAGCTCAAGCTGAAAGAATCCATGAGCTAAGAGCATGCAACAAAGAAACCACTGTATACATCAGAGATGCCATGGCTGTCATACAATGATGGCTGGAGACAAATAAATTCCACACATTCAGTGAACTGGCTGCTGAGTTCTTGAGGAAGGCCCTGGGATTTCACAAAGCTAATTCTGTAATTGAAGTCTTTGAGAGATATGACAACAGTAACACTATTAAAACTGCAGAAAGACAGCGCTGGACAGGATCTAAGGTTGGACGCAAGAAATACCAGGTGATTGGTGGATGCCCTGTGCCTCCCTGGAAAAAGTTTCTAAACATGACATTTTACAAACATTGTAAAATTCCTCTATGAATACATGGTTCATAATGCACCTAAGTGTGTAGGAGCATACCCAACACAAACACTCCTTCTTGCTGGAGACTTTTCCAGTGGTGAGGTAGCAAAGTCCATCACCAATAGAGATGTTGAAGAAGCCCAAGCCGTGTACAATACTCAAGAGAAAGTGGACACAAGGATGCTTCTGCATGCTATATGTGCCAATATGGCTTTTGAGTCTCTTAGTGTCAAAGGAACCATAGCAATTAGGGCAACTGATACAGAGGTTTTGGTCCTGCTGTTCACAACCTTCCATAAATGGAACACATAGATAGCATGTGGATTGAAACCAGGCACCATTACAAGCATGACTGACTAGTGTCACTTCATATCTGTGCATGCAGTTTGTGACACACTCATACACTCCTGAATTCTGCAATATACTTCTTGCTGTACCTGCATTGATAGGATGCATCTGTGTCATCCCTATTTGGGATTCAGGGGAAAAATCTGTGTTTAGTTCGTCAAAACAAAGGGAGCTTACCTCATCAGAGATCTTGCCAAACTGGGAGAGTGTGACTGACAAGCCAGAATTTCTGCAACAAGGAAGTTGGTAGCAGTGCTGTATGACCAGTGTGAGAAAGGAGACCCACATTGCTTTTGGCTCAATGTAGCCATCAGAAAGGACACGGCATTGGCCAAACTCCCACCACACGACCACAGTTTTGAAGAGCAGGTCAAAAGAGCATCTTGGCAGACAAAGATTTGGACCTCTTCACACACGCAGGTAAACCAGATATTGGATCATCATTGCAACATGGATGGGCAAATGTGGATGATGAGCTAATTCTTGTATTCTTCAAGGGCCAGTGGCATTTGAGCTTCTACAAGACCTTATCTGTGCCTGTAACAGTAGGCGTCACTGCACAATCAACTGTCTGTAGTCAGAACAATCTTCCCTGCACAGAACTGTGTGTATGCAAAGGCAATGAAGACTGGGTAACCAATATACTCTTGACAGAAATCATAAGGAACAAGGTGATGATAATGATGTTGACAAGAGATGTCACCAGTGCTATTACAGTTCAATGATAACTGTACTAATTTATTAGATTTTGCTTTACTCTTTTGATTGTCGTGATGGTCTGAAATCCAAAGAAATCTATTTTTATGTCTTGAAATAATAACAGAAACAAATGCGAATATTTCAAAGTGGCCATTTTAATGTGTTGATGGTGTAATTGTTTACCCCTCTTTCCATGATAATGGCACCATTTGACAGTTCCCCATCAGATGTCATCTTAAGGTAGACATAATAAGCTTTCAAATTATGTATGATGTGATTGTGTGTAGAGAGAGTACATTAAGATGCCCAAATTGGCGGTCACTGCTGCTCGCCCATAGAGGGGTATGTTTTTAAAGTGTTCAGACACATTGCACTCTAACTGCCCTATGTACACTCCATTGGTGCATTCTAAAAAGTCCCTAGGTCACGTTAATGCAAACTAGGTACTTTTTGGAACGTGCCAGCAGGGTCTACACAGCACAGCTGGGCGCTTTGCAGATCACATCCCTCTGGTGCGCTCTGCCACGCCATGTAGACAAGCCTCAGGAATCTTGGTTTCCATTTCAAATTCTGTAGGGGAATGTGCTCTAGTAGGCACAGACTCTTCTGCCTGTTCCCCCAAACTTGATCCCTTCTGTCCCATGCCCTCCAATGCAACCCTGTCCTAGTCCTGTGTCTTCCCTGCCCCAGCTCCTCATTCCAATCCCATTCTTCTCAACTAGCCAGTACCAGACTCCACTCTTAAGGCATCTCATCTTAGTCCCAATCTTCTTGCTCAGCAAGTCCTAGGCCTGGTCTACTCTATAAAGTTAGTTTGGCTTAACTATGTCAGTCAGGGGTGTGTGAAAAATCCACACCCCCTAAGCGGTGTAACAAAGCCGACCTAAATCCCCACGAAGACAGCGCTAGGGCAGGTGAATTAACTACATCAGTGGGAGAATCCCGCCTCTCTGTTTAGGTAGTGTCTATAGTGAAGCCCTGCAGAGGTGAAGCTGTGCCACTGCAGCATTTTAAGAGTAGACAAGCCCTCAGTCTCACCCCTCTGGACTCCCTGCACCAGTTTCAGTCTCCTTGCTCATCTAATCCCCGTCTCTCCCCATTTCAACTCCCAATTTCCCCTCCCACCCACACCATCAACCTCCAGTCTCAGTCTCACGCATGTAGGCTCCTTGCCCTAATCTATTCCCCCTGCCCCATTCCAGGCCCCATCTGCATTTGAAACAGGCAGCTTCCTCTTTCATGATGCCTGGGCCCGGTAAGGTGGGCACTGAGGGCACAAGAGAGACAGTCTTTGATGTCGGCACTTCTCTGTTACCAGGATTTGGAGGGATAGCTCAGTGGTTTGAGCATTGGCCTGCTAAACCCAGGGTTGTGAGTTCAATCCTTGAGGGGGCCATTTAGGGATCTGGGGCAAAAATTGGGGATTGATCCTGCTTTGAGCAGGGGGTTGGACTAGTTGACCTCCTGAGGTCCCTTTCAACCCTGATACTCTATGATTCTATCACCTGAAGCTATCTGGATTCCTGGGTAATAGGGAGGTTGTGATTAATCACCTGTGCAGTAACAGGCCAACAGAGGGCAGTGTGAATGAGGGTGAATTTGCTGCTGCTCCTTTCCTCCTGCTCAGAAGGGATATAGGTCACCAGAAAGGGAAGGTTCCAGGGCAGTTTGAAGGCATTAGGTCACAGAGGCAAGCTTTCTCATGGCCCCTGGGTGGAACACAGTGATTGGAGGCAGCTAGCAGAGTCTAACTGGAACCTGCCAGTGCCTTCAGGCCTGGCACCTAAGGTGCCTATAGCACTTGTCTGGCAAGTGGCACACAGACCACACCACTAAGGATGATTTCAGGACAAAGGTTGGTACTGCAGAGTTGCCAAGACCTCCCAAGGGGTGGACAATTATAAGGTTTTCCATGCTGCTGTTAGCGTGACTCTTGCAGTTCGTAGAAGAAAGGTAAGCAGTTTCTGTCTTGTTATCCTCCATTATCTCCTAGGAGGTGCCATTGATATACACAATATACATTTCTTCATTTGGTATTTTGGAAGAATGTTTTCTGACTGTGTTAAAGGATGTTTGCGCACTTGTGCACATCGGTCTTAGGTGCTCGAGGTTTCCGACTTTTCCACCTACTCTCCAGAATAAGTCTCACTAACCCCTTCCCATCTTGGACAGTTTAACTGGGCTTTAGGAGTAAATAATTTTACATAGCCTCTGAAAAGAAAAGAAAAGAAAAGAAAAGAAAAGAAAAGAAAAGAAAAGAAAAGAAAAGGCCACAACAAGAAGTTACACTCCTGCCACTTTCAATAATATTTTCACCAGTACAATCAAGCTAATTAAGAAATGTCTGATAAATCCCCTCATTTAAAACACAGCTGAATGTCACTATCTCAGCATCTTCCCAGGAAGGTTTGGAGTCTTATATTATCTATTATTGTCACCACTTCAAATTCAGAGGGAAGCAGTAATGATCCCTCACTATTTATGGTCATGAAAGCTGCTTTTATCATGAAGCTTTCATTTTGTTTTGCACGACCAGCCTCAAGTACAAAAAGATACATTTACATTTTCTGAGCATGACTCAAAATGACGCTGAGCTTGACTCTGTCTTAAGCCCGGTCATGTGGTAAAATAAAAGTCAGTGTAAAAACTCTTGAGCCCTTTAAGGTGCTCTCCTCATCAGTACTTTTTGCATTCCAGAGGGTATCCATCTTCAGTGATGACTGGTAGTAGCTCCAGCAGAAATTGTTCTAGAAAAGCCAGAAGAGGTTCTCTCCATTCAGATATATTGGCAGGCTGAGGATCCGCATTTTGTGTGAAATTCAGCCCAGATCGAGGACCGAAGCCCTCAATGGTGCCTAGATATTGTGCTGGCTCTCCACAAAGCAATGAATCTCTTATCTTCCACTATGGAGTATGCATTTCCACACATGGAAACTGTGGACAGAGCTTGAGGAATTCAGTAAGAAGTCTTCACCTTGTGTTGCACGCAGGCTATCAGCAACATCTCCCACACTCCTAATCCTGGTACATGCACGGGCCTGCCCAATGGGTGATTTTGTTATGGTGTTTGGCTAGTTGTGGAAGGGACAGAGGAGTTCTCTGAGCTTGATACAGAGCCCTATAAGTCGGGAATATACAGAATGGCTATTGCTTTCGAACAGAAGTGTTGTTAGGCTTTGTTAAAGTTTGTAAAGTGCTCCAAGATCTTTAATAAATTGTGCTATGTCAATGTTTATTATTTTCATTGGTCAGCATTACTCCGAGGCTTTGACACATTTGTTATGCTGGATTCTCCTTCTAGTTCAAAAATTGTCTGTCTTTCCAAACCCTGGAAATTGTTGCTCTGTGAGACTAGCAATTAGCTTGGTGAAGGAGGGTTAGCTTTTCTTGACATATCTAGGCCATTGACATAGAATAATAGGAATCAGAGAGAGAAAGAAACCTAATTAGATCATCCATCCAGTCCTTCTCCCTTTAGAACTTATTTTCCAGGTTTCCTTGTGTTTATGACTAGCATTATGTTTTAAATGAATAAATGGAAATATGTGAGAGACCATATAACCATACAACGCTATCACATTTGCAATGACGATCTATTCCCTCAGGAAACAGACCTTGGATTCCAACTGCTTTTGAAAAAAAAATTATTGCAAATTTAGACGAGTCCTTAAAACTCAAATAAACAAACTGGAAAGTGACCTACCCGTGGTCCTCTCTGTGGGGGTAAACAGGTATCCTGTGTGTGACAGATGAAGAAGGCACATGAGGACTTCTCATGCAGGGCAGCTGTTGCGAGTTCTCAGCAGGTGAACCAGCAGCTGTTGTCACAGTGTATGTGAGTGACCATGTATAGGACTGCATAGCCCCTGCAGAACAAACAAAGTTGATATTCATAGTTAACATGAGCTGTAGTCCTTTGAAACAATCCATTTTGAAACAGCCAGTAAAGAGCAATCTAATAAGGTGATGCCTATGAAGAACATCAACCAAAGGAGGTGAATAAAAATGGCAATAGTGGAAGCAGTAAAACACCCATTTTTGAAGAACACTTCAAAAGGCACAAATAGGTGAGCTAGAATATCAGATACTGGGAGACAACCCAGACACAACTAGTATTTTTGAAACATAGCTGGATGGGAATAATCAATGCAATGCTGTAATTTGTGCCTATAAACCTTTGGGCAGGGACTGTCTTTTTGATCAGTTTGTACAGCACCTAACACACTGGGGTCTTGGTCCATGACTAGGGCTCTTAGGCACTACAGTAATACAAATAGAAATATATAATATAATTAATATAATATAATATACAAAATACAGGACAGGGCTTAGAGCTGGGAGAACAGCCCTAGCACAAAACATTCCATAAACATTATGGGCCAAATCCTGAGCCCCTCTCTGCAACAGAATGGAGCTCTGTGCCGGCCTAACTTGATCCTCAGGATGATCAGGGCTGGTGTGGTAGGAAAAACAGTCAGGGCCCTTGTGGGCATAGAAGAGGGTTGGATTCAGGCAAATGAATTCCCTACAGCCTGACGTGGCTTTCATCTACCCACCAATCTAAGTTCTTATGTGGTCCCCATCATTGTGGTATCAGATTGGCTCCCAAAATAATAACAAGTGCACACTTGGAGACGTTCCTCTCTCTTCCCACTAGTCAGCAGGGACCAGATGTTGTTGACTTTTAATGTGGTTCTATTCTAGGAAGGTTAAGGCAAAGAAGAGGGTTTTGCATTTTGCTCTGACGGTGCTGAAGTTTTTAGTCAGCCTGATCTCCTCCAGGTGGGAACTCCAGATTTATGGGCCAGTTCTTGAGAAAACTTGTCCTCTCTACATGACTCCCATTCTTGAGGTTGGTGGTTCCATAATTCTGGGGTAACATAGCTGTTGCGGATGAGGGCCAACATCTTGAATTTGACCCAGTATAGAACAGGGAGCCAATGAAGATAGCAGAATAAAGGTCACCAGGTGCTCTCAGCTCTCTTTCTCCAGCTAAAAAAGGGAATGGCCTAGAGTTTCAGGAGCTGACTTAGATTTTCCTTCAGCACCTCTAGGACTTTCTGTTTTGTCAAAGGACCTAATTCAGAGAGGCAAGTTACTGTGTTGTCAGCTCTGTGTTCATTGTATGGCTCTTGGTGAATGGAGAAGCAATCTCAGATGTGGGTGATTTTCTTCAGAAAGTCAGGCAGATAGTTCTTTGTAGTGGAAAGTGCTCAATTCTGGGACTAAAGGGGGAGACACTGTTCTAAACAAGGTGATTCATAGACAAAATCTCCAGTAGGCTGTGACTTTATGGCTGCTGAGGTGGAGAAGAGGTGGGAGTACTTTGCATGTTTCATGCCTGAGAGTAAAAACAACAAGGAGTCTGGTGGCACCTTAAAGACTAACAGATTTACCCACGAAAGCTAATGCCCAAATAAATATGTTAGTCTTTAAGGTGTCACCGGACTCCTTGTTGTTTTTGTGGATACAGACTAACACGGGTACCCCATGATACCTGCCTGAGAGTAGGTTCACAAGAATTGCTTGTGCTAGAGCCTGTCTGCATTTGCTTCTGTTCTCCATCACTAACACTTGAATTTTCTTCCTTTCTACTCCTTCTGTTACAGGTTTGCAGAGAACCACTGAGATCTATGGGAGCAATGAGGAGGGTGCAGGCATTCCAATGCTAGAACATCAGTGGTTGTGTTTAATGAGTGGTCACAGTAACTCAACAGACCCTCTATCCTACAGCAATTTGGTGGGGTGGCATTACCTGCAAGTGTGTTTTGGACTTGACTGGGTCCAGGCCATTACGTTACCTTCCTTTCTGTCTGGAAACCAGCCTGAAGGAAGTGACGGTCAGTCCAGCATAGGGGGCCGTTTCTTGTGTCCTCTATATCAGGTTAGGTTCCCCCTTTCAAGTGAGAGGAAATTATCTAGTAGTCACTGCTGGCCTCAAAAATCGATGAATCCATAGCCAAGTCCCATTCAAAATTCAGGTCCAAAGCATGACCTGCTCTGTGTGTAGAGCCAGATGTTACCTATGAGAAACTAAAAATGGAAAATGCGGCGAAGAGGTTTTAGGCCATTGCATTGGAGGGGTTGTCAATATGGTTGCTGAAATCTCCCAGGACGATCGTCAGAACATCTTCACCATGCCAGACAGCAGCACCTCAGGCTACTGCTCTAGGAAAGGCTTGCTTTCTGGGACGTCTGAAGACTGGCAGTTTGCATGTGGTGGACTTGTCTCTGGATTTGCAGAGCATCTGACTATTGAAAGATTTTGTATCAAGGAGGCCTCTCTTGCATTTGAGACTGGACTGGAAAAGGATGACTACTCACCCCTTCTCTCCCTTGTGGAGGGAATGCAGTAGCTTTCACAGAGTGATCTGCACATGAAGAGAGAGGGGAAGGAGTGGCTCAGATTTGGAAGGTCTCAATTTCCTGTCGGAGGAAGAAGAGTGCAGGGTACACGTGTGTATGTATGTGTTAAGGGAGGGCACCAATCAGAGCCCTTCCATACATTGTGGTAGGGCAAAAGGTAGGAGGAGAGGCAATTGAAGAGATTGTGATTGTTTCGATTTTTAAAACACCAGACACCAGAATCCCAATCCCACAGCTTTTATACAATCAATCCCATTGATTTCAATGGGCCGCAAGACTGGAATCCAGAAGACAGCCTTTTTTAGCTGCTGTACCCACTGAATTGAACCAAACTAAACATAAAACAGTAGTGGTTGAGTGATTTGACAACACTTTGTTTTTCTTTGTGATTTCAGCCTTTGGGGTTTGAATAAACATAGAAAGTTCTTTTACTTCATTTCACTTTATTTTTTACTTTTTTAAGACTGAGTACATTGTTGAAGACACGACAGCAAGAGGCCCTCTGTAGGAAGCACAATGTATAAATAGCTCTGCTAAAAGCCCAACAACAGCCTTGTCGTGCTTTCACACAGCAAAGCCAAAAATCCAAAGGAATTTCATTCACGGACGCGTGATTTGTACTACAAACCCTGACTGTACTTGGTGGTGTGTGTGTACTGCTGTGAATAGTCCCATATAGCCAGACTGATTAGCTATTGTCCTGCCTCTTGTGCAGTCATTTATACCAGTGCAAAGTGAATGCAAAGTGGATGTAAAATGCTACCATTTCACAATGGTACACACATTCACACATGGTTTCACATTTTACAGCCACTTTGCACTGGATTGCAAAGGTGCATGGCAACACTGAAGCAAGCCCACAGATGTCAGTAGGAATCGCAATAGTAAATATTATACCTGGTAGTAAACAATACAATACCAGGTATAATGTTTACGACAGACTTATGTCGGTATAACTACGTTGCTCAGGAGTGTGGAAAATCCACACCCCTGAGCAATGCAATTGTGCCGACCTAATCACCAGTGTAAATGGTGCTATGCTGATGGGAGGGATTCATAGCTACTGGCAACATAGCTACTGCCTCTTGGGGAGGTGGGTTAACTACCGCGAGAGGAGAAGCTCTCCCGTCAGCGTAGGTAGTGTCTTCATTTCGTGCTGCAGTTGAATCGGTGCAGCTGTGCCACTGCATCGCTGTGCATGCAGACAAGCCCTCAGTCACCCCAAAGTCAGGAGACTGGCTTAAAAATCAGATTTTTAAAAACCAGACATTTGGGGTTCTTTTCATTTGCTTTCTGGTGCTGGAGCCTTCAGGGCTTGCATCATCAAGCTTTTCTCTGCAACCATGAGGGCTAGAAACTTAAACAAAAAATAGCATTCTCATGAATCCAGGAGCTGGAGCTTTAAGTAAAAGCACCAAATATCATGAGACTCTTGATAAAATCATGAGAACTGGTAACACTCACTAAGAGTTTACAAGATCAGCCCCAGGGAGCATTACTACCAAATCAGCACCCTGAGGAATAGTGTACAGTACTATTGAAATGAACCTTCAATTCAAATATACAGTCCCTTGTAACTGAGAGGAAAACAGTGGAGGTGGCGATGACAAGGAGGTGGAGAAATGATTAGTTATCTATTAGCAAACATTTACAATGCAGAATTTCTGTAAACCAGTTCAGGTTCTTCTAACAGCAATTGCATTAGCAAATGAGTAATCCCAGGCTTTAAGAGAGGACTGCAGAGTCAACCATCACTTTTGTTACAATATTGTTGTAATTTGACCAATCATTAATCTGGCCTTTGTAATTTAGAAAGAATTAGGGCTAATTATCCTTTTAAACTTTCAGTAATTTAACAGAAAAATTTAAATAAAACGTTAACTGGGCATGCCAGATGTTTTACACCAGAGCAATCTATATAGGATTTACCTTACTTTAGTTAGGTGTCATCTAATCGCAGTGATTTAATTTGCTGCTTTTGTGTTTGACCATTGAGTGCATGCAGGAAGTTTAAAAAGCAAGTTTAATAGTTAACTTTTATTGCCAGTGCCACAAGCAGCAAAGACTTAATGACAGCTCAAATGGGGGAATTGCAAGCTATTGGCAACCAACCAGATTAGTTTTCTAGTTGTACAATGCATTTCCACACTGCAACATTTACCTAAATTAAAAAAAAAAATTAAAGAAAGGCAACACAGTAATTTTTAAATATATCTCAAGAGAATTGCTGGTTCGATCCACTTATCTGGAGAAAATACACAGAATTAGAAAACAAACAAAAGAAAATACATTGAGAATTTTACACTTCATCCCTCAAATCCTCACCTGGTATAAATATGCATAACTTCACTGAGCTGGAGTACTTACATTTTCAAATATTTTGATTTTTACTTTACATGCTGTGTAAGCACTAAGGCCTGGTCTGCACTTGAAAGCTTTATCAATACAACTATTCTGAGTAGTGGTGTGATTTTTTTTTTACTAACATAGTTGTACTAGTGCAAGCCCTAGTATGGATTCAGTTAGACTGATATAAAGGTGAGACTGCACCTAAAACGTAGATCAACTTAGCTATGTTGCTCAGGGCTGTGAAAAATGTTGTGCCCTGTACAATGTAGTTAGGTTGACCTAACCCCTACTGTACATGCAGCCTCTTGAGGGGATGAATTTTCTACCGCAGTGGAAAAATCCCTTCCTTTGCTGTAGCAAGTGTTTCTATTTCAGTGGTGTAGCTGCTGTGCCATTGTAGTGTACACCTACCCACCAGTATATCTTATTTCCCTTCCTGAACTGGAATAAACTTTAGGCTTTATAGCTAAAAATCAGTGTTTTTATACGGAATAACTGCATCCACACGAGGGCATTTTGCTATTTTATCTATGCTAGTGTAGTTAATGAGGAAAACCTTTCTAGTGTAGACCAGCCCTTAGAATCAAGAAAAACATGGATAAGAAGCATCTTTTACATTTTTATTAAAAAACCTCCCCTTTTTATTTTATCATCAACGTACATGAACTTTCCACAGAAATGCCTTTTACATTTTTCACATGTCTGGAATATTATCTGCATCGACATCACCACCAGTTTTGGGTAATTTTTTTGATGTCCCCTCTAATGTTTTTAAAAACTTCCTATTATATTTTTCTACAAACTGCAGAATATACCCTCTATTAATTGATACCCTAGAACTATGGCAGGTTGATTAGCCAAGATGGTTTATAATATGTCCTCAGCACACACAAAGTAAAATACAACCAATTCCTGCAGCTGCAATGTTTCTGGTTCTGGATTACTTTACTTATATGAACTCTTATTCATATAAGTTGCGTTCTAGACAAAAATTAAGATAATGGTGATTAAAACAAAGTTGAGCTCAATGGCCAGAGAGAAGCAGCAGTTCTGCCAAACAAAAGAACATGGGGAGAAAATGGGGGAGGTGGGGGAGGAGGGAAAATGAAGAGCTGGTGAAAAAGGAGGACTGTAATGATCAAAGATGAACTGTAGCAGAAAGGTCTTCCATGGAGGTTTAGCTAAGACAGGCTATGGTAGAAATGCTCAGGTGGGAGGGTTCCTTAGCCATAGTCCCTATGTCCATCCTGAGGCTTCACCCTAGCAGTCCTCAGCCTTGGAGGGCCATAGCAGGAGAGAGACAATCACTCAAGCACCCTAGTAAACATAATTAAAGTACAAATAAATTAACATAATGCCAGTGTGAGTCCCTTTCACGTTCCCCACTCTTACAACCTCAGACCATTCTCATTTTGTAGGTCTCTCCTTTGAGGGGCAGCACACAGTTACCTGCTTTTCAATTTCTTGTTACTGGGGGAGGTTTTCTGGCCTGTGTTACATAGGCGGCCCGACTAGATGATCACAATGGTCCCTTCTGGCCTTAAAATCTACGAATCAAATTATTCATAAAATCTGTGTCTCAAGTTTCTACTGGGGAGAGCACATAGCATGCTGCTTCATTCAAACAGTGTATTTTCTTTTGTGCTCACCAATGTTCCCTCTAATTTTTGACAGGCCAAGTGCGCAAAACATTTCTTCTGTGAAAATTTTTGAAGTAGAGTTCAAATTTGTGCGCCATGAGGCAAATGCATCCAAGCGAGTAAAATGCTTATACATTTAAAAAGTTTTAATTTGCAATTTGTGATAATAATAGTTTTACACCATGTTATTTTATAAATGTCGTTTTTAAATACTTAGAAAAAGGAAATTTAACCATTCTTCATGAAGCAGAAGTTAGTTTTAAGCATTACGCTTCATGATCTTTTTTATAGACAATCACGAGCATATATCAAGCACATATTAATCATGATCATTATCAGTCCGTAGGCTTCTGCCAGTTGGTGTCCACTTTCACCTTTCATTCTATACACATGTCCAAAAAGATTTTGATAAACATATAATAAAGACAATTTAATAAGTATGCCATTATGTCAATTTGTATGGGTTTTCAGAAAGAGACATCATAAGTAAAAAAAGAAAAACAAGAGTTTGTGTTTTAAATTTAAAATTTTCCTAAACAATATCAATAAATCATTATCAGCCAAGAATAAGATATGTAATTACAAATACATTTTAATTTCCTTATTGGTCGAAATGTCAAAGACTGCTAAACTAACCTTACTGTTTTTCCCTGTGATCTTTTTCATTTGCCCATTCAATATAAACTCTGTCCAGATCTATCCATCTGTCCTATCTATTTCACTCTGTCCTCCATCCAGCTGGTAACTCTTAACACACATCAGCATGTCCAAATGATCTACTTGTAAATGATTCCATAGTTTGTTTTTTAGAGTGTTCATTAAGCTAAAGCCACGCTCACAGTCTGCACTTGATGCTAGGAATGTTCCTCCAATATCCGTCAACTTTGCAAGATCCTGAAATGTTCGTTCTGGTGAGCAAATGTCACCATATCTGGGAAACTTAAAATCAATTGGCTTTTGATTCTTTCAGCTATTGCAAACTTGAAGTCATTGTACTGACTGACTATAACAATCTCTTCAGCAAGAAAGTCTTTGTATTTTGAACATGGAGATTTCACCTGATGAATTCCAAAATTGAAGTCACACTTAACTATTGCTGCACGATCAAAAGCGGACCACTCCTGGACTTCATCCTCTGGAAACCTGTCTGCCAAATGTGCACACAAGAAGTTTATGAAAGTTATTATGGAACTGGTATCAATTTCATTACTTTCTTGAGAGCTCATATCTGAGAGAGCCTTAACTTTGTCACTCCATAGACTGAATCTCCAAGGGACTGTCTTCTGATCTTGTTCAGTTTACCTCGGGCTAGGTGAAATGCTTCAAGAGGTGTAAGGCCCCGTTTCTGGAGCAGCGTGGATAGTGAAGTCAGCTCCGACAAAACATCATTCAAAACTTCTAATGTTATTTGGTATTCCATGGTATTCAGCTTTTTGTGGCAGTATTTAGAAACTGGATCAGTATCTTTGTCTTGCTCAAAATATTCCAGAAGAGGATTATAGTTGCGAATAATTGCTCGAAGTGCGAAGTGCCTAGATAACCAGCGCTCTTCATTGAGTGCCCTGAAAGCCACTGACTCACATTCAGAAGCATCCACTATTTCCTGAAATTTGCATTTTCTCCTGGATGACCGACAGAACACCGTGTAGACAGTTCTCATTAAGGTTTCGATGTCTCTTATCAGCTTGATCTCTTTCAATGCATCGGAAATCCCCAAGTCTTCCCGGTGTGCAACACAATGTTGCTGGACTAAGTATGGAATATCACATTTCAGATGAGCCGCCACGCCATTGAGTTTGCCCAACATCACGGAGGCACCATCAGATATGAACATCACCATTTTCATGAGCTCAAGTTGGTGTTTTTTATAGAACTCTTTGATTGCAGACACTATTGAAACAGCATCACACTCTTGCAATTGTAATAGTCCACCAAATGAAGTTTTATAGTCTGCAGAATTTATGGATCTATATTTAAAGTAGAGTATCAAGTGTCTGTTAATGGATATATCAGTGCTTTCACCAACAGCTAGAGTATGAAACATTGCCGATGCTATTTCATGCATGAGGTCATTTTGGACAATGCAGTTGACAATTTCAAGAAATTCAAAAGCATAATTTTTACTTCTCCAGCTCGCTGGTATGCGCACATACTTTTCCATATGGTCATTAATATCCTGAACAAAAAGCATTGATCTGTTAATTTTAATAGCTAACAACACACTGTCAATAAGTACCTTGATTTCTTCTGGGTTTGAGCGCTTGTGTTCAAGATTAATTTGCCTCCTCTGCTTTTCAGCGGGACTTTCAAGAATCATGCTAAGCAATCCGCTCCGTAAGGACAGGTTTTGTTTCTAAAGGGTAAGTCTTCACTACCCGCCAGATCGGAGGGTAGTGATCGATCTATCGGGGATCAATTTATCGTGTCTTGTCTAGACGCGATAAATCGATCCCCGAATCAATGCCTGTATGCCACCTCAGCAGGAGGAGTAAATGGAGTTGACGGCGGAGCCATCGCAGTAGACTCGCCGCCGTGAGGACGGCCAGGTAAGTCGAACTAAGATACTTCGACTTCAGCTACGTGAATAGTGTAGCTGAAGTTGCGTATCTCAGTTTGAACGCCGCCTCCCCTTCCCCCCCCAGTATAGGCCAGGCCTAAGTCTTGTTATACCATCTATATGAGACTTACTTGACAGATGACGCTTTAAGAAATTCAACTTCCATAAATAGTTCCACATTCTTCCTGTTGAAAATTCTCCCGAAGCTCTGGCATCTCGACAATATACATAAACCACTCCATTGTCCTCATTATATGTGAATATTTCACAAAGTTTAACAAGCATTATACTATGGGTACATTTTCCGGCGGGTAGTGATCAATCGGGGATCGATTTATCGCGTCTCATCTAGACATGATAAATCGATCCCTGAATCAACTCCTGTACTCCACCCTGGCAGGAGGAGTAAGCGGAGTTGACGGGGGAGCCACCGCGGTTGACTTGCTGCCATGAGGTTGGCCAGGTAAGTCGAACTAAGATACTTCGACTCCAGCTACATGAATAGCGTAGCTGAAGTTGCGTATCTTAGTTCAACCCCCACCCCCCCCACCCCCTGCCAGTGTAGCCCAGGCCTACATGACTTTGGTGTAACCGACTCTATAGTCTCATCCAGCCATCCAGATTTAAATGAAGTCGCTGTTCTTTTATGCTTTAGACCTCTAGATAGTGACATTTTTGGGATTGATTTTTTACCAGATTGGTTTATTTAAAATTAATACTTCTAAGAAATGGCTACTATTTCAATGTGCTTAACAGCGTAACTCGACAAAAGGGCAAATGGGAGATCATTCAGATCAGGATACCGGAAGTTTGTGCATAGCTCCGATCACATTCATGCATCTGTGGCAAAAAAATGCAGGAGAATGGTAAAACATCACGAGAAAATGTATGAAGTCCAATGCCTTTGAAAGATTTCAGTCACGAAAACAACACTTACCTTTGTTCATTTCTGGGAAATCTTTGCAGTTCCTTAGCAACTATGGCCAGGCATTTTGACTTATTCACACGTACTTGAGTTTGTACACAGCCAAACGAACAGACTACAATGAGATGCGTGGGTCCCGACTGTCCCGACGTGATCAACGTTTCACATTCGAAATGATGGTGGGGAGGGGTACGATTCATTGCCCTCCTTTCCCTTTCCCCCCCTTGCCAGCTAGTAGAATCTGGCTGTGTTGATAGATGGCAGGCGAACAATGTCAAAAGTCGCCTGTAAATGATATTTCAGCCTGGCTCTGATGTAGTATTTCATTTTTTGTGTGCGCGGTGTTTCGCCGTGTGTGCGGAGTTTAGGATCTGTGTGCACATGCACACAGCTTAGAGGGAACAGTGGTACTCACCCTTCATGTCCAAGAACCACATGACTCTGGTCTTGTGGTCTTGCTGTTCAGGACATGGGATTGTTGTATTTTCACACCAAATACACTCTAAACTTTAGACTATGATTCTAAAGTCTCAAACAACAAGCAAACCTGAGGTTTCCACAATGCTATGTAGGATTAAAATGCTCTTAAATCTATTTCAGCCACAAATACACACTGTGGTTCCCTGGGATGTCTTTGAAGGCATGAAAAAGATTTGGCAGAAACCTTTATTAGTCCTTTAACTACTGTCTGATTCTCTAGGATGGTAAATTGCCACTTCCTGGCATTTTTCTAGAAGCTTTTGTTGCTACTCTAGAGTCCTCCAAAAGTGAAAGTTATATCATTCATTTCACCACTGAGTAGCCAGGGCAGCATCAGGTGCCTGGAATGTCTTCTGACAGTCATTCAAGTTCCTGACTCCTTTCCTGCATTTGCAGACTCAAATTAGGAAAACAAAATATTTTTGACCCCAGAGACTTGAAGGTCATGACTGGCCCTGGCCACCACCTTCAGAATGTACAATCTGTCTTTCATATCAGAGAGCCTATGAGAGGAATTTCACATGCAGAGTATAGAGGCCCACTTGTATACACCAAATTGCAAGCCAGTTGTGTGCCTACTAGTTCATTTGCAATTTTTGCAATCCCGAGTCACAAATGGAGTATCTTCATGCACAAATTATTAATTAGGACTTTTACATGCCCATTTGATACACAGTGTGTTCCTGAAACTGCTATAATTATATGTGCAGTTATAGGCATGCAGTTGCATACAAGCCACAGGCCTTCATTTCCTAAATTCTGTCCTTGTAAGATGTTGAAAGGTATGAACAAAGCGTTAAAACAGAAAAACAAAACAAACCCTAGAGCAACTGAGCCAGACTTTTAAAGGATTTAGGCACCTGAAGATGCAGACAGGATCTATTACCATTGGGAATTGGGAGTTGAGGTGTTTTTGATAATCCCGCTAAGAGCCTATATAGCTTTATAAATCTGGCCCATTCAAACTGTGTCCATTTTTAGAGAAAGTGTGTGTTAAGTCATCGAGGGTGTTCTAAAGCACCATTTCTCAAATGTGGCCACAGTGGCTGCATGCGGCCACTAGGGGGTTTCCCTGTGGCCACGGCAGTTTCCTGGGCTGGGGGGAGGGGAAGCATCAGCCCCTCCAAGTTCCCTGTAAGCTGCACGGCCATGCAGCAGCCTATTTAGCACCATACAGGCACTCAGGGAACCCGCCTGGGGACCGGCCCCACATCCCCAACCCCATCCCAGAGCCTGCACCCCCAGCTGGAGCCCTCACACCCCTGCACTCCAACCCTCTGCCCCAGCCCTGAGCCCCTCATTCCTGGCCCCACCCCAGAGCCTACACACCCAGACAGAGCCCTCATACCCCTGCACCTCAACCCTCTGCTCCAGCCCTGCCACATTCCCCCTTGGCCCCACCCCCATCACATGAATTTTGTTTTGTGCACCAATATGAAGGTGAAGGTCACACATCACCTCCATATTGGTGCACATGGGTGGGAAAAATTAGTGGGAACACTGCTCTTTCTCCCTGTTGCTGCATGCGCCGCCTCTCTGGAGGCACAGGTGGGACACACAGCGCTTAAGGAGCAAGGTGAGAAGGCAAGGGGTGGTGAGGAGGCGAGCAGCGGGGGAGTAAGGAGGTGAGTGGCGAACCAGCAGCAGAGTGAGGAGGCCGGGGGGAGGGGGGGCGCGTGTCCTCCCCTCCCCTCAGCCATCCTGAGCATCCTCCCCGACTCTCCCCTCCCCAGACCCAAGCCGCCCAGATATGTTTTTCATTATTATTTGGACTTCTATTATGTGAAAGCATTTTAAAATTTACTTCAGAATTGTTGTACAACCATTTTTACCAAAAAAGCAAAAGAAACAATAATAAAAAAAGACAAGAACATGCAAAGCACCTTATTTGTGTTTCTATTCTGTTAGGTCCAGTCAAGAATAGAGATAACTACATTATTTTTATTATTGAGTCCGCAAAAAAAAGCCCAAAACCTTACATAAATAAATTACAATGATTTAGATGTATATATGTGCATATTACTTTATTAATTTAGGAAAAATAAATAATTTTAGGAAAAAGTGTCTGTGCGGCTACCAGCAAGAGTTAGTGGCCACACACTGAGGCCACCCAAAAATTTGTTGCGAGAAGCCCTGTAAAGTGCTGTATTTAGAAAAGGCTCTTTTAAAGTATTGCTAGAAATATGCGATTTTAAACTGAGGTTTGAAAACATTTTGGAACAAAATTGTGGCCCTCTTCTTCCAAGGGCCCCAGACATCTGCATAGAGTCCATAATGTATTGAGATTTCCATCTGCTTTTACAAATTTATATCTTGATGTCCAGGAATCCATGCACACATTGGATCCTTTTTCAATTGCACTGCATGCCATGTTTGGCAAGATATAAAGAAAATATCTATTTACAATTATAAATAAGGAACATATGCTGAGTCCATTTTGAGAGGGCGACTTCAGAGACAGTGGCTCTATACTGACACATTGCTCACAATTTTTATTGCAGGCTTTTGGTTTTTTGACAATATTTTTTTGGAAAAAAGAATGCAAGAACCAGCCATCCTTAGCCTACCTACCTGTTGTAGCTGCTATGCTAGCGTACTCTGGGGATTGACTGCTCACAGGTGAGGGTGCAGATGGCACTTCCACCAAGGTGGCAGATTTAGCTGGAGAGAATGGCACTGGCGAAGGAGTTGGAGGAGCAGGTTCTGTCAATATAATTTCTTCTCGTATTTCTGCTGAAGATTGGGAGACAGGTCATAAAAATGTTGTTAAATATGGCTCGTGGAACCCTATGAAATAGATCACTTAGAAAAGTTAATTTTAGATGTAAACTCTGGTGTGTGGAGGAATTACATAAATCTGTCTTTATCGTAGGTATTTTCATGGCCCCATTTTCATGGCCCCATCTCCTGATCATTAACATGCTTATCCTCACAACATCAGTGTGAGGTACTCTTATGCCCATTTTACAGATGGGGAACTGAGGCACAGAGAGGATAAATGAATTACCCAGGAAGTCTGTGGTGGAGCATAGATTTGAACCTGGGTCTTCCAAGTCACAGGCTAGCACCCTAACTACTGGATCATCCTTCCAAACCTTAGGTGTCATATTTAGTCTATGCTAAAATGGATGAGTGAGCTTTTCAAAAGCCAGCTAGGGGATTTAGCCATACAACTCCCATTTAAATTAATTGTAGCTTCAGGGAGGGATGGAAGCTGGCTCCACTGACTCTATGCCTGCTAGGACTCTTTTTCATCACATGCATCCTGAACTGGGAGGTTACAGGTGATCTCCACACCGCTGGGGCTGCACTGAAGTACCTGAGCATACAGCACTGAGTATCTGGCATCTGTATTTCTACTGATAATGTAGATTTTTTTCTTTGGAAGTTGAACATTGGTATATCATAAATCATAGCTTTGGCTTTAATCTTATCCAATGAAAGTCACTCACCCCAATTCTCTTCTCAGACTCAGTGGTGTAAAATCAGGAGTAACCCGACCAAAGACAGTGAACATATTATTGTAAAGCCAGTGTAAGGGAGAGGGGAATCAAGACACGTGTCACTTAAATGTGACTGTGGTTTTATAGGTTAGTTGATGTGAACATTCAGTATAAAACTCCCTTGCTGAAATCTCAAATACAGGTTTAGGAGTTGAAATTTTCAGACTTTCATAACTAAACTCAATAGTTACAGCATGAAGCAGGCAGTCTAATTAAAAATCAATTTCAGGACACTCAATGTCCCCACTGAATGCATCCGGTGAAGTGAGCTGTAGCTCACGAAAGCTTATGCTCTAATAAATTTGTTAGTCTCTAAGGTGCCACAAGTATTCCTGTTCTTTTTTCACTAACCAGAGAGGCTCATAATTGACTTGTCTGACATAATACAGCTGAAAAATGACACATTCCTTCTGGAAAGGCCTGATTAGGGTAAATGGGGATAGGGAAATGCCCATGTACAGAAATGGGTGAATCACAGAGAATAAAATTATAGAAGGTATGTAAGGTACTGCTAAGAAAACAAACTCACCTGTGCTTCCTTCTCCTTTCATTGCCCTCATTAACTCATTAGCTCTCTCCTGACAATGCAGTGATTCTAACAGGTATAATACGTAGTCATCAAACATCAAGTGAATAAGGTGAAAAGACCCTGGGAATGAAATAATATGAACAAACATAAAAGCAATTAATGGTCTCAATACATTTATCACACAAATGATTACAGTATTACCAAAAAAACAACCCCAAATCACTGAATACCACTGGCCCCTGTATAGTCCTGCTACTGAACCATGTCTCTTACTGAAAAGTGAGTCATCTGTCAATGTTAAAGGCAAGTTAAGAGGGGAGGGTGTTTTTGTGTCTGGGTTCTGCTTGCCACAGTGTACTTGTACCTGGATTTATACAGATTTATGTGAATTCTGGGATCATTTCTCAGAAGTAAAATTTGTGTCTCTGGGGTCCGGTTCTTGAGAAAAGTGTCCTGACAAATAACTATCATTCTGTAGGAATTATAAATCTTGAGCAAGAATTGCCTTTTGGACCAGGCTCTCTCTCCTATATCCAAGCAAGCACTTACTAAGTCAGATGGGGCGGTCTGGGAAAGCAGGAAATGAATCAAAATATAAAAATCTATTCCTGTCAAATACACTAGCACAAAGTATTGTTGAGCTAGCTGGACTGTCCATGGGGGCTTTAAACTAGAAAGATGAAGGGAGGGATATGGTGAAGGTCAGAAACTACGGGACCTGGACCCCAACCTTCCTTCAGCATCTTCCCAGCAAGAGTCTGATTATCTTTTTGTTAGCATTTTTCAGCCGATTGGGCGTTGGTACCATTTATATAGGACCTTTAAAGCCAGAACATTTCCTTCCCAACTCTCTGGTAATGTCATTAGTGTTGCCAAGAATCAAAGCCATTATTCTGTATGATAGGATGCCCAAACACCTTAAAATAAGTTGCTTTAACAGGAAGCATTGTCAGTCAGGATAGGTACAGTCTGAAGAATTTATAAATAAGGAACTTTCTCATTTTTCATAATTATACGTCTGGAGGTGGATTATGTTTGTGGTTAGACTAATAGGTTAAAAATTACAAGTGTTAAGAATCAGCACATTTTAGGATGTAAACTGGTCACTGAGTTGAGAGCTGGAAATAAATATTTTGCTCTCACGTCCTAGCATTGTAAAATTGGCCAAGAACAGTATAGCATACTTTTCTGCCTTTCTCTGAAGCATCAGATTACTGACAGATGTAGAATACTGAATGGGATAGACCAATGATATGTTCTGGCATGACAATTCCAAGCTACCTAAGACATCAGAGAAGGTATATGACACAATGATATCAATGAGAGACTAAAAGACTCCTTAAGTAAAATGTCCATCCCTATGGCACATCTTGAGGGTTTTATCCAGTCTATCTTTGAATAATTCGACAGATGAGGTTTCCACTACTTCCCAAACGTGCTAGCAACAACTGTGGGATGCCCCACATGGAAAGGCTTCAGCCAACCAAATTAGCGTCAATATCTCTGGCATCAGCCCTTCCACATGAGGCATCTGTCACATTATTAAGTACCACATTACTATAGTTGGAATAGGAAGTGTCCTGAATGTTTTGGCTTTGCCTGCCATCTCCCAGCATGAGGGACAGGCATCACTATCTTTAACAACCATCAGTCTTGGAAGTTCCAAGCACATTTCTTGGTGGTTCCCGGCAAGCCACTTCCTAGGAGGCAATTTGAGACATGCTATACAGATATGGATCTGGACAGGGAAAGAAGAGTTTCCCGTGTAGTTTCAGGTCTCAGTTCAATTAGAGAAATGCCAAGAAGCAGAGAACAGACGTGAGGGAAGCAGTACTGGGGAAAAATTGACTTTTCCTCTAGCCTCCATAGACAGAGACCTAAAAATTTATACAAGGACTCAGTGTGAGAAGTAGACATGTCCATATGCTATCACTGGGCAGATTCAGCAGTGTATAGAAGATAGGAAGCAAAGAAGAAAATCAAGACAGATTACTTTGTCTGAAGAGCATACTGGCATCTACTAGAGATGAATGATATATATATTTTTAAAACTAAATGTTTTTTCTTCCAGAACCAATCTTTTTGCAAAAATGAAAAGATCACAAAGACATGTTGACCCTCTTTTTTGTAATTTTAAAAATTTCCCATGACATTTTTTGTAAAAATTTAAATCACTATTTGTATTGATTTTTTGATAAAAATATCTTCAAAATTTTTCATTTACCAAAACCAGCTCTTTGATAAACAAACAATGTGCATAAACATCTAGATAACACTTTAGACAAAAGTTGCAATAAACTGTTTTTGTACAAAACAGAAAAATGGGTCTGTATCAACCACTGCAAAATAGAAACTTTGATATTTGGGGTTATTATTCTTCAACCAGCTGTATTATCTATATTATACAACAGAGCTGGGTGAATACTTCACTTTTTTTTTATGAAGAGTCACTTTAGTGAGAAATTTAACTTGCTCTTTTTATATTGGCTTTCCACCAACGATTAGTAAATTTTAGATATATTTATTTGTACTTGCATGGTACATTTAAAAAGGCCTATCAAAGGCTTTAGGTACCTTTGGCAGGAGTGAATACAGTCAGACTGGAATAAAAGTAAACCCACCAGCCACCCCAACACCAGAGAAAATAGCCAGCTGAAAAGAAATCAGAAATCAGCTACACCCATAGACCCCAAATCCCGCAACCACAAATACAAGCCCTCAATATACTCATCACTCCTCAAAACCTGGAAAAAGAGATGGCTTTTTCGTTGTGCTCTGAATATCAATGGATTTGTCGATTTCAAACCTAGGGATAACGGGAGGGTGAATTCCAAAATGGAGGGCCCCTCACAAAAGAATGTTCTGCCAACGGGCCCCTTTCTTAAAAGTCAAGAGATGTCAGCTCACTGCTCACAAAGATGGCAGCTGGGGACAGAGAGAGGCTCTCTCTCCCATAGGCAGGTCCTTGGTCACAGCCCAGGATCTGGCCCAAAACTTTCAAATTTCTTTACTGATTTTTTAACAAACTTTTGAGACAAAATCCTTCCCTGGAATGGGATGCTACATACGTAATTTCAGAACGATTGGTTTTTTGGAGGAAGTTAGAGGAGGAGGTTGAAAGCTGAGCTTATATTGGGAAGCCTGTTTCTACCTTAACGAGTACCTACAGCTGTTCCACCAATATGCTGTTCTTTGCTCGTATATACTGTGCAAGTGGAGCGTAGGAGAAGCAGTCTGAAAGGCCCCATGTCATTATGCAATGCAATGTTGTCTGGTAATTAGGCTTTCAAAGCAACTGTGCACACACTCTTCTTCAGTTGCAACAGCTCTAGTCTTTGTGTTCCATTCTCTCAATGCACGCATGCGTAACTTCCATTGTCATTCATGGGAGTTATGCACACACACTGAGGGGAGAACAGATGCTTTGTGTCCTTGGCGCAAGACCAAAAACAAGAACATCGGACCTTTTTATAAATAGAACACATGCGTAGTGATGGGCAAATAATCTTCCACTGGCGAATATAAAGGGCTTGATTCTCTACTTTTGTGATCATTTACACCTGTGCAAATCAAAACTGTGTACTTCACAGCCATCTTACAGAAATTAAAATGACTAATAAGGTGCAATGTAGTGGAGAGCCTTAGCCAAGCTCTGTAGCTGTTTAGTTTTATAAAGTTTTTGAACTGGAAGTCTTGTAAAAACTGCAAATGGAATAAGATAGCTATTTTCAAAATGCTTAACATCGGTTACAATGTTGTAGAATCCTACTCTGTTTAGAAGTGTTATGAACACAATGGGCCTGATGGACCACTGTGTTAGTCCAGTTTAATACTGATGTAACTCCATTGGGGTTCACCAGCGTAAAAAACTGGAGCATTATGCCCTAGAACAAGCCTGGTTCTCGTCTCACACAAGTTTGTACCTCTGTTGACTTCGAGTCATTACTGATCCGGACAAGAGGCGAATCAGGCCTAATATTCAGCGTTTCCAAGTCTCACAATTTTAATCACAAGTCTCAGGATATTTGGTGTTCATCCTTCAAGCCCCTGCTCCTGGAGACAGGTAATTACGTGACAATCTCATCTTTCATTAAAAAATAAAAGAAAGTTTCTAGCCCTAAGGTTGCAGAGAAAACCCTGAAAGTAGAAACCCTAAATGCTCACATGCTAGAAGACAAATACTAAGAACCCAAGATTTATTATTTTTTAAAATCTCATGATATTTGGGGCCTAACTCTTGATTTTTGAACACTTGGGGTTGATAATACTGAGTACACCATTTAAAAAACTATCTGGTCCCCTTGTCTCTCTCTGAATTTTCCTCTTCTTTTACTATTTGATATTTTTTAATTCTGTAGAATGTTTGAGACAGAATTTATAAGACACTCTGCATCAAGAGGTGTTGTATCAAATGAATGCAATCATTTTACATTTTAAATTAATTAAGTTAAATGTAAGATATAAAATGAAACCAGTTTCAGGATATGCACATCAGTTACTTACTGAGCAGCTATTCATGTACAACTGTTTATATTTTATGTTTATATTTTGTTTTGCACGCTACTGTATTTAGCAGGGACCTACGACTGGCTCTTTCAAATACAGCTGTAGGTACTGAAGAGGATTCATCTGTGTCTCATAAAATATATATTCATTTAGTGAGAGATAAAAAGCCCCCTAGATACTGTACCTACAGTAATAAATTGCTTTTGTTTCTCTTTTCAAAAAGACCAAATTGAATGCAATCAGGATATTATTACAGCTGTTCTATCCAGCTAATACACAGTAAACATCAGCAGCTTTCACAAAAGCCAGGAATTATGTACAAGTATTGTAAAACAGAGATATATAGCTCTGGGGAAGATTGGAAGGCTCCTTTTACTAATTAGTTGTTTTAATACACAGGATGCATTACCAAAACATTGCCACCGACTGTGCCTTTGATATGCCTAGACAGAAGACGGGTAGAGGGAGAGAGAAAGGAGAGAGATGAGCTTTTGTCTGCCAGGAATCATTTTGACTTGCCCATGCCATGCACCATACTTAAAAGCTTTGCCCAGAGTCAGATCTATATGTCATTTCAGGATATATACTACCAGCCCAGTGACATGTTGTGAAACATTCTGTAGTCAAATTTCCAGATCATGAAATGATGACAAAGCTAAAATATATTTTACTGTATATAAGAATGACTACAGCATCAAACAAGTGATTTTTATCATGTTTTTGTTTCAAACACACTCTCAAATAATGCTTTTTTGTTTTTTAAAACAATAACAGCATAAAGATCTGGCATTGTTTATTGCTTAGAATGATCCCGAAAATCAGTGCCTGTTTATATAGTCATCAATGTAGCCAAAATACACAAGTTTTCATCTAAGATAAGAACAAATTTATATAGAAGACAATATCTAAAATATATCAATGTCATCTTTGTTTCCCTCTATTGTACAGTACTCATTAAAAATGCATGATACTATAAAAAGAGAGGAAGAACTGTGTTAAATTAAGCCCACAACAAGTTCCTCAGGTCTGATTCTGATACGTTTAAATTCAGAGGATATTAGACTTTTGGAACATGCTCAGCTATAATGCAATACAATGGCTTTGTAATTAGAATATTACAGCATTCATTCAAGAGATTATAATTCAGCTGATGATGTTAAATAACATGTCAGTCACTTTTTGAGAAGTGGGAGCAGTGATAGCCAAATTTTATTATACTGGGGTCTGGATGTGGTTTCAATACTCATCCCCTTTGAGGATCTGAAGTCCTTGCTCATTCTAAACTCCCACTGACTTCAATAGACCTGCACTTTTGGACCCAGAGGGGAGAAATTCAAGGGTTCCGTTAAAAACAACTAAAAGCTCTTATTCACAGAGTCAGTGTGTATTGGTAAAAAGAAAGAAAGCTTACATGGGCTTATTATAAGAAAACCTTAGGAAGTTTACAGTGCCATAATGAAGATGTAAATGATAATCCTGTTCACTACTGCTGCAAGCAGCATTATCAAACCCAAGTCGTTAAAAAATTCTATACTATATTATTTATATCCTTTAAAAATGCATTATTTTCAGAAAACCAGTTTATACTGATTTTACATGTGCTATAATAATTTGAAAGCAGACTCTTAACAGATGTAGCTGGTGACTACAAATGTAATTAAATTTCCAATACTTTTAAGAGACAGCAATTGATTTTAAACATACTTTTAAGATGGAGTATGCATTTAAGACCTGTCTTACTAGAATTGTATAGAGTAATTCTCCAGATGCCATGGAAAGCACATCGCATGTGGCTGCTGATATGCTCTTTCCTAATACACCATTCTATCTAAATAGCTCTATTTTGTGTAGAGAGGGGTATACGTGTGTGACTACACATCCTGTATATTTTATTTTATACATTTTACAAAAAACAGTATTCTATTAGGCTACACATTTAGCCTAAATAGGCATTTAAAATACTGCTTATGTACAGCTTGATAGAGAGTGCACAATTTTTGGAACCTTAACTTGCATTTTTGACGTTTCATGATTTTATCAGTGTGACCTCAACATTGCATTTACACAGTGTTTTGCATATAAAGGCTGCTCCTGCAGCTGAGTGCTGCAGAGAGCCAAAACGCTCAGAACTCAGTGTTTGCTCAATACCTGTTCCAAGAGGTTTCTGCATTGTGCAGAGAAGTATGCAATGCTCAGCAATGCGAGCAATCTCTATTTCCACAGTGAAAAGAGTTTTGGTGAATAAGGGGGAGAGCGCATATGAGAGGGGATAGATATCAAACATGGTCAGGGCTCTGGTACTTCAGCACAATCCAGTGAATACAAAAGCTGTGCATAGAGGCCTTTTAAGGATTTTCACTATCCCACTGCCTGCTAGGAGTGGCAACTCACTGTTGTGCTTGCTGAAAAGCTGTGCTTAGAAGAAACTGACAACAGGGAAGCCATGAAGACCAACCACAGATCAAAATGCTCCTGAAGGTTCTCAGAAGACAGTGAGGCCAGCTCTTGAGATTTTATCAAGAGTTGTGTGGTATTTGGTGTTGTTCTTAAAGCCTCAGCTCCTGGCAGCTTGTAAATATGTGAGAATCTCAGCTTGCATTAAAAAAGTAAGTTTCTAGCCTTTATGGTCATGGAGTAAAACCTAAAAATGTGACCCACACGCACTCTAGAGATTCAAAAACCAGAAGATAAATAAAAGCACCCAAAATGCATTTTAAAAAAAACATACTTTTTTTTAAGCCAGTCCCATGATTTTGTGTGGCCTGACACACAATTTTTGATTGCTTGGGGTTAGTAATACTGAGTCCTCATGGCCAGCTTCCCAGGTGCCCCATGTGGGACTTCATAGTGTTCTTGCCTGCCTCCAAAATCTGCTCCCCTCAGCTTACTGGTACCTGAACAAAGCTCGGAAGCTTTCTATCTATAGGGGTGCCCAGCACCCCTATATCTAAGCATCACCTAAGAGAATAAAACACAATAAAGCACTGCTGGAAGAAAACATGCTAGTGGCTCAGGGCTGCTCTCTCACAATCCTCATTATTATTAGTCTGCTAATAACATACATTGACAAGTGTGCACTTATGAAAACACAAAAGCACAATAGCCAATTTTCCATCATTCCTATTGTTGACTAATTCAATTTGTACATACACATACTCCTCAGTAGGGACTATTTACACACCAGGTTTCAAAGCACAGTTCTGTGTGAAAAGAAACAGGACAACCTTTTTTTTCCTTTCTTTTTTTTTTAAAATGGGGTATGTTTATATTCTTCCACTCTTATGGACATCAAAAACAACTGAAGGGAATTTGTTCAAAAGCAACAGAAAAAATGACCTAGAGGCAGAAAATTTGTTGAAAATTTCAACCCCAAAAAGAGATTTTTAAAAAAAGTTATAAACGTGAAAATCAGAGGGGATCATCACTCAAAAGTGCATGACAGCTATTGATCTAGCATTTTTTACTGTGCTAACAATCAGTAAAATTAAAATTAAAGTACCAAAGCTGGGTGCACTGTGCAAAGTCATGTCCCGAATCACTCGTGTGCCAAAGCAGGACCACATCAAGAGGAACTGCTGAGCCACTTTCTTCAAAGAGCCTTGTCTCTTGGCAGCTACCTACAAGAAAATATATATATTTCACATGGATAACAAACATTCATTTTCATTTCCATTGTCTGTCCCAGCCCAACACTGCCCATGTCCATCCATTTCCTTAACTAAAACTACATCCCACTGTAAGAAAATTAGGATAAAAATTAAAACAGACACACATGAAGCCATCCCGTAATGATAATTCTATACACATTAGTTTGCAGGAAGAAGAAGCTTACAATAAAATTATAATCTCTAAAACAGAAAATGCTCATGCTTCTGGAGGGTAACATTTGGATTATAAATAATGAAGGGATTTATCAGACTGCCTAACAACATCCAGGTCTTCATCTTAATTTGACTCTCTTTTTGGCAATACTCTAGTTCAGGAAGAAAATTTATAATGAATACTGCTTGGAATATACTGCAAAAATAATGTATTAATCTAATTAATTTAAACTAATTGGCTCTTGGTGCGTTCACATCCTCTTTGCATTTTCTTTCTGTGAACACTCAGATGATCATGTTTTACTCACAATTATACTTCTCAGAAAGCATATTGTAAGTTTACACTCTCAAAAGCTCATTTTCTATAACTGTTACTGTAGCCGTGTTGGTCCCAGGATATTAGAGAGACAATGTAGGTGAGGTCATATCTTCTATGGGACCAATTTCTGTTGGTGAGACAGACAAATTTTTGATCTTACACAGAGCTCTTCTTCGGGTCTGGAAAACTTAGAGTGTCACAGCTAAATACAAGATGGAACAGATTGTTTAGTATAAGTAGCTAACACATATTTCAAGGGCCCATTCAAGGTGAAATGACCCGTTAATTTTCTATATTCCCAGTTGATCCTAAGAATTATACTCATCTAGTCAGCAAATAGAAAAAATACCACGTCCAATATGATCCATCATAAGCACCCACAGTGATTTCAAACAGCAATCTATAAACTAAAGACACTTTTTAAAAAATTAAATAATTTCAAACAATTGATACATTTAGGAATTTTTTTTGGTGGTGGGGGGAGTTGTGGACATTCTGCGAACAGAAAAAGAGGTAATATTGTTTAATGAAGTGTTCTTAAGTTATTTACACAGGTCTATAGTGAACTCTGGAAGTAGAGTTGCAATTTTCCAACAGAACATGCTAATACAAAATGTATTATCATTCACAGACAGAAGCTAAAAGTATATGGCAAATTGTACAGTTACATATACTGCATAAAATTGTATTGATGTCTGATTGGCCGAGAGTGCTCATGAGTTCAGCCAGTAAGTGTCCACCCAAATAATACTAAAATTGAGGTCAGAGTTCTATTACTGGTGTTTCAGAGCAACTCCTAAAAATCACCCAGCTTAATCCCTTGCTGAACCATAAACTCGTTGTTAACCTTTATTTACTAAAATGAATCAGCTGGACTAAATATTATCTTCATTAAACTCTCAAAAGGGCATATTAATTTATTATCTCCACCTGCAATGCTACATTATTCATTATACACTACAGAGGAGTCTGAACCAACACTTCAGATCCATACACCCTTGAACGCTGGGGTGTTGAAAATCTGAACTCTGATCCAGCTCCGAATTTTGCAAATGGCTCCTATTTTTAGAATGGAATGAGTGAAAGCCTTGAATCTGAACACTCCCTGACTTTTGACTCTGGAATTTGGATCCAGATTTTGCATCTTGAGTCTGTGTCTACTAAATACCTATTGCTTTGTTAAAACAAATATTACACATGGTTATACTGCACATTAAGTGACTCGGGTCCTAACTCCTATTTACCAACCTTCACAACACATCTGTCCACCATGGAATCCAGCCACTCAATGTAGGACTCAATGGGTGACTGCTCCTCCAAAAGATGATCAAACTCCTGATACACTAAGAAACAAAGAAAAATACTCCAAATCAGGACTTTAATTCCGTGTTATAACAATAGAGAAAACAACTGTCACAAAACAATCAGTAATACATCGCCAATTTGCTAAGCTAATTACAACAGGTCACTTAACTATAAATGTATATATGTACACCTTAAGACATAAAAGAGGTTGAAACCATTACTATGCTTGGTCGCTATCCTGCTCCTATGGAAATCAGTGGGAGTTTTTAAAGGATTTCAGTGGGAGCAGGATCTTGGCCCATCATTTGTAATTCATCTTTTGATTTACGCTTCAGCTGTCTATGCCCGGAAGTAAAACACATTTATGGTGTTCATGGTGCAGAGCAGTAAGCTAGGCTTTGACCCTCATGAGGAAAAAAGGCCATGCATGAAATTGATTTAGAAATGCATAGAGAATCTTTTAAACACCCAGTGGATGAGCATTGTTGATAGGCCTCTCGTCAGCAAATCTCCAGTGCATAATGCTTTAGTTGTGAAAACGTGCTTCAGCTGCAACCGTCATTTAGTTGTAACAGCAAACAAGCAACAACAACAACAACAAAAGTGTACTTTTATAAAGTGATTTACTGCCAAAACACAAATGCCATGCTGACTACACCTAAAGGAGTTTCTACAGACAGGCAATCCTCTTCCAAATATTTTTTTCAAAAATATAGAGAGTAAACTCAGATGGCCTGTTCAAATGTGTCAATTAAATAGGAGAATCTCCAATTTATTTAGGAGAAGAAGCTATTGGAAGACAAGGAATCATGTGTCTGAGCATCTCAAGGAATTGCTCTGCAATTGAGCTACAAAAAATGGTCCCCTAAATCAAAAGAAAAGATGCTTTTATACCTGCTGTGTCACAGGGTGATTTAAATGTGCTGTGCACATCCATTTATACTTCATTATAAACAGCAGGAGAGAGGAATTTCCCACCACTGGAGTGGATGCTAGGGGCAGGGAGACGAGGCAAAGCGCAAAGTTGGCAGCTAGGGAAGAGTGCAGGAGACATGGAGAAAAAATGCAAAATACAAGGATGTTCTCCACTTGAGCAGCATGGCCATTCTTTGTAACACCACCCTGGATTGGGCTCTGCAGATTGGGAAGTATTGTTATGAGCTGAAGCAACGGATCCAGTAGGAATGCATTTAAGAGTTTCCTTGCCTTACAAATGACTGTGCATTGATTCCATTTAGACTTAATTACAAAGGGGTAGATTGTCACAGCTGTTATTCAGCCACCCAGGGGAACAATGGGGAGCAAGCCTCCCCTTCCTTTCCCACTCAGACCTGCTCGTATTAGGACCCTGGATGCAGAGGGGAGAACTCTATTTGTCCAATACTTCTCACTGCAAGCAAGCCAGTGGGGAGAGGGTGGACGGAACAGGGCATAGGAGGAGCCCTCGCTCTGCCTCCTTAATCCAGTACCTGGCTGGGCATAGAGTGGGGAGTAAGCTGCTTCAACTACATTCTCTGTGAGTGAGTAGGGGAGTACAAGTGGAACTGTGATCCTCCGAGTCCCAGTTTGTTGTCTGGTTAGCTGCTGGGAAAGTGCTGCTATGCACTATCCCTTACTCAGGGCCGATTACAAAGTTACCATCTGCCCCAAAGCAGCTGTTGCAGACACATCTGCAGGAGCCAGAAGGAATGGAGCACTGGAGAAAAATCATGATAAAAGTAGCTCTATTCTTAAAAACGAGAAAAGCCACTTTCTACTAACAAACGACTATCACGTTCAGTGGAAATCTGCCAATCTGGAAGATTTTTTTCCAGTTATTATAGTTGGAAATTGTAACCTTGGGAGGCTGAGTGTCGGGATTTCCCAGCACCAGCAGGATATAAAGGAGCATTGGAAACCTACATTGGACATGTGTATTAAGAAATCCCAATGCCATCATCCTAAAGTGAGGGCCCAATTTCACCACGTGAGGCGACACCCTGCAAAAATGTGACACTTTCATGCATGTGTGAGTGTGTGTGTGTGTTGCAAATAAGTAAAGTGGACTGGGTGAAATAAGAACCAGCCCGAATCTTCATCCAACACTTGACTCCAACCTACGCCAGCCCCTTTTAGAGGTACAGAACAGTTTGTCTTTGTCTCTTCCCCTTACCTATGTTTTCAACCAGGATTTGAAATAAGACTGAGCACTGACAGAGAGGCAAGCTTTAGAAGGCCGGGAACACCTTTTCAATCTGTGTGCACACAGTGCTTACCACAGTGATCTCTGATTCAGACTATGGCTGCTAGGCACTATTGCAATACTAATAAGGAATGGCAGGACATGGGAGAGTTATCCTAGAGTTCTTGGTGATTCAGAGGAAAAAATCTATCAAGAGTGGTAAGAGTGCACAGGAGGACAGAGAGGAGGTGATACTACTGGAGGATTCAAAGGAATTAAGCTGAATTTCCAGCCTGCTGTAAACCCTCCAGTAGAAGGGGAAATACTGACTTGCAACAGCAGTACTGAATTTGCTGCAAAGGAGCTGAAAATACAACCCCAAAGAGAAGGTTCACCTTTTGGAACTAGCTCCTTGTAGACTTATCCTTGGTTACAGATCTTTAAATGATCTTCATCGAGGTAGAAACTATATGCAAAGTTGGAAAAAAAACTCTTGAGGTCAGTGTCACATATATACCCTTGTCTCAATGTAATCCTCAACACGTACACTGGGTTGGGTTACTGCTTCTGGTCTTTCTCCTCTCTCTCTCCTTCTTTCACACCTTTCTCTTCTCCCTTTCTGTTGCAAACTGCTACCCAGCTATGACTGGCCCCTTCTGGAAAGCACTTATATGCTGAATTCCATCCACTCTTCAGGAAAGTTCTTAAGCATTTGTTTAACTTTAATGGTTTTTAAATATGCACTGAAAGTTTAGCACTTGCTTAAGGGTCCTTCCTAAATGGGGATGGTCTCCTGAATCTGGGCCAGAAACATTACTGGTATTACGTATTAACCCTTTGGGAACTAGATAATTTCTAGGGGTTTTGGGTGTGTGCTGAGGATGGTTAAAGAAGAAGAGAGATTTTCTGGCTGCTGGGAACCAGGATGAGCCTGGATTCTAGGCTTCAGCTTGTCCTGAACTGCTTATCTTTTACCCCTGTCCTGTCCTGAATTCTCACTACTCTCAACCTTTCACTGCTGCCAGCTCCTGGCTCACTCCCGTCAATCACCAGTGGGCAGAAGGGTCATATCAGGAGGTAAACTCAGGGGCTGGGGGAACTGGCAAGAATCCCAGAACAGTTCTCCTCTGGCAAATGGAGCCAGCAGCAGGTGGTCAGGAGATGTGAGGCCTTCTTCCTGCTTGGGGATGACTCTTTCAGAGGTCAGTGAGGGATGTGAGGTAGACGGGAGCATTTTTGTCGTCTTCAGGAAAGAAAGGAGGAGGACTCCAACTGGAGGTAGAGGTTGAGACTGCTACTAAAGACAAGAATACTCATCTTTAGTATCTCAGTGTAGCACACCCAGGGATGCACACACATTTGTTGTCAGAGTTCTATGGGCTAGAAATGGCTATCACATGCACATTCTGTGGGCAACTTGTGTCACTACTTTACACATGGAATAGATGAGCTTTCCCCCTAAAATAGGGTGACCAGATAGCAAGTGTGAAAAATCAGGACGGGGGTGGGAGGTAATAGGAGCCTATATAAGAAAAAGACCCCAAAATTGGGACTGTCCCTATATAGGACATCTGGTCACTCTACCCTAAAACCAACTTGCCCCTTTAAGAAAGCACAACTTTTCCAGGGTTTCTGCAAGTCATTCTTCAATAAACCAAGCAGTGTCTATGTCAGCCAATCAGATTTCTGGATGTGGGATACATACTTACTTCTAAAAGTTCACAAAGAAAACTTCAGCCAATCAGAGACTAACTTGCTGATAAAAGTGCTTTGTGAAACCAGTGCTTTTAAAAAAAATAAGCCTCTGGAAGTGACTCAAACAAAAATGGTCCTGCTGTCAAAGCCATTCAAAAGGCAGTTATCCCATAATAGTATAACTGGGTAAACAACCATCATTCTACTCTATCAGATAAAATGATTCGGGGCTTGATCCATAGCCCATTAAAGGCAATGGGCAGACTTCCATTGACTTCAATAAGCTTTGGATTGGGCCCTAGATCTGCATCAGTCATTAGGAAGACTAGAAATAATCTCTTTAACAGAACATTGTCCATATCCATGTCTCAAAGTGGAACATCTTGGTTTTGGCTCACCTTTCTCTTTGATACGTGTTTCAGTATTTATCTGAGCAGCAAGCAAGCAATAGCCAGTAATGATGTGCCACCACATTGCTACAATATCTCAATTAATAAACTGATTGACTGTAAAGCAATTATTATAAAATTGAACATTATTATTATTGTGGTGTTTTGCATTCAACAGGAAACACAGTTCAGAGTTCCCTGTACCACATTTGAGGATTTTATTCTTACATTGTATGATGAGCTTTCTGTGCTCCTCACGTGAATCCTCCATGGTATAGAGAGTTTGTTTGGTAATGCTGTTCAGATCCACATTCCTCCAGTCCTCCAGCATTTGAAAGGTAATGTCTGCACTGTGGATCACCGTTCTTGATGCCTATAATCCAATCCGATCTACTCATTAGTTCATGGTTTATTAGGTTAAAAATAGCCTTCATCCCCTTTTACGCTCCCTTAGTGAGCCTCACTAAGTTGATTCTCAAACCCCACACACCTCTTGATCCTTTCTCGAAGTTACTGGACACAGTAGCTGGAGAGAACTCTGAAGCCATTTTTGCCAGTTCTACTCAGCATGTATTTGGTTTCCACAAGTACAAATCTCAACAGGCATTTCTAATCAAACTGCTCTCTCCCTAGACCATTAATTCTACAAGGTTTGAGCTGCAGTGTTTGGTCCACGTCAGTCCAAGAACAAAAACACATTGGCCCAGATCCTTCCCCTCAATCTATGTAGGGAGGGAATACTCTGCGTGTGCATCTTCCCCCTGACACATGAAAAGGAGGCTCACCTGCCCCCACACCACCACCTGCCCATCCTCTGGACCATGCAGAGGCCTCCCTGCACAAAGGGAAGGAGTAGGCTGAGAGAAACGTGGGTAGTGCTGGATCAGGGTCACACATCAGTCCTGTGTAAATTAATCAGAGAAGACAACCCAGATTAGGGCTGTATTATCTTTTCCAAGGAGTCTCCCTTGGGGGCCATGGCAGCCTGAAGAGTCCCTGGTTTAGGAAGCTGTTGAGGGGACAGAGCTGTGTGAATGGATCTGGTCTTCTACAGATTCCCGTGGATCTGTGCAGATTCTTGGGGATCTACCAGGTTTGTGGATAGACCCCACAGCTCATGCAGCAGGATGCCCCACAAATGAATTAAAGGAGGAGGAACTCCACAAAGCATCCTCACTGAGATCTCCTTCCGTCAGGGGGTATTTCTGCTGTGGGGGTTAATCTGGGGCATTAGATACAGTTTTCAAGTGTAGCTCCTCAAACTGCAGTGTGGGACAAACCCTCAGCTGGTGTCAATGGGTGAAACGCCACAGGAGTCAAGGGAGATGCTCCTACTTATACCATCAGAAAATCTGGCCCTGTGAATTTTGCAGTTCATGTGGCCTAACTGAGTCAGTGAAAAATAAATCACAGACATAGTATGTTGACCTGCATGGTGGATTTTTATCAGTAAAACAATGGGATATTATGAAGCTTATATTCACAGCTATAAGAACATTAATACATTATAACGGTAATTTTATTTATAAAATGATCTCTACTGAAGTACTGTTGGGCATGCCAAACAAGTTTTGATAAATAAACCATTTCAAAACCCCAGAAGAAAATAATCCATTGTAAAAAAACCCCCAAAATACAGAAAAATATAGTCAAGCCATCCTCACAAATGATAAACAAAGAAAACTAATAGAGTGGGTCCTATGTTAAAGGGAAAAAAGACAGACAAAATACACCTGTTGAAATAGTTCAATTTTATATGCTGCTACGAGTTTTCAGGTTAATTTTATGGAAGAAAAACAATCCATCATGTATGTCCACGAGAGCATCTTTTGCAAAGTGGTAAGTCTGCATAACAAGCTTAATCAGTTTTTATCTAGGCAAAACTCCCTAGTTCTGCCAGAATAAAGACTGGATTAACAAAAACAAGTAAAGTGTTCAGGATTTGAGAGCACTTGGTTTTAAACTGAAGTATGTAACCACAATAAGTGAATATTTGCCCTGTATTTTGTTTTCACTTGAGGTTTAATGTCACAACTAGGTATGGTGTTTTCTCTCTAGAAAATGGACAAATTGCTTCCCTCATCAAAGGCCTGATCCAAACCCCATTGAAAAATCAATGGAAAGTTTCCCATTGGTTTCAATGGGTTGAACTGGATCTGAAACCTCTTCTAGGATCCGATCCTGAATTTGTTACATAGAAGTCACTGGGAGTTTTGGGTGCATAAGGAATGCAGGATCAGCCCCACTATTTAACAAATCATGTAATTGATTTGTGGATGGTTTTGTAGCTTATCAATGGAAGATCATAATAAATAAATATTAGAAACAAAACTACTAAAGCAGGGGTGGGCAAACTTTTTGACCTAAGGGCCACATCTGGGTATGGAAATTGTATGTCAGGCCATGAATGCTCACAAAATTGGGGTTGGGGTGTGGGAGGGCTCCAGCTGGGGGTGCAGACTCTGGGGTGGGGCCAGAAATGAGGAGTTCAGGGTGAGGGAGGGGGCTCCAGGCTGGGGCAGGGTGTGTGTGGGGGAGGGTTCCAGCTGAGGGTGTGGGCTCTGGGGTGGGGCTGGGGATGAGGGCTTTGGGGTGCAAATGGGTGCTCCGGGCTGGGACTGAGGGGTTCAGAGGGCTGGAGGGGGATCAGGGCTGGGGCAGTGGGTTGGGGTGCAGGAGGAGGTCAGGGGTGCAGGCTCCAGGTGGCGCTTACTTTCAAGAAGCTCCCGGAAGCAGCGGCATGTCCCCTCTCTGGCTCCTACATGGAGGCGGGGCCAGGGGACTCCGTGCGCTGCCCCATCGGCAGGCACTGCCCCTGCAGTTGCCATTGGCCAATGGGAACCCCAGGGGCAGTGTGCGGAGCCCCCTGGCTGCCGCTACGCATAGGAGCCAGAGGGGGGACGTGCTGCTGCTTCTGGGAGCCACACGGAGTGGGGCAAGCCCCCAACCCCGCTCCCCAGCTGCAGCGCCGGAGCGGGGCAAGCCCCAGACCCCGCTCCCCAGTGGGAACTCAAGGGCTGGATTAAAACATCTGATGGGCTGGATGCAGCCCATGGGCTGTAGTTTGCCCACCCCTGTACTAAAGCCTCATATACCATTGTTACTTCCAAGAGAGTTTCTCCTTGTGCAATATCCAACCTGCAGATTTAGCAAACTGTTACAACAGTCTGCAAAAGCAGCATAGGATAAATTTATCGGGAATGGATAACCACTGAAATGCCTACCTGGCAGAGATGATTTAATGAGGTCTGCCGACGGAGAATTTGTGAAAACCTCCTGGATACTGCAGGAAAGGAGAATTACACATTTAGGTAATATTCCAAATAAAGAAACTTGATTATAAAAGTACTTTGTTAAAACTAGCATCAATTAAATACACTGAATTTCCTTTCTGTTAAGACACACATTTGTGACTTATTTATTGTTCATATTAATTGCCCAGTTTTCAAAGATGGACTTCTGAATAGGACATCCAAATCTTACATTTGGATGCTCAAATCAGTAGTTCCAAGTATGTATAAGGATTATTTATATCTCTAAATGATGGTTTGAGTGTCCCAAAAAGGGATCTGGGCATCTTATTGAGGTATCCATACTTGTAACTTGGGCTGTAAATATTTATTCTACATACAGCATCTGAAATCTATGATCCCAATCCTGAAAACACTCCCAGCCATACAGCTTTCTTTCACCAATACTTCCACTGGCTTCAATGGGACTGCACAGGCAAGAGTAAATATTATGCTCAGGAGTAAGTAATCATTTGCAGGCACCAAATACAAGTAAATGCTGGTGTGTTCTCAAGTTTATTCTCATTTTATAATCACAAAAGATCTGCAGATCAAAGCAAATAATCTATAGAGATATTTGAAGTCAGACTTCTTGGTATTACATATTCCTTCTACATTGTCCATCGAGCAGTTAAAATATATATTTTCAGATTTATTAGAACATTCATTGTCCCAATATTTATATGAGCAGAACAGAGTTCACTGTTGTGGATTCTCAATAGTTTTGAATTGTCAAAGAACTGACAAAAATAGTCTCAGGACACATTTTCCATAATTTTTGAATAACTAAGTAATGACCAAAAATATCCAGTGGATTATTATAATATATGTCCTGAGTACTTTCTGCAAAACATACTCCTAATTTTCCATGCTGATCAGTAGTTAATCCTTCTCCTAAATTAGTTTTTTTTTTAAACTTCTGATGTGGAATTTACTGCTCATGAAAAGCAAAGAATGGAGAGCTGTGAAATAAAGCAGGCTTTATCAATAGGTGATGCGCACTGCAGGCATCTACAAAGCATGTCTGAAAAGGCATAGTGCCCTTTCCTGTGGTGACAGGGTAATTTGATCCCCTTCATATTTAACTCTGGCACTTCTTTGGAGTGAGGGCCTCAAGCTGTATTCAAATTGTGCAAGTCTATAGGTTTGTTTAATAATTTGCTTTGCCTAATATCATGCCTAATGCTTGCTTACTGTCAACAAATTAATTTCTTATCAGAGTCCACAAAAAAGGAAAGGCAACTGGTCTTAGAGCTGTGCTTTATTACATTTAAAGGAAATTGGTTCTCATGAGTGAGTGGAGATTATTGGTGAACGAAAGATCTGTAATGTTGATCTTTTTTCATGACTAATAGAACATTTTCCCTAGCTTCCAATTAATTTGTAACGGATAAATAACACATTCTTCTCATATATATAAAAGAGATTGCTCAGTACATACACTCAAACTTGATATTTCGGAGGTTTTCTGGCAGGTCGTAGAGAGCTACTTTTAACCACTCATCCAGCTGTTTTGCAAACTTTCGGATCACCTGAGTCAAGCTGAAAAGAGAAATCACTACTTCAGAAAATGTACACTGTGTGGTTTATATGGCAGTGCCTGGAAGCATGTAAAGTCAGTGTTCCACCACCCAGCATATCATTTTTAGTTACAATTTATAAACAAAGGTACCTAGGACACAATTTTCAGATGTGGGCATCTTAATAGTACATTTAGATCCCCTATTTGGGATATGAAATTGGCATTAAGGTTCATAATACAGGAATTCATGCACTTAATTGCCAATTTGAACAGCCACATCTGGGTTCTAGAAGTCTCATTGGTTGTTTACATTTAACAATTGTGCCCATAACATAAAAGGGAAATTTTGACATAGCTTCAAGAGGGTGGAGTGACTATTGGGCCAGATTCGATTTTCCGTTACACCAGCATACATATGGAGAAATTCTGTTAAAATCAGTGTTGTTACTCTGCATTCAAACTAGTATAATTCTTCTGAGCAGAATTCGCCCCACTACAGTCTATGGGGCCCACTGGCAGCCCAGTTACACGGCTTTTTAGTGAATGGTTTAAACAGGACTAAACATAGAAAGCTGCATAAAAATAACAGACCTTTAGAAGTTTGGAAAGGGGAAGAAATAGCCCCATTTCTTAAATGACTACATTTTGGGAACTGTATTCTCAAAACAGGTCAGATCTGAATCCTGATCATGCAAGTAACTGTCTGGGCAGCTCCTACACCTGTAGGCAGCCCCACTGTGCACACAGAGTCACCTGCAGGATCAAGGACTTGGACAGCATAGAAAACATCTGAAAATATCTGAAGCAAAAGGGAAAATACCCAAAATACCTTGAGTTCAGGAATAGTTTCAGATTCATCTTCCTCATTCAAATCAACTTTAAAGATGGCCTTAATACTTCACTAAGCTTACAACTGTGTTTGCTGTTTTCAGTTAGGGGGCAGGGGGGTGGGGGCAGATCAGCCTCAACCTATTCAACTGTCATAAAAAAACTCATGGTCCTACTCTCAGTCACATCACTTTAAGGAACATAAGACCCAAGATTAGAGTTTTGAGCTCTACTGGGCCCAGCCCTGCATGGGTACACAAAGATGGAAGGGGGAGGACACATAGAAGCTTTTCCACTCCTTATGGAGCCCCTGTGCGGGGACCGGGCTCAACTCATTGGATGTAGTGCACAGCCAGTTTCCTGTGGATACTAGCTACTCACATGGGGCAGGAAGAGGTGTGTTGCAGAAGACATGGCCACGGTCCTGCCTTCCTCCACATGGGCTATCTTAGAGGGCTGGGCGTGGATGGGAGTGCATGATGCCCCCACTGAAAGGTTGGCTTTGTTGGCACTGCAACCTTTGTTCCCAGGGAATTCCGGCTGAGTCAGCAAGATTTCCTCCAAGGGCTTCCATTGCTGTGTCTCCATTGCTTGAGACCCTTCTGCACTCCCTCCAGTGTGGGCCATGGCTTAACAGCCACAATCTGGCCCTTTATATGCATTACAAAAGTCCATATTCACACTCAAGTCTCTCCTTATTTGCTCTGAAAGAACTAAGCAGCTTGAAAAAAGAGCTGCTATGCAATTTAATCCTTCCGATGAAATAGATTGGGGTGGGAGGGAGGGGAGGGAGCTGAAGTCTGCAAAAACTTGCAAGATTTACCAAAGAAATCCATGCTTGTACCCTGTTCCTGGTTGCAGACAGATACTTTGCATCTACTTAACAAACCATACAATCTGAACACTGCACTCTAGTTTAAGTAAGTAGAACAAAAGCCGGAAAAGGTTTGTTGTAATTAGAGCTACAATAAAATGTAGGTGACCAAACGTACAGTGCAAAGAGTGAACACTCAAAGCAATAGTCTCAACAAATTGCTAGCAAATCTTGTGCTGAATTTTGTCAAATAATTTTGAATATTGAACAAATGCATAAAAATCTAAGTCTGTTTTCAGATAATTCACAAAGAGAAAAAGAAGCTGGTTGAATAAAACTTTCTGTAGTTAATTGTTGACCCTAACCCTGCTGTCTCTATGTAAGCAAAACTCCATGGACACAAATGAATTACATGTAGGAAGAGAACAGACAAGATCTGACATGTAGATCAGAAAGGAGAATTTAGCTCTCAAACTAGTGTGGAAAGACTATGTATCTTTCCTGTAGAGATAGGCTGTGTAGGCCTGGTTCTGGACCATGTGAAGAAAGTGACCCCCAAATGGGCACAATTCTATCCTGCCCACTATAGTATTTAAATGCATCCATGTTCTCTCAGAGGTCAGCCTTACACCCAGCCCCCACACACATTCTACTCCTGGTAAACAGAAGAACAATTTGGGTCAGAGACTATGACAGAGACCAATGCTTGGATTTCTGCACTTGCGTATGCATTTGTGCATATGCAGGTAGCCCATGCTAACTCCTCTTGGAGCCATAACTCGGAATATTGAGCTCTCAGCCCTGGAGAAGTGACCGAGCAGCCTCTCTAAAAGTTTTCAAAGGAGGCATAATGAAGGCATTCCACTGCCAATAGATTTCTGGTCGGCACTCGCGCACATGCCATCTGCAACATGACCATCTATATGCTATGAGACATTTCTATCTATCTATAAACTCATTTAAACTGATTCTGACTTGGATTCAGGAGATAGGAAATATGTAGGGAAATTATGCTTTTTAAAGAACTGCACCAATAGTGTAAACAAATCCACACAATTAACAAAAACAATTCAAACAAAAACGGTCAATACCGCAGAACATACTAACCTGTCAGGTAATGCTTGCAGTACTGTTGGCATCAAAACTCCAGAAATAGCTTTGTACAATATTGAATCACAAACCCCAACGATATTTACTACAGTGGAAGAACCCAATACAGGAAGCATGTGAGGCGGCATCCCTTGCCAAAAGTGCAGAAGAAAACTTTGAACCTAGAATTACACACACACAAATTAAACATGGCAAATGTGATTTTTTTCTTAAATGATCTAATTCCATATTACTGATATGGCACCGCAGTTGTACATGGTGCTGCTCAAAACTCACATGACAGAGTCCCTACCTGGACAGGCTTATGCTGTAACTTAGATAAACATGGTACATCATGAGATAAATGCACAGGAGGATAAAGTGGTGAGATCAGTTTAAAGAAAGCTTTTGCCAAGGGTTCCATGCATGTCATGCAATTTTTATTCTCCACCAGCAGGCACTATGAGTGCAGCTCCTTGACTTCCACATATACTGCCTGATTTTCCACAGCTTGCACCGGGTGTAGACATTTATACATGTGTAAAGTGAAGGCCAGGAGAGGACTAGAGGTGGTCAAAATACGGGAAGTATTTTCCATGGACATTTTTGGAAGGAACAAAACAGGTTTGGTTTTTTGAAAGAAATTTTCTGGTTTTTTTGGGTTTTTTTTAAATGAAAACTGAAAATGTTTTCACTAGAAAGGAAAAGGGGGAGGAGAGGAGAGAAATAGGGAAGGAGGGGAAATCTATTTTCAGTTTTAAAAAAAAAAAGGTAGGTGGGAATTTCAGCCAAATCAGAAGTTTTCTGTTAAAATTTTCATTTAGGAAAAAAAGCCATTTTCCATGGGAAAGGATTTGATGAGTTTTAGAGCAATCAAAACACAAGTATTCCAGTTTGATAGTATTTTAGACCCACTTTGCACTGATGTAAATAACTACACAAAGTGCAAAGCAGGGAAGAATCAGGCCTGTAAAATTTATAGCCATCAGAGGTGCTGAAAAACTATCGGATTTCCCAACAAGATATTTGACTAAGGAACTATTGTGGAGCCGATCCTGCAAACTCTCCTATATAGATGCTTATTCAGTGCCACTGAAGTCAATGGGACTAGAACAGGGGGTATTTACCTTATATAAGCTGTGTGTCTGTTTTACTCTCATTAAGAAACTGCCTTGATCCCCATTTGAAAATGGGTGATTGTTAACAAGGAAGCTACCAAAGGAAAATAGTAAAATGGGAGAGCGTTCGTGTTTCACTTGGGTAAATGAAAACATCTAGGCTGGATGTAATCATTTAAAGAGCCTCAGCTTGAAACTGGAAAAGTGTGGGGAATAATGCAGCATGAGAGACATGCCTAGGGAATTCTGCCCCCACTCTGGCTCGGATGTTCAAAGGGGCCGACCCGAATAGTTGCCCCGTTCCTATTGACTTTCAGTAGGAGTTGGGTGTCTTGACTCCCTTAGGTTCCTTTGCAAATCCCAGTCTCTGTGTATTCAGACTTATTTCCCTTAACTAAATACTTTCTCCATATGCAATTGCAAATTACTTTACACATTAGCAATTTTGGGAGTTTGCAGTTCTTGAACTATAACAAAGGCTATGTAAGTACATGACCAGAAAGTTCTCAGACTATGAAAAATAGGTTGCAAATTTGTGGGGGTAGTTTATATACTGAAGCCAGTCAAACCTGTGTGGTTCCTCAGACTGGCTGCAATGAATCAGTCTGAATCTTGTATCCAGAATACATGCCCATTCCTAACAGATATCCAAGCAATCAATGGTAAGTGTTACTAGCAGCACAGGGCTATAACTGGGCAATGGCAAATTTATACTGAACTTCGAGAAAAATTCCCTAAGATTGATATGTTACTGTATAAAAATCTCCCTAGGAAAGTGACGGATGACTCATTTTTTGAATCACATAAAATTGGACTGGCCAGCACTTAGAGTATAGTATGGGGCCAATCCTGCATTGGAGGAGGGGTAGACTAGATAATTTAGTAGATTTTTTCTCTAATTTACATGATGATATAAGTAAGAGTTATCATGTATAAAGCACCATAGATACACTAGTGCAAATATCCTCTATTATTCACAACAATGTACCAGATAATGTATCATTTGAAATATCACATTCAAAATATGCTCCAGAAATCCTGAAGACATTAAATGTTATTAAACTACAGCTCTTTTCTTTCTCAGCATACCTCATCAAAGTTGGCTCTTATTACAGTGTCTAGTATCCTCTGACAGTGAGTTCTGTACATCATAATAAAGGTAGAAACCTGAGAAAGAAAAGGAAAGACACACGAAAGATGATTTTACTTAAAAAAAAAATCAAATCAAATTAAAAAAACTTCTGCTTTAAAAACTACTATCAAAATACACAGTACAAAAGGAACATGCTGGTTTCCCTCAATATATAATTGCAAAAAATACTAAAATCAGCTGAAGTGATGAGTTCAATTAGATAACTATTAGGAACAATGCAAGTCTTAAAGCTAAATTCTCCTTTTTGAGACCTACAGAGGATTCCTTGATGGAGATTCTGCAAGTATTAAATGAGCAAAAAAGCCTTGATGAGATCAACAGGAATAACATAGCCCTTAATTAGGATATAGAGAACCCTATTTATTTTGTTGAGTCTACATATTTACTAAACACATGAATAGTGTCTGCAAAGTAGATCAATGAAGAGTCAAGACATTTTGCCATATGCACATATAAGATTTCTTTCGCTTTCCAGCCTACAGGAAGGAGAAATGTAATAAATACACTCTTTCCTCAGGAAAGTGTTATAATAGATTTCTTTCAGCTTGCAAACAAGGGAGTTCAGACTTTGTAGATGGTATACTCAATTACAGAAACAGAGGCCTAGAATATCACAGTTGGTGACATAAACGGATACCCGTTGCTAACCCCATTCTTACTGTATACACTGTGCCTACAGAATGAGTTTACATTGAACTCAGAAATGTTGGGGGGAAAAAAGCTACAGTAGATTTTTTGTCAGACATTTTAGTGAGAGAAAAATACATGCCCCTAGCACATGGAGCAATTAAGTCCCTCATAAATAAAGCCAAGGCATTATTAAACTCACTGTTTTTTAAGATCCTTGTATTTTAGATCAACCTTTCATCAACAGGAAAAAAAGCAAGGCAAGCCAAAGAAATATTTCAAAAGCATTACCTTCTCCTCTGGCAGACTGGCTGGCAGATTTAGATCTTTGACATTTGGAAACTCTGGCAGTAACGTTCCAAGTTTGGATCGTGGTGAATACGCCACTGTCTGTTTGGTTACTTCTTTTTTTCCTGTTTCATTGACCCAGGCTGCTCCTTTCTTAGAATACATCACGTCATAATACTGAGAGCTCTCTTTCACTGCAATGCCATAGTAATGGTACCTGACACATGAAGATACACATTTTATAAGCAACCTATTCATATAGCATACAAATAAAGGGTGTAAGGAGAGAAAATATACAATTGCTGGTGGTTTCACTTGCAAAACAGATGTGTGCCAGTGTACATTTGGTGCACAAGTGCTGATTTAATGGCAGAATGACACTGTAATGTATCAAGTTTCCAAATATCAATCCTGCTGGTAAAAATAGCTCTAATCAGGAAGAGTAAAGCTGCTTAGCTATGAGCAGAGACAGAGCGCCAGACCAACAGGACTAGCACCTCTGCTATATTTCCAGCTACCTGATTCTCAGGCCGCTGTGTGCTGGTTGGATCCTGGGGAGCAAAAGTCTTTATCACAAATAGAGCTGATTGGAAAACTTCAGATGAAACAAAATTTCAAAGAGAAACATTAACAAAGTATGGCACAAATTGGCAAATCCCAGGAATGTAAATTTCAGGATAAAGTTGTTTGCAGCTTGGATTGCTATCCTCATTAGGCTGAGACCCATGAGGGCTGTTACATGACAGAATAACATCACCTGTGCTACAATACATAGGGAAAACAGAATAGGTTTAATACTGTTCTTAAATCACTGCAAATTTGTGCTACAGCTTAGCATTATCATAGATGATAATGGGACCCCTCATTATCCAGTCCAACCCCCTGCATCAAAGCAGGATGGACAATATGATTCTTTCCATCAACTTGCCTAACCTTGACCACAGCAACTCAGCCATCGCTACCTCATTGTGATGATTATGAAAATAGACAATGTCACAAAAATATCCTTCTCTTGAAACATTCATTCACTTCTTTGTTTTTCCTAGAGAGAGTTGTCTGGCATCTTCATGTCCTCTCATAGGCATAGTGTCACAGACACCTTCTGGGGTATGGCTCCTCTGGGAGCCCATCAGTGACGCTCCACTGGTCAACCAAAAGGGACTCACTTGAAAACAACATTAGACTGAGTGGGATTTTCAAAAGCCCTGAAGTGACTTCTGAGCACAAGTCCAATCAGCTTTCAATGGCATCTGTGCTTCTACATCACTTCAGCACTTTTGAAAACCCCACTCTCCATTCCCTAGTTCCCTTTAGGGGCTTAGGACAAACCCCAGATTCCACACAGGACAGCAGACTACCAGACTAGTCCTAACTACAGCTGGCTGAAATTCAGGATTTCTGGTTCAAGGGAAATTTGACAGTTAGAATTCTGCCTTCATTCTGATTCAGACCGAAACCAAATTGTTCAAAGTTTCCTCTGTGAACTGAAAATTCTGAAAAAAAAACCCCAATAGTTTTGGAAACACCACGTGTGGCTTCTATAAGAGACAGATAAACTGACAAGAATCATGTCAACTTCATTCAGCAGCTGCCAGGGCTCCCAGGATCTGTGGTTCTGGGGTGGCTCCATCCATAGGAAGTCCTGGGAGTCAGCTGGGATCCCCCAGAGCAATCCACACAGTGGGGCTGCCCCAGAGCCAGACCCTGGAAACACATGTTCACCAGCAGCCCGCCAGGAAACCAGGCAAGGATCCACCAGAACTCTGCTTGGGATTTAAGCAAAGATCATCGAACCTGAGACATTTCGGCACAATAGTTTGGGTTTGACAAATCAGCATTTTCTGATTAAACTTGCGTCAGAAAATTCCCGACCAGCTCTAGTCCTAACCCTGTTCCATATTTAAGATGACAGTCGTGCCCTCCTGCTCAGCTACCACCTGCTGTACACACTGATGTGCTCCATTTTTTATATCATGAGTCAGATCCTCTCACTGGCTCTAGTCCCCTTATGCTGTGTAAAAGGGCTGTAGCAACCTAAAGGGGCTCTACAAGCCCTGGTTCCAGCTGGGGGAGAATTTCCCCCAGCACAAGCACTGTGGAAGACAACCATAAAGCTGCCTCCTGAGAGCCTCCTTGCAAGCCCTGATGCGGGGGGCATGCCAGAGGTGGGACTGAGGGCAGGAAGGGCATGTTGGGGGCAACGCTGTAACAGGCAGCACTGCAGAGATTCTGAACAGCCCTGGCAGGCTGCAGTAACCTAGGCAGGGTCCCAGCCCCCAGGATGAGGAGGGCTGGCCTTACCATGAGGTGAACTGAGGTGGCCACCTCAGGTGCCAGACTGGGGGATGAGAGGGGGGACACTAGGACCCAGAGTTTCAAAGTTTTGGCCCAAGTGAGGGGGATGTGGGCGTCATTTGAGCTCCCCACCTCAGGTGCCAAAATGTTGTGGGCCGGCCCTGACAAAAATGGATTAAAGCCACCTTTGACTCCACTTTCCCTGCATTGCAAGTTTTCTGCAGTGCCTGAGGGGCACAGCACACAATCTCACCCCTTGTGTTCTATCAATAAATTATTCCTTTAGGGCTAGATTCTTTTACTCACACTGGGTAGCGCTTTACTCCAAAGGTAACCTCATTGACTCCATTAGGACTATTCACGGAGTATATACTATTCACCATGAGTAAGGGGATCACAATCTAGGACAGCCAGTTTAATTGCTGAATTACTGGGACAATGTAGGTGGCATCCTACGAGAGGCCTTTCCCTCTAATAAATTCAGCAACTCACAGAAGCTCAATTTGTTCTCAGCTATACCTGTTTCAAAATCAAAACCTGAACAAAAGTGTGGAGAATTTGATAGTGTTTTATTTTGTATCATTTCATTCCTGGCATATTTCACTTAGCAGTACACTACAAAAGAGGGTTTTTCCAATAGCCACAAAATCAAATAAATGGCAATATTCAAAATTAACTTATTAGGATTACTGCTCCAAAGGACAAAAACTCCTTAGTGCACTCTGCAAATATTCTTTTCTAACTTTTCCTATCAGTTACTGTGGAAAAGAGTTAAGCCAATGGCCAGCATATGAAAGTTTGAGCTTTAAGAGAATAAAATGCCGACCATACACAAACATTTTTACAGCAGAGCGGAATGACTTTTCCTTTCATGGGCTGAGTACCTGCAGTACTCCTTCAGTGAAAGAAATAAAATTCCCTGCACACCATGTAGTTTCCATTGGGAAAAGTAACCCCTTGTTCATATAATTGAAGAGTTTCAAGCTACAGTACCATACAGAAAGAAATTGGCTTTTATGTATAGCTGCCTTCTCATGGCTCACCTGTTGTGAAACTGTTTTTAAGCTCAGTGAGATAGAACACAGCTGTGTTCTTACAGGCAATAAACCCCATTGCAAAGAAGAAAGCTGGTCAGCTGATGACCAGAAGCATAGTGACATTGTAGCGCTGAACTTCCTAATGTTACTTTTTTCTATAAAAAGACTGAAGGCAGAACAGTGTGAAGCTAGATAATCTTAACCATTTGTACGGCTGGAGTTCCTTTTGGCAATAGGTGGGTAGCGGAGTGAAATGATATTGGCAGCAATTGGTCTGCCCAGTTGTTGAGAGGGAGACCGACCTTCTAGTTTATAGTTCTTCAGTAATTTCTCTATAGAACATTTAATTTGAATGTGATTGGATATTTTTGAAAACAAAAACAGAACTCAGTCAGAGCAGTACTGCATTTGGCAGAGAGTGTGTTTCTTGTGATGGACTGTATTTTGTGCATGTAGATCTTCACCTTTCGTTGGATAAAATCAGAACTACTCATCTGGGTGCTGTGATCCCTACACTGCTAACAGCTAAAAGAGATGTAGATCTGAAAGAATTGAATTTCACCCCTCCTGTTGCTGTGAAATTTTGAGAGGGAAAGACATCCAGCACAGTGGGAATCATGAACTCCCTATGTGGCCATGCATTTGTTTCTATGCTGACTGCCTAAAACCCTGTAGATTGCTCTGATTATTTTGTTGTTTATTTTGCCTGCCTTTCCTTATTTAGAAAGATGGTTAAGGTCAGATGTTAGCAACAACCCAGGCCAAGTCTGAACAGGATGGGAATCTCACTGGACAATCCAGTGAGATGACACATGGCCACTAGGTATCCTACTGACACTTCCACGTCACCAAGAATGGGTCCTGTAAATATTAAAATAACCACGTCTACCTGGAAATGCACCCACATAACTATGTAATGAGTTGGCCTGTTCAACTGGATGCTATTCCTGAAGGTGTTCCCTCTGAAAGGCAGTATTATTGACTGGAGTGGCCAAATTTATTGGCCAAATGCTGCCCACAAAGTTCTACAGCAGGACTATGGCTACAACCAACTTTAAATGTGAAAATATGCTCATACCTCTGCATTAAACAGGAGTGTAATTGCCATCTATTTCTCTTTATGCAAATTAAGCATGGAACTGGGGCTCCTGGTAAACTGCTAATATGGCTCCCTCAAATGGGTCACGTTTGGGTGTCCCCATTATAGCACAAATGAATTGCTAGTTTCAGCACTCGAGTGACAGAAGTACCGTCTTCTAAAGGCAATTAATATTATCGTCAAACATGGTAGCACTCACCCTTTCCTTTCAGCTGAAAAGCAATTAACCAAATGATGTTGCAGTTGACACCAGTGTGAGACAGTGTACAATTTCACGGCATACTACCCAAAACCAAACTGTCACATCTTCATACATACTGCCCTTGCTGAACCAGTGCAGAAATCATGTCCATTTCTAAACCTGGCTATCTTGAGCCCTCTTGGCCTACAATTTTTTGCTAATGTGCAGCTGGGCTAGCCCATCAATTTCATTTGAATAATATTTTGGGTTATTAACCATTATGGTAGCTGGGTCTTTGGGATGAGATCTCAATTTTAAAACTGTCTGAGGGTTATCACTCTGGAAAAAGAGTTTGGTTACAAAACACAGGAAATTCTCACAAAAATTGCCTCAGGGAGACGGTGGTGGGTTGTTGTACAGTTAGTTTTGATCTCAGTGAAGAGAACCTGCTAGAGACGCATCACCATGGAACCATTTATTAGAAGGAGAAGGAAGTGAAATCAGATTTTAAAATGGTATTTGATTGAATATCTTTCAATGCATGAGTTATTGTTGGTTTCTATCCTTACTATATGTTAATAGATAGGTTTAATTATCATTTTATAAGTTTTTCTTATTGATTAGTAACATTGTGCTTGTAGGCTTTATGTGGGAATGAGAAGTTTTACCAACAAAATTTTGCAGCCATACTAGTTAGGGCTTTCATTTTATATTTTACAAATTAAGGGTCCGATCTGGACAATATGTGGATCTCCAAGGAAAACCTAGGTGTTGCAGGGAGTGATGTTGCATTCACTCTTCTTTCTGAATCAGTATAGAACCAATTCCTGTGATGTTAGGATGCACTTTACTCTGGAAATTTCATCTTTTGGATGAGACAGAAAACTCAAATCCTGACCACTTATGGTTTTTTAAAGATCTCATCTTCTCACAAGAGCAGAGGGTATTAACTCCAGGTTCCTGGCCAATTTCCAGTTTGGGCAATTGGATTCTTTCTACCTAAATTCCCTCTAGAACCTCTTTTTGATATAGTGTTCTGCCATTTATGTCCTAAACTGTATGCTATTGAATAACTGTCACATTGCACCCCAGAAATGGTTGCATTTCAGTGGTGGGTGTGAAGATCTCTAATAGTGTATGAAGTGCTCTGGAACCTTTTGGCAAGAAACGTGCTATATAAAATGTATATGAAATATAAATGATATAACTCTACAAAGTTTCAGAAAGTTAGCACAGAATGGTGAAATAAGTAAAAGATGCTCTTTTAGACCATTTATAAATTACCTTAGTTACTACACCACTAAGAGAAAATATTACTTGGAAATGGCTTCTAAAGCAACAGAAATAGAAATCAATGGGAACTCCATGGTAGAATCTTCAGGCAAAGTTTGGATCTAAAAGGCTACAGGGGAAAATTCATCCCTGGTGTCATGCCCCTATCTTCAGTGACAGGAAACCAAATGGCAAAATTTGTCCCTGGGTGAGAATGTGAAATAATACTATACGTTGCTCACTTTGACTGGCCTCTGGTTCCGAGTCTTCTCGTTGTTAACTGTGGAAATTGTTGTCTTATTATCTGCAAATAAATATAGTGACATGTTAACAAATCCAAAAAATCACATATGCTAATACTGTATTTTTAATATAGCCTGTTTTGGGCAGCACGAGGGAAAGGAAGAGAAATTGTATTGCACGTAAACAGGGGAACCACCAGAAATTTGTCACCTAGTGTGCACAATCGCACTCACCCTGCAACAGCGCGTAGGCCCAGTTTCCCATTCCAGTGTGTTGCAACTTGGTGCCCAGGGTCGGTTTGGCCTGGTGCCAGGTTGCAACGCCACTCACTGAAATGGGGCCCTGCGACCCTCCATCATGATAGGTTTAGACTCACAGCCCCTCTGAGTGGCAGTGCAACCCTGCATGCTGGGTCACACCACCACCCAGTTTTGGGACCCTCCAAATGGGGGCGCCAGGCAACCTGCCTATTTTCCCCTCTCTAGGCAGCTGTACCCCCGCCCATTGGCACCCCTGCCAATGGTATGCACCATGTGTAGCAAACAGAGCTGTGGGCATCACTGCAAGTACATGTAAAGTGTGATAGGAGAAATCGGACCAAATTAGCCTTTTCTAAAAAACGATGTTTTAATTTAATCCCTTTACTGAATGAGGCAAAATAACAAATAAAATTCAGAACAACTCCACTCACTTAAATGAAGCTGCTCTGAATTTATACCAGAGTGAAACATGATTCGTAAACTCTAAGGGCACAGTTCTGCCCTTAAGCTTATTGAGAGTTTCACCTAAAATTGGGCGTACTATTAAAGTTGCTCATGTATGCGTTTGCAGGAGCAGGGGCTTCATGTTATCAGAATAAGACACTAGTTACTGGAAAATTTACTCAGTGTTCTGGTCAAATAAGCCTGAGATTTTACAATTTAGGTAACTTTTGGTTATGGAATATTAATTTGTGGGCAGCATCTCATCTTGATGGCTCTGGAAGCAGAATGTTTCTTAGAATGCAGTAATTCTTTCGGGGCCCCCACATTCCTGTTATTAAAATACTCACACTGCTACAAGAAGATTCCTTGGAAAGAGGTTGCTGTTTGCCAGAGGCCACAATTCTGCTAGATGAGGTTCACAGTTGTGTTTACAGGGATAGGGTAGTGTTAACATAGGCTCAATCTACACTCTGGATGGAGAATAAAGGTCCATCTCACAAACAGGATTAAGCAAAGAATTTGAACACTGATTTATGCCCAATAGACAATGAAGAGGACTGGTAACCAACACCACATCTTCAGTGCTAGCAACATTTAGGACTCCGATCATTATTAATTCAAACAGTAGATTGTGCCTTCAATAACTATTGATTCCTTCATGCAGCCTAGTCCCTCCACCAGTGCAGTGCCCCTTTGTATGGGTCTGCCCAACTCCTACCGAGGTCCAAGAGAGTGGAACCCCCTCACAGGAATGAGCTCAGTCTGCAGTATCACATGAGGCATGATGAAAACTCTTTCAGCAGAACAGCCATACAAGAAAGAAAGCAGTAGGCCTTAAAGATTGGTATGGAGGAGGAATTTCTTCCTTTATTTTACTCCTAGGCATTCTATTTTCCACCCTAGATTATTGCTGAATTTTTCTCATACTTGATGAAAGCCATGTAAAATTAATTGAAGACAAAGATAAAAGGAGCTGTTCAAACAGAAGAAAATGTCAATTAAAGATTAATTACATAATATGGACTTTTCCCATAAAGTTGTATTTTACCACAACTGGTATCAGCAATCAATATCTAACCCTGACTGATGATCAAAAGCTATGGAACGGGCATTTGGATCAAAGGTGTTTTATAAAGATTATTACAGTATCACATATTTGGCTTATTCTTCACAAATATTTCTTGCCAAATCTACCAATGGTTTTCCTTGTGCAACAGATAATCGATTTGTGTTTGTTTCTCAGAACCTTGCACACACTTTGGCTTGTGTCAAAAATGCTACGTATGTTCACACTCACTAGGCTGTTCAGCTTTAATTTCTGGAGCAAAACTTCAGCAAACAGTAAAACACTTTTGTGGAGCTGTGAAAGTTCACAGCCTAGCTGTTTGATAAATGAGCAGACGGGCAAGCAGCCCCTCTTTCTTTTTTTGTATGGATTCAATGAAGCCTGCCTAAAGAACACCACATGCTGTTCCAGCTACTGATCTAACATTCCGCAACATCTCAACCTTCCAAATTCCCTTTAATTACACATTAATCCCACCCCTCTCTCTTTCAGTTTCTGCAGACAAGGTTGGGGGCTCCACAGGGCTGTGGGAAAAAAGGCAGTGTTGAAGAACCACTTTCTGGGGATTTTTTTCCTTTTTTTCTTTTGGTGGTTGCCGTCACTCAGAACGTACCATTCCACTCCCGAAGTTGAATATTACAGCAGTGGATTCAAAAGCAAACTTACTCCATTTTACTTTTACCCTAATTTTTCTTTCAAAACCAAACAAAAAACAAAAAAAGCAATGGAATAACTTTCAAAGTCTGTCAAGTGCTGATTAAGTGTTATAATGCACACTGTAAATGTTACCTTATGAACCATATTCTGTGGGAGTTCTTGAAATTTAGAAATCAGACATTTCTACATACCAGGGCAGAAATGACCAGGAAAAGAAAAGAATAAATAAAAGCAGAACATCAGCTGATTTGCCTTTTTTTTTTTCCCTCCCAAATCCAGTACGTTAAGCAGTAAAATATACTTTCTGGAGCACTGCTGAAGTGTGTGTTGCTTATAACAATATTCAGTATAAATTATTTTTTTAGAAGTCCAGCAAAACCTTAAAGAAAAATTCCAGGATTTTTCCAGCAAAGGTTATGGGGGAGGTATGGTGGGGGGGTGTAATTTCAAGCACAACTAATGTCATTATTTAAAAAATAACTGTTATTTTCAAACGTTTATATTTATATGGTTATAGATGACTTTGTTCTATCTCCATGGATGGAGCTAGTTCCCTGCCAAGTGGCAGGAAGTGAGGCTGAGTAGGTTGAAATCACTGTGCATTGAAATCAACGGGAAAAGCAGACATGTGTGATTGTTGGTTTTAAAATGTGTTTCCACTCTGAAAAGTGATGATAAAAACCAGCAATATGGGGTTTCATATTTATTGACTTTCAGTGACTGACAGAGAAAATTTGCTCTTTTTAATAAGTAAAGATGCTTTTTGCTAGCTGTCAGAACTGAAAATTCAGCTTAGGATCTGAAAATTAAGCTAGGTTCTTTCCTTCCCATCACCAGTAAAGAAGATTCTGTGGGGCGGCTGCAGATACAAGTGAGGGCAAGATCTGACTCTACAATTTGAACTTGTTTAATAATTCTGTTGGGGATGTGTGAACAAGAATAGAATCCAGCTGCATGCCGCACGGCAATGTTGGCTCTGCGGTAGCAACAGAGGTAAAAGATATCGTGTGAAATCGTACCAATACTGGAGCCAGTGGGAATTTGCCATTGATTTCAGTGAGGTCAGAATTTCACCCCATATGTCCCTAAAGTGAGCAAATATAAATCTGAAAACAGAGAGCTCTGCTGAATAAGGAGGAGTCATTTTACATTGTCACTTATTAAGACTAAAACCACATTTTTACACTAAACTTTCTTTTATATGAAGGTTCACTTGGGCTTTTTTAGGAAGATGAGGCCCAGGAATTTCACATGAAGATAATCTGTGCTCTCAACACCACCTCAGGAGCCCGTGCTCCACTGATTTCCTTCCCTGCTTAATAACTTCAGCTCTGCCCCTTTCATATGTGCCTTAGCTAAGTTCTAGTCTTTCCTTCTTATGAGAGGGAATCTTGTGTATTTTCCTATGAGCTATTTAAACATCTCCCTCATCACTTTGTAAAATAATCACACAATTAAATAGTCATACCTGATGCCCCTATTAGCGAGTGCCTGGGATTTAGATAAGGCAGGATTCATTACATCCAAAAATCAGAGCTGTATATTTTTCTTCTCTTTTGGACTATTACCAAACACATCTGTGTTTGTTTAACCCTTTTGATGTTAATCCTGAAATGTGGTTTTATGAAAGTGGACAGAACGACTGTGTTGTGTTTTAATGTTATCAGTGAGAAGTACATGAGGGACCCTTTTTTCTGTATGTCTGGTGGGGACAGGTGACCTTTCCTCTCTGAGGTTATAGAGGACACCAGAGATAATGGGAGAAGGGCTCCCCTCAAATCATTCTTATACATTTGAGGTTAAACAGTTGCAATGTAACATACAATAGCTATTACATAGCAACAAAAACGAGAAAAGAAGTGGGTTTTTTACCCACGAAAGCTTATGCTCAAATAAATCTGTTAGTCTTTAAGGTGCCACTGGACTCCACAATGTTTTTGTGGATACAGACTAACACGGCTACCCCTCTGATATTATATAGCCATTACATTAAGAAGCATTTAATCCAGCGGTATTTTTGAAACCTAGAATAGTTGCCTGAGTAAATCTAATTTAAATATCAAATTAAATGCACTTTTGGTAACTCTTAAGACGTTGAAATAAACAGTAAACAAGTCATATGTAAGGCTCAGTGCAAGTTACCAAAAGTTTTATAAACAATAATATAGAAAAATATACAAAAAGTGCAGATATCTATATTGTACTCTGCATGAGCCATGTAAGCATCAGCCAGGGATAGCTGCAAAAGATATAACTATGCTGCCGAGGTACACCCTGCCCTTCCGATTTATACCATCTGTAATTTCTATTATTGCATCACACATGCCTCAGCAGTATGAGACTCAAACACAACCAGGGTCCTCTCTATCTTTGAAATGAGAAGTGTATTGTCTATTCTACCTTTAACCCCTGCACCAGGGGCCATCATCCCTTATCCCATTCACAAGTGAGCTGTGAACTTTCTACTTCCCAATTATTCCACCTAAATTCTTCCCTGGTATGAGGCTCAAAAACAGCTTAGGCCTCAGTCTTCACACTGACAACTAAGGATGGGAGAGACCAGCCATCTTTGAGGTCTTGTGAAGACTCTAGAACTTTTTGGTTTATTAGTTAAAATGTTGGATTTTGCAAAACCTTTTCAAAGAAAGATTCCCCTCCATTTAAACTGTTATTTTTCAAAGGTACATTTCATTTTTACAAGTGCATTTGAGCTAAATAGAAGCCTGTGCTATACTTTGCAAGTCTTTCTACTTCTAATTTGAAAATTATTCTTGCCATGCTCCTAACGCTATCAAGGGCAACTAAATAAATTTAGAATAAAACAAAAACTCATATAGTAACAGCCCAGAACTTGAACTCTGCCGGAACAAAACAGAACTCCCACCACTAAGATTCAGAGTGCCAGTCTAGAACTCATGATTATCACGTTCTAAACAAGGCAAGAGAAATTCTCTTACCCCTGCTAATAATTCCTTCCATTCAGTTTCCCCAGTTTCCCCAGCAGGGCCCGTCATTCACTGAACATTGACTGATGAGCTGTACACTCCCTGTGGCTTCCAATACTGCACCCAGAGCACATTCTTTGCTTGTGTGAAATGAGATACAAAACACAGTGTGTGCTATTCCCCAGTTTTAGGGTAATTATTTTTATTGCTCTGGTCTAAGACAACTCTGCCAGGGTGGTCATTCTCCTCTTGTTCATTGCAGGGGTGAGCTCACTCTCTCAGAGCTGGGCTATCTGTATTTCCTATTAGTGTTAAAACTCGAATCACAAATACTACTGGTACCTTCAATCCTATACAGGAAAGGTGGGGTTCTCACAAGTGCGCCGCTGTGACCTAACTCTGCTCCCATTTAAGTTTTACCTACCACTCCAATGCCAAGTGCTTTTGAAAATCCCACCTGAAACCCCCCACCCCCCCACATACATATTCTAGGATCAGTTCCCTAATTATAGGGCATCATGTAGACGTGCTGCCCCATGAAGAACAGAAGGAATGCATTGTGCTGCAGAAGCACACCACTGAGATGCAATTCCTCCAGAGCACCCCTTTTCCACTGGTGGGAAGAAGCATGATAAATCAGCCCACTGTAAAATAATACTCCCCGCCCCCAGCGTCCATACAGCTCTGCTGGCCCGTGCATAGTGGGGGAGGAGGCATGACCTGTGCCTACTCCTCACTCCCTCCATGCCCACTTATATGCGAGGGATGGGGGAGGGCGGGAGCATTGGGAGGGTACTTTGCCCCTGCTCCCAAAGCTGTGTGATTCCAATGGAGGAATGAGGTTATAATCCAACCCTAAATCTAGATTGTTACATTGAGGATTGCTATGTCCCAGTTGACATTATCAAGCAAGATAAGGCAGGCTCTTTGCACCCACTTTAATCACTGGCCCTTGTTCTGACAACTATCTGTTCAGTAGGATCTTACCCTGCATACAGTCCTACTGGCTCGAGTCCTTTAGGGAAGTTTGTGAAGCCCTTGCTTGAATCCAGGTATGTACAAAATCTTCCACTGTAAGAGTTCATCCGGCCAGATGAAATTCAGGCTAATTCACATGTGACACTGCACCCCATATTCTTCACAGTGATATTATTATTGATAGGATTATGGCATAATTATGATGCATTTTGTACAAGATAAGACATGTGAGGTGTCATTGAAAAGGTTATGATTTTCTGAATATGATTATCCTATTTATATACAAGTATCATTTTTGTATCTGAAGTTTTGAATATTGACTATGTATCTGTACTTCAAATTTAGTTACACCTGGGTAACGCCCACTAGACAAGATGCTTTCAATCTAGATAAAGGGTGGGGAAGGGCCTATTCAGGGCAACGGGCCATTAGAAAGAACAATAGGCCTTAGGAGAGGTTTATCTCTCACCTGGTGAGCCTTCCTGAGAATGCTACAGACAGCCTGTGAGTGATGGCTGCTATGACTCTACAAATGTGTGACCAGGCCACAAGATGCTGGACTCCACCTTGGGATGTCAGTATTTTTCCACAGACTGCTCTGGGAGCCAAGTTTTGAAACAAAGGGTTCCCGCCTTATGCTAAAGCTATGTGAGGTAGGGAGTGACATCATCAGAGGCTCTTCATTCCACACACAATAAGATTCCTGGAAACACCTGAGGAACAAAGACTGAACTGGGGGAAGTGCTGGACCCAGGCTAAAGGGATTTCTAGCCTGTGTATGAAACACCTGGGGATTCCAAGCTGTAAAGCAAGCACAGCTTGCCCCTTAAGAATCTGCAGCCTGCTTGTATCATTTCTCAGGGTGAGAATTGACTAATTCATATCTCATCTATTCAGTATCTTAATTTTATTTGCTAGGTAATCTGCTTTGATCTGTTTGCTATCCCTTATAATCACTTAAAATGAACTTTTTTAGTTAATAAATTTGTTTTTGCTTTAATCTAAACCAGTGAGCTCTGACTGGAGTGCTTGGGGAAAATCTCTGCTTGGTTACCACAAGTGTGCATTGTTCTCTTCACATTGAGGGATAGGCGGACAAGGTACTAAACCCATATACTGGCAAGATTTGACCAGGGCAGGATGGAACTGCTGTGGGGTCCCAGGGTGGGAAGCTGGTGGTTAGACAGCCTGCATGTAACTGCAGCTGGGTGTGTCCCTACCTGTATGAATGCTGGTGAAAGTGCAGGCTGGAGGGCTTTGCAGCTTGACAGAGCAGTACATTGTGAGAGGGAGCACAGGCTGGTGGGTCAGGGGCTCAGTGGTACCCCAATTCCAGATGGCACGCCAGGGGAACCCCGTCACAGCACAATCAAACAGACTGTTGCTTTTTCAAGATTAAAGAACCATTGAACACTTTGGCCCAGACTCTCAGTTGAGTTGTAGCTGCCTGTAATGGCCAGGGTGTAGGCAACTGGACCAGTAATGTCTGTTGGGCCAGGGTTGTTACCAGGCAAAGTCAGGAGACGGGTTCCAAGGTCAAGCCAGCCTAGGGTCAATGTCAGGATCAAGACAGAGGGAAAAACAAGGTTTGTAGCCATAGCAAGCCATAATCTGCATTGTTGCTCAGACAGCTCCCTGGGCCAATTTCCTAGATTAAACAGTTGGTGTGGACCAATCAGGCAGCCGCAGGGTTCTGTTGCTCTGGCCTCTTCAGGAAGTACTTCCTGGCTGTCTTTGCCTTTGCACTTTAAAACCACTGAAATGTGCAGTCTGAAAACTGTTGCACATGAGGACAAGCTTGTCAGGAGGATACTTACAATGCACACTCCTGATTAATACACAGGGCCTTGCCTGTAAAGTAACCTTTAACAAGGGCAAACTCATCTTCAGTCCTTTCCTCTGATCGATTAAACTAATTCATTTGCTTTAATGAGGGAATCGCATTTCCCTCATCTTTGAGTCCCAAGCCAATTGGCTCTCAGGACTCTAAGGAAACATTACTGGTGAGACGGCACAGATGTATTTTTATATTTTGCTAAACACGTACGTACTGTGTGTGACTGCCCTCATTAGTATTGGACCTGAAGTCTTTGGTATGGACAATTGTCACAGAAGATACATTTTTATTAGATATTGTTTCCAGCCAATACTGGGAAGGAGAAAAAAGAAAAAAAAAAGAACTAGGGGGGAAAAAGGTGTTTAAATCTAAGGATCGGTGTGGTCCACTAGACAAGGTGCTCGCACAGGAGTCAGGAAACTAGTGCTTAATTTGTGCCAGGACTTGCCGGGACTGAGCCCCGGCACCTCTAGGCTTGCTGTGTCAATTATGAAAGTAAAAACATTGCTTGAGCCCCGGCACCTAATTGCTTGAGCCCCAGCACCTCTTTCGTTACCAATTAAGCACTGCAGGAGACCCTGGCTCTGCTGCTGAACTGCTGTGTGACCTTAGGTACGTTTCTGTGCCTTAGTTTCTCCATCTGTAAAACTGAGATAATATTTACTGGCAGCCTGTATTATAGAGGAGGTCACATTAGATCAGTGGTTCTCAAACTTTTGTTCTGGTGACCCCTTTCACATAGCACGCCTCTGAGTGCGACCTCCCTTATAAACTAAAAACACTTTTTAATATATTTAACACCATTATAAATGTTGGATGCAATGCGGGGTTTGGGATGGAGGCTGACAGCTCGCGACCCCCCCATGTAATAACCTTGCGACCCCCTGAGGGGTCCTGACCCCCAGTTTGAGAACCCCTGCATTAGATGATCCAGTGGTTCCTTCTGGCGTTGAACTCTGACAATACCGTGGATTGATCATCTAGCAAAGTTTGATTTTGAAAAACTTTTTCAAGTTCTTAGAATAAAAAAAGTCTTAAATAGAGAAGGCTTGTTTCTTGTTTACACTAAAGCCTTGTCTAGATTAGAAGGGGTTTGCTGGGTACAGCTATATTGGCAAAGCCTCCTAGTGTAAATGCAGCTTACAGCAATAAAAGTGCTTTTGCTAGTGAAGTTTATACAGTTCCCCAAATGAAATAAGATATACCAGCACAAGGACTTTTATGCCAGTAGAACTGCATCTACTCAGAGGCTTGTGCCAGTGTAGAATGTCATAAGAATCAGTGACATTACTCTACTCCCCCTTTACATTTAAAAACGTGGGACTTAATTCTCATTCGCATCCAGACCACGTTACACCACTTTGGCAGCGTATGCTTTACACTGCCAAGGGTGGTGTACAGTGGCCTTAGTATGAATGAGAATCAGCCTATAATTTTTCGCATTCTTCTGGATGCCGAGTTCTTTCTTTTTCCCTTTTAAAATATTTATTTGCTGCAGCTGGCCAAAGACACAGCAGCATCACATCAAAATAAGGAAACAATGCAAGGAGATATAGAACCTCCAGGCTGCACAATGGAGTTGCATGAAGAACACTGGGAGGGAGCATAAACCCATCACGAGACACTGCAGAGTTCCCCTTTGTAGACATTCAGGATCTCCAAGACAAGTGTTAAAACGGAAAGTTGCTGTGGGGGGAGATTACATTTTCAGGAGGTGGGATTAAGAGAGTGAGGAGCATATGGGGTCATGAAAGAAACAGAGGAAGGAAGCAGCTATGTGAGAGGACACTGGGGAAGAAAAGGGGAATGGAAAGGGGACAAGGCTGAAGTTATTGGTAACTTTATAGCAGTGGTTCTAAACCTACAGTATGAATCAATGCTCACCTGAGATTACTGACAGATCTGGGAATGGGTCAAACAGTTGGGAAGATTTTTTTAATTAAATGTTTGATTCACTGAGTCCTTTGTCCAAATAATGGGGTTTCCTGTATTTCTGCCTGAGGACTATTTCACAAGCTGAACACTCTCACAGTCAGAAAAAACTTTTCCTCACATGCCGCCCAAATTCCTTTTTCTTACTTGTACCCCATTGGTCCTAGTTAAATGCTTCCCTGTCCCCTCCCACTGGCTGCAAGTACCAATCTAACTAATACTGCTCCCTCCTTAGGGTGAAAGCCTGGTTCCATTGATGTCATTGGGAATTTTGCCATTGACTGCCCTGATTTCAGCCTCAGTCAAAGCCTGGCCTTCTTTAGTCATTGCTTAGATAAGTTATACAGGTAGAATTGCCAAGCGTGCCTAAGGCCTTGCCTTCGCTAGGAAAAAAAAGGGTGGGTTTTTTTACTACTTGTTACCAAACCCTTTTTCCTCGTGTGGATACACCTTAAGTGCCACTGAGGACTCTCTTAATCATCCCTCTTATAGTAATTCTGCTCCTCCAACTCCTTATCACGTCTCTTGCTCTTTTTTAAACTCTCTTTATTTTTGCCTCCATTGTACGTGTATTCCATTTAAAGGAGGTTTTAAAGGCATTTCTGAGCCGAAACCTTGAACCTCAAGTCTTGATCTACACCAAACATTCATAGGCAAGTCAGAGATCCCCCCAAAATGGCATTTATAAATGAAACCTTACGTGTTCTGGTGGTATCAGTGCTGGCATATTAATCGAGAAGAAACAGTTGACTCAGAGGTAGTGTGCTAGGGGTTTACTCATTGCACATGGGTAATTTTTAGTTCAGGACAGAGAGCTCTGTGCTTTAAAACAATCTATTGAAAAATAAAATAAATCAATCAAAAAGCAGGAGCCCTTATGTTTAACATTGCCCACAAAGTTCAAAGTTCAAAGATGAATCATAAATTCAGTGAGATCCACTCAAAGGAGAACTGTCCATAACTTCACGAACAGCTTTCACAGAACAACTAGCCTCTTTCTCTGGAATAGAGGACAGCTGCAGTGCACTGATGAGGGCAAATGTGTCTGGGTTTCTGTTCAGCCAGCTAAATATGGAAACCCCTCAGTTGGCACTACTCATTTGTGCCTGGAAGGACAGCCCCACTTCCAAGGCACTTATGGCGCACACACTTTAAAAATTACTGCTTTTTCAGCTGCCACGCCACAGCAGCGTAATTTGTCAGAGCTCTAGGGTGTGTCTACACTAAGGGAGAAATCGACGGCAGAGTCATTGATTGCATGGAGTGACTGTTGGCTTCACTGGTCTTTGTAACTGTTGTGTACCTCTGCACAGCAACAGCTGGGTTTGACAGAGCCATTTTGCTACGTTCAGCTTCCTACAGATAGCCTACTGCCTCACCACCATAGCTGTACCAGTGCACTCAGATTCCTGACGTACATATCCCTGTTGCTGGGAACATGGGTTTGGGGGTAATTTGCACACATGAAACACTGCATGATAGGATGCAGTGAGAAGGCTCATTTGTGTTGGCTCCTGTCTACAATGGAGAGAAACCGCTGGATCTGAGCTAAAGCCCTGACTCTAGTTTGGGTGTTGCAACCAGCTGGTAAAAATCTGCATTTGGGACAACTGCACCTGCTTTGCAAGTTCAAGATACTCCAACTAGTGCTTCAGGGAAGGGAAAGGGTTGAAATGCCTCTCCACCTAATGTAGACATGACGAGAGAGACCAGTGCACTTTGAGAGGTCACCAGTGTGGCGTAATGTTTCAGACAGGCAAACCATGTTTGTTTCCTGATTAAACAATTTAAAATTTTACAGCTTATGCGTCATTTACAGACATTTTTGTAAAGGCAACAAAGGTATAATAAAAATTTTACCTGTGTGCCAAATTTGTCAATCTGTAGGAAATTTGTAGCTAATTTCCATTGTTTCTAAATTAGTCATTGGAACAATATTAACCACTTAGTAGCAATGATATAGCAAATAGGATGAACGGAAGTTTGAATAAAAATAATTTTTCATTTACTATATCTAAACAGAACTTTAACACAAAGTCAACCTAACTGCTTAGGGCTTTATAGCAATTAATTCACCTAAAACATTGCCACACAATGCATTTTACTTGCCTTACTAAACTACTTAAATAAACATGAAATACAAAAGAAAACATTCCATTAAATGTTTTCTCCTCCTTTGGCTTCTGCATTAGGAAACATTTTTGATTCTGTAAATATATAGCACTACTATACAATTAATGTTGTAAACATTAAATGAGACTAGCTTCAATTGAAATTAGCTTCAGAAGGATGCTTGCAAACTTTTCAAAAATGGTTGGCAAATTTCAGCATGTTGTATCACAAAATACAAGATTTAAAGGTCCAGGGTGCTCTCTTGAATAACTAAATAAAGATTGACACAATCCTATTTTGCACTTAAGACACCCACCTATATGAAAATTCAAAAAGTAAGAACATCTGGTAATGTTCAGGGTTACAGGGAGCTCCTAAAAAGACAATGAAACTCGGTACTGAAATATACAACTAAGATTTATTGATCACATCTGTACTGTGGGTGAAATTCACTCACTCACAGAAGACCAGCACAAGACATATAATGAGCCTGGTTCTCCTCTCACTCATGTTAGTGTAAATCAGGAGTATCTTTACTGAAGTCAATGGGCATTCCAATATTTCTGCAGAATTAATGTGCACTTCTGTCCACACTAAGAGTTTTTATTACCTGAATTGTTGCTGTATAACTCTTAAAATTATTGTTATTGTTAAAGCAATATTAAGGAATAACAGAATTACTTACACTCTCTTGTATTTGGCTTCCATATTGCCAATGCCATACATGTCATTTTGAAGCAAAATGGTTGCCACGAACAGGCAGGTCATAAAAATCATCAATTTTTTAAAATGCATTTTCACTTTAACCATGATGAAAAGCGATCCTGACCTCCTGAGTGTTCAAAATGCTTCACATTTTTCTTGGAGTTTTAATACACACCATATTCCTTTGATGCATCACCACCTCTGACTTGAAGTGACAGTTTTCCTGAGGTTAGAGCCTTTATCCTTTAAAATATCAAAATCTCACTGGAGCAAGGTTAGGGAGCAAGGCTTCTCATTGCAGTTTAGACTCACCTTCCCAAAGCTGGCAGCGTTAACAGGCTGCGTGTCGTTTTTCTCACAGAAGTCCAAATAGTGCATGTAGAGAGCACTTCGAGGAATGCAAACGCCTTCTGCAATCTCATAGTTCTCCTCCAGCCTTAAAAAGCAAATACCAAACAAAGAAAACTGCAAATATGTTGGCTGCCCTGAATTATAAATAGTGTGCAAACCTGCACGTTTAAGTGACTTTCACTTTTCAGCTAACCTCTGTTTTATTGTTATCTCATCTTTCCAATTCACCTCCACCCCATTTGTCTGTATTGTCTACCTGTTGCATTCTATCTGATATATATATTGTGAGCTCCAGGGGCTTCTTTGTTACTTCTCTGTATCGTACCTAGCACACTGGAGCCCTGATCCTTGATTGAAATTCCTAGGTGCTATTTTAATAATTAATACTATTATATCATAAAACTTTTAAATCATATTGGGTTAAATGAATGAATGCACAATCACAGAATAAAGAAATCACTAAGTGGCAACATTCTGATGCACCCTGATGAGCATTCTGATGAGTCCAAGCCAGTGTCACCCTCAACATCCTGAAATATTTTAAATACTTTCACGTCTATCTGATTGCAAGATTCTTTACATAAAGTAAACAGGAGTGGCTAAAAATAAAATATTTGCATCAATGTAAGGATCTCCACAGATCAAGTTTTGTACAACAGTTTCTTACAGCTGCTGATGAACAACACAAGATAAGAAGAATCTACCAAGTGCTGAATGCAACATTAAGATATTGTTCTATTCTACCTCATAGAAAATAATAATTCCCCGCAATATATTTAATTTTACACACACACACGCTTTGCCTTTAAAACAGGAGACTCTCCATATAACTGAATAATTATAAATCTGTCTATTTGAGAACATGTTGCTTTGAAAATTATTTTCTGAATGCTGATCTTTCCCAAAGAATAGAGGCCCCCAGTTCAGGCAGGTACTTAAGCACATGCCTAATTTGAAACCCATGAGTAGTCCCACTGACTTCAATGCTCCTACTATACTATCTTGCTGAAGGAGGGTCAGAAAGGGTACACTCCATTATTTTGGTTAATTATATTGCTGGAATCAATATTTGCTCAGGAAACCTGGGTTTTAAAGCAAACATGGCCCTTTAAGTAGTTACCTGTAAAAGTTCAGATCTCCAAATAACCTGAGTTTCTCTGTTTCGCTGCCCTTGGCAGACCTTCCCTCCATGTCAGTTATTGTGACCATTTGTGACTGCAAACTATTTTAATAAGATATCTGGCTGGATGAATGGAATTGGTTTGTAAGGGCAACATCTATTCTTCCTTGGTTTCTACAGGAATATCATCACGGCATCGTTCCCCAAATTCATTGACCTTTAACAAGACCTCTTTTCAAAACCCAGTGAGTTCATTTCTATACTATAGCTGCTAATTGGCATGTCAGCTTCCCTGACCAAGACAGGACAGAAAGAAAAGCAGTTAATTATTTCTGTTCATATCTGATGAATTTTTCTTTTTCTCCCCTCTTTCACAGGGAGTCATTAGTCTGACACTGAAGAATGCTCCATTATACCTGGACTTTTTTTTTAAATGATCAAAAACCCCATTTTGCTCCACTTCTTTTATTTTCCTGCCTTTTATTTAACAACTTTATCATATTTTGAATTCAGCTTCATCCTACAGTATTGTGGAAAGATAATGAACTTAATCTTCTGCCTAATAAATCATTATCAGAAATATATGTGTGTCCTAATAAAGCAATCCAGTAGTTCACTATGAGAGCTTTTGTACCACTCATGGTATTGCAGTAAAAAAACCTAATGTGTCTATAGGAAAGACAATTTTATCTGCCCCTATTACTGTTCCCCTTTGTTACTTATACACTGCTAGATTAAAAGGGATTATTCTGCATCTGAGTAATGTTTGTAAGTGTTGATCATACAGACTTTTATTTTGAAATGAGAAGCAAAAGAATATGCCCAACTGTTGCAACGTAGCTACAATTAATTCTATATTTATTGATGGAATTACTATGCCAAGGAAGGCCTATTTCTTATCATCCTCTCTTTCCCCCTTTCCTAGTCCTTTTTACATTATTTTGCCACTTATGCCCGATGAGTAATTTATATCACCATTTGTCTCACTGCTGAATTTGGCCCAGACTTTCATGGCAGTTGCACATGTTTACACACTAGGCTGTCTCCAGCTGAATTTGGCCTTCTCTCTTTTACAATCATGCAAAGGCAGAGTCCAAGGCAATTGCAGGCAGAGCTGTCAAACAAACACATGAAACTAAAACTACTACGCATGTCTTGTCCCGTGTTTGTACAGCGCCTAGTACAGTGGGGTCCTAGTTCATGACTAGGGCTCCTAGGTGCTACTGCAATATGATGGTTAATCTGATGCTAACGTGTTAGGCTTTTTAGAACAGTGCAAAACGACATCTTCACACCATGAAAGCTTAGCACTTTACAGCACACTGGCCAAGATATTTGAGTGTCTGCTTGTATACAGTATAATCTATCCGGTAGCACAGCTTCTCCAGGTGAGACCAACAACATTCAAAGAGATAATACTAAGATAAACAAAAGGAAAAAACACCACATACTGTTGTGTGGCACAGCTGCTAAACTGTGAAGCTCTGGGGCGTCAATCAATATGCTAATTGAATTGTTTAATTTGACACCAGAAAAAAAGATATTTTAAAAACACAGAAGAAAGTTGCTGTGTGTATTTTGCTCTCCTCCCATATTTTTCAGTGGAATATTCAATAGAGGGAATTAAATGCTCTGCAAAAAGTCAAAAGGGAAAATGCATGCACTAGATAAACATGGGGGAACATAACGTAATGTGTAGGTAGCAGGAAGCAGATAGACTGCATGACGCAACAAGCCTTTTACATTTCTAAATTCTAGGATTCTCTGGCAAATGCTTCTGAACGGGCATTACTGTGCAGACTGCATTCCAGCAGAGTTCTATATCCCAGGAGTTTAGGGATTTACTAACCTTTGTGAATGAGGAAGCCTGAAAGTGTTTGGCTGAATATTGTTTCTAGTATTTGCATGTTTTCTTTTGAGAGCGGTATCACCGCCATGTGTTCCAATTCAATCTCACTTCTTGGCTACTATGTTATTTGCTCCTTTGGGGGGGGGGAAAGACTTCTAACTGGCACTACTACAAAATAAACAATGTCCTGCATTTGTGGCTGCTAAGTACTGTTGGCTATTTTATTTTAGATAGAGTGTCCTACATTGTATTGTTTACCTTGTACTGAGGTCAAGTAGACTGGGGGAATAATGCATAATAACAGGACACCTATGAATATTCACTCTTCACTTTTTAATTAATTCTGTTTGGCCACACTCACTCACCCTTTTCATTCACTGACCACAAACATCTGAGAGACTAAATTTCTTTGGCATAGATACTTGCAGAAAGTGATTTTCAGAGTCAAATTATACATCAGTTTAAATTTGCAAGTCTGAGCGAGTATTTGCATCAGAATTGTTCATGGGTTTCTCCCGTCAGAACACTGAATACTCACAGTAAGTTGCTCTGGATCGATCCATAGTCAAATAAAATGAAAAATTTCATTGAATAAACTTTAAACAACAGATGTGAGGAAACAGCAATCTGCTCATGAATATTCCACATGCAGGAAAAGAGGCAAATTCATTGGATAGATTATTCTTAGCAACGTATTCGTTCAGGTCTACAGTGAAGCATGTTGGAGGTAGACCACCAACCCAATTTTTATACTGGGATGGATAAATGAGAACCCCCAAATTTTGCAATTGGGTGCTCAAATTAGCATTTAGAAACCTAAAATGGGTATCTGAGTGCCTAAGTGACAATCTAAGGGTCCAAGTGCAAAATTGGGTACTCTTGTTTGAAAACTGGCTCTTTGCTTGATGTCCCTTTAAAGACATGAGTCTCAAGAGGCTGACACAACAAGGTAAGTATTCCAACATTTTGCTAAGTGAGATATTGTATGGCAATAATCCATTTGTTACCTGACATACTGAAAATTACTGATAGCTGAAGTAGAGTGGAGATAACAATAGCCCCTCAAGTTATTTGCTTTGGAAAGTATTAAAACAAGTCCGGGGACACTGATTTCCAACAGGGTACCTAGGGTCCAATCCAAAGTCCAATGACTGTTTCAGTTGACTTCAGATCACAATTCTAGAGCCCAATCCTATGAGATGCAGAGCACTTCCTGCAAGGCACTTTGTGTCCTCAACTCTCTCTGAAATAAAACTAACAAAAATAAAAAGACAACCAAAGTAGAAGACACAAGCTACAGAAATAGAGCTCAGAAGATTGTGTCATCGTAACACAAATGAAAATGCTGCAGTAAATAAGTGTGAACAGGTGGAACATCCCTCACTTATTCACAGTACAAGACACAATAATGCTCTAATGCATTCTCATCTACTTTCAACCTTGCCCCTCCTTGCCCCCTCCCTCCCTGCTCCACCACCTAATTTCTCCTCTCACTCCTTCCTGTCCTCCTTCTCCCTGGTGGGATTATGACATGTGAGGTGAATCACACAGTCAAACTCCAGCTGTTCTTTTTCCTCCTCTACCTTAAAGCATTTGGACCGCATCTAACTATTGTTGCCAGCTTCCTATTTGCACAAAACCCAACACCCTTGCCCCACCCCCTGCCCTGAGGCCCCACCCCTTCTCCAAGGCTCCACTCCCATTCACTCCATCCTCCCATCCCTCTGTCGCTCGCTCTCCCCCACCCTCACTCACTTGCTCATTTTCACCGGGCTGGGGCAGGGGGTTGGGGTGTGGGAGGGGGTGAGGGTGTTGGCTGGGGATGCAGGATCTGGGGTGAGGCTCGGGCCGAGGGTTTCGGGGTGCAGAAGGGAGCTCCAGGCTGGGGACGAAGGGTTTGGGGTGTGGCAGGGAGTATGGACTCTGGGCTGGGGGTCCAGGCTTCGGGGTGGGGCCAGAAATAAGGGGTTCAGAGTGCAGGAGGGGGACCTGGGCTGGGGCAGGGGGTGCAGGCTCTGCGGTGGGGCTGGAATGAGAGGTTTGTGGTACAGGAGGGAGCTCCAGGCTGGGGCCGTGGGATTTAGCGTGCAGGAGGGGGTTCCGAGTGGAGGAAGGGGGTTGGGGCACAGGAGGGAGTTCAGGGTGCAGGCACTGGGAGGGACTTTGAGTGCAGGAGGGGGCTCAGGGCTGGGCATTGGGGTGTAGAAGAGGTTTCAGGGTGTGGGTTCCGAGCAGCGCTCATCTCAGACGGCTCCCCGCAAGCAGTGACATGTCCTTTGGCTCCTAGGCGGAGCACAGCCAGGCGTCTCTACGCACTGCCTCCACCCACAGGCGCCGCCCCCACAGCTCCCATTGGCCGTGGTTCCTGGCCAATGGAAGCTGCGGAGCCATTGCTCTGGGCGGGGCAGTGCATGGAGCCCCCATGACCATCTCTCTGCCTCGAAGCTGAGGGACATGTCGCCGCTTCCGGGGAGCCACATGGAGCCAGGTAGGGAGCCTGCCAGCCTCGCGCCACCTGGACTTTTAACAGCCCAGTTAGTGGTGCTGACTGGAGCCACCAGGGTCCCTTTTTAACCAGGCATTCCCTACCGGACACCTGGCAACCCTACATCTAACAGGGATGGACATAAGCACCTGGTTGAGTGCTTTGCTGAATCAGGGTCTTGAAAACTGAAAAACCCTTGGCATTTATTTTTCTTTATCTTTTTAAAATTAAACAAAACAAACCAAAACCCTCATTGCTTAGGTGGCAAATACATCTGCCCAAAAGACTTATGCAAACTGGATCTGAACTTGCTTCGTGTACAAAAAGCATAATTAGGACAACAAGCAAGACACATTATCATATAGAGTGTAACTGCATAGAATGCCCACATGCAGTGAAAACACTATTGCTTTGTGAGGTTTCTCAGACCTACAATCTTTTTACTTGGGGACAGAGCATGAAAATGATAAGGAATTATCAAAGGGGTTTTTAAAAAAAGGAGTCTTACCATTGCAGAGTAGCTGGAGTTGAGTGTGGTTTGGATGCTCTGTTATTTTCTTTTTCCTCATCTATTGAGAAATAAAAAATGGTATGTCATTTCATTGGGAATTGCTCAGGCATTTGTGAGCTGATAAGGAACCATCTATTCAAAGAATTCTGTCAGACTTCACAGCCTTCCAAAAATAGAGACTAAACTCTGGAAATGTGTAAAACGGTCCCCCTAGACTAGTTCACATACATGCTGCCAAAACTATGCATATTTTGCTTGCAGCAGGCCCTGACCATTAGAGAGGAATTGTGTATAGGGGTTATTGTTATGTCATATGTAACAAACCCCCCATCCCAACGTGGTCATAAGAAGAGTCAGAATCTGGGACCTTCAGCACCACAGCACACAACCACTCGAGCTAATGGAGCAACTATTCCTCAAGTCCCATTAATTCTTATAACAGTTAAAAAATAAATTTAAAATAATTCCTGGGCAAATGTGACTTGCAAGGCTGTACATACTCAGGGGTGTTAGATGGTATCAGAATCCCCCTCAGAAGGGATGTTTAAGTAATGTACAGTACATCTCTGCTGTCACCAGAACCCCCAGATGTATTGATATCGAGGTTCATCATTTCCTAGTTTGTAACAGTACATGGACCATAGATCAGACAGCACATCTCCTCAATATGCAGGATTGACTACAGAATATTCACAATTTAACCCAGCCCTTGAGTCATGTCTGAAGGCCATCACATGCAGTAATGGTCAATTTCTCTGCGCTGTTTCCATAATATATTTTGGTTTTTATGGGACAGGGTTATTAGCCCTGTGCCTAACCCCCAACCTGGAGGACCAGGGTGTCTGTTTTGTCTGGTCCCTCCCGCACAGACCAATCCAGCCTGGTTGAACCTGCCAGGAGCAAAAAGCCCCCCTCCCCGGCACAGACTCTGGAAATCATCAAAATACCTCACCAAAACCAAACTCAAGATTTATCAGAGCTGTGTACTTTCAACCTTGCTTTAGAGTGCAGAATGCAGGGGAATGACAAAGTATATGTCCAAACTATCTTCATTCCATACAACCTGTCTCAGAAAAATCCTCCGAATCTTTTGGCCCAGAACAATCTCAAACCGAGACCTATTCACACACTGCAGCCAAGCAGATATGAGCACCATCATTACCAGGAGGTGCTGGAGATGGATTGGCCATGTGCTTCTGATGGAAACCGATTCCACCACCAGAATAGCAATAAGACGGAGATCTGAAGGCAGGCGAAAACAAGGCTGCCTGAAAATGACATGGCAAAGAGCTGTGGAAGTTGAGCTGAAAAACCTGGGGCACGCCTGGGGAACCATTGAAAGACTTGTCAGAAACACACAGGAATGGAGGAGCTTCATTGCTGCCCTAAATGCCAGAGGCATAATGGATACTAACTAACTATTGAGTCATGCCAGAATGCTCTCGAATGCCTTTTTGGCACTTTCTGGGGGAGCCAGAATGGCACCTAGTGGTAGTTCCTGATCTTATTGGGTACTTCTTGAGGACTGCATTCACCCCCTGTGTTAGCCAGCCTATTTGCTAGAACTTTGGCCCCCACCATTCTGCCATGTGTTGCTACACAGCTTAATTTTATACATCTTCCACACTTCTCCTGGCTAGTCCTCCTAGCTCCCCCACACTCATTTGGGGAAATGGTGGTGTAGATCTTCTTAATATAATACTTCCTCAGCCCTGTCAACTCCTAATGTTCAAAACCCATGAGTCAGAGACCAAAACAAAACCAACAACAAACCAACAAATATTTGCCCCCAGGTTTCTGAATCATGAAGTGCCACATTTTCCAGGTTCTTGCTGTACCACAAGGGCTAGAAATTTGGATTTTTTAAAAAACCTGAAAGTGGAGAGCCTCCCATAATCACAGGACTCCAGAAGTTGGGAATTAAAATAAAACACCAGATACCTCAATACTTGAGATAAAAAAATCACAATCACAAAAACTGGCAATATTGCTTCCTCTCCTTTCTTACATGCTTTGATGAGCAGTGAAATAATTAACAATGATGCCATTTAAAGTATCACCATCCCAGTTTGCACCCACTTAAATGAATGGCTCAGCTCACATCTTAGAGCTATTGTTTCTGACTCTCTGCAAACTCCTACATTCCTTCAGTTACACTCACTTCACCTTTTGAAGGTTTTCTTTGCAATCATCATAGTAGGAGACCAACATTTTTTCAAATGAAAGCAGAAACTGTAGACTCTCTCGTGCCCTTCCTCCTACTCAGCTAAGCCAGGCGGGTTCAGAAAACACGCGGGGAAACACTACTCTACTTAACAGTGCCCAGCACTTAGGCCAAAATTTTCAAAAGTGATTTTTGAATGTTTTGAGTGTTGAACTTAAAACTTCCTTAAAAGGGACTGATTTAGGTTATATTAAAGGAATGTTCTCACTTGAAAATTAGGAAACGTCAGATTTATGCTCATCTGTGCAACCTTAATTCTGTCCCCTTGTGCATAGGCATATTATACAGTCTTTAATTACATTACCACATACTGCTTTTTTCCACAGGACACCTGCCTCATTCCGCACACAGGACAGCTGCACAAGTTTAAATACAGTTTTTAAAAAGGTAATTTCACGGGGCTTATTTGAAAAGGAAAAGGGTGAAAACAAAACCTGTTATGTGCAACTGTAACAACTCTCTCACCGGGGGAGTCTGCCCTGAGGGACTCTCTCTCTCTCTGTCCTGGAAGTTGACGAGGTCCAGCCCCTTGAGGTGCCCCTGGGGGACGGGGAGCAAACATGCTGCTGGGTCTCAGGGGGCACCCAGCTGGTTTCTGCCCAATATGGTGCTCGCAGAGGGGTTACGCACCACACCCAGGGAGGGAAGGGAAGGGGAGCCCAACCTAGTTTTCCCCCATGACAGCCGCTCTGGAATCTCCCAGACGTTCCCAGGACACAGTCTGCTGCAGCTTTGACATGGGCAGCGTGAGGTCAGCCTCAGGGCAGGTCTACACTACTAAGTTAGGTTAGCTTAACCGACATCGTTCAGGTTTGCAAAAAATTTCACATCCCATTCAATGTCATTAAATCAACCTAAACCCCACGTAAACACCAATAGGTTGATGGAAAAATTCTTCTGTTGAGCTAGCTACTGCCCCTCAGGAAGGTGGATTTACTATAGTGACTGAAGGACCCTTCCATCGCTGTTATAAATGTCTACACCACAGTGGCATATAGCAACACAGTTGCAGTGCTGCTGTAGCATTTCAGTGTAGACAGACCCTTAGAATTGAGTATGTGTGTGGTTATTCCAGCAGGCTGCCAACATTTGCCTGAGGGAAAATGAATGAGAGAAGGGAAATGGCCATTTTTAGCAGTTTATATCTCAGCAAAATGTAAACAGAATTTTGTGAGACAAAGAGACACTTCTGTAGCTGGAGGGCAACCCTCCCGTTGAACATTAAAAATGTTCTGCAAACAATAGAGATCAGAGAGTTTGCAGAGAACAGATCACAAGAATCTTTCATAATGGAAAGTGTTTGGCAACCCAAGTACAGATATCACTACCAGTCCCCCTACAATATGGCACTATCTAGCTTTTTTGCACACCAATGTCTTTTCCAATGCTGCTGATTTTTAAGACATAAAATCTATAAACACATGCATAAAGGTGGCCTCAGTTATTATTTCAGAGCCATGCACAAGAGGCCAGAATTTGTCCCTAAGCCTCCTCTTCCTGTTATGTTCAGGGTTATTCTCCCCAGATGTAAGGTCAAACATTAACTTAGTACTTTCTATTCTATTGTCTAATTTATTAACAAAGATGGTAAACAAAATGGGAACAAGTATCTGACCCGTGAAACCCAGTGGATGCTATTCCCTCCACAGACTTCAACTTTTAAATGTATTCTTTCTGTTTTGTTCAATGGACTATCTTTTAGATGCTTATTATATTTTCATCTATGCCAGCTTGGTTTAATTTTCCCTTAGGATATCACGTGGAACTGTATGAAATATCTTACCAATATCTAAATTATACAGCAGTATAGTCACTACCCCCATCCATTTAGTTGCTGTGTTTTCATGTAAGGAACTATGAGCAGGTGCCTTATCCAATCTGATAGCAAGCACAATTTATACACTATAAATAGTCCAAACTCATTCCTCCAATGCACTTAATTTTATTAACACCAGAAATTAATGATAAGATCACAAACCCCAGGTAAAACCTTCTCCTAAGGTTGTCTGTTCCTGGGTTCCTCCTTTCAGACTTTGCAGCCCACACACTGGTTTCGGTTACATCACAGTAAAATCAAGAAACTGAGATCTGAAGGAGCTGTTGCTGGTTCCAGAACAATAATATATATGAATCCTGCAATCATTTTTCATTCCTTTCTAACACTTGGAAGCAGTGCTTAATTTATAATGACAGGTTTCAGAGTAACAGCCGTGTTAGTCTGTATTCGCAAAAAGAAAAGGAGTACTTGTGGCACCTTAGAGACTAACCAATTTATTTGAGCATAAGCTTTCGTGAGCTACAGCTCACTTCATCGGATGCATACTGTGGAAAGTGTAGAAGATCTTTTTATATACACACAAAGCATGAAAAAATACCTCCTCCCTCCCCACTCTCCTGCTGGTAATAGCTTATCTAAAGTGATCACTCTCCTTACAATGTGTATGATAATCAAGTTGGGCCATTTCCAGCACAAATCCAGGTTTTCACACACACACACACACACACACACACACCCAACCACACACACAAAACCACTCTCCTGCTGGTAATAGCTTATCTAAAGTGACCACTCTCCTTACAATGTGTATGATAATCAAGGTGGGCCATTTCCAGCACAAATCCAGGGTTTAACAAGAACGTCTGAGGAGGGGAGGGGGTAGGAAAAAACAAGGGGAAATAGGTTACCTTGCATAATGATTTAGCCATTCCCAGTCTCTATTCAAGCCTAAGTTAATTGTATCAAATTTGCAAATGAATTCCAATTCAACAGTTTCTCGCTGGAGTCTAGATTTGAAGTTTTTTTGTTGTAATATCACAACTTTCATGTCTGTAATCGCGTGACCAGAGAGATTGAAGTGTTCTCCGACTGGTTTATGAACGTTATAATTCTTGACATCTGATTTGTGTCCATTTATTCTTTTACGTAGAGACTGTCCAGTTTGACCAATGTACATGGCAGAGGGGCATTGCTGGCACATGATGGCATATATCACATTGGTGGATGTGCAGGTGAACGAGCCTCTGATAGTGTGGCTGATGTTATTAGGCCCTGTGATGGTGTCCCCTGAATAGATATGTGGGCACAGTTGGCAACGGGCTTAGTTGCAAGGATAGGTTCCTGGGTTAGTGGTTCTGTTGTGTGGTATGTGGTTGCTGGTGAGTATTTGCTTCAGGTTGGGGGGCTGTCTGTAGGCAAGGACTGGCCTGTCTCCCAAGATTTGTGAGAGTGTTGGGTCATCCTTCAGGATAGGTTGTAGATCTTTAATAATGCGTTGGAGGGGTTTTAGTTGGGGGCTGAAGGTGACAGCTAGTGGCGTTCTGTTATTTTCTTTGTTAGGCCTGTCCTGTAGTAGGAGACTTCTGGGAACTCTCCTGGCTCTATCAATCTGTTTCTTCACTTCCGCAGGTGGGTATTGTAGTTGTAAGAATGCTTGATAGAGATCTTGCAGGTGTTTGTCTCTGTCTGAGGGGTTGGAGCAAATGCGGTTGTATCGCAGAGCTTGGCTGTAGACGATGGATCGTGTGGTGTGGTCAGGGTGAAAGCTGGAGGCATGTAGGTAGGAATAGCGGTCAGTAGGTTTCCGGTACAGGGCGGTGTTTATGTGACCATCGTTTATTAGCACTGTAGTGTCCAGGAAGTGGATCTCTTGTGTGGACTGGTCCAGGCTGAGGTTGATGGTGGGATGGAAATTGTTGAAATCATGGTGGAATTCCTCAAGGGCTTCTTTTCCATGGGTCCAGATGATGAAGATGTCATCAATATAGCGCAAGTAGAGTAGCGGCGTTAGGGGACGAGAGCTGAGGAAGCAATGTTCTAAGTCAGCCATAAAAATGTTGGCATACTGTGGGGCCATGCGGGTACCCATAGCAGTGCCGCTGATCTGAAGGTATACATTGTCCCCAAATGTAAAATAGTTATGGGTAAGGACAAAGTCACAAAGTTCAGCCACCAGGTTAGCTGTGACATTATCGGGGATAGTGTTCTTGACGGCTTGTAGTCCATCTTTGTGTGGAATGTTGGTGTAGAGGGCTTCTACATCCATAGTGGCCAGGATGGTATTATCAGGAAGATCACCGATGGATTGTAGTTTCCTCAGGAAGTCAGTGGTGTCTCGAAGGTAGCTGGGAGTGCTGGTAGCGTAGGGCCTGAGGAGGGAGTCTACATAGCCAGACAATCCTGCTGTCAGGGTGCCAATGCCTGAGATGATGGGGTGCCCAGGATTTCCAGGTTTATGGATCTTGGGTAGTAGATAGAATATCCCAGGTCGGGATTCCAGGGGTGTGTCTGTGCGGATTTGATCTTGTGCTTTTTCAGGGAGTTTCTTGAGCAAATGCTGTAGTTTCTTTTGGTAACTCTCAGTGGGATCAGAGGGTAATGGCTTGTAGAAAGTGGTGTTGGAGAGCTGCCGAGCAGCCTCTTGTTCATATTCCAACCTATTCATGATGACGACAGCACCTCCTTTGTCAGCCTTTTTGATTATGATGTCAAAATTGTTTCTGAGGCTGTGGATGGCGTTGTGTTCTGCACGGCTGAGGTAATGGGGCAAGTGATGCAGCTTTTCCACAATTTCAGCCCGTGCACGTCGGCGGAAGCACTCTATGTAGAAGTCCAGTCTGCTGTTTCGACCTTCAGGAGGAGTTCACCTAGAATCCTTTTTTTTGTAGTGTTGGTAGAGAGGTCTCTGTGGATTAGTATGTTGTTCAGAGGTATGTTGGAAATATTCCTTGAATCGGAGACGTCGAAAATAGGATTCTAGGTCACCACAGAACTGTATCATGTTCGTGGGGGTGGAGGGGCAGAAGGAGAGGCCCCGAGAGGCCCTATTTTCGACGTCTCCGACTCAAGGAATATTTCCAACATACCTCTGTATAGTGGTTTTATAGCATGTGCGGGGGGGGGGGTCTCATAAAGAAAAGGTTAAGAACCACTATAAAACTGTGTCACAACAACTGTTTTTCTGCATGTAAAAGCCAGGGCCGGTGTTAGGGGGTAGCAAGCAGGGCAACTGCCTGGGGCCCCACACCATAGGGGGCACTGCAAAGCTAAGTTGCTAAGGCTTCAGCACCAGGTGGTGGGGCTTGGCCCCGGGCTGCAGTCCCATGTGGCAGGACTTTGGCTTTCTGGGCCCTCGCAAGTCCAGTGCCAGCCATGGTTGGCAGACCCCCTGTAACCTGCTCACAGCCCCCCAGGGGGCCCCAGACTTCTGGTTGAGAACCACTGAGCTAGATGAAGGTAAGTAGTTACCACATCTCTCACTCTTATGTAGCCATGGTGAGAATCTGGCCCCGAGGGCAGATCCTGTGTTCCTTGTACAGGCTCGGAGTTTCCAAAGCACCTACGTGACTTAGGAGCACAAGTCTAATGGACTAGAGATGGTTGGAAAATTGACTTTTTTCAGCCCCATGAAAAATTTAAGTGAATTTTCCCCAAAATTTCCAGGGGACAATTTAGACTTTTCATTGAAAAATTGAAAACCAAACCCAGAAAAAGTTTCAATTTTTGGTAAAAATTGAATTTTCTGACAAAAAAAATGCAAGGAAAGCAGATACTTTCAGCAAAAAATTTCATTTAGCCTAAAACCCAATTTTCTGTCAAAAATTTTCCACTAGAAATTCTTTTGATCAGCCCTACCATTGTCTTGCAATGGAAGCTGGACTGGTAAATCACTTTTGCTTCTGAAAATCCCACCCTATGGCAAAACAACCAGGGAAGCCAATGGGTACATTTTATGGGTAAGGACAATGAGGTCAGGCAACTTTTGTCTGAACTCTAATTTCTAATGACTTTGAAGATGCACACAGCAAAGGAGAATGCTCTGAGAGTTCTCTACAGATTTAGATTTATACATTCGGTCAAATGGAATTAGTCCTTCAACTATAATTGAATGCCCTAGAGACTGTCTAATTGTAATCTTCCTTACACTACTAGTATAATAGGATAGCATACACTTTATGAAAGATGTGGACAAATAGGAGAGTCCATAGGAGAGCAAACATGATAAAAGGTTTAGAAGACCTGATCTATGAGGAAAGGTTAAAAAAACCAAACACTGGGCATGTTTAGTCTTGAGAAAAGAAGACTGCGGGGGTGGGGGAGGGGGTTGATAAGTTTACAATTATGTTAAGGAATGTTATAAAAAGGTCTCTGGTCAATTCTTTTCCATGTCCACTGAAAATAGGATAAGTAGTAATGGATTTAATTTGCAGTAAGGGGAATTTAGGTTAGAACTTTCTGACTACAAGATTAATGAAGCACTGGAATAGGCTTCTCAGGGAGGTTCTGGAATCCTCATCATTGAAGGTTTGTCCAACCTATTCTTAAAAACACCTGTCAGGGATGGTCGAGGTTTACTTGTTCCTGCCTCAACACTGGGGGATAGACTTGATGTTTCAAGGTTCCTTCCAGCCCCACATTTCTATGATTCTATAATTCTGCCACAGAACATTAAAGCTGAAACCTTCAGAAAACCCTAAATTGTAATATCCCATCCCCAAATCCTGCTGTTCTGTAGAATATGCCAAAGCAGAGGAAACAATAAAAGTTATTTCATTTCGTTTACTTGACAGGAGATGATGCCATTCCCTTTTACTAGAATTTTTGAACAATGGGAGTGCAGGTATTAGAAAACTGGAAGCTGATAAGGCATTAACCTAGAACACTGATGCTAGGCCAAATACTATGTGCCAGCTATGCGCAGAAAAGACCCTGAATGCAGGGTAAACAGGGTAAGCGGGGGCGGGGGGGGCAGAGAAGCTGGTCAATCTGCAGCTACACAGTTCGACTAGTACTAGTCATCTCTGTCTTCCACAAAGAAGCAGGGGAGTACAGCAGCCTTGATGGGCAGGGTGGGGGAAGAGGGAAAATGGCTGGGGAAAGACCCCTAGGGAAAGACCCATTTTCTCAGGCTGTGGTCTTGGACAGGGTATTGGTTTTATGAGCATAATCTAACTATAGGAAAGATGTGTCGGGGGGAAATGAACTCTATAGCTTTTGCCCAAAGCCTCACTAAAAGCAAAACCTTGGAAACAAGGCTGGGAAAACTATAGTGAAAGGCAAACAGGGTGCTCACAAGAACAAACATTCTTTCACTTGAGATAGCACAAGACATGTACAGATCCAGACAAAACAAAATACACCAATATGCCATTTCCTGCCTCACTTTCCTCTCCACTCTGGAGTGTTCTTCAGGATTTGGGTCAGTATCTTTCTGGAGTTCCAGGTCCCCTCTTCAGAACTCCCCTCCTTCAAGATGGGCTTCTCCTCTTTATCATAGAGCCGCCTGACCTGGAAGAATGAAATCCCAGAGGGGAAACTTGGCCCTGCAAAGACACTGACTCACACCCTGAAGAATACTCCAGGATGAGGAGGGAAGTGATGGAGTGAATAGCATATACGTATTTTATTGCTCTGGCTGGATCTGTATAGTTCTTTTGCTATCCAAAGTAAAGAGCAATTGGTTTTGGAACCTTTGCACAGTCTGTGTGTTATGTGCTTTCATCTCTCTCGTGTCCCCGAAGGGGTAACCATAAGCCACAGTGCCCTCAAAGTTGGTGCTCTGGGAGGGGCATGCTTAAGCTACTGGAGAGCCTGGGCAAGCTGGCTCTAGTCACAGGGCCTAGGCTCAGCTCTCAGAAGGGGGTGCTGGATAGAAGATCTGCACCCCAGGAGTGTGCCTAGACACCCAAAGCCAGAGGCAGTACCTGGGCTCTGCTCAGACACAGGAAGCTTAAAAGCACAACGGCTCAGTGTGTGGGCCCAAGACAGCAGCCTGGTGTGTCTCTGGCAGGGGCAGCTTTACCAGGGGCTGTGACAATAAAATCAGCTGACAGAACTCACTGCCACAATTATCACTAAAGTCAAGAACTAAACAGAATTCAAAAAAGGCAATAAGACATTTATATGGACAAAAACCATCACCAGTCACATTACATGGCGGGGGGGGTGGGGAGGGAAGACTTTTAAGGGATATAAACCCTTCTGCTTCAAGGCATAACCCCACCTCTAATTAACGTGAAGTTAGGAAGAAGTTTCTCTCAAGGATGGATTATACCATAATTGCCCACTTTGTGGTTTTTTGCAACTGTCTTCGGAGATATCGGATATGAGACACTGTGGAAGACATGATACTGGATTAGATGGGGACCTCAGTTCTGATTAGCTATGGCAATTCCTTTCTACAGATATTTAAGAAAAATGAGAAAAATCTATCTGCTAATTTAGGTGCATTGAGTCAATGTCACTTTTATGGCTGTGGGTTTTGCAGCCACGGCTTCTGTGGGGGTCTGCAGGCATGGCATCACAGAAAGTCCTGAGGTTCAGAAATCAGTCCCAACGGTCTGAATAAGTACCCTTAAAACTGCTGTGGCTGAGGTGAAAAGCCTGCAATTAGGTATGGATGCTGAGCCAATGACTTCACATCAGCCCAACAAGCTACCAGATATATGAGTGACTGACACACACTCATACAAGCTCCTTTCACTCCTCATGTATTTAAAGGCACATCGGGAAGTGGAATCAGCACAGAGACACTTGAAATATGGCACTTCTTTCCCTGATCCTGATTCTCAGAAGACCCATTACAATACACTGATAAACAATGGAATACAGATGGAAGACCCATTGCAAAATACTGATAAACAATACAAATGGAATTTCCTTGGCTCACCAATGAAGTGGCCATTTTAGATGCTCAAGGGACACCTGGGAGTTAGAGGAGGTTTAATACTTGCCATAAAGCAAAAGAACATTACCCAAAGTGACCTCAACACCAGTTAACTCCACCTGTAGTGGAAGGACTAGCCAATCAAACAAGCCCAAACCTGCCCAGCACCAACATACTCTTTGCAGATCCAGAACAGAAAACTCTGGAGTAAGAGCTACCCGTACTATAGGGCATTAATCAGACAGGGCCTGATCCGGAGCTCAAAGTTAAAAGAAAGAATCCGACTGGCGTGGACTAAGGGCCTGATCCAAAACTCACCAGAGTCAATGGGAGTCTTTCCGTTGACTTTGATGGGCTTTGGACTGGGCCTGCAGAGACCGTGAGCATTCTGAAAAGCAGGACTGCTCAGCGTTGAACTCTTTGGCTATTAGGAATTAGGTCATATCAGGCGTCACTTGAAAGATGGCTATACTCAGGTTTAGCACACAGTGTGAAATTGATGTTATAAGCATAGGCGGCGAGTTACGTCTCCATGTGGTGCCTTAACACCAGCAATATTCAGAGCCCAGGGGCCCAGCTCCACCAATATTTGGGGCTGGGTGTTCCCCCAGCCCCACCTGCCACTCCCCACCCCCTGTGCCTTCCCTGAGTGTCCCCCGGCCCCCTCTTGCTGCCCCCAGCCCTCCTGCACGCCCCCCCGGGTCCCGGAGCAGAGCATCCCTGTCTCTGCCTCTTCCATGCAGCTCCATGCTGCCTCCCTGCAGCAACTGCTGCTGCAAGGTCCTAGTGCCCCCCATCTCCACTGCCTGGGCACACTGACCCTGAGCCTGCCCTTGCACCTCAGACCCTTCCCTTTTCCGGCAGGACCCTCCACCAGCACAGGGGGCCCCTCTGCCTGCAGTCACCTCTCCTGCCCCATGCTGGGCAAGGAGGCAGCCCCATCCCCCACCCCCAGTGAGGCTACAGTCAGGGGCAACAGCAGGGGAGGAGGTGCACGCAGCACCCCCTGGCACCCACCATGGGGGAAGCGAGGGAGATTCCTGGACCTGAGAGAGGCCCTAGGACCACATGCAGTGACAGTGGTGGGGGTGAGTGTGCTGCCGCGGGGGGGGGGGGGGGGCGGGAAAGGGGAGCTCCTCCCCCAGAGCTCGCTGCTGCCGGCAGGGAAAGGGCTGGGGGGAGTCCTCCTCTCTGGCCCCTGTCCCGGAGCAGCCTGCCTGCACCCCAAACTCATCCCCAGCCCTGCCCCACCCCAGAGCCCACACCCCCAGCCAGAGCTTTCACCCCCCCACCGCACCCTAACCCTCTGCCCCAGCCCTGAGCCCCACCAGCACCCCAAACACTTATCCCCAGTCCCAGCCAGAGCCCTCATCCCCCCGCACCCTAACCCTCTGCCCGAGCCCTGAGCCCCCTCCAGCACCACAAACCCCTCATCTCCAGCCCCAGCCAGAGCCCTCATCCCCCTGCACTCCAACCCTCTGTCCCAGCCCTGAGCATCTCTAACCCCGCAAACCTCTCAGCCCCAGACAGAGCCCTCACCCGCCACACTCCTAGTCTTGCCCTGAGCCCCTCCCACACCCCAAACCCCTCATCTGCAGCCACACCCCACAGCCCTCATCCCTGTACCCCCTCCCTCCGCACCCCCTCCCATCCCCAAGCTCCCTCCCAGAACCTGCACCCTGCACCCCAATCCCCTCCCCCAGCCTAAGGTCTGCACCCCAGACCTCCTCCCCCACCCAAACTCCCTCCCAGAGCCTTGGGCAGGTGGGGAGCTGAGTTTGGGCAGGGGCAGGTTCTGGGCACCACCAAAATTTCTACAAACCTGCCACCCCTGGTTATAAGATATTAATGATCTCTGTCTATATAAAACATGGGCAAACAAATGGTTGTTGTGAATCTGCCAGAATTATTTACAGAGAAACTCAGTTAGAAGAACTCCTTAATTTCTAAAATAAACCCTGGCAAATGAGTGGTCCTCAGCTAAACTCATCAGTTTGCTTCAGTGAATTACAGCATGTGTTCTCAATTTCGGGGTCACAAACAAGTGTCAGGAGGTTCCAACCATTCTTCTCTTCCCATATTTCTAAATTAGAGGGTTGTCCCCCTACAGCCCTGAGCAGAGACCCTGTGTAGAAAGGACCACTGAATTATTGTACTGTCATATCATCAATACCATAGCAACTGGATATCCTCAGAATATTTAATTCTCCCTTAATGCAAAAAGGGTGTGTGTGTGACGGGGGGGAAGACAGTCAGGTACATTGGATGCAAAATATGGGGTGGAAGGGTTGTTTTTCTTAGTTTTTAAAAGCATAGTAAAAAAAATAGCTTTTTAAAAAAATTCAGTTAAGAGTGTTTATGTTTAGACCTAAGCAATCGCCTGCAGGGTAAGAAATGCAAACATATATTGTAGCATGGGCTAAAACATAAAATGCAGAGATGGAAAATGACTTATGATGTTTATTTTCTCTCCCCAAATTGAGTACAATGAAAAGAAAAAACCCAAATGAGGAAAAGTAAATGCTGAATTAAAAAAAAAAATTTAAAGGGAAACACCTTAAAAATCATTTCTGCCTGATTTTTAAACTTGTTACAAGCAACAACTAAAATTGCTATCACTGAAGATAATTAAAATATTTTTCCTCTGACTAGATTTAAAATTGACACTGTCCCTTTAATAACTTAAGGTATTAGTAGCATTGGTAAGGGCATATTTAACATGTGATTGTAACCTCAGAGAGTCTAATTTTTAAACACATAATGTACACATTAGGAAGGATTTATTAAGCCACTGTTTATTGTTTTATTCTGCGTTCCAAGTGTCTGGTGGTCACCTGTCAAAAACAAAACAGATTTTGCTCTCGATCTAATCCTGACAGTTGCATTTTACAGGTCATAACTTTTTATACAGTGGACCCCAAATCCTGCAACCTATTCTATTCAGGCAGACCCCTGTGCCCACACAGAGCCCTACTGAAGCCCCGACTCCGAGTATCCTGATCTAACCAACAGACAACACTGCTTCCTCTTCAATACATTTTTAATGGGAGGCTAGCAAACATTCTAATGAAAAACATGTATAAAATTATCAGATATCACAGTAACCCGGCTCTTTGGACTACACAACTGAAACACTCTTTCATTCCAACAATGACTGGATTTGGAAACCTGAATATACACTATTTTACAGTCCTTAGATTGTAAGCTGTTTGGGGCAGCTGTCTGTCTGTACAGTGCCTAGCACAGTGGGATCCTGGTCCATGACTGGTGTCCATAGTTGCTACCACAATACAAATAATAACTAATAGTTTTAAATCCCGTGTATAGTGTAACTGCCTTTTTGTGCTGTACAACAAGATTCACTTCATTTACCAGATCATCAACTTGAAAACCAGCACAGTGCCGCTAAGTCTACACCTATGCTGCGATCCAAGGTGTGCTTGCCGTACTGCTAAAAATAGCAGTACAGATGCGGTAGCCCAGGCTTTAGCAAGGGCTGTACAAACATGCCAGAATCCAAGGTATGTACTTACGCTGCTAGCCCCTGTTGAAGCCAGTGACCCCATGTCTGCACTGCTATTTTTAACTCTGTCAACATGGGCATTCCTACCTGAACTGCAATCACCCCTTGTATTGCAGTGTAGGCCTACCCTCATTATAAGGCATGTAATTTTTTCTTTATATATTCAATGTCATGATGAAATAAAGATAGTTTTTGAATGTAAGCATCAGTGTTACAATGGCATGTTTAAACAAGTTAACTTCTGCACGTGGGCATACCCATAACCTCACTTAAATGGAATGAAAAATTACTTACTTTCATCATTAGAAACATTCCCCAGAGAGGTGTGACTGGAATACCGTTTGTTTTCACTTTCATTGAGACATCTTTCAATCCAGCTCTCTGCAAAATAACAAAATTGCTTTTTTGTCTTTTGTGTAAATACAAATCTTTTGAATGATCTGAAGTCTATAATACAATTAGGCTTGCCAACTTTCTGACTGCAGAAAATGGGAGGGAGTTGGGGTGTGTGGGGGGAGGCTCAGGGCTGGGGTGCAGGCAGGGGTTGGGGGTGCAGAGCGGGCTCTGGGCAGCACTTACCTGCGGCGGCTCCCAGAAGCAGCAACATGTCCTCTGTTTCCTAAGCACAGTGGCAGCCAGGGAGGCTCTGTGCGAGGCCCTCACCCACAGGCACAGTCACCGCAACTCCCATTGGCCGCAGTTCTCGGCCAATGGGAGCTGCAGAGCCGGCTCTCAGGTCAGCGGCAGCATGCATGGCCTCCCTGGCCGCCCCTGCACCTTGGGGTGCAGGGACATGTCACCACTTCTGCGAGCCTTGCGGAGCCAGGACAGGCACGGAGCCTGCCTTAGCCGTGCCACCAACCAGACTTTTAACAGGCCAGTCAGCGATGCTGACCGGAGCCACCAGGGTCCCTTTTCGACCAGTCAAAAACAGGACACTTGGCAATCCTAAATACAATCTTTTCTTCTTCAGTGCTTAGCCAGACAGTCGGCCGTAGCAATAATTTGCCATTTGGTCTGTTCCTGCACAACCGCAGAGGCTTGACAGTCCAACATCAGAACAGACTTGATGAACTCTTGTATTGGAGGTCTCCCCCCAAAGTCCAACCTGTACCTCATTGGGGTAGAGGAGGTGTAACATCTGAAGTCGGGGATTGCTCATTGGAGTTATGCCATCAGCGATAAAGGCTTGTCCGAAATATTACCTTGGCCATTATGCCAGGTGGCCAGATCCAGTGTAAACCCTGAAAATGATGGCTAACACAGGCGGCAAAGATGCAGGGCACCAGCTGCACCTAGCTACCCGAGGCAAAGGAAGTTAGAAAGACTCAATGGCTCGGGTTGCACAGCGTGAAGCCAGTACCGGCAGACTAGATAAAGGGTCGCGTTACCGCGCCTCCGTCTCATCACAGTGAGACGAGGCATTTCCCTGGATAATCGTTCGCTCTTCTCAATACAACACAGAACCACAGGTTTTGCTAGAGGCCTTTCGGCTGGATTTCACTCAAACCTTGCCCAAACCCACATACAAGCCGAATCATCTTCCCACCTTCAGCTATCAGATTTCTGTTTTAAAAAACTACACAGGCTGAGTGAGATGTGTCCATGTACATTAAGAGTCTTCTTCATGGAGACCAATAATTTCTCTGACACATAATTTAATATGACAAGACAAATCAAGGGCCCTGTTCTCCTGAAATGCTTTCAAAATTATGCAGGGAATTGAAACAAATGCACTATGCATACATTTCTAGGCCTCAATCTTGCAAAGACTTATGCATGATTTCAATGAGACTCTTCACATGTACAAAGTTAACCAAGTGTGCAAGTCTTGACAGGGTTAGAACCCACACAGAGGCCCAATCCTGGAATCAGATACACTCAGGTGGACACTTATCCCCTCACGAATTCCTCCTCCCAGCAGATACAAGGGTCTGGCCATGGAGCTCTGATTATAGGACTGTGGCCTTAGATGCCAGGTCTTAAGGGCAAGGATTGAATCTTCTCATGTGTGTGCTTGTACAGCTCCTAGAACAATGGAGCCCTGAGTCTGGCTGGGACCTTTGGACACTACTGCAATTAATGTAATTCTTCCTCTCTGGTGGAACTGACCATGGCCATAGGTGGGGTAGGAAGAGGGTGAACACAAGGCTGCAAAAGTAGTCCCATACTTGCAGCAGGTAGCAACCCTGCAGAGAAAAGACTAAGAGTAAGTGAAGTTAGTCAGACCCTGGTATGTAGCAGATAGCCAGGGCCAAGAGTATTGAAAGGGATCTGGATGACCACACACTCACTTTACACCACACAGCCTACATGAGAGACCTAAAACATTAATTTCAGGGTGCAGTGATGGGCTGGCGGAGGTCCAGGGGATGGTTGTCTGTGAGATTTAGCATCCTAGTGGGTAAACATGAGAGCACTGGCATTTTGCGGGCAGCTCACTGCATTGCTAAGTGTATCCTGTGGTTTTAGAATGCTAATTTGAAGGTATACTTTGAAGTTATAAAAACAGGATATGTACAACTTTGGTTCAGAATTTAATTTGAATCAATAAAGACGTAAGCAATCGTGGCCAGACAACACCCATGAGAGCAGCCTCATGCTCCCAGGTGCTCACACATGCACGCAACAGGAGTCCATACAGAAGTACTCAAGAAGGGCAACGTGAAGCAGCCAATCACATGTTTGCCAGGACCCTACCATAAGTCTTCAGTTATAGTTGGGCCCATGCTGTTCGAGCTGGTTAGCCCCTGAACCACAGGTCGCAGCAGCTTCATGTTGCACCACCCCATCTCTCTATTCCATCTGGATTCCTGAAAGTGCAGCCTTCATTCCCTTAAGTATGGCCACATTTGCATGCACCACCTCCCCTTTCTCAACTGTTTGCAGGTCCTGTGCACAGAGGCAACACATTCACCATTAGACTGCAGAGCACCCAAGAAGTATCAGACCCGTAATTCTCTCATTCCTAGAATTTACTCCCTTTGCAGATGAGGATTTTCCACACTTTTTCAGGAAGGCAGCTAAAGCAAACAAACACTGCAGCAACATATAGCTATTGTTTCTGGTAGGTTTATACCCTCTCCGGAAAGCTATTCCTCTTTCTATCACATCCAACATGGCCATACAGAAGACCACCCTGAGCCCAGTGGCTTACAACCTTACAGTAGAACCTTGATAACTAATCTGTACTTTACCCAATCACAAACCACAAGTCTGGCTTTCACAGAAGAAAAGATCCCATTGAAGTTTTGCGGCAGGTAGATCCAGTACACTGGCTAAGGGCCATATGCCACATTATTCTCTGCACCATGTCTGGTGTTCCTGCCACATGCTCAAATTGACCCAGTGGTGCTGTGAATCCCTCCTGCTCCTTCAGTGCAGTGGGGCAGAGGGATAGGCCCTCAGCAGCAAAGAGGAACCAGGCACTCCAGATTACAGCAGAGTGAGGTCTGAGAGGCCTATGAGAAAGGCAACCCCACCTCTTTGACGTGAGCTCTTCAGAAAGCAGCCTGTGCTGCTTATACGCATCTCATGGTATTGAGCTCAGCTGCTGGGATTAAAAGCAAACATAGCTGCCACCACCTCTGAGCAGATAGACTGATCCTCTGTTCTTCATCCTTCTAACAAGAACTGTGTGAGTCATCCTAGCAACAGGGAGCTGGCAGTAGCCATCTGTATTTATCTTCAGTGCCTGGGCCTGGCGCTGGACTGGGGGCAAAGCTTTTTCAAGGTTTTATTTGGTGGTATTTTGCTTGTCAATATCTTTACACATACTGAACCCACTGTCTTCGATTAATACCATGACTTAGATTCATTTAGAAGGCTGACAAACTATAGTTTGCACAATCCCCCCACCTCTTAATGCAGTCACCTATGGGATGAGACACAGTTGCTGTTTAACAATGTACTGCAACCCTAAACTTAGTGGCAGATCCCACACACCACTATCTGCAGCACCCTGGCTTTTCCCCTGTGGTCTCACATTCAAGTGTCTATCAAACCTCTTCCAGTATGAAAAATTATTTGACCTGCCAAGCAGCAAAGAATAGAGGAAACTAACCCTGAGTCTCAATGTTCAGAGGATTACTGGCAAATTTACCATATAACAGAGCACATTACAGAACCTAGCTGAAAAAGGTCTGCTTCTTTAAATGATGTGACTGGTGTTATGAGATGAGTGATGAAGATCTGGCTATCACAGCCAGTGCGAATTGGTGCACTCAGACATTCAGCCAGACATTTCCTGTGCACCTGGATCAAGATTTCCAAAATTGGGTCCCTAAAGTTAGGCTCCTAAAACCATATTTAGCACCTGTATTAAATGAGCTTTGCAAAAGGGCTGAGCATCCACCAGTTCTCACTGAAGTTGCAACAATAATTTGCTGTATTTTTGCTTGAAATCAGCAGGACTCTGCCCATGTGGATCTAATTGTGGCATCAGGGCACAGATTTGCAAATGAGGACAGAATATATATTAGATTGTTTTGTAGAGCCCACTACTGCCAGGTAGTTTGGGCCCCAAATTAACTGTGGAGGAAACTATTTTTAACTGTTTTTTTTTTTTTTTTTAAGTTTTTACAAAACCTAACATCCGACACTAATAAGAATATTTTCGTGCATTTCTTAAAAAGCACAAACATGTTTTTGCAGAAATTTAAATATTGCCATCAGGGACTTGCAGAGCCCAAATATGGCAGCAGTGCGCTAATGAAAATTTTTTTTAAAAAAAGGAGCAAGAGAGAAACTGACTAGAAACAAAAGTGAAGCTGGCTGGTCTAGTTTAGTTTCTCACCTGAGCAAAAAAAACCCAAACCAAAACAAACAAACAAAAATAATAAAAACAAACTAAAAAGTGAAAAGTAAGTTTGATTTTTAAATTCTTTCAGATCTTAATAATAGAGGCCATGACCCTATAGAAACAACCATATAGGCAGACCCCTGAATGTGCACAGACCCCTACAGACTTCAGCAGGGCTCTAGGCAGGCCTTGAGTCTCACTGTATGGTTGTCTTTTCAGGATTGAGGCCTAATTATTGTTCTGTGACCTTGGGGTCTACGTATTGGTTGGTTAGCATAGCCAGGCACAGTCCCCACAACAACAATGCAAACATGAGCTCCATGAAACAACAAAAGCACATCTATTTATTGCAGGAATAGAGTACAAAGGCAGCTCCCCTCCTCCTGCGAGGGCTGTTTCACATTCTCCCTTCCACAGGAAGCATGCACACCCATCCGCCCCTAAACTTCCTCTAATAATTACTTCCCAAGGCAGAAGTCCTTCCCACATGGGAGGAGTCAGATGTTTTATGGGCTGTCTGTGGGTGTGCTTAGTAATATTTAACACAGTCACCCCATGGGGACTCTGTATAGTAACGCAATACAGTAACTCTGTTACACTATTAGTAAAGAACACAGGTAAGGATTTTTTTAAATATAGTTTTTGAGATGACGGTGCCTCTTTAAATAATAAGTAAATATATCAGGGACTAAAAGTGGACTGTCAATCAACCTGTCATTTTACATGCTGCATTTTGCAATTGTATATTTTTTGGTATGTAAGTGAAGACAAGCCCATTATAAATATTACACCATTTCTGTATGACCGAAAGAAGCAGATTCTTAAAACCAAGGTAATTTTTCGTTCTTGATTTCCTTGCTAAATAATTTGAGAATAGGACAATTAACTTCAGAGTACTTTCATAAAGACGGTTTGAAGGTGTTTCCTCAAAGTAATAAGCATTTCCTGGTCTAAATGAAATTTGCCAAGGTATTTATCATAAAGAATGAGGCTGAAAACCACTGTATTTATTAGCCCAAAATATTTTTATTATTGTGTCTAATGAAAGCACACTCAAATTGTTTCTACGTGGACGTTTTTAATGTTCTAAATTAAACTCAAGCTTTTATTTTTTTAAATTCTCTCTCACAGAAGATTGACAGCATAATTTTCTTTCCTGGTTTTTTCCCTTCTCTGTCATGTAAATGTTGGCATTTTTCTGCTTCAGCTAAAGGGATTGAGACGCTGAAGTGACAGAGGATGTTGTAAAAGCCAAAACTATAACAGGGTTCAAAAATAATTGGATAAGATCATCAATGGCTATTAGCCAAGATGGTCAGGGATGCAGCCCCATGCTCTGGGCATCCCTAGCCTCTGACTGCCAGAAGCTGGGAGTGGGCACCGGGGGATGGATCATTTGATGATTGCCTGTTCTGTTTATTCCCTTTGAAGCACCTGGCATTGACCACTGTTGGAAGACAGGATACTGGGCTAGCTGGACCACTGGTCTGACCCACTATGACCATTCTTATGTTCTTATATGTATTGCTGGCAAACAGCTTGAAAAAATTCTCAGTACAGCAGCTAATCGGAGCTGAGAGATTACTGTAACCAATAAGACTTCATAAATGTGTATATTCAAAGACTAGCTATCGAGATTGAGATAGACAGTGGTTATGTAAATTCCTACATTTGACTGGCTAATAATGACTGTTTGCCAGAGTAGATTGTAGTTGATGTTATATATGTGAATAATTGTACTGAAGGGGAATTCACAAAGTCATAGATTTAAGGCCAAGAGAGACCATTATGATCATCTAATCTGGCCTTTATTTTGTCTCAACCAATCACAGTGCAGGGATTTTCCACCAGTTATGCAATATTCTGCAATTTGAATGTGGTTGTATGATTGGCATAATCATTGTATGGTTATTTCTCGATATGCATCATGCCAATGTGCAAATCTCTCCACTCTGTAAACCTGGAGTGATTGGCTCCTGAACTCAGAATTTTCAAGTGATTTGACAACAATAAATAGGACCATTTAATTCAGCTTTGCACAAGGGCTCAGGATTCACCCTATATGGATTGCTTCAATTTGCTGATTGCTGAGTCACCTCTGAAGCGGGATTTGGCTGCTGTTAGAGCTAGAAATGGGCCAAAGGAAAAACTTTTGATTCAACCACCCACACACTCCGATGGTTTGGCAATTGAACCTGAATGCGATCCATTCCTACTTTCTGTTTATCGCTTTAGTTATAACCTTCCAACAATACTACAAAGCAGATTTAAAACTGCGTGCTAAGCAATTGAAGTAGAGGGGAAGTTAAGTCTACAGATTGTGAATATTGAAAGCAGAAACTGGCCTGCACACCATTACACTTGCAAAGAGTGCCATGAGATATTTAATATCCAAATGTAGTCAAGGAGACTTCATTATACATTTTATCTGAGAGATGGCAGTTCCTGCAACACACTGAACCTTACTACTGTGGGGGAAAGTATTGTTGACCTGACCCCATCCCACTCTGTGACAAGACCTATGCACTATATGCAGCATAGGCAAGAGCGGTAACTCAAGAGGCCTACAGGCCTGCATCCTGTAAGACTTAGCTTAAGCTAAGAGCATTTGCATATGCTGGGCCGTGGTATTTTGAGCCAGATAACAAACTAGGCCAACCTCTAGCCTAGCTCAAGTCCCTAGCTGTCCATTATATGCAACCTCCGCCCCTCGAACCTGCAAAAGCCCTGAGACAAAACGCAGCCACAAGCAAAGTGCAGACCTTTCCTGGAAATTCCTGTGTGTGACCATCTCTGTCTCCTTCTCCCTGCATGCTTGTATTCAAAAATAAAAGGATCTCAGACTGTTTGAACCAAACAGATGGTGTGACTCGTTTTCCACAACACTACTATGCTGTGGTATTGGTTCAACATTTTCACAGGGAAGAGTTCCATCTACTACATCAGTCACCACCACCTCGTTTTGCAGCCAATCCCAGTGCTGACTCAGCCAGCCGCGATTAGCTATTCTTGTGACATCTCAAGCCAAGAGGGTGTGGCTTGGGACAACAAATATGGTGGGTATAAGGAGATAGCTCAGGGGACTGCCCCTAGGATATGGAATCTTCCATCTCTAGTTCTCCAGATCAAATGCAGCCCTTCACTTTACTAACGAAATATCATTACTGGAGAAAGACTGCCCAGTGCCCTGCGTGAACTCACTTGGTGATCTTACACCTGTTCCTAGTGGGTAAGTGTTCACATCAGAAAAAACATGGTTCTAACAGGCCCCCGTGGTAGCAGTCTCTGGAGAAAGGCTGCTGACTGAGTAGTTTATGGAGACTGAACACTTTTCTCATCTCTAGCCTGAAGCACGTTGATATGAAAGACCCTTGCATTCCTGCTGCCCACGTGGGTGGATAGAGAACTTCAGCCTCCACAACTGTGGTTATCACAATGGAGCGACAATCCTGGTATGGGGTCTTTGCATGCTATTGCAATGCAAATAAGTAATAATGATAGTAAAAGGAAAAACAATAGTACATCTTATTCTAATATTTCTTCTGGGGAAAAAGAAGTCCACGCAACACTGTCACGACCCAAATCAATCAACCATACTAACTCAGAGGACAAGTCAGGACTTTTAAACTCCCAAGCCCTACTCTCCTTAACAGAACAAAACACTGTTGGCCATTGGTCTCTGCAGGACAGCCTCACCAGAGTATACCCAGCAAATCATTAAGGGTCTATTCCAGCACCCACTGAAGTCAAAGGACAAACTCTCATTGACTTCAGTAGACGCAGGAGCAGGGCCTAACAGCTTTCAACCGAAACACAAAAGTTTACATGATAGGATCTAATTGTTGAACATAACATTACTGGAATAGGGAGCTGAGTAAAGCCCACTGAAGTCAATAGGGTCTTTCTATTGCTTTCAACAGGCTTTGGATCAGATGCTAAATCCATAAAGCACTACCTATATATAAATAAAACTTTCCTAGTGGCTCCGTTTTCTCCAGGAGCTAAGCCTTCAGCGTCTTTATTATTTATTTATTTATGAATGCTACTGGTGGTGATGAAAACCCTCTAGCAGGGACCAGAATGTAACAGGTCTATAGTTATTTCATGAGTCTGCAAACAGATGAAACAATGGAGCAAACTCATCCCTGGCGTCACTCCCCTGACTTTAACAGAGTTACCTCTGAATCGAATTTGATCCAATAGCTATAAGAGACTTCTCTAGTTTATCATAAGGGGCGTCAACTGCATAGCCTAACGACAACAGTTTTAAATTGACAGCATTTAACTATTTCAGTGCTAATCATCTGAGCATTAACATCTAGCTGTGCTTATCCACTGTGGTTGAGTAGCATGGAAATTAGGCTGGAAAAGATCTGGCAGGTCACTTTAACCATGTTCTGGGGCCCTGCTAGGGTTGTTCCCTACTGTGCATTCTCTAGGGCTTTGTCTAGTCTAGTTTTAAATGTTCCATCGCTTCCCTGGAGATGGTTATTATTCACTCTAATAGACTCTTCCCTGCTAGGAAGTGTATCTCCAGCTTAATGTTTCTTTTTCTTAAATTCATCCCATTACTCCTAGTTATTATACCAAGGCTTGGAGTGAGCACTCCAGAAAGAGGGGTAAAGAGAAAAGGGAAGAGGGACAGCATCTATGAGAGGAAAGGTGAAGGAAGTAGCAGCCCACAGAAGAAGGTGGTGTGGGGAGAGTTGAGGGGAGAGCAAACTAAGGTGGACGCTTAGTAACGAGGCCATGAGCCAAGCACCACCAGAATATTCTCCCCCCAGTTCAACCCTTGCTGCCAATAATACAGACAGCTAGTCCAGCAGACTTGGGACTAGTCCCCTAATAGTGTGCACTACAGGTGATTATGAAGCAGCAAGTCATGGTCAGGCTTATAGCCAGAGCTCCTATACATCACTTGTTCTGACGAGAAACCCACTCGTGTCTTGCTCCTTCCTTATCTCCTGTAACACACGCTGTTTAGTTGCTTGTTGCGTACACCAAAGTCGTCCATCGCCTGAGAAGCACACTATAGTATGCACTGTTGGAAGTGTCCTAAGGTCGACTACAGCAGAGCATTAGAAGCTTTTGAAAGAGTCCCTAAAGGGGAAAAAAAATCATGATCGCTCTGAAAACTTCACCAAAACACTGAGATTTATTTCCTAGCACCAGCCACCTGACGTGGGACTGGGTTACAAACAATTACACGCCTGGTACATGGCAGGGGTCAGTTGCCACCAATTCTAGTGGCTGATGGTACATCTTTTTCAAAACAGTCAAACAAACAAATGCAACTAATATACTATCAACCCAAACCAACACCAAAAATTAATATGGACAATTAATAAAACATGGAGAGAAGTTTAGGCTATTGGTTAGAGTAGATAACGTCAACCGCCAGGGCACATGAAAGGATTCTTCTGCCTCTTCTGGACCATTGGTCAATAACGATTACCTCTCAAGCTCAGTGGCTTTCTGATCACACGGCCACTTGTTCTTTAGGTGGATCTGCTACCTTGATCCTGGGTATCCTGTTTTTTTGTAATTTCATTGTTGTTGACTGGATGTGCATTATGTCAGCCCATCCAGGAGCACTGCTGGTAGTATCTTGGGTGCCCATTACCTTGGCAAGTTGCCAGATACGGCCTCTTTGAAATCTAACATTCTTTCCCACTCGCAACAGGGGTAAGTGTCTAGCATTCTTCTTGTAGTAGTTTCTTTATGTTCTAGTTTCTTGGACTATCGTTCTGTTGGAACTACTTCAGGGTTAATTGTCTTTGGTCAAAGAAACATGCTAAAGGTCTTTGTCCTTCCACCCATAAATCTCTGAACTGGTGGTCCTAATGAAGCATTGTGAGGGGTGTTGTGATATTCCAACAATGCCAAGTATGGACCCCGTGAATCCAATGGGGCCCTTTTGTTCTGTTTATTCATTTTTTGCTCTTTGTATTGACTTGTGTGCTAACCCATTTTATGGTGTGTAGTATGGGCTTGCCCTGCTGTGCTTGAACTGATATACCTGAAAGAGTTGTGAATTATAGCCCATTATTTGTTGTTAACTCATCTGGAATCTCATGGTGAGCAAATCGTGTTTACACTGTGCTATTACCTTGTTACTTCATGTGTTGTGCAACAGCTCAGTTTTAAAAATCTGGAGTAATATTTCACCCAAGAGGGCATATTTCAGTTTTAAAAGACTGGCCCAAACCTTGGACCAAGGACATTCAGGAATCTTATGTGGTTGCAATGGTTCATTTGCATTCTGATTCCTCTATTTCACTACAGATCTTATTTTTCATAGCAGCATTTATGCCTGGCAAGACAGGAACATCTCAAATTCTGTCCTTATCCTCCTCAGGAACCACATGGTGATTTATGTTTGGTATATCTGACCTCATGTTCTGCGTGGAATTATGATGACAGCCATTCTCCAGCATTCCACATATTTTGGGCAGTAGTTTTCACCAGCATTGTAAGCATGCACTGTTCTTTGCAATGTCAAGTCCATTTCTCACAGTAGCCTTGCTTTGACCTAGTGATCAGTTATACCAGAAATAAACTGATATCTAATTGATCCATCTGTTAACTATTCAAATTCACCTGACTTAGTCATTACCTAGCTCTGCAACATGATGGTCAATCATCTGCCCCAGCACCTGGTTTTTTTTAAAGAATATATACCTTGAATGTATTCCTGAATTTTTTGGATGACTTTGTCAGTTTGCAGCCACATTCATGCTCTCATTTTAATGTATTATGTAGATCTCCAGTGATTCTGGGTCTGCCGCACATAGCAGTATGGAAGATTTTACCTTCTCTGATTTCTCTGCAACATTTCCTTCCAGGAACATTTGAAAGTTCACAATCACCTCCTCCTTTTCTGTGCCAGGTTCATTCCTAGGCCGAAGGACAGCTCCCTCTCTGCACTTTTGCCAAAAATTCCATTTACTTTGAACCCCATGTAATCAATGTGTGACACACACGAGTGTTCATAAGAGACTGGTCTTTGTTTCTTGGTCCCAGTCACCTGGCAGGGGTATCCACTCATTAGTAGCTTTTGCGGGGAAATCATCATGATAACCCTTGAACCTCAACCCACTAGCGTATGCAAAGAGGCATGAAAGCCCCAGACCATTGATTCAGTCCCACAGGGGTACAAAACTAAAGTGAGTTGGCTGGATACAATATCTATGAGAAGCAGGTGTACACCAGGTGCCCATGCTATGCTTCCTTCCCTGCAACAGGCGCTGCTGAATCTAACAGCAAGCCAAGTTGGCCCAACACAGTGATCAGTGCTTAAAGTGGTCTGAAAAAATGTGTGGGGTCTATAATAATCCGGGAGATGCAACTTCTATAAAACTGTGCTTAAAGTGTGCCCCTCAGTGACCTGGTTCAATTCTTAATTATTATTTTTTGCCAGGTCTGTGATCCCTTGTGACCTCTCCTCCTACACACACTTTAAGCACTGAGGTGGTGCATCAGTAAGACAGGCAGGCAAAGAGGACAAAGCAAGAAGACAAGTGATGAGGGGGAAGAGACAAGAAAACAATGACAATAGGGATGGGGGATGAGGAAGACAATTGAGAAAGAAAAGAAAAGGGGGAGGAAGAGGAAATATTGCGGTGGGGGGGGTGGGACTGGTAAAAGGAGGTAGCCAAGAAGAAAGGAGGATGGAGGGAGAGAAGATAAAGATGGAGAAGATACCAAACAAACAGAGAAAAGGGAGACCAGCAGAAAAGAGAAAAACTATACAAGAGCCAGAGAAATCTGTCCCATCAAAAAGAGCACCACTTGCCAGACCCATACAGAAATCTTGACTCTCAAAAAAGTCCAGATGGGCCATCTGGATTGGCAGCAGCAATATGGAAGGACCCAAATACTAAAAAAAAAACAACCCAGCAAAACAAAGCAATAGAAATGAAGATATACTAAAGGGTAAAAAGAGAAGAGAACAGTATTTCTTTTAGAATTTAAAAATGCATCTGGAGCATATTTGTTTTACAAAATTAGAAGGGGTGGTAATCAATAATAAATAAAATAATATGTATTAATTAATTAATTAATAAACAATGTGCTCTAGGCCATCCTAGAGGTCCCAGCAAAGATCAGTGTCCCACAGTACTATGGACTGTACATATACACACTAAGAGTTCTCGTCAGAAGCAGGGAATGGGTGACAGGGAATGGATCCCTTGATGATTACCTGTTCTGTTCATTCCCTCTGAAGCACCTGGCACTGGCCACTGTCGGAAGACAGGATACTGGGCTAGATGGACCTTTGGTCTGATCCATTATGGCCATTATGTTTTATCCCACAGAGCTTACCAGCTAAATATATTTCTGAGATGTTTCTCAACAGCTCTCCACTCTGCCCCCAATATACGCAAATTAGAGATTCAAAAACCTAGAGCAAATTCAATTCCTTCCGCTCCTTCTCCCCTCAGAAAGTAGCACAAGTTTCGCAAACTGCGAGGCTGACCTCCGGGAGAAGGCTCCACTTCCCACAATGTGCAAGCAAGGCCAGGGAACAGGAAAAAAGAAAAGGGCTAAGACAAGAATCTAGTCCTGAATATTCAGCGCTGAATGCTAGCTGCTCAATAGATGGGCTGTTTGCAGGAGCTCCAAGTGGAAATGATCCAGCAAGCTGGAGAAGTAAACAGGCTGCTCCGTCCATGTGATTAAAATGCTTTCTAACTGCAGCCTCCCAGTCCATGAACCCTCCTCCCCTCCACCATGAATGCTCTTTGCTGCCCCGACCCACACCAATTAAAATGTTTATATTAGGGCTGTCAATTAATCGCAGTTAACTCACGTGATTAACTCCAGAAAATTAATCACGATTTAAAAAATTAATCACAATTAATCACAGTTTTATTTGCACTGATAAACAATAGAATACCAACAGAAATTTATAAAATATTTTGGATGTTTTTCTACATTTTCATATATATTGTATTCTGTGTTGTAACTGAAATCAAAGTGTATGTATTAGTTTTGCTTATAAATATTTGCACTGTAAAAATGATAAACAAAAGACATAGTATTTTTCAATTCACCTCATACAAGTACTGTAGTGCAATCTCTTTATCATGGAACTACAACTTACAAACGTGGGGGAGGGGGGTTGGTACATAACTGCACTCAAAAACAAAACAATGTAAAACTTCAGAGCCTACAGTTCCACTCAGTCCTACTTCTTGTTCAGCCAATCGCTAAGACAAACAAATTTATTTCCATTTACAAGAGATAATGCTGCCCTCTTCTTATTTATAGTGTCACCAGAAAGTGAGAACAGGCTTTTGCATGGCATTTTTGCAGTCATTGTTGCAAGGTATTAACGTGCCAGATATGCTAAACATTTGTATGCCCTTTCATGCTTTGGCCACCATTCCAGAGGATATCCTGCCATCCTGATGACGCTCGTTAAAAAAATAACGCATTAATTAAATTTTTGACTGAATTCCTGGGGGAAGAATTGTATGTCCCCTGCTCTATTTTACCCACATTCTGCCATGTATTTCATGTTATAGCAATCTCGGATGATGATCCAGCCCATCTTGTTCCTTTTAAGAACATTTTCACTGCAGATTTGACAAAGCACAAAGAAGGTACCAATGTGAGATTTCTAAAGATAGCAACAGCACTCGACCCAAGGTTTAAGAATTTGAAGTGCCTTCCAAAATCTGAGAGGGATGAGGTGTGGAGCATGTTTTCAGAAGTCTTAAAAGAGAAATACTCTGATGCGGAAATTACAGAACCTGAATCACCAAAAAAGAAAATCTGACTCAGATAATGAAAATGAACATGTGTCGGTCCACACTGCCTTGGATTGTTATCGAGCAGAACCCATCATCAGCATGGATGCACGTCCCCTGGAATGGTGGTTGAAGCATGAAGGGACATATGAATCTTTAGCGCCTCTGGCACGTAAATATCTTGTGACGCTGGGTACAACAGTGCCATGAGAACGCCTGTTCTCACTTTCAGGTGACCTTGTAAACAAGAAGTAGGCAGCATTATCTCCTGAAAAAGTAAACTAACTCTTTGTCTGAGCAATTGGCTGAACAAGAAGTAGGATGGAGTACACTTGCAGGCTCTAAATTTTACATTGTTTTATTTTTGAACGTAAGTTTTTTTATACATAATTCTACATTTGTAAGTTCAGCTTTCATGATAAAGAGATTGCACTACAGTATTTATATTAGGTGAATGGAAAAATACTATTTCTTTTGGTTTTTACAGTGTAAATACTTGTAATCAAAAATAAATATAAAGTGAGCACTGTACACTTTGTATTCTGTGTTTTCATTGAAATGGATATATTTGAAAATGTAGAAAACATCTAAAATATTTAAATAAATGGTATTCTATTATTAACAGTGTGATTAATTGCATGATTAATCGTGATTAATTTTTGTAATCGCTTGACAGCCCTAGTTTATATTGAGGTGTGGGGGCAAGTATTGTCTCTACCACCCTGTGTTTAGGAGAGGAATGTTGGCACCAAGTTTGGGAAACCCTGGGCTACAGAATCAACCACAACTTTGGGCTCCGTTATCATTGCCATTGACGAGAAAGGCAAAACAGAGGGCCAGATCTTCCGAAGAGTTCAGGACTCGGCAGCTCCCATTGTTTTCAGAGCGGGCAGCGGGGTGGGTGGAGTAAATCCATGAACCTGCAAGGAGCTCTGCTAGGGCAATGAGGCTGTGTGCAGGTGAAGGGGCCCACTCAAGCAGAACCCCTTTCAGGGCCCAGGGCTTCCCTCACATGGCACAATAATATATGTCCGGTGGTAGATTTTAGAAGTCCAGGAGAACAGGCTTCTCCGGAAGCTGGACGTACGTTGTGCTGATTTAGGCCTTTCCCCCCAGCGTTACCTCTGGCAACTTGATTTCATCACCAATAGCATGTGCACCCTGTCTCTGTGTAGCTTTAGTACTCATCAAATATTGTGCAGAAATGAATACAATACAGGAAAAGTATGTTTTAACCTAATGTATCATTCCATTCAGTGTATCACTATTCACCCTACATCTCTTTTATCTGCTGTAATCAAGATGATTTCTTACTGTAATTCTCTTTGCCATTTTACTGCAGTATAAATGTACCACAGACTAAGGATAGAATCCAGTGCCTGTTGGCTTCAATGGAGAGACTCCCAGTGAATGACTCCATTCGGCTCTGGTTCAGGCCCTGTAAATCTGTGTAGCAACCTAAAGTTCACAGCATCTGTATTTCAGTGTTTTGCTTACTCAGGGCCTGATCCTATAAACTTCTACTCAGGTGAGTAGCTGTTACTCCTGAAGGTAGCCCTATCCAATGTAATGGGAAAGCTCACGAGTACAGGTTTGTGGTGTCAGACCCCAACTAGCTGCATCACCTGAAATAGCTGTGCTGGGGAAAGCTGGCTATAGGAGGCCCGTTAGTATTATTCTGACCAGAGCAGGTTTTACAAAAACTTTAAAAGTGAGTACTGATTAGAAAAGAAAAAAAAGAAAGAAAAAAGAAGTGACTCAAATACTAATGTGTCTCAGGACATTTGTCCTTAAGCCACAACAATTTCTAATCATCTATTCTTTAAGTCCTGACTTCAGGCAAAACTCCGATTTCTTTCAAGACTGGCTATCAACTTTGCAACTGAATTAACCCTCCGCCCTGAAGAATAGGGTTTACAATGGATGTGCTGACATAACATAAGAGCCTAACCCTGTAGTACTGATTTGCCCAAAGTTCCTATTGTCTTCAACGGCAGTTTTGTCCACCTAATGACTGCAGGATCAGGCCAGGAATAGCATAGAAAAATAATGAAATCGAAATGCATATCAAGAGCTGAATGCTTTAGAATTAATGACTCTCTCTTAATGCTGTGGGTTTTAGTTGGGACTGTTTCTCGGAAAGACACCTGTCTATCCTGCTATCCTGGTACTTCTGTTGTTGCTCATCATCATAATGAAGTGAGCTGTAGCTCACGAAAGCTTATGCTCAAATAAATTGGTTAGTCTCTAAGGTGCCACAAGTCCTCCTTTTCTTTTTGTGAATACAGACTAACACAGCTGCTACTCTGAAACCCATCATAATATAGGAGCTCTTATTTAGAAAACCTGGTGAGAATTTGTTAATTGTGAACTCTGGTGCGCTAGCTGCTGAGAACTGGCTATTTCAGTCACATAACAAAGACCATTTTAGAGACATAATTTCACTTTCCAAACCCCTCCCCACCCCACCACCACACACACTTAACTGCAGTCACAGGGAAATAAACAAAACATTCCTGAGCTGAGAATTTTGTCCTTTCTTGGACAGGTTGGGGGAACTTTAAACTGCAAGGGAGCCTTTTCTCAGTTATTGAAGCCAGTGGACCCCATCCTCCTGCTGACCCCATCTTTCTTTCTCTATGACAAGTTTAATATGAAGGGGAAAACTTGCCAAAAACATTGAGCATGATCAATTATACTCAGGGGGTGAAATCTTGGCCCTGTTTGAAGTCAGTGTATTTTGCCATTGCTAGAGTTTCTAACAGCAGCTGATGTCTTATACCTAATGAACAGATCTGCATGCAAATCTCTAAGAACAAAATAAACAGGAAGGGGACAAAGCCACAACTGCCAGTTACACATGTGACATGGATGCAAAATAAAATTACATATTCACAAGCATTATAAAAACTCATTATAGGCCAAGCCCTTTGTATGAGGAACTCCCATTGATTTCAACAGGAGATTTCCATGGAAGCGAGGGGGATGGAAATGGCAGGATCGGACCCTCTATCAAGTAGAAAATTATACTATACACACACACTTACATCTGAATGCAAATGAGACATGCACACACAGACACACACACACACACACGTGTGCGTGCACAAATGTTTGACTATGTACATATTAAAAAACATTCCCCATGCCCAAACTGGCGTAATCATCACCAATTACCCTTCCTCGTTACTACTGTTCTCTATTGTATCCCTCGTGGCAAAACCCATCATACCACCCGTCATCCTAGCTAGAATGTCAGCAGTCCGTTTACTCAGCTGCTATGAGTTTCAGGCTCCAGCGGGATCAAGTCTTAGAGAGTATTCATTTTCAGTTACAATGGCATAAATGTATAAAATTCAGCACAGATCTATGGAAATAGACATGAGGGGGGGAAATCAGAAAATTCACCTACTTCAATATTCATGCAATAGCGAGCTGATTATTTTTTTGTCATGTAATGTCAAATACCACTCGAAGTGTGGACTTTATACCTGCGTTAGGTACATGACAGCCCACCACTGCTCCAAAGGCGTCGTTACAGTTCTGGCTTTACTCGAGCCCACCTCTTTGAGTCTTGACCTGAAGGGGGATGTGTATTCAGACACCACCCCAAGTTTAGCGATCCCAGCATTGCACCTTAATGTCAGGATTTTGCTGGGGAAGGCTCTAAAGTGTGGAACCCGTTCCCCTTGACATTCACCCCAATTCCTCTCATCCTTCTTTATAAACAAACAAGAAAGCCTGGTGTTCTACAGTCAGACACAGCTGCCCCACCCAGCTTTTCCCCCTCTCCTCCATATTGCCCTTATTTTTATTGAATCCCGCCTCCCCACAGATTGATTATTCTTTGGGGGGGTTAAAATAATAAGGGTGTTTTCAAACTATGCTTGATTATAGTTTAATAATATTGATATGTAGCACAGAACCCTAGTGTCTCAGCATGAGGGTGTTAAAATAGTCGTCATTGTATAAACAGATTAAATATTTGATAAATATTGAACTCAATAGACAAGAACACTACAGTAAAGCAGGACTGTTCTGTATATCAGATGAGAGCAGGGGGGTCACAAGTGCACAATGTCCACTGGAAGCACCATTGCAGTCTCACACATATGTCCGGAGGGCCCAGTTCTGGAGCCCTTTCTTCAACAGGAGTTTTGCCCAAGTAAAACCTTGAGGACTGTACCTTAAAAAAAAATATTTTCTCACTGTACTTTTGCAAAATGAGGCACAGTTGTGCCACTCTCCAGGCTATTCGTGTGCGTATTTTTGTTTTAAAAACAACCATTTATAAACAGCAGGCAAATAAAGTACCTTCACTCATTTCACACACACAGCTGAGAAAACTAACACATCTTTCCCTCGAACTTTTGGAAATAATTCCATAGCAATTGAAGAAAATGTAGACGATCTTTTCCCCTGACTAGAACTCTGAAAGTCAATGTCTAACAGTCCAAAAATCTCTGAAAAGCAGGGTTTAATATAAATTCATGGATACAACGTGAAGTCTTAATCCTAGCGCCTTCCTTGTTCTCACTAAGAGTTCTGCCAGCATAATACCCAAAATAATGCCAGCAGCACCACAATAGGAAACATGAAAAACCATTTCTACCTCTTTCACTGGTGCATTTCTATGAAATCAGATAATGTGGTTAACAGGATATAGACCCTATAGGACTCAACGCACTATTCTTTGTATATCCACACCATATCAACTTCAAGGTGCAAAAGGAATACAGGATCAGCCCCATGAACATAATGCACTATGTATATGGAAGTACAGAATATAACAAGCACATTTCTACCACAGCATAAGCAATCAGTAAAGAAATATAACATGCTTCAGCCATAATAAACAATTTGTCTCCTAGATAACAATGCAAATTGTTTTGGAAACTTCTTATGAAAAGATAGGTAGTTTTCCAGCAACAAAATAAACCGCTATTTTGAATTTCAAAAATCTGGAGATCTACGGTTAAATACTGTATTATTATTCAAATGTTTTAAAGTTTTATAATCAATCTCTTTGCCAACTAGGACACTAATATTTGTTAAGATTTAAAGTGGTTACATCTTTATACCAATTTTCATGATCAAAATCAATGTATGAAAGCCTTTATAGCTATTATAAGTGAATGTTTACATTCTAGATTTTTTTGAAAAAATGCAAATGAATAAAACAGAATGTTTAAAATGAACTGATATGTTTTAGTAACAAAGATATGTAGCTATAATGTCATCTTCATTCACAGGGAATCATAATAATCCTCATGCAGTGATGATCATATATCCCAAAATTTGACTAATGCTAAAATGCTTTCATCATTTCACGTGATTTAAGCATTTCAGGGTTCACACCAAAAGTGCTTTAAGGACTCTCTGAAATAAATGTAAGCCTTTTGATTGAGTTTAATGGGCTTTGGATCAGGCCCGAAGTATCAGCTTTAGGTCCCACCACCCCCAAAAGGACCTGATCCCTCTCCCACTGAAGTAAGTGGAAGTTTTGCCATTGATTTCATTTGGAGCAACACGGGGCCCAAAAAACTGTAACAACAAGTGTCTCCATACTTTAAACATACATCCAGCAGAAACATTCTACTGCAAAACGATCTCCTTTCCATTATCCCCCCCAGCCCTGACATCCTGTGTTACAGATCATTCTCAGAGGGTTTTATAATGCTTGGCAAGATGGCAACACTAGCATGGTCTCCAGTTCCTGTCCTAGGAAAGACATGCTGTTCTTTTGGAACCCAAAAGGATGGGAAGTGATGGAGGTTTCGACCTCTGGGACATGGCTGAAGGTATGTGGAGGTAAAGCTACCCACCTAGGAAAGAGGAGAGCACACACACAACTGCCTTAAAAATAAATAAACTAAACACATCATGACCGTCACCAAAACAAAGCTACTGTTTTGATGAAAGTATTAAACTCTGACACGTCATCTAGGGGGAGGGAGGGGAATCATACATTGCAGACCCCTGCTTCTTGTGGAATCTCTGGGTGTGAGGCCTGTTTGGTGTCTGTGTGACTCAGTAATATCGCACAGTGTATCACGCAATATTAAGATGACATGAGAGATTTCCTTTACTTATGGGAAAACTAGCTCTTTGCCCAGTCCTGAAAATATAAAAGCAATACTGTTAGCATGCTTATTCAACAGGTAGTAGACAGAGTCATTTCAAATCTCAGCTGAACACATCACTTTTCTCCTTTGCCTCTACACCTCTGCTTTTCTCTCTCTCTCTGTCACTGATCATTTGCTAGGTAGCTCTGTGAAGCATCTAGAAGATTATGTCAACCAAAGGTGCAATGCAAAATCCAGCTGCGTTGTGTGAGCTGATGCAAGGAAGTGGGTAGTACTAATCATTTGGCTAGAAGGAAGATTGCTCTCCGAGGTGGCCAGAGAACTGATGGTTCTAGATGCCCATCCCTCCCAAGTTTGTTTGGACAGGATTGTTAATGAGTGATTAAGAATGATTTGTTGGAGCTGTTCAGCAGGGTTTCGCCCCTTCTCTTCTGCATGGTTTTATTTCACAGCAAGCTGCAGGGGCTCCTACATTGTATGAGGGGGACATGCATGCTCCATTGGATCCTTGCTCCCTCCACTCCCTCACTCCCCCTTTGTTGTGAACTCGCTGCTGCTTTCTTGGTGCCTCCTGCTCCCAAATGCCTTTTAAAGAACCAAAACCAGAAAACTTATAATATTTTGCTACCCCCTTCCCACTCCCGGAGCTGCCTCCCCCGTCAGCTCCCTGCAGTCACCATGGTGATGTCGGGGGCGGGGGGAGGGCTGTGGCTATGGAAACATATTATTAGTACTTCCACTGCCTTGCAAACTTTTCTCTCGGTGTGTGCGGGAAGGCGCAGAGCTGTCCTGTGAGTTCCAGCGGCTGGGCACCGCTCAGGGCGCGCAAGGCACCATCAGCGCGCACAAGGCACCGCTCTGCCCGCGCAAGGCTCACTGAAGCCAACTCGCATTCTAGGCGCGGTAGCTCTGAGCCCTCTCCCTGCAGCAGGGCCCTTACTGGCCAGGACTCCCATGGATTGCAGTGGGACTGGCCCACCCTGGGCAGAATTGCACCATCTCAAAGGCCCTAGAGGTGGATGGGAAGGAATAGGCTATTCAAAGCAGCAGGAGCAGATGGTGATGATTTCAGGGCCAAATTCTGTTCTCACTCACACCTTGCTTACTTCAGTGGGGTTGCGTCGAAGGGGGGTAGACTTTGGCCCTTAAATTGTGAGAAGGCAAGTCTGGAGATAACTTCCCTACCACAGAAGTGACTGCCCAGTTCTATAAGGAGGCTTCTAGCTGCCTAGGTGCTTTCCTGCAGAAGAGCTCTGAGTATCTGGAAAGCTTGTCTCTCTCACCACTAGAAGTTGGACTAATAAAAGATAGTACCCCACCCACCTTGTCTCTCTGGGTGCTTGCTGTGCAGCCATCACCATGGTGTCTGAGCCTGTCCCTGATTGGACAATTGTGTCCAGAGGAGTCAATGCTGGGAGAGGTATAGAAATGACAGCCCTTCCCTCCAGCCCTTACCCTTGCAATGCAGGGTGGGTGATGGGGGGCGGAATGAAAGACGGCAGGATCCGACCCTTGGCTTGGTTCATAATGTGTATGTGGCAGGTGTAGCCCTCTTCCGTGCAATGCAGCCTGGCCAGGCTGCGGCTGGCTCTCCACGGAGTCACTTCCTCCCTGGCCAGCAGCCCTGGGGAACGGCTCCCCCTCCAGCCCCCAGAGAAAGATCCCAGCTGGATGGCAAAGGAGACTGCATGGAGCGCAGGAAGGAAGGGGACCCAGGAGGAAGAGAAGGGGGGAACTGGCAGGGATTTGGGGAAAATCCACCATAGGGCGTGTGGGTGTTGGTCTCCCCCTTTGACTGGGGAGGTAAAGGGCATGTGGAGGTGAGGCCGAGGTAGGATTAGGCGGGGGCTTGGTTGCCGGGGTGGGATGGGGCTGGCCATGAGTCTCTCTCCTTCTCCTCCGGGCAAACAGGTACTAGTACTAGGCTGGTTGTTTGGGGTCCGTTTTAATGAGTCAGGATGAGCCCTTGGGGGAAAAGCTCTCTCTGATTATAGCCATAAAACCCAACCCCCCTGTGAAGATCCCCCCTACTCCTTGCTCTTCCTTTGTAAGTCTAAAACAAAGGGCAGGGTGAGCCGCCAGCTAGCGGTGCGTCTGCAGGGCCTGGATTTTTACACGTTAACTTCCAGCGCCTTGCAGAAGAAAACAAAATCACTCACTCCGCCAAACTTCTGGGTCTTTGCCCAACGCTAGACCTTAAGTGCCTTTAAACAGCATCGCCAGCAAGAGTAGGGGTCCCCTTACAAGAATATCAACAGCCTATCTTCATCGTCGATTAAGGGAAGGGAAGGGCAGACACACTAATAACCGTCTGTCCCAAGCGAAGAAATCTGGGGGCTTTTCCCTTCCTGAACACGGGTTGGGTTCCCTCCACACAGCAATCCCCTGTACAGCCTTGTTTGGACAATCGGGAAACGCTTCAGCTATCAGGAGCCAGGACCACCAGTCCCGGCGCTGCTTCCTCTTGTCTATTTCAATTAGTTTCCAGACCGGAGCGCCTGGATCCCTGCTGCTAGTAAGAAGTGATTCTCTTCTTCTTCATCATCTCTCTTCCCTCCTGTCCACACCTCAGCTAAAGGGTATTTCTTTAGAAGGACAAAAAAAAAAAAAAAAGGAAACGGAATCTCTCCCTCGGTGTGTGGATGCATCCTTCACTTTCACTCCAGCAAAATTTTGCCTTTGATTCTGAGCACTTGTTGCATATTAAGGGGCGGGGAAGCTTTGCCCGTTGCTATTTAAAACAAAAATCCTCCTAAAAAGTCACAAGACGATGCGGAAGATCTCATTAAAAGGAGAAGGGATTTTGTAATACTTCCAGATTTGTAGCAATCGATTTCTTCTTTGAATTGGTTTTAAAATAACTAATTTCCACGCACGCTGTATCTTAGTTGACGATTCGCTAGGCTAGATTTAAGCCGATGATATTTTATTTTATAAAGCAAAGATTATTAAGTGATTTCAGTGCCTTGCCATTAAAAGTTACGGGCTGGTTGGGTTGTTTCCCCCGTTACTTTAAAAAAAAAAACCCAAGAAAATAAAACTGATAAAGAGAAATTAAAACATGGCTGGTTTTTTTTTTGTTTTTTTTTTTCAATGAAGCTATATTGCTCCTCCAATGCCCTAGGATCTTTACATAACAACTGAAACTCAGAAGAAAAGCTAATTGGATTAAGTCCTCTGAAAGGGAGGCTAAGGTGTCTGAATGAGACAACTGCAAAGCTCCACTTTTCTTGCCATCTGTTTAGCAAGGCTAAAATGTTTTCTGATTAATATTATCTTCATCAATCATGCTGCCATTTATCATAACCCTGCTGCATTTAGAGAACGGCAGCTCACAGAGACGGCCGCAGGGCACAGGTCTGAGCGTTGGGATTGAAAGTATCGGGGATTCCAATCGCCTGTGCCACCGGTAAGTAACAAGCAGTGCCCATAAATAAGTCTGGATTGCGTCCCTGCTAAGAGGGGCAACTTTATCCTACTGTTTAACGACTCTTCACTGAAAACTAGGCGCAGTGTGGGCTGCCTTAGAGCGAGTGTTGCAAATCAGCGAGTACAACGCTTCATTCATTTCAAAACATTTTCATCCTGAGAAAACAAACTCCGGGGTTTTTTGTTTTTTGTTTTTTTTTTTTGTTTTTTTTTTGTTAAAGGGTCACATCTTTGTAAATTCGCCCCAGCCAGACTATTCCCTCCCCCGCGCCCCCCGAAAGGTTTTGAGTTCCAGCTGTTGGGTTTAGTTCTCAATGCATGCACATAATAATTAGAGCTTCAACAGAAAAAACCCCGGGCAATGATCTCACACTCTGCATTTACAAAATAAATTCTATTAAAGATTTAAATATCTGGCGTCTGCTTATGCGGGAAAGCAGTTCACATTTAGGTGGGGAAGCGTCTTGCTCTTGAAACTTGCATACGATCCGTTAGGAGACTTTAGGCTTTCTTTACATCTATGGCCCCTTTCAAAACACAGCATCGACTCCTACCCGAACCGGTGATAATTGGTAGAGAGCAGACAGGCTTTCAGGGGTTCTGAAATGTTACAATATTTTCACACACACCTCCCCCTCACAACTTACTTCTGGAGAGTCCTCCAAATGCTAGCGGTAATAAGTCTCCCCTAGTTTCCTTCCCTCAGAACTGCCTAAAGATACTGAGCTGGAGGAGAGAGATTCTTTGCATCTGAGTGAAAGACATACACAGGAGAATTCCCAGTGGAAAATATAGCACGGTCAGGGAGAAGGAGCCAAATCAAAGAGAAGTTTTAGTTCTGGATCCTGTAGGTCTTCATCGGATAAAACTCTCACGGAGTCGCTGGGAGTTTTGAGCCCATAAGGTCTCTAGAATCTGGCCCATAATTACTCTTTGGTCAACATTGCAAGGCAGGATCCTGTACCCACTGAAGTCAACGGCAAAACTCGGACTGACTTCGTTGGGGGAAGGATCGGGTCCCCAGTATGTGTTCAGTACGGCAATTTATAATTAATTATAAATTACTAAAACTCGATAAAAGAAAAGGAGTACTGGTGGCACCCTAGAGACTAACGGATGCATAAAGTGAGCTGTAGCTCAGGAAAGCTCATGCTCAAATAAATTGGTCAGTCTCTAAGGTGCCACAAGTCCTCCTTTTCTTTTTGCGGATACAGACTAACACAGCTGTTACTCTGAAACCTAAAACTCGATAGAAACCTGCATAAGGCGAATATAAGCCGCAAATCAGGGCAAATGGCCACTTACGATTTCTCAGGTGAAAAATGGAAATGATTCCACGCTGGGCTTATTTCGAAAGAGGACTTTGCCCTGAGAGAGAGCGAGCGAGCGACCTGTTTGGAAAGTTTTTTTCCTAGAAAAGCGCAAAGGTTACTGATGGATTCAGGGATCTGCTTCTGAGTGGGACTTGCTTTCCTATGTCATAGGTTGCATCAGGACAGGCTGGTGTGGCCCGAGTGTAAAATCCGGCTGGACATAGAAAAAAATCTAGAAATGTCATTTCTGTGGGTGCAAGATTATTAAATCGATTTCATGATGGGGAAAAAAGGGGGACGCCAGGTGAACCGGCGCAAAAAGGGGGATGGATTCGTTTGGGAAGGTAGCTGACTGACAGCTGGCATGGGGAAGAAATGGAAGGCCTTAAGTTAAGGGAGCGAATAAAGCATGTGGTTCAGGGGATACTCTCAGAACCTGTCCACAACATTACCAGCCACCGAAACTGCAATCCACCGCCACCCGATTTCCAAAGCACGAGCCTTGCCAACGCTGCGGTGCCAGGGGCTGGCAGGAAGCTGCAGCCTGAGCTGGACAAATACACTTCAGTGTACTCCTCTGACTGAGCTCCGCATCCATCCCCTCTAGTCTAAGGGAGCCTGGGGCTTTCTTTGCTTGCCGCGGTTAGGAAGAGGTTAGTCACGGTCTCCCTTTCATTCCAACCAAGGTCTTTACACCTAACCCTGGCTTGAATTTTTTAAAAAACCAGAAAAACTTCCTACTCAGCCAGTCCACCCCAGCGAGGGACTCGCTTTCCAAACCGGCTTGAATTCTAGCTATTCCCACAAGACGCCATTTGGATGAGGTCATTAAAAAAAAACAACAACCCCTTCCTTATTAATACCGTAATGTATTGCCCTGGAAAGGCTCCGCTCAAATCTAGTCAACTGCCTAAAACTGAAAGCAGAGAGGGAATTAGTTTGCCGATATCCCGAGGAAAAATCCAGCCTGCACCTCAGCTGCAAGGGCAAACTTAGGGCTCCAGCCAGCCCTGTCTATTTTTAACACAACTTTTTGGGGCTCTCTTTCTGGTGAACTGAAAACACACACACACACCCACACACACACACCAATGCACGTTTGATTAGAAGCCGGGTAACTTATCACCCTATTAGAGTCTAGTATATTTCCTCCACTGTCAAGTTGAATAGTCTCCACTTGGCTGCAATGGGAGGCTGTTGTCTCGAGTCTTGGACTAACCTGTGGAATCCATGTCGGGTTCCTCCAGTAACCCACAATGCATGCTCTTCCCATGGGCAGTACAGAAGCCCCAAAGTCCCGGGGTCTGGAGATCCCCTAGCTCAGAGATGCACACCGAGAACAGAGAGAGGGGAGGGGGGGAGGTTAGAGAGAGAGAGAGAGAGAGAGAGGGACACTCAGTAATCCAGCAGGGCAAAGCCAGACCCGTCAAAATGTTTGCGGATGTTTCATGGGAAAAAGCATCATTTTATAGGAGCCCTGATGGGAGAAATGTCATTGATAGGCCAGCCAGCCTGATGAATGGCTGCTAGTCAGATGGGGATGTGGCAAGGCTCAATGTGAAGCCCATTGTGATGCTGTTTTGAATAAGAAAAGCTTTCCTCCAAAAAGGGGGGCCTTAGATCTACGCAATCCCAACACTTCGACTTCCCTCCTCGGTTAGAGCATTAGAAACGTTCTTCTGATTTAAAGTTCCAGGGGCCTTTCCACTCCTCCCCCCCCCCCAGTCTTTGGTTCATTACAGCCTGAGCTCAAATTTGGCTCAGCTCTTCAAACAAGCAGGAGATCTGGGTGCGGGGTCTGCGGTGTGTGTAAAGACCCCATCGATCGACCCCTCCCCGAGCTTTAAGTTGGGCTCATTCCCAGACACACATGGAGTTGGAGGCTGTGTGCTGCCTTCCCCCCAGGTCTTGCAAGCTCAGTTTGGCTGGGGAGGGGTGACGGAGAAAGTTGCCCATGAACAGAGCTGACGGTCCAGTTCTGTGTCCCTGGCGCACCCCCCCCCCCCAAGGCATTTTTTGCTTGGCTCGCCAGGGACTGCACATAAACTGCATGTGTTGTACAGGGCGGTGGCACGTTGTACAAGTTGTATGCACTTGACGTGCAAGTCTGGAAGAGAAGGGAAGCTCCAGGCGGCGCTTCCAAGAAAGAAGGGACGGTTGTGTGTGCTCTCCGGGGTACATGAAAAGAACAAAATGTTACCTGCGGTTTTTAGGACAACGTTGTAGGGTTCCCTTTAGGGGTGCAAGGGAGCTGGACTGCAAAGAAAGTTGCTTATTCTGAAGGCGGTTCTAGGTGCTGGAAGTGGAAGTAAAAGTGCAAAGCTCGGGCTCTGATAAAGTGGCTGGTTTAGGGAAGGAAAAGCTGTGATTAGAATATGAATAGAGCTCCAGGAGAGGAAGAGAAAGGGGGATTACAGCTGAATTACTTTGACCATGGACAGAGCCAACGTTTTCTACTCTCTCCCCCACACCCAGACTTCCCCCCTCCTTCCCTTCCCCTGGAAAAAAAAAAAAACCGAAAAAAAAAACCCAACCACCCAGCGAAACAAGCAGCGCTTCTGCTAAACAGGAAGCCGAACATCTCCTAGTACCTTCAAATCCATATTAAGAGATGAAAGGAGACAAAGCGTTGCTGCCAGTCGGCTGCCGCGGGGCCCTGCTCGGATTCTGAGCACTCATGCAAAAAGTCTCTGTGCAGAGCAGGGAGATGCTGACACACTTGTTAGCTTTGCCTAAAAGACAATAAACACAAAGATTGTCCTTTGGGGCAAAGGAGTGAGGAGCAAAACCTGGAAAACTCAAGGGGGGTTTTGTGTGGGAAGCAAACTGCGGCTCAATAAGAGGTTGCAAAAGAGTGAGACTGTGACAAAATAGCGTCTGAAGCAACGGGATCGAAAAAGCCTTCAGGGAAAGGTAAAGAAATTGGCCTGTTAAATTTCACAAACGCTTCCTGCTGCAAAAACATTCCCCCAGAAGACCTAGGAGCAGGGGCAGAGCAGCTGTTCCGGCGGGGAGGTTGGCTATTGCGGGCTGGAATCACCTACACCTTAAACAAACTGACCCCTTTGATCCTTTGGCCACTATTGAATGCCTGGGATGAGATGATAATGAGGTGATGGGACACAGTATCAACAAGGAGCATATTGTATGGGGCTGTTTGTTTGTTTGTTTGTTTTTGGGGGGGGGGGGGAAATCGGGAGAGTCCTAAAGAGAAATCCCAGTGTCGTTGGCTCAGCAATTCCTGTAACTTTGGTACAGTGTAAAACCAGAGTGTGGCCCCCGTATTGATGTGAAGAAGAACGATACACTGCGCTGTGCCCAGCTTGTTTATGTCTGTTGAAAGGTGGGAACGAGGGTCGAATTGCAATAGCAACGAGAAAGCAAACCTTTCCTCTGCTGGGCACGGGCGGGGGATTGTCTCTCTAGGTTGCTCCACAGAGGCAAATCCCCCCTATTTCTTCCTGAAAGAAGAAGTGAACTCCCACGTGTTTGGGGAAGTCGAATCTGGCAATTTAGAGACAGCAGCTTGTTGTTGCCCTCCTTTGAAAGAATGTCATTTTCCTCCCCTTCTGGTTGAATTATGATTTAGACACTGACCATTTCTTTTGATCAAGGCTAATGAAGGGTGGGGGGTGGCGGCAGGGCCAGAGAGACCCAAAGGTTTGCAGCAGCTGTATTTGGAAGAATGCCTTTTGTCCTCGCCGGAGTGTGCTAGGAAACACGTGATGGGTTAAAGTGGGATCATGCTGCAATAAGCAGCTGGGGGCATTCGGCCTGTCTCCTGCGGGTGTCTGTCTGGGAATGAGGGCTCGGAGCTCCAAGGCCATCAGCACAGAAACTGTCTTACAGGCAGTGAAAAGGGATGGGGGTGAGAAAATTGGGGCCAAGATTTCTCCTTTTTAAGATGGTCAAAATTTCACATCCATGGTCCGGCTCTGCTGCAGCCTGTGTGTGATGGTGGGGCACATGGGGGGCAGCTGCCAGCATCTGGACATCAGGGAGCTGCAGCTTGGGCAGGGGACGGGCTTGCTCTCCTCCCCCTTTCCTGCAGGACTCGCTGCTCCTTAGGCCTCACAGGTGAATGCAGCAGAGAGCGAGCCCCCAGCCACAGTCTCTCATAGGCCCCCAGGAGACTCCTCTCCAGTGCAAAGAACACTGTGAAACTGGCTCTTCTGTACTGCCAGACCTGCCCTCTGGGCAGCCAGAGCCTCCTTAGTGGCAAAGGAATTCTGCCCTGCCTCTGGCTCCTAGGGCCAACACAACTGGGAGGGAGGGAGCAGAGGGTGGGGTCTATTCCTTCTTGCGCAGCCACAGCATCATTAACTCAGGCCTGCTCTACACCACAGGGGTAGGCCAACGTACGGTGCCTTGTGTCAAGGTAGCTGTAGAAGCGTCTTTACTTACATTTGGCTCCAACCAGCACAAGTGCTTCTCTACACCAATTTAGTAATACCCCCTTCCTGTGCACAGGCATGCTCGATGGAGCTAGGTTGACGTAGCGTCAGTGTAGACACTGTGTTACTCCCCTCGACTGTTGCTGGCTTTCAGGAGCCATCGCACAATACTCCACCCTGATAGTACAATCGACACAAGCGCTCCTGGGAAGACGTGCACTGCCAACACATGGAGCCTCATGTGCACAAACGATGTAAAAACCACAGTGGCTGTTGGCCAACGAAAGTTAGGTCAACATAATGTTGTAGTGTAGACATGGCCTCTGTTCCAATCACAGGGCCAATCACTTACACTGCCACAAACATGGGTGTACCAGAGCAGGGGTTAGCCCAGGGCTTGTACTTGGGGGTTTCCTGCTCAGCTGCAAGGTGGAATCAGGGCTCCATAGTTGGCTGCTCCCTTTCTCTCAACTTCAGAGTTTATTTTTCCTCATGTTATGACTAGAACACTGTAAAATAGAAATAGTGTATTAGATTTAATAAAACAAAACAAGGTTCCCCGGTCCCTCAATTCCTGGCCCTGCTGAAGCCCTGCAAGCTCCAGTGTGAGCAATCTTTGGAGCCTGCCCGTGTTTGCTGCTGTGAAAACTTTGTGCATGGTTTGGGGATAGGGTGACCAGAGAGGAAGTGTGAAAAATCAGGATGGGGGTAGGGGGTAATATGCGCCTATATAAGACACAGCCCCAAATATCAGGACTATTCCTATAAAATCGGGACATCTGGTCACCCTAAGTGGGGATGTGCACACGGGTGTATGAATAAATATTTGGAGCAGTGGTAACTGGAAGCCTGTGGTACTTCTGCAGGGTGGGGGTGGGCGGTTAGTCAGCTTTAACTTAAAAATAGGAAGAGCTAAATGTAATGGAGCTTCCAGATCTGGGTGTCATGGAGGAGCTCCCAGAAACTGCTCCCTCAGAAATTACTCAGAGGCACAGGCCGCAGGAAGGCCAGATGTGTTGTCAAAGCATCAGGCAGTGGGGCTGAGTGAGGGCCAGTGACCCTGTCTGGCCAGAGGTAGGCCTCCTAGTGTTGTAGCCTGGCACCCTGAGGGGAGAGACGCCTCCTGCTCATATCAAATTACAGGACAGGCAGAGGAGCCAATATACTATGTGGGCCTGATTTTCAGAAGTGCTGAACATCCAGAATGCCCGCTGAAGTCAGTGGGACCTACCTGGGCATAGCACCTCTGCACATCAGGCCCATGCGTTCTAACGCTTCACAGAACCATCCCTGTGATGTCCCAGCATTAAATCATTTGTTAGAGAGCAATACAGCAACTACTATGACCACGTTCCCTCTGTGCTGGTGAGATGGATGCAGTTCACAAGTGATTATGTGCAGGATGGGGTGGCTAAGAGACAACCCCCACAGAGCTGAATGCAGCCCAGGGCGGCCCTCTTCTTTAATTTAAACCAGAGGTTTGCCTCTGCAGAGATGACAAATCCCAGCAAGTGATGCTCCATGTGAACACTGTATACTTCCTCCTGCGGGCAGAACTTCCAGCTCAAAGACAAAGGTGGCTGCTAAAAGGGAGCTGAACAGGTATTTGTTTTGGTTCAGTTCAGCTTTGCCTTCAGTTGCATTCAGTGTCTTTGGGTTCAGTTCCAGATCAAGCCACCCATAAACCCCCCAAACACAGTTCGGTTACCAGTGTGAACTGGTTCAAATCAAATTTCAGTCTTCGTGGAAGTAAATTTGAAAGAGAGAGTTGAAAAAAAAATGAAACTTTTTTGATTTTTGACCATTTTTTAATTTTACATAAGTTTTCCTAATGTTTTAGTGTTATCAAACACAATTTTTTTATGAACAATTTGTTTGAGTGAACTAAAAAAGCATCTAATATTTGGTCTGTCATATTGGACCTCTGTGACAAAAGGATACATTTGAAGCCTGAAAGTGTTCTTTCAAAAACTCACTTGTGTTCCTGCAACTGCCCATACAATTTTTGCCCGTTGATACAGCTCGAGCATGACATTTTTATGATGGATCCCCATCAGTTAATATGTTTTCTGTCTTACTGAGACCTGGCTCATCTTCAAATTAATCAAGAATTGGCCCAATCTTTTTTGGGCTTTCCTTCATCCCGATCTCACTATCTTTTCAGAGGTTTAATGAGTTTTATAAGACGTTCCGATTCATCATCTGATCTTTCAGTTTCAGACATTCATTCTGTGACATCATTATTTTAGACTGCTGCCTGAAGCATTTCCATTTGCATCCACGTTCGGGTTAAATGAGATTTTGCCTGGACTTCTGACATAAGGGGTTGATATCTAGGATCAAGGCATATACGCGAGAGAAAGATATTTTCAGAACAGACTTTTTTTCTCATTTATTCATTTAAGTCAGAAAAGCTTCTGTAAAAGGAGAAGAGAGTTTTGGTGTTTCCAGCTAGCATTTTAAGCAAACACCATAAAAAAGTCACCTGGGGTCAGTTTTTCATACTGAAGAATCTTTGTCGTCACTTTAGTAGGCTTCAGTGCAATTGCGATTCTTTCAATGGAGGTGGGTAGCAGGCAGTGCCCCAGAGGGTGGGGTGCAGGGTAGGCCCTGGGGCTTGCTTCGGTGGGGAAGTGAGCTTGGGACATGGACCCTGCCTCAAGTGGGGCAATTGGAGGGAGGAGGTGCTCCAGGATTGCATATGGGTGGGAGGCATCCTGTCTAAGGGGGAGGAGGGCTGGGGAGCAGGGGGGAAATTCATCTATCTCCTATGTCCCCTTTGCACAGGTTACAGGGCTGTAAACTCCCTTTAGAGAATGATCCTGATGTAGGAGACCTCTCTGGAAGGTGTAAAGCCAGCTCTGTCCCATCCTCCCCAGTGGAGGGGCTCCCTGCAGTGGAGCCAGAGTGTGCCTACATTCCAGCTATTCTGCGTTAGTACACTGGCTCCTAGAGGGCATTGCATTAGGGATACAGGTCAGCGCCAGCCTCAGGGCTACTCTAACCTGTGAGGAAGGCCAAGCAAGCCCTCACCAGCCACAAGCTAGGGGAAGCATTCTCTTTGGGGAGGGGGGGGGCAGGGTGTCTCTGCACCAGTACAACAGCAATTTGGGCCTGGTTGATTTAGTTTCCCAGATGTAAAATCGGGATCATTCTTACACAACTGACTTACCAGGTGTGGTATGAGAGTGACTTGTGAAGCACTTTGAAGGTGCAAAGCACTGCTTATTAGTTTCTCATTTCTTCCCATCACTAACAAATGAAAAAAACTGTTACTAACCTTCCATAAGTCTTGTTCTTCAAGATGTGTTGCTCACATCCATTCCATGCCAGGTGTGTGCATGGCACGTGCACAGTTGCTGGAGATTTTTACCTCAGTGGTATCCATTGGGCCAGCTCGAGCACCCTCTGGCCATATGCGCCAGTGTAAAGGGCCCTGCCGACCCAGCACCCTCTCAGTTCCTTCTTGCCAGTAACTCTGACAGAGGGGTAGGAGAACGAGTCATGGAATGGACCAGAGCAACACATCTTGAAGAACTGCTACAGAAGGTTAGTAACCAAGTTTTCTTCCTTGAGTGCTTGCTCATGTCTATTCCACGCTAGGTGACTCACAAACAGGACCTTTGGAGGTGGGCGCAGAGTTCATGGACATGCTGACTGTAATACTGCTCTTCTGAAACCAGCGTCATCTCAAGCCTGTGGGGTGATGGCATAGCGGGATGTGAAGGTATGCACCGATGACCAGGTTGTGGCCTTGCAGATGTCCTGGATTGATACCTGCACAAGGAACGCTGCTGATGAACCCTGGGCTCTTGTGAAATGAGCAGTCACAGTGGCAGGACGTGGAACCTTCGCCTGCTTGTAACAAGTTCGAATACAGGCCGTTATCCAGGATGAGATTCTTTGGGATGACAAAAGGTAGCCCTCTCATCCTTTCCGCTACTGCTACAAAGAGCTGCGTGGACTTCTTGAAGGACTTCATTCCCTCAATATAAAAGGGAGGGCCCATCTAACATCCAACGTATGAAACAGATGTTCCTCAGTGGACTCGTGAGGTTTTGGGAAGAAGACAGGTAGAAAAATGTCCTGGTTGTTGTGGAATTGCGACACCGCCTTTGGCAGGAAGCCCGGGTCAGGGCGCAGCTAGACCTTGTCCTTGAAGAACACCTTATAAGGGGGTTCCAACATCATGGCTTTGACCTCAGAGCCTCTTCTGGCCAAGGCAATTGCCACCAGGAAGGTGACCTTCCAAGAGAGAAGCAGCAGGCAGCATGATGCTAATGTCTCAAGGGGGGGGAGGGGCATGAGCCTCACCAGGACCAGGTTTAAGTCCCATGGGGGGATTGGATCATGAACCTGAGGATAGAGTCTTTCCAGCCTCTTCAGAAACCTTACTGTCATCTCACAGGAGAACACTGATCTGTCATTCAGTGGAGGGTGGAAGGCGGAGATGGCTGCCAAGTGAACCTTAATACATGAGAGAGCCAGACCCTGATGCTTTAGATAGAGCAGATAGTCCAAGATAGACTGAAGAGAAGATCAGGATGGAGAGAGATTTTGTTTAGAGGCCCAACAAGTCAAGTGTTTCCACTTGGCCAGGTAGGTAGCCCTGGTAGAAGGCTTTCTACTATCTAGCAAGACCCATCAAACCTGATCCAAGCAGGCCTGCTCTTCAGGGTTCAGCCACTCAGCAACCATGCAGTCAGGTGCAGGGAGGCGAGGTTAGGGTGAACCAACTGGCTGTGGTCTTGTGAAATCAAGTCTGGGAGGAGTGGGAATGTGAGTCAAAGAGGTCTAGAAGCTTGCTGAACCAATGCTGGCATGGCCTTGCCAGTGCTATTGGGATAAACTTCACTTTGTCCCATTTGATTTTTAGAAGGACCTTGTGAACCAAGGGGGTCGGTGGGAAGGCATACAGCAGGCTGTCTGCCCGTGAGAGCAGGAAGGCATCAGAGAGGGAGCCTATGTTGTGACTGTGCAGTGAACAGAACTGATGGCATTTCCTGGTCTGTCTGGTGGTGAACAGGTCCACCTGTGGAGGCCCCCACCTCTGGGAGATGACATGGATGACCTGTGGGTGAAGAGACCACTCGTGGAGAGAGGAAAAAGATCTGCTGAGATGATCTACCAATGCGTATTGGGCTCTGGGGAGATTTGACGCCTCAAGGTAAATGGTGTGTTTCACACAGAAATCCCACAGCTGAAGGACCTCCTGGCCCAGGGCTGAAGATCGAGCCCCCCTGCTTGTTGATGTAAAACACTGATGCAAAATTTTGGTACAGTGTTGTCCATCAGGACCTGCACCACTTTGTCTGAGATCTGGGGAAGGAACAACTGGCAAGCCAAGTGTACTGCCCTGAGTTCCCTGACATTTATATGCAGGGAGAGTTCTTCCTGGGACCAAAGGCCCTGGGTCCTGAGACTACTGAGGTGGGCTCCCCACCCCAGGTCTGACATGTCTGAGACTAGGGTTGTCAATAGCTGAAGGGTACCCCTTCCATTATGGATCCTGGGTCTCTCCAACAGGCCAGCAAAGTGAGAACTAGAGGTGGAATCATGAATATTGAGTCCAGGTGGTGTTTGCTTGGGGAGTAGACTGATGTCAGCCATATCTGGAGGGGTCTGAGGCATAGCCTTGTGTAGTGCATCATGTAGGTACATGCTGCCATGTATCCCAGTAGTCTGAGGTAGACCCGAGCAGACCCATAAATTGGGTGAATCGTGACCTTGGAAATCAGGTCCAATATAGCTTGGAATCAAGCTTCTGGCAGGGAGGCTTTGGCTGGGTCAAGTCGAGCACTGCCCTGATAAACTTTATTCTCTTAATGGGGACCAGGGTTGACTTCTGCTTGTTTATTAACAGACCCAGTGCCTGGAAGGTGGCCTGGATTGTACTGATGATGCACTGCACCTGAGCCTGCAACTGCCCTTTGATCTGCCAGTCGTAGAGGTATGGGTAGACTTCTACACCTCAACACCTGAGGAAGGCTGCTACCATGGCCATACACTTTGTGAAGACCTGTGGGGATGCCAATAGGCTGAAAGAAAGAGCAGTGAATTGTTAGTGGCATTGACCTACTACAAACTTGAGAAATCTTCTGCGTCTGTGGAAGACAGATGTAGAAATGAGCATCCTTTAAGTCGAGGGCAGCGTATCAGTCTCCTGGATCTAGGGAGGGAATGATGGAGTCCAGGGAGACCATACAGAATGTCAATTTCTTGAGATATTTGTTGAGGTGACACAGGTCCATGATGGGCCATTAGACCCCCCTCCCACTCCGCTTGGCCTTCTGGATTATGAAATATCAGGAGTAAAACCCTTTCCTTCTCAAGTCTTGAGGAATCTCGTCTACAGTCCCCACACATAGTAGGGCTTGCACCTCCTGGACGAGAAGCTGCTCGTGAGAAGAGTCCCTGAAAAGGGATGGGGACGAGGGTGGGACGGAGGGGTGGATGAAAATCGGAGGCTGTAACTGTTACCGTACTCAGTACCGAACAATTTGATGTTATATATGATCATATTCAGCTGAAGGGCGACGGGTGGTCCAATAACAAAAGGGAAGATGGATATGGAGTCAAGACTGGTATATTGCCCTCAGGCATACCTCCAAAAGGTCTGCCTCGCCCAGCTGGGTTATCTGTGAGAACCCAACTGGAAGGCTGAGGGAGGAGGAAGGGGTTGGCGTAGCTTATAACCCTTCCCTTTTCTTTTGTAGGGCTCCTGCCCTGGGAGGCTGCTGGGACCTAAAGTACTTCCTGGAAGCTGGGGGCACATAAAGGCCCAGGGAACAAAGCTTGGCCCTTGAATCCTTGAGGCTGTGAAGCTTCGAGTCGGTCTGTTCCGACAGGGAGGTGCCCTCAAAGGGGAGGTCCTGGGTGGACTGCTGCACTTCATGAGGGAGGCCAGAGGATTGGAGCCATGAACAGCGCCTCATGGTGACTGCCAATGCCATAGTCCTGGCTGCTGAGTCGGCTGCATCCAGAGCCACCTGGAGAGAGGTCCTGGCCACAGTTTTGCCCTCCTCTAGGATAGCTGTGAACTTCTGCCTTGACTCCTGCAGAAAGGAGTCCTTAAATTTGGACAATGAGTCCCACAGATTAAAATTGTAGCTCCCCAGCAGTGCCTGCTGGTTGGAGATACGTAACTAGAGACTATCTGTCAAATAAACCTTACGTTCAAAAATGGGTCCAGTCTCTTGGCCTCTTTATATTTGGGGTTAGCACTCGACTGCCTCTGTCTGTCCTGCTCATTTGCCGCCGACACTACCAGGGACCCCAGGGTGTGGGTGCGAATAAAGGTACTCAAACCCATTGGCTGGGACATGGTATTTCTTCTCTACCCTTTTTGAGGTGTTGGGGGCGGGGCAGAGAAGGAGTCTGCCACAGTGTTCTGACAGGGCCCATCACCACTTCGTTAACAGGCAAGGCCACTCTGGAGGGAGCAGCTGCAGCTAGCATGTAGATTAGGCTGTCTTCTGACCCCTTAAGCTCTTCAACCTCCAGACTCAAGTTCACAGCAACCCTTTTCAGGAGCTCCTGGGGAGCGGGTTACTAGGGCCTGCGACTGCCTCGTCTGGGGATGAGGAGGAGGCCTGTGCCAGAGGCAGGGCTCCCTCCTCCTCATCTCCTTCCACCACGTCCATTGGGGCCACTTCCTGAACATCGGCACCGGGGTTGGTATCTGAGTCAGGTCTGTTGCCAGATAGGAAGAGACGGGAGCTCACCTTTCTGACACCACCAAGTATGAGAGGTGGGAAGAAGTGACCAGTACCGGGGGAAAACCCCAAGGATTCCAGTACTGCCACTGCATTGGCCAGTGACCAGAGGGCTGGCACCGAAGTCTGGTGTGTAGGCTGGGTACTGATAAGTTTTGGGTGGAGCGAAGGATTCCCCGCCAGAGTCTGAGGTGGATTCTTCCTCTGGAGACCATAGTGGTGCAGTACCAGCTTCTGCCTCTGGGCAGTGCCGGGGAACTGCTGCCTCGGGATCATGGAGGGCTTGCCCCGGATGGTGCCACGGTGTTCGGTGCCATGGTGGAGCTCGCTGCACCTTGCTCCTTTCTGTCCTCAGTCACCTTGGCTGACGAGGGGCCTTGAGGATATGGAGAATATAGGATATTGGAGGATATTGCGGAATTGGGAGGGGCAGCGGGGCCTTTGCGGCTTGGAAAGCCTCCGGGATTGAAGGGGCCAGCAGACGCCTGACCCCATGGCTGCTCCCGAGAGACGGTGGCAGGTCCTGTACTGGACTCAGCATCTAGGTAGAGTCAATGGCGTCATCAGAGGCTCTGGGGAGGATGAGTGGCCTGATGCAGGTCTCACTATGCTAGTCGCTCCCCTCTTGTTCCTCCTCTGCATGGGAGAACGCCCTCTCTCAGTATGTTGTTTCTTATGCCTCTTCCTCAGCACCAGGGATGGGGAGCAGTGCTGGGAAGAGCACGGTGCCAGGGGAGCACTCTGCATGGTTGTCAACGTTGATTCTCAGCGTTGATTCGGAGGGGCTCAGCTCCGAGGCCAATCTGAGGGCCACCTCCATAAGAAAGGCCTTCAGCTGAATGTCACTATCCTTTCTCGTGTGGGATTTGATGTCTCTGCAGATCTGGCACTTCTCTTTAATGTGAGACTCCTCCAGCCACTTTAGGCAGCTAGCATGCAGGTCACTCACTGACATCAGCTTGCCGCATGAGGCACACAGCTTGAAGCCCAGGGACCAGGGCATACCCAGCCCTTGGGCGAAAAGTCTCTCGACGACAGGGACAATTACTAACAGTACTATATACACTAACTAACTCTATACACTGACCGCAATAACTATATAAAATATGAACAGAGAAAGTCCAAAACCACTGGGAAAGCAGCCTTGGTACAGCAAAAAGGGTCATTCCAGCAACCATCATGTGCGGTAAGAAGAAACTGAGAGGGCACAGGGCCAGCGGCACCCTTTATGCTGGTGCATTTGCCAAAGAAGAAAGTAAAACACGAGCCTTTTCCTTAGTCCTTAAAATAAGCATTACACTTTTAAACAGCTTTTTTTCTGTGAAAAGTGTCAAATTTTATCATTTCATTTTAAAATTAAGAAATGCAAGTAATTATTGAGGGCAGTTTTCAATTTCTCATCAGGCCAAGTGTGTGTGTGTGTGGGGGGGGGGGGGTTCTCCTGGGCTTTTAAGCAGAAAAGAGTAACACCTATTCTGTGAGCACTGCTGCTATCGATTTGTATATCCCAACTATATGTTTAAAGGGGACTCTGGCATTGCCAAGGGTCTGTGGTGAATTCTCCATCATTGGACATTATAAAGTCAAAATTAAAGGTTTTTCTAATATATATTCTCTAGTTCAAAGAGGAATTAATTCAGAAGTTTTATGCCGGAGGTCAGACTAGATGATCACAATGGTTCCTTCTGGCCTTATAATCTCTGAAGACAAATACATTGAAAACAAACCACTTTTATCTAATATTATTACATTTAGATTATTTTAAAAGATGTTGAAAAAAATCTTTTCACTATGTATTTGCACAACATCCTGAATGAATGATGAAACAAGACTAGCCAGTTTCACTTTTGTTCATAGTTAATTTCACTTTCTGGTTACAAGGCACAAGTACAATGCTGGAGCGTTTGGGAAGGTTTACATGAAAACGTCACTGAAATTTTTTATAAAGGTGCTTTTAATGATCTGAATGGCTCAAAAATGAGGCTGTTTTTTTAAAGCCTGAACAAGTGATTAGCTAAACCCAGCTTCAATTACAGCTACAAGTTCCGGATTTTATGAATAAACTGCACCTAAACATCTTTCAGCACCCTTTTTAATTTTATTTCTCATAATTACACAGCATGATTAGACATTTATGGTATTTTAAGGGACAGTTTCAAATTCATCCCTGTAGACCCAAACTTCATTTTGCAGTGGAATAATAGACTTAGTTTCCAGCCCAGACTTCTGTAATCAAGTTTAACAATTCTACATTTTTAATACCGTCAAATCCCTTGTATCCTCAAAATAAATGGGATGATTTAAAATGATTTATAGGGTAGGTATCCCAGCTAGCAGCAAAATACATGTTTGCTTGTGCTAGAAAGTGGACTGTGTTCAGCATTTCAGCTGGGAGTCATATTAGTGACCTTCATGTTAAATAGTACTTCTGGTAAAAAGCTTCTCCTGGACACCAAGTAGGAAGAAATAAAGAAGCTGGAATAGAATGAAAACTTTATGGCGCAGTTTCCTAACCACAGTACCCTGTATGAAAGCCCTGAGAGCAAGTATTTGTTTGGAACATTACATCTCCTTCAGTGATTAGACAAAAAGTCATTACATGGCTGTTTTGAGGAAGCCCAGTCATGGCATGGGAGTCATCAGCTGACATTAGAACGGTGTGTGACGGCATTTCACTTTACAAAGGGAAGATCAGCTTGCAGAATGCGGCCAGATACAGCATTTCAAATGCCTTTCTGAAGACTGTGTGCGAGTTCCACAGAGCTGCAGGGAGGAGATTCTCAGTTAAAAGTAGGGTAGCAACTTGAGGGGCTTATTTCAAAGCAGAGTTCTTCTAAGGGCCATGGACAGGGATCCTCTGCCCCTGCACCTCTAGCCTGAGAAGCATGTCCTAGGAGTTTGTCTATAAATGGTTCTTGAGTTATTTCCTATATTTGCTCTGCAGTGCTGATATCATACATAACACCATCTATCATTCCAAAGTGTCTTCCTAGATCAGTAAATGTAGGTGATCATTCTTAAAACACACGGTGTAAACATAGGTAGTAAAATATTGGATTTAACTGAATTCTACAATCTTATTACTCTCTCACTGTATGAGAGGCAGCTCTGGATGAAAGAAACCTGGATTTGACTTTACCTGGATCAGACGGTGGTAGGTGTTTATTGCTGGGGCACGGTTTTAGTTGAATTGGTGGAGGAAGCATCTATTCTATCTATTGAGATACACCTGCCTATTGCCACAATAGATACACCTGCCTATTGCCACAGACTCTTTATAGTCTCTGCATTCTACTGGTTTCAGAGTAACAGCCGTGTTAGTCTGTATTCGCAAAAAGAAAAGGAGGACTTGTGCCACCTTAGAGACTAACCAATTTATTTGAGCATAAGCTTTCGTGCAATGCTAGCAATTCTCTGATAGCTACTGGGGTCTGTGCTGCCTTTTCTCCCTCATCTTTGGCTACCCATCTTTCCTACCTAGCACAGGCCTCACAATCATTATCCCATGACTTTGCCGTCTCTAAGCTCAACTGCTGTACCATACTCTTAGGACTACCCTTCAATGTCACCAGAAGCCTGCTTTCTGAATGGGGTAAGCTATTATGAACACATTCCTTTGCTCCTGCTGATCTCTGCTCTGGCTACCTGTTGATTTGCAGATACAATTTTAGATGTTGCGTACAACTTTCAGAGCCCTGAATGGCCTGTAATTCACCCCAGACCATCACAGCAATTAAGACAGGACTAGGCAGCATGAACACCTCAGTCAGACTATATTTTCCAGGACCCAGGCCAGAGCTCTCTGAGGGGAAGGCCCTAGCATTTGAAGCTCACTCCCTCTGGTGGTCCACCAGAGCCGCAATTTGACAGTCTCTGGGAACAAGGTAGGTGCACTTATTTGGCCAGGGCTTTTCATTCATTTCCCGCCCCCTTCTCACAGCCTGGCAGCAGAAAGGTAATTTGGGTAGAGCAGTGGCTCATAAGTTACCCTTTTTGGGGGGCATGTTCAATTCTGTACATTCCTTAACTTTTTGTTAATAGCATCTTGTTGTTCAGGTCACAGGTGACTAAAAAACCCCCAACCTTTCCAGGTCCAAATGTTCTTCTCTGAATTATCCAGACTGTTATTACTCTGACTGCAAAGAAAAGAAGAGATCCACCCCCTCATTTGTGAGTCTGATTGCTCAGACTTGGTTCATTAATCCGGACACAAAGCTACTGCTCTAAATGTTTGGGATGCAGCTAAAAATAGCGAGCCAGTTCAGTAGCACCTCATCAGAAAATGTTCAGGACTTATCACTTGTCCCATTCCCCCCCAGAGGCAGAGCCATTTATGCAAGAAAATAAGGAAGACAAGTTTACTGAAATTTCTTGGCTATTTAGGAGGCTGATGAGTCTCTCAAGATCTCCACTATGCAGCTAATGTTACTTTCTTGCTTGTGATCCAGACTGCTCAGCTATTTCTCTCTGATGCACCTTGAAACCCTGATCCAACAATGGCATGCTTAATTTTGACTTCAGTGGGACTATTCGTGTGCTTAAAATTAAGATGTACTTATGTCTTTTGCTGAACCAGGGCCCAAGTGTCTTCAGAGTGTTAATTCCACCCACAGCTTTAGCTCTAGGCCCTGTATCCCATTAACAGAAACATAGCTCTTTTTCCTTCTCTAAATCTTCTTAGGTCACTCATGTCTATCTCTCTGCCAGCGGATGATTGTCCTTTACAGCATATTTTCCAAAGCTTGGTCACGTTTAATTTTAAAATCCCAATTTTTCTTTTAAACAAATCCTGGGAGACTCTCCATTATTAGCTATAGCACTTATATCCTGTTTTTTCAGGCCTTCAACCCTTGGAAGGCAAGCTATTATGTACTAAAATATTACACTCAATAAGAATCAAAATATTAATCTGTCTCTATAAACCAAATTCTGCCCTCGGATGCATGCATGCAATCCACTCTCAAACTTCACTGGAAGTTGTGTATGCCTAGCTGAAGGCAGCATTTGACCTTATATTTGTATTACACCCCACACACATGCATCTTTTCTTTACTTGCTTTCGGAAAATATTGTTCAAAAAGGTTGTATGGAAGTTTTTCAGAAAATGTGTTTAGTCTCGCCAAACTGTTTAAAGATTGTAAATAAATGCTTCAGCGCAATAAATTTAGCAATTTTGACCCTTCAAAGTACTTACCATACCATCTTTTACAACATTAACACTGGGTCATGAAAGCAAAACACAGGCAATATACTTGAAAATGTTTTTATTAGTCTTTCATACACTGTCAGTCTGGAAAAATTAAACTAATACTTAAGCAATATGGATAAACTGCTGTAGTTAATAACCCCTAGGCCCTGATCCAGAGAAGCACTTGCATCCTGAATGCATGATTATCACATACTTAAAAGTTACATGCGTACAGTGCTTTGCTGGATCAGGGCCTTATTTCATAATTGCTATATATCTCATTCATCCAGGCTGCCTGAGTCCCCACCATTTGCTCTTGATGTTCTCTACAGCATAGTCTCCCAGTCAACTTAAAATGGCAAGGGGGGAAATAATAAGGAATTCATCAGCACTCCTCCCTCCCTCCCCCACTCAGTTTTAACAGTCACTCCTTTTCCCAGAAATTCCTTCCAGTTCTGCATACTTTTTTTAAAATTTCTTCTTAAATCTTTGTTTTGCAGGCTCATTCATTGTACTTAGCCAATTTTAGCCTGGGTATAATGTTCATAGACTGAAGTTCTTGGAATAATAGTTTACAGGCATATGGAATGCGCAGGGATGAGACATGGCAAGACGACTTGCAGTAATGGCACCTAGGGAAACAACAAAAACAAATTCATTGCAGGTTTATACATGAAGCTCTGCTACAATTATCAAATGGTTCTTGTATCCCACTGCATGTAAAGAATACATTTTCTATGGCCTCCATCTCAGAATGTGCTGAGCACTCTGGCCCTGTTGCAGTATTTAAGGATGTGCATATCTATAAGTCCCTGAATAATCTCATTGAAGCCAACAGGATTACTCATGTGTTTAAAATTAAGCCTGTGCTTTACTGGATTGGGACTGGAGTGCTCAGCATCTTGCAGGACTGAGTGCTATATCCCTCTCACATGCAGGGAATAGGGCCACTCAAGAGACAGCATTACATAGACAGTGGTCAAGCGGATTCAAAATCTAAACATTTGGCTAGTTGTTCAGTTTCCATTCTACTCACTTTCAAAACGGATAGAGCACGGAGAAGGGGCCTTCAACCTTTGTTTTCTCACCTGAGATTTCTCCCATTACCAAAAAGTGTCCCAAATCCATTTATGCTCATTCTTACTAGGCTGAATATTTCTCTCTCCTCCAGCCTCCACAAACAAATAAGCAACCAAAGCAGCGCAGGTTGCAATTAAAATGGGAAATTAGTGAAGCAGCCTTTAAATGTTCCCGCTACTGGTCACTCAGGGTAATAGAATCTTATGATAATTTAGGGAGTTGGTTTTTTTGTTTGCTGTATAATTCTTTTCAGTACATTTGTGCAACTGGGCACTTCAAATAAATTAGAATGAAAATGCCCTGTGTTCAATAGCCTAATATCAGACTACCAAGCATTCTACAGATTATCTTTATTTTACACGGAGATAAGAACCAGCAACATAAAATTTAGTATTTACTCCCTCTCCCTCTAACCTTACACATCATATGGAGAATTGGAAACTCTTCCGCAAATATCACATTGCTACTTTCCCATTTCTCATTCTTTGATTCATTTATTATCCATAATATTTTATAAAGTTTAGAAAACAAGCCACTGAGGAAATTCAATCATTCAGGAGTCTGGAATGGGCTATCAATCTTTTCAATCTCTAGATCGAGGTTCAAATCCTGTCTCAGATCATTAGGTCCTAAACTTCCTATTTGATGGCTGTTTGCTTGAAGGCTCATTCCGGAAGTCAGTGGGAGTTTTGCCAATGTCCACAATGGTGAGAATCAATGTTTACTCAGTCACTTGATTCTGCTGTCCATGGGCCTGATCCAAAACCCACTGATGTCAATAGCATCAGGCCCAGTGAAGTCAACTGATGCTTCATAAACAAACTCAATAGGAGATGGATATAGTCAAGAGGCAGATCGCGGGCCAAATCTGGACTGCCAGACACTTTTAAATGGACCCCAAAAACTCTATATTTACTACTTATCACAATTATTGTTATTGTTTTTATTATTATTTTCTCTGGAGTCTGGACCTTGACTATACCTTAACCAAGAAATCTGGACCTTGACAAAAAATAATTGGCTACCCGTAGACTTGATTTAAATTAAATTTAGTGATTTTGTATTAAACTACCAGGGTTCCACTCTTGTTGCTATTCAGCATACATTGATTATATATGAAAAAGCATATGAGTTGACCATAACACTAAACAACACAATGATAAATGGATGATAAAATGAACTAATTTGCTACAAGGCCCTCGATTCTGAGAGCCAACACCAAAGTCTGCTGTAGTTATTCCATCAGATCATGCCACTTCTTTCCTGTCCTGAACTATCTATAATAAATAAGGCTACGTTTATGTCATGGAAGTCACAGAAGGTGCGACTTCCAGAGACCTGCTGTGACATTTTCTGCTTCAGCCCCAGGGACTGCAGGACTCTGGAGCTGACAGCCAGTGGGGCCTTGGCAGGATTCCGGGGACAGCAGTGACAAGCAAGAGGGGGCCCTCCTCAGGGTTCCAGCGACAGGCGACAGCCACGCAATGTGGGGGGAAGGGGAACACCTCGGGCAAGCGGTTGGGGTGTCCCGTTTTCTCTTTGGGAAATATGGTCACCCTGCAGCTCCCACACTGTGTGCGGAGGGGGGACCCCACAGCTCCCAGCCACCATGGGTGGAGGGTGGACTCCCCTGCAGCTTCCGGCTGTCCTGGACAGAGGGGGAACCCCACAGCTCCCAGCCACCACGGTGCTGGGGGAAACCATGGAGCCGTAGCAGCGAAAGTCACAGACAGGTCACGGCTTCCATGAATTTTTGTTTATCACCCGTGACCTGTCCATGACTTTTAGTAAAAATAACCATGGCAAAATCTTAGCCTTAATAATAAATAATGCTGTTCAGGAGCTACTGGTTTTTCAAGAAATTCAGGGCTGCTCTGCCTCTACACGATCCATATTTTGGAGTCCTTCATTACCAACTGATCTCTCTGCTAGCTGTACAGCAGCATTGACTACAGTACTCCAGTTCAGAGTGAAGAATGGATTCCACTCCACATGATTTGTGAGTTGAACAAAAAGCAGGATTGGTACTTTCTTGACCTGACTGAAGGCAATAATAAGTTAGTTAAAGAGAACCAACTGTTTCCAGAGAATACCTGTTCCACGTGGGCATTATTGTTGCCCGAACCAATAGGCACCGTTATACAATTGGATTGTTGATGCTGTTTTAAAGAAAACAGAGCTCAATTTTTTTTTGCAATAAATCTTTTCCTCATTGTCTGTTTATATTTGTGTGAGAGAAAGTTATGAGAAAAGTGACCATCTTCTGCGGTGGACATAGCAACAATTACAGAAAATGAAGGCAGTCACATGTGCAGCCCCGGAGCTCTCTATAGGGCATGACGTTTCTGCTTCTGGTCATACCCTTGTCCAGTCTGGGATCAGTGTGAGAGGCGGTACAGTGATTTAACAGGATCTTTCTTAGAACTACATGGAAAATGCACCTCATAGCTCAGTGGTGGGCGGGGCAAGTTGAGACTGGCAGACAGACATGATATTGTGGGGAGGAGTGTGGGGTATGTTCTGGCTGGTCACATGTCCTTATCTACCCCAGCATTGGTACAGTACAATCCCATACTGTCAGAGGTCTGCCTACAAAATCTAGATGGAGGGCGTGCATGTTTAGAGATGTGCAGTGCATAACTCAAGATATGTGCACTTAGAGGGCCAAATTCAGCCCTTGTGTAAACGGACAGCTATTCAGTGCAGTGTAAATTACACTCACACAAAGGCTGAATTTAAACCAGATTTAAATTTAAACATTTTCTGTGTCCATAAATTTTCAAATACCCAAAATATTGCACCTGCACAATCTCCCAAAATATTTATGGTCTCCTATGTGTCATGAACATCTTCAGCATAAGAATCAAACCCCGTTTGCTGTATTCATCAGAGCACGGTCATTGAACTCATTGGGACTATGCACAAGAGTAAGGTGAGGAGGACCAGTATTAAATTGGTACCCCACAGTGAATTTTTTTAAAACCTTCACTGGGACACTCTCAGCTGCAGGGGTCCCTCCTCACCCACAGAGGAACCAATCCTGCCACTGAGGGCAGTATGTTGTTACTTCCCTCAGGAAAGTATAACCCAGATGTACCACCCTATATTGGATATACATGTTAGGGGGACATCTTATATGTAACCATTTTTTCCTGGCGACTAGTGCCCTTCCAGTCATCTACAGAACAATGCATTGCTACAAGCTTTCCCAGAGCAGTGTCTCACTGATGCTTGAGTCTCTGACACAGGCCAGTTGAGAGGTTCTGAGTTGCTCTAATTACCTAGTTTTTACTGTGTTGCTCATTAGAGGTCACTGACTGCAGCTACGAATGGATACAGCTTATTTAGTAGCTGAAACCACCCATTATTGATTATGCTTCCCCACCAGGGAGCTTTTTACAGAATTAGATTGCTTTGAATGTCTGTTCCTCTCTCTGGGAGAAACTCCACCTACAGTTTACAAACTTTAAACTTTGCAACAAAGTTGAACAAAAAGGGTTTGATTAACAAACCCCTAATTTAAAGGGTTAAACACTCATTTTTTCACCCTCACTGGTCGAAGGATCCATGAGTTATTTTATGGAGCCTTTCTGATTCCCCTCAGCTCTTCCAACACCTTCAAGGACCCATGTTGCAGACATCATCTTTGTTAAGACTGGCCACATCTGCATTGAAGCTGTACAAAGCAGGGCCTTACACAGGTGGAAGGAGTTGCTGTTGAGAAACATAAGGCATTCTCCTTCCACTCAGAAGCAGATTACACTCTCGTCCCATCCTTGCCGGTGGAGCAAGAGCCTGGCTTTGGAAAAAGAGCACTTATCACATGTTCATTAGTCTGGCACAAATATATATTTTTGGTATCATGACAGAAGTTCAAAGAGTACGCTTTGCACTCACATGCAGAGTAATGCCTGTCTACACAGTTGCTTAACAGGAGAGATTTGAGTCACAAACAACGATTTAGTCTTCTCTCACAGGACTCGACATCAAACTAGAATTTAAACAAAGTACTAAACAATCCAAATACTGTCTTCTCCTAAGGCCTGACATCTTCAGTAGCCATTGGCTGAGTCATATGACAAAAGCACAACCAGGAATCCAAACAGTTTAAATAACATTAACGGTAAGAAAAGCAACAGGTGGTGTCCTGCTGCTGGGTAGTTCTGCTGTTATTTATAACACTTATATGTTACACGTTTTTTCCCCCCCCACATGAATGGGTGCACACTCACGCACACTCGCTCTCTTTAAAAAAAAAAAAAAAATCACTGATCATTAAGGGATGTTCAGAGCAGGCTTTATGCTCCTTTCAGGGAACATGGGTGTTTAACAACCTCAATCCTCTGACTATCCACCTAGACTTCAGTTATATGAGCACAAGAGTTGAGGAAAATTAAGAGGTACCCTCTTTTTGGACATAACACATGTACATCAAAAGAAAGATATTCTGACACTGAGACCAAAAACAGCATCCCATCTCTTTCACATACAAAAGAGCAAGACTTACTTTCAGTCTACTTTCTTGCCCATAACATACGATGAAAAATAGGCAGACAAACTTCCATAGCTTCTAATAACAAAGATGTATTCCTGGCAACCTACTGTATAGCCTTATACCCAGTACACCAAAATCGTAGTAGAAAATTAAGGCAACTGGGATCCAAATCCACACCATTAAAAGGTGTTGCGTTCCAAACAGTTTTGGCCTCTAATTCCATGTTTTCAGTACTTGAGGAAAATGCAATTAGTCTGCACAGGATAAAGCTTGCACTAGGCTAAAATCCAGGACAACAGTGACAATATAATCTTACCTGCAGAGAAATTTTTTTTTTTCCTAAGAAGGTGGCATTTGGTTAGAGGGAGACTGACAGAGGGTCACATTCCAATAAGGAAGCTCCATCCTTACTGGGCTAGTCGCGCTCTGCCTTTCCCCAGCAATCAGTGCATCTTTCTAACATCACCAACAGGTGTACCTTGTCTTGTATTCCCACAGTGAAAGGAAGTACCTATCAGGTTGCTCTGTATAGGAGCCAGCGTGGGAAGGCAAAGCATAAATGGTGGCGATGTGGGAAATTCAGTAATCTGGGGGCAATTCCACAGCCAGAGAAGTACAACAAACAGAAGATGCAGATCATCACTCATCTCCCTATCCCTCTCTTTTGCGCTGCAAGACTCACATGAAATTATGAAGGTTTGAGACTGTGGCAAACCTGACCTCAACTATTCAGTAATTTATGGCTGGGATTCAGGGGTTGGGGAGTTCAAGGACATTGATACCGCTGATTCTCCCGTTTCGAAAAGGTAAATCACTCGTTTATAATATAGATGATATGTGCAATCAGGTCTTTGTCTCTATTCCTGTATCCAGTGGAAGAGCTTTTTCTGTTTCTCTAAAGTTTAGACTTGGAGGGTGATTTTCTAGTAGGGGCTGGAAGTTCTCCAAAGAAAGTAATTTTCCTGTGCCAAGCATAGGGGAGAGTCCAATTCCCCTGTAAATGATTTCTGTCCTGCAAAGAGGTAATCCATCAGCTTTACAGGCACCACAAAGACTCAAGGAAAAACCTGAGCCAGCAGGACTCATTAGATAGTCTGAGAACATTTGCTTTTTTAAAAAACAAAAAACAAACAAAACCATACATACAGATCTCTCTATTGTATTGAGATAAATCTCTGTAGTATTAGAACAGTAGCGGACATGGGGCCTGATTTTTCCAATGCAGGATGCAAGTAACTCCCACTGTTTTAAATAAAAGAGTCGCTTTTATCCTAGGGCAGGAGAATAGAGCCCCTTGAATTTTACTACTAATGCATTCCTGTGTGCTCTTCATTGTTATTTCCTGTCCACCACTGCCCCTGGAATGGCCACAGGGGCAAACATTAAAACACCTGTACCCCTGGAGTTTACTCTGGTTCCAGAAGAAAATTTGGCCCAGAAACACCAGGAGAGTGGTAAACTTTGTTCTCTAGCAAGGACAAGCACATGGCAATGGGAGATTAAAGCAATACTAACATCTCCAAAAGATCTATGCTGTACTGAATTGCAACAGCATAGATCAGAGATTCAGAGTTGAGCTCAGGCTCTTCCTGGTCCTCCAACCCAAAAGAAAACATTCTCCACTTAGAACAAAACAAATATGCACCCATCTGCCCCCGGTTGGTGTGTTAGGTGGAGAAATGGCTTTAGAGGAGAGAATCCTGCTGACTTTGCTCCTGTAAAAGGAAATCGGAAAGTCTATTGCTCATGAGAACAAACAGAAAGTATTAAGGGCTAAAGGGAACTGGAGCTGGTCAGAGAACATAAGTAGAATTACAGTACACACAAAAAACCCCCCACAGTCTCAGCAACTAAGAACACCATCTACTAACGGTGCCCTTTGTGTGTAGTGTAACTTGCAGAAAAAAATCGTACGGTATTAAAGATTTTTTTTCTATTCTGTAGTAAAATTAAGTATGAAAGGACACTACACGCTTCTGAAAATCTTACTGAAAAAGAATAGCAGTCCTTCAAAAATATTTATGACTGCATTAGAAATACGTGGTCCTATGTGTCTTTTTTGTAAAAATCTCATCACTCTCCCTTAATAAAGATAAAAGTTAATTGAAGCATGAAACGTGCTAGACTGATCACTTGGAGGACTGATGGCGGCCATTAATTTTCAAAGCTAGCTACAGAACAGGTGCAGTGAGCGGCAGTGCAAGCTTCCCGACAGGACTTAGAGCTTGTCCATTCAGTGAAGCAAAGTGCACCAGAGGGGTGTGATCTGTAGAGCGCTGACATGTTGTGGGTTTAACTGCCCCACGTAGACCCAGCTGGTGTGCTCTAAAAAGGTACCTAGTTCACACTCATGTAGCTCCATTTCAAGCAGGATGACATTAATCTGAATTGGGTACCATTTAAAGAACTCCAGCTAGGTCTGCACAGGTCGGCCAGAGCACAACATGTTAGAGCGCTACAGATCACACCCTCCAGTTCACTTTGCCATGCAGGGCAGACAAGCTCTCAGAGACCATTAATTAAGCCCTGGTCTACACTCAAAATTGCACCATTTTAACTAAAGGTGTGATTTTAAACCAATTTAGTTAAATCCATGCAACTGTGTGTGTGGACACTTAAATTAGTTTTAAGTGTCTTCAATCAATTTATCTTAAGCTGGTTTGTACACGATCTAAGCTAATGTGATTTAAGACACAAACCCATCGAAGAGCCTGTCCCCAGTAGGAGAGTTGCAACAACTGAATTAAGTTAGTTGAGTTAAATTGGCACACAAACTCTACGTAGACAAGCCCCTAGAGAATGAGTGAGAGGGCAGTACAGATTCCATGTTAATTCCAACCTTGTCCTGTCCCTCAGACTGCCAAAAGGTACCAACTGTAACTGAGTTTTGGGACATGGATATTTATTCCCACTTTGGGAGATGGACCACAAAGGCCAGGTTTTGTTTTGACTTAAACCCTCTGAAACCTCAACTTCAGTTAGGACAGAATTTGGCCCAGAGACTACTTTGTGTGACAGCTGCACTACCAAGTCAGAAGGAACCAGTGCCTTAATAGTGAAAAGCTCTATATCCTGTTACCAATCCCATGACCATTCAGAGTGCATCCCCTTTACACTTACCTGGTCATTGATGTAGATTAATTAAAATGTATGGAAATGTTAACGAAGATTTGCAAAGCACTTTCAAGAGAGAAAGCACTACACAAGTGTGAAGTATTATTCTGTAGATGTATTTACTGTGTTAATCAGTTTGCTTCACATAACTTAAAGATTCAATAGCTTTCTTTAAAGTGGACAATCAGAACATAAGACTGCACGTGTAAAATAAAAGGAAAAGAGATCAGGATGTAAACCCACTAACAAGAAAACATTAAAATGAGTCAATTTACCAGCCAGAATATCCCAGCAAGCCACACTGTCCACAGACATCCACTTCAAAGGCATCACTTGAAATCATCAGTCTCTCCAGCAAAAGCATGCTGGCTCCATAACCTATTAAACAATCTCGTTCCATTTCTCCAAGACGTAAACCACCATCACGCGATCGACCTTCAGTGGGTTGCCTTTGAAATAAACAATTTAAAGAATATAATAAATATTTCTGGAACATATGTCCTCAAATTTTAGGAATGTATTCCCTAAGGAATAGTACCAATAGGCTTACATTAAAGGTCTACAACCACAGGGCAAATCCTGCAAGCAAGTAGTCCTTACTCATGCGCGAGTAATATGTAGTAGTTACATGAGTAAGGATTGCAAAATCTAGACCGTAATTCTTTATTTCACAGATTTAGTTGAATAAATGCAAAACACATGAATTTTCATTAGCCAAGAATCCAGTTATAACTACATACATGAATACAAAATTAGTAAACATTATATTTACAGAGCATTCAAAGTACTGAAGTTTTATTATCCAGCTAAATAAAACAGGAGCCAAAACAGATATTGTGTTTTCAATTGGTCATATATTCTAGCTAATGGGATCTAGGAAAAAAAAAACTTCACACCTCTGATAAAATTTTAAACGAGTCATTTGATACATGTAGAAATGAAAAAAAACCCTACTGGAAAAATGAGATGTTTGTTTTAATTTGACTTTTTTTTTTAAAAGTAAATGTCCTTTTACAAGTTTTTTTTTTTTTTTTTAAATTTACTTTCACTTTAAAACATACATTAAAAGGGAGCACCTATGCTTCAGGTGCCCCTTGACATATTTTAAAAACTGTGTTATACAAACAGCTGTTCCAGGAATCCCTTTTTGCCCAATCTTTAAAATAAGTCATAATACAACAGTTAGAAATATTATGATCTCCCACCAGTGTCCTCTTGGTCTCTCTCAGCTAGGTAAAATACAGGAGGCTTTGCAACAGGCCCAACAGTGTTTGCAAACAAACATCAAGGACAATTTGGATCCAGGACAGCAAGTTCCAAAGCTGAAGGGCCCTGGAAGAACATCCAGCCTGCTGCTTCCTCTCTTTTTGTGTGTTCGTAAAAGATTATTAAACTGGAAATAATTTTAAAAAAGCCTTTTCTTAACGTTTATGCAGTTTGTCTAAGCAGAAATGCAAAACATACATAGATTTGTCAGGTCAGTGTTGCCAACTCATGATTTCATCACAAACCTCATGGTATTTGGCATTTTACTTAGACCCAGCTCCTGAAGACAAGTGATTATTGGAAAATCTCAGCCTTTGTTTGCAAAAATAGGAAGTTTCTGCCCCTTGTGGTTGTGGAGAAATGCTTGAAATGTGATTCAAGTGCACTCTAAAAGGCTCTGAAACCAGAATGCAAATCAAAATGCAAAACTGGCTTTAAAAAAAAAAAGTTGTTTTTTTACATGAATCTCATGATTCTGGAACGTTTTAGGTTGGCAATACTGCAGACTTTGATTCTCACATACTAGCACACTGCACAGCAATACTTGGGTTGCAAACAGCAGTTGAATGACAAAAAAGCAACTTTTAAAAAAACGTAATGGAGACATTTAAAAATATCACAATGTATTAAACGAAATAATGTACATGCATTGCCTAAATTATTACAGTATACCTTTAAGTAATTAAAATATTGTCTGTTTTGTCCTGGATAATTTGATAATCAGAAAGTGGTTGCCAGAATATGCCACATGAAATATTTAAAAGAAGATAAAAGGATTTTAAAGGTTTAGGGATGGATACAAAATGACCACTGAAGTCAATGGAAGTTTCTACTTCAATGAGCTATGGATCAAGCCCTTAAACACCAAGGGATAAGAAGAATTGTTTATGGTGGTCCTAAAGTACAGGTTTACCTGGGTGGTGGAGCTGGATATCTGGATCCTTTGCATCACTGGAGTGGCATAAAGCAGCCAGTGTGTACTAGCGAATCAGGCCTGCAACTTTTGTAATATACGTATTTTGTGTATAATAATTCAAATTATTTTATTTCCAGAGTAAAGTTGTAATTTTACAGTGAAAAATGGTTTCAAAAATAAATGGCCTCAATATATAATTAACCTGCTTAATAACTACAAAAAGTTATCTTAGTTACTAGATTCAATGGATCTTGTCAAGGTTTAAATTGTATTTACTTTTCGAAGAAGTCTTTCCTTTTTTGTGTCACCACCTTGGGAACATAAAGCTAATCTGTTTGCAATTCAAATTTGTCCTTCCATTCATGTAACTGGTTTCATTTTCTTCCTTGTTGTGACAATAGGAGGAATCTGTTTACAGTTTAACATCCTAGTTCTCACACACACACACACACACACACACACACACACACACACACACACACACACACGGATGGTGGCATGTTCATTGCTCAGACACTGCTTTAATGACTGATCCTGGAGCTTATCCAGCAAGGCTGTGAGGGCCAGATTTTGAAAGGTATCTGAATAAAGATGCACCTCAAGATGCACATAAGCACCTAAGCGCTTTTGAAAATCTCACTAGGCACTTATCTGCATCTTTTATGTGCCTACCTACCTTTGAAAATCTGCCTCGGAGAACCTACGACTCCCCTTCCAGTCAATGAAATAATGAGATTCTGGAAAAGCTATGTGCACTCTTTCCTTTCTAGTCCTTAAAAAGCTGTGGTCTTTAAAGATACAGAGCAAAGCACCGAAGTCCCCCATTTTCAAAACTTGCACAGATGCCTACGTTTCACTGAAAGTCAATGGGACTTCGGTGCTTTAGAAACTTTTACCCAGAGAGTGGGGTTTTCAAAACCTCCTAAGTAAGCTAGCAGCACAAGGCGTACATGACGTCAATGGGACTTGTTCTCCTCACTCACTGAGGTGCTTTGAAATTTCCCCTCCCCTTTAAGCGTTATTTAATATTATAAAATATAATATTTATAAAGGGTTTGCGTGTTCTCTCTCTTTCACCCATCCAGCCACCCCGGCTGTTGTCCCTCCTTTCTGCATTCTAAACAGAGGTTCAAGAGACCCAAACATGGAAGCTTTAAAAACAGAAAACATTTCAAATGTCAAAAAACAAAAAAGAGAAACACAAATAAAACCAGAAAGCACCAGGAGCACTGAAAGTAAAAGAACCACATCCTTAAACGAAAAAAGAAAAGGAGGACTTGTGGCTACAGCCGTAGCTCATGAAAGCTTATGCTCAAATAAATGTGTTGGTCTCTAAGGTGCCACAAGTCCTCCTTTTCTTTTTGCGGATACAGACTAACACGGCTGCTACTCTGAAACCTATCCTTAAATGAAAAACTGGGGCCAGTTGATCCTGATATTGTTTATTTAACTATTACCGTTAGAACCAGAATAATCAAGCAGTTAACTCCAATGTTTATTTACTTAAAAAACTCAACCCAAATCAGCAATTTAATGGCACTATTCTGCATTATCCAGAAGACTGAGTTCAATTTCTTGCCCTGTTTCTTGCTTCCTAGGCCAGCAGAGGAAAAGGTACTTAACCCCTGGGGATGAAAGTATGTCTCACTCTGCTCAACAGTGATCCCCCTCATTCCTGTTAAACAACAGTGCTAGCTGGCTGAATCACTGGACCTCAAGGGTGGGGATGTTATCCAAAGGACCTTCATATCTCTGACAGGAAGAGAGGGGACACTGCTCCAAGGCCTTGGGGATTGGAGGGCAACATTGACCAGTATTACCAAATTATTTTCTTACAATGCACTATGAAACCGGCGTGTCTGATTATTTCAAAATGCAAGCAGGCAAGCCAGGACTGAGTTATTCATTCTGATAATTGTGTGTGTGCGCACGCACAAGAGGAGAAAATAACCCACAGAGGAGCCAACACCGATTTCCTACATAGAACAGTAAATGTAGTTACGTATATACAGAGCTGACTGGGCAATAGAATTCTAGCTTCCTCTTTGATGCTGCCTGTGAGCTTTATTTGGGGCCTTTGGCACCCGTTTATGTCTCAGGGGTGGAGACCCAGGAACCCCAAACATTTGCCACAGAGCAGAGAGGACAGGATGAGGTTAAAATTAGGTACACTGCCTAACCCTCAAAGCCTTTATATTCATACACCAGCTGCTGTCAGGTCTCTCTCTTTGCAGTGACATTTTGCTGCCACAGACACAGCTTTCTGAAACGGACCAATTTAGTCTAACAGCGGAGAAAGGGTCTGATTCCGAGTCAACTTCGCTCCTCTGGCACAATGGAACTTTCTATGATCAGGGTGAAGCTGACCTGTGCAGGAGACAGGGCTTTCTCAGGGGCCACTCAGACCATCAAAAGAACTCCCTCAAGAACTAAGGACCTCCCCACCTGCTGTTCTATCGGCAAGGTGCACTTCTGTAACCTTGCCTTCTCTATCAGAAACACATAGCTCTTTTGGTCTCTCTCGCTCTCTCTTTTTTTTTTAACCAAACAAACACTAAAACAAGACACTCCCCTGCACACACACCTCTCCCTGGGGAAAGGGCAAGAGGACAAATATCTGACAGATGTTAGTCACGTTGCTTAATGCTATACTGGAAGTCCCTCAGATACTACAATGATGGTGTAAAAACCTATACAGAACAGAATAGCAGATTAAATTCAGATGCAAGATGATACACATTAGAAGAAATAAATATTAGACTACCCATATATATATTGACAGGTTCTACCTTAACTAAATGCTCATGGAAAAAAATTCTAGATATCAAGGAGATAAATTAACACATCTGCTCAACGCATAGCGATAGTAAAAAAGCAAAAACTGATGTTTAAGGCAATGAGGCTGGACAGATGTCTGTGGGCATCACTTAATCTGCTGAATCTTTAGTACTAGTGATGCTCAAGAAGGAAAGAAGCCAGCTTTGAATCTCAGATCCCAGGTGGAGTTTTCCACAGTTGTAAAGAGATAGTTTTACAAAGCAAAACTAAGCACATTTGATATGGAAATGATTGAGACAATAACCAGTGAACCCCACAATGAAATGTCATCTTTATAGGAGTACTATTCAAAAGAGTCACATTTTAAGATACAGTTAGTCCACTTTGTCCTCTGTAAAATGCAATGGATGAAGAAACGAACACGAAAGTCTGGAACTTATTCTCTTAGTGGAGGTGATGGTAATAAGAAAGGATGAATTAGTGGAGAAAAACAGTTTCTAAGACTGGTGGTCATGAGGCAGCTTAAATAGAACAATCCACTAGCTTCCTCAAAGGCAAGGGGAAAGCCAGATAAAAGCAGACAGGGACTATTATGCAGGTATGTGAGGGTAGGTTATAAAAGGGGACAGTGATCAATTGCTGTCATTCGTTAACAAGAACGGATCATAGGTAATGGTGCTAAGATTTAGATGGGGCATATAAGTACCAAGATAACACTAGTTAGGTAAATAGGGTTCCAGAAGAGATTTTGGAATCATCTTCACTAGTGATATTCAAGACTAGATTGGACAACCAACTGTCTCACGGGATTTAGGGATCATGCAAGCAATCCTGCTATGATGCAGAGGAATGGACAAAGTAATCCACCAGAGGTCACTTCCAAGCAAAGTGATTCAGTGATATAAGGTTTGATAAGCCAAAAGGATCCATCAACTTGAAGGCAGCATGAGCAGCCATATCGACTATAGCTGAAGGGGATGAGTCTTTGTTTGGCCTCAAGGGCAAGAAGCCAGATAAATCCAATGAAAGCAGAAGATTTCAGAGTCCTTGAGTGTGTAGATGGAGGTATTAAATCTCTGGAAGCATATCACATTACATACATGCTTTTTCAAGCACACCCTCTGACTCCTAAACTTGAAACTAAAGACACCAATGTTGATCCTTTTTGCTCCTGATGTAGCGGGGTAGTGTAGGCTTGGCCATGTTTATTCAAGGGGAAAGCCAGATGAAAGCAAACATGACTGCAGACAAGAGAATTCATATTTAGTGCAATGATAACCGCATCACGGGAACTGAGGAAGCTTTATCAGATCTTTAATGAAACAGCTGAAAATGGAGACTTACCATAGGTTTCTTTGTAAGTTCTGACACTGATGAATTGCAGGGTGTGCTGAAATTGCCAACAAGCACCATGCTGAATAAGAACAGAAAGGTCACTGATTGGTAAATGCCATCTTGGAGTGTATCTCTTTCTTGACCATACCACAGGGATTGAGGTTGGGTGGGAGGGGGAAGGAGACAGCATTGCAGATGCTGTATTTTGGGGATGTGTGCATACCATTTCAATGGGTGTTTACATTCAATTGTAGCCAATCCATTCATTTCATATTAAAGGGCAAAAGTTAGTGTCACAATATTAATTGTACTATGTAAAAATCCCAGTGACTGCTGCAAGATCAAAGGAAGTTTTTTCTTCCATTCACACACTGTGTTGTGAGAACACTGCAGTTAAATCAAAAACAGAAGAAGAAAAAAGCTCTTTAAATGCCAGTGAGGACAAACAAAAAGGGACAGCAATGCTTTTAAACAACCCCATAGGTCTACGTATCTGTTATGTTAAAAACATCACCCAGTGATTCACAATGTCTACATTTCCCCAGATGCAACAGAATCAGTTAAGAACAGAGTAGAAGCCTCAACTTGAATTGTATGAAGCACTCTTTGGATCTGCAAACTAACTTCCTCCTATCACGGTTTCACAAGAGTTTTGTTATTTTCCCCAATTAATATTAAACAAGGAACATCAAATATGTTAAACACTAAGAGACAAAACACCTTAATCTTTTATCTGCTTAGGTTTAGTGAACCAAGCACATTTCTGATTACACAGCAAGTACTCTGCACACATTCTTCAACAATACCTGGTAAGGACAGCTCTAGGGCCTCGAGCTCTGGCATGCATCTTATCCAACACCATATGCTTTAGTTTCTGGTAATACACAGGACCAAAATAGATATATGCTTCCAAGGGTTCTCTAAAGGAATAAAAACAAACACAATCTTCTTGGTCAGCTCATTTTTACCCTAAGATATGAAACAGTCTACTAGACAGGAAAAGCGACAAAGCCATTTGAAATAACCCAGGAGCCATGAATTATTTAAAAAAAATGCATTTGGACTTTTAGGACAATCTGCAATGGAGTCATGAATAAAGTTCTAGAGAATAGTTTGGGAGTGCTTCCTCATAACAGTACGGTGTATTACTGTACATTCATGTGGAGAACAAGGCTCTGAATCTGCAACTGATAGCAGAGGGGCAGACTGCTGTGCCTGTGCAGAGCCCATCTGACTTCAGTGAGGCTGTGTGGGTGCATTTCACCCAGGTGCTATCAGTTGCAAGCTAAGACTCACTGTCTGAGAGAAGTTGAACTGTGATTTAAGATATTATTTACATCGCTTAATTTGTATCATTCATATAGCTTATGTTATCAACAGAAAGAAATGCATGCAGAATGTATACCTAATTTAGGGATCAAGGAGTAAACAGGGCACTTATATCTAGGTATCTCTTGCATGCATTTATATTCTAATTGCCTTGCCAACTACCTTATTCCATATGTTGATTATCCTTTCCATTGAATACATTTGATTTGTTTCTGGAGGAGTGGAGGGAGGTGGGGGAGACTTGGAGGAACAGTGAAAAAGCAAGAAAGTGGGATTAAGACACCTTTTTAAAAGGGCAAGCATGTTGGACCATATGGGTTTTTCCTGTTCCTAAACTATCTCATGTACTTTGAGCTCCTTGTCTCGGAAGACAGTCTTATCAACACAGCAGGAAGTTACAGAACAGACAACTATGTAAGATTGAATCACTGTATAATCAGCAAAAAAAGCACACAGATACAGCCCAAGGAACAGACACCTGCCTCCAATTCCATATTTTACAGTACTATTATAGTAAACGTGACATTGCAAATAAATACTCTAACAGCACATAAAATTGCTGTCCATTTTTTAAAAAAGAAAATTACTTAAAAATTGCTCTTTCCTCACTCCTACTCTGAAATGCCTAAAATTTTGCAGCAGATTCTTACCCAGTGATGCCAGATGTTACGTAGTCCTTCCCTAAGTAGTTATACCCATGGCGAATGAGATCTTCACACACATCCTTAACTTTACTACCTCCAAAAGCTGTTCCATAGTGAAATCTGCCATCTAGGACACCAGCTTTCCCTGCCAAGAGCTCAATTAATTTTCCCACCTGTGCAATGGAAAACATGAGAAGTTATAAAAGGAAGAGTACTTCCTTGATATACATGTTACACCTCTGAAACACCTCCTCAAGTTTTAAAATTTGGCATCTTAATGCAGGACTGACAATTCACTGGCATACGGAGGGCAAGACTTGCAAATTCCCTGTCACCTGGCTCATCCTCCTCATCACATTTGGAAGGTGAACAGGACCGCTGATCTAGTCCCCACTACCAGAGAACCAAGGACGTTAAAGTGTCGGAGATCAGTAGCAGGAGTAGAGGAGAGAAAGACAGCGGTGAGAAAAAAAAGAAAACATAGAAGGTAAAAACCAACAAGGGAGAAAGGCTGAATAAAGGGCCAGATGATAGCCTGACTAGCATGGCAGTGCAAGGGCATAACATGGTGCAAAGCGCTCCCATATGTCTATGTACCAGCTACTTTCATCATGGACAGTACCACATATGGGGAAGTAGGCTCTGGAGAGCTTATACTTCCCCCACCCAGCTGGATGGAGTCTTGGCTCTGCCCCCAGTATGTTCAGTGACACAGCTATGCTGGCATGTTAGGGAAAATATGCTGTGCCTGGCATAGACTCAAAGGTTACATCCTGCCTGGAGCAGTAGGGAGACCGGACGTGAGATTGTGATTGGGAGCTCTCATGAGTCACAATCTCCCCCTCAGCTGTTCCTTATGCTGGGCAGATTGGAATGTCACAGTCTCACTGAAAAGGATGAATGTCCTGAAGAAAAAGTATGTATTAGAGAAACAAACACTGAAAGTCAATGAAAAATATTTTGAAGATTAACAAGAGATGAAAAGGCACATGAGCTAGAAGAGATGCATCATGGTACTGAAGGGAAAGTGAACTGAATAGGAAGAGCGAAAGAATAAAACAAGGGAGCAGTAAGATTATATTTTATAGGAAGCTGGCTTCCAATTCAGGATCTATTATTTCATGGTGGTTGAAGCAGTTTCTTGCCGAAAACAAATTTGGAATCTGAAGTTTTCCTTGGTTTCTTTTTCAAAAGTTGACCAATGCACCAATTTTTCTCCCATGCATTAACAGACACAAAATCTGAGCTTTAAAAATGGGTATCTTATTTTCATTCCTTTTTGTTAAATAGTTCAATGAAAACCATTTATTTTACAGTTAGTCAAATACTTTATTAGGCCTCAATCCTATAAACACTTTAGCACCCAGTTAAACTTTACTGTGTGAACAGTCCCCAGTACATAAGTGTTTAGACTGGATTACAATGATTTGAATAAATCCAAGTTTACCAACCCATTAGTGACAGAGTCAGAACTATTAATGTTAACCTTGTGTTTCTCTCTCTCTCGATCTCTTTTGAAGCACACTGATGAAGGCCAGAAGAATAGATAGGTAAACTTCCCTTGGAATGAAGAAAGATGATGCATAGCTTGGACAGCACACGTTAAAACGGTGTTAACGGAAGGATAGTATCCTCTCTCTCTCAAATGACTGAATCACTTGTATGGTGTTTTGCTTTCCTACAAATCTTAGGCACAGCACCTCATGTGTGGGATGTCCAGAAACTATATCACCGTTTATATATCATATTTAGATATCTTATGACATATACAAAGCAGCCCACTGAAGAATCCCTGGACAGACACCATGGGACATAATGAAGACTGGAAGAACATCTTAAATGCAATGCTGCATCTTGTTGTCCAACTTTCACACCTTGTTCACTGTGGTTAATCTACTTCACTCTCCTTTTTTGGGACAGTGTCTTTTTAATCAAAACATAATTACTAACCGTCATACGCGATGGGAAGCCATGAGGATTCATAATGATATCTGGACAGATTCCTGTATCACAAAATGGCATGTCCTCCTGAGGTACTATCAGCCCACACACCCCTAGAGAAGAGAAAATATTTCAATTCACAAAAAGTGAGACAACATCAGGACTGATATTACCAAGCTTTCTTACTATTCAGCCCCTCCGCTCTCTTTTTCTCACACGTCAGTTTTTAGCAAGAATAAATTCCATAACAACGACAGTCCACACCATCCAAAACAGTGAACTTAACATACCCATACATAATAACTTCAGTGGTAATAATTTGCTCATTCACTCAAATAAGGCACTCAGATAAGAAAATATTGGTTACATTTTTCAAAAGTGACTAAAGATTTTGGGCACTTAACTTGTGACACCTTAAAAAGGACCTAATTTTCAGAGTGGCTGCTGCATGCTTTCTGAAAATCAGACTGCTTTAAGATGTCTTGCTGGGCTCCAAAAATCACTAGTCTTTTTTTTCTAAATCTTGGCCAACATGCATGAATAAACCTTTTGACTGAAGTCATGCCTTTGAGAAAACTGACCCAAAATAATGTGTTTTCTGTTGGTACTTATTTATTGAGCAAAAGACTGTGTACTTGGAACCTTCTGAAACCAAGGAAAACATGATCAAGTTCCAGACACCTAACAGTTTGTTAGACAGATATGGACCCTTCTGTGCATTAAAAAAAAAAAGTTTCCAAAAATGTCAGTCATAATAGTTTAAAGATCATAGGTGGGGGTAAGCAGGTACAAATTCTAAAAGCTAGTCAGAAGTGTGAACCCCATTCAAATTGGTTTAAAATACTTTATAAACCTTTCCTCCCCAACCCTGAACGTTGTTCCCATACCTAATTTGACAGATTAAAAGATCACCACTTTACACGGCATACAGACTGATGTTGCATCTCAAATCAGGTACTAAAATGCAAGCACTAAAAACCCTATTCCTTTGAAACAAGTCTAGTGTTTCAGTCAATCTTTTCCAGAAGCCCTCAGAGTGGAAAGAATCTGCAATCTATTTGAGATCAGCCTGGTGCAACTGCCAGAGCACACTTTGGTCGGAAAAGTCCTAGGCTGGAGGGGGCTGAGCAAAGACTGAGGGTGCTGGTTACATCCCTAAAAAGGCATCCCCCAACCAGCCAGTTCACAGAGGGATATTGGCGTCTGCTCAGGAGGGAGCTCCTCATCCACTGTCCAAACAAGACAGGGATAGGTGCATGGGACAGTAGTTAATAGAATGAGAATGGTAAGTAGGGGGGAGGGGGAAAAGCGGAAGACAACTGGAGCTTTTGTATTTTTATGTTTAGTTTGTAATCTAGTACAGACTAATTTTCACTATCTCTTTGCAACAAATCGTTAACAATCCTTTCCCCAGAAAGATGTGATCATTTGGTGAAAGCAGATTAGAATATAAGAGTTTTTATTAAATCTTCTGCATACTGCACATTCCCCCCCCCCCAAATATTTATGGATATATAAAATTGTGAGTTTTGCCAATTCCCTTTCACTTCTAATGTTTTCATAGATTGCATGCGGACTAAGGGCACCTGTAAGCCAAAAATTCAATTTTAGCTAACTTAAAATTACTTGAGGCTCTGAAAACCCTTTAATATGCCAAGACGGTTCCCATAGCAGACAGCCTCTGTGTTGTTTGTTTTGTGTGAAAGTAAATGATAAAAGATCCATGAAATCGACACAGAAAGGCAGAACAGCAGAAAGAACTGAGGGCTCTCCATCATAGCGGCTTCTACCCTCTGCTGACTTGTATAACAATGGAATCTACACATCCAACTGCAGATCTAACACAGCTGTGCATTTCATTAGATGAAGAGCACTAGTGACACAAGTAAATAATTAACTTATTCTGGTCCGCTGACTGTGCTTATGAGACCAGTCATAGCTGACAGATTTTAATACAAGTTAACACAAAGAGAGCATAATGAGCTTAGAAGTTAAAACAAAATATTTAGACAGAATCTGATGATCTGAAACTGAGTAGGCCATTTTTAAAGTCCCTATTTCAAAAAGAAGTTCTAAATCTTAATTCTAAATCCAGATTTTAATTTTTTTTTTAAAAAGTTACAACATTATAGATCGTGTACATCTATATTTGCCGAACACGACTGAAGATATTTTCCTACCCCAAATTTTAAGACCATCTCACACAAGATTTTTTCATCTCTGGGAAATAATCCCTAGAAACTTTATCGATTTTTAAAAAATCTTGATGGTCTGTATATTGCATTAATTTAACAATGTTAATGATGTATTTAATTTCAAAAACAATATTCTCAGGACCTTGGAAAAGCACAGAACACAAAATTCATCATACAGAAAATATGTTGACATTAAACACACTATTTACAGGTTCATATTTTAAGCCCCAGATTCCATGCCCCAACTCAAACAGAATTCTTGACCCATTGTTTACAGCACAACATCTACTGGTGAAAAGCAAACACACATTGCAGGGTTAAAATCCCGGGGGGGGGGAGGGGGGGGGGAAGAGGGGGACGGGACAGACAACAACCACACACCCAAACAGGCAAATTAGCTTTACCCAGTGTAGCCTTTCAGCAATGAAAAATAAAATGAAATCATCCTTCACAATAGCAACATCACTTTGAAATTGGATAATAGAGCATTGCCCCCAAAATGTAGAATATAAAACAACCTCAGGATTTGAAGAGCTTTCCCTGTCCAAGTATGAACTGAAATTCACTTTACCTACTGATTTTTTACCATGCCCATCTACAGAAGAAGAACACCACACTCAAAACTAGGGTATAAACTTCCTCTGTGGCATTAAAAAATGAAATAAAATAGTTTTTCCTGAATTCCCTATTCAACATACTTAGGGAGCTAATAGTTTTGCTCATCACCTCAAAACGTTTTTCTCCATCACATATATATTTTAATGTATACCTCAGAGTCTCATGTAATGTTACCTTCCCCCCCTTTAAATGCCCCATCTCTTGTGAGAGATGTAGTCAGACTGATTACTTAAAAATGCCATACTGTTATGGGCCACATTCTGCCCTCACCGACACATGTTTCAGTTCTCATATTGGGGACAGAGCTGAACATCTATAAATAGTTCAGGAAATAATTCTACATGTGTTCTTCTACATGGGGTGAAAGTTGTTTTTTGATTTAAAAAATGCGTGGACTTACGTTAGGCTCATATTTGTAAGCAGGCAGATTGCCAGATGCTTTCTAGGTCTCTGCCTATTCATTCAACTTAAAAAAACAAAAACAAAAACAAAACCCCCTTTTAATTCTGGAACAACTTTTGCAAGGAATTTATTGTCAAGCTGACACATTCTATAATTAATTTCTTTTAAAAAAGATTACTGAAACTGTCTTTTTTCCAAATATTTCAATATAGATTTTATAAATTGAACCAATAGCATTTAAAAAAAATCCAATTAATGAGAAGTACTCTAGTGCTTTGCAAAACAGCAGCCAAATCAATCAAATCTTTTCAAGCAACTTTTCTTCCGAACAGAAGATAACGAGGAGCTGTTCTTCAACTGGTGCCATACTGTGTTCAGATATGGGACAATTTCCTGACTACACATTGGCACCACCCTGCAAAGGGATCCATGTGGGCATAAATGTCAATCTGTATGGAATCCCACTCTGTTCATGGAGTAGGGTCTGACAATGGGGATCTCTTTGCAAGATCAGGGTCTTGAAGACACCTTGATCTCTTCACTTTTTTTATTGAGAGATTTTACTTTTCCCCCTGCAGAGACTCAAAACTCTAGAGTTTGTGTCCCTTACATGTTGCTGTCCTTGCTTGCTAGCAGGTGTGAATTTACCACTCTAAAACGCACTGTTTAACAATCAAAAATATCCAGCAGCAGGCGTTAAGTCTCGTTCACAAGCCACCATACGGATACTTTCCATAACTAAAACACACACTCACAAATGAAAAAAGTCAAAACAACCTACTATGTAAAAGCCTAATTACAATCAACAGGTGGCACATTGGAGAGCAAAGGGGACTAACTTAAGTGAACAGAAGTGGCAGCAGCATTACTACTAATTTCTGCTGGAGAGGTGAGAAGAAGCCCACTACTGGATGAACTTGTTTAGCTCCTTTACTCTTATGTGGTTAGAAAAATAACCTTAATTCCTTAATAGGTGCACTCCGGAGTTTTCAGTACTAGATGTGTCCAGTGACAGAGTACATACTGGAATTGAAGGGATTGGCTAAACTTCCAATAAGAAGGCTATTTTCAAATACAATTGCCGTTTTATAGTTACGAAGTATTTTGGGGGAGAACAGATTTATAGACAAATCTGCAAACCAATATATGGTACCAGGTATGTTTGCTTCAAATTTCTCTAATTAGCCATCATGTTTATTACACAACTATATATATACACACACACAACTTCGGGGGGGGGGGGAAGAGCGCTAAATCATATTAGCTTTCTTCAACAGCTGAATCGTTTACAGATCGATCATATCACTTGCTACATCCCATTTGACATAGGATAGAAAGAAGAACAGAATTAAAATTAACAGATAAATAATGCATAAGTAAACTTGATTAGCTCGCTTATTAAAAACATCACTCTAAATGAGAGGAGGCGCTAGAAGACAATACAGTTTGTACACGGCTTTCCCATGAGCTGCTGAATGGCTTGATGCGATAAATTTGCATAGTCTGAAGCACACAAAGAGCTGATTAATTGAAACCCTTACAATGCTTCTGGAAGCAGCTATTGTAAAACAATAACCATAGGAACTTTACAAAATACACATGGCTGAATGAGTCAAGAGCTTAATAAAATGTGTGTTCAGGATACACTATAGCGGAATAAGAGATTTTTATTTTGTGCCATAAAATGCGAATCCAGCCTAATTTCAAAGGTTCAGTTGGGGATTTACTGAAAAAGGTCAGAAGGTTACCTGTTTGCTATTTGAGATAAAAAATGCTGTAATTTAGTTCTTAAAACAGCAAGTTACGCTTAAACAATCAGGAGCTCTAACGGAAGTTCTATGGGATTTCATTTTCTTACACTTAACTTTTGAATATAAAAATATGGCAAAAAAAAAATCCTCCCATTCCTAATTCCAAGCAAGTGATATCCATCTCAAATCTCTGGAGATGCATCTAACATTACATATCAGTAGCTATCAAGCCTGTTTTTAAAATAAAATTCTGTTTAATACCACTCCAAACACTGAATATGTATTAGAACAATAGATATGTTTATTAGATATAATGCCTAATGTTATGAAACGATGAACTATCAAATTAAGAGTTACATATGGGAAAATGCTACAAATTGCCACTTAAAGCTATAATATTTTATTTCACATGCTCCTCTTACACATACAGAACAAGTATTCTTTAACAGAACAGATAAGCAGCATATTTCTTTATTTTGTCCACATCAAAATATTTTGATAATTATCAGTTTACATGTGGACAAATATTGTGTCCATAGGTACTGCTCAAATCAAGTCAGAATTCAATAAAGTAAACCCAAAACAAGACCACACTAACAGATATGTGGTATTGCAATAAAGTTTATATAGTTCACAATGCAGTGAATAGATTCTATTTTGACACTAAAGAACATTGTTCATTTAGGAAAACAAAGATGGTCTTTCATGAATTTAAACTCGTTTCCTTGTCTTTAGAGTAGTTTAAGTGTAGATACTTCAGAAAGGTTTAATCCTTTATCTTAGATCTTCAGCTCTTAAAAAGCTTCTGTTTGCCAGTTCAAAATCTCTTGCTTAAATACAGTTTTTCCACTCCTCAGGAAAACTGTTCAGTATTGCTGCTTAGTTCTGTGATCTAGAGGACCTTTGTTGAAGGTGTTAATCCTTTTTCACATGAGAGACTGAGAAATGTTCTTTCAGAGAAGTGATATATTGCTTTTTTTCACATCAAAGGAGTCTAACTTTTTTCCTTATTGTGACTTGTAGAGAAGCAAGGGTAAATCTGGAAATATAATAATTTAGTTTTGTATGGAACGCAGATGAAGCTTGTTTAGTCGAGCGCTCTCTCAGCCTTCTTTGCATCTAGAGATGATTGCACTTGAAGATTTTAAGATAAAAAGAGCAAGGTAGGAAGTTCTCTTACCCTTCTTGGAAATACACGAACAATCCTTCAGTTAAACCAAATGTCTCCTATAAATTTGACAGTAAACTCTCTCTGATGGCTATATATATACACAATTTGTTTACTAGCATTTGAAGTGTGCCAAGTACTTGGTAGGCAACCAAGGTATGTCTCAAACAACATACAGATGAAGGCTGGAAAGTGGGATACAGCTGGTGCTACGTTAGTTTCCCATTTTGTTTTCATTTCTCTTTCCTCCTCGCTTTTATTTTGTTGATGTGTCTTGAAGAGAGGGCTCGGATTTACAGGCAGTTTAGGAGAAGCGTGCTTAAAGGAAGGACTTGAAGGATGAAAGGACATGAGCAGACTGAGCAGACAGCGGTATCCCAGGCCAAGTGGGCATTGAAATGCGTGTGGGAGGACATGAAAGGCAGCAAAACAAAACTTGGTAGCATATATCTATGCTACCCAGAAAGCCTTCCATTAAGCTTGCCTAGTAGCCTCTTCTTGGAGCATACCTTTCGGAAGATGATTTGAGAGATTTTACTCCACTTTTTCCTAGCTACAGTCCAATTTTCTTAAGCCTTTATTTTCTTGCATTTAAACTACAGATCTCATTCCACAAGAATATAGAAAATATGTGAAGTCACTTGAAAATGTGGCACTCCTGATCTCATTCTACTTATTTAGACGTTTAAAAGCTATCATTACACATGAGTTGCGTCCACTTATCTCCACCTACACTTCTTCAAAAGGTGAGAAGACTTCAGAGGAGAAATTGACAATGCAGAGCTTTAAACAACATCCTTCTCACTGAATCAAGAAAAACTGTTAATGTAAACAAAACAAAAAGTTAATTCACTTGCTGCATGTGATTTGGAAGATGGTCTGATTTTTGGAGGATCTTGGCAAAGCCTGCCTGTTGTCTTGTAGCAAGCTGAGTGTATGCTAATTTGTGAGGTAGGTAACTAGCTGTATTCAAAAAGGAAGTGGAGAGAACTGCAGTTAATAGTTATAAGCTAGTGACAAATTCACAGATGTCCAACTAGAGGTCTCTTATCTAAAAGCTTTACTATGGAAAATTTACTGGATTTTTGGTAACCTTAATTTCCATTGTAATGATTTTCTTCCACTCTGACTGCCCCACCCCTATTTTTGATGTCAGAGAATCATGATGCCAGCACTCTCCTCAGCATGCCCTTCTCCAATTACTGCTCAATCATTGTTTATGGCTTAACATTAATGTTGATGGCCAGTTATACCTTTGCCTGCTTCAGCACACCAGCTTGCTGTGATGTCTTCCAATTTTTTCTTAGCTTTTATGTACCTAAAAATACATGTTCTCTCTCCTCCTCATACTCAAGTCTTCTCTTTTCCATCCTTTTCCATTCTCTCTCCTTATTAATGATAATTTCTTATAGGTAGATGGAGTAAAGTTCAATGAATAACAGTAACTATATGTACCCTAAAAGTTATCTTGATTCCTTCAAAACTGTGTTGAGACAACACCATGATAAAACACTGGTAAGAGATTTAGGGGGCATAAAGAATGAGCACATTCTATAGAGACTCTGAATATTTGGAACAGACCAACAGAAATTGTTTCTAACAATTGTAATGTGTGTTGAAAGCTTCCAATACGATTTAAACAATCTGGGTGAAGGGGCAATTAGCATAAGTAAGTTTTAAACTTACCTTCTGTTGTTTTATTACAAGCCCTGAAGTGCAGACATTCTGCGAATCACTGATTCTAATTGTGTGTGATGCCACAGCTACCAGTGGACAATTCTGGATGCTGCCTATAAAATGCAGGATAGCTTCTCCACTACTATGAGGTTTCCAAAAGGTTTTTAATTATTTTTTAACAGGAGAGATAAACGAATTACAAGTATTAAACACTTTAGAAAATTTCATAATACTTGAGAACACACAGTCAAACTCCTTTACTTAAGCATCATTCCCTAGTGATTTTCAAGAATGAGTGCAAAGTCACTAACAGCATATGAGCATGAGAGTCAATAAGAGGTCTGCACTTGGGACCTTAAAAAAAAGTGCTACAAACTAATGCATAACTTACTAAGCATTTAGCTTCCCTGCAAAGCAACTTGCTCTCTGAAGTCAGAGAATATAAGGCTTTTGGAGGCTACAGCATGTAGAGGTAGAAGTGGTACAGGTTCTCTCTGCTTCTGTAGAATACCTTTATTTTTGATCTCTGGAGAGCAATGAAATCAGGTCCATTTAAATCAGATTAAAATAATGTTTTATTTCAGAATATGCACATCAATGGCTCATGTCAAAGTGTTACGATTTGCCAGAAGATAAATATTTTTACCTGTTGTAATCTTTTATGTAAGGTGCCCCAGGAGCATCTATGAAGGTTAGGCACCTAATGACGTTACTATTAGAATGTGCAGACTATATTTTTTATACGAACTAGGACATTTATCACACCAAATATTAATATTGTTATTTAATATTTATGTAGCTACAGCTCTCAGAGGTCTTGGATTGTGCTAAGTGCTGTACAAACAAAACACAACACTCAAAAAACGCACACACGAAGACATGGACTCTGCCCTAGAAAAGCTACCTTTTCTTTTTTTTTTTTTTAATTAAAGTCTTGCACAACATCCTTAAATTTTGTGATACATCTGAACATAAATTTGAAAGACTACACAGGAAGCTTCTTTGAAGGAGGCTCTATAGAAGGCATCTCAACTACTGAACCGCAGCTGTTTTTACGCTAAATGGTGACACACTGAGTGCCCTGAAGTTTACCTTTGAAGCTAATGACCTCCCCTTCCATCATTAAAGCTGTATTAATATGGCAACGGTCAAAAATAAAGTTGGAGACTAACCTGGAGTTTGCCCAAAGGAAAACCAAGGTTTATACTTGGCAGTACAATACAAATCTTCCTTGCTGGCTCTTCCGACTTTACTTTTCTAATGCTTGGAATGACTGTTTTTTTCCAATAGTGCGAATGGAGTCATCATGGAAAGCTAACAAGGGAATCCAGAAGATTAAGATGCTTTCCACTTTGGGATTAAAAGCTATCTTGAAAATTAAGTCTACCAGGGCAAACTTCTCACTGCTAAGTAAAAGGTCATTAGAGCCATGCTAATAGGAATCCTTCTAGTCGGTTTAATTTAGGACATCTGCCTATACTACAAACTTTTGCCATCAAAAGTTACATCAGCATAAAGCTGCTGCAGTTAGGATATTGTTTGTACATGTGCACACTTGGCTCCTTGCGTGGGCACTGCCCGCATTTACCAGAAGTGCTTGTTTCAATGCAGAGTGCTATGCACCATAGGTAGGTATCCTAGTGTGCAACCCGCTACAATCCAGTGCGCTGTCTTTTGGGAAGTTTCAGGAATGCATGGTGGGGCAGAAATGAATTGCACAGGGGTGACTGGCAGCAAGGGGTCAACTTCCCAGCATGCAACTTTCTCCGCCCTAGAGCGTCACCCCTATCCCAAAATTTTCAAGCTTATTTTGAAAATCCCACATGGGACCTGGCACTGTCCACCATTGCTGACAGAAGCACGGTGCTTGCACAGCCCTACTCTACTGTCATAAGCGTTGCAAGCACAGCATTCATGATCCTCCTGTATTTGCTGAGCCACAAGAAGAGCTGCAGAGAACATGACGATTTCCTGGAGGTCAGACTGCTTGGGACATAGCGAGAAGCAACTCGAGATTGTTGGTGTCCTTCATGGAGCAGCTGCAAGTGGAGGAGTGCCTCTTCTGGGCCTGAGAAACCATCACTGACTGTGAGATTGCACCCTAATGTCACCTTGGGCTGATGACCAGTGGTTACAGAACTTTTGGATGCGCAAGGCCACGTTCATGGATCTGCGTGCCGAGCCCACCCCAGCCCGCTAGTGCAGGGACACTAGGATGAGACCTACACTCACACTGGGGAAGCACGTGGTGACTGCACTGTGGAAACTGGCAACACCGGATTGCTACCTGTCAAGTGGAAAATAATTTTGGAGTTGGAAAATCCACCGTGGGGGTTGATGGCATGCAACTGTGTAGGGCTATTAATCATCTTCTGTGTGATGGTGTCCACTCGCCACAGCGGTTCCTCCTGCTGGCCGTCATGGGGTTTAGCTCTGCCAGCCAGGCACCCTTTCTTGGTGGTGCCTTTCCCATTATCTTCTCCTCCCGCACACCCACCTAAGTCCAAGTACTGCGGAGTCCTCTTTGTAACTTGGCCATGTCACCATCTGCGTTTCCCCCTTCTGGGGGTAGGTATCACTGTCCACCAGTGGCGAACTGCGGGGACCCGGGCCCGCCCACTATTCTGGGTTCCAACCCAGGGTCCCTGTAGATAGCAGCCTCCTGCTGCGTCTCTAACTTCATTCAATGCTGCTTCAATTCCCTGGGTCACTTCCGTACAGCCCCAGCATCTCCTTTGCCCTTTCCTCAGGTCATTCACCCAGCAAGTCCCAGCAGCCAGCCAGGAGCTCTCTCTTGCTTCCCCGGTCCCTACCAGCAACTGCTCTGTCTAAGGTGCAACCCTTGCTGCAGCTTGCTAGGAACACAGTCCTCACTCCTTGAGCTCCCTACAGCAACTGACCCTGGTCTTCCCTGCAGCTCCTTTTGCACTAGTCCACTGGGCCCTGATTGGCTGCTTCATGCAGCCGTGCTCCAATTGGCTGCTTCTTATGCAGCCTCTCTAAGCTGCTGGGAAGACTCACCTCCTCTGCTCCTTTCAGGGATCGGGTATGGCAGGCCCATCAGACCTCCGTTAACCCCTTCAACTCCAGTGTGGGGTGAACACCTCATCACATACAGGACTGAGGCTCTCGGCAATGTGCAGGACATAATGGATGGAGTTGCAACAATGGGGTTCCCAAACTGCAGTGGGAACACACATCCCTATTTTGGCACCAGACCACCTTGTCACAGAGTACATCAACAGAAAGGGGTCCTTTTCTAGGGTTATGCAAGCATTGGCGGATCACTAGGGACATTTCATCAACCTCAACGTTGGTTTGTCAGGGAAGGTGCCTGATGCTTGTATCTTTAAGAACACATGACTGTTCAGAAAGCTGCAAGCTGGGACCTTCTTTCCTGACCAGTGGATTACTACTGGCGATGTTGAAATGCCAGAAGTGATTCTGGGGGGATCCAGTCTATCCCTTACTCCCATGGCTCATGAAGTACACTGGCCCCATTGATGGCACCAAAGAAAGATTCAACTACGGATCAGCAGGTGCACAATGACAGTTGAATGTGTTTTGGTAGATTGAAGGGATGCTGGTGTTTACTCAAAATTGGATCTCACTGAGAAAAACATCTCAATGGTTATAGCTGCCTGTTGTGTCCTGGATAGGATCTGTGAAGCAAATGGGGGAAAGTTGCTGCTGGGGTGAAGGTGGATCAGCTGTCTGCTGAGTTTGAAGACCCAGTTACAAAACCATGAGAAGAACTCAGTGTGGAGCTATCCGGCTCAGGGAGGTTTTGAAAGAGCACTTTAACAGCGAGCCACAGTAATGTGTTGTGGTGTATTGTGCTCTAACTGGCCCTGCTTTTTGGCAGCTTGTTGGGACTGTGTAGTGTTTGGTGCACATCATTTTCCACCTGCTGAACCACTAGCTGAATCTTTCTTTGGTGCTTGGTGAATGAAACACTGACAATGCACCTATTAATTTTGTGGTGGTTGCTGTACATACGAGTTGTATCAAAGTGTATAATATCAAGTAAGTGGGTGCTTTCAACACCACCAGCCATTTTACAGCATATGTTGGGAACTAATAAAAGTGAATTATTTTCCAAACAATAGAGTTTTATTGAGTGACAAAAACTCTTCAAAAAAAAGTTCTATGCAACTTAAAAGCAAACACATTAAAACCTTAACAAATTTATGGAGCAGAGCTTAAAAAAAGGGAAGGAACATTCATATTTGTAACTCTAAACAAAATGTTATGTTTGTTCTTTCAAAAGTTTACAGCTGAACACTGACTTTATACATCTTTGAAACTATACTGTGCAGAAGAAAAATGCTGCTTTTAACCATCTACTACTGCCTGATTCTGTACTTCCAGTTCCAAACGAGGCGTGTGGTTGACTGGTCAGTTCATAACTCTGGTGTTCATAACACTGAGATTCTACTGTACTTCCTGTCTACTCCAAGCCCAAGTGTGTCTGGAGTGCGTAGCCGGCACGGTCAGTTGGACAGTTGCACACAACAACGGAGAGCTGCTAGATGTGCTCACCAAGCTGGACAACCAGGAAAAGGCATTTCAAAAATGTGCAGGACTTTAAAGGAGGGTTGGGGGGCATGCCTTCTGTAAGACCCCTGAGCAGTGGAGTACACAATTGTGACCAGAGTGTCAGGCATTGTAGGATAGCTGCCAAAAGACTGTTCAGGTCAACATAGGTATTACAGTGTCTACACAGGCACTTTGTCGACCTCAATATATCGCTTATGTTAGTGTAAAAGATAGCTTACGTCACTGGGAGACAAATTTAAGTGTAGACACATGCACAATTAGGTTGATGAAAGGGGACTTCTGCTGACCTAACTGTAGCGTAAACCAGGCCTTAGAGATAGAAATAAATAAAACAGGATTTCTTCAGAATGCAACAGGTTTCATGCAAGTCAGTAACCAATGGTCTTTCAAAGCTTCTTACATCTTTACATGCAGCCAACATTGCTAACCCACACAGAAACGTCACTGAGTTTCAGTTAAGTTTGTTAAGTTTCTCCACTTCATAAAAACAAGTGGAAAACAAATTTGCAGTTTAAGATTTACTTGTACAGGAATTAGGGAATCCTCAGCTTATGAGCATTACTGATCATTTATTGACGAGGGATAAACAATTTTTAATTGTAAAATCATAGGACCAGGATTAAAACTGAGAAAAGTTAGTTGGTGTTGAAGGAATTCTGCACTGGTTTATTTATGTACTGATGTAACCCCTACCACCATAGAGTCTAGAAACTCCCATTTACTGCTACAGTATCTCTATTTTTAAATCCCTCTCTTGCTTCCTTCCCAGCCTATCAGAGAAAAAGATGAATTAATTTTGTGTCTGTGCAGGTCGGTGGGTAGGTATCTGAGGATACGGTGTAGACATATTATTGAGGGAAAGACAACTCAAAAGGACTGGAGTTCTGCCTTTACTCCTGTACTTAGTGAGTCCCATGGTCATTCATCTCTTGTGAGAGGGAGTGCCAAAGCTTACATCCAGCTTCTGTGAAAACTCCATCTCCTGTGCTTTATAAGCCTGAGTGTGAGGGTTCTGATGGAATGCACCTGTCGAGAGGGGTCAGAGACACGGAGGAAGAGGTGATCTCTCAGGTAGCTATGCCTAATCCCACAAAGAGCTTTGAATAGGAAGAGAGCTTGTATTGGACTGTATTCAATGGAGAGCTAGTGCAGAGAGTGGAAGGACTAGGGTGATGTGATCATGGCAGCCTGCACCGCTAAGCAGACAGGCTGCTGCAGTTCCAGTAGTCAAACCTGGAGGTCATAAAAGTGCGTGGATGACTGTGGCCAGATCCATGTCTGGTAGGATGGGGAGAAGTGTTCCATTCGGCCATAGATAGAAATGTGCATTTTTTTGCTGCCATGACTGGTTAGGTAATCCAGTATCACTGACTGTAGGGGCTCTGAGGAAAGAAGTCATCAGTAGTGTGAAATTTATACAGGAGACAAGTTCTTTGAAGTGTTTTCCTTTCTACTAACATCACCTCACTCTTGTCTGGGTTTAGCTTTAGCCAGCTACTCTTCATCCACTTGTATCACTTTCTCAGTGTCTACCTGAATCAACAAGTGGATGTTGTGCTCATATTGCTGGCATTCAGCCCATCTCACTAGCTCTCCCAAGGCCTTTATACAGATGTAGAATAATGGGAGAGAGCGAGAGGACTCATACTGATGGGACTGCATACATGAGGGCATTAGAGCTAAGGAGAAACTCTTGTCCCTAACAGCCCTTTGGGTTCAGTCTGAGGACAAAGGTATGAGCCATTATAGTGAGTTTTGATTCACCTGAAGCCTCTTGAAGGTGGCAGAGGGTGATTTGATAATAATCAATAATATCAAATGCTGCAGAGGGGTCGGGCAGGAGGAGTATTAACATACTTCCCTTGTCTAAGGACAGCAGGAAGTCATCCATTGGAGCAAAAAGTGCTCTCTCTCTACCATATCGTGGCCTGAAGCCTGACTAAGAGGAGTCCAGAGTACAGGCAAAGATAGGCCTCAGATTGTGAGACATTGATCCTTAGTTCATGCAATAATTAGAACTGGTCACGTAACATTCACTAAAACTTGGACAAATGTATTTGAATGTGTCAGATTCAACAGTTTCCTCCATTATTCACCCAGCTGTAGCGATCACTATATTCCTCCCCACTCCATTTTGCTCTAGATGTGATTTTAGCAGACATGGACTCAAGTGCTGCTGGAGTGGAGAGATTACATCATTTGAATGCTGGGGTTTCAATTTCTCAGATGTCAGGCAGTACTGAATTTTAGTTCTGGTGGTTCTTGAAATAGTAGCAGCTAAATTCACATAAAAAGTGAAAGGGGGTGTACATGATCGGTGATCAGAGTGTGATTTTAAGGTAAAATATCTTTAAAATTTGAAGCAAACTGGTCTGGTCAATTTGCTTCAAACTTTATAAAACACACACAGCCCCTCCTCTGGCATGAAATTGAGTAGGAATGTTCTCAGCCAAAATAAGATTAAAAAAATTAAACAAAGTTACAGGATGTCAGGACTCACAATACAGTAGTATTTGCAACCCTAACTACAGTAATACCCATGGCTATTTGAATAATCAATACAATTCTATTTTTGCAGCAGAATAGATTATATCTCAGTGTAAACATTTATTCCAAGCACACATTATCTCATTGGGGGGTCAAATGGGTTGAAATAGATTTTAAAAGTAGTTTACAGTTGATCATTCCCTCTTCCTTGAAACTCTGCTCCCTGAGCTTCAGAAACTGTACTCTCCTGAGGCCTGATTCAGCGCCAATAAGGGAACTTTTGCCATTGCTTTCAATGCACACAGGATCAAGCCCCTGGTTCTCATCCTATCCCTGACTACTCCTTTAAATGTCCAGTCCTGCATGTGGCTGAGCATCCCCCTTGAAGGTGTTGACTATCCTTAACAAACATTAATTTTAAAAGGAGTTGAGGACACCCAGTGCTCTCCAGAGGTGCTCAGTCCCTTTCAGGATTAGGTCCTTAGTACGTCCTGTGGGGGTACTTCTCCTCCCCCTTTCTGGTCTCTGTTGGTGCACCTCAGAACTCTATTCTTGGTCAACTTCTCCCTCTACATCCTGGCTTGGAGTGACCTCATCTGGTCACCTACATCCATGCTGATGATTCTCAGGCCTGGTCTACACTGGGGGGGGAGGGAATCGATCTAAGATACGCAACTTCAGCTACGAAAATAGTGTAGCTGAAGTCAACGTATCTTAGATCGACTTAGAATCACTTACTTCGCATCCTCGTGGCACGGGATCGACAGCCGCCGCTCCCCCGTCGACTTTGCTTCCGCCTCTCGCCATGGAGGAATTCTGGAGTCGATGGCAGTATACTAGACGCGATAAATTGATCCCCGATAGATTGATCACTACCCGCCGGATCGGCAGGTAATGTAGATGTGGCCTTAGATATACCTCTCCATCTCTGACCCCATCTGTCCTTTCAGAATTTAATTTTTGATTTCCTCTCCAATATCTTTCTGGATAACCCATGACAAACTTAAAACATGACTAAAAGCACAGGTCCTTAAAAGAGAACTCCCCATCCTCTTTTTCTTGGTCACGAATGGTGACTCCAATGTCCTTCAGGCTCATAACGTTGGTATGCTTACTTCCATCTACTTCCTTCCTCCCTCCTTTCCTCCCACACAGTTACTAAATTAGGCAAATTCAACAGACTATGTGATAATATATGTTTTTCTAGTAGTAACACCTGTACAACAGGCCTCACAAACTGACCTCATGAGAGCAGGAAACAGGAAACGTGCTGTAGGCTGAAAGCAAGCTCTTTTTTGATTAAGGGCAGGCCTACACTTAAAATACTGCAGCAATTGCACTGCTGTAGCGCTGCAGTGAAGACGCTACTGTGCTGATGGGAAATCTTCTCCCCAAGTTAATTCACCTCCACGAGAGGTGGTCGTTATGTTGATGGGAGACAGTGCTGTCTGCACCGAGGATTAGGTCGATATAACTGAGTAAGTATGTAAGTTTGTAGCATAGACCTGACCTAAGTCAGTCTCAGTCCATAAAAATTCAACCCACAATTTATTGCATACTCATATCATTTGAGGAGAAATATAAAAGCGTCCATTACATCTAATTACCAATATACATTTTAATAAAGAAGACACTTACCTTTTTGTCCATGACGACTGCTAAATTTATCTCCAATTTCTGGACGTCTAGTTTGTCTCAACAACATTTTGATCAAAAAAGCATCCTCTGCGTTTGAAGAGATCATTACTTTTTCAATATATGAATCAGTTGCACCTTTGTATCTAATAGAGAGACAAAAACGCTATTTAAATTTATATACACATAGAACCAAGTGGAAGTTATGAAGAGAAATTTATAGATCAGCAGGTTTCTGACTGTAAATGTAAATTTTGTGGGTGGTATGTATATGGAAGGCCACTGAAGCAAAATTGTAATACAGAGTTCAAGAGATGGATGTATTCCTGGAGAACAGAGGGATTAAAAAGGCATAGCAAAAGAGCAAGGTGGTGGGATTAAGGTCAATACAAAACAGCAAGCATAGTCTGATGGCCTCTTCCTGATAAAGTCTCTTTATATATGGCTGGACTTTCCATAAGAATCAACAACTGCCCAACCAAATTACAGGTTTATATTTATAATAAAGAAGTCAGGGAATAAACAGAGCAGAGAACAAAAATGTCACCAATATCTCTCACTCAAATGTCAACTATTTCAAATTGTGTTTGTTAAATAAATAATGAAAAACAATAGAATATTTCCATTATTCCCACACTATGTATAAGGACAGCTGTAGCAAATAATAGGTGCCAGACGCAGTGGATACCAGTACGTGGTCAGAAATACTTCATGATATATACTCCTGAGAGCATTCTGCGCCAAAAAAATTAAAAATTCTGTGTCAAAAAATTTAAAATTCTGTGCACAATATTTTAAAGTACTGCGAAATTCTGCAAGTTTTATTTATCATTAAATAAATGCAGAGGCTCCAGCATGGCAGTGGGGAGCACAGGCCACTGGCTGCATGAAGGTGGGAGATCACCCTGCAATCCCACTGCCCCCGGGACATGGACTCAGCGGTGAGGCTGCACCTGACCCTGACACAGCACAAGGCCTGGGCCTGCCCCAGAAACATGCTAGGGCCCTGACCCTCTGCACCAGGCGTGGGGCAGGCATGCTCAACCAGGCAGGAGCCAAGTGTGGAGGGGTTCAGTGTTGGGAGGATTCAGGCGTGGGCTGAGAGGGTTCTGTATAGGACAATCCGGGTGCAGGCAGCTCAGTGGGGGGTCTCAGTGTGGGGAGATCTGGATGCACGGAGGCTCTTGTGGGGGGAAGTTCCAGGTGTAGGGGCAATGGGATTCTGCAGGGGCTTCCAGGTGAAGGTGGTTGGGGCTCAGTGGAAGGGTCTGGATGTGGGGGTCTCAGCAGGGGAGTCTGGGTGCTGGGGGAGTGGGACTTGGTGGGGTGGGGGTCTGGGTGCCTGCGTACAGCTAGTTAGGGGACAGTGGCATGGGGGTCCGGATGTGGGGGCTCAGGGTAGTGCAGGGAGGTGGGTCTCGTCAGGGTGGGGGTTTGAGTGCAGGAAGCTCAGTGGGGGGTGGTCTGGGTGCAGGGGTGGGGGTCCAGAGGCAGGGGTTGAGGTTCAGTGGGGTGGGGTTTGGGTATGGAGGGCTGGGGGGGTACTGGGTGTACAGGTTGAGGTTTGGAGGGGGTGTCTGGGTATGGGAGGTCCGGATACACGAGAGTTGGGTGGATGGGGGAGCAGCTCCCCATACAGTGACCCCTCCCCCAACAACCGAGGAGCGATGAGGGCAGGAAGCAGGGGAGGATGCTCAGCTTCCTGCAGCTGGGGGAGGTTTCTGGGGGTGGGTTTGACACAGCCCCTGCTACTCCTTGCAGAGGAAGAGGAAGTCCCATCCTCTCCTTCCTCCAGCCCAGCCGGGACTAGCAGCTGATTCCAGCTCAGGGTAGGAGCCCTGGCTGGTGTTTCCCCAGCTCCACAGTGATTTACCTCTCCACTGGCTGCTGTGGGTGCCTGAAACGATGTACCTGGGCTGCTAGGGAATGGTGCATGACTGCTCTTGCAGCTTCCCTTTGCTTCCCTGTCAGAAAGTTATTTTTCTGCAGGGAAGCAAAGAAATCTGCAGAGGACATGAATTCTGCGCATGCGCAGTATTCCCCCAGGAGTAGATATATTGTAAAATATGAGAGGTAGGGCATTATCATTGAAATGAATCAAGGAACAAACTGGTTTTGAGTTTGACTTTTTTTTTTTTTAAATAAAGAAACAAGAGTGAGGGTCCTTTGCATATAGTAACAGGGAAGCTGCTCCAGATATAAGGGGTAGTGGGGAAGAAAGAATCAAGGATATAGGGAGAATGGCAGGGAGTGTAGAAGAAGATGAATCAAAGATTTTACCAGGACATGAACTATCGATTGCTTTGATGGTGCAACTTAAAGTTTATGTGTAAGGAGAATGCAGAAAGCTATGAGAAAAGTAGTTTGACATGGTAGAGCAGAGAGAAAAGGAAAATTACTTTGGTGAAATACCAAATACCATCTGAATCATATAAGCTAACCTAAAAGGTCAACAGGACGTCTCAGCCATCTTGGGTATGAGGCTCTTCTCTTATGGTATACAGACATTCCAGCTGTGCCTATTTGCCTGTAGACTACAGGTTTTCAGACCCTTCTATGGGGAAACTGGCTGTCCTTCCCCAGTCACTCACCTCCTGGGGGAGGACGACTAATTAAAGCTGCTACACAGGCTGCCTGACAGCTCACTATCAGTCTGTATAGCAGGCAGAGCACCGTCCCACACCGCCAACCTGGGTAAACAGAGGACTGAACACTAGTGAAGCACTCACTCCTTTGCTCTCAGAAGTGGCTGGAGAGCAGCTGCTTCCTGCTCACTCTGCAGCTACCCATGTGTGCCCTGCCCCTGCATGCACCTCTAACCTCCCACGCCAGTATCCTCATATTCCTCTGCCACCCCCATATCCACAACCTGTGACTCTGCCCACCCCCAAACACTGAACCCTTGGGGGCCCAACTCCTCCTCTTACGGTGTCATCTGGGAGAGGCCCTGATGACCTACCCACCTTCTGTCTGCAGGGAGTTTCTAGCTGCCACCCTAATTCCAATCTTCAGGGGGACAAAAATCAATAGGGGTTAAGTGTTTAGGTGCTTTTGAAAAATCCCACTGGGTGCCTATGTGCACTTTTAGGCACCTAAAAATCTATGAAAAGTCTGGCCCATGGTACTGAATCTAACTTCTAAGGAAAATGTATGCCTTTTACTTTTCCAGTACTGAGCATCTGCTACCTGTCCTTCCTTTCCTCACTTGTGGATTTTAAACTACGAGATTATAGTGTGACATACGTTACTGGTACATCTTTATACTGTGGCTGTTGAGGAACATTACTTCCTTCCAGAGGAGTCTGGGTCACAGTTGGCATGGACTTGTTCACAAGCACTTGTTTGTTTTCTACCTTTTCACCTAACAGAAAATAAATAAATATATAAATAAATACAAAAAACAAAAACAAAAAATCCACAAGCATCATGCAAGTATTTTTGGCCTTTACATACAGTCAGAAATAGATTTTATAACAATTAAAATGACAAGGACACTGGGAAAGGATAAATTGACCAAGGTGCATGGGAAATGAGGTCTGTTATATTTGTAATGCATTGGCTTAAGAGACATATCATAAAAGAGGAATCAAACTAGGATCTACCAAAACAAACAAACTAATAAAAAAAAACAAACCCTCAAGTTGATTTTAAGGTTGATATCCACTTAACTTGTCAGGGTACTAGAGACACAAGAAAATATCTCAGATGATCTAGGGGGAATTCTGCCATTAAAATACTGCAACTCCTCTACACCTGTATTTCTTTTTTATATTAGCAGGAGTAAAACTGATATGTTTTGGTAGCTGACCGCCATACTTTGGACACTTGCATAATTCTCTAAAGAAAATTACATAAGATACCACGGTTACCTTCTCCCCTCCCCCTCTGCCTTTACCTTGTTCCTCCTGTTCCTCCCACTCTTTCACTCACTTCATTTAAAAAGAACAACCAAGTTTGCAGCATGCCCATTGGCAGGCATCAATGTTTTAGCCCTCATATGCACTGAAGCTCAATTTATGTTTGTTGACTGTTCAGGCTAAATTAGTTTAAACTGGGTTTGGCTAGCCATTATAGACAAGGCTTTACATTTGGAGCCAGCTACAATCCTCTCTATCCCAATACTTTTAAGTTACTGGGGAAAGCAGGAACATTTTGAGAGCTTAAAAATATTCCAATGCCCTTAAAGAGCATAACTGGTACTTTATCAGAAAAAATTTTCTTCAGGGCTTCAGCGTTGAAATTAAATATAGAGGCTTTTACAATTGTTCTACCACCGGATCCCGACAGACTAACTTTTAGACCACTTCCTAAGTAAAATATTGGCAGGACCATTCTTATATAGGTATACGTATCTCCATATTAATTATAATGGTATATTTAAACTTTTCCCACTATGTCCTGCCAAAACATACTTTTAGGGAGTTAAAAGGTGTCTCTTTTCTCTTCCCAAGTATCCTTATTAATTGCTTGCAAATGTTGGTAGCTGTAGAGATGATACGCACAAAAATTATAAGGGGATGCATTTTAAATATGTAGATCTGATGACAGAAGAGAGACTTGAATAGGAAAAGTTCAATAATATTACAGATTTGAAGACTAGGAAAGTTAAGAGGAAGAAAACAAGTAGTGAGAGATGATTGTTTTAACAATATAGTTTCATCATTTGCTGAAGTGTTAAAATATAGACAGACATTTTTATTTAAATTTAGAGCTTCATTTTCATCCTACATATTAAAAAAAAAAAAAATACAGTCACAGGTACCACATTATTTTCTTAACTGTAACTGTTTCTGTTTTCCAATGTCCACTAAAAAGATGCAGTGCTCTAAAAAATATAAAACAATAAAAGGTGCAAACATTTTAAACCAACTCATGAGAACTGAATGCTAATTTCTCCTACCAAAGACAATTCAAATATCATTATTGATAGAAATGTTTTACATACCTGGAGAGCAAATACCATCAGCATCTAAAATTTCATGACGCCAAATTGGTTTACGTGTAGCTGCATCCAACATTGGACCCATCACTTTGTCGAATGTCTGATTTGTGTAGCGCTTCAGTGTACACTTGGCATTCTTATACACAAGACACCTTCCAAATCCTAAAATAGAACACAGAACCTCTTTCAAATTAATAATGTACAGAAGTTATTTTATAATCAAGCAGTTATCAAGAGAAAATTAAAAATGGTTAATTTAGCTAAAATACAGGAAAACAAATGCATAATAGCTAAAACCCAAAAAAGAATTATTTTTAGAGCACTTTCAGTATCTACAGCATTGTACAAAAATCTTTGGCCTCAAGAAGCTGAAAATTTAAAATCAGATCACACGCTATATTTTCAGATATATCAAAGGCATTTGACGATGATGGCCCAATTTTAAAGCTGTGCAGATTTAAAAGGAGAAGTTAGAAGAAGTTTGGCACATCTTTTCCTTTTCATGGTTCTCTGATAGCTAAAGATTTTACTGAAAAATTTCAGTGGTAACTGTTTGCTCAACAGGAAAGTGCCTATTTAGTGTTGTTTCATGTATTCCCCATGTTCCTTTTTGTTTGTTTGTTTTTACTTAAAAAAGAAGTTTGAATTATACATGTCTCCACAAAAATGTTTTTTAGATGAAGAACTGTGTGCTCTTTAGAAAACTTTTCCCAGGAGCAATAGCTGGCTTACAAATCTTGCCTGTCATTCTCATATTCAGAAATAGAGTCAGCTAGGAGCAATACCTTCCAGTAAACTTATATTTTATCTGAAGGATAGCTGTAGCCATTTACAGTACGTCTAGATCATTAGATTATGTCAAGTAACTCCTGACAAGCATCACATGGTCTTTAGATTTCCCTGTAAATGTTACCAGTCTACCAGAAAGGAAAACATTCAGTTTTAAATCATGCCTGTTGTTGTTTCAGAAAGAAAGGCATAAATTAAGTGCGGCAGACATTAATGCCAAAGATACATGTCTAAGAATACTATTATTGCTGCCTGGCAACAAGCAGGAGGCGTGTTAAGGAAGGGGTAAAAGGGAGACAGAATGAACTAATGGAAGAGTCTGGTTTTGGCCACCCGATACTGAAACTAACTCAATCAAAGTGAGAATTATTCTTGATTCTAAACAGTGCTGAAGAATATGTGCAGAACGAATGAAGTTTAAAAGCAGGCAGCAGTACAAATTTTACTTACGCACTAATTGAAAGGTAGCTATGTTTTTCCACTTAAAATAGACAATTATGTAGATTTTAAAGAGGAAGTAGATATTTGTTTTTCCTCTATTTTGTTTGCTGGCATTATTTTCCTCTAGCTTTAAGTTCATAATGACACAAACTACATACGCTCTCTTTCTTCTGCTGAATACATTCAAAAGTCTAATTTCATCTATCGCTTTCAATACAGGGGAAAATAATGAGACTTTTTTTCTCTCTCTGTTGGGCTCAAACAAAGGCCCAGGTCACCATCTAAAAAGCAAGTCCCACACCAACAGATTATCTAACACATTAAACTTTATGCAAGACAAATATTTTTGAAAAAGGATAGCTTATCCTTTGTTATTCAAGGTCAAAAGTCAGTCATTTGTTTTCATCATATCTATACTCATAGTTAACACGCAACTTGTGTAATTTCACCACAGACACACCACGTTCAAGCACATATATATGTACGCACAGACACATAGAAAAAAATATATAGAAAAAAAGAAATTTTACGAAGTTGATTTCCTAATTTTAAAAGTTTTAATCTTCATAATTTAGGCAATATTAATTCTATAAGCATGCAATGCAATAAAACCATAGGTTACTGTGCTTGCTTTACACAAGTGACAAAGAATAGGCCCAGTTGCTTCTTACCTCTGTCCAAGGAGGCCTTGTTTAACACAAGAGCATCTTCAATATCATAACCACTGTAGCTCATCACAGCAACTGTGGCATTCTGTCCAGCTGGCAGTTTCTCAAACTCTATCAGTTCAATGGTTTTTGTTTTAACCATTGGCTTTTGTGGATATGCTAACAGATACATAAGAGTATCAATTCTGTTTCGTTGATTGTATCCAATGGTACCTGTATTTAAAAACAAAAGCAATACCATGAAAACTTCTATTTTACTACTTGAAATATTTTAGACGTAAATTACCAACATGTAAAATAACCAATGCGACATTTCACAAATGTAGATAACATATCTGGTAATGTTAGGTCTTCAGAAGAAACAGGAAAAAAAACAAAAACCTTACAATTCATATTAGAGATTGTGCTGAAATAACTTCAAATTTTTTTCAAAAAAGATTTAAAATGGCTTTAAGATTCTAACGTAAAGATCCTCAAGAAAATCCTGATCAATTAAAAACAAAAACAAAGCCCCAAAACCAAACCCCAAGGTAAGTGCCTGTGTCACTCTGAACTAGAGCAGGTTGGTAAACTTCTAGCCCCGAATAAGTCAACAAAAGCCAAGTTCATTTTCACTGTTTTCTGTTGATACTTAATAATTGCAGTTGTTGAAAGAGGCTGTGGGCTTGACTTAAAGCCCATCAAAATAAATGGAAAGACTCCCATTGACTTTGAAGGGGCTTTGGATCAGTCTCTGTGTCCTCCACATCATATTTACTTCCTTTTCTGGGTAATAATTAGTTCAACAGTCTGTGTTAGAATGTCGGAAAGCATGAATAAGGCATGCAGTTATCAGCAGCCAAGACAGATTTACTTTCTGAAGTTATCAGAGGAGTCACTGCTGGTAGGACTACAGTAGAAGTTCACCCTCCATCTATTTGTCTTTTTACATGAAATTACTTTTAAATTTACGGTTCAGAATTCAACACTTTGTATAGACCTCCCAGCTTGATACTGAGATTCTGGCCATTTCCCACCAAACTGCCAAAGTGTCTTCTGAAATCTGTGAAGAAAAAATAATTAATACCCAGCAGGGGAACATAAACTGTTGTGTAGCAGAACAATAGTGAAAGCACTCATATGTTACTACTGTTTGCTGTGTGAGGCCCTGTGCTATGTCTCTAGGTCATTAATAAATTATGATCTTAAAGAACTAAATACAAAGTATGTTTAAAAACATTTAGCAGTTATGCCCCATTTTCAAAATGTTTGCATTGCCTGCAGTTATTCCAAGAGGACTGGTTGCTACAGTTAAAAGAAATGCAACACGAAGATTTTGGGCTGCTAAACACCACACCAAAACACAATTCTGCTATTAAGGTTATGACAAAAACATGCTTTATATACAAATACTTGCACTTTCCAGGTATTTGTATTTGAGAAAATACTAAAAAAAAGCACCCATAAAACAAGCATCTAAAACAGCAACTGTCATAGTCAACTCCTGAGATTTGCCCTCCCCTCGATGCTATATTGGCGGTCACAAAACACTTCCAACATAGTTCCCTTCCCAAGGCGGAGGGAGGGAGACAGAAATACTATAGCAGAAGATGGCAGCCTTCTCTGCTGGGTCCCACAAACTCTCCTCATTTCTTGCACTTTCCTGGAGTCTGCAAAGTGGCTATGAAGCTCTAGGGTGTCAGTACTGAAGAGCGTCCCAGAGTGCATGTGGGGCTTTGGCACAGGTGATAAATGGCTTCACTGGCATCTTACTGGTGACCAATTTACTTTCTTCTTCAGGAGAAGAGTGATTCACCATCTGTTGGGGGAAGTTTGGCAGAGGCTGTTCCTCCCTCCCTCAGTTTGCAATGGGAGGGGAGGGGAAGAACTGGATACTTCAGCCTCACTTGCATCTTGGGTACAGAATCAGGCCTGTCAGTTACCACCATGGAACAGTCCACCTACTGAAGTGCCTACCCACGGAGACAACTTTTCAGTCAACTGGGACAACTTCATCCTACTTTCCTACGCTTTGAAAAACTGAAGTTTCTTCTACTGCAGAGCGTGGGGATCATTTCCCCCAGTGAAAAACTCAAAACCCCCATATTAATTTCTACCACTATCTGAATAATCCCTTTTTTCTAGGGTGGGCTGAATCTGTGGAGCTTACTACTCAAACAAACTAAGTTTTCAGGTGATCCTAAATGCAGTTCCCAATTCTTCAGTGGAAGTTGCTCCTGAATGAGAAATACACTTTTATCATGGCTGTGAAACACATACAGATTGTTCCTCAAGTCTACTTCTGAAGGGTTTTATGCTCTCTTGTTATGTTATGGGCTATATCTGCTATGTTCCAGTGGCCACCCAGGGAAAGCAAGAAAGAGGCCAAGGTTTATGGTGTTCAACCACAGCCCAACCACATAATTAACCTTATTAATGCTCAGAGAGAAAATGCCTTGTTTTCTAAAGTTGCGAGTGACACCTTTACAAAACTTCGGAAATTCTAGTGGAAATTTACTGGGCATGAATATTATGGCTTTCTTTCTGAATGGATATCCCTTATCTTTAAAGTTGGTATTTCATCACACCACAAGGTAATTCTAACTAGATTATTTTTTTGTTTACATCACATTTGAATGGGCATGAATGACCAATGAAATGGCAGAATTTTTGAGCACCAATACATACTGTTAGCTTTCCCAGCCATGGATGCAATAGTACACACAATAAAAACAAAGAAACAGGAAAAAAGCACTAGGGGTGAGATGCGCAAGTAGGAATGTAATTGATTAGAGGAAGACTCACTCAAGCATAAAAGTGAAATGTAAGTATGCAATATATCAGCAGTAACCACCCTTAAAGGGTGCATCCTATACAAAAGGTAGCTGTCATTGAACTAGTGCAAATATTATTATATATATTACTGTAGCTGCAATAGCACAGGGAGTGACAGCATAGCTTACCTGTGTTGCATACAAACCTACCCGAACCCTATGGATATGTACTCACTGCTACTGTCTGTGCTACCGTGGCTACAGTACCATTTAGTCTTGTGCTCTCTCTCACTGACCTAGTGCAATCATGTGTATGCAAGCTAGGAATCACACCCCTGGCTCACAGTCACAGTCACAGAATGCCTTCTCTCCCCTGGCTGCCAAACCACTCGCATCCTCTGTTTATTTAAACCCCATCCCAAACTCACAGAGATAGGAGCTCTTTTTCCTCCCTGAGGTCTGCTGTGTTGCCACAAGGCCTTCATGCAGGTGTTGGAAAGAAGGGAGCCACTAACATTTATGTCTACTTTCTAAAGGAACAGAGGTTTTGTTTACTTCCCTCAAAAAGCCAAGCAAAGTAAAGCACAATGAACTTCAACAACTGTACAAAAAATAAAACTATGTTTAAATATGAACCAAAGGGAGCATTTGTGTGGGTACCAAAAAAGGGATTGCTGGTACTTCTGTATTTCCGTTCACTTGACAGCAAACATTCCACTCCTTCCTTTCTGCAGGGGCATGGAGCTGATAGAACACCTTTATGTAAAGGCTGCACTGAATCCTCGGGGGGGGGGGGGGGCAGATGACTGAGGTCATTGGGAATTTTACATGATAGGTGCTCCCTGGCTGGGATATTTACTATTTGAACCACAATCTGTTAGAGATTATGGGTATATTGGAACAGAGCATGAAAGCCTAGCTCAATTAGGCACTTCTGTGCCTCCATCCACAGAGCGAAGAGCTGGTAGAAGAGAACACACGGTATGCAGCACAAATGCTGTCCCTGGATGACTGGTGGCAGAACCCAAGAATAGGTTGTACAGACCAGTAATAGCCCACACTGGTTTTGCTTTTGTTTATATTTATATTCTTCCCACTTTGTCCCCTGCCAATAAACTGTCTGTACAAAATTTTGAGACACTTTACTTCTCAATACATTGAGAAATACATCACAGATGTTACCTAAAAACAAAACAACAACAACAACAAAAACAGCTCTATTCCCAGAGTTGCAATCTCCTTCCTCAGCCCATTTGTGAGAACTCGTACTAAATTTGCCCTGTAATATACCAGTCATCAGGGACCTCTACAGTTCTCCAGGAGCAACTGACAATATATAGATAGCAACGTTTCTTAGTACTAGAAGACTTATCTCCAGACATCTAATTTGAAGTAATCTTTATCCACGTTTTTTTATTATAGCATTCATAGGGCAGACGGCAATAACCAGGGCTGTAAAATTGTTTCCATTACAACCCTCTATATTCTGACAAAACATTACATAACTTCAATGTGAGTAATAGCCGAATTATTAATATGCAGATTTTGCTTTCTATATCCAGAGACAGAGAGAGACACTAATTTTATATATTATATAAAAACGCAGTTGAATTAGTAGTAGAAAAAAGTAAGCATTACATTTCCTGACTAAGTTCTGTGTTTGTACAGCACCTAGCACAACAGGGTCCTAGTTCATGACTGGGACTCCTAGGTGCTACTGCACAATAAATAAATAATAATAGGTCTTATTCATCTCTATTTTCAGAGTCTCTGATCCTTTATAGCATTATCCTATCCACATATGGAACATTAATAATGCAGGGTATTGAATTATAATCTTACATAGCACACCATTATCTTAAATTTGAAATTATTTCTGTACTGCAATGTGCACATGCAATCAGAAGACCTTGCAACCACAACTGTACTTGCAAGCTAAGTACAGGTAACACCCCCATCCCTGCATTATGCTACATGCATCATACTCTACATTCTCTGGACAAAGTATGTCCCCACCACTTGATTGACGTCCGTCTTACCTACTATTGAGTGCACCAGCACATTAACAAGAACACTCATTCCGGCCATAAAATATATTTTTCTGTACAGTACATTTAATAAGCATTATCCTGTAGAAATGTTGTCTTTGAGATTTTAATAATCTATACATTGCCGGTTATATGGCATTATTAATTTCATTCGTAAATTGAGGGGATCCTGTCAATTTATCCCTGCTTCACATCCCTTCTCACCCATGACATTACTATGTTTCTGATTGAGGAGACTGAGGACTTCCTTCAAAGCCTGTCAGTACAGCTTCCTCAAATCAGCAGAGGGGTCCGTGTTGAGCAATCTAAGTCCCACCCTCCCTCTAGGAAGGTAACATGGTCTCTCAATACTCCCAGTACTTGACACCACAGGGAGTGAGTGGACATGGGCATGGGTCCTTCCATATGGCTATGCAAAGCCAGTAGGGGAGAGAGAAAACTTTTTAAAGCACAAAACAAGCAACAGAAGTTTGAAGTAGTAGTCAGCATTTGTGTAAATACAAAAATATATGCAAACAAATGAAATAAATTACATGAATATCCTGTAGGTTTAATTTTATACAGCTAATCTACAAGCATATGTAACAATCTTTTCTACAGCTAGATATCACCTCCACTTTAAAAAAAAACAAGTGTACACAAGCTTTTCATAAAGACTCAGGGTGTTTGCTGATATTTCAGTGTACAAAGTAACATACAGCCAGGTCATGTGCCAACTTTTAAAATGTACTTTTATCTCACTGCTTATTCTTTGGAGTCAGGTGTTTTGTAATAACAAACCGAAACAAAGGCTTTTTTTTATTGCTAAAGATATTCAATGGCTTTTGTGTTCCTAGCGTCAGCAGTAACGTCAGAGGATTGTATCCAAGGAGCTAAATGTGCAAGACCTAGGGTCAAAGCAGCTGAATACACCAACCTCAGAAAACACAGACAATGAATTGCAAATGACACTCAAAACAAAACGAGAAAAAAAACCTTCACACAGAAAACTACAAAAGAACTCCACAGATACTGAATTGGCTTTCTGTACACACTGATCCTGCTTAACTGTGTGTGGTAACTAACCAAACGTTCTGAGACTAATAGTCATAAAATAGAGACTGTTGGGGGGGAGGGGGAACGGACTTGTAAAGGAAAAAAATTACCTCTACCTTTTCTTTTTTAAGGTGGTAACACATCTCTTTCTAATTTAATTTACTAGTATTTTGACATATTAAAGTTGACCATTAGGTACAAGGCAGCTATTCTTCCATTAATTCTGCTAGAAGATTTTCACAAAAGGTGTACGGTTTCAATTTCGGAGTCACATTACAAAACAAATGATTTTGTAAACCTAATATAAGAGAATTTTTTCATGACACATGGGGTTCTTTTACTGTAATCTCAACTTGTCACAAACACAAGACATAAAACTGACACGTATAGCTGAAGTCTGAACAGGGCAGACTGAACTGATGTGCTTCTGTTTTCATTGGGACTTGCTGTGGCTTGACAAAACAGTACATTAGTTAGGCACACAAGTTAACAAGAAAATGTTAATATGGTTTGGCTGCTTATCAAATGGCAAAACTAGAACTGTGATCTTAACTACCTAACATGACAAATTCATAAGATGACAGTTAAAGGAAACCATACCAACTATTAAATTAAAATTAGTTAAAAACTCATGCTTAGAAAATTAACTTCTTTTCTTGTTTCATTGAGATGACACCATAACTGCCCACTAGTGCTTCCTCTCCCAAAATAAAGCCAAAATATAAAATACTGTGAAGTGAAAGGTCACTGAGGAAGTACTGTCTTTTCTGGTAAGGGAGAGAAATTCTTAGTGCCATGGTATTGAGTGTTAATGAATATATATTAAAAAACGGCAGTACTCTAACTATTCAGAGAAAATCACTTCTCCATGCTTTCACTCTCTTTGTGCAAACACTTTTTTTCTCTTTTTTGTTTGGAAACCCACAGCACACTGAAGTATAAAAAGAAAGAAAAAACACTCACTGCCAATCTTCCAGCTATACTGAAAACTTGAAAGTAATGACTGTTACAAAAATAGGAATAATAGTGCTATGGTTTCTTCAAATTTTCTTTTAAAGTATGAAAACCCCAGAACATTGGACTCCATTTTGCTAAGCTATTTCTTAAATAAAAAAACAAACAAAAAACCAAATGAAAATTGGAACAAAGTCAATTTCTCCTGGCATCTACGCCATTGCTCATAAGAAATGTTAATTTCCTCTGAAACATTTTTAAATGATCTAGTAGACAAGAATATTTGTAGTATTTTACGCTGTCTGATGTTTAACATGACAACATTCCAATCTTGAAGCAGAAAAACCTTACCCATTGCTTGCTTCCCCATAGCACACTGGTAAGTGTTTCTTGGGGACTGGTTATGGTGAGGATATGGAATAAGCCCAGCACAGACACCAAGAAGCGTGAAAGGTTCAATCTCCAAGTGTGTTGTAGCTCTTAAAAAGAAAAAACACATTCTGGTTATAATATACCTATAGACAGCAGAATGGCACAATTTCATTGAATTCATTTTAGTAAAGTCTGATAAATTATTTCAATTTAATTTGTTGCCATTCAGAAAAATTTAAGTGAGTAAAACTAAAAGCCTCAACGACAAATTCCAATATATTTTTATTCAAAGTTTTAATTTGGGACTTCATTGGGTCCAAACACAGAGAGGTAGAAAGGACAGGAAAGGTACAAATTTACATGGACAAAGAGAAGAAAAAAACCGTAAGAGTAAACACTGACCATAGTATCCAACAAGATATAAATAGATGTTATTTTATATACCTGTGGTGCTTAATATAAGCTACAAAATAAAAAGGGAGGTCACATACGAACGTCTGGAAAGAGAGCGTTTAAAAAATTCCAGAGAAATATATTTCTCACTTCTGATTACATGTCTCAACGAGCATGTCCCAACATGACAGCAATCTATTTCTGTTTTAGTTTACATGAAACCCATCCTTCCTGTATAGCAGGGGTTCTCAAACTGGGGGTCAGGACCCCTAAGGGGGTCGTGAGGTTATTACATGGGGGGTCGTGAGCGATCAGCCTCCACACCAAACTCTGCTTTTCCTCCAGCATTTAAAATGGTGTTAAATATCTAAAAATGTGTTTTTAAATGATAAGGGGGGGGGGGGTCGCACTCAGAGGCGTGCTATGTGAAAGGGATCACCAGTACAACAGCTTGAGAACCACTGCTGAATAGGCTCCTCTTTACCTAAAAGGTTCCCCAGTTCCTAATAAACCTAAATTCCTCCTCCCAACACCATCATCTCATCCACACATTGAGACCTTGCAGTTGTTTATCTGTCTAATTGGCCCTGCATGTGGAACTGGAAGCATTTCAGAGAATGGAGGTCCTGGACTTTAATCTCTACCTAGCAGGCTATATTTGGCCTCCAGGACCTCTTTCTTACCTTTCCCCATGTCATTGGTACCTACATGTACCACAACCAGCTCCTCCCCAGCACTGCACATAAATCTATCCAGGTGTCTCGAGAGGTCCACAACCTTCACTCCCGGCAGGCAATTCATCATGTGATTCTCCTGGTCATCTACATTTTTAATAATCAAATCCCAGTTACTGTTACTGGTCTCTTCCTAGTAGCTGGGGTCCCTTCCCCTAGTGGGGATCCTCAGTGCAAGAGGATACCATGACATCATCTGGGAGGAGGGTCACAGCTATGTCTAAACAAGACTATATGCCACAGTTGATAAAACACTGTACAACATTTTATAAAACTATATACGTTGTGCACCAAAACACCTTAGAAAGCTGAATAGTGGGGGAAGAAATTAAGTAATATAGGCAAGGGATAAAAGGTACACTTTCAAAAGATTTTATAAGAGTTGGTGCATCAGAGAAAATTTGTTCTACATGGAAGGAGCTGCAGAGGAGAAAGCTCATGCACAATAGATAAATAGGCCATTTTATGTGGAGGGACAGAAGTGTCCAGCCCTAGACGAAGATTAGATACAAAGTCTGTAAGGCTGGAGCAAGTCTATGGTTTTTAAATCAAAGTGGGCAATTACGAAGCAGGGAATTCTGAAATAGGGCCAAACACTTTAAAAATAAATGTGTCCAAAGCACACATCTGTGGCAGTGCTCCAGAGTCATTAAATAAATAGTGTGTGGATTTCAGGTATACGCCATATGGTGGCTTCCCAATAAGAGCTGGGCACCCAATTTGAAAATCCCCCAATGCTCAGCCCTCTTTTCTTACCATGTGGGACATCTCATATGTTGGCTAAAATTGGTAACCTGAATTATGTGTTTTAAAATAGAAATTATGGCAATATCTTTTTAGTTGCAATATATTGCAAGGGATGGCAAAGCAGCACAACTGTGAGGTGGATGAAGAATCCCCAATATATACTAGCAGGGAATGCCTGAAGAGGAGGACTACCTGGAACATTACATCATAGCATTGTATGCTTTGCTGGGAAAATTAAAACCCTGATAAGTAGTTTAAGAAAACAAGCTCTTAGCCTCAGTCGTAGAATCATAGAAATAGAGGACTGGAAGGGACCTCAATAGGTCATCTGGGCCGGTCTCCTGCACTCCAGGCAGGACTAAGTAATAACTAGATCATTTCTGACAGGTTTTTGTCTAACCTGTTCTTAAAAACCTGCAAGGGTGGTGTCAGGGTTCCCTCCCCACTCTGAACTCTAGGGTACAGATGTGGGGACCTGCATGAAAGACCCCCTAAGCTTATTTCTACCAGCTTAGGTTAAAACTTCCCCAAGGCACAAAATTCTTTGCCCTTGGACGGTACGCTGCCACCACCAAGTGATTTAACAAAGAATCAGGGAAAGGACCATTTGGCGTTCCTATTCCCCCAAAATATCCCCCTAAGCCCTTACACCCCCTTTCCTGGGGAGGCGTGAGCATAATATCCTAACCAACTGGTTACAAAGTGATCACAGACACGAACCCCTGGGTCTTAGGACAATAGAGAAATCAGTCAGGTTCTTAAAAGAAGGATTTTATTATTTTTTTTAAAAGATAAAAATCATCTCTGTAAAATCAGGATGGAAATTAACTTTACAGGGTAACAAAAGATTCAAAAACACAGCAGAACTTCCTCTAGGCTTAGTTTCAAAGTTACAAATAACAGGAATAAACCTCCCTCCAGCAAAGGAAAAATTCACAAGCAAAACAAAAGATAATCTAACACGCCTTGCCTGGCTTTTACTTACAATTTTTGTAATATGATAGACTTTTAGGATGGTTTATAGGAGAAGGAGTTTTCTGACTTCATGCTTCTCTGCTTCCCAAGACAACACACAAAAACAAAGCCTCCCCCACCCCAGATTTGAAAGTATCTTCTTTCCCCATTGGTCCTTTTGGTCAGGTGCCAACCAGGTTATTTGAGCTTCTTAACCCCTTACAGGTAAGGAGGAATTCTAGGCTACCCTTAGCTATATGGTTATGACAGGTGGAGAGTCGACAACCTCTCTAGGCATTTTGTTCCAGTGCTTAACTACCCTGACAGAAGATTTTCCTAATGTCCAACCAAAACCTCCCTTGCTGCAATTTAAGCCCATTGCTTCCTTGTCCTACCCTCAAGAGGTTAACCAGAGGTTACCCTTCTCCTTGTAACCATCTTTTATGTACCTGAAAACTGTTATAATTTCTCCCTCAGTCTTCTTTCCTCCAGACTAAACAAACCCAATTTTTTCAAACTTTCCTCATAGGTCATGTTTTCTAGACATTTGCACACTCTCACCAGTTTGTACTAACAGTAATAGTTCTGCTTATACTAATTTGAGTATCTTGAAAATTACTCACTGGCATATCAACATATGCTACTGCTCTGCATCTGACGAAACAAACTATGTTCAGTGGAAAAAAGAAAAGGAGTACTTGTGGCACCTTAGAGACTAACCAATTTATTTGAGCATAAGCTTTCGTGAGCTACAGCTCACTTCATCGGATGCATCGATGCTCAAATAAATTGGTTAGTCTCTAAGGTGCCACAAGTCCTCCTTTTCTTTTTGTGAATACAGACTAATACGGCTGCTACTCTGAAACCTATGTTCAATGGAGATGTGTCTTAGGAAATACGAGTATTAATGCATCACCTGCAGATGAGCAAATCCAGAAGGGCAGATGCCTGGTCATCAGAGCTATTAATAAATTTGAAGTACGGACACATGCAGCGTCACAGCAAGCATAGAACTGAAACACTAAATGCCATGTAGGACAGTGAGATTCAGTCAGACTTGATGTGGTAGATTGCTACTTCTTGACTGCACACACAAAATCAGTTATTGCTATGATGAGCAAAGCTTTGAAAGATTACAAAGGGCTCAAAACACATGTAAACAGAGGCAGGACTAAGCAGAAGGTAGGCAGGTTAGAGTGGTTACCTCAACACACTTCTCACTCCTTTAATTCTTTCAATTTTTCTTGTTACAATTCAGCAGAGCACCGTGTTACCAAGTGTGTGCAAGACACTTGGTTAAGAACATGATGTTGGTGATGAAACTCAGGTCCTTGTGTGTGTGCTCACATACAACGAGAGGGCCAAATCATCAGCTGGATGTAAATCAGCACAGCACTGACTCCACTGGAGCTACACTGATTATACCTGCTAAGGATCTGGTCCACAGTGTTTGTAACAGGAAGCCAACATTTTCAAACAAATCTAACTTCTACAAGTCAAAACGTCATGGCCAGAACTGGACCCGACACATGTAGGTTTTACAAAGAGATTATGAAGCGAAGAGACACCTTGACAGACACTTGAAGCTCAAAAGAAATAAATCCCCAATTGGAACGCAAAAGGTAAATAGCACAGATCACTATAGCTAAAAAGAGGTGACTGTGACATCAGACAGGAGGAATGGCGATGGGATACGTCAGGGCTCTTGATCAGGTACTTTGATTATTCATCACACATTAAATTGTATTGGTTGTACCAATATAAAGGACATTCTTAGCTATGCAAAGAGATTTAGGGATAATTGCAAATAAATTGCATACTAGTTCCCAGTGTGATGCTAAGATTGACAGATTTACTTCATCATTTATATTCAGAAACAACTATTGTATGGCCAGGGTATTATAGCAAAATTACCAGATATATTTAGATCAAGTTTAGATGTGTTCATGGATAATGTAATAACCTTCCACACTTATAACAGGTAATTTGAACTAGATGACCAACTAGGGTCTCTTCCCATTATTATGCAAGAGTTATCTGTGATTCCATATAGATTGCCAGGGATGTTCCAGGCTGCAGTCTATTCAGGTGCCTTGCAGTTACTCTTGTCAGCTGCAGTATGATTTGAAGGCAATTAACTTTGCCATAAGTGGCAATTTGTTCCTTTTGTCCTGATCTTTGCTGATGCACTCAGGAAACCAGCCAAGAGCCCCCCAGATCAGCTTGTTAAAGTGAAAGGGCACAAGCAATATCAATGCAATTAATTGATGGAATGACTGTTTCATTTGGCAAAGGTGGACAACAACAGGGGTTTGGTCCAGCTCCACTGAAATCAATGTGAGTCTTTCCACTAACTTTAGTGGAGGTTGAATTGGGTCATAGGACTTTTGAGGTATGTCTACACTGCAATGAAAGCCCAGGCTCAAGGCTAACCCCCCTTGTGACTACACTGCAGTTGCACTAACCCAGGGCTCAGACCGAGGGTCTCAGGGTCTGCAGGGCCAGAGGGTCCGAGCTCAAGTCAAGCCAGGACCTAGGGTCTGAGCCCTATTGCTATGCAGTGTAGACGCACCCTTGCTTGACTCAGGTCCTGGGAGTCATCTGGAAGAATCCTACAATTCCTTGTGACAGCTTCCTTAGTTCTCTCTAACCCAACAATCTGCAATGCACTCTATTGAAAACAGAAGCCCCACCACCAGCAAACGGCAGATGCTCAGGTCAGCATTAGCCCATTCTGTTCTGATCACTGCTCTGTAGGCACACTATCACAGAACCTCTTGGGTTTGCAACAAAGAGCAAACCACTCAAGCCTTTTGCAAAGCGAGCTGCTTCCTGGCAACGGGCAGGGCAAGCAGTAAAGTTTTCCCACAGTGCACCATGTTCCTAGGAGTAGAGTGGCCACATTCTGGGGGGATGTGTGTGTGATGATGTATAACTGAAGATGACCATTTATACCATTGTTGCTACCATGGTTATACAATTGCAAGAAATCTTATACAAAGTATGTCATGTAAGGTACAGCTGTTCTGTTGATAATCTGCTAAGTATGATAATCTTGTTTATATGCAGGTACCATCTTTGTATCTGACTTTATGAATATTTGCTATATATTTGTATCTCAAACATGTGTTTTGTTCTTGGTTGACACCCACAAGGTAGTTTTACATCCAGTCTAGCCAGCCCAGTGTTGATGAACCATTCAATTGTGGATGGACCATTCAGGTGGTGACAGGCCATTAAAGGAGATCAGCTCTTCAATGAGTCTTCCTGCAAATGCCTAAAACAGCAAGGAGCCAATGGTCACCCCTGTGATTTATCAAAACATGTAGGACATGTGATGTGGATATGTGATCTAGGACTCTAGGGAACTGGGGATGTTTAGTCTTCAGAAGAGAAGAATGAAGGGGGATTTGATAGCTGCTTTCAACTACCTGAAAGGGAGTTCCAAAGAGGATGGCTCTAGACTGTTCTCAGTGGTAGCAGATGACAGAACAAGGAGTAATGGTCTCAAGTTGCAGTGGGGAAGATTTAGGTTGGATATTAGGAAAAACTTTTTCACTATGAGGGTGGTGAAACGCTGGAATGCGTTACCTAGGGAGGTGGTGGAATCTCCTTCCCTAGAAGTTTTTAAGGTCAAGCTTGACAAAGACCTGGCTGGGATGATTTAGTCGGGGATCGGTCCTGCTTTGAGCAGGGGGTTGGACTAGATGACCTCCTGAGGTCCCTTCCAACCCTGATATTCTATGATTCTATGACTCCATCTTTGTCAGTAATTTTCCATACACAGGGGCTGTGGGCTTTGTTTGGAACAGTACATGTCCATGCACATGGCAGAGGATATAAAAGACACCTGAGACATCTCCATTTTGGCTTTTTCCTGCTCCAAATCTCTGGACTGTGGTTTTACAAATAGAAGGAGTATTTTGAACTAAGAACTGAGGATCTCCTAATCTTTTGGAAGTTACCAGAGCAACTTTTGAAAACTAGCAGTTTATTTCACCACTGCTACAAACCTGATATAAGGACTTTGCAATCACTTGTATGTATATATGATCTATTAACCATTTATAAACTATTCTTTTCTTTTATTAATAAATCTTTAGTTAGTTTACTATGGATTGGCTGACAGCGTGATATTTGGGTAAGATCTGAGATACATATTGACCTGATGGTAGGTGTCTGACTGATCCTTTGGGATGAGTAGAACCTCACATGTGGTGAATTGGATTTTCAATAACCTCTTTCTATATTAGACCTGATTGTTGGGATGGAAGCCAAGGGCTGGAATGCCTAGAGGGGACGGTGTTTGGTTAACCAGTGTGGTGCTGCAGAAGCTCTTTTGTTACTGGCATGGTGAATCTAATTGAAGAATAAACCACCAGTTATTGGGTACTGTCTGCCCTGTTTCTTGCAGTCTGTCGTGAGTGTGGCATTCTCAATGTGATCCATTACAGGCCCCCCGGTCACACTAGGGAGTCTGCGACATGGTTACTTTGACTCAGGTCTGTGCAGTGCAGTGTGAATGCCAGAGCCCAGGGTTCGAGCATGTGTCAGAAAATTCTTAACCTCAGGTTAAAATACAACATAGATGCTCAAGCCCAAGGTTCCCTAACAGGGGTCTGCTGACTAGAGTCCCACTAACCCTGGGCTTACATTGCAGTGTAGACATACCTTTGAAGAACTGTAAAAATCATGCAGCGTATATGACAAAGAGATGTGTCAGAGAAGTCACTTGGGATACATTAGACATGGCTTTTGAGTCAATAGGATATTCTCAGCTCAATAAAAGCCTCCGAAAGTGTGAATTAGTAGTCTGGAAAGAAGCTTTGTTTTAATTTTAGTGGTCTTTGATCACAAATAGGTAGTGACAGTCTAGAAACTTTGAAGTACAGAAACAAGATATCTGGCTTTAGATGTGGATAGATTTAAAAAAAAAATAAAAACCTCTTAAAAGCTCTCTAAAGACATTCTAGAGTAGACTAGCATAACAGGATACATAATGGTGTGGTATAAAAGTTTTATAAGGAGCTGTTTGGCTGACCTGCATAACTCTCTCATGGTTTGGCCAATTATGAGTACAAGAGATCATGAAAAACTCACACTGATAAAAATCACATATTCCATGTTTTTGTGGGATAGAGTTTATAACCTCAATTCCTCACAAAAAAAAATCAAACACTAAATTCACTTATTTGTGACTATCCCATAGATGATTTAAGATTGGTGTAATCACAGATTGCTTCCTAAACTTCTATCATCTCCTTCTTGTACATTGTTATAAACATAAGCAAGAGCTTGGTGTGGAAACAGAAATGTTACAACACAGTTAGGGCCCTACCAAATTCATGGTCCATTATGGTCAATTTCATGGTCATAGAATTTAAAAAATAGTAAATTTCATTATTTCAGCTGTATAAATCTGAAATTTCACAGGGTTGTAATTGTAGAGGTCCTGGCCCAAAAAGGAGTTAGGTTATTGTGCGGGGGGTTGCAGTACTGCTATCCTTATATCTGCGCTGCTGCCTTCAGAGCTGGGGAGCCGCAGAGCAGCAGCTGCTGGCTGGGAGCCCAGCTCTGAAGGCAGAGCCACCGCCAGCAGCAGCATAGAAGTAAGGATGGCATGGTGTGGTACTGGCAACCTTACTTATGCACTGCTGCCTGCAGACCTGGGCCCTCAGTCAGTAGCTGCCACCTCTCCAGCCTCTCAGCTCTGAAGGCAGCAGCGCAGAAGGAAGGGTGACATGGTATGGCATTGCCACGCTTACTTCTGTGCTGCTGCTGGTGGGGTGCTGCTTTTAGAGCTGGCCCTGCCAACAGTCGCTGCTCTCCGGTCACCGAGCTCTGAAAGCAGCGCAAAAGTAAGGGTGGCAATATCACAACCCTCCTAAAATAAGCTTGTGACCCCCCTGCAATTCCCTTTTGGGCAGGACCCCCAATTTGAGAAACGCTGGTCTCCCCCGTGAAATCAGCATAGTATAGGGTAAAAGCACACAAAAGACCAGATTTCATGGGGGGAGACCAGATTTCACGGGAGGAGACCAGATTTCACAGTCTGTGACGCGTTCTTCATGGCCGTGAATTTGGTAGGGCCCTAAACGTAGTTAATGAACCTACATTTCAGAGAACAGAAAGGAAGAAGGCTGTAATATGCATATTTTTACTGTGCCAGTATTTAGTCTGAATGTACACTTACTTAGTAATTGTATGTTCATACAGTGCAATGTTGCAGTCATTTTCCTCGTTCACGTCCAAATATTCAACTAGGCCTTCATGCAAAAAATCTTCAAAATTCCTGTAATTGCCAAAAAAGGTACACACTGAGAAACATTTTATTCATATGCAAAAATAAAGTTAAAGTTATTAAAAGGAACTGACTTTTGTAAGGAAAGCAAACTAAACAAGTGGTCCTCATCTGCACGAAGTTACACAGATCTGAGAGAATTCTCTCTAAATATTTGAAGCAGAAAAAACAATCTTACTTACCTGTTTGCTTCAGGGGGGATTTTTTTTTAATATTTTCATCATATCATAAAGGTAAGTATATTTTGTGGATGGATGAACAAATTTCCATGATGATTTTGCAAGACTGATTAGAAACTGAACTGGAACGCTTATATATGTAAATATTATACATTCTCTCTCTCTCTCTCTCTCCTTCAAGAGTTACTAGTGATTCTTAATGCCTCAACTTCTGAGAGCTCAAGCCGTCACTCCTGATTAAAGGTGCCTGATTTTCAGAGGGCGGGTGCACAGCCTTTATCAAGAGACTCTCTAAGGCATCTCAAATCAGGCATCAGAAGTCAGTAGCTGCTTTTAAAAATTTAGGTTTTTCATTTATTTTATATAACCACATATCACAATCTCAAATCAATAGCAGAATGAGAGTCATGACTTTTTTGTATTTGATTTAAAAAACAGAAAATATCTGCTATTCTGATTCTTCATTTACATGTGAGAGCAGACTTCTCCCGTAAACATTTAACCGGCACTGCAATACCATAACAGAACTCTTAATTCAGTCAGGGCGTATTGTTATTACATTTACAGCTGGAGAGGAGTGGGGGACAGACATAGTCCTGTCGAGTAATTTACCTGTATCCCTGAGCAAGTTCTTCCATATGCTTGTCCGTAACTGCAGGTTTTTGCTTCTTTACAATTATGTAGGGTCTAAATTGGAAAAAGGAATGTTGCAGTAGATATACACGGAGTTAACATAAATATAAATTAAAGTAAGGTAACATCAATGCATAGGGTAGCTGGTTTGTAAATCCACTTTTGGAAACCAAGTGCAGCTGTAGAAGTACACATCTTCTTAAACAAGGTACTCATTTAAAATAAGTAGAAGCATAACTAGATTTATCTGCTATTTAGTTGATGTATTTATGCAGATATAATTAGCCAAGCCATTAACTTGGATTGTTTCAAATCTGAGTTTTATTTTACCAGTTCAAGAAATGTATGTATCATATACAATTTCACCCCAAAGTATAAACAAGTTATTTTTAAAAGATACATATGACATATTAAAATAAAGTTCAGAACTACATTTTAAGTGGATAAATGTAACCTACAAAATTATTAAGTTGGTTGCTTTGAAATATTTAAATTTTCTCAACAGTACGAGGCTACAAACTCCTTGAGACGGGGTGTTTACATGTCAGTATTTTGTTCAGTGCTGAGCACAGTCAAAGCTCAACAAATATATATTTAAGTTCGAATAGGACACATTTTGCTACTAATTGTTACCTAAAAGGATATAAAATATAAATAGAATTCACTACGTGCTGCAGTAGATTAATCTATCACTTTTAGCAGCACATGAACCTCTGGAAGCTTCACCACCACGAGGAAACACTGACACAAAGAATGGCATGCAAGATCAAAACGTCAAGGGCTGTTGCTATTTGGACAAGTTGCTCTTACAGAGTGCAGCAAATAAGTACAAGATACTTGTGTAGTCTGCTCTGAAGTCCAAATAACTGTTTGAGGGCTAATGAGCACTTTTAAATGGTTAAGAGGAGGAACTGAACAATTGCAAAGGAAAAAAACCTCACAGGAAAGTGAACTGGGTAAGTTTTCTTGGAAATCCACATTATTTCACTTGATGTTGCCTTTTTTAGTTGGAACACAGTTCAGATGTTTTGCCGGACCGCCAGATCTGAAGTTTGATTTGTACTAACAGTGTTTGAATTGGAGAGTTAATTTCTCTGCCTTTGGAGTTCATTCCTGTCTGTGGATTCTACTCAGCTACCCCTGCCAGGTCTGACTTATTGCTGGCTCACAAATATGCTGATGATAGAATGATTTTTAAGCCTTTGGAAAGCCTCAAATTGCATCAAACACCAGGTTTGGCTTTTAAAAGAAAGTTAACACTACTAGACAAGGTGATTGCCAATTTTAGCCATGAGTACTACTGCTGATTGACTTACCTATGAACTGTGCACACAGTTAGCCTAAGCTAAACCATGCTTGTATTATTACCCCATCCTCTCTCCGCCCTCCCTTCTTATTTGTTCACCCCTCTGTTGTGCTTTGTCTTTTAGACCCTAAACTCTTTGGGGCTGGGAATATCTTTTATTATGTATGGAAGTACCTAGCACAAAGGGGCTCTGACGTGACTGGGGTCTCTAGGCATCAACATTACATGAATAATATAGTAATTTTAGTTCAAATACATAGCTATTTACAGTCTCAAAACATAGTGACATTTTTGTAAGACGTTCTTGTCTGTGTCTTTCTGCCCCAGCTTCCTTTGGCAACCCACCTCATTTCCTTCCCTAGCATATTGTTGCATTGAATTCAAGTGCTCTCTTTTCAAATGTAAATTGTAAGCTTCTTGGGGCAGAAACGTTATTATTTTATGTTTGTCAAATGGGAACTACAGAAATAAGTCAAAATTGTGTGACATGTTTTCTTCTAATGAAAGCAAACAGCTACATCCCTTTGACACCTTTAGCTAGCTCAAAGGAGATCGATTTATTTCAAAAGAACTAGTTACAATTAGAGTAAAGCCCTGATCCTGCAATGTGATGCTGAAGACAACAGGGTGCCTTGTGGGTACTTATGCACATCTTGCTGCAGGACTGTAACCTATGTGTTTCTTATAAAAACACAAAATAAAAGAAAAAAAGAAAAGTAACAGTATTTCAAATATACTCATACCAAAGTTGCTAATGTTGTATTTCCTTGGGTGGTAGGAGGGACATTTTTACTTTGTTTTCACTTCTGTTCAGAGTCATCTATTCGAGCAGCAGCTTATTTTTTAAACTTCGTTTACTCAATTGCACATTTATCCTACAGTAAGGCGGAGATTTTGAGGACCTCTTGGCTCCATTGAAAGTCCACTGAAATGGAATGGGGATTGTTGCCTAAGGGGTTTTAGGCACCCTTTGAAAACCTGAGCCTAAAAGACGCACAATGTGTAATGGATAATTAAGTTCTTTAGAAGGATTTTTGGTGAGAAGTTGTGATAGTCAGGGTCCAAACACCCCAAGAGGAGAACAGAAGGTTTAAACCCCAAAAATCCCAGGGAGGAGGGGAGGGGGTAGGTATCAGCTCCTCTTATTGAGACAGCCCTCCAAATCAGCCAAAGGCAAGCAGTCTTTGTTAAAGAACAGGACACAGACCATTCCCTAGAGAGCATCAGGGAAGCAATTCATAGCAACGCCCCTACAGACAACTATATTGCTACTATTACTCATGTAATGGGGGAGGATTTTTATGGATGCAGGTACAATATACAGGGAAGCCCCAACAGGACAGAATAAGGGTTTGTGACAATCAGGGTCCAGATACCCCAAGGGGAGAACAAAAGGTTTAAACCCCCAAAATGAGCTGGTGAACCAAATGATTGCATACTGTATAATTGTAGTATAAAAGTATATGAGTAAGGTCTTATGAAAGCTTGTAATGTTCTGAACTTGACAGTCATTGACAGATATGCATACAGAATGTGGTTATGAATTGATGTATTTATGAATATAGAAAACTGTGCTCATAATCTGTACTAAAACTGTCCTGCTGTAGTTGGAAGAAGCAGTGAATCAGGGAGGGGCTCTCCCCAAGCCAGGTGTTTACATGAAACTGGCTTCAAGTAACCATCCATTGTGCAATACAGTAAGAGACAATGATGGACCACCACAGTTAACGATAGCCAGGATGTCTCCATGTCGTCTCAAGACAAGAAAATTTTCCCACACTGAATAATCATGAGTCATCATGGGGGTGGGGGTGGGGAGGGTGTCTTTTTTAAACAAGCTGGGGACTGAAGTTTTTAATTCAGAATTTGGGGGGCAGTCTTGAGGCGGGAAGCTGTCCATGAAAACTGGATCCTTCCTATAGCTAGGGGGTATGCTGAGAAACAGTTAAGGCATTAGGCAATTTATATTAGAAAAGAGATTTTTGTCTAATATGGAAGCATAAAGCCTGACGTTGCATCTTTATGTTTATTTTCTGTGTTACTTGTACATGTTTGCTCTCCCTTATTAGTTGATCTTTGAATCTGGTTTTTCTATTAAATATTTTGTTGATTTTTACCCCAAGCAGGTCTCTGGTGTCCAAACGGTGTGGAATGTGTATGCCAAAGTAAGCTGGTATCCGGGGGGAGGGGCTCGTTTCACACCTTTGGGATTAACAAATTCGAGAGTAACAATTCAAGTGTCTGGTAATTAAGAACTATGGGAGGACGAATTTGGGGAGTCTTGGGACTGGAAGGACTGTTGGTGTCATCCTGCAAGGAGTAACTAGGCTGCTAAGGATCTAGGGGGTGAGACCTTATGCTGTGGGTAGGCTACTGGTTCAGAGACCTGAGCCATTGCTGCACAACACAGAGGCCCCCAAGATTACAGGGGCAGGGCAGGCAGTGACAGAATCCCTTATCAGTCTGGCTGGTCCCCCAATCATCACAGAAGTTTACCTGCACAATCTTCCTCCATCAGAGGAAATGTAGACACATCTGTCAGCAAGATTCGTGGAGATTGAAACAAATTCATTGATATAACCTGCTCGCCGCATTAGCCGAAACGTGTGAACTAGTTTTGGATGGTCACGAATGACACCAAGGATGTTACCTGTTCAAGAAAACAATCATTTTATGATCTATGTTTTGCATGCTTCAAAATTCTCTTCAGTTCAGAGTCGAGCTCCTTCCCTTGTTAAAGGTGACAGGAAATACCTGTAAGGTGAGTCTACGCTGCAGCTGGGAATGAGCCTCCCAGGCCGGATAGAGAGAGACTCGAGTTAGCCTTGCTTGAGCTAGCGCACTAAAGATAGCAATATGGGCATTGCAGCAAGGGCAGTAGCTCTGGCTAGCTATTTAAACTTGGCTCTAAGAGGGAGGGGGGTTTGGACTCAGGCAGCTAGCCTGAACCACCACCCGGGCTGCAATGTCCACCCTGCTATCTTTAGTGTGCTACCTTGAGCAGAGCTAGTGAGAGTCTATCTAACTGGGCTTGGAGGCTCACTCCCCACTGCTCAGTAGACATGATGAAAAGCTTAAATTTTTCATCAAGAAGCCAAAACATTTTCAAAGTCAAAACCCCGAAAATATTTTGGTTTTGTCTGAAAGTTTTAGGTTTTTCCTCCAACCCCACGACCCGCCAATAAAAAAAGAAAACAGCAATTTTTTTCAAGGAACACAGACACCTTCCACAAAAATTTTTGTTTGTTCAAAAATCCACTTTTCCATTGAAAAAGTTTCATTCGAAAATTGTCCACCAACCCTACTAATTTCTAATTTCTATCAATTTCTCCACAGCATCTTGAACAAAAATGATGTGCTCATTACAGTTTCATTTTAATTAATTGCTATTCAATATGCCTACAAAATTCACCATTGCATGTACAGGTAGGTAAAGCTTCTGAAGACTGGAACTCAAGAACTCTTTGGCAAGTGTATGGGGGAGGAACTAACCCAGAAATAGTTATGATGACTTATAAGAAAGTAACACCCCTTCACCCCCCTGATATTTACATTAAGGTAACTGCACACAATAGCACTAGAATGTCCTTTTTAAGACCCAATTCAGCAAATCATTCATATTTAGCAAAGCATTTTAGCATGCAAGTTAACTGCTTTGCTGAATAAGGATGGACTTAAGCATTTTATGTCATCTCTGCAGACAACAGAGTAAAAATTTACTTTTAAAGACCTAGCAGAACTGAGATCATCATAGAACATAAAAAGAAATGGTGCAGGTACTTGGAATTCAGAGTAGTTTATTTATTTTTTTAAATGAACAAACAATAGCTAGAGATTAGTAATGGGATAGGGACCCCTTTTTCTTTGTAGGTCACTGGTTCAAATCGAACACGTGTCAGTGGTCTGCAAGACAAATTTTTAAGGACTGAAAAGATCAAAATTGTAGATTTAATAGTGAAAGTCTTTTGCTTTCACTTAATGTTGTATTTTCTATTTTTAGGAACGTTACTCATCTCTGCAAAAGACATTGCAAACATATTCCACAGAACCAGTGAACTAGGAAAAGTAAAGGTTGAGTCAACATTTCTATTATAAAACCCCATTTATAATCTGGGTGAAGTGTAACACATGCATGGTTCATTAGCCTTTAAAAAACAAACAAACAAAAAAACCCTACTACTACAGAAAAGCAAAGGAAGTCATTTTACTTCTTAAGGAATCTTTTCTGGAGAGAGGGACAGGGTACGAAAAACAAAAAAACCTTTTGTTTATCTCCATCTTCTAAACCCTGAATCCAAAATGTAAATGAGGCCTTTTTGCTACCAAAAGAGACCAAATACTGGCTGTCTAAAAAGTGGTTACTGATGACAAAGAGCAATTTTATCTCATAACTTTTAATCTGTTAGTATCACAAACAGTGAGACTGATATGATATTAAATGAGGATTTAGACAACAGACTTCAAGTCAATAATGTTTATGTGCATAATATACACATTTTTTTGAAACACATGTCTATCCAATAAGGAAAAAAGAAAGAAACTGGCCTGTTCTCCGAGGTGAATTTTTGTAACTATCCATGGTGGTGAGGGTGGTTGACTAGATGACCTCTTTAGGTCCCCCTTCCAGCCCTACATTTCTATGATTCTAGGATGGGAGTTCTCCCCAACAAAGATAAAAATATTTTTCAAGAGGATAGTAATGTTAATTCTATAAAAAAAATAAGAATTAAGAATTCAAACCCTGCATAGCATTACATTCCAGATAATATCACAATCTGTATGGAATTGAAAGTGTGTCCGTGTGCATGTTTCATACAGTACTGTTAGGTACCATCTAAGAGCCCATACTTAAGGATGCCCTAACACAGCCTCCAATTTTGTACCAGAAATTCTGCAGCCACAATTAACTGTGGTCATAATTTTTGGGGCATAAACAACAACTATAGATGAGTAAATGTCATCATTTGGACTGTCAACTCTTTCTGTAGGAGCAGTCAAGATGTCCAAACATCTGCACCTGAAATAAAAAAGTGCATCTGCACTTGATTATGATGAAAAAAGATGCTGGACAGTTTTTAAAATTTGGCCCCCTCTATCTGTGTCAAGATGGAGCAAGACTGATGGAAAGTTACATACCATTAAGGAAGACAAGGAACACATTTGGATATGAAAGTTCTTCTCCACATAGTAAGTTTACATCTTCTACTCCAAGGTTACTGGCTAATTTAATAATTGGGCCATCTTCCATATCAGTAGTAATGTGAGTCATCAGAGCTAGGTTTTTAACCAAACCACAAGCCTAAAAAACCAAATATGAACAAGTTATTCCAAAGTACATATTCTGATGTTACAAACTGCACTGTTTTTAATAAAAAGAAAAGGAGGACTTGTGGCACCTTAGAGACTAACAAATTTATTTGAGCATAAGCTTTCATGAGCTACAGCTCACTTCACTGGATGCATTCAGCCACTGAACGCATCCGATGAAGTGAGCTGTAGCTCACGAAAGCTTATGCTCAAATAAATTTGTTAGTCTCTAAGGTGCCACAAGTCCTTCTTTTTTTTTTTTGCGAATACAGACTATCACGGCTGCTACTCTGAAACCTGTTTTAATATAATTCTGTAAGTATGTACAACGTGTATTACAGCATAAGTGATAGAAATGAGGTTGGATACAAAATAAGTCCCTCTAGGAAAAAATATCTTTCTTCTCAGATTCTTTTATAAGCCAGGAAGTACCTTCTAATCATCACACTGAAATTCCATGTTTTAGAATTCAAAATTGAAGATTTTAAATTTAAAAAGTGTGACTGCAAAGCTGCAGCTATTTTTCAAACTATTATTACAGTGTAGTAGTGTTAAATTATGTAGAATACAAGATATGTGCAACTATTTTAATTCCTATTGAGATCAAATTTTATTTTTTAAAAAGGTTCTAAACTGGTAAGGTATAAAATAGATCTCATTTATCTCTCCATGTAAAAGTTACTCTGAAATAGAATAATGCATCATTTAAAGAAATACAATAGAAAAATGACTCCGCATCATTAAAGAATTTGAAAATATGTAATATGTGCCTTTAGTAGGCTAGTCTCCAAGCTGAAAATCCATCCATTCTTTTATCTATATGTATGTAAGGCTATTTTTATGACTTAAGATTAGAGTTTCACTGGTAAAATTAGAATTAACCAATGTGACAATAACTTGTTAGGATGCCAAACGTATGTTTATATTATTCATTCTAATCAATACAAAAAAAAGTACGGCACTAAAATGGCAGCTTTTAAAGGAATCTTAACAAAAGCGGTTTTGTCCATATGAAGTAATCAGCCATCCCATATGCCGTAAAGTAAGCTTTAAGAAAATAAACATATTAAATTATGTAACACTTGGACATTTCAGCAAATCACTTCACCCATTTAATGCAAATGGTTCATCTTGCTTATCTCCTAGTGCTGGAAAGTCCAGGGCTCCCATCAAGCATTGTATCAGAACAAATTCACTCCCAGTGTCAATTGTTCGGTGAGACAGTTTTATGATTTTGTTGCATTAAGAATTTGAAGAAAATTTTCTTCATTAACTACAGCAGTTTCTGTAATATTCACAAATTATTTACAATAACCTCTTCTCAGAAAGTCTAAGGCTCAGGCTGACATGGCAATCTCACAGTAGTAAGACACATTCATTTACAGTATAAAGGAATAAGAGTTTAAGACTCTTTGGACCCTTCAGCCCTGGCTGGTAGAGGGAGCAAGATGAGCTTCCAGAGAGAAGGCGGTGCCTGATATCATTCTGTTGCAAATCCAGATGAAGAGCTCCATACAGAGTCCCATCCAGCTCACCTCAGCCAAAACGACGTCTGTCATAACAAGGAATGGGGAGTGCAATTAGAGAGGACTGGGCTGGGAATCAGACGGCAAATCCCCATGTACCTTAGCTCTTCACTTGAACTGGAGGGATAGACAATAGTGTCTCTGAACATGCCCCCTTCCACCATTTTTTTTTTTTAAATTATGACAGTGGTACTTAGAGGCAGCAGCCAAGATCCAGAGCTCCATTGTGCAATGTGCTATACACACATAGAAAGAAACAGTCCCTGTTCCACAGAGCTTAACATCTAAAGAGGTAAAACAAATAATTATTCCCATTTTACAGACTGGGAACCAACGCACAGAAACAGTCAATGACTTGCTCCAGGTCTCACAGAAAGTCCGCGGCATAGTTGAGGATTGGTGCTTACTTGCAGCTCCAACTTGTGAATTTTAAAAGGGAAAAAGTTACCAATCTCCCAGGGGTAGCCTGCCAAATCTAGGCTGTTAGGTAAGCAGGAAGCTGAGGCTTTGCAAGCTGGGAACTCAGTGTTCCCTTGCCCCCTGCAGCAGGAGCTGGGAGAGGGGCTCAGCTAAGCATGGAAAGCACTGGGAAAGGGGAAACTCAGCTATCTGTCCCCCACTCCAGAAGCAAAAGCACCAGCCCCTCCTCCACTGTGGGAAAGAAAGGGGATAGACCTTGGGGAACAGAGAGGGTGAGAGTATTGGGAAGAAGGAAAGAATGGAGATGACTTTGTGGATGGGGAAGAAGTAGAGCAGTATAGCAAGAATCTGAACGTCAAGCATCAGCCAAAGACTGCAAAAGATCCTAGAATAGGGCAAAGTAGATAAAACAATCAATTAAGTGCTGATCTCACAGGAGGGTTAAGAGAACTTGTGGTGCTATTGGGAGCTTCACGTGAGTTGTGGAGTCAGCCCTTCAGGGTAATGAAGGACAATTTCTCTTCCCTATAACATTGTCAGCAAAGCTGATCCTCTGATAAAGGACTGTCTGGTTCAAAAGAAACTATGCCTGCCACCCTGGGTTTTGGGGGTGAGTGGAAAAGTGAGGGAAATAAAACGCAAGTTCCTTACCTCTCCTTCAGGAGTGTCTGATGGGCAAAGCATACCCCACTGAGATGGCTGAAGAGATCGGGGGCCACTCACTTTTCTTGTCTTTTCAAACTGAGAAGAGATTCTTGTCATCATTCCCAGAGCTGATATATAAGACAAGCGGGACAATACCTGTGTCACACCTTGGCGGTCCATTTTGAACCTTTTCAGTGACCAATTTCCCTACAGAGCAAAGAAAACATGTACGCTGTCAAAATGCTACCATCATTTACCCCTTATCCTGACCACTCATATTTCTTTTAGGGTAGTGATACTCAGACCTCAGTGGTTCAGGAGCAAAATTAGCGATCAACATTATTCAAAAGAGCCACAGGAGTGGGAATTCATTGTTTTATTTACTATTTTTATGTATATATATTATTCTCACAGCAAAATAACTGACCCAGTATTATTATTTTATCAACTATAATTGGTTAATAACAGAGTAAAAGCACCCTGATTGGTTAATAATTAAAATCACACAGTGTTTTACCATCATGTGCTGCAAAGAGCCACTTGCAGCTCTTGAGCCTCCCTCTCAGTATCACTGTTTTAGAGTATTTCTGACAAACCAGTTGAGAATCTCTGCATTGAAGATGCTGTGCATTTTATAAACAACCTTCTACTTCCTTATTTGCATCGAAAAATATTCCCCAGGTTGGGTTCTAAATTGCATAGTATATCCCCACAGCTCCCATTGGCCGGGAACAGCGAACTGTGGCCACTGGGAGCTGCGGACGTACAATGTAAACAAACCGTCTCGCGGCCCGCCAGCGGATTACCCTGATGGGTTGTGTGTGGTCTGCAGGGCACAGGTTGTTCACCAATGTCCTAGAGACTGTTCCAAAACTGGGGGCGTAGCACTGATCCTGTGGAACTGTGACATTGTACCAAACAGAATTTGTTCTGTGTTTACCAGGAACATTCCAGGAGAATGAACATTCAGTGTGATTGAGTGCTTGGATTGAAGAGGAAAGTCAAATGGGCGTAGACACCATCAAAGCTGTTCTTTTGTTCGACTGAATATTAAACCCTTGTTCCATGTCATATGATAAACTCATTCAGAACACTAAGATACTGGGGGCGGGGGGAGCGGGGGGCAGGAAAGAAATCCTCCACCTTGGCAAATATGCACATGTTGCTGTCAAGTCGGAAGCTGACAACAACATCAGGACATTTTTTTTTTTTTAAAAAAGAAGCGTACTTTTTTCCTTTATAGGAGTCTTTTAAACACTTAAAAAAAGAAGGAAAAAAAAACAAAAAAAAACCCCAACCCAACACCACGGAAGCGTCTCAGTTTTTAATTTTGAAAATATGGTGACCTTTGCTAGAACCATGTAGAAAAAACACTGTACCACTAATTCAACTATGTGCAAGTTACTTTTGTCTGAAGAGACCAATGATCTAAATTTACAGCCTGAGCTAGCTCTGCCAAAAATTACCCCAGAATTAGGATAGGTCAGGACTACAAAACATGCAATCTCTCTCAGGTAAAACAGACCAATTTCTTAATCTCTGGCAAGAGTATCACTCATAATACCTCAGAGAGGGATGTCGCTGGAAGCAAACATCAAATAGAGTTTGAGCTAGCCGATACACTTCCCTCTGGTTGTGACTACCACACTTAGATTGAACAGCTTGGGTCAGGTTGGCATCAGTGGCAACTGCTGTCCTGCATTGGGCTAACTGCTCTTTCCTGAATCACCACATACTTGTTGCATTTCCACTTCTTTTCAGTCTGTTAGGGTATGTCTACACAACAGCTGGGAGGTGAGAGTCTCAGCTTGGGTAGAGCTAGCACACTAAAAATAGTGTGTCCACAACAGCATGGACAGTGGCTTGGACTCACTGCCAGAGTACTATCCTGCCCAACCCCTGCCACACTGCTATTTATAGGCACTAGCTCGAGCTGAGTTAGCGTATGTATGTCTACCTGAGCTGGGAATTACATCTCCCAGTTGATGTGTAGTCATACCCTCAAGTAGGGAGAAATTCTTGTTCATGTTTGAGTGGGAAGGGACCCAGTGATCCAGCATGAATTTTTGCAATGGTGTCAAACAGGACTTGGAAAGATCTATGGGGACAAGACACCCACACTTCATAGTCTGAGCAGATTATGTACAGTTGATTCCTTTGTCATCTGTTTTTGACTCACTAGATCTCTTGGCCTCCAAGAATTCTTCCTAGGGAAGAAATGTGTTGTCTTTGTTGATGTATAACAGTACTTGCTGGTGAATTTTAACTGTGACCACATTTTCCTTGCAGCTGACTAAGAATCGGTGAATTAACAGAAGTTTTATCTTGGTCTCCATAATCAGCTCCAAGTCCTTCCTGCATTTGGCTTGATGAGAATGTTATCCCAGATAGGTCAAAATAGATACCAACGGCATAGAGGTCTACGCTTTCTTAAACCCTCTGCAGGCAGAAAAGAGTCCAATCAGACATGTCTTGTGTTGATATGTTCTGTCATAATAGAAGCAGAGGAATCTCAACTGTGATTTTCATATAGGCTTTGTCAAGTCTATCAACATCATGATATCCTCGGGATTACTGCAGCTATGGAATGGAATGTCTTTATGGAACTTCAAATACTTAATATTTTGCTAAGGAACTTCAAGCCCAATATTGCTCTGATTTCTTGGGGACAACAAAGATAGATTACCAAGAGCCTGCTTTGTTCCCCTGTTGGACAGACTCCAACATCTCTACTGACATTAGATATTCTGTGGCACAGAACAGATTGCAGCATTTCTGCAAGTTTATGGATTTGGGAGACTATATGAAACTGTTGTTAAATTCAACATAAGTTCCGGGACAATCTCTGAGGGGAGTTTCCAGAATCCACTTGTTGGATATAGCATGTTCCATTCCATTTTGAAAAGAAAGATTCCACCACTAATTCGGTAGGTCTCTTTACCCTGGATGTCATCATGCAGTCTGCTATAGGACTAGCTGGTTGGAAATATGGCATACATATCCTTCTCTGCTGTATCTTCCTCAGGATTGCCCTCTGTTGAAACATGTGTCCTTTCTGGGGAACTCTTTCAGTAGATGCTAGCAAAAGAAATTCTTTACTTAGTTTAGGACCTAGTTCCCTGAAATCATTTCAGTGTGTGGTTTGTTGGGCTTCTTAAAGTTAGAGTTGTTACTATGTTATTCATTTTCTCACTGTCCAGCAGATTGAGCCAAACCTTGTGGCTACTTTGCCTACATATCTCCGAAGTGCAAAGCTATTGTCCTGGCTGTGATGAAGGACATGGTCAGGACACTTGGTGATCAGACAGTAGATTATTTTGTCTTTTGGGACCTTAGTTCAGTTCCTTAATTTAGGCAATGGCTGCCCTGGAGAAGCATGTGGAAACTGATGAAGCTTGAAGTGGGGCACAATCTTAAATCCATAAGGTCTTGTGGAGGAAATCCTCCTTCATCAGGAGTGAAGTTTTGGATGTGGGCCACCACTCCTACGTCTACTTTGAGTAGAAAAAAGGAGCAACATTTTCCTTCCGACGTGCACGGAACTTGCCGTATTGCTACTAGGCAATCCTTTTCTAGATGCTCCTAGTCTCTGAATGAGGTTTTCCAGAGAGACATGAATGGCATGGCATGGTACTTTGGGCAATACAGAAGCCACATTGTGGCTACAGGATTCAACTCCTCAATCTCAGTTTACCCTGTGTGTCACAGACTTGAACATCTCAGGCAGGAAGAAATACTCCTGTGTATCTTTAGCAGACTCTTATTCAGAAAACACCCTCTCCTCACCAAATGAGCTGTTTGAGGAGCAAAACCTTACTGAGGAAAGGGTGACTGCATATGTTCCACCTTTTGGCTTCCTTAAGCCTTTGGCCATTTAGAATGCATGCATTTCTTCCTCACTCTTTCTATGACAGAGAGGAAGAAGAGTCCCATTGACTCAACCTCAGATTCTGGTCACTCTGACTAATCCAGTCACTACTTGTTCTTCTCCAGGATCTCATCTTGATAGCCCGCTCTGTGTATTCTTGCTCTTCATCCTCACCTGAGCTGGAGAAGAATAATTCTCTCGGCAGACACTTAGATGAAGGAGAAGCAGCCTAGTTTGAGGAGTCGCATGGATCTTTAGAAACTATGCAAACCTAACACTGTCCAGAAAAATGAGTGGCAGGTGACAGTGTGTAAATGTAGATGAAACAGTACAGCAATAACATTCTTGTAACAAATAGGAAAAGTATGGTCTTTCAGAGTAAAGAGACTCCTGGTTAAGACATTTTTTAATTGTCCCAACAGCTTGCAAACACAGACATAGAAATATGTTAAGCCTGTAAAATTACTGCATGTTCCACTTACTCCCCCACTCCCTCTTTTACTTTTGGGAAACAAAATATAAAGTCTGTAGTAAGCATCATTGAACACCATGTAGATGGCCTGAGCAGGAATGCTATGACTTCTTCTACATGCTGTGGGTGTAATTACGAATCTGCTGAGCTATTCCATGTTCTCAGGGACTATCCTTAAAAACTTTCTGGTGAGATTTGTTCTACTATAACACCAGTCTTGGAAACAGAACTTGTTTAGTTTCCTGAAGAGTATACATTGAGCATTATTCCTGGGAAATTATTTTCAATGGTTCAGAGCAGATGGCTTTTAATTGCTTGTGTGGTAGTGGAAAAAAAAAGTCTTAAGACAGTGGAAGGAGGAAGAATTTATAGTATATACTGAATAGTTGGCAGATTTATCTCTGTCATCCAAATGCAAAAACTGGCATCTGCTAGAAGAAGCCACTAGGATTTAGAAGACAGATCTGTGAGTCTTTTTTAGTTATTTGCATTATAAGATTTAACTATATTTGGTACACTCAAAATTAAATACAAGATGAGCTTTATAATTGGAAACTGCTAGTTACAGACTAAGATGTTTTTGCATGTGATTTGTAGTGCCAATTTTGTTTTTAAAACTGAAGAAAAACTCAACCTGATTCTAAGCAGAAAAAAAAGATCAAGACTTCCAAAGATTGTGCAATAGGTATTGAAATTTATTTTTTAATTGTTAACTGTGGACTACTTTGAGTTAATCTATTTTAAAAAACAGAATTAGTTAGTTCAAGAATTTCAAATGCTTTACTAGATTTAGCTAAACCTCAGTGTTCAGAGTAACAGCCGTGTTAGTCTGTATTCGCAAAAAGAAATGGAGTACTTGTGGCACCTTAGAGACTAACCAATTTATTTGAGCATGAGCTTTCGTGAGCTACAGCTCACTTCATCAGATGCATACTGTGGAAACTGCAGCAGACTTTATATATACACAGAGAATATGAAACAATACCTCCTCCCACCCCACTGTCCTGCTGGTAATAGCTTATCTAAAGTAATCGTCAGGTTAGGCCATTTCCAGCACAAATCCAGGTTTTCTCACCCTCCACCCCCCCACACAAATTCACTCTCCCGCTGGTGATAGCCCATCCAAAGTGACAACTCTTTACACAATGTGCATGATAATGAAGTTAGGCCATTTCCTGCACAAATCCAGGTTCTCTCACTCCCTCACCCCCCTCCAAAAACCCACCCCCATACACACACAGACTCTCTCTCCTGCTGGTAATAGCTCGTCCAAACTGACCACTCTCCAAGTTTAAATCCAAGTTAAACCAGAACATCTGGGGGGGGGGGGTAGGAAAAAACAAGAGGAAATAGGCTACCTTGCATAATGACTTAGCCACTCCCAGTCTCTATTTAAGCCTAAATTAATAGTATCCAATTTGCAAATGAATTCCAATTCAGCAGTTTCAACCTCAGTGTGCCTCATAGCAACCTCATTTTACAGTTGAGTAAACTGAGGTTCAGATCTGGAGTTGCATCATTATGCTTTGGCAAAAATAAAAAGTACCCACTTGGATTTTGTTGAGATGGAAAACAGCACGAAACTAGAGATCAAAACACCCTAAGAAGTTTATAAAATTGATCTTGTTACCAGCTTTCATCAGTTCTCCTATGCAACTCTAAACTGTTCAGAACTTCTGAGTTGTACATCTGAACAAGGTTCACCTCTGACCCCAGGTCCTTTTAGCCAACAGGAAACAGATACATGGGCTCCAGAGTAACCCACATGTACACACTGAAAATTAATTCTTTAGTTGTTGGACAAATAGTATTTTAAAAGCACCTAGCAGTTTGCCCAGTGTTACATGATAAGTCGATGTCAGACAGAAAGAGAACACAGAAGTCCTAGTCCCCGGTACAACCAGTAGACTGCATCATTACTCTTAATTGCAAACACCTGTGAACAAAAAGAAGCATGGTCCCTTTAAAAGATCCAGATCTATAGCTGATCCTCTGTTTTACTCAATTTACAAACTAGAGCTGGTTGAAAAGTTGAGTTTTTGAAACTGACTGACATTTTTTTGCAAAAAAATGTCAAAGTTTTTTCTGCGTTTTTCAACCAGCTCCATCACAAATATTGCAGTTTGACATCAGATAAATCTAGGTGCCAAGTACTCACCATGAATCACTGATGTAAACAAAATGTTTTTTTGACAATTTAAAATGTCTTAGTTCTCACTGTTATTTCAGTAGGACTTCAAAGTAGTATACATTGATATAAATGTATTATGTTGATCATTATCTCCCTCTTAGTGAGTTCTTCGAGCTTTATTCATGAGAGTTTTATCACTTGAATCTATAAAGAATATTAATAGCTTTGTTTTCATGATCAAAGATACTGGCACCACCAGGACAAAAATAACTCACCCCATTCATCTCAGCCACCACCCCCCTTTCAGGCTGATGAGAAACCCCACCAAGCAGCAATAAAACATAGCACTTACAGTAGAGATGGCATTTACCATGCCATTGGTGATCTGATCTTGACGCATATGCTTCACTACATCAAACTGGGCTGCTCTCTGCTTTGGAATGACCTGATCAGCAATCTTCTTCATTTCAGAGTTAAATTTTTTGAACAAATCTTCAAAAAGAAGGGAAAGAAGCTGCAAACACAAAACAACTGGATTTAGAGTGAATAGTGGGTGACTTTTCTTCTTTTGACAGACCGAAAGTGATGCATTTTAGGTCACCAATGCTTACTAATGTAATCTTACTAAAAGAAATAAAAACTGTATATTCAGTACCTAACTTTTTGGTGAGAAGGCAAACAGAAGACCAGATTAGAAAGAATTTCAAATCTACAAATGGCCCAGAACACCTACTCTTTTTTTTTTATTTATCTGAGGCTTTCTCCTTCACCATACTTCTCTTTTCAAAATTCTGAGGCTGCACTAGCCATTTATTGATTAAAATCCTTTTTCAACCTGGTGACATTGTATCTCATTTGATCAACCACCACTAAGGTGTGATTCTCCTGATCACCTGACAACTACTTTTCAAGATTTAAAACTATGGCTATACAGAAATTTGACTGCCTTAACATTCAGCCCCAGACTCCGCTGCACAAGCAGGCATCCTCAGAGAGGGTGGGGAAGAAAAAAAAAAAGACCCTCTTAGGGATTCTACTTGTACAAACAGCAGGGCCTTTTTCCTCCCCTCTCCCTCCCTCCGAAGGATGCCTCGGGAGCAGGGAAGAACGATGCTGTTGCGTGGAGCACTTTTAGAAAGAACCCTAACAATATAGATTTTGGGGGTGGTGCATGGCTGGCATGGTCAGACTGAGGCAGGGAGGGGCAGCAGACAGTTACCACAACTATTGCAGAAAAGAGTTGGGACAAGCTCTTTCCTTTCAGTGACTCCAGGCCAGCTGCCAGGAACTGCCTGCTTCCCCTCTGGCTGCAGCTGAAACTCCTTTCCCCCATTTCTGACAGGGTAGATCTGAGATGATCAAGATTGGTACTCTGATGTACATCTAACCTCCTGTTATTCTGTAAGCTACCTAGCCTTGCAGCCATGGTCAACTGATCCGCAATTTATGCAAGTCTCCGTCTAATTTCATATTTATTGTCTATATTCAAGTAGCTCCTGCAATGTGCCAAACCCTGTCCACCCACAGAAAGATATAATCACTAAAATGAAGAGCCTACAGGTGGGTACACGAGTTACCTACAAAGGGGATTGGGATAAAACGCCATGGTATAAAAGTAACTATTCAACACTGCTGCTATTTATTGGTTCCAAAACCCCTCCTCTTCTTCATATATGCTCTCCACGTATTTTAACATTATACAGTGATTTCTTCTGCCTTTTGTCTGTTATGGAGATGCTCTAAAGGGTTTTTTTTTTTTTTGCTCTGCTATTTGATTGTTTTCACAGCTTTCCCAACCTCCTCCAGTAAACACTAGTGCTTTCCCAAAATACTTAAATTTGCATTAAATGATGCACTGTCAATGTTTACAATGATTAGTTTTTCAAACAAGCAGTATAAATTCTAAAACTTGACAATCCTATTCTGAGATTCTGTTTTACAGCAACTCGAATGTCAGAAAGACTAAAAATGCACTAGCTACTGAATGCCAAAAATGGTAGTTCCCAGCATACAAAGCATTGTAGTGTTGAATAAACTGGGTAATCAGCAAGCACAGCTAAGACATTCTGGAGTCTACTGCATAATTTAATTTCTGTGTGTGAAGAATGAAACTGAATTATAACTGTCACCTCTGAACTGCACATAATGTCACTGTCTCCTCCCTTGCAAGCACAGAGCCAGTCACTCACTTCTCTCCCAACAAGAAGGGCCACCCATTCTCATCTGCCATCTTTCCACCAACATGCTCCAGCTAGGCTGCCCAAAGCAAATGATCTCTGCACAGTCAAAAGCCTCTGGAAATCATAACATCTGAAATCAACATGGTCAGACCTCCATTTTGCTGACATCTTAGATGAATCACACAAAAAAATAGAAGCATGAAAACTTCAGAAAGTCATTTGAATTCACAACTATAAGGTGGTCTAACTTACAGGTTATCATTTCAACGAGGAGTCCAAAGACTAGTAGCTTTCACAACAGCCTGAGTGATTTGAATACGGCTGTGCTTCAGGAGTACCAGGACATTTAATAAAATCTCTCTCTCTTTGGAATCAATGTGAATTTTATTTATTTTTTTGTTTCCAATTAAAAGTGATTTTCTTGAAACAGCTGAGTTCTCCCAAAGCACAACTCAAGCAGCTGAGGACAAGCTTGTTACAAGTTTTAGGATCCTGTGAGATCCTAATGCTTAACCCTATGCCTTCTCCCGTTGAAATACAGGGCAAGACTCCCACCAGGCTTTAAAGACAGCAGGATTGGGCACCCTAAACTAAACTCTTCAGGGCAGGGAGAACATTTTCTTATATCTATAAAGCACTATGTAAGCCAATAATACTAAATAAATAATTCTATGTTAAATGCAAAATCACTTAGAATTAAACTTAGCACCTAAGGTCAAAAATTTAAATAACATGAAGTAGTAAATAAAGTTAAGGTTCCTACATCACCGTACAACTACATCTCTTGGCAGTCACTCTTTCCCCTTTACTACTGAGTTTCAATATACACATGTGAAGTATTTACTTAAACCTTCCTTTTGAATATCCAATTTCTCTATTTGATTGGGTGTTTCAGGGAAGAGGTCTTCCTCCCATCTTGGTCACCATGTACAAAAGGTCTCAGAGGGTATGTCTACACCAGCAGTTCTCTAACTGTGGGTCGGGACCCTGTTTTAATGGGGTCGCCAAAGGCTGGTATTAGCCTTGCTGGGGCCCAGGGCCAAAGCCCGAGCCCTACCATCCAGGGCTGAAGCCCAAGGGCTTCAGCACTGAGTGTGTGTGTGTGGGGGGGGGGGGGGGGCCCTCAGGTTACAGGACTGAAGCCCTTGGTTCCCCCACTCCCAAGAATGGTTGGGGCTCTGGCCCCCCTGCCTGGGGCGGCACGGCTCAGACAGGCTCAGGATTCAGTCCTCCCTCTTGGGGCCATGTAGCAATATTGGTTGTCAGAAGGGGGTTGCGATGTAATGAAGTTTGAGAACCCCTGGTCTACACTGCAATCAAAGACCTGAGGCATGGCCAAAGCTGGCTTGGGTCAGCTGACTCAGGCTTGCGGGGCTCAGGCAGCTGGGCTATACAACTAGTGCAGATTAGCAGGCTCAGGCTAGAGCCCGTGCTCTGAGATCCCACACTATGAGGAGTCTTGAGCCTAGGTTCCAGCACGAGCATCTACACTGTAGTTTTACAGCCCTGTAGCCAGAGCTCTGTGAGTCCAAGTCAGCTGACCTGGGCTTTGAGACTCGGTGCCATGGGTTTTTTTACTGCAGTGCAGACTTACGCCTAGGGAGATAAATTCTGAACACCATAGGCTAAAGAAACATCTCTATGTCTTGCCCTGTAGACCCGGCAAGTGTGTTCTCTGCAGTGGAGGAATGCTTATGATATTACCTTCTGAGATCATCCAAACTACTTCATCTGCAGTCCTGAGAAAAACAGGGGTCTTGCTGGGATTTGTATCTCTTTTCTGTGTACTTGCTTACAGAGGGTCAGACATAGTCTGGATAAGAATTTTCAGCCACACCCTTTCCATGGAAAGGCGTGTTAACTTTTCCCAGTAATGCAATTTGTATAGGCACTACTCTTGTTTATGACATGATACCCTCTTACCAACAACATGCCTTTGTTACCATATGGCCCTATCAGGCCCTCCTAGCAGCACCCTGAGACGGGCCATCATCACTTGCAGCTTGTTCAAGCAACCCTGAGTACTACTTATTTATTTATACATTTAGAGAGGCTGGCAATGTGTACTCCCCGAGGGAAGCTCTGAACCTACCAGCAGTAGAGTCAGTTCTTCGCCATTGCCTTCCCCAGCCAGAAAGGGATACGGACAGGGCTGCTGACTGTTATTTGTCAAAACTGTTTTGATGCAAAATTGGGTCTTTCACTAAATGAAATTTTGTATGAGATGTGTCTTTCGGCTGGGAAAACATTCGGTTTTTCAATGAAAAGTCAAAATTTCCCACAGAAAACAAAAAGTGTTTTCTGATGAGCTTTAGAGAGGGATACAAAAAGGACCCCAACACCCCCAATATCTCAGCAAACATTTCTGGCCTAAACTCAAATCAGAGAAGACTGTTTTTGTTCACTCCACATCTTATCCTGCATCAAGAGAAGCAAACAACTCAGCTCAGATCCATCTGATGCATAAAAGTAATAAAAATTTCCTCACAATGGAAGGGGCATTATTCCACATGAGCAAACGTAGCTTGGATTAACTAAACTGGTGACGACTGCAAGCAAATTTGCTGACTGAGATTTTGTGGATGCTAGGGCCGAGACCAAAATTTGTGTATCCTGCACAGCCACCATATCACAGGTTTTAAAAAAAAAACAGAGTCATCGTGAGATTCTTGCCAAGAGTGCTTTAGCCACCTTCCCTCACACTTCATTCATTATGGGTCATCCGTAAATCAACATGACTTGTATGAAGACAAAGCCAGTAGACAGGGCATGGCCAACATGGAGCAGCTGTGCAGCATTCATAAAATTATGACATATGACCTAGCTATTGAGACAGAGTGGCACTACATTGGTTTAGCGTGGGGGTTCTCAAACTTCATTGCACCGCGACCCCTTCTGACAGCAAAAATTACTACACGACCCCAGGAGGGAGACAAATGCCCAAGCACGCCCGAGCCCCACCCCTGGGGTGGGCAGGCCAAAGCCCAAGCCCCACTGACCTGGGCGGGGTGGACCAAAGCTGAAGCCCAAGGGCTTCAGTTCCAGGCATGTGGCCTGTAACATGAGTCTTGATGCCCCGGGCTGAACCTGTCAGGCTTCAGCTTTAGCCCTGGGTGGTGGGGCTTGGGTTTCAACTTCAGCCCCCGCAAGTCTAAGCCAGCCCTGGTGACCCCATTAAAAGGGGGTCCTGACCCACCGTTTGAGAACCACTGGTTTAGTGGAATGTTTATTATATACCTATATTGCTTTAACTGCATGAGGGCTGACACCAGGAAGAAGACAGTAGCTCCCAGATTAAAACATCCCAGCACACACTTGAAAGACAACAGGAAAGCTCTTAGTTAAAGGATCCTACATCCTATATCCAATGAAGTTGCAAGACTTGTTCTGCCAGCGCTGGGAGTTAACAGATCAAAGGGCTATAAACAGGTAAAAATGACTTGGTCCCTGTAGGGACAAGGTGGGTGGCAATTAAAAACCTGAGCAGGATTTAGAGAGACACTTCCTGAAGCAAAGATGCTGAACTGGGTTATGAGTTTAGGGAACAGACTGCCATCCAGACCCTAAAGGTCTTGGGATGTCTGTAACAAGTTTAGACCTACCAGTTTCCCCTTGTGGAAGGGGAAGAGACTTCTGGTAGGCTAGAGATGCATATAGCATGTTTATCGTTTTAAGATCTTTTTTCTCTGAAACGCTTTGGTTCTAAACAGACAATACCTTGTTTTAAGATTGCTGTCTGGTCACTGGACACCACTGGTCATAGCTCCCGGAAAGAAGAAAATTGCAGGTACTGAATCTAAATTGGACTTGCTGAGGTAATCACGGTTAGCACCAGGGGACTATAGCCCAACACCATCTGACAGTGTGAGAATCCTGTGATTCTACCTCGAGAAAGCAGACAGCTCAAGGCCTGAGATCAGGGGTGGGGGAGGTGGGCAGGGGCAGAAGGGATGCATTCAAAGAGACCAGGACAGGCCAGAGGTGCAATTAGCTTGGTAATTTACAGAAGGCAGCTAGATGTTATCCTATCAACAGCAGAGGATATATATATATATATATATATATATATAAAAAAAAAAGTAAAACCATACTAAACTCTTGACAAAGTGGTCTGCTGGATAAATATTATCTCTTAAACCCCTCTGGAGGCTTCTAAACAACCGTAACTCTGCGGGGAAATCATGCAATAACCTAGATAAGGACATTTTAGTGTTTGTGGTTCCAGAACAGTTTAATTTTTAAAGTCATTAGGTTTTTTTCCTTCCTCTTCCCCTCTCCACTTCCACACAGTATCACTACAGAGGCTGTATGAAGCCTCTGCATTATTCTGTTATGAGAACTGGGACCAAAAAAACCCATTTTGACACTGGGTGCAAAATTTCTTAAAGGGCTCACTTTTTATTTATTTTAACTAATTAACAGATTTACTTACAATTTCCCACAAAATTCATTCTATATCCAAAAGAATAAGTGCTATCATTTTGGGAAGGATACACTATATATTTTTTTAAATACATAAGAAAAAGTTTGAATCTCTGCTTTAAGGGCTTGTCCACACACTGTGGGGGCTACAGCAGCTTGGCAATGGCACCATAGCTACGCTCTTGTAACCCCATGGCATGCCACAGATAAACTCCTTCTGTTACTATCGTGAGTTTCTGTCACTGTAGTAACTCTGCCTCCCTGAGCTGCGGTAGCTAGGTGAATGGAAATATTCTTCCATTGACGAAGCTGCATCTACACCAGGGGTTTAGGTTTGCATAGTTACAGCTCTCCGGGGTCGGAGTTTTTCATACCCTTGAGCGCCATAGGCACATTGACCTAAACCCCGGTGTAGACCAGGCTTTAGTGCAAAACTCACACCTTGACTATGGAGCCACAGCTGGTGCTTCCATAACAACACAGTTCCTTTTTGGCTCAAAATCATTCTACTTAATTTTAAAAGTCATACAGACCATACACTCTTAGGGAGGAAAACTTAACTGGAGTCTTCAAAGTTATACCCCTTTACTGAGAATGAAGCGTGAGTGAGAGGGAAACAGTTTTGCAGTTTGTCCCCCTGACAATTCTAATGATCAAGGGGCTTGAGCCAGCGTCCACTGAAGTCAAGAGTATTTCCATTGATGTAAATTCGCTTTTGATCATACCTTAAAATGAATGTCCAGTAAAAACAGAATGTTTTAATTAGCCAACTAGAAAAATATTTTCTGCACTGAACCTGCTGATTTAAAAATAAACACTACAATTCCACTAAAATCTTCCAGTGCCAGGAACTGTAGTGAATATGAACACAAACCAAATCTCTTTTTCTTTGAGGTAAAAAGTTATATCCTAAGTACACCGACTTTACATTTTCCAGCCTGAAAGTCTTACACACTTTGCTAATTTTTGTACTTTCACAGCCTCTCTGTAAGAGCAGTGAATATCTGCAAAACAAAGTCTCACAATAACCACATTATTTAGGTCAAGAGTAAGTGATTAAAAGAAAAGGGATGGAATGCCAGTGATAATATTCAATACATTTCAGAGCTAGTCCAAGGCCTTTCAGCCAGCTTAAGACAGGAGCACTAAAGAGAAAATTATATTTAAGAAAAAAATACTGACAGCTCATCAATTGATTGAAAATCCTAAGAAAAAAAATTAATAAAGAAGTTAAGCTGCTGAAATACAGTTTCACCAATTAGCTTAATGTCAGAGAATTCTAATTAGGCGCCTTGAGATTGTTATTTAGTGTTTAAGCCTTTAGAATGCCAAATTCTCCTTTTCACACAAACTGGTTGCAAAATTAAAGACATTAGGCAGCCTTAATTATATTATCAGAACAGCTGGGATTAGGCAATCTCTGAAGTCAAGGCGGTATTCTTTTGTCACAGGGTAGAAATCCCTTGCCTTCCAGGGTGCCGGATTTTGGTGCTGTTCCATATCTCACCCATACAAAGCTAGCTGCATTAGAAACAAAAAAAATTGAGGACAAAGAACAGAGTAATGCTCAGCAAATAATGAACACATTAAGGAAAGAGAAAAGGTAGGTGAAAAGATTAAGCCTGAAATCAGTAGGTTTTGCTAACACCTCTGCTGGCACCTGGCCTACCAAGCCTCTAGTGGCAGAAAGACTAAGAGAAAGCTCTGTAAACCAGCTTGGCTAGTGGATACAACTCTGTTATCTAAAGCTAAAGCACATTTCATACTCCCTTGTCCCATGGGGTGTGAAATTAGTAGCTATTGTTTTCACACATTTTTATAAACACAATGCCTTTTATGTCTTTACATTGTTTAGACCGCTATGTTTTCCTCTTCACACGGGAATGCTCTTTTTTAATTCAAATCTTTAAGCAACAGGATTTTTATTCCAGAAACACAAATTTAGCATTTTAAAAATCTCAGCCCGTTTAGTTACACAAACTTCTGCTAATTGTAAACATTTAAAAACATACTTAAAGAAAAAGTGAAATCTCATCCTATGCTTTATTTTAATTGTTTTAGTCCCCAAGTACAGGTAAATCAAGTTTATGCTGTTAACATGTGTTGGGGTGGGGGAAAGAGGAAAGGGGAGTCAAATGCTCAGCTTCCAAGGATCATTTAGGAAATCCCAAGGGAACTAGAACCATTAAATCAAATGGTACAAATATACGCAATCACTGCACAGCTATCCATGATGAAATAAACTACTATACATTGCCTTTGTTGTGATGATCTTCTACAATTAAAAAAAAACACTTCCCATTTAATTTAACCAACCTTTAGAGAGACAAGGTGGGAGAGGTAATATCTTTTATTGGACCAACTTCTGTTGGTCCAGTGAAAGATACTACTTCACCCACCTTGTTTCTCTAATATCCTGGGACCAGCATGGCTACACCACCACTTTAACCAACTATGGCAGTTTTAACATTTGCAACCAGAATGGTTTTGTTCCAGATTGCAGAAAGGTTGCATTTATGTTTTCTGTGATTTGATTACACCAAGGCAAACAATCAACCTTCAATTTATTTAAGTAGGATGGCTATAGTGGCAAATTAATGATTACTTTTACTGGTTACAATACTACAGAACTATAACAATAATGTTACAAGTTCAGGCTGCAGTGGTGCTTTAATTATAATCTTAAAACATTTGGTCAATTATAATATTCCAGGGGGAAAAATTAGCTTTAGGCTGACGTTGTTCCATGCTTGTGTAAAATCAGCAAGAATTCTGTTAGGGAGGAAAGTTAGGCAAAGTTTTGTTAGATGTTTGAAAAAGGGGCATTTTTTACACTAGTTAAAACTTTTTGTTGTTTTATTTGAGCTCTGATAACTTAAGAAAAGTTGTGTGAAAACTGTCTCAGATTCATAGATACTAAGGTCAGAAGGGACCATTATGATCATCTAGTCTGACCTCCTGCACAACGCAGGCCACAGAATCTCACCCACCCACTCCTGCGAAAAGCCTCTCACCTATGTCTGAGCTCTTGAAGTCCTCAAATCGTGGTTTAAAGACTTCAAGGAGCAGAGATTACATTCATATGTATTTTGGAGATGAAGTTTTTCTATTTTAAAGCATCTTAACTTCAGTGCATTCTCCCAGGATGTCACTGTGGAAAGATACCATGAGATAACTTCTTGAACTGCCATAATAGCTGAGATTGCTTCAGAAATGTTGTTTCTCTTTTTCTGGCAGATCTTAACTCTGCATTTCCTGGTTATCTCACATTTGTTGTTTGTGTTTTTACTCTAAAGCACTTGTAAGGGGGTGAGGGTGGGTGGGGATAATGGTAACTTTGAATTTTTGAGGTCTGAGTGTCATGTTCTGGGTAGGCATAAAGAGCAGAGGGCACTGCTGTGTGCCTAAAACCACAAATCCATAAGTGGATGCCGTGTGTGTGTGTGACACAATTTTTCCAGTTTGCCTCATTATGTACATCAGTCTAAATTCTTCATGTATGGTCTAAGATGATACAGAGGTAGTACAACATAAAAACACGTGCAATCCTTAAATGCTATTATATACCTGAATACACAGTTTTAATTTGTACTGAGTCAAGCAATGAAGTCCAACCTCAATCTAAATTACTTCCTCATCATAACTAAATAATAAAATGTAAAATAATGTAAGTTATACTAGGGCCTTGGTAACTAAAGTGATCAGTGCCCTAAACTGACAGACATATAGACAACACACCCCTTTTATCAGGAGCATGCAAGGACATGCAGCACAGTTTGCAGCCCAGAGGGAGGGGAGCTAAGGTTGCTTTAAGCCATCTTTGCACCTTCCCAATCTGAGCTGCTCCTGGGGATGGAGAAACCCCCGGCATAACTCAGACAACCCAAGGGGCCTGTCTAAGTTATGGCAGCCTGCTGGGGCAGTTCTAAGAGCTGCAGTACTGCCCCAAATCTCTGCAGGCCTGCAGCACATCCCTGATGTGCTCTCCTGCCTCCGGTCCCAACCCCTACACCACAGCTTGCCAGGGGATCCTCAGAAGACAGCCCTTACAGGGGTCTTCTGCAGTATGTGTACCAAGAGAGTTCTCCTACAACCAGACCTGGGGCTATTAGGGCCCCCTTACACTGCTCCAATCCTATTCCCAGGTGTAAAGGGGCAGAGTGAGGGTGAGAATCTTACTTCAAATGTTTTATATTGTTGAAGACCCAATTTAGGGAAAGCATATCTATACTTAAGCGCATGTTTAAACTTTAGAAAAGCCAAGGAGGAGGAAATCAAACTCAACAGGTTCCCCCACATCTACATCTTTTTTTTAAGTAAAAAGAAAACACAAACAAATCACACAGCCCCAGAGTGGGAACCCACCTGTCCAGCCAATTCCAATCGCTTGTTTCCATAATAGTCTCTGTCATCTACTTTGTTTTCTCCTTGGGCCAGAATTACCCTGCGGACCATCACTGCTGTGTAGATGCACTTGGCACGGAAATGAAACTCTTTTACCTGTAATCGAAAAGGTTTGAGAAAAATGTTGGTATCACAGGATCAAACGTGCAGTTTTGACTCAAAGATCCCCACTTAAATCAGTGGGGAGTTGAGCCTGAGTGAGGACTGTAGAATGGGGCTTGTTTTACATTATGAAAGCCACCAAGAGAAATCTTAAATGTGTTAGGAACATTGAAAGAGAACTTAAAATGAAGTAGATTGGAATAAGTATGTATGTCAAATATGTTATGGCAATCCTTTGAATTGATATCGGACATTGTCTAGCTATGAAGAAAAAAGTTTGCAGGAAATGGAATAATTCAATACTGTGGCATTTTGTAAACATAAGCAACTATTACTAATGAAACTTATTTCAACTACACTGGAAATTAAGACACGTTGCGCACACACACACACACACACACACACTCACATACACACTCTCACACAGAGTGTGGCTCTTAAAACAAATTTCTGTCCCATATCCCACCAGTAAACTCAATCCTGGGTTAGGAATCATTATTTTCCACTCTGTTTCAGATCTGTTTCCCAAACAGAGATTTTCAATTGCACCAAGGAATAGCCTTCAAGACTTCACATTTCCATTTAGATTCAGCTTGAAAGTTATAGTGTGGGAGGTAATACCAAATCTGCATTTACACCCTTAGAATAGACAGCGAGACTTTATCTTCCAAAAATCACATATTCCCTACCCCCACAATTTGGATAAACTCTCCTTTGAGGTTCCTGCATAACAACTTTCCTGCGTGGAAGGCTGGATGGAGCTCCATTCACAATTTGAGAATGTTGCTCCTTGATCCCCCACTTGTAAGGTTTGAGGTTTTCTAAACTATCTCTCTCAATCCAACAGCCACAGAATCTAGCTATTATACTAGCCGACATCAATAGATTCCCAGAAGAAACGTACGTTTGAATGTTCCTGTGCCATTTTTTTAAAAGAAGACTAGCAACAAAATAGTGTGTTTAGCAGCCCCCATTCCTCATAACTGTTCTAATATAGGAAGGGCTTTCACGTTCCTTGGCCACTTGTTTTTCTCTACAGAGGAGACCTTTCTCGCAAACACCACTTCACTTGAAAAGAAATTGTTACGTTTGAATATGCACATTCAAATAGACAAATTCTAATTCAGCAACTACTGATTCACAATACAGTTCACCTCATCACACTATTTTAATAAAGTTTCGGCTCTGGCACAGAGCGTGCTTGGAAAAAAAATCCCTGCAAAATCAAGACATGTTTGCTGGAAGACTGTTTATCTCCTCCACTATACTTACTCAACCTTTGCTGAAGTGAGAGGAAAGAGAAAGCTACAGAGACACAGTTTTATCTTTTACATAATGGAAAAGGATATGATTTCTTCAAACACCTATTTCGCTAGTGAGTTTCCTCCCCTTTAGAAATATATTGTGAATTTATTTATCTTAAAAAAGTGAATTTTTGTACTCAAATAATACCAGGCTGATAACACTTTCCCCACAGAGGAGCTACAGTGCACATAGATAACTCAAACCTCTCCTCTTGTACTTTAATACTTGCTAGGAATTCTACCTCTAGGGACAAGAGGTCCGTGTGTTCTACATTCTTGACTTTGCTCCCGATTGCAATGAGTGCTAATTATGATGATGGACTATAAGGTTGGCTGCTATGAGGAGAGTATACATCCACTTTTCTGTTGAGAAGCCTAGAATGTGGGAACATGGTGACTAAGGTCTCAAAATGCAGACTTCTTTCCTTCTGTTTATCTCAGTAATTATACCACACTCATGAAAGTGGCACTTGAACTGGCATCTAGGGCTGCAGCTTAAGGAAGCAGGACCTCCAGATGGAAAACCCAGTGCTAGGGAGTCCACAGAAAAAGTAATTAAAACAACACACAAACCAACCAGTTCAACGTTAGGTTTTTCTAGCAGTTCTTTTCAGACAAACCTCTAAAGATTTATTCTGGGTTTTTTAGTGTAACCCACATACCTCCTGGGTGTGGTGTTCTGTCTCATCTAGTGGCACTGAGACCACTTAGAGAGACAGGCATATGTCTTTTAGCTCATGCACTAAGCTCCAAAGGTCCCAGGTTCGATCCCGCCCGCTGACGACTGGGGTCTGTTGGCGTTACAAGTGGGGGCTCTGGGATTTCAACTGGGAAGTTCCTGAAACTCGGGACGGGCTTCCTCAGCTAGGGGAAGTATGTAACCCACACACCTCCTGGGTATAGTGTTCTGTCTCATCTAGTGGCACTGAGACCACTTAGAGAGACAGGCATATGTCTTTTAGCTCATGCACTAAGCTCCAAAGGTCCCAGGTTCGATCCCGCCCGCTGACGACTGGGGTCTGTTGGCGTTACAAGTGGGGGCTCTGGGATTTCAACTGGGAAGTTCCTGAAACTCGGGACGGGCTTCCTCAGCTAGGGGAAGTATGTAACCCACACACCTCCTGGGTATAGTGTTCTGTTCCATCTAGTGGCGGGCGGGCGAGAGATATTAATGAGTTTTCTCTACCGCCTTAGCTAAGAGCCACAGAGTCTGTCGGTATTACATTAGCTTGAATTTTTCCACTTTTGTTTTTGCAATACCTTCATTATGTCTTATATGAAACAGGAAAGTCAAATACTAACATTTTCTAGTCTATACTATTGAAAGTGGATCTCCAGAGACATTGCAGAGGGCATTATCACAAATACATGTAAGTACTCCTCCTCTGAATCCCTTCTCAATACCCACTTCGGCCATGACACCTACAAGGGCAACTAGGAAAAGTAGATATTTATATAATTACAAAAACTAATTTAAAAACATTACATTGTGTATAAAAATTGGAATTTGATAGTCTCGCTCCCCCTACTCTTCGTATGTTGCTCATGTTCTTCCATTGCAAACTCTTTGAGACAAGGATTGTGTCAATTTCTACTTGCCCAGCTGCTATCAGAGTTCTAATCCTAACTGGGGCCTTGGGGTCTTCTCTAACATAATTACACATATTTTTACAAAACTTGAAAATTGCATTCTTGGTGAGCATTCCTCCCAATGTTCAGACAATTTCCCTTCTTCACTGTTCATCATTCCACCTGTGTATTAGTTTGCACACTGTATTGGAAAGCAAACAGTAAAAAAAAAATAAAAAAAAATAAAAAAATCATTGTTTAAATAGATTGAGATCCTTCTGTTATACAAGCAGGATCTGTTGCAGATCAGGTTAGAGTTGTATATAGCAGTCTCTCTCCTAGAGCGTCTGCAAGCTTCAGAGGGCAAGTCATTAAATGAGTATGTCGTAAACAGAAGAGCGCTACTTAGTGGGCTCTGAAAGTCTCTTTGGTCTCCCGGGCACTTCACTGTTCTTTTTAAGGTTTTACTGGTCTACTACTATGAGATTCATTCAGAACTCAGTCAAGTTCTAAAACAATTTCAGCAGGCTCTCTTTCGAATGGGAAAGTGCAACATGTTACTTAAAAATCTCAGCCATTGCATTAGAAGTCTTACTCTCTAACAGGATTCATACTAGTGGAAAACTTGTGTTTCACCCCCCAAAATAACATTTTTTCAAGTTAAGGGAAACACTACATACAGGAACATGTGTCAGGATGGTTGATGCTAGCAGCTCTCGTGCTTCCTCCATCTTCGTTTTCTTTGGGCCTCCCCACATCCTCTGCCTTCGTACCTTGTTTCCTATGTACTTTAATGCCTGTCAAGCGAGTACCACAGATGTGTTTAGTACTAAGAATGTCATCTATACATGTACACACATTTTTCACAATCATTGCAGTTTAGTTAGTTGTCAGTGGCATAGCTACAAAGTCAAGTCACAGAAGTGAAAAACACCACATATTTTTAAATAATACCTTTCATTCATGAGCATCACAGAAAGCTTCGTAGGTGATCAACTTAATATACATAACTGACAAATAACATACTGTACATTTCAATATTATACATAGGTAACATCTGTGGATGAATAGGGAATGGTGAAAGGGTATAAGTGCCACAATATAGGGAAAATAAACCATCATGGGGACGTGAGAAGCATGGCTCCACGTGCCAAAGACATGAATTCCTCCCAATTCACTTTTCATCTCCAACTCCTTCTTGTCTAGTCTGACAGTTTCATCCAGGTTAACATAGTAATTGCATGTATCCAGAGAAAATTACAAGTAAGATTTATTTCCTTTCCTGTAGTAACCACATCTATTTATGTATACATGGCTCTTATTACCATAGTAGAAAAGCACCTGGTAATCCATTCATGGATTTTATCCTCACACTGCCCCTGTAAGAAGGGAGCTATCACCCCCATTTTTACAGAACTTGGGCACAGGGCAGATTGAGTGATTTACTCAAGATCACACAAGGAGTCACGGCAAAGCCAGGAATTGAACCCAGGTCTCAAACCCTGACCAGTGCACTATCCATTAGACCATCCTTCCTATGCTGTCCTTCACCTTCTTCCCCAGATTTCATCGCCTCTCTACTCAATTTATCTTTATTCTATTTGGTACTTCCTGCATGGAATGTTTTCTTAATAGGGTTTTGTTTTGCTCATGTCTCTATGTTCCCCCTGCAGTCTCCCCTTGTACCGTTTTATTATTTCACGCTCTTACTTAAAAGGGCTTCTATGCTGATCCTAACTGTGACAAATCCAAAAGGATGAAAAATAGAAAACAAGAGATCCAGTTTAATAAACTCAAGATTAATTATGAAAAGGTTAGATCATTTTTATAATGAAATACCAGAGATAAACAAAGTTTTTGCAGCTTGGTTTTAACAGATCAATAAGTACATGAAAAAACAGATACAGCAGTATGGCCTCTATTCCAGCTAATTAAGGCGTTCAGACTGAAGAGAATTATGACCCATCCTTCACTGGTGGCTATTATTACCAGCTTTTATGCAAAAGATTAGAATTTCGGTAGAGTTCATGCACAATGAAAGCACTCGCACACATGTGGAAGGTTCCTGTCTGTGGCGTGACCAACTCTAAAAAAATTTGAGGCCCTCAACAAAAATCCAGCTCACTCAGATTATAGACTTCACTACCCACCACATACACTAAACATGGGCTACTTCATGTCTGAGTACAAATAGATGCGTCTTGGCTTCATTTTTTCTCCTCTCCTCAGACAATTAGAGCAGAAATTTTCTTGCGACATGTATGGCCCCAAGCCAAAAGTAAACAAAAATAACAAAAAACCGTGAAACTGTTGTGTCAACAACCCACGTACCAATGGCAAAATAAATAAACAGTCATCATCTTTAGATTTTATAGCCTATGGCCATATGAAAAGACACACCTGCATCTGTGTAAAAATCTGAGCTTTCTGGCATTCTTCCAAACTGGGAGCAAATGCAGCCATCACGTGCTCTTCTGTACCAATCATCTGCACAATCTCTTGGTCACTCTCAACACCCATGGCCTAGGAAAGGAAGAAAAGACAGAAATAGTGCTGGCTTTATGTTAACTCACTGACATTTGCTTATGCTAATTTGGTATTGTTTGTCAGTATTACTTCGGAGCAAAAGCTACTTCTTCTCTCAGAAACCGTGCCATCTGGCATTGGCAGCCCATACTCAAGCTATGGAAGAACCTGAAATGGTAATCTTGATAAGCAGCAGGAAAGCAAATGCTCTAGAGTGCCTTTCGCTTGTGTGTGAGCTGTTCCTTATTTGCAGAAGTATACATTTAATATAATTTCTTAATAAAAATAAAAACTAACTAACAGGAGCCTTCCAAACGATCAGAGAAAGCCTATTCAAGAGCTACAATAAGGGAGGGTGAAATTATCTAAGAGATCACACATAAGTCCCCTACTCCAAACAGTTCTGCAAACTTAATGTTACAGCATATTCTATTTGAGTAACTTTTGCAATGTACCATCTTTGCACCTATTTGCATTTAGAAGATGACTTCACTACAGAATCCCACTTGAAAGCCATTCTATCTATTCTTTCACTGATCCTTAGACACCTTGTTATACTTTATACTGTGGAAAAAGCTTAATAAACTAAGAAAGCGCTTAACAGGTTTAGAAAAATCTCTCTATAAATAAGTGTTTCAAGGTGGCAGCCAGCAGTGCAGGCCTTTGTGGATTCCAGATGGTGCTAAAGCTTTTCCCTTCACACATTTGTCTGGAATTCTGCCATATCAAGAAACTGGGAATAATCTCACTAAACCTCTTTTGGCGGAGTAATAACATGCTTCTCAGAAGTCGGGAGTAAAGTTACATTTTGCATTCATATTCTTCCTTAAGCTGTGCACAACAAAGATCATTGTAAATAATGGCCTACGAGGTATACCCTATGCACCAATTCTCAATAAAAATTGAGAATATACCAAAGAGTCATATTTTCTTTAAAATACATGAGTACCTTCCTTCAAATAGTCTTTGCTGGGTGTTATTTTGCTTTTAACATCCAACTAATGCCTTGCCTTCTGCAATACATTTGTCGGCCCCTTTATCAGGTGTTTGATACTGTTTTTAAAGGTACGAATGGTAGAAATCCTTAAAGTAAAAAAAAAAAAATTAATAAAAATAACCCACCCATGTGTCTTGATGAGGTCTCAAAGCAACACATTTGTAATGGTGTAAGAATGCTCCAGTTTCAGTGTATATTGTAGATTTGGTGTAGAGCACACATCACACTTCTGCAGTACCACCAGGATACTATTATAACAATCTACAAGTAAATCTATCCAGGCCTCTATAGATTCCCAATTAAGATCTTCATCCAAGTCTTTAATCATTAAATATAAAGAGTAGGTAAAATAATCATACTTTTGCACATCATGGATAAAGGCTTCTACATAAAAGATGGCAGAACAGGTTCTTGATGAATATTTATGCATCTTGCAATTTAAATTGTTGCTGGTTGCTTAATTGAGAAAGATTTAAAATGTGATTAAAATTGTTCAAACACTTGTAAAGCAAGGTAGACAGAATGTCTTAATGAAAAAAGTGAACTGTGAATTTCCTGCTAACTGGGCTAACAAAATTGAGGTGGACTGCTGTTGGAATAGTTTCATTAAATCAGTATCAAAATGTCATGACTTGTTAGTTCATACTATACATGGTGTTGCACAGTATAACGAGTTTAGCTATGCATATAAGCCAATATGAACGCAATACTAATAGGACATGCAAACGAAACATTTGTTTGTATTTTTATTTGGTGTGTTGAGCAGCTTGATCATTCAGGTCTACCTTAATACTCTTTTTTTAGTACTTTGGGCCCTAATGCTGCATCTGCCCATGCACAATGCACTGCAGAATCAGGGCGGTTAGCTTGTAACACAGCTGGGATCCAGAAGCCCCAAGACATCTCATTACTATTATTCATATTATAGTAACACTCAGAATGTACAGACCTATTGGAATGGTGTCCATGGTCTAAAAAGAAAGGCTAGGGGAAAGAAATATAAAAGCAAAGTGGTCAGGGAATAGATTTGCATAGGTCGTCTTAGTTCTTTTTGGATGAAGTGCCACAGGGGCTTATATTATGGGACAGAGGTGGGGGAAAGGGAAATCTCAGGAAGGGATATTTTAATATGGGCAGAGAAGTAAGGAGGAGGAAGGAAAGGAAGGCAGGTTGTTGAGGAGAGTGCCAGGCTGAGAGTGTGAGGTTGGGACCAATAGGACTTGGAGTTTAGTAGAAAGCTGGATTGAAGCAAACAAACACACAGAGTGTGAAGAATGTCTAGAGTTCATACTGTAGAATGCAGTCAGCCAACCCCACTGGTGTCCAGGGACTGTGGAAGTTGCTGCTGCCTAAAGAAGCATGTGTGTAAGAGTGCACCTCTGCTTCTGGAGGCTGGCCCCAGCCCTGGGAAGCCCAGCTCTTCCTCCCCCCCGCCCACATCTTAATGATGATGTCTAGCGGTTGCCATGGCAGTTCCCTAGAATGCAGTTCTGTAATCTTTTAGGTTAAATTAGAGAATGGAGACTGGTAGGTGACTGGATTAAAAGATGTCAGAGAAAGTTAGAGGTTGACCCCATCACAGGTAGAATAAGTTTGTGGCTTTCACAGATCAGAGATGAGTGCTATGAAATTAGAGATGTGGGAATCCATAAATTCAGCAGACCCACAGTGAGGGAGATATTAATCTGCTTCTTTAAGATTTCATATCACAATCTTCAAGTTATTGCAAAGTTAAAACCACTTCTTAATGAGACAACGGGAACCGTGTTCAATTCTTTCTTTGCAGATCCCAGAGTGTGCTATTCATAGGCTTCAATAGATGCAGAAATTAGAAAGGTTTCAGCGTAAAGATGTTTTACAAAACTATCTGGGTCCTAAAATCTGACTTTAAAGTTCCTTTACACCAATAGTTTTGGGACAGTGTATGATCTTCCATTATTTTAACTCCCAAGTCATTCACCCAGATCTATATCTGCCCATAGAGAATAATAGTCTCTAGGGGAAAAAACAAAAATACATACAAGATCATCTGGCCACTGATGTGTAACCAGGACACAAGTGAAATTTATTAAGCTAAAACAAGTGTTTTTTTGTTTGAAATCTCAACTAAGGAAATTTCTTAGAAGGCTGTTTTTAGTTATTACACACATCGTATACATATTGCTTTCAGATCTTTTACGTGGAGCCATTAGTGATACCTCTAGTTAAGGTTGCCCAACACTTTCCATTATAAAGCACTCTTCAGTTACTTATAACTGACAAATATTTACTGTTTTTTTCCCATGCCAGGTGTTGGCTTCAGGCTGCAAATAGATGTATTATCTTCATGAATGTTTCAGCAAACATGCCGCAGCCAAGAATGAAATTAGTCAAAAGTACCTATTTTTCCCCTCTGTTTAAAAAAAAAAGAAAAGAGAGGTTTTCCAATCGTTCATTGTAAGTGATCTATTGCCTCCATCTCATGGAGCAAAGACTTGACATTTGGTGATGGTGAAAGATGGGGAAAGGAGGATGAGAATTGCTGTCACTGTCAAAAAACAACCAGCTAAGCTTTGGTCAAATTATAAACCCTAGGAAAATTAACATTCCCACATGCTCAGTACAGCCTGCTGCTAAAATGTTCAAATTGCACCAACTCCTACGAAACTCCCCGAATGGGTCCGTATGGTATGCAGGCAATGCAGCCCAAAAAACCTTTTGGCCTGAAAGTCTGGAAGATACCATGAGTTCTAGCCTCAGCTGACATGTGTCATGTTAGTTCCAGGTCTCTTATTTTAAATAAAAGATTTGTTTGCATAATAATACTTATCAAACTGCTGTGAGGCATTAGCATACTGGTCTTCCAGTTGGGGAAACTGAGGCAAAATAGTTCAATGACTTGCCCGAAGCATGCAATGGGTCAGTGGCAGAGCATAAAATCCAGGACTCCTGACTACAAGTACAACATTCTAACCTCTCAACACAACTCTCTGTTTTGAGGAATGATAGTGTAAGTAAACGCACATTACATAGCATCCTCAACAACAAAATACACCCATGCATACTCCACCACTTTCATGGCACACTTAGCTCCTTGCTGAAAAGGATCTGCTAAGTAATAGCAAGACGGTTGGGCATATTTACATAATGTTAAATCAAATAATCCAACTATGGAAACAAAAAAGTTAAGAGAGACATGTTTCCATATGCTATATACCAGGGATCTCAAACTCAAATCACCACAAAGGCTACATGAGGACTAGTACATTGGCCAGAGGGCCGCATCACTGACACCTTTTCATACAAAGATACAAAAGTCCCTCCCTGCCTCCAGCCCCGCCCCCACTCCACCCCTTCCATGAGGCCCCGCTCCCATTCCAACCCCTTCCCTGCCCTAACTCCACCCCTTCCCTGCCCCTATTCCAACCCCTTCCCCAAATCCCTGCCCCAGCCCCACCTCTTCTCCGCCTCCTCCCCTGAGCATGCCCCGTCCCCGCTCCTCCCCCTCCCTCCTGGAAAGTCCTAAGCACCGCCAAACAGCAGGAAGTGCTAGGAGGTAGGCGGTGGAGCGGGGATGCGGCGCACTCAGGGGGGCCGAGGCGGAGGGACGGGGGGGGGAGGGGAGCTATGGCGGGCCACAGGAAATAACTAGTGTTTGAGACCCCTGCTATATACTTCTCTCGTCCCTCAAGAGTTTTTCTAAGATTATAACCATAGATAAAGTGGCATCTTGAAAATGAGGAAATCTTTGCAGGCTGAAAACTATTGATGTTACTCTCCTCCAAAAGAACTAAATATTTTATATATTTGGTAGATGAACTTAACTGATTAGAAAGTTTTGATACAATCAGAGGTTGCTAGCTCAAGTGACTAAGTCAACAGACATCCTGGTTAGCCAGGAACAGTAAGTATTACAAAGGAAAATAGTTTGCTCTGAAACACAAAAACTAAGTATTTTATTTTCTTACCTCCTATCCATATACTTAAAAGATATATAAACCAGAATATAGCTTATATAGTGCCATTCATACCCCGGATCTCCCAAATCATTTTACAAAGTAACAAATAAAATACTGGTAGGAAAACAGCACAGCCATTATGTACTCAGCAATAGCTCTCTCATATCGTGGGACAAAATTAATTGTTTTCAACAAGAGAAGGGAAAAGAGCTGATGCCCTGGCCAAGATCCCTTAATAAAGAGTCCCATGGGATCCTTAATTTCCACTTGTATCATCACCAGCTGTGGTGAGAAGGACCTTAATTTAATATTTCATAGAAAGGATATTACAAAAGTATGGAAAGCTCTATCACTGAGTAAGAGAATGAAGTTGCTACATTCAGGATTTATTAAGTATACACGGATAATTGTTTACTTAGGCATATCAATAGAAATCTCTAAACTAGTTTACAAAATACACTGCTAACTGCACTGCAGAGAACAGCTGTGATCACCTGTCCTACTGCAACCCGTTGGTGTACAAAATGTTCATGTAAGATTTACAAGAAGAGTAGGCCGGGAGGGAAATCAGTGATACATTATGAGGAACGTTGCCAGGATATGATTGAGGTGTCATTACCACATTGTAAAAAAAAAGGTTTTCTATGACTAACAGCAGAGTGTAGTTGAATACCTCTGTGTATCTGGATATTGGGACATACCACTGGGTGACAAGAAACTGACAGTTCAACTTTGTAAATAAAGACAGACTTTAACTTCTGACTGCTCAAGGAGTAAGATCAAGACCTGCATAGGCACATAAATATTAATCTGATTTTCTAGAATAAAAGGAATTGTAAGCCCATTGCTTCTGACACTTTTACAATGCATTTCTACTCATCAATCATTTCTTAATCCCCTTTAACACTGGTTGCTAAAACAGACAATATTGCTCAAGTTTTTTAAGAGATCTGCATAATCAAAGATAAGAGATACTTCGGACTTGTTTCTCAAGACTTAATCTAAATATTAATCATCTGTTTTCCATTTGCAGAAACAAATCCAATCAAACCGCTTCCCCACATATTAGCAAAATTCTAAAGTTGCCTACTAAAACGGTCATATAGCAGCCACCTCAGAGGACTGTTCTTATGTTATGAGCAGGTGCTGCCCTCTTCTGGCAATTTATTTTTGATTTGTGTTAGTGATTTTTGTCATCGTTGTATCATTTACATTTTCACATTTCATAGGAGTGTCATATGTAAGACACGGGAGGTAACTGTCCTGCTCTACTCAGCAATGGTGAGGCCTCAGCTAGAGTACTGTGTCCAGTATGGGGCACCATAATTTAGGAAAGTTTTACACAAATTGGAGGGAGTCCAGTACAGAGCAACAATAACAGTAAGAAATTTTAAAAACCTGACCTATAAGGAAAGGTTAAAAAAACAAGCATATTTAGTCTTGAGAAAATAAGACTGAGGGGAGGACCTTATAAGTCCTCAAATATATTAAAGACTGCTATTAAAGAGGATAGTGGTTAATTGTTCTCTATGTCCACTGAAGGTGGGACATGAAGCAAGTGACTTAACCTGCAGCACAGAAGTTTTAGAAAGTTTTTCCCGATACCTAATCTAACTATAAAGATAGTTGAGTACTGGGATAGGTTTCCAAGGGAGGTTGTGGAAGCCCCATCATTAGAGGTTTTTAAGAACAAGTTAGACAAACACTTCTCAGTGGTGGCCTAGGTATACTTGGTCCTGCCTCAGAGCAGGGGCATGGACCAGTTAACTCCTCAAGGTCCCTTCCAGCCCTACATTTCTAGGATTCTATGAAACATACATGGTGACTTTCACCATTACTGAGTCACTCTTTAGTTGTTCACCAGTTCTGATTCAGCAAATAAAAATGCCTTAAAGGTCTTTCAAAATACTTTGAGCAATCTATGTTTTGTAGTTCTATTTTGTATCTTGTACATACACTAACCTCAAAAGAAATATAGCAAGGACAACTTTTGGCCTTTGCAGGAAGAATTAAAGGTTTGAACATTTCCGCCCATATCTCTATATTTTACTCTACTCCCTCTAATAATATGCTGTAAACCCAGTTATTGTCAAACTGTTCGTGTCCAGAATTCCTTTACAGAACATATAACATCATAAGTGCTACTACAGAGCTTTGCTCTTGAACTAAAATTTTGTAGACTGACAGTTATATTACCTTAAATATAATAGCAATGGGAATATCTTCTGACAGAGTGTTATGCCTCAGGTAAAATCTTCCTTGTTTCACAATCATATTTGTTCTGCTTTTCTTCTCATGAGTGGAACTAAAAAGTTAAAAAAAAAAAAAAAAAGAGTATTTTTTACTTAACTATTTTTAAGTGCTTTATAAAGAAGATTTCACTCACTCACACCAATAAATTCCAATGCCTTTTATTGATTTTAAACAACAGCTACAGATGCATAGACCAGAAATAAGAGAAGGTTACTCGTGATGGGGAACATCTGTACTTAAATTTAGTAGGATGAGGATTAATTGAAAATTGCAAAACATAAATAAGTAATACATAAACAGACACATGGATCCAATTAGCTCTTTCTATGTACAAGGACTGTTAGAGTTTCAGCAGTGAGATATAACCACACATCCTCTTGTTGTCTTTTTGGTCTCGCTTTGGTTGCTTGTGTAATATAGTACTCCAGTAGGAAGAGATAAGTGTTGGGGCATCTATTAATAAAGCGCATATGGTGGCTCATAACACAGCAAAAGGTGCTTTAGGATGCACTGATTTTTGGTTAAAAATTAACACAAAAAGCTGAAACAGAAAATAAAGCTGGTTGGCTAAGAATAAGAGGCCCAACCCATAAGAATATATCTGCAGTCTTCAACAATTTGTGGAGTACAAAAAAACACCCTATAGATTTTTGATCCATACTAAGCTGATTTAGCCAAAGATTAAGTGGCCCCCCACCCCAACATCACTCCCAACAGATTAACTTTTTCCTTGACTGGAGCTTGCGTAAATAAGTCTTCTAATTAGCATGGCACCCATTTTCCCTACCCCACTGCAGAGATGCAACCGTTAGGTAGCTCTAGATCAAGGGTCTTGTAAAGGACCGGCCATTTCATCACTAGTTAGTTGGTTCAAATCCACTTCAGATTTGTGTGACTGAATACTGCCATACTCTGATGGCCGCTGAGTGGTCAAAGTAAATTGACCAGTACCGAAAGAGCAGGGAGCCACAACATAAAACATTACACCTCAACTGGTTGCTGGCAGCATCAGATGGGAGGTCTGAGTGGGTGTGGGAACCTAACTGCCCTCCTAGTCTTAGCGGTGGTAAGAGGTCAGGAAGCACATTGGTGAGGCGGTGAGGAAAGGCCTGAAAATGTCACTATGCATGCTGTACCTGGCATATGACTGAACATACGATTCAGGCTCCATGATGAGTCAGACTCTGACAACTCTCATGAGCACTAAACTAAAGAAGTTAAACTTCTAGAGCTTGAATAAGCCTCCTACACAGCCACATGTCGGTGAGAGGTCAGCGTGCTTATGCATCAAGGTTGGGTGGCAGGTTTCCAGTGTTTACTAGAAACCAAAAAGAGAGAAATCTTCTACTGACGTCACTTGGCGTTTGCCACTGATAACTGGAGCAAGATTGGGTCAAATACTATAAACTATAGGTAGCACTTGTTTTCTGTATTTTTACAGAAAATAAACAAAAAAAAAGTGTCACAGCAAAATTTGCTCTATAACAAAAACTGGAACTCACTTCACTAACTTAGGGCCAAATCTGAAGTCTCCCATTGACTTTGATGGGAACTTTGGGCAAGTGGACTTCAGGATGGGGCTTTAAGTTATTGGAACTACGTTAGAAAGAGGGTGGTGCTAAAAGTGCTTTCAATATTTTTTGCACTAAACTGAAGTAAATGAAAGTTAACTTCCAAGTGATGACATAAACAAGACTCTTAAGAGATTGCAGTGCATTTGCCATACCTGGTAACAGAAGCTCCAACTGTCCCTTTTCTATCAGCTTCCACAATGATCCTGTTTTTGGATAGCTGCTCTTGAATAAGAATGACTTTCTCTACACCTTTGACAATGAAGTAGCCACCTACCAAATGGAGAAGAAAAATGGGTCTGCACTTCATCTTCCTCAGCTATTATTCACCTCTTACGATATAGTTTCAAAAATGTTATAATGTATAAACATAAAAGTAAATTAAAAAATTAAACTACAAGAAATGCATAAAGAGAATTACATAATAGGAAAAGAGGGGGAATAAACACCATCTCACAAAATGTTATATATAATTCTAATCCAAGGGGAACCTCTTATAACTATGGAGAGAGAAAAGACTATTATATCTTGCTGGAATCTTGTTATGCTGATCTACTTGGGATCTTAAGATCTTGCTGGAAAGTGCTTATCTGCAACAATGATAGGTGCTAAAGAGAACCCTAAGGCAGACAGAAAATATTTATCAAAAGGATGTTGTTGAACTGTTGGTACTTCAAGTTAAACCACAAATAAAATTGTTTGCCAGAACAGCACCTGATTAAGACATCATGATTAAAAGGACTAACCACGTGAGGTGCTCAGCAAATTACCAACACAGGACCTCAAATTAATAAGCTTGGTTTCCATAATTACTTTCTCCAGTGAAACATTAATTTAATATTAACCTTTTTTCACTCATTTCAATTCTATTGTAGTAACTGAAGCAATGAAGAATCTATACTTCGTGTTATTGTATTCTAATCAGAAATCTGACTTGGAACAATCCTCAACTTGTATAGCATTTTACGCCAAGGTGTTTTGTGATCATAACAAATGAACACAGAGATAAAATGGAACAGGGAAATCATAAAGGCACTTCCTGAAAGTACTTTGATAAATGACAGGAAAGGTGGGAGGCGGGGAGAAAAGAGAGAAAAGTCAACACACTGATGAAAAACTACAACCAAAGCAAGTAAACTTTTTTAAAAAAATCTGTCTTTAATAAAAAATAATAAAAGTAGTATGGACAATTAAGAAATTATGAAGATCTTGACATCTGTTGCTAACAAGCAGAGATAGGTAGAGATAACATCTGTATTTCCCCAGCTTTCTGGATTATATACATATCTATCTTTTGGTAGTTTCCCTATGAACCATTAACAATTTTTTTTTTTTAATCATGGTAAAGCCAGGTTACTGACATTAGTAACTTTAATTTAAAATCCCTACTTCTATAAGGGAAACATAGGAGATGCTGTACTGGATCAGAGCACTGGGCTTCTCCTTTAAGCAAAAAGAAAAGGAGTACTTGTGGCACCTTAGAGACTAACCAATTTATTTGAGCATAAGCTTTTGTGAGAGTTTATGCTCAAATAAATTGGTTAGTCTCTAAGGTGCCACAAGTACTCCTTTTCTTTTTGCGAATACAGACTAACACGGCTGTTACTCTGAAACCTGTCCTTTAAGCAAAGTATATCTGGCCAATAATGCAACATTATATCGGTGAAGGAAAATTTCAATCCTACTCTAAGAAATCATCAATTTATGTCGAAGTGTTAGACTTGTCTCTAGCTTATGCACTCTAGCTACAAATGTTAGTCATGCATATAAACATTCAAGAAACTTTTGAACAATTTGGTACAGTATTTTCCCTGAGCTGTGAATTCCACAGGTTAATTATACAATGTAAACAAGTATTTCCTCTCCTTTGAGAATTGCTTCTGTATATCCCACTCATGGAATATATGTATGCCCACACCAGGAAAGAACAGATCCGCAGAAGCAATATACTAGAAGAATCATAGATACTGGTAAGTAACCTTTCCCTTTTTTTAAGGTGCAAAATTTTAAAAAGCCACCCACTTTCAGTTTTACCTTTTTCCGCCTTGGTCTTGCTCTACAGAACAAGGGGAATAGAAGTACTTACTCTTTAACCATACTGTACATTTTTAAAATGTCCTTTTATCCTCTTAGCATTCCCAGTATTAATAAATTGAATATTTATTCTCCCCTCACAAATCAGCATTCTTACCTCAACCCTTTCAAAATGTTGGACTTCTGAGGCCAGGGGACCTGTCTGAGCATACTGTTTTCCATATTGTCAGAACTGTTTCTCATCCTTTATAAAATACACATGAAAACTTATTTGCTTCTTTAACTACTAGTGTATATTCAGTAGCTACCCATTATGATAATTAGACAGAGCCTGACTGATCTTCTTAGGAAAATAACTAGTACGTACAAGCAGATGAGATTATTTTTCTATCTCTAAAACTATCTTTTAGAGAGGAAAAAACCACTAAAGCCACAGAAGGAAAATTAATTAGATGAAGACAGTACCTGGATCTAAAGGGCATTCATTAAGTTTGGCAAACTCTGCTGGAGTTTTCCCAGTAAGAACACAATTGGAGCTGCGCAGCATTATAGGCATTCTGTAAGAAAACCACAGTTATCCTTGTACCGTAAATTAAGAAGAATGACAACATGAGAAGTCACAGACCTTACAACAGTCAGTGATGACAAACCTGGAGAAAATGTGTTGAACATTTACAACCCAGGGGACTTGCAAAAGTAGAGATCAGAAGTAAAGTACAAAAGCAAGGAAGCTGAGTTAAAGTTCCTCTCCTTTAACTCCCTCCCATTGTGTGTATCATCATCAAATATTCTGACAAAATGTGTAAAAAACCTAAGTGCTGTAATATGTGACCCAAACAAAAAGAGTGCGAGATCCCAGGAAAAGTTCATTCAACTGTTTCACTTTTGCCAATGTATGTATGTCTGAGTTTTTGCTGTTGGTTAATAAGCAATTCTGGAGTTCTCATAGTAAAATCATCCACTTTTCTTACTGTAAAATGCTTTTTTAGTCAGATTCACAGGATATTTTTTCAAACCTTACATTTTTCATTGAAAAAGTCTATGAGAAGTGAGGGCACTTTATTTCAAAGGAAAAGAAACTGCGTTCTGGACGTGATAAAAAGTAATTTATTCACACACTGTATTTGCTTAAAAAAAACAGCCATGTGCCATGGTTCTTCCTACAGATGAGTGTAACTAATTCATCATTACAGTGAAATTTACTCCTTTGTAGAGGCCTGCGTAAGGCCCAAGCTCCACATAAGTCCTCCAAATAGCGCTTATATGAGACTTCAGCAATGCTTAAGTTTTGCCCTGGCCCCCTTCGCTGGGATGAATTTCATCCTAATGTGTTTAAGAGCTCTGTGAGGCAGCTATGCAACTAAATATCCACTTCATCAAATGGGACTCCTGAAAACTTTAAATTCAGTCATCTCTCGCTAACTAAACTTTATTCCTTTCCTTTGGAGCTTTTCAATTTCATGGACTTCTTGGCCATTTTCATATACTTAAATCTAAAAATAAAAAGCGACTGACCTAGTTGTGTGTAAATTTCTGTATTTAATAAAGAAGAAGAATTGCTATCTTCTCACAGCAATGCATCTATGCAGATATCTTAATTGCTCCAGTAATGTCTTCTTGGGACAGTGTGTTCACTCGCTCACTAGAAATAAGTAGCTTTATATGCCAGTCATTATCCTAGATCACAAATGTGATTGGCCTAATTCCTTGGCTACTAATTTCAGGAATCATAACCAGTTGTTAGAGAGAACCAAAATGGGGTATGCAGATATCATGATGAAAACCCAATGGGAACAGGCTTCAACCCTCAATTTTTTGATGATGGAAAACATGTTACTTTGCAGCTTCCATGTCACAGTATAAGACGACAAATTTACTCATTTAAGGAAAAGGAGTCAGATTGATTTTTTTTTCTCCCAAGCAAACAGCTTCAAATGTTTTGTTTTATTTTTTAAAAGAAAAGAAACAAAAAATGGGGAGAGGAATAATGAGCCAATGCACATTGAAAGTGCATACAGAAATACAAAAGGCAGGCAAACTAATTTGGAATGAAATAAAATGTTATAGGGGTTTTTTTTTCTGTCCAAAGATTTCTCTCATACAACACAATAGAAGCCACTTTCCCCACCAAAACTTATAGCTACTCTATGTTCCCACTACAACAGCACAAGGAAAAAAAAAAAAAAAAAAAACATATGCAAACTTTCTGTTTCCAGCTGAACTGCAAATCAAACAAGAGAGTATGACATGTGCTCCCTTGGGGCAAGCAAATTAACTTAAAGGTTTATGAAAAGATTAACACATTGTTCCAAAAAGAGGTGGAAATATATTCCCAGTCAGATATTACCTGTTTTAACATATTTAAAAATTTAAAAACACACTTTTTGGAATCTATACATTTAAAAACTTGTTTAGCTATCTAGAGTAGTATCAGAGGACTGATGTGTTTAATGAAGTTCCCTCTCCTTTGTATATCATTGGCTGTTCTTTTATATAAAATGTTCATTGTTAACCAGTAGTTTTGGATATTGTTTTAAATGTAATATTTCTACTAAGTAAACCAAGCTGAAAGTTTGTTGTTATGACTCACCTTTCATCCAGACATGGAACTTGTTAGTCTATTGCATTTGGAATTAAAATCATAAATGCATAGGATCACTGGAGCCATTTTCAAATCACAAAATAGATTGGTACATCAGTGCTGTGCCAGAAGAATATTTTCTTTTTTCTTGCAGTAATGTTCCCACTTAACAGGAGAGGAGAAGGTATAGAAAACTGCTGGTTTTAGTGTACAGATATAGTGCACTAGGTCTGTGGAATACTTTGGTCTTTTTTGGCTTATTATACCACGATTGCTTTACAAATCCTCATTCCTTTCATTGTTTAAAAGTGTAGAAAAATCAAGAAAAAATGTTAAGTGAATTATGACAATCTAAGTGCTCACCCAGCTGCATTTCCCTCCTGTAGCCACAACAGATCACTATATCTGATGCAATGGTGTAGAAGTATCTTGATAAGTGATCGCTACATACAAGTTTTTGTGAAAATGTACTTTCACTTGATCACTTTTTTTTTTTTTTTAATTACATCTAAGTCACTACATGGAATGATTATGAAGGCCTATTTGTACCCAGAAATTCTTTCAAACAATCTTTCAATCAAGTAAAGGCTCAGAAATAAGAAAAAACTTATTTGCATTTACTGTAAGTTTGGCTCTATACCTATACTTCTGTGATCCATGTTCTCTTGACAAATTCAATAGAAATTATTTTGCTTCGGGAATCAAGGTCAGGGACTAGAGAATGTTCGGAGCTTAATCTCTTCCTCCTGCTGCTTGCAGCCAGTATTCAGGCTGTGTTATTTTTCAGGTGATATATGAAATATTCTTTGTAGGCCACTGCCATTTTTAACCACTTGTCTATAGAAGAGCCATTTTATCTAGTTTAAGGAGTTTTGGAATCCTGTCCTAGTGAAAACTATGGGGACTGGGTCCTCTGGCCCCTCTAGAATTCTCAGGGCTTCTTTTTTTTCCCCTTTCAAGCATTCCATCCTCTTTTTTGAGGAATTAAGTGTTCTTAGCCATACTGGCAACCACATCCTTGGTCTACTCAATTGGTATTCTTGCCTCTACACAGCCACATCTACTCAAAATATCACTTTGGTAGAATTTTAAAGGAGAATTTTATCAAGATTGGAATCCGGTGATGCTTGCATTTATTGCTTTTTGCCATCCATTTTCAGTAGCAGACCTCCCAAAATTCTCCAATTCAGGTAAAGAAGGCTGAGGTGTGAAGCTAATGTGCCCAATTTTTGCTTTAAAATAGCCCTGCTTGAGGCTGTAGTATTTGTCTCTTTATCTCTCTCTAGCTAGGCATAAATCAAGTTTTGGGGAAGAGATTCAAATTACAACTTCCAAAAGCTCTGGAAAAAACAAAAGAAATTTGCAAAGAGACCAACAGAAACATATCCTCTCAGCTGCTATTCACCAAGCTCCACTTGCAAGCTTATTTTTAATTTTAATTTTAAGGTGGAAAAAGAGCTTTCCCTAGTTTTTTTATATAGTGATTAAGTTTCACACCAATGAGATTGATGGCACACACAAAAACTGATACTGCTATCTTGATATTTGTATCTTACCTGCCAATGGGTAATGCATTGCGAATAATCCTCTGGCTACCTCTAGTGTACTCAATGTCCACTGTAATTGGGGCAGAGTAGGTCATATCTCTCAAGCGACACTTAAAAGGAAAGAGATAAATAGACATTTTTCACCCTTACTTCAGAGTGGAGATTCTCAAGATCTACTCAGAAGATCCCACTTTTGCCTGGCCTCCCACCTACAACCACGAAGGATGAAAGCAAAAGAGAGCTAGACTGAGTCTCTTCAGTGTCTGTGAAACAAAATCCAAGGAATTCCAAAGTCTCTTGTTTTAAAAAAAAAAAAAAAAAGTTTCAAGACTTCAATAGCAGCTATGGTAACTGCTTCTTCATATGGAAACATTGTGGCCACATGAAGCCATTTAACTTTTAAAGCGATGGCACCTTCCTCAAATGCAGGTACCCCTAATCTGCAAAAATTGAGATCTGGATTTCAAGACCATCCCCACTCCCACCGGTGCTCAGATCTGGTGTTTTGGTTCAGGCATGTCTCTATGTACTGTACCTTAACATCAAACAGCATGCGGCAATTGAAAGCCTCGTAAGGCAGCCAATGTGTAAGATTAAAAAAGGACATTTAGCTAGTTTTTAAATATAATAATGGACAATTACATGGTGCTTCTCTTACGAAAGAGGAGTTATAAAAGGTTGAAATCTTAAAATGTCACTTTCTCTCAATTCCCTAAATCCCCACATGCAAGTTCCTCAGATATCATCGATAGGAGCAGCACTCACAGAGCTAGGGCATAAAATAGTCCAAGGCTCTGTCATTCTTGATCTCACCAGTCTTCTCTCCCCAATCCAGAAATCCAATGTCAAACTAGTTTTGCATAAACATACACGTCTGCAATGTTGATACAAGGTTCATTTGCATTACCAGAAGACTTCAAAGCTACATACTATATCTTATTCATGGCCTCAGCCTTTGAGTATGTTACCTTCATTTAGGCACATTCTCAGGATTCTGATGTACTCATTGAAGGTTTTGTACAGCTATGAATACAGAATTAACAGTATATGGAGTAAAATGCAGGTTTATGATGGAAGACAGTTTGCCCTGTGGGTGAGGACATGTCTATACACAAGATGGGCCCGAAGGATTACTGCATATTGCGTGTCTTTTTTCCCTGCTAAAGGCAAACAGTTTCTCCAGTAACAAAAATTAATTTACACCAGCAGTTCTCAAACTTGTTGGTCACGTGGTGCCAGCTCTCCTCCTATTTTCCCGCTGCTAAATGGCAGTAAAAACACAACATTAAATAATTCTCTAGTATTACTTTTGTGTGGGAGCAATTGGGATAATTGTCACAGGAACGGTATGTGGTCATGAACTGAAAGGGAGGTGGTGATCCATGAGACAATTCCTTAAAAAAAGTAGCCCAGATCATGAAAGAGCTTGAGAACACTCACCTATATTTTATCCCTTTTAGAAAATAAAATGAACACAAACTCCATGAAGAGCAGAGAAGTGGAACAGGAGCCAGACAGGTGCCTAAAATCTAAAGTCCATATGTAGGCTCTTACTTAAGTAAATGATCTGATTTTCAAGTGTGCGGAGGACCTACCAGCTCTCAAAGACAGGTGCTCAAAGACTACAAAGGTGCAAAAAAGACTACATTTAAAGAACATTAAGGATGTTGTGGTTAAGGCACTGGATGGGAACCCAGAAGCACCAGGTTCTGGGTTCTAGTCCTGGCTTTGTCTCAGACATCCAACATGATACAGGGAAAAACTATCATAATGCACGATGGACTGAATTAATATTACGCAGACAACTTTAATTCTGGCACTTCCTAACTTATGAGTGGTTGATTTTGCAAACAATGTTTTTTAAAAGCTGTTTTTTCCATGAAATATGAATATATATATTCTCTCATACAATATTCACTTTGTTTTATCAGGAGAACCTGCTGCTTTAAACGGGAAGAAGAGTTTTTAAAAAGTGAACAATTAGTTATTCAGGTATTTAGTCATTTCACAACCACTGGAGTGATTTTCTTACAATTAGAATGTTAACTAATGATGCCTTCTTTTCCCAACTAGGAATACACCTGGCCATTATAAGAATCTTTCCTGACAGCAAAGAGATACTGGGCAGGAAAAGCTACACACAATATCAACCCACCCACCAGTAAACATGAAATGAAATCCACAGTTGAATTCACGATTACCTCATGAGGAGACACAGGTCTTGTTACATTAAAGCTTTCTTCAACATCTGGAATCCCCACATAGATATTGAGGTATCTGTAACACAAACATTGCTATTATCAACCACGAAGATATTTGTGTGGTAGAACTGAAGGAAGCAGAGTCCATTTTTCAACACAATTCATTTTGACAATCTCCCATTCTAATAATAAACAAATAGCAACTGTCTTCCCAGAAGAAAGAAAAGGCGTGCTTGTGGCACCTTAGAGACTAACACATTTATTTGAGCATAAGCTTTCGTGAGCTACAGCTCACTTCATCGGATGCATTCCCAGAGTATCCCATAGCGCTTGATCTATGCTCTATCTGGAATTTTGAAATAAGTCTTGGAATTCACGTACAAATATAAAAGCAAAGTTACCTTTGCAAATGAAGAGCTATATTGGCGCCTCAGCTATGAGAATTCACCAAACTACTGAAAAACCATCACTACAATGTATTTTTACTGCATGGCTATCAATTCTGTTTAATGTGGTCACTCAAAGCTCTAAGAGATCTCTTATTTGGAGTGTGGTTTACCTCATCCTTCTCAAGTATATCACAATGTAACTACATGTACATTTTTATAGTCAATTACAAATTGTTATGCAAGATAATACTTATACTGCTACCACCAATACAGAAATCAACCTTATGCTTACTTCAAATACCACATTGGGTCAGCATCACTTGTGACTTTTTCATTGGCTTTCATGATTTTCTTTATCTGCAAAAAAGAAAAAATAATTGAGTCACAAGACTTTTGTAAATTTAGGCCTATTCCAGGGGTAGGCAACCTATGGCACGCGTGCCAAAGGCGGCATGCGAGCTGATTTTCAGTGGCACTCACACTGCCCGGGACCTGGCCACTGGTCCGGGGGGGCTCTGCATTTAATTTAATTTTAAATGAAGCTTCTTAAACATTTTAAAATCCTTATTTACTTTACATACAACAATAGTTTAGTTATATATGATAGACTTATAGAAAGAGACCTTCTAAAAATATTAAAATGTATTACTGGCACGTGAAACCTTAAATTAGAGTGAATAAACGAAGACTCGGCCCACCACTTCTGAAAGGTTGCCGACCCCTGGCCTTATTCCCTTTCCACCAAGGAAGCATACCTCTACATTGATGAAATAGTTGAATGAGTCTATGTGCTGCTTCACAAGTCCCTTCACCTAAAACAAAACAATGCATATACAGCAGAATTAGCCTTGGAAAAATTAGTCACGAAAGCAATGTAGAAATTAATATGTAGGAATTAGTTCTACTTATAATAGTTTCTGGATCAACTTTAAAGTTTTTTAGCTGACGAGTTTCTGGAAACCCACAGGGTGACCAGTCTAATTCTACACTACGTCTCCAGGTTTATACCAGCATAACTCCACTGATTTCAACAAAGCCTCATCTGAAATTTACTAGTTTTATAGCACAAACTGTGCATATAACTCAATCTCATAAGTTTGCATGAATAATTGGGAAAGCCATTGTGAATTAACATTTTTTTTGCCAGTTTACCATTATGGCAGATGCCTGGGATATTAATAATTTGTCAGATCTAAAGACAGAAAAACTGTGTGGGATAAAGGAAAAGGTCAAGGAGCAGACTCAGGTTACAGCTATAAGGTGGGTAAAAAAGAGGGAGAGGTCCAGCAAGATGTGAGAGACTGAATGAGAAAAGCCTCAGACAACCTGCCCCAGAGACACTAGAATTGGGGGAGGAATGTAGATTCTGTCATGGATAGTTTTTAGTAAAAATCAGGGACAGGTTGTGGGCAATAAACAAAAATTCACAGAAGCCGGCAATCTGTCTCTGACTTTTACTAAAAATCCCCTGGGGGTGAGAACAAAACTAATAGAGTGCTGCCGCTTGCAGCTGCTTCAGCCCCACCCCTGGTGGTGGCTGCTACTCTGACAGCTGCTGCTCCGGCCCACCCCAGGGCTGGCTGTCGCTGGTGGCTTCTGCTCCAGCAGCACCCAGGCTGACTGCCCGCAGCTGCTCCAATCCCACTGCTGCTCCTGCGGGAAGGGGTGACTGCTGCTGCTCCAGCCCCAGGGGTGCTCACTCAACCTCAGCTGCTGCTTCAGGCCTGCCCCAGAAGAACTCATGGAAATCCTGGAAAGTCACAGAATCCGTGACCTCTGTGATAGAACCGTATCCTTAGTAATAAGCAAGTACCAGGAGACACAGTATGCCACAGACATGAAACTAGTAGCTTCTAGGCCTCTCCTGCAGGAGATACTTTAACAGCTCCAGATAGAGCCTCCCATTTGCTTGCAAAGCAGGAAACATCATCCTACCAGCACTTACACCACCCATTGCTTCTTGATGGTTCAGAAGCAGGACCCACCAGATATCAACAAGTAGAAATCAATGCTGCAGATGTTCAGGATTAAGTTTAACCAATGCAAGCATTAGAAAGGTTGTACTGTATTAGAAAAAAATGGAAGGTAAATATAATACACTGCATTTTTTTTTCATAGCATCTCTAAGGGACACTGGGTCTCAGTACTCCATGGAAATAATCAGCCACAAGCTGCAAAGAAAAGGAAGCTTTTATAGGGGAAGGTTGGTCCAGTGGTTAGAACCATACATACATAATGTAAGCAACTAGCAACATACATATAATTTTCACTTTATGAAGATGTGTGAAGGTTCCATTTAAAATTAATTGAAAGCAATAGCTAACTCAAGAATTACCCAGCTGGCTCCACACCGATTAAAAGTCTAGAAAACATGACCTATAAAAAAAGATTGAAAAAATTGCATTTGTTTAGTTAGGGGAAGAGAAGATTGACGGGGGACATGATAGCAGCCTTCAAAAGTATGTAAAAAGAGGTTTTTTATAAAGAGAAGGGTGATCAATTGTTCTTCTCATCCATCCATTGAGGACAGGGCAAGAAGTAATGGGCTTAAAATTGCAGCAAGGGAGATTTACCTTGGACATTAGGAAAAACAACCTAACTGTAAGGGTAGTTAAGCACTGGAATAAATTAACAAGGGAGGTTGTGAAATCTCTGTCCTTGTAGGATTTTAAGAACAGTTTAAACAAAACAACTGTCAGGGATGGTCTCGATCAGGGGTGGGCAAACTTTTTGGCCTGAGGGCCATATCGGGGTTGCAAAACGGTATGGAGGGCCAGGTAGGGAAGGCAGTGCCTCCCCAAACAGCCTTGCCCCTGCCCCCATCCACCCCTTGACTGCCCCCCTCAGAACCCCTGACTCATCCAACCCCCCCCTGCTCCTTGTCCCCTGACTGCCCTCTCCCGGGACCCCTGCCCCTAACCGCCCCCCCGGGACCCCACCCCCTATGTAACCCCCCTACTCCCAGTCCCCCCCGCTCCTTGTCACCTGATCACCCCGACCCCTATCTACAGCCCTGCCCCCTGACAGGCCCCCCAAGACCCCTGACCCATTCAACCCTCCCCCCCCACACTCACACTCCTTGTCTCCTGACCTCCCCCTCCCAGGACCCCCGTCCCTAACCACCCCCCCAGGACTCCACCACCTATCCAACCCCCCCACTCTCTGTCTCCTGAGCGCCCCCGCCCCGAACCTCCACCCCTCCAACCGCCCCGTCCCCTGACTGCCCTCCGGGACCTTATCCAACCCCCCACACACCCCGCCCCCTTACCATGCTGCTTAGAGCAGCAGGACAGGCTTATTGGAAAGCCTGGGAGGTGGGCAGGCGCAAGCCGCGCTGCCCATATGGCAGCGTGGCTGTGGGAGAGGGGGGGCAGCGGGGGAGGGGCCGGGGTACGCCTCCCTGGCCAAGAGTTCAGGGGCCAGGCAGGACGGTCCCGCGGGCCGTAGTTTGCCCACCTCTGGTCTAGATAATACTTAGTCCTGCTTCAGAAACAAGGAAATTAACCAAGAGACCTACTGAGGTCCCTTTCAGTCCTACATTTCTACGACTCTATGAAGTCCCCATGGATTTAAGGAAAGCAATACAACAAAAAATGACTTCCAGACAAAATTATTTTGATATACAAAATTTTACAAAAACTCAGCATACGAATAATGAATGAACATGTAATACGAAAAGCCAAAAAGGTGTTTGAAGAACAGCTAGCCAAAAACTCAAAAAGTAATAACAAAATGTTTTTTAAGTACATCAGAAGCGGGGAGCCTGCTAAACAACCAGTGGGGCCCTGGACGATTGAGATAAAAAGGAGCATTTAAAGTCGATAAAGTCATTGCGGAGTAACTAAATGAATTCTTTGCTTCAGTCTTCATGGCTGAGGATGTTAGGAAGATTCCCAAACCTGAGCCATCTTTGTAGGTGACAAATCTGAGGAACTGTCACAGATTGAAGTGTCGTTAGAGGTGGTTTTGGAATTAATAGATAAACTTAACAGTAACAAGTCACTGGGACCAGATGGCATTCACCCAAGAGTTCTGAAAGAACTCAAATGTGAAATTGCGGAACTATTAACTATGGTTTGTAACCTGTCCTTTAAATCAGCTTCTGTACCCAATGACTGGAAGATAGCTAATGTAACGCTAATATTTAAAAAAGGCTCTTTCTAGAGGTGATCCCGGCAATTACAGACTGGTAAGTCTAACATCAGTACCGGGCAAATTAGTTGAAACAACAGTAAAGAATAAAATTGTCAGACACATAGAAGAACATAAATTGTTGGGCAAAAGTCAACATGGTTTCTGTAAAAGGAGATCATGTCTTACTAATCTATTAGAGTTCTTTGAGGGGGTCAACAAACATGTGTAGAAGGGGGATCCAGTGGACATAGTGTACTTAGATTTCCAGAAAGGCTTTGACAAGGTCCCTCACCAAAAGCTCTTACGTAAATTAAGTTGTCATGGGATCAGAGGGAAGATCCTTTCATGGACTGAGAACTGGTTAAAAGACAGGGAACAAAGGGTAGGAATAAATGGTAAATTGTCAGAATGGAGAAGGGTAACTAGTAGTGTTCCCCAAAGGTCAGTCCTCGGACCAATCCCATTCAACATTCATAAATGATCTGGAAAAAGGGGTAAACAGTGAGGTGGCAAAGTTTGCAGACGATACTAAACTGCTCAAGATAGTTAAGACCAAAGCAGACTGTGAAGAACTTCAAAAAGATGGACTACAAGCCGTCAGGAACAGTATCCCCAACAATGTCACAGCAAACCTGGTGGCTGAACTTTGTGCCTTTGTCCTCACCCATAACTATTTCACATTTGGGGACAATGTATACCTTCAAATCAGCGGCACTGCTATGGGTACCCGCATGGCCCCACAGTATGCTAACATTTTTATGGCTGACTTAGAACAACACTTCCTCAGCTCTCCTCCCATAATGCCCCTACTCTACTTGTGCTATATTGATGACATCTTCATCATCTGGACCCATGGAAAAGAAGCCCTTGAGGAATTCCACCATGATTTCAACAATTTCCATCCCACCATCAACCTCAGCCTGGACCAGTCCACACAAGAGATCCACTTCCTGGACACTACAGTGCTAATAAACGATGGTCACATAAACACCACCCTGTACCGGAAACCTACTGACCGCTATTCCTACCTACATGCCTCCAGCTTTCACCCTGACCACACCACACGATCCATCGTCTACAGCCAAGCTCTGCGATACAACCGCATTTGCTCCAACCCCTCAGACAGAGACAAACACCTACAAGATCTCTATCAAGCATTCCTACAACTACAATACCCACCTGCTGAAATGAAGAAACAGACTGACAGAACCAGAAGAGTACCCAGAAGTCACCTACTACAGGACAGGCCCAACAAAGAAAATAACAGAACGCCACTAGCCATCACCTTCAGCCCCCAACTAAAACCTCTCCAACGCATCGTCAAGGATCTACAACCTATCCTGAAGGACGACCCATCACTCTCACAGATCTTGGGAGACAGGCCAGTCCTTGCTTACAGACAGCCCCCCAACCTGAAGCATATACTCACCAGCAACCACACAACAGAAGCACTAACCCAGGAATCTATCCTTGCAACAAAGCCTGTTGCCAACTGTGTCCACATATCTATTCAGGGGACACCATTATAGGGCCTAATCGTATCAGCCACACTATCAGAGGCTCGTTCACCTGCACATCTACCAATGTGATATATGCCATCATGTGCCAGCAATGCCCCTCTGCCATGTACATTGATCAAACTGGACAGTCTCTACGTAAAAGAATAAATGGACACAAATCAGACGTCAAGAATTATAACATTCAAAAACCAGTCAGAGAACACTTCAATCTCTTTGGTCACTCGATTACAGACCTGAAAGTTGCAATTCTTCAACAAAAAAAAGTGAAAAAACAGACTCCAACGAGAGACTGCTGAATTGGAATTAATTTGCAAACTGGATACAATTAACTTAGCCTTGAATAGAGACTGGGAATGGATGGGTCATTACACAAAGTAAAACTATTTCCCCATGTTTATTCCCCCACTCCACCCCCCACTGTTCCTCAGATGTTCTTGTCAACTGGAACTGGCCCACCTTGATTATCACTACAAAAGGTTTCTTCCCCCCGCTCTCCTGCTGGTAATAGCTCACCTTAAGTGATCACTCTCGTTACAGTGTGTATGGTAACACCCACTGTTTCATGTTCTCTATGTATATAAATCTCCCCACTGTATTTTCCACTGAATGCATCCGATGAAGTGAGCTGTAGCTCACGAAAGCTTATGCTCAAGTAAATTGGTTAGTCTCTAAGGTGCCAGAAGTACACCTTTTCTTTTTGTGAATACAGACTAACACGGCTGCTACTCTGAAACCTGTCACAAAACTAAGTGATTGGACAACAAAATGGCAAATGAAATTTAATGTGGATAAATGTAAAGTAATGCACATTGGAAAAAATAACCCCAACTATACATACAATATGACGGGGACTAATTTAGCTACAACTAATCAGGAAAGAGATCTTGGAGTCATCGTGGATAGTTCTCTGAAGACGTCCACGCAGTGGCAGTCAAAAAAGAAAACAGGGTGTTAGGAATCATTAAAAAAGGGATAGAGAATAAGATGGAGAATATCTTATTGCCCTTATATAAATCTTTGGTATACCCACATCTTGAATACTACATACAGATGTGGTCTCCTCATCTCAAAAAAGATATACTGGCATTAGAAAAGGTTCAGAGAAGGGCAACTAAAATGATTAGGGGTTTGGACCGGGTCCCATATGAGGCGAGATTAAAGAGGCTAGGACTTTTCAGCTTGGAAAAGAGGAGGTGAAGGGGGGATATGATAGAGGTATATAAAATCATGAGTGGTGTGGAGAAAGTGAATAAGGAAAAGTTATTTACTTGTTCCCAGAATATAAGAACTAGGGGCCACCAAATGAAATTAACGGGCAGCAGATTTAAAACAAATAAAAGGAAGTTCTTCACACAGTGCACAGTCAACCTGTGGAACGCCTTGCCTGAGGAGGTTGTGAAGGCTAGGACTATAACAGGGTTTAAAAGAGAACTAGATAAATTCATGGAGGTTAAGTCCATTAATGGCTATTAGCCCGGATGGGTAAGGAATGGTGTCCCTAGCCTCTGTTTGTCAGAGGATGGAGATGGATGGCAGGAGAGAGATCACTTGATCATTACCTGTTGTTAGGTTCACTCCCTCTGGGGCACCTGGCATTGACCACTGTCGGTAGACAGGATACTGGGCTGGATGGACCTTTGGTCTGACCCAGTATGGCCATTCTTATGTTCTTACATAAAAAATATGTGGTTCTATCACTATTTGTCTAACTTTTAAACTTCTTTCAGAAGAAATGAACAGAGATTTATCAAAAATTTGACTCCAACTCAAAAATCACAATACGCAGCATTTGTATTGTATGGTGTTGGCACAAATACAATGCTATGTGACAAAAGGACACAGTGAAGGATGTAAACTTTTGATGTAAAGCATACAGCAAATTGCATCTCCTCCACCTATGCCTGCAGAACCAGGGCACTGGGACACATGGTCCCAACAGCCCTCCCCCAGTAAGAACATTCTTACAGCCTCAGGGGTTCTAATGATGTCACTACTTCAAGCCTCTGCAAGTAGTTTGTGGAGGTGGCTGGGAGAGATGTAAGGAAGGAGTCGTAAATGAGATGGGTATTAGGCAGGCCCCAGGTACCACCACAGCCCTGGGCCAGAATGACAGTAAAGCACATAAATGACTGCTGGACTTTGTTCTCCTGCACCGGATATGTGCAGGGACACATCCTGCCCCCATATAACAGCAGAGGTAGTGAGAGACTCCTGGTGGTTCCCACCTACTTATTATTACTCACTGTTTGTGAGTTACCTTTCATGAGGACCCAAATCTGCAAACACTTATATGAGAAGTCCCGGAGTTCAGCAGAGCTACTCACATGCACGAGTGAAGTAATGCATGCATGCATCTTTGCCGGCTCAGGATTTTAGATTGCAAGCTCTATGGGACAGAGACCATATCTGCCTAGTAAGTGTTTTACAGGCCCTAGACCAATGAGCTAGATTGGTTCCTTGGGTAACAGTGAAATAAAAAAAACAAAATCACTGCCTGTATTTCATAAACCACTGTTTCAAACTGGCTAAAAAAATTGGCCACCTCTAAAGAGAGACGCCCGAAATTATTCCCTTTGAGATTAATCAAACTTTCATTTACGTAATAGGCTTGCCTCTCATATTATGGGGGCAGGAACTGGATGACTGTAGAGAGAATGCAAACTCTAGATGGAAAGGGGACAGGTGGTCTGGGAAATAACAGAGGAAAAGACATAGAAGGAGGTTAAAAAAAGAGGAAAGACAGAGAGAAGAAAAAATAATGGACTTGATAAAGAGAGAAAATGTTGTAGGGAATAATAAAATAAAAAAGCATAGAAAAAGCCCGAAACAAAATAGAGAACTTTTGAGGTTAATCAGAGAAACGGAAGCTTTCTGATGCTCTGGAGGGTGGACTGAGGAGCATACAGGATTGGAGGAAAGTCTGGCTGTACAAGGCATTAATGGATTCTGAGAGGTTCGGCAGCCATGAATTAGTGTTGGGAGAGGAGAAAGACTATTGGGGAGTACCTACTTTTACAAGAAAGGAAACTAAATGTGAGAACTATGGGGTTTTGGTTGTGCTGAAGGACAAGGGCTGAAAATAAAAAGTTTAGAGAATCTGCAAACCATGCTGACATATGATTTTAAAATGAATGTATTAGGTTTTAAGATTAAAACACAGTTCTGACCATCTTTTATCTTGTCAAAACACTGCCTGTAGCAAGTCAGTCTTGCACTAGTTAAATTGTTTTCAGTTTCAGAGCTTGAACATTCATGTACAAGTGAAATGTATAAAGCAACACTAACCTTTAGAAAAGCAACACTAACCTTTAGAAAAGCTGGAAGAAGTCTCCATTTTTCCTAAAAACAAAAAACAAAACACACAATTTGAAATAGCTGCAGGAGTGTATCTAACAAAAATCTAAAAAGCTTAATCACTACTATTCTACCTAGGGTGGCCAGGTGTCCGGTTTTCGACCAGAAAGTCTGGTTGAAAAGGGGACTTGAGGGCGTCCAGTCATATCTACTGACCGGACACCCAAAGTCCGGTTACTGCGGACAGGGGAGGCGGGAAGGCGCCAAGTCATCACCCGCACCAGCCCCTATTCAGCCGAGGCCGCCTTCTACCTGGGTCTGGCAGTTGCAGCTCCCAGCCCCGGCTCTGCAGGTGAGTCCCTCCTAACCCATGCGAGGGCTGGGGGGGGTGGGGTGGGGTGGGGAATGCAGCAAGAGATGGATGGAGGGGGAAAGAGGAGCAAATGGGGGGTGGAGCCTCAGGAGAAAGGGGCGGGGAGGGCCTCAGAGGAGGTTCTGCACTCCTGCTGGAGTCTCCAGTTTTTATACATTACAAAGTTGGCAATCCTACTTCTACCATTAAGACTATTTAAAGTCAAGTCAATGTAGAAAAGAGGGACTGTAACTAGTCAATCAAAATTACTAATATGAACAAGCAAATGACAATTCAAATCATACAATAATCCAGGTGTGCAATACAAACTATATTCAAGGCACAGACAGTCAAGGGATACAGTTTCAATTTAAAAACAAGCTAACAAAATACAAGTTTCTGAGAAAACACTACTTAAATACTATGTCCTGATTTATTTAAAAAAAGAAAAAGAGCCACTCCTTCGGAAAGTTTAAGTGTTTTATTTTATTTTCTGCAAGAGAGAAAACTACGGTCCTAATCCTACACATGTTAATGCCCACAGCCAAACACAAAGTACTGTCAAAACTGAAAAAAATAAAGACTTATTCCTGTAACTTCTTTCAGCTGTACAGTAATCTCAGGTATTACTGTAGTTAAAAAGTAGATTCAAAACATTCAGACAAACATGACTTGCAGGTTAACAGTATGTCTAACTTTATAGGTATCTAAAGATTCAAAGACATCTAAGATTCTGAACATTAAATAATATATTCAACTGGTCTGTGCAATTCTAAAATGAACTAAAAGTAAGTCAAAAAATTGTTATTGACATATCCTATATTGGAGTCCCAGATATTGTTTGTATCACTTGCTTTCAAAGACATGAAATTCAGTTGATTTTTATTCAGTCTTAGTCTAACTTTGTTTTTCATATTTCAACAGGAGAAAGGTAAAAAACATAAAATAAAGGGAACAGCCTAATGTTTACATTTCAAACCTAGGGAGGAAGAACTGAATGCAAATCAAGGTAAAATTTTTCCACCACTGTTTAAAAATAAATCTTGCTGTATCACAACAAACTATTTTGGTATGTAGTAGTATGCATAAACATGAGCATGGAGGAAAGTGGGTTCAATAAAGGGTTATAACTTTGCATGGTTTGCCCTGTAGGATAAACTCATGCGCATCACAAGTAAAACTGGGCCAAAATTAGTTTCAGGGCAGCTGCACAGATACAGGACCAACAGTGCAATTGGCAGCCTCAACCCTCTTGTGCCTACTATATGTGGGCTTGATTCCATGAAGCATCAGACACCCACAATTCATTGAACTCGGTGGAAACTAAGGTGGCTCAACACCTTGCAGGTAGAGTGACCACCCTTCCCTAATTGGATGGCACAGTCCCAAAATGTACATTTCAAGTCCTGGTCCCAGGCTGAATGACTCTGGGACAGCTTTTGTCCCAGATTCCCTGCGGTGCCAATCTGCACCTGCCCGAGGCTTAGGACAGCATCAGCCTCTTCGCAGTCACGGAGGCTGAGGTGGGCTGTAGTCCCTTCTCGCCACGAGGCCCTGCCCCCTGCTCCTCCTCTTCCCCCCTGAGGTCAGAAGCCGGAGCCGGGAAATAGTAAGAGCTGCCCATGGAGCCCAGGCCGCTGTGGGGAGCCCTGGAGTCCCAGACCCTCCACCTGCCCTGGGCGGCACATCCTAAGGGGCGGCTCACACGTGCCTCACTACTCTTGGGCACCCAAACCCCCCACCCAGGGCAGGTGAAGGGTCCGGGGCTCCCTGGGTGGCTCTTAGCACAGTCTGCTCCACCTGCCAACCTGGCCAAGGGACAGGGCCTCAGGGGGAAAGGAGGAGCAGGGGCAGGGCCACAGAAGGGGTGGGGTTCTTGCATGTGTCCTCTTTTTGCATTTTGAAAAGGTGGCCACCCCACTTGGAGGATGAGGTCCTAAGGGAGCACATAATGAGTTCACTTTGCAATGGAATACAGTAGTGGGCTCTTTGCACTGTATGAGTAGCAGCTACTGATGCAGACACTATCAACACAGTGATACGTTTAAGAGGTGGTAACACAGCGATGAGTCACTGGTTTCAAGGCTACATTTCTGACATCCCCCTTCTATCAACTAAACCCCTACCAAAAAAAGGGGGCGGGGGGATTAAAATATAAAAATATCAAAAACAAAGCCCCTAACCCATGCAGTGCTTTTACCCCAAAAAAGGAGAAGTGCCAGACACGCCACAAAGTCCGGGAGGAACATTGCTATTGCTATCGCTATCCATTTTACATGGAAGTGGTTCAAGTACTATGGTGATGGGCAGCAGCGTAAGGTAGATACAGGGCTAGATAGGCAAATTTCCCTGGGGGTAGGTAAGAGCCAGGCTCTTTGTGTGTCACCCTCTACAGGCGTTATCGAGACTGAAATCACACCGCATGAGAAACGCTGCTAACTGCCCTGTGTAGACAAGGCTGGCGCGTCTCCTGCCGTGTTAGGCAGCCTCATCGCGGGCGGCTCACACGTGCCTGCCCTTGCCCACACTGAGCGGGGTGCTCGCTGGCCTTGTGACATCCCGGGGCGGCCACGGTCCCCCGGGGAAAGGCTGGGCGCCCTCCACCAGCCGCTGGGCTCAATGGCACAGGAGGCTGCACAGCACCAGGCCGTGCCCCTTGCGAGCATCTCACTGGCTGCCCGGTCACTGGCACCAGCCCCGGGGGCTGCCAGGCGGAGCAGCCGCCTGGAGCTTGCGGGGAGGGACAGGCCAACGTCGAAAGGGTGGCTTGATCCTGCGCATGCGCCACAGGTGACTCGGGACCCAGGTGCCTGGAGCCAGGAAAGATCCAGGAAAATCGAACCTCGGGGCCTAGGCGCATGCGCAGTAGCGGATGCTGCGGGAAGAGGGATGGCTGAAGCGGGAGCCTCTGCGCAGGCGCAACAGGGGCCTCGGGGGGACAGCTCGCGGGGGCGCCGCCGCTCGTCGCCAAAGCGGAGCGTGCCCCTCCTCCTCCGGCGCCTTTATCCGCGTCCCTTCGCTCACCTCCACCGTGTTCACGGGAGCCGCCGCCTGCTCCGGGGTCAGAGCCCCCAGCTCGGCCGCTAACGCGTCCATGGCGAGCGCGGCAGAGACACGAGCCGGGAGAGACTCGGCGGCCGGCGGACGCTCCGCGCGAGGGACCCGCCGTGTGGCGGTGAAATCTGCCCCCGCGACACCGGAGGCGCGGCGGGAACGTTCCGCTTCTTTTAAAGAGCCGGCGGGGGTCTCGCCCGCCCGGAGCGAGCTGCTGGTCCTGGCCCAGAGGCTCGGAAGGTGGGGGAGGGGACACGTCCCCCTGAAACGCTCCGCACAAACCTCGTTCCCCAGAGACCGACTCTGAGCCCGCCCCCCCCCCGCCGCGGGGGAGCTCCCCCGCCCCTAAACATAAGGGAGGGGTCTGGTGAGAGGCTTGGAGAACTGCCCTAAACCTGACGTGACATGACGGGGGGCAGCCGGTTCCCCTCTGAGAACAGCTGCCCCCCTCCACGCACCCCAGCCAGCCTGGGATGGGATTTCAGTGCCATGGAAAGTTACACTGTCTTCTACTGTGCAGCCACCAGGGGGCGCTGTGTATAAAGGCTCTTCAGCCGTGCTGGGCAGAGCATGAGAGGCTCTTCTTATGAACACACCTGGTACAAAGAAAGCTCTGATGTGACGGTATTGCATGGGACAAGTCCCTTTTGTTATTATTTGAAGGGCACCATGGGAGAGTCGCTGTCACGTCATCTTCTGTAAAGTGGGGAAGTACAAGTGAGCCAAAGCTGGAATCAACACTAACATTTTTTTTTCCTCTTATCAGCTGGTTAGGATTCCCTGGGGTTGAGAACTAAAACAGACTCACAGATAATAGGCAAACCATCTGCAGATCAGCAACAAACTCTTCGATTTTGACTTTCGGCAAAGGGCAGTTTGAAAGTGCTGCTGCAGTCTCATTACCTTCTAGTTGGTCACAGAATGTCAATAGGTAACAGTCATTATGATATTTTTTCCAGTCTTAATGTTGTTTGCCTTATATGCACCATGCTCAAGAACAATGATATTTTATTTCTTTGACAGTTTTTCCCTGTCAGCACCTCACAGATATTAAATTTATATTCAAAATACTCTGGTGAGGCAGCAAATTACTATAATCTCCATTTTGCAAATGAGGAACAAGTAAAGAAATGTGATTTGCTCAAGGTCATATCTCCTGAATCCTACTCTGATGCCTTAACCACAAAACCATCCACAGCACCGCAGAAACCTTTCCTTAAGTGGCACTTATTGTCAGGAATTTAAACTCCATGGGACTCCTTAGCTTTGGAGTTACCAGGCCTTCTATTGATTCAATATCTGAAATTGGGCAGGGGGGGAGGAATCTGAGCAGCCATACATGTGGAGTCTTGAGATTGTCAGCTGGGAACCACAGGAGACTTCACAAAAAATTGCTTTCCTATCTTTCTGTGGGAGGGGGACTTTCCAGTTGACTAAAATGACAGCTCACTGGAAGCATCAATATACACAGTAAAAGTCCCTGTGTTGATTTTGTTAAAAGTTGTGTATAATGATTTTTAGGCACCATTTAAAAGTAAAGGTCACACTAGAGACTTCTTTTAAACAAATCGCTTTACTTTTTGTAATAAGAAGAAAGTCATACTTGAATAATAGTTTACACTTCTGTAGCACCCAAGGATATCTTTTTACTGTGCAAACAAGTAAGGAATATAGGAATTGCCATACCATTCCATGATTCTGGTATCATGTCTGGTGCCCATAAATGGCCAGTACCAGGTGGTCAGAAGAGAGCACACAGAATACCACAATGGAAAATTATGTAATAACCTGCCAAGGGGGGAAGAGTTTCTTCTTAACCTTAGTGGTTGGCTTATGCTCTAAAGGATGAGGGTGGAGGTCCTAAAACTTTTATCCTACCTTATATAAACTATGAATGTTATCATCCACATAAAAGTGCAATCATCCTTTGAATCATAAGTACTTGTCCTCAGTGATATTTTGTTGGTAACGAGTTCCACGCATAAATTATACATGGTGAAAAAATCAGTACATCTCTTTAAAGATGGATTCCACTGTCAGGTAAGCATGTATTTTATTCCTTTTACAGATGGGTAAATTGAAGAAGAAAATGGCTAAGTAATTTTTACCATATCAGTCAGTGAATCAGAGGCAGAGTCAAGAATAGACCAAAGGAGTCCTCACTCCAGCTTTAACCCCTAAAACACATCCCAGTTTTTAACCTCCTTGAATAGAGTTTAAACTTAAATAAGAGTATCATTACTGCTGTCATAATTATAAAGGGAAGGGTAAACACCTTTAAATCCCTCCTGGCCAGAGGAAAAACCCTTTCACCTGTAAAGGGTTAAGAAGCTAAGACAACCTCGCTGGCACCTGACCAAAAGGACCAATGAGGAGACAAGATACTTTCAAAGCTGGAGGAGGGCGGGGGAAACAAAGGGTTATCTCTGTGTGTGTTGTTTTTGCTGGGACCAGAACAGGAATGCAGGTCAGAACTCCTATAAAGGGTTAATAAGCAATCTAGTTAGATATGCGTTAGATTCTGTTTTGTTTAAATGGCTGATAAAATAAGTTGTGCTGAATGGAATGGATATTCCTGTTTTTGTGTCTTTTTGTAACTTAAGGTTTTGCCTAGAGGGATTCTCTATGTTCTGAATCTGATTACCCTGTGAGGTATTTACCATCCTGATTTTACAGAGGTGATTCTTTTACTTTTTCTTCAATTAAAATTCTTCTTTTAAGAACCTGATTCCTTTTCATTGTTCTTAAGATCCAAGTGTTTGGGTCTGTGTTCACCTATGCAAATTGGTGAGGATTTTTATCAAGCCTTCCCCAGGAAAGGGGGTGTAGGGCTTGGGGGGATTTGAGGGGGAAAGATGTTTCCAAGTGGGCTCTTTCCCGGTTATATTTGTTAGACGCTTGGTGGTGGCAGCAATAAGGTCCAGGGACAAAAGGTAAAATAGTTTGTATCTTGGGGAAGTTTTAACCTAAGCTGCTAAGAATAAGCTTAGGGGGTTTTTCATGCAGGTCCTCACATCTGTACCCTAGAGTTCAGAGTGGGGAAGGAACCTTGACATGGTGGCAGAGCGGTGGGATTAACTTGAAATCATTTTGAGATCAATTTGAGATTTTTTGAACCAGAAACACGGATGTTAAAAAAGGACATTTTTTTTCCCTTTGGGCTGCTGGAAAGCAGCTTTTAAGCTGAAAGCAGTTTGAGGTTTTTTTTTGTTTCTGCTTGGGGGCCAGAGCACAGACAAAAGGGAATTGTCTTTTGTGAGCTGGAGTTTTCTCTACCTAAAGGCAGGGTAGTTAACCTCCTGCAGGGAAATTCACAAGTCTTCACAGACCTGAAGAGGTGGGTTGTTGTTGCTGTTTTTTTTTTTTTTTTACCTAAGAGCAACTAAAGGGGTTTTCTGCCTATTTGCCTGGAGACAAAGGTGTTAGGTTTTTTTTTTGTTTTTTTTTTTTGTTTGTTTTTTTAAAGGATTTTTCTGTAGGCTGACAGTCACTATCAGAGAACATAGGTATCTGGTTACAGCACAACCTATATATTTATTTATTTATTTATTTAGACAAGCCAAATTTTGTTTTTGTTTGATTTCGAACTCTCAGGTGTAAAGTTAGTTAAAAACAGAGAGGCAAACATGACAGAGCCCAAGGCAGAAACAGCCAAAGAGGGTGCCCACAGGAGAGAACTGGAGGCAGCAAGAGAGGCACAAAAAAACCAAGAAGCTGCTCACAGGAGAGCTATAGAGGCAGAAAAACACCAAGAGGCTGCTCACAGGAGAGCTATGGAGGCAAGGGAAAAAGAAATGGAGGAGAGGGAAAAAGAGAGGAAGCATGAACTGGAGTTGGAGAAGGTAAGGGCTGAGCGGAATCTACTGGAAAATCCTAATCATCCTTCCCCAACAATCCACAAATGGGAGCGACTATATCCACAGTATGATGAATCCAGTGATATTGCTGAATATTTTCTCACCTTTGAGAGACTCTGTACTCTCCATAAAATTTCTGAAGCTCACAAGATAACCACATTGGTCGCAAAATTAACTGGAAGAGCTCTGGACATATTCAATAAGATGCCTTTTGATGAGGCTTCTGACTATAATAAGTTCAAGGATTTGGTTTTAAAGCAATTTCAAATTACATCTGAAACGTACAGAGTAAAATTTTGAACCCTTAAGAGAGGGTGTGGACTAAGTAATGTGGCTTGTCTAAATCAGATGAAGGATCTGTTAGATAAATGGGTCCAAGGAAGGGGAGTCACTAGCTTTGACTGACTGTGTGATTTGATAGCTCAGGAGCAATTCCTGAATATGTCCAAGGAGGAAATAAAACAGTGTTTATGGGATAAGGAAATGGACTTGGCAGAAAGTCTTGCTTCTTATGCTGATCGATACAAGCAGTCCCAGACCCCCAGAGAGGCGGGGCAAGCCAGAACAAAATGGGTGGAGGGAGGAGAGAACAACAACCCTGGTCGCAGTTGGAGCGGATACCAGAAGGGACACCCTCAGATCACACCCTACTACCGGGGGCAGCCCAAGGCCCCAACTACACACCAAGGAATAGTCCAGATACCTTATTGTCCTGCCACACCGTTCTCCAGAAACCCACCTCACCCCAGTGACCCGTCAGCTGGACGATGTTTTAAGTGTAACTAGCCAGGGTATGTGAAGGCCAACTGCCCCACGAACCCCAACAGATTACAGTTCATTGCACTGGAATCACACCAGAGGTCCTCAGGCCCAGATACCTCCCAGATACCCTCAGAGCGGAGGAAAACTGTTAGTGTGGACGGGAAGAAGATCACCGCGTGGAGGGACACTGGAGCACAAGTGTCGGCTATCCATGCTTCCTTAGTGGACCCCAATTTAATAGACCCAGAGATCCAAGTGACAATTCAACCCTTCAAGTCCAACTCTTTCAATTTGCCTACAGCCAAGTTGCCTGTCCAGTACAAGGGCTGTTCAGGAACGTGGACTTTTGCAGTATATGATGATTATCCCATCCCCATGCTGTTGGGGGAAGACTTGGCCAATCATGTGAACCTAGCCAAGAGGGTGGGAATGGTCACCCGCAGCCAGGCTAAGCAAGCCGTCACGCCTAGCTGTGTTCCGGAAACTTCTACCAGGACCTGGTCAGAGGTGATGGACCCAGACCCCATGCCAACATCTGCAACAGCAGTAATGGATCCAGTCCCAGAGACCCAGACAGAGCCAGTCCCGGAACCGGAACCGGAAGCAGCTGATAACCCTACACCGGAGGCTCAGCCGGAGCCTGAAACCCAACATAGTGCACCAGCGGAGAGCAGTTCACAGTGAACGGAAACAGCCCCATCGGCTTCCAGAGGGACCAAGCCTAGGTGCACAATCCAATGAGGAACTGATGTCTTCAGCATCAAGGGAGCAGTTCCAGAACGAACAGGAAGCAGATGAAAGCCTCCAGAGAGCTTGGACGGCAGCACGGAGCAACCCACCATCTCTCAGCTCTTCTAATCGATCCAGGTTTGTTGGAGAAAGAGGACTTTTATAGAAGGAAACTCTTTCTGGTGGACACCAGGAAGACTGGCATCCTCAGAGACAGTTGGTAATTCCAACTAAGTACCGGGTCAAGCTCTTGAGCTTAGCCCATGATCATCCTAGTGGCCATGCTGGGGTGAACAGGACCAAAGACTGTTTGGGGAGGTCCTTCCACTGGGAGGGAATGGGCAAGGATGTTTCTACCTATGTCCGGTCTTGTGAGGTATGCCGAAGAGTGGGAAAACCCCAAGACCAGATCAGAGCCCCTCTCCAGCCACTCCCCAACATTGAAGTTCCATTTCAGCGAGTAGCTGTGTATATTCTGGGTCCTTTTCCGAAAAAGACACCCAGAAGAAAGCAGTACATACTGACTTTCATGAATTTTGCCACCCGATGGCCGGAAGCAGTAGCTCTAAGCAACACTAGAGCTAGAAGTGTGTGCCAGGCACTAGCAAACATTTTTGCCAGGGTAGGTTGGCCCTCAGATATCCTCACAGATGCAGGAACTAATTTCCTGGCAGGAACTATGGAAAGCCTTTGGGAAGCTCATGGGGTGAATCACTTGGTTGCCACCCCTTACCATCATCAAACAAATGGCCTGGTGGAGAAATTTAATGGGACTTTGGGGGCTATGATACGTAAATTCGTAAATGAGCACTCCAATGATTGGGACCTAGTGTTGCAGCAGTTGCTCTTTGCCTACAGGGCTGTACCATATTCCAGTTTAGGGTTTTCACCATTTGAACTTGTATATGGCCGCGAGGTTAAGGGGCCATTGCAGTTGGTGAAGCAGCAATGGGAGGGGTTTACACCTTCTCCAGGAACTAACATTCTGGACTTCGTAACGAACCTACAAAACACCCTCCAAACCTCTTTATCCCTTGCTAAAGAAAACCTAAAGGATGCTCAAAAAGAGCAAAAAGCCTGGTATGATAAACATGCCAGAGAGTGTTCCTTCAAAGTAGGGGACCAGGTCATGGTCTTAAAGGCGCTCCAGGCCCATAAAATGGAAGCATCGTGGGAAGCGCCATCCACGATCCAGGAGTGTCTGGAAGCTGTTAATTATCTCATGGCCTTCCCCACCTCCAACCAAAAGCCTAAGGTGTACCATATTAATTATCTAAAGCCCTTTTATTCCAGAGAATTAAAGGTTTGTCAGTTTACAGCCCAGGGAGGAGATGACGCTGAGTGGCCTGAAGGTGTCTATTACTAAGGGAAAAGTGCTGGTGGCGTGGAAGAGGTGAACCTCTCCATGACCCTTGGGTGTATGCAGCGACAGCAGATCAAGGAGCTGTGCACTAGCTACGCGCCGACGTTCTCAGCCACCCCAGAACTGACTGAACGGGCATACCACTCCATTGACACAGGTAATGCTCACCCAATTAAAGTCCAACCTTACTGAGCGTCTCCTCAAGCTAAAACTGCTATAGAACGGGAGATCCAGGATATGCTACAGATGGGTGTAATATGCCCCTCTGGCAGTGCATGGACATCTCCAGTGGTTCTAGTTCCCAAACCAGCTGGGGGGAGACGTTTTTCCGTGGACTACCGTAAGCTAAATGCTGTAACTCGCCCAGACAACCATCCAATGCCATGCACAGATGAACTATTAGAGAAACTGGGACGGGCCCGGTTCATCTCTACCTTGGACTTAACCAAGGGGTACTGGCAGGTACCGCTAGATGAATCCACCAAGGAAAGGTCAGCCTTCACCACACGTCAGGCGGTATGAATTTAATGTACTCCCTTTCGGGCTGCGGAATGCACCCGCCACCTTCCAAAGACTTGTAGATGGTCTCCTAGCGGGATTGGGAGAATATGCAGTCGCCTACCTTGACGATGTGGCTATATTTTCGGATTCCTGGGCAGAACACCTGGAACATCTACAAAAAGGCTTCGAGCGCATAAGGGAGGCAGGACTAACTGTTAAGGCTAAGAAGTGTCAAATAGGCCTAAACAGAGTGACTTACCTTAGACACCAGGTGGGTCAAGGAACTATCAACCCCCCACAGGCCAAAGTGGATGCTATCCAAAAGTGGCCTGTCCCAAAGTCAAAGAAATAGGTCCAATCCTTCTTAGGCTTGGCCGGATATTACAGGCGATTTGTACCGCAATACAGCCAAATCGCCGCCCCACTGACAGACCTAACCAAAAAGAAACAGCCAAATGCCATTCAGTGGACCAAAGAGTGGCAGAAGGTCTTTAACCAGCTTAAAGCGACACTCATGTCTGACCCTGTGCTAAGGGCCCCAGACTTTGACAAACCGTTCCTAGTAACCACAGATGAGTCCGATCGTGGTGTGGGAGCAGTTTTAATGCAGGAAGGACCGGATCAAGAATTTCACCCTGTAGTGTTTCTCAGCAAGAAGCTGTCTGAGAGGGAAAGCAACTGGTCAGTCAGTGGAAAAAAATGTTACGCCATTATCTACGCTCTGGAAAAGCTACGTCCATACGTTTGGGGACGGCGTTTCCACCTGCAAACCAACCATGCTGCGCTACCGTGGCTTCATATCGCCACGGGAAATAACAAAAAACTTATTCGGTGGAGTTTAGCTCTCCAAGATTTTGATTTCAACATCCAACACATCTCAGGAGCATCTAACAAAGTGGCTGATGCACTCTCCTGTGAAAGTTTCCCAGAATCAACTGGTTAAAATCGTCCTTGAGATGTGAAAAATATTGTTAGTCTTTACATACTTGGTAGTATATTTAGAGGTGTATGTGTCTTATTAATTCTGTTTTCTCCTAGAGCTCCAGGAAGAAATCACAGCCAGCCTTTCACCCTATCTGTGATTTGCGGGGGGGGCGGGTGGTGTCATAATTATAAAGGGAAGGGTAAACACCTTTAAATCCCTCCTGGCCAGAGGAAAAACCCTTTCACCTGTAAAGAGTTAAGAAGCTAAGACAACCTCGCTGGCACCTGACCAAAAGGACCAATGAGGAGACAAGATACTTTCAAAGCTGGAGGAGGGCGGGGGAAACAAAGGGTTATCTCTGTGTGTGTTGTTTTTGCCGGGACTAGAGCAGGAATGCAGATCAGAACTCCTGTAAAGGGTTAATAAGCAATCTAGTTAGATATGCGTTAGATTCTGTTTTGTTTAAATGGCTGATAAAATAAGTTGTGCTGAATGGAATGGATATTCCTGTTTTTGTGTCTTTTTGTAACTTAAGGTTTTGCCTAGGGGGATTCTCTCTGTTTTGAATCCGATTACCATCCTGATTTTACAGAGGTGATTCTTTTACTTTTTCTTTAATTAAAATTCTTCTTTTAAGAACCGGATTGCTTTTTCATTGTTCTTAAGATCCAAGTGTTTGGGTCTGTGTTCACCTATGCAAATTGGTGAGGATTTTTATCAAGCCTTCCCCAGGAAAGGGGGTGTAGGGCTTGGGGGGATTTGGGGGGGGAAAGACGTTTCCAAGTGGGCTCTTTCCCGGTTATATTTGTTAGACACTTGGTGGTGGCAGCAAGAAGGTCCAGGGACAAAAGGTAAAATAGTTTGTACCTTGGGGAAGTTTTAACCTAAGCTGCTAAGAATAAGTTTAGGGGGTTTTTCATGCAGGTCCCCACATCTGTACCCTAGAGTTCAGAGTGGGGAAGGAACCTTGACAACTGCATACTAGTTTTTTCTCATATAGGTGATGACCAAGTAGGATAGTTAAAGATGCAAGGCCAAGCAGGTTCTGGAGTTTGCAGTGAATGGTTTTGTTACTATTATAATTCTAAAGGCTGTGTAAGTCAATGGTGTTAACGCTCACTTATGCCAACAGTGAGTTTGGGCCAGGGTTATTTCTCTTTAAAACCTGATATGTTGCTAATTGGTTTTACAAGTGGTGGATGCTGCTTTATAATAAACATTTCTAAAAGTACTGTAAGTCAGGGACATCAAAGCCCTACACCCAACCTACAATATGAATAAAAACATTTAAAAGGGAAATAAGAGCCCATCACCAATAGTGTGGATTGATTTAATTCAGAAGCAGGAAACCTTGATTTAAATAATAAGTTTAAATCTTAATTTATATTTATACTTTTTAGTTATTTTCCCTCAAGTAAAGCTGGTTCACACTGTCTGGTAATCCTTGAAAATCAACAGTTTTTAACTAAATTTACCCTTTACACAAAATTTAAGCATTCTTTTGCTAACCAGGCCAATACACTATAGCTATACACATTTATTTAAACAATATACATTTATTCAGATACTTAATTTTTACATTAGAAAATAATGAATGATGCATTTCTTATTTACTAGGTGGTTAATTTTTTACTTGTGATTTGTGTCAAGATCTATTTGGATGAAAATTGGAATTCAATTAGAAGTGAGTAAAACAGCTTTTAAAAATGTATTAGTTAAATAAAACTACCTTCAGTGTTCTGGAAACAAAAGCCAAATGTTTTGATAAGCTTGTTTTGCATTTAAAACTGATTTTTTAAACAAAGGAAATATTGTTTGTTGTTAGTGAATTGAAGTGATTGTTTTGGTACCATATCCTTGAAGATTTTAGAACGGATCTTATCCTCTCACACCTAGTTTTTATTTACAGATTGGGAGAGGAAAACAAGTTTTCCTGCTTTATCAACTCCCAATCAGTTTCTCAACTTTGAATGAACTAGTGATTGAACTGAACTAGCTGACCACTCTGAAATGAAGAAAATATTCTCTCTGCACTTGCAGAAGAGGCTACTGCTGTTAAAAGCTGGTTTAACACTTCAACAAACTCTGGTTGCTGGTGCTTAGTCATCAGTTCAGTGGTTTGACTTTCTTTAAAACTTGGACCACAAACAAGTACCGTTTAATATTTTTGAAAATTTATCTTAAATTATTTTAATAGATTATATCAAGTTTAGGTCTCAAGATAGGTTGTCATAATTCCAAATTTAATTTTAAATTGGTTTATCTTTAAAGACAAAAATGTAATTTAAATTATAAATCTCATTATTTAAATTACTTTTTTTTTTTAATCCATGCTGATCACCAAACCAAACAGTGTTCTTCCCTGCCCTCACCTTCCCCTGAAAAGGTGGGGGCAGGAGAAACCCAAGACTGCCTGGAAAGTAAAACCAGATGCAGGCAGGGTGACACAGCTGGACTTCAGCATCTGCTTAAATGAACCATTTATTGATTTGCTGTTCAGATTCTTTCCACTGAGTGTCTCTTTGATGGCTTTTTAAAAATTATTTTTAGCACTCTGGCAGTTGGGAGCAAAAGGGCAAGGATTGCTGGGTTTTGGTGGCTTCAGGATGAAGATCAAAAATGATAGCTGTTGTCCGTAACATTCTCTCTATGTACATAAAAGTGAAATAAAAGGACCACTAATGTATACTCAAGTTTGTCAAAATAGAGATAACTAATGCATCTAACAAATGCAGGTTGCATGTTTTGATGCTACTCTAACATAGGGTTCTAAAATAAGATATGCAGTCCCCAGGAAACCCTATGCTGTGCATTATTGAAGAAATACATTGAGGATAATATTAATGCCTGAAGATAAGCTGCAAGAAACAGGCCTGTAAATTAAAAGCAGCCTTTAGCTGTGACTTTACTCCACCACCAATGATGTTAATTCCTGCTTCAAACAAACTGAAGATTTTTTGGTTTTGTTAGTTTGGAAGTTCTGTGCCCCTGTGTCTGAGAATGACCAACACCAGATGCTTCAGGTGAAGATGCTGCCCCTCTTCCCCGCACTCCCGGCCCCGAAAAAATATTGTTCACACAGCAGTTATAGAGTATCCTAACCACAAAGTAAAATTGTCCTCAATATATCTCAGTGAGAGCTCGTTTATATCCTGAAGCATGAGGGATTTATTACAGCTGTGTGGAGAAAGGTAATTCTCGTTCATGGAGGATTTTATTTCAGAATTTGGTTTTATTCAGATTAGGATCCCAACAGTCCTCCACCAAAGGGTAGACTGCCCTGAAACCATGGACTCCGAAAGCCCTCTCTGAGGCAAACCACCTGCAGCTCTGCTGAGGAGCTAGATGGGCAGGCTGCATGAAAGCATCTAATACAGGGGTGGCCAACCTGAGCCTGAGAAGGAGGCAGAATTTACCAATGTACGTTGCCAAAGAGCCACAGTAATAGGTCAGCAGCCCCCCATCAGTCATCCCCCCTGCTCCCAGCACCTCCCACCCACCGGCAGCCCCACCAATCAGCGCCTCCCCCTCCCTCCCCGCACCTCCTGATCAGCCCCACCAATCAGCGCCTCCCCCTCCCTCCCCGCACCTCCTGATCAGCCCCACCAATCAGCGCCTCCCCCTCCCTCCCCGCACCTCCTGATCAGCTGTTTCGTGGTGTGCAGGAGGCTCTGGAGGGAGGGGCGGAGGGCACAGCAGGCTCAGGAGGGGGCAGGAAGGGGTGGAGTGGGGGCAGGGCCTGTGGCAGAGCCAGGGGTTGAGCAGTGAGCACCCCCCAGCACACTGGAAAGTTGGTGTCTGTAGCTCCAGCCCCAGAGTCGGTGCCTACACAAGGAGCCGCATATTAACTTCTGAAGAGCCGCATGTGGCTCCGGAGCCACAAGTTGGCCACCCCGATCTAATAGAAACAAAGCCTTCTACATTTTGAAACTTACCTGGGTTCCGTTGGAATTTTCAGGGATATTTCAGGTTTTGAAAAATCAGCAAATTCTGGCAAAATATCTTCTCAGAACTTTTTTGAACAGCTCTAGGTTTTAATCCCATCTAACTGTTTGGGTTTTTTGGTTGGTTGGTTGGTTTTAAAATTCTCTCTACATTTACTCTGGCTTGTTATCCATAGACGTTTGTGATCCCTTTTTTGAATCCAACTAGAATTTTAGCTCTCAAGACTAGCTTGTGGTAACAAGTTCCCCAGCTGGGTTCACTGAGAGTCCCCTTACTCATATAGCAGGAGGATGAACTGGCGTACCTGTTGGATCATATTAAAGAAGTTCTGTATTAAAATCACAAATGAGTTTGATTCCCCATAGTTTAAATTCCAGGGTATTACTAATTAAGAGGTCTCTTGGGTTTTGGTACTGTTTCTCTCCCTCTATGTGTGAAACTTGCAAGCTGCTAATTGCATTAGTACATTCTAAGACAGAGTCTGTTCTCAAAGCAATTCACACAGAGAGACTCAAAGCAATACTCTGTAACAACAGAAACAGGACCCAGAGACTCCCCGCCCTTTTGTTGTATTAACTATTGTGATTAAAATAGAGATAGAGGATGTATGTGGATGGATGCTTGGTGTGGATAATAACTGAATGATCAGGGAGGTGCCTGCCTAAGAATCCAGTGTCCATCGGCTGAAGAAGGCATCAAGTGGAAATAACCAGAGGACCCCCGGAGGGCAGACTGGAATCCACCCAACAGCCTCAAGAATGGGAGAACCAAAGAACAAGATAACACCTAGCAGCATGGAGCCGTCAGGAATGTGCCATCTGCTGATTGATTCAGCAACAGCATGATGAAGCAATTCCCATAGACTGGCATAGGAAGAAACTCCTATAAAAATGGACTCCAGAAAGTGAGAACCTTGGGGTCTGATTCTGCAAACCAACTTCCAGGAGCATCAGATGAGCATCTGACAAGGCCTTGCTCCCTCCTCATGTCCAGGCCACCTGGCCAGTGGCTTGGCATGAGCAACTCTAAGGCTGGTAACTATAACAACCTTGCAGAACCTGTGTGTGTGTGTGTGTATGAATGAATGTGTGAATAAATATGAGATTGAATGGAATGTTATAGCTATAACTAACTGCTTACTATGATTCTTTCTGTATTCACAATAAATGTGGTATTTTGCCTTTTTCCCTTTAATAAGGTCCTGCTGGTTTTTATTTTATTGGTATAACACACCCAATTTACCTGCTCTACACCATTTGTTATTGTACATACATACACACATCCACCATCTCTCACAAGAAGACAGCTGCAATCTTTTCAATCTCTTTTCTTGCAGAGTTTGGTGCTAGGAGTTACAAACTCATTCTGAGATTAGAAATCAAGCAGTGTTCCTTCCCACTCATGCACCATCACCAGTAAGATTATACTGGCTAACTTCTACCATCCAACCTGGGCAATTAGTTGAGGTTGCATACATATGAAAAAAACTGTCCTGCAATTGGAATGTGTATAACAATATTTTGGACAATTTGTGAAGGAGAAATAGAATTCAGTTTAATTGCTATAGCATTACAAAGCCAATATAGGAAGCAGCTGTAAAAAAAATGTATGTCACTAATAGACAAAGGGATGCACGTGAGAATAAAATCCATTAAGTGTAAGGCAGTCAGGCCCAGATCCTCAAAAGGTATTTGGGCTCCTAACTTCTGTTGATTTCAATGGAAGTTAAGAGCCTAAATGCTTTTGAGGATCTGGGCCCCAGATATTACAGTAATGGATGGCTATGACTAACTCTATACATGTGACAGAAAATACCCATGTTCGCATCCTACACATTATTGTACAAAATGTATTACAAGGCAGGTCTTGTATTATTTGAAAATTCATTATTTGCAAGTCAGTATAATCCTGATAAAGTATGCATGGCAACATTGTATGTAATGTTATAAGATTTGCCTGTAATGTTATTAAGACATGTTCCATACCCCTGCCCAAACTGAGATTGGTAGACTGGTCTGTCCTAAACAAAGGAATGTGGGCTTTGCCTAATTTGTATTTAAGCAGTAAACACAGTCATCCAGCAGGAAGGGAAGCAAAGAAAGCTCAAACAGGTGAGAAAAACCCAGCAGGGAACATCCTTCCACATAGCCTCTGTCTCCTATTGACTAGTTGGAAATGTTTTTCAAGAGAGGGACAAACTAGAAAAAGGAGGGACAAATGCCCCAAGGCCCCACTCTCTCCACCTGCCCATTGCATTTAGTGCATCTGAAGCAAAAAAGGAAGCATTTGTTAGACTCTAGGGTGTGGGTGGTCCTGACCTACAGGGGTTGATCAATATGATGGCTGAAAGCATGTGGTGAATCTGTTGTAGTTTATTAAGTTAGGTATTACTAAACATCTTATGTTTGTTTATTTTTCTTATAACCATTTCTGACTTTTATGCCTCATTACTCTTACTTGCTTGAAATCTCTTTGTAGTTAATACATTTTTTTGCAATTTTATCTAATCCAGGGTGTTTAAATTGAAGTGTCTGAATAACTATAAGATAAGAAAATGGCATATTATTCCCTTTAAAGAACAACAGATTTAAGATACTACATAATATCTAGGAGAGGGCTGGGCAGTACAGGACACATTTCTGGGGAGAAACCTGGGACTGGGGGTGTGTTGCGGTCACCCTGCCATATAAACTAAGGCTGGTGAGAGTCAGTGTGTAACTCAAGTGTCGCTGGCAGCCTGCAGTTACACAGACACATAGGGTGTGGCTTGTATGTTGGAAGGGTGTCTGAACGACCCTGATAGGAGCTACTTCAGCAAGGCATTGTAAGTCACCCAGGCTTGCAGGGCAGGAGTGATAAAGCTCCTCATTAGTCTGGAATGCATCTGGTATGTCACAATACATAATTAGAAAACAGATTTGAGTCAGAACGTGCTATTTTAAGCCACTTCTACAACTACATTTAAAACTGCTCTTCGATTTTATTTAAATAGGATACATTCCTGAAGGACTCCTTGAAAAAAGAGAAAAGTTACAGAAGTCATTTTGCAATAATGTATCAAAATAGCTGACTGCATTATATTTAAATTGAGAACCAGCTTGCATGAATGACTTATCTCCAAAGTTTTACTACAAACAGACTTTTAATGCATACAAAACCAAAACAACACAAATGTACACCACAAAAATTCATTTGTACTTTTTCTAATAAAGCTACTGCTACATAATTGTCTATTTTCAAGAAGCAAAATTTAGACGGGAGGTAAACATTTGATCCATGAGCATGCAACAGATGAAGTTAGAGGAAACATCTACATCCAAAGCACTATTAAAATATATCCTAATTGTAATGTTTAAGTGATCTCCAACCTATACCATGCTATAAAATGCCCTTCAAAAAAAAAAAAAAAAAGTCACATCAATGCAAACGAACTATTGTGTTCTCATTTTCTAGTGGGAAGTTACAGTGACAATTTCCCAGATGTTTTAGACCAGAGGTTTATAAACTATGCGCCAACTGATCTCACCAGAGTAAATTTTTCTGTTTTACACTAGAAAGTTTAGAAAGGTAAATTGCTATGATAAGAAAGTTACAATACAATTTTTTGTACATTTTCAACATAAAATCTTTTCTTTAGGCCCAAAGCACAAATTTAGAAAAGTTGGATTTCCCAAGGTTACGGAATTACTAACAGAACTTCCCTTTTCAGCTTTTGGGATATTTTCTTCTCTTGATACATGTACTGAAGTCCCATATTCATGAAGACAAGAATGTACCACTTCCCTGGCACACTTGTTACACTGTAACAGCTCCTTTCAATTTTGAGTTTCTCAGACTAAAAACTGTACTCATCTATTTGGTGCAATATTTTTAACATGGCATAAAGAGGAAATGGGGTCAGAAGTCATTGAGAAGTGTTGCAATTTGAGACTTTTTAGCCTCCCTCCACCCCCACATGTACATTGATAGAATGTCAGTAGTAGCTTTTGACATGAATCCAGAAGAGTGTGCACTTAATACATGAGTCTGCTGTTGCTTAGTCCCACATGGAAACCATCCAAAAAGAAAGTTAAAAATAAGTCCTGCTTTGTTTTTCCTGGGACACCAGCCTCAGTTTGAGAAACTCTTGTTTAAAAAGTATGTTTTCCCTGCTAAACAAAACAAAAACACAACCTAATTCTGTAAAAAGGAGGTTGGACTATAAACCCAAAGTGCTTCTAAAGCCCAGCTATTTTAAATTTTCATGGGAGATACACTAGTTGTGCTATATATTGTGTGTGGCACATTAATCCCATATGGGCAAAGTTTATTTTTTAAATAAAAATATACTGTATATAAAACACTAGGAAGATATCTGGAAACTTGTACCAGCCAAAGTTTACATTTTTTGACATTTAAAAATAGGATTAATTCACTATTTAACAGTCACAAATAATATAATTATATATTTTAAGTATATTTGATTAACTCTGATCAAGATGGGAACATTTTACACTGAATATTTCAGCACTCATATCTAGTAATGTGAGATATGCAAAATAATTTGTCTATATTGTGTAGATTTTTTGAAGTTTATTCCCATATCAAAGGTCCAATCCAACAATCTCTGCAAGACTCCAGTGACCCAATGGGCCTGCTCCAAAGCCCATTCATGACAGTGGGAGTCTTTCTATGGTCTCCAGCGGCTTTGCATCATGCCAGCTTCTAGGCTACAGCATTTGCCTAACGAGTATGGAATTAATAGCTTTTGTCTTAAATTTCCAAAAGTGATTAGTGACAGATTTTGGCTCCTGAACTTGAGACCCAAAAAATTGAAATATCCAGTCAGTGAACAAAATCACTACTCACATTCAAAATTTAGGCCCCAATCCAGTAAGATATTTAAATACATGCTTAATTTTAAGCACAAATTGTTCCCTTGAAGTCAATAAGGCTACTCTTGTGCTTAAATGCTTTCAAGATCAAAGGCTTAAAGTCCCAATTCAGAGGTGCCTAAGCATCTCTGAAGATCAAAGGCGCAACCGCTACATGTATAAAAAGCAGATTAGGCCTCCAAATGTTTAAATTAAAGGACAATATGACCTCTATTAGAGAACTTCTAGAACCATTTGTTTGTGTAAGGAAATTGAAGTCAGCACCCAAGTTAGTTTTCCATGAATAAAAGAATTGTTAGACTTATCTTTTATTGCTGGATTACATTTGACAAAATTCTGAAATGTTTCTATTTTGCAAGACGTATTCACTCTGTAACTGGTACACTTAACACCATTTATAGTAATGTTGGCATGCGCTAGTGAAAGATAGGTAAAATCCTGATATAGTTATTGGGATCAGAATTTGGCCTAATTTCATTCTTTACTTTGTTACAAGTTCAATTACACTATATTTTCCTCTCTAAGTCTTTCAAGAAGTGATCCATATTCAGTTATGTAGTGTCACCAATAGAGCACTGTAAATTAAGTACATATGAACTAAAATTTCATCTTATGTCACTGCACCAGTATACATAATGTATTTAGTAATTTTTTTTAAGAAGAGTGCAAAGAGTTCCATTGATTAAATTGTAATGGTGGTAAAACCAAGAGGTACTTTTCCAAATCTACACTAAGTCAAAAATGCTTGCTTAGGAAGAAGACATTTACAGTGATCAGGTACAATGAGTGTTAAAATCCATTAAACAGATTTAGTTCATGAAAAAATATATATTAATTAGTTTCCTTCCAATGAATTTTGGAAGCTTTAGCTGTACACACTTTATAGGGTCTATTTGCCTTTGGATACACCTCTGTTTGTCCCTGTCTCAGTAACAGTCATTGGAGTAAATTATGCACATTGAGGGAACAGAGTTCACAATATCTTTGTAATAAACACTGTGAAGGAAAAGGGCTGGATGCACAACCAGATCATTCTTTTTCCTCAATTAGTAGAATCACCAGTTTCTGTTTTCCCCATTGGTGCCTCACTAAAAAGCAGTTTTCGAAGAATATTTGCATAGAATGGTCCATACACTTGTTTATTAAAATTCACAATGCTTGCATACTGAGATCCAATAGACTCTATCTCTACCTGAATCACAGCAAGGCCTCCTGGAATCATAGGCATACATTTCTGAATGCCTGGAAGAGTAAGAAGGCTTTTCATATACAGCTGGATTCGTTTATCTGAAACAGAAAAGATAACTGAGTTCATGATAGAACAGACCATATAAATGTAAATCCAAAGCGTCAAGCCACAGTTGCCTTAGAAATACTTCACACACTGGCACATGGAAGAATCAAAATAAGCAGAGACACATCTTGAATGCTACCTTTCCCTACCTTCCTCCTTCAGTTTTAATTTAGAACAAAGTCAAATGTTTCCCATTGTAGAGGGACAGCCTTCAGACTGAACAATAGGATTTATGTTGTGAAATAGATGCACGGCTATAATTAAGACTGAGTTAAACCTGGAGTTGTGGGAGATAGATCCTCCACTGGTGCACACAATCCACAGTTAGGTATAAATTAAATTCCCCTCTGAAATCCTGGTACTTTTAGGTTCACAGAGAACATCCCAGAATCACTGAGAGCATTCTGCTCATATTTGCGGACTCTTTCTAACTTTGTTGTCCCGCCCCGAACTAATCTTTCAGAAGACTGTCTTAATATAAACAATAGAAGCAGCACAGGTTTGCACACTTTATGACCCAATATTTACTGTAAGAAAGTTACTTTCATTTTAACTTTTTCACAATAATTAGGCAATCTTTAACTCTAGCGATTTAATTTTTACAGTATGGATGGGCCATTAGCCTTCATTTATTTAAAAAAATTATGCATACAACCAGAGAACCACATAAATTATACTAACCAATCAGGGAGCTGATGGGATTTTCTTCTTCAACAATGCTACAGATCTGACCTACTAGGCTGTTTTGAATTTCCATATTAAGAGTGGGAAATCCTCTCTCAGACAGGGACCTGTTCACCTCACTGCAAATCTGAACACCTATAGTATTCAGAGCCTCCTTCAAATCAAATTTTCTGAAAAGAAAAAAAAGTTTGAGCATTTAACTCTAACAGTTCTTGTAACATCAGTCACATAGCTATTTTGACACACACACCCTCCCTTTTCTTTTTAAATGAGTCATCTCCAATAAAATAAGAGAGCCAGGTGGATTTTTGCAAACTTTGTCCGCTTTCCAGATGTAAGACACAAATATTCCACCCCAGGGTAAGAGTAGATCCCATTGGCAGGGATGTGAGGGAGGAGGAAGAGAAGACTGCTCATATGATTAAATTCTATTGGCTTCAATGAGACTAATACATGCGCTTAAAGTTAAACATGCACTTAAATACTGTGGTGCCAGTCCAGGAAAATACTTAAGTATACTTAGCTGAACCTGTCCACAGTACAAATTGCCCAAGTAATGACTGACAGAGTTGTTACAACCAAACAGCTGTTTGGTGGCATATGTGAACCACATTTCTATTCTTAACATCAGTCCATATAGGGCAGTGTCCACAACACACACACACACACACAAAATCACCACAATTTGTAGCACTAGTGGCAGTTGCAGCAGAGGAGCCAGGGACTGAATGAATAATGTGAAAGGCTGAAGCAATTGGCAGAGCAACATGATGAAGCTTGCACTGCCAGTCTGTGCCGACCTGAATGGTGCATAAGTGCAGCAATTTCAACACTATACACTGAATTTGGTGTCAGATTTTCAGTACAAAAGTTTAAATTGTAAAAAAGAATTAAACTATATGGATGCACTAGGCCAGCGGTTCTCAAACTGTGGGTCGGGACCCCAAAGTGGGACACGACCAGTGTTCCCTCTAATTTTTTAGGTCCATGTGCAGAATTAATTTTGTTATGTGCACCACTATGGAGGTGATGTGTGGTGGGGGTGGGGCTGAGGGGTTTGGAGTGTGGGAGGGGGCTGTGGGCCAGGGCCGGCTCTAGGTTTTTTGCCACCCCAAGTTCCACAAGCGCAAAAAAACCCCAGAAAACCGGTGGCCGGAATGCCGCCCCTGGAATTGTGCCACCCCAAGCACATGCTTGCTTTGCTTGTGCCTAGAGCCAGTCCTGCTCAGGGCTGGGACAGAGAGTTGGTGTGTGGGGGATGAGGGCTCTGCGATGGCCAGGTGAGAGGCACTTCTCCCTGGCTGCGGCAGCTCCTGCGAGGCTGGGCTGGGGGAGGGGCTCCTCTCTCCAGCCACAGCACTTCTGATGGGCCTGGGCCTGGCACAGGGAGGGGCTCCTCTCCCCAGCAGCTCCAGTGGGCCTGGGCCGGGCCGGACCGGGGGAAAGGCACCTTGCTGCACAGCTTACAGGGAACTTAGGTAATGACCCCATTTTAATGGGGTCGCCAGGGCTGGCTTAAACTTGCTGGGGCTTGGGGCTGAAACCGAAGCCCAAGGGATTCAGCCCTGTGCAACAGGGCTCAGGTTACAGCACCCCTGGAGGGGACTGAAGCCGTTGGGCTTGGCTTTGACCCCTACCCGTCCAGGTCAGTGGGGCTTGGACTTCGGTTCTTTTATCCAGAGCAGTAGGAATCAGCTGGACTCAGGCTTTGGTCCCCTCTCCTGGGGACATGTAGTAATTTTTGTTGTCAGAAGGGGGTCGCAGGAGTTATCAAACTTCATTGCACTGCATCAGGCAACTGTTTTCACTAGTACACATGTAGGTCTAAGAGTGATACATAATAAATGGATTATTACTATCATGTCATGTCAGTAACAAGGTGCATAGGCTATACATGTTAACTATTTCTGTAAAAATAAATAAATAAATCAGTAAAGTTTGTTACGAGCCAACTGGCTTTTTTCTTTAAAATGGGAGGGGGGAGTGAGAAAGAACTTACTCCTTGTTCATCCCTTCCAGCAGAACAGCTGAAATCCTTTTTAATTTGTCAGCAAAATCAGGTAAGCCCACAATAGCTGGGCCTACCATATTGCTAGTTATAAGAGATACACAGGCTATAATCTGTAACTCATTCAGCTTCTCTTTCAACTTCTGAAGACGAACTTCATCTGTTATTAACGTCTAGAATTAGAACAACATTGATTACTGTAAGTGATATCAAGTTGAGACTTAAGCTAATGTCCTAACAAGTAATTTGAGGGGGGCAGAGGAGAAGCTACTTTCATGCAACATTGCAGCAGAAAATTTCAGTGCTCAAGAGTCAAGAAATTCACAGTAATTATAGCCAACCCCTTGCATATGTAGTATTATACAGTTCCTTTAAAAAAAATTTTTTTTAAATAACCAAGAAATAGAAAAATGTATGGATGAGTCCTACCCCAACTCTTGCCCTTTTACAAAAAGTAAGGAGGGCCATAGTGGCATAAGGAGCCCTAGAAGTCCTGAACACAGTTGAGGGAGAATTCCTTCAGTGTGCAAACTGCAGAAGACTGACCTAAGGTTGCCTTCAGAAGCCTCCCTTGTGAGCCCAAGTGTGTGGTGGGGGGGGGAAGGAGAGGAGGGGCTGCAGCTTGCTGCCCACAGGACAGTCCTAGGAGGTGGCCACTTAAGCCCCTGAAGCAGCCCAGGATCAGGATGATGCTAATCATTTTCAGACTAAACAAATTCACCCACACTAAGCAAAAGAGCATATCCAATGTATACAGAACTGAGTTTCAAAAAAGATGACTTAATAGTTTCAGGTGCGTTGTGTCGTTAAAAATTCAAAATATTTTGACCAGCTCCAAGTAGTAACAGTAACTAGTCATAACACATCCGTTGTATATGAACAATTTAATGTTCGTAACAGGACACTTTGGTGGATTTTAAGGTGTATCTACTCTTTCAGCAGTTTGCAATGGAAAAATAACTCCTAGAGTACCACAATGAGACTGTTCATCTAGCTTCTTATATGGAGCCCTATCACTGTGACATCAAAGTGATTCTCCAAAAATTAAGGCCCCGATCCTGAAAAATATCTAAGCACAGAGTTATCCTTAGGCATGCTTGTAGTCCCATTTACTTCATGGGGACTACTCAGACTATTTAAATACTTTGCTGGACTGGGGCCTACACGTTCTGATATATTTCTCTTCCCTCCAGTCAAGAGAGACTGGATTTCTCCCACACTCCTACCCCTTTCCTTAAAGATAGTTATAGTGCATTGTTATGGGATGGCTAAATCAAAGTAGTGAGTTGGCCATTTTCTCCGAAAGTTCTGAGGTTCTTAGCAGCATTCTGATCTCTTGCGGAGAATTCCAGGTTAACGGGCCACTTATATCCGAACAGTTATCTGTTGCATAGAGATTTCACTATTGAGGAGGACAGTGCCATTGTTGCAGTGGAATGGAGCGGTCACAAGAGATGGTGCTCAAACAGGCCGAGGTGGTCATTCAGGGAACTTGGGCCAATGCCATACAGGGGTCTAAAGCCTTGACTGTAACCCAGTATGGAACAGGGAGCCAGTCACAGAGAACACTGGGTTCATGTGCTCTTTGCATCCAATTATTCATCGGTGCAAGGCTACAGTGTTCCACACTACAGTTTTGTTTTCAAAAACCTAGTCTACAGTTTTCGTTCATAGGAAGAGAATTAAGATCATCAAGCCTAGAGCGCACATATGCATGCAACTCGATAGAGAAGTACAAATCTGACAGGAACATGAGCAGTCTTCTTGCCAACCTTAGATGGAAGAGTTTTACACAGCTCGAAAGCTTGTCTGTCTCACCAACAAAAATTGGTTCAATAAAAGATATTTCCTCATCCACCTTGTCTTTCAGATAGAAGAGGGCATGTTTTACTGCTCTGGGCATAAAGGCATTCAGAGGTTGTAAACAGTTCAGGTGAATATGAATGCTGCAAAATCTTCACATTCTAACACTACATGTCCTTCAAAGTGAGGTTACTGAGTTGGTAAATGCTCCTTTCTCCCCACCAGCATCACTTCAGTCTTTCTGGGTTTAACTGCTGCCAACTGGTCTTCATTCATTGTTATTCTCAGCCAAGTACTTAGACAGCTAGCAGATAGATTCAACACACCACTAATCGTACAGGTAACTGAGCTAGGCATCATTTGCCTATTGCTACCATTTAAGTCACGCTGCTTTACCATTTTCCTCTCGTGGGTTCATACAGTTCAACAGGATTGATCCCTGGAGGAGTCTCCAGATGGCAAAGCAGGTGCCAATCATGATTCTATATATGGCCCAAGGGGAATGACCAACTCTTATTAGCAGGAACCTGCTAATACTTGCTATTTCTGGCAGGACAGCAGGATTCCATGGTCAAATGTCTTAAATGCTACAGGGAAGTCCAGTAATATCAGAACGGATGCACTGCCTTTGTCCATGGCAAGAAGATCATTCATAATGTGAACTGATAAACTGCTGTCCTATTAATTCACTCTTGGAGAAAATTCTCTAGCCATTAACATTAGTTTGCTCTTCTCACAGTTAAGGTAACTAGTAAGGCTGTTGCTTACTTTGTTGGAGGAGAGAGCATGCACACAAGCGCATACACACACATATAGTATCGTCAGCACTAAGACATTGTAATGCAGGGAACAACAAGCAACTGATACTTACCAGGAACGTGCTCCTTGATTATGGAGCATGCTACTATGAAACTACGAAATTTGTGGAATTATTTGGCAAGAGAAGTCCTCCAGGAGAGTTCCACGACATCTAGCATCATGAACAGCATAACTGCTGTACCAGCACTTTCATGCAATTAGAATTAAGAGGACATTTTGAGGCACTGGGATAATTTAAGAAGAGTCATGAGAATTCACTTCTTACCTCTGGAATTGCTTTTTTCTGATAATCCCACTGTAACAGTTTCAAGTAGCCATTGTTTAGCACCAGAGTAGGACTGAGATTTGGTTTAGAGCTACCATCAGCACCAGGGGATGAAGAGGTTTCACAAGAAACAGACAACAATTCATCTTTTACTGACTCCTTTATCCACTCTGTTGTTAGATCCAGAGCACCTAAACAAGAACAAAATTTTGCACAGGTTTATTGTATAACTTTCCATGCAAGTGTACAGCATATTGACAAATAATGAAGGTGAACAAGACAACTCCATTTCCGATCTCTAAATATACTGCAGTGAACTGTTAAGTCTGCTCAAGTCAGTTTTCCCCCCAAGCTTTTTTCACCTAGCCAACACAGGTGACCAGCTGAAGCTTCTAGACAGGTTATAAAAACCCCATAGCAGACTCGTGGCACTGGAGCCGTAAGCAAGATTTAAATACAGATATCTGAACCTTCAGAAGTCTAGTGCATTAGCCATCAATGTCACCAGTTTCCCTTCCTCTTCCAAAATTTCTTAACAATGGTTTAGATATATTGTCTTTACAGTGCAACAAGACTCACTTTTGCCTTTACAACATTTAAACTAAACTAAACATTTATTTTCACTAGAGAATAGGTTTTGTTGTTCTATGCTTCATTATGGACTTAATCCTGCCTCTGCCTACTACCAATTACATAGCATGTAATGGCACGTATTCTGGAAAAGCCAGCTACGCATGTGCACATGAGCAGAAGCAGATTTTCAGATACACAAGAGAGTGGTTCCATATATTGCAAGATAAAACTGAGCCCTGTGTATGCAGAACTGTTTTAATCAGATCTCAGATGCTTTGATTGCAGGAACAAGTTCTTCACAAACTGTATCATTTTGACAGGTTTCAGAGTAGCAGCCGTGTTAGTCTGTATTCGCAAAAAGAAAAGAAGTACTTGTGGTGTTGTCTAATGAATTTGCAACAGCAGTACCAATGAAGTCAGCATTTCACAATTATTAGTTATCATATAAAGGTATGATATGGTCACATTTGCCCCCAGGTGCCTTGCTCAACAGATATCTATAGTAACAGAGAGAAAGGTTGGTTTTAATGGTTTCCACTGTATCTGATTAACTGAAAACATTGTAATACGTACTTGGTGTTTCTTCAAGAATTTCTTGGAATTTTGTTCTTTCATAGTCCACCAAGTTACGCTGAAGCTGTGGTCTAATATTTTGAATGGTATAATTAACCATATCCATTTTCATAAGGTCCAGAACATGGAATATTTGTCTGAAAGCAAAGACAAAATTACAGTGCAACATCACAGAAGAAATTAGGTTGAAGTTTCAAGATGAGCTCATATGCTCTTGAACAGCCTGATGTACACCTACATACTTGACTTGTTTTGTAGTCCTTCCACCTTAGAGAACAGGCTCCAAGTACTGAAGAGAAAGTACTAGCACATGGTAGTTTATATACCAAAGCATTTTGGAGAATTAAATAATGTATTGAGATATTTGGTGTAAGTTACAAAAAGTAGGGCAAAGATGTTGCATGATCAAGACACTGGTACCATAGGCCAACAACAGAAAGGTTTTGAAGCAATATGGAGTCAAAGCAAACTGAAATTTAAAAAATTTTAGCAACTCTGATTATGCCAAAATAAAAACAAAACACCTCATTCCCTCCTACTCAACCACTTTACTCCCTGTAGGTATACCTAAGTGATAGCAAAAACATAATACAGCAAGAAACTATTTTTAATATTACAGAGCTAATACATCTGAGGCTCATGCAGATTTGTGAATCAAACCTTAAGAGTGAAGTCTTTAATAAAGGGAATGGTACAGATAGAAAGAACTGAGCTTCACTTTCATGTTCCAGATGGAGTGTACATTTTTCCCCCCCCTGCCAGTTCTAAAAAAGAACACTCACCTTTTAACTTGTAAGAATAAGTAAGTTTGATATGGAAGCATGCACAAAACACATGGAACTGCATGACGTTTTTGTTTTCAAAAATGGTGACACTTTTCAGGGTATGGCAACACTAACATACACCATTGAAAAAATATGCTTGTGAAAAACCCAAAACAATTAGAACTCTTAAATGAAGTACCGTGTTACTAAACTCTAAACCAACACCTCTTTCAAATGAAAGCATTTCGGCAGTTTCTTAGCTTAGCCCGCTATTCCAGTTTAATGTTAGTTTTGAGTTCCTTTCTTCTCCACCCAAACACCTTGTCTGTCAAATTGATATTTTCTAAATAAACAAACAAAAGTATGATATGAAAAGTAGCCAAACACCAACCTGAACAATTCTACAATATTGACAGTTGCTTTTAACTGTTTTATATCATCATCTCTTATTGGAGCACATAATTTCCCCATAGTGTTGATGACATAGTTAGCTAGCCCAAGAATGTCAACAGCATCATGCTCAGCCTGCTGTCTTATAAGATCTGCATCCAGGACTTCACAGATTTGGTTTCGAATCCTGTTCGCTCCAGGAGTTAAAAAGGAAAGAAGAGTCTGAAGTGAAAAACAAAACCAAAAAGCCATAAGACATGTCAATAAGTGCAGCAACACGAGACCAGCAAGCCCTTAATAACTGTGATGAAATGAAAGCAGCTTTTTGAAGACGTCAAGGGTACACTGTAGAGCCTGACTGCAAATCCCGAATCTGGAAAGGCTATTTTATTTAGCAGGATGGGAGAAAGCAGCCAAAGGGAACAGAAAACAGATACAGAAGCTGGTGAAGACAAGTTTACTGGCTTACTGGTTGAGACCTTTGCAACTTTTCAGAAACACCCTTAGGTCTTTACTAAAAAGTTAATGAATTGGTACCAGGATTTCCAGTAATAAGGGAAGATCTTGATCCTATTTGGAAAGTTGATGTCTGACTTTGTATTCTAGGCATACTATAGTACTGTATCACATCCCCATCCTGCAACTAACACGTAGAAGTAACCCACTGACTACGGTGGGGGTCCACCCACATGGAATCATTTGCAGGATGGGGCCTAAGATGTCAACACAATGCTGGGGGTGTGAAGCGGGGAAATAAAAACTAACTTGCCTCCTTAATTTCTTCAAAGAGCTTGATAGCATGATGATATTCTGGAGGATCTTCATTCAGTTCTGACTCCAAATGATCCCAGAATGCCTTATGTACAATTTGTTTCACTCTACCCTCCAAACTGCTGGAAAATCAATTTGCACAAAAAGATTTAAAGAAGTAAACAGAGTTTAAAAACAAAAACAACCAGCACACACAATCTTAAACCAGTCCAATGATTCGGTAGAGAACCATCATCACATCTGCTAATTCGAAGATCTATATCTGCAACCAGATCACCCTTGGACCCCGGGTTATCACCCCCCAAAACTAAGCAGGATTAAGAATTAAAATGAGAGGTTTCCCAAGAAAATCCTGATATTGCAGAAAGTGGTGTTGGAAATTCAGTATTTGGGTATAAAAGGTATCCCAACTCTATATTAAACAAATTCCACTACCTTGTTGCTATTGAGTAATATGTTTCGGGGGAAGCATTTTTTTTGGCATATTATATACAAATAAAAGAACAACCCTAACTTATCATCAATAATAATCCCATTGTATTTTTTGTAAAAATTGGCTCGATAGCATGGCCAGATTCCATTTTAAATGATAATCTCTCAACATTCCCACTGTAGTCTAAACTGGGTATGTAAGTTATTCCTTTCTTCCTCCAACTTCCCAGAAGTGTTTTAGTCTGCAGAGCAGCATGAGTACTGTGTTCATTACTGAGATGAGTATATAGATTATACACAGCATTTGAGCTATTAAGTAAGCTGTATAGATAAAAGCCATACACATGGCAGTACTACAACTTTAGCCCCCAACCCCTTCACAGAGATCTTAGATTGGCAAGAAACATTAAAGGTGGACTCCAAAAGTAGAGTGCATACCACATTGCTTACATATCTCCCCTTGCAGATAAGGCAGAGCATCATATGCTCCAGGAGAAGAAAACGTGTTAAACCTACCAAATTGTACCACTTATGCCACAATGTTGCAGCCTTGACAGTTCCCCATTAAGTGTGGAACACCTTTGCAGGCTGTGTACCTTCAGACCCGTTTCCCTTGCGTGCACACACACACCCCATATCAGTTTCTGCAAAATTTATAAAGGGTAACTTACCTGTTCTGTGGGAGGTCTACATGTTCCATGTGAAAGTTTTCATTTACAGCAATTTCATGAGCTAGAGTCAAATTTGACAAGTTTCTTGCAGCAGCCATCAATTCATCAAATGTAACAGTTTTTGGAGGGCTTGTTGCTGTAATGAAGGAAAGGAAATGAGAGCCACAAGTCAGTTGTAGGTAAGTTCAATTTTAAAAGATGGATTGGACTGCAAAAACCAAACATGGAAATAGTTAGGCATGATATTTTATTTCCTGTTAACTGGACACTAATTTATGAGAAGCTAGCTAGACTGAGAGTTCTTTGCATCTCCTTAAAATGATCTGGTAAATGAACGACCCTCCCAGCTCATCTTTGGAAGGTAGAAGACTCTCATGGCATGTTTTGAAGAGCAGTAGTTTAGTCTGATATCTTGGCCAATGTACCCCTCTCACACTAAACACAGGACCCATTAAATAACCCAGAGTTTTGGACAGGCAGGTTTTACATAAGAGTCAAAATAAGCAAGCACGCATACAGGCTGCATGTTATTACTGAGCAAATGGATGCATTTCTCTCCACAATCATTGTAACCACAGTCTAAACTCATTACTTTGAGATATGCAGCTTCTGTTCCATAGCATATGCTACAGTGTCTTTGCCCCACTAATCAAGTCTCTGATTGAAGAGTTTATGTTGCGAAGGACATAACGCACTCTTACTTGAAAGAAGGAGTGATTGCTCACAAAGTTTCTAAAATAAACTTCTGTAGTTTATTTTTCACATTTGGAAACTGTACTTTTGAGAAGAGTGATACAGGACAGGGAACATACCAAATACAAACTTTCAGTTCCATTAACAAGTTTACTTTTAAACAGACAAATGTATACATACGAAAAAGATTTGTTAGCATCAGTGAAGTGCTCTACAATTAAGTGCTTTTTATGTACAGTAGTATTTATTCTCAAAAGTCATTCAAAGTAACTTGCTTCACCTATTTTATGTTTTGACTTCTTACTGTTCAATGAAAAAAAGTCACAACACTATTGATTTGATTTCATAATTCTGAAGTTTAAAGACAAAATGGAGGCATCCTGTCCTTTGTTCATGAAGCAACATTTGGTGGATGGACAGAATGGTACTATTTTGTAACCTATAAGCCAAAGCCAGAATAACCCAAGACAAGAATGTCCTGCCAGGCAAACTTTGGTTACTCTTTCAGAAGGAAGTAGTAACAACTGTTGCATGTATACGAAGGATCTGCTTGTGCTTCATGGTGGCAGACTGTACCCCTTGGAGATGTGGTGATCTAAACAAGAAGCTGTGCCTTTCTCCTAACACTCTCTGAAGTACCAACTATAAATCCCAACTCCCACTACATGCGTGGGACACCCAAGAAAATACACAAATATAGCCTAGATCTCTATTTTACAGGTTAAATCTGCTTACAAGCGGGGGAGCTGGGTTTGCTTGAAGAGTCACTAGTAAAACTCTGCCTTGAATATTCAGAGTCACTGGAAGAAGCTGTGCTTTCAGATAGCCTTGAAGAATCAAAATCACTGTTCTGGTCATCATTGAGGGGCATTTTGAGTCACTTCACTTGGTACAGTACACAGAACCTAGAAAGAAATAATTTTACAAGATCAACATTTTCTAGCACTTCATATTTTCCAAAGATTTCTTTACAAAAAGCAGCAATATTTCAATAGTTACTGTTATGAGCACTGAATATTACATTGCAAAATAGGGATAAATGCTTGCCTACTTTATAAGGGTGTTATGAAGTTTAGTGGATTTGTGAAGTTAACTGCTTAATTTGTAACACTTATAGGATTGTACAAATCCTAAGAATTAAACTTTCGATTCTGCAAGAAGTTAAATGAAAATTAAAGATTAACGTCAGTAGCATCAACCTCTAATCTACTCTTTACGCAGAAGGTATTATGCTGTCAGGAGCATCAGAAGCAGAGCTCTCAAACTCTTTAAAAGGTACTCCTTAAAGCACTCCCCCTACTGATGAATTTAGGTGTAGAGCAGCACTCTAAAGGCACCTTAGTTTCTGCACTTGGTCATAGCAACCCCTTTCTCCCACAAAGTTACTGCAGTTACAGGGGCAGGAGCTGGAGCTATGTTTAAAGGGAGGGAGGGAATTAATACATCTTGTCAAAGACATTCAATTTCTTCATGGATCTTGAAATGTGAAAGGATTCACCTAAAAAGAGCAAGCCACAGAATCAGACTAATAATTGTGTTGAACTGGAAATGAGATGAGGAAAAAAACAAAAACAAACAAAATAAAAAATAAAGTTACTATTAATAAAAAATTAATGTTACATTTGTTGTGGAAAACGAGTCACACCATCTGTTCGGTTCAAACAGTTTGAGGTTTTTTTATTTGAATACAAGCGTGCAGGGAGAAGGACACAGAGATGGCCACAAGCAGGTGCTTCTCTGGTCTTTCTCTGTTCTGCCCCTATAATACCAGTCTTATATAGTTTTTTACATTTAAGTTAAATGATACATTTTCTTAATTTTTTTATTACTTAAGCATTGTTAATAAAGCCTTATAAGGAGCCAAAGTAAACAGTTTTATAATTAGCACTGTGCTGACGCACTTTGTTATTATTAAGATCTGCAGTTTGCTTGTGGCATCGTTTTGTCTCAGGGCTTTTGCAGGTTTGGGGGGCGGGAGTTGCATATAATGGACAGCTAGGGACTTGAGCTAGGCTAGAGGTTGGCCTACTTTGTTATCTGGGTCAAAATACCACGGCCCAGCATATGCAAATGCTCTTAGCTTAAGCGAAGTCTTACAGGATGCAGGCCTGTAGGCCTCTTGCGTTATCGCTCTTGCCTATGCTGCATATAGGGCATAGGTCTTGTCACAGGGTGGGATGGGGTCAGGTTCAACACCAAGGTTAACAGCAATTTTCCCCACAATTCCCCCATTTTGTGCTTTTAGCACAACTATTAGTTTTAAACCTTTATTTTTATTAAAACCTTGTATTTTTTTATTTTAAATTAAATGTCTTCGCCTTTGGGGTTTCAGTTGAATGCAACGACAATGCATGGTTAGGATGAATATGGAAGGTGCTAGTTTTATTACATTTTTTACAATAACGATAACATAATTTTAAACTAAACAACAACACTGAAAGCATTTTTGTATAAATGTTAGTTCTCAATTTAATAGCAAGAGCTGTGTTATAAACCTGTACCATCTTATCACTTGCCAGAAGCTGGGACTGGCCAACAGGGGATGGATCACTCGGTAATTGCCTTGTTTGGTTTCTTCCCTCTGATGCATCTGGCACCAGCCACTGTCAGAAGACAGGATACTGGACTAGATGAACCATTCTTTTATCCCTGTGTAGACATATCCACAGAAACATAAGACCCGCAGCATGGCTGCAGCTGGCCCAGGTTAGCTGACTTGGGTTCCTGGGTCTAAAAATTGCTGTGTAGACATTTGGGCTCAGGCTGGGACCCAAGCTCTGGGAACTTCCACCCTCACAGGGTCCCAGAGTTTGGGCTCCAGCCTGAGCCTGAATGTCTACACAGCGATTTTTCAGCCCCAGAGCCTGAGCCCGAGTTAGCTGACCTGAGCAAGGCACAGGTTTTTTAATCCTTGTGTAGACATATCCTACGTGCCCCTTGAAGAGGTAAACCAGAAGGCTCACTCCTTCACATGGAGTTCTGGAAAAGGTGGTATTTAAGTTATTGGGCTAGTAGGGGAGGAAGTCTGAGGAGCCAGCACTAGTTTCAGGGACTCTGGGCCACATGCTCTGAGCTCTCAGAAGTGGGTGCCAGATAGCCCTGCCCCCCAAACTGGCGGCAGCAACTGGATTCTGTTCAGACTGGAGGCTTAAAACACACAAGATCTAGCAGCTCAGTTCCCTCACAGCAGTCTGGTGACTGGCCATGAGGAGGTGCTTGACTAGACCTCTGACACATGGCATTATATTGCATGCTTTAAAAAAAATTCTTCCTCACAATGTAGAATATTCACTACAGGCGTTAACTCTCACATGTGAGTGTATTAAGCTGTTATGAATAGGTGCCTGGCAAACCTGCAGATTGAGGATGCCTGTCCCCAGAAAAAGAGACTGAACAGATTGTGAGGAAAGCTTGCAATGCCACTACATGCTTCAACAGTGAGCGGGAAGGTCCACATTCATGGAACAAGCAGTGAATCCACTTTCTATGCCCATTCAAAAGACTTTGACTCTGCTGATATTAACAGCCAAGGGTCTTGATAGTGATGCACACACCTGTGTACCACCAAGTGACTCAAGACTAACACCTGTTCCTGTAGCAGAGGCATGTGTATGCATGAAACAGAGGAAACCTATTCATTTTGTTAATGTAGTTGTTCACAAGCTTTTAATTATAAACCCGAGCACCCCAACACAAGATGACACAGGGAAAGAGTATCATGACCTTTGCTAGCAAAGACTTATTTCTTAGAGAAGTTCTCTGGGGTATTGGGGGAAGGGCTAAAGAAATGCATTCTGCACAGATCTTAATACTGTGGATCTGGACATTACTCGCATGTTGTTACTGTAACAGATGCACCAAACAATAAGCACACACCCACACCCCATATTTTCTGTGCATAACAAGCAGAAACTGGAAATATTAATTCAGAACGTTAAAAAAAAAATTAGCTCATCCAACAGGTGTTTGTCAGAGGTAAGTACAAACTGCTCAGGTGAGGGATTCACATTTTCTAAATGTACATAATATATATATACACCCTGCATCCATAAACATTAGTGGGCATTCTTGATGCAGATGTAGGTTGCTATATAGTGCGATCATTTCTCTGCAATGTAATCTCCTTTCTTCCAAGTTGTGCACTCAGTTTTTCCTCCCTGATTTTTTATATAAAATGTTTATTATCCCTGATAAATCCAGGAAATCTCTTGTACTCCCTCCTATTTTGGAGATTGGAAAAAGAAAGCCATCTGTCTAAAGTTTCTCTTCTTGATTTAGAGTGTGTTTTGTATCCCCCCATTTGTGGCCACCAATTGGGTAGCTGGCAAGAATCAAACTTAGCTTTTTACATTCAGTGTAGTGAGGTAGTCTGCCCACATGAGAGAGTATTGAAGATCACTGGACAGAACTATCTTGTTTTTTATTTGTTCTTCCCAGTGACTTATGTGTTGGTCCAATATCTTGAGTATATATGTGATATGGGGTGGTACGGATCATGTTACTTGTCAGGGTGTTATAGTTGTTCAGCAACAATATTTGGGAGTGGATCTGGTTTTCACTTGGATTTATGGTGTTTTTTTTTTTTTTTTTTTAATACCTTCCAGAAGCTTGAGATGGAAAGAAAATTGGCTCTGTTGGTTGAGATGGCACTAGAAGGAGGAAAGCAATAGCTCTGCTCTGCAGTCATTGTTCGGGGTGCACTGTGTGGAGGAGGGGGAAAATGTACATATATTAGTTTGCAGATGTTTTACAGAGTTTGTCCCAAAAAGTGTAATTAACTGCTAAAATTGGGCTCCAGATTGCATTTCTACTTAATAGACTGGGTTGAATTATCGTATTACGTTTCCACAGTAGTTATACTGGAGGGTTAATCTAGTAGTCTGTGTGAACTGGAATAGCTTTTTTTGCAATGCTTTTATAGCCAGTCTAAGCTCCCTGAAATTTATTTTGGATGGCCAAGTACAAATATAATTTAGCACTTGTTCAGTTTCCTTATCTCTTTTACAGCATTTTAGTTTGTTTTCAGACTTTTAAATGTATTGGTTTTCCAGTTTCACTTACTGGGTCCTATGAGCTGCCATCTCATCTAGATGATAGTACAACTACATAGATGGGATTCCCACTATACAACTGAGAGAAAAACTGAGGGCAGATCTACACTACTGCTTCAATTGATCTAACTTATGTCACTCGGGGTGTGAAAAAATGACACTCACCCACCCGAGCAACAGAAGTTAGTGTGTCTCCTTAGATCGCTCTCCCATCGACCTACCTTCTGCCTCTCATGAAGGTGGAGTAATTATGTTGACGGGAGAGCACTCTCCTGTTGGCACAGAGTGTCTTCACCAGACTCACCGCAGCTGCATTGGTGCAGCTGTGCCAATGTAGTGCTTCTAGTGTAGACCTTCCCTAAGTTTGAGGATTGTTCCAAGGCTGATAAGTCACTAGCATGTAAGAAGGTTCAACCTGAAGTTACATCCTATTTTACTCCCCTTTTTACATGAAGGCCTTTGGTGGCATGCTTATTTGGGTGGATTGCACATGAATTTTACTTAGGTTACATGGTTTTCTGCCAATTCTATTGTGCAGCAATTTAAGGCTCATTCCTGGATGCTAGACTGAATCAAGAACTATTTTTAAATCTACAAAGCACACAAATCTTCTCCCCTGGCTTTTTACAGGTTTTTTATGAGGACACAGGATACCCAAAACACTGTTAAAAGTTCGGGGACAGAGAGCATGGTCAACAACTTCATTCCTTTGGCACAGTGGAACTTGCTGCAAAAAAAGTAAAGCTGGTCTGTGTGGAAGACAACCTTCTCTGGGGGTGGTCTGAGAACATGGAACGAACTCCACCAGTAAGTAAGCACTATCACAAACAGCACCACTATCTACTACAAGTGCAAGGCACATTTCTTTGATCTTGCCTTCTCTAATACAAACATACATGCATACAGATATATTTAACAAGACAATCCATTTGTTTCTCCCTCTGGGGAAGAAATGAGAGAACAAACAACAAATGACAGATGTGTAGCCATATTGCTTAACATACTATTGGAAGGTTCTCAGAGACTATGGTGATAAACACAGTACAAAAACCTATATTGAACAGGTAAGGTAAAGATGGGGTCAGTTTCTCAGGAAGAATCCAGTTTGACTTTCACAGATTAAAAGAATACAAAATTTGACTAACAATGTAAAGGAACATACTACAGAATATTTTGCTGCTGACATAGATACCTCTATAGTTGCTTGGGTTAAGGGAATCTTGCTTTTATATATTGAGATAATTAGTCCATACTACTTGGGTGACCCGATGTCCCAATTTTGGGTTTTTTTTTTTTTTTTTTAAATATAGGCTCCTATTCCCCCCCCCCAACCCCGTCCTGATTTTTCACACTTGCTGTCTGGTCTCCCTACACATGACATATATCAGGGAAATATCTAGATTGCAGGATTAGGTAAAACAATTTTAGAATGGCTGCCTGGGTATATTAGGTTTCTTCTTTGACATTATCTGGGCCATGTGATTTCCCCCTAGTTTAAGTTTCCTGAAGGTTTTCCTTTAGTTCATGTAATATACAAGGTATCTTGAGGGAGGACTGTCAGTTTACTTTAATAGAGCCTTTAAGCGCATTTTTTAAAAATAATGCTGTTTTGTTCAAGTAAGATTTCCACGCTGGCTCCCTTTGTGTAGGCCTTGGAAGTGTTCTGCCCAACATTTACTAGTCTGGATTGATTAGTCTTGTTTCTTTTCACTTGGTTTAAGTTCTTTTTACCTTTGCCAGAACAAGCCAGCGCCTACTGCATCTTCAGTTTGTGCTACTTCCCCCCCCCACCCCGCATAAGGTGCTGACACTTCTGCTGTAGCATTGATATGTACTTGTACAGTATGTCGGGGCTAGTGGAAGCTCTGTTTTAACAGTTAGAGAATTCCCTCACTTTCCTTCTTAGTCTACGGTAGTTTGTAACAAGTTATTAGTCTTGTTTGGTTTGAACCACCAGTCCTTTTTTGATTGTTAGGAAGCGTTTTGTTGAGAGATCTACACAAGTTTGTGTGTGTGATATCTTATCTTTTTTCTACAGCAAGGGAAACGTTTAGAAACATCAATTAGTTTTCTTGATTGGGGTCTTCAGGGATTCCTCAGTTTTCTTTCAAACCTTTATTCCCACATATATTTCTTCAGATCTGGTGTGTTTATTGTTAGTTGATTAACTTTACATAGATGACCAGTTAGCTATGGACTGCTAAGTACGATGATGATTAACGTACAAGCACATTTATGTCACTAAAGTTTACACCTACTACAGTACCCTGTTGTCCTTTGCTAGTATACAGAAAAAACTCTGTCTAGAGCCCACTCTTGCTTTTCTATCGAGAATATATAGACAAATTTTTTTGCTGTTTTTTTTTTTAAACTCAAGACACATTCTTAGTTCTCACAGAACCATCAACACAAGCAGTGAGAACGATGTCAGTTTCAGCAAAGCTAGGGCAGTGATTTTCAACCTTTTCTCATGTGCAGATCAACAAAAATTTTCAAACGGAGATGCAGATGCCTTTGGAAATCTTAGGCATAGTCTGCAGACACCCTCCCCAAGGGTTCACAGACCACAGGTTGAAAACCACTGCGCTAGGGTACCTTGTTTTCAAAGGTGGGTGTGCTCCTTGCTCTCTGAAGGGGTGGATGGTGCTTCTCTGCCAGCCTAGGTGAGCACTAACGTCTCCAGAGGTAACAAATCTTCCTGCTGCTTAACAGCTGCTAGTTTCCGAAATCAGGTGGGTCAGGCGCGGGGCAAAGTGGGCTGTCACGCCAAGGAGCCGCCCTCAGAGGGCGGCGGGGGGATGTTCCGTCCCGCGGGCACGCTGCCCTTTCCGCAGCGGGGCGGTTGCCAGCCCTTGGGGCCGATCGCAGAGTCCCACGGGCGCCGTGCAGGAGCAGCTTGGCCCCGCTCCCCCGCCTCACGCACCAGCACCCGGCCGGCGGCTCTACTCCCCCTCCACCGCCAGCCACCGCCGCCGCACCCCGGGGCCCACCTGCCCCCTGCAGCCCCCCTCGCCCCGGCGGCTCCGCCCCGCCTGGCCAGGGCTCCTCCCCCAGCCGCGCTTTGGGCAGCGCCTCGAGGCAGGAGCTTTGGCACCAGCCCAGCAAAACAAACAGCGCTTCCAAGGGAACCGGGGCCGGCCGCCCCCCCAACCCCGCTCGGCCGCCCCCAGGCTCTGCCCGCGCCCCAACGCGGCGGGGAGACAGTCCCCAAGGGGCAAGCGGGGTTTGTTTACAAACGGGGGGGGGGAAATCAGCGACCCCCCCAGCACCGCCGCCGGAGGGGCTCAGCTGCCTCCTTGGTGCAGTGGGGGAACGTCTGCCCAGAACGTGACACCCCCAAAACCCAGCCTCCCCCCGCCCGCCCATTTGGGGGAGGGGGGGCACAGCCAGTCCCACCCCCCGCAGGGACCCGGCCGCTCCCGCGGACCCGCGTTCATCCAGCCCTGGACGGGCAGCTCCCTGGGCAGTCCCGGGGGGGGGGAGGGGGCTCACCCTGCGACCCCCGGCTGCCTCTCGCGCTGCCGCTCAGCTGTCCGCGCGGTCGGGGCTTTAAACCCCCGCGGGGCACTTAGCCAAGACTATTAGTAGCTCCTTGGGCGCTTCCATCCCGCCGAGAGGCGGGGGGGGGGTTAACCCTTTGTGGGTCGCTCAGCTCGGCCACGCAGATGGAGGCTGGGGGGGGGCAATAATCAGAGAGAGGCAGGATCCCCCTCCCGCTCCGCCAGTCCGCGGTTCCGGGTTTAGTTCTGTTCGGGGGGGTAGGAGCCCCCCTTTCCCGACAGAATGGAACCGTCCAGGCGGGAGGGGGAAGGGCTGGATGGTGTTTACGGAAGGGCCATGTCCTCAGTGCGCCCTCCCCGGATCGTGCCTCCCTTCGCGGGCGGCCCCGGCTCAAGAGGCGCGCAAGGGGGCGGGGAAGAAAGGGATCACCCTGCTGCTCCCCTCGATACCCTCCCCCATCCTCACCCCCCCGCGGCAGGGAATCCCCCCATCTGCCACCCCACCACTGCCCCGCTCCCCCCACCTCCGATGCACTCCCCTCTCCTCCCACCCCCCGTATTCCCCATCCGTCTCCCCTCTCCATGCGCTGCCTCCCACCCTCGATATCCTCCCTCATTCCCCCCAGTCTCCCCATCCCTTCCACTGCTCCGCTTCCCCCACCTCTGATACCCTCCCCCATCCGCTCGCCCCCACGAATCTCCTTCCATCCCCTGCCCCGACCCCTTATACCCCCTATCCAGGGGTGCTGGAATTCGGGGTCCTGTGGGTGCAGCAGCACCCCATGGCTTGAAGTGGTTTCCAGCATATGTAGAGTTTACAGTTTTGCTGAATAGTTTTGAGTACCCACACAACAACAATTGTTCTAAATGCCTCTACCCCCATCCTTCCCCCAGGCACTGAATCCTCCCCCACACCCCAGTCCATCCTCCCCAACATCCACTGCCCCGTTTCCCGCAGGGGGAAAGGCGGGTTCGCAAAACCTTTCCCGCTGCACCAAGAAGAATAGGAACATAGTCCTTACGTTTACTTGCAAACTGTGTTGGGTGCTGCTGTGGGCGCAGCTCCTCCGCAGGTCAACCACCAGGGACCTTGTCAGCCTGATCTCCGGGAGCGAAGCTCCATGAGATACATAGAGGCACAGCTTCACTTTGTACCCTGCCAAGGAAAGTCATGGCTGTAAAAGACGTCTGTCTCTAACACGCCAAACTGTTGTTAGGAAGGATGTTCGGATTTAAAGAGACGCTTTTTAAAAACTTGTCCTTGTATTTTACATTGCGTAACAAGCCGGAGAACACGTGCACACCAAGGTTTTGTTTGCACATCTGCCATTTTCTTGTTTTGTAGCCCTAGCACACTCACAGCCTCTCTGCCTCAGTTTACTCATGCGTCTAGCTCACTGCTATGGCGTTGTAGGGCTTACTCAGTCCTTTAAGCCCTGCCAATGGAATGTGCTAAGGAAATGCAGACTGTCATTATTGTAGCTATTCTTACAGCTGTACTGACTTCATCAGTGAAGCCCAAGCACTGTAAGATTTGATTATTTACTAATAACAGTGTATAATATAGTCGTCTTGCTTCGTGCTAAAAATTCCTGAGCCATGTGCAATGTGATCTCCTACCAGGAAGCAAAATGCTAGCAGTCATCTTACTGCACTAAGTAGCTCTTGGTAATAAATCATATCTTGCTTGTCCTTGTTATACATAGCTCTTCCTCCCTCCTTGTGAAATAATGCCATTAGCATACGCACACCTGACACGTAGTATATGTGATGAAGGTTGTATTATCTTCTATTAAATTGTAAACTCTTTGAGGGCAGGACTGTCTTTTTGTTCTGTGTTTGTAGGGCTCTCAGAACACTGGAGTCCTGGTGCATGTTGGGGCTCCCAAGCACTACCATAATGCAAATAATAAATAAAAATAAGAATGGTGATGCTTGCAGTACCTCCTCATTAACACAAGCTCTGCTAAAGAAAACTGATGAATAAGAGCTGAAAGTGTGGGAAGGAGGTCATGCATGCTGTGATTCCTAGCCCCCTGGTTGAATAAGTGATTATTTTTCCAAGAGATGCATCCCACCAGTCAATCTTGCCTTTGGTGTCCATCACTTGGAGACATTAGAAGGGATTACATTCAATGGTCTAATCCGATTACTTCCACAAGGAAGAATACATTTCTAATGCATGCTTATTTACCGTGCCCTAGTTTTGCATCTCTTTGGGATACAAGAACCTCAGGGAAGGTCTCTTTTCATGAAAAAAGCCAGGGAGAAGTCCATTTGTAATGCCAAGCCATTTGAGAACTCATAGTTTCACCTCCCAGGGATATCATTCACTCCTTTTAAATTAGCTTTAGTTAAAATTATTTGTTTACCCATTTTTGTAGAGTATTAAAAACAAACAAACACTAAACAACGTATCTTACAAGAAAATTAAAACGTCCAATGCCTATAGAGACTTGACAGGCTCAGCTGAAATTTATTATTTGTACTGTGATAGCGCAACAGGTACCAGTCAACAATGAGGGCCCTACTAGGCTAGACACTATATAACGAAAGATAGTGCTTTCCCTAAAGACCGGTTTCAGAGTAACAGCCGTGTTAGTCTGTATTCGCAAAAAGAAAAGGAGTCCTTGTGGCACCTTAGAGACTAACCAATTTATTTGAGCATGAGCTTTCGTGACTCACGAAAGCTCATGCTCAAATAAATTGGTTAGTCTCTAAGGTGCCACAAGGACTCCTTTTCTTTTTCCCTAAAGACCGTATAGTTTAAATCTGGAGCATGGACTCTGCTGCAGAAAAGACAGAGGAATTAGGACCGGACATAACTCAAATATTACATATATTGAATTTTGGTTTAGATTTCAGAGTTTGACAGCTGAATAATCTTTATTCTTGCTAAATTGGTTCAGCTGCAAGGAAGAACAGAGACTGTTAGAAGTCAGACATAAGGGTGGAATCAACAAAGGTACTTAGGCACCTAATCCTCTGACCTAGGCACCTAAATCCCAGTTTTAGGCTCCACAGTGATCTATTCTGGTGGGGGGGGCTCCCTCAATTTCCCCTCTTAAGGCTATGCCACTGTGGATAAATAATGAAAGAGTGATTGGAGCAGGGGGACTAGATCCTGGTCTCCCATGTGGATGCCCTAACCACTGGACTACCGAGTCACTCTCTCTCTGATCCAACGACTGTCCGCTGTGGATAAATACTTAAATAGTCATTGGGTCAGACAGACAGAGAGCCAGACAGAAAAATCATCTCCTCCTCCCCCACCCCCCGCCCCACCATGTCTCCTCTGAATAATGTCAACTCCTTCTAGGACCATTTGAGGATTCAGAAATAGATTGGTTACCTTTTAAATGTCTTACATACACCAAAGCATCCAGCATTAGAGAGAGAAATTTTAAAAACAACTTTAAAATTAATCCCAAATGAGGACATCTTCCATCCAATTTTTGGACAGCTCTGCAGCGTAAAGGTCTCTATCTGTATATATTTCATAAAAAATCCCTACTTTACAAGAACAATAAGGTTGCAAAGTCAAACACTCAATAGTTAGGAAGTACCAGAATTCAGGTTGCCAGTGCAACCTTAATTATGCCTCCCTTTGTGTATTCATTATGATACATAATCACATATTATTTCGCCCAACTTCATTCTTGGAAATGACATTTAACAAAAAATTCAGCCTGAAGCAGCCACCCAGCAGAGAAAGTTTCAGCCCAAATGGTTAAAGATTGGCAAAGTTATAAGCAACTGAAAACTGCAGTGTTGTCTTGCCAGTCTTGCCCACGGAAAAGCTCTCTCTGATTGGCGGCTCTTGCCCAGGAGGTGAGGAAATGGGGAAGGCAGACAAACAGGGCTCCTGCAGGAGACAAGTTGCTATCTCTCCCGTCAGGAGCCCAGAGGTGTTTTGGGGTAGGGGAGGGGGAGAGGAAGGAGCAGATAGTCCCCAACAGCTCAGGGAGATCTGGTTCCTCTTCCCCGCTTGTGAAGAAAAGTGATCAGTCTGCTCTGTGCTCCTCCCCCTTCCCTCTCCATCTTGCAACACGAAGCCTGGGAAGGGGAGAGGAGGTGAAGAACCCCTGGAGCTGCCTCCCATCTCCCCAGCCTGGGAAGGGGGAGAAAGGGATGTGCTGAATCTGCCCTCGCAGACCTGGAGTCTGGGGGAAGAACCCTTAGAACTGCAAGAGGAGCAAAGGGCAGATTGGACCTGGACTGGGGGTTGGGGAGTGTGGCAAGCAGCATTCATTCATTTATATTTTTTGTGGTTTAGGAGAAGCTGGCAGCTCTGCATCATCTGGCAGCCAACCAAGAGCACTTGCGGGGGGGGGGGGGCACAATCATCTTATTGTTAGGAGAGTTGGCAACACTGCAGCTGTCCCAAATGCTTTTGGGCTGGGCAGGAAGAGTTCAGAAAATCAAAAGCCACATGCGAAAAAAAAAAACCAATGTAATTTATCATTATTTTCATTTTCTTGACTTTGGGGCAGGTCTGACTTTTGGGGCTGGCAAGGCTGGTAGGGTTGCCAGTTTTGGTAGGACATATTCCTAGAGGTTACATCACATGACATAATCTTTCATGAAAGATGAATCTTTAATTCCTGGAGACTCCAGAACAATCCTGGAGGCTTGGCCACCCTGGAGGTGGGTGGATTTTTCACATCCCATGAGCGAGGTAGTTATACTGAAGTAAATGCGTAGTGTAGACCTGGCCTGAACAAGCGGCTTGTAATGTGAAGCGTTGGGCAGCCTTAAGGGCATGTCTACTTTGGCAGAGTTACAGCGCTGGGAGTTACAGCGCTGCTCAGAGAGCGCTGAAGGGAAAACACTGTTGTGTGTTCACACTGACAGCTGCCTGCGCAATACCATGTTCACACTTGCGGCACTTGCAGCGGTATTTGGAGCAGTGCACTCTGGGGAGCTATCCCACAGACCATCTCTTCCTCTTCTGCTGCTAAAGGTTGTAGGAAGACGGAGGGGGGTTGCGGGGCACCCTGGGTCCTGTCCCAATGCCCAGTGATACATTGCTTTGCATCCCAGCAATCCCTGTGCTTCTGTCCGCATTTGGCGCCATCTTTCAATGGTTTGTGTACTGCGCACCCTGCCTCTTCAGGCTGCAGGATTGGATCTTGAACTGTTGACTAGTATGCTGCTCGCTCTGACCAACACATCACGAGTGGCAGTGGAGTTATTCCTTAAACTACAAAGGCAAAAAGAGTGTGATATTGATCTCGCCATGCATACTAGCTATGACATGAGATTGCTTGTGGCATTCATGGAGGTGCTGACCACAGTGGAACGCTGCTTTGGGGCTTGGGAAACAAGCACAGAGTGGTGGGATCACATCATGAAGCACGTATGGGATGACGAGCAGTGGCTGCAGAACTTTCAGATGAGGAAAGCCACATTCATGGGACTGTGTGATGAGCTCGCCCCAGCCCTGCAGCACAAGGACACAAGAATGAGAGCTGCCCTGCCGTTGGAGAAGTGCGTGATGATTGCACTGTGAAAGCTGGCTATTCCAGAATGCTACTGATTGGTTGCTAACCAGTTCGAAGTGGGAAAGTTGACCGCTGGACTCGTGTTGATGGAAGTGTGCAGGGCCATTAATCGCATCCTGCTCCAAAAGACTGTGACTCTGGGCAATGTGCACAACATTGTGGATGGCTTTGAACAAATGGGCTTCCCTAACTGCGGAGGGATGATAGATGGCACGCATATTCCAATTCTGGCACCTAGCCACTGAGTACATTAATTGCAAGGGGTATTTCTCAATAGTTCTCCAGGCGCTTGTGGATCACCGTGGGCGTTTCACGGTCATTAACGCAGGCTGGTCCGGAAAGGTGCATGACGCACACATCTTTCAGAACACTGGCCTGTTCAGGAAGCTGCAAGCAGGGACTTTCTTCCCAGACCAGAAGATCACCATAGGGGAAGTCGAACTGCCCAGTGTGATCCTGGGAGACCCTGCCTACCCCTTTATACTGTGGCTTATGAAGCCATACACAGGGCATCTTGACAGCAGCAAGGAGCAGTTCAAGAACAGGCTGAGCAAGTGCAGAATGACTGTTGAGTGTGCTTTTGGACATTTAAAGGCCCACTGGCGCTGCCTCTGTGGGAAGCTGGACCTGGCCGATGACAATATTCCTATGCTTATAGCCGTGTGCTGTACGCTCCACAGTATTTGTGAAGGGAAGGGTGAAAGCTTCTCTCAGGGCTGAACCGCAGAGGCTCAATGCCTGGAGGCTGAGTGTGAACAGCCAGAGACCAGGGCTATTAGAGGGGGGGCAGCACGGGACCATAAGGATCAGGGATGCCTTGAAGCAGCAATTTGAAGCTGAAAGCCACTAATATTTGTTGCTATGCTTGGAGTGCTTGCAATGCTAGGAGATGATTGTGATTGGTGCAGACGATGCAATATGAAATGTTAACATAATTGGCTGTTGCTTTGCAGGGCTCTGTTTGCTTTCAATTAAGAGAATAGAGATTCTTTCAAATCAACACAATTCTTTTATTAAAAAATAACAACCGGAGGAGAGAGTCAAACAAAAAACCATCAACAGTGAGGGGTATGGGGGAAGGGAAGGTCCCAGGAGGAGGTGGAGTCCCGGGGCGGCTAAAGATTCATGTATGTCCAGAGATCATATCCAACTGTCTCCTTTGGAGTACAATGCAGCAGGTACTGTACTTCAGCAGGGCCAACCTGCAGAGGCATGGGTGTTGATTGTAGTGGGAGTCCTCCCCGCATCGAGCACGCCGCATCCCTGCTCCTCTGCCTACCTCCCAGCGCTTCCCCCTGGCTGCCATCAAACAGCTGTTTGGCGGTGTGCTGGGAGGGAAGGGGAAGAGCGGGAACATGGCGCGCTCAGGGGAGGAGGTGGGGAAGTAGCAGGGCCGGGGCGGGGATTTGGGGAAGGAGTCAGAATAGGGGCAGGGAAGGGGTGGAGTTGGGGTGGGGACTTTGGGGAAGGGGTTGGAATGGGGGTGGGGAAGAGGTGGGGCCGGGGGCAGAGTGTGTGTGTGTGGGGGGGGAGGGGTTGAGCACCTAGGGGAAAGCGGGGAAGTCTGCACCTATGCCTTCTGCACCCAACAACTCTCTTCAGCGATTCCCAAAATCAAATCCACTTACCAGAGGCCTCCTCTCCTGTTTGTGCTTCACCAACATCCAACAGCTGTGACTGGCTAGCCTCCTCTGGGGTAGAAAAGAGCCCCTAGCTGCATGCATCTCTGAGCTCCGAGCTGTCCTTTGCCTCTGGGTCCCCCTCCACATTCTCGGCCAAGATTTCCTCGTCCTGGCTCGGTCCACTCTTGAGTGGCACGCGAGCCATTGAAGTATTCACAGTGGCCTTCGCAGTGGAGGTGGGGTCGCCGCCAAGTATTGCATCCAGCTCTTTGTAGACCCGGCAGCTCGGGGGTGCAGCACCAGAGCGGCAGTTTGCCTCTCGTGCCTTGTGCTAGGCGTTCCGCAGCTCCTTCACTTTGACCCTGCACTACTGTGTGTTCCGGTCATGGCCCCTTTCTGTCATGCATCGTGAAATCTGCCATAGGTATCATAATTCCTACAGCTGGAGCGCAGCTGGGACTGGACAGTCTCCTCTCCTCAAATGCTGATGAGGTCCAGCAGCTCGCATTGCTCCAAGTGGGAGATCGCCTGGTGCATGGAGCAGGCATGGCCACCTGAAAAGATGCGCTGGACCACTGAACGCATCACCAAGCAAACAGGAAGGGAACTTTCAAATTTGCAAATGAATGTACAGGGTGGGGATGACGGTTGGTCACCTGAGGACAGGGCAGCAGAGTTCAAACCAATGACCAGAGAGGTGAGAACAGGCATCGTGGGATACCTCCAGTAAGCCAGCCGCAGCGCTGTAATCGACCAGGGTGTCTACACTGGCACGGTGGCGTTGTACCCCCCGGCGCAGAAAGCCCTACGCCTCTTGTCTGGGTGGTTTTTTTAAAGCGCTGCAACTGTGCAGTTTCTGTGCACTAAGTGGCTAGGCAGTGTGTACACCTCCGGAGTTACAATGCAGAAAGCCGGTTTACTGCACAGAACCTTGTCAGTGTGGACAGGGCCTTAACTGTAGATGTGGCTCCCTTGCCTGTAGTTTGGTTAGTAGACTTCAAACAGAAAATGCCCCAGAGGCAAGGGCTGCTAGTCTCTCCTCTCCGCAGCACGGCATGTAGTTTGACCGGATGTCCCAAGTTCATAAGTACAGTCCCGGTATTTGGGAGGTTTTCTTATATAGGCGCCGATTACCCCCCACACTCCGTCCCAATTTTTCATCTTTGCTGTCTGGTCACCCTAACTGCATGGCTCCCCCGTAAGGGCTCGCTGGGGAATGGAGCTGGGTTGGTTCCTCCCGGTGTGCGTGGCAGCTCCCCCTTCTCGCCGGGCTGGGGAGGCGGCGCTGGGTGTGCAGCGGGGCGGGGAAGCCCCGGCTCCTGTGGCTGGAGCCACCCCACCCTCCTACCCCATAGCCTCTGCCCGGACTGAATGGGGAGCGAGAGCGGCTCGGTCCCGCAGCGCTGAGCCCTTCCCGCGGAGCCCGCGCTGATTAACCCGCCTAAAGCGCCGCCGGCCTCTTTCGCCGGGCAGCAGCTGCGCCGCCCGCCCTCCCCCCCAGCCGGCATGTCCGCCGCCAGACAGCGCAGCAGCAAGGGCAGCGGCTCGGAGAAGGGAACCCAGTCCCACTCCGGCGGCGCCGATGACGTGGCAAAGAAGCAGCAGCAGCAGGCGGCGGCTCCCGCCAAGGGGAGCAAAGCGGCGGGAGGCCGCCCGTCCGCCTGCAGCCTGGGCAGGGCTTTGAACCTCCTCTTCTCCCTGGCTCTGGTGGCAGCCGCCGCGTTCTCGGGCTGGGGCGTGCAGCACCTCCGCGGGCAGCTCGGCCAGCTCAGCCTGCGCCACGAGGGCTCGGCGCGGCAGCGGGAGGAGCTGGCCCGCGCCCTGGAGGGGGTCGCGCAGAAGGTAAGGGCAAGGAGGTGGGTGGTTTCTCTCTGTCCACCCGCCAACCCCTCAACTGGCTGGCGGGGGGGGGGGGGCGCTCGCAAAGTTTGCCAGGGCTCCCCAAACTCTGGCGACTCCATTGCTGTGAAGGCAGAGGGAGGCCGAGCCTGGAGGCGAGGCGGTGCCGGCGCTCGGCAGGAGCAGACAAAGGGCTAGTCCCCAGGAGAAGGGCTGCGTCCGGTGAAGACGCTCTGTGCCCTTGGGGAGCGCTCTCCTGGCGAAGGGCTTCTCTACCCTGGCTCGCTACAGCGCTGCAACGCTCTTGTTCACGGGTGTGAAAACCCCCCCCCCCCTGAGCACAGCAAGTTTAAGCGCCCCTAAAGCGCCAGTGTGGACGGTGCACCAGCGCTGGGAGCGTTGCCCCTCATGGGGGTTGGGGTTTTTTTTTTAGAGCGCTGGGAGAGCTCTCTCCCAGCGCTGAGCACCGCCACCACACAAGCCACATTAAAGCGCTGCTGTGGCAGTTTTTTAGCATTGCCAGTGTAGACTAGCCCTAATAAATCCCCTCCCCCCCGCCCCCCAGGCAGTAGCTGTGTCGGGAGCAGAGCAGCTCTCCTGCCAACCTAGCGTTGTCTACACTGGCACTCAGGTTAGTGTAACCTATGTTGCTCAGGAGGGTGGCTTATTCACACCCCTGAGTTATATCGAAGTAATCTTGGCTATTCCTACACCATAGATAGCAGCAGAGCATGTTTTGCTTTCACCCTTCACTGTTTTTGACTATGCATCACCCTTATTTTCCTGCAGTTTTCAGTGGCAGTCGAATTTGCTGCACACTATGAAAAGCAAAAATCCCACCTGTTTTAAAAAGCAATAGCGGTAGCACCAGAACTGCTGATTGGCTGCACCCTCACTGCTTACAGTGTCTGCCAAATTCCTACATTATCTCCAGCCAAGAGGATGAGACCAGCAACTTCTGTTGCAACTGATTTCCACAGGAGTGTAATGAAGTAGTCAGTGAAGTGTGTGGCCCAATTGATCAGAGAGGTATCCTTTTCCTTGAAACTGGAGGATGCTATTTTTCCTCAAATGGAATCCACTTCTAGGCTAGGGCTTCAGGCATGGCAGTGCAATGCACTTCCCACACCTTTCAGGATGGCTTAAAATATTTCACTTTTTAAAAAAATGTTAGAAATACTGTCAACTTAAAATAAAAATCACACTTCTGTTAGGAAGTGTTACATACAGTAACACCTGAGATTATTATAACTGAAATGGATCAGAGAAAAAATGTCTGTTTTTTCAGTTTGTGGGTTTTGTACATCTGAGAGCACCCTGTGTATAGTCATTCAGTTTCACTGTTTTCCCTGTGTGATCAGTAGGGCATCGAACTGTAAGCTGATCCATGGGGATCAGGTGTTTCCATGTAGGTGAAGAATCTGCCCACAGTGGGTCAGTGTGCAGGATAGGGGGTTTAGTTGGTCAGTTTCTTGTTTGTTTGTGTGGGTCTTCTACACAGCAACAGGGGAAAGAAAAACACCTACAATGCATATGTGATTGTAGAACTCAGTTTTTCATGCTGGCTGGATTTCAAGTTCACATGGTACTGACCAACGTGACAGGCACAACATTTTAATTTGCCTAATATTTGTTTAAAGATATATGGGGGAAGGGAGATACTGGGATCAAAAGCTTGGCATGTATGACATAGGAATATAATACATAGCCTCAGTATAAGAACTTAGGTAGTTATATAATTATTTATTGTATTTTCTATGGCACTCATCACTTCAGTATCTGAGCAACTCACAGACTCTAGTGAATCAGATTTGCAGCATCCTTGTGAAGAAGGAAAGTATTGTTTTCTCCATTTCACAGATTGGATGCTGTGGCTCAGCCAGATTATGTGATTTGGCCAAGATCTCACAGACAGCCTATGGCAGAGCCAAGAACAGAAGCCAGATCTCTTGAGTCCCAGTCCAGTGCCATCACCACAACCCTATTTGTCCTCTAATAGCTGACAAGGGATTTAAACTAAGAGGAATCCTGATCTGTGAAATTCGTAGGCACACAATTCAGATCCATTTCTGTCCTCTACTTACTCAACAGGCAGGAGCTGGCTGCTGTGAGTGTGTTCTGTGTGAGCACAAAAGAGAGCGAGCCAAGACAGTGCAACACTGAAGTTTTAGTTTTCCTTCCACACATACCATCCCTCTCTCATCAAGCACTCACTGAAAGTAGAGTTCTTTATGTCTACACTAGACATAAATAAAGTGCAGTGGTGTCACTGTAGCTTAAACTCTATAGGGATGGAAAGGGTTCTTCTGTCAACCTAGTGGTGTGTACAGCGGGCCTTAGGTTGGGTTAACTACACTGCATAAGGTGTGAAATTTTTCACAGCCTGAGCAATGTAGTAAAGCTGTCTGCAGGGCATGTCTTTACTAGCCACGTTAAAGCGCTGCCACGGCAGCGCTTTAATGTGGCTGTGTAGTCACGGCACCAGCGCTGGGAGAGAGCTCTCCCAGCGCTATTAAAAAACAACAACAAAAAACACCACCTCCACGAGGGGAGTAGCTACCAGTGCTGGGAGTGCGGCTCCCAGTGCCAGTGCACTATCTACATTGGCACTTTACAGTGCTGAAACTTGCAGCGCTCAGGGGTGTGTTTTTTCACACCCCTGAGCAAGACAGTTGCAGCGCTGTAAAGTGGCAGTGTAGACACGGCCTAACTTTATAGTGTAGATCACGCCTAAGTTCCTAGACGTAATCATACTATCATTTCTCTCTTGAGTAGCCTGTTACAGCCATCATTTCCCAGGGCTAATATTTTGTTCTGTAGCACCAAGACATTTTTAAGGAGAGCTTTTTCTGAAAGAGAGCAATTCAAATTCAGGTGCTGTAACACCAGGCAGTGTCTCTTTTATTCTTCCCTTGCTTATCAAAGGGAAGGCTGAGGTTATTGGAAATATCAGCATCACTCTACTAGTTTCAATATTTGGATTGGGATTTTCAAAATCTATGTGATTTGGGTTTCTAGTTCCCTTAGGTCCCTTTGAAAATCCCAGCCTTAATTTGTCTTGAGGCCTACCAAGCATAGGGATATGTAAAATGTGCTCCCTTCATCTCTGGATTGCTGTGGCCAAAATCACAAGTTAATACCAGGCTCTGAGAGAGAGGCGCACAAACGATGTTTTAAATAATTAGCTATCCAAGGTGTGCCTACACCTTGTATACTGTGTCCAGTTGTGGTTTCCCCATCTCAAAAAGGATATAGTGGAACTAGAAAAGATTCAAAGGAGGGTAACAAAGATGATCGAGGGTTTGGAACATACAAGGAGAGAAGATTAGGGCTGCTCAGTTTAGAAAAGAGGTGACTAAGGGGTGATCTGATAAAACTCTAAAAAATCATGAATGCTGTGGAAAAAGTGAATAAAGAAGTGTTATTTACCCTTTCCCACACTACAAAAACTAGGGGTCACCTGATGAAATTAATTGGAGCAGGTTTAATACAAGAGGAAGTACTTTTTTCACACAGCTAACCTGTGGGACTCATTGCCTTGGGATGCTCTGATGGTGAAAAGTATAACTGGCTTAAAAAAAGAACTGGGTACATTCATAGAGGATAGGTCCATCAATGGCTATTAGCCAAGATGGTCAGGGACGCAACCATGCTCAGAGTGACCCTAAACCTGACTACCAGAAGTCAGGAGTGGAAGACAGGGATGGATCACTCCAAAATTGCCCTGTTCTGTACGCTCTCTCTGAAGCTCTGGTACAGGCCACTGTTGGAGACAGGATACTGGGCAAGATGGACCATGGTCTGACCCAGTTTGGCAGCTCTTATATCTATGTTCTAGTTCCAAAGGGAGATAAAACTCCACCTACCTGTGTCTCAAGGATGGCTAACATTAGGCATGCATTTCTAATGTAAGGATGAAAGGCAGAGGGAGGAGATCAATTCATGGCCTAATATCACTGTAGGATACTGTGCTATACCTATATAGCACTGCCAGTTTAGGCTGCTTTGAGGGAACTCCATCCTCCACCCTCTTTGGTCTTTTGCCATACAGAGCCATTGTCAGAAGTAAGAGTTATATAAGCTCATCTGCTATTCACATCAGCTGTAGGAAGGGAAAGGAAATTATGTGGAAAGTTGTAGTTAGTCTTTGTAGTATAGCACAATTGACAGAGGAGCAAAGATTATTTTAGCACAATTTACAGAGGAACTAAGATTATTTGACATGTTAACATGACTTTTTAAAGGAGAAAACTGGTTGTCAGTAGAAGAATATTTTTCTGTCTTGTATATGATATTAAGCCTTTCAAAGACTGATTGAAATCCATGCCTTTGGGGGCACAGCTAGACACACACCTCTTGATTCACTTTTTCCACAGCATTCATGATAGACATATATGGACATTATAGACATTTATGATATCCCCCCTTAGTCATCTCTCTTCTAAACTGTACGGCCCTAATCTTTTTAGTCTCTTCTCAAATGGAAGCCATTCCAAACCCTTGTTTTATAATGAATGTGAACTGTTATTTTGAAGTTAGGGTTTTCTTTCAAAGGGCTCATGTAGGGGTCAGCGAGCCATTTAGAGTAAATAGGCTGAGTACAAGATTATTAAGATTAATTAAATTAGAAATTGGTCTATCTTGACTATATTGGGCTTGATTCTATTTTACATTAGAGCTCTGATCCTCAACCACGTGGCCCTGTAGTAAGTTAAAGGTGCAGGGGAACAGCTTCAACCTACATCACTTGGCATATGGTCCATCAGGGTCATTACAAGAGGAGAATCAGGCATAGTAGAGCTCCATTCTACCATGCCCCAACAAACACCCTTCTCCCTATGTCAGGAAAGAGGGTGGGGATCTGTCTCATAGACTCACAGACTTTAAGGCCAGAAGGGTCCATAATGATCATCTAGTCTGACCTCCTGCACACTGCAGGTCACAGAACCTCACCCACCCACTCCTGTAATAGACTCATAACGTCTGACTGAGTTACCAAAGTCCTCAAATCATGTTTTAAAGACTTTCAGTTACAGAGAATCCTCCACTGGCCACATCTGGCACTTTAGGCCTGACCTGGCACATTGTGACATTAGAGAGCCAGATTCTCTGGTCCGATAACAGTAACATTTGGAGACAGGTTAGTTAATAGGATGAACTTAGCACATTAGTTTAATTTTACAGCTGTGTCTGCAGGAGGAGATAGGTGAGCAATAGTTTCCCTGCACTATGTAAGGCTTATAAACACCTGATGTGTGACATGACAACTTTAAAGAGATACAGAAAAAAGTTCTGTAGTGAAAAACTCTGTATATGGTAAAATCAGACTGAAAGACCACTGGGCGGTAACTACTGATAGAACCACATTATCAATTTAATAACCATTGCCACATAGCAATTTGAGTAACATTATTATTCACATTTTCCCATTTAATTTCTTTCTAGTCTCATGTAAGACCTTCAGGGTACAAACTGCTTAAAATGTAATCATCTTTCCTTTAAGTTTTAAAGGTGGCCTGCAAAGGAAAGGATTCTTTCCCCCTCTTCCCCCCCCCCCACGCCCTTTTTGGTTCTTTCTGATATATGAAGGCGGCCTGGGACTTTTTTTTGAGGCGAGAAGGGTAAGGAGCAGATATGCCAAACCCCCCAAAAAGCTGCAGAAATTGGGCTTGTTTTTGGCTTAATTGGCTTGTGAGTTGCTTGTTGGCCAGCTTTTAGCTTGTTGCTTCTTTTTTTGATTGGCTCCCGGCAAGCAGGGGCAAGTGGGGGAGAGAGTCAGAGGTACACAGGAGGCCCACCACGGTCCCAGACTGCAGGCCAGGGGGATCTAGTCACATAGAGTATTGGGGTTCTTAGGGATTGGCTTGTTTTGGCTTAGTTTTGAAATGGGATTAGCTTGATTTTTGGCTTATTGTGAAAGTCGGGGTGCTTATTTACCGCATGAAAGTTGGCAACTGTGGTAAGGAGTTAGGGCACGGACAAGGTAGGATTCAAGAGTGGGTTTTTTCCTGCTTATTTTTCTATTAGAAATATCAGGTCTTATCTACTCTGTTTTTCCTGAACAACTGGAGAAGCAGTGAGATTATAACATAATCAAATTAGATTGAAACTTGAGCAATTGAGAGGGAATTTGATTTTTGAACAAACTATTTAAAACTTTGCTTTTTGTTAACACCCATTTACCTCAGACACCTGACAAATGTTTGGGAGAAAGACTGTCTTTGTTAAAGATTCAAATACTCTTATCCCTTCAACAGAAGGCTGAGAAAACTCCCTTTGGTGCTCCAGCAAAACAAGAAATAGCTATGATACTATACCTGGTGTTTCTTAGGGCTTGTCTACACTACTGCTTAAGAAAAAACCACCCCCGAGTGACGTAAGTTACATCGACTTAGCGCGATGTACACAATGCTTTATATCAGTGGGAGATGCTCTCCCACCGACATAGCTTCCGCCTCTCGCTGAGGTGGAGTAATTACATCTGCGGGAGAGCACTCTCCTGTCAACGTAGCGTGTCTTCATCAGACGTGCTACATTGGCGCAGCACAGTAGTGAAGACAAGCCCTAAGGAATAAATTTAGTAGACTTTGAAAAAAATTGGAGGATGGGGAGAAATCTTTTACCCCTTCTCTATACATCCTGAAGAAAAAAAGGATAGTAAAACCGTGCTTCCTTTGCAGGTCACCTGTAAAGTTTGGGGATTACTTGGACCTATCAACAGTATATCACTTAATGTTTGCATTTAAAACAAAATTAAAAGACTTTTGGCCAAATCCTGCAGTCCTTACTCAGCTCAGACTCCCACTGAAACCAAGGGAGGTTCAACCTGAGCATCCAAACCTGCAGACATGTATCTGAATAACTTACTTATTCATTAGTAACTAAATTAATGAGCTAACTCATGTGGGAAATGTTTGTAGGCTTGGGAGCTGAATGAAGACCTCATGACTTGGCCTTTTATAATTAAGAATAAGATATTTTCTTTTCAGTGCATTCATTTAATAATGTTATTTACAAAATGAAACCAGGTCTGAAGCTGCTTATCTAATCAATAAACCTGACAGACCGCATGGCAGTACTGATTAATGCACACTCCACATGTGTAGCAGGGAATGAGCCAAGACAGCATCTCCAGGATTCCTGTAGCATGCATTATTCACCACTGCCACACAGCCAAAACCTGTAAGAGTTCTTTTGTGCAGGATCCCCACTGAAGTCGGTGTGAGTTTTTAAAATCACTTGGGGTTTTTTAAATTGTGTGAATTTAGTGCTTATGGAACGTGCCACTTTCATAGACCCAAAGCCTGAAATTCTGTTTATCCACAGAACGGGACCAGCCAGGCAATGGTCGTGCAAGCTTTCCCATTCATATGCCTAGATCCTTATTCTAGGTGGGAGAGGTAGTTCAGTCTTCATGCCCAGTGATGCCTTGGCCTCTGAGCTGAGACTGTCAATAAATGTGCCAGTCAGTGCCAACTGTGGAGGTAATTTCTGTGATTTGGACAGGGAGCTGGACTGAAACCATCAGCTCATACCAAATAGGCAAAGCCCTTCATGTTCTCAGAAGAATTTCTGAGTTTTGAAAAAGCCACTATTTGGGTTTTACAGACTTCACTTCAATTTTGGCTTTTTCAGGACCTGGGAATTTTTCAGAGAAGCTCCCCTGCTGACCCTGGCCCATCAGCACAGCCCCAGGGCACAGAGCCCCATCTGCACCCCTTCCTGAGAGAGCCTGTGCAGGACAAGTTCTCCTCCTGACCCCAACCCTTTTTCAGTACCAGTCTGTCCACTTTCCCTGCACAGACTCTGTCTGCACTGATGGGCCGGGGTCAGGAGGGGAGCAGAAGGCTGCACCCCATGAGCGCTGGTCCCTCTATTGGACACTGGCTCTTCAGTGCGGCCCCTGGGCATAGGGCTCCATCTGCATCCCCTGCTGGGCATATCTGTGCTGGCATAGCCCCCTAGCATAGATGCAGCCTATACCAACGGAAGGAGTTATTCTGCCAGTGTAGGAACACCACCACCCTGAACAACGGTAGCCACTTGGCTGGAAGTATTCTTCTGTTAAGATACCTGCATCTATACTGGGGGTTTTGTCAGCCGTAACTATGTCGGTCAGGGGTGTGTTTTTTCACACCTCTCTCCAACTCCTCTATGCCGGTATAACTTTCCAGTGTAGCCCAAGCTTTTGTTTCTTTGTGCCTCAGTTTCCTATTTGATAATAGTACTTCCCAGCATCACCAGAATGCTTGAGGGAGGGAACAGTAAAGATTCTGAGGTGCTCAGATACTACAATAGTGGGGGTTATACGTAAATTAGGTAGATAGCGACATCCTCATCAACTAACATAAGGTGAAAATTTAAGTTGAAAATATGTGGATTTCTGTTTTTAGGTGCATTCTCTTCAAGCCACATTTGGAGGTTTTGAATCCATGATGAAAAGTGCTCAGCATAAACAAGAAGTTACTGAGAAGAGTGTTAAACAAGGGGAGAGTGAAATAAATCGAATCAGTGAGGTTCTTCAAAAACTACAAAATGAAATCCTGAAAGACCTGTCTGATGGCATCCATGTGGTAAAGGATGCAAGAGAACGAGACTTCATGTCACTTGAAAACACTGTGGAAGAAAGATTAACAGAGTTGACCAGGTCTATCAACGATAACATTGCCATATTCACTGAAGTCCAGAAAAGGAGCCAAAATGAAATCAATGATATGAAAGCAAAGGTGGCTTCACTGGGAGAAACAGATGTGTATAAACATGAATTAAAGGCTCTGAAAGATGCTGTTGATGAGATGCAAACATCCATGAAAACCAAAGAGAAGGCCATAGAGTCTCTGAAAAGTACAATAGAGTCCATGGAATCGGATGTTTATACTGAAATCAAAGCATTAGTCAATCTCAAACAGGAACTTGAGACGTTCAAAGAGACTGCAGACACAGAACACCTTTCATTGAAAGCTTTTCAAGAGAAAGTTCTTAAAGCTGAAGAATCCATTATGCAGCTCCCTGATGAGATTAAAAGACTGGATGAAGATTTACAGCAAATTAAAGCCAACCTTAACAAACAGGAAGAAAATGTACTCTCCAAAAATGTGTTAGAAACCCTTGAAAAGAACAGGGAAGGCTTTGAATTCAGATTCAGAGGTGTAGAAGACAATTTTCAGTCTCTAAGTTCTACTGATGCTCAACAGACTGAAAAGATGGAATCACTTCTTTCTAAGCACGAAGCGTATGAAAGAAAGCTAGCAACTCTAGAGGAAGCCATTGCAACTCTGCGTAGTACCTCAGATGGTGATGTACGTTCAATAACAGACACTGTGCAAAGTCTTAGTGAATCTCAGCTCTCATTATACAATGATGTTGATGAACTGAGAAGAAGTGTGAGTGACCTACCAGACTCTGCTGATGCACTTCATAACATCCAGAAACAAGTTAGTGCTTTGCTGGATCAAGAAAAGCCTCAGATGGGCCAAGCACAATCTCAAGACTATCTTGAAAAACTGTCTTCTGTAGAAGGCTCTGTAGACACATTAAGATCTTCTATCAATCAAGTTGAATCTGACTTGAAAATGATAAGAACTGCAGTAGATAGTTTAGTTGCTTACTCAGTGAAAATAGAAACAAATGAGAACAATGTGGAGTCTGTGAGGAGTTTGGTAGATGACCTAAGGAATGATCTGGATAGATTGTTTATGAAAGTAGAAAAGATACATGAAAAAGTTTAAGTGAACAGTGCTAACTGTGCAGTTATCGAATTTAAAAGAATAGCTTTTGTATACCCAGTGTTTTGACACCTCCAAAGAAAACAAGGACACACAATTAGAGACAGTTCTGCTTAGTTCCTGGATCTCTCTTCTGTTTAGTTTCATTTTTAAAAGTTTTGTGAGTTCGGATGGATAGGTGGGTGAGTAGGGTAAATTACTAAGGCCTAGTCTACACTAGAAAGTTGTACTGCTTTAAGTATACTGGTATAGTTACAGCAGCACAATCTCCCTACTGTAGACATTGGCCTGGTCTACACTTAAAATTAGATAGACCTACCTTGATTGCTCAGGGCTGTGAAAAATGTGCCCTGTGCAACATAATTAGGTTGACCTAACTCCCCGGGTAGATGCAGCTAGGTCAAAGGAAAAATTCTTCTGGTGACCTCACTACCGCCTCTTGTAGTTAATCCGTCTCTCCATCGACTGAAAAACTCCTTCTGTCGATGTAGAAAACATCTACACTATGATGCTAAGGTGGCACAGCTACAACGCATAGCTGTGCCACTGTAGTGGCTGTAGTGTAGACAGACCCATAGATATATTGATATAAAGGTGCTTTATACTGGGTTAGCTATTCCTCTAGTGGAAGGGGAGTAGCTATATTGGCATAAGGTACCTTATACTGCTGTAACTGCATCCACACTAGGGCTTTTAGTGGTATTACGGTTTTAAAACCAAACAAACACACCCTTAATCAAAATATTCATGCTGGTAAAACTAATACGTGTAGACTAGGCCTGAGGCAACTCATCTGTTTCTTCAGCTTATTCCACCGTGTAGGGAAAGAAGCAAGTTCTGACTGCCATGCATACATAACCGCACACAGGAAAACTCATGGAGTGGGGAGAAGTATAGGGCACCTACAGACTCTAGTTCTCCAAAAAACGTGAGACGAGAGCTGCTGAGGGGTGTTCCATGGCACTGCTAAAGAGTAGACATATTTGTGCCCATATGCCCCTTTCCCCAGCACCTCCAAACCCCCATGTACAGATTAGCATAGCTGGGAAGAGGAATGTGAATTGAAGGATGTGATTCATTGCCAGAGGGCTCAATAACGTTTTGCCGTGTTATTTTGGGATTATTTACATTGTCAGAATCTCTCCCTTGAAGTCCTAATTCCTTTTTGTGGTATCACGGTTAGTTGCTGTGGAGATGATCAGGGCTTTGAGTGAGGAAGACTGAGGAGAGGAACTAAAAACACCACTGCCTATGCCGGCACAGCACCCTAGTGTAGATGCAACGTACAAGGACACAGGAGTTGTTCTGCCAGTGTAAGAACACCACCTCCTCCAGTGACTTTAGCTATGCCAATAGAACCCCTCTCCTATAAGCACACAAACTTGGGTTTTTTGTCAGCATACCTAGGTTGCTGCATGGGGGAGGGGCGACACACCCCTGACTGACTTATGTTTTAGCTGTAGACCAGGCCTAAGCCTGCTAATAATACCACAGGAGGAGGAAGAGAAGATTCAGAATGATACCAACAGAATTGTTTCTAAATAAAATGCCTTTCAAGATTGCCTCTGAGGTGATAGTGACTTTAATTAGTATTACTGTATTCTGTACAACTGGAGTCGGTGGGAGTGTGTCATTGACTTCAGTGGAGTACGAGCAAGCCTCAGGTTGGCTGAGAATCAGAATGACTGTCAAATATTAAAGAATTTCAAGCACTCTAAGAACCTCTCCAACATGGAACTTTCTGGGGGGTTGTACCCTAGAAAAGGATTTCTGATTTCCTTTCTTTCTGAGGTTTACTTTTCAAAGGTTGTTTTTCAAAGGTACTTATGCCTTGGTGCAGACTGCTCTGTAAATGGGGATATCTGCTAGCCCACGTTACAGAGAGTGTAATGCATGCCCTATTTTAACCAACTCTTTGGCTGCATTAGAAAATGATTCATAGAACTAGCACCTCCAACAAATGGTAATTTCTGGGAACAGCAGAGGTAAAGAGGGAGTTCCCTTCGATATTTAAGAATAAAATACCCAGCTATTTGTAATGCTGTTCCCACTGTACATAGTGAGAAGTTGCTAATAAGTCAAGTAAGTCTTAATAAGTGAGGCGGATGCACTGCATTGAGATAATTTTGTTGTTACTTTTTGAACTGCACTGTTCTTTGTTGACTTTTCTTTTCAAGTTTCTAACAGTTGTTTAGGTTACTGTGAAGTGAACTGTATGGCTTATTTACAGTATTTTTAATACATAATAAACACTTGGAATTGTGTTTTGATTTTTTTTTTCACGTTGCTTATTGTGAAAGGTACTTAATTTAGCATTTTGCAGAATATTGCCACTGAGGTTCAGGAGCTAGCTGGGAGTGGAGTGGAAAAGCCTCTAACTTGTTCATCAGAGCCTCAGCTTTAATTTCAAAACCAAAAAGTAACAATAGCAGCTGTTATGATTGTGACGAAAACCTTGACAATGTGGCCTGAGCATAAGTGATGCAACAATGTTCATCTGAGTTTGCAAAGAGCCTGAAACAATAGCTCTGGGTTGTGAACTGTCCCATTTATTTTATTGAATGCTAATTCAGACCCCAACAATGATATTTTAAAATGCCAGTTAACTGTTTCACTGCTCAAAGCATGTAAAACAGAAATATTTGTCAGTTCAGGACAACTGTACTGTATTCCCCCTCCGTGGTCTAGCCAGGATAGCCAGTTCAGGCTCCTCAGCCATCACCTCTCTGGCGTGGATACCCACATCTCTTTTCCTTCTGACCAGGGTATTTCCAGGCTGACCAGTTCCCTGCTACCACTGTGTTTTTTCCCATTAAAGAGTACCCTAAGCAGGCCAGCTTCGCTTCTCCCTTCAGATGATATGCAATATAATTGCCACAATTTTAAGTTACCACACAGTTCTTTCTAAGCAAGCAGATTTTATTTTTAAGGTAAAAGCATCACAGAGAGAACCTATTAAAAACAATAAAGAACCTACACGCATGCTGATAAACTTACCAGAGATCACCCCAACCCTGATGTGGGCTCTGAAAGGTGAGCAGCCCTTTTCCTATGGTTTCAAATTCATAACACGCTTTGCTTAGAACAGATACTCCTATGAATCTGTGAGTGAGTCCTTTATCCAGTTTGAGGTCTTTGAAGAGACTGGAAATAGGTAATCAGCCAGACAAGGTGTCCCCTCTCCAGGGAAAAGCTTCAAATAGATGAGATCTTTGCCTAACCAGAGGGGTTATATTAGCATACTCCCCAGCAGAGTTTTCCTGAGAAATCCACTTAATTTTACAAGTTCACATTGTTTCAAAAAAATCATTTGAAGTTCCTAATATTTCCCAAGGTTTACATTAGTCACATCTAGAGGAGTTATATGCACTTGCACAATAACACATAAACAATTGCCTTTTAAATACGATGGACCCCAAAAGTATAAAACAAACCTTCAGATTTATCCAGGAGATTGTCCTATTTGTCACAGTGGGTATGTCTACACTGCAATTAGATATCCGTGGCTGGCCAGTGCCGTCTGACGCACCCTGAGCCCCGTGACCCCCAGGGGCTGGTTAATTGTGGCTGAAGCCAAAGCTCTGGGACCTTCCTACCTCGCAAGGTCCTAGAGCATGGACTCCAGCTCAAGACCAAATGTTTACCATACAATTAAACAGCCCCTTAGCTGGAGCCCCACAAGCCTATGTCAGCTGGCATAGGCTAGCTGTGGGGTTTTAATTACAGTGTAGACATACCCAGTATCATATTATGTAGATCTACACAGTTTAAAGGCAGCAGAAGCTTGCTTTGAATGGGGGTAGTGGGGGTGGTTGCTCTGCTCAGGGGTGGGGAGCCAGCTCCAGGCTGAGAAAGGGGGTCCTGGCAGTTGGCATCTGTTGACAGGGGTACTTGCTCCTGGGCCTGACCCAATCAAATTCCTACCCACTTCCTAGCCTGAGCCCAGAGCCTGCAGTGGCCATTCCATTTCATCCCATCCAGTCCCACTCTCACCTCTGTGCCCCGCCCCACAACACATGTCCAGTTTACAAGGAACACTGGTTCCCAGAATATAGCAGAACAATCCATGGGCGGGCAGAAATGTAGTCACCCCCAGTTTTTCCATTGTGGAGGTGCTAGCCCCTACTGCTCCCCTGATTCTGCTGTCCCAAACACAATCTGCCTGGAGTGACTGCTCATGTAGGCTAGACCTTTAACACTAGTTGTAAGGGGTGCTATTGGTTTCATTTACATGAAACTCAGCTTTGAAAAAAGGAGTACTTGTGGCACCTTAGAGACTAACAAATTTATTTGAGCATAAGCTTTCGTGAGCTACAGCTCACTTCATCGGATCCGATGAAGTGAGCTGTAGCTCACGAAAGCTTATGCTCAAATAAATTTGTTAGTCTCTAAGGTGCCACAAGTACTCCTTTTCTTTTTGCGAATACAGACTAACAAGGCTGCTACTCTGAAACCTGTTAGCTTTGAAAAGTTTGGGAAATGCTGATTTAATTTCGATTTTTTCCTCATGAAGAAATTAAGCATAAGATGGGCCCAAAGCAAACTTGTAGCACAAGTTCCCTCTGAATTTGAGTGAGTCGAGCCCAAGCTAGAATTTCATAGCTGACCCCAGTCTCAGAATGAGCAGAACAAAACCAAACCCCTGCAGATTTGAACACCCACTATCTTCAGGGGTTCAAAATCCAGGCCAGAATTCTGCAGTTTAGGCCCACCAAAGGGAAGAGCAAAAGAAGAAATGATTTGGTGTTGAGAGCATTCTAGTGGTGCTTTCCAGAAGTCATTATTGACAATCTCAGTTCGGCCCAGCTCCAGAAAGGTATCTAGGCCTAAGTACCTTTGTGGATCTGTGTCTTCATCTTATTTACAGCAAGACTTTTTGGGTTTGGTAGAAGATCTCACCAGCAGAATTGTTGCTGTTAAGAGGATGACAATTCCACTGCTCTCAGACTTGCTGAGTTCTGTCCCAGACTGATACCAATAATACCATGTTGGCAAAGGATTAGTGATCATCTTAAGGTCTGATATCTCAAGAGTCATCAGATGTAGAAATACCTGATTTCTACCAGAAAGACAATAGGATTTACAGGATATACTTTATTTATTTTCAAAGTATATACAGGGTGCTACAGGTTTCAGATCCTGACTCCCATTCTGGCTGCTTGTGCAACTCATCATGGCCATAAAGTTGGTGGCTCAACACCCTGAGAATTTACCCTGCATGGGAGAATTCCTTGGTAGCACGGAGCTCCTGTACCCTTGGCATGATTCTGGGAAAAGGAACTGAGGCATCCTTACATCCTGGTCATATCTGGCTGTGGTCAGCTGACCACGAGTTAGAACGGCCCTGAGGTTGCTGTAACATTCACTAAATACAAGCCAGCAGAAAAACTGTGGATGTATGCTGCACCAAACTAGGTCCTTGCTGGCATAGCTATGCAGACATAGGCTATGTCTACACTACAGAACTTAAGTCACCAATCTTCTCTGACATTGGCAGTCATTTGTTAATACTTTGCACTACTATAACACATTTCAGCTAGAGCTCTCCAGCTGTTTTACAAGCATTAAAGCACTCCTCAAAATACCCCTGAAATGGGCAAGCCTTTTCATTTTCATTCTACAGATGGGGAAACGGAGACACAGAGCAGTTAAGTGACATAATCAAGGTTACACAATAAGTCAGTAACACTATCAGGAACTGAACCTAGGAGTCCTGACTCCCAGTGCCTTTCTCTAAGCCAGTGGTTCCCAAACTTGTTCCGCCACTTGTGCAGGGAAAGCCCCTGGTGGGCCGGGCCAGTTTGTTTACCTGCCGCGTCCACAGGTTCAGCCGATCATGGCTCCCACTGGCCGCGGTTCACTGCTCCAGGTCAATGAGAGCTGCTGGAAGTGACGCGGGCCAAGGGACATACTGGCCGCCGCTTCCAGCAGCTCCCATTGGCCTGGAGCAGCGAACTGCCGCCACTGGGAGCCGCGATTGGCCGAATCTGCAGGCGTGGCAGGTAAACAAACCGGCCCGGTCCACCAGGGGCTTTCCCTGCACAAGTGGCGGAACAAGTTTGGGAACCACTGCTCTAAGCTCTAGGTCACATTGCTCCTTTCACTAGAGCCAAAAAATTCATTTTCTGAGATACCATAGATCAGAGGTTCTCAAACTGGGGCTCAGGACCCCTCAGGGAATCGTGAGGGTAATTACATGGGGAGTTGCGAGCTGTCAGCCTCCACCTCAAACCCCGCTATGCCTCCAGCATTTATAATGGTGTTAAATGTATAAACAACTGTTTTTAATGTATGGGGGTGGGGGGTCACACTCAGAGGCTGACTATGTGAAAGGGGTCACCAGTACAAAAGTTTGAGAACCACTGCTATAGATCAAAGCAGAATCAAAGAATAGTTCAAATAACTGTGGGCCTCCATACACATGTATAGTTCCATAACATTGCACTGTACACCTGAAGGGATAGAGACTGGCTAGGATATTACAGATTTTTGGATAACGAGTTCTTTCCTGTGCAAGAGCAAAAGAAAGAACTTCCATAGATTTTACTTTGGTTTTTCCCCTAAATGTGTTTGTTGGTTTGGAGATTTACATGTAAACAGTTGTTTGAACCTTCAGACTTAGAAATGTACAAGCCAAAACTGTTGATTTTTTTTTTTTTTTTTTGCCTCCAGCCTTCCCTACACTGCAACGGTCAGAGGAAAAAAAGCTTGCAGTGAAACCCCAGTGGTTTGCTCCACCCCAGCAGCAATTTCTGTGCAGTTACAGAGCATGAAGGGGACCGCACAGCTGCTGACAGCAACCCAGTCTCTGTGCTGACTCCCCCAGTCACATCAGAGTCACACCACAGACCTCTGCCACTGCTTCTCGGCAGACTTCCTCTTCGGGGTGAGGCATGATACTAAATTAACTACCAGAGAATGACAACAAAGAATAACTACCAGAAGAAGAGGCAAAGAATATCGAGAATGACAACTACCAGATTCGAAGTAGGAAAAGTGGCAATAGGCACAGCATTATGATCTCTGGCTCAGAAAGCTAGCCTCTTTCCAGTAAGCAAAGCTCATGCAAGAATTTGGGTGTCTGTCATCTTTGCCCCTCTCCCCTTCCTAACCAGGTTAAAGCTGGCCTAACAAGGACTAACATTTTTGAACCCAGGTGGTTGGAATCCTGTTTGCTAAGGGGAGACCAACGAGTCTCTGATCACAGAAGGCTTTAAACACTCCATGAATTCCAAACCCTCCCCTCGCTGGACTATAGACACGTCCATCAGTTGGATTCAGATATTTGTCTTTACTTTTTCCCACTCTAACTTGACTCTGGAAGGATCTCCAATCTTCTGGCACTAACCCAGTCTCCAGCTCTTTTCTCCTGTTCTTAAGGTCATCTTTGATTCTATTGAATTTCCCATGCCTCCTCATCATTTGCACACGGATTAGAATAAGTGGCAAGTCCCAGCTTTCTTTGCCTCCTAAAGTTTGTGAATCCTGGGTTCTCTTCCTACTGCCCACACTGACATGCCATGACAAGTCACTTAACCACAATGCCTCAGTTTCATCATCATCATCATCCCTCCCATAACCGCATTGGTCGTTGGGTCACCATCACTGAAGAGCAATCAACCAATTGTCTCCACCACTGATGGTTGTGTGTCAGTGCTTGAATCTCTGCGAAGTCCATTCCTGTCCACTCTTTTATGTTGTCAATCCATCTCTTCTTCTGTCTACCTCTTCTTCTCTTCCCCTGTACTGTCCCTTGGAGGATGATCTTGGATAGGCCAGCTGATCTTGTTACATGGCCATACCACTTCAGCTTGCGCTTCTTCATGGTCATCAGGAGGTCTTCATATGACCCAGTGCACTGGGTGATGATACTGTGGACCTCTTCATTAGTGATGTAGTCGAAGTAAGAGATGCCCAGGATTTTATGGAAGTATCTCATTTCTACTACCCATATTTTTCTGTTCAAGTTCTGCCGTAAGGGTCAAAGTCTCGCACGCATACAGAAAAATGGAGGTGACCGATGTGTGCAGCAGTTTTAGTTTGCATTCCAGAGAGATGTTCTTAGTACTCCAAATTTTCTGGCTTTAGCTTTGCCACTGCTGCTGTTGTTTGCGCAGTTCTTGCCCAAATTTCTGCCTTGGATCCTTCATCAGTGATGACTGCCTCCAAATACTTGAACTGTTTCACTGTCCCCAGCTCTTGTCCACTGACAATGATATGTGAGCTGATCCCGTCACGTTTGTTTGTCATCAGCTTGGTTTTCTCTGCACTGATTTCCATGCTGTATTTTGCTGAGGTTTCATCCAATCATTTCACAAGGTTGGCAAGTTCATCTTTGCTGCCTGCCAGGCTGTCAATGTCATCAGCGATCTGAAGATTTGAGATTGTTCACCCCCCAGTGCCTACTGTGCATATGTGATCTTCTAGGGCATCAATCATTATATGCTCCAAGTAGATGTTTACCCAACTGTAAAGTGGGGATGGAAATAGCTGTCTACTTTTCAGGGGTGTTGTGTGGTTTAATTCAGTGGGATCTTCAGCTGTGAAGCAGTGGGATTGTCAGCTGTGAAGGTGTTATCAGACAGTAAGGCATGAATATTGTAATGGTGTTACTGTATCATACTCAAACCCAATATTCGTCAGGGGTTACTGTACTTAAAGCAGGGCAGGGATGTAATCTCACTGCAATGCACAGGGCGGTGCTTATGTAAACACATCGCTGCATGGGGACGGCTCTGTGAGTAGAGTTAGAGCACGCCCGCCTCACAGTGCCCCTTTTGGCCCAATACAGCTGGCCAAGTCTCCAGCTCCTCTGTTCGCTGCTCTCTCCTCCTTCCAATCAGCCTCTCCTCCTCATGCTCTCTGACCAGCCAGCAAGCAACTCCTTCCCTGCAGTCAGCACACACGACCAGCTCAAGGGGTCTGACCCACCAGATATGCATCTGCCAGGCTCCCAGCCCAGCCCCAACCTGCTTACTTGGCAGCTGCTCCCCCTGCTTATCAGCCTGTGTCTCCTACTTCTCCTCTTCTTGGCCATGTCTTCAGCAGCTGCTCTTTCAACCTACTTCACCACCCATTTGCCTCCCTCTTGCCTTTCCCCCATTGATCTTGCTTCTCCTTGCCTTCCTTTCTGGTTTCCTGTAACATCTCCTTCCTCCACCTGCCCCTCCTGACCACACTGGCTCTGATTGTCTTCCCCTTGCCGTCACTCATCTGACATCTCCTTTAAGATCAAACCTCCAGCTGGCTTCCAACATTAAAAAGAATTCCAGGGCGAAGGAGCTGAGATGAGAATGTACATGACTGAGTGTCAGAGTATTTTCCCTATGCAGTGTAGCACAAGCTTGACCTGCTGGAGGTAATCTGCTGATCAAACAGTTGAAACCTGCCATCTCGTGGCAATAGTTTGCAATAGCAACACTTTAAAAATGTGTTTTTAAACACTGGGCCTTTGCTAAGTACTCATTTAGCACTTATATAACGTTTGTCATCCATCCATAGCTCTTAAAGTGCTTGACAAAGGGAGGTAAGCATTATTCCCAGCAGTGCCTGCAAAAATGTGGATATTCCCTCGACTATTAGGACCAGATTTTTCAAGAGCTCAGCAGCTATAAATTGGGCCAGATTTTCAAAAGAATTCAGTTCCCACGAACGTACTTGAACAGGGACCAAATTTTTCAAAAGGGCTCTGCACCCTTCTAAAAATTTGGGCCTTGCTTAGATGCTCTTGAAGATTACCTTTAGGAGACAAGACACTAATAGTTATTCACTTTTTTAATTTAAATTTAACATTTATTTTAAAAATAAAAGTAAAAAAGCTGCAGCATGTGTGGGGAATCCAGATAATTGCACATCAGTGGCTGATGCCTCACAATGGACACTAATGTGGAGGTATTTGGCCTAATCTCTTATTTTGACATTGGACTGGGGATCAGGAGACCTGGGTTCTAGTTCCATCTCTGCCACATACCAGCTGAGGGACTTTGAGAAAGTCACTTCATGTCTTTGCATCTCTGTTTATCCATATATATAATGGAGATCAAGTGCCACTTCCAGCTGCTACCTTGGAAATGTATTAGGGTTCTGCGACCAGCCCCCAGGCATGTGAAATGCACATCTGGTTGCTGGAAATGGACAAGGTCATTTGTAAGCACAGAGTTATCTCTGTGCAAATTAAGATGCAGGAGGGGGGCCTCAGACAGACTTCCATAATCCAGGCAGGACATTTGGGGAGATAGGCAGGGCTTATTAGCAAGGAAAGGGGAGTGACACTTATTACTGGGGGAGCACTGATTCCCTATATTCATCTTTCAAAATAGAGTGGCATAGTGCACCCGGAAGTGGGGAAGGCTTTAATGGAAAGTTGAGGTGGAGTTGACAGACAGTGGGCACCATCTACCTATACATTGACACAGGCCTAGGGCCACCCTGAGCACACAAACTAATTAGCTCCATCCTGTCCCCTCACACTTTATTGAATAAGTATTAAAAAGGACCTAGAAGTGACCGCAATGGGCATTTCCTGCCTGCAGAGAGGTTCCATTCCCCATGGAGTACAGAATAGCCTCTTCATCTACAGAGCCTAGGAAGCCTCCCTAGATACTCTGAGCCTCACAGCTGTGCAGGCTCCTTTTGCCTGGCTTATGGCCCTTTGTCGCCTCTTTCTTATGTGACGAGATCCTTTTGAAAAAACTGCCTTTATTTCTGACCACAGCATTCTCTTCTTTGCCTGGAAAAGGGCCTGTCTTGGCCCTGCTCCTGCAATCAGCTCCATGCAGGTGGATCCCTATGCTTGTATTAAGTCCCATTGACTTCCTAGCAGGGTCATGGGTTTAGAAACTACCTGCAGTGCATGGAAACAACCCCAGATAAATCCCAGCTCTGGTGCTAAAGCTACATATAGAAACGACTGCTACTTATTATTCCAAATACAGTCATTGCCTGGTGCCTGGCCTGTTTGCTGTCTCTCATCATATTCTCAGGTTGTCAGCTGTTTGAGTCAGGGGCTGTCCTTTTTCATTTCATGTGTGTACAGTGTCTAACATAATGGGACCCAGGTTCCTGGCTGGACCACTAGGTGCCCCTTTGTCCTACACCAGTGCCTCATTCTGACATCAGTGTCACTGTGTGCTGACCAGGAGCAGGTGTCCAGGTGTCTTTCCCTATGGAGGAGAAATCAGTGACACAGAGCCTGGGTATCCTTTCTTTGTAACTTCCTTTATTTACACCCAGACATGAGTGCTGACATGATATAGTCAAACAGCATGCCGGGCAATCTCTTCCTCCAGGAATCTCAGCCCAATATCAATGTGCAGTTCCCATGGAGCAACTCTGCCTCAAAAGTTGAATCTAATCAGAGCCCAAGGCAGAAAGCAAAACCTCCTGCTGCTCACACAGCTCCTTCTCTCTAGAATCTGCCACTGTACAAAATTCAAGAGTAGTTCAAATAACTGTAGAACCCCATACACATATATAGTTCCATAACATTGCACCAGGCACCTAAAAGGATGGATGCATAAACCCAACATGGCATATCTTTCCAACAGTCAAAACTTGCTCGCAGGCTAAGAAAAGAACTTGGAGGTCTATATGTAACAATGCTACCTGGTGATACCTACCATAACAATACAAACACATAAATAACAATATAATTATGTACATGGCAATTTATCAGGTGTAGTCTATTATACTAAGACAAAAAAAATCCCTTGCCCCTCATCTCTTTTTATTGATTGAGACTGTGGGGCAGTTTTCATTTGGCAAGTATGCACATTTCGATACTTGATCCAGAAATCCTTGCTGAGCCAGTGCTCTCAACAGTTTTATTTATGGGAACATTTATTCATGAAAGAGTCTAGCTTTGCTATGAAAGAAATGAACCCGCAAAGAAACACTTTTCTATTTTACTACGCATCGCTTCGGAAAAATGATTTCGAACAAAACATCAGCTGTCTCCTTCCTTTCCTACCTTCCACCCACAACTCCAGAGGAAGAAGCTAACCGAAATGGGCCGGGCCTTACTCTGCTCAGAAGGGTCTTCCCCTTGGCACTATCCAGACATAAAGAGACTAAACCCTGTGGAGAAGACTTTCTTGTCACTCCTGGTTGGGTCGGGGTAGAGATGAAATCCTACAGTTACGAGTAAGGAGGGAAAGCATAACAAGCAGACCGAGAATCAGAACTTCCTGGGACCTCTTCTGGGCCTCTGAAGTTTTGTTTTGAGATTCGTGAGTTCAGAATGAAGTTTTTTATAAGGTTTTGCTGCAAACAGTCCCTTTCCTCATTTGGTAAAACATCCACATATATGTATGTGGTTTGAGGGAGGGATAAAAGCTATATTTATGATGTGTATTACAACAGTGCCCAGAGGTCACCACCAAGATTAGGGCCCCATTGTGCTAGGCCCTGTACAAACACATGCTTAGGGACAGTACCTGTAAAAGGCTTTACAATCGAAATAGACAAGACAGACAAAAGGTGGCGGATTCTTTAGAGTAGTGCAGAGAAAGGTAATTCCATTCCATGGTGGATTTGGCTATCCCAAAACATGGCTTTGTTCTGAATGAAAACCAGAAATGCTCTGCAAAGGAAAGCTCTGGCTCAGGGGCAGTTAGTCAGCTGGGCTGCCTTGGAGCCACAGAATCTGGAAGTCCTGGGGTCCCTGGCTCTTGAGCAATCCGCATGGAGGTGAGGGGTATTCTGGGGCTCACAGATCCTGGCAGCCCACCCGTCCGGCTGCTGAGGAGCCATGTGGGTGAACTGTCTGGAAACTAGCCTCACAAGAGGGTTTCAAAACCTGCCTGTGTTCTTTCAGAACATTGGGGAAATCAGTCAATCGCCACACAACTTGTCAAGCCTGCAAATTCCAATGAAACATTGTTTTTTCAGAATTTTTCCAACCAGTTCTATTATCATCCCCATTTTACAGATGGGGAACTGAGACACACAGATTATGGGCCTGATCCAGTTCCCACTGAAGTCAATGGCCAACTCCCATCAACATCACTGGTACAAGAGCGAACTGAAGCCAAATGGCCCTCTTTACCCAATCTTTACCCTTCCTCTCATTACAGTAAGTTAGAGCCATTGGTAAGCATCTAGAAGCTGTTATCTTCCCCACTTTGCAAACCCTATGCAGGGACTGGCTACAACTGCAGCCCCTGCACTTCTCCGCGTGGAAGGTGGTGTCCCACAGCCTTTCCACCAGAAGTGGGGCAGAGGCAAGACCATGCCTCCCCTCCAGGGATTGGCCAGTACAGCTGGCTGGCAACAGAGGAGAATGTATGCTGCACCCTCCTAAGGGGTGATGCTATGCTGCTGAGCACCCACTGGGGTCAACCCCTGCTCCGGACTGTGTCTTAATGGCATCCTCTGTCATTAAGGGCCAAATCCTGGTACCATTGAAGCCAGAATTTGACCATGACATACATGCCTTAGGGGTATTTAATGCTCAAATCAGCTATGTATGTTAGGAAGGGCAGCCTTGTATTGAGAGTCTGGTATCCACATCCCTTGATCAGCCATTGACCATATCTCAAAATGCAATCTTAGGGCTCCTTTCATGGTAACTAGTGCCCAGAGCATGAAGCTATTCTTGCTAAACCTGCCTTGGCCAGAAAAGCTTCTTTTGGCTTCTCTTTAGTGGCTTTCAACACAGAGCCAAAAGGGGGTGGAAAATGACTAATACATCCCTCTTCAGCAGCCCTTCACCTAGCTCCACCAAACTTACATTATTTTCCCAAAGGAGCAATTCTAAACTATTTAAAGTTGATCTATCCCAGAGCGCGTGCCCAACTACAAGCATGAAGTCTCAATGTTTTTGCTAATCAACACTATGTTTTGTGTGGCAAACTGGCCTTACATTTTGCAGGAATCTGTGGCATTGGGGTGCGGTCAACTGAAAAATTCTGGGGCAGCTTCATTTAAATGGAAAACCCAAGGTTTTTTTAAAAGAAGTATGGAAATGAACAATGCAATCACTATAGTATTCAATTGATTTTGTGCTGTTCCCACACTTCCAATAAATCACAGATTTTTGCACTGACAGTGCATCACTACATCCTGGACATTGTCAAGGGGAGAAGTTGAGGGCTTTACCAACTGGATAAGTGACAACTGGGGATTTTGGCACCTGAGGAGGTAGTTTGCAACTGTGGACTACGCATATTAGCTGGAAGTTGCTATCAAATGATCAGTTGTGAAACAGTTAACACAGACATTTAAATGAGCATCATTAGACTCCAGAGTTAACACCCAAGTGGGATTAAACAGGATTGTTCACACTTCTCAGAGTTACTGTTTCAAGATATCTGGAAACTTTGGCAGACAATACTGCATCACTTTAAATTCAGCTCATGCTATCAAAGTTTTCTGCACAACCACAGGAGCTAGAAACACAAATGATACTGACTAGTCTATTTCCATTGTCCTATGTGAATGAAGTTACTGCTATCGCTTCTTTTGTTTAGTGTCGTAGTGCTCAGAGGCCCCAACCCCAACGTGCTAGGTACTGAACAGATACAAGACAAAAACAACGAGGAGTCCTTGTGGTACCTTAGAGACTAACACATTTATTTGGGCAAAAGCTTTCGTGGGCTAAAACCCACTTCATCAGATGCATGGAGTGAAAAATACAGTAAGCAGTATATATATCACAGCACATGAAAAGATGGGAGTTGCCTTACCAAATGGGGGGTCAGTGCTAACGAGGCCAATTCAATTAAGGTAGAAGTTGCCTATTCTCATCAGTTGACAAGAAGGTATGAGTATCAGCAGTGGGAAAATTACTTTTTGTAGTGATCCAGCCACTCCCAGTCTTTATTCAGGCCTAATTTGATGGTGTCCAGTTTGCAAATTAATTCCAGTTCTGCAGTTTCTCGTTGAAGTCTGTTTTTGAAGTTTTTTTGTTGAAGAATTGCCACTTTTAAGTCTGTTATTGAGTGTCCAGGGAGATTGAAGTGTTCTCCAACTGGTTTTTGAATGTTATAATTCTTGATGTCTGATTTGTGTCCATTTATTCTTTTGCATAGAGACTGTCTGGTTTGGCCAATGTACATGGCAGACGGGCATTGCTGGCACGTGATGGCTTATATCACATTGGTAGATGTGCAGGTGAATGAGCCCCTGATGGTGTGGCTGATGTGGTTAGGTCCTATGATGGTGTCCCTTGAATAGATATGCGGACAGAGTTGGCAACGGGGTTTGTTGCAGGGATTGGTTCCTGGGTTACTGTTTTTGTTATGTGGTATGTAGTTGCTGTGAGTATTTGCTTCAGGTTGGGGGGCTGTCTGTAAGCGAGACTGGCCTGTCTCCCAAGGTCTGTAAGAGTGAGGGATCGTCCTTCAGGATAGGTTGTAGATCCTTGATGATGCGCTGGAGAGGTTTTAGTAGGGAGCTGTGGGTAATTCTGTAGGGGGCTGTAGGTGACGGCTAGTGGCGTTCTGTTACTTTCTTTGTTGGGCCTGTCCTGTACTAGGTGACTTCTGGGTACCCTTCCGGATCTGTCAATCTATTTCTTCACTTCACCAGGTGGGTACTGTAGTTTTAAGAATGCCAGAGATCCTATAGGTGTTTGTCTCTGTCTGAGGGATTGGAACAAATGCGGTTGTATCTTATTTTTCACTCCATGCATCTGATGAAGTGGGTTTTAGCCCAAATAAATTTGTTAGTTTCTAAGGTGCCACAAGGACTCCTCATTGTTTTTGCTGATACAGACTAACATGGCTACCACTCTGAAACCTGTCACAAGACAAAAAGACAGACCCTGCCCCAAAGGGCTCACAGTCTAAGGATAAAAAATAAACAAGGGGAACAAATGGTGGAAAGTGAATGACATTTTTAAAAAATTATTTAAATTTTGATAATGAACTCTGTTTTCAGTAATGCAGGGACTGCCGTGTGGGGCTTTTCATATGATTTTTAATCCAATAGCATTTCTTTGAGCTGTAGTCAACTACACACTCATTCATTCCAATCCTGCAAATAGGCATGTAAGTATCTTTACTCATGTGCATCCTATCATTAGCGTTAATGGGGCTATTATTTATAGTAGATCCTAGAAGTCCCAACCAGCTCCATAGTGCTAAGCACTGGACGAACATCTACTAAGAAAAGCTGTCCTGAAAAGCTAACAATCCAAATAGGCAGGCAGACAAAGGTTGGGATTCACAAAGAGGTGAACTGCCATGCCCACAATCATGCACCACATCACTGGCAGAATCTGGAACAAACCCCAGCTGTCCTAGCTCCTAATTGACTGCCTCTTTCCTTACAGGAGTACAGTTACCTACATGTGTAAGTGTTTGCAGCAGCTGGCCCCTAGTGATGAAACATATACATATGGTTAGAAATCAAAATCATGCTAATGACAGGATGTTAAAATGACAAATTTAAAAAAGCCTAAAACATGTATTCTATCATCGTGTTGTGACAGACAGTAATTTCCTGCTTTATCCCAGTTAAATCGTATTGACTTAAGTGTAAGTATTTTAGGAGTGCATTGAATTAAAAATGCAAATGTTGACTTGTTATTGTGGGATTGTATATAACTTCTTTAAGGAGAAGACATGGCTAATGTAAACCCAAGGACGTGTTACGCACTTCAAAGGACACTTTGAAAGAATGTGCGAGACGGAGAGGGGGGATTCCTAGGAAATACTTGGGAGGAGAGGAATGCAAAATAAGCCACCTCCAGATCCATCCTTTTGAAGCTGCCCCTCAAGCAGAAACCCATTATCTGGCCGATTAACTATTTGCGGTCTCTTCAAAGACTCAGACTGGATAAAGGAGGGACTCACAAGTGTGCTAGTTCTGAGCAAGAGCCATGATGAACTTGTGACCACAGGAGAAAACCCCGTGTGAGATTTGTTCGCTGGCCAGAGTCCTTGCTGGAGTTGGGGTGATTTCTGGTAAGCTTTTATCTTTTATTGTTTTTAATATGTTTTTTCTGTGATGCTTTTACCTTAAGAATAAATGGGCTTGCTTAGAAAGAGCTGTGTGGTAACTATAACTGTGGCAATTCACTGTTTACCATCTCCGAGGAGACAAGAAAAGCAGGCCTGCTGCGGCAGTCTGATTTCCTGAGGCGGTCACAGTACAGGCAGGGATCTATGCAGTCTGGAAACATCCTGGTCAGGAGAGAGAAACAGGCCTCAGACCAAGAGAGGTGATGGCTGAGGAGCTGGGAGTCTAGAGCGGGTGCCCTTACTGGACCATAGAGGGAGAATACAGATGCATTTGCTCTGAACTATGACATGTTATTTTGTTCTGTCCCTTTAAAGTTTTCTACATAGTGCTCCTTAGTAAGGTAGATCCACTAACGAAATGCTTGTGAGAAAGAAACTTTTGCTGCTGACAAAGACAGAAGGTCAGTCAAAATGTCCAGGGCTGTTTTAATAAAGTCATCATTTTTTTGAATTCTAAATTTATGCTTCAGAGCTCCACTGAAGTCAACAGAGCTAAGCTGGTTTATTCCATCTGCGGACCTGGTCCTCTGCATTTCACCTCTTGTGTGGGATAAGTGGATGAACAATCAAATTCAATTTAATGGTCACTTTGAATCTGGGACATTGTCCAGACAGCATCAAGCTCTGAAGCTGTATGTTTTGACTGCATTCTTGCGCACACCTGTAAGGTCTGAAGCCTTTTTCTGCAGCCATATTCGGAGAACAGCAGTCACTAGCCAAGAAGCCACATCCTCACATTCCATCTGAATTGCATCAAACCAATATAATATCGGGCTGGTAAGAAGGTGCTCCTGTCCTCATAGAACCCACCATCACCGGATAAAGAAACAGATCTTAAGATGTCTAAAGAAAACTTTGTTTGATAACATTCTGTCTGGCAAGGAACCACTTATCAACAGTTGTGGGTGTGAAATCCTGACTTCGTTATTGTTTTGCTTTTATGGTCCCCACTTCTCTATTGTTTATCTGTACGGTCTCTGTCTGGTTCTTTGATTGTTTCTGTCTGTTGCATAATTAATTTTACAAGATTTAAATCAACTAAGGTGGGGGGGTATGATGAGTGAGTAAAGAATTATTACACAATATGTTAGGATTGGTCAAAGAATTATTTTGTAACATTTTAGTAAAATGATTGGTTTAGGGATAGCTAAGCAGGACTCAAGTTTCACTATATAAACTGAGGTCCAAGAAGGAGACCTGCTGGGAAGGAAAAAGAATGGAAAAGGGAAAAGAAGAAGAAGAAGAAGGAAAAACCTGGAAGAAGAAGAAGAACTCACTCTCCCAAGACACAGCCTAAAATCAGAGCTGCTAAGAATCCTCTGCACGACCGTGACATGCAGCAACCAGAATCCAGACGAGACTGACCTTGCCTGGACAACAGGGATAGTCCACCTGTATGATCAGGATTGGTAAGCATGTCATTGTATGCTTAGCATGTGTATTTTGCTTGGTAATTGTTAATAAATAGTGGATAAGGATATTACTGTATAAGCTTCTTTCACTGGTAAAAAGATCCTACAAACCTGCAGAGAAGTATGCCCTGAGCCCTAGGAACTGGGTAAGGTGGGGGTTCCTAAATTGACTGGGTTATGCCTTGAGCCCTAGGAATTGAGTAAAGGTGGGTGCACTAGAGTGTGTGGGTAACGCACACAGTCATTCTAACGTTACATACAAACATGCAATAGACATCACCATTTAGGGAGATATTCACAGCTAAAATACACAGCTCTTATTTTTCTCATTTGTTAATTGAAGGGAAAGAACACTGTAAATAAGTTTAATATATAGGAAATTTTGCATACATGTGGATCTCGGTACGAACTAAGCACCAGGCTGTGTTTGAACACTGAAGTCTTCATGTTCAGTTTTGTATTGATATTTTCATGGACATGCCTGTCACAGTTCAGGATAACTGCACCTGTAATTCCGCCTTGTGATCCAGCCAGGACGTCCACTCTTAGGCTTCCATCTCCCCAGCCACCAACTTTCTTGGGTGAAGACCTGCATCTCTCCCTCTCCTGACCTGGGTTTCCAAATTGCACAGTTTCCTGCCTACACTGTGAATTCCCCTGCCACACAGACTGCCTCAGCAGGCCAGCTTTGCTTTCTCTTCAGAGGCTGTGAACAGTTACCATACATCTGTTTCTAAGCAACCACATTTATACTTACATAAAAGCATTACAGAGACATATTAGAAACAATAAAAGAACCTACAAGCATGCTGATAACCTTACCAGAGATCACCCCCAAATCCAACAAGGGCTCTGGCAGGTGAATAGTCCTTCAAACCCACACTGGGGTTTTCTTGTGGTTACAAGTTCATAATTTTTTCCTCAGAAGAAGAACCCCCGTGACAGTCTGTACCCTTATGTTCACCCCTTTTACAAGACTGTGATAAATTTTGTACAAAGTATGCCTTGTGAGGTATCATTTGAAGACTCATAATTTGCTGATCATTATTCTCCTGGCAAAATATGTGTGGCAACATTGTATGTAAAGTTTTAAGATTCTACTATATAATGTTATTAAGACATTCCAAATCTGGGGAAGCAGCCACAAACCAGTTCCTCAGAGACAAAAGGCAAACTGACACCTCAGCCAGGTGTCAATGAAATCAAATGGACCATCACCTGGTTAAGTGGCCATTCTTTGGCAGGAAAAGGGGTGTCAGTGAGACATTTACATCTTGGCAAAGGAACAGCGGGAGGCTCCCATCCCCACAGACTTCCTGTCTCCTGAGCCCTAGCTGGAGATGATTCTCAAAGAAGAGGAAAAGGTATAAGAATGGGGAACAGATGCCCCAAAATATTCTCTCCCTTTATCTCTACTCACGGCATCAACAACACTTGAAGGACAGAGGAAGCATCATTGGACTGGGGAAGGATCCTGGCTGAAATGAATTCAGCTAGTAAGACTGCCAGCATATGTGGTGAGAGAGACCTTTTGTTTTGAATTCACTTAGCTTGTTAAATTAGGTATTAGTTGTGTTTTACCTTTTATGTCTTTGTAACCAGTTCTGACTTGTATGCCTCATTACGTGTAATCACTTAAGATCCATCTTTCTGTATTAATAAACTTGTTTTATTGATTTACCTAAACCAGTGTGTTTGGACTGAAGTGTTTAGGAAACTCCATTTGAGATAACAGGACTTGCGCATATTATTTTCTATGAATAAAATGACGGACTTTGTCTGAGCTTGTGTTGTCCAGGAGACGGCTGGGCAGTACAAGACGCACATTTCTGGGGAAAAGCCTGGGACTGGGAGTTTGCTGGTGTTGCTCTGCAGTGTAATTCAAGAGTGGCTGGCCATAGCGCTCATACAGTATAGCTGGGAGTGATTTATGTGCTGGAGGCTGTGTGTGAGCAGGCCAGGAGTCATTGCTTTCACAGCAAAGCTGTGTAAAAGGCTGGAGAATTGAGGGGATACAGCTATTCAACAGTCCAGATTGTACCCTGAGTCATGTCACACTCCTATGAATCTGTGAGTTACTCCTTTATGCTCTTCGGGGCTTTGGATCCTGGGATTAGGTAATTTGTAGACAAAGGTCCCCTCCCTAGGGCAAAGCTTCAAAGGATCAGGTCTGGTGGTGGACATTTGCATTCCCCTCCTCCCACATATTTCCTAGGAAACCTACTCAACTAATAGTTCATTTTTGTCTTAGCCCATTGGTTTAGCCTGTTGTGTAAAAAAGTCCTTTGAAACTCATAACACCTCCCAAGGTTTATGTTAGTCATGTCTCCTAGACGAGTTACATACAATGCCACACCTGAACACCTCACAATCTTTTAATGTATTTATCATCACAACACCCCCATGAGGTAAAGAAGTGCTATTATCTCCATTATACAGATGGAGAACTAAAGCACAGAGGAGTTAGGCTCCCAAATACCATTGGGGATCTGGGCCTAAGTTACTTGCCCATGGTCATACACCCCATATCTGGTGAAGTAGGGAACTGAACCTGAGTCTCCCAGGTCCATTGGCCCATCTTTCCTCTCATTACATTTGGGGAACATTAAGGGAACCCTTTTATAGTTTATTTAGCACTAGTACATTTTCATCAATGCTAAGCAAAGACTCTGTAGCATGATTCCAAAAGCATCAGGCCAAAATTTCCAAAACTAGATGCATAAAGTCAGGGCCCTAAATACAGGTTTGGCCTCCTGCTGCATTTTCAAAAGTGTTGAGCCCTCCCATTAGGGCATGTTTTTATACACTTAAATATGGACTCATGAGCCTAACTTTAGGCATCCAGTTTTGATAATCTTGGCTTTTGCCTTATACAGCTCTTCTAATGGTTGAACATTCAAATCTTGTTCAGCTTTTACGTTTATTAACATGTCTATAAACTATTTATCAAGGCTATTTACATTCCTATAACTTTTCTGTACCCCACAGGAAAAGAAATTATATTATTTCTACTGTGTTGAATGTTTTAAAACAAGCCAGGCTAGATAAAAAACAGTTCAACCCTACAAAAAGGAGAAATTTATAAAACTTGTTAGGCTTTTGTGAACATGAGATTGGTGAAAGGATAATTAATGGTTTCTACGGAATCTAGGATCTGAATCTTTATAGTTAATTAATAGAGGTGATAATAACAGTGTTCAGATCCTGGGATACTATCTCTGTACTTTACTCAAATGCTGTATTAATTTTTTACATTAATTTTTAATCAAACAACTTTACAGCATTCCAGAAGAACTAGTGAGGCTCCAGTGATTGCAGGTTGCATAGTAGGATTTTAAAGAGAATTGTATATATGTCACATATTTATTATTTTATTATTGTAGCAGAACAATACCCAGAGGCCTCACTCAGAATCAGGGCCCTATAATGCTAGGTATCACATATACACATAGCAACAGACAGTCTCTGCTCTGAGTAGCTTACAATCTAAATAGACAAGGCAGATGAAGGTTGAGGGTAAATGGATGATGCAGGCAAAGAAATGCACCGATCAAGGTGATAGCTGGCAGACATCATGCCAGTTAAATTTTTTTTAAATGTTGTTTTTAAGGGTTTCTGTCCCTCTCCCACTTTCTATCAGTCTGTTATGAGGCATGATCCAAAACTCTTTCAAGTCAGTGAGCCCTCTTCCATTGGTTTCAAGGGGGTTTGGAGCAGCTCCATAGGGAACAGGCTGATGCGACGGTGGAGGGGATGAGTTAGTTACATAGCACAGAGAGTGGGCGGAGCCAAAGTGCTAGCCATTCCCCCTCCACCCCAGCCCAAAACTATGGCCCCAATTCTGTAAACCACTTAAGCACATGCTTTAGCCATGGGTACATTTAAACTGAAAGTTAAGCTCGTGCTTAAGTACTTTGCTGATACCACCGGGATAGGCTTGATGTAAGGTGCTGAATGTAACAGACGGAAGTTGACCTTTTTGAATGAGAACAGAGGAGCCTCAGTGGAGGGTAATCAACATATCCTTAGGACAAAATTATCATTGAAAAGGGGACAATAAATGCTATACAGACTGGGATTTTTAGTCTGCAGAGGAAGAACATTGTTCCTTGAGTTGAAAAATGACTTCCACTGAGCAATAAAGGATGCAGGCCTCAACCTATGGCTTTGGGCATATCAGCCCACTATTGGTCATTTTCCCATAAAATCTTGCAATTCTTTACTTTTCTTTTCTTACATTTTGCTGCCTCTTTACACATGTTTGTAATTAGCTTTTTTTAAAAAATGTTTCCTTATTACAGCTTGCCCTGTTCCATACTGTCAGCTATGTGTTTTGCCATCTCTAAGGTAGTAACCATTCCTCACCAATATGCCCTCTTATGTTTTTACTAAGGGAGACCTCCCCTTTCTCCAAATTGTTTCCACTAAATTAAATGCCTAGCAAGTCTTCTATATTTAAGGAAAATTCTCCCCTGGGAGTGGCCCAAGGTATGGTTGAGGACTTTAGATTGCTGATTAACCTGCTTCCAATAATAACAGTGACATTTAGAAAACGGTTGAAGTTCTCATTTTAAATGTTGATCTTAGTAATTACATGCACCCTTCTGATGATGAAAATATCCTAGTGACGGTATTTCTGATTCTCCTCTGTAGCTGGTCAAAGAGAAATGTCTGGTGTTACAACAGTTCTCTCGCAAAACTCATCAGAAATCCAAGCAGTCTATTTTTAGCTATTTTATTAACTAATTGTGGAATCTTGAGGCACACCATGCTTTCCATGCTGACAGTGAAATACTGCTGACCTTAGTTGGCACTAACCATCAATAATTAACTGCAGGAGACTGGCTACTCTTATCCTGAGCATACATCATCTTATTACTTGCATTAGAAGTACCTGTTTTGGGAATTGGGCTCTTTTGCAAAGACAAAAATAAATGTTAAGACAGAGCAGCAGCCCTTGAGAGGGCTGCCAAAAGGATGAAGGTACCACTTTGTCCCAAGATCTTGTCAGATCTTTAAAGCTGAGCAGATATGGTAGCTGGGGGAGAGACCTGCAGGGAACACATAGGCTGTGCAGGCATTGGTGATTTACATGTAATTCAGTTTGTGCATGGAGATCCTCTTATAGCCTCTAATTCATCTTTTCTACACAGCAGTAACTCAGTGGTGTGGGAGCAGCAGTGCATCCTAGCTCATGCAAGTGACAGAATTCAGCTTTGGGCTGGGAATTTTCAAAGGAGCCTAAGGGGAGGTAGGTATTCAAACTTTTTTGCAGTTCAGTGGGGAAACAGGTACCAACCTCCCTTAGGCTCCCTTGAAAGTCCCAGCATAGGTCTCCATACACTTCTGTAAGTGCACTGAACCCTCTGCTAGATGTGATTAGTGCAGCTGGGTTGGGACCACTCTCATAGGAGGCCACTTGCCCTTGACTGCCCCGAATAGCTTCATGGTGATAGATGTGACGGAAGAGGGAGACGAGCTTTTCACGAAACACATCAGACAAGAAAGAGAAAGAAATAGGAAAAAAAGGAGGAAGTCTGCTAAGGCCCCCCACCCCCACTCCCCCCGCCAGTCCTTAGTCGCAGCCTTGGGAAACCTGAGCTAGTGGCAGAGAGTAGAAGGGAGAGCCATCAATAGAATATTTGAGAATACGAACTTGACAAGATTTAGACAGTGGTAACATGATGAATGCAAAGCTTTTGAGATACAGATTTTGAATCCCTGTGCCAAATTCTGCCTCAGCCACGCCAGTTTATGTCTGGATTAACTTGGTTTAGGTCAGTGGTATACCTCCTGATTTTCATTATGAGCAGAGCAGAACTGCAGCTCATAGTTTCACTGACCACCAGGTTCTCATTAATGTCCTTAAGTCTGTGTCTCAATTAAAAAATATGGTTTTATAACCTGGCACTAGGAAAGGCCATGAAGCACAAATCCCAAACCTAGCACCTGCTGCATATATTTTATAAGGTAAGGAGTTGATTGCCTCTACAGAGGGTTTGGGAATAAAACACATCTAATAGTCTCAGAGGGGATTTAATATTAGTTTTACGTCTTTTTTACTTCAAAGCCCAGGCCCGCGCAACTTGTATGTGCTGCTTGCCACTGTTTCTTTTTTATATATATCAATCATTCTTCTCCTTTAGATGCAGTGCCAGATTCTGCTCTCGCTTACACCCATGTAAATGCAGAATAACTCTTTTGAAGCTAGTGAAGTTATCCCATGTTCACACTGGTGTAGCTAAGAACAGAATTTGTCCCTTACTGGCTCAGATTCATCCCTGATGTAACACCACTGAAGCCAAAGGAGCTATAGTAAGACTGCATCTGGCCCAACTTCTGAGTGACCCTAGTGTTTCCTTCAGGTTGTAAGCAGCGTAAGTTAGAGGAAAGTGTGGATAGATAGCAGAAGGCATATGCTATGTGCTAGAAACCTCTAATAAGAGTTCCGTAGTTGTACTGGGCCAATGGGTCTACACTGACTCACACCAGCTGAAGATCTGGCTCAAATTAGGCATTTACAAATGGCAAAAATATATACGCAGTGCAATGACAGCCTTCTAAACCTGTAACTGGGAGCAACGAACAGCAGCCAGAGTTCCTTACTTAGATCCCTTATCGGAATTCCATGATAATAACCCCCTGGGGGAGAAAGCCTTTTCTGGGCAGCTGCGAGGTTCGTTTTGTTCTTTGTTTAACCAAACCAGCTAAGAGCTCTAAAGGCTTGGATTTATATACAATAGAACTGGGAGGCACTGAAGCATGGAGAGGAGGCGGAGCACCAGGTGTCTATGAATGAGCTAACGAGCAACCAGTTTCTGCCTCTGTATCGTTCCTCTGCCCTATCCTCAGAATATAACATGCAGCAACACAATGAGTCAGTATTAGCCCAGGCACAGCTGCAGAAGGTCAGGCACTGCCCTTTTCTATGGGGTGTCTTTAATTTAGGGTCCTCGGGGACTCATCTTTCAACCTGTTAGAATGCTGAAACTATGGCTATGAAGGGGAAATGACATCAGTTGGCGAGAGGACAGTCGTCTGAGAAAAGCAGTTCTTATTTTAACCTTTTACACCACGCCCTCCAGCATGACACTCAGGTAGCCTATCCCGCTGTGGTTTTGTTTTAAGAGCACATAAAAAGCCAAACATGAACCCGGCTCCCTAAAGAGAGAAAAATGGCTTTCGGAGGAATGTGTTGCATGTTAAAATCTAGTAGGGGAAGAATAATAATAAAGGAGGCAAAGATGAATGTGTGTTTACATTTGCCAGCGGTATTGTACATAGAGATAAGATTATCTTCACGCCACTCTATGCTCAGGCCCATAGAGCCTTACATCTTTTTGACTTGCTCTGACAAGCCACAATGCTGCCTTTTCGTCTGGACTATTATTTCCACCTACTTATATTGACTTGGCCTGTGCAGTCTGGTTTGGCAGTGAACATTAGATTGCACAGCCAGCCCCTGCGGGTGAAGTCAGTGCCTTGCAGAGGGTTAACTCCCCCACCCCACCCCACCCCATCCTCCACTTTTGAACAATTAACAAGTGGCTTTAATGGTCTATTGAAGGGAGTCCCCATTTAGTGCTTCTCAGCTGGAATGGTGGCTGTCATTGTTGGCAGCTGGAGCTGCGGGGACTGAGCCCCTCTGAAAACCAGCCCCATCATGTTTGGCTGTTGTATGTTTGCTCCTGAGGGGTGATGGGCTGCTGGCATTTTCTTTTTAAATCAAATATAGCACCTATCGATTATTTTTTGGTAAAGAAATCCCACCTCAGATGCTGTCACTTTGTATGTGTAGCGGCACCTCATTGTCCACGGGACTCCGCACCACAGGAACACATTGCAGCATATCGCCATCCAGCAACCACAGCATCTGCAGCTGCTGTTTTGGAAACACTAATCCCCAAAGCTTCACCTTTGCTTCAAAGGGCCTCTTTGAGCCTTGCCTTTTATGCTGAAAACGTCCTTTCAAACACGTGTTGCTGTCATGGCGGCTCCTAGGTCTCCTGCTGCATTTCTAAATGGCAAGTCACTTCAGGCTTCTTACACTTCGTTTCAGACGCACTTCTGTATGTGGGCAAACAGAGCAGCCAGTCAGCACCTGCTTTATTAAGCAGAGGAAGGTGGTCAGGACACAGGGAGCTGTCCTTTATACTTTCCAGGGATTCTTCAACCTGGTCAGCCACCTGTGATGGGCAGAAAGTCCTTTGATTTTACATGTCGCTGGAAGCAGAGCATGTTTAACAATGCAGTGGCAAGGGGTAACTGTCAACATTGGCCATGATGAATGCAAGTTCTGGTGGCCAATTTAAACCTATGATCTTCTGACCAAGAGCCAAACTGCCATCAACTGAGCCGTAATGATATTTACAATTGGTTAATGTAGAGATTTCAGGCGACGTGTAGTAGCTGAGTGACATGGTACATCAGAGGTGCTGCCTCTGTGGGTGCACCGGGGCTTATGCACACACTAAAAAAATAGGGGGTACTCAGCACCCACAGGGCCGGATTAATCTTTTGTGGGCCCTAGTGCCTGGACCATGGCCCCGCCCCACCCATGCTTTGCCCCAAAGCCCTGCCCCTGCTTGGCCCCTGCCCCCAATGCCCCAGCCTCGCTCAGCTTCTTCCCCCCGCAAGGCCCTGCCTGCTGCTCCTCCCAAGGCCCCGTCCTTGCTCGGCCTCTTCCCCCTGAGGCCCCGCCCACCACTCACATGGGGTGGAGGGGCAGAGAGGAGCACCCACTGGCAAAAACAAAAGTCAGCACCTGTGTGTTACATAATAAGCTTGAATGGATTTTTGAAGGTTTAAATGTTGTTAAAAGCTTGAGGATTTTGGCCCTGGTTCTGAGCTCACTTACACTAGTTTTCTACTGGTGAAATTCCATGGTCTGATCCATAGTAATAAATTTTATGCTCTTTTGGGGGCAGATTTTTTGGTTTGACTAAGATGCTCTGAGCAGAAGAGCAAGGGGGACAAAGGCTGCTCTACATCATGTTAGAAAATGTTGATCTTGTAAAATTATTTCTTTCCAGGTTCTGCACCAAGTGAAGTGACTCAGGATGCCCCTCAATGATGACCAGAACAGTGATTTTGATTCTTCAAGGCTATCTGAAAGCACAGGTTCTTCCAGTGACTCTCAATATTCAAGGCAGAGTTTTGCTACTGAGCACAGTGGGATCCTGCTCCATGAGTGGGGCTCCTAGGGGCCACCACAATAATCATTTGGGTTTTATTATCTCCTTTCTTGACTCTAATAGCTGTTTTCTTTGAACTCAACATGCTTGAGTCTTCTCTCACTTACAGTGGTATAACTCAGTTGGCTTTAGTGGAGTTACTCATAATTTACACCCGTGGCAGTGACATAAGGATCAGGCTTGATGCTTTAAAATGCTGAGAAGGGTTAAGAAGGGTTGCTGTAAAAAGATCCTGTATGTGTGTGCTTTGAATCCTATACTTTCATACACAGATACTCCACCAGTTGGTGGTGCTACTGCAAGGTACATTTCTTTTTCCAGTGTGAAGAATATGCAGATACCAAACCAAACTGGGTAACACTGTGGCAGTGAACAAGGTTACTCCAGTCTCATTTCTAAACCTTATACAGCCTTCTCTATGGGAGGGTTAAAGATTCAGAAATCCATCTGAACTTTTTTGCTTGCAAATGTACTTAAAGTTATAACCTCTGCTAAATCATTTCCCATATAACACATAATACCTAGCTCTTATATAGCGTTTTGCATCCATAGATCTCAAAGTGCTTTACAGCAGAGGGCAGTATCATTGTATCATTTTACAAATGGGGAAACTGAGACAAAAGGAAAGTAAGTGACTTGCTATTCAATTTATGCATTTGTAATAGACGTGGGAGAACACTGTAAAGTGTCCCACAAGCATTTACTTGAATTTAAAAATGCATTTGTTTCATGCCCCCTTTTGTGTTTACTTTCCACAGACATTCAAGCCACCCCTTTTTTCTTGCACCAGCGCTAGCAGGAAATGAATTCTCAGCTTGCACACACAGGTATTAACACTGGAAGTGGGAGTTGGGCACCTAACTATGCAAAATACCAGCCACATTTTATTTGGGATAGGATGGCACTTGACAGGCTGGGGAGGGAGTGGGGCATGAGGGAGGGGGATGCAGGTAGGTTCCAAAGCCCCTCCTTCACATCGAAGCCTTGGCACAGAGGCGGTTAAGGTCCTGAGTCAGCAAGCACTTAAGTCTTGGATCTAGGTGTGAAGGTAGAAATGAGTGCTGCATACCTTACTTCTTCTTCCTGGAACAGGTGGGTGAAGAGGGAATGAGCAGACCAACCAGTGGACCGGAGGCAGCATAGGTGGGTGGTGGAGGTTAGTAATTTGCAGTGGCCTTGTGGCACAGTCTACCCTATTCTGAAAAGGCTAACTGGTGTCATGTGTGTGTAGGCATACAGTCACTTTAAGTTGACAAAGGGACCAATCCTGCAGGCTTCCTTCTCACAGATCTCCAACTGAAATCAGGAGATGCAGGACTAAAATGAGCAGGATTTTGCCTCATTCTGCCCGAAACCAGGCAAAAAGAAAAACAGCCTATAGATGACATTGCTCTTCTTATTAGCATTGCATACTTTCGTTTAAACAGACCTTCAAACACGTTCTCTTTAGACACTAGTGTCTAAACAGTAAATCTATTTAATTACTGTAACACAACTAGTGTCAGCTAAGCATTCTGCAGGTCTGACAAGGCTTTATTTTTGTTTAATTCTTGTGAGGCAGGATAGACTATTCCAGTTCTGTAAGAGCGATAAGGAAAGCCAAATTTAAAGGCAGTTTTAGATCCTGGCTTAGTTTCTCTGCTTCACCAGATTTACACAGGCATGCATGGCTCCATAATTCTCTGCCAGTGCAGGTTAGAGACACCTAGATTAGGTTAGAGACACTTATATACTCCAACTGGCAACAATTCTCTAGAAATTGCCCATCAGCTAAGCATAGCTGGAACACAGCATGCCCCCATCACTTCTTCTTCTCCCTGACATACATCACCCCATTCCTGATATTCTCCTTGCATGGGCACTCCAGAGATGGTGGTGTCTGAGCCAGTGACATTGGCTCTATGCCTGCTGGGTACACCCCCACACTGGGGGTATCCCCAGCAATGGGGATTCATCTGGTGTCCACTCCCTTTGTGCCACATTAGCAGCACACAGGGAGGGTAAGAGAATCTATCTCATTGCATTTACCCAGTCAATGAAATGCAATTGTTATGCATAATGACTCTTTGATCCTTTTTGTCATTTATTAAAATTGCCATTGATTAAAGAGTTAACTCAGCTAAGCAAAATGCATAAAGGATGACATTTGAGTAAGATCTGAATGGAAGATTGCATTTGATTCTTGTGCATCAATACATAAACAGATTAATTTACCATTTCATTTTTTTTCCAGCTCACTGCCTGAGATTTTTAAGAAATGTGTGCACTCTCTCTTTGGGATTTCTCTGTCTCTTTCGCCCTATCTCATTGGTACATACCCCAAAGCCATAATATCCTATTTGCCTCGCTGGAATCATGTCCCATAAAATGATTATGTTGCTATTAACAGATTTTATGACTTTATCTGATTTACAAGTTGTAGGCAGCCACAGCTTTTAAAGCAGGAAATGGCTACAGACAGATGAAAAGTAAATGGAATTAAGTTAAATAAAGCAGGCAGCCTTTGCTCTGACTGATCATGAAAGTATTTTCTAATTTAGCTTTGTTTTGACCTTGACAAACTAATTTTCAAAGATGAAATCATGCAGACAAAATTACAGCTATGCAAAGAAGCCATGATGCACATTGTGTTAACTTCTAAGGTTCCCAGGTTCCAAGTATCTTTAGTAAGAATTTGGGGTGGGAAAAGGTTGAGGGAGGATTTCATAGGGCTGGACTGTCGCCCTAGGACATAGCCCATAATAAAAGGTGGCACTTTGCTAGACTACCCCATGAGCATCCTAGGGAATGGATTGTGATTCGGGATGCCACTAGTCCCTCCCTGCTCACTGAGGGGAATTCATTTGCAGTTGGCCAACCTGCTATGTGTGTGTGGAGAGGAAGAGGGAGTATGGGCCAAGGCTCCACTTCTTTCCCACCCGCATGCTCCATAAAAGGAGTAAGCAGGTGTGCGACGTCCCTTACTCATAAGAGTCCAGTGTCCAGGTGGCTCACATTGAGGTGGGGGGGCAGGGCGGGGAGTTGCTTATATGACCACATAATTATAGGGAATGCTGGAATTTCTCCATATATGGTCACAGTGGACATTACATTCCATGTTTTACATGGTTGCTTTTTCAGTATCCATGCAAAACATGCTGATGGTCTCAAATAGACCAAAATATGCTGGATGGCTCAGTGGATAGACAACTGGTTCCATTAGGAAGTACAAGCTAGGTCAGGTGTCAGGGCCAGCCTTAGGGAAACTGGCAACCTGGTGGTGTAGCTAGGCGGGGAGTGGGACCTTCACCGACACAGCTTCCTGGGTGAACTTTCTTTGGCGCTCTTTACCTACTGCTCCCTGAGCCGCGGGCAGCCACTCAGCAGGCAGAGCAGCAATGGGTGGAGCCACTGCAGGGGAGGGCAGAGAGGGGACGTGTGTGAGTGCCAGATTCCCGCCTCACAGCCCCCTTTATCTTCTCCCCCGACTTACCAGGTGGGCATGGCTTTTCTGCAGCCTCTTGACCCCAGGTGTCCCCCCAAATGTGATGCCCTGGGCAGTTGTCCATGTCACCCACCAGTAAGGATGGCCCTGCCCATTGTGTCCAAAATCTATTATCATCCAATGGCTGTGCCATATGTGAAGAGAATTTTAGGGCTAGATTCTGTGCTCACCTCTAAAGAAATACATAATTAAAAAAGATGGAAAAGGCTGCAAACATGCCTTTTCTACACCAAAGTCGCTCCTTTTTCTAGACCTACAATTGAATTTTAAAAGAAAATTGGCTATACATATCATTACTGGAATCCTGCCGTGGAAGAATTATACAACCTGACAAAAGTACACAGGCAAATCAACCTTTCCAAAACAAAGTTTGAGTAAAATTTACATTTTAGTTTCTCCATCAGAGGTATCAGTGCAAAGTATCTTTAGTAAAAATTTGGGGTGGGCAAAGGTTGAGGGAGGATTTCATAGGGCTGGACTGTTGCCCTAGGACATAGCCCATAATAAAAGGTGGCACTTTGCTAGACTACCCCACGAGCATCCCAGGGAATGGACTGTGCGCAATGTTTGAGTCACAAATGAATCTGGACCATAGATTCTTCAGGGATCCACCCAGTGGATATGACATCATGACTACATCAGGCTGACCAGGAAATCCCAGATTGTCTGCTTCATCTCATTTATGAGTCATCAGGATGCATGGGTCAAAATGACAAAAATTCACTCTTCCTCATTATATTTCCATACAAAAGTAGTTTGCTGACTTTGTGTTAAGGTTATTAGACTACACACCCCACCAAAACAAAGCAGAAAAGAGTAAGGAAATAAGCAATTATGGCATTGGACACCTCAGCTGCACTCCATTTCCCTTTCTGAGCTCAGCTATCTGCTTTCCACAACCCATAGGCCACATTATCTTCACCCTTATGGGGAACAACCCACAGGCACCCTTGAACTCTGCCTGGTTTTACTGGTTATATGATCATGAGTTACAGGATTGGTATGGTTTCCATTAGTCTCACCATATATAGCATTGTATTGTCAGCAGGCAAGGTACAACATCAGATTTTAAATGGTGACTGTAAAATAAATTTATCCGTAATGTTTAGGAACAATTTTGTGCACAGGTGATTTCTGTTGTTAGTGATTGTTCTAAATTTGGTATGCAAATCTAGGCAGAATGTAAAGGTTTGAAGTCTGTGCACATGCACTAGGCAGAATGTAAAAACATGACAAACTGAGTGTGCTGGTGTACTATATTGGTGGTTGAAGGTAAAGCAGCCTGTTGTTCCGGATAAGGGTAGAACTGTGGAGGTGATGGAAGGGAGGTAATAGAGGATGAGAAAGGGAAGTGATGAGTGGAGTGTGAATGGGGTGCTGATTTCCTTGCTTTGTACATTTGTGTATTGATGGGATGTTGCAGTCTAGCAACCTGAACTCAAGGCTAATGACGATGAAAGATGAAATGTTGGTTTTCTGTTACAACCTGCTGATATATATGACTTTAACACTGAGGATTAATACTCCTTTGGATTGTTTTATGCTTTGTACTGTATATCTTATTTCCACTGTAAAAATAGTATTTAAATAAAGTAATAATCCCTTGTGTCGTCATAGAGATTTATAGGTATTGAAAGAACACCTACACTGAGAGGAGTGGGAGAAGGTGGCAGACCCACTGACTTCCGCTGGAGTTGGGTGGGCTCAGCACTTCTGAAAATCAGGTTCTGTGCATCTTCATAGGGCACCTAAAACCAGATGCACCCACAATTAGGGAATGTTTTTGAAAATTGGGGGGCCTTAACCTCTCTATACCTTAGTTTTCCCATCTATAAAATGGGGATAAAAATCCCTTTCTTCACAGGGCTGTTGTGAGGCTAACTTCATGAATGGTTGTGAGGTGCCCAGATACTACACTCATACAACTATAAATAAGTACATACTGAGGCATGGGATCCTTCCAAATCCAGCTGATGACTGGCTTCTCCCATGCAGAACCTGTGACAAAAATAGTAACAAACAATTACTCATCAGAATCAATGATAATATATTCACATTTTAATCCCCCATTTCAACCTAATGGAGCAGACTGAGACTAGACCTTTCAAAGATGTCTCATGGAGTTAGGCTCCATCTTCTGTGGGCACCATTATACACCTATGGAAGTCACGGCCTAAATAGCCAAGAGACCTCCCTGCCTCCCAGCAACCTCTTCCCATAACCACTCCTCCTCAGCATCAGTGGTCTTTCACGGCCCATAAATCTCTGTGATCAGGCATTTATTATTTCACTGAAATATTACTTTATTGGTGAAATAAGATACACAGTACAAATACAAAACATTCCAGTTGAGACATAGCTGAAAGCAGCACTGTGTAAGGGACCCAGGTGGAGGCTGTCTTGCCAAGCAGTCACAGCTGGGCTGGTGTCCAAAAGTCATAGAGAGCCAGAAGGCTACAGTCAGCAACAGGGATCAGAATAATTGCTAGAGCTGGGATCAATAGGCAAGAGTCAGGGTCAGAGACCAGAGATAGTTACCAGGCTGGAATCAGGAGGCAAGAGTCAGGCTGGAGTCAGAGACTGGCAATCAGACAGCAAGGTGAGGTGTGTGGCATCATAGAAAACCAGGTATCTGCATGGTTACCAGCCAACTTCCAGGGCCACCCTCCAGGGTTAAATAGTGGCCCAATCAGAAGGTCACAGGGTGCTAGTGCTCTGGTTCCTTTGGGTGGTATGGTCTGTGGTGTCTCAGCTCTACAGAGCTCCTAGGCTAAAAACGTGACTTAGCCTGCAGATAGTGGTGTGGGAATAGGTAGTGTCCCAGGTGCGAGAGAGCTGGGTTCTAAGACCATAGATCCTTACACTATATATATATATAGACACACATTGTTATTAAGAATATTGACATTACATCCTTCATCTTGAATCTCATCATTTTTATGAAGTATTTATATAAAGAACTTAAGTGCAGGATAGGATATGACCTGTCAGGGCAGATAATACACAGTAATTTGCAGCAAGTGACAGATGCCAACTACCTCTGCTTCCAAGAGATATTCTGTTACTTTAGTGTAACAGGTTTCCCTGTTTTCATTTCATCCTACCAAAAATCCATTTATTAGAATGCATTTAAATGGAGGATGAAGGTGTGTTGCTAGGTTTCCCTATTAAGAATATTCATGTTAGCATACATGTAACTCTTTAGGGGCTTGATCCCGCTTGGTGGTGAGCTCTAGCCTGAACCAGCAAAAATAATATAGTGGTATTTCAGTCTAATCCAGGTTATTTGCCTATATGTAGAAGTAAGTGAGTGGAGTTTAGCAGCCTGTTATGTACAGGCAGGCAGACTGGCTGATGTAGTGTTCCCTTCTGGCCTTAAACTCTATGATTCATGAGCATGTGCTTAACTTTAAGCGTATGAATGGTCTCATTAATTTTAATCACATGGCTAAGTGTTTTTGTGGATCAGGACCACAGTACTCAGCATCTTGCAGGATTGAACGGTAGAAGACCAGCCCATCAGTTCTGGTATACACACATCCTTGTCTAACATTGTATTGTATCCATGAGTTCCCGTAATAATAATACCTACCGCTTCATAAACATTAACTGTGATTGTGGCCAGACAAGTGATTATGTATAAATTACACCTACTTGCTTAACAGGTCTGCAAGGTACAGAATGTACATAATTGGAAAACACTCGGTGTTGAAAAGAAGAATTTGTAGGAAATTGCTTTGAGTTCTGATGTTTATTTCCTCCCACAGAAATACATGAGAGGAATTAAACATCAAAATCTATACATCAGAGGCATAATTCCACCCACATGCTGTATTTTTATGAGAGGATTTAAACATTAGGTTGAAAGCCATTAGGCCAACATTTTCAAACTTGAGTGTCTAAAGTTAGGTACTAAAATAAGTGGGATGATTTTCAGAGGTATTGAGCATCCACAACTACCACTGATATGTCTTTGTATCATTAGTGTCCATTGGCCATTCTGGAAGGGTAAGTTAACATGCAGAATGGTAGAAAGGAGTAATATACCCATTGGGTAAGATATCCCTATTTTCTAATAAATAAATAAATTAAATAAAATCCAACACTTTTATTTTTAATAGTATGTGTATCCTTATGTTGCTCCGGAAGTTTGGATCTTGTCTAGGCTGTGTCTTCCTGTAAGCTCCTGGGGTCTGTTAGAAGACTTCAGACCCACAGTGTTGATGCTGAATGTGGCTGCCTGCCTTCTTTATGGTTAGGCTGCCGTGAGCACATCAGGCCCATGCCCAAGTCCTTCCACTGAGTCCCAGTCAGCTTTCAATGCTAGTGTAATGCTTTGGTCATAACGTTCAAAGCAAGTGATGGACCCCACCCCAGCTGCATCAAAGACTGAATTTCAATTAATGAACCGTTGTGGCACTGCGATCCTCTAGAAACTGCGCTCCTCTAGGACAATGCTGATCACAAAGCCCAGGATGAGCTGTGTGAGACCTGGGCACAAAGCATGTTTGATCCAGGGGATCTGGCTACAGAAGAAAATCCCAGAGGAGATCAGCCAAATCCAGAGTCTAACCATCTTTAGGAAATGCTGCAAAACCTTCCTCTTTGAAAAGGCCTTCCCACCATAAGAATGAAACAAGACTGACACCCCTTTCTACCCAGTAAACCCCAACACACCAAAACCAAAGGAAATTAACAGTCTAAAACACCAAATACACACCTCCCACACCTCAAAAAAATGCACCCCCAAGTAGTGTCTCTACTTCTTTACTATTGCTTTTGATTTTACATAGAAGGCTCTCAGATACTGCGATGATGGGTGGCAGTCTAAAACCCTTAGATAGATCTGGGGCCAAATTCTGCTCTCACACCAGTGTAAATGTGGAGTAACTCCACTTAAGTCTTCCATTAAGAGCAGAAGTTGGTCCATTAGCATTACAGAATTACCAAATCCTCTCCTGGATGAATGTCAGGAATCAGTGACTTCAAGCATCCTCATCAGCACAGCTAGCCTGCAGCAGGCTGCCTGATTGGCCACACCACCTGATTGGCTGGAGGGACCAGCACGCCAGCTCTTAAGCCAGCAGCAGCTTACGGGCTGCTCAATGCTCATGTTCACCACTGTGACTGCTCCTGTGTTACCTTGTTCTTGCTGCCTCTACTTGCTCCAGTTCCTGATCTCTGGCTTGACTCTGGTAGCCAGTTCCTGCCTTCTAGTTTGACCCTTGGCTCCAAAATCTGACTACTGACGCCAAACCTAGTCCTTGGTGCCTGATGCCTTGCTCCAACAACTAGCTCTGATGCCTGCTCTACCACTAGGCTAGACTGTTCTTGTCCCACATGGCTGACAGTATAAAGGAATTTCTCTCCTTACATTTCCTCTTTTCCCATTATCTTAAATGCTAATCTCTTTAATTTTATAAGGCACTAAAGAATATTCATTTTGTATGGAAGCTTTTATGGGTGTTGTCTATTGTTTTCTTGCAAATTTGGGCCCTGATCCTACTCCCTTTGAAGTTAATGGCAAGATCTCCTTTGGTGTGAAGGTGAGGACTCGGCCATTTGAGAATAAGGAGATGGTACATAACAGAATATCAAATGCGGAAAAACTCCCTCTTGGTTTCTGTAGATACAGAAGGCCAAAATCATGCAGAATCATATTTGACTCAGAATCATAATTATTTGAATAATCAGGAATGTCTAAAGTGTCTAAAACAGGCATTAATTTCAGATTATCTTCTACACCCATTTTATTGCTTTCCTTTCTCAGTATCTATAACAACCTAAAGGCCTAAAAGCAGGGTCTGGGGCAACCGTTTCCTCATTACTACCAAGGACCCAGGTAGGGTTGCCTCTGAGAAATACTGAGAAGCTAAGCCCTGCAGGAAGTCATGCCCTAAAGGGGATGAGTGACAGCTCTCTGTGATACTGGCTGGCACAGTCCATATAAATCAGAAAGCCCTTTCTGGGGTTTGTCTAGCAATGCCTCAGACCCCACTTGTTGTAACTCACCTGAATCCCAGACTCCCAACTTTGGCCTTGTTCCTGACCCTGACCTTGGTATAACATCTTTGGTGTAGGACCATTGCTGACCATGCTGCAAGATCCTGGTCCGGCCTGACCTGGATTCTCGCCTCACACTCTCAATTTGGTAATGGACTCTGACTCTGTGGTTTTGAGATGAGCTGCCACAGACTGATCTTTGTCTGTGCAACCCAGATACTAAGCAGCTCACCGCATGCCCACAGGCTGCCTGTGACCTGGCTCTGGCAGTATCCTCACACCAGCTGCTGCTGCTGAACAGTGATTTGCTGTTGCTTCATTACTTTCAATTTTGACAATGACATAAATGTAAAATTGACCATAAAGCTGACAATACTTCCACAACAGAAAGGAAATATTGTCATATTGTGATATTCTTCATCTTTTATGGGTACCTTCGTGTCTCTCATGCTATATATTTATTCCATAATAGAAAGGCATATTCTCTATCGTCATTGCTATTACATGTGGATAGATTCAGTACACCACATCTTAGCTGTAATTTACATATCTGATTTGTTCAATGCCCCTCTAGCTTTTTGTTCAATAGGGTGGAAATTTAAAGCAGAGAATAGTATTTATGATTGTATATACTGTATCTAATTATGCCATTAAGAAAAGACATTTTTTAATTTGGAGTTTTAGTTTGGAGCATTATTACATTTTATATCTGTCCATTCAGAATAAATAACAATTATTGATGACATATGAAGTCATATAAGTGTGATTATGGTGTATACTTATGGGAAGGTCAAAGAGAACATTTTCTTGTGAAGATTAATAACCCTCCAGGAGCAAAACACAATGGGCAGATTCTCTCCCCTGGAATTGGCCTCTCTGTGCTGCTCAAGATGTGTAAAGGCTCTGGATACTGCCCTGAATCTGGTTAGCTAAGAATTCACCCAGTCAGTCTGAGACTGGCATAGCTAGTTCCTATGCCAGCCTGCCCTCCTGGCCCTAAGAAGCATGCCAGTGGTGGGAGGAGGTATGCCTGGAGTGCTTCTTGCCTGCCTCCAGCAATTTTCAGCTGGCAGACAAGCCCTAGACTGCGGTAACTTTTAGCAGAGCCAGGGCTGGCGCTGCACAGGGAAGAACAGTCAGAGAGTTGTAATTGCTCCCTAATAGCCTGCCCTCTCTCCTGCACTCAGCAAAGTTTGATGCAGGAGAGAACCTGACCCAATTTTTCTAAACTTTGTTATTAACTTATTTTCCTCCAAACTATGCCAGAAATACATATCTTGGTCCATTCCGCTTCAAATGAGGTTGCACCAAGTTGGCCAAGAATTTTGGGGCAGGCATGCAAAACAATTTTTTACTTCTTCCCACACCTTCTCAAACATAATCAGCTCATGTCCAGGCCACTATGCATAGCCCCAAAAATAGGATTTGCTGGAAGTTCTTCTCCGACTTAGCTAACTTATTTTACTTAAAAGTTTGTGTGAGAGGAACCTGTACGCTGATAGATTTTAAAGCCAGAAGAGACCATTATGGTCTGATCCAAATAACACAGGCCATTGAATTTTCATCCTCCTAGGGATTCCAGTTAGGAACATAGCTCCTCCTTCTCTGCTCAAAGAAGAGAGTGAGTTCCCATTCCCTTTCTTTTTCTCTCCTGATCTTGTGGGAGCTCAGCCATCCCCTCTCCTCTTGATTCCTCACTGGCAAATGAAGTGAGGACTCAGCATGTTGGAGAATTTGAAGTTGGAGAAGCAGGAGGAGCTGGTGGCTGGTGAGGGAATTTGTGGAGCTTTTACTGCCTATGTGTGGTATAGCACCAACATGACAAATGATGGGATGAATTGTTTCCTGCTGGGAGTCAGTCCCCTACCTGTTTCCTTATTTCTACAGGCAAATCTCTGCCCCTGTTGGCCAGGGGGCAGAGCAGGAAAAAGAGAGAGTCTACAGCCTCCTCCTCTCCCTCCTCCTGCCTCCAGAGGAAAAGGGAGACTGTGTCACTTGCCTCCCCATTCCCATAGAAAGAATCTAGGGTAATGGTCCTGTCAGTTTCCTCTCCTCTCCTGACACTCCATAGTAGGGCATCCAGGCAGGGTATCGAGGGTGGATTGGAGCACAAGGGTTCCCTTGCACAGAGCCACATTTGGCATGTGCACATTCACATTTATTTGGTTGGCTAAGGGCCTGCTCGGAGATATGGACTCCAGTCAGATACTTTTATTTATTTTGCCCCCGTTCTCTTCACCATGTCCCATCACACTAGATGATGTAATGTCACTATTCCACATGATGTCAATACTCAAAACATACCATCACCACAACTTTGAGCTTCCTCTGCTATACTGATCTTCTTTAACCATTGGTGTTGAGCTAGTGATCTCACAGAGATTTGTGCGTTCACATCTGCCCGGTTTGTTAAAGTCAGTGAGCTAGTGACCTCACAGAGGGCTCAGCCTTATCATCAGCCAAGAAAGCTAGAGGTCCTAAGCCAGTGAGCTCACAAGTCCTTTTACTTGATACTAGCCAAGCAATGTGAAGTGTTGAGCCAGTAACCTCAAAAAGGCCTGTTCTTTACCATCAGCCTTCTGCACTAGATAGGGTTAAAAGAATGTTGACAAGAATGATCTAGGGTATAGAAAAACTCTCTTATGAAGAGAGATTGAAAAGATTGGAATTGTTCACCTTAGAAAGGAGAGAAATAAGAGGAGACATGATAAAATCCATAAAATGATTCATCTACAGGAGGTAGATCAGGGGTTCTGTTCTCCCTGTCTCATAGCACAGGACAACGGGCTGTTCAATTAAATAAAAGGTGGGAAATTAAAAAAAATGATAAAAGGAAATATATGTTGTGTAATGTGTGATTACCACCCGAAGTTGATGAGGCCAAGAATTTAAGATTCCAAAAGGGACCGGGCATTTATATGGATATCAAGAGCATACTATTATTGTTGTTAATGATAAATTTTGTGGAAGGGATATTAAACCTCATGTATCAGGGCTTAAACCAGTCTCTAACCATTAGAGATGAGGCTGAGACCCAATGAGAGGGGGCACATTATTCTATATCTGCCTGCTGTGGGGTTTTTATACTTTCCGCTGAAGCATCTGGTACAGGCTATTGTCAGAGACAGGATACTGAATTAGATGGACCTCAAGTCTGATCCAGTCTGGCAATTCCTTTGCTCCTAAGATGAAGCTGCAGAGCCAATAACCTCATAGAGACCTGTGCTTTCACATCAGTCCATTAAACTATGGGTGCAGAGTCATTAACATCACCAAGACCCGTTCCTTGTCATTATCTCGGCAAGCTAGAGATGCATCGGCAGACTTCACAGAAAGCTAAGCTCTCACATAAGCCCAGCAAGCTGGAGGTGCTGATCCCGAAACCTCACAGAGCCCTGTGCCTTGACATCATCCCAGCATTCTAACACTGCTGAGCTAGTGTCCTGAGCTTTTGCATTAGCCCAGCCAATTACACAAGTGGAGCCAGTACATGCACAGAGAGCTGTGCCTTAACATCATCCCATCAAGCAAGAAGAGTTGAGTTAGTGACTTCACAAAGTTACAGACATTGACACCAGTTTAGCAAGACAATGCTACTGAACCAGCAAATTCAAAAGGCCTGTGCCTTGTGATTATTCTAGCAAAGTAGAGGTACTTAGCTGGTAACCTCGAAAAGGCCTGAACCTTATTGTCAGCCAGCAAGATGAAAATGCTGAGCCAGTAACCTCAGAGAGGCCTGGGTCTTTGTATCTGCCCAGCAAACTAGTCATGCTGAACAGAGGATAAAGTAAGGGGCCAACACAGCTCCCCCACCTCTGCTAAAAGCAGGAGGTGCCCCCCATCCTCTCCAGGCTTCAGGGGACATGCAATTTTTTGGAAAGATAAGTGATAAAATTTCAACCCTGGCAATCAGTTGACATATCTATTTTGGTTTACGTTTTCTAGGCTATCTTTGCAAGGGAAAGGACCTAGAAACTTACTTAAAAAAGAAAAGAAAGTTGATTTTCTCCTTTATATTTCTAGGTGCCCCAAACCAGGGGTGAGGGCTCTGCAGGTCCAAAGATTGGCTCTGGTTGCATGGAAAATTTGGGTACAGAAACCAAAGATTTTTGTTAAAGGTGAAAAACACTAGCCTGGATCATAAGAGGGATTATATGTGCTGCACAACGCCAATGCAGAAAGCTGATGGGTGTGCCCAGTGTTTTTCTAAAAGTTCCAGTTACACAGAAATCATATAGAGCTGTTAGGATACTGGGGAATATAATAGTTGTTTGGAAAAGCCTGCTAGACATAAATGGGTACATTTTCTTCTGGGCCTCTCTCAAGCCTGTGTGTGGTGCATTTGTGCACACAAAATTGTGCACGCACACATTTATGCCTGCACGTTGCGGGTGCAAACACTAAGATGTGCTATAAAAATTTTGACATTGGTGTGCACATTTTAAATAATCCAATACCTGTGCACGCACAAGTTTTTGCAGTGTCAAATTTGAACACTTATGCATGCTTTGGTGTAAGTCCATTTAAATTGTATGTGCATGTGTTTGCACCTGTATAGCACAGGCAATCTTCAAATGCCTTGTGTTTGAAACTGTGGGCCACAGTACTCTGCCTAATCTAGCTAGTTCTCTTACTAGAACCCAATTTGTAAATGCCTAGAGATCCTTATATGAAAGTAAAATTAATAGCACCCTGTCTATCCACCTTTAGGGTACCTGTCTGTCCATGGGATCTGTCCTTCTATTGTCCCACTCTCTGCCTGTGGCATCTGTCTGTTCCTCCATTGTCCTATCTGTCTGTTCTGGTATCCGTCCATCTGCCCCCTCATCTCAGTTTCCTTAGCAGCAGGCTGCAGCTGACTCCCTTTTGTGCCATGCTTTTGTCCTTGCCTCGCTTCATGCCGGCTGCTGGGCTGCCAGCTGAGTGGCTGGCTGGGCATTGCCAACCGCACCCTGCGAGCAGCGTGAGTCCCGCTTTGTGACCTGCGGGGCTAGCCACCGCCCCCCACGCCTGGCTGCCTGCTTCCCGCCCCCGTTCAGCGCCTGCACTGGAGAGGGGCGGCTCCCGTCTGCAAATCCGCTAGGCGCTGCCCGCCCCTTCCCAAACCCAGCCGAGCCCGCAGGGAGGCGAGCGAGGCAGGCGGCGAGCTGCCCGGGGCATGTGCGGAGCTGGGGCGGAGGAGGGACTGTGGCTTCCGCTCACGGCCGCGGCAAAGCGGCTGCTCGCCACAGCCAGGGCCGGGCTGAAGGGAACATGAGGAGGAGGCTCCGGCGCCTGCTCTGCGCAGAGAGAGCGGCTCGGCCGCTTAGCCCCGCCGCTGGCTCCGGCCCCAGCCCGGGCACCCTCCGCCACCAAATATAGCCTGGAGCAGAAGGGCACCTTCCAGCCGCACATGTGCGGCGGGGCCGGCGGCAGGGGCAGCCAGCTCGGGGCCCGCGGGCTGTAAATACCGACCCCCCCCCCAGGCCGGGCAGCCCGGCTGAGTGAGGGGCCAGGCGGGGCCAGTCTCCTCGGCGGCCGCACAAAGACGGGGCTGGTCTCCCCGCCACCCCCGGCCAGAGCCGCTTCCCAGCCCGGGGCCACCGGCCAGGAAGGGGCTGCCCAGCACAGCTCCAGCCAGGGGCTCCCCGCCAGCGGGTGCCCGCTGTCCCCGAGCCTTGCCTGCCCCTAGGCGGGGCGGAGCGGGGTAGCTTCGGCTCGCTTCGTCCCGGGGGGGCGGAGGGGGGACTTGCCAAGCGGGGCTGCAGCGGCGCCTGTTCCCCGAGTGCCAAATGTGCCTCAGCAGCCGGAGAGGGGGGTGAGGAGGAGGAGGAGGAAGGAGAGGGGAGGGAGGGGGTCGGGGGCGCTGCGGGTCCCCACCCCAGCGGCGCAAGGGCTGGTGCCCAGCAGATGTGGGCAGAGCGGAGAGGCGGCGGCTGCGCTCCGGCGAGTGCCCCCCGCGCCGTGCCGCCGCCGGAGATGGAGGGCGCTGAGCTGGATGCTGGCCGCGGCCCCGCTCCTCAGCGCTGCCTCTCGTGCGGCTCCCAGCCGGGCGCCGCCGGCAAGGGAGCCGCGGCCCTGGAGGAGCCGGCGGAAGAGGCTCCATCCTCCGAGGTGACAGCGGCGCCGGAGCTGAGGAAGCAGCAAGGGGTGAAGAGGCATCATCACAAGCACAACCTGAAGCACCGCTACGAGCTGCAGGAGACCCTGGGCAAGGGCACGTATGGCAAAGTCAAGAGGGCCATCGAGAGGTTTTCGGGCAGAGTGGTAAGGCAGCCTGAGCCGTTTTTCTTATAGCTTCCCAGGGGGAACACCGCTCCTCGGGTGCATCCTCCCAGGAGCTTGTTAGAGATCAGGCCCCTGAGCGTTATCTCAGAGGAGGTAGAAAGGAAGCTGTGGCATTCAAGAGGTGCCCAAGCCACAAAGCTTCCAGCTGTAAGAAGAACCCAGCTCTTTGGCGGTACTGGTACCCATTATACAGCTAGCTATGGAGTTTGGGACTTGATCGGAATAGCCTCCAAGTGCCTTTGGAACCAGTGTTTTGACTCCAGCCAAATACTTAGGATGAGGCAGTTATATACTTGGGCATATTTACCTGGCGCCAAATGATATTTATGATTGGAATAAAATGTGTGTTTTTGTTGGCCTTCACAGATGTGGCCGTCTTCACCAGTAACCTTACCTTTATTTCTAAGGGTGGAAATGTATAGTGCAGTGCAACTTGCAGTGTTCCCTAGCTAATTGAAGTGACCTTCAGAATGGTGTCAGAAGATTAAGTGTTATTTTTAAGTGATACAGTGCAGTGATTTGTTGCAGTTAACTTTTGTGATCTGAACTTGGCTGACACCTAAAAAATGCTGGGACTGCAATCCAGCCCCATTGATTTTTACAGTCCAGTTCATGGCTCAGTTTTGTGGGATGGCTCAAGACCTAACACAGCCCAGAGGCCACCCTATAATAACTGGAATCCAGCAAGTCCTCCCACATCTCCTTCAGCCTCATATACAGGGGGACTTGTAATGCATCTGAATTAACACACACACATTGCCATTTGATTTTCAGTTGAAATACATCTCCAGTAGTAGAGTGATGGTACAAGATGCGGGGAGTGCATTAGCGATTGACTGCTCAGAGACATAAATGCTTTTCTGAAGACACCTTAACATAAATTTCATTTGAGGTTGACTGATTTTCAGCAGACTGTACAAAAGCAAGACATTGCCCTAGTGACATACAAGTTTTGTTTCATTGCTGTTTTTGTTTTGGTTGGCTGCAAACCTAGCACATACCCAGAGGAAGAAACAGAAACTGCCAGTGAGGTGGCTTGAATAAGGGACATTTACTTTACAACTAGAGCTATGTGTCAACAGTTAAAATGAGAGTTTCAACCAAGCTGTACAATTACATTATGTGTTCTTTCATTTTACTAGCTCATTTGGAGGCTGGCTAAACAGAAACCAGAGATGAACATCTCTGCACATGCTCACTTCAAGTACAAGATTTTTAATGTTTGCTGTCTTGGCTGGTCTAAAATTTCAGACTAACAGAAGCTAATGATCTCTATTATGGAGACTGATTTTTTTAAAGTCTGATGTTTTTTAGTTGCAAAAAAGTAAGAAACATCTATTTTTTAAACTTGAATAACTTAAAGAAAGATGTTGAATGGGCTTTAATCAGATTTGTTTAGGGGAAAGTCCTCTTCTGAAAAGAGATGAAGTATTTCAAATTTCAGTCTGATCTGAATCTTTGTGGCTGAGGTAGCAAAGCTTGGGGAAATAGGGAGAAAGGATGAAAATCAAAATACAGCTGGATTCTTAAATGAAATAAAAATGTTGCATGCAATCTGTCTACCGGTATTTAGAATACTTACTGGAGTATATTATAGCTTAATTTTATATTATAAAACTTAATCCTTGCCATATGGCATTTATTTTTATTAATTAAGCTACATTCAATTACAATATAATGTTTTTGCTTGAACTCTCCTGTTTGAGCACATGTGAAATATCTGCATTTTGTCGGTTCTAAAGAATTAGAGCTAGTGGCCCTGAACCCAACCAGACATGAAGTTAATAGAAATTACTTTTTTTTTTTCAGTTTCCACCCCCGACTCTCGTACTTCGAGCACTAATTTATCTCACAGACCACTTCACCCACAAGAGGAGAATGCAGCAAAAGGGGGCTGGGTCAGGAGAGACACAGGGTTTTCATTCAACTTTTTTTCATTCTCATTTCTTTCTTCCCTTCTGTTCTCATTAGTCATCAGTATTTATGGCATCTTTGAAAAGGCTTGAATAGATTCATACTGTGACCAGCAGGGGATGCACAGAGAGCAGTGTGGCAGGCACCATTCCATTATGTCTTAAGCACAAATTGTCCAATAACCAGAAGCTAGGTTTCAAGAGTCCCAAGGTCACTCTCTAACCTGGTTGTTTGCTTCCAGTCATCTTTTTTCACTCAGCAGTATGTAAATAGTTCAAGCTGTATGGCAACAGATTGCAAACCTGAACCTTGGAAACAACATTACATTCCCAGTTATTAGCCCTGTCCAAGTGATCTGCGCTAACATATTTGGCCTTTAAAATTTATTAGCCAACAAGCAATTTAGCTATACAACATTTTGCTAAAGATTATTGCATGAGTAGCCAGACTTTAATATAAAATGTAAGCTTTGAATTTTGCATTCAATTGTTTCTAACTGTAATAAACAACTTAACAACAAAGTCAGTCGACAGGTTTGACAGGCTAAGAGTCTGATTCTGATCTCACATTGCTGTAAATGAGAAGTAACACCACCGAAGTCAATGGAGTAACATCAGTACAAAACCAGCATGAGAGGAGAATTGAGTCCTATAAATGGCTCAATCCTGCCCCAACTAAAGTCAACAGCAAGTCTGTATTGACTTCAGTGGGAATAGTATTTGGCTTTGATTTAACAGTCTATGTGTATTCAGTTTCTTTTTTTTTTTTTTTTTTTTTTTTTTTTTTACCATTTTGCACTGAAACATGTTCACAAAGTGTTCTGAAAGTAAAAACTGCTAGGTGGATTGTATGATATGTTTAGTTTGTTGCTAAAAACAACTTATTTGAATGTGTACTAGTTACGACAGTTACTACATACAACGTTGTGTGTTCCATGAAACAGATAAATTAATATCCCAATATGATGTTTTGGGGCACGCTGTTTTCCAAACAAGATTTCCTTATTTAGTACTGGTTGGGTATAAAATTCACACCTTATGATATCTTAAGTGAAAGTTCCTATAAGTATAAGGGTGATATAGGAGGATATAGAAAGACTGTGAAGTAGCATGTACATTGAAATTCCTGTAGGTGCTTTTTCCGCTTGTCCTCTTGCACATGAAAGCAGCAGAACAAAACTTTGCTCATGTACTATAATCAGTACGGGTTAGCCAAGGAATCCATAGTTACAATCATATAAGTGCAAGGCATGCTAGGTAATGGTCATATGTGCCTGTACAATACACGGTGCATAATGAAAGGAAATCCTGCAAGATGCTCATGCTAGAAAATGCTTGGTTTGAGGATAATTACCCTAAATTGCTGATAGGGCCTTTCAACCTTAACTCCATCTTTAAGTAGTTTTTTTCTGGGATTACATATAAGCCAGTAAATGGTATTCTGCTGATACGGTGTATGTTTTGGTTAATATTGGCAAAAGAAGGTCTAGTATTGTGAAACATGGCAAGAATCCAGATGAAAGCCTGTTACGTTGCACGATGCACTCAAAGCAGAGCAGAACTTGATTTTTTTAAAAGGAGGCACATCCAGAGCCCCCTGCAGGTCCACTCATATAGGGGTTCCCTCTTGTGTCATCATTCAATCCCCGCTCCATACCCCAATGTCCCAATTATTAACAACACTATATATTGTATGTAACAATTTCTCACGCACCCACTCTCTAAGCACCCAGTGTCTGACCCCTTCAGCATTCACTCACTGGACAGATTTTTCTTTCTGCAGGGGCCAGGGGTGGGCTAGGGGAGTGGGAGCAGCAGCAGGTAATTTTTTCTCTGGTCCCCTCCTGAGAGTCAGGGCTTTTATCTTCCTCCTGGCCAACAGAGGGCAAACCACCTAGTTCTTCTCTCCCTACCCCTAAGACAGGCTTATTAGTCTGAGAACTGATGACAAGGTGCAGCACAACATAAAACACAGGCATTTCTCGTTTATATCTTATTTACACTTATGTATAAAAGTGCACTATGCAGCTCTCAATCATAGGGATGCTGCCAAATTAAATTTGGCCCCAAATTTACATCATATAAAAGCAATCTCTTGCAAAATTTTAGATTGTTTGAAACATTTGCACAGTTGAAAAAATTCCAATGAAAAAACCTCGTTTCAAAACAAATCAGCATTCCCCTGTGGTGTTGGAAACTCAGACATTGCTTTTGAGAACCTGAAAGTGAAATGGTGTAAACAAAGGGAAACTGGCTTCATTGATTGTCATTGCCCTGACAGAGAGAAGTGAAAAACATAAATAGTGACAAGTAAATTGGATTTTTTTTTAAAGTTTGGTCATTTTAATAGTTAGGGTCTTATTTGTAACACAGATACATTTGTTTGTTTACAACAAGATTTTTTAAGTGGAGTGTGTCCCAATTAACAAGATAAGAGCGGTTGTGCAGATCACAAGGAGTAGTGCCCCGATTCTCCATTCTGCTGAGTTGATCTCAGTGTAGGAATGGAAGGGTGGGAGTAAAGGGGTTGTGCACCACTTCCAAGCCTTCCAGTATTCTTGGCTCAGTCAACATTCTGCCCAGTCCTTAGGGCTATAGGGCTGCTCTAACGTACACTGTGCTCTGGTTGCAGTGGCTGTAGGCTGAGACTCACAGCGCCCACTCTTCCTTCTGTCTTCTGGCATGCCCCATACACAGGGAACTGAGAAGGGTCTGGTGCTTAGCAGTTCCAGTAGAGCTCTGTGGCAAGTGGGGAACCACTTTATGGCAGGTCCAGTTTATGGAACTTTTACATCAGCAAATTACATAACGTGTCTGTCAGACAACCCATAATTGAGCCCTTTAGGGGTAGCCAGAGGAAAAAAATCTACATTAAAAGCAAGTTAATGTTGAAAAGTCAAGGACTCAAAAGTTAGGAAATATCAGTGGTAAAGTTGTCTGTGGAACCTTAATTCAGCTCTCTTGTATGCTTTATTTTAATTATGTGATCAAGTACTGTTTTATCCACAGGACTCCTCCCTCATACAGTGAATGGGCAGGTCAATATTTATTTGTATTCTCATTGTTCCTGTGAGGCCCTATGCATTATTTACTACACATTATTCAAACCAAATACAGAATTATAAATTTCCTTATAACTTTTCTATAATGCTCTCATTGTAGTAACTTAGTTCATGACAAACATTCATTAATGTGTCTGTGGAACACTGTTGTGATGTGAAGTGGTATGATTATTATTCCCATTTTACGCATGGAGCAGAGGTTAAATCCAAAAGTGTCAACATACTTTGGGTGCCCACTTTGAGATGCTGGGACCTGACTTTTTCAGAGTACTTAGCATTTTATAGCACTTTGTATGTTCAGAGTAGATCTCCTGTAGACTTCTGTTGCTGTTCTGAGTGCTCAGCACTTCTGCAAATCAGACCCTAATATCTCAAGTCAAGCACCTAGAAAATGAGGAACACACAGTGGCCACCTGTAAATGTTTTGGCTTCACTGACTTGCCCAGCATCACACAGGAACTCTGTGGCAGAGGCAGGGATAGAATCCAGGTCCCCAAGGCAGCATTCAAGTGCCTTAGCCATGCGATCATCCTTTCTTTTCTTGCAGTTCCCTGCCTCTTTCAGTATGTACCTTACAACTTCTGCAACAAATGAGGCAGGGATCCAACAGACAACCCCCTTTACTACTCAACCCTGATTCATTCCTAGAGCAGTCTCTCTCCCACTTGGCTCCTGCGCCTCACACCTCTTCCTTCTCCTGTCCCTGTTCCTTACACATTTCTCAAATGTGGCCGCTATGGCCGCATGCAGCCACCAGGGGGGTTTCCTGTGGCCATGACAGCCTTCTGGGGGAGAGGGCAAAGCAGTGGCCCCTCCCTGCAGGGTCCAGGGACTCCAGGGGACTTCAGCCCCTCCCCCCCTTCAGCCTCAGGACTCTGGGGATGGGCTTAATCCCCCTCCCTCCCTTCTTCAGCCTTGGGGCTCTGGCAGTGAGCATCGTGCTTCAGCCCCCCCTCCCCCCCCCCGTTTCAGCTGGCTCCGGGCTTCAGCTTCCTGGGGTGGCAGCAGGGCACCAAGCTTCAGCCTCCCCCACCCTTGGCTCCAGCTGTGGGGCTCCGGCTTTGGGCATTAGCAAGGCTGATCTTACAAGGCACCATGGTAAAGAGGCATGGTTCGGGCTGAGCCTGGGGTGTGAGGCCACAGAAAGGAGCTTGGGGCAATGTGGGGTGGGAAGCAGTAGGGGCCAGGGACATCCATGGAGGGCGGGGGGAGGCAGCAGGGACCAGGGGCATCAAAATACAACTATACCTTATTAAATCTGGAAAAAAAAAACCCACCTTACGTAAATAAATTACAATGATTTGGACAAGTATATGTGCATATTTATTTGTTTTGCCTAAAGTTAATTAAGTATGTTAGGAAAATTTGTCAGAGCAGCCACCAGCAAGAGTTGGTGGCCACACTTAGAGACCACCAAAAATTTTGTTGTGAAAACCCCCCATCTGCATTCCAGTCAAGCTGTACTCTCCTCTTCTATACTGATGGGGAACAAGCTGGGGGAGCATTGAGAGTGCAGGAGAGAGAGTCTTCCTGCTCTCAGTTCCTGTGTCTGGTGCCACAATGGGCACCTAGCAGTTGAGTGAAGCAATTGCAGGGAAGGTCTGAGCTCCTGCAGTCCCAGGATGGAGCATGCTCAGTCTTTCTGCGGAGACAGTGCATACACGCTCCAGTTATCACACAAGAGCTGCGAGGGGTTGCAGCATGCTCTGTGCAGATGGAATCTTTGGCAAATTTAGCTCCAAACTCTAACAACATTCTATTGAGCATATGCAAACTGATTTTTCAGAGGCTTATGACTTTGATAAATTTGGGCAAGGTTCCATGGAGATGAGAGAAGGTACATTCCTGACACCAGGGAGACCCCCTGCTAAATTTCAAGTTCCTGCTCCAAAGCATGGAGGTGTTAGAGCTTAGTGAAAAAGTTAAGGTTTTTTTTTTAACATGGGCAAAACAACATTTTTCATAACCTCCTTCTTGGAAATGGCTGAACTGCTAAAACTTTCCAGCAATATTCATCCTGAGGCAGATACCCCGCATGGAAAAAATTGGCAGTCCAAACAATTAAAATTTGGCAAAGATATAAGTAACTGAAAACGGAACCTTATAACAGAAAGTGTCCGGCATTAACTCTGGGAATTGCTACCTGCAGTGCCTAGAATAAGCCTAAGCAAATTGGCTTTGGGGACTGATTTTTGTTGTTTTGTTCCATCCCTATTTATTACATAACTTTGTTCTAAAACAGTGGTATAAATATTTCCTAATTAAATCCAATGGTGTGTGGTTTATTTTTGCTTAAAGTCCTTCTTAGAAAGTACCACAAATTTATTACAGTGGGAAATATCATGAGGTAAGTGTCAAATGGCTACATCTAACCCTCACTTGAGTATCTGAAATGTGCAGGAAGGGGTTGAGTTTCAGGAACTGAAAGCGGAAATTGATTGTCCTGTATTCTGCCATCCTTCCTAAAGCACAGCTCTCCAGATCCTCAAACTAGAGAGATTAGATCAGAAGGGGTGCTCCTACCTAAAAATAATTTAAACAAATGGCTGAAAAATGTAGAAGCAAGTTAGTTTGGTGAAGTAAATATTCTGTAAAAGTCTGCGTCAATGAGTTGCGAGTAAGGACTCAGAGTTGTCTAAATATGTTAGTTTTCACAAATCTTTTAGCTCTTTTAACTCAGTCAGAGGCAGATGCTCATTCTGATTCCTGGGTGGACGTCTGGTGGGTGGCATTTACTGGAGGACTTTGGATCTATAAACAAGTGAATGGATTTCTAGGCTCTGGGATCCTATTTCTGGCTCTTCTGCTGACTTGCTGTGTGATTTGGGGCAGTTCAGTTAACTTCTCTGTGCCTCAGCTTGCCCATTATAAAATAGGGATACTGCTACTTTGCCACTCAGAGAAGTTGTGTTAATTTATGGGCCAAATTCAGCCCTGATTTACACCCCATGCAACCGCACTGAAGTGAAATTCATGATAGAATTTGGCCTACTGTTTATAAAGGAACTCTCAGTTAAAACATGCTACAAGTGTTGTTACAAATGGTTTCAAAACACCATGTGTGAGAGAACCCAACAGAATGAAAACTGTACAAAATCTCTTTTGGCACATATTGTTCAAATGTATTGTGGTGTTCGGCTGTGTGTGATTTTATTTTTGCCTAAGAATTACAATTATGATATGACATGTGGAGAGTGTTTTCATACATATTCTAGTTTGAGCTCATCTATGTTGGATAAAGATGTCTGGAACTTGCAGTTCATGCTAAAGATTGTTTATTCGTTATAGAATTCTAATCACAGTTACTCTGTGAGTCTGGTTTTTTTTGTTTTTTGGTAAATAACTAGAAAGTTTTTGCTAGATTGTAGAGCCAATAAGCAGCAGGTGGTAGCCACAAAATACCAGAGGAGAAAGTCATACATGGGTTAAAAAACACTGACAATATTTGGTAAACCTCGGCCACAGCCAGATCCACATGCACAGATCCATGAAAATCAAAAGGAGAGAGAATGTGGGAAACATTATAGTGCCCTTATAGCACACACAGATCTGTTGACATTTTTCTCTTGTTCTTTTCCCCCAGAAGGCAGAATTTGGCCCTACATTGCCAGGGCATGCACCTGACTCTTTAAAAAAAAAATTCTTGTTCTACTTCTTTGTTTGAGACACACTTCTTTGCAACTCCAAGTATACCCCATATACTGACCAATCAGAAGTGTAATACTAGATATGCAAATTAATTGGTTGATGCATCTTTTAGCTATCTTTTAACAGACAGGGATACCATATGTGTCTATTTAACAAACAAAACCAAAAACTGTTTCCACAATTTGCTAGATATATGGCCAACAGTGAAAAAACTACAGAGCAAGGTAAAAACTGCATCTGTGTGTTGTTATATTTTATGACCAATTCACTAAAGCCATAAGTGTATCCAGGCTTTCAATAGTGTTCTCCTGCTGTTGCTTCCTGTACTCCCTGGCTATAGAATCAGGCACTGTGGCTCTCATTTGTCTTACCCACATGAAAGCCTTTAAGCATCTGTGAGTTATGATTTGAGAAGGATCTGCTTTTTAAACAGATTATATTTATCACCATGTCTGCACAGACAACATTGTACATTGTATAAATTAGAAGATCCTAGACCTTTGAACACTAGGGGGCTGGGTGAGGTATTCCATGAGAGTACAGCGTCTGGCCATACTGATCAAACATCCTGGACTCACACCAAAAATACCAGATGTTTAATTCATGTAGAGGCCCTCCCATCACCTTTAACTACATGTTCAAATGGGGAAAAAATGCCTGAATGCAGTCGTCCCTTGCTGTGGTGCTGTCTAATTTCTAATTGCAGCTAAATATGATTTTTATACCAATCACCATGTGTACAAATTAAACAATCCCCAAGTCATGCCATTAAACTAATATGGATTATTGATATTTGTAATATCCCTGCTCTCCAAGGACAGATAGCACTGCTACTAGTTTTGATTGTTCCCAAGATATCAGACCTTGTAACTGCCACTGGTCCAGGATTGAATACAAGTCCTGGATCTTGCTTGAGTGTGATTTTTCAAGTCCTGTCCTGACACACGGAGGAAAGGAATAAAATATTTTTATGGTTAGGTCCTTTTATTTTAAAAAAATGGCTGCTGTGGGAAAAGTGCTTGACAGGATTGGAATGTTAGGAGCCGTCCTGGTGGAATTAGATTTGTGAGCCAACTGTAGGTAAACTCAAAATTGCAAATTAAGTGCAGTTCATTCCATGGTTTGTAGCTTATTTCATGGCCACAGTCCATTCCTTGGCGAAAATGATCACATGACCATCATCCTTCTATCCCAGACCAAAAGCTTTTTTAATAAAGAGTTAATCTTCCATTAATACAACAATTAATCCCTAGATAATTCCCCAGTCATCCCTCGCAACCTACAACAGTTGTTCCTTGTCCATGTTACTTCAGCAACATCCACACCACAGCACTCTTCCCTCCACAGCCCCGTCGCCCACTGCACACCCCACATTTTTTCACCTTCCATGTTGTCTCCCACATCCCTGCTCAGCCTCTCATGGTCTCCTTAAATGGGCCATTCACCACCTCCTCACTCCCAGTGGGGCAGTTGTATAGTGCACTGGGGAACCAAGGAGGACAAGAGGTGCGATGTGGGGGAGCTTGATGGTGATTGAAGATTCGATGGGAGGCAGGAGAGTGACTAGGGATCCCACTGTCTCTGTGATAAGGCATCAGTGCTTCAAGGGCTCCCTCAGGCCTGTTACCTTGGCTACCTGGTAGACCAAGTCAGCAGCACTGGGTAAGCCCTTGATGTGCTGGTATTTTGGCATAGAGGCCTGTAGTGACCTTGGCACTGCTGCTGGCATACTGGAGAGCTCAGGCAGTAGTACTGGAGGAGCCAAGTGCCTGAGCTGAGGCACTGGTGCTTGAAAGACTCCCCATGGTGCGAGTGCTTCAGTGTGTTGGAGAGCTGAGTCAGCAGTGTTTGGGGGGGGTGGGGGGGGAAGAGGGCAGGGTGTCTTTAAGCACCAATGCCTTGGCACAGACACAGTGATTTGTACATACTTGACTGAAAAAAATAGAACATTTGTTTGTCCTACAAAGGATTATTGTGCCAAAGTTGGAGACTAAATTCAGTCATTAAGATATAGAGCAGAGAGATTTTGGTCCTGCTTTAGGTGGAAATCACAGTGCAGTTTTGACAATGGAGTTGCTACTGACACCTCCAGACTATATTTCCCATACACAGAAAAGGGATCTAATCCCTAATATAACTACCAATCTTGACACAATCCTAATGGTGGACATTCTAGAGACACCTCCATAATATTCACTGTATTTGGAAGAGATTTGTTTAATTTAAAAATGAGTCTGAATATTTTCCTTGTAGCACCTACTTCATAATCTAGCAATGAGTTTAGATAAAAACATCTCTGCAAGGCAGCATGAACTTTAGGATTAGTGTTTGCTAATGATAATAATTGAAAAGAACTGTTTTGTTTGTTATTGATGCAAATGATTATCCCTATTTAAGCAAAAGATAAAAGAAAAATGACCATGCATCATTTGTTTAAAAAAAACAACCCACTATCATACACATTTGGAATTTGTTTTGTTTTTGTTGGGCTTTGCAGAAATAAAGTCATAATGTGTTTTGGTTCCATATTGGGGTTTTTAATTATGTTTGTCACAAGGAATGACATGCTTAAAATAGCGTAAATAGTGTAGTCCTGGAATTTAGAACCCTTGCATCTGTAGTTAAATCTGAAATGAAGACATACCTCATAATCACCTTAGCAGTGTTCTGCGGTTTGTTGTTCCAAGTGGAACATTTTGGCATAGGAAAAAGTGACCATTGGGAGAATACTGAAGAGTGAAACCTCCTTGGTAGCTGAATGCTCAGCAGGAGGGTAGATTGACTAACACTACACTCCCTGAGGCTTGAAGTAGTTGCATACCGATATGAAATATTATAGCCTGTAAAAATACCAGCTAAAATACAGTACTACTACCTTACCACAAGAGTATTTAAAATACATTAGAAAGCAGTACAGTTGGACCTACACCAATGGGTAAAAACATTTGATAACTCTATTGTGATAGCAGTGGTTAGCTAAACATTTGTTTGTTTGACGTCTGGGCTATTTTTATGGTTCGTTGGTCCCAGTCATCTGAGAATGAGCTTTAGTTGGCCTTAATTAACCCAGATAAGGGTGTACATGAGGGGGGTACTCTCCTCCCTCCCACAAGCAAAGAATATTTGAACCTTGTCTCCATTGCGTTTTCCTGAGCAGCCTTTTCTTTATATAACCCAACTTTTCTTCCTTCATTTTTATGTATGGGCTTTTTCTGTGGTGCTTGTCATCACCATAATGTCGGAGCACCCCACAACCATTAACATAGCCTTGCTACATCCCTTTGAGATAGGAAGGATTATTTCCCCTGTGTTACAGAAGGGGAAATGAGGTCTGGTTTGTACTGAAAAGTTTTGCCAGCACAGCTCTATCAGTTAGCAGTATGAAAAAATAAAAACATACCCTTAATTCACACTGCTATGCCAGCAAAAGCCCTACAGTAAACACAGTTATACTAGCAAAAAAAGTCTGTTTGCTGGTATAGCTTATTTCATTTGGGGGAACTGGACTGAGCCATACTGTCAAGAGGTTTTTTTTTGCTGGCATAAGCTGCGTCTCCATAGGAGGGTTTGATGGTATAGCGATACTGGTTTAGGTATACTGACAAACCCTTTCTAGTGAAGACAAGGCTGCAGGCAGTGAGAGATTAAGTGACTTGCCCAAGGTCACATGAGAAATTTGTGGCAGAGCAAGAAACAGAAGCCCAAACTCCCAAGTGCCACTCCAGTGCCTTAATCATGAGCTTAGCCTTCTTCTACTTGACTGTATGTGGCAGCTTCGTACATCCTAGGAAAAGGCTGCACTTCCTCTGTGACAAGGAAAAGTGAGTATCTTCCTTTGAGGCTGTAGTTGTATCCCCTGAGCACTGCAGATGTTAGCTTTTCTTCCACTCACGGACTGTCTCCTCTTCTTCATGCCCACACCCTACCCCATTATCTGCTTAAGTTGTTAAGACTCGTAATGAACAAGGGGCCTTCAGCAAAAAAAGTTGTACAACATATTGGCAGCCAAGTGATTGGCTGGCCCTCTTTTTCAGCAACAGTCTTATTCTGAGTATGATCCAAGAGTTTTCTATGCGTCTCTTTATGTCAGTGACATAAGTATCGTCTCAGTTCATCCTGTCTAGCATTTCATTATAAAAATGTGTTCTAACAGGACCATGAAATGCTTCATTGTGGAGTGAATATTACCATAGAGGAATTCATTAGAGAAAAGAATTTCATTATGTACTTTAACCTCCCTCCTTCCAGCCTTCCTCCGATGCAAAGAAAACTATGTAGTTATGAATGTTACCAGTTATCATTATTCCCTCTCCCTGAATGTAAAACAGAAAATCACATTCCTCGAGACAGCTTTGGGCCAAATTCTGCCCTTGGTTACACTCGTAAGCTGAAGAATTTTGGCCCTTTTTTTCAGTTGATGTATTTGTTTAATGCAGGCAAGGGCTAAATGACACACTTGAAAGAAATCTGTGTTATTGTCTGTAGAGCAGAGCTTGTGTTTTATGAACTGGCTGATCATAAAGGCAGCATAAATCATGTAAAGCATTCTCATTTGCTTTTTCTCTTTTTTGCAGATGGGGCTTATAGAGTAGAATTGCAGTCAAATGTCTGCTCCAGGATATTTTAGTTGAGCTGTATGAGTCCATTAAACAAATGTAATGGCTTTTTGGAAAGAAGTGCTATGTGTTTCAAACCAAATGTTTTACATAGAGAACATCTGGGTATTACTGGTGTTTGTGTGTACAGCACATCAGACTGCAGCCTTAGCAAGCTCAGTTGGGAGGTTGCCTGGGATGTGGTTGTAGGATATGACAGTTCAGTTGTTATAGGGAATAATTTGTATGAAGTATTGCCATAAACTGAATGTTTGGCACAGGCAGCTGTGTCTTTGTTTCACTGTACACCCAAATTCTTCTCATTATCTGCCCAACAAAGCCCTCTATGACACTTTAACAGCCTATTATATAAGCTAATTTAAATGTTGGCTCATTCTGAACTATGGCATGCACATTAAAGCACACTTCAGAAAGCAGTCACAGTAAAAGGAGGGCTAAAATTGCTTCATTTTCAACAAGGCAGCTCTGTTAATCCTTGTCATGGATTATCTGATGCAATTGAGAGGTTAATGCTGTTCTTGCACAAGTTAATATAGGATTGAGCTGGAAGTTATCAGTATTATAGTGGTAGCCATGTGCATTCTTGTTTTTAGGAATGTAAAAATGCAAAACTAGGAAAACACATAATTTAATACAATGCATGGTTTTATCCAGGGGCTAAAAAAATGGACTTAATTGCTGGTGTAATTCCAGTGAATGTAATGTATTTGGTTTTATTTTAGCTAAATCAGGATTAGTATATTTCTAGGACATGGAGCCAATAATTTATGCAGAAAATGTCACAAATGTTTTTATTTAGGATCTGTTTTAAAAATTAAATTATTTCTGCCACTTAGCAAAGGAATGCCTGGCTCAAATGAGATGAAAGCAGTTCTGAGCTCCAGAGTAGCAAAATGCAACCTCCTCCTTCAGGGAAGTTTAAGTAAAAAGTTAAATAAAATGGGTTAGGCAGTGGCTAGCTCAGTCCCTCATGGACAGCAATTCACATTGCACAGCACCACTTAAATAGTTCTACACAGTATGACATGATTTGTGGTATTTGCTGAGATGAAATTCTGGACCAAGTAGAATGAGAGGGAATTGTTCTCCACTCTGGGGACCGTGGTACATCCAAGTCTGTGTTAAGGTCACTGGCAGGGTGAAGTGGGAAGCCTGCGTTGCTGCTGGTGCTCTACCTAACTTTTTGGCAAAAGGATTCCAGAAATCTGAGTACGGACTCTCCCTTGTTCAATTGACTCTGGCTAAGGCAGCTGCCAAGAAAAGGGGGTGTGCGTGTGATGGGGGTGGGGGCTACAGTCTGAGTGAGATTACACAGTCCGAGTGACTACATTGCCAAAGGCTTTTTTACCCGTTCCTTTGTTCTGGGTTGCCTCTTTTTCAAATTTCATTCTCCCCGAACTGTTCAGAACAACCACCTTGATTTCTGAACAGGGAGAATAGGTACCCTTCTCTGTGGCTGTAAAATTGCTTGGTAACCAGCTGCTAGATCTTGTGAAAGAACAATTCATTCTTCACCCTCCCTGTCACATCTTTGTCCACTCCAGTTCTACTGTTCCAGGAAAACCTGAGCTTGGTTGTTTCTGTATTACCCTTCCCACCGAGCCATTAGGTGGCCCCTCTTATTTACTTTTGATAAATAGAAAGGAGCAGCAGCAGGTCCCTCTGCTTTCAGGGATACAGATATTTCTTAGAAATCAGAGAAGGATGGAAAAAAATGTTAGCAATTCCCTTCCTCCCTCTGTAATAATTCCATGGAACTCTGTAATAATTTCCAGGATGGTCCATAACCAAAAAGGGCAATTAAATTAATACCATTCAGGCTGAACAAGATGAAACCAAAGTAGAATTATTACAAAAACAAGAGGGGAGTTTAATATTACAGAATGATCTGCAGACCTAAAACAAAAGGAAACTGGGTGAGGTTTAACTGACAAAGTTGCCAACATTTGAAAATATTTTCCAGGGTCAGTTCTCCAAACAGGATGGGGGACTGTGGGTTACTAGGCCCCCAATAGAGGATTGTATCTGCAGCCTGGTCCATTTTAGATTATTTTAGAAAATTATAATAATTTAGCCATCAGGGCCTCAGAGTTGATACTCCTGTGTGATAAACTGAAGCCCCTACCCCTCCCTCTCCATTACATACCTTTGTGTACCTTATATTATATTCCCTGTACACCCTTTGTATCATAATTGCTACCCACAATTGGCAATCCTAAAGCCTGAATTTCCTGCACATCCAAAACTCCTATTGACCTAACTGGAAATTTTAGATGCTCACGAAATATAGGTCTGGGCCTTGATTAGCACAATCATATCCCAGGAATATGGATTCTTTAAAAATAAACTTTCCAAAGAAAACTTCTCCATGCTGTGGCGCTCAGACTGAAATATTAATCTCTTTTCCCTCTTAATTAATTCTCATCCTGCTTCTAAGAAGAACAGTGCCGGGGGAATAAAACAAAATCCATATAAAACCCAGGATGAGCATTGTAAAAGTGTATGCATGAGCACATAACCACCCCTTGGCATTTATACTGTAAAATTACCTCTCATTAATGGTGGAGAAGAGAACCCCCAAAAGTCTGTGGTTTGATGAGCATACAGCAGTCCTGATGCTTCTCTGAAGCTATAGAGGCCCTGTGAACTGGTGCCCTATTGCACCAGCACCTCCTTTTGGTCAGATGGAGTGTTGCACGTAGTCTGTTCAGTTCAGCGGGGCAATCAGTCCACCCTTCTTGTCTGAATCTCTATAGTCCTACCCCGCAGGCAAAGACATTAAATTCTGTCTCACTGGAGTGTATGGGTTTCCCCTTATGTTTGGCAGGGGTTAGCTGGTCCTTGTCCTCAAGAGGACTGGAATCCCCTTTGGTTCTTAAGTTTCTGTGGAGGGATAGGTTGGAAAACCCAAGCTCACCCACTCAATTGGGTTCCAGCTCAGGGCCCTCAGCCCTGGCAGGCAGAATCAACCCTCAACAATTCTTCTCCTGTACCCTGAGCTCCATCCTACCTTGGTTCTATCGGTTTCTGCAGCCTGTGGTCATCTCTTCTCTAGGGTGTTGTCCCTCTGGGACAGCTTCTCACCAGCTTGCTAGCAGGACCTACTTTCTCTGGTCTACAGCCTCCTCTGGCAGCCACCCCACCCCTGTGCTTCTCAGCTCTTTTCTTCTCCCAGCTGCTGTGAGGCTGCCAATCAGCATTGGCTGGTAGTTCCTGCATTAACTCATTCGTTGCCAGGCCAGCATGGGGTCTATACACCCCATGACATGCCCCAAAAAGGGCCTTGGGTCCATTATCTTCTCACGCCATTCTACCTGCTGTGGGGCCTTATGGTAAACCTTAGGCTGCTGCAGGCCCTCTTTAGTGCATTAGGGGTGTGGCCAATAGACACGTTTCCCTCTTTGTGACATACTGAGGGGAGGATGGCAGACCTCTTCTCTTAGTAGTGTCTTCAGGGAGTATGTTTTTCCTCTCAGTGGTCCTGCTCCCATTGAAGTCAAGGGCAAAACTCCTACTGACTTCAATGGGAGCTAGATTTTGATTGTTTAGAGGAGCATTCAGTGCTTCTCCCCTGCTGTCTTTATTCTGAGAGAATGCTTTGTAGATTACTCCTTTGTTATCGTTCTGTCACAGAAAGCCAAGTATTTTTATCATCATGCCCATGCCCATGTAATGGGCCTTATTATTAAGATAGGTTTAATGATCTTAGTGGCAGTATACAGTAGAAAGAGAAAACAGGGTGAAGAGTTCCCTTAATGTAAGCAGTGTTAAACTTGTTGATCCATATCATCATCATCAACTGGACCTTATGGTTGAAAGGAAAATGTACCTGCAGCTAGGTCCTTGGAAGATTCTAGTTAATTGTAAGAAAGAGTTTTAAAATCATCCAAAACGCTTCTCGTTTTGTGTGTCATTTATCCAGCGTCTTTCACCTAAACATAAGCCAACGTATGTTACAGACATTGCTAACTGATGGAGTGCATTGTTGCAACTGTTTAACACACACAACAACAGGATGCAAGTTTCTAAGAGGATGTGAACAATATTTGCGTTTAAATTATGGGGTGAGGCGGAGGGGGGATGAGTAGTAGACAAGGAGAATATACTCAAACTGGAGTTTTGCCAAAACACCAAGACTAGGACCCTTGTGCTTGAAAAAAGTGAAGGGATTTTTTTAATGACCACAAGTGACCAGCATCTTGCTTTTACATTTCATCCCAAATCAGCACCTCCAAAGGGAGAGTGCCCTCTAACACTATGCTTCAAGACCAATTCACAATGAAGATGTTGCCTCCTGAATCACTAAAGATCCTTTCTACTGCTTCAGTTTGGCATTTTTCATTGTATCATTGGCTATGGTAGCTGAAAAATCAAGCCTCAAAATTAATTTGAAAACTGTCTTCCAGTATTTGGAGGAGGAATCTTTAGTAACCATGCAAAACTGAGCACAGTGATCATGGGACTTGTGAATTATTTCACTCCCCTTTTCCCTGATTTGCCAGTATTTTAAATTAGTAATAAACATTCTGCACGTGGACTTGCAGACCTTAAAGGACTGGCACATGAGACACTTGAAGTAAGTTTTCCTCCCTTGCACATGTTCTGGATGGTGCTGTGCTGTGTTTGGAAGCTGATCAATAACAAAGATTTCACAATTGTAACCTTATTCAAACTATGATATAAACAGACATTGAAACAGATGCTACTAGGTTTTTTTCCTACTTATAAGTAAAGTCAGCTTTTTTTTGTTCCAACAAAATTGTAACCTGGAAGGAAAGCAGTTAGACATTGTGGAATCCCAATTCCTTGTTGCGTTTGGCTTTAGTAAATGTGGAAGCCAAAAATAAACATTTGCTTGGCAACTTCACCAGAAGTTAATATAAATGCAGTTTTTATCCTTTCAATGAAAATGGCATTCAGTATTGGTTAACATTTCTTAAGGAGTAGTGACTGTGTCATTAAGGTTGTAAGACAGTTTTTATTTTAATTCCAATTACGGACCTATGGTGCTTACCAGAAAAAAAAACCAAACCCTCTCCCCCCATCTTTTTTACAAGGCTTTCACGTGTCCAGAGGTGAACTTTCTTTGAAAGTTTGAAGGTAGTTGAACAGGATGTTTTTGAGTTATGAGACTATGGAAATGAGGTGGTTATTCACTTTTTAGAAATTGTTCTGTTATTTTGTCCATTCTCAGCCTAAAAACAACTGGATATAAAACTTCAAACTCATTTTTTTTAAACTAATCTCCTTAGGAAGTATAGCATATGACTTTTTTTCAGGCTGGAGTGCACAAGGTTTTAGGTATTAGAAGTAGCATTTTTGGATGTTCTGACAGGTCTTGGCAACAGGTACAGGTTTCATTCCAGCTAATGTAAGAATTCATTTAAAAAAAAAAATCCAGCCGTTTTTATTAGGAAACTAGGCTTCAGAATTCATCTTACAGTCATCAGCTCCAGGGCACCTACCTTGAGTTATCGCCCCTGTCAGCTCACACCTTCCTCACTAAAGACGGCACAGGTAATGTTGGATCTCTGCTCTTCAGTAGCTCCCCACACAATTACACTTAGAGAAAGTAACTTCCCCAGTTCCTGAACTGTCATTGCTCTCCACCACTCCCTCTTGGGGAGACGGAGTCTTTGTGAATGAGGTGGGATGGGTATTACAGAGTTCAAGGGAAAAAAAGGAAAATGGCAGGAACTGTGTCTTCTGTAGGTACCACGGCAAACTTGCTTCACTGTTGACTGTGCCAGAGTGGAGTGTTTCTGGAACTGCAGTGGTATACTATAACTGATATAACATGGGTGGATATCGAGAGGACGGATTAATGTTGATCCAACATTTGAAAAATTGGATAACACTTCAGTCCTAAGAATGTTTATGATATATTTATTCTTTCTTTTGAACATAACTACTACAATATAGAAGTGTATTATTGCCATATTTAAAATAATACTTTTTGGGGGAAGGTGGCTTTCTTTAGAGTTGTAAGGTCCATCAATTTATATGTTGGTTTTGGGATGTGAAGTCTTCTGTGGCAACTGGATTGAGACTACCAAATTTAAGAGCTATCAGATGGTAACTGATTTAGGCTGGATTTGAACCAGCAATAATCTAGAAATAGAAGGTTTTACTGCTTGTTGACTGAGCCCTCCGGACACCCTTTTCCAAGATCCACTACATAGGGATGGAACACGAGTAATCAAACTGCTAACCCATATTTTAAGTCCTGTTGGGAAGAAGATTTATGCCAGACCAGATGAATTGCCTTTTATTTCTGAGGGTAAATCAATCTTGAAATGGTTGATGCAGAGCTGTCATTTCCAGTTAGAAATAATGAAAAGACAAGGCAGGGCTCCTTCCGAATGCCAAAAGAATGGGTCTGTCCAGGGAATTTTATTCGAGAATGCACAGTAAAAATATGCCAAGCAGCATTTACACAGCAGACTGAGGACAACAGGTACCAAACAATGAAGGGATGTAAATTTTCCAGCAGGGCATTACTCAGGAAATACGCACATAAATCCTGTTAACATGTACCATGGACAAGGATGAGGGCAGAAGGGGAGGAAGGGTGTTGCACAATATGCCTCCTGTCACCCACTTTGTAAATGTATAGCATAAATCTCTTGGTCTGATTGCTTCTAGTGTTCAGTATACCTGGTTACTTACACAGGCAGTTTTTTGAGTCTGTGAATAAAAGAGGCATGATAAAGGCAATGAAAATCAACCTAATATTTGTGAGTCACAATTCCTCTTCTATTGCTGAGTCACCACTCATGATATGATAATGGCATTTACAGCCAACAAAATTGGAAACGAAGAAGTAAAACACAGATAAAAGTATCCTGGCTCTCTCTAAAGGCACAGGCACACAATGTCTCATCTTATGCAAAAAAAATTTTGATTTGACATTTATCATCTAGACCCAGGACTTCCAGTGCCTGAGCAAGAGAGAGTTTCTCGACAGGCGGAGATATGGTAGCCGTAAATCAGCTTCAGATTTGGAAAATAGAATCTTTTTATATGACACATTGGGATGTAGAAGATTGAAGCAGATGGTTACAGATGTTCTGTTTTTACCATACTGAATGAGGTTTCTGTAAAAGTTACCTCACCTTTTAAGAGAGAGAAATCAAAGGTGCCTACATAACCTTTGATTGGCACGTGCATGCTTGCCCTTCTGGGATTGTTGATGCAGCTGCTGGCTCTCAAACAACAGCATTCGTCTTTGGAAACATCCATGTAATGACATGAACAAACACGCAAATAAAAAAAAAAAAAAAAAAAGCAAAAGCCCTGAGGTTTAAATCAGCAGGGTTCCATTGGGTACAGATTGCACCATTGCTTGCTTAGAGGAAAGAATTTAAGCAACTTCCCTGATTATGACACAGTTTGCCAATCTGCTAAACAATAGAGTTGGGTAGCTTATAAATAATTAATTAGGATTTTGCTGCATGATTGTCTCCCAGGCGGTAATCTCCATGGAGATGATTTAGCTTGCAGGATCTGAAAAGTAACAGACTCCAAGATGATGGTACTGTGATGGCCTCACTCTCTCTGCCCTGCAAAAGGAGAACACTCGGAGATGTATCTGTCCAACGTACAAGGCCAGGCACTAATTTTACAGCAAATCATATAATGTCTTTTTATCCGACTTTCCACTCAGCACATGAAATGGTTTCTGTGTCTCTGCAGAAGCCTCTTGTAAAACAGTTTTTCGTTTATATTGAATATGGCTTGAAGTCAGATTGCCAAGAGAGCTGTACTTCTGCATCTCTGGCTAAGAGCAGGAGTATGGCCCAGGAGTTTGGGAAGACACACAGGAGGGGGCTCTAGGAGAGGAGATCTCCACAAGGATGCCCTTGTGGAGTTCTTTCCTGATTGTTCACCTTCCCCATGGAATAACCCAAGGGATCTGCCCCCAAACCTAGCAGATCCAAAAAAGCCCTTTACCTAGCTCTGATCCCTGGTGCCTCCCTGGACCCTGGCAGAGCAACTCCAATGGAATCACACTTGCAAGGGCCCCTTCCACCCCAATCGACTGCAGCTTCCCTGGGGGGGAGCGGGGGGAGGCTCCATGAAAAATATAATACAGTCCCAACCTTTATTATTTTTTCTGACTAAGCTCCAGGGGGCTGGGGGAGGAACATGTCTCCTCCTCCCTCCCCCTCCCACACACACTGGCTCTGCTCCTGGTCCACCTCCTTGCATTTGGTCCACCCAATCTATAACTCCACACACAGAACATAAGAACGGCCATGCTGGGTCAGACCAATGGTCCAACTTAGTACTCCCACCCAGCCACTCCCCTGTCCCTATGTGTCCCTGTCCCCCTTCTCCCTGTCCCCATGAGTTTCTGTGCCCCCGCTCAGACACCTTCTGTCCCTGTGTAGCTCTGAACCCTCTCCCCAATCACCATGTGGCCCTGCACCTCCCTCCCCACTGTGGCCCTGTGCCTCCATTCCCTTTCAGCTCCTGTCCCAGTTTGTCCTCCCCCACTAGCCCTTATGAGCCCCTGTCCGACCCCCCAGCAGCCCCACACTGTCTGTCACCCAGTAGCCCCTGTCTCCTGGCCTGGCCTGACAGGAGCTGAGTAGAGGGCAGGCCTTTTCTCTTCCCTAGCTGGCTGGGAGCTGCTGCTGCGGTGTATCACCTCTGGTGGGCAAAAGGCAGAACTGCAGCAACATTTCGGCAGAAGCTTTTTTGTGCGCAAAAACTTAAAAATATGCATAGCTCATTAATTATGCACACGCGCAGTAGCACAGAATTCCCCCAGAAGTAAACTAGCCCAGTATCCTGGCATCTGACAGTGGTCAATGCCAGGGGCTTCCAAGGGAATGAACAGAACAGGGCAATCATCAAGTGATCCATCCCCTGTCACCCAGTCCCAGCATCTGGCAGTCAGCACTGGCTCTTGACCTACATCTTCCATGAAGTCCAGAGGAGGGGAAACAGAGCCACAGAACTGGCTGGACCTGACTACTTCCCATCACACAGTGATGATCCCCCTCTGATCACAGATTTGAGGAAGTGGTGGCCAGTGTATACTTTAAAACACCGCCCACCCACCCACAGACCCCAAAAAAGAAGCAAACCCTATTCTGCTTTAAATAACCCTTTTAAGCTGCATTTTTAACATATTTCCTAGTGACAGTAGTTGGTCTTCCTCCCTCAGGGGATTGCATTCTCTCCCTGATGTCATTTCCCCTGCACTCTTAGAATGCTGTTGCAGTAATAAATTGGAATTTGCTCCACAGCCTAACTGGGACGCCTAAGAGGTTGAATCAGCTTAAAATTCCCAGCCTCCACAATGAAATGGAACAGCTTGTGAGCACACAGATGGATCTTTCTTTGTTTATTTTTCAAACACAAAAATATTCTACAGAATAGAAGATAAGTTTGGCTGATAAGAAAACACATATTATCTACAGAAATTACGGGGGGAGATTCTATGGCCTGTTATGAAGGAGGACAGGCTACATAATCATAATGGCTCCTGCTGGCCTTAAAAATTTATAAATCTATGCCATAGGGCAAATTCTGCCTCTGTTTACATTCTTGCAATCCCAATGGGGAATGTGTCAGAATTTGGCACATTGTCTTTAAAAATCAGTTAGAAACAGCCAAAAGGAAATGTTTGATTCTTTCAGGAAAATATAGCTTTATTGTTCAAGATTAAGTCTCTACAGCTTTTTCTCCACCCTCACCTGCCAATAACCTGATGGCCAGATTGGTCCCACAAACCAATGAGTGCCCAGGAGGTGGACACCTACTACCTACTTGTACTCTTTACCAAGTGTTTATAATATGTCATATTTTGCTGTGCACAACGCTTTTACTGTATCTTTATGGAAAATTCCATCCATTTTGCTTTGCCCAGAAGTCTGGAAAAAGTGAAACATTTCTCATGAAGATAGCACTGAACGTACAGAAACCTTTGTAACTATCATGAACCATCTATGAAATATAACTCGATACAAAGTATTTGCAACAAACAAAAGCCAAATAAGTATGAAACATACTTGGGAAATTCTCCATCATCCCTCCAGGCAGGCCCAGAGAGTGAGTATAAATCCTCTTTCCAGCAAACTCAGACAGGTAATTTATTGTAGGCCTGCAAAGGGAGTAACTTTCTTCCCCACACTTCATGCCCATCCAACTTTGCTAGCCATTGCTTGGAGGAGTGCTGCCATGGCTCTGCCCCATCTTTGCCTTCTTGTTTATTGGAGAGGGAACAATCGGTGACAGGACCCAGTGTCATGATGTGATCGCTGGTGGCACAATTGCACCAGACTGTTGAGGGGACTGTATTTCCTTGCAGGGCCATGTGGGGGTTAGTGACAATCTAACCCAAAATGTTTAAACAGTAAAGTGGGGTGTTGTGGTATTTTTATAATTGAAAGCTTCATTTCCAAATGCGGGGTTATCTTGTAGACCGCCACAGTGCAGAAGTTTCTACTTTAAAGTTATACTTTTAGATACATTTTCTTTTCCTGTCAGTAGATCAGCAAAGAGTGGGCAAATTATTAACACTTAAAATTGGAGTTAGCTACTTCCCTGAAAAAAGGTTCACCGTTGGTTAGATGTTTTTGTCTCTGTTGTTACTTTGTGTTTCTGAAGAGTGCAGGATTTATTCTGTTTACTTCTGGCTATCCTCAGAATGCGGGGGGGGGGGGGGGGGATTTTTCCAGCTCCTCCCCACAAATGAACTCAATCCTGACCAATTGTAGGACTGAAAGGAAAGTTCAGATTCTATGCTCATATAATCCTTGGCCTCAGTGTGTGACTAACAAAGATTCTAGTTAGTGCTACTTGTGATCCTTTTGTGTGCATATGTGCAACGGACACCTGTCCTCTAGGAAATGAACTAAGACCAAATCATCCTACTGTGGTCCCCAAAAAAGCCATCTTGTGGCAACTGCTTTTGGACCCAGTTCTGGAAATGCACATGCTTAACTTTGCACTTGTGAATAGTTCCACTGAAGTCAGTGGGAGCACTTACGTGCATAAAGATAGCCATATGCAGAGCTGTCCCTTGTGTATGGCGAATTGAGGTGACTGCTCCGACTCTGCGCTTTGGGGGGCCCCACGGGCTGGTGCGATTGGCTGGCGCAGTCGGTCCCAGAAGTGCCGGGTCAGCCCCGGAAGTGACAGATTCGTCACTTCCTTCCCGGGCCCCGTACTCCCCTAGGGACGGCCCTGACCATGTGCTTAAGTGTTTGCAAGATCAGGGCCTTTGTCTCTATTGATCTTGAACCTGTGACATAGGAATGAAAGACTTTGTATCTCTCTATTACAAACCAGATATGTTATTGTGTCTGCAACTAGGGTTCTTAGTTACCCAACACATCTCATCAGTTCAGGAGGCTGGGAAAAATTAAACTGCTCTGATAGTAAAGTTACCAAAAATACCATAATTACATATCCTGAGCTATAAAGCTAGAAATGTTTTAAAATCAGCAAAACACAAACAAAAAGTGTGGTAAGAATCATGTACCGTTTTCTGGGATTACCATAGGGGCTAATCACACTTCTGCAGTCAGAACTAGAACTGGGTTGTCCTGTTGATAAGGTTGGCATAAAATGCATATTGTATTTTATCCTGCCAAATTTCATGTACTTTGACACTTAACATGTTGTGATGATGAACAGAATAGATCTGTTGCTTTCAAAGAAAGGCATCTGCAGGATGAACAAATAAGTGCTTTTTAAAATGTATTTTTCAATTAAGATAATAACTTCTTAGGCCTAAGTTTTTCAGGTTCTTCATGTACAGTCTCTGGCATCAGTCCTATAATTAAGATTCTGACAAATGCAGCCTACAATACCTCTAATGCTAAAAGAATAAACACATTTTAGAAAAGCTGCTTTTTTCCTGAACGTATTTTTGTGTAAAATAAATTTCATAAACAGAAATCCGTTAGCAGCATTTAGAGTGCTTAGAAAAGACATGTTTTACATTTTGATACTGTAACAAGCAGATAGAGATCTTGTTTTGTTCACTGAGACCAAAACAGTGACATATACTATAATTTCCTAAAATGCCATCATGGCACTTAAGAGAAACCATTGAACATGTTGCAATGAAATACTTCAAAAACAATAGAACTGAAAGATATTGGGCCAGATCCTCATCTGTGTTGATTCTTTCAAGTCAGTGGAACTGTGCCAGTTCATACCAGCTGACGATCTGATCCTATCTGTGTGAATTTGGTGCTGGTGAAAGTGACAGTTTTGGAGACTGAAGTTTTCTCTATCCACAAAAAAGCAACGCCATGGATGTCAATATAACCTTCTGAACACTGTAAGTCTGAAGTGTGCAGTCTCGACTTGGGATACTGCCTCTGTGGGGGAAAGATCCGTGTCCACGCCCAGTCAATACTTGGTCTTTAAGATGAGATTGCTGACAAGATTGCTAGTCTTTGTGATATTGAGTCTATCCACTTGGAATTGGGCAGACAACCATACTTGTATAGGACACCAAACAGACATCAGATGGTAACAAGAAAAGGAGTACTTGTGGCACCTTAGAGACTAACCAATTTATTTGAGCATAAGCTTTCGTGAGCTACAGCTCACTTCATCGGATGCATACTGTGGAGCTGTAGCTCACGAAAGCTTATGCTCAAATAAATTGGTTAGTCTCTAAGGTGCCACAAGTACTCCTTTTCTTTTTGCGAATACAGACTAACACGGGTGTTACTCTGAAACCTGTCAGATGGCAACAGTATTCAATCATTATCAACCTAGGCTGTATTTGATCCAATGACCTACAAGTGAAATGTTCCTTATTCTATTAGAGCCAGGTTTTGACGCCTTTACTCATGTAGAGTAGCCCTATTCATCTCAGCGGAGCTCCTCATGGAGGAAAGTGAAACTCACAGTGGGTGAGGGTGTCAGAATCTAATAATCCCCCAATTCCCTGAGCAATCCATTCCTCTTAACACAGCAGTTTGGGCGGGAAAGTAGACTTCCATGTCTGAGACAGAATGAGTGTCATGATCCACATTGTGGAGTACCTGTTCTTGGGAGAGGCACGCCACCTTTCAGTCTCAGTTTCATTATATGTTAAAATGGGGAAAATAAATCTTACCCTCTTATCTCTCAGGAGTGTTATGAGGCTTAACTAGGTAATATCTGCACAGCACTTTGAACATGTAAAGTGATATGTAAATTCTAATCAATATTATTCCTACTTAGCATAAGAGTCTAGATTCTGCCACCCTCACTCACACTGAATAGTACCGGAATATGCATAGAGTCCCATTAAGGGGAAGTACCTCACTCCACAGGTAGTATCCAATAAGCTAATGCTCACTTTAATAATTGCAGAATATGACCCAAAATGTGCATAAATACTCTGAGAAAAGATCATCAGCTGACTTCAGTGGAGCAATAACAATTTATACCAGCTGAGGAGCTGTCCCTGTATTCCTGAGTATCAGTCACTGAGACCAAAAGAGCCTGAGGGACAGGTGAAGAAGTCAAAGTCTGTGTTACTGATTTGCATAAGAGATGTTTCTTCCCTCATATGGGGTGAACTCCTGGACCTAAGAAGTCAGTGGCAAAACTCCCATTGACTTCAATGGGTCTAAGACTTAAACATACAGGGTAAAATTTTCAAGAGAGCCTAAGCCTTAGGACCCCAATTCCCATTTTCAAAAGTGACAAGCACTTAGGAAAGAAAGTGATAGTCAGTGAGATAGGCTCCTAAGTGCCTAAGACTCTTTTGGAAATTGGATTTAGGATTCTAAGTCACTTACGTGCTTTTGAAAAATTTAGCCACAGGAAGCACATCTCACTGTATTCCAAGGCAAGTTCAAAGATACATTTTAATGTCTATATGCAACCATAATACTTAGTCCTGCCATGAATGCAGGGGACTGGACTAGATGACCCCTCGCAGTCCCTTCCAGTCCGATGATTTTATAATTTGAACCACTGTTGTGTATTTTTCATATAAAAAGCATATACTTCCATGTTTAAAATAGAAACTAATTATGAGAGTTAATTTTACTGTTTGTCAAGTATAGAGTTAGGATGCTGGCAGGCTGTCATGCTCTCCTGGATGCCATTATTCCTTTCCTGACCCAGAATGGTGAAGAATCATAGAATATGAGGGTTGGAAGGGACCTCAGGCGGTCATCTAGTCCAACCCCCTGCTCAAAGCAGGACCAATCCTCAATTAAATCATCATCCCATGAAGAATTTGCTACCTGTTATATGCTTGACAATAAAATCCTTCTTAAATTCTTCTTGAGAGCCAAGTGCAAGACTGTCTTATAATAAAAGGCAATGGTTCTCAAACTAGGCCTGCCGCTTGTTTAGGGAAAGCCTCTGGCGGGCCGGGCCGGTTTGTTTACCTGCCGCGTCTGCAAGTTCGGCCGATCGTGGCTCCCACTGGCTGCGGTTTGCCTCTCCAGGCCAATGGGGGCTGCGGGAAGCGGCGCAGGCTGAAGGATGTGCTGGCCGCCCTTCCCGCGGCGCCCATTGGCCTGGAGCGGCGAACCGCAGCCAGTGGGAGCCCGGCCCACCAGGGGCTCTCCCTGAACAAGCGGCGGCCCTGGTTTGAGAACCACTGATAAAAGGCATGTTTCTACCCGTGTCTAAATTTACTTTCAGGAATGCGTGTGCTGCTCCAAGAGCCACCCACATCCTCCTTGTAAACAAGGTATGCACTTACAGCCTGCCCAAGTGCAGAAAAATTGAAAGAGAGAAAAATCATGCAATGTCTGCTAGTGTTAGCCGCTTTAGCCCTCTGCTTGGAATATCTTTGATGAGGACTTTTTCTTCTTACCTTTACTGGAAAGGTGTGAATCCGAGATGAAAACGTTGCTTTGCACTGTTACTTTTCGAACTTCGATCCCAAATGTTTGGGTCAAGCAGCAGAAAAGAATTGTTTAGCTTTTAGATATGACTCCCCTCATCCTTTACTGCCTGCTGTGTTCTGTTGTTCACTCAGGCCCTGAATCAGGATAGCATGTAAGCACATGCTTAAAGTTGAGCATGAGTTTAAGTCCCATTGACTTCAGAGGGATTTAGGATCATGCTTAAAATTAAGCATGTGCTTAAGTTTTTGCTGAATAGGGATGCCTTCCCAATTTGGGGACTCTGTAGTTCCCATTTAAGCACAGTTCATGTTAATATTCTTTAATATTTTTCCCTTTCCCTCCAATGTCCTTGATGCTACACATAATAATTAAAAAGGCACCAATAATGCCATTCCCAATTATTGATACATGCAAACAGTGTTTCACAGTAGACTGGAGCACTGTAAACCTAAATACTTCTTCGCAAGGCAAAATGCTTTCTCAGGAAAGTTCCATGTTATAATAAGCTTGTGGAATAACAAAAGTGTTATTCACCCACAAAAGGGTGGTCTCCATAGTAGGAACAAGGTCATTGGAGGAGCACTGGAGAATAATGATGTTAGACAAAAGGCTAATGTTTGATTTTAAACTAGCTGATAATGTATTCCTTGTGCCCTGGCTTTAAATAAAAAAAACCATTTGGGGTAAGTATCTGTGATCATAAAGTCAGTGTTGCCATTTGCTGTTATTCAAAATGCATATTCCCCCTATCAGGGTCTTCCCATTGTTGATTTATGCTTTTTTTCTGTAGCATGATCTGACCTCAGCAATTATTTATGAGCTTGCTCATATAAATCCTCTCTTTCACAGGCAACTCACACACTTGCTAGGGCTTTTTGAATCTGAATTTGTGCTGCAAGTTCACCTATCACTTCCTCTGTTCCCACCCAGCTTTTTGGAAAGATACCCAGTCACACGATGTGCTTGTGAAAGGTAGCTGATTGAGGAAGGATGCAGGAAGGATATGGTTTTGGAGTGATTGCATAAGTGCTGTATAGGACATGAAAGTACAGGATTTATACAAGAGCGATTTTCAAGGCAGTGGCTGCAAATATTAAGGATTTCTTTATTTTTTACTTAGGCCTGCTCAGGACTTAGGACTTGTATTGTAGCTCATCATGTAATAACTTGTATTAATATCGTGCTTATTGTGTGAGCTTGGCCCAATATATTTTGTTATCAGTACCCTAAAATATCGGTACCCTAAAGTTTCTCTGAAAAACTAATAGGATTTGTAAGGGGAATGGGCTAAAGCTTTTGTGTGAGATTGTCAAAAACAATCAACTCTGACCAAATGCTGTTCTCATTGAAATCAATGGGGGGCTTTACCATTGACTTCAGATTTAGGCCAATGCTGAGTCCTTTTGAAAACCCCACCCTTTTTTGAAGGATAAAGCTGTACAAATAAAAGTCTCAAAACTTAATGTGATTCACTGCAGTAATGAGAGTGTACGCGTTGTAATGAAGTGGAGGGGGCATGGGGTATGTATTTTAAAACTTTGTTTTGGTCATTCCACATTCGGCCAGCATCTGACATCTGTATTTATTTTCAGAACTCTCCTAATAGATTATTTGCATCTGTTCAGTTCCAAGAGTAATGCTCGATTTCCTGAATTTATAGGTTGCAATAAAATCCATTCGTAAGGACAAAATTAAGGATGAACAAGATATGGTTCATATCAGACGGGAGATTGAAATCATGTCATCCCTCAGCCATCCTCATATCATCACTATATTTGAAGGTTAGTGACTGCGATTCTTTTCACCATCTGTACTGTTTGTTGTCTCAGACCTAGTTTTCATATGCTTTTAGGTTAGGTCTTATGCCATCTCTTAGTTTTGTGCACCAATTCCCCTTCAAATCGTATTCCACTTTGCAAATGTACACCACCTCTCTAGCAACCACAGGAATTCCTTGCGTGGGGGAAGTTGTTAATGTGTGGCTGAAATGCTTCTGTCTAAGTGTGAGGAGAGCTGTCACACAAACCATCCAATTTTCCCTGTCCCAAACCAGAAAATCAATTTCATTTCCCCCCTCCCACTCCAATTCATTTCCTCCCCCCAACAAAATAAAATCAATTTCAGTTCATGCCCCTCAACCACATAGAAAGTCAAACTAGATGATCTGATCATCCTTTCTGGTCTTAAACTCTTTGAAACCCCCAACCATTCCCCACATAGTTCATTGCTTTAACTTCCTTGGAGCCCACCTGGTCATTCTTAGTCTCCTCACACCGTTTCCTTCATTGCTGCCAGCCCCTCTTGACGGCTATCTTCCCAGGCCCCGTTCCTCCCTGAATCCAAGGTTCACCTTCCCCCTGACTTCTCAAGCCTTGCTCCCAACCCAGTCACTAGCTCATCACTCCTGTCTCCCAGTCCAGTCCCAACTCCTTCCCTTGGCTCTGCATTCCTGCTCCCTAGCTCCTTTCCCTGCAGCATATGGCAATGGGGCTGGTAGCTTTCTCCAGCTTATGGTTCCTGGCTCCAGGGCTGCTACTGACTCTGGGGAGGAGCTGGAAGTAAAAGGCAGCCTAGAATAGTGGCCTCTAGTGGAAGCTCCTCCTTCCTTCCTTCCTTCGGCTGTGACGTCCTGGCCAGAGCTAAACAGGTTCGGAAGTGTACATGCTGTCTGGTCCTGAGTAGGAATTGAGCCGCAGAGGACCTGTAGAGTGCAAACTCCAAATGTGTTGAGGGAGCTTTGCCCCACTTAGTCACTCTTCTTTTCTCACATGCTTATATTGGGAAGAGGCACCTGAATTTGGCCCTAAGTATTAACTCTACACACCCGCTGTACAGGCTAGGTGATGATAGGTATATGGCAACTCCATTCTGAGAGTTGATCTGACTGATTAAAACAAGGTCCGGCTTGGAATAATGTTACAATATCACATATTGAGTTATTCAAAAGCATGTTCTTTTACTTGAAAGGAGATGAATTCATCTGTCTTTTTATGGAATAAACTCGTAACAGGATCTGGGAACAGAAAAGGGGAGGGATGCTGTGTCAGCATGTGGGTTGCAAATGGAGCAAAAGTTATTTCCAGTGTGCACTGGAACTAAAAAAAATTAGGTATGCTACAGTGCTTTGACCAAGTGGCCTTCTTATGTCCCCTGCTCTGCTTTAAATAATTTTACTGAGTTAAAACATTTTAAAGAGTTAGAAAGATTTTAAAAAGTAGAAAATAACTTAAAGTTACCTTGAAGCAAAACCTTCCCCTACAACCCTCAGTTCCTTGGCTCTAGCTGAAGATGATCTCTTCCCACAGCAGAACCAAGACAGGTTTTTAGTTCAGGGTTTTTCACCCCTTCCTTCCCAGTGAAAGTGCATATGGCACATGACAGTGTTACCCTCAGTGAGATCCCATGCTGTTTATTCTGTTGTGATTCCTTAAGCATGAGTGACTCTTTTCTACATGGAAGCTGGAGGCAGCTTTCCTCTCGTCTTTATAGGTTTTCAAGGTGTTCATTCCATTACCATTTGCTTCTATTCGTGGTGAAATAGCTACTCTGTTATTGAAACAAAATAATTATTGAGAAACTAAAGCAGTCTGGCATGACCCTCTGTATTTCAGTCATGGCCTGTGGAGATGGGCAATGGGAATTCAGATGGACAGTGTGATCCTATCCATTATAAAATCAATCATGTGGCACTGGGAACAGAGGCATGGCAGCTGTAGCCTCACAAACTCCAGGAGGCCAAAATAAATATTCTCCAACACCTGACATCATACCATGGGTACTGAAGTGCAGGGCAGACCAGCTGAGACATAGCCATATTCACCAGGGGAATAGTTACATACTGCAGAATAATTAGGATCCCAAGTCAGAAAGGTACCTCTTCATGTGTCTCACTTTAAGAATAAGAGGTGGTTCCAATGAAGTTAATGGGACTACTTCCATGTTCGAGATTAGGCTGGTACTGTAGCTTGCTGTATCAGGGCCTAGATTACAAAGCCATCTTCATGAATAAGCCATAAAAGTGATTATAGTTATATTGTTATATATATAAAGGTTAGTTTTAGTTCTATGTTGTCTATTTATAATTTCTCTTTTGCTGTGTGTATTCAAGAAGCGATTTGAACTGCCATCAAACGCCCTAAAATCCATAAACAGAGGTGCAGGGCTGCACGGAGTCTGGCTAGAATGAGTACTGCTCTGTCTGTCTGGAAGATCTTTAAAAGATCTTTGAATTGTACTTACAAAAACACATGTTTTCCTGAAATGGGATCCATGTTTTGGTATCCTTTTGACCTTGTTGGCTAAAGGTGATTAACCTCTGAATTTGTCAACTCAATATAAACATGAGCCATTGGTTTTTAATGCTAAGCAAATCCAAATGCATGTAAACAGGCTTTCTGGTTTAATGATACATTTTGTACCCAAATCAAAATGAATTTATCTCATGTGCTATTTGCAAGAGGTAGACCTCCAGTTCTGAGTCAGAAGAAATTCCATCCTCTCAAGCAGGACTGTAATTGGCAATCTTTAGAGTGCAGCTGGAAGGGAAGTGTTCTTTTGAGTGACTTTAAATTCCTTGAAAAGGACTGAATAGATGAAGCTGACTTTGCCAGAAGTGTTCTGATTTCAGGGCATAAATTTTAACTCAGAAAGCAAAGCGCCCTCCACCCCCTTTTCTCCCCCTTGCAAACTCCAGGACTTGGTATCTAAAGCCTTTGAGAGCAAACATATTATTCCATGGGTAGCCTGAGTGAAAAAAAAATCCCATCTGGCAATACTTTATTTTATAAAAGTTAAAACATGGGGAGCGTATAGGGCCCAATCCTGTAAACACTTACACATGTGTAAAACTGTTCATGGGGGTAACGTTATGCACAGGATCAGGCCCATGGGTCTCTACATGGTGATGTACGGTGTTTGTGTAAGAGTTTCCATTGCGTGTCCCGGGTGTTGTCCCGGGTTTCAGTAAATACAAACAGAGAAGTTCCTCCATTTATGAAAAGGACAGGTTACTTTAAAAAAAGTAAACACATTGTTTGCAAACACCGGGGAAATTATTTAACAAAGATTTTCCCTACTGAAATATAAGATTATGAACCCAATGCAAAGCCCATTGAAGTCAATAGCATTGGTTACTCCTGTACGTAAAGTAAAGCATGTATTAAGTGCTTTGCTGGGTTGGGGCCAAGGCACTCAGCACCTTGAAGAGTCAAGCTCCTTTAAAACATCAGAGTACTAAAATTGCATTTCCCTTAAAAAACACACTTCCTTAGTTCTTTGCAATTGCATTTTATTGATGAATAAAAAGATTCTTCCCACATCTCCACAAAGTGTAAGTTACAAATGGAAACTGACTTGAATTAGGTTTCCTACCTTTGCTAATCACGAAATAAGTTTAGTTCTTTTAAACCTTTTAACTTCAATGTAAAACCTTTTAAATCTAACATATATTTACAAAGATGGTGTATGTTGCCTAGTTATAATAGTTGTCTTATTTACAAATACATGTTAAATCTAACATTTCATATCATGCCTCTGCAACAGTAACAGGACATGATCGGTTAGTTTTCAGTCATTGCCAGTCAATTCCACCTTGCATTTTTACAGACAGAATCAAAATGGAACTGAGTGCAAGATCATGTGAGCCTCTGTGTGGAGAATTCAGTGAAGTCAATAGGTGTCCTGTAGCGTGAAGCACACGTGGGACTGGGCGCTTAACATGAATGATAAAAGCTAGAAAGCTGAGATTTTTAAAATTTAACCAAGGAAAGTATTTCAACGGTGACACCATTTAACCACATTGCTAATTGGCTTCCTCTATTTATATAGCTTTTTGACCTTCAAGTATATTATTTCCATTGTTTTCTTTTGATAACATCCAAGAATATAAAGTGATTTTTCTATAGTCTAGTGATTAGTAATGAAACAAGTATAAACAAACTTAACTCCTAGGTTATCATACTCCACCCACATGAATTTCCTTGCATTGAGTATGGTTTAACACCTAAACACCACCACTTGTGAGATGAACCCTCAGGTTCCTGAGAACACTGGCAATTTCAAATCACATTCTAACATGGTCTCAGGCTACATTATGTTTAAAAAATAAAAACAAATTTCTAACTGCCACCTCATGGCATATGCTTGCTTGTCTGAGGTTACAAAGCGATCATAATTTAAAAATGTAATTAGCAAGTCTCTTCTTCACTCAGGCAAAATTGGGATAAAATAGTGTAACAGAGAGCTTAAACGTTATGGCTGATTTAGTGATTCTCACATTTTTCTCCGCTTCTTTTTAAATGGTGAAACATCAAATTCTATGTTTCTTCATCCATGTATACATACAATTGATATCAGCAAGGCGTATGTTTCTCATTTTGATTTAATCCACTCAGTGGGGATTAATTTTTAACCCACAGACTGATTTAAAACGATTATCACAGGATCTTAACTACATTCCTTTAATTTAAGAAGAAATGCATTGCATTTCCACTGTATACAGCTGTGATTTAGAAAAGCAGTTTAGAACATGCTTAACTTTAAAGCATATGCTTTAAATCCCATTGACTTCAATGGTAATTAAGCTTATGTTTAAAGTTAAACATGTGCATAAATACTTCGCTGAATTGGACCCTGAAAGAGGAAGGCTACCCAAGCCCACCATGTTCTTTATTTTTAAAAATTATATAGCAATAAACTAATAAATAACATCTTGAAGATAAAAAGAAAAGGAGTACTTCTAACACCTTAGAGACTAACAAATTTGAGCATAAGCTTTCGTGAGCTACAGCTCACGAAAGCTTACGCTCAAATAAATTTGTTAATCTCTAAGGTGCCACAAGTACTCCTTTTCTTTTTGCGAATACAGACTAACACGGCTGCTACTCTGAATCTTGAAGATACTGATTTGGGGCTTTAGAACAAAGAGCTACACATTGTTTTTCCAAATAGTCATGAACTGATGAGATATGTTAGGCTATAATTCTTAGAAGTTATTTCCCATTATTCAGGTGTCTTTCTGAGGAATAATTTGTCCTTTATAACATGAGTGTACCAATTGGACTTTAAATGATTTTATTGAATGAAAGGTTATTTCAGCCCATGTGCCTAAAATTAAAGATAAACTTGCTTGTTCTTTTGATTTGGCTGACCTTTAATAAAAGAGCACTTTGTAGCAGAGGAAAGGTACTTCTGTCTGCGGCTGTTAGGAGAGTAATAAAAATACCGTGGAATGGAAAGACACCAGATGGAAGGAATGTCAACATACTGGAACTAATTTAGGAGATTGCTCTGATAGAGAGCAAAGGCATGAGGAGAATTCAAATGGTTCCAGTGGAAGGGAGATTGGCTGCCCCTCTTAAACCAACAAACTAAAAATCTTACCCCAAGGTTACATATAAAACAAAAGGAATCAGCCCATGAGGAGGTAGTCCATTTAAAACAAACAAACAAACAAACTCCTGCTGAGCCTGAATTAGCATTCGGTAAACACAGGAACAAAGGGATCAAGGTTTTTTTTTAAATTAGTCAAACAAGTCCAAGGAAAACTATCCTAATAAAAAAATGTCCACAACGTCACTGAGTCCTTTTGACCAGTCTTTGCAAAGGCATATTCTTATGTTTCACATATCTAGGGCTAAATTCTACACTCAGGTAGAATTTTGTGTAACTCCCATTTCTTTAAATGAATAGTGAATTGTGTTCATCCAATAGAATTTGGCCCATAGGGTTTCTGTAGAAATGTAACTCTTGTGTTCCTAGAGGGGAATATTGATCACTTTGGGTGTAATAGACTCCCAGTGCTCTGAGCAGAGAGAGGTCTCTGCACTGCCAGTCCTATCTGGGAGTTGTAAAGCTCTGAATAGAAGCTGAGGTCATCATTTCAAGCCCTAAGTAGAGAGATTACGTCCAGGAATTATTGCTATAGTAGTACAGAGTGTGATGGAGAACGATTGTTGTTGTTACAAAATGTATTTCAGCTCAAATATATCTTTGGTATTGAGAAGTTAAGTATATGTCCAGTTTTACGTTTGTATTCTTCAGTGAGCTCCCAAGCCAAGGGATTTGGTTTCAATTATCTGCCCAGAAACATGGAGCTTTCTTTTTAGCAAACAAACCTTTCCCTTAGAATTAACAGGAAAATTAAAGAAGAGAGAACGAGAAGCTGCAACACATATTTGAATATTTGAACTTAAGCACTTTTTGCTCGTTGTGCACAATTCCGCTCTTACTTTTAGGAAAGGCTCTTTGGAGTGGGAAGACTGAAACAAATGTATAGCTCAGTGAAAAATAATTCTTCTCACCTCCTGATACATTACTGCAGCGCTCCCTCCACCTCCCGATACATAGCTTGTCCCTCCTGGCGTGTTACTCCAGTGCTCCTGCCCCCTCCTGATACATTACTGTAGAACTTCCCCCCCGCCCTCCTTATATGTTACTGCAGTGCTCCCTCCACCTACCGATACGTTACTGTGGCCCTTTCCCCTACCTACTGTGGCGCTCTCTCCACCATTTCCTGAGGCCTTGCTACATCTCTCCCAACATAGAATATCAGGGTTGGAAGGGACCTCAGGAGGTCATCTAGTCCAACCCCCTGCTCAAAGCAGGACCAATCCCCAATTTTTGCCCCAGTTCCCTAAATGGCCCCCTCAAGGATTGAACTCACAACCCTGGGTTTAGCAGGCCAATGCTCAAACCACTGAACTATCCCTCCCCCCCAACATCACCCAGCCTACAAGGTGTTGGAACTAAATAAATGCAAAGTCAGTGACTCAAAAATAAAAATGACAAACAGGTTCTAACAAGTATTTCTTCCTTCTGTCCTATAACAACGGGGCCCCTCGCTTCTCTCTACACAAATCATGTCTCTTGGTTTCTTATTGACAACTTATCTCCCCAGTCCACCTGTTGATATTGACAATTCTCCGTTTTTTGCTCTTGATTAACTTGCACTGCTTGCATTGTTTCCTTCAAAGAACTTATGCGTAGCTGTCCCACTGCTGTTATGAATAAATAACCTTTCATGCTCCGTGACCCTCATCAGCAGTTGAGGAGCAGTCCAGGGCAGCCTTTCATGAACGGGCCTCCTCCTCAATAGCAATCCATGGAGCATTCCTGGAGCAATCTGTCCTAGCTAAACCCGCTTCCCTGAAATTGCCAGCTGCAGCACAAGTGCAGAAGCACTTCAGAAGTGGAGTGAGCTTCAGAATGGCAGAGGATGGCAGATAATAAATCAAACACAGTGAAAACACATTGTGCACCAAACATTCACAGGAGCTATGCAGAGGCAATCAGTCCATCAGCTTGCAAGTCACAGCCCAGGTGTTAACAGGGTAGCATATTTATTACCTCATTATTATTTGCAGTAAATAAATCCTGCATTTAGTTAATGCCCTCCTCCCTTCCCCCAACTCACAATCACATTATTTTCTTGGGGCATATATTTCTAAAACTACATTTGGTGCATGTGCGTGCACACACCCACACACCCAATGTTGTATCATGTATGAAGATACATGTAAATATCTAGATAGATATTCCCATACAAACACTACTTTCAGAGAATGTTTAATGTTGGACTCTTTATCTCTGAGTTCAGATTGCATATCGCACTCATGTGAACCCTAGAAAGTAAGGAAATAAGTAACAAAGCCATGCATTTCCGTTCCACTGATTACTTCCCCTTCTCAATCTAGCTATGTCCTTTCTCCCACCATCTCCACCCTCATCCAGAGCTACCATTGTACACTCCTGTTTATTGGGTATGTGCTCAGGTGTTTTGGTGATTAATGTAGGGTAGGTGTGGCTTTCATTACACTGTATAGGACTGTGTATTGGTGTATGTAAGCAATAAAGTACAGTGGCAGACTGCAAATGGAGCATGGGGCCAAGAAGGTGCTATGCTTCTCTGTAACGTTCAGGAGAACTTATGCAAATGGGTGATATGTGTTGGTGATTGTTCTAAACTGGTAATAATTTTTTATGTAGAAATTAGAGCATTGAAATCTGAATGCAGGGGGAGAATAAGGATGTGAGGGCCAAGGTGTGAGTAAAGATGTGGAGGCCAAGGATGCATGGGGGGGGGGGGGCAAGGATGCATGCAGGGATGTCCCAGGTGGGATGGAAAGGTCTGTATGCCAAGGAATCTGTGCTTGAAAGGTTTCCTCTGTGTTGCAGTGGAGAGTCCTTGATGTACTGATGCCACGGTGCAGAGAGGTACTGCTGCCTATTCTGTGCTTATTCCGTTTTGGTTTTGTTGAGAGAGCTTCTACAGTGTCAATGTAAGTCAAAGGGTTATGTCCCTATGAAAAGTCTCCTTCATGGAGATAAATGATATGCATCAACACATCCTTCAGAAGACAGTGCAGTGAATCCAGGATGCTAGGTATTGAAATGCTCATATATAGATTGAATCCAATATGTTTTTCCTCCCAAGGCAGAAATTCATAGTAGAGATTTAGTATTTCCCAAATTTAGCTTTTAAAATATAAGCTCTGCTTGCTAGAGAAGAATAAAAAGCATTTAAAATGTTATATAAATAATAATGTGCCTTTCTCAAACCAAAGACCGTCTATATGTGCTTCTGTGTAATTACAGGGAAATATTCTTGGACCAAGACTCAAACTGGATGTCAAATTTTAGTTGAGAGGGAAATTTGGTCATGGAATTAGAAATATCTGAAACCTGAATGTAAAGGAAAATTTGACAAAACTTAAATGGTCAAGTTGCTAAGGCACAACTTCAATAAATCCATGTATCAAAAGATCAGCCATGAGACACCAGGAAGTTACCATGTTTAGTGGCATCAAACCGCATTTGTGACATCCTGAGTCACAGTGGAGGGTGTCCCAAGGCAAAAGGAGTCTTTCCACTTATGCCCCTGTGCCATGGTTAACATTCTCCTGGGCTCAGTGTTCTGCCTGCTAATTCCCTTGGAGTGCATGCCCCTCAGACACATGCTAGCTGGCTGCTCACAAAGGGGTGCCCACAATGCTTCCTGGAGGCAGTACAGCTACAAACCACCCCCTACTCAGAGCTGCTAGCCCTCAAGCAGCATGTATGCACAACAATCTGTTCGATTCAATATTATTAGTCAGAAAAAAGTTGCAAACCCATTGGGATTAATCAAGCCTCATTGTATGCTTGCACATTCATGGGCAGAATTCACTCTTGTTTTGAGTGAAACTCCATGGAGATCAGTGGATCTTGGCCCACTTATATCAGTGGTGAATTTGGCCAGTCTAATTGTACATGTAGTACACAGTAAAGCCTGGTACATTGTTCAATAGCCGTTTGTGAACTGACTTCTGATTCAAAATGTTGAATTCATGTATTTTTAGTGTATTATCTAAGCGTAAAGGATGATTCTTTTCTCCCTTCCTGGGCTGAATAGTGATTAGTTAGCAACTGTCTCTGTGCTTAGAGATATGGGTGCACTCATTAATGCTGTATCAATAACACGTCAGAATGCTTTTGTATAGAACACATATTATGTTGGGTCCTTTCCAGAGACTATCAGTCTGTCATTCTTGGAGAGGATATTGTAGTATAATCCATCCAGAGACAGCTCTTCTAGTTTCCGAAGGTTATTGTTAATGAGGATGCATGTAGGATGTAATCACTGGCAGGAGTCTATGCTTCAGGGTACTGTAAGGCCAGCAGACAAGTCAGTGGCCAATTTTATCTGGCAGTTCCCTTTCCCTTTTATCAGAGCCATTTGGCTGAAGTCTAGGGGGATTTAGAAAGAACTGCAGAGAGGTTTTGGCTTGTAGAATTTAATGACAAGGTGTGAGGGGACAAGAGACAAAGCCCAAGAATAAAAACTATCTGTGTGTTGGGAGCTGCAGCTTCACACTGAGCTGCAAAAGCTGAAGTCTCTTCCTTAAAATACTAATGGCCATGTTGGAAGACAACATTTGAGTTGTACGGGTCCAGAATAGCATTGGTTTGGAAGACCCCCTGTAACCTCGTTACTTTGGAGGAAGTTTCACTGCCAGCGTGGTCTTGCCCCATAGTATGATATAAAAGGAAATTCAATACCTTCTAAAGTGAACTGTGGTTATCTAGGCCAGATACAGTGTTTCCTGCGTGTACAGTAGATTGTCAGAGTCAGAGGAAATTTTATGTATCAGCCAAAGCAGTGTGGCAATTTGAAACTAGTCACGGCCTGTTTTGTTAGTTTAAATGTTTAGTTTTCATGAACTCTCAGTGGAGTCAGTGGCAGTCGATGGCACACAGCACAGGACCTTACAGGATTGAGCTCTGAAGGAGCAGTCATGTCACATACTACAGTGAACATACAGGTGTGATAGTATACACTGTGGGCCAGACTGCAGTTGGCCCTGCACAGGTGCACAAGAGACAAAGGTGGCACAAACCCGACTTGCAGGATGGTGAGCACAGGCATTGCTTGAGGCTAGTGCCGGTGGCATTCACACAGAGGAGGCAGGGAAGAATGGGTGAAAGCAGAACCGTAGCCATGTGCCTGTTCCGTACCAGCCAAAGGAGCTGGATGGGCCTAGAGAGAAGTGCACACAGGATGGCAGAGCTTTCAAAGGGTGGCAGAGCTCCTATTTTCACCTTCCCCAAGGCCCCAGGAGATGTCCTAGCTGAGTCAGCCAGAATCCCTTCCAGGGCTGTGTGGCAGCTCCTAACTCACACCCAGTACAGAGCTGATCACTAAAGGCACAATCTAGTCCTTTGTAAACTTTTATGTCCATGAAGATAAGCTTTCTGGAGTTCTTATCAGTGGCCATGCATTTGCCTTTACAGAATGTTGAGTTTCAAGGCAGTCACAAATATTTGATAGCCAACCTCCCCCCCACACACACACATACGCATGCTGTATGTGTGAGAGCTGTAGGTGCTGAGCAGCCAGCCCTCCCACTGAAGTTCAGAATAGTGCACACATGCAATTAAGTAATAATTAACAAAACCTAGAATTGTGATAGTAAAGTCAGTCACAGGCATAGCCTCTTCCTGGGAGAAGGACAGGCAACAGTAAGGAAATGAACCCCTCCTGCAGACATCCCAGACTCCCCCTGTATGCTAAATATGTAATACAATTGTTAAACAAAAATATTTCTACATTATACATAAACCCTTAAGGCCAGAGCTTCAGCTGATGGAAACTGGCATTGGTCCATTGATTTCACCAATTTAAACAAGTGGAGGAGGGCATGTTTCTTTGTGACTGTGAGCTCTTTAGGACAAGAGCCAGGTCTTTGTCTGTCTGTGTTTGTACAGCACCTAGTGCAATGCGGCCCTGGCTCACTACTGTAATGTATCTAATAAAAGTTAACAGTATAACTTCAAAACCCCTTTGAAGTGGCCTTTAAATGTGTGCTAGCGTGGCTGTTTTCAATTCTAATGAAAAACATCAAACATATGAAATATTTATGGTAAATAGAGGCAGTAAAATAATTTTTCATGAATTTGACACATTTAAGACCTAACTGGTTATTTATGTATTGTTTGATTTATAAAATCACATATCCAATAGTCTCTAAGCATATTATGAGTCATGGTTACAAAAGACTTCTTTCAGACCAGGAAAGCAACAGATTGATAGTGTGACTGAGGGGTCTGGACTGTATTACTACTGGAAATAAATAGAAACCTGTTTGCAGAACTCTTTTTGGTTAAAGATATGACTCCTAGAACTCTTTGGGCCTGATTCTTCACTGCCAAACTGGAATGGCTTTACACTCACTCATTTTGCATTGCTGTAATTGATGACACATGGTGCAGGGAAACAGAATCAGGCCCTTTTATCTTTATGTGCTATTCAATGGCACTGTTAGTACACAATAGTAATAGTAGGGAAAAAGCTTGCTTTAACTGAACAAAATGATACCTAGTAGCAGTAATGATTTATAAGATGAACAAGTGTAGAACATTAAGTGCCTTTGCCTTTATCACAGGTCCTTTAATTATGCCTGCAGCAAACAGCTCAGACCTAATCTTTCTTGTTGTTTAACTAATACTTAATATATGTGTCTTAAGTGATCTGTATTTTTGAATAATCATAGTAATGATGAGTGATTTACACTGTATCTCTACAAGCAGTAACTAATCTTTATGACACCCCTCTGAGGTGGGTATTGTTTCTGTCTTTAGTGGAGTTATTCTGGGATTTACATCAGTGCCAGTGAGTTGAGAATTATTTGTCCCTAAGCAAATGCTCAGGGCCACAGTGAGACTTATGGTCAGAGCTGGGACTCTAATGCCAGGAATTCCTGACTCCTAGCCCTGTGAACCAGCCTCTCTCCCTAGGCAGCTCCTGGAGTTACATGATTTGTTTGGGTAAGCATTTGAAAAGATAATTTAGGCAAGGGTTGAATCTGGTGCAGTGTTGGCTCACGGAAGATGTCCGGGCATGAAGGTAGTTCTGTGGGCTCATCACTTGCATTTCAGTTCTGCCTTGTTTCTCTAGCATGCCACATAATTTGGGTTCTTCAAAAGATGTGCAATACCAATCTTGCAAATGGGTTAAGTGTGTTTCACATGGATACAGAATGTCATTGTCAAACCTGGGATTAGAAGTCAGGAGTTGCTGGCTCTAATACTTTGCTCAGACTGATAGAGCCTAGTGGTCTTGTTCATACCCCATATTACAGTGTCAGGATCCTCCTCCCATCTAGCTGTAGAGACAGTGAGGGTAGTTACAACCCTCCTTCCCTTGACCTGTTCATGATCCCCTCAGGATTGTGACCTCCAAGTTGAGAACCAATGCACTTGACTAGTCCATACCTTTGCCAAGCATGTTGGTGGCAGTATATTGGAAACCTCTCCATGCTCCAGTGACGGTGCATCAGATACCCCAGATCATTTGTATTCTCTTCCCCCTTTTAAGTGTCAATTTTAAATCTATCAAATGAACAGTTTATTGTCTTTTTTATTGCCTCTGCAGTGTTTGAAAATAAAGATAAGATTGTGATAATCATGGAGTATGCAAGCAAAGGGGAGTTGTATGATTACATCAGCGAGAGGCGGAGGCTGAGTGAGAGGGAGACAAGACACTTCTTCCGGCAGATTGTCTCTGCTGTACATTACTGTCACAAGGTGAGCACAGCATTTGGTGTTAACGTAACTATTTGAGGCTTTAACAGTGACTCTCATGCTTAAAAGGACCAGTGAGGTAAAAATGTTCAGCTGCTGAAGTGGGAGAGTCCAGCAGCAGGTATTTTATGTGTACAGCAAAAGATATCACAAGTGTAAATATTTCACTAGTTCACCACACATGTTTAGAGACTAAAGGCCATATCCGCACCTAGGTCCATTTCCACCAGCTAACTCCCTTACACCAAGCCTAACTCCCATTGGCGCTTTTGAAGATTTTCTCCTTAGGTAACAGAATACTCCACTAGCTTTCTGTAGAAGAAAGACCACTTAGTGACACAGCTCATAGAAAAGGATGGATAGTTTTCCTGTAAATTGAATTCAGAACAATTTTTGACAGAAGAATAAGGTACAATATATACAATTAAAAAAACAAACAAACGCAGAGCAGAGGTGTAAATGTGCAACTTCAGAACAAGGAAACTCTTTTGAGAGGGGAAGAAAGTGAGAATACCTGTCATGGAGTCATTTAAGTTACCCAAAAGTAACTGCTCCAGATATAACAGGAGCATCAGAAGGATTCCCTTTGTTCTTGCCTTTATCCTTCATGGCATGCCTCTGAAGGACAATTTAAGCCATGAAAACAAGCATCAGGCTGATTAACTTCATGGGCCCTTCATCTTCCCTTACAGGCCCTGGTTGTCCACATACCCTGTGACTGATACAGTCATAAGGATGTTATGTTCATGACATTTCAGCGGGTGTTGCTTTTATCTCAGCAGTGCCCATCTCCTCTCCGGAACCTACTGAGGCAGGGAAGCATTATCACCCCCATTTTTACAGATGGGGAACTGAGGCACAGAGAGGTTAAGTGACTTGCCCAAGGTCACACAGGAGATGCGTAGCAGAACAAGGAATTGAACTTGGGTCTCCTAGGCCAGTGCCCCAACCATGGGACCATCCTTCCTCCTGTGGGCCTTGGAGGTGTAGAGCCAAAATATGCACCATACTAAAGCCAACAAGCAGTTAGTGTAGCCTTTTTGTTAGAATTTTAAAACATTTTAATCTCCCTTTGAATTCTGCTAAGTAAGGGAGGTTTGCAAAATCCACATTATACAGCACAGAAAATACATTGAAGCCTTTTGTGCATGGTTAGTTTTTAGAACTTTAGGAATAAGATGCTGTGACTTAAATCCTTTTTGTTAATTTCCATCCCTAACATTTGCAGGCAGTAGCAGTCTTTGAGGATTCGCAAAAAGAAAAGGAGGCACCTTAAAGACTTGTGGCACCTTAAAGACTAACAAATGTATTTGAGCGTAAGCTTTCGTGAGCTACAGCTCACTTCATCGGATGCATTCAGAGGGTTATAACTCCCCTTGCCCAAATGGCTGCACACTGGAGGAATTAGAGCTTTTCTAAGGACTAATGTCATTGACAGATTCTTTTTTCTGGTGCCTGGGAAGAATATATTTCTTTCACACAGTGGGGGTAGGATAGGAGTTGGAATTAAGTTCCGAAAAGAATCCCCCTGCTGTTTTACAGGCTTTGTGGGAGGACAGATTCCAGTCATTCTTCTCTTAACCACACAGCAAGTGACTAATACATCTCCTGTCACTAGTCACTGGGCCGTGAGTGTTATGACAGCAAACTCAGCCCTGAATTGTAGATACAAAGACCACCCTGATGATTCAGTTCTTTAACCTGTCCAATATTCTCTCCCCCCAACCCTTTTTTTTTTTTTTTTTGTTCTTCATTTCAGAACGGTGTTGTCCATAGGGATTTAAAACTGGAAAACATCCTTCTTGATGACAATTTTAACATTAAGGTAAGGTTCTTTCTGTCCTCTTCTCTGAATGGATTTGCAAGTTCCATAGCAATTTTTATCCAAGGTGTGATAGAGTCCAGTATTATAGCAACAGCAACTGGCAAGTAACTGAGCAGATGGGAGGTTGAGGAGAGAGAGTACTGTGTATGGTTAGCCTGAAGTGCTAAATGGAGTTTTGGATAATTTTGCGGAGAAACCCTTCTTGCCACTCAAGGGGCTCAGTTCCCAAAGCAATATTAATTTGCCAGTGGAAGACGGCAGAGTGTTTAAAGCAGTACAGTTTACATTACAAATGGTATTATTGCTGGCTGCTGCTAAGGCTCGAAAAAACTTTCTTAGCCTAGAGGGTTCAAGTACCTCCTACAGAACACTCCGAATGTCCTTTTGATCACGTCTGGAAAATAAGCAAATAAGAGTTTCAAAATAAACCTAGTAAAGCACATGTGCTTCATTAGGAAATGGTCTTAGAACTCCAGACACAAATGTAGCTTTTTGACTGGCGACCAGTGATGTCATATCCATGTCAATAATCCCCAGTGAAAGCATGGGAATGACCTTCTTTCCTTTCTTCTTCTTTTTAATAATAGCCATAAGACAAGATAAGTAATGCAGTTCTGAGAGATTAGCGAAGTTCCCAGATGGTGAACCTGTTTCACCTTCAGCTTGGTGTCAGTTCACATGCATGAGGCATACAGTCACCGTCCTCTCCTGATGCAGCATAGATTGGTTAGGTGTATAGATCTATGGACAAACAGAGAGGCAGATGATAGATACTGCCCACTGGCTGTTGTGCCTTATGGCTTAATTAACAAAATGAAGCAATCAGGAAGCCATCTACACAGCCTACTATCCCAACAGCTCAAGTTTTGTCTTCGTCAGTTCTCTGTCCTGTCTCTCTACTGATTGTCACTGTGCTCCCTGCTCTGCCTTTTGTGCATCATACTGAAGAGACCCTATTCAGTTTAAATGTATGCACAATGGAAATGGAAATAGACAATAACATATGGTAGTTACCATCTGTGTAAAACTGATGACAGAAGCTACCTTGGATCAACGGGTGGATTAAAGACACATAAATATGCAGTTTCTAAAAATAGTATTTTACAGAGGGCACGTCCTATGCAACACTTGAACGTTTGTTGTTAACATCAGGGTTGTCGTGCTCGAGTCAGTCTGTCCCATTATGCACCAATAGTGTCCCCAATGCTGGCAGCCCCACCACCCCTTTTAATAGTACTGAAAACAAAAAATAGCCTTTCTAGGACATTGCATGTGGTCCAGGCTTCTGCATGCAGGATGGCCTCTCTTTCAGCATTACGTACCAAACTATCTTCCCAGCTCATCACTGATTTTTTGAGAGAGAAGAAGAATTTGGGGAATTTGTTAAATGGGGTGGGCTGGGTTCATCCCATACAAAACAGTCATTTTCTCAAGTCTGTAGGAAATTGCATCAAGACAAAAGGCCTGATTCTCTCTTTATGTCTGTTTTATACCACTTCAACTCTTCTGATTTCAAGAGACTTAATCCTGATTTACACCCCAGTGAGAGGTGAATAATACCCAAACTCAGTGTGATCAAAGCACTTCAAAATCACAGATTTTTTTCCTCAGATACTACAGTGGTTGATGCTATTTTTGGAAGCTGGATAGATGCTAGTCAGAAAGTAAATAGGGGCCTGATCCTGCAAGTCCTCACTGACATGAATCATCCTGTTGACTTTGATGGGTATGAGTCAGGGCTGCTCTTGTGAGCAAGAGTTTGCAGGGTGGGGGTGAAATCCTAGCCCCACTAGTGTCAGTGGAAAAACTTGTGGCCAGGATTTCACGCTGGGGCTCCAGACATGTCAAATACCGCAGTGGTGCTTTAACATAAATCTTGTGTTCATAGAATACCTGAAGAAATGTTAGTAGCTGATGAATCTTTTAATAATTTCCTACAGCTCCCAGTAAAGAACAACTTGGGGTATTCATAGCCTGTTTTCTCAAGGACCCCCTTTGTTGGATTAGATTCTGTTTAGCCTACCATCTGTGTGCCTTTTGCATATTTTCAGTTCTTCCTCACTCATTCCTTTGCTAAAAGTAATGCACATCTCTATATGTGCAAATATGCATGGGCATGATTATACACACAGGTGGCTATAAGCTGTCTTGCTTTCTCATGGTGCCTATATTTAAACAAAGAAGCTCTTGAGGTTTAAGGATTGGGATTTGGAAACGGTTTATATTTCACAATCCCACTATCAATGGTGTTTGAATTTGGATTCCTCTGAGGGAGGGTTTTTTGTACCTTACCTACCACATTGAAAACTACTTCCAGTACTTGATGTAAAACAGACAGTTGCTATTTGCTTTGATACTTTGGGGTTAGAATTTGTTATTGTGGTTTCTATGTTAGTGACACAGGGTTTTATTTCCCCTTTTTTTTCTGTTTCATAAACAATGTTTGTTGGCAAGGAAACACATCTGGAGCTGTAAATTATTTATTTTCAGTTGAGTCACTCTAACAGGCCCTGATTCTGAAAATATTTATACATGATTTATGCAGAAAGAGAGAAATGTGCAGTTTGGGGCTTTAGGAAGGGGCAGCTGGTTTTGGATGCTCAGTGGAAACACGTCTACTAAAATGGGATGAGACTTACTGTTTTCTGTCTTTCTAAGACGCCCATCCTCATGAACTAATATTTATATTTTTTATTTCATCAGTAGATCCCAAAGCACTTCACAAATTTTACTAATTGGTTGTAAGAAATGTATATAAAAAGGAACCACTTTGTTCACGGGGTTGCAAAGTATAAACTTTTCAAATAACTAGTGACACATATAGTGCAGATTACACAATCGTCCTATTCATCCATTATGTTAACAGCTTACATCTAATAAAATGTCATTATAAGAAACCAGAACAATGTACAGTAGCACCCTACAGTGCTTTTAGGACAGGAAGTGAAGAACATTTTATCTATTAGAAATTACTCTCTGAGCTCAAGGAGTCACTTAGCTATTTTATTCTATCCTTTCCATTTGATACGCTGCCAACTTTGGAGCCATCCTTAAATTTGATCTGATTAAATTTAAGTCATGAGGCAGATGAACAGTGTGCATAGAGGTAATTGGGTTTTTGAGTTTAATTAGCTAGTAAAGTCTCTGGAAACTTAAGAGTCGTGGACTGAAGTACAACAAACAGGAAGCATCAATGTTTGAAGATTGACAAATCACTGGAGTGCAGACTGTTGGGAAGATCCCCACTGTTCCACAGACCAGAGTGTGTAGGGGCCTCTGGTCTAAATTATGTGGTTAGATTACCAAAGGACTTTCTGAGGTGGTGGTGTTCCCTGAAAACCATTTCTTGAACACTCCCTGAAATGGGGGGAGCTGATACATATTAAATCATAAATAATGTCTTGGTTCAGTCACTCATGAGAAGGATTGTGTGCTCAGATCCTTTGGAAGTAAAGAAAAACAACCTTACTAGTTTTGTCTTAGAACTGACCAGTGCAGTCCTATAGCTTAGTACTTAATGTCCTTTGCAGTCAGTATTATGTTGCATTTTCGGAGCAAATGGCTGCATAATCAGTTTCTTGGTAAATTGTGCCTTACCACAGAATCTCATGGAGAAATCACATAACTCTGTGAAGTATGATGATGCTAAGACCTCTGAACTGAACCACAGTGTTATTTGGACCCAAAGTGTTACTATTCTGCATGTCAATAATGGTGCTGACATCGCCTAGCACAGCGGCAGTCCAGATCCATGAATGAGGCCCTTAGACACTACCACAGTACCAATAAATGATCATAACAAATATGGACAGTCTGTTATGTCAGGAAATATATATATATATATATATATATATAAACTAAGCAAGGAAACTGATAATGATGAAACCTGTCAGATTTCACCAAAGTGTTACCAGCAAATTGACCACTGAACTTCCCTGCCTCTGGAACAGAGTCACAGGTCCATGCTCAAAAAGGGTTCTCCCAGGATATTGACCATCTGCATCCTGGAGCAGAAAAATGGGGTGGAATCCCATGAGTTGATCCCACCCAGGACTTCCCAAGTCAGCACAGTCTGCTATGTTGAAATTATTTTACAATCTTTATTGCATTGTATACCGTGTGATATACATAAAGCAGTAGTCACTTTAAGTCACGTGGTAATGAAGCGTGAGTTCGTGCAACAAATATTAGCCTCTCCCTGTTCTGACTCACTTCCCAGCTGCTAGCAATACAATTTACTTTAAAATGACTTTATTACTACTTTGGGCTTCAGACCTTGGTCCAAATAACAGAGCTCCCTCCCTCTCACTGCTGCTCCTCCAGCTCTCATTAATTTGAACGTTGTGTGGAATGTTGGGACCTGAGAGCCTCTGTATGTCATATGACATCACCCACCTTGCGAGGATCTATCTTTTATTGGATCAACTTCTGTGGATGAGTCAGATAAACTTCTGAGCTACACAGAGCTCTTCTTCAGCTCTGTCTAGCTCGAAATTTGTCTCTCTCACCAACAGAAGTTGGTCCAATAAACAATTAATCCTCACCAACTTTGTCTCTCTAACATCCTGGGACCAACATGGCTGCAATAACACTGTATACATAGGTTTCAGGGTAACAGCCGTGTTAGTCTGTATTCACAAAAAGAAAAGGAGTACTTGTGGCACCTTAGAGACTAACCAATTTATTTGAGCATGAGCTTTCGTGAGCTACAGCTCACTTCATCAGATGCATACCGTGGAAACTGCAGCAGACTTTATATATACACAGAGAATATGAAACAATACCTCCTCCCACCCCACTGTCCTGCTGGTAAACAGTCCCCAGCAGGACAGTGGGGTGGGAGGAGGTATTGTTTCATATTCTCTGTTTATATATAAAGTCTGCTGCAGTTTCCACGGTATGCATCTGATGAAGTGAGCTGTAGCTCACGAAAGCTCATGCTCAAATAAATTGGTTAGTCTCTAAGGTGCCACAAGTACTCCTTTTCTTTTTACTGTATACATAGATCTTCCCAATCAGCTACCCCTTCTGCTGCTCCCCTTAGCTCTCCCACCAATGCCTTTTGTACCAATAGGGAGGGGGTCACCCTCTTTCACAATCATCCCCCATATGTGCCTGTGCAATAAATGTCTAGAAAGACAGTAGAGCTAAGGCAGCACCAAAAGACCAAAACTCCTGTTGATATGGTAAACTTAAAATGACACAGAGTGACAGCAGGAGAGAAAAATGTAAGTGTAGTAGTGACAAGAAGCTGCTAACTGCACCTTCTATTGGGCTTTAAAATGGAAACAAGTCAGAATAAGTGTTGGTAACCCATGGGGATTACATATATGCAGAACAGGCAGTTTGTTCACAGTAGATACATGTAATTCTTGAAAATTTCACCCCTAGCATGTAAATTCTTCGGTCATTCATCTGCTTCAGTGGACCAAATATATTTTAGTCTGCATTGAAATACAAAGAGCCAGATCCTCATGTGATGTCAATCAGAATAGCTCCATTGAAGTCGTTGGAGCCATGCTAATTTATACCTGCTGAAGACCTGTTCCAAGTTCTTTAAATGAATGCACACTTCATGGAATTTACAATCCATACTTATAATCAACCAATAAATTACATCTAGCTTATTGTAGTTAACAGTAAACATGTAACACACACCTCCTGAAGCTAAGGGAAGAAAAGCCTGCTGCCAGCACCTCCCAGTTTTGAAGGTTTTTTGACTTAATGTTTTAGCTCCATTTAAGTGCCAAGAACATGAAGTAATCTTGGCTTCTATTAATCTTGTTTTGGGGGGCACTACAGCTTTTACGGGAAAAGCTGATAAATATCAGTCTGTGACTATGGGAGTGGATTGTAATATAAATACCCTTTTCCTGAATGGCCAAAATGAAAACATGAATGCCCAAGTCTAGGAGTTCCTTGGTGTGAAAAGTGGTATGTGTATCCTATATATGTCAATGCACATATACACACATTTTATACATTCCATGGCCTTAAGGGAATGTATTTTCTTAAGGAAGCATACTGTGCAGTGTCTGCCCCTGTCTTAACTGTATCCTGAACTAAACCAAAGCTCAGGGACTAGCAGGAAAGTTTTAACACTGAATTGGTTCCACTCTTCTTCTGATTGACAGGACACACTTCTTAAGACTTAAAACCAACTTCCTGTAAGCCAGTCAGGGTGACATGATAAGAAAGTGGAATTTAGGACAATTAAGTGCAATTTGAGCCATGAGACTACGTCTGCAGATTGCAGTAGTACACCCCATTCAATGGTATTCCAGCCACCCAATGAAGATTTTACAAAACACACTTATTTAAGGGTTGATTTTGCTATAACAGATGGATAATACACTAGTTGGGATATTGAGTAAATTCAAATGATCGTTATATTGGAATGGGATAAAGTACTATTAATGAACAGAAATCAGCTACTCCTTCAGCACTACCTTAGGAGCTGCAAATATCTGCAGGACTCTTGCTCTCTCTCTCTCTCACACACACACACACCCCAGCAAAATATTAGAGGTGGGAGCTTGAAATGGGATAGATATGATTTTAAAGGTGACCAAGGATTTAAGCAAAAAATGGACATGACCCCCCCATTTTTTTCCTTTATGATATATCAAGAAAACCTGGACGTTCTCCCCCACCCTGCTGCTTATTTTTGGTTTTTAGTCTGGCATTCCCTAGTTTTGCTGCAGAACATTTGGGGGTGGGGAGTGTTTCGGAGAAAGGCAAAAGAGTGAGGGGTGTCAAAAATGTTTAACAAGGACATCCTTTTTCCTAAATGCTGATTAGACATTGCCATTATGTCGGTATTTGCAATAGCAAACAACAACAAAACGTTTTAAACACTGTAAAAAAAATCCTCTTTGCCTTCTGATTACAGTACTCTGCTTTTACTTTTTTGTCTTTTATGGTGTCATAATATCACTATTTTTTTGTGGTAGAAAAGGCCTGCATTTATAAGGTGGGGGAAAAAAAACTCAACAGAAAACTCCTTCCTTTTTAGTTTTTTTGGTTTTGGTCTGAAAAATACTTTTGAAGCTTCCTGTATACATCATAAAGAAGCAAAAACGGGCAAACCCAATCTATTGTTTCTCTATTATATTGTTTAAGCCATCTATTATCATGGCAAGAACCATGATACAAGTTGTCAGACTAGCCTCATGTCTTCTCTGCATGCTTTCTACCCTTCTTGCAGCACTGGCAGCCATTGTTGTGTGTGTTTATCAGCTCCACTCCACTGCTCCCCTAAACCATCTCCTGCTGGCTGATCGGGCTTTTGCATTATATGGTCCCAACCCTTTGCCCCATTTTTTGCTATACTATTTTTCTACTATTGTGGGAGGCTCAGCTTCTGTGCCTCCATTTCCCAAAGATTTGCAGAAGGAGAAGAGGAAGCAGCTTCTGCTACCCTGCTACTATGTTGGGTTAATTTTTATAATGTAATTTAAATAACAACTAAGTAAGAAAAAATGTCAAGACATTTAAACCCAGCAAAACCCCAGCAATGTAATTGCTAGCAACATAATCCTAGATGGTAATCCACCGCCTCTACAGAATCTCATACGGGTTGGCAACTACTCCCCCCGCCAGGTTCTCAAAGGAAGCCACACCCCTGACTCACATGATAGTCCCAGTGAAGCCACGATAATAAGGTGAGCAGAATTTGTCTCATGAAGGGATAGCTTGACTGTGCTCGCAGCTGCAGTGTGGCTCAGGGGACTTCTGGGGTAACTGCACAGAAAGCTACTGTGCATATCACCAATTCTAAGTTTTGTGAGCCAGCATTTTTGTGTCCATTTTTGTGTCAATAGTGTACGTTAATAAAAAAGTGGATCTCTGTGACACAGACATTTGGGTCAAAAACCAGATAAAATTGTGAGCTACGTGGCCTTGTTCTGGGGAAACAATGAAAATGTAAGGGATGTGAGTTTTTAAGCCACAGTGTCACAAATCCTCAACTTTTGTTTGATAAGAACAAGAGCAGCGACTAGACCAGGGGTTCTCAACCCTTTTCTTCCTGAGGCCCCCCCAATATGGTATAAAAACTCCATGGCTCACCTGTGCTGCCACCACTGGTTTTCTGCAGATAAAAAAGCCAGGGCTGGTGTTAGGGGGTAGCAATCAGGGCAGTTGCCTGGGGCCCCACGCCACAACGGGCCCCGCAAAGCTAAGTTACTCAGACTTCAACTTCAGCCCCAGGTGGCAGAGCTCAGGGCCCCGGGCTGCAGCTTTGTACAGCGGGGCTTCGGCTTTCTGCCCTGGGCTCCAGTGAGTCTAACGCTGGCCCTGCTTGGTGGACCCCCTGAAACCTGCTTGTGGCCCCCCAGGGGTCCTCAGAGCCCTGGTTGAGAGCTGCTGGACTAGAAGAAATAAATAAATGTCCCAACAAACTCCAGGGGCATTTTGTCTGTGCTGGGAAATGTAGGAATGCAGGATTTGGTTGATCATTCAAATCCATAATGGCATAATTGATGAAAGTCTATTGAACCTGGAAAGGTTAGACAGTGCATCACTCTCTTTCTCTCCCTACTATAATTGGCTCCAAGTGACTTCAGATGCCACTTCCTTCTGGAACCTTATCCCCGGGTTCCCAGGACACCACTGCCTCACTTCTCCTGTTGAGTTCTAAGGGCCTGACTCTCAGTTTGCCTGCACCTTGTGTAGGCTTTTAGACCAGTGCCACCACTTTATGCTCACTTTGCACTGGGGTAAATGACTACCCATGGTGCAGGGCAACCAGAGGACAGTAAGGTCCAGGTTCTTCCAGTTATCCTTGCAAAGATATGTGAGGTATCCAAGATTAAATGACTTACTGATGGCTGCCCAGGGAACCAGAGACTGAGCTGTGAATAGAAACCAAGAGTCCTGGCGCCTAATCCTGAAGATTTAACCAGTAGATCTCACTCCATCCCTATTTTTTCATAAGGTAAATGTCAGTACTACAGAACCCTTTTGTCTTTACAGATTGCAGACTTTGGTCTTTCCAACCTCTATCACAAAGACAAGTTTCTGCAGACCTTTTGTGGGAGCCCACTGTATGCTTCCCCAGAAATTGTTAATGGAAGACCCTATCGAGGCCCAGAGGTAAGGGGACACAGGGGAGAAGGAAAGTGAAATTAAAATTAATCTTATGTTGGTGGCACGTATACGATCTGTACTTGGTAATAATAAGCATGAACATTAGTTCTGTCCTGACAGTATCTCACACATAGACTATGTTGGGCCTCTCCTAGGTTGGAAGTATTCAAGCTGCCTTCCGTTACTTTCATTTGCTTTGCTTACATTTTGTCAGTTGTTAAATACCTGCATGCCGGTAACCAAGCACAGCTGGATGTTCCATTGCTTTTGTGGTGCTAATGGTCTGGAAGACTGCAGGAATCGGCTTTTCTAGCCTTTACGCTTCTTGTCTATGTATTTTTAGGTTGACAGCTGGGCCCTTGGTGTATTGCTTTACACTCTGGTTTATGGAACGATGCCCTTTGATGGCTTTGATCACAAAAATCTGATCAGGCAGATCAGCAGCGGAGAATATCGTGAGCCAACACAGCCCTCAGGTATAAAAAAAAGAGCTGGTGTAATGCGTTGAGATGACAGGAGTTCAGAACGGCTGGCTGACTTGGCCTCTACCAGCATTTTCTGGAGTGTCACTTTAGAATGACAAGTAAAAGGATCTCCCATCCCCTCTCAAAACATCATCTGCCCTCAGTTTCCATCTGGATAGAGCCCTTACCAAAAGCCCTTTTTAAATGAAAGTTTTACAGCAGATAGATTTTATTGCCTTGTGGAAGCTTTAACAGGGTCTTTTAACTAGATCTATGACAGTGGAAAGTCTGTTAGCTATTGCAAGTGAAATTGTTCAGACAAGCTGTAAATTGATACAAGGTCCTGATACAGATCAGTCTTCTAGTCTTACTACATTGTGCGATATATATCAAAAGCAGAAAGAAGAGGAATAGTCATGGGGAAGCAACCACTTGGCCCAAGAACCCATTCTGAAGTCTGAAGTCAATACCAATATGTTCACAATTATTATTACACAAGGGGATGCCACCGTGATTAGAACTCTGATAGAAAGGCACTGAAGAATTCTAGTCAAGCTACATGATCATAATGGTCCCTGGCCATGAAATCTATGAATCTATCAATAAATTTCACTAGTCATTTATTTTGCATCATTTGTTTGCCACCATTTTTCATATTCTCCCTCCTGGTTATTCCTACCTAATTTGCTTTGTGGAAATTTACCTTTAAAAATATATAACAGACTATATTATAATTGCATTTTACTTTCTCTCCCCCTCTTTAAAAAAAAACAAAGATGCAAAATTAATAATGTACATCATTTGAAATACCTGAGTGCCCTTTTGTTTTCCTCTAAGGCTTATATGCTTACATCTGGTTGATGTAAAGTTCAGTGTCTACACCAGATTTCTTCACTAATATGGAAAAATACTCATCTACTTGACAAGCCAGTGGTACATTTGTTTGGATGTATCATGTGGCTTCAGATATGAAATAGCACTTAATTTCATTTCCTGAAGTTGACTTGATGGTCAAAGTCTTCCCACATAGCACATTCACTTCACCTGTTTTGAGAAGCATCTGTTCATCTGTCTTGCCCATATTTCCATGTCTATATTTTGACTATTTTAAATGTCATTCTTTGACCATAGATGCTCGTGGTCTGATCAGGTGGATGCTGATGGTGAACCCTGAGCGACGAGCAACCATCGAAGACATAGCCAATCACTGGTGGGTTAATTGGGGCTACAAGAGCAGCGTTTGTGACTGTGATGTCTTGAAAGATTCAGAGTCCCCGCTGCTGGCTAGGTTTATTGATTGGCATCACCGTTCGACAGGTCTACAGCCAGAGACTGATACCAAAATGAAGTGCCTTTCTAAACCCAAAGGTTCTGAAGTTACGCTGGAGCGACAGAGGTCCCTGAAAAAATCAAAGAAGGAAAATGACATTGTGCAATCGATCCAGGAAGGAGGGGCTGAGAATGCATCCAAACCAACCTCCAAGAGGCCCAAGGGCATCTTGAAGAAAAGGAGCAACAGTGAGCATCGGTCTCACAGTGCAGGATTCATTGAAGGAGTGGTCAACCCAGCGTTACCCTCCACTTTTAAGATAGAGCAAGAACTGTGTAGGACTGGTGTAGTCATTAAGAGTGCCATGGAGGGAGAGATAGCAAGTAAATACGGCACTAAAGCATCTTCCCTCATGCCAAAAAAAGGAATCTTAAAGAAGACTCAGCAGAGAGAGTCTGGCTACTACTCTTCTCCAGAACGAAGTGAATCTTCTGAATTGTTGGACAATAAGGATGAGACAGAAAACAGTGATACATCCCCAGGCATCACTGAAACATCAAGAATTGGGTCTCATAGCCATTCCTATAGACGTAAGGGCATCTTAAAACACAACAGCAAGTATTCCACCAGCAGCATTGACTCTGCTTTGGTCAGTCCTGAAACACCGATGGTGGAAGCCATGGAAGAAGGGGACCTGCCTGGGGATAGATTATCTCGAAGTTACAGTCGCCCTTCTAGTGTGATTAGTGATGACAGTATTTTGTCCAGTGACTCCTTTGACTTGCTAGATTTGCGAGAGAGCAGGCCAAACAGGCAAAGGATACGGAGTTGTGTCTCTGCTGAAAACTTCCTCCAGATCCAAGATTTTGAAGGACTCCAGAACCGCCCACGCCCACAGCATTTGAAACGTTATCGAAATCGGCTGGGGGACAGCAGTTTTTCCCTTCTCACGGACATGGATGATGTGACTCAGGTCTACAAGAAAGCTCTGGAGATCTGCAACAAGCTCAACTAGCACAGTGGAGAGGGTGGGAAGGGAAGGGAATTGTCATGTGTACCTTTATGATGGAGTTAGCCTGGTTACCAATTTGCTGACAGTGGTAGGATCATCAAAATGGGGTTGAATGCGCATACTCAGCTGAAAACCTTGAGATGTGTAAAAACCCCAAAGAATTCTCTTGAGCATTATGCAAACTCTTTTAGTTTGCTTTATTAAAGTATTACCTAGTTGCCCAAAGAAAACATACATATGTGATGCAAACATACAGCGCCTAACACAGTGGGGTCCCGGTCCATGATTGGGATTTCTAAGTGCTGCGATTGTATAAATAAATAAATAATAATACCAGAATCTGGCAGACAAAGGCATAATGTAGACAAATTCAGATTGGAAATAAGGCAGGTATTTTTAATAGTAAGTGTAGTTTACTAGTAGAGCAACTTTCCCAAGGGAGGTGGTGGATTCTTCATCACTTAAATCTTTCTCAATATTGGATGTCTTTCTAAAAGATATACTCTAGTTCATCCTGAAGTTATTTGACTTGATGCAAGAATTATGGGGTGAAATATCTATGGCCTGTGTTATACTGGAGGCCAGACTAGATGTTCACAATGGTCCCTTCTGGCTTTAAAAGTCTCTGAATTTGCTTTAGGAAGGGTAGTTTTAAATAGTCACACTTAGTGTGATGTGCCTAGAAAATTTGAGGCTACAAATTCACATCTTCCATCTACCATATCATTCTCCTCACTAGCAAGGGGCACAGATTCGTATCTGACCATCAGTACTAATAGTGAAAAAATACAAGAACTGAAACCATAGCTTGAGCTAGAAAAAGTTGACCATTGCAAATGGCTAGTTGATTTCTGCCCCGCACCCTCCAACATATTTACTAGGTTTGTGACATTTTCCAGATTGCCAGCCAAACAAATGCCTAGGAAGGGGTGTGTTTATCACATTCTCTCAAGGGTTAATTAAGCACAAGACCCAGATTTCAGTCACTTTCACTGTCAGCAAATGGTGCCGCCTTGCTTATTAGCATGTATCTGAGAGTGGAGACTAGTTTGCTTCTAGAATGTTAGCTTAAGAAAAGGTTGTAGCATGTAGTAAATGGAGAGAGGACTGAGAATCAGTGAGAATGTGCCTTTTCCCCAAATAAGAATGTTTTGAAGTAGGTAGCAGTGGAACAGAAGGAATTTGACTATGAGTGCTGGAATGAGAACAGTAGACTCGACAAGGGATTTGTTATAAAAATGCAGGTATCTATCTCTATTTGTAATTGGTACTGCATGAGCAATGGTATCAGTCTGAAAAGGAGAAAAATGTATGTTTCCTTGGATATATCTAAATATCCAGACTTGAGGCTTCAACTCCCATAAAGGTACCACTTGGGTCTACTGGATTACCTGAATGTAAGTAAGCCTCAGTTAGCAAGGCACTATGCGTTTGACAGGCCTGGGCAAACTGGAGTTGTATGGCCAGTTTCAGATCTCATTTACATGAACATATGGCCCTGGGCTTCATTCGGGCTGCACTGGTGTGACTGGGGGCAGAATTTGGCCTGTGAGGTCAAACTGGCTACAGCTCTAACAGTCCAAACACACAAACAACTGGAGGTTAAAGGGCCAAATTCTGCTCTCATCTTTACCCCAAGACTTCAGCTAGGAGCAGAATTTGGGCCACTCTCTCTGGGCATGCTCTAAAATCCTAAAAGCCACAGAGAAATAGTACCAAGTTCCATTTGGATTAGCTGAGAATCCAGAATAGCAATGTGAATAGATTTAAGAAAGAACAAAGAACTGCTTTATTGCTCATTGCTTCCCAGCTTGCAAACTCCTGATTTTGTGTGTCACAGTACTTCACTCAATCCAGCTGATTTTAAGGAGGAGCTAACAGGCATAAAGCTGGGCGAGTTTTAATTCCTGAATTGCCTCCTCTATCTCAATGGAGAGGTTTTTTCCTCCAGGAGACACTTGGCCAAAATTCAGCCCAGGTGTAAAAGGCATCCCTGGTGCTGTGCTCACACAAAGCAAGGCTAAATGCTCACTGTTTGTTCTCTTAAGAAGGGAGATTTCAGTCCATACTTTTATTTATGGATATGTTTCGGTGTGATAATGAGGCATCCTGTCCTCCCAAGGGCTTAAATGTGTTGTTTCTGCCTCTTCAGAAATCCATGTACTATTTTGAAGGGTGCAAAGTTAACAGGTTTGCCATATTCCATTTTAGGGAAATGTGAACTAGAGACCACATGGTTTCAGCAATTCAGGTGAGCTTTGCAGCCTTGGGCAAAAGATGTTCTTTTAACTATATGCCCTGGAGTGTCAAGTGCCAGACCCTGAGCTGGTGTAAATCAGCCTACTTCCCTTGACCTAATGGAGCCTGACTTCAGTAGACCTACACTGATTGACACCAGCTTTGAATCTGGCTCTAAATGTGTAAATGATTTATACAGGTTTCGAGATGAAGGAGGCGGACCTCAACTTGCTGTTGTGAGGAACTGCGAAGCACCCCAAAGGCTCAGATCTCCTTAGATTTTTGCCCAGGCCTGCCATCTTGTGTACAAATGTGAATGAATGATTGACTGCTTGCTGCCAAACTGGAAATGTCATGTAGGGATTTACTGGCATGTTATCATTCCTAGAAGAATAGAAAGAAAAAAAACTTGACTGCACATTATTATTAGTGTTGTGATTTTTATTTAATTTTTTTGTAATACAAAGTTGACTTTTTTTTTATTTGAATTTGTCTTTATTTATTGGTCTGAAAGCCATTTCAAATAGGTATAATAATATATTTGGTGTAATTTAATTGGTGCAACATTATTTTACAGCTGCAGCCAAAATGGTTTTGTTTTGTTTTCCACTCATTGGTTGGCTCTAGAAGGCACACAGGGAAAACGCTGGATAATCACCCAAAGTGTTTGTATTTTTAATCTGATACTGTTTTTTATTAAATAAAAATAAAATGAATGGAATGTAAGACTTTTTTTCTCTTTAAATAAATGTAGATCAACTGTGGCCAAATACCAATGAACTTCTCATGCAAAAATACAGCAGCATCTCCAACAAACTGTACTGAGTTGTTTACTCAAAGCTTTTGGCTTATTTGTGTATTTGAAGAGAATATGGGTGGCCACTGAGACTTACATGCTGAGAGAGATTTGGCACTGTGAACAAGCCATGGTTTTCATCTGTATTAAAATAGCACAGAGAAGAATAGCTAACTGGGATCTCCTTTCTTCGAGATTGAGATCCATGAGCCAGGTGAGGGCAGAACAGGCTGTCTCACAGCCAGGCAACAGCAAATTTATTTATGCCAAGTAGGGTGACCAGACAGCAAGTGTGAAAAATCGGTACAGGGGGTGGGGGGTAATAGGAGCCTATATAAGAAAAAGACCCAAAAATCAGGACTGTCCCTATAAAATCGGGACATCTGGTCAACATAATGCCAAGCAACACCCACAACAGTAGTCCCTTCCCCTCCCTGGTCTGGGCAGGAAATGTATTATTATTTTAAATCTTCCTGCTGATGTAATCCAAGGCTTGTTTGGACAAAAAGCTATCAGCCATATGTTGCTATCAGATGTGCTGTGGTTTTAGTCATACGGCTTTCAGCAGGCCGAGCGGTCAGCTGGTGGAAGACAAAAAGGGGGTTTCCTTTTGATTTAATTGGTTGGAGTCCACTTGAAAATTGGAGGCTTTTGATGCTCAGAGATTAAATCTTGGTGTTTTGTATTGGCAATATGGGGTCACAGTGAGGGGTCTCCCATCGGTGTCAAGGACCTATTTCAATAAAGGGAATGGTGGTAATGGCCTGCCATTGGCTCTGACTGAGGCTGCATAAAACCTCTCGCTTGATGTAAGCGGGGGAATAGTCCCGCTCTTATGGGGAACTTTCCTGGCTTCTGCACTACCCCAGTGAAGTGGGCTAGCGAAAGGATCCGAGTCCTCGCTCCCACTTCCTTTACCCAGTGGCCTCCCTGCCCTTGAGGACTCCCCTTCCACTCTCCTGTCTGGCAGAGTCCTTGTAACCCCAACAAGGTTGGGCCCAGGATTCCTAGGGGCTCAACCCTCAACCCTGCTGTGGTCACCTAGGACAGTGGCTAGGGTGTCCCCACTCCGGGGTACTCTCTCTGCAGTGGGCACTTCTCTGACCCACTGACCATTACATACAAGTTAAAGCAAATGAAAGTTATTTAATCAACAATTAATTTTAAAAAGAATAAGGGAAAATGGGAAAGGTTAAAGGAAACACATCGCCCCGCTCTGTGGCAGGGAACATCACAAACAGTGTCTCTGGAATGTCTGGGCAGTTCACAGTCTGTTCCTTGTAAGTCCCAGGCCTTCTTCTCAGGCCCTGGCTGTGCTGCAGGGATGCTGCGGGTTGGACACTTGCTCTGGTGGTGGCCACACGCTCTCAGGCTCTAAGTGGTAGGACCCTTCTTCCCAGTGTCACCCCCGCCCCGTCGGGGTTACGATCCAAGCCTGGCCTGCAGAGCCTCTTCGCTGAGGCGTCTCCCTGTGCTGGGCCTGCTGCCCAGGGTCCTCCTCGCTTTCTCCTGCTCACCACACCCAGCTCCGGACCGCTCCAGCCCCAGCTGCACCACTCTGTCTCTGCACTGCTGCTGCTGCTCTGCCTCCAGCTCCCTGGGCTGCTTCTCTGGCCCCTCTGGCTCTGCTCCCAGGACAGTTCTGCTCTGCAGGCTGCTTCTGTGACCCTGCTCCCAGCACTGACCTGCTTCCTGGGCTGCTTTTCTGGCCCCTCTGGTTGCTGCAGCTCTGCTCCCAGGACAGGGTCTGCTCTCTCTGGGCTGCTTTTCTGGTCCCTCTGGATCTGGCACAGCTCTGCTCCCCAGCTCAGCTCGGGGCCCCTGCTTTCTCCTTAGCTCGTCCCCACTCTGTCTGACCCAGGCAATTCCAGCTCACACGGAGGACAGGACTGCCCTGGCCTCCTGACTCTCTGATTAGCCTGCCTGCCTTGTCATTCAGGCTGACCTGGAGCATTGGCCTCTCCCCATTGTTCCTGGGGGCTGTCAGTCTCAGGGTCCTGGTTTCCCATAGACCCCTCCCCTTTGAGTACTGGGAGCTAGCAACTAAAACACCCCCACTGAATGTTAGTAACGGGGCAACAGTCCCCTTACATTGAGTTAGTCAGTCCAGGTGCCTTTTTTGTTTTTCTTATAGAAGGTTTGGGTGCCATGTGAATTCATTCTCTAATTAATTCTACCCTGATCTGGTTAGAATTCAGGACTTTCAGTGCAGGACCTATGTGACACAACACTACTCAGCAGAGCAGGGTAATAGTGACCACAGACCAATAAAGCACAAAAGCAAACATACATTACTCCACTGCAAAGGGAGCAATTAAGCCAGCTTTACACTAATTGACACAGGAAAGTATTAAGTGCATATTCAGAGGCAGCCATAACATTAATGTACCTGATGCTGATAAGGACTAAATTGTGTGGTGAGGGAGAGGGCATGTCTTGGTGCCTCCTTACCGATAAAGTGGTGGGGGGAGGTGGTTGTGATGAGAGGAAAGCAGACTGTGCTGTGACAGCACTGGGGAAGCCTTGTCAGGATTCCCTCCCTCCCTTCCCCATTTCCCCCCGCCACACACGCTACGAAAAGGGAAGTTGGGGCAACCTTTTTTTTTAAGTATTGACTTTTGGAAGATGAAATCTAAACACTTTGGCCGTGGGGCAAGGAAGCCAAGAGCATTTAGTACGAATTGCAAGTGTATTTATAGATCTCCAAGCACGTACACGTCACAAAGATGGGTATTTTAGCCCCATTTTAAAATCGGGGAAACTGAGTCACAAAAGATGAGTGACTTGCTGAAGGTAAAGCAACAAATCTGTGATTTAGCCAGGAATAAAAACCCAGGTTGTCTCATCCCAGTCCTCATGTACTAGATCAGATTGCTTCCAAATAACTATTAGCATTTCGTTGAGTGGATAGATGGGAGAAGGTCATTACTGCCCTGGGAGATATGAAGCACTCAGACAAAGTTTTACCTGAGGAATTTACAGTCTAACACCCTGAGCCTGAAAAGTAAATGCATAACTCCACTCATGTGTGTAGTCTCAATGATTTCAATGTTACTACTTACCAACATCTAGAGGACAACTCACAGGAGTAAAGTGTAAACATGTGTCTAAGCTTTTTCAGGATCAGGGCCTAAATGATGGACCCACAAATGAGGATGTAACACACCCCAGGAAGTGGGAGGAGCAAATAAGGCCTGGGCTACATATGTAGCAAGAAGAAAAGGAGGACTTGTGGCACCTTAGAGACTAACAAATTTATTTGAGCGTAAGCTTTCGTGAGCTACACCTCACTTCATCGGATCCAAGGCTACTCAGTTTAGGTAGACTTGGTGGATCAAATGTGCTTGGTGGATCAAATGTGCTTCTTTAATGTGCAGAGATAGATAGAGATAGTCAGTGCTGTTGCAGAAGTGTAGGTCCATTACTACAGATGGATGACAATTCTTGAACAACTGTGCTTGATAGTGTCATCCCAGGCTCCACTGACATCTTCAGCAGTCCCCATTTCAGGATGTTACATAGAAGGACTACTGAGGCTTCTTCCCTTGAAGAATGACATTCGCTATCTAGCTATGTATTGGCTCTAGTACTCCATGAGGGGCTTTCTGCTTCTGCCTCAAGACAACTTTGTCATGAATAACTAACAAATTGAACTTGGGTTGGGCCAGAGCTTTTCTGGATTTCCTGCCTAGCTCTATTTCTGGCCATCAAGATCTACTCCTCTTTTTGAAACATTTTATGGACTTTCCCTCAGAACATACACTAGTTGACATACATATCAGCAGAGCATACACAAGCCTGCATATCTTTGGCATAAAGAACATTATACTCATTCCTATTTGCATATGCATATAACTGCTCCTTGAGATGGCATTTAAAGGTGCAATTTTATCCAATACGGGATGGAGCCTTCACGAAAGCCAGCTCTCTATAGGTACTTATATGGGTCTCTTTGCTAGTATCTGAGAGCCTCTGGGGATTGGTTACATGGATAACATGACTGAACCCCCTGCTCATTCCACGGAGCATCCAATAGCAGCACTAGGTGCTCAGTCCCTCTGAAGTGCACGCCCAAGGTCTCACAGTGAACATCCAAAACTAAAGCATCCAATAGCAGAGGCTATTTGAAAAATTTGGCATTAACGGCCCTTCTCTTTTGGCTCTCCCCCCTTTGTATTACGCTATATAATTTACACAAGTAATGGCATTCCCTGTTGAATTAAATCTAGCTTGTTATATCCATTAGTTTTCCAACATGGACTCAGTGACATCCTGTCATATGTTGGGCTGGCTTTTACTAACTACATTCTTTTTGGGTACTCAGCATGGCTGTGGTATTGAATCAGTAACTGGCATCTCTTTAGACCATTAGCCTATGGCAGGATTCTGCTGTGCCAGGTTTGGCTCAATTTCTGGGGGCCAGTATCAGGTAATTTTTCTTTCTGGATGTTGAACTTAGGGAGGACAATTGGAAGACACCTTGCACTAATAGTGGCTTGTTCTCTACAAATAATGAGACCATGTGGAGGAACAATTAAAAAGCTAGACAGCTAGGATAGACAGACCAACAATCTAATTCTGCAGAAGTTATGATGAGATTCTACCATCCCCAGCAGGAGTCTCCTTAGAAAAACTATGTTCTTTTCATACACAGAGACAAAACTGTTGCATTTGGAAAATACTGAAAGTTGAGCAAGGAGCTGCTATAAGAGAACTGGCTAGTAAGTGAAAGCAGGAGCGACTGGAGACAGTTTATACTATTGCACTGCAATGATACAGTTTATTAACCTCCCACACCCCCATTCCCACTTTCAGCCTCAGAGATAATAGGACAAGGCATACTGTAAATAGAAACAAAAGGAGAACAAATTCAAACCAGATGCCAGGAAATTTTTGTTTGTTTGTTTGCAAGATGCCTTAACTACATGTAAAGGCCTGCTGGGAAAGCTTGCTGGAACTAGCCATATGTCAGCATTCTGTTTGCCCTGGGATTTATCAAAGAAATAAGCCTGGATAGGCTGGATTTTTTTTCATGTTTCCTGTTTTCTTTAGTGGCATGCACCAGATATTGCTAGGTAAATCAGAAGTCTTCTTCAACAGAACCTGCTGCCTCACTGGGAGAAGGCGGGGTTGCAAAGTTCCAATATAACCCAGTGCTGCATGTGGTTTGCAGGCTTACTCCAACCATACAGTAATATGAAGCTTCCACCTGTACTTCCAGGAGCGATTTATGTCACAGTGGTAAATGCAATGGATAGTGATTGAGTGTGAGAGCCCCAGCTGAGGTAAATTGGCATCATTCCATTGACATCAATAGAACTATGCTGATTTGCACAAGCTGAAGATCTGGCCCTAAAATATAAATAAGTATACTATTGTAAAAAGTCTTTTGGATTGAATGGGAGCAAGGCACGCCCTAAAAGTTGGTTGGCAAATTCCCGTCTATGGGTCCAAATTTTCACAAGTGATCACTTGTTTTGGAAAAAGAAAAGGAGGACTTGTGGCACCTTAGAGACTAACAAATTTATCTGAGCATAAGCTTTCGTGAGCTACAGCTCACTTCATCGGATGCATATAGTGGAAAATACAGTAGGGTGATTTTATATACACAGAGAACATGAAACAATGGGTGTTACCATACAGACTGTAACAAGAGTGATCAGGTAAGGTGAGCTATTACCAGCAGGAGAGCAGGGGTCGAGGGAGGGGAGGGGACTTCCGTAGTCATAATCAAGGTGGGCCATTTCCAGCAGTTGACAAGAACATGTGAGGAACAGTGGGGGGGGGGAAATAAACATGGGGCAATAGTTTTACTTTGTGTAATGACACATCCACTCCCAGTCTTTATTCAAGCCTAAGTTAATTGTATCCAGTTTGCAAATTAATTCCAATTCAGCAGTCTTTCATTGGAGTCTGTCTTTGAAGTTTTTTTGTTGAAGAATTGCCACTTTAAGGTTTGTAATCGAGTGACCAAAGAGATTGAAGTGTTCTCTGGCTGGTTTTTGAATGTTATAATTCTTGATGTCTGATTTGTGTCCCTTTATTCTTTCACATAGAGACTGTTACTTGTTTTGGGTACCTCAGTTTCTGGGTGTCCCGTTTGAGACAACTTGGACCTGATTTTCAGAGTGTTGAACACCTTCTGGTCCTGTTGATTTCAGTCAAAGCTGCAGGGCTCAGCACCTCTGAAAATCACATTCCAGGTGTGACGGACAGGACAGCCAAAAACTGTGGTACCCAAACTCAGTGACCACTTTGAGAAATGTTGGCCTTAATTTCAGACTCATAAAAATGTAGGACTGAACGGGTCATCAACCTCAACTGGTCATCTAGTCCAGTCGCCTGCACTGAGGTAAGACTATCCAGAAGATCCCTGACGTGATATTTTAACTGTTCTTAAAATCCTCCAGTGATGGAGATTCCACAACCTCCCTAGGTAATTTGTTCCAGTGCTTAACTACCCTGTCAGTTAGGAAGTTCTTCCTGATGTCTAACCTAAACCTCCCTTGCTGAAATTTAAGCCCATTGCTTCTTGTCCTGTCCTCAGTGGTTAAGAAGAACAGTTTATCATCCTCTTCTTTATAACAGCCTTCTACTTACTTGAAGACTGTTATCATGTTCCCCCCTAAGTCTTCTCTTCTCCAGACTAAACAAACACAATTTTCTCAATCTTTCCTCTTAGGCCATGCATTCTAGACCTCTAATATTTTCTGTTACTCTTGTCTGCCAATTTGTCCATATCTTTCCCAAAGTGTGGGCCCCAGAACTGGACACACTACAGTTGAACCCTTATCAATGCTGAGTAGAGTGGAAGCATTACTTCTTGTGTCTTGCTTACAACACTCCTGCTAATACATCCCAGAATGATGTTTGCTTTTTTTTGCAAAAGTATTACATTGTTGACTCATATTTAGCTTGTTAGCCACTATGACTCCCAGATCCTTTTCTGCAGTACTCCTTCCTAGGCAGTCATTTCCCATTTTGTATTGGTGCAATTGATTATTCCTTCCTAAGTGGAGTACTTTGCATTTGTCCTTATTGAATTTCATCCTCTTTACTTCAGACTATTTCTCCAGTTTGTCCAGATCATTTTGAATTCTAATCCTATCCTCCAAAGCACCCGCAACCCCTCCCAGCTTGGTATCGTCCGCAAACTTTATATGCGTACCCTCTATGCCATTATCAAAATCAATTGAATCTTGATTCAATTATCAAGATATTGAATAGAACTGGACCCAGGACAGATCCCTGAGGGATCCCACTTGATATGCCCTTCCAGCTTGATTGTGACCCATTGATAACTACTCTCAGTATACTTTTCCAATCAGTTGCACACCCACCTTATAGTAGGATCATCTAGGAGGCTATATTTCTCTAGTTTTTTCAGTATCAAAAGCCTTACTAAAGTCAAGGTAGACCACACCATCTGCTCCCCCCCCCCCATTCACAAGACTGGGTTACCCTGGCAGAGAAGGATGTTAGGTTGGTTTGACATGATTTGTTCTTGACAAATCCATGTTGACTGTTACTTATCACCTTATTTTCGTCTAGATGCTTACAAATTAATTATTTGCTCCATTATCTTTCCAAGTACAGTACCAACATTAAACTGACTAGTCTATAATTCCCTACATTGTCCTTGTTTCCCTTTTTATAGACAGCTTTTATATTTGCCATTTTCCAGTCCTCTGGGATCTCTCCCGTCCGCCACGAGTTCTCAAAGATATGCACTAATGGCGTAGAGATCTCTTCGGCCAATTCCTTAAGTATTGCAGGATGTATTTCATCAGGCCTTGCTGACTTGAAGACATCTAACTTGTCTAAGGTTTCACAGTAGCAGCCGTGTTAGTCTGAATTCACAAAAAGAAAAGGAGGACTTGTGGCACCTTAGAGACTAACAAATTTATATGAGCATAAGCTTTCGTGAGCTACAGCTCCGATGAAGTGAGCTGTAGCTGACGAAAGCTTATGCTCATATATATTGGTTAGTATCTAAGGTGCCACAAGTCCTCCTTTTCTTTTAACTTGTCTAAGTAATTCTTAAGTTGTTCTTTTCCTATTTTAGCTTGGGATCCTACCCTGTTTATACTGATGTTCATTATGTTAGTCATCCAGTTATTGCTTTTTTTGGTGAAAACTGAAGCTAAAAAGGCATTTAACACTTGTGCCATTGCTGCATTATCTGTTATTGGCTTTCCCTTCTCATTGAATAGTGTGCCTACCCTGTCCTTGGTCTTCCTCTTTCTTCAAATGTACTTGTAATGTGTTTTCTTGTTACCCTTCATGTTCCTAGCTAGTTTAATCTCATTTTTTGTGTTGGCCTTTCTAATCTTGTCCCTAGATGCTTGCGGGTTTTGTTTTTAATATTCTTCCTTCATAATCTGACCTAGTTTTCATGACTTGTATGACTTTTTTGAGTTTCAGATTGTTGAAGATCTCCGGGTTAAGCGAGGGTGATCTCTTACTATACCTCCTATCTTGCCTATGCACTGGGTAGTTTGCCCTTGTGTTCTTAATAAGGGCAGGTTTTTAAAGAGGCAACTCTCCTGAATTCCTCTTCTCTTAGACTTGCTTCCCATGGGATCTTACCTACTGATTCTCTGAGTTTGGTAAAGTCTGCCTTCCTGAAGTCCATTGCCTTTATTTTACTGTTTTCCCTCCTACCATGCCTTAGAATTGTGAACTCGTCATTCCATTTTCACCCAAGCTGCCTTCCACCTTCAAATTCTCAGCCAGTTCCTCCCTTTTTGCCAGAATCAAACCTAAAATAGCCTCTCCCCTGCTCACTTTCTCCATCTTCTGTAATAAAAAGTAGTCTCCCATACATTTTCAGAATTTGTTGGATAATCTGTGCCCTGCTGTATTATTTTCCCAGCAGACCTCTGGGTCATTGAAGTCCTCCATGACCACCAAGTCCGGTGCTTCGGATGATTTTGTTGTTTAAAAAAAGCCACCTCCACCTCTTCTTCCTGGTTAGCTGCTCGAAAGTCGACACCTACCATGACATCAGTCTTGTTTCTTACCCCTGTTATCCTTATCCAGAGACTTTCAACAGGTCTGCCTCCCACTCCTATCTCAACTTCAGTGCAAGTGTGTACATCTTTGATATACAAGGCAAGACCTCCTCCTTTTTTCCCCTGCCTGTCCTTCCTGAGCAAGATGGACCCTTCTAAACCAATATTCCCATCATATAAGTTATCCCACCAAATTTCTATGATGCCAGTTATGCCATAATTGTGATAATTGACTACTTTTTAGTTCTTCCTGTTTATTCCCTGTACTTCTTGCATTATTATACAGACATCTAAAATGTTCATTAGATTTCTCCCCTATATTCCCTCTTGTCTCTCCTTTGTCCCTGCTGCGATTGCCCATGTTCCCCCCAGAGTCTGACCCTTCACCCAGGTGTCCATGTTTTGGACATACCTGTGGGCTTTTGTCTCCTGCCCTCATCAAACCTAGTTTAAAGCCTGCCTTGCTAGGTTAGCCAGTCTGCATCCAAAGATACTCTTCCCCTTCCTTGATAGGTGGACTCTGTCACACTGTCGAGTGATACATGAATACCAGCCTCAGGGCAGACGCTTAAGAAGCAGGGCACAAACCCCAAACTGGTTGTGAGTTCTATAATTAGATTTCACCAACTACGTGTAAACTCCTCAGACACTATACAGGCTTAAGATGGAGTCACAGATAGTCCCCTTGGGCATTCCAGTCTATTTTGCCACGCAGGCAAGCTTGACTCTGCGATAGATGGTCACTTGACACCACGGATCATAAAATATTCAGGTTACTACCAGTCCCAGAGGTCCTGTCACTTACCCCAGGTCAATTTGCACCTTAGATCTCACCCCAAAGACAACACTTGTAGCCAATCCTGTAATAAACTAACTAAAGGTTTATTAACTAGGAAAGAGAAATAAGAGTTATTTACAAGATTAAAACAGATACACACACACACACACAAATGAGTTGCAGTCTTAGGTTTCAGATGGTGACAGACCAGCTGAAATATGCCAGCTCTATATGTCCATGAGGGCAAACTCAGGTTAATCTTGGGGATCTCCTGCTTATATTTAGGAATCTTTGCCCCATAGAGCCCAAACAGTATAAAAAGATCCTATTTCCTTCTGGTCAGAAATTTTTTAACTCCCCTCCCTAGAGTCCAAGCTGATGGGATGAGCACTTCCACACATAACCTCATTATAGGTGGGTGGGGGGAGCAATCTTCAAAGTCTTTGTTCCACAAAGGCCCATTTGGATTCAATAGTCCTTCCTGAGGGGCAGGAGATAACACCTTCTGTAGTAATCCAGAATTTTGCATTAGGTGTATTTTTTTCCTGTTCTGTGAATTACAGAGTTTCATAACAAACATCTTACAGTTACAGAGGAAACACTTAAGTATTACCTTATGGCATGGGATACAGATGTAAGTAGGATTCATACATGCAGCATCCTACAGGCATTGCATAAAGTCTACAAACTAAACACATTCTTATAACACTAATATCTCTTTTAATTACACTAACCCACAGGTGAGCCAGACTGGTTTCCAGCTACGCATTTGTCAGTGTTCAGGGAGGCCAAGGGCTTTGGCATGAGCTGGCACCTGGTCTGCTGGCATCCCAGACCTCATCTCTGCTCAGCAATCCTTCTTCGCAGGACACTTCACATTATTTATACAGTAGAGTGGAGCTCTAGTGGAGCGCTATATAAGCTCCAGTAGCTTCTATAAGTTCCCTCCACCAAGATTTTGGATATTTAAGTAATTTTTCAGTTGCATATGAAAAATCATGATAAATATTTTTCAAGTAGCAGGACCGGGTGGCTGAGGGTACTGGTAATGGGATGCAGAGCCTTTCACCTCTGCAATTCCAGTTCAAATGATGGCCAGATTGCTAGCAGTCCAAAGTCATCATTCTGCCACTCAAATGAAGGGCAGGTTTGGATACTTTTGCTCTTTGGCAGCCTTCCCCCCTGCCCCCTTGCAATTCTCCTAAATTATCCCTGCCAGAGATAGTCTAAAAATACTTTTGAAGAGCACGTTTGCCTCTGGAATGGACCAAATGGCTTCAAATGGCAGAAATGCTAAAACAATTTTCCTGGGAAAGGAAATATTCCTGGTGCACAGGGCACAGCACAAGCTGAGCTGGGGGGAGGGGAGAAGGAACATTTTTGTGGGAGCTCCTTGTTAAAATATTGGCAGCACATCACTGATGCGATTGGCACTCTTCCCAATTAGGACCATGCACCCACATGCAATTACTTTGTGCTGATCTTTGCGGTGCTGACATAAAATTCCAAACAAGTAAATGCAATAACGCACTTCGTCTATTTTAAATGGGATGGGATGGGATGCTGCTTATTAACCCAGCGGGGGGCCACGACGCCCACCACCCCTCACCAGTATCCTTGCACAGAGGCAGCCAAGGGTCCGACCTCACCCTGTGTAAGTGGAACTGCACATACACAATTAATTATATTTAATGAATGTGGATGAGACAACATTAAATTAAAACTCTGCACCCAGCCATTAAATCTTACAAGGGTTTGATTTTCTTAGGAGTCATACCTTGGGCAAGGCCTGTAGGGCTCCAAAGGAAAAGGGTTAAAAATGTCTTAACATAGCCTAATCCTCTTTATCTGCCTCCACTTCTTAAACTGCTCCTTTTCCCAGAGAGGTTCAAAGCCCCAGTCAATAGCTGCTTCAAGACCACCAAAGTTATTAAAGTTATGCTCACCAGTTCGGGAACTGAAACAATACCATGTGACTAATGTGGCCAATCACAACTTTTCCAAGCAGCTCAAATTCCGAGTAGTGAATAGTTAGTAGTGAACTGTTCATGATCAATTCATAGAATAAAAAATCCACATGAAAACTGTCAAGCAATTCCAAAACACAAATAAACTGGAGGAAATTGCATTTGGATCCCCAACATCCTGAGAGCAGACAAAGAGGCTACATTAATTCAGTAAATTACCCGCTCTAAATTATTCTCTCAGCTCTACTTGGTACACACCCCGGTATAACCTTTCATTGGTTGATTTCTGAAATGACAGCAAAATCTGCAGGGATGCTACAATTAGCTCATGAACTCCAAAATTCAAAAGAAAGGTTTGACCTTTCATCACAAAACTATCCACTTTGCATTCAGATCCATGTGAAATAGAAAGACTTTGTTCAGATCAAGCAGAGAAGAAATAAACTAGTGTTAAAGGTCATTTCAGTTTGTTTTGAGGGGTGGGAAAGAATGACAAAAAATAACCAAATGTGGGCTTCTTAGAGGTGATCACAGATACTGTCTTTCAGCAGGACAGACATGTTTTTGCTACAGACCTATTCGTTAGTAAAACAGAGTCTTTATAGGTATGGGCCGAGACTTTCAAAAATGGCTACTGATTTTACATTCCGCAATTCTTGAATGCCCAATTTGAGAAACCTATAAGGGGCTTGATTTTCAGAGAGTGAGTGACTCAGTACTTTCTGAAAATCGGGATCCCTTTAAGTTGTCTTATGTTGGACATCCAAAAATCAAGGCACCCCAAATCACTAGTCGCTTTTGTACATCTTGGCCATGATAGATTTCTTTCATGGTATATTTTATTTTCCAGCACCTACAGAATTAAGGGTAGAGTTTGCTGCCCCCCCCCATTAAAGACTGCTATTTTGTGTGGCTTTGCCTAGAATAAATAATGTATCATAACATAGGTCTATTATAAGAACATTGGGAAGGTAGCTGCCAAGTTTAGTCTGTCTCCCTGCAGAACCATAACTTTGTAAAGTAGCGTTCTGTTGCTGACCCACAGCTGATGCGTCCTTTAAAAAAAAGGAAAAAATGGGAATACATTTAACATTCCAAACTCAGCATCTATAGGTCTTTTCACTATGTCAGGCTTCTTATGAAGTCTCCATCTTCTTGCTCTCATGTGGGCCCTTATTCAGGGAGGTGCTTAAGTGGGTGCCTAACTTTAACACAAGCAGATCCTCTTCAAAGCCACTGGGACTTTTCACTGGGACTTTTAATGGTTAAAATTAGGAAGAGGTTTAAGTACCTTGCTGGATCTGGGCCATGTTTTCTAAATTACAAATAAATTATATTCATAAAATATATAAAAGATTAAAATTAGGGAGAGAGAGAGAGGAGTTTCACTTTTTTTAAAACGTAAACAAAGAGTCTGGCAAACACTGTTTAGAAGTGCCTTTCTGGAACTGACCAAGGAATACTACAGATCTGTCTTTCAGCAAATCCCAAACATCGAGGGCCAACAAGAGCTAGCGTAGTTTTATCTTACTATGTTCTATTTTGAATATTTCTTTCAGTGGAGAAATGGCCCTGAGGAGGTCAGTCCTACCAATGGTTGTGCTATTAATAGATAAACCAAAGGAGGGATTTTGAAAAGTGCCCAGTAGTGGTCTACTTGTTTCCACTGAAGTCAGTGGTAAAGCTCCCATTGACCTTGATGGGAGCAGAGTAAGGGCCAGTTCCTCAAAGGTATTTAGGAACTGTCATAAATATAAAGGGAAGGGTAAACCCCTTTGAAATCCCTCCTGGCCAGAGAAAAAAATCCTCTCACCTATAAAGGGTTAAGAAGCTAAAGGTAACCTCGCTGGCACCTGACCAAAATGACCAATGAGGAGACAAGATACTTTCAAAAGCTGGGAGGAGGGAGAGAAACAAAGGGTCTGTGTGTCTGTCTATATGCTGGTTTTTGCCAGGGATAGACCAGGAATGGAGTCTTAGAACTTTTAGTAAGTAATCTAGCTAGGTATGTGTTAGATTATGATTTCTTTAAATGGCTGAGAAAAGAATTGTGCTGAATAGAATAACTATTTCTGTCTGTGTATCTTTTTTGTAACTTAAGGTTTTGCCTAGAGGGGTTCTCTATGTTTTTGAATCTAATTACCCTGTAAGATATCTACCATCCTGATTTTACAGGGGGGATTTCTTTATTTCTATTTACTTCTATTCTTATTAAAAGTCTTCTTGTAAGAAAACTGAATGCTTTTTCATTGTTCTCAGATCCAAGGGTTTGAGTCTGTGGTCACCTATGCAAATTGGTGAGGCTTTTTATCCAACATTTCCCAGGAAAGGCTACTAGGATGATCCGAGGAATGGAAAACTTGTCTTATGAAAGGAGACTCAAGGAGCTTGGCTTGTTTAGCCTAACTAAAAGAAGGTTGAGGGGAGATATGGTTGCTCTCTCTAAATATATCAGAGGGCTAAATACTGGAGAGGGAGAGGAATTATTTAAGCACAGTACCAATGTGGACACAAGAACAAATGGATATAAACTGGCCACCAGCAAATTTAGACTAGAAATTAGACGAAGGTTTCTAACCATCAGAGGAGTGAAGTTTTGGAATAGCCTTCCAAGGGAAGCAGTGGGGGCAAAAGATCTATCTGGCTTTAAGATTAAATTCGATAAGTTTATGGAGGAGATAGTATGATGGGATAACATGGTTTTGGTAATTAAATATTCATGGTAAATAGGCCTAATGGCCTGTGATGGGATATTAGATGGGGTGGGATCCGAGTTACCCAGGAAAGAATTTTCTGTAGTATCTGGCTGATGAATCTTGCCCATATGCTCAGGGTTTAGCTGATCGCCATATTTGGGGTTGGGAAGGAATTTTCCTCCAGGGCAGATTGGAAGAGGCCCTGGAGGTTTTTCGCCTTCCTCTGTAGCATGGGGCACGGGTCACTTGCTGGAGGATTCTCTGCTCCTTGAAGTCTTTAAACCACGATTTGAGGACTTCAGTAGCACAGATATAGGTTGAGGTTTTTTGCAGGAGTGGTGGGTGAAATTCTGTGGCCTGCGTTGTGCAGGAGGTCAGACTAGATGATCATAGTGGTCCCTTCTGACCTAAATATCTATGAATCTATGAATCTATGAAAGGGGGGGTGCAAGTGTTGGGAGGATTGTTCATTGTTCTTAAGATCCAAGGGTCTGGGTCTGTAGTCACCTAGGCAAATTGGTGAGGCTTTTTACCAAACCCTGTTCAGGAAGTGGGGTGCAAGGTTTTGGGAAGTATTTTGGGGGGAAAGATGTGTCCAAACAGCTCTTCCCCAGTAACCAGTATTTGTTTGGTGGTGGTAGCGGCCAATCCAAGGACAACGGGTGGAATATTTTGTACCTTGGGGAAGTTTTGACCTAAGCTGGTAAAGAGAAGCTTAGGAGGTTTTTCATGCAGGTCCCCACATCTGTACCCTAGCGTTCAGAGTGGGGGAGGAACCTTGACAGGAACCTTAGGCCATGTCTACACTAGAGTTAAGTCACTTTAAGCAATATTGACATTCATAAACCACTGTAATTATATCGCTTGTGCATGTTCACACAATGCTCCTTGTGTCGGTGGAGTGCGTCCACAGTTGGCACTCAAGCAACACTCTCTCTGTAGGTGCTAAGGAAAATTCCCCCCCAGCCCCCATGCCTTTTAGAGGACTTTCCCTGTTAAGACTTCAAAAGCCAAGTCTTTGTCCTAACTTCAGACTGATGAAAATGTGTGAGGTGTGCTACACAGGGGTTATTGCATGCAGAAAATACACTACTGCCTTCCTTGGAAACTGCAAAATAAGGACATTTTAATTATAACTGTATCTTAGAAGTTCCTTTTTTAGGTGTGTTTAGAGACAATATCAACAATATCAATATCAAAGCCGCTATGGTTGTTTGGCTATTACCCAGAATTACCTACTGTGCGTGTTTTCATTTGCATGTTATCCAGTATGGTTGCAGCTGCAACTCAAATCAGGGCTGTCAAATCAGGTTTTACATGAAGATTTTTCTTTCCTAAGTGACACAGAAAATCTCCTCTGCTCTTAGTTTAAACTTTAGAAAAATGTAAGGTGACCTTTAACCTGTTCCAATTTTTTTTTAAAAAGTGCCCAAGTAAAGCAAACAGAAAAGAAAGGACATAAAGCTAGAGGGCAAATAAAAATGGTTAGTTTTACGGATTACTTTTTTCTCAGCTTCTACATTCCTGAGGGTGTCGCTGTTCCCATCAGCCACTGTCACATTTCATAAGACGTTAGCAGCTTTGTCAAAATTATCAGCCTGTGTCAGTCCACTTCTAGGAGAATGCTCTTTTCTAACCTCGCTCCCCGCTCAGGATCTCTGCACACGTAGTAGTCTCACAGATTTTAATTTTTTTTGGCTGCTTCGTCCATTCAGTAGGCTTTTGATTGCACCAGTTGTACTTCCTGGCTACTGGTATCCATTTTGTGGATTCTTTGTAACACTAGTTCCTTAATTTTGTTCTTGTTATTAAGGGCTTGTCTACTGCTTTTCATTGTCTAACTGATGGTTCTTACTTTTGGACCAAGTTCTTTCCTCACTTACTTCCAGCTTAATCTCATTGAAGCCTACTTAATTAACAGAGATGCACAGGTGATAATTGGGTCAGAATCTGGCTTTAGTTGGTCATCAAATCCATTGGTTTATACATTTTGGCTCCCCTAACATAGGGCAAATTCTGTCCTTGCCTAGAAGCATGCAACTTTCTTTGAAGTCAGTAGGCCAAACACTGGAATCCAGGAGCAGTCAAAGTTGCTGGGTTGTGGAATGAGGATTTCCTCATGGCCAAGGAGACGTATCTCCCTTCTCCAGGCCACAGAGCAGCAGCAGACAAGCCACTTGGTGGCCACTTTTGGAGACTCAGACCTAGGGTGACCAGATAGCAATGGTGAAAAATTGGGACGGGGGTGGGGGGTAATTGGCACCTATATAAGACAAAGCCCCAAATATCAGGACTGTCCCTATAAAATTGGGACATCTGGTCACTCTACTCGGACCAGCAGTAGCCTCCACAGCCAGCGTGCCCCTCCTCCACTCCCTAGAATCTGTGTTGCTTCTCTGACCGTCAAATTCTTCCTGAAGACTCACTTTTTCAGTCCACCTTCCATTCCAGCCAGGCCTTCTCTCCATCCACAAACCCTTGTAATGTGACACTACATTTTTTTCCCAAAGGCAAAGATGAGCTGACAAAATGAATCCATAATATGATGTACTTGATAGTTACTGTTGAGAGCTGCACCTCCCCAGACCCCCTGGCTTCTCATGTTTTTTGTCATAGAATCATAGAAACGTAGGGCTGGAAGGTACCTCAAGCGGTCATCACATCCAGGCCCCTGTGCTGTGGCAGGACCAAGTAAACCTGCACCATCCCTGACAGGAGTTTGTCCAACCTGTTTTTAAAAACGTCCAATGATGGGGATTCTACAACCTCCCTTGGAAGCTATTCCAGAGGTTAACTACCCTTATCGTTAGAAAGTTTTTCCTAATATCTAACCTACATCTCTGTTGCTGCAGATTAAGCCCATTACTTCTTTCCTATCTTCAGTAGACATTGAGAATAGACTTGATCCTCGCCCTCTGTATAACAGCCCTTAACATATTTGAAGACTGTGATCAGGCCCTGCCCCAGTCTTCTTTTGTCAAGACTAAACATGCCCATTTTTTTTTAACCTTTCCTCATAAGACAGGTTTTCTAAAACTTATCATTTTTGTTGCTCTCCTCTGGACTATCTCAAATGTGTCCACATCTTTCCTAAAGTGTGGCACCCACTGGACACAATATTCCAGTTGAGGCTTCACCAGTGCCAAGTATAGCAGGACAATTACCTCGTATGTCTTATATATGACACTCCTGTTAATATACCCTAGAATGATATGGGCTTTTTTTTTTTGGAACTGAATCACACTGTTGATTCATATTCAATTTGTAATCCACTATAACCCCCAGATCCTTTTCTGCAGTACTGTCACCTAGCCAGCTATTCCCCATTTTGTATTTGTGCATTTGATTTTTCCTTCCTAAATGAAGTACAATGCACTGTATTTCATCTTGTTGTATTCAGACCTAGTTTCCCTGTTTGTCAAAGTTATTTTGAATTCTAATCCTGTCCCCCAAAGTGCTTGAAACCCCTCCCAGTTTGGTGTCATCTGAAAATTTTGTAAGCATATTCTCCATTTCATAATCCTAGTCATTAATGAAACTATTGAATAGTACCAGTCTCACAATTGACCCCTGCACAACCCCACTAGATCTGCCCTCCCAGTTTGACAGTGAACCATTCATAACTACTCTTCAGGTACATTTTTACAAACAAGTTGTGCACCCCCCTTACAGTAATTTAATCTACACCATGTTGTCTGAGTTTGCTTGTCACCAGCTATGTAAAATATAATATAGATTTTAGACTCCTTGGGGTAGTGACCTGATATTGTGCTTGGTTGTGAAACATCATGCACATTTATGAAACTGTTTAAATAATAATGGGGCAAACTCTGCAGGCCCCAAGCACAACTCTGACTGAAGTCACTGGTCCCTACTCCAGACTTCTCCTGAGAACTTGTAGGTTTCTCTTCCCTTTTCTTGGTGACTAGAGGGCACAGTGTAGGCCAGATCTCATAGGAAAGAAATCTGATAGAATTTTGTTTCCCCCAGCTGTTTGAGGTATTTGGGACTGTGATAGATAGAGAGACTGTTCCCTCTCCATTGTATTTCCATTAACTCGGGACTGTGATCTTACCCCTAACAGCTGCACACACATATTCTTATGAGCTCATTGGGTTCTAAGCCAAGTAACCTGCTGGAGGCCCTCACAATAGGAATGCCTGTTTAGTTGACTATGAATACTCACAGACCAGCCACAGTACTTGGTAGATAGACCATGATGGGTCATCATGGAATCACCTGACTGCCCATTATGTCGTTTGTGTACGACACAAGAAAAGAATGGATCAACATGAGGCATTTGCCCATCCTTGTCAAACATGCCATTAAAACAATACAATCACTGGAGCTGGTTGAAAAATGGAGAACGTTTTTCACAGTTTAAAAAATTTTTTTTCATGAAAAAATGTAGTCTAAAATTTCAAAAGCCTTCAACCAGCTCTCCTGATCACTCGCTCTGCAACGGCAGTTACATGGAGATTCAGCAACATGTCAATAAAGACGAGATGAACAAAACATGCTGGCCCAAGGGAATAAAAATGGGACAAGGCATACACTTGAGAATGCCTCCACCCGTGACTCAGATCATGTGCGCTGGGGATTTTCCGTCGCTTTGCAACTTTCCCCAAGAGCTATTCTCACTAGCCTGGTTCTTCTCTAGACATTTTCTCTTAGGTGTTGCACTTGAATGAGGCCAACACTCAATGTAAAATGTATGAAAACTAGCCACATACAATTATATAAGGGGGTGCAGACATCAGGGTTGTTCAGTCAGCAGGCTTCCTGGTCAGGGGCTGCTGCTCTAGACTCTCTTTCAGTTCCGTGTGTTATGGATCCCTTCAACAGGGTGCAGCTGGGTCAGCTGGGAACCCGCTCATCCTGCCCATTCCAGGGCTAGGTATAGGGGAATCTTGGGTGGGTAGAAGTCCAGGCTCAGTGCTCTGACAGTGTGACAGCATGGGCTGGCCTGTGCTTGACCCACCTCCTACCCCACCCAATGTCTCAGTTTGGGGAGTGGCTGCTGTTTGATTATAGTCCTTTGCTTCAAACTCCCAGAATGTCAGGGCTGATGCAGGTGACCTTCTGGTGACCCTCATGTGGTTCTCCCTCCATCTGGGGTGATGTCTCAAAGGAGCAGAGGAAAGACTCACAGCCTTGGTAAGAGCTCCTTCTTCTCCTTCTGTCTCAGAGCAGTGCTCCTCCTGGAAATGTCTTCTCTCCTCCCCCTGCCCGGGTGGCTGGTGCTCTTTTAATACTGCTGCTTGCCCCAGGAACATGCTCAGCAGTGCCTGAAGGGCAGAACTTTCCTGGCTCAGTCCTGCTCCCATACGTCCCCTGCCTCAGACTTAGTGAGGGGTTTGTAAACCCCATTACTGTGAGTTATTAAAATACTTTTAAGGGCAGAAAGGAAGAACCTCTAATCTGCCCTTCCTGTCTAACACAAGCCATAGAATTTTACCAAGTGATTCCTGCATGAAGCCCATAACTTCTGGTTGAGCTCCAGCAACTCTTTTATAAAGTCATCGGACCTGGATTTAAAGCATCCAATGGACGGCGACTCCACCACATCTTTTAGTAAGTTGTTTCAATGGTTTATTACTAATATACAAAGCTGAGCCATTCAGAGACACCTTGAAGATTGAGCATCCAAATCCCTTAGGCAGTTTTGAAAATCTCCGCCTGAATGTGTTCCCTTACCTGTTCAGTAAAGCTCCTATGGAACAGGTCTGAGTTGGAAAGCATTATCGGTACCCCAAAGTTGTTGTGGCTTGAGGAGAAATTTACAAACAGGTTCGGTGATTAGAATAGTTGGATTTATACCGCATCGCTCCTCTGAAAATCCCAAAATGCTTTACAGAGGCAGGTAAGCATCACTGTGCCCTCCTACACATGGAAAGCCAAGCACAGAGGGGTTAAGTGACTTGCCCAAGATCTCACCAATAAGTCAGTGGCAGGGTTGGGATAACTTCTCTACCACCTCCGGTTCTAGAATTCTCCAATGATCTACATAAAGGTCATGGGCCAGCTCCCATTGACTGATGTCAATAGCGTGACACCAGTTTATCTATCTAATTTAGGTACATATCTATTTTAGCCCCAATATCCAAGTGTCTCAATGTACTGTGCCTTTGTATATTTATCCAAACATTATCCCTGTGAGGTAGGGGAGTGTTATCTCCACCTGAGTCTCTGAGAGGCTAAATTTCTTGCCCAAAGTTACACAGGGAGTTTGTAGCAGATCAGATACTTGCACTCAGGTCTTTCAAGTCTTAGGCTGGTGCCCTAACCATCAGACCATCCTTCCTCTCCCAGTTTATGCCACCTGATGAGTTGGTGACATATGTTAACTCTCTGAACAATGATTGGATAAGTAAAGGGATGTTCCTTGACACTACCTCTGAGCTTGGTGCAAAAAATCTGGTTTAACATACTCCGACCCTATGCGGCTGACAACACACAGGAGTGGATGTTTTCTTCTTATTTACACAGGCCTGCCCTTAAGCCATAAGAAATTTGGAGCTGGGAAAGCATAACAAATGTTCCTGCGGCCGTGTGAACAAGTTCTGTCCCACATTGGTACATGTGTCACTCATTGAAATCCAATCACAATGTAGGTAACATTTTCATAAGCTCCTAAGTCATTTAGGATCCTAGTCCCATTTGAAAGTCAACTTTTACCCTATATGTTAACATATCTTCACAGCAGGCAAGTGAAAAAACACTCATGTGTACCCTATGTTGGTTACACTGCTGTCTTTGAGACAATGTGTCCTAGTGAACAGAGCACTGGACTGGGACTCAGGAGATCTGAACTCCATTCCTGGCTCTGCCACTGGCCTGCTGGGTGACTTTGGGCAAGTCACTGCCCTGCCAAGTGCCTCAGTTTCCCCATCTGTAAAGTGGAGATAATGACACCAACCTCGTTTGTAAAGTGCTTTGACATCCGCTGATGAAAAATGCTATTTAAGAACTAGATATGATTATTATATTTCACACAATAAGAATTAAAACGGCTAATTTGTTACCCTAAGGGGTTAGTTTGCAAAGTGATGCATAAGGTTTCAGCTGCAGAAATTCCCAATGTACCTTTTAACCTTCAAAGAGATTCCAAAATCTGATGGTCACCAAGGCCATGGGCATGATCCAGAGAGCAGAGGATTCAACCAGAATAGAAGCTATCCCAGATCTGCTTCCCAACCTCACAATGATTCCTTCCTGTCAGTAGTGGGGATAGCTGGTGGAATTAATCACAAGGTATTTGACTTCTTCTTTCCTAGGAATGGGTGGATAGCAAATTGAAATGGAAGGGGATTAGATTTCAAGAAAGCAAATTGGATTTATGAAGAAAGATGAAAGAGCTGATTATGTTTAACTTGGCTAAATGACAATTGAAGTGTGTGTGTGTGGGGGGGGGGGTATGATAACTGTCTAGCAGTATTTGAAGGATGCAACTCACACCCAGGAGGGAGAGGAATGGTTTAGGATGAAGCTGAGTAAAGGAAAATTTAGGCTGGATGTTAGGAAAAGAATCCTAGGGAGATCTATCAAACCACAGAATAATTTCCCAAGGAAATTGGTAGACACCCTATTTAGCAGTAGACTAGACAACACCCACAACAATACACCACAGAGAGGAACCCTGCATCAACAGGGTGGTGGGACAGATAACCTAACGGGTCATTTCCTTCTCTAATGTCTATGGAACTGTCAGTAGCATGGGATCTTAAACAGTCTTTGCAAAGATATTTTTATTGCGGAAGCTTCGGAGCTCAGCTTTAATAGCAGCAAGTACAGAGGACCTCTCTTGCAATGAAGTCACTCTTTTCACAGAATAATTGAACTAATAAGAGGAGTTTCTCTATACACGGGCTCGAAATGACTGCCACACACAAAACCAATATTGGACTTTTTATTCCAGTTCATCTCTGGACCGTCACTCAATCTGAGAGGGTGCAACTTGTGTACCAGGAATGCAAGAGTGTAATTTTTCAAGGTGCATGACCTACCATAGTAACATTTTGCACAGCGAGAGTATGGCAACGGTGGGTACACATACAACCTTATCCTTGTTCTTACTGAAGTCAGCGGCAACAAGTCTTGAGCCTTGAAAAACAACGTGGACCCAATTTACCAGTGCACTACCCCACTTTTCTGCTGGTGTAACTCTAATGCGTTTACATGGGAGTAAACTGGAGTGACACAGTGGAGAATGAAGCTGAGGCTGTCTAGTATTCTTGTGCTTAATTTAGTCAACGAAATTGATAAGCCAAATGGTGAAATTTCCTTTATGTCCAGTTATCAGCATTCCCAGTGGGACGGTCCAATTACTCACCAAGCTGCTTGTTACAACCTTGCGATTTCTTCAATGATTTTTTAATGTTCCTTGTGACCTTCAAAATTGGTTTAATCTATGTACATCACAGTAAAGCACCTATATGTAGCAAAAGAATAATAGGGTTTTCACACCACACGTAGCACAATGTATCAGCGATGCAAGGTTGCGTTGTATTTATCTTTTGGATGTCAACCAGAGGAAGCTGGGCTGACTCACATACCAGAACAGTTCTGTTCACCGAGTTAAGTGACGCAGGAATGCATCAGAGGACGTAGAATTTTCTCTACAAATTTGCTCTGAGCGACACTGGTTTTCTGTAAGCCTGAGGTCAAAAGAATGGCAGCTTTCAAAATGGTACGCTGGACTGAAAAGGCAGGAAATGCCCATGGAATTTGGAAACCAGGAGAGAGGCGCTATAGTCAGTGTAAATCAAAGTCGTCAATTACAGGAAGTGCTTTGAGTGCCACAGTTTCCTGCTTTCACATTGTATTTGCCCTAGTGGGAGTTTCAGACGGAAGCAGCTCTCTGTCTCAGAGATGACACATTTTTTTAAAGAAAGGAAGAAGGAGAAAGGGCAGAAAGGAGGAGGCTTTCAGCCTCCGCATATGGTGAGAGCAATAGGGAAATGGGTTTCAATCTGCTAATGAGTTTTTTAAAACAACACCTTACCAGTATCCCTCACCCGAGGCGGCTGGGGAAAATAATCTTCGCGGGTGCTAGGTGCACAGGGTGGGCGTAGGTCCCCACCCCTGTGTGTGTGTGGGAAGAGCTCACTCTTTGGGGGTGTCGGGCTCTACTCCCCAGGGTATGTGCGGGGTTGCTCTCTCTATCCAGGCCTGGTATGGACGGGAGGCCGCAGCGTGTGGGGCGTTGGAAAGCGAACCCAACCTGCACTCACCCCACAGTGGCGGCTTTTGTCCCAAGGGGGTGGACCAAGATTTACTTACTTAGAATCTTTTCTGCCTGGTGGCAAATGCGGCACTTTCCCCACTGCTGTCTGTCCAGAGCAAGAGGTTAGACCTATCACAGGACAAGGAAAAGGCTGCTGCCACCATAGAGAGAACTTACGATGGAGCCATTCATTTGCCTTCCATGCCCGCTTTTCCCTCCAGGTGGAATCCAGCCTAAGATGTACCTTGTGCTTCTGCCACAAGGTAGTCTGATGACATGGCCAGACCACGGTAGCCATCTCTGTCTAATTACTGAGTCCAGTCTGCTGACACATGCGGTACAGTGCTTCCACATTGGTTCTACATTCTGTCCGATGAATTCCCAATATGCTTCTTAATGAGCACTGGTGGAATGCGTTCAACTTCCTGTTATATACGGTCACTTTCTGCAACATTTCTGAGTCATACAGTAGAGTGGGGTGGACAATAGTGTTGAACACACTCATTTTAGTGCGTAGATGCCTCTTCTTACTCTTCCAGATGTTTAACAAATGGGAAAATGATCCACTGGCTTTACTGATTCTTGCCTTCGCTTCATTAGTGAGCTGACCACTAGCAGATACTGTACTTCCAAGATAGATGAAGTCATCAACTCTTTCATGCTTTTCTCCATCACACACACGTTTACCTGGGTGGACTGCCTTCTCTCCTACCTCCCTGGTCTTGGTCTTCTGTGTACTGATACAAAGTTCCACTTTAGCAGCTTCTGCTTTTATGCTTATAAAGATTTTTTTCATTCCATCCAAGCTGGTTGCCAGTATGACTATATCATCTGAAAAATCTAAGCCTTGCAGCCCACACAGAGCCATTGTCATTAACAACCATCGCTCTTCTCATCAGGAAGCCTATGACAATGTGGAAGAGAAGTGGGGATAGTACATAGTACGTAGCAGCATTACCTTGCACCGGTATCTTAAATCTTAAACCACTCTGCCTCTCCACTCTCTGTCCTGATGCAGCATGCAGACTCATCATACACATTTTTATCAAACTAACAGTCTTTGCTGGAATTCCATAGTGTCCCAGGAGCTTCCAGGGGGCTTCTCTGTGGATGCTATCAAATGCTTTTATAAAATCAAGCAAGTTAGAAACTATCTTCGGTGGGTATTTTGAACCTCTCACAATAAGTCTTCTCAGGGTGAAAATCTCATCTGAACGTGACGTACTAGATTGAAATCCAGCCTGTTCTTCCCTGAGTACTTGATCAACAGCAGTTTTCATCCTATTCAAAATGATAGTGCAAAACCCTATTCCAGGTACAGATAGAAGTGTCACCCCTATCCAGCTATCAGAGAAAAGCTGGCTCCTCTTTTTAGGAATTTTGCAGATAACACTACTTCTCCAATCTTTAGGACAGCTCTCCTTTCCACCAACCAACCTGTACAACCTGCCTATGTAATTGACCATCACTTCCTCTCCAGCTTTTACCATTTCAGCATCTATCTTATCATAGCCTGCTGCTTTTCCACTCTTCAGTTGGTTTATGGTCTTAGCTACTTCAGCAAAGGCTATTACTTCTAGGGATAAAGTCAGCCAATGCTTCACATCTCTCAGTGTGTGTTAGTGTTCTGACTGGCTGAGCACCCCCTGAAAATGTTCCGTCCAGCGGGGCTTTGTGTCCTTCCTCTGTGGTTAAAACTGTACCGTCCTGAGCCTTCATAATGCCACAACAGTTTGAGAATTGTGATGTCAGCTGTTTAGATACTTGAAAGAGCTTTTTGGAATTCCCCTCTCTTGTACATTTTCTCAACTTCCCTTGCTTTATTTTCTGTCCATTCTCTCTTCTCTCTTCTGGATGATCTTTTAACTTCCTTGTCTAGGAAATTCAGGGAAATGACAGTACTATTCACTGCTGCTGGGTCAGCATCATGGGCTGGGGAAGGAGAGAGTTCTAGAATATAATTATAAACCGATTTGTCATCTATCAAATCTTTGTCTACAGCTGGCAAACTCAGCTCATGACCATCTCCAGCCAGACCACTCTTTTATCCCCCATACGATAGTGCCCGCTACTTGCTTCAGCAAAACGTTTCCACGGTGCCTGATGAGTGACTGCTCTTACCACTCGCTGACAGCCTTTAAATGTTACATTTGAAAAAAACCAAAACAGTTAAAAAAATTCCTCCATGGTCATTTTTAAGTCACATGAAGGAGGCTCTCATATTTTACCACCCTCCTGTCACCTCGCATGACAGCGTGCTGATGTGTATTAAAGAGAAAACTGAAATCCAGCCTTGTTTGCATTGGGTTGTCAGAGAAACAAATGGAAATGTACTTTCCTAAAAGAAGCTTATAATATCACTTCAAATGTCATGGGGCAGTGGCTTGGACTTGTATATTCACCAAATGAAAACATACTTCCTTTGTTTATATACTACTGATACAGAGTCTGGCTCCTGACTGGAAGTGAAAAGCAACCACATTGCATCTCTCACAACTGTGGAAACAGTAAACACAGCCCAAGTGTTCAGGAGTGACCTGTCATTGTTACCACAGTCACAATCATATCAAGAATTCTCAGCTCAAATGCATTGACTTTTAGTGGTGCTTAGACCATCGACACCAGCTAAGGAGATAGCTCCCCTGCCGTGTCTTTCTAGCCTACTTTTCCTTCTTTAGCACCAGTCTGGTCCCCCCTTGTTATAGATTTCATTCATGCTGCTGGTAGTCTCAGCCTCTGTTTGTTTGTTTTTTTGGACTCCTCATCCCTCTTTACCTTCTGAGTCCGTTACTGAGGGTAACGACTGGGTTCACGTAGTGTGTGAGTTCTCGGGTTTGCCAGGTTAAGGGAAAAAAAGATAAAGTGATATTTACTGTACAGAGGTTCCAGCACAAGGCCCTGTTGGGTTTAAATTCTGCATAGGCCTTGTGCTGGTCCTTTGCACAGGGTGAATTTCCCCCTCGTGTCCTCAGCTAAACACATTTACTGTCTGAACATGTAGCTCATAATTCCTACAGTGCCACTCCTGGTCCTTCACTTCCTTTCCCTCAGAGTTCTAACTGCCCGACCCCACACCAATGCAACAACAATCACTATTCTCTCAATGGACAACCCAATTCAGACCAGATTATAGCTGGCTTCTGCACAGAAACGTGCCAGCTGTGAGAATGTGGGTGCAAGGAACCTTTCCTCCTTGGTGTCAACTGCTCAGGGGCCAAATACAAGTGCAGCTTCTGAGAGCTCACAGACACAGGGGCTTCTCCCTGCTAATTGCCACCCCAAAAAGAGCTGGTAGGACGCAGGGCTTTCTGAGGGACAGTGCCCCCGATGCTTGTTGGGGGCAGGGTGCAGAGAGTGGAGGGGAGTGGGACCGTTCAGCTTGGCACCAGCCTCAGCATAAGGCACTAATTAATTGTCACAAGGCAATTAGTGGGTAGCCTAAGGCGCTGAATTGTAGCTGTGTTCCGGGCTATGTGGTTAGAGACTCTATGTGGCTAGAGATTACTCAGGGTTGCTGTGGTCATTAATAAGAGCACGGAGACAGAAATAAGCAATGGGGCAAAAGGGGAATCAAAGCAAGAAGGTTAGACCAACACAAGAGGGTGTTTGTTCAAAGCTGAGGGCCTGATTCTGTTGTCAGTGACACAAGCATAAATTTGGGGGTGACTGCACCGAAATCCGTGAAGTTCCTTTGGATTTACACCAACGTTAAGGACATCGGAATTCGGCCGGCATTTTCAAAATCTTTGAAACACCTGGATTCCTCTCACTCAGGGCCGAAGCCCTAACTCACCATTTGCAGAGGGAGGGAGAGGGGAACTTCAGAAGCCAGGAAACCAATGCTAATTATTAGTACTATTGCAGATATTTAGTGTTGCTCTGAATGGGGTTGGCTGAGCCCATGAGCCCAAGCTGGCACACACGCTTCCAAGGAACAAAGCTATTATTGGTTAGCATGTCTGGTTATTTCATAGACCCTAGTTAACAACAAAGGGGGAAGGGGAAATTCCTGCATTGTGCAAAGCCCTCCCCCCCACCCCCTTGTTTGGCTCTTTGCCACTGTTTAAATTTGCTATCCCAACATCTGCAGTTTGATTATTTGACTATTGCCTGGCTCTCAGTCAAACCACAGCAGAACACACTAGCCTGTGATTTACAACCCAGGCTGTGATTATAATGGTTTTTGTTTAGCTGGCCCCCCATTTACAGGCTCATTTATATTAGTGCACAGTGTTATAATAACAATGGTAGAACTATTAGGTCTCATAGACACAATTGCACGTAGTAAATGGTTGCAACTCACGGTGTGTTGCTTAAGTGCTCTAGCAGCCTAGCCATGTCTGCAGCACAAGGGTTTCCATTTTAATAGCGAGGTGCAGTGGGATCCAGGCACAACGAGGTTATTATTAATTATTTTCTAAGTAAATAGAAAGGACGTGTGTTTCCTAGATTAGCAACCGAAAACAAAGGCTGTGAGGGGAAAATGGTGGTGTTTCCTTCACCAAGGTTATGTAAGGTACCCTGCTTCAGTACTTAAGGAAGTCAGCTGCTTCTGAGACATGCTGTAAACTGTGCAGAATGTCAGGCTATTGAATGTGGATTATTAAAACAGGAGACGTGCTAACAACCGCCGCAAGGTTTGGTGCACAGTTAAGGATGTTCCCAGCTCACCAGAGGTGAAATGGAACCGCCAACTGCAGTAGAAAGTGACTCGGATGTAGAAGTACAATCCCAAAAGCTTGTTACGCCTGGGTCCTCAGAAGGGCCGAGGTGAGAATGAAAGCTGGTTCTGCAGTATGGTATGGAGATTTATTTATAGTCGTGTCTCCGATGCACACTGAAGTTCCGTCATCAAGTGTCAGCACAGTCCTGTGTAACCCATCAGTATATTTCATGGCCACATGTGTTGGAGTGACTCATTTGCAGACATTAATGTGCTCTGCCTTGGGACTGGTATCTCATAAAAACTGTCCTCTGTTAATAGTAACACTACTACTTAGGGCTTTACCTCACACTTCATGAGCACTAAGTAATCCAGTCGCAACAATCCTGTGAAGCAGGGAAGTATCATCAGCCACATTTTACAGATATGACAGAAAAGTTAAGGTGCTTGGCTTTTGGAGGTGCGGAGCACCCACTGCTCCCACACACTTCAGAGGGATTTGTGGGTGTTCAGCATTTCTGAAAATTAGGCCCTGCAAGTAACTCATTCAAGGCAACAAAGGAAGTAAGTGGCAGAGCTGGGGTTAATATGCAGGTGTGCTTGTCTCCCAGATTTGGGATCAGATCACTATACAACTCTGCTGAATAGTGTGTTAACACTACAGTACACTTGAAAAGTGAGCTGTTCTCACACCAGTCACTCCCACCCCTCCTGGAAGGCAGGGACAGGATAATATGTTTAATTTGTGAAAACACATGGAACTGAAGGATTTCCTCTCCCCAACCCCCACAAAGTAGTGAGTAAAAAAATACTGGAACTTTGTGTTTAGTAAGAGGAAAAACTGTTTAACATATCTGTGTTAACTGTCTGGAAATATTAAAATCTCATTCTTAAGCTTTTCCATATACATGCTGGTTGATTTTAGAAGCTGCATTTTTGTTCTTGTTTTAAAAGTCAAACCCCCCACCCAACAAAACCCAGCGTTTGGGTGGCGTTGTTACTTCCGCAGCTGAAAGGAATGAAGCACACCTGTAGCAGGTGAGGTTGACTGGGGGAAGTGGCTTAGCAGATTTCAGCATATTAAATAAATATTAAACTCAGCTAGTTTAGGCTGTGGGGATGGATGGTCTTCTTTGTGGTTGAGTTTGGTGTTAACAAGAGATGACTGCAAGGAAAGTGGATCTTTCTGTAAAAAATGCCTGGAGTATAATTTGGAATAACTGTTTGCATGGAAATTCCACTCAGAAAAACCCATGGCTATGAAAATAGTGAACTGGCATTTTCTGTATGTTTGGCACGCAAAAATCCTGGCATCCACTTTCACTCATGATTTGAAGTTTTCAGCTCTTTTTTTGCTGTTGTTTAAAATGAATTCCATGGACTCCTCATGGACATGATGTCAGATTTTAGTATGTTCAAAAAATAGTAGCACACTCCTAATAATGAATGTGGATTACATAGTGAGGCATCGCTAAAGGTATTTCAAGGTTCACATTTTCAAGGTGCCTCTAAACAAACACAGGCTGATTGGGGTGTCTGGCAATGTGTCCTCAATATTTGCAGCTGCACTTGTTTGCAAACGTAATACCTGTCCTGCATAATAATCTGTTGTGCACGGTGGGCAAATCTGGGTGTTTTTGTGGCAACAGACAAGCTTTCAAATACTGCAAGCAAATCCTAGAGGCCCTTTGAAAATTTTGCTCTAAATGATATCACTTGTATTATCATAAATATAACTGGTGTCTGGTCCTGCTCCCACCCAAGCCAAGAGCAAAATTCTCATTGACTTCAGAGACAGTACTGTTATTTATACACCAGGAGCAGGCACAGCTAGAGATGTGGGAGGTGCTGTCCATATATATATATATATGTACACAGATAGAGAGAGAGAGAGAGAGAGAGAGAGTGCTTGTACCCTGGAGAGTTCACAGTCAAAAGAGATAAGACAGAGAAAGAGTGGAGAAAAAAGAACTATCCCTGTTATATAGATAGGGATCTGAGGCACAGTAAGATTGTTTTATCCAAGGAAGTCTGTGGCCAAGCCAGGAATGGAATCCAGATCTCCTGAGTCCAAACCCAGTGCCTAACCACAAGCCTATCCTTCCTTTTGTAGAGGTTGTTTTGTGTTGCTGACCAACTACATGGAGAGAGAGAGAGAGAGAGAGAAATCCTCTCAAGCCAAAAGGAAACTCTTCTCTTCTGTCTGATCTCTCTCTATCCACATCCATCCATTTATAATGTGCTGATTTCTAAGGTATCTGAGTGCTCTCTCCCAAGAGGTACTCCTGGAAGAAGCACCTGGTGGTAAGCTATGTGTGTTTTCCTGTATTCTTCTGTACAAATAGATCCCACTGCCTCAAGATCACCAAGCCTAAATCCGTCTCATTTTCATTCTTGTGGTGGACGAAATTTCTCTCGTCCAAACATGGTTTAATGTTTCTTGTTCCTGATGCATCTTTCTCTCTTCTCTGGGCTTTGTTCTTCAGAATGCTCTCATCTTCTCTTAAGCTTGCACTTCTGATGAGGCACCCCTCCCCCCGCTTTAAAACTCTCAGTACCAGGACTTTAATAACTGCCTATTATTCATGACATTGCTCTGCTCACAAGAGACAAAGGAGTAAGCACCGTAAGTGCTGAACTCACTCAACTTGTCATGGTACCCTGTTTCCCTGTAATTTCGACATCATCCTACATTCTTATAAATGGAGCCATTCATTTTTATGAATGAGAAATTAGGATGCATTTCTCGCCTTTTTCATGTGGCCAACTCTCCATTTAAGGTTGTTTCTACTAAAGGGGCACAGACAACAGAGGATTAATAAGGGTGGGGCTAATGAAATGCTTACATACAGAACTGGTGCATAAGCTGGATATCTGTACGCTTTCCACAGTGCAAGAATTCTGCCGCCGAAAACTTGTTTTATGAGTTGAACCTAAAGTTCTTCCCTGTGTTTTTCAGGTGCTAGTGTATTAATTTCTTCAAAGCTAGGCAATAACAGCCTTCTTTAGCTTTCATTTAGTTTTATTTAGGCCAACTGAAATTTTATGATTTTTCTTTTCTTTCTTTCTTTTTTTTTTTTTGGTAGAAGAAAATGCTGGAGTGGCATTGGCACCAAGAATAAAGCCCTGCCTCATTCACTATTGCCACTTGCCAGGAATTACAGAGGTTGAAACATACTCAGTGTCAGAATGGGCCAACATATCATTCAGTCTCCCTGTAACCTTTTCCCAGCTGAGGCTGATTGTAATGGTGATACAGAGCAACAAGAATGCTGAAATGTCTAAATATCAGACCTCCAAAGTTGGCTTTAATTATACTGTGTCTTACCTTTGGGCTTTCCATTGTATAGGGCAATCAGACTAAGATTCCTGCACAGCTGCCTGGTTTTATTAATGGGATTCCAGAGTACCCGGTTTTGTAAATTGCTTGCCTTCGCTCATTTCCTCTGTACAAAGAAGCTCTGAGCAAAGCAGAGCTGTTTGTTGAAGTTATATGCTGCGCACAATGGACAGCACAGCACTCAAGCGTTTTGCCATCTTATTTAGGTCCTGATTTTGCTTACATTGACAAGGGGGCAGGGCTAACTCAGTGAATATAGGGGTTTAAAAAGTTAGCTCCTAAGTGACCAGAGGATCTAGTCAATGTGGCCAATGGCCTGTGATGGGTGGGATCTGAGTTACTACAGAGATTTTTTTCCTGGGTGTCCAGCTGGTGAGTCTTGTCCACATGCTCAGGGTTCAGCTGATCTCCATATTTGGGGTCGGGAAGGAATTTTCCTCCAGGGCAGATTGGCAGAGGCCCTGGGGTTTTTTTTGCCTTCTTCTGCAGCGTGGGGCATGGGTCACTTGCTGAAGGATTCTCTGCACCTTGATGTCTTTAAACCATGATTTGAGGACTTCAGTAGCTCAGACATAGGTTAGGGGTTTGTTACAGGAGTGGGTGGGTGAGATTCTGTGGCCTGCATTGTGCAGGAGGTCAGATTATACGATCATAGTGGTCCCTTCTGACCTCAAAGTCTATGGTTCTATGATTCTATGAATAGGGGAGTTTTGCAAGGGAGTTTAGAGAGGGAGTGTGAGAGGCAGATACACCTAACAAACATAGTGTAAACTTAGGCCAATAAACCTGTCCCCCCAAAACAAGCAAACAAACAAACCTTCAAGAGTAAAAATAATGCAGACAAAAGTCCAGGCAGCAGAGTAGGGGCTATCCAGTTTATCACACTCAATGCAGCACGTACAGTTACCTGCCTTGTGGGCAGGTGGCATATGTGTGCATGCAGGGCAAACAGTGCTTGGCCCTCAGAGACATGGTTCAGGCCGTGAGTTGAGGCCAGAATGACTGAACTGGAGGAGCTAAGGGAGACAGAGAGGCACACAGAGGAGACTCTCAGGGACACAATAGAGCAGGTCCCACTCCCAGTCTGACAGCCTCTCTGCAGTTAAGGAGGCTGAAAGTCTCAGGAAAGGAGAGCATCAAGCTGGAGCAGAGGGAAAGAATCCCATACCTGGGATCTTCCTTCCAGATGATGTCCTTGCATTGAGGATAACCCTTCCGGGGAGAGAACCCCAATTACTAGGAAAAGCCAGATAATAGTAATGGGGGATTTGATTAACAGAAATATAGATAATTGGGTTTGTGATGGCTGGGAGAACTACATGGTAAATTGCCTGCCAGACGATTGGAGATCTGGGAAGAGCCAGTGGTTATGGTACATATAGGTACCAATGACACAGGGAAAGTATGAGAGAAGTCCTGGTGGCCAAATTTAGGCTGTTGGGTAAGAGATTAAAGTCCAGGACCTCCATAGAGGCATTCTTTGAAATGCTTCCAGTTCCACATGCAGGGGCAGTTAGACAGGCAGAACTGCTGGGTATCAAGGCATGGATGAGACAAGTGTGTAGGGAGGAGGGCTATAGGCTTATTGGGAACTGGGGAACCTTTTGGCAAAGGAGGAGCCTATAAAGGAAGGATGGGCTCCCCCTAAACCAAAATGGAACCAGCTTGCTGGCACTTTTAATTAAAAAGGTTGGAGAGGAGTTTTTAAACTGAGGGCTGGGGAGAAACCGACAGGTGTGGCGGAGCACCCAGTTCAAGTGGAGACATCCCTTAGGGATGAATTTATTAAAGGGGGAACTCTAAGTCCTAGTAAAGAGAATAGGAAAGGAGTTGGTAAAGTACAGCTTGGAGCTAGTGAGGAATAGTCTAATGTAAAAAAATCCCATTTAAATATAACACATGAAGGCAAACAATGGAATATTGACAATATACACAAGTGCTTATATCCAAATTTTAGAAGTCTAAATACTAAGATGGGTGAACTAGAGTGTCTGAGGACATTGATATAATAAACATTGCTGACACTTGATGGAATGAGGATAATCAATGGGTCATGATAATACCGGGGTACATAATATATAGGAATGATAGAGTAGATTGCGCTGGTGGAGGAGTGTCACTATAAGTGAAAGAAAACATAGTTAAATAAAGTAAAAATCTTACATCAAACTGTACCATGGATGGATGCTGTCATAAATATAAAGGGAAGGGTAAACACCTTTAAATCCCTCCTGGCCAGAGGAAAAACCCTTTCACCTGTAAAGCGTTAAGAAGCTAAGATAACCTCGCTGGCACCTGACCAAAATGACCAATGAGGAGACAAGATACTTTCAAAGCTGGAGGGGAGGGGGGGAACAAAGGCTCTCTCTGTCTGTGTGACGCTTTTGCCGGGACCAGAGCAGGAATGCAGGTCAGAACTTCTGTAAAGAGTCAGTAAGCAATCTAGTTAGATATGCGTTAGATTCTGTTTTGTTTAAATGACTGATAAAATAAGCTGTGCTGAATGGAATGTATATTCCTGTTTTTGTGTCTTTTTGTAACTTAAGGTTTTGCCTAGAGGGATTCTCTATGTTTTGAATCTGATTACCCTGTAAGGTATTTACCATCCTGATTTTACAGAGGTGATTCTTTCTTTTTCTTTAATTAAAATTCTCTTTTAAGAACCTGATTGCTTTTTCATTGTTCTTAAGATCCAAGGGTTTGGGTCTGTGTTCACCTATGCAAATTGGTGAGGATTTTTATCAAGCCTTCCCCAGGAAAGGGGGTGTAGTGCTTGGGGGGTATTTGGCGGGGGAGACATTTCCAAGTGGGCACTTCCCCTGTTCTTTGTGTAATACTTTGGTGGTGGCAGTGTTTAACCTAAGCTGGTAAGAATAGGCTTAGTGGGTCTTTCATGCAGGTTCCCACATCTGTACCCTAGAGTTCAGAGTGGGGAAGGAACCTTGACAGATGCTATGGAAAGAAATTGTGTGCTTGAACAATAAAAATATAGGAATAGGAATATACTACTGACCACTTGACCAGGGTGGTGACAGTGATTGTGAAATGCTTAGGCAGATTAGAGAGGCTACAAAGGCAAGATACACAATAATAATGGGGGATTTCAATTATCTTCATATTTGACTGGGTACATGTCGCCTCAGGACAGGATGCAGAGATAAAATTTCTAGACACTATTAATGACTGCTCCTTGGAGCAGCTGCTCCTGGAACCCACAAGGGGAGAGGCAATCCTTGATTTAGTCCTAAGTGGAGCACAGGATCTGGTCCAACAGGTGAATGTAGCTGAATTGCTTGGTAATAGTGACCATAATGCAATGAAATTTTGCATCCATGTGGGATGTGTATTTGTGTGGAGGGAAATGCCAGAGAAACCCACCACAGTAGCATTTAACTTCAAAAAGGGAAACTACACAAAAATGAGGAAATGAGTTAAACAGAAATTAAAAGGAACGGTCAGAGGGATGAAATGCCTACAAACTTCACAGAAACTATTTAAAAACACCACAGTAAAGGTTCAAATTAAATGTATAACCCAAATAATAATAAAAAACCAGCAAGAGAACCAAAAAAATGCAACCCTGGATAAAAAGCCTAGTAAAAGAGGTGGCTAGAGGTTAAAAAAAGCATCATTTGAAAACTGGAAATCAAATCCTACTGAGGAAAATAGAAAGGAGTATAAACTCTAGCCAGTCAAGGATAAACATAAAAAGGCAGGCCAAGAAAAAATTTGAAGAAGACCTAGCTAAGGACACAAAAACTAAAAGCAAAAATTTTTTTAAGTACATCAGAAGCAGGAAGCCTGGCAAACAGTGGAGCTACTGCATAATCAAGGTGCTAAAGCAGCAGTCAAGGAAAACAAGGTAATTGTGGAGAAGCTAAATTAATTCTTTGTATTGGTCTTCAAGGATATGGTGGAGAGCCCCACACCTGAGCCATTATTTTTAGATGACAAATCTGAGGAACTGTCCCCGATTGAGGTGTCAGTAGAGGAGGTTTTGGAACTAACTGATCAGTTAAACAGTAATAAGTCATCAGGACCAGATGAGATTCACCCAAGAGTTCTGAAGGGACTCAGAAATTAAAGAACTACTAACTGTGTAACCTATTGCAGAACTACTAACTATGTAACCTGTTGCTTCAATCAGCCTCAGTACCAGATGACTGGAGGGTAGCTGATATAATGCCTATCTTTTAAAAAGTTCCTAGAGGCAATCCTGGCAACTGCAGGCCAGCAAGCCTAACTTCAGAACCAGGCAAATTGGTTGAAACTACAGTAAACAAACTTATCAAATACATAGATGAACACAGTCGGTTGAGGAAGAGTCAACATGGCTGTTGTAAAGGGAAATCAAGCCTCACCAATCGATTAGAATTCTTTGATCAAGTCAACAAGCAGTCAATATAGTGTACTTGGACTTTCAGAAAGCCTTTGACAAGGTCCTTCATCAAAGGCTCTTAAGCAAACTACGTAGTCATGGGATAAGAGGAAAGGTCCTCTCCTGCCTCGGTAACTGGTTAAAAGATAGGAAGCAAAGGGTAGGAATAAATGGTCAGTTTTCACAATGGAGACTTAAATAGCTCCCCCCACAAGGATCTGTACTGAGACCTGTGCTGTTCAGCACATTCATAAATGATCTGAAAAAGGGTGTGAAGAGTAAGGTGGCAAAATTTGTGATGATACAAAATTACCCTACATAGTTAAGTCCAAAAATGACTGTGAAGAATTACAAAGGGATCTGACAAAACTGGGTGACTAAATGGCAGATGAAATAGTTATGCACAATGGAAAAATAATCCTAACTATACATATAAAATGATGGGATCCAAATTAGCTGTTATCACTCAAGAAAGAGAGAGTCATTGTGAATAGTTTTCTGAAAACATCCCCTCAGTGTGCAGTGGCAGTCAAAAATGCTTATAGAAAGGGATAGATAATAAAACAGAAAATATCAGAATGCCACTTTGAAAATCCATGGTATGCCTACACCTTGAATAATGTGTGCAAATCTGGCTGCCCCACCTCAAAAATGATATATTGGAATTGAAAAAGGTACAGAGAAAGGAAATGAAAATGATTAGGGGGATGGAACAGCTTCCATATGAGGAGAGATTGAAAAGACTGGGACTGTTCAGCTTTGAAAAAAGATGATTTACGGGAAGGTTGTAATAGAGATCTATAAAATCATGACGGGTGTGGAGAAAGTGAACAGGGAAGTGTTATTTACCCCTTCACAGAACACAAGAACCAGGGGTCACCTGATTAAATTAACAGCCAGCAGGTTTAAAACAAACAACAGGAAATACTTCACACAATGCAGTCAACCCATGACAGTTGTTGCTAGGGGATGTTGTGATGGCAAAAAGTGTAACTTGGTTAAAAAAAATGAATTAGATAAATTCATGGAGGATAGGTACATGAATGGCTATTAGTCAAGAAGGTCAGGGATGTAACCCCATGCTCCAGGTGTCCCTAAACCTCCCACTGTCAGAAGCTGGGACTGCACGACAGGGGATGGAGCACTCACCATTGCCCTGTTCTGGTCTTTCCTTCTGGAACATCTAGCACTGGCCAAGAAAACAAGATACTGGCTAGATGGACCATTGGTCTGACCCAGCATGACTATTCTTATGTGGTAAATCTTCTATTGACTTCAAGGGTGCAGGATTGGACCCTTCAAGAGCATGTTTTGATTTTTGCTTGGATTTTCATAAATAGCTTTTTTTATACAGGTTACATATATAGTGCCCACCTGTGCAACCTTTTCTTAGTCAGTTAGTCGCACAGACTTCAGTGGGATATTTGAGTGAAGAAGGAATACAGCGCTGCAGGATGAGGACCACAGTTAAATCGTAAGATTAGTGGTTATCTGGGAAAACTGAAACCGAACTTAGTTCATGAAACTCCTTCTGTTACACACAACAAAACTGGCTCCTCTCCCTGCTCCAGCTTTAAATGCCACAATGAATCTTTTGGAGCACTAGTGATCAGAAAAAAACATCTGGAGAAGAACAATTCACTGACACGGTGAACAACAAAAAAGAATTTCACTCCAGCTGCACCACTAATCTGTATAGAACGCTAGCACTATTGCTGTTTATTTATCTGCTTGGCTTGTTGCTTACATGACAGAGGAAAAAGTGCACAGAATTGTGCCTTGAAAATAACAAGTCCAAACAAATGTCTGGCAAATTGTGTTACTAGAATGGGGTATTGGAAATGTAAAATAAAGAAAAAATCTTTTACATTTAGGATTGTTTAACCATATAGGCTTTGATTAAACAAAGGGATTAAGTATATGTTTACGTCCCATTGAAATCCATGGGACTTAAGAACATCCTTCAAGTTAAGCAAGCATTTAAAAGCTTTGCTGAATAGGGATGGGATTACTTGATATTCTTACAGTTAAGTATATGCTTAAATGGTTTCCTGAATCAGAACCATAGGCCCCTAGCCTCTAGGTTCTGAGCACATCCTACAAGGAGCAGAGAGAGGCCTCAATCCCACAGAAGTGGATGGAAGTGGAGGCTGCACAGCACAACCCCGGAGATACTGAGCACTTTACAGACTTTGGTGCATAATTAGATCTAAAAAACCTAACCCAATTCAAACCCTTGCTACATTCTTTTGTCTTCTTAAAAAAGAAGTTTAAAAAAATACCCCAAACATATCAACATTTGTCAGGTGCCTAGTCCCATGCTGATGTCTGTAGCTATTTGGGGTAGTTCAAAATGAAGGAGAAGTCAGTAGCAAGTGCAGTTAAGCAGTGAACAATGAAGTTCAGAGGAAATCACTGGGGCAAATTTTCCCCACAGTTACACCCAAGCACCCGCAAATTCTGCACTCAGTTTCACACGTGCATCTGCATTGTAGGTAACGGGGTTGTCAGGATATAAATGCCATACAAAATGTGGTCCCTTGGTAACTATGCCATCTAACCAGATATAGTCACATATTTCCTTTTGAGTCTACACCTTAGAAAACATCTGTATTTTTATTTTAAAACACATTTTAAAAAGACAAAATATTTTTTCCTCGGACAAACTCATGGCAGATGTTAGTCATGTTGCTTAATGAATTACTGGAAGGTGCTAAGATACTATGGTAGTGGCCCCCAAACTTTTTAGGTCTGCGCCCCCACCCCCTGCAGACAGGGTTAATGGGACTGAGGCTGGGGGCAGGTCTGGGAACAGAGCTGTGGCCAGGTGCTGAGGTTGGGGGCGGGGCCAGTGCCAGAAGCGGGGCTGGATGTGGAGCCATGGCCGGTCCCTGGTTGGGGACTGAGGCTGGGGGTAGGGCCTGGCGTGGGGCTTGGAGCTGGAGGCGTGACCATAGAGCTGGAAGTGGAGTGGGGTTTGATGGTGCTCTCTCCCCGCCCCCCTGTGGGGCTGGCCTGGGCCCCACTGGGCCTCCCAAATGTTCCTCTGCGCCCCCCCTACGGGGGCACGCTCCACAGTTTGGGGCCTCTGCACTATGGTGACTAGTGCAGCAAAAGGGGGGAGGGATAGCTCAGTGGTTTGAGCATTGGCCTGCTAAACCCAGGGTTGTGAGTTCAATCCTTGAGGGGGCCATTTAGGGATCTGGGGCAAAATTTGGGGATTGATCCTGCATTGAGCAGGGGGTTGGACTAGATGACCTCCTGAGGTCCCTTCCAACCGTGATATTCTATGAAAAGAAACTGTATAGAATAGGGTGTTCCTATTGCCTTAAATCCCCACTTTGTCAGTATGTTGCTGACTACCCTGTTGGAAGGTGTTTAGCTATTACAATGATGAGGGTAGTATAAGAACCTGTGTATAATAGAACAGTGGTACTGAAAGTTATTATGCAAATGAAGGCCTGACTGTCATTTATCCCAAGGCCTCTTTACACTGCTTTTGGCCTATGAAACCCTATGTGTCCTCCTTCTTACTTGTTGCGATATTCTCTAAGGGCTGTACTGGGTCTTGGACTGTACAGCCAAACAGTGGAGTCAGCAGTAGTAGGACCATCCCTTGCATCCCTGCATGGGCTACCCATGCCTCTGGTCCAGGAATGTAGAAGTAAGTGGGGGAATGCTACTCCCAACCCCAAAGCACAGGGAGTGGGTGGAACATTGGCTCTGGCCCCCCAATGCACTAGCCAATGCAGCTGTCGGATGTGTGTCCTAATTTTCTGCTGGCAGCAAATTACTGCACACATACACCAAGGAGCAAGACAGAAGCAGAGAGGGAATTATGCCTGAGAATCATTGAATTGTGTGTCTGAGCCACAGTGCCTTCCTGGGCCACTCTGTGTGTGTGTGTGTGTGTGTGTAGGGGGGCGGTATTGAAACTTCTGGACTCAGCTATTGCTTAGCTCTGTTCTCACAGGCACAGTCCAGCTCGGCCTGTTTAAAGAACTAATTTTCAAGACATAGTACAACCAACCAGCTAGGCGTCAGCCGTATAGCTTTAATGTCTACAGAATCCAAAAGGGGAGTCAAGACTTTAGACCGCCTGTGAGTGATACAGTCTGAAGTATCTATGAAATTAGCAGCTGGGAGATAAAAATGTCAGGGAATGGGGGCGTGGGGGAAAGAGCCAGACCTTACAAAAGCATTAGGTAAAAAAATATCATTATGAATGCTCAATTTAATCTGAATATTGTTTAAAATGCATGGGTGGAGGCAACAGCATGCAAGGAACATCTGTTCCCATTGAATCCCATCACTTTTGTTTTAGCAGCAGCATAACTTTCAATAGACATGGGGGGTTTTTAGCTTAGATTTTTTTTCTGATTTACCTATCTTTTTTTATAGTATGACTAACATAATTCGGGGTTGTAACCTTGATTTATAATATTGTAAATGCTGGTGTGATATTTTGTTTGCACGAAAGCTAGATAGTTGAGTTGCACACTTGAGTTGGTCTGTTGCTGTGAGGAGTAGCAGATGTTAAACTGTTTTCATTTCCACCCCTCAGTGGACAATAAGTGATGTCCGAGCACACCTCTGCTTTGCAATGAGGTGGCCCAGTATTCTAAGTGGGGGGTCTAGCCAGAACAAAGTACAGTACAGAGTCAGCAGAATATCTCCAATGGTCTTTATACTGTTTTAACTACAGCAAAGATCCCAACAATTTGCACATTGTTTAGACCCTTTTAAAGATTTCCACTAGGGAGAGTTCTGTTGCCAAGGCTCCTTGTGTGATTTTCAAGCAATTTCTCTCCTTTCCAGGGCTCAGTCCTGGAAGACCCTAAAGGCTCTCGTGAGTCAGTTCCTGTGCACTGGGAACTGAGAGCGCTCAGGAGAACGGGCTGGGAAACAATTTTTCCCCCCAATGAAAATTTTTGTTGCAAACTGAAAAAATGCTAATTTTCATCAAAGATTTTCCACAAAAAAATTGTTAACAACCACCCATTTTTACAGAAAAGTAGTCAACCAACTCTAGTGCTCCGTGTTTCTTAATTTTTGCAGCCAATATATAGTATGTACTGTGTGCCACAGAAATATAATTCATTACTCTCACTTTATCCCCAAACTAAATCCAAACTTGTTTGTATTGTTGTTCTCTATCAATTCTCTTTCTATATACTGGGCCAGATACCCACCTGTTTTAAATCTGATTTACAACAGATGAAAAACTAATCCATTGTCATGACTGAATCATATTGATCCCACACTGGCTAGTCTAGGGCTAATCTACACTGTGCATTAGTCTACACTAGTCTACACTTAAATTCAAGTGTGTACTAGGGTGTTGTTCAGTAACTGGCCTGTGGTGCACACTAAAAGTCCCCTAATGTGCATTAATGCAGTCCCATTTCATACAGGATTACATTAATGTGCATTAGGGAACTTTTAGCACAAACCAGCACGGTCCACACAGGCCAGTTAGTGTGCGACACTCTAGAGCATATTAGAATTTCTATACTTCTTTTGAGGACTAATGCACCGTGCAGACAAGCCTTGACCTAATCAAGAAGGAGCACCATTTTAAAATGGTGGTAACGTTACAGGCTCAAGGGAATTACTCTTGATTTACGCAGTATAACTGAGAGCAGAGTCAAGCCTTGAGTCACCGTCCATCTCTCTTGCTGCTCCTGTTTTTAGAGCAGACCTGCCTCCTTTGCTTGCGCCTAGATTACAGTGGTTCCTTTTTGGCCGGTTTACAATTTTAAAATGGATAGCCTTTGATCTCTTCAGGAGAGCAGAAAGGTCCAGGATGTTATGATAGGGAATTCATCTTAAACCAACAGGTCAGCAGAATATTTTAGGTACTAGTGCTATTAAAAGTATAGCTGGCCTGAAAGACTAGGTTTTCCTCAGCTGGATAACAGAATACAAGTAAGCAGTAATTCTGCAGCCTTATTTGGCTCCAGAAAAACTGCATGTGTCATGTAGATACAAAAATAGGAGTTCCAAGGAAGATAGTTTATTGTATTACATCCACCGGAACAAAAAATCCTGTGAAGAATGATTATATTCAAATCCCTGAACTACACTCATTGTCTTACAATCAAGATGTATTTTTACAGACATGGCTACTTTAAATGACTGCATTTCTTGGATTCATCTTCAGACACAGGTATGCATAGCCTAATGAGACATGCAAGGAAGGTGAATCCATGTCCCCTTGGATCCTCAGAAGACATGCCCCAAAGCAATCCATCAGCTGAGAAACATCTGAAAAAGGGTGGTTTTCCTCAGAGCCATGGCTAATGAAAATGTGTGGCTTTCAAAGGAGGCAAACCTTATTATTATTAAAGAAAGAATGCAATCCACAAAATATTTTGAGGTCTGGCATTTGTTGTTTGAAATATTTCATGTGGTTCAGCCCTGTAGCTATTAAAATACTTGTTGCACCTGCCAATCAGCAAGTAATCCTGTGGTTGAAGGTGCTGTGTTTGCATCTTCTTTTTCCTCCCATACTGTTCATCGAGCGCTCTGCACTTTTCAAAGGCCATTCATCTTCTTACTTGGACCTTAGAATATGATACAGAAGGAGCCATCTCAAACTGACAGGTTTCACTTATACTCTTGGACCTGATCTAACACCCATTGAAGTCAGTGTCTTTCCACTGACTACAATGGAGGTTGGATCAGACCATTAATAGTTTAATGTTGGTTATATTTTGTCCTCGATATTCCCATGATGGGGCCTTGATACATAAAAGAATTAGGGTGAAATACAACCCTGTGTGGGAGATCAGTACAAAGCCCTATTTTGAGGACTTAAGTGATGCATGGGCCTTCTGCTGCTCCTCTGCAGATGGGTCATTTCCACTCTTGTAGCTTAACTTGTGCCACATGAGCATGAATCTCTTTTTCCAGTGTTCCTTGTCAGTCTACTTCTAAAATGCCAAATGAGCCACAAGACAGAACAAAAGAAGAGCTAAATATTTAGAGCCATAAATGTCCTGTACTTCCACTTAAACATCTATCTATCATACCACAAGCCCTGATAGTCATTCCTAGCAATGGCAACTGATGGAGCTTTCTCCTTAATTCTTATGGTCAACTGACTTCAGTGGAATTAATCCAGACAGACATCAATGTAAGTGAGAGCCGAATTTGGCCATCTGAGAAATCACGAGAAGAGTCCAGTGCTTAATTGGTCATGAAAGGGGTGCTGGGGTTCAAGCAATTCTTTTACATTCATAACTGATGCAGCAAGCTTAGAGGTGCCAGGGCTATGAACAGCCAAGCCTAAGGTGACAAGCCCTGGCACAGGTTAAGCACTGGAAGAGTCACATCATATGCAGAATTTGTATTGTTCCTAGCATCCCCTCATTGTAACCTCCCCAGCCCCTTATTTCTTAATAGCTCTGCAGTCCAATCAGATCGCATAACCTGTCAGCAAAGCTAAAGAGAAACCTCATAGATTATGAATCCCACTCTTTTTTGGTATATGCCTTGGCTTAAAAAATAAGAGCAGATCCTACTGCTGCTATGACCATATTCAGCTGCCATTTACACTCACACATATCCAGCCACTCTATTCACTTCAGTGGAGTTACTCCATGTTTACACAGGTGTAACTTGGCAGAATTTGCCCACTGAAGTCAATGGAAACTTTGCCATGTCCATTGCCTGCAACTGGAGCAGGGTCATTGTTTCTAGGTTTGGCTAAAACTTACAATCAGTCTCTATTTTATATTTTAAGGGTGGTGGGGGGGAATAAGAGGCTGAGAGAGGGGAAGGAACGGAATGAAGCATCACAGAAAGCTAAGATAGAGAGTTTGAAAGCAACATCTTAATACACTTCCTCTTGGAACAATAAAAACAAAACATTTCTCCAGCAGAAGGTTGGCTGCCTCAAGTCAAACTAGAAGACTTGCATATTTAACCCTAGAAAAAATGTCATGGGGAAGATGTTAATGATTTTTTAATGATGCTTTATTTTACAGGAAACAATTTTACAAGTATTCTTTACTTCCAGAGCAACTATTGACCATTTAATGACATGGTGAGTATCATGCATTGGCATCATATGTATGTGGTAAGTACCATATAATCACCAAGTAAATTCGTCATTATTTTTGCCTTAAAAACCTGCATACGTGTTAAATGATATTTTTGGGCCTGCTGTGTGTAATTACTAAGTACTGTAGTCGGCAGAAGCATGTAATTACTATGCAGTTGCACTAGGAGTATATAGTTACTCTTTATGGTCCAAATTCTGCTCTTGGATCCTTGTTATGCCAAGATCCAACCAAATTCAGCAGAGGAGCCATGGATCTTATTGGCCCCTCAAGATGACACTTCATCTTCTCCAGTCTTCACCTTTCCTGAGAGCAGGATGCTGGACCATTGTGTCCAGTTCTGATGTCCACATTTTAAAAAGGATATTGGAAAAAACTGGATAGAGTGCATAAAAGAGCCACAAACATGATTTAAGAGTGGAAAATATGCCTTATGGGGAGAGAATGAAGATGCTCGATCTGCTTAGCTTATCAAAAAGAATAGCAATAGGTGACTTGATTACAGTGTGTAAGTACCGTCACAGCAGGTACTAAATGGCTCTTTAATTTCCAGCTATTGATTCTTATTATGCCTTTCTCCACTAGATTAAAGTCAGACAAATTCAAAGGAAAACATGGCACACATTTCGAACAATAACCATTGGAACAAATTACTGAGAGAAAGGATAGATTCTCCATCTCTTGATGTCTTCAGAACAAGACTGGTTGCCCTTCTGGAAAATAGTCTTTAGCCCAACACAAATTATTGGGCTCAAGGGAAACTGGGTGAAATTCTTTGGCCTGTGATATACAAGAGGTCAGACTAGATGATCTAAGGTCCCTTTCTGGCTTTCAACTGTCTGAATCTATGAGCAGTTGGGAATTTATAAGAATAAAACGTTAACTGCATCTGACAGTGGGGTTTCTTTGGGCCAGATTGTGCTAAGTATCACACAGGTGAAATAGATTCATTGAGTTTAAGACCAATCTGATTCTAGGGTAACTCTATTGTCATCCATGAACTTATTCTAGTTTTACACAGGCGTGACTGAGATCAAAATCTGGCACCCTATAGGCCACATTCCAAGTGGCCTTTCTGAGGGTGTTCAGAATGCGCAAGAAGCTCTGCACAGCAGCCGCCTCCGTACACTGGGGAGCACCGGCACTGCTCACTTCTGCTCCCCCTGGGATGCAAGACACTGGGAGAGAGGCAAGAGGGGCAGGGAAGGATGAGGAGGACAGGAGATGATATAGCACAGCCCCCGCCCCCTTTCTGCAGTGGCTGGAGGAAGGCTCACCTCACGACTCACCTCACTGCAGTGGAACTGCTCACCTCACTGAACCAAGCAGAGCCCCCAAAGAGATGGTGTCTGCTTGAGGCATAACTTCCCCAATGCTTCTCATTCCTCATGAGGGCAGTGGCATCAGTGTCACAGTCTGTTTAATCTATGCATGGGCTTGTCTATGCTTGTAACGCAACAGCAGCACAGCTGCCCTGCTGTAGCGCTTCAGTCTAGACACTACTTTCCCCCACTGGAGGGGTTCTCCCATCAGCATCGGTAATCCACCTCTCCGAGAGACACAAGAATTCTTCTATCAACCTAGCTTTGTTTCGATCAGCTTAACTATGTTGCTCAGGGGTGTGGATTTTTCACACTCCTGAGCGAAGTAGCTGGATCAGCCTAACTTGTTAGTGTGGACCAGGATGAAATTTCAGGGTGCTTATAGGGAAGAAGGTAGAGGCAATTTCTGGGCTGAATGTGTGAGTGAATTGCTTGGGGATATTATTTGTTTGACACAGGCCTTATGATTGCTGCCATTATTTATAGCAAAACAGGGGTAGAGGCATACCAAAGAGCCAGGCTTGGATAGGCTATTTAGATATTCTTGAATTTCTAAGGTACGTTTTGAGCGGTGAACCAGAAAAATATTTTGCTAGAATCATCCCTCTTCTGTAAAGTCGTCATCTTCTACCAGTTGCAAAGCTCTAGTGGCCTGTTAACTCCTCCCAGTGGGAAAAGGAATCATTATAATGACAAAAATCAGAATCAGTCATCCATCTAATAACTCCAGACCTGCGAGACTGAACTTTTCTGTTTTTTATTTAGCAAGGCTCCGGGAGCCTCTTTCCACAGAGGCTCTACAGCACTGAGTGATTCTTTTGTTTCGTTCCTTTCTGGGTTCACCCAGGAGTTCTCCTCAGCACATCTGGATTCCCCTTATTGTGACAGGCATAACATTTGACTGAAGTTAACCTGGTTTGTTTTGGGTCTTTTCCTATTGTGAATAATTGTCCAGTTGTCACTACATGAGGAAAATCAGAATCACTTATCTGTTTAGCTGGTGAGACTAACTCTCTGGCTAAGTGTTTTTCCACAGGGCTATAACCTGCCTGTGTTTACATCAATGTCCATCAGTATTGAAGGGCTGGTATCCAGTTTTGTGAGTTAGCATTTTTTGGTGGCACCTACTAGGACATATCCTGGCAGCTTGTTTAACACTGTTTTGCCAAGTGCCTGATGTTTGAGTTTCTGATGCCTTTCGTAGATGTGGCTGCACTGCATTGTTAGAACTTGATGTTCTCTGTGTCGCTACATAGCTGGCTCTGGGTCACTGCAATTCAGTGTTTGGCTTTCTCAGTCTGAAGCCCTTTATATGAGGAAACAATTACCTACTTTTCCTCCCTCCTCCCATTTATATTCTGTTGTCTAGGGATCTCTGAGGGAATGCTAATCAGGCCAGATCCAGTTCTACTTTAACATATGCTATAAGACCTTGGGAGAGAAGGTCACTTTTTTCTGCATGATCCCACCAAGAAACCAGGGATTTGTATCAGTGCTAACTGATTCTTGCCTGTCAAAAGTCTTCTGTATAAACATTAGCAACATCAATAATTTATCAGTGCTAAACCGCCCACATTAGTTATTTCAGTTGGAAATGTGTTGCCAGATCAAACCAGAATGTGACACTTGTTTTCACTACCGGGGTAAGTCGACTTAAGTTATGCTACTCCAGCTATGTGAATAACACAGCTGCAGTCAACGTAGCTTAAGTCAACTTACCCCAGTGTTTTCACTGTGCTGCTTTGACGGGAGACACTCTCTGGTCGACTTCCCTTACTCCTCTTGGGGAGCTGGAGTACCGGGGTGACCAGAGAGCACTCTGCCGTTGATTTAGTGGGTCTTCACTAGGCCCGCTAAATCGACACCCGCTGCATCAATTGCAGCAACATCGACCTCCTCAGTAGTGAAGACAAACCCTTAGTAAACCTGCGACTAGGGACAAGAGGCACCATGGCTCCTGCAGGCTAAATTGCTTTGCATTTTCTTCAGTTCCCCCAGTCACGTAGCTTTGATTCAGGATAATGCCATCAAGTATTTCCATTGATGTTACATAGCATTAAGAGATTAAGTGAAAAACATCGCCACATTGAGTATAATCTTTCTGAAAAATTCAGGATTAAACACGGTCTGTTTTCTGGGCTGGTTTATAAAATGGCATTAATACCAGATTAGTTCAGGATGCTATTTAGTACATCTAGAATAGCAGATATTTAGGATAACCATATAAATGCAAACACAGGACATGATTTCCCTATCCTACTGGTGGGAGTCAGGAGTAACGCTGTTTGGCAATAGCTCAATTCAAGAGTGATATAAGTAAGAGCAGAAATAGGCCATCGCCTTTATTCGTTAGAAAATATAAATAACTGAAAAGCATGAAATATTTGCAAATATTTGGAGGCAATATTACTCAAGGGACGGATAATGGTGACAAATGGGCCTTATGTTGCAATTTACAGTGGTCCATGGTGGGTATTAAATGCCACCGTTTTAGTTTAGTAGCATCTTACAGACACATTGCATTCACTTTGCCCAGGTCTCAATGACCACGAGGGCTCAGGCAGTAGAGAATCAGGCCCTAGGGTGAGTCTGGTTAGCAGTGACTGAAAGTCAATATTACCTGACAGCTCAGATACCTGAGGAAACACACCCTAGCAATAATGTGAGTTGAAAAGAGAGTTCAGAGGAGATTTGAGGCAGCTGCAACTAGAGAAGTAGAGTCAAATGTAACCATACTACAAAAATCAGAATAGGGGAGTGCCAAAGGCTGGAGGAAAACTGAGAACAAAAGAATGTTGAAAGGCAAAGGCACCAAGCTAGAGAGAGGTCTACAGGTGTTCAGGAGGGCCTTGTAGATGGAGAGGGAGGCTCCAGAGGAGCACAGAGAACTGTAGTCCGAGAAGCATGGTAAGGTCTCTGCAGCCTGGAGAGCATAAGAAAATATCCGTGTAAAGTGCAGAGCTGTGAGTGCCTCTTGCCAACTTTTGTCTTTCTTCTCTTCTCAAAATAGATACTTGTTAGAACAAGCTTCTTGCCAGGATGTCACAATCAAGGCATTTGCTTCAGCTCCTGGCTGCAAATCGTCCAGCTCAAATATGTCGGGTAAATCCTCAATTCCCCTCCCCCCAATCTATGTAGCAGAAAACACAAGTCAGCTCTGCACTACAAAATACCAAACTTTGACTCACTCCCTCTTTAGAGACTTCACTGTGTGCCCCCTTTGTGCAATGATCCTCCCTGCTGGTGTCAACAGAGAATTAACATCCATTCAACACGTTAGTTATGAACCTATAAGTGGATACCGTTTGGGGTACAGTTTTTTTTTATGCCCATCCTAAAATGGTGCAGCTCCTCCAGGCCCTGTGCTGGCCATGGAAAGCTAGGCTAGTGTAATCCACTCGTGTGTAGGTGTGTGTTGCAGATTCCCTCTGTGCCTGATCTGCAGAGGATATGAATGCATTACAATACTATCTAGAGAGCTTTAGCTCAATGCTTTTAACTCGAGGTGCCTGGTTTAATGCCCAGTGTCTCAGCCAAGATGGTGGCCATCATACTAGCATCTGACATTAAAAATCTGCAGGCCCCCACTCTAGTATATAACACTGTTAATGTCCCAGGGGGAAATTGTCTAGTGGTAAAGCACGCTACAGGTGCTATATAATGGCTTGGAAGTGAATCCAAATCTAACTGTACTCTCCTGTTGGTATTTAGCTCCATGTTTCAGCTCTTTAAATTTGTGAGCTACTGCAGTGATTCTTTCTTCTGGGAGTGGTGGCACAGCAGGACAGCATCGCTTTAGCTAAACTGTCATGTGGTATGTGCCTTAAGGGCAGGGGCGTTCGTTTTGTGGTAGCAAACCGTGGACAGGATTGACAAAAATAAATAGGGGGGGAGGGATAGCTCAGTGGTTTGAGCATTGGCCTGCTAAACCCAGGGGTGTGAGTTCAATTCTTGAGGGGCCCATATTGGGGATTGGTCCTGCTTTGAGCAGGGGGTTGGACTAGATGACCTCCTGAGGTCCCTTCCAACCCTGATATTCTATGAATGAGAAGCCTTAATTATCCATGTGGGTAAGGCTGTATTGAAGGAGAAGGAGGAAAACAACTGAAAAAGGGCAAATAAACCTCTGTGAAGTCAGGCCCTGATTCAGCATTTTCAGACTTCAACAGGACTAGTCAAGTGCTTAAATTTAGACATGTGTTTAGTACTTCTCTGAAATAAGGCCTCAAATTGGAAAGCTTCCAGCCAAATCAGTATACGGATACCACATCTTAAAGTGAAATTCCCCTGGGCACAGCAACATTTAGGTCTTAAATGGAATTTAACTGGTGCATAGGACAAGTGAGTACGAGGCATTATAACACAAAACTGCATTGGATTTCTTATATATTAAATATGCCAAATTTGTTCAGTGGTCTCCATTAAAAAGTCAGTATTTACCCAAACAGCCACCTGTGACATCATGGTTATTCCCTATCCCAAATCTAAGGAGATACTGCCATAACTTGGAAACCATTAATGGGGCCAGTCCATGTATTGCAATGTTTCCTATTTTGCAATACTTTATTAAAGGTATTTCTGCTCCTGTGAAATTCTACCAGAGGCAAAGCAGAGAATCCCTTTGCTAAAACAATTTTTGTTCCCACCCAAATTAATTACATTATTATTAATAATAATAATAATAATCATGTTTATTACAGTAGTGCCTGAGGGCCAAACAAAAAATGGGGCCCCACTGTGCTAGGTACTGTACAAACACAGAGTAGTAGACAGTCCCTGCCCTGAAGAGCTTACAGTCTAAACTGACAAGACAGATGCGGGGGGGAGGGGGTATGAAGGGTAGAACACACAGGCGAGTGAACAGTATGATGGCAGTAAATGTCTTGTTAGTTTCATAATTTTTTTGGCGGATGGGTGTGTTTTGCTTAGGAAGGGATCAGCTCATGGGAAGAAAAGGGAAGGCAATGAAGGGGAGGAGGGCAGTGCAGGGGAGAAGAGGAGCAGTATTAGAGTGAATCTGAGATGATGAGACTGTGAAGAAGGGGATGGGAAGTGTTGGAGCAAACCGTCAATCAGCACAAGGCAGAGAAAGTCCAGATATGACCTCAGATGGAATTCCCCAAGGTGGAATCTATGAAGAGACTTAGGCATTGCAATGCTGAGCATCACAGTGCCTAACTTCTAGGCACCTAGAAAAATCATAGGAACAACACTGCGATCCACAAAGCTTGTGTAAGGTGTTTAGGCTCCCTATACAATGAATGGGAAGAGACAGGCTCCATATAACATGATCCACAAAAGCTAGAGTGCTAGGCAGGGAGCCACCTAAGCTAGCACAGGGGAGATGCCAATGTGCTAAGCCCTGCCCCTTTCTCGGAGATAGGCACCTAAGTCCAGGCTGCAGGGAGGCACCTAGCTCTGATAGTGATCCACGGACAGGAACCTCTCATCTGGCTTAGGTGCCTACATCATTTCTGGTTGGCGTGAGTTAAGCATCTGCCTCACTCCACACAAAATGGCCAGAGGAGGAATTGGTATTACTGCCCACCTCATAGCTTTTAGCCTAGTGATTAGGGCACTCACCTGGGACGTCAGAGACCCAGGTTCAGTTCTCCCCTCTCTGCCAGAAGGATCTGAACAGGAGTTTCCCACCTCCCAGCAGAATGCTGTAACCACTGAGCTCTGGGCTATTCTGAGGTGAGCTCCCTCAGTCTCTCCTGTGGAAGCTCTTCCACTCTGGCTCAATATTTAAACAGTCAATGGGCCAGAAAGAAAGGGCATGGGAATGACTCTGTAGTCCAGTGATTAAGGCACCCACTTGGGAGGTGGGTGATCCTGGGACCAGTCCCACTACTCCAATCACAGGGGAACAGCTTCCACAGGTGAGATAGCCGGAGCCCTACAGCAGAACAGCTCAGTGGTTAGAGCACTCTCCTCAGAGGTAGGAGACCCCTGTTCACATCCTTTCTCCCCCTCAGACTGAAAAGGGGGGTAACTGAAGCTGTGTTGCCCACCACCCAGCTAAGCACTTTAACCACTGTGGGAGAAGAAATAAGAGTGACATCATCACCGTGCTTTCAAATGGGGCCCAACCCGGTCAGCATGCTCAGAGGGTGCCTACTGGGTTGGGTCCTGTGGGCAAGTTAGGTGGCTGAATGCCTGTCTTCCCCCAGTTTGTGGCTTGCTCTGGGGCTTCCCTGGGAGACAGGCATCTGGATGCCTAGAGTGAGGCAGTAGTGCGCATGTTCAGAGGCAGACACCAAGGGAACTTTTACTTCGAAAAACATAGGTGGCCAAGTGAGTTTGGGCACCTCCCGGGTTTGATGGGATTTTTGTGGATCACAGTGGAGGACTTAGGTGCCTTCAGCTGGGTTTAGGTGCCTAAATAGCTTTGTGGATTCCACCTTTAGTATCATTATTTATCATCTGTATTAAGATAGCACCCAGAAGGCCCAACCCAGCTCAGGGCCCCATTGCTCGAGGGCCCGCTCTGGAGAGCTTACAATTTAAATCAGCAAGCCAGACAAAGAGGGAGGGGGCAGGAAGTATTATTATCATCCCTGTGTTAGAAACGGGGAGCGGAGGCACAGAGAGATTAAGTGACTTGCCCAAAATCACATAGGAATCTGTGGCTGAGCCAGGAACTGAAGCTGGAGTCCCACTCCAATGCCTTACCCACGACACCACCCTTCCTCTCGAACCACTTTTACCTCAGCTGTGTAAATAACAGACCACTGCCAACCTGACACACAGGGAACAAAGTGGGCAAACACTCCCTTGTGACTAGAACATAGTCCACAGCCATTTGGCTAACTCGAATGTGCAGCAATGACTCCTTTGCATGTGCATGAGCAAAATTCACACACACACACAGACACACACACACACACACGCCAAGCCTGCCTTGTCACTATGGAGTGTGTTTGGCAAGGCCTCCGTCAGCAATCACACCAGAGAAAGCTGTACAATTCTATGTAAAGTCTGATTCCTTGACAAACACAGCACCTACGTGCAAACTTTGTCTCCGCTGAAAGGCCAAAAAGTTAGTCAAATATATGGCCCTCCCTGCATGCACAGGCCTGTCTGGCCTTTCCCACAAAGTGCGTGGGGAAAAACATAGATTAAGTGTAAATCCACCGGCATCGTTTATTGTCTTCAAAGAAAGCTGGTTATTTACTGGAAGGCTTTCCCTTGGGAAGAAAAACAACACTGAAATCCTCGCCTCTTTAGTTGCTGCATGGGCCTGTGTTGTACCACTGACAGTGCCTAATGGACAGAGTGATTTGAGATGCACAGCCACTGTACATGTGCTATTGCATCAGGAGGCTCTTCTTTAACACAGCGTTGGTTTAGTCGCTATCTTCAGCCCTTATTCATGGATAAATGTGACCCGACATTTCCATGACATGTCACTCAAGGAGTAATTAAGTGCCAAGCTGCTGCAAGGACAAAGCAAAACCCTTGTTCCTTAAAGATCCCAACAATCACTGAAGCCACTGGGCAAGGTCCATTGTTGCTCTAGGGTCCCTTAGCACCGGTAAAGCCGGTTTAAGCCTGCCCATGAGGAACATCCCTTGTGCATGGGGGCCCTACCCCAGGTGCAGAGTCGACTCTGCCACCTCTGCGCCACCTCCGTAGTAGCCCTGGGGCAATTCTGGGGGGGGAGCAGGCAGGGTGGGGGAAAGGAGAGGGACGTGGCCAGAGGAGTCCTTCACTCACAGTGGTGATTCTGCAATGGCCCAGAGGAGCTGTTGCAACAGGGGTGCTTGGATGAATGAACTGGTGCCTTGCAGCCTCTGAGTAGGGGAGACGCGAACCACCCCACTTCTGTCCATCGTTACTGGTGCTGGGATGAAGCTGCCTCAGTAGGAGCTGAAGGCACTCAGGACCGTGCATGATGTAACCTCAGAGGATCAGATTTCAGATATATAAAAACCGTTTCAACTCACCCCACCCCCAACACACACACACACACACACACACACACACACTCTTCTTAAAAACACTACTTGCTACAGTATCCAGCGGATCCCTTTGCTATGGATCCCAGCGTCTCCGGTGAGTATGCCAAGCCTTTAATCCCCTTTCAATAAACTTATCGCTGTTTGGAATACAGTGCATAAGGTGGGATAGGGTTAGTTAGCCTAATATGGGTAAAGCTGTATAATTATAGGTACAGTATAAGATCTGGCAGACACATGAGGTTAAAGTAGGCTGTCATACACACGCAAACCAGACTAAATCCGAGAAATGTCAAATCAAAGCTATCAAATCGGACATGAAGCAGTGGCTTTGCAAAACAATACATAGCAGCCAATTAAAGAGGTCATCAGCTGTAACGCTACTTTTGTGTGTGTGGCCATTTGCGTCGTAGCTGTAAGCGGTTTGCAGTCCAATATGAAAGCATCAGATCTTTGACTTCAGGGATAGCCTGCTGGAGGATTCGGGCAGGAAGTTTGATAGAAATACCACTGCAGCGAGAAGCCATGGTGATGAGCATAGCTAGAGAATATGCGCCTGATTCATTGCTGGGTTACTCCAGTTCCTCCCGAGTGTTATTCCATTGACGTCAACGGGGAGTTACACTGCTGTCACCCGAGAGTAATGTACTGCTGAATCAGGCCTTTGTGTTTTTCATAACGATTTATTAATAGACCATTTGGATAAGAACCAGAGGTAACACGTCCAGCTGAAGAATCTTAACTGTAGCTTCATATCCCAAAGTAATTCCATTAATAACTGCCTGTGATCTCTATATTGCTTCACTGTAAACTTCCTAACTGTCAGGGTGGTTAAGCACTGGCATAAATTGCCTAGGGAGGTGGTGGAATCTCCATCATTGGAGATTTTTAAGAGCAGGTTAGACAAACACTTGTCAGGGATGGTCTAGATAATACTTAGTCCTGCCATGAGTGCAGGGGACTGGACTAGATGACCTCTTGAGGTCCCTTCTAGTCCTATGATTCTATGATTCACTGCAATTGCAACCTGCATTGTTGAAAGTTGTCATTTATCTTTGTGCTAAACAGGCCACATTGTGAAGAAGATAATCCAGTTTGCTATCAGTTTTGGCACCTTGCTAATCACACAGGGCAGAGTAATGCTTCATGAGTTCAGTATTTAGCTAGTAAGCTTTTGGTTTTATTCTTTACATATGCTGTCACTCTTCAGATTAAATTTCTTATTTAAAATGCTAAAACTCTGCGCTGAATGTATTGCCATCGAGGTTAGGTGTCTGAAGTATAATCAGTTCATATTTTCCCTAACAACTATTAATCCAGTGAGAACCTTTTTCCATGGCACGACTAGGGTCACACCATTTAGCACTGGCAGTGGCTTTGCAAGAAGCACTGGGATGTGAATAGCAAAGACAGCAGAGTGCATGGCCCTAGATCTACCTCGTTTGGAGGAACCTTAACAAAATGCTGTGCCAGATCCTCAGCTGGTGTAAATGAGTGCATGTCCTTTGTCTTGAGAGGAAGGATAGTCCAGTGGTTAAGGTATTGGCCTTTGACTTGGGAGACCCTGCTCTGCCGCAGACTTCCTGTGTGAGATTTGGCAAGCCATCTGACTCACAGCCTCAAAGATAGTTAGGTGCTTAACTCCCGTTGAACCCCCAATGGGAGTTAGGAACCTCAGTGCACCTAATGCCTAAATGCACATAGCATTTTGGGTTCATTGAGGCTATGGTAAAAGCTGTTTCTTGATTTTAGTTTATGTTGATTCAGATCTAGTGAGTTTTACGTTCAAAAGGGAAATACAACTGAAAACACACAGTTTGCCATGTTTTCCACCAGAACCCATCCATCTCTCCAGGGCACTGCCTTCTCCTAGAGAAAATTTTCAGAGTTTTTGTGAAAATGTGCCCAGATTCACAGACCATAAACATTCTTTTGGCAAACTCAGGCTGAAGTTGGTAGGTAATTTCTTGATGGTTTGGGGGGTGCTTATAAATGGTTCACACAGCTCTGCAGTCAACTAGAAGCTGCTGCTTAGTCACAGCAGGTGGGAGTTAAGACACCCCTTTTCCACCCTCAGCTTACAAGCTCAGGTAAGTGGAGGGGTATATTTATGGAGGGCCTGGAAGGCAAGGGCATGTAGTTTGACTTTGATGTATTAGAGAAAGGGAGGCCGTGAAGCGATTCATAGGAGGGGATGCTGACATGATCAGATTGCTTGATGAACAAGGAAAATGATTTTATCAATGCCATGTTGAATGGTCTGAAGGGATGATGTGGGTGTCAGAGAGAAGGGATGAAGACAAGAGGAAATGAGGGCATGGATGAGCATTTTCTCTGTCTGGATAGACAGAAACAGTTAAGATTTATGGATGAGAAGCGTCATGAGTTATACCAATTTACACCAGCAGAGAATTTGTCTCCAACTTTGTTGTTCTTACAGATGTGGAGGAAGACCACCCTGCTAGATTATCTAAGACTGATCACTAGCCTTCTTTCAGTGCCAGTGCATGACATCATTATAAAATATAATATGCTGTCACACCCCACCATTAAGTCACTGAGGTAGGAGGAATTCCCTAGAGCAGAGGTTTTCAAACTTTTTAGGCTGCATACCCTTTTCCAAATAATGTAGTCTACCGCGTACCCCCATCTGAGATAGGGTCATAACATACCCGTGATTAGATTGCCAAGTCTGACTAAATAAAATGTGTTGTTTGCCATTACAGGATTTTGCTCACGTGCCCCCTGACGAGAGCTCACATACCGCAGTTTGAAAACCGCTGCTCTATAGAATGGGTGGATACAAGCAGGCACCCAGAGGGATGCTAAGAGAGTACTGAGAGGCTATGGCTCTCCCAGCGATGCAGCCACAGCAGAAGTAGAGGCTGTCTCCATGTGTACGTAAGCAGCTGGAGTGAACAGTAGAAGCTGTAGAGAAACCGAAGCAGACAGTTTGGGCTTCTGGATCTGTGTGAGCGAGACAGAGACATCTCTTGAGAGAGGGCAGAGATGCTAGGCCTGGTGTTTCTGTCTGCTGTCTGTGTGCTGCCCCTTACTACCCTTGCTTCCGAGAAGAGGACTCCTGTAGTTTGTAAATAAATGAATTACACAAAGAAAATATCCTGACTTTGTGTCACCAATTCCTGCTCCAAATGGGAAACTGACCCACGAACCTCCAGCAATCTGCTGCCGCTCAGCAGAGGGGCATGAAGATTTAAAGGCAGAAATGCTCTTCCTAAAAGGAAACATGGGATGAAATGTGCAGCTACTGCCTGGATAAAGCCTAAGTCACTATGCAAAATGGCCGTTTAAAATTCATGACTACCCACATCACAACTTTGTCCAATTCGTTCCTAAAGTTAGAGGGTGTCCCTTTAAATAGACACAGGAGAAAATCTTAAACTGACCTCTCTATGGAAGGGAATGAAGAGAGGTAAAGATTTGTGGATGTTTTTACTCTTAGAAGGCTCTTAGATACTACGATGATGGGCACCGATATACAAAGATACAGATTAGCTAGAAACAGCAGCATTTGGACATGGCTTGGAAGTGAGAGGTAAAGGAGAGGGAGGAGTCAAAGATGGCGCCCTGTTTAGGGACCTGAACGACAGAGATCATGGTGGTGTGTGTTCAACAGTTTCCCAGGAAACAGTGCTTTTAAAAACAAATCCTGCCCTTTTAAGATAGAACTTAAAAAGCAAAGCAGAAGATTTTGAATAATTTATAGATGTCATTGGAATTTCCCAAACTTAGACTATTCCCTTAGAAATCAGTGGATTTCTATTTTAACCATCACCCTATCGACTGACCAATAATGTTCATGTCAATCATCTGCCTTTAGATCGTGAAACCGTGTCTGGGTCCCACAATGGCAGGATTTGGACAATGCCCCAAGATACTGTTCCTGATGCTTGTGAAAAGTAACCAAGGGCTCATTAGAAGGCACTACACCCAGGTCCACAGCCTCTCATTTCTTTTCTCTATTTGATTATGATGCCTTGAAATATTTGTTTTTGTGTAAACATTTTGGGTCCAATTCTTCTTTCGTTTATGGTTGGGTGTAAATTGGAAGTATTTTCCAGCAAAACTCATGGAAGTACACTTGTGTAAAACTAGTGGACTGGGGGAACCAAGTCTTTTGCTTTTAAGTCGGTATGATTCCCTTTTACTCAACTTGATAGATTTTTTTAACATACTATCTGGAAAGGATAGTCTAAAAAACATCTAACACACCGGCACTTTCTGGGGGCCACATCTTGAGAATGTGCCAGCCCTTCACTTAAATAAGCTGTAGTTCCAAGCAATGTACCGTGTGCATATGTGTGTACACACCTACGTACATGTCTCTCTCTCACGCTTGCTCCTCGCTGAGACATTAAAAGCCAAAGTCCTGTCTGCTCTGAAGGACAAAGACTGAATGTACTTCCTGTAAAAGAAACAACAGGAGGGCTTGTGGCACCTTAGAGACTAACAAATTAATAAATTTCTTAGTCTCTAAGGTGCCACAAGTCCTCCTGTTCTTTCTGCGGATACAGGCTAACACGGCTGCCACTCTGAAACCTGTAAAAGAAAGAGTTTTCCTCAGTGTCCTTGGCCAGAATTTTCCTTTTCCACTCCCTGGTGTGTACTGTGATCTGCTCTGGTTGGTTGCTATCATCCACCCCCGAGGTGGCTGTATTTTAAAGGGGTGTGTGATATAGGACCAGATCGCCCATTTAATGAGGAAAAACCTGCAGGAGTGAAGAAAACTCAGCAAGATTTCCCCCTGCAGAGTGCTCCCTATGCTTTCCTTCTGATGAGAGGTGCTAGGGGGTACTAGAACGTGCAAGTTCACATCTTCTCCCAATATTGCAGATGACTGGGGAGAGAACCCCCTTCCTCACAGAGCCAGGGACCATCTTGCAGGGATAGCAGTTGGCTCTGCTAACCCTGCTCTGCCTACCAGCACGGCTCCTGTTTCCACTGCCTCCCCTGGGATACTATTCCATAGCTGAATATCTCTCATTCACTGAACATTTTCCCCTGTCTCAGTTTCTTCCTATAACTCCTAGGTATAGCTCAGTAATGTCTCTCTTTGCTGGTCATCTGGTGATGTGTGAGAATGAAAAACAGATCCCTGAAGACTGTATCAAAACTTGTCCAGGACATGTATGAGGGTGCTGCTCAGAAGGCCAGGTGGAGAAACTGAACAGTTTCTAGTCCATCGGAGTACATCAAGGGTCAGCACTAAGCCCTTTTTCGTTCATGCTGGTGATTGAATGTGTGACAGTTCAGGGCAACTGCACCAGTATTGCCTCTCAGTGCTCCAGCCACTCACAGGCTCCCAGCTCCCCAGCTGCAGCCTGTCTTGGGTGGAGAACCACATCTCCCTCCCTTCTGACAGGGGTATTTCCAGGCTGCACAGCTCCCTGCCTTCACTGTGTGATTCCCAGCACTCCTGCTTGCTTTCTCTTCATTCAGAGATGGTTAACAGGTGTAATCGTTACAGTTAGAAGGTACCACACAGCACTTCCTAGGCAACGGTACTTTATTCTTTTGGTAACAAGCGCTACAGAAAAAAACATATTAAAAACAATAGAAGAACAGACATACATACTAATAAGCTTACCAGAGTTAACCCTGCCCCTAACATGGGCTCTGGCAGGAGCAGGCCTCCCACCCCACCTGCCCCCCTCAGCAAGGGGGAATGCCTTGTGGTTTCAAGTTCAGCCCAGAACAAGCACCCAGTCTTATGAAGCCTCAGAAGGCCCAGTCCTTCCAACCCTTCCCTAAGGATTGGGGCCTTGTCTGTTTGCTGGATCAGGAAGGTGACCCTGAGTCACTTTAAAACCAGGCTATTTATCCAAAAACCCTTTCTTTGTTTGTCTGTCCCTGGAGAATCCAGATTGAACTAATATATGTGAGTTGCCAGGGGATGGCTTCTCTGGGGTTAATTTGCCTAATCACACCCTGCTGTTCTCCTGTTTACCCTTTCCAGGAAAATACATGCAATTCCGTACTAACACAAACACAACTACGTTTTTAATACAATGGACCCCAAAGGGGTCCCCAGAGTACTGGGCACAGTATTCCAGATGCCGTTGCCCCAGAGCTGTACTCCAAGAGATTGTTACCTCCCTTCCCTGTGACCCTTTGTATATGTATCCCCTAATTCAATAAGGTTTAACTTAACTCAATAAAGTTAATTCAGGATATTGCAGGAAATTGTCTGTCTGTCACAGACGCACTTACAGAAAACATTCAGAATGGCTTTTTGCAAGTAATATAGAGCTCATGGAGGAGCCCAGAGAGGAAGTGGAAGGAGATTTAGAGAGATGGAGGTGTGTACTTGAAAGAAATGACATGAAAATCAGCAGGAATAAAACAAACTATATGGTCTGTAGATTCGATGACACCCTGCAGGAAAACAACAAGACTGAGTTTGGAGGGCCAGCTCCTACCAAAGGTACAGAAGTTCAAGTACATAGATTCATTAGTACAGGAAAATAGTGTACTCAATGACAGACTTATAAGCAGAACCTGAGAGACATGGAGTAAATGGAGAGATGTGAGCAGTCTCACCTGTGATAGGAGAATGCCTATCAATCTGAAAAGTAAGGTCTAGAAGACAGTAATCAGGCCTGCACTTTTGCATGGCTCTGAATGCTGGGCACTGAGGAAGAGACAGGAGCAGATCTTCAATACAGTGGAAATGAAAATATTAAGATGGATGCTTGGAGTTACAAGGATGGAACAGGTTTGGAATAAATGAATTAGGGGAAGTGTGAAAGTGGTGCCAATCATAGAACAGTTGAGAGAGTCCAGGCTTAGATGCTCTGGGCATGTGTCAAGAAGATCAGAAGAATATATAGGAAACAACATGTTAAACTTAGAAATGAGGGTAAGAGAAGGGTTGGAAGACCCAAAACTCAGTGGGTGGATGTCATACAAAAGGATTTTATTAACTGAGGAGTTTCTGAGGTACTGCTTCAAGACAGAGTGGAATGGAGAAGAAGGCCTTGAAGAGCCGAACCCATATATATGGGACTACAGCTAGAAGAAGATTGTTCCACCCTCTCTTTGCTGGATGTTAGGCCCCAGGCTGCAAGTATATCCAGTTGTCACGCAACCAATTTTTTTAATCTTTCCTCTTAAACCCCAAGCCCCCCTGCTGATTTGTGTTTCTCTTCTCTGAACCCCCCTCCACAGTGTGTCAATATCTTTGTAGTTCACAGCACCCAGCACTGACACAGTATTCCAGACGCCGTTGCCCCAGAGCTGTACTGCAAGAGATTGTTACCTCCCTTCCCCGGGACCCCTTTGTGTATGTATCCCCAAAACTGCACTGGCTTCTTCTACAGTCATATAATAGTACAATGTCACATCTGATTTGCTGTCTATTATCCCAAGGGCTCTTCCAGGATTACTGCTTTCCAGGTTACTCCTTCCCTTTGTGTATGTGTGTTTTGGGTTAATTCCCCCACCATGTATTAATTTATAACAATAAAAAGACCGGTTACTTACTGTTATGTTTTAAATAATTATGAGTTTGGGGTCTTAATTAGAACAATATTAAAATCAGGGAAGACATAATAATCCAGCACCGAGACATTATTTAATCTCCTAAATGCATTTTCAAATTAAGCCATAGCATTCTTTAAAGCCGTAGCAGAGCCATTTAAAGCAATCCATATTGGTAACATTATTTACTGAAGAACTGTGCACACGCCACCTGCATCCATCAAAACTAAGGGCGCCTTAAATCATCTTATGCCAAAATGTAATGCAAACAACCAGCAGAAGGATGAAGAACAAAGAAAATAACATTCTAGCCCTGGGGCCTCTCTAATCCGGAGAGAAGCCTCAGGATAGAAATGTCAATTATTTTCTTTGTTCATCCTTCTGTACACTGTTTGCATTACAATTTGGCATAGCGATTTAAGAAGCCCTTAGTTTTGTTGAGTGTGTGTGGTGTGCGCAGAGCCCAGAGATTGTGTTGTTGTTGTTGTTGTTGTATATTACTGACTACCTCCCAGGAGACTGGGGCTTACTGTACTCCATCTGCAATTAATTTATCACTCTGCATGTGCATTTATATATTGCATATGTTACATATAATGTATATATACACACATGCATCTGCAGAGTAACATAATGCTATTCTTTCCTCACTGAAGTGTAAAGGCAAACATATACCAATATTCTTCCATTTCAGATCACGTATATTACAATACGGTGTGTTTTGCTACTTATATTCAAACAAACAGCAATGTCAGGCTGGCTGGCTTGTTGCCTCTTTTCTTATTACACAGACGTACCTTGTATAGAAATGTCCCAAACTCTAGCAGATAGCAAAACTCTCTTATACATGGAAATACTTGCCATCCCATATCTAGAGGTTGGTCCATAAAGCTGTTAACCCTGGGTTTCACCCTGCAAAAATATTTGGTTCAGATATCTGTAAATCTAGAATTAGGTGAGTTTCTTTTTATGAAGCAACAAATGGGTGTCTTTGAACATCCTGGGTCAATAAAGTAGTGCTGGGGTAACAGAGAAGGATTTGATCCCTGCTAACCTGAGCCCTGATTCTTGGCACAGTTAAAAAAGGATAGACTATTTAATTCCTTCAAAGATTAAAGACTGCTCTTTGAGGCATGTATACTGCTTAGCATACACATACATCGATGGTTCATCTTGCAGATTTTGTCTCACTATTTCTTTAATACCACAGACCAAATTAAATTCACTGTCTTTAATTAACTTACCTCAGAGATAAATTTGCCCCATTTTGTTAATTCAGAAACACAGGGTACTGCTGTGAAATAAATGCACAACAGTCAATACAAATAATAAGTGCTGCATTCGAATGATGTGTGTAGGTGGGAGAACAGTCACCGAAGGAATTTAATCCTCTAAGTGCAACCGAATACCAATCAGAAAGAGAAACTAATCATTGAAAGCATGTGTAATTCTTCCCAAACTAGCATGATGATTGGCCCAGTAAACCGATCCCTTGACAGTGTAGCACACAAGATATGTCACTTTACAGGTTAGGTATTGGTTAGCTCTAACGACAGCCTGGTAAGAAATGTTCTGAGCAGTAGGACAGTTTTTCAGCATTTATCAGTAGTTTTTTAAATAGGAAAATCAGATATCCTTCGTTTTGGTGATACGTGCCCAACAAAAGATATTGAACCTGAGTCTCATTTATATTTAGGCCACTTTATGCTGCTTTAACAGCATAAAAGGGTCTTAAAGTGGGAGTGAGTTACATTTACATCCTCTTTAAAGCCCTAGATCATTGTAAAGGGGCCTAAGTGTAAGAGGGAATCAAGGCTCATTATATTAATTTTATAAGCTAGACAAGGCCTTATATCACAGGCAAAACCCCTTTAAGGTCTGGCTGGGGTGAGGAGCAGTTACACTATTAAAAAACCTCCACATGTAAGTCCAAAAACACACATTAAGCCAAGATCACACAAATCAACTCTCTTGCTGTTCATGTTAGACCCCCTAAGTTTTACTTCGAGTCTTGGAATGAAGCAAACCAAAATTTCAAATGAAATTCAGCCAGAGCTGCGGAGTTTTGCCTGCTTTCAGGTAGAAACTGTAAAATCACTGATGAAAAACTTGGATTCCACGTTATATGACACATGGGCTCAGGTCTGCTGGACATTTGGCCCAGGCTCTCCCAGGCAATGTCTACATGGCACGCTAAGCTCAGGTCTTTGGGACCCAAGTCTTTGTAAACCCACGTTTACAACACAGTGTGGCCGCTCAGTCACTGTGGGCTTGGAAACCCCAAGCCCACAGTGACTGAGCGGCCACGCTGTGTTGTAAAATGTGGGTTTGCAATTGCTGGGCTGGGTTTCACAGCTGAGCTTCCATCACACCACACTATGCAGATCTTCCAGCTTGGGTCTGTGGCTTGTCCTGTGTCCACACTAAAAAATGACAGAGTTTGGATCCGAGTCCCAGAGGGACTTGGGCTCTGGCTCACTCTCCAGCCGTGTCTTAGGACCCAGGTACTGAGTGCTTGCTGACTCAAGTTAGACTGATTTGTGTGTGGACGGAAGCAGGGCTTGGGCTTGAACTTGAGTCAGAGCCTAGGTTTTGTGTGCAGTAAAGACATACCCAAAGACCAGCTACCTTTGGTGAACCTGGCCACAATGTAGTTTTGTAACAGGACCTGAAGGCAGGTGAAACCTGGTTTCAGGTTTCGTTCCAAAATTTCACATGGCTCTAACGAGGCTGCCACTATCTGGTGCACTTAGTGTTATAAATCGGCATGCTGCAGACAATAGACACACTGAACTAGAGCAGTGTGCGGTGAAGCTGGGGGAGAGGAGGGGCTTAGATAGCTTCTGGTGCCCTCGTCATGGGGTGCTATATCAGCTCCAGCATAAATTAGAGCAGCCTTCCACCCCTGTCCAGCCCCCAGCCCACCCTACACCAGTCCTACAGCAGCTGAGTATTCCCCCATGCCAGGCAAATCCTCAGCTGCTGTTTGAAGTCCCCTGGGTGCTGCTGGAGGGACTGAGCCTCTGGCCCATTTACTACATGAAGGCATTTGCTCATGAGTGCGCACACTTCCCCCTTAGGAAGGTGAGATCAGAACTCTCGTCCTTTTGCTCCAAAAACCCAAGCTGCTCCCACATTTCTTAAAAAAAGCTCTTGTTTAAGTGGAGAGATTGACAATAATAATCAGACCTAGCTGTTACATAGTACTTTTTCATAAGCGGATCTCAAAACACTTTACAAAGGAGATGAATGTCCCTATCCCCATTTTACAGGTGGGGAAACTGAGGCACAGAGAAACCACATGACTTACTGACGGATACCCAGCATGCCAGGGACAAAGCCAGGAAGAGATATCAAGTGTGTTGAGTCCCTAGCTGTGCTATACCCACTAGGCCACACCTCTACAAGCTAACTTGCTACTCGCTGATATGACAATACACCCACAGTGAGTACATTATAATGAACCAAATCGTTAGTTGCTACACACACAACTCCTGAATCCCAATCCTGTGCTCTGTCCTCTATGCCACAGTCTCTCTCTCTCTCCTTTCCTCCTCCTCTATAGAACTAAAGAACCCTGGGTTCTGCTGCTTTAAATTGACATCTCCATTGACCAGCAGATAATTTTTAGTCAATTTTTCATGTTTTACTGTCACTCTGGTTTGGTTTTTGTTTGTTTGTTTGTTTTACTCTTTCTCCAGCATGCCGGTCTGAGCATTGCTGGACTGGTCTACACAGAAATTGCCATACAATTGTGATGTTGAACCAATTCAGTTAAACTGGTGCAACTTTCTGTGTAGACTGGTCTTAAGCCTGGCTTTCATTGTTGTAGCTTGCCCTTATTTGGAAAAGCTAAACTCATGTAAGCGTGTCCACCCACAAAGTTTCACCAGCTCGGTGTCACCAACCCAGTGTCACGTTGCATGTTCGGTTAAACGGGGTCAGCTTCTGCATGTAGACCAGGCAGTTGTGAATATAGCAGCTGAGTGATTATTGCTTATAGTGAGAGCCTGACTGCAACTGCATGAAATTCGGGGGGTGGGGGCTAGCAGAGGTGTGCTAGTGGAGGAAGCATGGGAATGGGTAGGAGGCCTGTTGCTTGGAAATGAGGTTTTTGATAACTCTTCTTGGATGAGGGAAGACAAACGAAGCCCACAAGGTTTGGGGGGTTGGGCATTTTCTGTGATTGCGCTAATAGACCACTAAATTAACTCCGAGTTTAGAAAACAAGGTCAGGCCCTCAAATGGTGGTGTCACTGGCAAGATAGAAGGAGAGCAACTGGCCCCTTCTATCACATGAACACAATGCACAATTCTGGCATACACACAAGCGTGAATATAAAGCCTCCCATTATATAAATAGGAGAATACAGGTCCACACTGAAAAAACCTCTGTACACATTAATCATGGTAACTGTGATATACTTAACCAAAACCCCAGAGGATACCACAGTGGATAAATTGACAGTTTCTACCTTGCAGAGAGCCTGTGTTGATTGGATTTGGAAGTGGGAGGTTCTGTAACTTTCTGTTTAGAGGTTAAATCTCAAATTTACCAGGATGCAGTGTTGTAGATATTTGCTATAGTACCGCTACTGACTCTGTGCAGAGTAAAGCCAGTCAGTACAGTATGTTCTACATCTATTATGCATGATTTGATATTTGTGGGGGATTAAACAAAGAGCATCTCCCTTCCCTCCCCAGGCCTTTTGTGAATCCTTCCATTATTGAAATGGGCAATTACATTACAAAGAAAAATGCCAGTACCACAAGGAAAGGATGGAAACAGCATGTGTACCCCCAGAATCTTCCTACTCTAAAGTGAAAACCTGCAGGTGATGTGAAGGAAAGAAGCCAAAGAGAACTGGAAACTGGGGCCTGATTCCCTACTCAGTTACATCAGTTTTAAGTGAGTAGATGAAGTTGCACCAGCATCAGACTGATGTAAGAGTGGAGAATCAAGCCTTGTACTTTTAAAATAAAAGTTGGGTTGACTTATTGATGCTTGGCTATAATACGAACAATGTGTCACTGAGGTTTCAGTAAGAGAGAAGAGGCATTTAGGCAGGAAGAGAATGTACTGGAAGAGAAACACATTGACTACATTGACAACACACTTCAATATCCTTAGAGAGGGAGCATTATCTGGGGACTGGAAGTGAGCTAAGCTGGGTTCAATTCCAGCTCCGTCATTGACCTGCCATGGGATTTGGGCAGTTCAATTATTCCAACATTTTAAATAGTTGTCCTCTGTAGTTGGGTTACCTCAGTTTTTGGCCTTAGCTTGAAACACCCCGGGCATGATTTTCACAAGTGCTGGGGACCTTGAACTCCAGAGGAAGTCAATGAAATCAGTAGCTGATCAGCATCTCTGAAAATCAAGTCCAAAGTGTCTTACTTCGGTTACCCAAAATGAGAGGACACTGAATACTCCACTATTGCACATCACAGAGATGTTGCAAGGCTTAATCAATTCATCTCTCGCCATCTTTGGATGTAAAGTATATTATATACTAAATTCCAGTCTTCTCATCCCATTGGTGACTGTGCGCTTCTTTCTCCCCTATACAAAGAAGTTACGCTAAACTGTAGAGCACTATTGCTGACAGTTTTGATACATTCAAGAATGAGCCAAAGAATTATCAGCATATAGCAAAGTGTGACTTCCTTAGATTGTTTTAAGAGGGGCTTCATTATCATGCACATTGTGTAAAGAGTTGTCACTTTGGATGGGCTATCACCAGCAGGAGAGTGAATTTGTGTGGGGGGGTGGAGGGTGAGAAAACCTGGATTTGTGCTGGAAATGGCCTAACCTGAAGATTACTTTAGATAAGCTATTACCAGCAGGACAGTGGGGTGGGAGGAGGTATTGTTTCATATTCTCTGTGTATATATAAAGTCTGCTGCAGTTTCCACGGTATGCATCTGATGAAGTGAGCTGTAGCTCACGAAAGCTCATGCTCAAATAAATTGGTTAGTCTCTAAGGTGCCACAAGTACTCCTTTTCTTTTTATGAACAAACTGTGAGACTTGAAGAAACACTTGGCATTGAAGCAAAACAGCACTTACTAGCGGGATACATTGGCCCCAGAAATACCAGAAAACTGTTTGGCTAGAGTTGCTGATCATGATTTTTTAGTAACTAGTGTAAACACAAATAAATCTAAGAAAGAAATTCATGGACTAATCTTTTAGGTGAAATGGAGCTGTTTGATGGGATTATGGAAAGGGTGCTGTCTTGGACTCTCTACATAGCTGATTTCCATGTACTACAGATAAGATATGCAGCAACATGACTCCCCTGTGTAATATATGCACAACTGGTATCCTTAGCTACCTGGAATTTAGGACTTACATCTAGCTACAGAACTGCTGTGGAGGAATATACAAGTACAAAATGGGGCAGAGAGAAACATGAAAAAAAGGTTAAAAGTGCTAATGGCTATTACTGGATGGGTGTGTCAATCACTATCAGGCCCCTTCATGTAGTAAAAACAACTGTAGACAATGAGGGAGACTAACCAAAGCCATAGGCCATGTGGTAGGACAAGTAGATTAATAGGAGTTTCCTGGTTGTCCATGCAGGGGATAGGGTATCAATAGCAGGTGGTATGTTGGAGAGAGACAGGAGGAGGAATCGTGAGTCTGACTCTGAGAGGAAGCAGAGGACAGGGCTTCTTGGGCACAGAGCCCACTGGAGTGGCAGACTTGAGGATTTCTGAGCAAGAAAACTGCCTGCTGCTGTTTGTTTCGACTGCGATCAGAGATACAGGACTTCGTGTACAGTGCTTGTAAATCAACAAATTACCCCAATATACATTACTGGTGTCATGATGTCTCTTCCCATCAAAAACAACCCCACCAGGCCAAAGGGACAATGTTATTACAATCTTGAAAGGGTGTTATTCACTCCTCCTCCCCTCCACGACCAGTTACACTGGTCAATGAGTGAAGAGAAGGAGCCAAAACTCCTCCCACCTCCGCTTTTTTCGACCTCCCTCCCTGCTCCCTTGCTCACTGTTGAAGGAGTATTCGGAGCATGGGCAGTGCTCTACACCAGGTGCCGTCCCAAGATACAGGTGGTGTGAACAAAGGGTTGGGGGATGGGGCCTTACGTCCCTGCTCAGCTGAGTAAAACATGGACTCAATCCAGTCATAACAGTGCCCTTGGTTCCGCACAGTCCCTGGTGTTTTGTTGGATCAATAAAGCATGTTGTTGTCGTGCCATGCAAACGGCTTCTTGAGTGTAGATCTGGGACATGGAGCTCCTAACAAGGTGTCAGATATGAAAGAGGTTCTACTGCTTTAGTTCTTTGTTGGGGCTGATAAGAGGGACTGAGTCACTTTTGCAATGGTTTGGAGCAACCTTCTACTCCCTGCTGCAATGTCAACACCTGGCAATGTCTGTGAGAACTACTGTTTCTCCAGGATCTCATGGACAAACTATGAAGTGGGAATTCTTAATGCCCACCCCAAAGAATATATCATCTAAATGGTCCCTTGCCTAGCGTTTCATGCAATTCACTCTCATTCACACCTACACACTGTTTTGCCCAGGTTCTGGGAATTATCCCTGTTTTCCCTGTCCCACTGACTGCTTAAGCGGAAGACTGGGTAAGCCACAGTCTTACTCTTGATGGCAATGTTACAAGACATAATAGTATATTGTTCTTGAGCAATATCTTCCTGATACACTAGGTCCCAAAACATTTTTCTTTAACAGCAAACATGCATTTTCTTGTTCCACCTCTTGTTTTTTTATACTTTGATTAAAATAACTGGACAATCAAACCTCTGTGTAATGTTTGGAGTTCTTTTATGTACTTGACACGGTATCTCAGGGCAGGACTTACTTCCAAGCCATATCTGTTTTTAAAATAATACTTTCAAAAGCTCTGTTGCCAAACAGGGATCAGCTCCACCTCCAAATAGCTCCAATATGATATAATACTTTTTTAGTATTTGCAGGTCTATTTTGGAGCCTTTATGTCAGGTTCTAAAACATTTTTTGTCTCAGCAGTCCCTCTTTCTCCTACAAACTTCTCTTGTGTTTCCAGTTCCCTTCTCCTCCTCATACTTTCCGCAAGCTTTACAGTCAAAGGTCTAGTTATCCTAAGACAATTGGCTGTCTCTCAGAGACCCCCTCAGAACTGAGGATCTCAGTGGGGAATTCATCTCTGGCATTGTGTGTGGCTCTGTTCTTTTAAAAATATTTATATATGTAAGAACTATGATCACATGTCATGAGACTACAGCCCAGAACCTTCATCTTCTGAAGCACAGACCTCATGAGCTTAAGGAGTAACTCCATCAGCTGGAAGCAGTAGTAGACTCATATCCTCTACATAAACCAGCCCCTAGAAGAGCACGACTCACTTAGTCAATGTATTACACATACCTTTGTATATGAGCGATAAAGATTGTTATCCCGAACATGAGAAATACACAGAGACATGACACACTTGCACTCTTATCCAAGACACACATCTGACCACTGTATATTTTTAAAAAGACTTTAATAATATACTCTCTAAGATTATTTAAATATCTCATACCTCAAACCTGGAGAAAGATTTTCAGTCATGTTTTGGCTCTTAAACCTCACAGTGTTGACAATGGCAAATAAGTAGAGTATTCCTAGCTCGAATGCTGACTGATTTCTATTACCCAGTTCATTGGAAAGATTCTTCTCGCAATTACACAGGAAAAAATATGGAATTACTCCACCAATGTCAATGGATTTACTTTGGATATATCCCAAATGAAAGTGAGAGCAGAATCTGGCCCCTGAATGCAGTTGTCAAAGGACCAGTTGTATTATGCAGTGATTCTATAGTCCTGTTAAATAGAGATCTGATCCAACGAAGCCAGTGTGAGGCTTTCCATAATTTCTATGGCAGCTGGATCAGGCCCTAGAGCAAGAGTTCTCAATCTTTTTTTTTCTGAGGCCCCGCAACATGCTATAAAAACTCCACAGCCCAGCTCAGTTCCTCAGCCTTCAGCTTCAGCCCTGGGCGGGGGGACTCAGGGCTCCACGCTTCAGCCCTCGGTCGGGCGGTGGGGCTTCTGCTCAAAGGGGCAGTGGGGCCTCAGCCAGTCTAATCTGGCCCTGCTTGATGGACCCCCTGAAAACAGCTTGCGGCCCTCCAGTGAGCCATGGACCCCCAGTTGAGAACTACTGCCCTAGATCACATAGGTCCAAGTTCAGGGAAGCATCCCTACTCAGGAGGGCACTTAAGCACTTTCCAGGATCAAGACCATAATCACCTACCCATGTTGATTGAAATTCACAGACTTAACAACAACATTAACCTGGTAACAAAGGGGACTGGGGCAGGTATGGAGATTGCTTTATCTGTCATCCCCACAGTATATTTTCTCTGCATCAAGTACTTCCATATTGCTAGGTCAAGAAACTCTAAAAGATTATTTAACCAGGAAGTTGACATACCTGTTCTCACTATCTTACAATGCTCTCATCAACTCACAATTTAGATCAGGACAAGCCCAAATAAAAACAGAGATTTATCCTCTGTAAAGGAAAGTTTCCAAGGCTTCAGCACAGTAAACACTAAAGATTACTTAAGGATTTAAGAGAAATTACTCTCCCTATGTGATTTGCAAGGCCTGTGTTTTCTTCCCTCAGGTAGTACAAATGTCCAGATTTTGGATGGGAAGATTTCATTTTAAATGGTTTAAACAACCTAGAATAAATGGAACAAGTTTAACTTTCACCTAGAAAAATATCCAACTGAAACAAATCAGGAGCTGTGCACAGGTGAACTCTATAAGAGTAGAAAAGTATAGCGATTCCTGCAGAGGCTACTTTATCAGCTATATAGCTATAGAAAGGAAAGTTTGGGTTAAGTGTTCTCTGTGGGCACCGCCTTTGATCTGTAATACCTCAAATATGGGGAACTACAGAGCATGCTGCAAAGCTCAGTCTTTTCCCCCAGGCATTTGAAACAGAGGGGGTGTGAAACATGGACCTTTTGCCATGGACACATTAAGCAACTTGAAAAAATCCACATGCGCGGTCTCTGCTCTATTCTGAATGCCCACTGGAGAGACAAATTCTCAAACATTACCATCCTTGAAAGAGCAAAACCAAACAGCATCAAGGCAATTATCCTCAAAGCTCCAGTTAGATGGACAGGTCACATTATCAGATGATAGACTCCCGAAAAATAGTTTTCTGTGGTGAACTGAAACTGGGAACGTGTAGGAGGGATGGTCAAAGAAAATGCTTCAAAGACACCCTTAAGAAGAATCTCACCTCATGCAGCATAAATGTTGATCACCTTGAAGACCTAGCCAAGGGCAGATTTTAACGGAGAGCAATTATCAATAAAGGTTATAAGACAAAAAAACACTGATCAAAAAAGGGCTAAGCATCATGCCAAGTCTTCAGTGGCAACCTGCACATCCCTTTGTCATATCTGTTGGCAATCTTGCTCTGCGTGCATTGAACTACACAGCCCCAGGAGAACACACTTGATGCCATGACATCATTGTCAGATATGATGGACAGCCATTGGAGGGGAGGGATTTAAGCTGTTAAGTTGCCTGGTTTGCTGGCGGTGTTTGGGTTATATTGTGTCATGCTGCTGTACTGTCGTTATGTTTGGGTATCCGTGCTGTTGTATTTTTAAGATATGTCAAGGGGTCTTAGAGCACATGTTATTTGAGTAGTTTGTATAAATCCAAAGAAAACAATTAAAGAAAAATATCTAGTTTGGAAATGAATCTAAAATGGAGATGATTCATACTAGCCATCATACACATACTTCAGACAAGAATGGCCATTGCAACTTACTAACGAGAGGTGATGAGTCTGTTTGCTCAGGGATAGTAAAAGCATTTGTTCCTAAAATATGTAAACAATAGCACAGAGAAGGGTTGGCACATGCAATCTGATGTGAAACAAGCGGAAAACACTTAGCTTGAACATGCACAGTACTTGGAAGTGTACACCTAGGGCTTGAACAGGTTTATGTTTAAGTTTAATTACATAGCTAAATACAATTTATTAGTTATTCAGCTATTACTTACAGTATATAGTTGATGGTGACTTTATAGAAAAATGTAAGCTGTTCAAGATAGAGGCAGAAAGCAACCCATTTATTATATAGCCCCCATCGCATTAGCAGTTCACTGGATGAAAAGACTCTGATGATGTTCATGTAGTGATCTGGTCAATGTTTATATACTTAATTGGGGTGACTGAATTTCCTTTACTGAGCAGTAAAAAGTGATGCATGACCCATGTTTTGTGGTAAAACATTAACAATGGTTTAAAGGGGTTTTAGGTGGCTTGGACCTTCAACCAGGTCTTCCTTCTGGACATAGTCTTCAAATGTTATAAATTAAAAGAAATTATCAAACAAGATGTATATAATAAGCACATATCTTTGTCGTAGACACTTATATGGCCCTCATTACCATAACAGCTGAACACCTCACAATCTTTTAGTGTATTTATCATCACAACACCCCTGGGCAGACGTGCAAATATCCCCACTTTCAGAAGGGAAACTGAGGCACGGGAGGCTAATTGACTTGTCCACGGTCACACAGGAAGCCTGTGTGCAGAGCAGGGACTTGATCCCAAGTCTCCCTAGACCTAGGCTAGTGCCCTAACCACTTCCTCTTCCACCCTGGTGATCCGCAGATGCCAGAACTACTGCCCTTGGAAAGTAATCTGCAGTTGCTTGTTAGGGAGGTATGTACTGTAGATACAGCATTCAAAATAGCATTTGAAAACCTTTATAATTTTAATCATCTAACTGGAGACAGGACTAAATGAAAGAATACTTAGATGCCAGCCCTGTCTGCCAGATCTCTCTGTGCAACTTGGATGTATGAAAAGATTGATGGGCTACATGACTATGATCACTGGAGCTCATTACTCTTCATTGTTGTTGGCTATTGATCTGAAGAATGGCTTAGGAATTGCTGGATATGTTCACCTTGATAAACAACAGTATAACTCTCTAAAGGCAGGCTTCTCTTTATCCAGCCCTTTGGTGTTCAGACTGCAGATAAGAGGTTTTTCTGTTTTGGTTAGGTTTTTTTTACAAAACTCTTGATATTTGAAGTGTATAAACTGTCTGATATCAGTGACGGTATATTAGGGTAATTAGTCTATTTCTCCCTTTCCTCTCAAAAATCCAAGGTAATACTCTGTACATTTGTGAAAGAAAACAAGCATTGAACCCTTCAGATTACCTTTCAGAGCTAAGAAATTACTAGACTAGCGACGTAGGGACAAACAAGAGACCCTTAACATTTGTTGTATAAGTGGAGCGTGTATTATACATAATTAATGCAAAACTAGTCCAAAATCTACCATAATTGCAGTACCATAAGTGCTATTACTAAACAGGACATGTGGTTAAAAACTCAAAACATTTTGGCAGCTAGTTTGGTACCACAATAAAATGAGCAGATAGCCTGCAGATCCTACTGCTTTCACTATTATTATGCTATTTAGCTGGCACAGCTCTGCACTCTAGTTCTAACCAACAAAGCCAGGTCCAAGATTACTATAATTTTACATAGAGTAAAACCTTGAGCAAAACAGTATTTAATATTACAGGGCTCACTACTGAAATCCTTACATGGTCAAAACACGCATTGACATCAACGGGAATTTTGCCTGAATAAGAACTTCAGAATTGGGCCCAGAGGGATTAGCTGTGCTCTTACGAAAGGGTAATCATTAAGAGAACCCTATACTTCTTGATGTATGTAAAACTGTATAGATGGAAGATGGGGGGCTTGTTCTTATAAGGCATGGAAAGAGATTTGAATGGGATTCTTACAGGATTTATGTAGATTTACTGCACATGCTGTCATTTAGAATCGATTTACAGCTTTATATAAGATTATTCTTTCTAAGAAGTGTAAGAACAAGAACCGCATCTGTGATACGGTTATGATGACTAGTATCAGAACAGATATCTCTAGGAGGCTGATTTTTCACCTGTTTGGTTTTTTTTAGAAAGAGTCAGCCACCACTACCACTTATGCTGGTACCATGACATAGCAGAAATAAGTATTTTGGGTGGGAAGGGGATAGACCCAGTTTAATCAACTTAACTCAAAGGCTAACGAGAATCTTTCTGTTCGTTCAGTCTTACACAGTGTTCACAGGAACACAGGAATTGTCCTACTGGATCAGACACATGGTCCATCTACTCCTAAATCCTAAATATGCCATGATACCTGCTGGCTTCCAAATTAACTAACTTCATGGAGGGATACTGTGAAAACTTACTGCTTCTAGGAGAGATTTGTCCTGCCTTCCGAGTAAGCAGTATATATGATCACTAGGTTTGTCAACAGCCAAACAGGGGCTGTGTTGGGGTTTCAAATCTCTCCAATCTCTGGCTGGTCCCACCAGATGCTCAGTCTCCAGCCATTCTGGAAGAAGTGGTGGAGGAGTAAGTCCAACATAACACCCTTTTCTCTGGTCCACAGCACGTGCTTAAATGTTTTGTTGGACCATGGCCAGAGGGCTCAGCACCTTGCAGGACTGAGCGCCAAGAGCATGTCTAGAAAACTATAACTGAATTCCTTAAGCTGGTTGACCTCCTTAATTCCTCAACCCTGATTGGTGGGATTGCCAGCTTGCTTCATCATCAGTTCCAACAAGCACACATACAACTGACCCCTCTATCTCCTGCCAGCAACTTCTTGTCCTATCCTGGTAACTTCTACTTTGGCATCTTGATGAAAACCACATGAGAGAATCTAGATAAAAGAATGTGTTTAATATCAGCTGCACTGCTAAGTACAGTAATAAGCGTCCTGCTGCCATTACTGGCCTTGTTCTGTATCACTGACACCCTTTCTTCTACAATAATTCGGTTCGCATATGCTGCAGTATAGTCTACTGGATCCAGTCAAGCTCTAGCATGCACCCCAGACCCATTTTCAAGCACAAAGGGGTGTGGTCCTGTGATATGCCAAGTGTCTTCCTGTCACACCAAAGACCATTGGAGTGGAGAGGGCACAGAACCTAGCAGCTCAGACCTTGATGAAGTGGTGAGGTCACATATGGCCCAATCCCACTTTAATGGGAGTTAGACTGGGCCCATAAACAGCACATTGCTATTTAAAGGCTATTATTGGCAAATAGCATTTCCTTCATTTCTTGTCTTACCAGCTTTTTATAATCCATTTTTTGTCATCCAGATAAATGTTGATTGAAATTTGTGGCCCAGTGGGCTGAGAACTGGACTGGGACTCAAGAAACTTGGGTTCTATTCCTGGCTTGGTTGGTGACCTGGGTAAGCTTCTTCACCACTCTATGCCTCAGTTTACTCATCCGTAAAATGGGGATAATGATACTTCTCTGCTTTGTAAAGCACTTTGATTAAAAGTCCCACTTAATAGCACTCTAAAGTTTTGTATTAGAACAAAACTACAAGTAAGAATATAGTATGAGTGTTATTCTGTTCGCTGGCAAAACATTTGTTCATATTATGCTGTTTTATAACGAGGCATTTCATTTTAAAAGGCAGAAAGTAAGCCTGACCTTGCTTATGTCTCAGCCAGTCAACATGTGAATTTCATTTGTTGTGTCATGAAAAAAAACCAAAACATTTTCAATGTTAAACAAACATTTATTCAAAGGATTGGCTTGATTGTTTAAAACTACAGTAAATCAATCACTGTCAGTTAACCTTTACCCATGACACCCCCCCTCCCCCTTTATGAAAGCACTGTGTAGCTAACAGTGCTCACAGTAACATGGTTTTTCAACATGCCACTGTCAGGAGAAATACTTAGCACAGATCTGGCAAAGCAAATACTTTTCCACTCAATGCTCTGTGGAGCTCAAGGAGCTTGTGTGTTGCTGCGTTGCATCTTAAGGACATAAAAGATATGGTTTCAGCTATAATCCATCTGGAAAAATACTGGGAATGTGAGACTATGGCTAGTTTAGAAGAAGTTAGTGGTTCCCTGGCACATGGTTATCAGCATATAGTTCAATTACACAGTTACAAGCATGCTTTCCTTCTCAATGGCTCAGCGGAACACCAAGGTGTTTATGTTACAAAAGGGGGATTGTGCTGTGGTTCAGCTAAAGGAGATGAGAATCAAGTAGACATAAGAAAACATTTGCTAGGAATGCAAGCCGTGGCAAACAATGGCTGCTCTCTGCCCTGAGAGCAAATATTTTCATACCTGCAAAGCTCCAATTAACTTGGGTAAGCAGAAATGTTACCCAGCTTAACTGCATATGAAAAGGGAAACACGAGAAGAGCAAGGAGCCTTGCCCACTGTAAGGGAGTGTTCTTTGTCTAACTTATTTTGTGTACCAGGGGATCTGGATGGCCATTTCGCTTCATTTGCACATCCAAGCAAAAGCACGTCACAGAGTGAGGAAAGGAAAAACACATGGACAAAAGCACAATGGAAAACACTTTAAAATGTAAAAATATTTCAAGGCTATTTTTGGCATGTGGGTAGATGACACTGTTGAGAGAAGCAAGCGAGGCTCCCCCTAATTGTGTGTAGCCTAGCTAGCTCAAGCTTATTCCAGAAGGATTCCTAATGATCCCTCACCTCTTTAGGAACCACTGCTTCTCCCTCTGTAAAATCCTAACACTCTTCTTGTCTAAAGGCCAGACAGCTAGTGATTCCAGAGCCTGGACAGTAGTAGGAATTGTGCAGAGTATGTCGATATCCTTTTCACCACTGGGAGTTCTTCCAGGCTGCCCCTTTCCATTGGGATTGTCTCTCACTGCTCATGGGTCAAACATCCTACTGTCCTTCCTCCTGTGAAGCCTTTCAACAATCCGATGAAGTGAGCTGTAGCTCACGAAAGCTTATGCTCAAATAAATTGGTTAGTCTCTAAGGTGCCACTAGTCCTCCTTTTCTTTTTGCGAATACAGACTAACACGGCTGTTACTCTGAAACCTTTCAACAATGAGGATGTAAAAAATGTCAGCAACATTTAAGGCATGTACCATCAGAGGATGTGCTGTCTGTATCTCAAGTGAATATGTCTGTGTGGCAGAGATACACTGACAAAGCCTAGGAGCTCAGGCACATATTGTATAGGGATTTTGGTCCTGATTCTCCCTGGCACTGTTGGAATTCCAGTGGTTTCAGAGGTGCTACTACTGATAGGCACTGGTGTGCATGAGAGCAGAATCAAGCCTATGGTCTATGTAGTGTCATATGGATGTGGTTTGCCAAGGAAAATACGCCATCTCTTGAAGACTTCAAATCAAGGCTGGATGCCTTTCTGAAAGATAGGCTTTAGTCAGACACAGGTTACTGGGTTCAGTATAGGGGTAACTGGGTGACTTTCTATAGCTTGTGTCATACAGGAAATCAGACTAGAGGATCTGATGGTCCCTTCTGGCCTTAACACCTATGAATGCCCCTTTGAAGCACTGATCAGACACAAAAAGATGAGCCCACATTTACCTGTGTTATTTACAACCTTTACAAAGGATGACCTGCAGTATTTCTGTGTACCTGTCTCTCTTTTCCACCTTTGCTCACAACGCTTCATGTCAGGTTGATTCATATGGGAACAATTTCAGAAATATTTCTTTCATTTAAGTAGACCCATTGAACTATAAGAGGTACAGTTAGAACATAAAACCGGCCATACTGGGTCAGACCAATGGTCCAGCTAGCCCACTATCCTGTCTTCCAACAGTGGCCAATGCCAGGTGCTTCAGAGGGAATTAACAGAACAGGTAATCACTGAATGATCCATGCCCTGTCACCCACTCCCAGCTTCTGGCAAACATTGACTAGGGACACTTCAGAGCATGGGGTTGAATTCCTGCCCATCCTGGCTAATAGCCACTTGTGGACCTACCCACCATGAATTTATCTAGTTCTTTTTTGAATCCTGCTATAGTTTTATAGTTAATTATGATTAAGTCTAAACATGGCAGGTAGTTTAGACCCCTGGGACATTTCCTTCCTGATCTAGAAGAACATGCAGAATTGCTGTGTAATTTGTGATGCGCATAGAACACATGACTCAGATTATATCAGGTTCTATCATTTTGTTGGGAGCGTTAGACATGTTTGTAGATTACCTTACAGTCCCTGTAACTCTAAAACTCCACAATGTTTGGATTGCTCATTTACTGGCCTCAGTGTATCCCAGGGTCAGCTCCACCATCCATTGTAGTGAGCCTTCCTCAGATCCATACCTACAAACTATTGTAGGTGACTACTAGTAGCTGCCTCTAAACCAGTCAGAAGGATGTGGTTTCAAGTCCAAATGTCAGATTGTTTCAGGCTGTGTATAGGTCTGGAAAAAGAAAAATATCTATAAAAGTGTGAGGAACCCTCTGTGTTAGAAAATTGCAAAACAGATCCACGAAGAATGCTCACTTGTGGAATTACTGGTGGGCAGCATTAGGGGAGGCAGGCCTGATGGAAGCATGAATTGGAAATAAGGATATTACTCTCCACAGCAGCACTATTGTAGCAATCAGTGATTAATCCAAAAAAATTGGCAGATGTACCATGCAGTGGTGCTGTGCTGCAAAACTACTGCCTTGCAGTAACAACAACAATAATGATTTGCATTTATTATCTGAAGGTACTAAATTGCTTTACAAACGTACTTCTCCATTTTTTAGATGAGGAAAAGAAGCACGGGAAAGTTAAGTCAAGGCCACACAGCTAGACTCTGGCAGAGCTACAACTAGAACCCAGGTCATTGGACTTCCAGCTATATGTATAAAAATTGGAAGACTCTCAGTAGGCAGGCATCAGAGGACAGTGAAATTAGGACTGGAGCTATTCAAATAGCTTCGTTTGAGGGATTTCTTTTCCACTAATCCCTCTCCCTTTTCTCCCCAGAGGGAAATTTTTTTGTTTAGTTCAAAATTTTTCACTGAAATTTTGCACTATCATTTTTTTCCTGGAAAATTTTTGACCAGCCCTAACCAGGATGCTTTGTAGACATGGACTGCAGTTTCTGTCTTGAGTTTTCTCCCTGTGTTGGTCCAGGGCTAATGTCTATAATTCTCTGGTAATCTGCTCTAAAATTATCAATATTCTCAGCCATTTCCAACCATCCCAGAAATCCTCTCATGCCACCTCCCTCCCACAGAACCTCTTTCTTCCCTGCCAGTCATTCTAGAACGGACACCTCACCCAGAACTGGTGCAACAACAGAGATGAGTGAGCGCCAACTCTCACATCAGCTCCCACTGCCATCCGTGCCTACTCATCCAAGATTGTGCTGGAAGGGATGCCTTGCTCTGCCCCAGTCATTTACCTTATTTTCTTGTCCTAAATATCTATCAATCCAGAATGCCATGCTAATGTTTAAAAATCACTATGGTTGTGGTACTCTACTTAACTAAGGAGCTAGCATTCCTTGAGGTAAACCACTAACTGAAATAGATCATATTCAAGAGTACTGGTCTGGGCTCCACCCTGCAAGCTTCGTTCAGCCTCTGGAAAGGCACTGGCCAAGTTATACAAGCTTACACACCCTATCCGTTTTACCTGTGACCAAAGAAGCAGGATTTTGCTGTGTCAATGGCTAGTGATTGAAGCCCCTAGCTAAGGGTTCCCCAGTTGCACCGTGCTGTGGTAGGCCTTGTTTCCTGGCAATAGCAGAGACCTAACACGCTCTGTGAGCCTTCAGTCAGGAGAAATGTGCTATCTGACTGGCTCTCTCTTTGGCAACAGATATTGCAAGAAAGGGTTCGACCTTGAAGACATGGTTTCATTTTGATCAGTGAACATAATGTAGATTAGTGCATTTGAAACTCTGTAAAGGACACTGCATATGAATGTTTCTTTTCTTCACAGCTTCCCATTGACACTCAGCACACCAGACAGCATCCTCCACCTTCTTCCCAGCTCACCCTCCCACTTGCAAGCTGCTAACCAGGATCTGAAGAAAAGGAGACAGTTCAGCATGAAAATACATCTGTTTGAAAGGAGGGACTAAGGAAACTGAAGGAACAGTAACCAAAATGTCAGTGCTTCATGTTTGCAATTAGCAATAGAACACATGGGGAGTAGGAGGCTCTCACTGCCTGCTCTGAGCGAAGCATCAATTATAGAAGAGAAATTACCGAGCCAGGTTTTCAAAACTTTAGACACACAAAACTCCACTCACAATTGTGCAGCTCATTTCCATGCACAATTTCTGCAGATGCACAGAACTGTTGCATGCGCAAATGGCTATTGAAGTGCAATCTTTGTTAAGAGTCATTTTCATCACTTGCTCTTGGCAAGAAGGTTCTTTAAGATGCAAACTTGTGTGCAATTTGTCTGCGGTCTTTCTCTAGGGATTTAATGCAACTGCCCATCGCCCTGGTATCAGAGCATCTGTAGAGGTGAAAAGCTTATTATCTCCAGAAATTTATTGTCATTTAACCTCCGCTATTGCTTTTTCAGCACCTCAGCTTTCATATGCTCTGAGCCAATGTTGCAGTGGGGCTGTCTGTGCCATCTTCTTACTGAGTCATTGACTCGGGGCAGTTCATTTAAAACATTTTCCACCTGTGAAATGAAAAGTAAGAGATTTTAAATTACAGAGTGGAGAGTAGACTTCTGAAACACTTTAGTCATGGAGAATCTGACCTGCTGTGTACCAAATACCATAATCTGTCAGAGTACCTTAAAGCATGGCAAACAGGCAACCTTTTCGGATTATGTAGAAACCAGTAGTTAGAAACCAAATAATGTATCCTGCTGTCTGTAGTAACAAGTGATGGGTGAAGCCTAAAATGTTTCAGGAGCTAAGAGCCCACCATATGTTACTCTGTCACAGAAGAGAAGGAGCAGCCAGTGTCCACTGCCCCTTATATCTTTCGTGACAGCTAGCAGTTTGGCATGGTTGCTCTTACAAAGATCCCACTTCTTCCACTAAGCTTGGCTTCCCAGAGCTTGGAGCAGTTGGATAGAGTGTACTAATAGAGAGCCAAGCTCCTGGACTTAGGTGTATTGTCTTGTCACAAAAAGAGACAAAAGAGATGTCAGCATCTTGAACCCGGTATGCTTGTAACCAGCCCATGATGGGCTGATGGCCTTGCTGCTCTTCTGGGGGCTTTCTGTTGCTGCAGCCGCTCATATCTGGGGCCTGTATACTAAATAAACAAACACAGAGAGAGACACACACTCCTACAACTTGCCATTACACTAGTTGGAGCAAAAGATTCTAAATGGTAAATATTAATTTTCTGTGGGCTCAAATGATCCTTGGAGTAGCAAGAAGTGCTACGAAATAGCAAAGTGTAGAGTAGAAGCTGTCTGGATCTGAAATTATTAGACTTTAATATTAAAGGTTGGAGATGGGCCCAAATTGAAACCTCAGATCCAGTTTCTACATCCTGATCTATCTGCACATTTCTACAGTGATCAGCCCCAAAACACTGCTTCCAAACTCTGAGATTTGGACAGAGGAAATCCAAACGCAAGCTTTCCCACAGTTCATGGTGGTCAGATTCAATGTCCAAATTTGGGCCCTTAGAGAGAGAGGTTTGAGCTGAAACTCAGATCCCGAATCCAAATTCAGGGCTTTGGTTCAGAAACAACCCTAAATAAGTCTGATTCTTCCCTAAGTCCCCTCTCCCAGTTTGGTTCTGTAACTATCAGTCACTCTAGAAGTCACTGCTAATGGCTCACCCATCAGGTTGAAAGTGTGGGTGGGGCCTCTTGAAAATTTAAAAAACATCAGTATGTCAGCTGTCAATGCTTGCAAGTAACAGAGCATATGGAGAGTAGGAAGCTCTGATATGCACAGAGTAAAATGAATGAGTATCTTGACAGGGTATCCAATTACTGGGCCAGATTTTTTTTAAGTTAGGTACACATGTCTATGTGCAAAATGTGTGGGCAAAAGCATAGAATCTGCTTCCATAATTTAACTAAACAATGGCATATAAAATATTGGATTATTGCATGCACAAATGTCTAACTGGGTGACTCTGTGTGTGCAGTTACTTGATTTGCACATGCAAGTGGTTCTTCTCTGAGAAGTAGCTGCCATGGCAGGTAGAGAAGGATGGCTTCCAAGAACCTTTATGGTAGCATCCACCCTCTGGCTCAGTGTTGCACTGAGGTCAGAGGGAGTGGAAGGAACTCAGCACCCCACAGAATCGGGCCCAAGCAGTTAATTATGCTAAGGGGAAAATCTCCTTTTTAATTCAAGGTAATACACTCAGCCATAGAACTGAACAAATAAGTGACCCTGGAGTGACTTAGAAGTGGACCTGAGACAAAAAATTCAGGCATGCTGAGACCAGCAGTGAATGGGAATAAATATCCCCACTCTGTTCTCCCCACAGAGCCAATGTTAAGGAACAGCATTAACTGGAACTTGGTCAGAAGCAGTGGTGTAGTCCTGAATGGGCATCTACCAGAATGCCCCCGCCAGTGTGACCTCACATGCACCATCGCTATGTGGAGGACACCATTTTGAGAACAAAATGGCATCCCCCCTGAAGCAAAAGTGCCTTTCCACCATGAACTGGCCCCATTACAACACAGGTCAGAGAAGCCAGGACTATTAGAAATTTCAAAATATTACCATTGGTTTCCAATTCCCAAATGCTTTGCTACATCCAGTTATGAGTAATAAACCATTACTTTTGTTTCTCAGACCCTTTGCACATTTTAGTGTGTCCTGATTTAGCAAATGAGACTCAGGCCAGGCCAGGTCCAAATTTTAATGAAGAGTTTACAAAAATTTACAATTTAACAAGGTTTTACAAACATTTAAGCTACGATTTTATTTAGGATTTTGGAAACCTGTAAACTATTGATGCAAAGATGTATTTTCTAGTAATGCTTGAAGCAGCCTCACTAACCAAGTTCTTAAAGTATATACTGTATTATAAACACATATCTGTTATTTTTCCTCAATATAGAGAGCTTTTTGTAAAATTACTATTCTGCCATTAGAATGTTATGTATTGTTTGTTCATCATTGTATTTTAGAGGCACTTAGAAGCTGCAGGGAAGATTGAAGCCCCGCTGTGGCAGGCACAGTACAAACACATATTGAGAGATGCAGCAGGCAGTAGGTTGATAGCCTGCAGAACTACGAAGTTACATCCTTTCCATGTACAGCACTGTACAATTGGCTATATTCACCATTATTATCATTTCTATTTGGTAACGCCTGGAGGCCTCAGCCAGGTTTGGGCCCCATTGTGCTAGGCACTGTAAAAATAAAATTATAGGGGACTCTCTCTTTCCCTCGAAACATCAGGTATGGGCAAGAGGCAGCATACCAGAGTATCTGGAACACGTCTGACCTCTTATAGTGATGCCTACGGTCATGTACTAAAATTTAGTTCAGAAAATATTTTTTTTCCTGCTTGAAGAATCTTATAAACAGGTTTGCATTGTGCTTAATGCACAGCAAATCCCATACAGAAATCGCTTGTCGTTTTTTGGTGTAAAATCCATTCCTTCAGCAATGAGAACTAAATCCCATGTACAAATGAGAGGCAGCCTGAAACCTAGACTCCTGGTTGCAGATGTCAGCACAACAGATGCCTTTTACTTATGAAATTCCCACACATGTGAGATGCTTGAGTTCACGTACGCTTCACTACCCTGTCCTTCAGCACTCCATTTCCCCAGAATGAGTGAAAGTTTAAATAGGGCTCTGCTTCCAATAGCGATGGCAAATGCCATTTTGAATTACAAAGAGCTGAATAAAGGACTCTCTCTGGGTAACTTGACACATTACAAACTCTTTTCTTTTCGGCATTGTCTCAGGTCTTCCTCTAGGGACCAGGAAACTGAAAGGTTGAAAATGCTTGAGCAACACAAAGAGCCCAGCTTAGAAAAAACCCAAGCAGGAGTTTGTTGAATCCTTTTAGTGCTGCAGCACCTGTCACGTCAGCAGAGCACTGGTAAGATTACTGACTATAGACTGATCTGCTCTTTAGACAGGCAGCAAGAAGAAAGATGAGAAGAAACTCAGGCTAACCATACAGTTTACAAACTCCAAGCTGCCAGGGAAAGCAGGGAGAACTAGGCCAGGAACTATCCCTTTCTCTGATGCCCTGAACAGAAGGGGAGATTGTGCTAGCCTGTGAGTTGTTTCTACCCAGTTTGGTCTGACTGCTGGAAGTGGAGACAGGACTGCCTGATGGCTTGCAGAGCTTGCCTGGGAATGCCTGGTCCCAGGCAGCTGCTTATTGTGCTTGTATTCCAAGCCAGCCCTGGAAAGATTAGAGAAACACCTGGGTATTAGCATCATCTACCCACAGGAATGAAAATGTTATCATCAGCATAATCCTTGCATTGTTGCAGTGCGTGGGCATATGTAGGAGGGAGGAGGATTCGTATTCTAATATAAATTCTTTTAGAAATAAAAGCCAACCGAACAAAATAAAAAAAAGAGAAAGAAAATTCTGAGATCCAATAATCTGTTAAAGATGATCATTATAGGGCAAGTAATACAGAATTAAAAGGAAATTTTCTGCCCAACAACCAGGAATATAAACCCTGATGGTAGTACAAAAATAGCATCTTTTTATAAAATGAAAAATCTGTGCTAAGCCACAAAGCTCCAAAGTAGCATCTGGTTCTTCTGCTAAAGTATCATCCTTCCCTGCCAGATATAACCTCCTTCATTCTTGCTACTGTCCTTTCAAATGGAAAAAGAAGGTGAGCAGCTTTTTCCTCCCATGACCAAACATGATCAAAATAAACTCATTATAAGCATCTATAGTAATTACTGATCAGGATTTGGAGAGGAATTCTCAGAAAGCACTTTCACGATGTTTGTGCCAAAATAATGACCTTGACATTTATCACCCCTGGAATGGGTTATCTTCTGTGGTTCAGAAGAGATTCATTTTTCTAGTTCTAACCAAAGAGGAAAAGGAACCATGTGGCTGTATCATAGAGATGGGCTGAATCGCTGAAGCTTTGGTGTTTCAGGTTAGTTTGGATAAGCAAACTGAAATTCAGATGTTTATCTGACCCTCTTGGGTTTGCAAAACTGGACCAGAAATACCATGGAAAAATAATCCTTCTGAATCCTTATGAACCCATATGCAATGGAGCTCAGTGTTATACTTTCACCATACTGGGTTGGAACAAATCTGTAACTTAAACCAACATTCAATAGGTGAGAATTTTCACAAACCAAACCCTATGGAAAAGATAGCTGAAACCCACATGAACCAAAACCAGGCAGGAGGCTTGCACTGAGCTACCTGGAAATCCTTTAAACAGTCACAAAAGCATTCTTATTGATAGGTCCTCATTATTTCTGACACAATGATGCTGCAGCATTCATTTTTCTTATCCAAAACAAGACATTATCTATGAGACCATGTCTTCTGAAAGAAGGAAAGATGCAGGTTTGGCTATGCACAGAAGCTAAAATTTGTGTTGAGATTTATGATTCAAAATACAAAGAAAATATTTCAGTTCATTTCTCTTTTCAACACCTGTAATCCTTCTATCAAAGGTTATTTATTAAAACAGACTTTAGAGTATAAAGAAATAGACAAGCACTTGAAGTCATTGTTTCCTCTTATCTAGCTCATTATTTGGACAGCCAGTAAATGAAATTGGGTCCAGCTCTGATCCTCAGTCTTATCGATTCAGTGACTGCTTCCTTCTTAACTGTTCTTATTCTCCTGCTCTCTCTCCCTTCACACACTATTATGGCATCAATTGTAAGTCCATTGAAACTGGACAACTGGTGCTATGTTTGCTTATAGATCTTGTGCTGTACCTGATAAGCTTCCCCAGGGCATCTGTGCAGGGTTGTTTTAAAAGCTTTTAAAAGCATTACCACTTTATTCCTGTTGGCTCTCTGGTTGTGCAATATAAGCACCCAACCCCTTAGCTATCTGGAGTTATGGCATATGAAAACCCAAGAAAAATTTATGATTGGACAGTGGTTTACCTAAGAGAATATATTTATTCCTTGTGACCTTTGTGTTAGAGTGTAATATAAGCATTTATTTTTTGTGGTAAGATCAGCCAATAATCCAAACATACCAAAATTAGACACTGCCTCCTGGAGAGGGGCGTTCAGGCTGATTAGTTGGTATAAGATGGAAGCAAATTCTTTTCACAATCCTAAAGTTACTGTAATCTTTTAACACACTTTTCTTTCATTTCAGCTCTGGTTCTCTCTCTCTCTCTCTCTCTATGTGTGTGTGTGTGAGAGAGAGAGATCCATATTAATATAGCTTATGAGATTTCCAGATGTTTACTAATGAAAAAAACATAAAGGATGAAATTAAGAAGAGGACTTACATAAAAATAATCTGAAACTAAGTCTACATTCACCTAAAGGTTTGCTGCAGTTTGGAAACCCTTTGCATGAACCTGGACTGATTTATGATTTTGCACCAAAACCACACAAGCTTGGGGATTTTGCATGGTTAGGATGTGAGACCAGATGAACCTCTGTGCTTTTGAATTGGTTTCACATGGAGTTTTGGGGTTTACTCAAATCCCAGAACACAAACAGAAAAAAGTCAGGGGTGTGAACCTCCTTGAATTGATATCAAAAGGAAGACCTGCAACCAGTCAGTTATGATATCAATAGATTACTACTTCTCCAAATGTTGCTTCAATGTGCTATTCAGCTCATTATTTACTACTGGGGTAGTTAAAGTCAACCAATAGTATTCTGCTAGCAGATTTTGCAATTTTCTTGATCATTTTTCTCATACTAAGGCCCCCTACCTCTGTTCTGAGCTGGACAGCTGTAGTATCTAGGGCCAGATTTTCAAATGTATTTAGGCACCTGAAGATGCAGATATACAGTATGCCTATCGGGATTTTCAAATATGCCTAAGCAGGTTAGATGCCTAACTCCCGCTGATTTCAAAGTTAAGCTTATGCTTACTTGCAATGGGAGAGAGACACCGAAACTGCTTAGATGATTTTGAAAATCCCTCTGGGAGCCTAAATACCTTTGAAAATCTGGTCTCCAGTCTGGAGCCACATTAATATTTCTGTTACCTCGGATTTTCAACCAAATATATCTTCTTCATCCTGGAGTGACCTCCAGTATGTATAATGCAATGGCACTATCTAACCTATTTTTCCCGCATAGCTCAAAAAGACAGATCACTAACATGTAGAGATTATCTCCAGTAAAATGAAATGATCCATTACCTGAACTAGGTTGCATGGGCATTATGTTTTAATGCATGAGCGTGCTCAGAAGTAAAATGCAAGGCATTCTATTAACCCACAAAACAAAGATCTAGCATAAGCCACTAGGATACTTCTCAAACCAGCTTCAGAAAATCTACTATAGATCCGCATCACCACCAAGTTCTCCAATTGTAGTTTCTTCTTCTTCTTCTTCTTCTTCTTCAACACTTAGCCAAACGGTCATTGTAGTGATCATTCACCATTTGGTCCATTCCTGTGCAGCTGCAAGGGCTTGATGGGCCAAAAGTCCAACGTCGGGACAGACTTGATGCGCCCATGTAATAGGAGGTCTGCCTCTGGGCCACCCCCACCCTGGGTTGGTGGAATTTTATCCCAGATATTATGAGCCACCCAGAGAATGGCGTTCGCCGGATATCTTGCGGCATTCTGGTGGCATGTCCGAAAAGCATGAGACGCCGACAGAGGACAATGGCCCCAGTAGCCTGTAGACCAGAGCGACTGTAAACATCTGCATTACTAATGAAGTCATTCCACTTTATGCCCAGTATACGACGTTGGCATTTTGTGTGGAAAGCCTCCAGCTTTGCCCAGTCTGAGCGGCATCGCATCCATGTTTCGCAGCCATACAGCAGTATGGAGAGGACACAGCTTGAATAGATCCTGAGTGTGGTTGTCATGCTGAGATGATGTTGATTCCAGAGTTGTCATAAATGACCCATGGCAGACGTTGCAATGCCAATCTGGTGAAGAAGCTGTGTACGAGAATTTGGAGGAACTGGTGAGCATAGAGCCCAAACTGTTTATCCTTCTATATTACATTGAGGGTCAGATCCTCAGCTGCTGTAAATCAACTTAGCTCCACTGAAGTAAATGGAGCTGTGCTGATTTTCTCCAGCCAAGGATCTGGCCCTTAGGGACTCCATTTGCACTGTAAAGTATCTTAAACAGCATAGCCTTACAGCAACTCTATTTTTAACTTCTCTGCAAGTGGTATTAGTTTATGTAAGTCTTGTTTACATGTCATGTATTTATTTACTGGCTGGGATATAAAGAAGGCGTACATACCGCGCTATAGTTATTCTAGTGCAGCTGCCCAGCAAAAATGTGTGTCACTGTGATTCAGATTTATTTTTGTCCCATGCTAGTGTTTTGAATGAACAAATGAAGCGTCCTGGATGATGTTGCCTCGTGCAATCAAAGATCAGTATGACCACAGCCGTTCTAAACACGGGCAAGAGTTCTTGTGCCAAGTTGGAGGCCAGGATTTTTTCTAGGAAAATAATTGAAAAAACAATTACAGAGACCAGTTTTGGGCTGATCAGTTCAGTTCACTCTGACTGGTTGGAAGACTTTCATGTTACATTAGGCCTCTGCAATCCCAGCAGTTCGTGCTGTAGGGATTCCTCAGACAATATCAATAAATCACTCTTCATTGATGTAGGGTTGTGTTAAATGGTTCAGATTAAGTTGGACTCCAAAGTGCAAAAGTCTGAAGAGATTTTAGCAAACTAGAGAGCTATTGAAAAGGTTGGAGAAAGGAAGGACATCCTTACCTTACTCTTTGAACCAGTTTCTCTAATCACAAACTGTTAAGCAATTGCTGGGTTTGAGTCCATTAACAAAGTTCTTCCCCCTTGGGCAATTGGGTATACGTTGTCTTCAGAAGCATGAATCCTTGGTAGGGGGTTCTCCTCAACTGCCACGGGAGGCAAAAAAGTAGCATACGATGGGACAAAACTGCAGAAAGGTAGTTGAATTGTCACCTCCCTGATAATGACCATATAGTAGGTAAACTGGCACACTCCTGATTTGATACAGCCTACAGGATTGTTGGGGAAACAAGCAACAGTTTTACTACTTCAAACTACTTTGCTGACATAATCCACTCCCTTCTCTTCCCTTCTCTTCCAAGCCTTCAGAGTTCCCTTCTTGGATCTGAAAAAGGGACATTTTCCCCAAAAGGGAACTCTAATTTCTTTGATTGTAAAATTTGGCAGGTGTGATTGGATTTTAAGGTTGAAACTGAAATAAAAACCACCCAACCTTACTGTGTTCTTATCCAGCTTTTATGTTTGCACAAAGTCTGTCTAATTTAGGATCATTTTATCTATTTGGGGGTGGGGGGGTGGAGGCGGAAGGGAGACAAGATAATTTATGGACCGACGCAAGATTACAAATTAAAACAATTGTCCAGCATTTTTTTTAATTTTGGGGGGGTGGAATTTAAGTGATTTCCGAGCAAGTTCAGCAAGCCCGGAGTTACTTTTTGAGAGAGTCGAAGGAAATGACTTAGTCAGTGCAATAGCTAAGTCACTCAACCAGATCTACGGTTGGAAAGTTTTTTGTCTCTTCATTGGCAGCACTTCAAAAGGAGGAGGATTTGGAGACTTAAGGGCTTGGTCAGAGCATTTGTACTTATGCACCTGCTGTATCCAAGAGTTTTCTGTAGTTCTATGAGAACTGTCCGAATAGACCTCCACTTGTGAGATTGTTCATGTGCCCTTAGTGTTGGGCTGAAACCCTGTAGGACGTGTTGACCATTGAGGCCAAAAACATGGTCCTTTGTGGAGCCAAATTTTTAGATCTATATGTACATAAGGAATCACGGCCCCCATCTTCACCCCAGACCCTTTTTGATGACCAAAGCAGCAAACATCCCCTCTTCCTTTCAATCCCTTTGCATTCGCTATAGGGCAATTAGGGTTTGCTTGTTATTTGTAGTTGTACATTTTAAAAGTTATTTTGGGAAGTCTTGGTTTCTAGGGTTGGGATCTGTACTGCTGGGTGGCACTGTATGGTTCCATTTGTTTTCTAATTCCAGTCAGTAGCTTGGATCTGGCCCACACTGGTGTCCTCTAAGCAGCCCTGATTCAAGAGATGTAGGAATGCAGGAATTGCCTGATTGGATCAGACCTGAGGCTAACGTAGTCTCTGACAATGGCTGTACCATATGCTTCAGAGGAAGGTGAAAGGATCTCATAGTAGGCAGATGTGGATAATCTAAGAATATAAGAATGGCCATATCAGGATAGACCCAATGGTCCATCTAGTCCAGTATCCTATCTTCTGACAGTGGCTGGTACCACATGCTTCAGACAGAGTAAACAGAACAGGGCAATTATTGAGTGATATGTCCCTTATTGTCCAGTCCCAGCTTCTGGCAATCAGAGGCTTAGGGACACTCAGACCATGGGGTTGCATCCCTGACCATCTTGGCTAATAGCCATTGGTGGACCTACCCTCCATTAACTTCTTAGTATTTTTTTTAACACAGTTATACTTTTGGTCTTCACAACATCCCCTGGCAATGAGTTCCACCGGTTGACTGGACATTGTATGTAGAAGTACTTCCTTTTGTTTGTTTTAAACCTGCTGCCCATTAATTTCATCGGGTGACCCTGGTTCCTGTGTTCTGTGAAGGTGTAAATAACACTTTCCTATTCACTTTCTCCACACCATTCATGATTTTATAGACCTCTATCACATCCCCCCTTTGTCATCTCTTTTCTAAACTGAACAATCCCAGTCTTTTTAATTGCTCCTCATATAGAAGCTGTTCCATGCCCCTAATAATTTTTGTTGCCATTCTCTGTCCTTTTTCCAATTCTAATATGTTTTTTGCGATGGGGTGACCAGAACTGCACGGAGTATTCAAGGTGTGAGCAAACCATGGATTTATAGAGTGGCATTATATTTTCTTTCTCATCTGTTTCCTAATGGTTCTACATATTTTGTTCGCTTTTTTGACTGCCATTGCACATTGAGCAGATATTTTCAGAGAACTATCCACAATGACTCCGAGATCTCTTGAGTTGTAACAGCTAATATAGATCCCATCATTTTGCATGCATAGTTGGGACTATGTTTTCCAATGTATATTACTTGAAAGTTATCAGCATTGAATTTCATCTGACATTTTGTTGCCCAGTCATCCAATTTTGTGAGATCCCTTTGTAACTCTTTGCAGTCTGCTTTGGACTTAACTATCCTGAGTAATTTTGTATCATTTGCAAATTTTGCCACATCACTGTTTACCCCTTTTTCCAGATAATTTATGAACAAGTTGAACAGCACAGGTCCCAGAATAGATTCTTAGGAGACTCCACTATTTACCTGTCTCCAGTGTAAAATTTGACCATTTATTCCTGTCCTTTGTTTCCTGTCTTTTAACCAGTTACTGATCCATGAGAGGACCTTCCCTCTTGTCCCATGACTGCTTACTCTGTTTAAGAACCTTTGGTGAGAGACCTCTGAAAGATCTGTCTCATTTAGATCTCTAATATTTAGAGACTGGCTTAAGCCCAAATGTGTGAGGTTTACGATCCTTTCCAAAATGTTTGTTATTATGACAACTCTGGATATTCTTGTTTTCTATCTAAATGATCAATCCCTTTATGAATCTTTGCTATGTTCTTGGTGTCAATGACTTCCTGTGGTAATGAGTTATTCAATCTAACTGTGAGTTGTGTGAAAAAGTTTTTACTTGTATCGGTTTTGAATTTCCCACTCTTTAATTTCATTGAATGACACTCTGTTCTTGTATTCTGAGACAGGGAGAACAGAAGCTCCCAATATGCCTTCTCTACCATTTGTTATTTTATAGATTGTTCACCTTAGAAAGGAGACAAAGAAATGGGCAGATGATCATCTCAGTCTTTTTAGTATCTCTTCAAATGAGAGTATTTCCAGGCCCTTAATCATTTTAGTTGCCCTTCTCTGAATCCCTTCCAATTCTGCAATATCCTTTTCCAGATGGGGTTACTAATACTGCACACAGTATTCCAGGTGAGGCTGCACTGATGATTTATATAATGACATTATAATAGTCCCATTACTATTGTCCAGCCTATTTCTTATGCATCCAAACATCATCTTTGCTTTTTGGACTGCAACTGAACATTGAACAGAGGCCTTCCTGAAGTTGTCTACAATGATGCTCAGATCCTTTTCCTGAGAGGATACAATTAATTTAAACCTTTGTAAGATGTAAGAGTAATTTATTTTGTTCCCTCCAATGTGCATTCATTGACATTGAAGTTCATTTGCCATCATGTTACCCATTTACCTGCCTTGTGTAGGCCTCTCTCAAGTTTCTCACTGTAGTTTATTGAGGAACTGTACTGGAACTGCAAGCTATTATTTTAATGAGGGTGTGGTGTTCCTGGTCCTGCTTGCAGGCTAGGGGACTGTATAGGAAAGCATGCAATTAGAGTCAGTCTACCAAGAGCCAGTGAAGAATAAGATGGTATGAGTTGTGCCTCTCTGCCTCAGGGAGCAGCCTGCTGTCTATCTCTCTGTTTTCGTTTTATCGTTCTGGATTCTAAGGATAAAAGTTGTGTTATGGTGCAAACTTCCAGCAAGAGTATTTGATGTTTTATCTAACTTCTCTGTGTATCCTATGAACATAACACTCATAGTCCTCTCTGGTCCTATCTAATATACATAACTTTATCCTGAAGACCAGCATGTCCCATTGCCTTAAATGCCATGATGGGAAACACTTCCTCACAGCATTCTCTTTCTAAATAGGATTCACACCAAGGGCCTGTAAAGAGTAAGAAAGTAATTTAAAAGTTTTAATCTTTGAGGTGGCTTTGCAGCAAGAATGGCCGGATTTGTCCCTGAGTTTGACAGCCTGGATGGTGGCACTACTGATTACGGAGCTCTGATTTGGAGTGTTTTCAATGTGCTCAGCAGATCTTGCTGGAAAGTTATAAATTAGGCTGACCTATGCCTTCAAACAGAAAAGCGGTTTCATCATAACTTTTCAATAAGGCTAGTGTTCTGTTGAGATTTCCATTGATCATAGACTGTTCATTATTTCTTTAAAAATGTCCGGACTGTCTAGAGTTCAGCTTGCAGCCATATCCTCATATCACCCTCCAGTGTGAGGACCTTCCTTATTTGCACACACTAATGTATAGAGAGTTTTGAAGGGTTGGCTGCATGCATTCCCACCGTGTAAGAGTCAGCACCTTTGCAGGGATTTAAATTTGGTGCTTCCATTATGCGGTCTCCATTTGAATCTTTAGGAGGACGGCTATTGTGTTACCTGTTTTGTTTTGTTGGCTGGAATAAAAAATAATATAGAACTGGAAGGGCCCTCCTGGGTCATTGGTTCCAGTCCCCTACTATCACAAACAACCACATCATATAATTCAATTCATAAACATAGCAAGCTCCATCTTAATTAGGTAGATCATTTGCTCCCACTACTCCTATTAGAAAGCTTTTGCAGAATCTTACTCCTGTGACAGAAACCTAATTTCCAGCCTAAATTTATTCAAGACCAATGTGTACCCTTTGTTCTTGTGCCAACGTTGTCCTTTAGCTTAAATACAATGGATAACTAAGAAAAGTTTATTTTTAATGTCTTTTGCCTGGTTCTTTCATTTAAGAGTGATTCTTTTAGCATTTGCACTTATCACTGAAACAAAATAAATGAGAGTGAAAATGGGTTGGGACAAAGAATCTTATAATCACTTCTTTGATCTGAAAGTCTCATAAGCAAGCTTTGCAGTATAGTGAACCAGAAATAATATTCCTGGCAAGATATTGCTACTTACTGTATCTATTCTGTCTGTCCAGGAGATTATTAAACCCATGCCATCTCTCCAGTCCTCTCATTCAGAATAATCACCTGGAGATTATGTGTTTAATAAATAGTCCTCACCATATCAAACATGTGGACATAGGGCTGGAAGGGACCCAGTACGGCCATTCTTGTGTTTTTAACTTCCAAGTGTCTCTAAGAATAACTGACCCATTTCAAATTAAAATGTCCCTGAACCTCTTGGTGAGCCTGTAGAAAACCCCAATTTCACTGGAATTCTCTAGCTGTATGTATCATATATGGCGCTTAAAGCTTTCATATAGTTGAAAAACACATCTGGAATTGCAAGATAATCCTGATTCCTTTTACATTAATATTCTTAGGTTAAAGATTGGTTATCTATACCCAAAGTCAACTTTCCCAGTGCCAACCTTCACTCATTTAGGGTAACCACCACCAGTGGTTATTATAAGGAATAAATAATAATATAACCAATAAAATATCACTCTGACGGGTACCATAGAAGAACTTGGCTTCTTTAGTCTTACAGTCTTCATAAATAAAGTTATACATTTTCCCTTACTCCAGTCTTCTACAAGTTCTGTGGAAAAGGTCAAGCCCTTTCTTACTAGCCCTTTCATTGACTTTTAGCAGGTGTGTAATCACATGCAAGTCTTCTTTTGTTTAAATTTACTGGATTTTTCCATCTCAGTTCTTAGTATAATTAGTTGGCCAAGATTTTTAAAAGGAACTAGTGATTTTGGGTCCTTGACTTGAGACACCTTACAGGTGCCTGATTGTGTCATAAAGAACGGAGCACTTCAGAAATTAGGCTTTCATAAGGTGCCACAAATTGAGGCAGTAATAGGTTGAGCTACTTTCCAGGAAGCAAAATCCAGTCTTTCATATAAGTTTGCAGGATTGCTCATCCACCTTTTCTTGAACTACTGCTTCTGACTGTCAATTAAACAGCATCCATTCTTAGCTGAAGGTCTTTTGTGAGCTTGCATGGTGCACTGAATATCCCAAACAATCTTCTTCTTGCTCCCATTCAAGTTTCTTATTTTGTTCATTGACAAATGCCTTTGTCATATCTCACCACCCCTTGTGTACAGGTGGGAATTTTGCCTGCCAAAAGACTGCAAGATCAGGCAGGTACATTTCTATTTTTCCCTTCAGAGCAGTCTAACTGTGCTGTCCTCTTGCTTTGACTACTGAACTTTACTATATGCTTTCTGGGAGGTCCATGATTTCATTACAGCCTCTGTAGATGTGCATGTCATCCCTACTCACAGCACATTTACTATTACTTTTTCTTCTTTCATTTCAGGAATGCATAAACCTTCAAACAGCTTTCCATTTCTGGCTAAATTATTCCTTAAGGCAATTAAGGTGAAACGCTATAGTAAAAGAAAAAGCTAGTGTTTTGAATTAGCAACAGCATTTGGTGCAGTTTCCCCCTCCCCCTCTTCCTCTTACTTCTTTGGAAATGTTAGTTTCCCCCTCTTTCCTGCAAAGCTGTATAATAGATTTGATTCCCATAGAGCTGCTGTGAAAAGCTCCATGTGCAGTTTCTCTCAGTGGTGATGAAATAAAATGTTTGCAAGGACAAGCGGATTCTCAAAACTGCCTGATCCATCACCCTTGTTTATTGATCTCTCTCAATCTGTACCTCTTTGCTACAATTGCAATTCAAAAAACTTTTCTAATTTTTCTTTATAATCTCTCTGAAATCAGCAGTGGATTGTGTTTCCACAGAGTATTAATGAATTCTTGCGTTTGGCTATGGAACTTTTTACTCTCTTGGCTGCTATTTGGGACAATTTGGGAGTTCTGTCTGTACCACTTCTGAATTATGGATGATTTTCTGAAATAGTATAATGAAATTACAGTGTTGTGGAAAGGCTGTATGTATGTGGATCCACCATGAGTTTAGCAGGGATGTGTTATATCTTTGCCAGGCCAGAGACAACAGCGAGTGATCAGCATTCAGTGATCACGTATTCAAAGTAAAACACCTTGGGACGATGGGTTTGCTGTATCTGGGAAAAGACACTTCCTCCTCTTCTCTGAAGGGAGCAGCGCCTGGGAGTAAGCAAAAGTTACTGGGAGGAAAACAAAAGAGATCAGGTGACCAGGAATAGTTTAAAAAAAAGGAACACACAAGAACATGGGGTCAGAAAGAGGAAGTGTGGGACAGAAGACAGCAAGGTCACAGAAGCTGGAAAGATACTCCATGAGGGAGAGAGACCAACTAGCATGTGACTGCCTGCATGAGGAGGGAACACTCAAGGGTGCTGGAACAATTTTTATAGTGGGGATGCTAAAAGCGGAAACCATGTATTTGGGCTATTACTACTTCAAGCTAAGGGGTGCTGTCGTACCCCCAGCACTCTTAGTTCCAGCACCCCAGGAACATCTTGCCTGCCAATTTTCCTGGACCCCAATGGTTCCCCCAGGACTCACAAAGGAAGGAAAAGTTAGGAAGTGATACATTGTGGTTTCAGATGTTTATTGTTTTGTATGATTAAAGATAAGAGCATAAAGATGTTAGACTGGGGAAAGCGTGTGTGTTGACTGTGTTTGTGCGTGTGTTGACTGCTTCACAACTACTGTGCGGCCTTGAGAGAGTTAAACTGTTACCAGAAGCTTCACACCTGTGGGGTGGAGGTCTGGAGGGGGTGTGTGTTTAGGAACTGGGGAGGTGGAAGGGTCAGCACTGAGCCCTGAGGGGCTAGGTGACTGGACAGTGGTTTCCAACACTCAGGTGGAGGATGTGCCAGATGGAAGATCTGAGCTCTGAGAACATGCTTAGAAACACTGAGATTGGGGCAATGGCTGGACTCTGTTCAGACTCCAGGAGCTTGAAACAGCTCAAGGATCCATATCACAGAGGCTTTGATTCCTCTCACAGTGGGTGGCTAGAAAGGGGATGCTGTATAACTAGTTTATTGGCTTAAATCAGCCTGATTTCCTGGAATTCTTCTAAAGTGAACTGAAACAAGTCTGACAGTGACAGGAGTATATCAGTCAGAAAATCCATTCTTATTCCGAGTAAGTGCTACTTGTTTCTCATTCCTCCTGGTACACACCCAGCAATAACTGTCCTTCAGGTGTGTTGGTGGAGTTACAGCTGTTTATCTACTAGAGCTAAAAAGGCCTATAAAATCCATCTCTCCATTATGTGAATCCCATAGCAGAAAGTGCTACTAGACTGCCTGCTGCAGCACTTGTGTATTTATCCATTATTATCTACACAGCTTTAAACTGTTCTTTTCTCTGATAGGTTTTATACAAGATTTAGGCCCTCTCATTCTTTCTGATGGGCTCCAGGCCACTCAAGTTTATTACTGACCCTCTCAGTCACTGGCACTAAGTTATGCCTTAACAACACGACAGGTCGTCTTTACTTAACTAGCATGTGAGGACAGCATAATGCATTCCTCTGTGTTTTTCCACTGCCTTTTTCCTTTTACACTGACTTAAAAAAAATAAATTAAGATTGAACTTATATTAGTCAGCCATAGATGCAGACTTTAGAGGTATGACAAGTAAATGTAAACAGAGGTAAAAAGGCTTTTTGCTTTAATTTGCACTGAACTAAGAGATACAGAGCAATATGGTAAGATGGTGGAGTGGGCTGGACAGTAACAACAACTGGAGAGCCAGACTCAGGGAGCCATGTGTTCTGTTTCTCTGACAAAAGCCAAACCATACCTAGTTGTGGATTCATAGCCAAAGCACCTAAAGACCCTAGAACTTAGGCAGGTCTCATAAAGGTTTTTAGTGAATAAGTACCATAAGGAGACGATTAAACACAATAGAAGAGATGGCTGCAGGAGGGGCAATGAAAGTGAATGACCTAGTGTGGCACTCTGAAGTAGGTGTGTTGTAATCTGCTTTATATACAAGAGAGAACTCCAGCCCATGACAAAGATTGAGCCCAATGGCACAGATTCCACTTCTATCCATTTTAGCAAAATCCAGTGTTCTTGGGACCTTCACAACATGTACCATGGTTCATGCTGATAGTTGCTGCCCTCAAGAACATCTTACAAATAAAATTACTGCCACCATGTTTCATTAACAATAAGTGATGTGCAGAGTTGTCTGAAACATGCTGAGACCAATAAAGGTGCTGCGAGACCAATGTTACACGCCAAACTCCACCCTTTGTCTAGCTGCCTAGCTTTCATTCTAGAGTCCCTGGTCCCTCACCAGTCCAGGTCCCTCCTGAAACCTGACCCACTTTCTTTAGTTCCACTCATCCTTCTACAATAGGCATTTGTAAGGCCAGCACCACTTTGGGATTTAAGCACTAAACTCAGTAGTCAAATACGTTGCTACTATCTTCAAAAGACAGAAATGATCTAACACACATCTCCTCCACATATGACACACTTTGTCATCTATAGAAGCAGCAGGCCTTGACCTGACCTGGATACCTTGGCTTATGAGTTGTAGACAGAACCAGATTACTGTAAATCCAGTTTCATAATAATTGCACCCGCTGCACCCTCAGACAGAGCAGAACACCCCTGAGCAGTGCAGAGACTATAGCAAATAAAACTGTGTCTCTTAAAAAAATATAGCATTTGTCATGTGCACTAAAGCAAAGGCCATTGTGAAAGAAACCAGGCTGAACAGATGTGTGGTTGATTTATTCTACATGAATTAATCTCCATGTCACAAATATTTTTGCTCCTAGTAAACACTGAGTACAGATGGAATAACAGCTACAGGGGGGAAAAAAAACTGTGTGTAGCTGTGGAGCCTATATCCCAGTGGCAACAGCTTGCAGACTCACAGCTTTGAGACAGGTAAGGCATTCCGTTTGTGTCTTTGGGGATCCTAAATTCTACCATATGCAAATTGCAGCCCCACAACTTTCAGACAGAAGGTCGCCCCAGAGGAAGTGTGTGTGTGTGTGTGTGTATTTACTGGGGAGTACCCCATGCCTCAGTGTACACAAAACACAGCTCTCCTCCATTGCAAATGGTACTGTGAATGCTGATCTTGAGGTATTAAGCATATGAATCTAGGGGGTCTCATGCCACAATGTAGGTAAGAACTGCAGATTTACTGTCAGGAAACTACTAAACTGGAAAGAAAAGAAATAACCTTTCTGCATCTCTGTTATCCTTCTGTGTGAAATGGGGATAAAGGTAACTAGAAGACCAATCGGAGCTAATGAGTTGAATGCTGATCAGGGAGTTAGGATACCTGGCTTTCAATCCTGGTTCTGTTGCTGATTTATTGTGTGACCTTAAGCTAGTCACCTAACATATTTATATCTGTGTTTCCTCACCATCATCTCCCATTTTAACCCTATGGATGGTTGCACTCTCCTATCTATTACTGCCTATAAATAATATTTTGGGTCCCTTAGATCAGACAAGGATTAGCCCATCTCTCAGTGGTGCACCTCACATGAGTGTGGGTCACCTAACACATGGCTCAATAATTTAAAAATGCACAGAGATCCTCCTATGTATATTTCTTTCAGAAATAGGTTACGTTGACAACAGAACCATGTACAGACTAGAGAGGAGAGCATGGAACGAAGATCACTGTTTGCTCTCTGTAACTTCAGATGTGGTATGGAGAGAACCCTAAGCGTGTGCATGCTGGAAATCTCTCTACCGCTTTAATGCAGGTGCTGCATTGCATGGCTTCCTAGTAGCAGTGGGGAAAGAGCTTTTCCAAGCTGGTTTCTTCCTTTAGTCCTTTACCTCATCAGAGTCCTTCGATGATCATGCTGTGCCTCCACCCCTCTCTCCCACATCAGTTATTTATGCTATTGGGACTCTGCAAATTGCCTCAGCTGCACACACAGCAGCTTTTCACAGACCTGCAATGCCACAAGCTGTGTTCATGAGATTTGTGGGCCCCGAGCTAAAGGAACATGCACAAGAACAACTTTTCCTCATTTAATATTTCCTTCAATGCTCAACTTGAAATCTACCCTTTGTGCTTGAATTTCACCCAGATTTCAAACTAGTAAAGCAGATCCCAGATCTAGGCCACTGGTTAAAAGCGCTTCAAAAATTCAAGAGAAAAGATCAGATAGCATGAGCTCATTTGATTCCATTGCTTAAAAAAAAAAAAAAAAAAAAGTCCTTCACAGAGTGAATTTTCTCCCAACGCTTTACTCTCCTGTTTGAGATAGCACCAAACAACAAAAGATTTTTACATAAATAAATTAAAAAAACAGCTCCCCCTGTAACCCTGAATTTTAGCTGCTAGGTAGGAAAATATACCTTCTCAAACACTGTCTCCCTATTGCTTACAAGGGAGCTGTTTTTATAGGGCTTATTAATTTAACTGTAAGCATCTGAATTAGCTGAAAATCAGTCACCAGCTCTGTATAATTACTGAAGGAAAAAATGAGGGCGGGGAGTTAATTCTGTTGGTGCTCAGGTGAGTCCTCTCATGGGATCAGCGTCTCATTTGGTATGAATTGGCATTGCTCTGCTGAAGACAATGGGGCCACAATTTGTCAGCTGAGAATCTGGTCTACAGCTGGATCTGGTGTAAAAATGTGCTTAGTATCAAAGATATGTAGAGGTTCTCTCTTTTGGAAATACAGACTAGTCCATAGTTACATCTGCCATGAGCAAAATAAAAAAGTCAGAGGAAGCCTGAGAATGATTAAACTGGGCCAAAACTATCCAGAACACACATATTTCCCCAAAGCCACCATCAAGAAGAGAAGATTCTAGCCAACATTTTGATGCACGCTGTACAAATAACTTTGACTGAGAAATGTAACACTGGAATCAATTTTATCCATAGGGCAACAATAAAAATCATGAGCCAAATTCTACCCTTGGAGGCATGCATAGGATTTCCATTGATTTCAGTCATAGCCACACACATGCATCTGAGGGAAGAATTTGGAACCCCATGTCTTTAATCCTCTACCTCTGCTGTGCTCAGTTATTACACATACTAAAAATGAGGAGCATGTGGGTTGCACAGTTGTAACCGAGAAGAGAATTTGGCCCATTTACTACAAGCGCTGTGTCTGAAGTGGGTTTTCTCCTACTAAAGAAAACCAATTTTGTAGGGTTCTGGAAAGTCATAAATAGCATATTGTTAAAAACTTCCAGTCTACAATATAAAATACACCCTGGAAAACTACTTAAATGAACAGAATCCATCTTCCAGAGTCAGGGCACGATTCACCATAGAAACCGAATCAGGAAAGACTGTTTCAGTTCCTCTGATTATATGCTAACCTGATTGCTCTGCTGGCATTCTAACTTTCAAGTTTTTTAATGCTACATCTTTTAACCTCTGTCAAAAATCTTCCCTGCAAAAATGTGAACCTTTCCTGAAATAGTATTACTGAATCGCTTTGCCTTGCTCAGCAACTCTAGGGATTCAATCAATGAAGATGATTGAGTTGGCACAGTTTGTTAAATCAAATGTATGTATTGCCAAAAACCATACAACATAAATCATTGGGAAGTCAAGGTAATTTGAATACTCTCACTGATTTGCTAATACACATTAACTACATGTGCTGTACTTAAAATGATTACATGAAATTGCAGGCCTTTAGCCTTAGGTGAACCACATGTCCCACAATGAGCTCTGTATCTCTTGCCTCTGTACTGCTGACTTCCTGTAAGTGTTCTCTAGATTTTTACAGAGAATGTTAGCCCATCTACAGAATGCTTCAACCCTCCTATAGAAACTAATAGAGAATTCTATCCCCACTATCAAATTCCATGGGATGGTTTGAAAACTCCACACAATGGAAATTGCTAACTTTGAAGGCTGGGGTCTAACAACGTAGCCAAAGCAGGTTAGGTGCTCTTGGGAGTTTAGCACCTAACTCCCCTGAGGCATCAGCTCTCTGTGATGAGATTTTCAATGGCACAAAGAGCAGGTAGGCACCTGACTCCCACTGAAAGTCAATGGAAGAAGGTGGGTATCTAACTCCCATATATTCCTTTGAAAATCTCCCCCGTGAGGAGTTAGCCACATAACTCCAATTCATTTCAATGGGAGCTATTCAGAGGTTTAAAATCTCAGTTCTTGGGTTTTTGATTAATATCTGCAGAACCCCATTTTATTTCTGTAGAACACGAGTGGTTTCAACTCTATTTCACTCCATAGGCCTTTTCCATAAGGGTGTGCAAGCAGAAACTTTTACAAGGTCTGAGTCAAGGCAGCACAACCATGGCACACAAAGAACTTTAAAAGATTATAGCTATTGTTATTTCATACATTTTTGAGGCATGAGATGATTTTTCCCTGCTAGTTGCTTGCATTTTAATGCTTTTTTTAATGCATGTGACAACTAAACAGATTGAAATGACTTGGAGTCTGTGAATGAAAGTGCAGGCCTTCAGTTAACTGCACCAGAGGAAAAGGTTCTCTGCCTGATTTATATGGGACATATGGCGTGGAGTGGTTTTAATGGGTTTCTGCAACACCTTCACAATGGGTTTGACACAACAAGATGGAGAACTGTATGGGCCTCAATCCAAATTTAATAGTTTGGGTTTTATCCAAGACTAGCATATATGGATTTATTCTGAACCAAGCTTCCTTGTGAGGTAGCTGAGGTTGGCTATAGTCTTCATAGCTCCGGAGCATCCAAGAACATGAATGATGATTCATAATCCCATAAATACTTGAAAGGGGCCCCAGTCAAACCCTTTGTTCTGGACACTGGCTCTTTGTAACACTAAAACTATTTTTCCTATGTTGTCCCTGTACTTGCTTTACTACAAATAATACAGCCACTAGTCAAAAACAATTTGTTATATAGTAAGGATGAATAATTTGCTCCGCTGTAGGAATTAACAGAGAAATTCTATGGCCTGTGTAATGGGGAAGGTAAAACTAGATAACCACAGTGGTCCCTTCTGGCTTTAGCATCTGAGACTCTAAGAATTAACAAACAAAACAACTAAGTGTCCCACACAGTTGATCTGATATATCCACTCAAAGGCACCAGAATGTAATGAACCCACCTGGCGTAGACTAGACTTGACCCAAGAACGAGGGAGTGAATGTTCTCCTTTTGTTAACAGACTCTTCATCGTTTGGTCCTGTTTGTGCCATTGAATCTTTACAAAATGTATACAAGAGACCACTTGCTTTGCTGAAATCCTGTGCAAATGCTGCTGATAAATTTATCTCATGCTGGCCTGGATAATGGATGATCCAAGTGCCTTGGCGAGGCTTCTGAAAAGATTGGCTGTCATCAGCTGATACCACAACACTGTGTGCAGACACAATCGTCGCAAAGGAAGCAAAGAACTAAAATAAACAGCACAATATCTGATGAAAGATGGTCCTTTCTTATCAGAACCATTAAAATTCCAAGCTCGAGGGGGTGGGAGGACTTGTTTTGGGGATAGGGGTGGGGGGGATGAGTCCCTTGGAATACATAATCATTCAGAATGATGTTATATTCAATAAAAAGGTAAATAATTTAGAAAATGCCATTCCCAGTTTTATTATATTTTTTTATGTAACTGCCAGTGTGCTATGATTTACACAGTACAACTGCTTGTTGGTACAAGTGTTTGCGAGTTCTGGGTGAGTGTGGTAAGGAGGGAAGAGTCTCATCTGTATTTCCTAGAAGAATGATTTTGGGTAGAAAATGAAACTTGCCTTGTTTAAGATACCTGAACGGTCTTGTAAAAAGGCTTATGTAAGGCAGAGGCCCTGTCCTGGCCCTCTGCACAGGGGGTGAATATCACCTTTAGAAAACTAAGATAAATTACCCAAAAGCTGCAGAACCGTCATTGAAGGGTCTGATATAAGCCTACAGAAGCCAAGAAATTCACAATTTGGGCTAAACCCAACCCTCCTCTAATCATTCAGCTGTGTTCAAATCTTAGCGCACAGATGGGAGATACAATTCCCCAATCTTTCTATTTTAGACATAAGGGGTGAAATCCAGTCATTGTGCATCTCCATTGACTTTGGTGGAATTTTCCCCACCTATATACTAAGACTGAATTTAACTCAGTGACGGGAATTAAGCAGGAAATGTGGTTCTTAACTTTGGGTTTTGTCTGATCACACAAGCTGTTTTCATACACCTTTGGTTTATTATGTCTTTTAAAATTGTGACTACATAGACTACAAGTGTGTAGGTCCTTCGATTCCCCTGACTCTTAAAGAGAGATACTGTATTGGTATTTAGCTTGGTAAGTCTCCAAGAAAAGTGTTCATTACCTTCTAACTTCCTCCTTTCAGGAAACAAGATTTATTTAAAATTGTTTAAAGCTGATTAGGGGAAATGCTGCATTTTCAAAAATGAACCATGCATGCTTTCACACACACATACAGAGCTTTATTGCCCCCTATCATTTCCCCTCCCTCCTCTATACACACACCACATACATACACTTATTGTTGGGACTACTTAAGCCTTAACTTCTTTCCCATTTACTATGGACTGTTATGAAGGTCACCATTAATATCTTTACAGTTTTGCTCTTGCAAATAATGAACATTATTCATCTATTTATTATAGGAAGCATCGGTAAAAGTTGTGGTTAAGTGGTGCCTTTCTGAATTTCACTCATTGACAACAGTATTGTAACAATTACTTACAGATTGCAATAGTGAAGATTTACATGGTGACCAAGATATAAATTACATGATCGTAATAGTTTGGGCAGTACCACAAAAACAAACAAACAAAACCCTGCTCCTTATTGAGATCAGAATCGATTTTAGCTTCAGTAAAAAGAAAAACGTGATCCAGGAGTTTCTCTTAGCATTCAACCTTTTCAGAAGTCATCGTTTCAATTTGAACATTGTTTCTGCCAAGCATAAACATGTTCTACAAATTCATTTGTTTTTATTACACTTGACATTGATATGATCAAGTTTGCAACTTTTATTTACTCTTCAGTGTAACGAGGGAATAAATATTTTGGAAAAGACCTTCTTTTGATCTCACTGAGATAACTGGCATTCAACTGGCAAAAGCACGCCAAGGATTTAAGAAGAGGAAACAACAATAAAGCCATTTCAGAAATGCCACCGAGTTTGGAACTCTTTGTCTCCCACCTGCAGATTTAGAAGGTTAAGGCTGAAATCAAGGCAGCTTTTGCCAACATTTTTTTGCAGATTTCCATTGTCTTTGCAACATACATTATTTTTCAAATAAAACAAGTTGGGTTTGTCTGCTCTTTTCAAAATGAGTACAAAATTATTTTATATACAAGTTACATCAATGTTTTATTTAATCTCACTGTTCAGTAGTTTTCCAGCCTTAACATCAAGGCCAGAATTAGGCAGGTCTGCGGGTGCACTGACACTGAACTTTCATATGGTTTCTGTTTACTAGAGAGCCAGAAGAAACATTGCATAATAGGTCACAGATGTTAAAAAGGAGATGTCCATAGACATAACAGAAATAAAGAATGTTTTCTGAAAATTTTATTGGGTTAAATGGTAAATCCATTTCAGTGTGAGTGTGCACAAGGCCTGAATTATTTGTGAATGGCAATTAAAGTCCCAAATGACACTGTAGCTGCAATAAATGGTATTTGCAATATAAGGAGAAGAGGATTTTTTGCACATACTATATACTTTGTAAGATACCAGGAGGAGGGCACAGGAGAAGTTTGGCCTTGTCTTGAGGAGAGTATGCCCCACAGACATGGGTGATGTCACCACTACTAAATCTGATTTGAATTGTTCTAGCTGTATGATGGCCATAATCATCAAGAGCTAGCAACTAATTCAGATTAGTGGAATGTGCGCTCAGAGACCAGCAAGTTTCTTGCATCGCATAACAGAATTTATGAGCAGCTGGTTGATAATAGCTTTTTACAAATAAAGATTGTGTAAATGCACAAGCAGATTTTACAAAACTCTCTGAAGCTCAGTGACTGCTGTTTTATTTTCCCTACCAGTTGCAGCCAGAGACACAGAAAGATGGCAATGAAATGATTGCTGGCTGCGATCAGACGAGCCCAGAAAGATGGTACCTTCAGCAGAACAGCAAGATGCTGGCGCTCCCTAGTGCCATTGTGCTTGGGGAATTATTTTAGAAATTACTCAGGGGAAAGTGCGCCACCTACTGGATGGGGTGTGGGTCTTCTATAACAGTGTTTCTCAATGATCGGTCCATGGACCGGTGCTGGTCCCTTGGCATAGTGTAGGAAGGCAGCAAGCCAGTCCCTGGTATCAAAAAGGTTGAGAAACACAGTTCTATTAAACTACTCTCCAGGTCTAAGCATGCTTAGCGTCTGGGATCTGATGATTCATACCCCAAGGCAGTGTGGTTGCAGGCAGCATTATGCTATTTACATTCACTGTTTACCATATCACTACCATGTCCAACCTAATATATGAGAGCTCAGAATGACCTCAGAGGAATTCTGTGGTAGATTTTTTAGTTAGTTTATTTTGGATACATTTTAGAATTGGTCTGGTTTTTATGGACTGCAGTGGTTAGGTATTTGCTCTCCTGTAGAATGAGTCTGTGGGGTTTTCATTGTCTATAATTTGTTTTAGGTTTAGTTTTATTATTCAATGTACAGTGATCAGGTTACTTTTTAGTGCTCATTGGAAAACTTTCTATACACTGATGCCATTGCACTGGGTTGATACCACTGTACTCCATGTTACTGCAGTGCCTATTTAATACCACTGAGCTCACTTATTCTGGTCCTTCAATAGGAGCCAGAAGAGCTCCATTACCATGGTGCCTTATTAGCCCTAAGTGCTATGGGTCTGATATCGCAAGGCGCTGAGCACTTACTGCACAGCCCCATCCTGAGCTCCCGCAGGTCCCAAGGAAGTTAATGGGAAATGAGGAGGATCTTGGCACTCTTGCAGGATCAAGTTCTGTTACCAGGGCTGTCCATATAATACCACTGAGCTCTGTTTCCATAGTACAACTGTGTCCCAGGGAGCCTGGGTAATATTGCTGAGCCACGTACTGAGTGAGACCCTCCACCAGTGGCCTTTTACTACAGTGGCACAATAATATCACTGAGTTTTCTTTCTACAGCATGCTATTAGATTAATATAACCAAGGCTTTGCCTGTCGTGCCATGTTCATGTCGCTGAATTCCACCCTCACTGTTTTATTTCCCCATTTGATGCAGTCAGGTGTCGCATTTGCGCGAATGGTAGTAGCGTTCTGCACGTCCACTCTCAGCTTGAATTACCTTTATTGTAGACGAAGGGAAACAACCAAACAAAGACGAGCAAATGCGAAGTCTCCACGAGATGATGCAGTGTATGTCTCCTATGTGACGTGCTGAATGACCACTGCCTTACAAAATGGCCCTACAGAAAGCCAGGGTTTAATCCTCTGCTGCCCTGCACCTTGAAAAAACATTTACAGCCTGTGATGAGGTGTGTACCCCACACAGACAATGAAAGGGTTAATGTTGGCATGAAAGGCTGTCATAAACATAAAGGGAAGGGTAAACACCTTTAAATCCCTCCTGGCCAGAGGAAAAACCCTTTCACCTGTAAAGGGTTAAGAAGCTAAGATAACCTCGCTGGCACCTGACCAAAATGACCAATGAGGAGACAAGATACTTTCAAAGCTGGAGGGGGGAGAAACAAAGGGTTCTCTCTGTCTGTGTGTTGCTTTTGCTGGGACCAGAGCAGGAATGTAGGTCAGAACTGCTGTAAAGAGTTAATAAGTAATCTAGTTAGATATGCATTAGATTCTGTTTTGTTTAAATGGCTGATAAAATAAGTTGTGCTAAATGGAATGTATATTCTTGTTTTTGTATCTTTTTGTAACTTAAGGTTTTGCCTAGAGGGATTCTCTATGTTTTGAATCTGATTACCCTGAAAGGTATTTACCATCCTGATTTTACAGAGGTGATTCTTTTACTTTTTCTTTAATTAAAATTCTTCTTTTAAGAACTGATTGCTTTTCATTGTTCTTAAGATCTAAGGGTTTGGGTCTGTGTTCACCTATGCAAATTGGTGAGGATTTTTATCAAGCCTTCCCCAGGAAAGGGGGTGTAGGGTTTGGGAGGATTCTGGGGGGGAAGATGTTTCCAAGCAGGCTCTTTCCCTGTTATATATTTGTTAGACTCTTGGTGGTGGCAGCAATAAAGTCCAAGGGCAAAAGCTAAAATAGTTTGTACCTTGGGGAGTTTTTAACCTAAGCTGGTAAAAATAAGCTTAGGGGGTTTTTCATGCAGGTCCCCACATCTGTACCCTAGAGTTCAGAGTGGGGAAGGAACCTTGACAAAGGCCAATTATGTTACACCCAAAGAGGGGGCTAGGCTTAGTTAGTGATGAAGCACAGCTGGGGCAGAGCTGAATGGTATCTATAAAGCAAAGAAGGCCGGCATAGAAGGGGGCTGCAGATTGAGAGTGAGGAACTCTGTAACCACTCTCTGAGACAACAGCGTAGAGAAACTGGGAGGGTCAAGGAGGAAGCCCAAGGGGTGCGGAAGCGGGTTTAAGATTATAGCTTTGGTTTAGGATTTTGTTATGGAATTCCAGGGGAGAGGCTTGTCCATAAGAGAAGGGTGAACTTAGAGAGGCTGTGAGGAGATGAACTTGAGAAAGGCCACAGTAGGAAGAAGGCCATGGAGGTAGCAGGGGGCAGGCCTGAATAGAGAGATTTTGCCTGCTCACTACAGGGTAGCTAGGCTAGAACCCAGAGGAGTGGGAGGACCTTGGCTCCCCTACCAGTCACTGGAGAAGGTGTCATGAACCCACCCACCCCCAATGTAAGGGAATATAGACAGTCAAAGCCCAGAGCCAAAATATTGCAAGGACCACAGGGCCCAGAGGTGGGGCCAAAAACCTGTTGTAAGGGCATTAGACTGTTTTATTTGTGGGGCTGTTACCCCGGAAGGAGTGGACTTAAATGGGACTTGACTAAAGGGCTCAGTTATGGGAAGAGAGATTATTGCAGGACTGGAGTGGCTGTTGGCAAGGGGGCACCAGATGGGGAAAGGGCCTGCTATGCCACACCTGACCTTGAGGAGGCACTCTAGTGGTGAGTCCACTCTTCCATGCCATTGTAGAAGCAAGTGAGAAATGAGAGTAAAACACTGTCTTTCTAATGTGTGATACCCACTTGAATTCCCTTTGCACAGGCCATAACGCAGTGGGGAATCAGGCCGCTGGACTCCCTGGAAGCATAAAGATGCAGTACAGATCAACCAAAGTCACACCAGTGACAGGACACTCGTATGCCATGCTGGGTGATTCCAGCTTGAGGGGAATCTTGAGTGTTTGCTCCTCGGACTTATGTAGACTTGCCACATCATGGCAGCAGAAGCAAGCCAACTATTCTTACACTACTCCCTGCTGGCCAGCCAACATGACCCACTACAAAGAGTACCATTAGGACAGTATCTGGGCTAGATGGCACTCACAAAGCTTTAAAAGGCACAACACTGTAGAAAAATGGAGGGAGATTAAAAAGGTAACAGAGTGTGCTGCAAAGTGCACCATGTAAAGCTCCTTATTGTACAAATCCTTTAGCTGTAACTTTTGCTTGGCCAGTGAGTTTGCACAGTCCCTGAGAATCCACATACTCTTAAATGTTCTGGCCCCTGCAGTACGAGCGCTTTTCTGAGCCTCATAAAAGAGTCTGTAAAGTCATTTACATTCCAGAGCTGTTGTACGTCAAAGTACAACAGCGCTCAGATGCCATTGCTGTGGGATATCAGAACTGAGCCAGAGCCACCAAGTTGAGATCTAGATCCCTTCCCCAAAGCAGGTGGGGTGGGGGCAGAGGTGAAAGTAAGCTGGTACGCCCCGGTGCAGCGTACCGGCAAGAGCTGGTGCGCCATACTGGGGTGGATTGGCTTCCCCTGGCGCAATTTAAAGGGCCTGTGACCCCCAGCAGCGGCTGGAGCCCCCGGCTCTTTAAATTGCTAACAGAGCCCCACTACCGGAGCCCTGGGGTAGCAGCAGTGGGGCTGGGGCGGCAATTTAAAGGGCCCGGGGCGGTAGCAGCGACCGAGCCCTGGGCCCTTTAAATCGTCCCCGGAACCCCGCTGCCGCTTCCCCCGGACTCCGGCAGGCTCCGGGGATGATTTAAAGGGCCCAGGGCGGTAGTGGTGGCAGGAGCCCCATCCCCAGAGCTCTGCTGCTGGAGCCCTGGGGAAACAGTGGCGGGGTCCGGGGACGATCTAAAGGGCCCAGGGCTCCAGCCGCTGCTACCACCCCGGGCCCTTTAAACCACTGCCAAAGGCCTCGGTTACCACTGTTACCCTGGGGAAGGGGAAGGAGGCACTTGCTGGTACAGGGTGGGCCGGGGCTGGCTCTTACCTCCCCCAGCTCTGCACCTTCCGCCCGAGGCCCTGCCCCTTCCTGGGGCCAGAGCCGGCCCCAGCCCTGTACCGGTAAGTCCCTAGACTTACTTTCACCCCTGGGTGGGGGTGTGTGTTTGGATCCAGAGATCTGGGTAACTCCATTACAAAGGCGCAGGAGGACTGCAACAGGACGCACTGGAGTTTGTGGATGCTAGCCCAGGTCAGGTGACTGAACACTCATCACACAACTGATGTCACTCTGATGGTGACTGTACCTGGTTACTTTTTACAGGGGCTCTCCAGGAGGATCCAAGTTTCCCCTGGGTTTGGGATGCTTGGATCAGGGGTTGAAATTCAGGCCCTTTGCCGTAGTGAAGGCCCTGGCTCAATCCTGACACAAAGCTCATTACACCAAGTACTAAACAGCAGGAGTCTAGGAGAGGTTGTATTTTTCAGTGAAATATTTCTCTAAAAAGAGGCTGGAAACTGTAGCCAAGAGGAAGGAAAAGGGTGGTGATTTTTATTTTAACATTACTGTACCTATCAATCAGGGCTGATAATGAGGCCTCTAGTTAGGTAGAACTCTTTACTTTTATTATTCAATTGATATGGTTTAGACAGGAGTAAAATACAGAGAGGCTTTATAGTTTATTAATTACACCTCAAAATGGTATGCAGCAAAGGAATCTACCCTACGGAGAGCGAGAGCAAAGGAGAAAGAGATGATTTCATTGCAATATTATTATTAAATCTTAGCTCAAAATAAAGAATAGGGGTGTGAATCTGCAGCTGGGAGGGAAAGGAAAAATTTTGTTTAAATTTCGGTCACTTTTAAACAGAACCAATTCCTGCTTGACACAGTAAGAGAGAGAGGGCTTAGCAAAGCCCAGATGAAACAGGAAGCAGAATGTTTAATACAGCTCTCCTCTCTGTTCTGGAAGGCTCAGGGGATTGGAAACAGAGTAAAGAGCTTTTGCCTTGTAGAATTAGCAGTTCAAATCCAGCCCTGGTTGGTAAGGGCCAAAAGTCACCACCATCTGATGAATATTTGGTCCTGTATGTGAAATGAGTTGAGGGTCTCAGTCCAGTGCGTAGTGGACAGGTCCCACGTCAACAAAAAGACATCAGAATTAGCTCCCATTACTCCCCATTTCTGGCAATCTCAGCAGAGGGTTAAGGAAATAATAGCCATGGAAACGGATTTCCCTTGTTACTCCTATAGGTGGTCCCTTCAGATTAGGGTAGAGACATATTGGCAAGAGTAGCATGGGGAAGCTTCTGTTAATTGTACTGAACTTCTGTGGAAAAATAGAGGGCAAGTCTCCAGGGCTCTCAGTCTGGTACCTTGCGTGTGTGTGTGTGAGAGAGATCTTTTTGCTATATAGTGATTTTTACAGCTCTAGTGACAGGAATACAGCACAGGCACTGCTGGGACAAAATGTCCTTGGAAAAACAACAGATCTTTCTAACTTTACGAATTTATTTATTACAGCTACACATAGGAAATGAGAGCTGTTCATTTTAATCTCCATAGAAACATCCAACCCTATTTCCTTCCTAACGTGTGTATACCTGATCATACAATATATCACTGTGGGCTAACAAGTTTTATTGGCTGTTTCATACTTTTAGTTAGCACAGCATATGTTCAAGATATGCAGTGATCAATTACATCTGAGGAATTTGAATAAGATGTCTGTTCTATTTACAGGAGCAATTAGCAAAAAAGATCAACTAATCACGTGTCCTTTCCTGCTCATAGTTCATAACAGGAAATTTGTGATGCTGAGAGCTGTTTGCACTGTTTCTTTTTTAACAGGCAACCCAGAGATATTTTTTTCATGCATTTCTCTAATTTCTGGGTTCCACTATGGAATAACGCTACGACTGTGAAAACAGCATTTACAGCCAGCGCTGGGTTTTTTGTTGGTGAACTGTGCTATAGACTGGAATTTTGCCTCTGGGACTGTGGTTTGAAACTAAGTTGGGATCTTAAATGAATTCCAAGGACTCACTTCAAGAACTATGGCCAGCAAGCTAATAAAGACTACATAAAACAACTCTACAAACTCTCCCCCCACAACAAAAGGGAGTCTGATGTTTAGGACAGATGAGGCAGTCTTTTGGAAACATTTTGATTACAGTTCCTTGCCTGTTTGCTGCTCATAACATTTTCATACACAGGAATTTTCACAGAAACATTAAGATACTATTCAGAATAAATGCAGTATATGTATGTGACCTCAGGCACGCCTGTATTCGCACCCTACACACTACTGCAATAACATTTGTACAAAATATGCCTTGTGGGGTATCAGATGAAAGCTAATAACACACTGGTTATTAATATCATTGTAAAATGCATGTGTCAACCTTATATATAAAGTTATTAATTCCCTCTCTATGATGTTCCTAGAACATGTTTAAGATCAGACAGCCAAAACTAGGTAAAGATGATAAACAGGTCTGCCTGAAACAAAGGAAGGTGGGTTTACCTCAGCTTATGTATTAGTAGTAACCAAAGCCATTGAGCTAAACCAGTGGGGGTGAACCTGAGTCTGATCTTGAGAGACAGAGAATTAACGTGGCTCCTGCACACAGAGCGACACAGGAGACTGAATCCTGACTTGTAAGAAAAAGACATCCCATTGGGACTATAAGGAACAGAGAGAGACTCCATCAGGATCCATCACCTTAAGGAGACAACGAAACCAAGTGATTTGATCTCTGTGATAGATCCTGGCCAGATGGGCCAGTAAAAAACTAGAAAGGAGACTGGGGTGAAGAAACCATCTTGAACAAAGATTGTATCTTGCTAGATTAAGTTTTAGATTTCTAAGTGTGTGTCTTTGCTTTTGTTTGTTTGTAACCGTCTCTGCCTTTATTGCTTACGTGGTATCACCTAATCCATGGTCTTTTGTTAATAAACCTATTTTACTTTTACTATAAACAGTTCAGTGCTGTGTTGGAAGTGAAGGGTGTAGTTACCCTAATTAATAAGCAGCAAACTTAATATCTTCTGTGAATGCACAGCGGTAGGGGCTCTGTGTTGCAGAGAAACATCTCTGAGGAGCTCAGGGGCGGGAGTTCACTGATCGCTACCTGCTAGGCAAGGTCTGGGCTGGGAGAGCCTTGAGGAGCCTGCTGGTGAGGAAGACAGGCTGGTGTGGCAGGGAGCTGACACACAGTCTAATCTCCAGCAAAACTCACTCTTGCTGAGGCAAAGCTGTGGCTCATAGCTCTGGGTACTCCAACAGCATGTGCTGTATTGCCACCTCGTCTTCTGATATCAGTCTCCTGTCCTGACAGGAGTGTTGCCCCTCTGCCAGCCAGTAGCAGATGTCCAGGCTTTTGCAGGTTGCCTTCCAGCTGGAGTATAAATCAATTATGTGGAATCTGGGTATCCTCTCTGGGTAAGTCTACTCTGCAATCAGAGGTGTGACTGCAGCACATGTGGACAGCCCAGCTAGCTTTTATCTTGCTAGTTCAAATAACTGCGGCCGCTGCAGCCCAGGCTGTGCAATTCTGCCTGGGATCGCATATGTATTTGAGTGGCTAGCCCATGCTACCACCCAGGCTGCCGCAGCTCCACTGCTATTGCTACGTGGACTAGCTCTTTGAGCTAGCGTCCCTTTGGGTGTGTCTGCACATGCTGCAGACACTCTCTGATTGCCGTGTAGACATACCCGAAGTGTAGCTTGTTTCACTTACATATATACACCAGTCCTGGAATGGCTTTTTAGGTTCAAGATACAGATCCACGAACTGAAAGCATGAGTAAGCCCCTGGTTCAATCCCCAGTGTCAACGAAGATGGAAGCGGTCCCATAATACAGTCTTAGCACAATAAATCCCTAATCTCAGTTGCAAACTCTAGGTGCTACCATGATAATTCGTTCTGTGGCCCATTGTGTCCTGGGTTTTTCTGCTCAGGTCAGTGGAGAAGACCTTGGGCCTCTACTTCCTATGCCACCTTTACCCATTTCTCCTCTCCCAGTCTTCCTACCAGTAGCAATTCAACAAGCACAGCAGCCTGGAGAAATCTTACAGAAGAGAAATAAACAAATAAATATGCATCCCAGCCAGAAACATTTTTGTAATGAGCGTGGATTGACCTTTCCCCTTCACCCGAGTAACATTTCAAATTCATCTTTAGAACAAAGCAACTGAAATATATTTGTATTGAAGAGACATAAAATGGGAAACCCCACACTAAGGCTTTGACATAGGCTCACAAATTCCATGCGTTATGGTTCGGCCTACCATAAATATTTCTGAATGCACATTGTTTTCGATGCTGCCTCTGGCTCACTTCAGTGGTAGGAGAGACGGGGGTGGGAGGGGAGTGCTCTCTGCAGCATCTTAATGTTGTTTTAATGGTAAACATTTTTCATATAGCACTCAGTTGGAGTTGGTGTCTGGAAACAGTGAGAGTGGAGTTAGTTGAGCATGAATTTGTAAAGGAAGAGATCTAATGAACTAAGTTCACCCTCTCAACCACCATAGCGATAGATTTGGCCAATTAACATGAACAAGGTGTAGATTAGAAATTCAAAACTGATTAAACATAGGTTCTGAGTTAAATGCATCTAATATAATGCAGTTTTAGCAGTATTTGTGGAGATTAACTTTAAGCTACAACCCAAAAGACCAAGGGCCAGATCCTCTGGTGGCGTAAACTGACAAAACACTACTGAAATCAATGAAACTATGCCAGTTTATGCTCGCTGAGTATCTGGACCTAACAGCCAAATCCCCATTTAAACTACACCTCCATTAAATCCAGAGTGGCTAAATTTACATTAGTGAAGCTACTCCAGTTATACACCAGTAAAACTGAAAGGAACATCTGGCCCTGACTATGGATTTAAGATGCACCTACTCAGGCCCTGGTTCAGCAAAATACTTACACACATTCTTAAGACCAATGACTTCAGTGGAACTTAACCATGTGCTTCAAGTTCAACATGTGCTTAAATGCTTTGCTGAATTGGAGTGTCGATTCAAAGGAAATAAAAGCTTGGCTGTATGGGGTGAGATAGGAGCATGCAGCCACACCTTTGGTGCTTTGGTGTTGCCTAAGCCCTTGCGGTGAGAAATTTACAAGTTTAGCACAAAAGTTGACAAAATGCAAAACCAGATGTCTCCATATTCTGCGGAGGTCAGATTAGAAAATCACAGTTGTCCTTTTAGACTTTAAAATCCATGGATAAATCTGGTGAGGCTAGAAAGAAGCATAAGGTACTGGAAACACAAAAAGATGTTTCCCTGTTTCTTCAAGGATATCATGGAAAATGGGTTGAAAGCTGCTTGGCAGAAAAACTTCCATTTTTCCTCTTTTAACAAACCATTTCTAAAATACAAGATCGACTGTATTGTGGACACTGGGGTGGTATGTCTTGGTACTCCGTTTTTGTAAAGTGAACTCTCAGCTTTCCTTCTTCCTCTACATACTGGCCCCTGAACTACTGCATTTCTCATATTGCTTGGAGGTGCCATGGGGAGATTAGGAGCATGGAAGACTGCATGAATGCACAAGAACAACAGATTAGCAAATCTGCAGAAATACCTGGAACCCTTCCTTTGATCAGACGACGTATCTGGTTACAAGAGACTAGAAATCTGAGGATTGTTCTGAAGAAGAATTCTGGAAGGGACAATGATTCAAGTGAGCAAGAAACCAAGAGGATACAACTCCTTTATATATATGAACAAACTCTTTTATTTAAGGCATCAGAATTATACACACTAGTCTTTATGCTGTTTCAACGAAGGCAAAGCCATTGAAGTCAATGGGAGTTTGTCAGAGAAAGGACTTCCGGATTTGGCCCATTTAAAAAAATAGGAGTGAACAATTTTTCCCTCTCCTTTTTGTTACAATGGATGGAGGCCTCACCTGTCAAACTCCACTCTCGATGAGAAAAACAAAAAGAATTTGAAGCATTCGGACCAAATTTGGGCAACATTTTTGCTGGAAGTAGAAGTGGCCTCTTGAGATTAATGATGCATTCTGCTCCCCTTGCTTAACAAGGGAATTGGGGAAAAGCTTCCTGAAAAATAGCATCAGTCCTTGGCAATTGTAAGATATGAGTAATTGGATGGCTTTGTAATACATGTGTTTCTCTGAGACCCTGCTTTCTCCTTTTCCTTCTCATTAACTCTCTTTGTCCCATGCATCTTATCTTTTCTTGCCTCCTCCTCGTGTCAGCTCCTCTGATACGGTTTCATCCTTGCTTTTGCTTTCCCCCTCCATTTTCTGTGGCTTGTGTACTGTAGGAGGCTGCAGGAGATGATCAGAATGGTCCTTCTGGCCATAAAATCAATTGATATTTCCTATGTATCCGTCTTTTCTCCTGCCTTTCTTCTCATCTTTGCCCCCACACTCACAATCTATTTTCTCAGCCCACCCTGTATTCCGAGATTACCACCCATTTTATCATCTCACTCCTCATCTCTTTGCTCTCATTTTAAATAATTAAAGGTGAGGCAAGCTGCCCTTCATCTTTGTAGACTAATCTTCTTTATATCTCAGTTCTGGTTTTCGATTTATCTGCTGGTGGTTGGTTGGAATCCTTCCGTGGCCTCCAGAAATGATCACAGAATCATAGAGTTTAAGGCCAGAAGGGATGACCAAATCATCTAGTCTGACCTCCTGTACATCATGAACCACTAAACCCATCCCAACCCCCCAGTTACTTCTTCATTGAGCCCTGTAATCTGAATTAGAGTAAAGTATTACAGCCTCTGGAGATTAACCTACTGTGTGCCAAAGGCAGAGAATAGGCACCAATGCCTGCGGCCTCTGCAATGGCAGGGAATTGGTTTGGTGAGATATACCCAGATGAACCTAGCAAGCAACTTGTGCCCAGAGCTGCTGAAGAAGGCAACACACACCTCCAAAAAATTGGCAGTTTGAGCCCGAGTATGTGAGCAAGACCCACCAGCCAAGTATCCAAGAAAGAGAATACTCTATATCACCTTAGAACCCTGGCCCTCCCTGTCCAATGTTCCATGTCTAGCCATGGCCATCACTGATGCTTCAGAGAAAGGAGAACAAAACAAAACAACAGAATACATCGGGGGGAAATTCCTTCCTAAGCCCTGCAGGAGAACCCCCACTCCCTTATATTGTAAAATTGTTTTATTATTAAAACTCCTACGATGGGCCAGATTCTGCTGTCAGTTATAATGAAATGACCCCTTGAACACAAAGGGGTAAAAATTAAGCCCAAGTGTAACCTCACAGAGCTCCACCAGGGATGAATTTAGCCTACTGGGACTGCGCCATCTGAAAACAAAATTTGAGCTGATTTCTGCATTAACTTCAGATCTCAATTATCCCATGGTAATTTCAAAATAACTGTACTGAAGCCAGTGGAGTTAGTTTAACGCTACCATGACTGAGTACAAACTGTAGCCCAGAGCCTTCTGTGTCCCAAAAGTCAACACTGATGATTTCGTGCCATTGCTCTGAAAAATGACCCTGTAGAGCAATTCTAATTTAAGGGGAATATTGTGGTCCTGGTTTGAATATCCAGTTAAAGACAACCAAATTCTACCCTCAATTACCCCTGTGTAGCCCTGCTGATGTTAATGTGGTTGCATAGATGTAACCGGGGGAAGGATTTGGTCCATTCATTCTAAATATGTCCAATTCCAAATACCTGCTGCCTATTTCTATCAAGTGTGAGTGGAGCATTCCTTTGTATGAACATAGGAATTATTATACTGGATCAGATCATTGATTCCTCTAGTCCAGTACCGTCTTTGAAAGTGGTCAGTACCTGATGCTTCAGGTAAAAGAGAAAGAACCCCAATTATAGAATAACTTGCCCATAGGAGAAGTTTCTTCCTAATCCTTGCCAGTCAGAGGTTATTTTATGCCCTGAAGCATGAGGGTTTATAACCTTTCTAGCCCTTTTAAGGTCTTTTTTAAAATAATGTATACAGACGTACTATTACAACTAAACTGTAGACTTCTTTTGGTGGGGAAGAAGGTTGCACATTGAATCTTGCAGCTGAAGGTCCCACCATAGCATGATTATCAGGGAACTCCAGATTTACTTGAGACAGCCCTGAGAAGCAGACAGTGAACAATCTAGGACTTTATCCCTAACGTACAGAGATTCTCTTTTTCTGTTGGTGAAAGATTTCCATCTTCACTTTGGCTCTGCCCCAAGCCTACTACGGTGCAAAGAATCAATGTAATTTGACTGGTTTTACATCGGTCTTTGTGTTAGGTCCAAGGGCCACACAAGGACCTAGGGTCAGACCCAATGCAAACTCTACACAGCAGAAGGTAGGGAAAGTAGTGAAGCACTGAGGGAGGGCTGATTCCAATGAGATGTTAAAGAACGCTTCTGCTCAATTTGATTGCTGTCCAAATTCAAGTTAAAGATCCCATGGCAATTTGACATGGATAGAGGATAACCCTGGGGTCATAGTCAATATTTCATCCCTCAGTAAAAAACAAGCTCCAGTAACCATGAAAGCTATTGCTGGGTGCAGAATGACTATGCTTTTGCCTACACGTCATTGCATTACCATTAGCTAACAACCAGATTGTGGGGACCTTAATCATGTAAAATTCCCATTGGCTTCAATGGCCCACAGGATTTGGCACTAACTCCTTATTGCTAAGTACTTTGGAACACCTCAAATATGAATGGCACTATTCTAAAATCCAATCCTATAGTAAAGAACCAGCTGTCATGAATTAGCACATTTTAGTTTTTGAGATGTGGACAGCTGTCCAGTAGGGAGTGAATGGAGAACTCAACTCATTTAAACTTTAAACCAGAGATTTTTTTTTTTGCCTTTCCCAGAAAAGAAAACCCTAGGGATTTTAAATCTATAAACCACATATAGAGTATCACCCAAACAATTTTTCTGAGGTTTGAAAAAACCTTGCTGCTAACTACCAGTTATAGATGGCCTGAAAAAAATGCAGTTTTAATGCTGGGTTTAATTAAAATGCTTTTAATAACAGTCATGGATCTTGCAATGTAAGTGCTAGAGGGCCATATCCTGCTTTTGCAGCCCTGTTGAGTTAAAAGAACAAGACAAGTGAGTAACATGAGCAGGAATTGGCCCAAAGTTTGTAAAATGGATTTTGCTTCTAAGCTGACTGAAGTCCCCTTTCCAAATAAGAACATGACTTGGAAAGCAATGAATTTACTGTCTGAATTCTATCATTTCCTCTTCTGCAAAACAATAGGAGTGGAAAGGAAACTTTCCAATTCCCACCCGCCCCCTTTAATTAAGAAGACATTCTTTAGTGTGTGACAGGAAAAAATGTGATGAATGTACTTGATAGATTATGATTAATCATGGTCTAGGGAGGTTTTAGAGACATGAGACGCCCCATAAACACAGAATTAATAACAAAGTTAACATTTTTATAATGTCCATTTTGGCACTATGAGGTTAGTAGCTTTACATATCATTTAATTAACTCTTTAAAAAAAAAACACAAACAGCTCTTTGCAAACCATAACAATTCAATGCATGACTTATGTGGGTTTGAACTGGCACAGTTAGCAAAAACATTCCTAATGCCACTTTATTTCCACTAGCCATTTGTATCGTAAACTTTAGCAGAAAGCTCCATGCCAGGTTTGCAGAGGTCAGGCAGAGGGCACTTTGAAGATAGGGGTCAGACACTGCCTGCTCATCAGAATGATTTAACAATATAATTAGCACTAATTAGGGGAAAGGAGGCAATCTGCACCAACATTATGGATTTTTGAACTTTATAATGCAGAGTCTACAGTTGTGTGTGTTTTGGGGAGATAAATTGCATGAGTCAGATCTGAAAATAGTGGATCCGATTCTCCTGTCCCACTGATGTAAATCAGGAGTCACTCCAGTGGAGTTAATCTAGAATAGTACCAGCTGGAGAGGAGAATCAGGCCCATTATTCATGTCTGTGGTGATATACGATGATGAGATGAGCACTTGAGCGAAGGCCATGTGAACCACAAGTCCCAGGCCTAGGCCACAGAAATTTGTATGATATTTTGTAGGACCTGCTAGGTAGGTAGCAGTGGAGAACAGGGGCAGAAGATGGATCCAGGTAGGCAAGGGGACTCGGAGAACAAGCTGGCAAAATTGTACATGTTGAGCAGCTACAGCTCTGGGCAAAATGCAAAAAAAGGTGCACTGGCAGGAATAGCAGCAAATGAAGAGGTGGGCCAAGGACATGAACTACAAAGCTAGGCAAGGACAGCCAGCCCTGTGGAGAAAAAGGGAATGCCTCACTGCAGGCCTTTGATTTCTGAACACTGCTATCTAAAAGCTAAGAGCATGAGGAGAGCACGTGAAAGTTATGAGATCTCATGGAGTTTATCTGGCCCACATCACAAATAGTTATTATTTGACCCTGAGAAGATTCAGGTGTGGGATACCTGACCCATATTTTTCTAAGGGTGGCTCCAACAAGACTTATGAGGATTGCTTTACGGATCACATTTTGTATCAGAGTTTCGCAGGTGTTTCCTAGTTTTGTATACATGAGTATAAACTGGATAGGCAGCTGCCTAGTGCACAGTGTTTAGGGATTGAGAGGAGCAATGTGAATGGGAAGAGTTCCACTGCAGAAACAGCAGCCTGGCCAGAAGACTTCCCTTTCTTACTATGCTTTCAGGAGTCCAGCCCCAAAGCATGGGCAGCAGGAGGAAGCTGGCTGGCTAGAAGACAGGCTCCTTTCTGTAGTGAGCAGAAGAAGGGAAGGGAGCCAAGATGAGAGAAAGAGATGGGGAACCTCCTTTGTTGACTTGGGTAAATGGGAAAATTCATCTAATCTAGTGAGGGCTGGCTCTGGATGAGAGTCTGATTAAATCAACCATCAGAGGGCTAGGTCTTCAGTTAGTATAAATCACTGTAGCTCAATTGACTTCAGTGGAGCTATGCTGCCTGTATACCGCCTGAGGATCTGGCCCATACTCTTTTCAAATGAGATTTTCAATGTTGCTGAGCAAACATTTTCATAGATTCCAAGGTCAGAAAGGACCTTTGTGATCATCTAGTCTGAGCTCTTGTTTACCACAGGCCATAGAGAAGTTCCCAGAGCGTATCTGTTATAAAAATATCCAATTTGTAAATTGTCATTGATGGAGAATCTGCCACAGCCCTTGGTAAATTGTTACAGTGGTTAATTACCCTCACAGTCAAATTTACACCTCATTTACAGTGTGAATTCATCTACCTTCAACTTCCAACCACTGGATTATATTGTATCTTTCTCTGATACACTGAAAAGCCTATTATTAAATATTTGTTCCCCATGTAGAGAGCTATAGACTAATCAAGTCACCCCTTAATGAGGTTTGAGTCTAAGGTACATTTTCTAACCCTTTAACCAATCTTGTGGCTCTTCTCCGAACCCACTCACATTTATCAACATCCTTCTGAAATTGTGGGCAACGAAACTGGACACTACAGTCCAGCACCAGTGCCAAATATTCCTAGTCAAGATTCCCCTCTTTACGCATATCAGGACTGCGCTGTCTCTTTTGGCATGGCATTACACTGGGAGCTCATGTTCAGCAGATTATCCACCACAACCCCCCAATCTTTTTCAGAGTCACTGCTTCCCAGGATAGAGTCTCCCATCCTATAAACCTGACCTACATTCTTTGTTTTTCAAGATATACACTTAGGTTTAGCCATATTAAAATGATTATTGTTTGCTTGTGCCCAGTTTAGCAGGCAATCCAGATCGCTCTGAATCAAAGACCTGTCCTCTTCATTATTTCTGCCATCCGATTTTTGTGTCATCTGCAAACTTTATCAGTGATGATTTTATGTTTTCTTCCAGGTCACTGATAAAACTGTTAAATAGAACAGGGCCAAGAACCAATTCCTGTGGAACCCCACTAGGAACACACCCACTTGATGATAATTCTGTTTACAATTACATTTTGAGACCCGTCAGCCAGCTTTTAATCAGTTTAATGTGTGCTATGTTAATTTTATACCATTCTATTTTTTTAATCAAAATATCATGCCAAGTCAAATGCCTTACAGAAGTCTAAGCATATTATCTCAACCCTGTTGCCTTTAACAGCCAAACTTGTAATCTCATCAAAGAAGGTATCAAATTAGTTTGACAGGATCTATTTTCCATAAACCCATGTTGATTTGCATTAATTATATTACCCTCCTTTAATTTTTTACTAAAGGAGTCCCATATCAGCCATTCCATGATCTTGCCGGAATCATGAGCGGCACGTAACCCTCCCTTTGGGGAGGCTATCCCTGGCCCTGCTCCTTCTGCCCGAGGCCCCCCCTTGTCCTCCAGAACCCCGAATCCACCACTGCAGCCGGAGGAACCCCGGCTGAGCCACTCCAAGCACCAGCCCACCTACCCCAGTCAACCCGAGTCCCGGTCCGCCTGCTTAAGGCAGCCTGACCCCCGGGCCACCAGCCAGCCTGAGCACCAGCCCGTCCACCCAGCCACATCGAGCCTGGACCACCAGCCAGCCCAAGTCCAGACCTGCCTGCCCCATCCGGCCTGAGTCCTAGGACGCTGGCTGGCCCACGCACCTACCCTAGCCCCCACTGGCTTCAGGGGAGAGGTGGAGGGAGGGCGGGTAGAGGAGCAGCATAGGAAAAGCGGGACATGGTAGTGGGGCCTTTGGGGCAGAGTGTGGACAGGGCCACAGCCTGGGTGTTTGGGAAGGCTTAGCCTCCCCTGACCTATTATACCTGCCGTCCATGCCTGGAATCTATGTCAGGCTGATGGGCCTATAATTACCTTTGTCATCCTCTTTGCCCTTTTTATTAATAATTTATTAATAATTGGCACAGCATTAGCTTTCTTCCAGTCTTCTGGAGCTTCTCCCATGCTCCAAGACTTATTGAAAATCAATATTAATGGTCCAGCAAGCTCCTCAGGCAACTCTATCAAAACTCTTGTATGCTAGTTATCTGGACCTTCTGATTTAAAAATGGATGCCCCATTCTTGTTCACTTTAATAGGCTTTGAAAATTCAGCTTTAAAAGAAAGAGACACAACCCACCAGTTTTCTTTTTTGGCAAGTGTTTCTCCTTGTAGAGTTTTAACCCCAGAACCTTAAAGCTTAAAAAAGGGAGCAGAGGGGGAACTGTCACAAGACGGCAAGTTAGGGTAAAGCCTTAGTGAACCCCACCCTTTCAAATTTCCTGTGCTTGACACATCATCAGGATGATATCAAAGTGAGTTAACCAGACATGACACTTCATTCCAGTGATGTGGCCAAGCCGAGGAAGTTTGAAAGGATGTGGCTGACGGCACTGAAAAGAATCATTTACCGAAATGACTACTGCTGTTTTTCAATTTAAATGAATTTTAACTCCTTCTTCCACTCTCACATGCCCCTCTCCTTACACCACTTGGAATGCTGGCATTAGGCAATTTGCAAAGATAGCAAAAATTGTTTATAAACAGTTGTGATGCAGTCATATTTCCTATTGTGTATTATTTCAACTGCTGTGCCTATTTATGGCACAATATAAATGGTTAATAATATTAGCAAGTGCCTCTGCTTTCCTGGAGAACTTGAATGAACTAGCAAGCATTAAATAATCTGAACACTGGTAATGACAATGGTAAGAATGGCCACTAGCTCTCTTTTTTGGCAAGTGTTTCATTTTGAGACGGGCAATTACTTTGGGTCTGATCTCAATGCCATGGAATTCACTGCAAGTCTTTCCACTGGGTTCCATGGGGTTTGGATTAGCCCCACAGAGACTGATGGACTGAAATAGGGAAATTATTCTTTGCAAGCAACTGAAAAAAAGGGGAATGTGTATTACAGAGACACCACAGTGGCTCCATAGTTAAGGCTGATGTTATATTTACATTCAAGGCAGGAATTAAATCTGTTAATATATAAGAATCCTCTCTCCTGCTAAAACTTACAGTATGTATTAAGTACAGAATTAATTTTCAGAGAATTTTCAAGTAAGTCTGCTAATTAAATTTATGGGTTATAATAATTTTATACAGATCCTTTAAGCCATTTTTGGCAAGATTAAACTTTTTGGGCTCTCTCTAGCCAATACATTTGATTTTTGAGATTAGAAAAAAATTGACCCACTTATAGATTGTAGTCAAATCTAATGCATGTGTTACTTTAGGTTTATCAATGTGCTCCTTTTTTCCATTTAACAACACTATTAGTCAGAACCATTTTCATCTATATCACATCAGAACATAAGAACGGCCATACTGGGTAAGAGCAATGATCTATCTAGCCCAGTATCCTTGTTCTGATTGTGGCCAGTGCCAGGTGCTTCACAGGGAATTAATAGAACAGGCAATCATCAAGTGACCCATCCCCTGTTGTCCACTCTCAGCTTCACACTGATTGCCAGTGAACAGTGTTATCAATATATAAGCAGGCCTAAGGAATTTTAAGAGATTTGAAATCTTTTTCTGCCTTCTTTTGCACAAGAAAGAGCATTATATCTGGCTCTGTATGTGGACCTCACATTAAAAGATATCTGGAGTTCTTTCTGAATAAGGGTGCTAGGAAAATATAAGTGAGATGTGTTGTTTGTTGAGAAGCACTTGACATGCTATTTTCTCTTATCCCATTCACACCAATGTGTATGTGTGTGTTCCTTGTGAAGTTATTGGTCGAAATTTTCAAAAGCACCAAAGGGACTTAGGAGCCTACGTCCCATTTTCAGAAATGACCCTAAGTCATTTAGGTACCAGAAGCTTTTGTAAATTGGATTTAGGCTCCTAGGTTATTGAGGTGCTTTTGGAAACTTTACCCATTGTGCCATGTGTAAAATTAGATGTAAATTCTTCAGAGCAGGGAGCATGTACAATATACTGGCACTCTGAGGCACCTAGCATGCTTTGGGGTGCTTTAAATAACTAATAACTGTTGAGACTATGGCAACGATCATAGCCAAATATTCACGAAAAAGCATATTAAAGGGGTCCTGAATATTAGCAAAGCAAATTTATAGGAATTAGTCTTCAAAATATTCATGAATATGCTATTCTCTACTCTTGTCAGAACTATTCTGACATAGTCTGGCCTGAAAAGAGGCCAGATAGCCATTGAAGTATGTTATATTTATTTTTAAGAGTGAGAGAGAAAGAATATATGACTCATACTAAGGAGAGACAGTACACAGTAACACTAACTGCTAGAGGGTCCAATAGATAAACACAGCCTCAAACCTTACAACCCCTCCAGTTAAAAGGGGATATCTTATTTAAGAAATGCAATTGTTTTTTTCTTTGTTTCTGTTGCTGCTTCTCTTTAAGGTGTACGTTTAGCACCTCAACTTCTGTTGCTGTTACACGTATAAGAGGCATTCTCGTAGCAGTAGTACATGAAGCTTTTTGGTAAATCTTAAGCCCTCAGAATTCATCTTATCTCTTCGGTGACAAGGATATGTTTGTAATGAACCAATAGGGCTTGGTGGGGTTTGCACTGTTAGATAAAAGCTAGTGTTGCTGATCCAGGGCATTTCCCAGCTTCTTGAGAGGGTTTGAGAAATGGAGAAGTACTTGATTATTAATTAGCCTTGTCTAGAGCACCTATCTGACTGGAGTTAAACAATAATGATGCCAACAGACTCAAAGCTTAGTTAATTTACACAAGATGATAAGTGACTGTGGAATCCAAGGTGACTAGACGCACTGTCATATGTGCTTTGTGGTGTTTTCATGAAGAAATGATTTAGTTTGGCAATCTGAGGTATTTTTGGTCAGGCTGTTGTTTCTGTCATAGAATTCATTCCTCAGATGGAGATCGGGAGGGACAGAGAGATACACACCAGCTTAGTACTAAGAAGAAAATAGTTCCCATGTCATAACCGTTAATGCTGGCATTGAACTCCCCACATAAGCCCACCTTCATTTTCACTTAAAACTGAAGTAGTGTCACAGCCCTACTGACAGATGGGGAAAGCTGGGGATATACACCAGAAAAAGATGCAACTTTAAGTTTAAGCTAAACAAAGTTATCAAACTAACGATAATAGTGCCAATTTTTTCCTCATGGGACAGACTTCTCTCTTCAGGAGAGATGCCTCATTCTCTAAAGGACAACATCATCCAAAGCTGAGCTGTCCATATGTGAGAGGGGCCGAGGTTTCAGCTAGAAGAGACATTCCAGTCAGAAAAATCCATAATGGACAATTATTAAATAACCTGCCCATAGGGGAAGTTTCTTCCTAATTCCCATCAATTAGTGACTGGCCCTGAAGTCTGAGGGGCAGCTGGGGGTTGCCAAGACACAGCCAGTTGTGTGTCACAGGGGACATATCAGGGGTGGGCTAAGGGCAGGAGCATAACACACTCTTGCAATCCTCACCGGCAAGATGGCACCAACAAGGCAACTCTACAAGTCAGGAGAAGTTAGAGCAGCCCTTAGAGCTGTCTAATTTGCACTGGGAGCCAGTATGGCCCCATGCAAGGATCAGGGAAGGCAGAAAGGTAGCTTGAGCCATCTGTGTTTCCCCTCCTCAGCTGCAGTGAGCTATGTGCTGCTTCAGCTGAGGATTTAGACCCAAGCACACCCCTGTAGCAAGGCATTACAGAGATCTCCACAGGGCAGGAAGTCGGTCATCCCATGTGTGTGGCAGCGCCTAGGCAAAACAGGGTAGAATAGGGATGAAATGTCGGCATTCTCTCTCAGGTGATTTCAATGCAGTCTGTATGGTTGGAATTGCACTTTAAAGTGTGTCATGAATCTGTGTGAATAGCCATTATGCAGGAATAACATTACATAACAATGTAGGATACATTACATGACATTGCAAGCAGCAAAAAATAAAAAAAGTTAACTATTTACAGTAATTACAAAGGACTTTCTGGTGGAGTAATAAACTCTTTTTCTTTAGTTGTAAAGTAATAGTATTTTTCCCAGTGTTTCTTTTAAACATCTATTACATTTTCTTTCACACAAACAACATATTGTTCTGAGGCCTGTACAGCAGCCATCCAAGAAGCCCCAAGAGGACAGAGGTCACTAGTTTTTCATGAGTTCTCACTCCTGAACTCAGCGATAATTCTAGCCTCAGTAAGAGGGAGCTAGTGGAAAGTACGGGAAACCCATGTTTTGATTAAATTCTCTGCTGATTTCTCCTGATTTATACATCAGATGTTTGCCAATGGGTGGGGGTGGGGATTTTTTTCCACTACCAGTTTGCACTTTGAACAAAGCTTTCAATATACGTGTGTGTCAAATTTTTGTTATTTTTAGCCTTGTTGAAAGAAAAATGTTCAAAAACCAGCCCTCTCTTCTTTGGTCTCATTTGACATGTTCATGTGCATGTCCCTCTAGATCTCATTGTTCTTGAGCAAAGATTTATAGTACTTTTTTCCTAGAATATTTCAAATCAGAAACTATAGTTTCAGGACCATCAAACAGCACACATTATGATGACTGTCATGTTGGGGGGTGGGAACAGTGGTGGTATAATCTCCAAAGGAAAAACTTTTCCCTTCAAGAAGCAACATCTTTTTGACTTTTTATCAAATGTACAGGTAAATGAGATCTATGCAAAGCATTCCAAGATGGTATCTCAGAGGGATCTGACCAGGCAGGAAAGTAAGATTCTGAAATGCTGCCAAGCTGGAAGGAAAGGTAATAGCTGCACATCTGTAGATATTATACAGACCAGGGAGCTCTGGGCGTCTGTCTGCAAAGTCCTTGCCATACACTGTTTTGTTGTGTTGTTTAATCTGACGCCATCAAGATCAGCAGACAGTACATATGTGGCTAATTGAGCAGTTTGGTGATACTTCATTGAAGTCCTACATACAACTTAGCAACCCTCACCAAAACAAAATAAAAAAAAAACCCAAAACCCCGTTTATTTTTTGAGAAAGGAAAATATTTTAAAACAAAAAACAAAACTGTTTAAAAAGTTAAAAATGAAACATGATTACTTAACCTGCCATCTCCCATTCTTTCTGAGCAAATGAAACATCTTATCAGACTAAGGGGAAGGTTTGCAAAAGCATCTAGTTGACATAAGAGCCTAAGTCCCATGTTCAAAAGTGATTTAGGACTGGATTTTCAAAGGTTTTTAGGCACCTAAAGATGCAGATAGGTACCTACTGGGATTGTAAACATTTTAGTCACCTATCTGCATCTTTAGTGATTGAATACTTTTGAAAATCTGGCCCTTATGCACTTGGGAGCCTAAATCCTATTGACTTGCATTGAGATTTAGGCTCCTAAATGCTAAGTCACTTGTAAATTACACTTATGTGCCTAACACACTTAGGCACACATCCTCAAAGGTATTTAGGTGCCTAACTACCTTTGAGGATCTTGACAAATGTTACTCTAAAGCTTCTATTACCATTCAGCTGGACATTCTATAATGCCATGGAACTGCTCCAAACACACCATGTACAACTGTGAGAGACATTGGTCAATTATCAGAGGGTTAGCCGTGTTAGTCTGGATCTGTAAAAACGGCAAAGAGTCCTGTGTCACCTTATAGACTAACAGACATATTGGAGCATAAGCTTTCGTGGGTGAATACGCACTTCGTCGGATGCACAAAAAGCTTATGCCACAGGACTCTGCCACTTTTATCGGTCAATGTTTGTGATAATCTTTAAAAATATTACCTCTACAAATTGCCATTAGATGCTAAATTACTCACCCTGCATTGAGCTGTGGAGGGGTGGACCACTGTGCCCATGCAAGCTCACTGCAGAATCAACGCCTATGTGATTATTATTCAGCTGAGTTATAAGATGCAGCCACAGGTGGGTTAAGTGCAGGGGTGAAAGTAACTTGAAAGTCTTACTGGTACAAGAGCTTTGAGTGGAAGGGGTGGAGCCTTTGGCAGAAGGGGCGGGGCTGGGGGTCAGCCTCCCCCAGCCAGCCCTTCAGTGCTGCCCGGCCTGCGCCACCCGGGGCTCCGGCAGTAATTAAAGAGCCCAGGGCTCCGGCCACTGCTGCGGTAGCAGCAGCGGCCGGGAGTCCCAGACCCTTTTAAATCGCCAGCCCCAGGGCAGCTGCCCCTTTTGCCCCCCGCCCCCTCTCACTGGCCCCGGGGGCGGAGGGGGGGGGAAGGGGCAGCGACATTAAAGCACCGCCATGGCAGCACTTTAACATCAGCTGTGTACAGGCTCGTATCGGCGGGCACTTCTTACCGGTATGCCATGCCGGCCCACTTTCACCTCTGGTTAAATGGTCAAATTTATCACTGGGATTTCTCTCACTCCAACTGCTCTCAAAATACTAACTATGAAAGAAGGGATTGCAGTTGGGATGAGATTAGGTTGGTGGGGAAGTGTTCTAGAGTTGTGGGAGGCTGGGTAGAAAGGGGCTGCTGACGGGGGTAGTCAATTATTTTTTGTCAAGGTCCAAATTGGTCAAGGTATAGCCAAGGTCCAGACTCCAGAGAAAATAATAATTAAAAAACCCAGTAATGACAATAAGTAAATAAAAAGATTTTGGAGTCCGTTCAAAAGCATCTGGTGTTCTGCCTGTTGACTACCCCCAACATAGACAGTGGAATTAGTAGGAAGTTGTCATGAATATCCATACATTGTGTGCACAATGGAAAGCTACCGCAAATCCATTGACTTCAATGAGCTCTCTCTCTCTCTCTGTGTGTGTGTACATATAAAAGAAAACATCAAATACGATTTTTTTTTAAAAAGCCCCTGAATCATACTAAATCCCATCTCTTTGCACACAGTGCGTTTGCCAAAGCCTTCTTCAGTACTCTGCTACATATATTCCTTTGGATTTAAATGAATTATACTAAACTGAGCTGTGTGTGACAAGTGCTGTCTAAATGAGCTTTCCTTTTTGCATATGCGGAGCAATTTCCTCAGGATATAATTTTGTTCAGTGTCTCGCATGACTGGGATGGAACAAATGGGGCATTTTGTGAGCTACATTATATAGGTACATACCCTAATCCAGGAAGATACTTCTATAATCTTTACACAAACAGCCCTTTTCCTGTCTGTTTGATATTAAGTTAATGATGACAAGGAGTCATTTTTATAGGTCAGAGGCATTAGGTAATGTCTTAAGCAACCTATCTATTACAAAAATTCTGGCAAAGATAATTGTTACAGGTGGATCCTAGGAATGGCAGATTCAGTGCAGTCACTTCTGCATGTAATTACTATCTTATGAATTTTACATGCAATGCAGGAGTAGAGTTGTTTAATTAATACAGTCCTGGGTATCTTCTGGCAATTAAATCAGAGCAATCTCCCTCTCAAATCAACAGGGTACATAACCAGATGGAATGCATCAAGATAATTTCTCTACTGTATATGTCACCCACGACAGAAACAGCTCAACAAGGGATATTTCAGTCTTTTAAAGTCAGATTGTTTTGACGTATAGAGGGCTATCCAACCTGACCATGAGGGAATCCAGTGCATAGCTGGAATGCTGAACTTCTTTCTCTAAGCCTCCAGCTTTGCCTCTTTCCCCCACCTCACCTACAGAGACACCACAAAGATGGGCAGGCTAGAAAAGCCATAGATAAACAGACATAGCCATTATTGCTTCAGACCACACTAGGGACGAGAAAGGAAATTTACTCTGGGGCAGAGGAAGGTGGCAGAGACCCTGCCAGTAGGGCTGGCCCCACCCCTCCAGCCCTGTCAGTTATGTATGATAGGGGAAGGCCTTTAAAAAGGAGGAAACAGCAGCTAGCAAGTGGAGGGGGAGAAGCAGGATTGTCCTGTGCAGCAGACTGCTGGAGTTATTCTTGAAGCTCAAGAAAGAACTCCCACCCAGGAGACCTTCACCCCAACCCTGAGGAGAGTACAGTGGCCTCCAGGGTAAGATGGACAGACTAAGCCTGACTCAGAGGCCAGCCAGAGCAATTTCCCAAAACCCATTATGCTGGCGCTGGAAGCATTGTAGACTCGCTACCCCCTCAAATGCATTGGGTTTTGTGACTTTCATTTTGATTCCCCCATCCGGAGAGACTTAAGGCCCCCAAAGGGTAGGGCCCCCTTGCTAGGAGTCAGGAAGTAGGAACTGTGCTGGAACCACCCAGTGTAGATAGTTGGACATGGTCCCGTTCTCCCACCCTCTAAGGGAGGAACTGCAGAGGACACTGTTACATACACACACACAACCCAGGGTGGAATTTGGCTCCGTATGTGTTTTTGATTATAACTGGGTGAAGCCCCAGTCCTGCAATGGACAGCGTGCAGACAAACTGCTAGGCTCAGGTACAGCCCCACTGAAGTCAGTGGGCTTATGCACAAGTATCACAGCCTACCTGTGCAGGATTGGCACGCACATCTGCCTGTTCCACTTGCACTTTCCCTTCTTCTGCAGATTGCGAGAAGCCTGGGAGCAGTCAAATGAGAAGGGAATCACAGCCAGCTCCTGCCAGCCTCCCTCGGCTCCCATGGCGATGTAGACCTTTCTACAAAATGGAAGTAATTATCATGCTTATTCTCCTTTAGTCCTTGTTGGACAGGACTTTTCTTGTATACTTGAGAAAAAATCTTGCCTGAGAAAGGGCTACTTGACTTTATAATTACTACACATTTTAAAGTGAAATTATGAAATGTACTGAATTGCCTACAATAGTATCTTTGCAGTGTTGTTGGACCCATGTTGGTCTCAGGATATGAGAGACACAAGGTAATATCTTTTCTTGGAGCAACTTTTACTGGTGAAATAGACAAGCTTTCAAGCTCCTCAAAGCTCTTCGATCTGTTCCACCTTGTATTTAGTTGTGACACTCTGATTACCCTGCCCAGCCCCGAAGTAAAGCGCTGTGTAAGCTCGAAAGCTTGTCTCTTTCACCAACAGAAGTAAATCCAAGAAAGGATATTATCTCACCCACTTTGTCTCTCTACAGTAGTATAGTCATTTATGACTAAATTGCTCGACTGAAAATTAATTATGATTACAGCATTTTTATTTTACTTTGGGGATGGGGTGGAGCATAAAGGATTCTTGGATAGGAGGTGATGGGAGATTAAAAATGGGTGTGGTTTAGGGTCAGGGAAGGTTGAGACTTTCTAGTCTAGCACAATCACAGCAAGTTGTCGTTAATGGCTGACCACAGTGGTTATTTCATCATCGCTTAGAGTCTTTGACTTAAGACTGGTCATCTTTCTAAAAGATAAACTCTACTTCACGCAAAAGTTATTGGGCCTGACAGTACTCAGCATGAGAAAGAACTATTCTCTCTGCTGCTGGAGTCACCGGGTAAAAGTCTATGGCTCGTATTATGCAGGAGGTCAGACGAGTTGGTCATAATGGTCTCTTCTGGCCTTAATCTGTGAATCAACTGCTGAAAGATTAGTGAAAAATATATTACTGCTTTATGCATTATAGAACCAGAAGAGTGAGTTTTGACTTGCTTTTAATTTTTTTAAATAAAGTTTTCACCTTTACTTGGTACTCATGTAAGCTAGAAATTCCCTCAAGGATTTTCTAAGAGTGCATATGAAATATTCAACTAGTTCAATAAAATCTGGCTCTGCTTCAGCTTTCAAGGAGCTTTAAAAATTAATTTCTATACCTCCTCAGAACTACATTTCTTTTTTTTCCAAGTATTTGAGAACCATGATTCCTGCAAATGAAAATCGTTATAAGAGGTAGGCAGTCTCTGAATCAAACAGGCAGCATTATGAAATCACTTTGTCATTTGAAATGCCATTATTAGCCAGAAGGGCCTTTTCCCCCTTCCCACACACCACTGCAAATAGCAATTAGTTCAAGTAGAAAAGATTACAGCCAGGTGCAGTGTTTGAATTGGCTTTTTTGGGAGGAGGGGGATTTCTCTTTTGTTAATTGTCTGCAGAATATGAGTGCAGTGGTAATTCAACAGGCATCTGAGGAATTTGGGATAATACAACCTTTTGTACTTAGCCAACAAAATATAACCTCCATGGCATTTGTGAATTGGGTGGAGGATATTGGGTTTATTGATGGTTGTCAGTCCACTGAAGTGAAAGATGATATGATGGAAGACTTATCAGTGGAGACAAAAGAAAGGGAAAAAAAATATTCCTTTACCGTCTGCTACAGCACCATGTATTAACATTAGGATGTAGTTTAAGTGGTCACTTATGTAGTAGGGAAGATAAATCCCTCCACAGCAGAAATTACTGGGTGAAAATCTATGGTCTGTGTCATGCCAGAGGTCACAATAGATGATTACAATGGTTTCTTCTGGCCTTAAAATCTGTGAAACAGAGGAAATTACAGGGAAATATGTTCATATAGTATACAAATATAAGGTTTTGAAGAGACTGGTGCTATCAAAATTTCAGCAATTCCATAAAATATTGGATTAACTCTTATCCTTTCAATCATGGATAGGAGTCCCAAGGAGGAATGTAATTTTATTATTAAATATAATCAAATCTTTATGTTAAGAAATGGCATCTGAACTAAGGGCCACCTTCCCTTGTCAGTGGCTAAAGTTTAAGATCCTGAATGAATAAATAAGGGTTTCGAACAAAGTTACGGATGAGTCAGGTGGATCAGCAGCCATTTCTTAGGAAGCAATGTGAACCTGCTCTCCACAGCCCCTAACAAGCCCTCTGCCTTTGATGATATTCTGATTGAGGAGCCATCAGATCTGAAGTTGTTTGGCATGGATGCTCTGAGCAAATCCAGGGAAGCTAACTCAGAGGAGTCTGGGAGTGCTTCAGAGTTGAGTGAGCAGTTGGCCAAGCCCAGCGGCTTCTTTTTATTATTCTTAGTGCCACATGCCAGGCTGTATCTTAAGTGTAGACCCATAGCTTTAAAATGCAATAGCAGGACATGTATCCCAGGACACATCGTTTGGGGGGAAATATTATGGCCAATGTTTTCAAATTTAGGCACGTAGGCCCATATTTAGGTGCCAAAATAGAAGTGGCCACCACTTTGCAAGGTGTTGAGCTATCTGCACATCCCAAACTTAAATCAATGCGAGCAGCAAGTGCTCAGTACCTCTGAAAATCAAGCCATCAAATTAATTGCCTAAATACGGGTGCAGGCGCCTAACTTTAACGACTGGAGGTCAGAGTCTCCACTCTATTATGGCCCTTTTATGTTGTAAACCTGATGGATGTGGCCCCACCCAGGGAATACACTCAGCATAAGGGAGTGGCCAGGTGGAGATAGGGGGGAATGCGAGGGAAAGGGGTGCGTAGCCAGAACACACTGTACTTTACCTATTCTCAGCTTGGGGACTGCTCCTAAGGCTGCTCTAACTTATTCCAGTGGTTAGACAGCTGTATGGAAGGGCCAAGCATGGAGCACAGCTGAGCTGGAAAGGAGAAGCAGGCCCCTAACTTTGAAATTCGGCCATACTGTTATGATGGTGGAGTATTTAAATCATATGGTGGTGTTAACTCCTCTACTGAGCAGTAGCAGTTTTTGAAGGCATGTAGGTCGGCTTCTCTTTGGAGGAGAAATTCATGTTGCCAAGTCTGGGTATATTCTCAGTGCAACTTTTTTATTATGCACTGTGTGCACTAGCCCTTGTACATAGGTGATTACAAAGGGAATGCAGGCAATCCCTTTTTTTCAGGAATCCCAGCCCAAACATCAATGCCTGGTTCCCAAGGAGTAATTGATTCTAGTTAGAGAGATTAAGGAAACTCTCTTGCTCTTTGCCACAGCTCCCCACATAGAGAACCTACATCACATAACTAACAACAATAAAACATATGTTCAAAGACTGTACACTACTTGTACTGTAAGCAAAAGAACTTGTAATATCATGTGTAATAGCACCATCTGGGGATTCCTGCCATAAGAATATATAGTTAAATAATGTATATATAAAACAGGTTTGCTTTTACAAATTAATCCTGGGTGCAACAGGATTAAAACATGATGGGTTAAATTTTGTGCAGTTACAATGCATTATTTTGCTTTGTACAACAATGCAAGATTTGGCCCAATCACTTTTCTTTTGAGGCTGGGAAGAAATCTGAAACTATGGGCAAACAACAAAGTTTTAGAAGAGATAACAAGCCATAGCTCTTACATAGTAGCACTTTTCATCTTCAGATCTCAAGGCACTTAAAAAAATCGGTATTATGATGATCTAGTAACTGACCGTCTATTACTGCATAATTTAATTTTAGCAAAAAGATAAACATCAGTAAAAGAAATCTAAGCTATGGTGCAATCTGAGGAATAAATTCTAGGTGTATGGGGTTGCTTTCTCCATCAGAAAATTAAGACAGAAGTATGCACTGAAAGGGGCAAAACTGAATCTGTTGCTTCTTTCCACTTTTCAAAATTCTGAAAGGAAATGCAATTTAAAAAAAAAACACCACTGGCCTAATATCTAGGAAGATAAGGCATTGGCAGTGCCCTCCCTAGTGCAGGTCATTTAAACAACACCTTGGTTTGACACACCAAATCCATAGTTTAGAATTTAGGAACCATAAGCCAAATCTCTCTCTGCTTAAAACAAGGGCTTTGAGATTAGAAGAACCTTTAAGTGCTGACGAGTGTTGTTGGGTTTCTACCTTGTGGTTTTCATCCTCCTCCCAGTTGCTTTTGTATGTATCAAAGATGTGTTTATCATACCAATGTTTGTGCTCTTCCCAAGCTCATTCTCTCCTGCTTTTTAAACATGCAGTGAAGTAATGATACTGAATTTGTGGCTCTCAGACATCCCCATAGAAACAGACTATGATGTCACACACACAGGATTAGGAGTTCCAGGCCCAGCTGAGCAGAAGGAGAAAGCTCTGATTCAAAGAGGTTCAACAACAGAAATGGCAATTTAGAATGTGACTAATCAAGTAAACCCTCAGTAGTAAATTGTTCAGAATCAGAGAGGAACTCTGAGCCAAAATCTGGTCTCCAGGCCTGATTCTGATAGCATTTACATTAGTGTGAGGCAGGAGTAACTTCACTGAAACTAAACAAATATTGCATCAGTGTGTGGCGTTAGAATCAAGCCCAGTTTCACCCATGTAACTCTTGAGTGTAAATGAGAGCAAAATCTCAAAGCTTATGTCTTCCAAAGATTATAAAGATCAAATTTTCAAAAGCTGCTTCTAAAACTGGGCAATTTCACACATGCGGTCTTGGTGTCCAATTGCAAAACCTTGCATTTGTGGGTATAAACTGCATGTGTATATACATGTAAAGTAAATCAGACATCCAACTACATTTCAATGCAAATAGATTTGAGTTTCTGCACATGAAAAAGTTTAGATGTGAAAAACAGAGGATGAAAAATTGTGGATGCAATTTTAGAGGCTGAGTTGGGACTCTTTAAAAATGTGATTCTTAAGATACTGTTTTTAATAATAGCGTACAGATGCACAGCAATCATAACAAGAAGACTGACAATTATATAAGGGGAAACTGAGGCAAGTGCAGAGTGACTTGTCTGGGGTCATATAATGAGGCAGTGGCAAAGCTAAGAAAAGAATCCATGTTTCCTGATTCCCAATCTCCTGGTCTAGTCACTTGACCACACCTCCTCCCATCTTCTTAACAGATTTCTGACTTCTGACACACTCAAAAAACTGCTCACTATATCACTCACCGTGTTTGTGTAAATTGACCTGTGATATCTCAAGTATTAAAACAGATGTTTTAGAAAAATTTGTTAGACTCTTTGTAGTTTTAAAAAATGAATCCCCTGAACGTTCTCACCTCATTTGGAGTCTGTCACAACTTTTTAAGTCTTATCTGCCACATTTGAGCTTCTGTAAGTCAAAAAGTTCTAGCTACTTGTTAGATAAGGAGCTTTAACAAATCAGCATGTTGGACAAGACAGACATGTAATACTCTAAGGACTCAAACCAATATATTTAAACAAGTTATCTGGGATATATCTAAGGTAAAATCCCGCCCCCCCCTCACCCCCAAAAAACCCCAAAACCAAACCAAAACAAAACAAAAAGCAAGTAGGAAACTAAGTCCCATTTTCAAAAGGGACTTAGGAGTCCAAATCTCATTGACTTTCAGTGAGTTAGGCATCTAAATACCTTTGAGAATCTGGACCTTAGCAGCCAAATTGTCTCTGAAATCAGTGAGAGTTAGGTGCCTAAACAGCTTTGAAGGTCTTGGCCCTCGGAGTGGGATCCACAGTGGTATTTAGATGACTAACTCCCAGACTCATGTGATTAACAAATCACTATGATCCACAGAACTCTTGTCAAACCCTCAGTCTTTAAGTTTTTCCAGAATAGAAGTTCCCTAGCTGCCCATGTTTCTGCCTCTGTCATGCATATCGCTGCTTCACTCTGGGTGTACAGATGCATATCTCCTACCTAAGCCCCAAAGTGATTCACAAAACTGGGAAAGACAGTCATTCGGCCACCTAAGTTGCACACAGGGCCCAATTTTGTAGGCGTGCTCAGAGGCTACCAACTAGATCAGGTCCCATTTAGAATCCAGCCAGTAGAGGTAGAAGTGGTATCTACCATGCAAGCTTTAGGCCAGTGGTTAGAGCATTCACCAGGGATGTGGGAGACCCAGGTTCAATTCCCCCTTCTGATCAATGACTGTTCAAGTATTTATCCACAGCAGAATAGTGAGTGGACCAGGGAGAAAGAGAATGACTCTAGCCCAGTGACTAGGGCACACGCCTAGGAGTTTCGTGAACCTGGGGCCAGTCCCGCTGCTACAATCACACTTTGATTTTTTTTTTAAATACACAGGGAACTGACATTAGAAGAAGAGAGAGGTGGAGAGAGCTCTACATCACAATATCTCATAGTTCAGTGGTTAGAGCACTATCCTGAGGAGTAGGAGACAGCTGCTCAAATCCTTTCTCCCCTTCTAGCAGAAAAAAAGCGGGACATTGAACCAGCACCTCACACATCTCAGGTGAGGTCTCTAACCACTGGGTGGGTAGCACCACCACCTCCTCCTCTGCCTCTTTTGTGTGGAACAAGGCAGGCGCCTAACTCATTCCCTCAAAAAAAGCAATTTAGGCACCTAAGTCACCTGACTCCAGGCAGCAGGTTCCCATTTGTGGATTGCTAACAGAGACAGGTACCTCTCTGCATCCTGGACTAGATGCCTATTCCTTGCCCAAGTAATTATTTTCATGTTACTTGTGATTGTATAATGACTCATTTGTGTGAATAAATGTCAGCTGTTAGTTGTTAGTGACTGAGAGAGGGGTGGGGATTAGCACACACCTCTCTTGTCAGCATTCCCATTGGTTGGCTTAGGTGACTCCTCACTTAGCATGCTGGCTTTTGTGGATTCCATTCTTAGGCGCCTTTCTCTCCCTATTCCTGGCACCTAACTCGGCTTTGTGGATCACAGCGTTCCTGTGATTTTTCTAGATGCCTTAAAAAGTTAGGTACCATGATGCTCAGCACTGTAATGCCTAAATCCATTTGTAGATCCCACCTTAAGGGCCTAACTAGCAACTGAAAATGAGCCTTAAGCTTCTAAGTCTCTGAAGTGCTCTTGGAAATTTTTACCCTAGTTTACTTAACTCAAATTGCAAACATGCAGGCTTATAATATTTTTCAATAAATGTCACTGAAGATTTTTTGTGCATGCATTATGGCCCTGATTCAACCGAACAATCACATGCGGACCCATTTTCTATTTACTCTAGGCCCCTTTTCACTGCCAGCAGGGTGTGAAGGGGCCTTAGTGTAAATGAGAATCAAGCCTCAGTTTTCTCTTCTGCAAGAGGATCCGTCACTTGCTAATGGTCTTTTAGAAAAGGCTTGTTGTGGTATTTTAGGCATGTGATGTAATAGCTACACATTCTCACAGCCATCACTGGTGCTACCATACAAGTCTGAGCAATTGTTGATTAGGAAAAATATAACATTCCAGAAATAAAACCAGGATAAAGTCCGATGAAGAAATGGCAACCACATTAAAGTACTAATTTCTCCACCTCCGTTCGCTGAAACAAACAAGCAGTTTGACTGAAACACCCCACTCCACTGTTTCTACTGCCACTTACAGCATCACAATTTGGCGAAATCTACCAAAAACCAAACAGTGAGTAGGAATTTATATTAAGAGTGAACTCAACCTTTCAATGAAAGCAACAGCCTGGGGAGTCAGAGCAAGAGTGTCAGAATTATCAACCATCTAAATTGGGACTGGATATTGAGGTTAAGATCAACAATTTTGTTCCACAATATATGTGATGCCACCAATATCCTCTGATGGCATCATAAATTGCCATGTATCACAGCTCCATAGGGTGGGTGCTATAACCCCAGCTTTGGAACAGTCTCTAGGAGGAGCCTCTTCGGTGTGCCAGACCTCCCAGGGGTCTCACTCTTCCACCAGGGTAAGCAACACGACCTCACCGCCTCCTTAGACTGAACCTCTAAGGCTCCAGCACTCCTGCTTCACATCGTGAGCTGTGTTCAGTGAGTCCAACTGAGACTCCTGCTAGAGACTTGTAAACTCTTCAGGAATTAACACACCTCACCAAGCATTTGCAGTGATGCTCACACGGCATTGTCAAAACAGTAGTGTTTATTAGTCAACTGAAACACAGCATAGGAAGTCCTTAGGTTAGCATAGAGAATTGAATGTTAAAACACAAACCAGTCTGGTTAGCCCAGAGCCCAGCCAAGCATTAGTGAAGCCCTTTGTTCAAGCTTTGTCTCTTCATCTGACCTCCTTCGTCAGATCCTAGGTGAGATTCCCAACTCCTTCTAGCAGCCAGCTCTTAAACTCCCATCTCCAACCTTCCCAGTCCTTTGTTCACAACCAGAGGGATGTTGCTCAGCTTCCCTGCTGAGAGGTAGGGAAATCCATCTCCCTCTGGGTCATTGGTTGCTAGGTGTCAGTGTCCCCGTGATTAGATTTGCCACTGTCTTCTGAGATTCTCCATTGATATAAGGTTGGTTTCAGACAATCCTATTTTAATGACCCATTCAGGCTCAGACAGCTAGGTTACATTCATATTTCTCTCTCTTAGCCTGCCCTGAGAGCAAGCAGTCCTTTCCCCCCAGGTAGTCTTATAGAATATAGGGAAAATGGAGGCACTCTTAGGATAAATAAAGTTATTCAGAAAACTCCCACCTTGTCACACCATATACCATTTACGTCAAAATTTACTGTAACCAGGACCTCAGAAGCAAGGATACACCCTTCTACTCTGTATCTTTCCTTCATGTGGTTCTAGCCTATCCACTATCATTTTTCACTGGGCTACCTCAGAGTATCAACCACTTGTTAACTAAAGAACTCAAATCTATCTTTATTTCTAAATACACCTACACATGGGTCACTAAACGAATGCTATGCACCTGCAGAATTACACAGAAAAATGTAGATCACATTGGGTGCATTTGTCCTTGCTTTTGCAACTAGAATGGATGAGCTGTGGAAGTGGTTCTAGTATGGCAAAAAATAGAAAGGCATGAGCTTAAATGGCTACTAGGTTTTTAAGGCTAGAAATGAAGGGGAAGGCATTTTCTTGCAATTGAAATACAGGGTAATCGGGGAGCTAAGAAGACTTTCAGTCTACAAAAATTTTCATTTCTACATAGAAACATTTCAATCCAGATATTTCATAGAACATTCTAGGCATTAATGGGCAAAATCTTATTGACTTTGGTGAAAATTCGAAAACCAGATGAAACCCTGCGTTGATCTTGCTCTGGCGATGGCACTACAATCCCCATTCTGCCATTCCCTTTTACCAGCAACACAGTCAATACCCTGCCTGACCCATCATAGTGTCTAATTGATGTTTGAAATATCATCCAAAAATATGGTACTTGTAGCGTCCTATAAACACATGAAAACAGCCAACGGCCACCTGATGAGTAAAGTACCCTGGAATATATTGTGGTGCCTGAGTGTGTGACAGATGACTCTCAAGGACACAAAGTAAGTAAGTAACAAAGATTAGCTTCAGTGCAGTTCAATTGCACATGGTGCTTTCCTGGGACGCGCACTCATCCCTAAAAGTTCCTGAGAAAGAAAGGTGATGTGCTTGTTTTCAGCTGTATGACTTTAGTGGCATTCCCACTGATTAGCTCCTGTGTACTCTAGTGACTAGATTTTGAAAAGGGATCAGCACAACTTTTGAAAGAGCTCTGCTGTACTTAAGGCAAATTTAGCCCTAAATCCTACTTATGGCTTGATTCTGTGCAGGAGGCTTGCAGTGAGATTCACGGAAATCAGAAAAATGTCGTGTGAAGGACTTTCAAGACTAGCGCTTTTAGCAATTAGAGGGCCAGATTCACTTTTATTAGTGGCAGACCTGAGACATGTTGTGGTACCAGTGACTGATCCTCTTCCTTAGGCTTTCTACCAGGGGATCATTCGGAGTGGGGACTGCTAGGAAAAATGATCAAAGTCACATCCCCTGACTGCCTTAGACACATCTTCCCCCTGGCCCGAACAACCCAGTTTTCAGGCTGCACTAGCCATTTGCATGTTTTCCCAGTAGTAGCGAGGTTGTGTGGTCACTTTGCACTAACAGAATACACCCACTTCTTTCCTCTGGGAAACCTCCTCTCTCTGGGGTATGAAACACAGGGTTTAATCTATTCCAGAATGTTCCCCACACTATTCCCATGGTACCTGAATTCTCATCTTCTCTGAGGTCTCCATCTGACAGGTAGTCCATATCGAGGACATCAGCCTGGGGAAGTCCAGTAAGAACACAGGGCTGCATTAGTTACCTCAGGATAACTCTTGACCCCATAGGAGAGAATAATTTAGCTCACAGATAGCACATATGGGAAAGCCATCAGTGGCTGTGTGACAGTGTCACAATAGGAGCTAAACCTTGAAGGAAAACACAGATTGTTCTTGGACTATTTACCCACTCTGAACAGACTTTGGAGCAATGGAGATCATTTACTTACAAACAGGAGAACTCTACCTCGGAAATACATGATCCTTTCGTTGTCTCTTCTGCTGCCTTCCACACAATCAAGGCACTTTCTGCAGCAGAACAACATGTACCAACTCCCTTATTTTTGTTTACTACACATGAAGAATCATCCAACGCTTTGTTCTTGTCCATTCAGGATTATGTTCCTTTGGTCTGTTGCCCATTTCTCTTGCCAAGTGCGGTGACTTCTTTCTTGGGCTCCTTTAATTTCCCTCTGACTGCACATGTTTCACCGGCACCTGTTGCAGTTCAATCTGCCTAAGAGATTATCAAAAAGTGACCCACACTGCAGGGTCTTCATTTTCTCTACTGCCAGATGGTTCTTGGTTTGTAGATACAAGAGGAAATAAATTCTAAGTCTTTTGTACATCGCCCAGAAATCATTAAAAAATCCCAGCATGAGAGATTGTTATGCAACTGTTAGGGAAGAGCAAGTTATAAATAGTATTAAAAACAAAATCATCATTGACTCTGGAGCAGTTCCACAAATTTAAAAGCCTGTGGGACCCTCAGAATGGGGATAAACACAGATGGACAGCACCGTTGCCAACGAGGAGGATTACACAGGACCCATGAGTGACACCAGGGAATGGTCAAGTGGAGCAGAACATTTTACTTCCCCAAATGTCTTACTTTCTAACCGCTTCCAGTAAGATACAGGAAATTCTTACCCCCCATTAAGAATTCTTGAAGAGAAGACCTTTTAAGGGTGTGAGTGTTAGTTCTGTCTAGATAGGCTCTTTTGGCATCCGTCTCTTTTGAAAGCTGACCACCATGAGCTTCGTATGTTCTTCCCACTTGTCTAGCATCAGGGCTCTTGATGTGCAGTGTTACCCAGCAATGGGGAATGCCTGAAGTTGGTTACACTCTGAGCTATGCTTTGGCGACTTCCTTCAGCTGCTCCGTGTGTTCCTTGCTAACACAATTCTGCTTCTTTAATCAAGCTTACTTCCCTGCATGGGATAAATTACGTCACTATATGGAGACAAATTACTCACATGAGAATTCAATTCCCTCCTTGGGGTGAGGTTATTCCTTCTCCTAAATACCTAATTTTTGGAACCAATTAAAGAGTTAAGGCGAAATGCCTCTCATGTAGTGGCTTCTCAAGGGATGACAGTCCATCTGGGTAACAGCAGCACTTGGAAAAGGAAGGAATCTTGACATTTTCCCCCACAGAGATTTGGACTCAATGGAGGATACTTATTTCAATACACTGTAGAGCAATGTTGCCTTGAAAACTGACTCTTTCCAGTGATACCAGCCTAGATGCAGATTCCAGAGGAACAATAGCTTCTCTCCACACACCATCACCTTACATCCAGTGCTGTGTGCTTTAATGGGCCAGGAAGAAAAACGTAACCATCCAGAGATGGCTCATTCTCTTCACATCCTGAGGGCCTTTAGCACTGCAGCACATACCTCTACCATTTGAGCTAATGCACTAATGGTACCATTTTCAAAAAAACTTATGTTTTATGGCATACACATAGAGAAGTTAGATTAAAAACAAACGTTGCTGGAAGGTTGCATGTAACATTACTTTATTGCTTAGAATTCAGAACAATAACACAGAAGAACCCAAAAACAGACAAGCAAAGCAGGCTACTCCCTAGAACAGAGGCACAACTCACCTCACTTTACTGTGTGCTGGCTGGCTGCGGACAGATTGCTGCTAACAGGCCCAGATCACACTCTTCTTTACAGAACCCTCTATCCTGCAAGCAGAACCAAGAAAAACTTCTGAGTATCTAAAGTGACAGTTTATAGTTTCAATATACCACCAAAAGCACCCAAAGGGCTTTTGCAAAAGGAGTCCCTTAGAGATTTCCAAAATTTTGCCTTAAGTCCATTAGCTGGGAGCAGCAGCATTGAGCTACCTTCTGTGGATGAGCCACAGATTGGCTGAGAGCGTGTAATAATGTCCAAAGGGGAAGGGGACATTAATTAATATGGTCACCACTGTTACAAAATTGTGATAAATCTTGTACAAAACATGCCTTGTGAGACATCACTGGAAAAGTTGTAATCTGCTGAATATTATTATCTTGTTGTAATGTATATATCAACATTGCCTGTGGAGTTATGAAATTTTGCTATGTTTGTAACTCAAACATGTGGTGGGTCTGAGAAATACCCACAGGTGAGTTCTTTGGAAGCAACAAAGGAGCTGTAAACAAGGGCATCTGCACGTCCTCCCCGAAGACACCTCACACTGTACATAGGTAGCAAGCTTGAATTTGCAATTCATATGGAGGACTGATGGCCAAGCACATATGCCGTGAAACTGCCTGACCCAGGACACAGCCAAGATTTTTCCAGCAAAAAGGGTCAAGAGATAAAAAGGGAAAACAAAGGCCCTTGGCTACCTTTTTCCTACCCAATCTCTGGACTGGTAAATTCTGACGGGAAGTTTTGAACAAAAGGACTGAGGTCCCCAAAGCCATTTGGGCAACCCAGAGAGACTTATAAAAAACTAACAGATTTAACACCCCTCCTAACATTTTGGACTACATACACTGATCCAACTGTAATGTATTTTACTTGTTTGAACCACTTAACTTCCATTTCTTTTTCTTCGTTAAGAAAGCTTTAGTTAGTTTATTAAAGCATTGGCCCCAGCATTGTTTTCGGGTGTAAGGTCCTGAGCATCCATGGACCTGGGTAAGTGACAGGCCCCTGGGGCTAAAAGAGCCGAATATGTAGTGATTTTTGGTTTTAATAACCTTTCATCACAGAAGTCCAGTTTGCTTGGGTGGTAATATGGGCTGGAGGGTCTCAGGGGACTGACTGTGGCTCCACATTAAGCCAATATAGGGATCCAGGAGCACACATTTGTGGCTGGTTTGGTTAAATCTGATGATAGAATAAACTGCCAGTGTGGTAGTGTCTGCCAAGTTTTTATCAGTCTGACCTGAGATTGGCTCTCTCAGCTGTGATCCACACCAGGTGCAGTGACAAGCATAACACACTTTTACAGAGGTATTCAAGGGTTAAAAGCTGGCACTCTCAGAATTAGCCTAGTACTTTTGATATAAACTCTCACCTGTTACAAGACCATTCGGAGGCCTAAGCCTGGACAGAATATTGCAGCTGCAAGGTCCCATTCATATCTGGGGAAATATTCTGGGCTGATCAATATTGTCCTTGAAAGTTAGAGTACAGAGAGCTGAATATTTCTAAGGGCCCAATTTTCATTTATACCAGGGCCACTTTCCACTGCTCGAGTAGTGCAGTGTAAAGTGGCCTTGGTGTTAAGTAAAATGATGCCCTAAACAAACAAGTTCACCTATTTGTCAGGTATCTAACCTGGGTCATTAGGGCCATTCATAATAGCATGTTATTTTCCATGGTCATCCAGCCACACTGTTAATAACTCTTCATTGCAGTGCCAAAAGGCACTTTTTGGAAGTGATATAATGCCAATTCATTACAAATCAGACCTTAGATTCTACCTACTATCCCAGCCAGCTACGAGCAAAACAGACTTTGAAGCCTGCACCATTATTAACCTGAGACTTATTATTGCAAGAAAGAGCAAAATAAATCCCTTCTCCCAACATTTTCAACCAGTGTAATAGCCCAGGAATGGCAATCTAAACATTACTTCAAAATTATCGGACTTCATTTCTCATGACTGATAGCAAGCAACAAATTATACTTTATCTTTTTAAGCTCAGTTGACAACAAACCTGGAATGTGCAATATACCAAGGCCCTCCCTTCCCTCCATAATGCCAGTCCCAGCACAAACTGTATCATGACAGAATATTTAGTACATTTTTCTTCTGGTTCTTAGCACAAAGATATATTCATAAGTCTGTTAATAAAAAAAAAAATCAAAGCACTGTGTTACAGTCCTGTTAAGCATGCATCTGTGCTGACCCTAGACGAGAATGTGGGGTTAGCGTGGGGGATATTTAAAATAAGAAAGACCATTAACACATCCCTGGAAATCAGCTTTGGTCTGGGTCTTTCCCTGTCCAGAAAAACAGTTTGTAACCACTCAAACATTTGGAGTGAGGTGATGTGATGTAACAATGATCAGCCCCCTGTTTTAGATGGCCAAATACCTTTACAGTGAAGACTTTACTCTCCATCTGACAGGTAGTATCAGGCTAGAATTTGCTTACATTTCATGGGGATCATGCACTTTGGAATGGACTTAATTACTGGGTACAGAAAGGCATTTCAACCTCCAGCAAAATAAATGTAGTGGATTGTTGGGTTACGTTTTATTGCTAGCTGAAAAGTTGGCTGTATAAAAATTTGCTTTCCATCTTTTACAGCAATGGTTTAGCCATTCTGATGCTTCAACTAGAGGAGAGGGAGAGCATGGCAACGAATTTAAACAAAGATTGAAGGCACATATCTGGAGTGTGGGGTGGAGGAAAGCCATCCAAAAACATCACTGGGCTGGTTTGGAAAAGCCAGATTTGGGATCCTTACCTAATTAGAATTAAAATTAATACGGTGGCTCAAAAAATCTTAACATAAGTACCAAGGAATGTTACACTAAAAAACAACCTAAGCATTTAAAGGTATGGAAATAAACAGTTTAAATAAGATAGATATTGATCTAAATAGTCTACATGATTTGTGAGGCCATTACATATACACAGCTAAATTATGACATTCAAAAACCAACTTTAACTCTGCTCCCCTTCACCAGCCTACCATCCATCCAACAGGGATAAGGCTTATATCATAAGCACGACTTTAAAAGTATTTGAAATCATTGACTATGAATGATAAAGGCCATCTATCTTAGGTATTTGCTAAGGTGTCTGTCAGTGCTATAGTATCATATTATCTTCTGAAGCTACATTGATTCCTTTATCTCCTTCTTGGGAAATAAGAAATGTACCATTGGAGCAGGGGCCATCTTTTTGTTCTGTGTTTGTACAGGAGTCACTGGATCAAATCTGAGTGAGTGGCATTGTGACCTGGCATGCAGGGTCGCAATACCACTCAGGTTTGGCCCAGCTGCCCCTCCTTCATCACAAGGGGTGGAGGATGGCGGGGCAAAATTTGAGTAACTGGAGTTGTGACCAGACACACAGGGTGTCGGAACCCCTCAGCACCCAGTGACAAGTCCAGACCTGCTTAGTCTTATGACCCTGTGCACCGGGTCAAAATGCCCCTCATTCAAATTCCACAGGTTTGGGTACCTGCTGTAGTGAGAGGCCTGGGGCAAATTCTCCCCTTTTGACCCTACCTCTGGGCAACCCTGTTCAGTTTACATGCACTCTGCACGAGGGTGCATGACTACACAGGTGCAAGGCAGTGAAGAGCAAGGCTCAGAAAGCCTGCCCGATCATTCCACCCTGTGGATTTCTCTAAAGGGTTTTATGTATGGTCCATTAATAGATGAACCAATAAGGACGTTTGTCACGGGGCAGATTTTTGTCAGAGACTCATTTCTTTTTCTAAGTGATGAACTTCCGTTTTCTCTTTTTCATTCACATTTTTTTAATTCAACTATAAAGATACTGGTTTCCTATTTAATGCAATATTGAATTTCTTTGTGATACCAAAGTTTCCATTCTGCTTGTCAAATGCACACAGCCATTATGAGAATGCTTGGGGATGTATTTTTCTCTGAGTTGGATTTTCATACGATGCTTTAGTGATTTTGCAAGTCCAGTTATTTAGTTCCTGTTTGGAAGACTGTGGGAGAAAATAGCCTTTTCATAATAACACCTCCCTCTTCTTCTGTAAATAGCTGTTGGTGTATTATCCTTTTGTCATTAAATTCCAGTGTTATTGAACTTGCTCCACAGGAAACAATATTTTCAAAGATTGTTTAACTATGTACAATTTGCGAACATAAACTGTTTTGGATTTTTTGTTTGAAAGTTTAAGTGGCTTCATCATTTCTGGTGATATGTTTTGAGAGTGATGCAATAGAAAGAGAATCAAGTATGTTGAAACTGCACGTACCCTTTTATGTTTGTGTTTTTTTAGGAGAGGGGGGAAGACACACTGAGTACAAATTAATTCAACAAATGCCAGTTGTGAGCAAATAAGAAATTCATTCTTAGTTTTTGGAAAGGATAAGAAATATCTGGCCAGATTGTGATCTTATAGTCCAGTGATGTAAATCATAGGAGTGGAAGGGACCTTGAAAGGTCATCTAGTCCAGTCTCCTGCATTCCTGGCAGGACTAAGTATTATCTAGACCATCCCTGGCAGGTGTTTGTATTGACTGTAATTGAGATCAGAATTTGGCCCATCAGCAGATATAATAAAATAAATGTCTTCACTTTGGTGTAGCAGTTGATTAGGCATCATAAGATTTGAGTTCTTTATCGATATTTGATGATTTATTTAAGTGCATACTGAAAGATTAATCACTAAAAATGAGAAGAAAGGAGATAAAGGAGTGAGAGGAGAGGGTAAGGAGAGAGAAAATTAGTATGACAAGTGGTGTGTTACGTACTGATGCTCACTATTCTATTCTGTTCCATTTCAGTCCATTCAGGTTTGTATATTGCACCTATCACCACAGTATCTGAGTACCCATCCTTCATAGAGAAAAGAGGGACTCCAGTGACTATTTCTTCTCTCAACCATCTCCTCTGACTCTATGAGTCAGAGACAAGGACATGGCTATGGGGGTAGGGGTGGAGCAGGGTCACTCAACTCTGCATCATCCTTCCCTGAATAAAAATGTGGAGTTTTCAGCCCAAGGTAATGCTGACATTGACAGCCTGTGCACCCAATCTGTGCTCTGAATCTCCTCACAGGCCTTGGGACATGAATGGCTTGGGAGTGCCACACTCCTTGCCACCTCCATGGGCCACATACCCTGCACCCACCCCGGATAATCCCATCGTTTTGTAGCCCTTCTGTGTTTTTCCCATAGGAAGGTATTACAGGGCCATCCCAGACCAAACCCCAGGTGTACAGAAGCAACTCACTGGCCAGAGCCTCCTGGTGGCTGGGTGCAGGGTTGTTGGGCATTTGCTCTTGGTCACCACTGTCTGGGTCTCTGTTGGCCTAGTCCTCCAGCCAGCTCACTTAAGAGTTCAGTCCCTTCTGGGGTACTCAAAATATACCACCTTTAACAACAGTCCTAAGTTAACACAAGAGGTCTTTGGCTGTTCCTGGGATCAACTCACAGTTCTGTTCACTCTTAGTGCACTGACCCCTTGGGCATTCCTCTCTTTGGAGTCCAACTACATGTAAACTGCAATGGTCTTACGACCCTCCCGTGCTTCTCTTCAATTCCCTGTTCCTTTGTGGAACACTGGCCCCAGGCCGGCCTCCCTGGAGCCTGGCCCCTCATCTCAGGGGCTCACCACAGGAGATGGCCTTTCGTGTAGCTCCGCTCTCCTGCCATGACCCAGCTCAGCTGCTCTGCTCCACAACCAGCCCCCCAGGTGCTGTGCTCCCTCTCTTTTTAAGTCCTACAGCCAGCATAGTGCAGCTAATTAAACAGGGATGGCCAGTCCTGGGCTTCTTGGGCCTTGAAGGGGCATGCCATTCTGTTAAAGAGGGATGATTTGGCCCTGTAAGAGGAATGGTGTAAAGGTGCGATGATAGAACAAAGAGACAAGAAGTCCTGAGTTCCAATCCAACTTCCAGAAGACTTACTCTATGATCTTGGGAATGACATTTAACCTCTCCATCACAATTTCTCCTACTGTAAAAGGAGGATACAAATACCAATTAATCCATCATTGTGATGTAGGTTAATATTGCAAAGTGCTATATATCATTGTTACATTTATCCAGCTACATTCCTCTACCATAGTAGTTGAACCCTTAAATAAGTTCCGTTTTCTCCTTATTTTTATTGTCAGCCATCTTATTTTGATTCCTTGTTCAATGCACTCTAGTTGACATTTTAGCAAATTTCCTTTCATTCCATTTTAGCTGCCCTTTGTCTCATCTGTGTTGTTTTGCTCATAGTTTTTGTTTCTCCACTTGCTCACTTCTCAAAAGAACTTTTCTTTCCATTTGTGGCAATTTTACCATTTGGGTCCAGGAAATGACAAAAAGAATAAAATTTTAAAAAGTGTTGGGAAACTTTTAGTCAGAGTTTTATTTTTATTTCAACATTTCAAAGCCCAGTCTCCAGGCTTTTCTGAGCTTCATCTGTCTTCAGTTTACTTGTTACCCTCTATAGAACAAGATGCTGCAACCATACAAAAATATCCATTCCTAGTGATAAAGTCAACGGACTAGCTTCTGTATCCAAATTCCTCTTGGAATATAGTCAGTTTACTGAACATTCTCTCAGAGTATCAATACATAAAGTCTGATTTTTAATAAGTTTTTGTTAAACAGTATGAAAATTAATATTTATTTGGTAGCGCTGGTCAAAAATAGTGACAATTTGTCACTAGGTTTTTTGGAAAGTTTTAATGAAAAAAGTGTGTGTTTGTTTTTTAAACTTGATCAGATCTAGTATTAATTTGTGAAAATACTACTGATGAGTGAATTCAAGCAGCTTACTGGGTCTGTTTGAAGCAATATTATAGCTGGGTGAACTAGTCTGTAGAAAAAACAACAAATGATCCAAGTTCTCATTTCAAACAGAATCCAGACATGAAAAGCTATTTCTGTACTTCCAATCAGTTTGGAAAAACACTTTTCCCTGAAAGTATATTTCATTTTTGAGCATCTTGCACTTGTGCTCTTTTTGAGTGCACTAGCATCCGGGGCATCTAAGCAGGGCTGGCCCCCCACCTAGCAGTTACAGTCTGTGTCAGCACAACGTATGGGAACCTAGGCTCCCCCACTCCACCAGATTCCTCTTGGGAGCTATAAGGAATGTGCCCTTTACCTGCCATCCAGCTAATGCCCTCCCCCGGGTCTCTTCCTACCTCTCTGTCCCTCCTCAGGGTATGTCATGGTTTGATATCTCTTACAACCTGGCCCACAGGCCTCTGCAGGGTGGGGAGTTCCAGCTTCGTGCACCAGTCCTACTTCCGGAGATACTCTCCTGGCATAACCCCACCCTGCTGTAGTGGGTGGAGAGAGACTCCCTTTTAAGCCCCTCCTCCAACTGGAGCAGGCCCGGCAGACCAGCCGAGGCAGGGCTTCCTAGGCCCGGAGTTGTTCCTGCACCCCTCTCTCCCCAGCGTGGTGTTTATCCACCCCGTCATAGGACAGAAATACCTAAATACTGCAAAAAATGGCTGCTAGTCTGGTGTTTCCAAGCAGAAAGTACCAGGAGTCTCATGAAAGAGACTTTTTAATGTGAGTTCCAGCCCAATTTAGCAAACTCGAAAAGAAAGGAATCAACGAACAATGAAATTAAGCCCTGTGCAGTGAGCCAGCACAAGTCCCGTGCAACCCTTACACCCTATTTTGTGGATTTAAGTAGGACTCAAAAACTCAGGCCTTGAGTGAAATTCACACTGGTACAGATAACCTTCCATTCACAGGGGTGAAATTCTCCCAAGCAGAGTATAGTAATGGAAGCATATCACATATTCCTTTACTCATGTAACTCATACCCTCCCCATATCCCGCCACTGCCTCAGCCCTCTGTCTCACCTTGTTTTGCTAGGTCTGATTTTAACGGGGAATCTTTTGAGGTGCCTGCGATGTGCCGAGGGACTCTGTTCCTACTGAAGTTGATGAGAATGGAGGGCAGTCAGCACACAGTGGAATCCTGCCCCTCTACTGCAAACATGGCACAGAGAAATAAAATACATTTATAACAATGTGCAAACAAACAAGCAGCTGAACTTTTGCCTGAACCAAGCATGTGAGACACCCCCATTATTTTTTAATGCTTGTGCTGTAGAGCTACATAGAGAGGTGTGACAGCGTATGCTACTCAACAGCGCCTCCTCCTGGCCATTCTAGGGATTAGCTCTGCCAGGCCAACACCCATTTTTGTGGTGGCACTCAGTTACTCCCACTCTGCAGCTTCTTCTTTGTGACTCAGCCCTCCAGCTGGGTCACTAAGAAGTTCCCCATTTCAGGGTAGAGTCCTTCAAAGTCTTTCTGCTCACGCAGCCCCTGGCACTCCTCACACCCATCACCCTGACCCTGTCACTCCTGTAGCAACCCAGGCAATTCTCTAGTTCACTGCCCCCCAGCAGTACCAACCTGCAGTGGCTGATAGGAGAATCCAAGCCCACCCTCTATTTTGGGTTCCAGCCCAGGGCCCTGTAGCAAGCAGTTAAGATCTATGACTACACCTACCTTACTACTATAGCCGCTAGACTACATCCTACCATGTTTCTCCAGTCCTGCTACTCAGACCCTGCTCTCTCTCAAGCCCGTAGGTCTCATGGGTTCCTATCTCCCCTTCCTTCTCTGTTACTCCAGGAGGAGACACTACAGACTTCCGCCCTGCCCCCCACACTATCACCAGCCGCCTAGCTTTATAGAATCCCCCTCCTGTTCCCCCACAGGTGAACTTCTTTCTAATCAAGGATCTCTAAACAGCCTAAATCTCTCTCATTTGCTGCTTGATTGGGCCCACCTGGCCTTATTCAGCTCTCAGGGCCAGTATGGGGAGTACACCCCATCACAAGATGTTAAAGCCCTGGTTCTTGCCCCAAGGAGTTTACAGTCTCAGGTCCCGATACAGTAAGATGCCTTAGCATGGAGCCTTGCAACCACGCAGAATCACACATGCCTGATTCTCTGTTACCCTGCACTAAGGCCCAGATCCTGCACCACTGAAATCAGTGGGAGTTTTGACATTGCTTTCACTGACACAGGCTCAAACCCCATATGAGTATTTTATACCAGTGCAGAGTGGTAAAATGGTAGTGTTTACACCCACTTTGTATTAGTGTAAAAGACAACTCAATGAGCAGGGCAATAGAGAAGCAGGCCCACATGTCTTTAGTTGATTCTTTTGTTCCGCTATAATAAAGACCCCAACATGTTGCCATGACAAATAAAAAATGTGTTGTGTGATTCTCCATTTAATGAGCGATACTTTAGGGTACCAGCTGATGTACTCCACCTGCAATTCTTTTGGGGGTATGTAGTTTAGTGACAGCCAACAAAACTTCATACCTTGCTGTTTCACTTAGTGAATGATCCATTCTCTGGTAATATATTTAGCATGGACATTGTCCAGGCTGTATCTGCTAGAAAGTCACATTCAGAAATTTTGGAAATTCTTTTATAGTCAGACTCCAACACTTGTTATAGCTAGTTATTTTACCAAGCCATTTCATCCATTCCTACAATACACCCCCAAATTCTTCCGAGGCTGATAACCATCCAGCATTCTCCTCATTCAGTTTCCAGTTCCTTTGAGCTCTGAGTGCAGAGGTTTCAGAAGATTAAAATAGAGATGAAACCCGATTGTTGTTACATGCATCTGCTTTAAATCGGGCAGCTCTGTTTATTTTATGGAATTCCAGTGGCTTTCAGTACAACAGTAAAACCCTGTTATGTGGACTGTATCTTGCTACACAGGTCTCTTGTTTTACCACCATAGTCAGAGTGTCACTGAGTGTTTATCTGCACTGCAAAGTTAACGTGAATTATGAACTTGCATGCTGCCCCTAATTCAAGTCACATCCACACACAAAACCTCATAACTCAAGTGTGGTGGTGCTTTTAATTCAAACTGGCTGGCCTGAGCGGGGGGATAGGCTACAGCTCGAATGAGCGCAACAAAATGGCAACTGTTAACACAGCCACTCTGCAGTGTGGACACAGACTAGTGCCACTTTCCACAGATGCCTTTCCACAATTCCACCCTCCCTCTTACCCTTTCTTTGCCCAGTAAGGGCAAACAAGCTCTCCTCTACTTCACTCGGAAAGAATTCATAGAGGGCTCAGCTTACTTCAGTGTTACAAAACCATGGGCCATGCCCCCAGAAGTCTCAGCACCACATACAAGTGAGTAAAGTACCAGTGTGGACACAGCAACTCAAGTGTAATTTCACAGCATGGCCCTTCTCACTCGAGCTAGGCTAACTCAGGAGGAGTAACTTGAATATAAGTAACTTGAGCTAACACTGCAGTGAAGACATACCCTGACCTTTCCCTGGAATAAGCCTGACTTTCTAATTTAAATAAGCCGTTAGGAATTTGTCAACTAGGGTAAAATTCACCCTCATGCCAAGGGCCAGCACAAGGCCTACGCATCATTTAAATTTAAATGGTGCTTGAACCTTGACTTTCCCTCAGCATGAGGATGAATTCCACCCATAGTGAATTACTTGCTCTCTGTCAGGCTGAGTTCTGAGGCTAGCACCTTGTACGCTGCACAGCCAACGTAAGGGCTTATTCTGCAAGATGTTAGGCACTTCCAGCGAGGTGCTGAGCTCCTTCAATTCCTAGTGGCCTCATTGGGATTCACTTCCAGGAGTTACTCGGCACTACACAGGATTGAGTCCATACTCTGGAACTAGTTGTACAGGCTAAGTGAGTTGATCCCAATAGACCCCATTCTGTCGTGTTGTTCAGTGCAAGTGTAAAGAGGACAGGGAGGGACTGCTCAGGCAACAGTGTGTTTAACTCTGCACTACCCTTCTTCCCGTACCTCAGTGTAACTCTTTGCTGACACATAGACCAGAGTTTTGTCTTTTCAGGACTTCTGAAAAAGCATTACAAAGAGTTAAACCTCCAGGCTATTGAATGTAAACCCATGATAAATGGATGTTAGTAATTCCCAGTCAATTTCAAACAGAGAACACCACAAACTCTCTCTGTAAAACAAACATTTAATGCACAAAAAACATTGTAAATAGTGTTTGGAATATTATAAATAACTTAAAGCAATTAGACATTAAATCTACTGGTGTTCCTTGAACAAGTTCCCCTGCCCTGCACCTTTCGTTTCTGTTATAAACGTTCAAATATAAGGTTTCAACATAACATTTACCATACTTTAGCACACATCAAAAGACATCCCCCTCTGATTTCTTCTCAGAGATGATTCCTCAGGCTTACAGTGTGACCAAATGTGTGTATCACCTGGACTCTTCAGCGCTTGAGAAATGGCAGCATCTCAGTCCTTTCCAACACTTCAGAGCCCTGTCAGCAAACAAACAGTCTGGGGCAGTGGTTCTCAAACTTTTGTACTGGTGACCCCTTTCACATAGTAAGCCTAAGAATGTGATCCCCCTTATAACTTAAAAACACTTTTAAATATATTTAACACCATTATAAATGCTGGAGGCAAAGCGGGCTTTGGATTGGAGGCTGACAGCTCGCGACCCCCTGAGGGGTCCCGACTCCCAGTTTGAGAACCCCATTGAGACAAAATCCAATGAATGGAGGTGGCTCAGTGAAATAAGTTTCAGGTTTTAAGACACTTGGGCTTTGTCTACACTGGCAAGTGAAAGACAAAACTTTTGTCATTCAGAGGTGTTAAAAAAACCGGACACCCTTCCCCGAAAGGCAAAAGTTTTGCCAACATCAGCAGAAGCGCTCTCCTGCCGACAACGCTAACGTCGCTCATTGTGGGTGGAAGTTTTTTTGTCGGCAGAAGAGCTCTCTCTTGCTGACAAACAGTGGCTACACTGCACACCTTTTAGTGGCACGGCTGTAGCAGCACAGCCATGTCGCTAAAAGCTGTGTAGTGTAGACAAAGCCTTAGAGCTTGTCTACATGGGGACATCTGGGAAAGTTAACACAAATTAACTAAAGATGTGAATTTGAAGTTCCACCACTTAAATCCGCATTGCAATGGAACACCCTCATTTAGTCAGAATTAGAGTGGCCTTAATTTGGTTTAGTTTAGTTCACTTATAAAGTGAATAAAAATAAACTGAATTAAGGCTGCTTTAATTGTGAATAGCGGTCTTCACACAGGGATTTAAATGGTTTAACTCAGTGGTTCTCTAACTTTTGTACTGGTGACCCCTTTCACATAGGAAGCTTCTGAGTGAAACCCCCCTTATAAGTTAAAAACACTTTTTAATATATTTAACACCACTATAAAAGCTGGAGGCAAAGCAGGATTTCGGGTGGAGGCTGACAGCTTGCGACTCCCCATGTAATAATCTCGCAACCCACTGAGGGGTCCCACCCCCCAGTTTGAGAACCCGTGGTCTGGAGGGTTCCACAGCCCGCAGCTTTCCAGCCCTTGGATTAATAACTGACTGGTCCTTGCAGTTGCTGGTGAAACAGAAGTCTGTAGCCTGTATCCAAAGCAGTATAGGGATTGGAATCAGCAGATAAAATACCCATTCCCTGGATCTCCATAAGACTCTCATTCTATAGGACACCATCTTCTCCACAAAAGCCCAGCTAAGTCAGGCGAGAATTCACAACCCTCCACCTCACTATATGCTGCCCTAGTCTTTAATTGAGACAGAATCCCCATTTAGCGCAGTTAGCTGATAGCTAAAGGTAGGTTCTTCTTTGAGTGATTGCTTGTGTGCATTCCACTCCCCGCGCACAGTCACTGGAAATTTTTCCCTCAGTGGTGCACCCATCAGGGTGGCTTGAGCGCCCTCTGCTGCTATGCACCACTAGTGACGACATAAAGCGCCTGGCTGACCCCGCATCTCCTCAGTTCCTTCGTACCACCAGTGACGGTCACTGGAACTGCTCTTCTTGAATTTGCAAGTTCTCTCAGTGGACTTTCTCTGTATATTGTAAATAGTTAGTTATCTGTGTTTATTGCTTTTTCATCTGATCCCCAGTGCTGAGGGATGCCTCGGTCATCAGACTTCAACTCCGGCTTCTCCTGCAACAAGGCTATGCCCCTGAGTGACCCGCACTCCAGCTGCTTGAGGTGCCTGGGAGAAGCTCATATTGGGGACCATTGCCAGATCCGTAAGGACTTTATGCCTTGCACAATGAAGGATTGTGAGGCCAGGCTAAAGTTCCTGCTCATGGAGGCAGCACTGAGACCTCCATCCGTGCAGTCCAGTGAGACTTAGCACTGAGTGCCTTGGCATCGGTAAGGAGTGCTCCTCCTACCGCATCAGGGTCCCGGCACCAATCACCATTCCCTGTGCCTAGAAAAAGGCATAAGAAACAAGCTGCCAAAAGGGGATGACCCCCAGCACGAAAGGCTGCCAGGTATTAGGATCAGAGTAGAGTGCAGTCTAAACCAAAGCACTCCTCTGCCATGGTATTGCAGAAGCCAGCACTGTTGATTCCGGCACCTACGTAGGTATCGTTGAGTCTGGAACTAGAAGAGGCTTCCTTATGGGCAGCACCGCACTGTACTGATACTATCTCGGTATCAACCACACCAGAGGTGTTTGCAGCTGCCAGGGATCTTCTCTCGCAGTTGATACAAGTATCACTGGCAGTACAGCAGTGGACTTTACTGGTGCCAGCGGACAAGGGTGAACTGGCCACATCTTTACAATGCTTAGTACCATGCTGACCCCAAGTACCCAGGATGGCTCGCCCTTTGGTACTGTCAAAGGAGAAACCTGCAATGCTTGCCTTGGTGCAGATCTTTCCCTCCAGCACCAGTCGCTGGCTCCACTGGGTGCGGAATCCCTGTCGTCACCGGAGGAAGACTCAACCTCTTCTAAATTGGAGATCGGGTTGTGCATTTCCCATCTTCAAAGTCACTCTCACCACTCCTCCAGACGTTTTCCCCCCCTGGATCTGAGCACAGGAGGACCATTGAGTGGTTGGCCAGGAGGTGACTGAGGACCTGCACCTGTCCAGTGGCCTTTGGAATCCAGGGAGTTTTACCCCAGTTTCCAGACTGTATTCCAGGCATTCCTATTCAGTGGCTTTGGAAGGACATATGGCACCACCCTACCAGACGGTATCCAGTCCCAACTCCAGTGCTGGACTCCAAGAGCCAGCTCAATGGATCCTCCTGATGCAGAAATGGAAGAAGAGTATCCACCGCTTGTGCTGGCCTCCTCTTCTTCCTCTCCTGATGAGGTGGTCTCGGGAGGGGGCATATCACTTCCCCCAGATGACTATAAGGCGCACCAAGTGTTGTTAAAGAGGGTGGCCTTAAACCTGGGCATACAGATGGAGGTAGTAAAAGAGTCCTCCCACAGTCTGGTTGACGTTTTGGCTGCTGCAATTTCTTCCGAAGTAGCCCTGCTTTGCAATGAGGCCATAATGGACCCAGTTAAGACTCTGTGGCAGACTATTGTATCCTTTCCCACGCACTTCAAAAAGGGCTGAACGACAATATTACATGCCTGCCCAAGGTTATGAGGCCCCCACCCTCTCCCTGCCCCTAGGGTCCCTTGTAGTGTCTGCTGCCAATGAGAGAAAAAGGTAGGGGCATCAGAGCACTACTCCAAAATCAAAGGACTGAAAGAAGTTGGACCTGTTGGTAGGAAAGTTTATTCTAATGGGAGGGTTACAACCCAGAATTGTGAACCAGCTGGTGCTACTGAGCAGATACAATTTCAACTTGTGAGACTCCATGGAAAAGTTCAAAGACTTGCTACCACAAGATACTGGACAGGAGTTCTCACTTCTGGACAATGGAAAAATCGGTGGCGAGGGCCCTTTACAGGCTGCTCTGGATGCGGCTGACTTTGTTGCCAGGTCCATGGCTTTGGCAGTTGCCAAGCACAGGAGTTCATGGTTGCAGTCCTCTGGGCTCCTTCAGAACCTGCCTTTCGAAGAAGCTTTGCATTTTTCAGAACAGATGGACGCAAAGCTTCATGGACTAAAAGACTCAAGAGCGACCCTTACGTCCCGTGGATTGTACACCCCAGCCCCTTCAAGGAAGCACTACAGGCCTCATCAGCCTCTTCAAGTACTCTGCCCTGGCTGCCCATCAGGACCTGCAGAGGAAGAGAAATAGGCGCAGGCCACCTTCTATGTCTACATCAATACCTGACCCACCCAGACATCCAGGGGGTTCTAAACAGGCATTTTGATGGGACACTCAAGGAGGCTGTACCAGTTCCCATGATGCCATGATTCCTGTTTCTCCTTTATTTGCAAACTGGTTTTCCCACTTCCTCAATGCTTGGTCCTGTGTCACCAGAAACCGTTGGGTTTTGAGCACTGTAAAGGTGGGATACACCCTCCTGCACAGGCGCTGACTCTGTGGGTACTCCAGGGTTGTAGCACCCATGGGGAAAAATTAGCTCTGCACCCCTAGCAGCCAAGCTCCCCCCTCCTCACCTCCTCCTCCCTGCCCCCCCGAATGCACCATATCCCCGCTCCTTCCCCTCCCTCTCAGCACTTCCTGGCCCCCCACTGCCTAACCGCTGTTCGGCGGCGCTTAGAACTTTCCAGGAGGGAGGAGGAGGAGCAGGGACGTGGCGCGCTCTGGGGAAGAGGCAGAGAAGAGGCAGGGCAGGGGCAAAGACTTTGGGGAAGGGACAGAATGGGGGCGGGGCGAGGGCGGTGTAGGGGCAGGAAGAGGTGAGCCGGGGCGCCGGGGTCGAGCACCCACCGGGCGGAGGGGAAGTCTGCGCCTATTCCCTCCTCTTCATTTCTACCCATCCTTCCCACCATCCCGCCCCATCCCTCTTCAGGGACCCCTCCCACGAAAAACTTCTACACCAGGAGGTTCAAGCCTTCCTTCAGGTAGGAACTGTAGAGGAGGTGCCACAGTGGTTAAGGGGGAGGGGTTTTTACTCCTGCTATTTCCTAATTCAGAAGGCCAAGGAAGCTCTCATGCTATTCTAGACCTGCACGGACTATCTCAAAAAAATAAAAATTCCACATGGTCACCCTGGCATCCATTATTTCCTCCTTGGATCCCGGAGACTGGTACGCCATCCTCGACTTGAGACACCTACTATCACGTGTCAATGTATCAAGGGCACAGAAATTTCCTCAGATTTGTAGTGAACCAGTTACACTACCAATTCACAGTGCTCCTATTTGGCCTGTCTGCAGCTCTTCAGATGTTTACAAAATGTAGGGCCATAATGGCAGCATTCCTGAGGAGATTAGGGGTGCAGGTCTACCCTTATCTGAATGACTAGCTAGGCAAGGGCCGGTCCAGGGCTCAGGTGGTATCCAGCATTTGAGTCACCCAATCAATGTTCAGGGCCCTACGCCTTCTAATCAATGGAGACAAGTCTACCCTTTGTCCAATACAGAGGATAGAGTTTACTGGAGCAGTGTTGGACTTCACCCAAAGCATTTCTCCTGGAGGTGCAATTCGAATCAATCCATTCCCCGGTGACACACCTCAAAGGTCACCCAATTACAACAGCCTGGAACTGTATGAGGCTCCTTGGCCACATGGCCTCGTGCACTTATGTGGTACAACACGGGAGACTGCACCTCAGACACCTCCAGACGTGGTTGGCCCCAGTGTGCTCACCAAGCCATCTTCATTTAGACACTGTACTCATGGTACCACCACGAGTCATCATCTTGCTGGATTGGTGGGTTGGATCCTTTCAATGTTTGTGCAGGCGTTCCCTTCGTGTACCCTCAACCATCAATTACTCTGGCCTCAGGCATGTTAGCAGTAGGGTGGGGAGCCCACCCAGGACCCCTCACAACTCAGGGCCTTTGGTCTCAGGCAGAGCTCTCCCTTCATATCAATGTCAGAGAGCTCAGAGTGGTTTGTCTTGCCTGTCAGATGTTCCTGCCTCACATCAAGGGCAAAAGTTATTTTGTTCTTACAGACAACACTGCAGCCATATTTTACCTAAACAGGCAGGAAGGAGCTTGCTCTTCCCTCCTTTGTCAGGAAGCAGTCGACCTATGGGAATTTGTATAGCCCACTCAATCAACCTCGTGGCCTCTGACCTTCTGGAGAGGCAAAACAAGCTGGCAGATCATCTGAGAGATCTTTCTCCAGTCAACACAACTGGTTTCTTCGCCTGGATGTAGCCAGAGACATTTTCCAGCACTGAGGGACTCCCCAAATAGATCTGTTTGCAAACAAGTACAAAAGAATGTGTCACCAATTCTGCTTCCTGGGTTCCATCACAGTCACCTTCCTGCGACCCTGGACAGGACATCTTTATTATGCTTTCCCCCGCAATCCCACCCCTTCACAGAGTGTTACTCAAAATCAAGTGAGACCACTCCTGCATTATATTAATAGCCCCAACATGGCCCCGTCAACACTGGTTCTCCACTCTGCTAGACCTCCCAGTGACAACTCCAATCTTACTCCCATTACATCTGCATCTGATCTCCTGGGACCATGACTGCTGGTTCACCCGAACCTAAACTCCCTTCACTGAATGGCCTGAAAGCTCCAGGGCTAAATCCCAGAGAACAGGCTTGCTCAAAGCGAGTTTGCCAAGTGTTACTAAGTAGTAGAAAGCCATCCACCAGAACTAGCTTCCGATTAAAATGGAAGCAACTGTCAGGCTGGGCTTCCCAAATTTGAGTCTCACCAACGAATTCATCCATTCACAGACTGGGGACCATTCAGCAGGGACCATTGTGATCATCTAGTCTAATCTCCTGCACATTACAGGCCACTGAAACTCACACACCCACTTCTGAAAGAGACCCCTAACCTCTGGCTGAGTTACTGAAGTCCTCAAATCATGGTTTAAAGACATGGTTTAAAGTTATGGAGAATCCACCATTTACACTTGTTTAAACCTGCAAATGACCCGTGCTCCATGCTTCAGAGGAAGGTGAACCCCCACCCCCAGGGTCTTTGCCAGGAACAAATTCCTTCCTAACCCCAAATATAGTGATCAGTTAGCTTCTGAGCATGTGGGCAAGACCGCTATCAGGCAGATACCTGGGAAAGAATTCTCTGTAGTAACTCAAAGCCCTCCACATCTAATATCCTGTCTCCAGCTGTTGGGGATTTTTGCTACTGGCAGTTGCTGATGGGCCACATGCCATTGTAGGCAGTCCCATCATACCATCCTCATTCAAAATATACTCAACTGTTTGTTGCACCTGAAATGGCAAGGCTTATCCATTTCCTCTATCAGCTGTCCACTCTCCGGTGGATAACTGATCCCTCAAAGGACTAGAAAGGTGGTACCCTCAAGTAAGGGCACCTGTTCCCCCCAGGACCTGAACTTGGTCTTGTCCAAACTTATGGGACCACTGTTTGAGCGGCTAGTAACATGCTCCTTTCTATACCTCTTCTGAAAAGTGGCTTTTCTAATTGCCATCACTTCTGCCAGAAGAGTCTCTGAACTCCATGCCGTCACATTGGAGCCACCATACACAGTCTCTTTAAAGATAACATGTCTTTACATCCTCATCCCAGTTTCCTTCCCAAAGTAGTGTAGCAATTTCATAGCAATCAGACAATTTACTTACCTGTCTTTTACCCAAAACCTCATGCAAATAAGGAGAATTAACAACTTCGCTCATTGGCTGTTAGATGGGCTCCAGCATTCTAGATAAAAAGGACTAAACCATTTTGGCAGTCCACCAAACTGTCTATGGCTGATTGGGAGTCACCCGGAATGGAATGCACATGTGCAATCATGTGAAGAAGAAGAAAAAACGCTTACTGACCTTTCATAACTGTTGTTCTTTGAGATGTGTTACACACGTCCATCCCACGACCTGCTCTCCTACCCCTCTACATTGGAATTTGTGGAAAGAAGGAACTGAGGTGGCATGGGGTTGGCTGGGAGCTTTATACTGGCGCTAGCAGCATGATCATTCAAGCTGCCCCAATAGGTACCACAGAGGAAAAAATTCCTGGCAACTGTGCGCAAGGTGCGCGCATACCAAGAGTGGAATGGACCCATGTAACACATCTCGAAGAACAAGCTATGAAAGGTCAGTAACTGTTTTTTCCCCCATTGGCTCCACAGCCTATAGGATAACAAATGCTTGCGCTCCAGTTTTCCCTCTACATCCATAAAACACAGTGCAGTGGACCAAACATTATCCTAATAGAGGCCTCCCTCGTAAGTAAAGCTGGAATAGCACTCTCCTTCATCCAAAGTGGTACTGATAGTGAAGTCCTGCCCTCACAGCAAACACATCTCTTCGTCCTGGGTCAATCACTGCTAAGTCCACAGGGCTATCTGTAATTCCCATATGTATAAATTCCACCCAGCCAGCTCTCTGACTGGTTCAGCTCTCAGAGGCTGACCAGGGTGGAGCCTGCTAGCTGGGTTGCCCCCCGTGTATAGCCTCAGAACATATGCAGCATCCGAACAGCTACTGCACAGCAGTGTCACGTAACTACCACTCCCTTTTTTGGAAGTTTCTGGGTCCTTCTAGCTGAGTTGCCCTGCTCTCTGCACATGTGAAGTGACACAGAATATCAAACTAAGATCCATGTCTTATTCTTCCTACTTCCCAAGCCTACTTCTTCCCCCCCTACCCTGGAGAAGTAAAATATGTGGGTTACACAAGTACCACGCCTTTGCTTTAAGGACCATATATCTGCTCCTGGATTATGGCCAAAAGCCCATTTGATGTTATCATTTTGTATAGGTCTAGCAGAGTGTAAGTTGCATAAAATACGGGTAGGTAAGAGCTGTGTAAAACAATCTGCAGTAACTTCCAGCAAAAAACACCATAAAACTTGCTGTACAAGAGTTCTGCCTGTTGTCTTAGCTACGCAATAATGTTAATCAGAAGAAATGCTAGCATTTCTAACGGGGGAGGGGAAGAACAGCAAGCCCATAGCAAGCTGTCTGCTGTGTTTATGAAATGTATGTTTATTAGACATCTAATTACATCCAAGGGCATTCTGGGAATTGAGATAATATTTTCTGGTGCCAGGCTGGGTTAAATGTACACAGATAATAGATCCTGCAAATGCTCAGTCAGATAGATGCAGAAAAATTATGTTTGTTATATTCAGATGCCATCCAGCATTTATTCTGCGTTTACAGGGCAAGTACAGAGGAGAAATGAAGAGGAAGAGGTTTACCACAACAAAGGCACTCGTAGCTTCTAATGTCTTTCCAATTACAAGGAGCAGGCGATTGCTCATCAGTGAGAAAACAAAGGAAAAAAAGCTAGCCATGTATGTGAATGAAGAGATTGCAGATGAAGTTCCCCACTCACAGAGGCTGATGTTAATAGGGAGTGACTCCACTGAAATCAAGTCACCTTCTCTTTGCACCAATCTAAGTGACCATGGAGTTTACCCCAACTCTTTTGTCACTTTCATTGTGGAGGAATCTACTCATCACAGGGAGAAAAACCCACCCAACACACCTGCCATAAATATAAAGGGAAGGGTAACCACCTTTCTGTATACAGAACTATAAAATCCCTCCTGGCCAGAGGCAAAACCTCTTCACCTGTAAAGGGTTAAGAAGCTAAGATAACCTCGCTGGCACCTGACCAAAATGACCAATGAGGAGACGAGAGGGGGGAAACAAAGGCTCTCTCTGTCTGTGTGATGCTTTTGCCAGGAACAGATCAGGAATGCTCTTCAGAACTTCTGTTAAGTTAGTAAGTAATCTAGCTAGAAATGTGTTAGATTTCCTTTTGTTAAATGGCTGGTGAAATAGGTTGTACTGAATGGAATGTATATTCTTGTTTTTGTGTCTTTTTGTAACTTAAAGTTTTGCCTAGAGGGATTCTCTCTGTTTTGAATCTGATTACCCTGTAAGGTATTTACCATCCTGATTTTACAGAGGTGATTCTTTTCCTTTTTCTTTAATTAAAATTCTTCTTTTAAGAACCTGATTGCTTTTTCATTGTTCTTAAGAACCAAGGGTTTGGGTCTGTGTTCACCTATGCAAATTGGTGAGGATTTTTATCAAGCCTTCCCCAGAAAGGGGGTGTAGGGCTTGGGGGATATTTGGGGGGGGAAGAAGTCTCCAAGTGGGCTCTTTCCCTGATCTTTGTTTAACACGCTTGGTGGTAGCGGCATAGGGTTCAAGGACAAGGCAAAATTTGTACCTCGAGGAAGTTTTTAACCTAAGCTGGTAGGAATAAACTTAGGGGGTCTTTCATGCAGGTCCCCACATCTGTACCCTAGAGTTCAGAGTGGGGAAGGAACCTTGACAACACCTTTTAAGCTTTCCCTCAAAATACTGCACTTCCTAATTTTCAAGATTGATATCTGCTTGGAAAGTCATAATGAAAAACTGACTCTTTTCTTTAATTTGCTAAAATGAAGATTGTAGCTGTGCTTGATAAAAATCAACAGATGCAAAGCTCTAGTTGTAATGATGAGCCTATTTTACATTTGTGCTTCACTAAGGGCCATACTCATCCTTGGACCATCACCACTGAACTCCACTGATACACAGGTGTAACTTTCAATGGAGTTGCATCAGCATAGAACTGAAGTAGCACAGTGGTGAATCAGTCCCAGCGTCTATCCTCATTTTACCTACGGCTCACTCAAAATGGCATGGAGAGGCTTGAGGATGTGTTAAGGATTGTTCATTGACTTGTAGAAAAGTCTGTAGGTACACCCAAAAAATGAATTGTTGCAACCATCTTAACCCTGTCTGTCTGTCAGTCACCAAAAAATTGAAGTTGGCTTTAACTGTATTAATTAACGAAGTTCTCTCACCCCAAGGAGGAGAAACCCCCACATTATTTCCAAATAAGATGTCATTTTAGCTTCTAACTAAAACAATAAAAATATAAAGTAAATTAAGTCATTTTACACAAAGCTACCAAACAGCGAACATGGTGCTCTTGGGGCTGCCCAGTGACGAAGTACACCTAACCTCTATGGTGCCAGTAGCATGCCAGATGTGTCATGCCTCAGAGACAAGCACTGTACATTCTTCTGCAGTAGGCCTTGCAGGTACTAGCACTGATCTGTCCAATAACCACTTACTATAGCTAAGTGAAAGTGTATTTTACTAGGGCTGGCAGGATAAAGAAAGTTTGCAGACACCCTAGGTAGAGAGGCTTGAACAGTTACAGTTCACCGGAAGCAATAGCAGGAAGTGTTTGGCTCCCTGGGGCAGTTGAATCAAGAGTCAGGGCTCTTCAGGCCTGCTGCTTGGGGTGCCCTTTCCAGTCCAGTCTCTATTCAAGCAATAGGCACTTGCAGCTTTCCAGGCCAGGCTCAGTTACTCTCTCTCATTGGGGCCCCTTTGCACTGGTTCTCTGTCCACAAACCTGCACCCCACCTGGCACTCACAGCCTGTTCCACACAAAGCTCTGCATACAGTTCCTGGGGGTGCCTTTCTTCATCTTGCTTCTCTGCAGCTCCTGGCTTTCCGTATGACCAGTACTTCCCAATCTGATCACTTCCTGGTTCAGGATCTTTCCTCCTTGCCTGGCCAGGGGAAGGGGATGTGCAGTGGAGAGGGGACTGACTGCAGACGTAGTCCCCTGCTTAGCAGTTCCATCACAACAAAACTACTTCCCGCTACTCATGCTTCATGTCCCTGGATGAGTAAGCTCCAGAGACACAGAAGAGATGTAAATCTGCTTTAAAAAAAAAGCACCTGGATAACCCTAGAACAGAGGAATCCTCATGTATGCCAGCTGCTGCTCCTCCCCACCGGGGACAGGAGTATGAGGGGTGGGAGAGGGCAGAGCCATGTGTGCTCATTTATAAGCAGTAAGTGACTCCTTGAGAACTGTCATCCATTGGTACAAGTTAGAGCAACTTCAGGTCTGCTCTAACTTGTGCTAGTGTCTGGAAAAATAAATCTTGCTACTTAACATCAGATTAGCATTGGGTGTACAGCAGGGGTCTCAAACATGCAGCCCGCGGGGTTATTTTTTGCGGCCTGCCAGCTCCCCGCAGCCCCCCCAGCATTTACCTAGAGCGGCTCCGGCCCGGTGCGCACTGGGGGCAGGGCAGGCTCCCTCCCTGCCCCTGCGCCGCTCCAGGAAGCGGCCGGGACCTGGGGGAGGTGGGCCACAGGGGTCTGTGTGTTGCCCTGGCTGCTCCTCCAGGTACCTCCCCTGACGCTCCCATTAGCTGTGGTTTCCCATTCCCGGCCAATGGGAGCTTCGGGGCAGGTACCTGGAGGCACGGCCAGGGCAACACACAGACCCCTGTGCCCCCTTCCCCTTTCAGGGAAGGGGTGGGGCCTCATGGAAGTGGTGGGGTGGGGCCAGGGGTGGGGCCAGGGCAGAGGGTGTTCACTGGTGTGGCCCTCAGGCCAATGTACTAGTCCTCATGTGGCCCTTGTGGTCATTTGAGTTTGAGACCCCTGGTGTACAGTATCCAATCAAGTGCATCTTAAAAATCTGCAAGTCACCAGGTGTTGCTAAGGCAAATTTCTGCTACATCAATTAATGCTCGTGTTTTGATGTGAAGCAGAGATGCGAACAGTTTTGAAGAGGTTCAGTTTTATTTAGCCAGTTGATAAGTGTGCTGGTATTTTTAGTCCAAGACAAAACCATTAATCAAATGACTGACCCCAAGAAATAAACTGGGCCTGATCTTCCCTGGCTCAGCAATGCCAAAGATGTTCTTAGCTTAACAACACTGGTTGACACTTGCACATTCCCAGTGGTTTCCCGTGCTTATTTATCAAGGTGAATGTATTCAGCTCAGCACTTTTACAGTTCCCTAAACAAGGATTCTGACATCATTTAAAATTTATAAAGCATTTAAGTTGAACAGCATAGCTAACCTGGAACTTGAGTTAAGCCTTGATTTATGTGCTGAAGGTTTCCACTAACCCCACTATGAGATACTTTCAGCACAGAACTGAATTTTGCAGTTGGCTCCTGTCTCTGTAATTGACCAGACTAAAACCCTGCATTCAAATTCTGGATGCCTGAGGTTTGGATTTGAATTGTTCAGTGTGGGTCCATACTGTTCAGTTTCAACACCCAGTCAAAAAATGGACCGTAGTGTCTCCAATCAGCACTGCTGACCAAGCCATTAAAAGTCCAGTTGGTGGCGCAGTGGGGCTGGCAGGCTCCATACCCGCTGCTGCACGGCTTCCAGGAAGTGGCCAGCATGTCTCTCCCACTCCTAGGCAGAGGGGCGGCTACAAGGCCTCTGCGCGCTGCTCCCGCCTGCAGCGGCCACCCCCACAGCTCCCATTCCCAGCCATTGGGAGCTGTGGGGGGAGGAGGTGCCTGCAGGCAGGGGCAGCGTATGGAGCCCCCATGACTGCCCCTCCACCTAGAGCAAGAGGGACATGCTGGCTGCTTTCCGGGAGCCACCTGAGGTAAGTGCTGCCTGGAGCCCGCATCCCTAACCCCTCCTGTGCCCCAACCCCCTGCCCCTCCCACGCCCAAACTCCATCCTGCAGTCCATACCCCAAAACCCCTCCTGCACCACAAACCCCTCATCCCCAGCCCCATCCCAGAGACTGCACCTCCAGTCAGAGCTCTCACCCCAACACCCAGCCCAGAGCCCCTACCCACATCATGAATCACTCATTTCTGGCCCCAACCTGGAACCTGCACCCCCTGCCGGAGCCCTCACCCCTTCCTGCACCCCAACCCCTTACCCCAGCCCAGTGAAAATAAGCAAGTGAGCAAGGGTGAGGGAGAGCGAGCGACAGACGGCGGGGGGATGGAGTGATCAGGAGATGGAGCCTCAGGGAAGGGGCAGGCCAAGGGTGTTCGGTTTTCTGCAATTAGAAAGTTGGCAACCCTAGGTCCATTTCTAGTCATCATCCCATACATATTGTCCATTCCTACCAATAAACTCACACATGACTCTAATGGAGTATATAGGCTTCTTTGGACCAGTGGCAGCTTTGTCAATGCAAGTCTTCCAGCTAACTGATACCTTAGCTACATTCTGAATCAAATTATGGTATCCACACACACTATATTTTGGGATACAGGATAGAACTCCCTTAAGTCAAGATTTTATAGTAACATTACATCTGTCACATATGGTCATATCCATTACGTCTTGTGCCCAGAGCACTGCATTAGCACTTTATTACAAATCAAATTGTACAAACTAACATAGCTAATGTTGGCCCGTGCCCTACAGAGTTATTTCTAAGGGAATAATTAGCTGGAGACCTACTGTCTAGCCCATCTGTGGGGATAACTTAGTACTTTGCCCTTTCATAACAAGGATTCAGCTGCCTCACCTCTGCAGTTGGAAATAGTCAGTCAGTCCAAATCAGGAACCTAATCCTGCTGCCACTGACATCAGTCAATGACAGCATTAATGAACAGAAGCAGGCCTTACACTAACAGACTCTCTCATATTAACTCTTCACTATAAATACACTTTCATCTGCAGGGGATTCCCACTTCATCCGTTGCCTCTAAAAGGTCAATTGAGCTTAGCAAAGGTAACTTGGCAATTTTATTAGCACATCTCTTACCAGGAATGTGGGAAAAAAACCAAATGTGTGTCTGAGTGAAATATCTGCTTGAGGGAGGAAATTATAACATAAAAAAAAAAAAACGCAAATTCAATCAATTGGTATGAAGTGGTACAGACTGCTCAGCATAAACAGATGTGTGGTTTTTAACCTGAATTGATTAGGACAACAAGGAGTCTGCTGGCACCTTAAAGACTAAACAGATTTATTTGGGCATAGCTTTCGTAGGTAAAAACCCCACTTCTTCAGATGCAAGAAGTGGGGTTTTTACTCACAGAAGCTTACTCCCAAATAAATTGGTTAGTCTTTAAGGTGCCACCGGACTCCTTGTTGTTTTTCTGGATACAGACTAACATGGCTACCCCGATATTTGATTAAATCAGAGTTAAGTAAATGCAGAGCACATTTGGGAACACTAGAGGCAGCTTAAATGAGAGGGTAAAGGAAGGAAGCAGGAGACAATCAAAGTGGGGATGTATGAGGTCACCAGGAAAAAAAACAACACATATTGTGACTGATGCAAGGATCTGATGCAAAGTTGTATAGAGAAAAATTATTCCCACCTTGGCTCTTCCACGTTTTGCTTCATTTTGGAAAGCTCTAGCAGTGATGACACCCCTCAATCTTTGCTGTTTAGATTCAAGCCCCAGCTTCTGGAGTCAAATGATTTTGTGACTATTTCAGCTTTGATTTAAATAAACAGTAAGCTTCTAGCCTTCATGCTTGCAGAGAAAAAGCTTGAAAATATGACCTGAATGCACCTTAAAGGCTCAAAACCCAGAAGACAAAGAAAAAAATTCAAGATTAATTATATTTTCATAATCCCATAATTTGGGGGGGGGTATGGCTCATGATCTGAGTGCTTGGGTTTGTCAATACTGATGTAGGACACTTGTTGAAGCCATATTTAAGAAATTACTTACAGTTACTAACAATAATAATTTTGCAGCAGGATGAAAGCAAAAACTTTTTCCTCTGCAGTGACTGAGAAACAAAGGGAGGGGAGTCATTTTGCAGCCTGCCTGCCTGCCCTTCCAAACGCTATACCTGATCCTACAAACTTTTGATGACTTTCTTCTCTTCTGAGGGAATAACACCCCAGACAACCAGTTAAGAGGTGTGAAGACATGTCCCTCTTTTCAGGAGGGAGAGAGAGGGATCACAAAGTAGGAGCTAACAACAATCACCAGCTGGAAGGGAGGAATATACAGAAAACAGCCACAAACAATATGGCTGCCCTAGCATGGCAACTGTTTGTATCTCCTACACTTAAAGAACCAGCTACCAGAAAAGCAATCTCATAGTTTTCTTTGAAAGGTGAACACAGAGTGAGAAGATTCAGTAGTGGCAAGGCAGTCAGAAACAAAGGAGCTTTTAGAGCAGGGGCTGAATTCCCACTTTCCAAGGGCCAGTGATTTATTTGGAACACATCCTAGGCTTCCAGAGCTGGAGTCTGGAATGTTGGAAGCAGTTATGTCATTTTATTTCTCTTTTGTATCATCTTAACGTAATCAGAACAAAAGGTGCTTTCTAGGCATCCACTACTAAAGTACAATCAGCCCTGCACAACAACAGACATAGCACTGCATTGTGTGAATCTCTGTGCAGTTTCAGCCATCTAGCCAACAAAATGATTCATGATCCAATAATCGTAAAGACAAATACTTCCAAAAATCAGAGAACTCCTGCTAATGGAAGAATACTGAATTCTCAGTAAGACAGATGAGTTAGTTAAAAGAATTGAAGCAGCCATTAAGGCTAAGATTTTCAAATCTGCCTAAGAGATTTGGACACCTAATTCACATTAATTTTAAGAGGAACTGGACACTCAAACCCATTCAGTGGCTACCTGTGCAAAAAATCACTAGACCTGGTGTCGTTTCATTATCTACTATGCAACCTGCTGACACTCCCCAGAACATAGAAATGTATGAGCATAAATATACATGCATTAAATGGAAATGTTACAGAAAAGGGCATGTAACTGCCAGTAGGCAGATGCACAAACCATGAGAAAAATACTGTGTTAGATGAGGGGACATCCCCCATCCGCCTGACTTCCCAAAAAGTTTCAAATATCATAAAAACCCAACATTGCTCACACATGTAAATCTAGCACTCTGCCAGAAAGGTGGCACCATCAAAAATAAGTTTAATGTATCATGTTTGCCAAAATAGTTTCCAGTTTGGCAAGAAATCAGGATATCAAATATAGTCCATCTCTATGTAGGTTCAGTCCCTCAAGCAAAGCTACTCACTATGGATGACAGTGAATGCAGATAGATAAAAATGGTAAAGAAACCAGTTGGCAAGTGCCAACCTTATTCTGTAAGGGCCAAATCCAGGTTTTGTTGATGTCAGTGGGAGATTTTCCATTGACTTCAGTGGGATCTGAGTTTGCCCCAGTGACTGGCTATAGCTGACCAGCACAGTGATTTCTATGGAAGCCATCTTGGTGGCTGCCCCAAGTTTGATTTGTACTAGTAGCTCTCTCTTGGGTGCACACGATCTAAGGTCAAGCTTGGTGTTTTAATGCTTGTTTTTCATATAAAGCAGGAAGGACACCCCTATTATGATTCTAGTCCTAGTCTTTGGGTCTTTGTGCTAGGAGTGTGGATTTCGCTTGATTCAGAAGCCTTTTGGTTTGTATTGTGCAGTAACACACAAGGGACTGCAGTTTTATTTCCCTCTTATAAGGCCTGATTTGACACTCCATTACACCAGCTTCACTACATTGGCTGTAGTGCAGTTATACAGACACAAAATTGGTGCAGTGCAGTGCAGGATTAGGCCCCCAGATCCTACTTCATCAGCACAGTAAGTCTTGGGAGGACTGTCCCATTGCCCTAGAGTTCAATACTGCACTGCTCGGCTGCTGAAAGCACAGAGTAGGTTGCTTTGGGAGTTGGCTTTGTAGCCTGGAGGTTTTTGTAACAGCCTAATAGAAAATAAGGAAAACTTGTAGATCAGATCTTGATTTGGTGTAAATCAGCATAAATTCATTGAAGTCAGTGGAGCTAGGCTGATTTACACCAGCTGAGGATCTGGCCCACAGCATACATCTAGAACGTTTAACTTTCAGTTAACTGGGTACAGTTCTTGTACTTCTAGCCACCGCCCCCACACCAAGGAAAAGCTTACAAAACCAGCACCTGATAATTGAAAGCAGTTTTCTCCCCAATATCTGAGCCAAGTGGTTATTATGGAAACGGTGATAGAAAAATCAGAGTTGCTTGGTGGTGTGTGAAACAATCATCTCTAGCATATTTTGATCTGTTCTTTAGCCTGTGGACTGGCACACAACAGGGAACACGGGGCAGGGGGGAAGTGAGCTGTATTTAGCTAATAGGAACCTTACTTCCACAGCATGCCTGAAGGTACAAATGAAAGAATATATCTTTGCACAAGAATGAGCAACTAGTCCAAAAAATCCTGATCTATTAAAAAAAGCAGCTGGCTGACTAACGGGAAAGGAATGCACAATCAGCCTTTATCAGGTTTAACTCAGTCAATCCTTCTGCTGCAGATTCTGCTTTTCAGATGTTGTATGATATAGGTCCAATACTTATCAAGGATGGCAAAATTATCAATTGTGATACAGAAAAGGGAGAAGTGTTCAGCAAATATTTCTGTTCTGTATTCAGAAAGCAGAATGAAGCATTCATATCTTAAACTGATACTGAAATACTTTCTATTCCATCATTAATTAGGGAGGATGTGAAACAGTAGCTATTAAACATGTTTAAATCTTGAGGACTAGTTACTTGGACCCAAACAGTTTTAGATGAACTGGCTGAGGAGCTCTCTGAATTAATGTTGATTTTTTAAAAATCTTGGGACATGTGAAAAGTTCCAGAAGACTGGGGAAAAAAAGCTAACGTCACACCAATATTTTAGAAGGGTAAATAGGAAGACCTGGGAAACTACAAGCCAATTAACCTGACGTCAATCCTGGGCAAAATCATAGAGGCGGATATCGGATGCAAGGCAATTGACTTAGTCTCATATGACAATCTAATACAAAAATTAGCAATATACAAAAATCAATGTTGCCCATATTAAATGAATTAAAAACTGGCAAATTGACAAAGATCATGAATAGCACTGGGCCAAGAACAGCTCCTATGGGACCACACTAGAAACACCCCCATTGGATGATCCCCTGAGATCTCCAAAATTGTATCAATGTGGAGGAAAATATAAAATCATTGCTGGTAAAGTTTACATATGACACAAATCGGTAGAGTGGTAAATAGGGACGCAGACAGGTCAGTTATACAAACCCAACTGGATTGCTTGGTAAGTTGGGTTCATTTGAACTATGTGCATTTTAAGAGCCAAATTCAAGTTCCGACATCTAGGAAAAAAGAATGAAGATCACACTTATAAGATGGGGGATTGTATCCCAGCATGGAGTGACTCTGAAAAGGACTTAAGGGTCATGATAGATAACCAACTGAATGGGAGTTTCCAGTGCTATTCTGTAGCTAAGAGGGCAAACTTGATCCTTGGATGTATAAGTGGGGGCAGATCAAGGAGGAGGAGGAAGTTGGGATTGTCTCTGTTTACAGCTTAGTGAGCCTGTTACTGGAATACTGTGCCCAGTTCTGGTGTCCACACTTCAGAAAGGATATTAAAGTGTTGGAAAGGATTCAGAAGAAAGCTGTTAGACTGATACAAGTTCTGGAAAGCATGCCTTATAGTGAGAGACTAAAGAAGCTCAATCTATTTAGTTTATCCAAGAGAATGCTAAGAGGTCAATTCATCAGTCTACAAGTACCTAAATAGGGAAGAGATTTCTGATAGTAGACAGCTCTTTTAATCCAGCAGAAAATGGTACAACAAGATCCAAGAGCTGAAAACTGAAACTAGACAAATTCAGACTAGAAATAAGGCATGAACTTTTGACATGGAGAGTAGTTAACCTTTAGAATAATTTAGCTGGGTACATGATGGATTCTCTTGACCAGTCATTTTTAAATTGAGATTGGATATTTTTTTTAAAAAGATTGCTATCACTCAAACAGAAGTTATTATTGGGCTTGATGCAGTGAGGTTCTTTGGCCTGTATTACACAGGTCAGACTAGATGATTGTAATGGGTCATTTTGGCTTTAAATCCTATGAATCTATGTTTATATTTGCAATGTTTATTTTCTTTCTAACTAAAGATGAGTTACAGCTTTATTGGAAAATGTTAGTTGCCAGTGTCTTTCAGTGTTAGACATTTTGAGGATGTAATATTTTAATGAGAGCACTGGAATATGTCCAGTGTAAAAAACAACATTTTTAGAAGCATTATCTCTATTCTTTAAATCTAGATTAGGGTCCCTGTGACATACTGCAGAAAGCTGTAGTGTATCTTCCAGTTAAAATAGGGAGACTTCTGGGCTCCAGAGTATTTTACTTTAAAAAAAAAAAAAAATAGATCTACAGTGAACTATACTGATTTTGAGTTTCTGCCCAGACTAATAAAATGTATTTTAACCAAAGACACCAGGAGAACTAAAATGTGAAAATATACTGTTGAGACGATACAATAAAGAGGGATTTTGCTCCAGTTATTTACTGGGTGGTTAGAGAATAGACTCTTCTTTCACACGGTGTAACTGAAGATCCCATATAGCCCAAAAGTCGTATTAACAAATCTGCTGAGATTCATGGGAGCTTAGATGTTGCCATTAGAGCAACATACAAAATGGAAAGTCCATACAAAATGGAAAGTCCATACAATTTTGTAAGTAAAACACCCAAACGTGGTGTTTCTGAAAAACTATTCTTCCGGAAGTCCTCAACAGCTGCTGACTGAAATTGACATTTTTGTCACTTGCACAGCAGATGGTTAGTGGTGGGCAGGCAGAAGAGTAGGGAACACTCATCATATCTGTTTCAGTCAGCAGCTGCCAGGGCTTCCAGGATTCATGGCTCTAGGGTAGCCCCTATGTGGACTGCTCCAGGGCCATAGCACCCTAGGACTTTCAGGACAAGTGGCTCCTGAGTCCACATGGAGCCATGCTCCATAGAAGTTGTGGGCTCCCAATTCCAAGGCAGACTTTCAGTTGGGTCGCCAAGAAGCTGGGTGGATGAGCTGGCTGGAAAGACATCTGGCAGATAGTTCTGTTGGAATCTCCTCAGTGATCAACCAGGATCCTAGTTTTCCCCATGATAAAAAACGAAAAAAGTCTCTTAAAAAAAAAAAAAACCACAAATCTGTTTTTTTGCAATTGAAACGCTGAACTTTAGTTTCCCAAGCCACACTATATATAGGTATCAGTTGAACACAATGTTTTATTGATAAACAGTTGAACCCTGTTTATCTGAGCCTCCATTACCCAGCTCTCCATATTAACTGAATCACCAGCTTCCTGGGGCTGACAGGAATGGGGCTCAAGCAGTCAGCCCCGGCCAACTGGTGGTTTGGTTAATACTGAGAGACAGATAATGGAGCCTCAGATAAATGGGGTTCTACTGTATATGATTTTATTCTTTCACAAAATGTTAAAACCTAAAGATTCTCTGTAAAAACATAAATTCCGCATTTTTCTGTGGCAAATGGATTTCTAGAAACCCTGGTGATCAGTAAGAAGATTTGTCAATATGTTTCCATTAAACATTTTACTTTCAACACATTTGGCATTTTCTGAAGAAAAACTTCTGTCAGAAAATTTCCAGCCAGCTGTAATTGCCATTCACTAGCCAATTAATTAGCCACGTGGATGCCATCAAATCTCATCATTCTGGAACTGCTATAGTTTGGAACTAAGAATAGGCCCCCTTTATTTTTTTGTTTTCTTTAGTATCAAGAAGGAAAATGTAAGACATCTCATTCAAAATTTATTGCATGTGCAAAATTTCCTTAATGAAACCAGCACCCAGGCAAAACTTATCTGGCTTTGTTTTTCATTAGGTACTCAGACTAGGTTCAGCTCATGAAGATTTCAGTAAATCTGGAATGATTTATGTTTTCCATGGCTTCCACCACAAAACAGATGAAATCACACAGCCATGGCTGAGTTTCACTTTGAGTTGGAGATCATTTAAACTGGAAACCCAAGAGACGTGACCTTACATGGGCTGAAACCAGAAAAAAAAAAAAATTCACATGAAACCCCTACAAAGTAAAGCCACTGAAGTTTGGTCAACTCTACTCAAAACCCATAAGAGATAGGTCATTTAGGGGAGAAAAAAGCATTCATTAATCTGGCAGCAATGGCTGGATAGCAACATAGCACATGCCATGCTATACACAGTGACATTGGAGGAGCAACCTCTAGATTCTTGCAATCTAGACTGGACTATCCAAGGAAGTCTCCTCCATCATTATGGACTAGATCTTTAGAAATAACCAAAGCAGAGACAAACCCCCCCAAAACTCAAAAAATCCTCTCCAAGTTTTATTAAAAAAACCCAGTGCTTGTTCTGAGGATTTGATCCTGAAATGGAATCAGCAGCATAAGGGTCTTCCAGATCAGATCCCATTGCAAGATTGGTGCTGGGGCAAGACACTTCAGAAGCATTAGTCAGTGCCACAGTGGTCACCAATAAAGTCAACATTTGCCAACAGTTACCAAACTTTATCTAGAATACCATTTAATTCCCTCTACTTAGAATAGAGAATAATCATGGTGTCTCATAACCCACTGAATTATAGCGATTCATAAATGGTGAGTGCTCTGTCTACTTTTAACCTGCTTGCATAAGTTCAGTATAGGGTCTCTTTCTTCATGTTAATAGTGAGTCTTAGGACCAAATGTTCAACAAGCCCTCTAGCTGACTTTCATGAATGAGGGTACAAAATTAAGGGCATATACACACACACCTATGTTTTGAAGGTACAAATGTCTGCGCGGACACTTAACGGTCTAACACTGCATACATCTAAGTGTTAGAATCTGCACCTGAAAACCTATTAGGATAGGATTTTTGACAACCAAATTTCAACACTTCTGTGTATTGGAATTATTCATGTTTGCACTTGTATCATATGCCAGATGTGTATTTGTGCGTGTAAGTTTGTAGGAATACAAATAGAACCTGGGGCTGAAATCAGACCCCCAACATAATTCAAAGCTCCACGGCATTTAGAAAGCACCACAATCCAAAACAAATGGTAATGACTAGGTCATGGAGGACAAGGATCTCACTATTAAACTCAGAAATCTGGAATTGCCTGTTAATTATTTATTTAGTGTATTGCACTAGTGCCTAACAGCCCCAGTGTGCTAGGTGCTATATGAATTCCAAGTGAAAAGACTTTCCCTGCTCCAAAGAGTTTACAATTAGAGCTGGTCACCAAATTCCAACTAAAAATGTTTGGTCAGAATTTTTCTGAAACAAACATTTTGTTCAGATTTTTTTTTTTTATTTCTCTTAAGCTCCAACAGAAATCTTACTTGCCATTAATTCTGATGTCCTAGCAGCTCACCATTGCAGCTCCTTGACAGCCCACTAGGAGGCTATGGGGAATCTGGGCTTTGAGGGTTTGTGGCTCCAGGGCAACCTACCTGGCAAACTGCCTCAGAGTTGGGGAGCCCAGAGCTTCCAAGGTCCGCTACTCTGCTGCAGCCCCACTTTGCAGACAGCCCTGGAGCCAGGGTTCCATTCCCTTTCCCTCAGAATTTCAATATTTGGGGCTTCATTCTGAATGGGAATTAAAACATTTTTGAAATATTGAAATCCTCCGCAGAACAGAATTACTTTTCTCCACCCAATTCTATTTATATGAGCAACAACAGGTAGATCCAGACAGACAGTCATGGGAAGCACAAGGTAACAATAGTTGATTGTAGTTAGTCCTGGAGGACAGAAGTAGTCAAAGTTTTACTCTATGGCCTCAAAATATACAGAGGGCCTCTGTAACATCCACTTGAGGAGAGGATTATGAGAACATAGGGGTGTTTGGTGACATCTCTTCTGGACTCTGCTCTGATTGGAGAGATTACTAAAACTATTATTGACTTGAGTGGTGCAGGATTGCCCTGCTCAGAAGCAAGGAAAAGGAAACTTTCTTAATGATAAATGACTATAATTTATGCTTTATAATAGCGTGACACTGTAATGCCTGGTGCCGAAGTGGGATAGGGGGCAGTCCTGAGAGGTAATCAGGCGTGCATGGGTGGCCTGGGAGCCAGGAGGTCAACTGGTTCAGAGGCAGTCAAGGGCAATAGTTGGAATTCTTGCAGAGTTAGTAGCTGAAAGGTCCAGTCCAAGAGGCTGGGGCAGTGGGTTAGGAAGCAAGGTCAGGTGAGGCAGCAAGGCAGGGTCAGGCAAGATAGCAAGGCAAGGTGGTCTAGGCAGCAACCAGCAAGCACTGACAGCTCAGACAGCTTCCTGTTTGGGGCCTTTAATATATAGTCCCTGTATGCAAAGAGAGCGCTGCCTGTCCATCCAATCAGGGGCCTGCAGTGTGGTTGCTGTAGGTCTGTAGACCTTTAGCACTAAGACTGTCGGTTGGGGCAACGGTTCAGTGCAATGTTATGGTGCAGCAGCTAAGGATGCTGCCTTTAGGCCTGGATTCTATACCACCATCCTGAGAGATGTATCCCAGCTCAGAGAGTGTTAGCCAGAAGCTTTGAAATAGACGAGTTCTCCTTGGATGTGGAAGTTCGGAACAGAAAAGTTAGAGCAAGTTAGAAAAATAAAACATGCAAAACTAAGTTTACCTGGCCAATATTTTTGTATTTTCTTCATTCATTATCAAATGAGCTTCTATTTTTTAAAGGTCTTTCTTCATCCCTTATTACTATTGCCTTCTGCTTCATCCTGCCATAAAAATCATAACCCCACTGTGGGTATAAAGGGGGAGAAAAATGGTTGTGATGTGACATATCTGTTATTATTTCTTCTCTGCAAATTTGACTAGGATGGAAAAAGGGTGAGGAATGATTAAGTTGCATATTGCAGGAGAGGGGAGGGAAAAAAACAAACAAAAAAACAGATAACCGCATGTCTAGAGAACAACTTCTCGACAGACTTAAGTCTCTAATTCTGGAAGTTCTCTAGTTTTAGGGCCCATCCCTCAGCAGGTATAAGTTGGCATCACTCTCGTGAACCCCATGGAGTCATACTGAGTTACACCAGCTGAAGATCTGGCCCCTAATGTACAAACACAGCCCATATAACATGAAAAAAGGAAGCCGATGGCTCTATGGAATCACCTATTTAGATGGTGCAAACCCTCAGCATGCAACAACGTTCTGGGCAAGTCAGCACCAGTGAAATTGCTGTTCAACTGCCCAAGTGGCTGATTTCATCTTCCTTCAGTGCATTCCTTTGCCATGACACTGCACAAGTCCAGGAGGTGCAGTTACATGAGGTAATCAGCTCCCGGGGTGTTACAGGCACCTGACTGTGCTTCACAGCATGTAAGTTGCTAGGTGAGCATTTATCTCCTGATAACCACACCATAAGTCACACTTTGTATTAACAAATTGCCAACCATTCCTAACTTCCTACATGTTGCCTTAAGAAGCACAGACAGTGAGCCAGATCTTCCACTGATGTAAATCAGTGAAGTGCCACTGAAGTCAGTGATACTATGCAAATTTACTCCAGTGGAGAATCTGACCCAGATTCAAAATTCTTTTGATGTTAACGCAATAATGTTAAGAGCAGAGACCTGGCCTGCTACCATTAGTATTTAAATTTAGAGCCGTAATTGGGTTTCTCTAACGGTCAGACAGTCAGGAAGAGCAGAGCTGCTGCTTCCTAAGTGTTCAGTGTACAAGATTAGTAGTAAGGGCTCTGTTGGGGCTGTTAGGCACAGCCCTGAGTCAGGTGCATGCACACACCTTAGGAGGACCAGCCGGGGCCTAGGCCTCATCTCCTCTTTGTTCCCATGAATGTGGTTTATGTTTCCAAGGGTGCTAGAAGGGAGCAATCTGACACCTCCTAGTACAGGGACTGCAGTTGTTCCTGGCCCATGTATGGGAGTGTGATAGGGGGCACTCACCTCTTGAGCACCTCCAAGCAGCTGGGTGTGATACTACAGTCATTTTCCCCATCACTGGAGCCCACTGCAGGCTGTCAGCAGACCTTGGTGGGTCTTCTGTGACTTGGTCCTTTGGCAAAATCCAAATGAACCCCTTCTGGGTTAGTAAGTAGTCTAATAAACGAACAATCCCATTGCCCTCTCTAGGGTCTTCAGCCCAAGTCTGGGCCCTTTTATTTCAGCCCTTTATTTAGGGTCTCAAATAAGCCAGGTCTCTTTCTTGACGTTTTTGCCACTGTGGCCAGGAGGGAAACCCAGGCCCACCCACTACTCCAAGTTTCAACCTAGGGACCCTATAAACAGCAGCTACATCCTGCCCAAATTAAGTTCACTGCTGCTTCTTCCATGGGCCTCTTCCTATCTGGCCTCTTTTAGCCACACCCCTACTTCAGGGATAAAGGTCTTAGATTCTATCTCTCCCTGCAAATCCAGTTTAAACAAATGCAGCCAGAAACAAACTCCGGTTATCCCTCAGGCACCTTTGGCCAAAGCAGAGCACCCTTCCTAGCTCCTCTGATCCCAGCCAGAAAGTGAGCGGCTAATGTCCTGTGCCGACTTATCTGAGCCTGCTTGGTTTTGATTGGCAGCTTCTATAAGACCTCTCTAGGCAGGTCTGGAGGACCTACCTTCGAGGCTTCTTTTCTGAAGCAAGGCCCAGGGCCTTCTTTAGGGAGCCACAAACTCCAGGTACATCCTGTCACAGGGAAATAGAGCTGGTTGGAAACAGTGGGATTTTACCCTGTAGAAAAGGTCAATGAAAATGAAAAAAAAAGTATGTACTTTCATCAAAATTTAAGGCAGAAAATTTAGATTTTTCATCAAAAATCTGAAAACCAAATGCTGTCAAATTTTTGGCCAAATATTCAGGTATCTGGTTTACTGATAAAAAAAACCCCAAGTTTTAGAGAAAAGCAGACACTAAGGGAATTTTAGTATGGTCAAAAACCTAATTTTCTGTTCAAAAAAATTTCAAAAGAAAGTTTTGATGTGCCCCACAGGAGGCACAAAGGGAAAGGAAAGTTCCTTGTATCATCACTTCCTCTCACACACACATAAGAACCAGACACAGACACAGTCTGGCCATAAATTTAGAACCAGGCCCAAATCAAAACTCTGGAAAAATCTGGATCCAGATCTAACTCTGAACTTTGCAGTTGTTCCCTGTCTCTGCAGTGTGTTGAGCCAAAAAACTCTTTATCTGAGCCCTCCCAAACTTTGAGAAACTTTTGGATCAGCCTCGGCCCATCTCATCTCTAATTAAAATGTTGTTTTCCCTACAGCAAATGGCAGGAGAAAATGCTTCTCATTTTCTTTTGAAAATATTAAAAGCCAGCTGGTTGATCAACAGATTCCAACTGGCAGCGTTTGTGCTGAGTCATTTAGATGACCTGGAAAAAAGAAAGAAGTGGGAATTTGCTTCTCTTAGGAATACAAAATCTCCCTGATCCAGAGGCTTGTCACAGCACTGAATATGTTGAGCCCAATCTGTCACTATTTGCTCACTTAATATGCTGCAGTCTTTTCAACAGTGAGAGCCCAAATGAGAATCTGGGTTTCAATATCCCTGAACTTAGAGGGCATTTGAAATTGAAACCTAGATTTGGATCAGAATTTTGTAAATGGATCTTTGCTTTATGAGGCCAGATTCTGGTCACTTTACTCCTGTTGAGTAGTAGTTTACTCCATAAGTAGTTTCATTGATTTCAGTGGGACTACTCTCAGAGGAAACTGGTATTCCACATGAGTAAGTGTTCCTGAATCTACCTCCTAGTGAGCAGAAACAAAACCTCAGTATGAACACCCTATATACCAGGAGTGGGGAGCCATTATCCCACATCCAAACAACCCTGAACTCCAAAGGAGAAGGAAGACAGTGAGGAGATGCAACGTCTAGCAGCTAGAAAGCGGGCAAAGACTAGCTGGATGGAAGAGGTCTTTCTTGCTTGGCATCTAGACGAGGCATCACTCAGCACAAAGCGATATTGTTTGGTCAGAGGGGCGAGAGTGCCAGTCTCGAAAGCTGGAAAAATATGCCCCTCTGGCTGACACCTTGAGAGCTAGAACCTACGAGGTTCAAACTCATGTGCTGTTCATCAAAGCCCTGGGCACATGGGGCCCCAGTAACGAGCAAATGTTGAGAGAATGTGGAATCGGTCAACACTATGCTCAGCTGATCTGGGAGCTCATGGTGTTGGACGCCATCAGGGGGTCAAGGGACATCCATCTAGAACACATCACTGGACATAGGCAATACCAGGAGAGATGAGCTAGAGTGCTGATAAGAAGCAAAGTCAGGAAAGTAATTGAAATACTTCCCTGATGGATTGTATTTTCTAAGGGACAAATTACTCTGCCCCTCAGTATTTGAGGGATTAATCTTCACTCATTGCTATATTTGCTTTCAACAACTGTGTAACTTTTCATGAGTTATTTACCCAAATATTTGGATGCTAACATCTAAAACTGTATTGTTAAATTTATTCACCTAAATTTGAGTTATTACAGATTATGTACTATATGTATTTTATGATGTTTAAACCAATCTTTGTACTTTTGGATAATCTAACCACTATACCCAGATTTTAAAATGTTATTAAAACTAGTGTCTGTACATCTGAAATGTGGCATTTCTGCCAATAGACATGGGCAGTGGGTATCATAGGCTGGGGGAGGCTCAGCCTCCCCAAACAGCCAGATGTGGCCCTGCCCATGCTCCACCACCAGGCCCACTCTGCAGCTTCCTCGGTGTGGCGGCCCCAGCGCCCACCCTCTCGGTGCTCAGGGGCTGGGGCCACACCCTCCGTGCTCCTGGCACTCTGAGGCACAAGCCTGGGGCAGGGGCTCACAGCTCTGTATGGGGGGGAGGGGTGACTCTGAGCTCTGGTGGAAGGAGGCAGAAGGGGCAGCACTGGGGGTTTGCCTCCCCCAGCTGGCAGTTCACGTGCCACCCATGCCAATAGATTTGGGCAAATAATTCCTTCTGCTCCTGTATCCCCAATCATCTTATCTCAGAGGGGTTTGTCATGCTAGGTTGGAAACTGGTAATCTGAATTATGTACACTGTGAACCAAAAGAACAAATAATTAACAGTGGCCTAAAGCCTGATGTCCTTACTCAAGCAAAAAACTCAGTTGGTAGCAGCTTTTCCTGAGTAAAGACTAAATAAAAGCTGAGTAAAAACATCAGGATTTCACCCCATGATAACTAACTGAGACTTGGTATAAAATAAGAAAATATTCAAGTTGATGGGAAATGATTTAAAAAAAATCAAAACAAAATGAAATCTATCAAGTTCACTTACAACATACTTTAAGTATAAACATCTTCATAAACTAAACTAGCTCTTGTCATCTCAGCCCAATGGACAGATCACCACTTCATCTCTTCAATAACTTTTTGCTGTTTTCTCCAAGCTAGTAATGCATTAGATTGAGAGATGACCACGTGCTTGCATTGCTGTATTTCAGTGGGCATCCTAAACTCAGAAATGAAATAAAGATCACCACAGTGTTTATTTTCGTCTCACTGTGGGGAACTTATCTCCCTGAAATCCTCCATTATTGCTCTGCATGACAGGACATGACAGCACAAGTAACTTTTACAACAATGCAATTATTTTACCAAAACCCCATTAAACTGTCATGTAACTATTCTATGTTTACAAAATAAAGATTAATTAGTTACAAATCACAATGCCTGTACAAGATACTGGCTATTAAATCATTGAGAGGAGAGGGGGAACTAGTCTCAGAATTATGTAGTTTTCAAAAGAGTTTTGTTGCAAAGAATTAACTTTCAAACTAAACTTTATTAAATTTAGTGCTTGAATACTTTTCCCTTTGGAAAAGACCCATTCTTCATGAAAGCTAGAAGACGCCTTTCATGGGATTCATTCCCAAAATCAAATTCAGTGGAGTAGCTGGGGTAGTGTGTTCAGACGCATATGTCCAATTAAATGTGAACATGCTCTTATACGAAAACTCCAATTCAATTACCTCCCTAGTACAGAACTTGCAGAGAGGCAGATGTGATCTTTATTCCAGCAGGTTTGCTGAGCAAACATGAGAAAGAATGTGGGAGAAATGTATGTAAAAGCAAATACTTCATACCTTATAAAATCCCCATTGGCTGATTACAAAAATCTCTTGGAAATGCCAATTAGTCAGGCTTCTCTTTGTCCTTTTTAATTTTTCTACCCATGTTAAACCAGTATCTCAGACAAATTAATGGCTCTCCAAACTCTAGGTCAAATACAGAGGCAAGGGGAGGTAGGATGAAAGGCTGTGTTTAATTTTGCACCATGATCTAACTGTGGACTAGCAGAGAGGGAAATAATTTAGCTTGATTAAATATGTTACAGTGCTTTGAAAGGAAAATTGGCTTTCAATCACAGAAATATCAAGGCATCCTCTAACCAAAAACCATTACCACTGCTGGTTGCAAACTCATGACAATTTTTTTCTAGAGGCATTTCATTTTTAATTCCTTATTCACTAGAAGTCTTATCGCCTCTTAGATAACAGCCCACAAAATGCTGAAATACTTCAAGGCTGAATTACTAACCAACTACTCCCCATATGCCATAAATAGGATCTGTGCAAAACAAGGTTCTCCTGTCCAGAAGTTTCTGCTTGTTTGAACCTTTTCCAGCAGGTGCAGGATCTCTGACCTTGGAAAGTGGTGAGGGTGGGAAGCCTGCTTGAATGCTGTGTATCGTTTTGAGCTCATTTATGCAACAAAAGATGTGTTGGAGCAACTGCAGAAAACAAAATGTTGCTGCACAAACAGCCTCAATAAAGCGAAAACATTCTGGTTGGCCAGACTAAAATAAAAGGCCATCATTTTCACAAGAGGACATGGAAGGACAGATTCTCAGCTGGTGTTAATGGGTGTAGCTCCATGATTTCAGTGGCACTTTCCTGATTTATGCCAGAATCTGGCCCATCGCTTAAATCTTTTTTAAAAAAAGAGAAGAAAAAAAAAAAGCCTCTTCTCCTTTTCAAACGTACAATGTAGTGGGGAGAGAAAAATACCATTTTTTTTTTTTTCTCAAATGCAAAAAGTAACACACTCAAAACTCTCCTCCCCCTCCCTCAGGCCTCATCATATTCTTGATAAATACACTGATCAGCCCGAACTTGTAAAAAACACCCTCAGGAAGGTATGCTCGCGTGGTCATGTTTTGATAGCTACACTTTAAAAGGAAGTGTAAACATGTGGAATCACGTAGTGCTTACAAGAGAGATTAGATTAGATTGAACTGTTTCCTAGTAATATCCTGGATGTACCAAAGGGATGTATGAGAATCGTTTTAGAGAAACTAAAGAGAAACAGGAGGTAAGCATATACAAATCAATTGTTATATTAACACGCTGCATCTATATAACTCTCCTGTTGTCCAAGGATCTCAAAGCACTTTGCAAGCATTAATGGCAGAGATCATGGACCACCTATGCAGAGCCATAAAGAGAAGAAAGACACCCCCTACATCCCATAGGAGCTTCCTCATATTGTCCCTCTGTGCCTGCAGTGGACACTGTACTCAAGGTACATCCCCTGCAACATAGGTGGGTGGAACTGGGCAGAGAGGGGTTAGGGCTGGGTGAAACCTTTGGCTTCACCTCATGGCACACCCGCCAGCAAAGCTGAACCAGTGCAGGGTGGCGATCAGCTACTGGTCAGGGCTAGTAGCACGGGAGCAAGATGGAAGCAGAGAGGGAATGGTGTATCTCTGAACAATTCCTTCCCTGGGTTCCCGATTCCCAGTCCTGTGCTATCCCAGCGCAATCACTGTTTAGATGGCTTTCAAACAGCCAAGCACACATTTCATCATTGCCCCATGATTAGCAAAGCAATAATGTTTCATAGGTGTCCTTTCCAAACAAAAGCCATCTACAGAGCATAAGGGATTAAACCTCCCAAAAGTCTGTGTGTGATAAGTATTATGACCTCCTATTTGACAGGTAAAGAAAAGACAGAGATGACGACTCACCTAGAAGTGGCTATTCTGCTTTGCACCAGTGGGGTGATGCAGAAATAAAGCATGGTTGGCGTCATTCTGCTCCAATTCTCTTCCTTGCTGCAGTTCCCACTAGCAGGGTCAGGATTTTGCCCTGGAGACATCTTTCTATTCTCAGATTCTAGAAATCATGTTTCCTGGACTATTTATGGTATAATAATCTCTGTTCCTTCCCTGAACCTCCCCTACATAGCATACCAATACTGAATGGGACTAGGCAACTAGCCTGGAAAGGAATCTAAATCCACACAAACCTACCATGTTCTTTTGCCAGCATCCAACCTTAATTTTTGCTGGATATTCTGTAGTTTTACCACATCTGCCCCTGCAAACTATTACTCACATACTTAACTTTCCTCTCCTAAGTACAGTCGAGCAGGTGTGTAAGTGTTCAAATGCCCATGACCTACCTTTCTATGCATTTGTCATCACTGAGTACCTTGAAATGTATTTTTTTTCCAATAAAGTACTTTGCAAAATGGAGATACAGCCATTTCTACCAATTCTGAGCAAATGATTATATACTGCACAAAATCAAGTGCCAATAAACGCCTACTCATTTATATTTTTATATCCATGCCTACACATTGACTTGTATGCTCAGTGTAAAGTTATTTACACATGGGTCTGACGGGCAATTTTCAACACTCAGGGCCCTATGTCACTGATTTATACCTAATGCAGTCCCACTATGTCTAACATTGGACTTTGTTTGGATGTCTACTAGCATTTTGTGTGCAGATAATATCTAAATAGGCACCAATGTTTGCACTGCAGTACTCCAGCTATCGCACAATGCTCCTTAAAAGGTCTTCATTCCTGATTTTCCCAGACTGATTAATATTCAGGATCTAATGAAAGAACAACAGTTGCTTCTCTTCTAATTTTATTGACTAACAGGCCTCCAAGCCACATGGCAGAATGAAAATGATACTAGTATCATTCCCGTTCGCTTTTCAGTGCCTATAGATTTTTACTGATGCTCTATTTTACAGTGCTCCAATCCTACAAACTGCTTAATGAGGGCAGAGCCCAACACTCCCACTCACTGAAACTCATGGGGCTCCACACAGGTGCGAGGGTCTGTCTGGCCAGAGAAGTTTGCTAGATCAGAACTATATATTACTATATGTCAGAACTATATATTACTACAGTCTATATATTACTGGTGGTCTGAGACTTCTGAAATTCTGATGCTCTGCTCCTTTGTATTTCAACTTCTACTAGTTGTGACAGTGCGTGACTCATCTTAGCTCATGTTTAAGATGTCATTTCCCGTCATTCACAGAGTATGCAACCACAAAAAGGAGCAAGAACCCACCTATTTCTGATCTCACATTTGTGTTTATTTTGAAACAATCAGTCATGGTAACATCTGTTTGGACACAATCCCGATTTTTAATACATAAAGTTTGGTTAAATATGTTCTGTATAAATCCATGCTTTTCTGTACCACTACAAAGGCCAGTAGAGGCCGATGAATGCATTTTGCAAAACAACAACATTTTAGGATAAGCCTACCTTGGAACTCCAGTAATTTGCCAGTAAATGTAGTTTGTGAATGGCCTTCATATTAGATGGCTGAGAAATCAACTTTATCTCTGGGCTTGAAGTCAACCAGTGGGCAGGATTCCAAGTGAAAAAACCCCAAACCTCTTCCTCCATATCTGTAATGTTTCTTAACAAGGATTGCATTCTTTGATGAAAACGTTTTTGCAGGAGTATTGTGGTCATTGAGTTATTCCTTTTCTGGACTCTTGGTAATTCTTCTGCATCCTTGCTACAATGTTGATTCATATTTTAAGGCCAGAAGAGACCATTCTAATCACCTAATCTGGCCTTCTGTACAACACAGGCCACAGAATTTCACCCACTGCATCAACCCCAAAAAACTGGTGGTTGTGCTACAACATCTCTTTTAGAAAGACTTCCCATCTTGACTTCATCTCCAAGTGATGGGAAATTTACCACATCCTTGGTAATCTGTTCCAATGGCTAATTACCCTCACAGGTAAAAAATTAGGCCTGATTTCCAGTTTGATTTTTTCTGACTTCAGCTCTGGGATTTTCTTACGCCTTGGTTGCTAGACTAAAAACCCCTCTAGTACCAAGTGGATTCACCTCATGTGTTTATTTCTAAACGGAACAAGTGGCCTCTCAACCTTCTCGCTGATAAGCTAAATAGACTAAGCTCCTTACATCTCTCTTTGTAAGGTGTGCTTTTCAGACCAAAAATAAATAAATAAATAAATCACTCACGTAACTCTTCTCCAAAGCCTATCCAGTTTTTCAGCATCCTTTGGGAAGGGTGGACACCAGAACTGGACACAGGATTCCAGCAGTTATCACTGGTTAGAGTAGCACCTCTCCACTGCTGCTCAACATTTCAGTATTTATACACCCAAGGATTATGTTGGCCCTTTTAGTCACAGTATCATGCTGGGAACTCGCGTTCCTTTAGTTATCTACCATGATCTCTAAATCCTTTTCAGAGTTGCAGTTCTCTAGAATGCTGTCCTTCATCCTTTACGTTTGGCCTATGCTCTTTATTCCTAGCTACAAGATCTTCCATTTGCTTGTATTAAGATACATGTTGTTTGACTGTGCCCTGCTTACTGATCAATCCAAATAACTCCATATCAGGGACCTCTCCTTCTTATTTACCACCCCACCGATTGTTGCGTCATCTGGAAACTTTATTAGCAGCAACTTTATATTTTCTTCCATATAAATCAAAGTTAATAGCTACTATATTCTTTACCTTTATTGCTTTCCTTATCTCTTCGAGTACTTCTTGATGCAAAATACATCCTGTTCAAGGAGCATTCATATAGCCCGTATTAATCAGCTATGCAAGCTGCCATTGCCATAGTGACATGAGTATTTTAAGCCTATTTTAGAGGACACAGGCACAGATTTGCTGAAAGAATAGCACTTAAAGTGTTCCATAAATTATTGGCTATGTCTAGTCCTGGAAATTTTCCTTTCATCTCTTGAAATACTATACTTGCTATGTTATCAAATAAAGGAAAGACTTATTTTGAGTTACTAGCGCTATGTCTTTAAGATCTCATTGCAAGTCTCTTCCCATCTCATCCACATACAATAGTTTGTATTGTACTGAGTAGTAATTTGTCCTTGATTTGCTGCTGAACAATCCTTGCCAGCTATTTTACCCTCTTAGCCACCATTTCCCCGAGCAGTCCTCACTCTTCCGAATGTCTTTCCATTAGATGAGCCTGTTGAGTAAAATGGTAGTGTGACTATTGAGAGTAGTGATGGACAAATCTCAAAACGTGTGGACAAGTTTAATTGGCTTCTGACAGGCCACCAACATTTGGGATACTTATGAAAAGCATCCCAAACACTTGAGTCTGCAAAACTGGGAGATGTGCTCAGAGCTTTTGATGGACGGTATAAGCTCCACACTTGAGAGCCAAGGGTTAATGAGCAACTCTGTACACCTGCTGGGCATGCTCACAATGGAGGCAAGGCTCAAAAGCGTGTGGCACAGGTCAGTCAGTGTGGACAAAGTGAGGGAGCAGTCCTATGCTGTTACCTTGTGCAGAGAGGCCATCGGAGCTCTGCACTTACTGGACCAGACCTCGCTGCCAAGCCGCCCAAGGTCCCCATGGAGATGAGGAATGGTGGTCCACAACTGATGGAGAAGAGCCTCTGGATCACTTGTAAGTCCATAAGCAGACTTTGCTGTGGCTTTTAAGGGGCAGAGGCGGTGATAGAATGTGACCTAAAGAGCAGACTTGGGGTGCATCTGCCCCAGGCGGTATATCTGACCTACCAAGCACAGGGCCCTGGGTTGGACCTTGGTGGAGCAGAGAGGGCCTGAGTTCTCCTACTGTCAGCCCCATTGCATGACACTACTGGGCTCAGATGCCAAACCCCTATGATAGAGTCCCCTTCAGGACCCTGTCATGCCATCTGTAATGCTAGAATCATGGTGTGCTAGGGGCAGGCCTGGTGCAGCAAGGCAAGTACTTCACAGGAGTCCAAGTGTGACCAGAGAAAAACCCTGTCTTGGGTTTCAGCTTCTTAGTGACAACACAAGCACAAAGGACTCTGCATCTGCTACACATACCTTGAGTTACAAATACAAACCATCCACTCACACCAGACAGTATAGATGGAGGCTTCTTGAAGCAGAAGAGCAGCTCTATGTCCTGGCCTTTCTACAGCAACCTATCCTGTCTCTCCTCCCACCACTAGCATAGCCCAACTGCTATTTAAGGCTTGGAAGCTAACTAGGCTCAACTGCATCTGCTCACCTCAAGTCAGAAAAGTTCTCCCAGCCGGGACACTGAAAACCCATACTGGGATTTCCTCTCCCCCTCCCCAGAGCATATGCCCATCTCCAGCTCAGTGGGGCCTCCCCCTTTTGGGTACAGTATGGCAGGATGCATACCAGCCGCAGGGTCCCCTCTAAGGGTCACCAAAGCACACATATTGTCCATCACACACAGGTTGGGCCCTTACCAGGGCTTTGATATCAGCAGCACTTTTATGGGAAATATTAAGGGGCCTGATGATAGGAGTCTGGTTTCAGGCTATAAAAATAGTGACTGGCCAGTGTTTAGACTTAAGAAGGGAAATTACTGTCAGTGTTTAGAAGACCACCACACACGCAAATAAAAAACAGGAAAACAGGCACTGCTGTTCTCTGATAGCAGCCCAGGAGAAACTGAATAATCTGGCAGTTGAGAAAACAAGGTAGTTGTTTAGACATAACACTCAAGCTTATTAAGAACCATAATACAAATGGCAGGTACAGTTCACATCGTGCAGCATCTCAGTCAATTATAGCAGCACTGAATGGACTAAGCTGTGGGCGACACCCTGACAGAGACCCCAGATGTTTCAAACAGCTTGAGGTCTTTTTAGGAGATTCTATATGGTTATCGCTGGCACATAGGCTGAGCAAGATGTATATTTGGGAGCCTATAAGGCTACCATGTCAAGAGATGGGAGCCAATCTGCAGTTAGATAGATTAGACTCCGTGTGAGGAGGGAGCTGGGCAATACATGGACAGTCACCAATCCCAGCAAAGCTTCTAGCCTAGACAGACTTATCACATTATAAAAGACTTGTACTAGCTCCAGTTTTGGTGAGTGCTATGTAACGTGGTTCCAACCACAGGGATTTTTCTTTCCAGCATCTCTGTTATTCACAACAAGGACAAGGTTTTGGTAGACTGCAAATCATACCAGCCCATTTCTTTAATAATATGCAACCCTTTTTCCTAAGATATTCTCTGCTAGGGTGGAAGGCACTCTGCTCCATTTAGCAAAGACCTGAGTAGGTTCACTGCCAGGCCTCACATATTAGGCAAGCTGAATGTAATTTCTCCACCCAGTCAATGAACAGTCTATTATTATTCGTTTCATAACATGCTGGGGGCAGAGGGAGAGGAGACTGACAAAAGAGAATTTTTTTTTTAAATGCACCCAGAGATGTAACAGCTCAGTGCTAAATATTAGTGAATACTTAGTTAGTCTCAGACTCAATTATAACACCTAATGTAGAAGTGTTTTCTACTTTCACAGGAAACAGCCTAAGCAAGATTCCTATTCCGCTGGGCTAGAGAATAGCAATAGTCAACATAGGGCAGGAACAAGAGAAGATGTTACAAATGAAACTGCTGGGGAAATGCAATTCTTTTACAAAGGAAATTATGGGATTTGCACTAGTATTGCTGCTAGGAGACACACTCCTAGGATATAGTGTGCAATCTCCCCTCACCTCTCACATGCTGTCCCTTCCCTTTGTCTGTGTGATCTAGTTAGATTGTAAACTCTCTATGGCAGGGACTGTCTCTTAATCAGTATTGCCAATCTCAAGTTTGCAAAAATCATGAGTCAGGCCATAAAAACATACGAGACAGACTTTAAAATAATGCGATTTTTAAAAAATTTAATAAATGTTGGGTCCTTTTCATTTGCCTTCTGGTTTTTGAGCCTTTTAGGGTACCCTTGGATTACGTTTTCCAGCTTTCCTCCCCAGTCATGAGGGCTAGAAACTTATTTTTCAATGAAAGCTGAGATTCTTATATCAGCACAGGACTCCAGGAGCTGGGTCTCTATGAAGGAACCAAGTATCACAAGACTCATAATTAAAAAAAAAAAAACAAAAAACAAACATATATATACACACACACACACACACGAATTGGGAATACTGCTCTGTATCTGTCCAGTGCCTAGCAACATGGAGACCCAAACTCTGTTGTGATCTCTAGGAAGTACCATAACACAAATTAGTAACAACAACTTGTAGTGCCTTTTTTTTAAAAAAATGAGAGACACTTAACCAGTGAAAAAGTGAGGCCTAGATCACGTAGGAAATAAAACCCTGTTCCTGGAATCTGATCCAAGAGGGCAAACCCTGGCACCCATATGCAACCACACTTCCTTCACTGGAACTCCATGTGGATATAAAGGTTGGTCCATGAAGATTTGTTTGCAGGATTAGGATCTCTGGCCGTTAAAATGGCCTTACACTATATCACTAGCCTGGATCTCAAATGAAACCCTCAAACACCAGTTTTGTTTCACACACAAATGTCCCAAAATTCAAGATTTTAAGGGTTCTTGGCAACCCAGGCTACTTTAAAAAAAAAATCCCCTAACAAATCCAGGGTCTGCATCATAGATAGAGTCAAACAGAAGCAGGAGTTAGCAGCACCTCATCTCTAACTACTCCCATGTAGTTGCTGCTGGAAAGACATGTTGATGAAAATGTGGGCGGTAGATCCGGAAGTACTTGGGACACAGAGGGAATGGCTGAAAACAGAGGGGATATTACCAAGAAAACCTCCATACTAATAGCTTGCTTGCTGTAGAAATATAGTATAGACTATTGTTTAAGTTGTTTCATGCCTTGAAGGCAATTCTAAATGGGATACATATGTTAGTCCTGAATGCATTACAGAGTTAGGAGAGAATAAAAGCTTAGTCAGTGGACATGGTCAATCACATTTTTAGGGTAATTTTAAATTCTATCTAGGGTTTCTGGTTCCAGGATAAAACTGGAGCCCAATAAACCTCCTACCAAAACAAGAGGGATGAAATCCTAGCCCCATTGTAGTCTGTGGCAAAACTCCCACTGACAGCAATTAAGCCAGGATTTCACGTGAGGTGTTTATAACATTCAGCTACTAGTGCAAGCCCATGCTGTCACATGTGTTGGTTTTGTGGGTGGTTTTAAAGAATTGTGGCAGTTGGGCCAAGTAACCCACCATCTGTGCAGTCTCTCTCATATAGCCACTGAAATCATTGCATGCAGATTAGGGGTAGAGTAAAAATGGTGATTGGCTGCATTACCTCTAATATCATAATGGTCTCTCTCGGACTCTTGGCACAGCATAGGCGTATGTTTTACTGTTGCACAGCTGTAATTTGTAAAGTCAAAATGACCGAGCACTTAAAAAAATCGAACACGATATTCTCAGAGAGCTCTCAGCCATGCCTATAAGCTGTTTCCATCACTTCACACTGACTGTGCAGGCATTCTAGGCTTCAGAGTAGCAGTGACAGTGACAATCCTGGGATCTTATTATATAGATACTGCTGCTCCTCAGCCAAGCAGAAGGGGATGCCAGGGCTCTGTAGCAAGTCAGTTTCTATTGCTAGGGAGTCAGGCATTCTCTAATGTAAATTTATTTACACTATACACATGGTCCTATTGATCTTAAATAGACCTGTTCCATACTGAACGTAGGCAATCCCCTCTGCAGAAATGGTACATCAGTCCCCACCGCCCAGCTGCTGGGCCAAGAAACAACTCCCCTATCACTGTCCCTCTTAGCACGCAATCTTGGAACACCTTTGGGATGTTGGGTGTGGGAGGGAAGTTACCTTCCTCAGCTACATGGAGAATGGGTCACCTGCTGGGAATCAGCTACGCATCTCTCACCTAATCAATTCCCTGCCATTGCAGGGGCCTCCTGCATTGGTGGCACCCTGGGTCTCTCCTGTTCTCTGCCTGTGGCACACAACAGTTCAGTCTCCTGAAAACTGAAATGCTTTAGTCTAACCCAAGTTATTGAGCTCAATATAGAGGTAACTGAGTGCAACGTTATGGCCAGTGATATACAGGAGGTCAGACTAGACGATCTAGTAGTACCTTTGGGTCTTAAACTCTGATCACAGGGGGGAGAGTGTTTCACACTAACTGATTTAAAACACTTTGTTCCCCTCTTTTGCCCAAATCCTGAGCTTTCAACCTGGGAGACCCCTAGTTGAAAGCTTCTACTATAATAACAGCACCCATCAAATGGCACAGCTATTCCACTTATAAATATTACTTGCAAAAGGGCTGTCAAATGCCAGCGATCTCTCAGACATACTGGGAGCTCATTCCCAGGAGCACAGGGCTGATAGCCATTTACTCAGTTTGCCAAGACTGCTCCCCAACAGAGAAAGCCTCTCTCTCCACCCATTGGGGTGCTAACATTTAGTGGTTGGGGCATCCTTTTCATGGAGAATGATCACAATCACATTATGAGAAAATGTGTATGCCACCTAACACTCAGGCCGATTTCATCTCTGGTGGAAGACAACTGAAGCTAGTGGAGTTATGTACATATAGAAATTGGCTGTTGAAGTTCTGCATTTCATATTGGTCTCTTATTTTTTTCTTGTTTGTTAGTTCTGCTTAGGGGTGGAAATGGTGGCTGATAGACAATTGCAATCCCAGAGCCTGATCCAAAACTCACGGAAGTCAATGGAAAGCCTCTGATTGAATATCATGGGCTTTGGATCAGATCCCCATTATGCACTGTGCACAATTTAATATTATGCTGCATTCTGTTTGGAAGATTTAAATGCAGCCAATAAAGAGGATAAAGAACGTGGCTGAAAGAAAATTGGCCATTTGAGGATATTTTCTTCCGGTCCCTCTTGCGTTGTCTTAGTTATAAAAATATTTTACTTTTTAACCAACAATCAGTTCTTCAAATTGGTTCTTCAAGTTGGTTAGGATTAAAAAAACTGGGCAGTGCAACCCTGTGATGAATTAATAACATTTCTAGCCTTGGTTGACACAATTAAATGCTACGATTTTCAACTACCATGAAAAGTTGGATAGTCGAGTAAGGGCATTTTGACAAATGAGAAATGCATGTATGGACAGGATGAGATAGTGCCCTACATTTTAAACAGTTACAGTCAGAGGAGAAAAATGCAAAATTGGTTCCTAGATAATAATGTCTAATCTTTATTTTGATGGCACACTGCTATGCAATTAAGGCTGGCTCATGAAAGCTGTGCATGAACACACTCTAGTTGCTTAACTAACTCATGGATGTCAGGGAGGAAAAAATAAATATCCTACTGTTTATACTTTATAAAGTAAAAGCATTGATCTAAAGAGCATGAGTCTGACAGGTGTGACTTCCTTAGCCTTAGATTAATGTATTCCTCATCGGCATCTGTGGCTGATAGCACTATACCGTTGATGGAAGAAAAACATTGTTCAGATACTGACAAGTATAAATGCCTGGGTCTTAGAAGCGGCTGACTTGTGAATGTAAAGAATTTCAGACATTTTGTTACATGGACATGTGGAAGACACTACATTTGGAATAACGGAAAATCATTCTTGTGCACATCTCTAGCTCCATGGATTCTGCTCAGCCCAGCGTTGGCTTAGGGAGGATTGTAATGTAGATGCGCAAAAGTAGATTTGCATTGAACCAAACCATGCTGGAGGCGATAGCGGTGGCCTGAGATTCTCATGACAGATTCCATACCTAGTTTGTTCTGCCCTTTGTGCATATAGAGGAGCCGGTAACACATGAGGGATCCCAAGTTCCCAACCTTGACCAATCTCTGGCCCATGGGATTCAGATAGTAGATTAAAAATCTGGCAGAAACAGATCCTATCCATCTAGAACTCCTTCCCTGCTCTCTGGTTGCAATGCTGCATTGCCATCAAAACCATCCTCATTTTGTAGTTTGGCTATTTATTTTCTATATTACAAAAATCTCTTACGTACACATCACCATGGGAGCAAGTCTCCTTTACAAAATTAAAAACACAGTTATCCCTAAACTAGTAATAACCTGATTCTAAACTGTATTGTTCTGAAATGCACACTCCTTGACAGTACACCCACCTGAATACTCCGAAATTAAGAAAAAGCCAAACAGAAAGGACATGTCTTGTGCTGCACCCTAAACGTGGCCAGACATGGGCTCTGATGGACTCCCAAAAGTAAACATGTTCCAGAGCCAGGAACCTCCAATGAAAATACCCTACCACCTGCTCTCTGAAGTTTAACCTTGGAGACAGACAGCGTTCCAACCAATTATGATAGCTATGAAAGGGCAGAAAGGCATTTATAAAGCCACTTAAAGCTTTATAAATGATAACCAAGTTCAACAGTTCCAACCACAACCTGAAGCAGACTGGGAGCGAGGGGTGAGCACAAAGCACAAATATTGCATGCTCAAATGAATCTACCCCTACTAAAAAGGCAAGACATCACATTTTGCATACACTAAAGTTTCTGAAAGGTTTTCAAGAGCAAGCCCTAAATAGAGTGCTTTACACTAGTCCAGCCTGGCAGTGACAATGACAGGGGAGGACCTGAGCAAGATAATGCAGTAGCTGATATGGGACTCAATTAACATAGAATTAAAGGAGGGCAATGTAATTAATGCTAATTGACATGGGTATATGGAAAATAGATCCCATCAAACTAACTTGATACCTTTTTTTTTTTTTGATAAGTTTACAACTTTGGTTGATAAAAGGTAACAGTGCTGATGTAATATTAGTGTTAGACTTCTATGAGGCACTTGTCTTTGTACTGCATGACATTTTGCTTGATATAAATGATATACATTAACATGGCACATATTAAATCGATTAAAACTGGCTAATTGATAGTTCTCAAAATGTAAGTGTAAATAGGGATATCATCAAGAGAGTGTATTTTCAGTGTCTCACAGGTATCAGTTCTTGGCTCCATGCTATTTAACATTTTTATCAGTAATCTGGAAAAAAAAAATTACAGATAAAGTTTGCAGATGAATCAAAAATTGGGGGAGTGGTGAACACCACATGATTCAGAGCAATCTGGATCACTTGGAAATCTGGGTGCAAGCAAACAGTATAGCATTTTAATACAGCTAAATGTAAATGCATACATCTAGGTACGAAGAATGTAGGCCATACTTACAGGATGGGGGACTCTATTCTGGGAAGCAATGTCTCTGTCACAGGGCAAGACTCACCCCTGTGGAGCCTCCTGCTGCTCTCTCAGGGAATTAGCTCTTCCAGACTCCAGAGCGCCCTCTGCAGGCCCGTGTCCCACTTGCCGCTGGCCCCCCCATCCCTCCCAGACCCCGGTACCCCTTTTACCCAGGGTGCTGCTCCCTGGCAGTACCCCCACAGTCTCTGGGTCTCCCCTCCCCAGGAAACCCCCACCCACTATCCCCCCCTCACCTCAGTCTTTAGTTACTGCCAGTCACCACTGAGCCCCCACACACTGGGGCAGACTGCAGTGTATAAGCCAATCATCACAGGCAAGGAGGGGATGGGACCTGCTGCCTCTGCCTACCCATGGGCTGCCCCCTGCAACCCCAGTACCCTTTTTGGCCTTCCACTAGGCCTGCAGGGTTTCCAGGCCAGAGCTCTCCAGCTCCTCTAGCCACTCCCCAGCCCTGCTCCACCTTAGGTACCTTCTCAAGCTCCCCAGCAGCCAAGCTCATCTTCCTCCACAGCTAGAGGAGACTGTCTACTCCTGGCCCACTGCCCTCATAAGGGCCAGCTGAGCCCTGATTGGGGCATGACCACATCTGAGCCTGCTTCCCCCAATCAGCCTGGGAACTGCTTGTTCCTACTCACAGCGCTCTCCTGGGCTGTTTTAAGCCCTTTAAGGCCGGAGCGGGTGACCACCCCGCTACACTCTGAAAAACATTTGGGGGTCATGGTGGATAATCAGCTGAACATGAGCTTTCAATGCGATCCTTGGATGCATGAACAATGAAATGTCAAATAGGAGTAGAGAGGGTTTGTTTTACCTCTGAATTTGGCACTGGTGCAACTGCTGCTGGAATACTCTGTCCAGTTCTGGTGCCTACAACTCAAGAAGGATGTTGCTAAATTGCAGAGGGTTCAGAGAAGAACCACTGGAATGATTAAAGGATTAGAAAACATGCCTTATAGCAATGGACAAAAAGAGCTCAGTCTATTTAGATTAACAAGGAGCAGGTTAAGGGGTGAGTTGATTACAGTCAATCAGTCTCTACATGGGGAACAAATATTTAATAACAGGCTCTTCAATCTAGCAGAAAAAGCTATAACAGGAGCCAATGGCTTAAAGTTGAAGCTAGACATTATCAGACTAGATATAAGACATTTTTGACAGTGAGAGTAATTAACCATTGGAACAATTTACCAAGTGTGATGGTGGATTCTCCATCACTGACTACTTTTAAATCAAGATTGGATGTTTTTCTAAAAGATCTGCTTGAGGAACTATTTTGGGGAAGTTCTATGGCCTGTGCTATAGGGGAGGACAGACTAGATGATCACAATGCTCCCTTCTGGCCTTGGAATCTATGAATCTGTCATAGAAGAATGGTTGACTTGCAAATTGTAACCTAATAGGACCAATGCTATTACCTGGGAATCCAGAAACAACAAGGTGTCCAATAAGACCTTGAGATCATGAACTATTAAGGAAACGAGTGTTCATACTCTATTAAGAGGGAGCAGCCATAAATCCCATAAACTGCTCAAGATGCTCTCTTTCACCCAGCGAAATCACCTCCATCTTGTTTGGATTGAATTTAATCCAGCTAGCTTTCATCCGGTCCTTAACTCAGGCACTAGGACATCAAGGAGACTAGAAAATCCAGGTGCAATGAGAAGCAGCCAACAACGGCACCCTCCCCTCTAGTGTTCTCACATCTATATTGAACAGGATGGGGTGACATGATTATACCTTAAAAAGCCCACAGGCAAGAGAGCCAGGAGAAAAAGAGCATCTCATATATACTTCAGGCTTCTGCCAAATTCTAGAAGGACCATGGGTAGGCGAACAACCAAGTTTCCATCCACGACCATACATACATCCTACATACTATGCTACATTGATAGATACCTTGATTAGGTAATATAGCACTGAGCGCCATGGACTGTTCGTGGTGAAGAGGATGTGTAAAAAGAAACAACTCAAACCTCTTAATACTTCCCTTATGGAAAACTTTCTAGTACAGTTTACTGGCCTTCCCAGCTGTTATGATTAGTTCAAGTTTTTATGAATAATCATCTGCATATTCTTTTTTCCTCTTGAGAAGTTGATTCGCAAGTAGTGGCAAGAATGTGGTCCATCAGGACTCCAAACAGTGAGGGGAAACTGAAAATTGGCTCTAAAAACCTTTATCATTTCAGCTGGTAAATTATAAACATCCCAGAGGGAGGGAGAGGAGACTGGAAAGCTTACTGCATTATTCACCATGCAGCATGATTTAAATTTAAAACAATGGGAAAATCTGCGTTAGACTGTGATTAAATTGCACAGGAGTCTAGACCACACACACACACGCACAAAACAGCTAGAAAACTGAAGACCAAATATGGGCTCCTCTCATTCCCATTCATGATAATTAAGGGGAACAACCCTCTCTCCTTAAAGTACAATTTTACTTGGAAAAGTGGCTGTATAAAAGATTTGCTTCCTGGGTGTGTTCAGCATTTATTATGCTTACATCAGTGACAAAAATAAGTGTTTATTACTTTTTACTGCTGTGAGCACAGAATAACAAATAGAGTCCTAAGTGTAAACTGGATGTTATTCCATCTCACGTATCAGTAGAACTGATAACTAAATTCCAATAGATAAGGTCAGCTAGTGTTAATGGCACTGCCTAGGTATAACTGAAGGCTGAATCTGAAGATAATGTAGTTGCACAGTGTAACCCTGGCAGAATTTGAGCAGCAGAATCCTTGTTGTCAGTACTGAGGCTCAAGCAGGAAAGCAACCAGCATGACTTTCAGGTCTCTGATTGATCATGCAGGGCTAGCAATTGGGGGGAAATCCTTGCATTTCTTCATTTAGAAAATTTAATCTGGAATCAGTACGACACAATAAACATGGACCTCCACCCTGCCATTTTTAACAAGACACTTTTCAGAGTAGAGCTGTGCTTTAAAGTCAATGGCAAACTTCTCATTGACTGTAGTGAGAGCAGGATCAGTCCCAATGTAAGCAACACTGCCAAAGGAAATATACTAATTAACAGTGGTCAATACCCAACGTGAGTCATTGTTAGAAATGTATATATTTCATCAGTTCTTTTCAACAAAAAGCTGTACTATCAGTTTCCCCTCTAAACATTTTCCTATGGCCATGGTTAATATACAGTGTGATTTTACTTTCCTTAGTTACAAAATTCAATCTTTGTATAACTTATCAAAAGGAAAGAGATGTGCTTATTTCTCTAAGATTATTTTCTCCACATGGTAGATCAACTGGGCTCCAGTGGTAACTTCCAGTAAAAGGCTGGCATTTAATTTCAAGGCCCATGACAAGGAAATGGAATCACGTATTTGTTACACTTCCAGAAATGAGAAAATATTAGAGGGAGTGGGAAGCGAAGAACCACTGTTGTGCACCACTGAGCCACAAAGCACACAGCTGAGATGGATCAAGAAAGTAGAATGGCTCCCCAGCCTACCATAAGAGGCATGTGTAGCAATGTTGGAGCTTTGCTGTAGTCCTAAGCCATAAGGCGCTTCCAGAATGTCTGAACACAGAACTTGGCATGTGATATAGGAGCGGAGGGGGGGAGGGAGGGAAGAAAGGAGGAATGACTGGAGATTCAAAATGATCCCTTTTCAGAAAATCCGATTCTCTCTTGCATAACAAGATGCACTGGATACTAGTAAATATCAACAGTGACATGCTCCCACTTCCTCCCCCATGAATGTTGACTTTAGCTGGTTTCCACATCATTTATCAGAAGGAAAAGGCTGCAGAGCTTTATTTAGAAAAGGTTATAAATAACAAGCCTGAAATAAGGAACATGACACCAGAACTACAATAACGACAACAATAACAGCGTGGGCTGCCAGGCACGCTTCTCTAGCTGGGAACAGCGCAGCAATCCAGCCCACCGTTACCACATTCGGCTGCCACCCTCGACTGATTCAGGCAGGGAACCCTGGCCTCTTCCTCCATAAATAACATCAGACTCCAACTGAGTGTAGTTACTGAATTCTCCACTATGTTATGCAAGTACTCTCTGAGAATGGACAAATAGGCTGATACTCAGACATGGGTGATGTTCTTATAGAGTTTCAGGCCGGAAGGGACCACCAGATCATCTAAGGGACCACCTTCCTTCGATCAAGTGACTTGTAAAATTCAGAGAAAACTGTATAAAATAGCATAGTGGTTTTTAAAGCGGGGGGAGGAATTCCATTTAAAGAAGCCGCTCATGTGCCATCAACTGAAGTTATATAACTGCTAATCTTAGGTTCCAGCACTGAAAAGTATTCAAGGAGCCACATATCAAATATTAACGTGTTCAACAACATATGAACTGGTAACCAGTCCCAGTTTTTCTGCAATATGGGCTGTCATAGTAAACACCTTCTGCAGTCCCATCAAAGCAACCCCAAGTATTGTTCTCACACAGCCTACAGAGTATCTGTTTGCCTTGGCCGCAAACTGAAATAGATTCTGACAAAAGCATTCTCCAGAGAGAGCTAAGGTTGAGAATGTTTCCCTTTAAAGCAATATTAACAGAATGTTGTTGTAATAATAAAAAACATAGATCTTAAGAACTCAGGAAATTTGCAGCTAAGTGTTCTTCAGTCACCAAGTTCCCTTCCACTCTGGATCCCTACCCAGTCTCCACTTGCTGGTTGGAAACTTGCACCAGATGCCATATTAAAGATAGATCTGTCCTACGGGAGTATATTAATTCCAGCATTGGGCATTAGCTGTATGAGGAGATGACCCATGCCCCACCTTGTCGGTCTCTGTCCACAAATTGGAAGGCTGTCAGGGAAGATCTTTGTATCCTTGGGATCTGGACCTCCTTCCTGAGATGCCCATGCACACTGGCACTGAGCTAATTGCATCTTTTGAGAGAAACACAACGATGCTGACAGGTTTCAGAGTAACAGCCGTGTTAGTCTGTATTCGCAAAAAGAAAAGGAGTACTTGTGGCACCTTAGAGACTAACCAATTTATTTGAGCATAAGCTTTCGTGAGCTACAGCTCACTTCATTGGATGCATACTGTGGAAACTGCAGAAGACATTATATACACAGAGACCATGAAACAATACCTCCTCCCACCCCACTCTCCTGCTGGTAATAGCTTATCTAAAGTGATCACTCTCCTTACAATGTATATGATAATCAAGTTGGGCCATTTCCAGTACAAATCCAGGTTTTCTCACCCTCCGCCCCCCCCACACATAAACTCACTCTCCTGCTGGTAATAGCCCATCCAAAGTGACCACTCTCTTTACAATGTGTATGATAATCAAGGTGGGCCATTTCCAGCACAAATCCAGGTTTTCTCACCTCCCTCCCCCCCTTTTTCCAAAAACCACACACACAAACTCACTCTCCTGCTGGTAATAGTTCATCCAAAGTGACCACTCTCCCTACAATGTGCATGATAATCAAGGTGGGCCATTTCCAGCACAAATCCAAGTTTAACCAGAACGTCGGGGGGGGGGGGGGAGGAGGGTAGGAAAAAACAAGGGGAAACAGGCTACCTTGCATAATGACTTAGCCACTCCCAGTCTCTATTTAAGCCTAAATTAATACTATCCAATTTGCAAATGAATTCCAATTCAGCAGTTTCTCGCTGGAGTCTGGATTTGAAGTTTTTTTATTTTAAGATAGCAACCTTCAGGTCTATAATTGCGTGACCAGAGAGACTGAAGTGTTCTCCGACTGGTTTATGAATGTTATAATTCTTAACATCTGATTTGTGTCCATTTATTCTTTTACGTAGAGACATTGTAAAGAGAGTGGTCACTTTGGATGGGCTATTACCAGCAGGAGAGTGAGTTTGGGGGGGGGGGGGGGGGAGCGAAGGGTGAAAAACCTGGATTTGTGCTGGAAATGGCCCAACTTGATTATCATATACATTGTAAGGAGAGTGATCACTTTAGATAAGCTATTACCAGCAGGAGAGTGGGGTGGGAGGAGGTATTGTTTCATGGTCTCTGTGTATATAATGTCTTCTGCAGTTTCCACAGTATGCATCCAATGAAGTGAGCTGTAGCTCACGAAAGCTTATGCTCAAAAAAATTGGTTAGTCTCTAAGGTGCCACAAGTACAATGATGCTGCTAAGTGGGGCCTCTAGGCATTCCAGCTCCTCTCTCTCCTCCATGAGGTGCAGGACAGAGGTAAAAGCCTCACTCAAATGTGAGGTGCACGCTGAGGTCTGTGGCCATTAAGTGTAGAGAGGATGCGGTGATGGTGAATCTCTAGAGGGTGGGTTCTCTGACCCTTATTTAGAGGATGAATAGACCCATATATGGAAGGTGAGTGAGGTAGCACGAGCTTTCTGGAACATAGCAGAATGGTAGTTGATAAGGGAACCAGGGGTGGCGGAGTTCTATGGGCCTGTGGTGCCCCGGCTCCAGCAATATTCAGGGCCCAGGGGCCCGGCTCCACCAATGTTTGGGGCCAGGTCTCTCCCCGGGCCCCACATGCCTCCCTCAAGTGTTCCCTGGACCCCACTTGCTGCCCCGTGCACCTCCCATTGGTTCCCGAGCATCCCTTCCTCTTCCCTGCAGCTCCACACTGCCTCCGCTCCACTCTGTGGGCTCCAGCATCAACTGCCGCCACAAGGTCCTAGTGCCACATTCACTAGTGCTAGGGCAGGCTGCCCTTACCCTGCTCTTCCACCTCAGAGCCTTCCCTTTTCTGGCAGGACCCTCCACCAGCACAGAGCCCCCCACCCAAAGTCACTGCTCCTGCCCCACACTGGGTAAGGGGCAGCCCCATTCCCCACCCCCGCTGAGGCTAAAGTGAGGGGCAGCAGCAGGAGAGGAGGCACACATGTGATGGCAGCTCCCCCCCTGCCCCACACGCACCACAGGGGAGGTGAGGGGGCTTCCTGGACCTGAGAGGGGCCCTAGGAGTATGTGCAGTGACAGTGGTGTGGGATGAGTGTGGTGAGGGGGGAAGAGGGGCCCCTCCCCCAGAGCTAAGTGCTGCTGAGCGGGAGACCTCCTCTCTGGTCCCAGACCCAGGGCAGCCTGCCTGCATCCAAAACTCCTTGTCCCCAGTCCTGCCCCACCCCAGAGCCCACACCCCCAGCCAGAGCCCTCATCCCCCTGCACCCCAACCCGCTGCCCTAGTCCTGAGCCTCTCCAACACCCCAAGTGCCTCATCCCCAGCCCCAGACAGAGCCCTCACCCCGCGGCACCCGTACCTTCTGCCCTAGCTCTGAGCCCCTCCCAAACCCCTCATCCCTGGCCCCAGCCAGAGCCCTGATCCTCCCCGCACCCTAACCCTCTGCCCCAGCCCTGAGCCCCCTCCTACATCATGAGCCCCACAGCCATCACCCCAACTCTCTGCCCTAGCCCTGAGCCCCCCCACACCCCAACCCCTCATCCCCAGCCACACCCCACAGCCCTCACCCCTCCCTCCGCACCCCCACCCACCCCCAAACTCCCTCCCAGAGCCTGCACCCCCTCCCTCTGCACCTCCTCCAACCCCCAAACTCCATTCCAGAGCCTGCACTCCTCACCCCCTCCTGCAAACCCACCCCCTTGCCCCAGCCTGCACCCCTCACCCCCTCCTGCACCCCCACTCCTTGCCCCAGCCCAGGGCCTGCACCACAGACCTCCCCCCTCCCAGAGCCTTAGGCAAGTGGGGGGGGGGTGAAGTTTGGGTAGGTGGAGATGGGGGAGCGGGTTCTAGACACCACACCAAAATTTCTACAAACCTGCCACCCCTGAAGGGAACATGTAGTTTCGGGTCAATTAGTGAAGTACAGTGGCGCAAGTGGAATCCATTTCTTACCGGGGGTGGGTCCAGCAGCTAATGGGGGGGGGCGCACATAACCTCCTCGCGTGACCCTCCACGTGACTCCTCCCAGCCCGGGGCCCCTACACTCCCCCCGTCCCCTCCCCATGATCCACCCGCCTTACGGGGGGCGGGGGCTCTACCCTCCTCCCACTGCGCCGGAGACGTCGGAACTGCAGCGGCAAAAGGAGCAGCACGTGGGGCCGCTGGGGTGACCCGCCCCACGCCCGCGGCTCCTCCGGCGCGCCCGTACCGCCCCAGCCCTTCCACGCAGGGTCTCCTCCGGTCTGTACAGCAGCAGCCCCGCCGGGGGACAGGGCTGGGGGCCGTCCAGGCGCGCTGGAGGCGCTGCGGGCCGTGGGGCTGCCCGGGGGCCCCGCTCCTTTCCCCGCTGCGGTTCCCGGGAGAGCTGTGCGGCTCAGGGCTCTCCTGGGAGCTGCAGCGGGGAAAGGAGCAGCACGCCGGAGCCACCCCCAGCCCCGTCCTCTGGCGGGGCTGCTGCTGCACAGACGGAGCCGGAGGAGACGCAGCTCCCTAGACGGGCGGGGCTGGGGGTTCTGCAGAACATGGGGCCACCGGGCCGCCCCCAGCCCAGCGCGGCTGCACCGCTCCCAGCCCCGCCCCTCAGCCCTGGCCTCCGGCGGGCTGCAGAGCAGACGGAGGAGACCCTGCGTGGGAGGGCTGGGGGCGGGACAGCTGCGCCGGAGGAGCGGCCAGCGTTGCTCCCCCTGTGTCTTTCCAGTACACCGTACTAGCTGTAAATCTCTGGCTGGTGCGGCGCACCATACCGGCCTACTTGCGCTGCTGGTGAAGTATAAGATGTAACTGGTTTATCCTGGGAGGGTGCACGTTGCGGGGCGGGGGGGGGGGGGTAAGTCTTTGTCCCCTATGAAGTGGTGGTTCAGTAGTCAGTGTAGAGAGCGGATGAGGAGATGGGTCAAGTGTTGGTCTATGTTCCATACTGGAAATATAGATCGGAAAGTGTAGGCAGAGTAAAGGCACATCTTCAGGCTATATGCAGGAAGGAGGCAGGTATAAAGGGGCACGGTTCGGGCTGTCATTAGAAGCTTCATTGTGACTTTCACAAGTTCCTATCATTTAGTTGCTTTTCAGCTGTAATATTCAAACAGCAATGCTATTTGACATGCAGTACAGTGTCCATTCTTAGCTCTCTGGAAGATTTTGCCTGAGAAATTCTTTAGGTTTTTGGTGTTTGGTTGGTTTTTTTACAATGGGCATTTTCCCCTCTTCTCATAGCTCCTTCACAGTGTTCGTGAAAGTCACAGGATCTGATTCTCATCTGTATTAAGACAACTTTACACCACTCTCTAAGAGTGTAAACAAGCCTTAAGGTGGATGTAACTGTAATGTACTCTCACTTTAAGGTCCTTTAACGCTGCCAGAGGAATGTAAAGTGACTCTAGTGTAAATGAGATTCTGAACCTCTAAATCCTCTGATTCCCACACACCCATTCCACTGCACATACAATTCTCTCCTTGGGGAAAAGATGAAAGAGAATGAACTGGACATGACAGATGTTAGCCGTGTCACTGAATGTACTACTGGAAGGTGCTCAGATAGGTTGATGAAGGTCATATAAGAACCAATGTAGAACAGCCGTATAGAAAGAGTCTGCCTGTGCATTCCCTCTTGCATTGGGAATGGTGGTGGGGCTTTGAAGAGTCCACTGTGGGAGAAGATGTGCGGTAGCCCTGGTATCCTGCCTGTGAAAAGGACTGCTCCTGGGGGAGAGGGGAAGCTGTTTTTCGTGCACATTATAACTGCAGTGTAATTAATGTAGAGGTTTTTCTGGTAAGCAAAAATGCATCCGAAATTATAACTAGAGTTTGACCGTTCTGTAGTTAATGTATGTGTTCATTAACTCAAACTAGCATTGTGGATATTTTCCAACCCAAAAATGTTTTTCTAGAGGCTCATACTACCCCAATGGGTATGCCTGCCCGTAACATTCTGCTATGGAAAACCAAAAGAATAAAGCTGTATAAAGAATAAACAATGCAAACTTCTAAATACCCATTTTTTTTCCTGCTAGCATTTTGTTTATCCACAGACCTACTTCATTTTATATTGTTTTATTGGTCATTTAGATCTGTGGGCCAATTTTCAGTTGGTCAAAATCCTCAGAGTTCCTTCAGTGGACCTATGCTGATCTACACCAACTAAGAATCTGGCCATATAGAGAGAGGAGAAATACTATATTTCCTGTTGTCTGGCCCTGGGTCTCTGGGTTATTATTCATGAGAGATTTGCCACCTATTTTGATACAGCCTGCTCTCCACATACCAGCTCCGGGGTCAGACAGAATAATTGTACTTTACAGGAGATATATTATACACACAGTGTTCTGGTCCTTCCCCCCTCCCACCAGCATCTGTTGCCTTATCAGCTGCCCAGAATCATTTGCATAAATCTCCAGTAATAAGTTCCCGCCTTTCAGCGCTAAACACCACAGAGGCATCTGGTCTCGCTCACGCAGTGGCAGTGGACTAGCCAAGCAGTGACTGAAAAACAAGAAACACTCTTCACTTACAGGGGCCTGCTGTTGCCTGTCAGCCACTGTGGAACAAAGTAGCAGAACAACAGTTGTCCTGCCAAGGGGCCAAAAGGTTTGTAGTGGGCAGTGTGACAGTGAAATTGGCTCCTTATTTACCACAACCTAGTCACCACTATGACTTTCCTTCATCTGACAGATTTCCTGCCAAAGAGCGCCTGGCTTTCTTCAGAAAATAAACCATTCACAGTGTGTCTGCTGTCAAAAGTTACCCTGCCCCCATGTTACAGTCCTGCAAAGGACTCTGCCAACACGTTTTAACAAATTACACAAATCTTGTACTTTTCCTCACTGATATTTATAAAAACTCATTGGAAGCCAGAAAGTGAATCTGTTTCCTTATCAAATGTTCATGTTTTCCATTGTGAACGCTTATTGGTGTGTTATGGTATGGTTCCTCAAGAGTGGTTAGGTTGCTGACATTTATTTTTTTAATTTTTTTTTAAAAGTATATAGACCCCCAATTCAGGAATTACTCCTGTACTTAAAGCTAAGTACACACATAAGTGACGTGCTGAATGAAGGCCTAAAACATTTGTTTTGAGAGAAAACCACACAAAGTACCACATGAACTTTCCAAATAAACATAAACAAAACATCCAAGATGGATAAAATACATGCAAAGCTAGTGTTCTGGTGACCTGTAAGGGAGTTTTACCACCAGTAAGTTGACATGAATCTAAATAAGTAACTATAAGGGAGTCTAGAGGAAATCTAAATTAATGTAACTTACATATCAAAGCTGGACAGGGGTAAAAGAAGGTGTATATTATACCATATTAGATTCCCTCTGGACCCACTTAGGGCCTGATTGTGCGACCCATGCTCTGCTTAGCGAACACTGAGTTAAGTGAATAGTCCCAATGTGTTCAATGGGACTACTCCATCTCAAGTACTCCGTGATGTCACCTCTGAATTTGGCCTTAACAAATTACTTGGAATAGTAAAACAAACTTCCTGTAAAGTCTAATCCAGCTCCCATGGAAGTCAATAAGAGATTTTCCATTGACTTCCCTGGAAGAAGGACTGGGACAGTTGAGATTAATCATTTATTTCCCCAGTGCTCAAGCAAATCAAACTGGAATTCAGATTATCACAGAGGCTGATGAACCTGACTGGCTATGTTCATCTTGTTTCCAATATATAAAAAATAATAACTCTCCAGGATTCCTTTTCTTTTCCCATTTTCTTCTAGCATTTCTGGAGGATAATTCTCTAACAGTAAAGAATTTTGGAAGCCATTCTCCAAATCATAAAGTTGGCTGTGTGGGTCTCTTTGACACATCCGCCAATACTGGTACCCATAGATGATAATAATAGAAGAATTCTTTGTTCTTATATGATGTGGAGATGCATCATGAACTCATCTCCTCCAGATATTACTATTGGCGGGTGTAAACACTGAGAGATTTGCCACTCAAATTATCCTCTCCTTCAAAACCGCACAGCCCTGAACTTCCCAGCATCCCTGCTTTAATTTCTTCCTGTATCACCATATGCTTGCTCCATTCCTCTCCCCTAACCTCTACCTTTATCTCCTCTCACTGACAGCGTTACACAAGCTTTCATACTACCCATTAATTTTTGAAAAGTCTCTAATTTCTCATGTACCAAACTCCGTTCCTCCCCTCCTACCAGCCTTTCTTTAATTTTTTTGCAAATCCTGCCTATGTTAATCTCCTCACCACACTGCCTCTATTCCAGGACTTTTGTCCTTGAACTTTTGACCTATATATCACATAATGCTCTATTATGAAGTCAGTGAAAAGCCTCCCATTAACTTCAAGACTTTAGATTGTAAGCTCGTCAGGGCTACTGCATCTTGTACGAAGTGCAGTGTACACTTAATGTGTTCTCTAAGTAACAATGACAATTCAGAGTTTATTGAATTTGGGTGCAATAATTCCAACATACAAATGCATTGTATCAAAGCTGTCTTAATATTTTTTATATCTTGGCAAAAAGGCTGTAAAAGCAGAGGTGGGTATGTGGGTTGTGCCTTTTCTACAGCATCTATTCAATTTTAAATAGTTCATCCTGTAAAAAAAAAAAGCCTATGTATTATTTTTCCTCTGCACATAATTAATGGCTTGCTGCCATCCTTTGCGGCACAAAATCTTTGAAATATTTCCTTCTCCCATTTATATACTTTTCCTCCAAAATGAAACAGAACTCAAAAAGTTAACTTAAAAGTTCAGAACTATCCAAACTATCCATCAATTTCAATGTGCTGCAAAGGAAGACAAACAAACTGTGGTATGAAAGGACAATGGAATCTTTAAAATGCACCCAGTTTCCCCTGACTAACTGATACACATTAAGGGACTTTCTTGGTTCAAACTCAAGGTTGATTGTAAAACTTTATGACAGATAACTGAGCTATTTTTTATACTTAAAGATAGTGGTTTTAGTGCTATTTCCTGCTATGATTAAATAGGATGTGTTAACAGTGCCAACTTTAATCTGCAATGTACTGGCCCTTTGGTTTTCCTTGGGGATTTAACAGGATTGTTCTCTTCCTGTTTATTTCTCAATGTGGACTTTCCCTTCCCTCCTCCCTAAAAGCTCCAAATTACAACTAGCTTCCTTGGATTAGGAGGGCTGGAGGGAACCCCCTTCGAAGTCCATCACTGCTGCTCTTTGCCAGAGACAACACTGCACAGTGACTCTGGGTGCTCACTGCAGCGTTCCCAGTCACTGCTGGCTCAAGCAGAGCAAGGCCAGCTCCAGGAACACAACCTGAGGTCTTGCACAGCACTGAGGAGGGCTAACACACAAACACCAGGCCAGCCTTACATTTAGTTTCTTGACTTCAGTGGGAGTCACACCTGCTGATACAAGGGCTAAATTTATTCCAGAATTTCTAATAAGAGACTGACACAGCCATTTTTCAAATACTTCATTTTATCCTCCTATCAGTTTGCACAAAAGGATTCTAGAGTACATTCATTAGTTTTGTTCACCTATAAATTAACTTGGCAGGTAGGCCTTACACAATGGATCCTACTCATCACTGTCCAAGAGACAAATCTGGAGTAAATCAACTCAACTGTGCAATCATTCCACATTTATATCACCGTATGTAACTGAGATCAGAAAATAGCCCCCCCAAAAAGACAAGGTGCAGCTTTTTCCCTACCATAGAATCCTGTCTGAGTATGGCAGAAATGCTGATGTGGTGGTGGTGTGAATAGTCTCATATCCTCTTCTCTTTTAAAGAGTCCTGCAGTACAATGGCAGGGTCATTATAGAATTGTCCATTCTCTATACATTGTTCCATTAAAGAAAAAACATCTCTGACAGTCTTCTGACTATTTCCATCTGGAAATGGTCAGAAGACTGTCAGAGATGTTTTTTTTCAGGACAGTATGAATTGGGAAGATATCTTCCCCCTTTACAAGGACATGTGAAGAAGTTAGTGGGAAACATTCCTGGTATACCAAGTGCATTTTTTACCCCAGTGTGATGCTGGCAGACCAGGTGCCAGCTTATGCCAAGGTACCTAAGCCTCACTGAACACTTACAAATGCCTAGCTGGATACCAGTCTTGCTTATCTGTGTATTAGCATTATCAAAATAGATATTGGAGTTATAACAATGTGTTTAGTATTTAGACTTTCTGGAATGTTTATAGGATGCTGCATCTATTAATCCTACTTATAATATCTGTATCCCATGTTATAAGGCAGTGGTTTTCAACCAGTGGTCCACTGCGGACCCCACAGATTCCTGGGGGTCCGCAGACTATGTTTAAGATTTCCAAAGGGCACTGCACTCTCCATTTGGAATTTTTAGGGGGTCCTCAAATAAAAAAGGCTGAAAACCACTGTTATAAGGTAATGTTTAAATGTTTGTTCTGTAACTATAAAAATGTTTCATAAGGTTGTACAATCTGGGGAGAAGCATTACCAAATGTGAAATATTAGTGTATCCCAGGAGGTGTTATCTCCTGCACATTAGGAAGGACTGTTGAGTGACCACAAATTGGTCATTGTGAAATAAAGACTTTGTCGATTGCTCCCCACACACGCTCATGAAGAGGTTACATGCAGGAGCGTTTGTTCCATCAGCCTGGAGTCTGGGGCAAGGGGGCATAAAAGTCCCTGTCAGTGAGACACTGGATCTTTTATGCTGTCTGAATTCTGAGGGGGAAAAGATTCATAGACATAAGCAAGAGACCCCCAAGGTGCTTGGCTTGGGTTAGCCCCAAAGGACATAAAAACTTGCTTATTATAGAAGCTTCTATTACCTTTTGAATTTAAGATTCTACCTTATTTGTGTATGTATGCTTACCTGCTTTAATCTTGTAAATAATTCTCATTTCTTTTCTTAGTTAATAAACCTTTAGTTAGTTTACTACAGAATTGGCTACCGGCATAGTCTTTGAGGTCTGAATACAATTGACCTGGGGTAAATGACTTGTCTGTTGAGACTTGGAGTAACCTGAATATTGTTGTGATTTTTGGTGCAAAGTGATCTTCTATCACATATCCAGCTTGCCTGGGTGGTAAGACAGACTGGAATGCTCGAGGGGACTGTTTGTGTCTCCATTGTAAGACTGTTGTAGTGCTTTAGGAGTTCACATTTTTTACTGGGGTTGGTGAAGCCTAATTATAGAACACACAACCAGTTTGGGGTTTCTGCCCTGCTTTGTGACAGTCTGCCTTGAGGTTGGCACTCATAGTTGTGAGCCACTCCAGACAACGTGACACCCAGTTCCTGATTGCAACCTCATTTTAAGATGATAGATTTCCAGTGGATAGTCTCACAAGGGCCATGTTTGTATTTATCTTCTCGTCTTTCCATACTGGAGCAACTGAACGGCATAACTCTCCCAAACTATACCTCTCGCACCTAACCTCATAGCCAAGATCTATCCATCAAGCAGGGGACTTAAACAATGTCCTGAAAAGTTATGAGCTACCTCCCATTGTAGAGGTTATTTATGAAACCATTGGGACAGATCCTCAGTTGACATAAATTAGGACAGCTCCATTGAAGTCAACAGGGATTCATCAATTTACATCAGCTGATGATGTGGGACAATGAGTTTTAGAGATGTCTAAATGTGTTCGGATTTTCTGATTGCAAAGTCTCATGACATAACTATGTATTTTTTCCCAGAGCAATTTCAACTGCATATATCTGGGCTGTCAAAAAATTTAAATGAAATATTGGAAAATGAGGTATGACCCAAGGTGCCTACGGTAGCCCACACTGAAAATGCCAAGGGCAGGGCAGGCTGCAAAAAGAAGAGCAGATTCTCCCAAGACTGGTGGTTAACACTGTAGATAGATTCACCAACCATTCACAAACTGTGCTCCTGATCCCCCACACTGGTTGTCAAGAAGCTGAAAAAAAGAAACCACACAGCCCCCTTTATTGCATTCCAGTCTCTGGCTCCCAATCAGCAAATAAGTCCAGTAAAGTGAGAAGTTACTTAAAAGTCTATTCACTAAGACCTTACATTTGCCGGGCCTCTTCACAGCTATGGCATCATTCTTTCCTCTGAACTCCCCCTTTTGTTTGCTCAGTTATTGGCAATCTGTCACCACCTCCAAAGCATTGCTCAGGTATATCAGTGTCCCACCTATCTCTATACCTATAGCTATGCTTCCATCTTCTCTTGTCTTAAATATTGCAGCTCACCCATTAGCGGTCTCCCCAAGTACTAGATAATGGCATGTATAGATCATCCCTACCCACACCTTCATTCTCAATTAACTTCACTGGATTCTTATTTACTGCAGGATCCAATTCAAAATCACCCTCCTTGGGATAGATTGCCCTTTTCTGCAGAAAAGCCCATGGGAAAGGGCTCACAGGAATGGGATTTCTGTGAAGTCCTGTTGCAGATATTCCCTATCATTGCACCAGCAGAAAGGCAGGTGAGGTGGAGCAAAGTTTGACCTCCATCGAGTAACTGATGTACTGAAGGAGAAAATGTATTCTCCCAACCCACATACTGAGCTGACTCCTCCTCCAGCCCACCATAATCCATTCCTCTTTCCCCATACATAGATCCCCAGTCAACGGCTCCAAGGAAAGGGGAGATGATTTTGCAAAGGCAGCAGAGTCCCTCTTCTACTCTGGATGGGGGAGCTCCATATGCAAAGGTCTAATTTATACTGGGCTGCTACACTAATGGGGGAGGGGACTGGAAACGGTCCTGAGAAACACTGTGACACAGGGACACCCTGGCCACATTCCTTTCGTCTTCATCGATAAGCCCTTTTCCATGCTACAGCAGTAACAGGGAAAGGCAGTGGCCTAATTATTATTTAGATATCAATAGCACTAAAATGCCTCAACCGATATAGGGACCCTGATATGCCATGCACTGTACATACATAGAGGGGGAGAGAGAGTCCCATCCCTGAAGAGCTTACAAGCTGACTAGTCAATGCAGACCAAGAGCGGGAGAAAAGGATTACAATGATCCCCAGTTTGTACACATAGGGAACTGAGGCATGGAGATGAATGGCCTTGCCCAAGGTCTCACAGGAAGTCTGTGGCAGGACTTCTCCATTGCCTTAAGACTATCCTTTCCCTTTCCATTCACTGTGACGCACCCTTATACATGCTGCTTCAAGTGTCTTTACAGTGAACTTCAGCGGGTAATGCTGTGCAAGTGACTGAACTGGAGGATCTGACTTTGTTTTTAGGCTCATGCAAAAGGGGTTCTGGCTCTGCTGTTCATTTAACATTCCGATGATTCTGAGCACTTTCCCTGGCAGCAATAAATAAATAAATATCAGCAGTCAGACAAACACTTGATTCAACTGTTTGATGGCCCAGAAATAACATGCTTTCTACAATGTAAACTCACCCAAAGGATGAAGTGTTAGGACATGCTAAACAAATGGCTCCGTCCATGACTTGGACGAAGGAGCATGTCTCTTCAAGAGCACAATGAAGGGCTTGGGGAAGCCTGTTAGGAGTTGTCAGTGTAAGTACAATGCGGCACTCGCTGATTTAAGAGCTTCTGAGACGAGTTCAAATATCCAGCACTTGCGTGATGCCTAGCCAGACACAAAATCACCTAATGGGGTATAATGAAAGTATATTCACTGAAACAGACAGCACACTTACCATCAGCATTTCCTAATGACAAGTTGATGAATAGTGTATCTTCTGTTCAGTGGAGCTGGCTGAATTGTTGACATTTATCTTTGGTCTATTTAACATACATGATTATGATGATGAACGAAAAGGCTTATTTGCAACCAGTCTTTAAGCAGCAAGGAGACAGACAGTAATTAAAGCTTGATACACCTCAGAGCTCCAATGGACGGCCTCATAAGCCCTTTTAGCAAGTCTGTTTTACCAGCATGCTTATTAAATGTTCATTTTTTTAAAAAGTGCTGACAGTTCCAATATACTGGATCAGAGCTTGACACTTTTAAGGACAGACTCGCTCAAAAGTCAGCCTTTTGGTTTGCATGGGTGACCGCAGTTTAAATCTGAGCTCCTCCTAACTGTCCGTATTCAACAAAGCTAAACAGCAGACTGTGTCAGTGAATTCCAAGAGCCCAGTCATGTCAGGACAAGGGGCGTCGCCCGCTCTCAGTAATCTGGAGTTAACCTCTCAGAAAGGCAGGGAAAATGGGATACTGCGTGGCTTTCCTGTGGGTTTGCACTAGTTTCGCCCTCCACTCTGTCATGTTGATTACCAAGCAAACTTGGCAGGCAGAGGCCATTATTATATCTGAGAGAGGCACACAGCTTTTATTGGGACCAGGCGCATTCAGAGATCAAGCTGGGACATGTTACAGGAATATAATCTGATTCTCAGTTCACCATTATACTCTACATTCTGTATTTAAGTTTGACAGATAATTGCAGCTTTTGCTCAGATTGCTTAAGGTTTGTTGAGAGGAGAGGCATAAATATCTGTCCTTCACAGTACTGTTGCTGTTCTGTACAATGGAAACTCCAAGATTAAACCCCATGGACTTCAATAAGACTTGAGCACATGCTTAATGTCAATCTGGTTCATAAATCTCTTACATTGGTTAATCCGGGCATTTAGCAGGGTGACATGGAGAAGGATGAGAGAGGGAGATTCATTGGGAATTGGACAGGTCTATAAGCAGAAAAGTGGGATTTTCCCATGGACAGGGAATGCTAACTGCCAAGTAGCTCAACATGGGATCTGGCCTAATGATCTCATTGCTGAACAATTTAGTGAGTCCTTTTAATGGACATCAGAAAGGATGATGTCTTCAAGGGGACCAATGCCTAGTTGCAACCCCATAATAGAGTTATTACAGGTGTGCATGTGTGTGTATGGGGGGGGAATTTGCTGACAATACCCTTTTATGTGGAGACATTAAAAAGAAATCCACATGTCTGAGGTCACTAAACCTACTCTTTGGAGATCTTCCATTGAATTGCTCTCTGCTTTGCATCAGAAAGCATGGCAGTCTGTTATACTGGGATGTGATATCGCTACAATAAATTGTTTTAAAACAGAAAACAAAGGCTGGCTTCTCATTTCCATATTATTTTTCTCCATTTTGTTTAAATCTTAGAAGCTGTTTGATTGTTTCTTTTAGTTTCCTTTTTGGCATACTGCACATTTACATAAACTGCTGCAGAGAAATTACAAACTAATCCCCTCTGTCTTCTCTTATTCTCTGTTAAGTTATGTTGAGAAAATAAATATGAATGGCACAGATGTTCCATTTTTCTCTCTGCATAAAATAGTTTATGACATGCTGCAAATGTTGCAGAAATATTTCTTTATAATTAAACAGATTACATATTCGAATTGGTTAAAGAGGCTTTGGCAGGTTAAAATCATGGGAGAGAAGTTAAAATGTTTTACTAGTAGCACCTTAATTTATTAAAACAAACATTTTAAAATTAATTTTATTTGTCACCATTTGTGTTGTAAATGCTGTTGAAGTTTTCAGGGTTACTGATCAGCACGTGCCTTACTTGTACCTCTCTCCAGATCTCCAAATAAAATAAGACTCACAGAAAAGAAAGATTTGGGTTCTGAACACTATTCTGTGTGTCATGATAGATAGAATCACAAAGTACATCTTAAACATAAACGATTATTAACGAAAACAGCAACAATTACAGACAAATGAACAAACAGACAGACCTGCACACAAGGTCAGTTCCAGCGTTATCGCCTTCATTTACCAAGGAATATACCCTACCAGGTGTTCTCTAAAACACATAAAAGAAACCTACAGGCTGAAAAGTAAAACTGGTTGGAAAACCATTCCAAGGGAAAATTCCTAACAGAAAATGCCCTTTTTGCAAAATTTCAATTTTCTGTCAGGAAAACCAAAAAGACAGCATCCAAGCTGCCCACCTGGAAAGCTCCCGCAGGGAGAAAGTGTAACTGAAAAGAGCCTTCCAAGTGGCAGCAGCCACTGGGCTGAGAGGAGGCAGAAAGGGCAAGGGCCTTGCACCTCTCCCCCTCCCCCCGAGTCCAGCTACTGGGGTGTGTTTAGACTTCAGCTGTCCCTCTCAGAGGCTCTTGTGAATTTCACTTTATGCCTGCAGGGAGAAGGTGCTATTGTTAAGAAAACTTCCTGGCAGCCAGCAAGCTGAAAAATTCTGTTGCATTTCTGTCCCATGACAAATTTTGAGGTTTTTCAGTTTTCATCCTGAAATGTCCACAGGAACAGAAATTCCATTTTCCGGTCAGCAATACTGATTAGTAAACTGAAAGTCATTTAATCAGATAAACCTCAATTTCATCACATTAGGCTGGAAATATGCAGCTACAAAAATCAATAAAACCTTTAGCTAAGGGGACCCTCTTTATGGATTCCCTCAGTAATCAACTTACTCTGTCTCTCCCATCACATTCAGTAATTAGACCTTTCCCTCTTAATGGAGTCCTACACATTTTGCCTTCCCCAGAGGGCTTCTCACAGAGTGTCTCCCTGACAGGCCCCCTCTTGAGGGGTTTGCCTGAGCAGGGAGTGATCTGGCCCAGTGACAGTACCTTTAATTTTGTTTTGTTTTTTCTGCATCCCTTTACTAGATTTCAGCCTCTTCTTACTGTTACATAATTTAAGTGAACTATTTGCAATTGCCAGTCTTATTTCCAGACATCTACATGTTTACACTTGTATGGTTGATTCCAGACTGGCATGTCACGGTGCAGTTCTGTATGGAACTATAACCAAGTAAAGATCTGAAAAACCTCCTTTGCTATCTTGAGTGTCTTCTAGACAATCCGAACTGTTCATTTTGCTTCTCGGTTTCCTAGCAAATTAGCTAATATTGTCAGCACGAGCAGGACCACTTGTAATGACGTCTTCTAACTTTGTTTTAATGCTGCTTATTATACTGTTCATACACTAGCTCAGGGCAACAGTGATGGAGTTGCAGTCCCTTCTGGGGAATACTCACTGTTTTCACATTTCTTGAAAAAATATTCTATTAATATTAGGTATTGAGAAGTGTTCTATGTGTATACATTTGTTTTCTGCCTATGCAGCTGCTTTGAGGGATTTTGTAGAATAGGCCAGTAGCACCCTTTTTTACCAAGGAAAGCCAGGAGGCTTCCTTGAAGTATTTCCATATTCACAGTAGGATAAGCTTGACCATCATGTGCTTTCTGGCATTTTCACACTATGAAGTTCCTTACGAATATAAGCAGTATGAGTTCATGACAATTCATATTTGGCTTCATAATCAGCACTGTTTTATATTTGAAATCAAATCTGAGTCAACACTGATATCATGGTATTACAACATTGCTGGGGGTGAGACTCCATTTTGAGGTGTACTGTAGTCCTATATTCAGATCTGAATACAGGGCCTGAACCAAAGTCTTCTGAAGCCAATAGGAGTCTTTCTACCAGCTTCAATGGGCTTTGGATCAGACCACTATCATAGCTCTAGCTACAATCAGTGTACATATGTGCCTGGTCCCGTACTGCAGGGGTGAAAGTAAGATAAAAGACTTACCGGTACAGGGGCTCGGCCTCGGGAGGAAGAGGTGGGGCCTCAGCAGAAGAGGCAGGGCTAGGGGGGTTAGCCTCCCCCAGTCTGCCCTTCTACTCTGCCCGGGGCTCTGGCGGCGATTCAAAGGGCCCAGAGCTCCGGCCGCTGCTGCAGAAGCAGCAGCCAGGAGCCCCGGGCCCTTTTAAATCGCCAGGCCCCAGGGCAGCTGCCCCCTTTGCCCCCCCACCATGTTGGCAGCCCAGGGGAGGGGGCAAAAGGAGCAGCAACATTAAAGCGCTTTAATGTCGGCTGTGTACAGGCCAGTACTGGTGGCCACTTCTTACCGGTACGCCGTACCGATCCGTACCGGCCCACTTTCACCTCTGCCACATTGGCACAGTCACATGAAGTTGACCTAAAGAACCAGTGGTAAGTTTGTAAAGCATAAGGGGAAGTTGATAGCTTAAATAAGCAATGCTTTTTTCAAAATGGGAAGGATGGGCAAAGGAATCTCTTTTTTTAAAAAACAACCCATTATAACCAGGGAGCAAACAACAGGAAGGCGGAAGAGCTTCTTAAAATAAAGGACAATGTTGGCACAAGACAAATGGATATAAATTGGCCATGAGTAAGTTTAGGCTGGGAATTAGAAGAAGGTTTCTAACCCTCAGAGGAGCGAGGCTCTGGAACAGCCTCCAAATAGCAGAAGTGAAGGCAAATAACCTAGCTAGTTTTAAGATGGAGTTTTGATACATTTATGAATGGGATTATGAGACAGGGTTTTCTGTGATAGCAGGGGACTAGACTAATGACTCAGGAGGTCCCTTCCAGCTTTGTGTTCCCATTATAAACTCTTCTGCTAATCAGGGTGTGAGTGTGCTGTAAGGAGAACGTGAAACTAGCCATTCAGAATGGTGATATATACAAAGTTCACGTCTTATAAAATAAATCCCAGGAAAGAATTTATTTATTGTAAAGGGAGGTTAAGCAATTACTAGACAGTGAGTCTTGCAAATCTCACAAGTTTCACATTTTACAGTCTGTGCTGTGAGTTGGAGTCAGCCACCACTGCTGTGATTCATCAACAAACAATGGAGGCAAGAAAAAGGCAGGATAAAAAGTGGTCTAGTGGATTGAGCCCCAGACTGGAACTCAGGAATGCTGGTTTCTGTTCTTGGTTCTGCCACTAGAGTGAATCACTTCCCCCCTCTCTCTGTGCCTCAGTTTCCCCATCTGTAAAATGGGGATAATGATTCTGACCTCCTTCATGAAGCTCTATGAAAAGTGCTATGTAAGAGCTTGGTATTACTGATCTTGCAGCTATTGTGCAGAGCGTGAAGCAAGTCCTATGAACTTTTCTTGGCTCTGCCACAGGCTTCCGATATGACCACTTAACTTCTCTATGCCTTGGTTTTCCCATCTGTAAAACAGGAATACTACTACAAACATACCTCATGCTGTTTGACTTAATTCATGCTTGTAAAGCCATTAGAGAGCCTTAGTGCTGTAAGTGCAAATTGTTATTTATTCTTATGTTCGAAATAATTTAGCTTTAGAAGATGCGATCAAGTTGTCTCAGAGAGGGCAGCAGTTATTCTTATAGCTTGTTCATCTGCAAGAAGAAACTCCAAAGAGGCCTCGTCGATCATGAGACACATCTGGATTAGTACATGTAACAGTTGTTTGCAGCTTAAAAGAAATGTCTTGTTTTGCTACAGGTATATCCTAACACAATTAGCAGGTAATTGAGCAGCTCTGCTAGAACTCAACTATCCAGCAGCATACTAGCCCAAGTGATTTATTCACAACTCCTTCGTTCCCTTAGGAATACCTCTATCTGTAAAGCTGGTGGTAGCATTTTTTATGAAAGCTTTCTGGAAACTTTTGCAGGTTATTATACAACTAGTGCTGTGTAAAACCTTTGCAGCAAAACATGAAACCAGACACCACTGAGCAGTTTCAACTGAATTTTGATTTGTGCAACTCAAGCCCTCACAGTAAAATGCAGCTCAAAACACAGATTGCAACAAAACACAATATCCATGTGAACCCCTGTGAACTGAAACCAAGTTTCCCAAAATACTAGCTAATTGCAAGCCAATCTTGCAGAAAGAATCTCCCAGACATACAATTTTCAAAAGCGCCTAATTCACTTAGGAGCCCAAATTCATTAAAAGTCAATGGGACATAGGCTCCTAAGAGATTTAGATGCTTTTGAAAATTTTAATTGTACAACCAAATGCATAAGATACAAAAGCATTTTAAAATTTAACCTGAATAACCTTTCCTAAAATCCCTTCTGTTGCACAAAAAGCAGATTCAGCTGTCTAATACCTTGATATTATTGAAGAACATGAGGAAGGATAGACTTGTGGTTAAAACTCCAGTCTGGGACTCATTTTGTGATCACTTCCCAGTTCTGCCATATTCCCTGTGAGCAAATCACTTGGGCCTAAATACCTTTAAAAATCTGGCCTTGATCTCTTTGTGGCTCAGTTCCCCATCTGTAAAAGGAGGTTAATAATATCCCTTTCTCCCACCCTTTGTCTGTCTTGTCCACTCAACTTATAAGCTCTTTGGGGCAGAGACTCTCTCTCACTATGTGTCTGTACAGCATTTAGCACAATGGGCCCTGATCTCAGTTGAAGCCTCTAGATGCTACCATAATATAAATAATAAGGGGTCCTAGTTCATGACTAGGGCTTCTACGTTCTGTGGTAATTCAAATTAATAATAATTTTAATAATAATGTTATGAGCTGGGTGAAACCTTGTTATGAGATAGAGTTGATAGGTGCGAACTCACCCTTCAGTTAACAAAATTGTAAGCATATGCCCCCACCTAAAACAAAAGAGGTGTGTGAACCTGCCCAGGAACTTTTGCTGTGCATTGTTTGGGTAGGTTTGTGCCTATGGGAGGAAGACACAACACAAAGAAACTGAGAACAGACAAGAAAGACAGAGAGAGAGAGAGACAGGATGAAGGAGCAGCTAACAGAACTGTGGCTGACCCTGGAAGAAACGTGGGGAGAGGGTTTTGGGTCAGGGCTGCAGGCTGAAAAGAGTGTTGTTTGTGCTGTGAGCAAAGGAAGATGTTTCCTGCTATTTGACTACTTCTGTGTTCAGAGACACCTGAGTTTGTACATTCTTTGTAAACAAAACTGCATCAAAGAACTACCTATCACCAATTTTTACTCCTGTGACATTCCCCAGGGTACAATCTGATGGATAGCTGATGGATAGCTGTGTCCCCTCAATTCCCCAGCCTGGGGTGCTTTTTTACACTGCTTCACTATGAGAGCAGCCACTCCTGATCTACCCACACACAGCCTTTCCAGCTATATTGTATGAATGCTATAGCCAGTCACCCATGAACTACACTGCAGGGCAAAACTAGCAAACACCCAGCCCCAGACATCCCCCCAGAAATGTGTCTTGTACTGCCCTGCACCCTCCTGGACAACACAAGCTCATATAAAGTCCATCATTTCATTAATAGAAAATGAAATGCACAAGTTATCTCAAATTGAAGTTCCCAAACACCTCTATCCAAACACACTGATTTAGGTAAAACAATAAAACAAGAAAGATAGATTTTAAATGGATTACAAGTAATGAGTAGGGCTCTGTGTCTGTCACAGAGGTTGCAGAAGTCACAGACTTCTGCAGCTGCCAGTGTGGCAGCTGACCCCAGGGTCCCCCAAGCAGCAGGGTCGCCCAGGGGCCAGCTGCTCAGGCAGCCCCAGGGACAGCCACACTGGCCGCTGCTGAAGCAGCTCCGCAGCCAGCTGCTGGGCCAGCCCCAGGGACAGCCGCACCATCGCTGCCGGAGTAGCCCCAGAGCCAGACACACCAACCGCTGCTTGAGTGGCCCCAGGCAGTTTGCCCCGGGGACTGCATGAGCAGTGGTCCCGGAGGCAGCGGACTAATGGCAGGTGGGTGACCCCGGGGGCAACCAGAGCAGCCGCTTCTCGGTGGCCCCTGGCAGCAGGTGCTACTGCCCCAGAGCACCCCCCCAAACAGCAGCCCCCTGGCCTCCCCCCAAGAGCAGCACCCCCCCACAGAGCAGCGGACCCACAGCCCACCAGAGCAGCATCCCCCCCTCAACTAAGATTTAGTCAGGGGTATATAATAAAAGTCATGGACAGGTCACGTCCATGAATTTTTGTGTATTGCCTGTGACCTGCCCATGACTTTTACTAAAAATACGCATGACTCAATCGTAGCCTTAGTAAAGAGGCATAAAAGTCAGAATTTGCTTGCAAGAAAATAAAAGGTAAAATGCAACTAATATCTAACTTAAGAGGCTAAACGAATTCATAGTAAAATGTCTCTCTGACCACATGATTTTGCAGTCTTACTGGCTTGATGCCTTTCAGCCAGGACCCCTCCACCAGTCCAATGCTCCTTTCCTTGTCCTTCAGGCATTCTGGATGTTTTGGGCAGAGAAAAAGGGAAGAGAGAAAATCTGGGGAGTTTGCTCCCCTTTCTTACAGTAATTTTCTTCTTTGAGAACCATCTCTAGCTGGGGTTTTGGCAACAGGAAGTCTGTTTGCACAGGTACCTCCAGCTGTTCCATTTCCAAGATGTAAATTTCTCGCTCACACCCTTCTTCCTGCCACAGAACAGCCATTTAACCAGGTACTAGCCCCTTTGATTTTGTTGTTACGTGGCTCACGCATGAGTTTGCCTTTTGTCTCTGAGGAACTGGTTTGTGCCTGCTTTTCTAAACTTGGAGCATGTTTCAGGAACGCCACACAGTAAAATTTTATAAATTTTACATACAATGGTGCCACATCTATTTTACCAGCACAACAATGATCAGCACATTATGAGTTTTCAGATGATACCTCACAAGGCATACTTTGTACAAAATCCATTATAGTTTGTAAAAAGGGTGAGCATAAGGATACAGACTGTCACAACTCCCAACTGGAACATCCCCGGGGCTCCAAACTTTGACTAACTGTTCACTTTGAAAGGGGCAACAATAATTGCAATGTTTATGAATACAGCAATAGATCACTAACATGTTCTGTCTGCATTTTATAATGAAATATACTCCTGCTTCTACCCCCCCCCCCCCAAATTAATTACAGCATTATTCACAGAGCTATATCTGCCCTCCCTTGCATAGAGTAGGAGCTAGCAAGTATCTCTAGAAGTAGGGGCATCAAGTTATGTCTCTGAAAACAGAGAAAAGACAAAGCTCTGAAGCACATATTTCCACAAGCAAAGAGAAAGAAAGTAGATTCAATACATTCCATCTAGTAATATAGAAACCCACTTGGGCAATGGTGCAGCTTTTTGAAGTCAAAAGCACGGTCAATGCTGAAATGGCTCAGCTTCCTATCAAACAACATTTTTATTGAAAATTCCACTTATGTTTTCACTTTCCCAACTGATATTGCACAGGAAATGTCAGTAGCAGTACTAGTCTTTGAAAGAGTAGATGGATAAAATAGGTGAGAGGCTATATTTTCCTGGACCAACATTTTAAAAATGTGTATTCTAGCTTTTATGTCAAGCCAGTAAAAAGGTAGCATACTTGTCTATATTGCCTTTTCATCATTATCACTCTTTTTGATGTGCTGTTCTTTCCTCCCCCTTTTCTTGCCACCTGCGATTTGATGTGGCCATGTTAAATTGCACCATATACATTGTGATGAATGAGCAGGGTGTCAACTTTTGTCTTCGTTGAGTAACATTGTTAAAATTAGTATTCACTAAGGTAAGGCTGGGATTAAAGCATACTGGGGCTCCAATATCCTGCCGGCCTTTGGGTAATTTGAAATTAAAAACTTGAAGTTATTTTTCATAAGCTAGAACAATAGCTCTTAGATCTGTTGGCACATGCTACTGACAGGGTGCTGGCAGCAGGCAACTTGCAACAGGGCTTGCCAATGCCTTCATGCATACTTCTAAGAATAACTCAGTGTCCAAGAATTTGGCCTGTTATATTACAGGCCAGGGCCAGCCTACAGCTGTTTTAAATTACAGTAGACTGAATGATATTAGCTTTATTGTAGTTGGACTGACACTCTGCTCTCTCTTAATCGTCTTAATGTTCAGATTTGCCATTCTGCCAGCAGTTGCGTGGCATTTATTTAACACTCAAGGTTTTAGTCACAAGTGACAGATTGGTTGGATCGTCTGTACACCTGGAACATGATCAAAGTAAAGGACCATACAGTTAAGCTTCTTTGTAAAGGACAGCCTATAGATTCAAGGCTAGAGATTTTTGTTGCACAGCAGAAAAGACGGACTCTTAGACAGATCTATTCTAATTTTTCATAGAAGAAAGACATTTCATTCTGTGCTTTACAAGCTTGATCATATCCTGCTTTGGTTTCTCTTTGAGTCCTGGGGAATTTCACAATGCATCAGTCGTGAATCTCTAACTGTTGTGTACAGCAAGTAGTTTATAGACACCATCAAAACTCATTTACTGTATCCTGAGCCCATTGAAGTACATAGCAAAACTTCCAATGACTTCATCAGGATCAGAGTTTGCCTCTTAGAATTTTGAGTGAGCTTTTGGCAGTTCATTAGAAATTTCCTATTTCTTTATGGAAAAGGACAATTGGATGTGGTTTTATTGCTCATTTGTCAAAATATTGATGAAAGAAGTAAGTCAATGAGAACTCAATTAAAAATTAAAACACAGAATCTAATCCATTTTTAGGCTTCTTAATATCCTGCTAGCGTGCTTGAATTTTAGATTGGCTAATTTTCATCCAGCCTCCATAACTGGAGTCAGTAAAATTGTAATAAAGTTGTATGCAATTTAAAGAAAATAGACCAAGTTCTCCTCTTTCCTACTGGGGCAGACCAAAGGACCTTCTAACACAGTATTCTGTCTTCCATCAATGGCCAGTGCCATATGCTTCATAGGAAATGAACAGAACAGAGCTATTTATTGAGTGATCCATCACCTATCGTCCAGTCCTAACTTCTGGCAGTCAGACATTTAGGAACACCCACAGCATGGGGTTGTGTTTTTGACTATCTTGGATAATAGCAACTGATGGACCTGTCCTCCTTGAACTTATCTAATTCTTTTTTGAACCCAGTTATACTCTTGGCCTCACAACACCCCTGGCAATGAGTTCCACGGGCTGACTGTGTATTGTGTGAAATACTTCCTTATGTTTGTTTTAAACCTGCTGCCTATTAATGAGGCCTCATCTGGAGTACTGTGTCCAGTTTTGGGCCCCACACTACAAGAAGGATGTGGAAAAATTGGAAAGAGTCCAGCAGAGGGCAACAAAAATGATTAGGGGTCTGGAACACATGACTTATGAGGAGAGGCTGAGGGAACTGGGATTGTTTAGTCTGCGGAAGAGAAGAATGAGGGGGGATTTTATAGCTGCTTTCAACTACCTGAAAGGGAGTTCCAAAGAGGATGGATCTAGACTGTTCTCAGTGGTAGCTTATGACAGAACAAGGAGTAATGGTCTCAAGTTGCAGTGGGGGAGGTTTAGGTTGGATATTAGGAAAAACTTTTTCACTAGGAGGGTGGTGAAACCCTGGAATGCGTTACCTAGGGAGGTGGTGGAATCTCCTTCCTTAGAACTTTTTAATGTCAGGCTTGACAAAGCCCTGGCTGGGATGATTTAGTTGGGGATTGGTCCTGCTTTGAGCAGGGGGCTGGATTACATGACCTCTTGAGGTCCCTTCCAACCCTGATATTCTATGATTCTATGATTCATTGGGAGACCCTTGGTTCTTGTGTTACACTAAGGGGTAAATAACACTTGTGTTACACTAAGGGGTAAATAACACTTCTCTCCACACTAGTCATGATTTTATAGACCTCTACCATATCCCCCCTCAGTCATCTCCTTTGTAAGCTGAACAGCCCTAGTCTTTTTAATCGCTCCTTGTATGGAAGCTGTTTCATACCCCTAACCATTTTTGTTGCCCTTCTATGTACCTTTTCCAATTCCAATATATCTTTTTTTAAATGGTGTGACCAGAACTGCACACAGTATTCAAGGTGTGGGTGTATCATGGCTTTATATAGTGGCTTTATGATATTTTCTGTCTTTTTATCTGTCCTTTTCCTAGTGGTTCCTAAAATTCTGTTCGCTTTTTTGACTGCTGCTGCACATTGAGCAGACGTTTTCAGAACACTATCCACAATGACTCCCAAAATCTCTTTCTTGAATGGTAACAGCTAATATAGACCCCATCATTTTGTATGTATAGTTGGGATTCTGTTTTATAATGTGTTTTACTTGGCATATATCAACATTGAATTTCATGTGCCATTTTGTTGTCCAGTCACCCAGTTTTGTAAGATCCCTTTGTAACTCTTCGCAGTCTGCTTTGGACTTTACTATCTTGAATAATTTTGTATCAACTTCAAATTTACCTCACTGTTTATCCCTTTTTCCAGATCATTTATGAATATGTTGAACAGCACTGGTCCCCATACAGATCCCTGGGAGTTAGCACTATTTACCTCTCTCCACTCGGAAAACTGACAATTTCTTCCTACCCTTTGTTTCCTATCTTCTAAGCAGTTACTGAGCTATGAGAGGACCTTCCCGTTTATCCCATGACTGCTTACTTTGCTTAAGGGCCTTTGGTGAAGGGCCTTGTCAAAGGCTTTCTGAAAGTTCAAGTTCACTATAGCCACTGGATTACCCTGATCCACATATTTATTGACCCCCCCCCCACAAAAAAAAGAATTCTAATAGATTGGTGAGGCATGATTTCCCTTTACAAAAGCCATGTTGACTCTTCCCCAATATATCATGTTCATCTATGTGTCTGATAATTCTGTTCTTTACTATAGTTTCAACCAATTTGCCTGGTACTGAAGTTAGGTTTACCAGCCTGTAATTGCCAGTCATGGGATAAGTGGTCCTGGTGATTTATTACTGTTTAATTTATCAATTTGTTCCAAAACCTCCTCTATTTACATCTTAATCTGGGACAGTTCCTCAGTTTTGTCACCTAAAAAGAATGGCTCAGGGAGGGACTCTCTCTCACATTCTCTGCAGCAAAGACTGATGCAAAGAATTCATTTAGCTTCTCTGCAATGGCCTTGTCTTCCTTGAGTGCTCCTTTAGCAATCTGATTGACCAGTGGCCCCATTGCTTGTTTGGCAGGCTTCCTGCTTCTGATGTACTTTAAAAAAATTGCTGTTTAGTTTGTGCCTGTTGCTAGTTGCTCTTCAGATTCTTTGTTGGCCAGCCTAATTATACTTTTACACTAGATTTGCCAGAGTTTATGCTCTTTTCTATTTTCCTCAGAAGGATTTTACTTGAAATTTTTATGAGATGGCTTTTTGTCTAACTGCCTGTCTTACCCTGTTGTTTAGCCATGGTGGCATTTTTTGGTCCTCTTGGGGTTTTTAATTTGGGGTATGCACATAATCTGAGCCTTTGTTATGGTGTTTGAAAAAAGTCTCCATGCAGTTTGCAGGCATTTCACTCTTGTGACTGTTCCTTTTATTTTCCATTTAACTAGCTTGCTCATTTTTGTGTAGTTCCCCTTTTTGAAGTTAAATGCTACTGTGGTGGGTTTCTTTGTTTTTTCCCCCTACAAGGATGTTAAATTTAATTACATTATGGTTGCTATAACTGAGCAATTCAGCTATATTTACTCCTTGGACCAGATCCTGTGTGCCACTTATGAATAAATAAATGATTGCCTCTTCCCTTGTGTTTTCTAGGACTAGCTTCTCCAAAAAGAAGTCATTAATGGTGTCAAGAAACTTTATCTCTGTATCCTATCCTCCATGAGCTTATCTAATTCTTTTTTTAACCCAGTTATACTTTTGGACTCACAACATTTTATCTCTGTATCCCATCCTGAGGAGACTCAGATGCCATGACATACCAGGGTACAATTCACATTAATGAGTAGCTGTGTCACCCCTGCCTATAACCTATCGTGCCCTTCACAATGCTTTGCTGTTGTAGCCTCTAGCCTGGATTGCTCACAAACAGCTTCCAGCATGTAAGCCACTCCCACCTACGTCTGTGTGTGTGCTGCAGCCTGCCCACCACACCTTGACTCTTACCAGCCTGGGTTATATTGCAGGGTGACCCCTACATACTCCCAGCCTTCGATTTTTCCCAAGAAATGTATGTCCTGTACTGCCCAACTCTCTCTGGAAAATACAAGTTTATATGTAGTCCTTTGTTTTTTCAATAGAAATAATAGCACACAACTTGCCACTTTAAACGGCATTTCCCAAACACATGGTTAGATAAAACAATAAAACAAGTTTGTTAACTACAAAGAGATAGATTTTACGTGAGGCATGAACATCAGAAATGATTACAAGAAAATAAAGTTAAAATGCTCTTGGTGCCTAACTTAACAAATTACATCCAATTCAAGCAAAGCTTCTCTCCATATGCTTTCAGCAGTCGTACTGACCAAGCTCTGTAGGTCAGGACCCCTTCTCCCAGAGTTCGACAAATGTTTCCTTTGTCACTTCTGGTGCTGTGAATGGGATGGGTGGGTGAGGGAGAGAGCTTGGAGTGTTTATTCCTCCTTTTTATAGTGTCAGTTCCCCTCTTGAAAAACATTTCCAGCTGGGATTCAGGAGACAAAAAATCTATATGGAAGGATGTTCCCTGCTGCTTTTCCCTCACTTTTGTGAGCATCCTTTGTTTCCCTTCTGTTTACTGCTTAAATGCAAATGAAGGAGAGACAGATCTGTTTGCCAGCCTTAGTTTGGAACATGTGTTAATAGCACCATACAGTGGAAACTTATAACGTCACATATACATAAAATGTTGTTTCACATTTTATCAGGACAATACCTAACAAGGCATAAGTCGTACAGAGATTATTACAATAGTGTGTAGGGTGTGGACACGGGGGTACATTCTCTGACAGCTGCAATACCACTGAAACTTGGTAGAGTTATACTGGTGTAAAGAAAACAATTGGAACAAAATAAAATAAGCAAAATACTGCACCAAGAGTCTGATCTTGCAACATCAAAACCAACAGAGAATTTTTCTGTTGATTCCAATAGAAGCAGTATCAGGACCCAACTTCTGTATTTCATTTTAATTTTTTCATGAAGTCTACAATAAAAGTGTTAGCAAAAATGCAAGAAGGGAGTCAATATACTGATTGACCAGAAGAATGAGGACTTATACCTTCTTTATCTATGAGTGCAATATTATGAAAGTGCTTTTCATGGTGCCATAGTTAAGGTTAAGAAAGTTGAGTTTGCATTTAAAGCAGTAATTTAGCCACTTTGTTATATATGAAGAATTCAGCATATCCTCCCCAAAATTATAAGCACTTATGGAGAACAGAATGAATTTTCTGAAAATATACAAGTAAATCTGTTAATCAGTTTGAGTTAAAAATAAGTAAAAATGGGTCCTTTAAGAAATTTAGCACCCTCTACCAGACCATTTTTGTCCCGAATGTTAACAGGAAAACAAAAGAGACCCTTCAAACATCTCATAGAGTTACAATTTACTGGAATCCTGGGCAGGGGCTACATTTCAATAATGTATTTAGGATCCATGCCTTTTCTCCTTCTCCCCCCGCACCTTATTCTTCAGAACTGAAAGTTTCTACTTCAGCACCTGCTGACAAATAGTGTTCTACCACCATTAACTCCATGAAAAATTGTCCTTTTTATACATGGCTGCCATCTTTCATTGTTGTTAATGGGACTGAAGCCACTGTAGTCTCCAGGTGGTGGCCATTTCGAAAAGACCATCTCTTTCCCATTGTTCTTGGAAGAAATCCAATGATATAGTGGGAAGGGAGGGAAGAATCTGATGTGTTTATAAAAATCAATTTAATCTAATCTGGGACTTGAGGACTAATCACTATCATATGGTTACTGATGGCATCACTCCAGTCAGTACCCTTAACTGTGCATTTACATATTTTAACTTGTTTGGATTTCTTTCAAGTTTAACTTTAATTCTGAATTTCCTTGGTCTATAATGCTCTGCTTTGGGATAATTACAACATTCCTGTAATGTATTTTACCCTAAATTACTGATATGTGCTGTCAACCATAACTCCATATTAATGTAGTTTGTGTCAGAGAATATAGAGACCAAATTCTGGCATAACTGACTCAAATGGGCACATGCATATTTTTAGCAGCAGGATTAATGTGCACTCATTTTGGCTGAGTCCACATAGAGCCACCTTGTGCAATCTATTCCTAATCAGAATAGGAATCTTCTATGATGGGCTATTTGTGGAGGCTACTACCAGCCAGGTCAGGAATCATATACACAAACATGCAAACCATTGCTTCCCATCTAGCAATGACACTATACCCGTTAAAGCCTCTCCATGGCTCCAGTCACAGAGTGTCTTTTCAATTATACTTTGAGAGGGTAGCCAACTTCAGCCCTCTCTCCAGCTGCTGACCATGGGCTTACAGATGTTTAGCTCCAAGCAATAGCAACGGCAAAAAACATGGTTGACTTTAAAACGTTGGAGGCCCCCAGCAAGCCTATTCTTGGAGAGAGGCCCATCCTCATCTCTTCTCTCACAGAGCTTCTCAGTGGATCCTCTCCTCACCCTCCCCGATCAACATAGTCAGACAGCAAGAGATCCTACAACTTGGAGACTGTCTCATAAACTGGGGTCCTCAGGGACTCTGGATTTCATAGGTCTCAAAACCCAATTCTGCATCAAACATCTTTAAAGGGCCAAATAAAAATCAGTGGAATCCCCTAATATTGACCAAAAAAACCCAGCAACAGAGGCAGGGTGCTCAGAGACCAGGGAGACTAGGTTCACCGGGGGAAGGAGACCAAAGCCCTGAGGTAAGTGGGAAAGCGGGATACCGGGGGGAAGCACAGGCAGGAATGTCTGTGAGGGAGGGCTCCTGCCTCATACTGGGAATGAGGGGCGATCAACAGGTTATCTCAAGTGCTTATATACGAATGCACAAAGCCTTGGAAACAAGCAGGGAGAACTGGAGGTCCTGGTGATGTCAAGGAACTATGACGTGATTGGAATAACAGAGACTTGGTGGGATAACTCACATGACTGGAGTACTGTCATGGATGGTTATAAACTGTTCAGGAAGGACAGGCAGGGCAGAAAAGGTGGGGGAGTAGCACTGTATGTAAGGGAGCAGTATGACTGCTCAGAGCTCCGGTACGAAACTGTAGAAAAACCTGAGTGTCTCTGGATTAAGTTTAGAAGTGTGAGCAACAAGAGTGATGTAGTGGTGGGAGTCTGCTATAGACCATCGGACCAGGGGGATGAGGTAGATGAGGCTTTCTTCCGGCAGCTCACGGAAGCTGCTAGATCGCATGCCCTGATTCTCATGGGTGACTTTAATTTTCCTGATATCTGCTGGGAGAGCAAATACAGCGGTGCATAGACAATCCAAGAAGTTTTTGGAAAGCATAGGGGACAATTTCCTGGCGCAAGTGCTAGAGGAGCCAACTAGGGGGGGCGCTTTTCTTGACCTGCTGCTCACAAACCGGGTAGAATTAGTGGGGGAAGCAAAAGTGGATGGGAATCTGGGAGGCAGTGACCATGAGTTGGTTGAGTTCAGGATCCTGACGCAGGGAAGAAAGGTAAGCAGCAGGATACGGACCCTGGACTTCAGGAAAGCAGACTTCGACTCCCTCAGGGAACAGATGGCCAGGATCCCCTGGGGGACTAATTTGAAGGGGAAAGGAGTCCAGGAGAGCTGGCTGTATTTCAAGGAATCCCTGTTGAGGTTACAGGGACAAACCATCCCAATGAGTCGAAAGAATAGTAAATATGGCAGGCGACCAGCTTGGCTTAATGGTGAAATCCTAGCGGATCTTAAACATAAAAAAGAAGCTTACAAGAAGTGGAAGGTTGGACATATGACCAGGGAAGAGTATAAAAATATTGCTCGGGCATGTAGGAATGAAATCAGGAGGGCCAAATCGCACCTGGAGCTGCAGCTAGCGAGAGATGTCAAGAGTAACAAGAAGGGTTTTTTCAGGTATGTTGGCAACAAGAAGAAAGCCAAGGAAAGTGTGGGCCCCTTACTGAATGAGGGAGGCAACCTAGTGACAGAGGATGTGGAAAAAGCTAATGTACTCAATGCTTTTTTTGCCTCTGTTTTCACTAACAAGGTCAGCTCCCAGACTGCTGCGCTGGGCATCACAAAATGGGGAAGAGATGGCCAGCCCTCTGTGGAGATAGAGGTGGTTAGGGACTATTTAGAAAAGCTGGACGTGCACAAGTCCATGGGGCCGGACGAGTTGCATCCGAGAGTGCTGAAGGAATTGGCGGCTGTGATTGCAGAGCCATTGGCCATTATCTTTGAAAACTCGTGGCGAACGGGGGAAGTCCCAGATGACTGGAAAAAGGCTAATGTAGTGCCAATCTTTAAAAAAGGGAAGAAGGAGGATTCAGGGAACTACAGGCCAGTCAGCCTCACCTCTGTCCCTGGAAAAATCATGGAGCAGGTCCTCAAAGAATCAATCGTGAAGCACTTGCATGAGAGGAAAGTGATCAGGAACAGCCAGCATGGATTCACCAAGGGAAGGTCATGCCTGACTAATCTAATCGCCTTTTATGATGAGATTACTGGTTCTGTGGATGAAGGGAAAGCAGTGGATGTATTGTTTCTTGACTTTAGCAAAGCTTTTGACACGGTCTCCCACAGTATTCTTGTCAGCAAGTTAAGGAAGTATGGGCTGGATGAATGCACTATAAGGTGGGTAGAAAGCTGGCTAGATTGTCGGGCTCAACGGGTAGTGATCAATGGCTCCATGTCTAGTTGGCAGCCGGTATCAAGTGGAGTGCCCCAAGGGTTGGTCCTGGGGCCGGTTTTGTTCAATATCTTCATAAATGATCTGGAGGATGCTGTGGATTGCACTCTCAGCAAATTTGCAGATGATACTAAACTGGGAGGAGTGGTAGATACGCTGGAGGGGAGGGATAGGATACAGAAGGACCTAGACAAATTAGAGGATTGGGCCAAAAGAAATCTGATGAGGTTCAATAAGGATAAGTGCAGGGTCCTGCACTTAGGATGGAAGAATCCAGTGCACCGCTACAGACTAGGGACCGAATGGCTAGGCAGCAGTTCGGCAGAAAAGGACCTAGGGGTGACAGTGGACGAGAAGCTGGATATGAGTCAGCAGTGTGCCCTTGTTGCCAAGAAGGCCAATGGCATTTTGGGATGTATAAGTAGGGGCATAGCAAGCAGATCGAGGGACGTGATCGTTCCCATCTATTCGACATTGGTGAGGCCTCATCTGGAGTACTGTGTCCAGTTTTGGGCCCCACACTACAAGAAGGATGTGGATAAATTGGAGAGAGTCCAGCGAAGGGCAACAAAAATGATTAGGGGTCTAGAACACATGACTTATGAGGAGAGGCTGAGGGAGCTGGGATTGTTTAGCCTGCAGAAGAGACGAATGAGGGGGGATTTGATAGCTGCTTTCAACTACCTGAAAGGGGGTTCCAAAGAGGATGGCTCTAGACTGTTCTCAATGGTAGCAGATGACAGAACGAGGAGTAATGGTCTCAAGTTGCAGTGGGGGAGGTTTAGATTGGATATTAGGAAAAACTTTTTCACTAAGAGGGTGGTGAAACACTGGAATGCGTTACCTAGGGAGGTGGTAGAATCTCCTTCCTTGGAGGTTTTTAAGGTCAGGCTTGACAAAGCCCTGGCTGGGATGATTTAACTGGGAATTGGTCCTGCTTCGAGCAGGGGGTTGGACTAGATGACCTTCAGGGGTCCCTTCCAACCCCGATATTCTATGATTCTATAATGAACTTATCAAAAGTTATACACAGTCTTAGTGATGCTAATCAAACTCCAAAAAGGAACAGAAAGATAACAGCTAGCTTGCCACCTCAAACTCCATATTAGGTACTACTAGTGGCATCAGACATTTTAGCTCTATCCAGGAATGGCCTTATATAAATATCCAATAGAGAGAGAAGACTGTAAATTTGTGAGACATATTTGATATGTCGTGTCCAAAAAAGTTTCCCCAAGTTTCACCCAATTTCTGTTGTCCAGAGATAACAACAGCAGCACATACTTTGCATGACCTTTCTCCCCACCCTCACCCCCACTTTTTTCTTCTAACAATGTCTAATTTACCACTTTAGCCTGACTTCTCTGGCCACACACACACAGTAATTAACATTGTATTTATTCTATTATTCCACAGCCTTATGGGGATTCCCTCTAACTCAGTGTGTGGGGATTGCAAAGGATTAATAGTAAAGAGAGTTAAGTACCTAAATCCCCCATGATTCAAGAGGTGAATAATAAACCCCTTCATCTTTTCAACCATCTCACACTGACTTGTCCATTACAGTAACCATACTGAATCATTCTCCCTTCTCAGAGCAACAGGCTTCCTAAAGGGGTTTATTTTTAATCAGTGTTAATCTATTATAGTCTATGGCGCATGCTCAGTAAAAAAGGGGGGTAAATCTTCAAAGTAAAGTTCAAAATCTGTTAGCCATTATACAGATTTTGTGGGTATACCTCCTGCACATTATTTTGAAAACTTGCCCCTTAGGCCTTTGAGCCAACTGAGGAAATTTCCAAATCTGATGCATCATTGGAAATAATGTAGTGGACTATGCATTAATGTCACTGTTTGAAATTTAAACATATCTGGCTTTCCATACCAAAAAAAAAAAAAAAAAAGGAAGCAATTTCAAGGAATGCTTGGAATGTATTCAGCAAGGAAATATATTTAATTATACTGAAACAGAATCCTAACTTTGTTATAGATGACTACTCTTGCTGATAGCATGAGACAAAGAAGGACTTTAGGAAAGAATTACAAAAGTATGTTCTAATGGCACAAATGCTAAACAAGGGTAAGGAAAAGAGGTGCTAAAATTACTATAGTTAAGCCACATTAATCTTTTCATTAGTAGGTAAAAAAATCATAACTTTCCTTCTTAAGTCATTATGTTGATGTGGCATCTTTGATCTGAAAAAACAGCAATAATCCCAATGGGAAGCCAGAGGTGTTTTTGATTATTATCTTTAAAGTCTAAAATTCCTTAGGTGAAATTCAGTATGAAATGCATCCATGCAATGATGAAGGTGAGTGAATATGTCAACATCTGTGCTTTATTAAAGCTGAACTATTTTTACTAGGCACTGAACCAGAGAGACCAAATTCCCTGATAAAACCAGAAACTCCAGGAATGGATCTTTGAAGGCATTCCTTGATGTCTTCTTATTGCAAAATGCAATGTAGTTTTTATTTTATTACACTCTGTCTATGTTGAAGACACCATTAGTTTGCCCAATTGCACATCATTGTGATCTAAAACAGTCTTCTCCCAAAAATGCACAGGTCACAATATAAATTTCCTTCAGTCATCATCGGTACCAAACGGATCATCATGGATATTTTTTCTGTGGTTATGAGTGATGCCAGTTGTAATAAAATGCAACTTGAATTAGTTTCAGGTCCAGAAATAAAAATCAGAACTGTATTTCGCTATGATTTAATCACTGATACCACAGTTTTACAGTTTTGGAGAAGGTAACATTTTGAAGGCACAGCATCAGAAAAATCTCAGAAATTAAGTTCAGTATCTTCTGTGAAAACATATTTGTTGATTTTAAGGCAACAAGGGACCATTAGATAATCTAATATGATCTCCTGCATAACAAAGCCAGTAGAATTTTACCCAGTTCCTCTTGTACTGAGCCCACTAACTTTGACTAAAGTATGTCTTGCAGAAAGGCAACCAATATTGGTTTGAAGACATTAAGGAGACGGAAAATCCACCACATACCATACTGAGCATGGTGGGCTGGAGCAGCCTGATCTGATAGCCATTAAAATCAATGGAAATCTGTCCACTGGCTTCAACGGGCTTTAGATCAAGACCTAGACCCCCAGCCTAAATTCAGATTAACTTTTTCAAATAACAATAGCTCTGGAACACATATGAATAACACAACATATTCAGATCTGTAATTCATGGCTAGGTACAACATTTTTGAGAAAATTTTCACAAAACTTAATATTAATTTATTTCTCATTATTTCATACACTCCAAAATTTTGATTTTCATGAAGTTTATAGGAGACTGGAAAATTATTTGCAATGAATAATATAGAAACCTCAAAATCCATTGTCAGAAAAGTCCTCATTATGCAATGTAAGAAAGATACATTATAAAACACATGTTGATTAAGCAATTTTAATTAATCCATTACATTTGTCACCACTCCTTAGGATGGTCTTTAGCTAAGGTAGAAACTAGAGAGCTATTGTAAAATTGTAAGTTTTATTAGCCAAAATAGAATTTAAATAATTAAAAGAATACGAAACTCTAGAGCCTGAAATACAGATCCTCGTCAATTTCTAGTTAAATATATATGCCAATGCAATTATGTGGCTGCCTTTGATAGTTCAAACTACTTGAAAAGTTAAAACTTAGAACTTTTAGACAAATAACTTAATTACTATGAATATGAATTCAATATTACTTTCCCAAGTGGTATTCAATAGCCAAGCTTTTCCCTTCATACAAACACAAAATTATCACACATTAAACCCCAAATATGCAGATAATTTTTTCAACTATTGTAATTTCTCCAGAATGTCACCAGTACTGTAGATGCTTATGCCACTTTAACCACCAACTGAAACGTTAGAAAAATCTTAGAGACTAACCAATTTATTTGAGCATAAGCTTTCATGAGCTACAGCTCACTTCATCAGATGAAAGCTCACGAAAGCTTATGCTCAAATAAATTGGTTAGTCGCTAAGGTGCCATAAGTACTCCTTTTCTTTTTGCGAATACAGACTAACAGGCCTGCTACTCTGAAACCTGTTAGAAAAATCATTATCTTACAAGCCTATTCAAACCACACACACACACACAGAGAAGCTGTCAATTTCTTTTGACCACGAAACATGTGTAATTTCTAGGTTGATCCCTTTGAGATACTCAGGGTTTCTCTCAGCTATATTTTGCTGTAGGTAAGCACAATTTCCTGTTACAAATGTACTCGACTCATAGATTCCAAGGTCAGAAGGGACCATTGTGATCGTCTAGTCTGATCTCCTGTACAACACAAGCCATGGAACTTCCCCAGAATTCCTAGAACTCCTCTTTTAGGAAAACATCCATCCTTGTTTTAAAAATTTTCAGTGATGTAGAATCTACCACAACCTTTAGCAAATTGTTTCAATGGTTAAATTCTCTCAATGTCAAAAAATAATGCCTCATTTCCAGTTTGATTTTATTTAGCTTCAACTTCCAGCCATGGGGTTGTATTATACCTCCCTCTGCTAGACTGAGGAGCCTATTATTAAATATTTCTTTCCCATGTAGGTATTTATGGACTGTAATCAAGTCACCCCTAAACCGTCTTTTTGTTAAGATAAGCAAAATGAGCTTCTTGAGTCTATCGCTATAAGGTATATTTTCTAATACTTTAGAACTAGGCTTAGTGTAATAAGTTTTTCCAGCCTCAACAGTCTATTACTTATTGACTCAGCACAATTTCTAGACTGATAATTTGAGAAAGCTATACATTTCTAAAGAAAAGTAATGTTACTGAAGATGAAAGTCATCTGAACACAAAAAGATCTTCTTAGCTATTCAACTGAGCCCAAAAGTCCTCATTTGATAATGTGACTCTAAAGAGTTGCAAGTTAGGGGTCAATCCTGAAGCCACTTCACACAGAGAACCCCTATGAAAGTACATATAGGTGCCACACACAACATGGCTACAAGATCAGGCCCTCAGTAGTAGTTTGACCCATAAGAGCAAACATCTCTCCGTATTCAAAAATACACACACTTGATAAATATAGAGTAAATCCACAAGCCAACAGTATGGAGGCCAGTTTCATTGACCCAATGACTATCCTGCCAAACTGCGTATTTTCTTCTTTAAAACTATTTATTGGCATTTTTAACAAACATAATGTAACACAATTTGTTTTCTGTTTATCTTGACTCACTTCTGCCATGTTGCCTGAAGAACACTGTCAGATGAGATAAATGGTAGGCAGGTGTCCTACTGTATTGTGCGTACAGCTAGTCTACATGAAAGTGTACTTGATTTACTGTTACTTTGTCCTCTTCCCTCACTTCCAGCTGTTTGCTTCTTTCATCCACTTGTTACATCAGATGATTAATTTAGATTGTGTCCTCTTTAGGGTAGAGACTGTTTTTATTACAGTGCCTAGTACAATCAGCCCTAAGAGGGGCCACCATAATATAAATAATACAGGGGGAAGAGAACAAAGGCAATGAACCTATTGATTATGTTTTGTAATGGGATGATCTGTGTGCATCTACCTCAAATATTTGGTGGCCTAATATTTTATGTTGTTGTTTGGCCTTTTCTCTTGATCTAATTTCACAGGCACCGAGTTTCTCATTTCCCCAGGGGCGCTTAACCTCCGCTCCGCCCTAGGCCCCACCCCCACTCCACTCCTTTCCTCCAGGCCCAACGCCCACCCCTTCCTGCCCTCGCTCTGCCCCTGCGCCACCCCGCCTGTTCCCGCTCAGTTCCGCCCCTCCCCTGTGTGTGCCCCACCCTCACTCCACCTCTTACTGTCCTTGCTCCTCCCTCTCCCCCCCAGCGCCTCCTACCCACCACTGAACAGCTGATCAGCGGCGGGAAGGAGGCTCTGGGGAGGAGGGGGAGAAGCTCATCTTCAGGGCCCACCAGTGGGTGCTGAGCACCCACTATTTTTTTCCCATGGGTGCTCCGGCCCTGGAGCACCCACGGAATCAGTGCCTATGTCTAATTTACAACGTGTCTACATGGTGCTGGAGACTGGCCTGTAAGGTCTGAGGCCTTTTCCTGCAGTAAGCAGCAGCAGCCATGAACTAAGAAACAGAGCGACACATCTGCACATTCCATCTAAATTGCATCAGAGCAATGTAATATCGGGCGGGTAAGAAGGCGCTCCTGTCCTCATAGAACCCACCATCACCAGATAAAAAAACAGATCTTAAGATGTCTAAAGAAAACTTTGTCTGATAACATTCTGTCTGGCAAGGAACCACTTATCAACAGTTGTGATTGTGAAACCTATTCTATTGTTTTGACTTGTGGTCCCTACTTCTCTATTGTTCATCTGTACGGTCTCTGTACAATTCTTTAATTGTTTTTGTTGGTTGCATAACTAACTTTGCAAGATTTAAATCAGCTAAGATGGTGGAGTATGATTGGTTAAATAATTGTTTCGTAATGGGGGGAAATACTGTTTTGTAGCACTTTGGTTTAAAATGACTGGTTAAGGTACCACTAAGCAGGACTCACGTTTAACTATATAAACTGGGTCCAAAAAAAAGATTTTTGGAACCTAACTCCAGGACACAGCCCAAGATCCAAAATGCCAGACCTCAACACCCTGCCAATCATCCTGTGCAGAAGCTGGAGTCCCCAGCCAATCTAATCTTTCTGCCTTATTGGGAGAAGTGAACATTTTATGCTTAGCAAGTGTATTCTGTTTTGATAACTGTTAATAAATAGAGGTTAAGGATATTACTGTGAAAGGCTCTTTTACTGGTAAAAGGCCCCCCACACCTACATAAGTTTATGCCCTGAGTCCTAGGAACTGGGTATGGGTGGCCTTGAGGCCTAGGAATTGGGTATAGTTAGGTGCCTTTTGCCTGGAGCCCTAGGAACTGGGAAAGAGTGGGGTGCCTAAATTAACTAGGTTATGCCTTGAGCCTACAGAAGGGAAAAGGGGGGGTGCCCTCGAGTGTGTGGGTAACAGCTCTATGGTGGGGGGGGGGTAAATTGCAGATTGCTCTAACTGATCCATGTAGACTACATGTAGATCATGCCAACTAAAAGCCACCTAGTTTTCACTGATGTAGTCCTGTTAGGCCATTCTGCTCTCTGGGCTGGGATCCTCATCTGGACTATGTCTGGCATAATACACCACAGCATTATCCATGTTGCATAATTGCCCCTGACCAACCAGGGGGAGAGTGATGCACTTCTGGTTTTTGGTCAAAGTCTTGATGGGAAAACAATGAGTTTTTCTGCAGAAAGCAGGGATAATTTTGAACAAAAAAAAAAGTGAAAACCCCCATTTTCTGTCAAAAATCATTTCAATGGACAATTTTCAACCAGCCGTACTAAAAACAGCTCAGAAGTCATCCTGACATAGCTGTATATTCATTTGTGGCAGTAAAAAAACAATCATTGAGCTAGATTCTCAGCTAGTGTAAGTCTGCATTGTTGTGCTGACTTGATTTACGCCAGCTGAAGATCTGTTCCAACCTTCCCGGTCAAGTTGGTCTGACATCTCTCTAACACCATTCAGGACCCAGTTTTCCCAAGATACTCACAACCCATTTATCTTTATTAAGAAATGTACCCATATACATTCCCCCTAAGTATTTTCTAAGATACAATTCTGGTTTTCAAAGTATGAATTATGATATTAGTGGAGTGTAAATCTTTACATAATTTAAAGAAATACTCTCAGGTGTGTCTGGTATTAGTAATAAACTGTTCTATATTTCCCCTGGGAATTAATGTTCCATCTTGTAATTTTAAAGAATTCATCTCCGTCATACCAAAAATTATTAGATACCAGTTTAAAATCTGGCAGTTTCATTCTCTTTTGTTACATTTCTTGTGCTTATTTTAATGTAAGGTCTGTTATTTTGTAACAAATAGGCTGACATTTTTCTTTGATATTGATAAAGTCATTTTTTTTCCCCAATAGGCATCATCAGCCTCTTGGTTCTGTTTCTGTAACACGCCTTGCACAGTGGGTTCCTGGTCCAAGACTGGGACTCCTAGGTGAGGAAGTTACCCTGGGAAATTATTGCACATTCAGGGGCTGGGGCACTGATTAGATTGCATCTGTGAGTGAGAAGTAGAAAGCAGCCAGTAAAGCCAGGAGAAACCCAGAGAAGCCCTGGTAGTGTGGCCCTAGGAGGAAGTCCAGTGAGAGAACTCCTTTTGGGCAGAGTGTTAGCTGGAAAGGTAAGGTAAGAATTGTGAGCAAGGAAACTGCCCCGTTTATTCCTACTGTGTTCAGGGAAACAGGACTTTGTGTACCGGCTTTGTAAACAAACAGGATTGCACTAAAGAAATATCGGACTTCCAGTGGAGTTGGTTGGAACATTTTTTGCCCAAAATTCACTTCGGTGAAATATGCTGTTTCACAGACACATATCAGCAGGCAGGTTTTGGGGTCTAGGGGAAGGAAGGGAAGAGTCTCTCTTTTTAGGGAGTGAGTGTGTGCTGGAGGTTAGGGTACTGCCCTGGTGTATGGAAAACCCAGGTTTAAGTCCCTCCTCTGCCTGATTTGGAGTGAGGAGGAATAAAAATCTCAGTGCTGAATCAGACATTTGAACCTGGGCCTCCCCTCATCACAGAGCAGCAGCCTAACCACCAGGCTGTAGAATGCTTATACAATGCCAGTCCTGTGCAAATGGTTGGAGGGTTTTGTTTCCCTCCAATGTAGCATGAAAACAAATGTTGAAACCTCAGAAGTTATCATGAAAGAGAATTATCATCCTCCAGTCAGCTCTACTCATAAAATCAATTTCTCCTCCCAAAGAAAACAACCCAGCAAGGCCCTAAATATTGGCAACTGCTTGAGCTAAAAGGGGACAATATTATATATTTGTTCAACCCAACCCAAACAGACTGCTGTACTTGAAATAAATGTAGCTAAGCAGAATTTAGATAGGGATAGGAATTCAGGTTGGTGTTATACTGTGTTATCTTTACCAAATTCCAACATTACTTACAACATTTTGGTATCAAAAGGGTTGGATCCTGGGGGGTGGGGGTGGGGGAGAAGGGTCAGATCATCAGTTGTGTCAATGTTGCAACTGGCACAGCTGCAGGGGCACAGCTAGCTTTACATTACCTGTTTGGCCCCCTGATTTTAGGAAAAAGAAAAGGAGTACTAGTGGCACCTTAGAGACTAGTCCTCCTTTTCTTTTTGCGAATACAGACTAACACGGCTGCTACTCTGAAACCTGATTTTAGGACTGGCTAAGGGCTAATCTGGCTCTCTGGTACAACCTAAAGCAACCAAAGGCTGCATTAAATTGTACCTGGCTTCTTGATTTAAAGGGCCAGGGCTCCAGCTGCGGTAGAGGCAGCTGGGAGCCCGGGGCCCTTTAAATCACCTCCGAGCTACCAGCTGCAGAGGGGGCTGGGAGCTCAGGGGTGATTTAAAGGGCCCAGGGCTCCAGCTGCCGCTACCGCAGCAGAGCCCTGGGCCCTTTAAATCACTGAGGAGCCCTGGGGGCTCCCAGCTGCCACTGCTACCCCAGGGCTCTGGGCTCTGGCAGAGCTTTAAAGGGCCTGGGGCTCCTCTGTGGTAGCAGCTGCCAGGGCCCCAAGCCCCTTTAAATCCCTGCCTGAGCCCCGCTGCCCCGATGGAGCCCTGGGGATTTAAAGGGCCCCAGGGCTCCAGCCGCCGCTACCACCCCGGCCCTTTAAATGCCTGCCGGAGCCCCACCGCCACTACCCCAGGGCTTCGGCAGCAGGGCTCCGGTGGGTTTTTAAAGGGCCAGGGCAGTAGCAGTCGCTGGAGCTCCGGGGCTCTTTAAATCCCCACCAGAGCCCCCCCACCCCTACCCCAGGGCTCGGGCAGCAGGGCTCAGGTGGGGATTTAAAGGGCTTGGGGCTCCAGCCGCCGCTACCGCCCCGGCCCTTTAAATCCCCTCCAGAGCCCTGCCGCCGCTACCCCAGGGCTTCGGAAGCAGGGCTCAGGCAGGTATTTAAAGGGCCCCGGGGCAGTAGTGGCAGCTGGAGCTCCGGGGCCCTTTAAATCCCGGCCTGAGCCCTGCTGCCCAAGCCCTGCCGTAGCGGTGGTGGGGCTCTGGCGGGGATTTAAAGAGCCCCGGAGCACCAGCCACTACTACCCGCCCTGGGCCCTTTAACTCCCGGCCTGAGCCCTGCTGCCTGAGCCCCAGGGTAGTGGTGGCGGGGCTTTGGCAGGGATTTAAAGGGCCCCAGAGCATAGCGGCCGCTGGAACTGGCAGGCCGTGAAACATGGTAAATCCACAAAACCGGGGCTCAGGCAGCAGGGCTCAGGAAGGAATTTAAAGGGCCATGGGCAGGGGGGTAGCAGCAGCTGGAACTCCGGAGCCCTTTAAATCACCGCCACAGCCCTGCCGCCGCTACCCCAGGGCTTTAAATTGCCCTCTCGGAAAGCCAGTCCTGGTACGGCGCACCGGCTCTTACCGGTATGCCGTACCGGGGCATACCAGCTTACTTTCACCTCTGCTTAAGGTTTTGCCTAGAGGGATTCTTGATGTTTTGAATCTGATTACCCTGTAAGGTATTTACCATCCTAATTTTACAGAGGTGATTCTTTTACCTTTTCTTTCATTAAAATTCTTCTTTTAAGAACCTGATTGATTTTTCATTGTTCTTAAGATCCAAGGGTTTGGGTCCGTGTTCACCTGTACAAATTGGTGAGGATTCTTATCAAGCCTTCCCCAGGAAAGGGGATGTAGGGTTTGGGGGGATATTTTGGGGGGAAGATGTCTCCAAGTGGGCTCTTTCCCTGTTCTTTGTTTAACACACTTGGTGGTGGCAGCATAGGGTTCAAGGACAAGGCAAAGTTTGTACCTTGGGAAAGTTTTAACCTAAGCTGGTAAAAATAAGCTTAGGGGGTCTTGCATGCAGGTCCCCACATCTGTACCCTAGAGTTCAGAGTGGGGAAGGAACCTTGACAGGAGTGTAAGTTGTATATTTAGAGTTTAGATTTATCACATGTCGGGACCGTATTTTGATTCCAATCCTCCACTATCAATCTAACTATAATTAAGATATACCCTATTCTTCACTTTTAGGTAGAAGCAAGATGCTATCTATATTAAGTGTCTTTGTGTTAACTAGGGCTACTATGTGTCCCTATATTAGACACAGAGCTAGCCCTGATGTGCACAGTTTGAAGCTAGCTCCAAACTCTTCCAATGCTCAGGAAAAAGTTTACGAATCAGGAGTTATTCAGGTTTCGGGTAAGCTTCACCTCTAGTTTGTCAAATTACGCTCAATATTATTTTCACCATCTTTATATGCTTTCACCATTTAAATTTCTAAAGACTTGGAAACAATATTGACATTCTTTTCTCTTTCCCCTGGAGTGTTGGAATTTTGTGTCATCTTTCTAGGAACCTTATCCAAATTCTGCTGGAGTCAACGGAAGTCTTTCCACTGACTTCAACAGGCTTTGGGTCAGGCTCTTAGCAAAGGAGCTATATGCAATATTCTTAGATTGTCTCTTTTCAATGTGTTTTCTGAAGTAAGATAATGTTTGCTTTTTTATTACAATTATGTTACTATCTTCTGTCTCTTAACATATTTATTAAGGCCTTGTACATTCCAGTGAAATTTGAAATGAGCAGTTCTTTACATGTAGGTCACAGCTCATTGGCAGAGGGTCCTAAACCAGCTTCCTTTCTCTGTCTCTGATCTCCCACTGAAGCAGATTTTACTTGTAATTGGTCCTCCTCAGATCACAGAAGCACTCTATAAATCATTATATCAGTTTCTGTAGTGCTTACCATGGAAACCAACACAAAGGATTCTGGGGAAGCCCATTTACCACTCACTTCTCAAACTGATGCACTGTGCATCCTTAGGTGAGTCACTTGACCTCTCGTTGGACTAGTTTCTCAGTAAAAGGGGGAGAGTGACAACCGTATTTGCAAAGCCACATATAAAGGCTAAGTATTATAATAATTTTTTTCTCTATGCTCCATGCCCTAGTCTCAACCCACCATCTCCTGAAACTACCACGGCTGATCCTTGTCAGAATTATCAGTACTTTGAAAACTGCCACTACTTAGTTGCTTCTTCCTACTCCTTACAATAGGACTTCTGGTTGGCATCAAGTGAGGAACTGAACAAACAACAGTTGTTCTCTCAAACTGCCTCCCATTTGTCTTAAGAGGGAAGGTATTTCTAGTGGACGTTTTTGCCTGCCAAAGGATGGACTTAATCAGTTAGCAGACTCTCCCATCTTGAAGTTGGATTCACTATGGTTTTAATTTTCCCCTCAGTGAATCAACTCTGCTGACTAGATTCAGTGTTTTTTACATGGCTGCGGCACTGATATGTGAGTAAGTATAATGGTAACCACTGAAGCCAGTCCTGTGACAGAGTACTGACCCTTAACTTGACCTAGATCATGTGACTGGGCCTGGAAATAGAGTCTTGGTTCTTTCCAGCACTCCTGTGCATCAGATGCTTATTACAGGAGAGGAGGAGCAGGCCATATATTTACAACTGCCACTGCTGACAGAACTCAAACCAAGAGAGCTCAATAGGGTCAAATCTGTCCTATAAGTCAAATGGAAACTTCCCATGATTGAGTCAGAAGCTGTGCAAAATTCTCATATGAAGTAATTCTTATAGCGCTCACAGTTCTCTTAGGACATTGTTAATTTTGTGTCAGAATTGTTCTGAAGAGCTTTCCTATTTCTACTTTGCTACTGAAATCAAAGACATCCTCCCAAACCTCACTGGGTGAAAAACTATTGAGAATTCCAATTCCATAAAAGGAAGGGAGGGTAGTTATTTTTTTCCCAAACTAATACACAAAGTATAGTTTAGGGAAGAAATATAAAATCACAGCTTGCTTTAAAAAGTGTACAAAAAGAATGCCTTTGCAGTAGCAAAGTTAAGCTACTGACGTGCTCATGCAGTAAGTATTTTATCATTAAAATTAGTCTTTTTTTAAGCATACTCCAGTTCACATCCCTAGGATAGTATGTAATAACTTGTGGCACTGTTTTAAAAATAAAGTCTTTGAATATGCCAACCACAATAACCTTAAGGTCTGCAATGGCTATTCTGGGAAACACATTATTTTGACATTTCTGAACATCTCAGCCAGAAATGCCTCACCCAGCAAGAAGTGCCACTGTCTTGCTTTAAGTTGCCGTGAAAACTACTCCACTGGTAATTAGCTACATCGGATCCTTTTAAAAATATATATACACTATAACAGTGGGGGGAAGTTACTTTAAACTGGTTGTCATTGTACCCCAAATCCTGAAACTTGGGTGAAATTTTCAAAAACAAACACTTTAGATGTAAGAGTCTAAATCACTTGGGTGCTTTTGAAAATGTTGCACTAGACAATAATGCAACTTTGCTGACTTATTAAATCTTCATTTTTCACTTGTTCTTTGGTTGAATCACAGTGTCAGATACAGAATCTGTCAGACTAGCTCGTGGAGCCCCCAGGAAGCCGATTTTTAAAAGGAAACCATGGGAGAAATAGAGAAAAATGTGCAGACCTCTCATGTCACTCAGGAGTGTTTCCCTGTGAAGTTGGAAGCTAGGAAGCTATGAAATCAAAGGGAGCATGAAACCAGTGCTGACCATCAAGCCAAGCGAACACGCTTATGAATCTTTCAAGCAACAACTCAACTGACTAGAATTTTTCTTCATCTCTTTTGGTCTTTGGAGAAAGATTAAGTTTATGACTGTTTCAGTGGCGGGCAGAGATAAAAAGGAAACATCTTTCTTGAGTAAACCATAATGAGATCTGACAGATCATTTCAGTGCAGAACCATGTCAAAGAAATAAGCACGAGAACTGTTTGTTTTTTTTAATTCATGAGACTACATTCTCTATTGAGTAAAGTTACAAACTTGACTGGGTCTTCCTATATGAAATTGCTGCCCACATTCTGAACCCCAGTAAGGTTGCTTTGTTCTGCTTTGCAAAGCAGCCTTAAAGTCAGTTTGACAACTCCATGGCATTTCCCAGGTATAGAGGAAATCAGCCACCCCCTTCTCCTCTTGACCTTAGCACAGGAGTCATCTCAGGGGTATGGCTAGGGAAGGGATCCTCCGGAGGATCCCTGCAGCTGGGTGTAGCTTAGAACAGTCCTGAGGCACAGCCAGGGATGTGGCTCTCTAAAGTTGTGATACAAAGCAGGACACAACAGCACTCCTGGGGCAGTAAAGTGACAGTTGAGCCCTGAGGAGGAGGGGCAGCTATCCATTTAGGGTCATTGCAGTTGGGTGCAGTTTAGAGCAGCTCCAAGAGGCAGCTGAAGATCTGGCCCTCAAGCTTACTCTGCATATAAAATTTGCATGGCTTTAATTAAATTCCTTTCAAAACTGGTTTTAGTTAACCTGGTGCAAGTCCTGTGTGGGGACTAGCCCCAACTCCTATCTGTGGATATGACAGAAGAGTTCCATCTCCTGGTACAGCTATAGGCCTAATTCTGATCTCACTTCAATGGGTTTTACACGACTGTAATTCCATTGACTTCCAGAGAATTATGCAGGACTCACACAGGTGAATATAAAGGGCCTGCTTTTCAGTCTCCAGGTGAACCCCATTTGTCTGTGTGCCAAGACGTGCCTGCTTTGTATGTGCATACCTGGATATAACCCATTACACATGCACCTATTTAAATGCAATTCTCTTGTCAGACATGCACACAAAATAAGTGTGCATTTGTGCGATCCCATAGTGTCATTCATATTACAGTGCTCATACAAATCCATCCACCACAGGGAGAGCTATTCCTTAATTGCATTTGATAATATACCCCCAGGCAGATCATCATGGGTTTAAGTGGGACTGAAGTGGCATAGAATCCTTGTGCTGGCCCTCTGCCCGTGGGTGAATTTCACTCAGAGAACTAAGGGTCTGATTTTCAAAGGTATTTAGGCACTAGAAGATGCAGATAGGAACATTGTGGTATTTTCAGAAGCATGTATGCAGATTAGGCACCTACCTGCCATTGAAGCTACCATTCAATACCTTTGAAAATCTGTCTCAAAGTAATAAAAACATCACATTTATACATATTAAAGTGCACAACCATTCAGAAGGTGGCTATTTTCTCTAGTCATGGTGCATTGAGTTTATAGCTGAAATTGTTTTCTTACAGGGTTGTCTCTGCAAATCATGGGCTGTTTTTGAAAAGCAATGAAAAAAGTTAACTGGGTTCTGCAACTTATGACACACCAGTACCCCAGAGTCCCAACGGCCTTTTATGGTGCTGCAAACTCTCTTCTCCTAGCCATTAACAATGACATATTAATCCATTCACAACGTTTCCCACATTTTAATAACTCTTGTTGTGTTCATGCACCACACAATCAAAGTAATCTCTTGTGGTTTGTCATTCCCTTCCCATATTACTAGGTCATTATAAGTATTTATTTTCTTAAGTGCCAAGAAATTTAGAGCTTACAATTAACACCATTTTTTTGATACTGCAGTTATAAACAGGGATTTAGGTCTTTTCCATTATGCTCCCAGGGCAGACAAAGATAAGCGTTAGAGAGTATATTAAAAAATGCTTAGGAATGTTCACACAACCAGTTTGCTGGACTAGCTAAGCAATGGAAGTGGCTACTATTGGACTCTTCCATATTAAGGGTATAAATATGGGAGTAAGAGGAATGAATTCCTTTTTCAAACGTGCTTGTGTTCCAGCTGTATAAAAGCAGTACAATAATTTTTAAAGATTTAAGAAACCTTAGCACTTACAAAGCACTTTTCATCTTCATATACTACTTAACTAATGAATCCAATCCTCCAACACCCCTGTGAGGTCAGTATCTATCAGTTAGTGGCATTCCCAATTTTGCCAAGGGGGAAACTGTACTGAGCAAGATTAAATGACTTGCTTAGCTTCCAGAAAGTCAGTGTCAGTGGTAGCTCCCAAGTGCCTGGCTCCTGAGTCTTATGTTGAAATCTTTAGATACCACCACCCTTTATTTATATATTTAGCACCACAAGAAAAAAACAAAAAAACAAGGGACTAGATAATTCAGGAAACAAAAAATGGAAGACAGGGTGTTTCACATCTAGATGATTCATTTAAATCTGACCTCAGTAGCTAGAAGGCATCTCTTTCTGAAAGCTATTTGCATCGACGATCAAATGTGAAATAAGTAGGTGATCTCAGAGCACTCCAAATTTACTTCGCAAAAGAGAACACCCTCGCTGGCAGTCTTAACAGAAAGCTCAAAGCGCAGAGACTGAACTAGTAGTTTATGCCCAAATTTCCTGATCGAGGTTTTTCTATGTTAAGAGAAGTACCAGGACAAAATTAGACATTACTTAAAACAATCGGAATTGCAAAAATGGAGCATTAACACTGAAAACCAGGGCCCTGATTCTGATTTCACACAGGATTTATGTTGGTCTAACTCCAAGTTACTCCAAATTTATTCCAGAACTGAGATCAGAATTAGGCCTAAGAATCATTTAGGTTCCATAGGACCTATTGAACAACACTTCCCATGTCTGCTTGAGTAATCCCATTAGAGCGACAGTCTGGAAGAAAAAGGACAAAACTACCACAAGTATCCGATTATTTTAAGATTTAAAATGACAACAAGGATGAAATGAAAGGCAAGCTCTATTCTGACAAGCAACAACATGTAAAAGAAGGGAAGATCTTTGAACTGGATAATATAATAATCGTGCATCAGAACTGACAAATGAACTATTAGCTTATTCAAACAAATGAGTGGTAGAGAAGAATGGGGATACCATCACTGTTGAAATCAAAGATGGCTTGAGGATCACACAGAACTCCTCACAGGGGAAGTGTCAATGTCCATGAACCTAACTTGGGCAACATCCTGGAAACCCTTACGCATAATTCTTACTCGTGTGAAATTTCACTGAGTTCAATGGGATCACTCCCATTAGTAAAAACTATTCATGTGAATAACGGTTTGCAGAACTGCACATTTGAACTTGTAGGTAGTAACCAAAATGACCAACAGGAGGATAAACTGCATTTAGAAATAAGAGAAGGGAGATAATAATGAAGAGAAATATTCCACTACAATTATATTTACACTGCAATGTAAGCCCAGGGTCAGACTCTTGCTTGACCCCAAACCCCACTTCCATCAACACACAAATCTCTCAGTCTCTGGCTCGGACCTAGGGTCCTAGGACTCTGCGGGGATGCAGAGTCCAAGTGCAAGTCAAGCTGGGACCCAGGGCTTGAGCCCTCTTGCTTTGCAGTGTAGATGCCCTCCCCACAACTCTAGTCCTGGTAGTCAGCCAAAAGTGACCCACAATCCCATGGGCCAACTTCCTTTGTCTATCTCCAATCGATTCCAGTGAAAACAGAAGCAACTCTCCCGCCCCCTGTACTGCAGCAGCTCAGTGAGTCAGCATTAACCTTACCACTGTTTTCTGACCGCCAAACTGCAAACACACCAAGAGCCTTCTGTGGTTACAACAGAGACTGAACAAAAGCAGCTGTTTGCAAAGTGCCCTGCTTCATGGTCATGGGAGCACAGCCCGATTTTGGTAAATCTCTGGTGCAAGGCCAGCAAACGGTAGACTTCAATAAGAGTACCAGGAGTGACTATGCATAACAGCAAATAGCAAAGAAGCTGGCAGTACTGCAAATTTGTTAGACTGTGACCAGTGCTGGGAGCGGACTAAATGGCTCAAGACTGAGTACGGGAAAGCCAAGAACCAGAACAGCACCTCGGGCAGCTCTCCGACGTCATGCCCATTTTATAGGGAGTTTGACTGGGTGCTGGGCAGTGCACTGAGCACAGAGCCAACCGTGGTGGATGATGACCTGGTCAGCTGGGATGGCGCCCTACTGGCCCCAGAATCTAGAATGGAAACTGATGGGACCCAGCAGCAGGCGCCGAGTGAGGACAGTGAAGTGATGCTGTTGCTGAAATTGGTCCTAAAAGAGGCTTTGGAGCAGAAGCAGCAGCAGCGCATCCTGGGGCCATACTTAGAGGAGCTGTTTGATGCCCACCATGAGGAATTATCCACTGTGGAGCGTGTAGCAGTCACGGAAGGGACAGAAGCCAGCCACGAGCCTGGTAAGTTTCTGGATTCATTTTAATGAATATGAATACAGTAATGGAAGGGATTTCTGTTCTATGAACCAATGCAAATGTTATCAGAAGCCCTGGCTAGCAGCGTATATCTGCTAATGGCGGATTGCATGCCAGTGCCTTGGCAACCTCCCCGCCCCCATCATGTGGTGTTCAAAATGGCAACCAGGAAATGCAAACAGTAAAAATGCCTTGCAAGTGAATTTTTACTGGAAAGGTGCAGATTTTTGCTTGGGCCATTCCTGTTTCTTAAAAATAACAACTTTACATTGCCATGACTGTCAGTATGCCACTCTGTAACCACTCAAAGCTCTGTCAACCCACCTGAAAACAGTGAACTGTGGGGGGCAGACAGCAAGTGTGAAAAATGGGGACAGGGTTGAGGGACTAATAAGTGCCTGTATAAGACAAAGCCCTGAATATCAAGACTGTCCCTACAAAATCGGGACATCTGGTCACCCTAGGGGCAGATGGGAGGTGGAAATGTGTTCCATTTACAAATCTAGTCCATTTCAGTACATAGGTGACAAAAATCATTTGTCCCAAATATGACTGGGGTTTGAAATTTTGTGCAGAAAGGTGCAGAAATGTGGTTAAAGAGGATGGCTGTGGAACTCTGTGTTTGCACGCAGCCATAATAGGCTAAGCCATGTGGAAGCTAACAGAGAATCCTATTGATTCCCTCATGAATTCTGACCTAATCCTTGGTGCCAATAGTTGCAAACCCCAGATAGGTAGTCACACTGCAGGGAAGGGCGTATTTCCCAGTGGCACTTTGGTAGCTGACCAGCCCACTCCACAAACAAATGTGCTGTTTAGTCACTATACATTAGGCTACTTTGGTTGCATATGCTGCAGGGAACACCAGCAACTTGGAATAACATCTCCCTTTGCCAATCAGGCACCACAGAACCATTATGTCCTCCAAAATGTTGAAATAGCCTGAAATGATAGAAGCTTCTGTGGTACAGCCATGGATGGCAGCCCCACCCAAACCAAAGTAGTTCTGCAATTGTTAGAAAAAAACCCACTTACCCTGATCTCTGCTCTTCTTTCACTGTGATTAACAAGGCTGTAACTTCTGTGGTCTGAAGCCGCCCTCTCACAATATAGTGAAGTTCAGTTTGGAAAAGTAACATTTTGTCCTTGACATTCTACACAGATTCACAGATTTTTTCTGTGCTCCTGCACTGAGCTAATTGAGATAGTAGCCCCCTGTATCTTGTCCTGTTCCAGGCCCCTTGACCTACTGGCTGCAGTACTTCCACAGCTTGCCCACACTGCAGCAGAAGCCTGGCCCAACTTACCTTCACGGACCAAGAGGAAGCATTTCCATGATGAACTTATGGTTGAAGTTCTGGACAGGGCCCACAAGCTGGTCCAGTACCAAGAGAGATGGACTTGCAGCTAGAGGAGAGCAGGGGTGAAAGTAAGCCAGTATGGGCCGGTACGGCGTTCTGTAAGAAGTGGCCACCAATACTCAGCCCATACCCATACTTGACGTTAAAGTGTGGCCGCAGCAGCGGCCAGAGCCCCGGGCCCTTTAAATCCCATCTGGAGCCCCAGGCGGCACAGGCCAGGCAGCGCAGATGGGCTGGCTCGGGGACGCTGACCCCCGACAGCCCCGCCCCTTCTGCCCAAGGCCCCACCCCTTCTGGGGGCTGGAGCCGGCCCCCGTACCAGTAAGTGTAGAATGTTACTTTCACCCCTGGGGGAGAGGCATGATGAGAGGCAAGAGGAAAGACTCAAGCTGGCTACACATCTTGAGGACGGGGTTTCAGCACGGAAGCAGACACTTGATTCGCTTAGACCCAACTCTAAGCTCATGCACTAAGAGGTCCCAGATTCAATCCTGCCCACCGACGACCGGGGTCTGTCAGTGTTACAAGTGGGGGCTCGGGTGTTAAAAGTTGGGCCTTGTCCGGGATTTCAACTGGAAAGTCTCTAAAGCTTGGGATGTGCTTCCTCAGGTAGGGGAAGTATGTAACCCACACTCCTCCTGGGTGTGGTGTTCTGTCCCATCTAGTGGCACCGAGACTACTTAGAAAGAGATTAATGAGTTTGCTCTACAGCTTTAGCCATATGGCTTTTAGCTCATGCAGTAGAGGCTCATGCACTAAGTTCCAGAGGCCCCAGGTTCAATGACGACCGGGGTATGTCAGCATTACAGTTTGAATTGGCCAGCCCTAAAATAAACTAAGGCAGCGAACTAATTCATCCAAAAGAAGAAAAGTATTGAATAGAGGAGACAGCATGGCATATTGAACCTCGATATTATAGTGAAAGGACATAAGAGGTGAAGTGACACTGCAGTTAACTTTCACCTTGTATTCATGATATTCCCATATAAACCTTTTTCCTCAGAGCCCATATATTAACAGGAGGGTAAGAGCCAGCAATGGATCATTAATTTAATATGCTCTGCTATGTCAGTTATGCAGAGTTCAATAGGACAAATGGTTACAAAGGGGGGCATTTTTTTGGTAGGAAGAAAATCTAGCCATACCATTCTTATCTTGCATGCAAGGTACTTCCTACTGCCCTGTCTGTGATACTAGCTTTTTGAAAACAGCAAGATCTGGGCACCCATTCTTGTTCTGTCTGGAAGAGGTCAGATAGTTATTTTTACAGCAAAAGGGTACAGCTTTTCAAACTGGAAAGAGCTCAGCTCACGTAGTTTTATGGTGATGTTTGCTGGTGAAACAGAATTGTTTTTAAGTTGGCACACTGCCCATCATCCACTGTTATCTTTTGGTCATTACAAAAGGAGGCCTATAACCATCTCTTTTTTTTTCCTTTATAGAATACCTTTGGTTCTGTTCTAGGGTAACAATGCTAGGCCTCCTGGACTGGGCCGGAGATAATCTGAAGGCATAGTGCGCAGAACATATTCGTAATTATGTTCTAAAGTCACAGTGCCAAGTACAAAGGTGTACATTTGCCATCCGCAGTAATATATTCACTGAAACATAGCGACAACACCATGCTGACTGAAGAACAGTCATCCTCCATGGCTCCAGCTTTCTCATCTTCACTCTTGACAGTTCTGCCTTACATTACAGAAGCCTCTGCTGCACGAGACTAGAGAGAGTAATTTCTTTAACTGCAGCAATCCAAGTTATACCTAAACCCTCACTACGGTCATATTGGTTTTACTCTGTTATACACTGGATATGGACTTGCATAACATTGATGAAGACCAGTCACAGAAAAAAGAACAGGTTTCAGAGTAACAGCCGTGTTAGTCTGTATTCGCAAAAAGGAGTACTTGTGGCACCTTAGAGACTAACCAATTTATTTGAGCATAAGCTTTCGTGAGCAACAGCTCACTTCCTTGCTGTGCTGTGAAGACACTTCCTCAGAAAAACATCCACTTTTCTCTTTTTATGGTCAATTCTCAGTAATATTACACACACAACATTATTATTGTGTGGATTCTGCTTAAAACAAAAAAACACTCTCTTCTCTTCCCCACATACAGTTTAGGCTGGTGAAGAGGTGACAAACTGACAGCCCTAAACAATGAATAGAAAATTCCTCTTGTTGAGAGGGAAATGTTAATTGAATCACCCTTAAAAGTAAACATGGGGTTTAATTTTCAGAAAAATTCAGTTTGCAAAATCAGACTATATATTGTGATACAGCATGGTCAGAGGGCAGCAGGAGAGTGATCCTATTGGGATCCAGGAAGTGAGCAGGCAGAGCCCGCCCACTGCTAAAGGATCCCCCCCGCAGCCTAAGGGGGGGATCCACAGGGCCTGGAAGCCAAGTGATTTTGGGGGAAAACTAATAAAATAACAGGAACAGGAGTGCGGATTAGATTTCATTTGGTAGAAGGAAAATGCTGATTGGATTTGGGGGAGTTTGGGCTTCCCTGAGCCTTAAATCCATCCTTCAGGGAATTACTCCCCCATTCTTACTCTAACCCTGTGCTTTTTCACTGGAATGTTTCAGATCTGTAATGCTCACATGACAGGATCAGGGTGTGTTTCTAATAGTGACCTCCATGATTGCTACTACATTCACTGTTTAAGGTTTCTCATTATGATGACTCAATAAACAAACAAACAAACAAACACTTTTCAGCAACCCACAGCTACTTACAGTTTGACAGGAAATCATCACTGTTCGAAAAATTAAATCCTGCCTTTGTTTTCTGAACTAGACTACAAATTCATTGGACAGACACGTAAGCCTCATTAATATGGTATTGTTGACTCATTAAAACTGATGACCATTATTTGTGACATGCGTATTTTAATATTATGCTCAGTGCTATAAAATATCTAAAACCACAGTTACATATATATTGTACACTGAAATTCATTTGAGAGGGAGATTGTTAATGTTTATGGTTCCATGATCGATTCTGAAGTAAAAACTTGAAAATAGTCTGTTAAAATATGTCTACTAAGAAGATTATTATGTATGGGGCCAGATCCTCAGTCCCACTATAGCCCCTTTGCACAGCAAAGCTGTCTTAACCAGCTTCTGGAACATTCCCCCTACCCAAGAGGAATTCTGGAGTGGTGGGTGCAGAGGGCATTCTTGTAAGAAAGGGGGTAAGGCCAGGACTATTCTGTGCCCTCGTGTTCCCTAGCTGCTGGAATGGCTTCTTGAGGCCATAAGCGGCCAGGCACAACCTCAAGCACTACTGAGGCTGTTCCCTGGCTGGCTCAGCTCTGAGGCACCATAATATTGCGGTACTGCCTCCACTCACCCTTCCACTCTCAGTGCAGCTGAGATGATCTACTTGCTGCCTTTTCAGGTTGGCAAGTGGCCCAGAGCACATGTAAAGTGTGCGCACTCAACAGGTACCGTCATTTTAGTTTCTAGAGTTGTTGTTCAATTGCAGCTTAAATCTAACAAATCTGCAGCTAAAGTAGAAAACAAACATCAGTGGTGATTTTAAGCACTATGGGCAATTTATGAGGCTCTCCCCGAACTGGATAAGTGAACCTCAGAAGACAATTTAAGTTCACACCCAAAAGTGAACTGTCAAACATATACAATACCCTATAATTTACTAATTATGGTGCCTCAGCTGAGCCTGCCAGGGGCCAGCCTAGCTTCCAGCGCACCTAGAAACAGCCTCAGTACTGCTTTAGGTTTTGCCTGGCTGCCTATGGCCTCAAGGGCAACAAAGATGATCAAGGGTTTGGAACAGCTTCCACAGGAAGCAAGACTAAACAGTTTAGGGCTGTTCAGCTTAGAAAAGAAACTAAGGGGGGACATGATAGAGGTCTATAAAATTAGGAATGCTATGGAAAATGTGGATTGAGAAGTGTTATTTACCCTTTCCCACAATACAAAAACCAGGGATCACCTAGTGAAGTTAATATGCAGGAGGTTTAATGCAGATAAGAGGAAGTACTTTTTCCACCCAACACACAGTCAGCCTGTGGATTCATTGCCACGGGACATTGTGATGGCCAAAAGAATAACTGGACTCAAAAAAGAACTAGATGCATTCATGGAGGATAGATCCATTAATGGCTATTAGTCAAAATGGTCAGGGATGCAACCCCATGCTCAGATCATCCCTAAACCTCTGACGACCAGAAGCTAGGAGTGGAAGACGGGTGTATCACTTCAGAATTGCCCTGTTCTTTACACTGTCCATGAAGCTCAGTTACTGGCCACTGGGCTACATGGACCATTGCTCTGAATCAGTACGGCAGCTCTTATGTACTTCCAGCCCACTCACATAGCCTCGTACCCCCCCTTTTTTCATCTAGCCTTTAGTTCAGCAAAGCACTTAAACACACTGATTTGGGCCAGGAGAGCTCCCCTTTCCCTATCTTCTTCCATACATGCCTCCATATCTAATCCCAGGCAGACATAACCCCTTTAATGAAAAGCCTAAGGACCTAGCATATATCTAGTATCCTCTGCTGGATCCAGATGGTTTCTTCTTTTCTCACATCCCAGTGGAATGAAAGAAGAAATTAGTCTGGGTCCAACAGAGAAAGTATAGATCTGCTGTGACTTCATTACAGGTAAAGGCAACATGGATAAAGAAGATTCATTCAGCTTAATGGATTCAAAATATTTTCAGAGGTTCTTGGTTACTTTGGGAATAAGACTAGGTTGTGCATCCTACTTTATATCCCCCATAATGTTTCAGAGAGATCAGATGAAGTGTGTTTGAGCTAAAGTTTAAAGAGAGAGAGAGAGACTAAGGTAAAACTGTTCTAACTCCATCCCCTCAGACAGAGACAAACACCTACAAGATCTCTATCAAGCGTTCTTACAACTACAGTATCCACCTGCTGAACTGAAGAAACAGATTGACAGAGCCAGAAGAGTACCCAGAAGTCACCTACTACAGGACAGGCCCAACAAAGAAAATAACAGAACGCCACTAGCCATCACCTTCAGCCCCCAACTAAAACCTCTCCAGTGCATCATCAAGGATCTACAACCTATCCTGAAGGACGACCCATCACTCTCACAGATCTTGGGAGACAGGCCAGTCCTTGCTTACAGACAGCCCCCCAACCTGAATCAAATACTCACCAGCAACCAGACACCACACAACAGAATCACTAACCCAGGAACCAAACCTTGCAACAAAGCCCGTTGCCAACTGTGTCCACATATCTATTCAGAGGACACCATCATAGGGCCTAATCACATCAGCCACACTATCAGAGGCTCATTCACCTGCACATCTACCAATGTGATATGTGCCAACAATGCCCCTCTGCCATGTACTTTGGTCAAACTGGACAGTCTCTACATAAAAGAATAAATGGACACAAATCAGAGGTCAAGAATTATAACATTCAAAAACCAGTTGGAGAACACTTCAATCTCTTTGGTCACTCGATTACAGACCTAAAAGTGGCAATTCTTCAACAAAAAAACTTCAAAAACAGACTCCAACGAGAGACTGTTGAATTGGAATTAATTTGCAAACTGGATACAATTAACTTAGGCTTGAATAAAGACTGGGAGTGGACGGGTCATTACACAAAGTAAAACTATTTCCCCATGTTTATTCCCCCTGGCCCCCGTTACTCAGACATTCTTGTCAACTGCTGGAAATGGCCCACCTTGATTATCACTACAAAAGGTCCTCCCCCGCCCCCGCTCTCCTGCTGGAAATAGCTCACCTTACCTGATCACTCTTATTACAATGTGTATGGTAACACCCATTGTTTCATGTTCTCTGTGTATATAAATCTCCCCACTGTATTTTCCACTGAATGCATCTGATGAAGTGAGCTGTAGCTCACGAAAGCTTATGCTCAAATAAATTTGTTAGTCTCTAAGGTGCCACAAGTACTCCGATTCTTTTTGTGGATACAGACTAACACGGCTGCTACTCTGAAACCTGTTCTAACTCTGCTTCTCTGTCTTGTGTCACACAAAAAAAGAAGAAGTTGACCATGTTCTATTTCCCACCCCCACAAATAAAGTACATTTGCTTAATTTGTGCCTGAAATAAAATCTTGTGGGAAATTCTTGGGATAAAATTGCCACTTCAACATCAATTATTAGTTACCATATTAACTTGAGGTATATTTGCCCAGATTCCCTTGCTGATTAATTTTTCCATTTTTGTTCTGAAGAGAATTCTATTAATACCTTTTTCTTCTTTTTTTGGCAACCTGTTATAAGATGTTAAATCCTTGTTTCTTCAGCAGCGGTGCAATAGCGTCTCTTATTAAAAATACTGAAACACAAGCTTGCCCAGAGGTGTGTTTTATTTGATGTGAAGAGACCCAGTAAAAAATGCTGCCCTGGGACAGCTAGTGTTTCAGCCCATCCTGCAGAGATCTGGCAAGTTTTCTAAGAATTCTGGTGGGCTCTTTGGTTGGGATTTTATTAACCTTTTTCTAAAATGGTAGTTTTCCACTGATCTAGGGAAACATTCAAGTCTTCTTGGCTGAAGCTGCCATACAGGCAAAGGGAAAGCTCCAATCTCTTAATTAGTCAATGGGGAAAGCAGAAAGTAGAGATGTAGGGGTTAGATTAAAAAAAACTAACTGCAGTAAAAGCTTTTTGCAGACAGGCTGTGAATTTCCCCTCACAAATCAGTAACCGCTAAAGCATTTTTGAGATCAGGGTTATTCTACTGTACAAACTGCTGATGGGTGGGCAAACCAGCGAGATCCCCATCTGCAGTTGCTCAGGGGGAAAAATATCCCTGGTAAAATTCCATCAGCTTCAATGGAACTATAACAGGGATCAGTTTGGTCTCTGGTGTTTATGCCTTCATGGTTCTTTAAGACACCTATGGAGGGAGGGGTGCATGGTTAAGCACACACTTCCTGCAGCAGAAGAGGTGTCTGCCATAATATGGAGAACTTGAGGGAGAGAGGTTAGTGATTTGCCATAGGATTCAGGGCTCAAAGACGGGATTATTATTCTAGAGTCTATGCTTAAACACTTTGGGCTCAATCCATCTTCCATGGAAGTCAATGAGAGAGAGCATTTTCATTAAGTGGCAGTTGAATCAGGCCTTCAGATCACCATCTCTTTCTCTGTCTGCATTTATATCATGTATGGTCTTCGGAGTATTCACCTCTCTTAGAAATATTTTACTACCTTTGTTGTGTGGTTAAGATTTACTAATTTTAAGTAATTCTTAGTGAACAAACATCTTGTCTTCCCAACATCCCAGCCCTTTTTGTCTGCTTCTTCACCCACATCCTACTGTCAAAATCCTAGCTGCTGAGCTTTCTGAGGCAGGGACTGTCTCATTTGTTCAGTACCTCCTACAGTGGGGCTCTGAATCCTCAATAGGCTCTTCAGGCACTGCCACAGAACATAATGGTCCCAATCCTCAGCCGGTGTAAATCAATGTAGCTCCATTGAAACCAATAGAGCTGCTATGCTGACACAGACTAGTTGATGATCTGGCCCTATAAATATAATAATACTACTAGTAAGCCATTTTTATTTATTTTTTTTGACTGATACTGTGACTGACTGCCTTTGTTTTCCTTATATCCTCCATGCTGGCAAGTGAAGCAGCCATCATAATGTGTTTGAATTTAAATCTCACTCCCAAAGGCAAAATAAAGACATAAAGACACCCACCGCTTTCTCTCTTGGCTTCTCGCTTCAGCATGGAACACACATTTGCCATTTGTCTGGAAGACAGAATTGGCAGCATAAAAGATAACATTCTGGACATATTTCCTCACATTGTTTTACCTGCCCTAACTGCTTGCAGATGGTTTCTCCAAATCTATTTTGTAAGTTATAAGAAACAGCTATTTGTACCTTGAAGACCACACCTAGCTCCAGAAGCATTCCTGTTACAGCTTAATTCTGCACCATACATAAGATTGCCTATGAAATTGCTTTCTAATATGCTGTTCTTTTCTCATTCAGCATCCTTGGAGTTTATTTTTATGACCTCTGACCTAAATTCTCTTCCTCCACAAGTCCTTCTGAGAAATACATCTCATGCATTGGTCTATGTGATATACACATCATAGGCCAGATTCCCAGTCAATGGAGCTATGCTGATATGCATCTGCTAGGGGTCTGACCCATTGCAACATGTGTAACTGAGTTCTGTGAGTCCCTGAGCACACCAACTTGAATTTAATGTTAAAAACCTTGACCACCATGGCTTGGAAGTTGTCTCACATATCTATAGTACATACTAAAAAGATACATAAAACAGCCAAATTTCTCGTGTGGGATGCTGGGGAGAGCACTTCTGCATGTGGGTAAAAACGGTGCACTTGCTCTATAATGATTTCAAGCCATTTTATCAGATCTACATTTTTCATGTTCACACTTACTGAAGGCAGAAGCCAGAGCAGTCAATCAAGGTAGGTTGGGTGTGGATGTACCCTGGAAGGCCCCTGTCAGTTTGAGAGACTTCCAAAGCACCTTCAACAGAGTTATATCTACTCACAAAATAACAGGAAAAGCAGATAATATGTACATAAACACTTGCAAGTGCACAGAAACTTTAATTTTGGCTTCAGCTAGTGGCAAGCCATCAAATTTTGAATTCCCTTCGTCAGAATTTTTGATCTACTGACCATCTGTTTGAATACCTTGGGATGCAGATTGCTGGATCTGCCCTTTGTCTACTCAGCCAATCTGCTCGGACATTCACTCTTGGTTGACTCCCATAATTCCTCACTGAATAGGGGTGGGCATGTAGAATGATCTGGAATTCCTCCTGTAACTCTTTGTAGCCAATAAAGTATTTGATTTCTCAGATGACTCTGCAGCTACTTGATCTGTAGGGTCCTGGGAAAGCCGACCTCCTGTATACTTTACCATGACCAGCCACTGTTGACTTGAAGGTTCACTTTTCATGATTTCAGCCACAACTGATATCACATCAAAGAGTTACACCCTATGGCGCTCACATTAGAGACCATCCATAGACATGTCCACCATGAAAACTGCTGCCAAAGATTTTTCCTTATCCTGGCTCCCAGGCCAAACGATTTTCTGGTCTTTAGTGGAACACCAAGAGAAAGAGCATGCATCCAGGCCAGAAGAACTCCAGCAAAGGAAATGGATGCAACTGAAGCATGTATAATGGACAAAGTGACCTCAAAATTCCTCCTTCAGGAGGATTCAATTTTCCTGTCTGCCAAGTCCTTAGGCAGAAAGTCATCATCTACTGACATGCTTGTATCCTTAACTAATCAAAGGAGTGTCTCATGTCCTTTTGGGAGTGTGACTGGGTCAGCTTTAGATCAGCGCGCATTCTAGTGTTTTTTAGCTAGCCTTTCCAAATGCTCTGCTTTAGCTGGATTCTCCCAGTCTGCCTTAATCATCTCCTTCAGAGGTGCATGGAGAGGGATGTATGCTTCTGATTCCAAACCTGGTGGAAAATACTTGCAGGTAGTCTCACTACCTGTCTTTTCTACTTCTGGCACCTCATCCAGAAGAATATCCAACCCCTTTACTGCCCCTCTTCCTTTCTTTCTCTGTTTCTAAAATTCATTGGCTGCGCTCTCTCTTGTCCTTCCATGGCCAGTTGCTTGGAGGAAAGAGGGAAGAAGCGGGAGCCCATGGACTGAGCATGGGGCCCAGAGAGTCCAGTCAGTGGGATATAGGGGGGCTCAGAGTGTCAACTGAGACTGGGTAACCCAGTCAGTGTGGGTTGGCACTGGGGAGTTAGGATGTACACCTGCTGGTCAACATCCTTGTTGAAGGATGAGGGAAGGAATGGAAACTGTGGGCCTTTTTGCCTCTTACTGACTACCCAGCTCATGAAATTTGGGCCATCCTGGCACTCTGCCCTCCGAGTGAATGAGCCTGCTTGCTGAGGTTTGAGGGACAGGGCTTCAAGCAGCCTCAGCTGCAGCTGAATGCCCAGGCATCTTGGTGTCTTTTCCAGGGGGTTTTGTCAGCAGGCTTCTTGCCATCTGGGCTCTGCTCCTTGCTTCAATCCCCTCCCATCCAGCCTAGCCCACAGTGGTGGTGGGAGAAGGCATCAACTATGCTGCGGGGCAGGGAGATGCCTGATCCACTGACTCCTGCCTGCTCCCTTGCTGATTCCTGCATCATCCTGGAGCCCCTCCTGGGTCAGACCTGCAGTGGGTTTTAAGAGTGGCAATTTGATCCCCATAGAAGCGATGTAGTTCTCTGACCACACACCCCACTAAGGCAGTGGAGCACACCTGCGCTTTCCTGATATTAGAGTTTACCACACAGCTGAGGGGGATGCCGCAGCCGGAGCCCACAAACAGAAAACAAAGACGCAGGGACAAAGTTCACAAACGCCTTCTGTGGCTCTTGCACTGACAGGAACAGCTCTGCCAGCAGCCATATTGCAGTTTATTTGTTCTAAGTCCATTTTTTTAAGTTACTCTGTGCAGGGGGTCGAAAGGGTTCATCAGGTCATTGCCTGCTACTTCAGGAAGCAGAATGAACTGGCAAGGAGTTCCAGGGTATGGCTACAGTGTGCCTTAATTGACTGGTCTCGTTTCTGCCTCCATTAAACGGCAATAAAGGGAAGAGCACTGTAATCTGCAGACTTTCCCCTGCATAAAAGAATCATTCAAAACATACTGTACATGTCCATCTTTAAGGACATAACCCACATCCCATTGACTTGAGTGAGAGTTGGACCAAGCCCTATAACACCATTAAGTAATTAAACCTTGTAACACCACTCTGAAGTAGGTAGGAAAGCATCATATCCATTTTGCAGAAAGGAGAATGAGGCAGATATGTATTAGGTATCTTAGGCCTACACAACTTATGTGACTGAATAGGACCCCATTCTCAGGGCCGCTGGCCACATGCATACATCCACCCTGCCAGTGACAGCACCACTCCCAATACCACATCTCTGGTCCTGTTTGACTCTGGTCAGTAGACCACAGTGGAGACTGGATTCCCCTACTGCCCTCCGCCACTCCCGAAATAGTAAATGGTTCTCTGGCTCTGTTACCCAGGGTTCTTTCGAGCCAAAGCTCTTGGTAACTTTTACTTTGTGTGAGGTGGTGTCAGGAAATAAATCAGGGGAGACACGGCCGTCTGACCGATAGATGGCTGGCACAAACAGGACAACACAAAAGTGCTTTCAGTTAAAGCTAAACTTACTTAGTCTCAAGCACTTACACACGTCCACAATAGGTTAGTACATACAGCTCTACCTTTTGGCTCTCCCAGTTCATGAGGGCATGGAAGGTCACCAGAGGCTATGGAGCCTGACAGACAAGTGAGGAAAGAAGTCACCACAGCTGCAGGTGGGTTACAGGTAGGCTGAAGACAGGTCAGACACATGTATGAGGATGTGCAATAGCAGGGATACCAGGAGTGCAGCTGGATGGGGTCTTGCACTTGACATTTCACAGACGACCTCCTCAAAGAATCTGAAGCCAGTCTTGTGAAGATGTTAAATAACTCACCCAAGGTCACAGAGAGAATCAGTGTTAGAGCCAAGATTAGAGTTCCTGGCTCCCAGTCCTGAACCCAGATCACTAGAACATGCTCTTAATTTACAACTGTACTAATATGTGTAAGTCCAAATTCAGTTCATAATAGCTTTCCCCTGCAGATGTAGTATATTTTCTTAACAGTTCATTTCTCCTCAAATATGGGATAAACAAAAGAACATAAAAGTTAAAAAATACACAATTCCTTGTAAAATGAATTAAAATATGTAGCATCAAACAGACTTTCAAATGAATCCCGAGGAGTAATTCCTCTAGGGCTGCATTAAACAGGTGGCAAGAAAAGAGGCAGTAGTCTGAGATAATGCAATGTATTGACTCAAGGGAAGGAACCACTATCCTCAGATATTTGAAGCCAGAGAGTCTCCATCTGTAATCATTATACAGCTCACATTTCCAATAGTTTTGACCACCCTTGAGCTACATTAAAAAAGTACTGGTACTACCATTTGTATTATTGGACTTGTTAAGCCACCATGAAAATTATATAATGTATTAAGAAAATTGGCCCTAAAAGGCTTCCTTGTGATCTATTTTCTTAACAGATGAACTATAAATTAATAATACTTAACTCTTATATAGCACTTTGGAATTATAGATTCCAAAGCACTTTATTGAAGATAGTGTAATTTCCCCCCATTTTACAGATGAAGAAACTGAGGCATGGAGAAGTTAAGTGACTTGTCTAAAGTGAAACAGCAGGCCATTGGCAGAGCCTAGACTAGAATCCACATTTACTGACTCCAGATCAGTATCCTAGTTCAATGGAGTACTAAATTAGAACTAGGGTTTTACAATAGGTATAATTTATTGGCTTTCCATTTGACATCCTTGGCATATGGAAACAGTATACTAAGAGCTTGACTACACAGGGAGTTATTCTTAAATAGCTATTCCCGATTAACTCCATGTGGATGCTGTTATTCCAGAATAAAAGTGGAGTGCCTTATTCTGAATTAGCTTAATCCATTTTGTATTAAGTGGGTCCACTTTAGAAGCAGATTAAGCTAATTTAGAATAAGGCTTTCTTATTCCGGAATAAGAGCATCCACAGATGGGGTGAATCAGGAATAGTTAATCCTCCTTAAATTCACACCCTACCTTATTCTAGATTTACTGTCGTCATGTGCAGACAAACCCTAAAAAGTAAGCCAACAAATGGTCTCCAAACTAGAATGTTTGCAAGTGGCTCGTTCCTATGTTTGACTATTAGCACTTGAGTAATGTTATATGCCCATGCACTTTGAAATAAGTTTAAAACACAGAATATTTCCCCATGAACTCATCTAAGAAACAAGTTGTTGATGACTATGGAAGACAAAAAAATTAAGAAATGAATAAAAACTTCTTTTTTTTTTAAGTCTTGTAGCTCAGCTTTCCCATCTCCAGACTACATTTTTATCACACTCTTTGCTTGCCAGGAACAACATATCGAAGAGCGCATAACAAGCATTCAATACCAAAGAAAGCAAAATGCAGCTAATTTTTTTTAATTGGCATTTCAGCTCATTGTTGTATGGCCATGACAGAACTGATGAGTTCACTGTCAGAAGTAGCTCTCTTCATCGAGAGAAAAGAAAAACTTAAGATTAGCCTCAGATTCATAAAACCTTATTTGGTACAATGTGGATCATGAAGCTATTACTGCTCAAATTTTTAGTGTGCACGGTTATTTACGAACAGGAAGATCTGCTTTGGATGAATCAACCTCAAAGCCTCCTCCTTCCAGCAATGCAGTTCCACTGCCCAGGAAGGCAGAGGCCACGTAGATGGTGCATGTCCTAAGCTGCTCACTATTGAGTGCTGCTTCAGAAGCACATGCAGCTATATGCAGTGGCTCTTTGGCGGGTGGGCAGTAGAGACACATGGATCCATCAGCCGTTAATCGCCAGCTGTGTGAGATGGGTTCACAAAGATTATGGAAGCGACACCAGCACTGAGGCCATAGTGCGGTTCCTCTACTGCTCTGACAGCCGGCAGCAGCAATCCCGTGTTGCAGGAATCATTGCAGAGACCTCAGCCCATTTACTCAGACTGAGTGCTGGGAATATCATTTGCCCCTAAATAATCCTACTCTTTGTGACTATATTGGAGAGAAAAACGTGGCTGATCCTGCTCCACTGAAGTCAATGGGAGCTTTGCCAGGGATTTCAATGGGCACAGGATCGAACCCTAGGAGCATATTTTAGATTTAAGCTGGAAAAGGCTCCCGCATTATATTATAAGAGCACAGTTTCCTTTCTGAAGCAGGCGCACAGCAGTTGATTCCATATTGAGCTGGATGTGAATATTAGGTAATATATTTCTACCTAGTGTAACAAAGTTCCTGCTCTACCTTGGTGGGTCTTGCGCTTATTGGTGGATTTGCTCGCCTTGGAGCTTCACGGCAGCCCTCAGCTTGGCCGTTTTTCTGAATTCACAGTCCAGGTCAACTCCTCCTGTTTCTGACCAGGAGTTGGGAGGTTTGGGGGGAACCCGGGCCCGCCCTCTACTCCGGGTGCCAGCCCAGGGCCCTGTGGAATGCAGCTGTCTAGAGTGCCTCCTGGAACAGCTGTGCGACAGCCACAACTACCTGGGCTACTTCCCCATGGCCTCCTCCCAACACCTTCTTTATTCTCACCATAGGACCTTCCTCCTGGTGTCAGATAATGCTTGTACACCACAGTCCTCCAACAGTCCGCGTTCTCACTCTCAGGTCCTAGTGCCTCTTGCTCCCAGCTCCTCACACGCACCACAAACTGAAGTGAGCTCCTTTTTAAAACCCAGGTGCCCTGATTAGCCTGCCTTAATTGATTCTAGCAGCTTCTTGATTGGCTGCAGGTGTTCTAATCAGCCTGTCTTAATTGTCTCCAGAAGGTTCCTGATTGTTCTGGAACCTTCCCTGTTACGTTACCCATCGAAAAGGGACCTACTTAACCTGGGGCTAATATATCTGCCTTCTATTACTCTCCTGTAGCCATCTGGCCTGACCCTGTCACACTAGTCTAACATTTGCTTGGTTGTGCAGTTGGGCCCCAGTCCAGCAAAGCACTGAAGCACATGCCTATCTTTAAGGATACAATTAAGTCCCCTATGTATGCTTAAAGTTATGCATGTACTTGAGTGCTTTGCTGAACTGGAACCAGAATGCTCTGCAGGCTGATAAGGTCAGGACCAAACAAATTTCTTCTAGTAGGATCTTCAGACAAGTCTCCATCATCTATATATTATGGTTCAATTCAGGATGGTCTGTTTCAAGCCCCTTCTGTTATATGTCTGCTCACTATAACTAATGCAAGCACACTGTTGCACAGAAGACAGGGATTAAAAATGAGCAACATTCTGAATTCATTAACCCCAGTAATAGCATTAACCCTGTGGCTATAGTATATTGGCTTTAACATTATCCACATGGTGTGCTCTTGCTGGCATATTCTCTGATATGCTTTGGTTTCACCCCTCAATCGATCCTCTCATCCAACTGGAACAGATGCCAAAATACTTACAAAACACCGTTCAGGTTGCATATTATAAAGAAAGCCACAGGAATGGTCTATTAGTACTAAAATTACGAACCATTAGAACTCATTAAAGATAAACATGCCATCAACATGAGTCTATCAAGTGTGCCACTACAATATAACCTTTCATACAGCCCAAACTCTTACTGTATGTATAAACCTGTGATTATGTACACAGTGCAAAACACCACCTTATATTTTTCTAGACACTACATTTCCAATTTACCCCTGAGGATGTTCGGTATGATCTAATGAGACACAACTCAGGTTCATATCCCCTCCAGGCTAAGGGAAGTATTAGTAGCTTTCTGTCTGCCTCAATACACCATAACAGAAGAGTATTCCACTGAATCTTCTAGCTTGACACAATGGGGACTTCACAAATTAACTGGCCCATTTCAATATTTGTTGGAATCTGCTTTTTTTTTTAAAGCAACTTTTTCCAAATATACTAATCGGTCTTTGAGACCAAAGCCAAAAGCACCATCTCTCACCATAGGTTTCTAAATATTTCCCAATAGTAATTGACAAAAGATCCCATTGTTGAAATTCTCCATTGCTTCCTGAATATTACATTGCCAGATTTCTGTGTTCTGATTGCCATTCAACTGTCATAACCAATTGCATTAAGATGGGCCTATACCAGTTCAAGTGCTCAATAGCTGGTGAGTATATTGAGTACGTTCCTGTCCTCATACTGCTGATGGATCTATCAGTCCATACTACTGATGGGTCTAGCCTTGAAAGATTCGTCTGAAGAAGCATCTTGCTCCATGAGCTTGATTTCCTTATGCCCTCACAACTGCCATTTTCCCTTACCTCTATGTTTTATAGACACTGACACACCAGTGAGAGTGGGTGAAGAAAACAATCAGGGGCAAGCCCAAGACCACTGAAGTCAAGAGAAAGACCTCCATTTACTTCAGTGGCTTTGGATCAGGCCACAAATATATTGAAATATTTTTAAATTCATAATTACTATGAGGGATATTATGTTTTTAAAATGCTATAACCAATAAATAGGCACCTTCAGAACAATTCTTTCAGAAAAACAGGTCGGTTAGGAATTTGGGGATTCAGGGCCCAGAAATTGAACCCAATGGAGACAGCACCAGCTGGGTTGGAACTAGTTCCCCACAAGCAGCCAGCTTGAAATCCTATTCACCAGGTCCTCAAACCCTGGATCACAGTGAGAAGAATGTCAGCTTACTCTGCCTCCCTACCCGCTCATAAATTAAGTTAGGCTTCCAAGTTGTTTGCCATTCTCTCCACTGTGCTCTGGGGTTGGTAAATCCAGAGTGTAAACTTTGATGCTGGCCAGCCAACCCATTCCAATCCTGATTTGCTTCAAAACTGGGGAACCTCCAGGCTCATGCAGTGAAGAGTACACTACCATACAATGTACCATCAGTGCTAAGAGTACATGGTTAACTGGGCTATTGTGTTAAATCAGGCTTATACTTAACTGAACCTTGTCCCCAACACCCTTTTTCACATATCCGTAGACATTTCTCTTTTGCCTCAGGCTTCTTTTCCCTAGAATGAACATGGCCAGCTCTCTTTACCTGAATTCATTGATCTTAATGTCAAAAGCTTTTGTTATTTTTGTTGCTCTCCTCTGAATTGTCTCAAATTGTTGTCCTCCATGTATGCAGTAAAGATAACCTGGGTATCAAGAGCATGAAGATACTTTGGTCACCTTGTCAACGAAGAAAAACACAACAGATACTGAAAGAATAATTCAGTTCATGTGAAATAGTCTCATTTAGTAGTCTCAGTATGCATGAGAGGCTAATGCTTAGGCTCTTGTTTTCTTGCTCAAAAAATGTGACTGAATTTGAAAGCTAAAGTGTCAGTGCTGTAGGAACACTAGAAGAAAACAAAAATGACTAAGCTGTTTATAAACTTCTGAATCAGTGAACTATTTGAAAGGGCAGGATGTGCATTGTCAACATTGGCTAGGCCACATCAAGGATGGAAATGAAATCATGTAAGTCTGCCTTAGATAGGCCCATATTCTAGGAGTCTATCCCTATTCAATGGAGTTGTGACAGTGTGACTGAGAACCGTAAGCTGATGACTGGAGTTTTGGAGGATTGCTTTCGCTTTCTTCTCCCTCTCCCACACAGTTTATCTTATAGTTTTGGGTGGTTATAGCCCAAACACACACACCTGGGAATCAGTAGTAGGGTTAGCAAGGGCCACTAACAACTGCAGCAGGTTACCACATTGAAGCTACAGGAAACGTATAAAGGGGTAGAGAGACCAGCAAGCCAGTAAGGAGGATGAGGGGGTTACAATTACTGAGTAGGTCAAAGTCTGAATGGTGACACCCCCCAAGTCGTGGGGAAGGGTGTTACTCAGTGTTTTTCTGACCTTCTCCCCCACCCAAGTTGGGGACAGCAGAATCAGTAAAGAAACCATTCTTTATCTGAATGATTAGCACACCAAGGTTATACCCAATCTACTTGTTCAGGCCCTTTGACAGGCTGTCAGAGTATCTTGTGTCTATTTTGCATGGGCTCTGGAGCAACTAGTTGACACTGGGCAATAGAGCAGTTAGGGAACTTGGTGTGTGAGGGGAGGGGGATTTCAGAAAATGCTGATTTATCAAAACCAAAAACTTTGCAGAAGCTTACCAGTTTTGACAATAAACTTTACAGGAGGGGTATGTCGGAGTCTCTGGAATAGCCCAGTGGTTAGGGCAGTCAGCTGCAAGACCCAGGTTTAAGTCCCTGCTCTGCCTGACTTAGAATAGGGACTTGAACCTGAGTTTCCTACAGTCCAAGGGAGTACCCTAGCTGAAAAGTTATTGGATATGCTGGGTCACTCCTGTTGGAGCTCTTCCACTTTGTATATAGCCGCTGGGCCAGAGAAAGCAAGGCTGACTCCATACCCAGAGGTCAGGGCCCTCAATCAGGCACAGAAGGACATGAACCAAGCTCTGCCACATGCCAGCTGAGTGCCTCAGGGGCCACGCTATAGAATCAGTCTCTTGTTCTAGCCCAGTTACTATTTATACACAAGGGAGCAACTCCGACTAGGAGAGAATGAGAGAGGCCTGCCCCTGAATAGCCCATAACCTAGCCGCTAGGGCATTCCTCTAAGATGTGGGAAACCCAGGTTCAAGTCCTTGCTCTAAATCAAGCAGAACAGAGTCTTGAACCTAGGAGACCCAGCTCCACCAGGAGAGACTGAGCAAGGCCCACCCCTGAATAGCCATACTGTTAGTTTGTATTGTTATTTTAGAACCCTACTTCCAGAAGACTGTGGGGAGCCAACAGTCTCCCAAGATTCCCTCAGTATGGCCCATCTATCAGAGCTTATCTAAAATAATTACAGAGACCCATTTGAAACAACTGATTTTATTAACTAGGGAATTAGGAATAGGATAAACAAAAGGAATGGGAGAGGGGATTAATAATACTGACCAGATTTATAACCATGCACTCTTTCACACAGGAATTACTAAAGGGGGTAAGAGACAACTGCTCTCTATACCCTGTCCAGATGCTGCTGCTGAGACCAGGACCTGATAGATGACAACGACACACTGGACCACGATCACCGCTGGAACAGCTACTGCAGCGGAGAATGGCGATGAACAACGATGATTCAGGCGAGAGGCCTCACTCACTTCCCACCCTAACCCCTTTGAGACGTCCTATCTGCGGGTAAAAGCCCTAACCACTTGAGGTAAAACCCCGTGGATGGATGGATGCTTCCCTTAAAATAATAAACCCCAACAATAAACTATATCTTTTCCCATTCAGAGGGAATCTTTTCCCCTCCCATTGCCTAGCAGCAAGACAATAAATTTCCCGCCTTTCTTTCCTGACGGGAACAAGAAGGCTGTCCAACATGGCGGCCTACTTGTTCTTTACAAGCCAAAATGGCGAACAATAAACAAAACCATCTAAACACCATCACCAAGTATCAGGTCATAATTTGAATAGGGTGGAATTTACAATACATCCCAGGTAATGTGCCTGACCCACTGGCTATTCTGGGGTGGGTCTCTCTCCATAAAACCTTTCCAAAGGTCTCAATTTTTTTTTCCCTCTCCATGCAAAACAAAACTAAACTCCAAAACCTCAGAATTTTTTTTACAAAATAGTTCTTTGTTTCCAGCCAATCCTACTGGGCAGAACTTGCATCACATCAACACCTGCCCCAGGACTTTGTGATACTTTACTTTAATTAAAACAGTTGGATTCCAGGTCTGCACCAGTTCCACACTGGCAGCCAGGTGCTGCCCTATCCCATCTCCACAATATGAGGAGAGATTAAAGAGGCTAGGACTTTTCAGCTTGTAAAAGAGGAGACTAAGGGGAGATATGATAGAGGTATATAAAATCATGAGTGGTGTGGAGAAAGTGAATAAGGAAAAGTTATTTACTTGTTCCCATAATATAAGAATTAGGGGCCACCAAATGAAATTAATGGGTAGCAGGTTTAAAACGAATAAAAGCAAGTTCTTCTTCACTCAGCGCACAGTAAACCGGTGGAACTCATTGCCTGAGGAGATTGTGAAGGCTAGGACTATAACAGAGTTTAAAAGAGAACTGGATAAATTAATGGAGGTTAAGTCCATTAATGGCTATTAGCCAGGATGGGTAAAGAATGGTGTCCCCAGCGTCTGTTTGTCAGAGGGTGGAGATGAATGGCAGGAGAGATCACTTGATCATTACCTCTCAGGTTCACTCCCTCTGGGGCACCTGGCATTGGACACTGGGCTGAATGGACCTTTGGTCTGACCCAGTATGGCCATTCTTATGTTCACAATGGGGACACAGGATGTGATTTCTGCCCAGAATGTCAGCTGATTACTCTAGATCCAGTTAGATATAGACACACATTGATCGCACTGTCAGCATCATACATCTAAACACATGGGGATGGCTTATAACATTGGGGCTCCAGTCTTCCCTTTGACAAAAGCACTTAAGTACATACTTAACTTTAGGCACGTGCTTAAGGGCTTTGCTGAATAGGGCTGGCCATTTAAGCACAAGCTTAAATACTATGCAGAATTGAGACCACACATAGACTCTGAAAGAACAGTCTTACAAGCAACTGCTAAAGGCTGTGTCATTTTCCACTTTTTTAATTCTTCTTAACAGTCACAAAGTGTGAGTAAAGGTACACAACCCTTCTAGAACAGCCCAGAGTACATAAAGACCAGGGAAACAACGAACACACTAGCAGAAAAAATTCATGGATCGAGTTCATGGAGATGTGTAGATAACTAAGGTGATTTCTTAAAATAAAAAGGGGTATCGTTTTCCAGCTCACTCAAACAGCATATAACTGTTGAAGAATATTTCTCAGAAGAAAGATTTGTAGGTATTGGGGAAAACCTGTCAATGTTCCATATTGGTATTGGGAATGAAGAAATAACAACAGCATTTTAACTGCGATCATCGAATGCTGCTCAGGTCAAGTCTAGTTGATATAGTGCTTAAAAGGCTAATAGCAATAAACAGCCTATCTGCACTGAGATTCCCAACTTCACTGGAGCTGAAATGGTGTTTTGAAAAAAATCCCTAGTCTATACTGGACTAGTGCTATAGATACATTCAGTCCCTTCTAGATGCAAACCAGTGGCAATATTAGATTTTACACTGTGCGGGGAAAGTACCATCTATTTGTTCAGCTCTTAGCACAATGGGGTCCTGAGCCATGACTAGGACTGCTAGACACTACTGCAATACAAATAATCAACATTTGTTTTATTTCTTCCTGAAACATTCAGGAAGTTTTCCCTAATGCACTCTGCTGTTCGAAATATATACAGGAGTCCAGACACACCAATATAGTGAAATTCTAATTAACCAATATGTTGTAACTTTAAGAGGTTAGATCAGGCTGTTATTTTCAGTAGAATGGCAGTTCACACTAACTGGAGTATTACTTGGCTATCTGCCTATGTCCAAGGCATTCAAGTGGTTATGTTAATTGGAGCTAAATTTCAAAAAATCTTTGGCAACTAATTCACATTTAACGTAAGTCGGAGCAGAAATAGCTGTTGTTTCCACTAGAGCATCAAATTAGGCCCATTAATTGGTCCCTATTAATACAATCTCTTGGTGCCACTAGCACATTTCTGTTGGCAATTTATTCACAGAGACATTCACTAGTTCTAATTGCCCTAGCTGTTTTTAAAATATCTACCAGGTGCTGTTGGATGGAAATTAGACTGCAACAACAACAAAAATCCCCAAAAGCCACACACTATCAGCACAGAACTTGGGGTCTGATTCATCAGTCACTGAAGTCAAGAGAAAGATTTTCACTGACATCAATGGTCTTTGGATTAGGCCCTTTCAGACAGGATTTTTGCAAGACTTTCAACTTTTTTTTGTAGGAGGTGTATTCACAAAACTATGCCATGTTCATTCTAATTGACACTTAAATGATAAAAGGTTTAGAACAACCTGACCTATGAGGAAAGGTTAAAAAAACAGGTCATGTTTAGTCTTGAGAAAAGAAGACCGATGGGGAACTGATAATCTTCAAATATGTTAAGGGCTGTTATATAGAGGATGGTGATCAATTGGTTGCCATGTCCACTGAAGGTAGAACAAGAAGTAATGGGCTTAATCTGCAGCAAGGGAGATTTAGGATAGATTTTAGGAAAACTTTTCTAACTATAAAGGTAGTTTAGCTCTAGAATCCCCATCTACGGAGGTTTTTAAGAACAGGTTAGACAAACACCTGTCAAGCATGGTCTAGGTTTATTTGGTCCTGTCTCAGCACCAGGGGCTGGACTTGGTGACTCCTTGAGGTCCCTTCCAGCCCTATATTTCTGTGATATGGAGAGATTTCGCAACTCGTTCACATTGGGAAGCACTACCTGTAATGCGACTACTCATATAAGTCAATGGAACCGCTTGCATGAGTAAGAGGGTCCCAACACCAGCAAGGGTTGTAAAGCCTAACCAATAGTTTATAGTTTGACAGGGTCGGGCCAGATGGCTACAGGAGAGTAATAGAAGGCAGATATATTAGCCCCAGGTTAAGTAGGTCCCTTTTCCCTGGGTAAGGTAACAGGGACGGTTCCAGAACAATCAGGAACCTTCTGGAGACAATTAAGACAGACAGGCTGATTAGAACACCTGCAGCCAATCAAGAAGCTGTTAGAATCAATTAAGACAGGCTAATCAGGGCACCTGGGTTTAAAAAGGAGCTCACTTCAGTTTGTGGTGCGCGTGTAAGCAGCTGGGAGCAAGAGGCACTAGGACCTGAGGGTGAGAACGCATACCGTTGGAGGACTGAGGAGTACAAGCATTATCAGACACCAGGAGGAAGATCCTTTGGTGAGGATAAAGAAGGTGTTGGGAGGAGGCCATGGGGAAGTAACCCAGGGAGTTGTAGCTGTCGCACAGCTGTTTCAGGAGGCACTCTAGACAGGTGCATTCCACAGGGCCCTGGGCTGGCACCCGGAGTAGAAGGTAGGCCCGGGTTCCCCCCAACCTCCCAACTCCTGGTCAGACACAGGAGGAGTTGACCTGGACTGTGGGTTCACGAAAACAGCCAAACTGAGGGCTGCCGTGAAGCTCCAAGGCAAGCAAATCCGCCAATAAGCGCAAGACCCACCAAGGTAGAGGAGGAACTTTGTCACAGTAGGTAATATTACATCCTCCAAGTGTTTTTCTCTGTATAAAAGGAAGCCTTTAGCCTTTTCTATCAAGAACAGAGGTGAGTTCAGCCCCCTCAGCCTTGCTCCCACTGATGTTCCAATGGAACTGTTGGGCCAAACTGGTGCCCTAGATATGGTATAGCATTTTTATCTGAATCTGTCTCTTCCTGCTTCTTTTTCACATCCTCTCTGTATTAGCTGTTCACTTTGCCCACTCTCTGACTCTTTTTCAGGCTAACTGCTCAGATCTGTGATGTAGCCACAAGATACTCTCTGCCAGTTTATCCATCCCTACTACTTAACTCTCAGTATTTTCCAGGCAAATGGAGCTCTGTCTCTCCCACCCTCTATGCACCCACCCAAGCTTTAACTGCTATGGGTTAGATTGTTCCATTTGCCCAGGGCTTAGGAGGCACAAGGTCTCCTGTGGCTTATTCTCGCACATGGCATTTGCCCTCTGCATCTCTCATTAGAATGGTGCAGATTGCACCCCTGGTGTGCCAACCTTACTCTGCAGACTGGTGCAGGGGTGAAGTGTAGGACATGGCCCTGCATCGTCCTCACTCCTTTCTGAGTGATTTACTCCCTGGAGTAGAGTTACCATATTTGAACATTCAAAAAAGAGGACACTGCACTGAAGGGGGGTATTTGCTCGTGCCCTCCCACCCCTGACCCCGCCCCAACTCCATGCCTTCCCCACCCCATCCCAGCCCCTTCCCCAAAGTCCCTGCCTCATTGGAGCCCTTCCCCAAATCCCCGCCTTGGTCCTGCCTCCTCCCCTGAGCGTGCCACATTCTCCCTCCTCCCCTTCCCCACCCCCCCGTCGTGTTAAACAGCTGTTTCACGGCACAAGCGCTGGGAGCTAGGGGGAAAAAGCAAGCACTCTCTTGAGTGATCAACATTCACTCTCTTTCTTGAATGATCAACTCTTCTTTGGGGAAAAATAATAATGGCAAAATCCCAGACGTTTTCAGATATTTAAAAATTCCTCCCAGGTGGCAATTTAAGAACCAAAAAGCTGGACATGTCCAGGAAAATATGGATGTATGGTAACCCTACCCTGGAGGGACCAAGGACTGACCCTTCTCTGCCCATAGAAATTGCATTGTGATGTGCAAATCTTGCACAGGCTGCCCGAGATTGTGAGGAAGGGGAAGCTTCTTGTATGCGTCTCTGGCACAAAGGCAAATTACAATCTGGCCCTACAGATGCAAAACCCAACTCAGGCCTTCTCTAACTCCACTGCCTTCAGTGAAGCAGTTCCCAGTACCAGAGCTGAACTTGGCCTACAAATTGCAAACTGCTGCAGTAGTTTAATTTACAGAAGTGGCTGTGAAGGTCAGTCCAACTTGGACAATGTGTAGGGAGTGCAATAAAAGCACTTGTGATTTGCATAGACAGGATAATTATTTTAAAAAATAGCACTTGGGAGCATATTGATATAGAATAGGCTGAACAGACTAATCCAACCATTAATTTAATATCACAAGCCTTACATCACTGACTGGCACTCTAATTAACTAATTCCCCAAGGTTTCATTGAGTGCTCTTTCATGACCTGGGTCTCTCCCATTTGGCACATTGCAGACTTTTACAGACCCCTTCATAAAAATACAATGTGCACTTTATGATTTAAAGACAGTGGAAGTGCTTTCTCTACTGAAAAACTAGCATAAACCAAGACAGCAGCCAAGGACTTTTTAAAAAGCCAAGATTTTATTAGGAGTTATTGAAATTCAGGGTGGTCTCTCTTCCCTACCAAATTTCTGGCTTTTTAGTTCCAGATTCCATTTTTCCTCAAGGTATTTTGAAGATCAACAGAAAGCAAAGGAATTGCCATACTGACTCAGACTAGTCTATCTGGTCCAGGATCCTGTCTCTGACAGCAGCCAGCCCCTGCTGCTTCAAAGGAATCGGATATCTTGCTTAATTACTTCTCTTTTACCTGGTCATTCTTTAATTTAAGGATCGCCTATCATACAGCCTACGTTATACAGAAGACCAGACTACGTGATAATAGAAGTCCCTTCTGGCCTTATGATAATCTATGAGCCTGGTCTCAAAGTAATTTACTGGCATATTTATAAGTGCTTGCCAAACGTTAGTTAGAACATATCATGGCAGCCTCTATTAGAACCATTGTAGTGAAGCTTGAGATAGTTTATTGCAGAAACACTAATACCTTCAAGCAGAGGCACTGAGTTCCCAAGGGATGCTCGACCCCCCGCCCCAGGCCATCCCCACTCCACCCCTTCCCCCAAACCGCCACCCGCATCCCATCCCTTCATGACCTGTTCTGCCCCCTCCCCATGTCTTCCTGCCCCTGCTCCTTCACCTCCCTGCCAGTGCTTCCTGCATGCTGCTGAACAGCTGATCACAGTGAACGGGAGGTGCTGTGGGGCAGGGGGAGGAACTGATCTGTAGGGCTGCCAATGGGTGCTGAGCACCCACTATTTTTTTTCCCATGCGTGTTTCAGCCCCACAACGTCCACGGAGCAGGGGCTCATACTTTCAAGTGTTTGCAAGTTAGTGATAAAACCCACCTTTTTCTGAGTTGAATCCTGGCATACACCCCTCAGCTAGAATATAATTAAGAGCTGCAGATTCTCCCTCCCCCAGAAATCAAACAAAGTTTAAGGTGCTTTGAACAAAATTGAGCTAACTTTTTAAAAATATTTTTTTCCATTTTCACTCACACCTTATACTGCTCTACTGAGACCAGTTATTGGAATTCATTGATTGGTAAGAAACCCAGGTAAATAATCTAAGGTTGCTTCCAAGCTTCAATTTAAGAGGTCTTGTTGCCTAGGGCCTGATCCAAAGCCTATTGACATTACTGGGGGATGGTCTGGGGTGGAACATACACACATTGATTTCAAAGAATTTTGGATCAGGCCCCAAATCTTTTGTCTGTTAAAGTGACACTTTCTTGCGGTCTGAAAGCAGCCACCTCCCGTGGTGATTTCTATCAGAACTCAGAAACTAATCAGGGTTTACCCTGCTATATGGCTGGTGGACCTCGACAGAAAACCAAGGACAGTAAGGGAAGAGGTATTGATAATTAAGTTAGTTCTCTTCCTCCTGCCCCATCACCTGAGTGAGAGTTAAGCCATTGTCCCAGCCTAATGCTTGATGGCATGGCGATGACTGAAATATTAACGTTAAGATGAGATGTAAGCATAAGGAGAACTTCACAGGTTTGATCATTGGGTGAGGATTCTTTCAGCGCTGCTCTATGCAGTGCTGTAGGACTCATACAATTTCGCTTGTAATCCTCCTCCTTGAGAGAGAAGATGTTTTTCTTTGTGTTATTAAATCTCTGGAGACCCCCAGGCACTTGGCATGGTTCTCCTCTCACTTACGCCGCTATAAAACAGGAGCAATCACAATGAAGTAAATGGAGTTATATCTGTGTGAGAACAGCGTAAGACCAGAATCAGAATCCCTGCCATTTTTAAAAGACTTTGGCTATTAAATTAACCCCAATTAATTTAATTATCCTGCTTAAATATGAATCTGGGTTATGATACTTGTCTACTCCTGCTTTGGTTAAGGCACTTTATGTTCACTTCCTAACCTAATCTGTTGGGTAATGGTGCAGGTACTGTTGCAAAATCTATAGTATTTTATGTAGGTTTTTATACCATTCTTATCTTCCTAGTATGTACACCTTGCTGTACTGCACTGAGATATGACTAATGTATATTACATGAAGTTTGTTCTCTCAGTCTCTCTACAGGGTGGAGCCTCATGTGCGCAATGTAGTGTTTTGTTGTAGTAAGTTTGGGGGGGGGATGTTCAGCAGCACTATACGTGCATACATAACTAAATGACAGCAACTGGTGAGGGAAATGAAACACAAAAAGAACGGCTTGCTAAGTGATCGTGCAGGATTCTAGCAAGAGCAGGTGGGTGAGGTAACATCTTTTACTGGACCAACTTCCAGTACTGATGAGAGAGACAAGCCTCCGAGCGTACACAGAACTCTTCTTCAGGATTCTGAAATTTAGCTAGCGTAAGTGGGAAGATTTTGCACAGATTTCTAAAGACATTGCTCCTCTTGCAATAAAAAAACCCTTGTATTAAAGTTCTCTATGTCTGGACACCAGTTGCCCTTGATAATATTTAATACAACAAGACAGCTGATATACAGTGTACTTAGTCTATGCTTAGATAAAAAAAAAACCTCCATATAAATAATTCTTTTCCTATTAACATCAAATGAAAACCCCCAAATATGTATGTTCATTCATTTCCCAGTTAAAAGGGCAGAATTCTCCTACTAGAGTTATTTCTCCCAATATCATTAAATGCCACAGTGAGGAACTCCCTGGATGAGTTTTATTTATAAGCTGAAAGCTGACTGAAACAACCCAGCTCATTTAATAGATTAGACAACTGAAGCGATGGGAAATGTCAGACAATAATATTTCTTATGCTCCCAAGGGGACTGGATGGCTCAGAGAATTGGTTAGGATATACTGGAGTTTCATTCTAGGAGGCCAGTCAAATCCAGCCCAAATTGAAAGTGTACATTAATAGCGGTCTATGTGAAATGAATTGATTAGCTCTGAGGTCTATCTCACAAGCGCCACCAACACAACTGACCCCAGTTTGTAAACTTGACTTTGTGTATCAGGCAAAAATGGGTCTGTTTTCACTATGGGATCCTCACCAGAACAACATTTCTTCTAGCCCCTTGGTTTTCCATGGAAGCATCCCATTCACAGACTGACTGGGTTAGACTTGATTCATGATCCTGTGCTGGCAGCATCTCTCACATCTGCCAATGTGAGTTATAGTTGCCAATATATGCCAGTGGGTGAACCAACCCCAGACTGCATTTAGGCTTGGGGGTGAGGTGGGGAGAGGGTGGAAAGCCATCTGCCCCCTTTCTTAAGGGCACCGAGCAGACAAACCTAAAAATATGGGCTGATACAGGTAAATCACCAGAAGTCTTTCAAATTTACTCCCTATCTGTTGACAAGATTCTCATTTCAGCAGGTACAACTGGCACTGTTATTGAAAGCAAAAGAGCAAGCTATCAGACAAGTCAGTAGAGAAACCACAACAACAAAACACTGAGGATACATATAATTCTCAGAGGTCTTTTTAAAATGGTTACATTTAGTGCAGTGGTCACCACTGAAAATCAACATTTGCCAACTGTCACTTTACAATGGCACTTTAAGAACAACTTCCCCAAACTTACAACAGGAATAAAGGTCTCAGATAGCATGATGTAGTAGCTGCAGATGGATACTGACCTTGTTGTTGGTAGCCACGATAGGTAAATACCATTCACCGTATACCACTACTGATGATGTAGTAGTAATTTCCTCTCAGTCTACTCACCACCACACTTCTGAAGACAATGTTTTCAAACAAATCAGGTTCAGTGCTAAGTGACAAGTGGGTCCATATTTTCCTCTCCGTATGGAAGTTTTTAAAAAGCAAAAATTAAGTAAATTTAAAATAAGAGACATAGCTTTTTATTGTTAGAGAGAGAAGGCAAAGTATAATATACCTGTGAATACAGCATCTATGTTTTTTCCATACCACACTATTTCTGATTTTTAAATGGTGTTAAGTCTTATATGCCACATAGGATGGTTTTTCTTTACTTCCAAAAGTGTATTTCTTTTTGTCCAGAGCTGGAATGCAGAATTGCATCAATGCATAAAGATGAAAAGCTGCTGAAGCAATGCTACCCTCTGGTGGGTTGCAAAGAATGTGCTTTCTAAAGCCTCTGAAGCATCATACTCCTTTAGGAATTTTACTTCTGTGACTACAGTGGTCTTCCACAACTGGAGTAATCCTTCCTTTACATCTTAGGGTATAAGAGAGTAATGTTTGGTGACTAACAGCAACTTAACAGAGGGTATTTATAGTAGGTGGTTTCCACAGATGTCTGTGAATATACTAGAACAGTGGTTTTCAACCATGGGGGTCCATAGACTATGTCTAAGATTTCCAAAGGGGTGCACACCTCCATTTGAAATTTTTAGGAGTCCACAAATGAGAAAAGGTTGAAAACCACTGCTCTAGAGGAATCTCCTTCCGAAGAACTTTATGCTCAGTAGAAATGGGTCAGTAAAAATAGTCCTCTACTAAGTACAAATGCTCTCCCCTTTTTGTAGCTTCCACATTCTGCCATTCTGGGTTGGACTCCCTCCTGAAAGGATGCTGGCTCTTGCTGCTGCTGCGTGGAGCCACCAGAGATTTCTCCCGTCTGGGGCACTTTGTGAGATGGTTTCTCATGTCTGTGGCAGCAGTTGAGGATGATAGAGCTGCAGGAGCAGCAGTATAAATGCAGGCCACTCACCAGAGAGGCCAGGCCCCCTCACTCCATGCCTTAGGTGAAGGAGGCAGAGGCAGGCTGGAGCAAGCCTGCTGCAGTAGTAATTTGTGAGAGCTTAACTGTGTGAGGATACGAGTGGAAAGATCACACAGTGGATGAAGAATAGCAAGGAGAAAAATTCCTAATGTCTCATACCAATACTAGCCAGTTCCAAGGCTGAACACAGAGTAGATACTAAGGGTTTTTTTTTTTTCTTGCCTTTATCATGGTAGAGAAGAAGTGAGCCCCGACAACCATAGTTCTTGCCATAGGCAAAAACCTGGGCACAAAGTTGGAAAATTTGGTTTAGCCAAAACAAGGTTGATTTGAGGTTGCCTTCTCTGTATTTACAAAAAGAAAAGGAGTACTTGTGGCATCTTAGAGACTAACCAATTTATTTGAGCATAAGCTAAGTGAACTGTAGCTCACAAAAGCTTATGCTCTAATAAATTGGTTAGTCTCTAAGGCTTATGCTCAAATAAATTGGTTAGTCTCTAAGGTGCCACAAGTCCTCCTGTTCTTTTTGCGAATACAGACTAACACGGCTGCTACTCTGAAACGTCTCTGTATCTAGGAGACTGGAATTCTCTGTCAGACAGGGACTCAGTTCTATTTGCCTAGGCGGAGGAACTTCAAGCTGAGCCAATGGCGCTGGAACCGAGGGAGCCAGAGGGCCATGGCCCCCCACTCTTTAACATGGATGGAGTTTGGGGACAGTATTGCAGCCCTCCCCAAACTGCAAGCCTTGGGCAGGTGTGGAGTGGTGCCAGCAGGGGCTGTGCTTCATGGCGTGGGAGCTAGTCACCGTTATCAGCTCCCCCACTGCAAAGCACAGCCCCTACCAGTGCCACTCTGCGCCCGCCCAAAGCTTGCAGTTTGGTGGGGCAATACCCAGCCCCCGTCCCCCAAACTACAGCCATGTTACAGAGTGGGGGGCATGGCCCTTTGGGCCCCCCAGTTCCAACGCTAGTGCCCCCCCCATTTCTATAAAGGTTCCAACTTGAGCTGAGCACAAGTCCTTAAGTGTTGCAGGGAATCAGACTGACCAGGTTTGCCTCTGCAGCACCTCTTCATGGCCTGCCAAGGTACAACTCTCCCAATGACAAGGTTTCTACTCATTGGCCACTGTCTCTCGCAGGTCCCATACAGCAGTGCTTTAGCCCTCTGGTCATGGCTCAGGTCAGTCTCTCTCCCCTTCCATGATGCTAAAATCCCCACACACCACAATTAGAAAAAAACCCACATCACAATTCAAGACAGGATTGTCCAACAACCCTTCAATAAAACTCCAGCTTTCTATTCAGGGCCTGTCTTCAAACAAGCAGTACTTTGGTCAGGTTCCCAGGGTCTGGTCATTCCTTCCACCTAGAGGCTAATACAGCCAGCAAGCTATCAGAGTTATTTGGGTGCAGGCAGGTATCGCTCACATCAGGAGACCTGGGCGAGGTCTCTTCCTTTAAAGTCCCCTCCCCATGCTTGTTGCATGGGTGTGGTGAGGAGGAGGGAGATTTAACCCTTTCCTAACCAGCATGGAGCCTCTCTGATGCAGCACACCCATACCTATTATGGATTAATTCCACTCTCAGTGAGTCCTAGCCAGTCAAAGCCCATTGACTGCAGCAGTGCTTAATTTGTAATGAGAGAGGTGCTGGAGCTCAAGCAATTAGGTGCTGGGTCTCAAGCAATTTATTTAGTTTCATAACTGATGCAGCAAGCCTAGAGCTGCCAGGGCTCAGCCCTGGCACAAACTGAGCACCAGACCGCAGTGAGAGCAGAAATGGGAATTCATGTTGGTTTTCAAAGTGTCTTCACTTGCATTAAAAGTCACAGAAAAATGCAGGTTAATCTTTGTAGGCATTTTCTATACCCAGGTACTTACAGACTTGAGGTTACTCAACCGAGAACTCTGGGCGCAGCTGGCCTTCTTTCTACTGACTGAAAGAAAGGAGGCTCTAACAGCAGCAACATGGGCCCAGATCCTCAAAGTTATTTAGGCACCTAACTCCCATTGATTGGAGTGTCTGGGCCATGGTGTATAACAGCACTGATGTGTACATGTGGAGCTGTTTGTGAGTTTGCACTAGGCCTGTTTACAGTATACTCCTTAAGCCAAGTCTGAGCTGGGTATATTTTACCAACATTTACAAACAAGTGAATACAGTCAAACGGGGAAATAATCAGTGCTCAGTGTTTCCTAAATCTAATTTCCAGATTATTTCTGTAAGCAGTGTCAGGATGAGCTCCACCCTGACATCTGGTGGTGAGGTGTGGCAAGTTGTGGAAAAGAACTTCAGGGGCCGATGTCATTTGCATAGGCACACCCACCACGCCTAGAATGAGACCATAGCCGCTCAAATGGTCACTTTGGCTGCTGTGGGATCCCCAGCGTCTCTGTTATTGGGGCAGGAAGAATAAATTGTTATTACCCTGATTATGGGAACTGTGCTTGGAACTGTACGTGGCCTTTTGTTATGATGGAGGGATTCACCATCAACTAAGTAGCACTCGCTAGGCAAGGGTCATGGGTTCCAAAACTGTGTGAATAGAGAGAGAGGCTGGGGACAAGTATTAATACTTGGTGGCATGGGCCCCTTGGTGAGGGCCTTACATGCTAATTGCACTTCCTCCTCTCTCCACTGTGGAATATCAGAGCTAATTTTGATTTCATTAGAAGTCTAGTTATAGGCTGCTGAGCTCACTTTGGGCTGACAGTGCACCAGCACTGGGGCTCCCCTACTACAAGCTGAATTCACCTAAGAGCTGAAATCACTGAGTGTTGTGTTAAGTAGTGGGGGAGCCTGAAGATATATTGTGGAGCCGTTTGCGGGACGGCTGGTGAAGCAGTTCGACGCGGAGCAGTGTGTGGATGGCAGGAGCTGCTTGTGGGTCGTGGAGCTGAGCGAAGGAGTTCGTGGGGCAGCTGGCGGAGCGGAGCGCAGCGGAGCGAAGGAGTTCGTGGGGCGGCTGGCGGAGCGGAGCGCAGCGGAGCGAAGGAGTTTGTGGGGCGGCTGGCGGAGCGGAGCGCCGCTATGGGGCGGTCAGCTTCAGATCATGTAAGGTGCCTCTTACCCCCGTCCCATTTCCACCCCGGTTGGGAGGTAAAGCTCCGCAGATAAACTTTCGAACTCTGGGGCTGCCCTGACCAGGGACAGAGACTTTTGGGGCATTGGACTTTTGGGACTTTGGGTGATTTGGGGTTGCTGGACTCAAGAACAAAAGGGAAAAGGGCATGCCCCAATTTGCCTGGGGTGGGTTTTTTTTTGCTCATGGGTTGTGTTATGAATCCTGTTGGTGGTGTTTCCCCAACATAATGCCACATTGTTTCTCTCTGTTATTAAAAGGCTTTTGCTACACTCAGACTATGTGCTTGCGAGAGGGGAAGTATTGCCTCTTGGAGGCGCCCAGTGGGGGTGGTATATATTTGTCCCAGGTCACTGGGTGGGGGCTCGAGCCGGTTTGCATTGTGTTATTGGAATGGATCCCCTAGATATTGAACCCGGCCCTTGTTGCTGCCAACTCTGACGGGCAGAAGGGTTACATTTTTGGGGGCTCGTCCGGGATAGCCTGGGTCAGTACCCCTCGCAAGCACCTGTTGAGTGATCCACTACATTGGGAAACAATTTATATATATTTTTTTTGTTTTGTTTGTGCTTATATTTTGAGGAAATTACTCTTTGTATAATGGCTAATATGTCAGGTTTGTTGGGCCCTGGCTCAGCAGCTTCTAGCTCAGGGGCTGCAGCCTCGGCTGATGATTGGACAAAAGCTCTGGGGCAAATATTGGAAAAGGTTGTGCTGCCCCATGCTGAGTCAGACTCTTGTCGTAAGTTAAGATTATTTGCTGGGGAGGAGGAGTTTGAACCCTGGTTAGAGCATACCACTGAAATGCTGCAAGAGTGGTCCGTACCAGATGCAGAAAAGCGAAGATGCCTTATAGAGAGCCTTGGCGGCCCAGCATTAGATGTGATTCGCACCCTGAAGCTCATTGACCCTGGGGTCAGTGTGAAGGACTGCCTAGAGGCCCTTGAACACAACTTTGGGAGCGTAGAGGGCCCTGAAGACAGCTACTGTAAGTTCCTTAATTCCCGACAACAAAAGGGCGAGAAGGCTTCAGCCTACATACAGAGACTGGAGAGACTGCTTCAGAGAGCTGTCATGAGGGGAGCAGTGACTGCTGAGCAGATGGATCAGACCAGACTGGCTCAAATCATGAGAGGAACTCAGTATCAGAACCCGATTCTACTTCATCTCCAGCTAAGAGAACGACGGGAACATCCCCCAAGTTACTCCCAGCTGATAAAAGAGGTCCGAGAGGAGGAAGAAAGGCAGGCTGCCAGTGAGTTTTGGGAAGCCCAAACATCGGAGCCAGGCAGCACAACACCACTGCAAACGGCCAGTGTACTGATGGTGAGCACCAGAGAGGAACTTGCCCAACAAATGCAGGTCCTGACGGAACGGATAGCTGAGCTGCAAAGTACCGTTGACCGAGTTAAGACTTCCAGGAATAAGAAGCCTCAAACTGTGGCGATTGAGAAGCCCGCACTTAGAGCCACCATCCCCCCCAGGCGAAGGGGAAAAGGTCAATTCTTCTGCTACCGATGTGGTCAGGGTGGACACAGTGCTGCCAAGTGCCGTAATGAAGAAAACCCCTCCTTAGTGTATGGAAAGCTGAGGATCAGTTGGGAGAGATCCGGTAGCTGCCAGAGGGTCTGGGGACGGGGACCCCCCAGGTCTGCAGGATTTGAAGATTCCCCCAGAAAAGACTGTCCAGCTGGGATCCCTGCAGGACTGATAGGGCCTCGAGCAGAGGTCACGGTGAGGGTTGAAGGGGTGGAGTGTAAAGCAGTGCTTGACACTGGATCTCAAGTGACTATTATATTTCAGTCATTCTACCAACAGATGCTTAGGCACCTGCCTATACAGCCACTGACTGGCCTTGGCCTGTGTGGCCTCAGCATGGATGAATACCCCTATCAAGGGTATGTCATAGTGCACCTGGAATTCCCAGAGGAGGTTGCTGGGGTAAGAGAAGAGGTAGACACAGCTGCCTTAATATGCCCTGACCCTAAAGGGACTTCTGATGTGTCTGTGCTGATAGGGACCAACTCCAGTCTCTTCAAGGTTCTCGCGGATTACTGCAGAAGGCGGGCTGGGGACCAATACCTGAATACCCTGATGATCCATACGCTTTGTGCTGAAGCCTATAGGAAAATTGAGAGCGCTAAAAGGGACACATCTGAGCTACCGCTTGGGGCACTGAAGTACGCGGGCACAACCCCCTTAGTAGTGCCTGCAAGGACGGAGCAAGAAGTGCTTGTCATGAGTACCTGTCTGAAAGGCAGTAAAGGGACGTTAGCAATGATAGAGCAGCCGATGGGAGGAGAGCTCCCTGAAGGAGTGTTGGTCCCCAGTGGAGTCATAACCCTACCTGCTGAAGCCCAGGAAAGGGTGACTATACTGATTGCTAATGAAACGAGTCGTGATGTTGTTGTGAAGCAAGGACAAAAGATAGCAGACCTCTTTGAGCCTGAGTCGATTGTAAAACCCCAGTGTGAAACTCAAGTTCCGACAATAGACCCAGCAAAGTTTGACTTTGGAGATTCACCAGTGTCCGAGGACTGGAAAGATCGCCTGAGGAAGAAACTTTGTGAAAGATCCAAGGTGTTCTCACTGCATGAGTGGGATGTGGGATGTGCAAAAGGAGTAGAGCACAATATCAGACTACATGACTCTCGACCTTTCAGGGAGAGATCTAGGAAGATTGCTCTCTCTGAGATGGAAGATGTGCGACATCATCTTCAGGAGCTGGCTGCGAATGGCATCATTACAGAGTCCCGTAGCCCATACGCCTCACCCATTGTGGTAGTCCGCAAAAAGAATGGGAAAATCCGGATGTGTATTGACTACCGCACCCTAAACAGCCGTACTGTGGTCGACCAGTACACTATGCCTCGAGTGCAAGATGCCTTAGACTGTTTGCTGGGAAGCCAGTGGTTCTCTGTGTTGGATCTTCGAAGTGGATACTACCAGATCCCTCTGGGAGAAGAAGATAAGGAGAAGACAGCCTTCATCTGCCCATTAGGGTTTTATCAGTTCGAACGCATGCCCCAAGGGATTTCTGGAGCACCTGCCACCTTTCAACGTCTCATGGAGAAAGTTGTGGGAGACATGAATTTACTGCAAGTGTTAGTTTATTTGGATGACCTGATTGTGTTTGGAAGAACCTTAGAGGAGCATGAAGAAAGACTTCTTAAAGTGCTTGATAGGTTGGAGGATTATGGTCTGAAGCTTTCAATTGACAAATGCCAGTTCTGCAGAACCTCAGTGAAGTATGTGGGTCACATTGTGTCCCAAGAAGGTGTGAGTACTGATCCTGATAAAATAGAAGCACTCACTACATGGCCACGTCCAAGTAACTACAGAGAACTCAAGACCTTTCTTGGATTTAGTGGCTACTACCGCAGATTTGTGAAAAACTATGCTACGATTGTAAAGCCTCTGAATGATCTTACCAGGGGACATCAGTCCAGCAAGAACAAATCTAAGTCCAAGAATAAGGGGAGGTCCCCAAAGCCTCCTGTGCAGAGACACAATGGCCCCTTTGCACCATTTGGGCCACGGTGGGATGAGAGATGTGAAAGGGCTTTTCGAGAAATCATTACTTGCCTAACTCATGCTCCAGTCCTAGTTTTTGCTGACCCAAGCAAACCATTTATCCTGCATACTGATGCCAGTTTGGAGGGTCTGGGAGCAGTCCTGTACCAGGAAGTGGAAGGCAAATGTAAACCTGTAGCCTTTGCCAGCCGAGGATTGTCTGATAGTGAAACTCGCTATCCCACCCACAAGCTGGAATTTTTGGCCTTGAAATGGGCCATCACTGAGAAATTTCGAGACTACTTGTATGGTGCTCAGTTCCAGGTGTGGACAGACAACAATCCACTGACTTATGTGTTAACAAGTGCTAAGCTGGATGCTACAGGGCAGAGATGGGTGGCCGCCTTGGCTAGCTATGAGTTCAGCATTCAGTACCGATCAGGGAGAAGCAATGTAGATGCAGATGCATTATCCAGGCGTCCGCAGGCTCCAGAAGTTGCTGTGATACCCACAGATGGAGTGAGAGCTATTTGCAGTGTGAGTCGCCGAGAGCCAGAGGCCCGTGAGGGCTTTCAGGGATGTGTTGCAGAAGCTTTGGGCCTGCCCCCTGAATGCATGCCTTCTGCTTCAGTGAACTATATTGCATTAGACCAATCTCCTTTGCCCATGCTCAATGCGGCTGACTGGCAAGAAGCCCAGCGGCAAGATATTGACATTCGTGATACACTACTTGCCAAAAGGGAGGGGCGAAGCCCAGCTGCGGTTGTCCCACCTAACCCGGAGGGTAAACTACTATTGAGAGAATGGACCAAACTAAAACTGATTCAGGGAGTGCTACACCGAATGACCACTGACCCTTTACAAAAACAACGAGCACAACTAGTACTGCCAAAAAAGTACAGAGCCCTGGCCATGAGGGCCCTGCATGATGACTTTGGGCATTTAGGGATGGAGAGGACCCTGGAACTTATTCGTAGTAGGTTCTATTGGCCCCGAATGGCTGAAGATGTTCGCAGGAAATGTGAGACTTGCGCTCGATGTGTTCAAAGGAAAACTCTGCCCACGAGGGCTGCATATCTCAAGAACATCACCAGCAACAAACCTTTGGAGTTGGTATGCATTGATTTCTTGTCTGTAGAGGTAGACAAGAGGAATGTTGGAAACATTCTAGTAGTGACTGACCATTTTACACGGTATGCACAAGCATATCCCACACGTGATCAGAGGGCCACCACCGTTGCTCGAGTATTGTGGGACAAATATTTCTCAGTCTATGGATTCCCGGCTCGGATACACTCTGATCAGGGGCGGGATTTTGAGAGTCACCTTCTGAAGGAGGTGCTGAAGATAGCAGGAATTAAAAAGTCTAGGACAACGCCTTATCACCCCCAAGGTGATCCTCAGCCAGAGAGGTTCAATCGAACCCTATTAGATATGTTGGGAACTTTGCGACCAGAGCAGAAGGCAACCTGGAGCCAGCATGTCGCATTTCTGGTGCATGCCTACAATGCCACAAAGAACGATGCCACGGGAGTCACCCCATATCTCTTGATGTTTGGGCGAGAACCAAGATTACCCATAGACTTGTGCTTTGGTGTATCAGAGGATGGAGATAGCTATGAAACTCATCAGCAATATGTATCCCGACTAAGAGAAAAGCTGCGGGATGCTTATCGCTTAGCTACCGCTGCGGCTCGGAAGAACGCAGACCGCAACAAACATCGATATGATGCTAGAGTGCGTTCGCAGGAGCTCCAGCCGGGGGACAGAGTCCTGCTGCGAAATTTGGGTATTGCTGGCAAACACAAGATAGCTGACAGATGGAAGGCAATACCTTACCTGGTGATGGAAAAGCTGGGAGATCTGCCGGTCTACAAGATCAAACCTGAAGACGGTCCAGGGCAAATAAAGACGGTGCATAGAAACCTTTTGCTCCCTGTGGGGGAATTGGTAAGCACCCCTTATGAGATGGGCCACGGCAGGGCCGCCGGGCAGAACAGAGGTGCTAGACCAAAGCCGCCATCCAACACAGACAGTGGGCCCCCGGCAGCTAACTTACCCCTATTCTGCACATCTCAGAGTGAGTCTGAGGAGGAAGACACAACCCTGGTGTATCCTGGGATGGAGACAAGATTTCAGTCTCGATCAGCTGAACCAAACGAGAGTTTTCCCTCTTCCGCCCTAAACCCAATGGCGGAACTATTTAGGCCCCTTTCTGATACCCCGGTGCTGCTGATGAGACCCCCCTGTGATGACACACACAGGTTACTGGACAATGGGGACAGACAGGTAGAGGATGTCCTGGGCACCTTGGACCCTCCAGCGTTAGAACTAGGAGTGCAGGGGCCTACGCCAGTAGCCGAGGGACCCTCCAGGGAAGCCTCTCCATCCGTCACTCAAGAGGATGTTCCCCCTACCTCGGCAACAGAGATTCTCAATAGACGAGACAGGGTGATAAGACCAGTGAAACGGTTAACTTATGATGCACCTGGGGTGACTAGTGAGGAGCCAATACATTTAGCACACAGGCTTGTGGAAGCTAAAGTGGGCTTCCTGAGGCCCTTTGGAGGAAACCAATGAGTTGGTATAAAGGGAGTGTGATTTGTCGGGACGACAAAGTCTCGGCTGGGGGGAGGATGTAAGCAGTGTCAGGATGAGCTCCACCCTGACATCTGGTGGTGAGGTGTGGCAAGTTGTGGAAAAGAACTTCAGGGGCCGATGTCATTTGCATAGGCACACCCACCACGCCTAGAATGAGACCATAGCCGCTCAAATGGTCACTTTGGCTGCTGTGGGATCCCCAGCGTCTCTGTTATTGGGGCAGGAAGAATAAATTGTTATTACCCTGATTATGGGAACTGTGCTTGGAACTGTACGTGGCCTTTTGTTATGATGGAGGGATTCACCATCAACTAAGTAGCACTCGCTAGGCAAGGGTCATGGGTTCCAAAACTGTGTGAATAGAGAGAGGCTGGGGACAAGTATTAATACTTGGTGGCATGGGCCCCTTGGTGAGGGCCTTACATGCTAATTGCACTTCCTCCTCTCTCCACTGTGGAATATCAGAGCTAATTTTGATTTCATTAGAAGTCTAGTTATAGGCTGCTGAGCTCACTTTGGGCTGACAGTGCACCAGCACTGGGGCTCCCCTACTACAAGCTGAATTCACCTAAGAGCTGAAATCACTGAGTGTTGTGTTAAGTAGTGGGGGAGCCTGAAGATATATTGTGGAGCCGTTTGCGGGACGGCTGGTGAAGCAGTTCGACGCGGAGCAGTGTGTGGATGGCAGGAGCTGCTTGTGGGTCGTGGAGCTGAGCGAAGGAGTTCGTGGGGCGGCTGGCGGAGCGGAGCGCAGCGGAGCGAAGGAGTTCGTGGGGCGGCTGGCGGAGCGGAGCGCAGCGGAGCGAAGGAGTTCGTGGGGCGGCTGGCGGAGCGGAGCGCAGCGGAGCGAAGGAGTTCGTGGGGCGGCTGGCGGAGCGGAGCGCAGCGGAGCGAAGGAGTTTGTGGGGCGGCTGGCGGAGCGGAGCGCCGCTATGGGGCGGTCAGCTTCAGATCATGTAAGGTGCCTCTTACCCCCGTCCCATTTCCACCCCGGTTGGGAGGTAAAGCTCCGCAGATAAACTTTCGAACTCTGGGGCTGCCCTGACCAGGGACAGAGACTTTTGGGGCATTGGACTTTTGGGACTTTGGGTGATTTGGGGTTGCTGGACTCAAGAACAAAAGGGAAAAGGGCATGCCCCAATTTGCCTGGGGTGGGTTTTTTTTTGCTCATGGGTTGTGTTATGAATCCTGTTGGTGGTGTTTCCCCAACATAATGCCACATTGTTTCTCTCTGTTATTAAAAGGCTTTTGCTACACTCAGACTATGTGCTTGCGAGAGGGGAAGTATTGCCTCTTGGAGGCGCCCAGTGGGGGTGGTATATATTTGTCCCAGGTCACTGGGTGGGGGCTCAAGCCGGTTTGCATTGTGTTATTGGAATGGATCCCCTAGATATTGAACCCGGCCCTTGTTGCTGCCAACTCTGACGGGCAGAAGGGTTACATTTCTAAAAATCATGTGACAGCCCTCCCACCCCCAAGGTTTTAAAACACACACACACACACCCCCATGCGCTTTTGGGCTCTGATCACAGCTCATGGGGAAAAGTTAAGTTGAGCTACCGCTTTTGTTTGTCCAAACAAGAAAAGAGTCATTTCTGACAAAAAGTGCAGTGAGCAGTGCCTCGCTATGAAGTGGCAATTAATCAGTCAGCCATCATGACATGACCTTAAAAGCAACCTGTTTACCATCAAGTGAGACTCTCCTTTTCCACTAGGTCATTCATTAAGACTCTAAATGCATACTGTCTAGTTGACTTTAGCCATGTAAAGGTTGGATTTTTCAGATGTGCTGACCACCCCAAATCCCATTGACTTGAATTGGAGAAGAAGTACTCACCAGCTATTTCTTTAAAAGACTCCTAGGTGTCTAAAGCTGGGCATTCAAAATTGGAAGCTATTTTTTTTTTGTAATAGTGAAATAATAGTGGCCAGAGTGATTTAGCCAAGACTAATATGTCGGTGTCACAACAAAGAATGGAGTTCCTAATTACCAGTCCCATATGACCTGGTTTGGCATTGATGTAACAACACCCCTATGAAAAAAAGACGTTGTGCCTTTTTAGCTCCCCCGCTTCCCACTCCCATGTGAAAATAACTTTAAACAAAAAAGGTTTTAAAAGTACAAGTGCCAGACAGTAACAGTCTAAGTGATTGCTCATTTTTAGAGGGCTCCTCTCAGGTCTTCTGACAGCAGGGGTACCTTTTTAATACGCCTCTTACAAAAGGGTGACTTTCTTCCAATCGAGGGTGTTTTACATGGCTTTCTCCAGATCTGTCTGATCCCAGGATGCACCTTAGCCATAATAGTTTTCTGCAGAGCAATGCAAATGCTAGCTTAGCTCTTCTTTTTTAAGGCTATGTTAATCCATTTAACAGTATGATTGAGAACTTTCAATTCCCAGGAAATTACGATCAGGGCTACACAAAATATCTGCAAAATAACTGAGACCCTTCAAATTGGAGGTTTTTGCATTTTCATTTGGGATTTGAGAGAGCAGCCCAGTTGTTCCTTTCTAATTTTGCACTCAATAAATAGGATTATTTTGAGTGAAAAAGAAGCTCACTTTGAGTGTTCAGACAAAGATAATTGTTGCCTCAAAATAAGCAAACTGTTGAATTTTTATCTTTTGCTATCTAATTTGTGATTATGTCTCAAAAAGCAAATGTCTAGGTACTGAAGTAGCAGAGAGCAAATTGCAAAGAGAAAAAATGCATTTGTTTTCATACCTAAATTACTACAGGCTGTTTTAAAATACTTGTAAGTATTAATTAGCAAAAGTCCTGTAGAACAAGGCAGTTTGTGATCATGTAATTAGAGATTATATTGTGGCCCCTTGTTTATTTACAAGGAATGTACAAAGTCCTGCTTCTGTGAACACAGGAAGAACCAGAAACAGGTGATAGCTTCTTTGCTTAGCCAGTGCCAGACCCAAAAACTCTCCCTTCTAGCTTCAAGGAACACATCGTGCTTATGGGCTGCTGCTTGGCTCTCCTCTCAGACTCACAACACCTTTGAGTTACAAACATAGAGCAAAATTTCATAACTCCAAACACAATGTAGATACACATTATAACAAGATAATAATACTCAGCGGGTTATAAACTTTGCCTTGTAAGGTATCATTCGAATACTTTGGTCAAGATTTACCACAATTTTGTAACAGTGGTGACCATATTAGTGTAGATGGTCACTTTCCCCTTTAGACAGCATCACACCCTTACTACAGTATTAATGAAGGATGGCAAGGTTTAACCCAGCTCATAACAGTATCATAATGCATATGCACAAGGGGGCTTAATAAAGTTGAATGGGCAATATTAATTCTGGCATTCCCTAACTTTTGAACGCTTGACTTTCTCCTCTGTTAAAATAAAGGGAAAGATGCAGAGTTTGTAATGGAGTTATTTATAGTGCCCAAACTGTGCTAGCTGCTGCACAAACATGTAACAGGAGGCTCTTACCCAAAGAGTCACCTTGCTCTTACCAAGTTCTCAAGAGCACCCCAGAAAGGGGTGGCTGTATTAACAGTGGAGTCCAGAATAGAGTTATAAGAGATCACCTTTAAGCTATACAGCAGAAAGGGTTTCAATAAAAAGTCAACATTTACAGACATTTTCTTGGCTTGTACAACAATCCAAAGCATATAAATGTAGTCCAACTATAATGGCATATTTATAAGCCAGTAACACTTACACTGCAGATTTCATATTTAATTTGAAAGGAGCAGCAATGTTCTATAATATAATTTGATTTTGTTATAACTATAGCCCACAATATAATGTTGCCATATTCAAGTGATATTACTTATACTGCTCAGTTGCTAAAAGTTTTGTAAAATGAAATAATTTCTCATTTGGCTATTCCCAGTTCGCTTATCAAATATCCACATTCAGGTCCATTTATTATTTTTAATAACCTAAAGAATTCTAAAGACTAAAATAACTAACTAGGTGCCCAGAAGTCAATGATTTTAGTCAGACCAGTTCTTCTGGAAAAATGAGATCTTATGTTCACAGTTACCATTTATTTTTCAAAATTTGAAAGAGATATTATATAGATATACATACAGAGGGATAGATTTGTATCTAACATTTTTGCCAGCATATTTGTAAGGGGTTCAGGATGTCTAACATTTCAGCAACATAAAAGGCAGAGAGAATTTTGGGAATTATTTTTCAGGATAAAATGGGGGGGGGTTGTTTGTTTTTTAAACACTTTCTAGAACTTGTTTGTATAACCTTTAAGGAAAAGCCCTATAGACCATTGTCCTGTTGGCAATCCAGACCAGTGAGGAGTTGTGTCACAACCTACCCTATAACCCTGGATGTCTCAAACGCTCAGCTGCTGTGGCTCACAGCCTGGACACCAGCACCCAGCAGACAAGCATGCAGGTCACATCTTGAGTGTCTGTGTGCTGCACATCCTTGGATCAACAACTCTGACTCCAACATCCTGCCTACAGCACAACAGCCCCACCCTGGCTTCCACCAGCCTTGGTTACGACTTGCAGGGGGACCCCACACTTGCAGCCCCAAATTTCCCCAAACACATGAGTTTCAAGATGTCCAGCCCAGTCCTGGAACACTCAGAAATAATAAGGTTAATTTTCCCCTTTAAAGAGACAAAAGCACATTACAGCTTATTAACCTAACTGGACAAATACACTCATCCCTTCAAACACAGCACTGAGCTGGTTTGTAGTAAAAGTAAAACAAATGTATTAATAATAGGACATAGGTTAAGTGATGCCATGTAAAAAGCAAATAAAAGTGAAAATGCATCTAGAAGTCTAAAACTAAACCTAGCAAGGTACAGACTTTGTCCAATCATCCTTCCCAGCAGGCAGGATCTTCCACAGAAGTACAAGGTGCTGGCTTCCCTTGTCTTCTTAGGTAAAAGATCTTTGCATAAGCAGGTTTCTCACCTATATTCAGTTCCCAGAGACTTCGTCCGCATTGATGGTACAGCCCATCTTTCTCAGCTTGCAAAACCTCTGACCACCCCTACCCCCATGTCTGCCTAGTGATGATCCCCAAATATGGCTGCTGTCCCTACTTATCTCTCTCAACGTTCACTGACATAGTTTCAAGAGACAGGATGACCTCATGCTGTTCTTCCCTTCCTGTGGTCTTCCCATTCCCCTGCTGATCTCAGCCTAAATGGGGCTTCCATTGTTTTTGGTCATACCTTGCTTGATTTCGTTGGAGACAGGTAGATAGCTGCTTTCCCTCCTGTGTGGGAAAGACCTGTTTCTTCCTTTCTTTGGTATCAGATTATAAAGCACAGCATCAAAGAGTATCCATAATTCCTTGTGTAGTGTTAATACATACAATTCATGATGATATCAATTATCACTGTGTCATAGACTTTCCTAAAACACCACATTTGTTATGCTATTATAATACATAAATATTGTATACAATCAGCTGATTCAGTTGTTTGTCACTTGAGGTTCAGATCCCCTGTCATTATAGCCCAGATAAAGTTTCTCTTCCCCATTGGGGTATAGATGCCAAGCTGTTTCCTCCTCTGCTTGTTACCTTGATAGGTTTGTTTACCTAATATGTAAATAGACATTCATTATCAGAGGTGACATGGGTGGGGTGGGCACGTGGGGACATCTGCTCCCCCAGACTTCTGCCTTCCATTTTGCAACAGCCTGTACCCAGAGCTTTTCAAACTGTGGGGCATGTCCCCCTAGGGGGACACAGAGAAACGTTTGGGGCTGGGGCTCTGGGAGGGAGGGCCACCTCCACCTTCTGACTCACCTCAGCAACGGGGCTTGGACTAGCCCTGCACAGCTCGGGAAGAGAGCACCACCTCCACCTGCAACTTACCTCAGCAGGCCACTGAGGTGAGTCAGGGGGTGGATGTGGCACTCCCTCCTGAGCCCTGCCTGGCACTGCCAGCCTGAGCCACCAAACATTCCTCCATGCCCCCTGCTTGAAAACCTCAGTTCTAGATCCAGAGACAATGTGTGGGGCAGTCACGTGGCTCCCCGGAGCCCTCAAAATTGTGCCCTCCCCCTGTCAACAGTTACATGTCACCTCTGTTCATTGTCTTTGCCTGACCACCGGGTGGCTCAGTGAAGGAAACACATTCCTTTGGCTAGACCTGTTTGCCAACTCCCCCTGAGATGGCTGGTTTAAACACACAGTCATAATTCCAGCATATATCCGTAACCCTTAATGCACAACCCATACACACATCACACAATAATAGTAATGATCAGTGAGTTATTAGTTTGCCAATGACATATTACATGACATCTTCTAGATACAGATTATAAGCATAGTGAGTAGGGCGAGTTGAAATTCATTACCTTCTGGCAACAGGATGCCCTTAGGATCACAAATATATAATAGTGATGAAAACAGAAATGTAGCAGAGCTCTGTAGAAACCTACTGAATTTATCAAAGACATCCTTTTATATGTTTTCTTAAATCATCCTTTATAATTCTTTAGCAGGTACAAAGTAGTTCCATCAAATTCTACAGGATGGTCCAAAATATTCTACAGGAAATTAATATTTTTCTATTCCGTTTTATACGGTTTTTCCCATAAAAGTGTGATTTTTCTCAAAGACAAGAGCTCCAGGCATCACACTGTTCCTCTAGACCCCATTAACCCAAGGGCCAGGAATTTGCTAGCTTACCTCCATGTTTAAACACAGTTGTTGCTAGTAGTGCTATTATTGTTATTATTTATATTGCATTACTGTGCCTATGAGCCCCTATCCTGGGCAAGGAGGGGGATCCCTTTAAGCTAGGGACCATACAAACGGAAGAAAAAGACAGTCCCTTGCCCGCCAAAGAGTTTTCCCACTTACTTCAAAATGGATTAATTTCTGAGAACTGTGCTATGGACTGCCTCCCCTTATGGCCGGTCTACACTATGCTACCAACAGAATCCCCCATGAAGCCTGCAAAGAGATGGTGGCAAATTTGGAGACCGTCACAAACATTGCCATGAAAACATGACTGGTCCAGCAAATTGCCAAGCAAGCTCAGTTGTCACACTTCCGTTCTGTTACTGGGAGAGTGTAAGTGAGTTCACTCACCGGTAGGCACCTCCTCATGGCCAGGTATGGTGTGGCAGCTCTCTTGCTGGGCTAGTGCCCCCTCTTCCCCAACAGTGACTTCAGCAATTCCTTTTCCAATGGCTCAGCCCTGCAGCGTGGTCACCATCTTAAGTTCAACATGTCCAGGGTCACAATTACCAAACTGAAAGTCCCAAAAATGTCTTTAAAACAATCAAAAATCCTCCCCCCTCTCTGGGACTCTCCCTTACCCTGTCTTCAGCTCAGCCTGTAGCCCCCTTGCTGGGTTCAATAACCCCTGTGGTGGGCTTGTACAGCCCCTTCCTTGGGGCCAGTAGGGGAATCCAGTCCCACCTCCCATTCTAGGTTCTAGCACAGAGCCCTGTACTGAACAGTTAGGTCTGTTCTTTTACCTTTGCTTTGCAGTTTTCCCTGGGCCACTTCCTACCAGGCCTCTTAAGTTCTCTCTCTCTCTCTTCCCTGCTTAATCAGAGTCTCTCCCAGGCCTCTCTTCCGTATTTTCATCAGGGTCTCTCCCTACTGGAGAGAGTGACATATGCTCTGAGCTTTCACCAGGGGCGTAGCCAGGGTAGGCCTGGGTGGGCCGTGGCCCACACACTTAGCATCCAGGCCCAACCAAATCTGAACAGGGGTGTAGTGCTGCCATAGCGGCCCACAGCATCACTCGAGCACCTGAAATCGAGGACGGAGCTATGTGTCCGCCCTCCAGAAAGCTACGCTCCAGCAGCTCTGCCTTGCCATTTTCTGAGCCGCCCCATGCATGTGCCCAGCTTGGCAGGTGAAGCCATGTCCGAGGGCACCAGGGCTATGAAGAGGGCATGGCGTAAGGGAAGAAGCTGAGCTAGCACTGTCTGACATTGCCCATCCACCTGAAAGTCAGGGCCCACCCAAATTTCCACTCCTAGCTACGCCACTGGCTTTCACTGGCACTCACCCTTTTCCCCAGCCAGGCTTTATCACCACATAAGCTTGGTTCTCTCCCTCCCTTCCACTGCAGCCACCTTCTGCTCTTTCTGAGTAATTGCCTGATTCTCCTCAGGAGGGACTCATTCAGTAATTAGCCCCAGGCTCTCCAGCCCAGGGGGAAGGCACCCTTTTACAGAGAAGGATGAGAACAGAACAGAGAACCCAAACATCTTTCGAGATTTCAGCAAAAGCAAGTTACAGCATCAAGTTCTCTACTGTGATGGGGCCTCTTTGTACCACACTGCACTTGTATTGTGGCTGTAAACTGACTTAACCAGCTCAGGGAAGATCAGCTCCCTGCAATGTTGATCCTCTAGTGCAGTGTTTCCCAAACTTGGGACACCGCTTGTTCAGGGAAAGCCCCTGGTGGGCCGGGCCGGTTTGTTTACCTGCCGCGCCCACAGGTTCGGCCAATTGCAGCTCCCACTGGCCGCGTTTTGCTGCTGCTGGCCAATGGGGGCTGAGGGAAGTGGTGGCCGGTACGTCCTTTGGCCCACACCGGTTCCTGCAGCCCCCATTGGCCTGTAGCGGCGAATCGCGGCCAGTGGGAGCCGTGATCGGCCGAACCTGCGGACACGGCAGGTAAACAAACCAGCCCGGCCCGCCAGGGGCTTTCCCTGAACAAGTGACGTCCCAGGTTTGGGAAACACTGCCCTCATGGCATTGAGCCAATATAGGGGCTTGTAAGCCACTGCCCCTCCCCACTACCAGCACAGCACAGAAAACAGAGTGTGTGACCAGTAGAAAGAGTATTGAGTAAAATGTTCTTTTACCACACTAATCCTCAACTGCTCTTGTGGCCATTTGCACTGGAGTTAATTAGAGCAGTCTTTTGGCTGCTACAGCAGTACGTTGGAACTGGCGCTTCAGCAGGATCAGGAAGTGCAAAGGGGAACTTTAAGCCACCTCTGTACCCTACTTTGACCAGATCAGCCACACCTCAGGATCTGGTCCACAGAATCCATGGGCCAGGTCCTCAGCTGGTGTAAAATTAGCATAACTCCATTGTGGAGTTGGAAGATATGGTTGTTTGAAATTACTACAAGGTTGCAATTACTTCCTTTTTAACTGCATTGCCAGAACAAAAGTCTTGGTGATGTGTTATGAAGGCTAAGGTGTGTATTTATGATACTGAATCACAGGTCTGACTCCCCTCACTTTGCATCTTTTGTCACAATTTCCCCCTGGGCAAAGTGAACGTACAATGCTCTATACCAGCAATAGTGCTTTATACTCCCTTTGCACATCACTATACAAGGGGAAAGCAGTAGAGAATCAGGCCCATTATTTTGTACCTTATAACGTTAGAAAAGAAATCAGGCTTCAAGGATGAATCTTAGAAAGAGCCGAGGTAGAGAGATTATTAAAGAAAAAAATAATGCAAGTAGCTTTGAAAAACAACACTCTAAACCATGTACAACTGATATTTTGATCAGGAATTTTTTCACGCAACTTTTAATAGGAGGGAATGGCAGGCAAAGGAGGAATAAGGATAAGTTTTGTTACAAAATCAAGGTTATCCCTGAAAGCAGGAGCAGGTTAGACTAGAGCTGGGAGAAATTTTTCAGCTTATTTTTTGTGGGGGGGAGGGCTTGAAAAATGCAGATTTGGCAACACCAAACACGTCAGTTTTGCCAAATTGTTCATCTTGGGGGGGAAAAGAAAAAGAAAAATACAAAAAAATCAAAACATTTTGCTTTGACATTTTCACAATGGAACATTTTGATTTTTAAAATTTTGTTTGGATATTTCCTTCAATTTTATTTTAAAAAATTAAATAAGTTTTAAAATGCTCAAACTTGAAAAATTGGTTTTGACTTTTTGATTTCCCAAAAATTTGGTCGTGGGTCACCCGAAACAATTTCCCCCCCTAGAATTGCCAGTAAGATGTCAAATCAGTTAATCACACACAGCTTTAGTTGAGCATGAGACCTGTTATAGTTCATTAAATAGTGAGAGTTTTTAAATGTGATGCATGCATATTTTACATGCCCTTGTTACACAACTAGTAATTAGCATTGAACTTTACCACAATATCTCTGGAATTATAATTGGGAGTGTTCCCATGTCTGAAGCTGAATGTGCCTTCTACTTTACTAGTTCATTAGAGAAATTCGTTTCCTTGTCAAAATCTGAGGGATTTAAGCCTAAAATATGGTACTACCCTTGGCACATTATTACCATAAATCAGAGATTCTTTCTGCATTACAAACTTTTAGGGTCTTTTCACTGGAATTCTCAGGCTTCTCAAGAAGTAATTATTATACTAACAATAATGTATTGAGTAAGGCTTCTCTAACTGGTTAAATTCTCCAAAACTTATTCATTCCATTAATCAGGATATGGAATTTATAGCGGCTCCATCCCCTTGACTAGCATAGTCTCCTCATTAAAACAAATTCCCTGCCAAAATTAGTTTACTTTTATCTGATGATCCACTGCAGTTTCCTCAATGAAGCAGGGAAAGTATTTAACCATTGTTTATGACTTTTTTTTTGCAATTTGAAAACACTGCAGGGGTCTATTTTTTGTGTGTTTTCCAAGATAAAAAGACTTTATTATTAAAACCAGGTATCTGGAGCTTGCTATATCTGTGATACTGTTTATATACATTAAGATCTAAGTAAATCTTTCCTCAGGAAAGATTGTGGGTTGATTTCCCAACAGTGCACAAATCGTCAATGGACAGGAAAGACAGTGGAAATCAATCCACGTTCTTCTTTCCTTACAACAATGCTGATCTTGTGTGTGCAAACCTTACTATGGGAGAGGTTCCCAGATCCACACTTCTCAAAGACCTGGTCAGTACTTAATTAATATCTAGACACATATGTTGGGCTAGATTTAAACCTGTTTAGGCTTGCTCCCTTCTTTTATTTATAAACTTGGTGTTCTGGTAAATTCTGTCAAGTGAATTCTGGTAGTGTGTTTAAACCAGTCTAAGAGGTAGACTTTCTCCTAAGTTTGAGTTCCTCTTGAACTGCAAGAAACAGTTTTACATTTTCCTTTGCTACATTTCTCTCCTTCTTGTATTCAAGGCTATTATTGAAAGTGAGCTGCCTGAAAGTCATATCTCCCTCTGAATCTCAGCCTCATGTCTAGATTCCCATGAGCTCCACTCTTGTGATGCTTTCCTGCAAACTCCAAGAAGTTCACTAAGTCTTTGGCCATCATAAAATCCAGACATCAAAAGGAGTGGATCAAATTCCGAGTTTTCTGCCTCACTGACACAGATGGCGTAACTATAAACTAAAGGAATTGTAATAATGCCCAAATAACTTACAGATGCATTACAGGCCACATAACGGGTGCTATAGATCTTGTATGTTCTCTTCAGCTATTCAAATGCCTTTTAACACTTCTTTAACAAGTATTTTAATTATGATTCTCTTGGCATAAATAGTTTTCACGACCAGCCTTTTTATTGTTCAGATATAGCCCTTCGTTCCCTTTTCCCTGTTTTGCCCTCTACTTTGTCTCTTGTGCCTCCAAAAGTGAATGATTTTTATGTCTCACAAATGGCCTCCATCTATCAAATTGAGTTTCAAAAGTGAGTTAATTTTCCCAAGTAAATAACACACTCATATGTGAGCAGAGTGCTGCCAGCACAATTAACACAGTGGATAGAAGTAGTAACTGTTTATGGCACGGAGCACCCAAAAGCCACAATTCTGACTAGGGTTCATTGTGCAGGGCACTATGCAAACAGAAAATCAACAATCCCTGCTCCAGAGGGTTTACAATCTGAAAGAACTGCGAGTTAGTTCGAACCAATCAGCTAAGCTGATTTTCTCACCTGCCGAGTCCATTTTAAGGCTCTCCCACTATTTTCAAGGGTTGAGATCATCAGGAAAATAGTATAGAATAGAATAGAATAGAATAGAATAGATGATATTCATATCAATCTAATCCCTATTTCTTTGTTTATATCATTCTACCTTTCCCAACTCACTCTGGCATCTCTATATATACTACATAATACTACCACCTTTTTCCTATATATTTGCTCTTTTTGGTGTAATATTGCATTTCTCCATCCAACTAGAACTTGTCTACTCGTTTTATTGTTTTATTTTCAATAAACACAAACTATCAAGATTTAGTCTTATGCAATAACTTCCCCTATAATGCATGAAAAAAATGGTTACCTACCTTTCATAACTGTTGTTCTTCGAGATGTGTTGCTCATGTCCATTCCTTCCCACGTGCGCAGTCGTCGGATATTTTTGCTTTAGCAGTATCCGTAGCATCAACTGTGGTGACTGCTGGAGCGACATGCTCATGCGGCAGTATATCAGGCACTGCCAGCTCTACACCCTCTCAGTTCCTTCTTGCTGACAACCCCGACAGAGGGGCAGGAGGGCAGGTAATGGAATGGACATGAGCAACACATCTTGAAGAACAACAATCACGAAAGGTAGGTAACTGTTTTTTCTTCTTTGAGCGCTTGCTCATGCCGATTCCATTGTAGGTGACTCTCAAGCAGTATTCTTGGAGGCGGGCTCAGAGTTCACGGTATGGCAGCTTGCAGTACTGCTCTGCCAAAGCCAGCGTCATCTCGAGCTTGCTAGGTAAACGCATAATGAGATGTGAATGTGTGGACAGACAACCAGGTAGCAGCCCAACGGATTTCTTGGATCGGCACCTAAGCCAGGAAGACTGCCGATGAGATCTGTGCCCTAGTCGAGTGAGCCATTACCATCGCCGGGGGGGGCACCTTCGCCAACTCATAACAGTAGCGGATGCAGGCCACGATCCACAACAATATTCTCTGGGCAGACGCTGGGCAACCCTTCATCCTTTCTGTGACAGCAACAACAATTGTGCTGACTTACAGAACAACATCGTTCTATCTGTGTAGAAGGCCAGGGCTTGTCTGACATCTAGGGTGTGCAGCCTCTGTTTGTCATCCGTCGCATGAGGCATAGGACAGATGACGGGTAAGTATATGTTTTGACCAGTATGAAACTGGGAAATCTTGGGCAGGAAAGCCAGGTGTGGGTGCAACTGGACCTCATCCTTGTAGAAAACCGTATAACGTGGCTCTGAGGGAGTACCCTGATCTCGGATACCCTGCAGGCCGAAGTTATAGCGACCAAAAAAGAAACCTTCCATGAGAGAAGCAGGAGGGAGCAGGAAGCTAAGGGTTCGAAGGGAGGACCCATGAGCCTTGACAGCACAAGATTCAGGTCCAAAGTGGGAGCTGGGTCCCAGACATGTGGATAGAGGCAGTCCACACCTTTCAAGAATCACACCATCATAGGATGGGTGAAGACCATCCTGCCTTGAAACAGAGGGTGGAACGCCAAAATGGCCACCAGGTGGACCTTTACTGAAGAGAGCAACAGGCCCTGGAGCTGAAGGTTCAGCAAACAGTCTAGGATGTCCTGCAGCGGGGCCTCTTCAGCCCGAATGTGACGATCTGAGGCCCAACACATGAACCACTTCCACTTTGCCAAATAGGTAGCCCTGGTGGAAGGTTTTCTGCTGCCCAGCAGGACCTGTTGGACACCAGCAGAGTACACCCATTTGTCCAGACTTCGCCACGCAGTAGCCGAGCTGTCAAGTGCAGCGTCACCAGGTGTGGATGCCACAGATTGCTGTGGTCCTGGGACAGCAGATCCAGCCGAAGAGGCAGCTGTAGCAGGGCGGCTGCCGAAAGACTCAGCAGCATGCAGTTGTCGAGGCCACACTGGGACTATGAGCATGACGTTCGCTTTGTCTTGCTTTACCTCTAGCAGGACCTTGTGGATCAGCTGTAGCAGCGGGAAGGTGTACATCAGCAGTCCCGACCACAGAATCAAGAAGGCATCTGACAGGGAGCCCTTGTCCCTCCCCTGCAGAGGACAGAATACGTGGCACTTTCTGTTCTGCCTGGATGCAAACAGGTCCACCCGGGGATTCCCCCATCTGTGGGAGATTAGGCTGACCACCTCCAGATGGAATGTCCATTTGTAGCGAGACGAGGTCCTGATGAGATGATCTGCCAAGACGTTTTTGGTTCCGGGCAGGTGGGGGGCTACCAGATGAATGGCATGTGGCACACAAAAGTCTCAGAGGCTGAGCGCTTCCCAACAAAGGGCCGAAGACCTGGTACTGCCCTGCCTGTTGATGTAATACATTCTGTCGGTACTATCCACCTTGCCTTTCAGGTGGGGCAAGAAAGCCTGTCAGGCCAGGCGAACTGCTCTGAGCTCCCTGACGTTGATATGAAGGGCTAGGTCATGTTGAAACCAACGAGCCCTGCATGCTGAGCTTGCCCAGGTGGGCTCCTCAGCCCAGATCCAACACATCTGAGACCAGGGTGAGCGACAGGGATGGGGTTGTGAAGGGAACTCCTTGCAGCACCGACTTGGGATCCAGCCACTGCTCCAGGGATGGAAGGATGTGGTTCGGCACTGTGACCTGCTGGGCATATAGACTGAGGCTAACCACGCTTGCAGAGGCTGTAGATGAAGTCAAGCATGGCTGACCACGTACATGCACATGGCTATGTGGCCCATCAGTCACAGGCAGGTGTGGGCCGTGGTGAGTGGTGGCTGCTTACCTGGGAGATCAGGTCTGACATGGCGTGGAAATTCACTTCCGGAAGGAAGGCCCTGGCCCACGTGGAGTTGAGAACCACTCCAATAAACTCTATGCATTGAACTGGTGTTAACATGGACTTTTCTGTTTTTATCAGCAGGCCCAGGTTGCTGCAGGTGGAATGCACCAGATCGAGGCTCCCTTGCACCTGCCCTGGAGACCTGCCCTTGAGGAGCCAGTTGTTGCGATACTGGAAAATCTGGACCCCTTGACATCTCAGGTAAGCCGCCACTGGCAATCTGGTAGGGGTGGAGACAGTCGAGGAAAAGATGGGGAGGAGCCGGGTAGCTGACTGGGGCGTCGCTCTCGAGCACACCTTCAAAATGAGTGTTTTTGGCCCCCTAGGTGTTTGGCAGGCCCAGGTTGCACAGGTGAGCATGAGGAAGAAGGGCGTTGATGGCTAAAAGTAGTGTCCCTTCTTCTCGCAGAGCCCTGACGGGGCTGCCAGGGCCTTGGCAGTGGGGGCGGCCGGAAGGGCTTACGAGGAGACTGGGGTGTGCATGCCCAACAAGCGAAGGGTGGTTCTAGTGTCCTTCAACCCACGCAGCCTGGCGTCCATCTGCTCAGAGAAGAAACCAACCACGTTGAAAGGAAGGTCTTGAATCGAGGTCTGCATCTCCTGGGAGATGCCCACCTTTTGGAGCCAAGAGCTGTGCTGCATAACCAGCACTGACGCAACCACTGGAGCCACCAAGTCCACCGCAACCCATGCCATTTGCAGGGAGCACCTGGCAGCCGCGGTGCCCTCCTCCACCAGGGCGCCGAACTCCTGGGCCAGACCCTGTGGGAGAGACCATCCCAGAGATTAAAGTTATATCTGCCGAACAGAGCCTGATGATTCGCCACCCAAAATTGTAAGCTGGTGGTTGAATAATTTTTTCTCCCGAAGAGATTGAGCTTTTCGGCCTCTTTGTTCTTGGGAGTCGAGGTGGTATGACCCTGTTTCTCCTTCTCATTGGCCGCAGACACACCCACCGAGCCAGGGGGTGGGTGGGTATAAAGGTAGTCAAACCCTTTGGCTGGAACAAAGTACTTCTTTTCAGCCCTTTTGGAGATAGGAGGAATGGAAGAGGAGGTTTGCCATAGGGCCTTGGCGATTGTAAGAACCCCTTCATGCATGGGTAGGGTGACCTGGGTGGGCGTAGAGGCCGAGAGGACATTGAAGAGGGTGTCCTCCTGATCCACCATCTTCTGCACCTCCAGCCCCAAATTCTTGGCCACACACCAAAGTAGGGCCTGATGTTTTTTGAAGCTGTCCGGCAGGCTAGCCCTTGAAGTTCTTGCAACCACCTCATCTGGGGATGATGAGGAAGATTGGACCGCTGGGGGAAGTCCCGGGATTTTGACTACCACCGGAGAGGGAGGTTTAGGGGCGGGCACAGGCTTTTCCATCCTGACCTCCAAACAGGCCCCCAGCACTGAGCCCAGTGCCGTAGGTGCCGCCAACCAGTGTTCCGATGCAGCAACTGAAGAGCGCTGGGAAGGGGGCATCGTTATGATCGGTACGCCCCACATGCTCCAATAAGGCCACTGTGCTGGCCACTGGCCGTGCTGCCACTGCGGTGCCGCAGGTGATGGTGCAGGTTCCGGTGCCCAATCTCGCCGGTGGGACCTGAGCGATGGGCTGAACTGGCACTGCGTGCCAGAGGAATCACCTTCCAGCAACCAGGGAGGGGCCGTCGATGCCTGGGTTTGTTTACTGGTCATGGCTACTGGCAACCGGTGACCAGATGTGGGAGACTGGTGTCAGTAGCGGGAGATTGGTACCAGTGCCAGGGAGACCGGTGCCGAGATGGGGAACGCTCCACTGTGCTGGCAATTAGGACTGACGTCAAGAGGATGACCAACAGGAGGATGACCAGTGCTGGGAATAGTGTGGGAAATGTCGACCCCGTACAAATGACTAACACCGAGGGGATCTCGACACTAGTCTGGGCGACCGATGAAGAGTCTCGGATCTGTCCCCAGATCCTCGGCGCAGTGGAGAGGATTCTCGCCTCTTCTCCGGTGACCGGCAGTGTTCCCCTGCCCCTTGAGGGGTCTTAGAAGCTGGCTTGCCCTCTTGGGGAGCCTTAGCCAAATCGTGCGGCACCAGACTCATCATTGGAGCAGGTGGAGACCTGTGCTCTCTCTGCGCTTGGGGAGCCTGGGAGGACGACGGTGCCGGCAGGGATGTGGGTCCCAGACTGCTCCCAGGAGTCAGTAGCAGACCTTCGAGGGGGCTGGGGGCCCCAACCAGGGAGGCATGAGCACGCGGCTCTGGAGTAGCCTGGTGGCCAGGCCCGGGTCCCTTGGCTGATGACCCTTGGACCTTTTAACTTGGTGTCGGGGAGCTGTGCTTTTTCATTTTCTTTTTTGGCACGGGCGATGTAGCCGGATGCCGGGAGGAGCCAGGTGCCGGCAGCGCACTGCAGATGGAGCCCGAGGTGCTCGGTGTGACCTGTCTGGATGACTCAGAAGCCGGGCGAAGGGCGGACTCCATCAGGAGAGCCCCAAGCAGGGCTTAAACCCGGGAGCCCTGGGCATGCTCCGTCTGGGGCAAAGTCCCCACCGGGACACTGACTAACAGCTACACTTCACTACTTAACTAATACATTACACAAACTATTTACAAAAGGCTTGAAGGCACGAAGTTCATTAGGAGAAAAAAACGCTAGCTCTCGTTAAGCAAGGAAGGTGCTCCGACGAACCACCGTGGGCAGCTAGAAGGGACTGAGAGGGCATAGGGCTGGGCGGCACCTGATATACCACCACACGAGCACAGTAGCACTCCAGAGGATGCCACAAGGACAACGCTAAGGCAAAAATCTCCGACGACTGCGCATGAGGGTGCGTGCACACCTTGAATGGAATTGACATGAGCAAGCACTTGAAGAAAAACAATCCTTTTCACAATCAGGATCCACTTTTCAAATATCACTGCCTTTATAATAGTGAAATAGACAGTTAGGTGTATAAATGTTCAATTAATATGATTACAAGCCAAAATAAGCATCTAGAAGCAGGATTTGGCTGTTCTGTTAAGGCCCCCCTGTTTGAAAACTGGGATCTCAGTACAAGTTATATGATCAGGCAGAGTGAAATTATTCTTTGTTATGCATCTTCTGAGTCACATGCAGAGTTATCTACTAGACAATTGTTAAAGTCCCTCAGGGCCATTTGTTTCATTCTAGAAATTTTTGCTGAAATAGTGCCATAGAACTGCTTTGTGGAGCTGAAAATACAACAAGACTACATTTTTTATTTTAAATGCACTGCAGTCTGAAAATATACACTAGAGCCAGCCCTCCACGCATCCAGGACCAATTCTTTTGAAGTACTCAAACCGTTGACAATAGGAAGTGATGATTAAGTACTGCAAACCTCTGTGGAACTGTAGCCATCTGAGAGCTTCTTTATTGAGCTTACACTTTAAAGGAACTGGAGTAGCAATCTGAAATAATTGTTGCTTCTGATTACCATGGGAACTAGACAGAAGTCTAACTTTTTCAAAAGACAGACTGGTTGTGACTCACCTACTGCTTAGGAAGCATGATTGAGACTCTGAAGGCTTATGTGGGTGAAAGAGAATGATACTTTGGCAATTTACTAAAATAATGTATGCCATTTCAACCATGCTTGATACTTCAAAGTCTCTTTCATTAGAGACACAAGGTGAAATCAAGCCAATGGGAGTTTTACTATTGACTTCAATGAAGCCATGATTTTACCCACACATTTTCCTCATTAGGGGTGAAATTCACCTCTAGGTAGAGTCCCACACAAGGCCTTTGCCCCAAGAAAGTCCCATTTGACATCTATTTTAAGGCTGTAAGTTATTATTTATTGTTTGTATTACCGCAGCACCCAGGAGCCCCAGTCATGTACTAGGACCCTACTGTGCTGAGTGCAGTACAAACACAGAACAAAAAGAAGGTCCCTGCCCCAAAGAGCTTACTATCTAAGTGGGGCTTAACTGGAGTATACACCTCACACTACCCATCTCCAGAAGGGTGAATTTCACCTATTTGACTGCAGAAATTTAGATCTAAACTTAGAAGAATTCAGCAGGACGCTACAAAACTGTATGATCTTTCAAGACACTACTTACCTTACAATAGTTAATTGGTGGTAACATCTGTCACCACAAAAATAAAATATTAATAAAAAATTCAGTATACATAGGTATGTGCTACTGTATTTTTATTACAGTGGAAGTGGATTCAGCTGCCCAGTCAAAGCTGACTGTTACAAATAACAGGCCTGATTCTCCACTGTCTTGTATATATTGGTCATTTATTTACACTTGTGAAAAGCTGCTTAAAAAATCTGAATGGTAGCATTTTACATCCACTCTGCACTAACTTTACAAAAGTGTAAATGATCACACAGATGCATGACAATGGAAAAATCATGCCTGATGGAAATGCAGTCCAGCCTGCTTAATAAGGAGAACATCATTACTAGGCAATATGTTTTTTACATCATCCAGGATTTTCCAATATGCAATCTGTTTTCTCCGAGCTGAAAGTGAAAACACCAAAGAGGACATCATCAGTCCAGTATAAACCAAACCGAATGCATATAATCATATAATATAATTCACTGAGAATCCTGTTGGACTGGATGGGAACATGGTGTTTAAATAATAGACATTATGGGCTAGATTGTGACTCAGATAACAGAGCACACAAGGTAGGGAGTACACCCCCGCATGGACTCCCCACATATTTGATCTGGGTGTATAGCTGTTGTGATAAATGAAGGGGGCAGAGGTAGCTCCCTGTTATGGACGCCCAGCCAGCCCAGCCAGTTAGCTATAAAATCTCTCTTAGTAGCTGTTTTCTACGTGCTTTACCTGTAAAGGGTTAAAAAGTATCACTGCTATGCATAGGTAAAAGGAAGTGAGTGGGCACCTGACCAAAAGAGCCAATGGGAAGGCTAGAACTTTTTAAAATTGAGAAAAACATCCTCTTTGTCTGTCTTCTGTTGTTCTCTGGAGAGAGGGAACAGAGCAGCGATGCTGTAAGAAGCTTTAGGACAGGTATGAAAAATCATCAGATCGTACCTGGAAACTACTCATTTGAAACCCCAGATATGTAAGTAGATCAGGAAATGTCTCGGAAGACACTATTAGGTTTATCTTTTTTTTCTTTTCTTTATGGCTTGTGGACTCCTCTGTGCTAACCCCAAATGCTTTTGTTTTGCTTGTAACCTTGAAGCTGGACCTCAGGAAAGTTATTCTTGATGCTTAATCCTTCTAAGTAGCGGGTTTGGGTTTTTTTAAATCTAGCAATAGCCTGAGTTTCCAGATGTATTTTCTTTCTTTTTGTTTTTAATACAATTTACCTTCTTTAAAAACAGGATTGGATTTTTGTGTCCTAAGAGATTTGTGCACATTGTTTAATTAGCTGGTGGCAACAGCTGATTTCCCTTGTTTTTCTTCCTCAGCTCTTCCCTCGGGGGGGGGGGCTTGAGGGTACCCCACAGAAAGGAATTCCCAAGTGCGCCTTCCTGGGTTCTCAAAGGGGTTTTGCACTTGGGTGGTGGCAGCATCTACCAATCCAAGGTCAGAGAAAAGCTGTAACCTTGGGAGTTTAATACAAGCCTGGAGTGGCCAGTATTAATTTTTAGAATCCTTGCAGGCCCCTACCTTCTGCACTTGAAGTGCCAGAGTGGGGAATCACCCTTGACAGCTGTAAGTATGCAACAACCTAATTTTTTTCTGGTATACTAGGCCAGAAGCAATTATTACCTCCACTCCTGTAGCAAAGAGAAAGCAGAGTAGGATTTGTGACTTAGAGGTGTACGTTTGAGGCACCATCTTCCTGGTGCTATTCCTGGGGAGGTGCACCTGACATATCATCTCTTGCTCAAGATTGGACCTAAAGTCATAATCTGTTTGAAACAGAAAGTCTGATTTTTTTAACTGAAAGAAAGAAGAAATTGTTTGGTGTCAATTAACAAAAAACAAGCCAAACTGCACCAAACCATTTAGATTAAACTCACTATAATGGGATTTTTCCCCTACCCCCATTTTGGGAAACTTTCCATGAACTGACACAAATGAGTTCAGGTGTAAGGTTTTTGGGCTCTCTCAAAACTCCCCTCTTTTTCTTCTCCTTTCCAGGGTGGATAAAAATCAAGGATTTAAAAAATAAAAATAAAAAAACCTGATTTTTTTAAATTTAAATTGGATTTTTTTGATAAAATGCTTTTTGAGGAAAAAACCTATCTAAAGATAGTTTTAATTAAGATACGTTATAGCTCAAAGATATCTCATCATGGAATAGGGATTATAAATTCTAATTCTATGGTATATATATATTATATATTAATGTAATGTTTAAGAAAATTTTTGTAAATGAGTTCCAATAGTTTATGGATTAGGGACCCAATCTTATGGGGTTCCAGGGGCTTCTGTATAGATTATTTAAGTTGATCTTTCTATCTACCCAGTGGGACCCAGTGCTCAGTCTAGAACAGGGGTGGGCAAACTTTTTGGCCCGAAGGCCACAGCTGGGTATGGAAATTGTATGGCGAGCCATGAATGCTCATGAAATTGGGGGTTGGGGTACACGAGGGGATGAGAGCTCTGGCTGGGGGTGCAGGCTCTGGGGATGAGGGGTTGGAGGTGCAGGAGGGTGCTCTGGGCTGGGACAGAGGGGTTCGGAGGGCGGGAGGGGGATCAGGGCTGGGGCAGGGGATTGGGGCACAGGAAGTGGTCAGGGGTGCAGGTTCCAGGTGGCACTTACCTCAACCAGCTCCCAGAAACAGCAGCATGTCCCCTCTCCATCTCCTATGCAGCAGCGCGGCCAGGCAGCTCTGCGCACTGCCCCATCCACGGGCACCAAGCCTGTAGCTCCCATTGGCCATGGTTCTTGGCCAACGGGAGCTGCGGGGACAGCACCTGGAGTGGGGGCAGCGTGCAGAGCCCCCAAGCTGCTCCTATGCATAGGAGTCAGAGAGGGGACATGCCGCTGGTTCCAGGAGCTGCGCAGAGCAGGACAAGCCCCGGACCCCACTCCCTGGCAGGAGCTCAAGGGCCAGATTAAAACGTCTGGAGGGCCGGATGCGGCCCCTGGGCCGGAGTTTGCCCACCCCGGTCTAGAAGATACCATCAGAGATGCTTAGTTTTGCAGTTCTCAAACTGTGGATTTGTGTCTCCGGAGATAACATGCTTGTTAACAGCAAAAATGTTTTAAAATAAATAAATAAATAAATATATAAAGGTGAGGAATAGTTAAATAAAACAATTTAAATGTCTGTCTGGTGATGTTCTCTTCCTAATACAGCATGGCAAGAAAATCCTCCAAATATTAATGATTAAGCTGTTGAATTGGAGATAGTTCACCTCCCAATGACTTCATAAATATCTGCTTCAATTACCTTTGGTAAATTAAATAACCAAACAATCATTCATTTTCTGATATAGCTGTAAAACTAATATGAAAAGTTTTCAGAATAAATCACTTTTAAAATGTATAGTGTGTACCTTCTAAAAATGAAATCTACATCTATCTCTGAGTTGTGAAGAATATGTATTGAGGTTATAACAACCAACAAGAATGCACTTTTATGTAGAAATCCATGATTAAATTGAGTCTTCCTGAGTAGTGATTTAAATCATGATTTAAATCAGTTTGATTTAAATCAAATCCACCCTGGTCCTTTCTAAATTAAACAATCCCAATCTCTTTGATCTCTCTTTTTAAAGAGTTTTTTTCCAGGCCCTTAATCATTCTTGTCACTCTTTTCCAAGCCCCCTCTAATTTTGTATTATCCTTTTTAGACAGGGAGTCCAGCAGTGCAGTAGTGTTCCAGATGAGGCTATATCATTAATATTCTGTGTTGTCCTCCATACCATTCTTATTCATCCTAACATAAGCCTATATAGTGATCAGAAAAATGGGGTTGATGTGCTCATGGTGACCCCCGTGCTGATGAATGGCTGCTGCTCATATAGCAGTGCCCACGAGTAATGTGTCCTACCGTCTCCAGCTGCCTAGGACATTGTCCACAGGGATGGGATGTAGTGTCCTAGGCAGCTGGAGATAGTAGGATGCATTACTCAGGGACCTGAGATTGGAGAGTAGGTCCACACTAACCCTGGAGATGTAATTTCCAGTTTTGGTAAATGTACACGCACTCGCTTTCATCAAGCTAGCGTGCTAAAAATAGCAGCAGAGCTGTGGCATTGTGGACAGCGGTGTGGACTAGCCACCCAAGGACTTACCTAGAGTCTCGGCTGGGATTGTATTTCCCCAACCTGCCACCTGAATCGCTATTTTTAGTATGCTAGCTCCATCAAAGCTAGTGCGTGTACATTTACCCAAACTGGGAATTACATCTCTAGCTGCAGTGTAAACATACCCTCTGTGTTAGCAAGGAATCTGGGAGAACTCCTGAACTGTGGACTGACTGGACTAATTATGGGTATATGTTTTTGACCAGAGAACGTTGCACTGTAGCTACAAATTGTTCAGAGTGTTTTTCTCTGCAAATGAGCACGACAAGTCTCTTTAGATTTTGTTCTTCTAAACTTAACTTCTAACGTTTTTTTTCTTTAAATCACCCTGAGATGGAAAACTTCAGCGCTGGGAATATGTCTTCTATATGAATATAAAGTGCCATGTAAATTTTACAGTGATCTAAGATAGTGGTTCTCAAAGCCTGTCCGCCGCTTGTTCAGGGAAAGCCCCTGGCGGGCCGGACCGGTTTGTTTACCTGATGCGCCTGCAGGTTCGGCCGACTGCAGCTCCCACTGGCTGCAGTTCGCCGCTCCAGGCCAATGGGGGCTGCGGGAAGGGCAGCCAGCATGTCCCTTGGCCCGTGCTGCTTTCCGCAGCCCCCATTGGCCTGGAGCGGCGAACCGTGGTGAGTGGGAGCCGCGATCGGCCAAACCTGCGGGCACGGCAGGTAAACAAACCGGTCTGGCCCGCCAGGGGCTTTCCCTGAACAAGCGGCGGCTTTGAGAACCACTGCTCTAAGATATTGTTAATAAAAGAAGTAATTATTTTTTTAAAAAAACAGCAGCTCTTTAACGGCATACAGCAACATATACAACAGTTTAGGAGAGAAAGCAAAGTGAAATATTTTATCCAACTGAAACTGCAGGAGGAATGTTGATGGGACAGAATGCACTTCCCTAAATTGGTATTTAGCCAGGAGAATTGGTTAACTCATCTGTTCTTGCAAAAGGCACCATTAGATCTTTAAATCACTGTTACAAACATTAAGAACCTCAGTTTTATGTCTTTCAAAAGGAACATTCTATAATAGCACAGTTCCTAGATGTACAGGTCTTTGGAAAAGTGAAAGAAGAAACTTGCAATTCAAATTAAAGGACATACACCCAGATCCTCAGCTGGTGTAAACTGGTGTAGCTCCTTTGAATTACTCCAGCTGAAGTTCTGTGCAACCATACTGAAGCATTTGGCAGTTGGTCAATAAGCTGTGAAGAAAAAAAGATGGAGAGAAACAAAAACAATAAGAAACAAAGAAAACTCCTCAATATTCAGAGGCCGGATCCCCAAGGGGCTGATCCTGTGAGGAGCTGAACTGAATGCCTCCTGAGAGGATCTGAAAAAACCCCAAATTAAACAACATATGAAAACAGGAAATGGTAACATATAGCAACAGAAACACATATGATGATATTGTCCCATAAATATCACTCTCCCAAGAAACAACAAAGAGTCCTGTGGCATCTTCTAGACTGACAGACATATTGGAGCATAAGCTTTCGTGGGTGAATACCCACTTCATTGGATGCATGTAGATGCATGCTCCAATACATCTGTTCATCTATAAGGTGCCACAGGACTCTTTGCCGCTTTTACAGATCCAGACTAACACGGCTACCCTTCTGATACTTGACTCTCCCAAGAAGAGTTTATCCCTGTCTCCTTTTCTGAGCCATGTGTGTGGTCTAGGATGCTGGTATAAGACAAGTGCTGATGGAATTTAGTTGTCTCCATTCTCTTGAAGATTCTTCCCAGAAACAGGATGGAGATGGGCTAGTAGTTAATGAAGTTACTGGCATCCAGTGATGGCTTCTAGAGCACTGGCTGAACTATTGTGTGCTTCAGGCTGATTGGCAGATTTCCTCCGTCAGGAAAGGCATTCATGATCAAGGTCAGAAATGGGCCTAATTGTTCTCGGCCATCTGAACAAATCTGGTGTTGCCCAAGCTGCTTAAATAATAGAAATCCTTATGTAACAGGTGATGTAATAGCTATATCCATATATTAAACCAGTAATGAGAAGATAAGAAAGTTTCTTATCAAGTGTTACAAAGTAGCAGCCATGATAGTCTGTATTTGCAAAAATAAAAGGAGGACTTGTGGCACCTTAGAGACTAACAAATTTATTTGAGCATAAGCTTTCGTGAACTACAGCTCACTTCATCGGATGCATCTAAAGTGCCACAAGTACTCCTTTTCTTTTCTTTTATCAAGTGTTGTTAGAGTTCTCAACAGGAAACTTTCTTCAGCTTGTAAGTAAGAAGATGTAATTTACTTTTCCAGACATTTATTATTACAATTCTATTTTTAACCCTCCAAAACCTACTGACTGTTTACTATAGAGCAAAGAGCTCAAATGAGTGACTTTTTTTGCCTTTGGGAGGATGGAAAAAATGTTGATACAGAAGAGGAAGGTAGTAAACACAAATAACATTTAGCTGTTCTGGGGTGGGAGGGTGTGGGTGGAAGCATGGAATCCTTTCAAAAATTCCTTTTTTTTTCAGGCCTGTCTCCCAACAAATTACTGTGTACTTTACAGCTAAGTGCTGTAAATTGTTGTGATTCAAAAAGCATTGTCATATACTGACCTTCATACGTTTTGGTTAAATCAGTGGGAATTTGCACATGATGACTGAGTATATGGTATAGCTCTTAATAGCTTACTTCTGGATGTCCAAATGTTCCTGTTTTGTTTTTTGTTTTTAAAAGCAGTCTTTACTTTATTGAAACATATTAAAAGGTTGGCTTTTTGGATGTATGCCATATTATGTCCTGTTAGAAAAAGAACTTGACTAAAGAATTATGCAAAATGCTTTAATCATTTAAAATCACTTTCAGCCATGTGGAAATGTACAATTAGTTTGGTGTTTTGTGGGAAACTTTCAGTAGTTATGAAGTTAATGGGTTTTTAATGACCCATCCATCATTAAACCCTACAGTATACAGAAGTAACAGAACATTTACCCTATTGCAATTTACCATACATACTGAAATGCTCAGAGACAAACTTGAGGTACAAAACTTGAAGACTAATCAAAACTCCTCTCTAGAGTTTAGGAATGTGCAGATTTGAGGTTTAGTCCAGCTATCTCTGGCAACATCATCACTATCATCTTTGTATGAGAAAATATCATTATGATATTACATAAAATGGAAGACATAACACAATAATATGGTTAGGCAGTAGTTATATTTTTCCTTTAATGCTTTGTGAAGAAATAAATCTGAAAGAAATAATGACAGGCAAAAATTAGCATTCCATTGAAAAATATTGCAATGAAGTACATTATTCCTATGTAAATAAATTTCCTTGAACAATAATATATTTTTAAAAGGTGAAAATTAAATGTCAATAGTTGGTTCACTGTATAAAAGTGACACCTATAACAATCTGATGACCTTATGCCCCGCTATCCTACTCACAGCAAAAATATCCTTAAAATCTGCAGCTGTGCTAAAAGATGCAAATGTCAAATATATTACTCTGAAGTAAATTAATAATTATTTTTCAGTAACCTACCATAGGAACTATTAAGTGAACAAGTAGCAATGATTTTCTTATATAAAAACTATCAAAAATTGTTGGAGAAAATATGCTGCAGATTGTCAAATTAGCTCTTGTGCAGAAATAGCCACCATAAGTTCATTAATTCATTTTTCACTGGAGGACAGCAGAAGGTTCCATAATGCAACCATCACAATCCAATTGATTCCATACTGTACCATTAAACTTTACCCGTAGTTGTACCTTGCAACAATTAAGATTTTTGGTGCTTTGAACTTTCTTGCTGGTTGGACATATAAAAATCTTCAGCAGAAAGACAGCTGTCCCTTAAGTTTAGATGAGTGATCTATGCAAAGGACTGATTCAAAGAAAAAAATAGTTTTAGATGGACTGATATAATGATACGATGAGACATTAGCACTTTTTACACAGAATCTGTTAAATATTAACTATGTCTTTGTTAGAAATGCAGTAGGGGCTTCAGCGCCCAGATACTGCAAACCAAAGTGTTTGTGAGCAGTCCTGTAGAGTTCAATGGGACGCTTCACACGTGTAAAGTTGCACATGTGTAAGTATTCCCAACATGAGGCACTGATTCAGCAAGCAAGGGCTTGATCCTGCACCATTCAAGTCAATGGCAGTTCTTCCATTGGGTTGAATGGGAAAAGGATCCAACTTCAAGAAATATACTTTTAAGTATATGAGTAGTCCCAATGAAGCCAAAGGGACCATGCACATGCTTTAACTAACCATGTGCTTAAGTGCTTTACTGGATTGCAGCCAAAATGCTTAACACTGCTCAAAACTTTTCCATTTGAACTGTTTTTTTGGTGGAAAAACTGGATTTTTGATTAAACTAAAGTGTCTGCTTTCTATGGAAATTTCTATGGAAATTTTATTATTATTTTGAAAAACCCATCACTAAACTAAAATATTTTGTTTTTTTCAAATTAAACGTTTGAAACTTTGAATTCCCACTGAAACATCTAAATTTCCCATGGAAAATTTAAATGAAATTTTTTTTTCCTTTTTCACCAAAATTTTCTGTGGGGAACTCCCCCCCCCCTTTTTTTTTTTTACCATCTCTATTCAGTATCTTGGAGGATCAAGCCATAGATATCTTATATATTATTAAGACAGCTCCATGGAAATAGTCTAATACCTCACCTGTTTTCTATATTTGGTGCCAAACCATGCCCTGGCCCTTGCATTTGTGCTAAATCTGAAAATAAGTACTGTAATCGCAAATGACCTGCTTCCATTAAAACCTTCTTCAAGTCTACTGGCCTGAGTCTACCAAGTGCTGAGCACCTTTACTCTCATTAGAGTAAATGGGAACTGAGGGCACACAGCTTCTCACCAGAGGCTCTCAGTAACACTACAAGATCAGAACTTATTTCAGCCAATACATTTATAATGGCGTTGTCAGTACTGTAAAGTAAGTCCGAAAACACGTGATAGCAACATAAGAAATGTGGTTATTTGAATTCTTTTCTTTTTAGTAATAAATTCTACACATATAAAATTTGTTAAATCATACTGTACCTCCTGATGATTGAATCTTGGTGTATTATTTTCCTCTAATCTTAAAAGGAAAGGCATATAGTTAAAATATAGTATATTATTAATTTTAAACACCATGGAATGTAATACAATGCAACAGGTTATTCATTTTCTATATCAACTGAATTTATTATTATCTGCTTGTATAGTGGTCGCATCTAGACCTCCCCAATCAGGGATCAGAGCCCCATGTGTCACAACACAGACACTGTTTTATTAAGTATACAAATATAAGATACTTTATGTAAGTATCTATCTTATATTTTTATACTTAAAAAAACAGTGTGTGTGTGTGTGTGTGTGTGTATGCGTGCGTGTGTGTGTGTATATATATATATATAAAGTATGTCATATCATTCTCTTGTTATCAAGCAAGAATCTTTAAAGCTAATACATGTTCTCCCTGCCTCAAGAAAAAGTATAAAATTGTGATGGGTTCAGCATAAGATAGACAGAACAGAACTAAATCTGAAATCAAGCATTCACTGTCTTGCTATTGTTGGAATAAAGCACAATTTAAGTAAATACATTCAGAACTATAAAAAGCACTAAAACTCTATAAATATATATCACAGCCTCTTAATCCTGTGAGGTGTTTACACTGAATACCACTAAAAACACTGAAAAATTATATTAAAGTTACTCATGAGAGACAAAATACTGCATATCATGGTCAGAAGCAGATTGTTGCTTTATGATTACTACAGTAGGTGGATGGAAATTTAAACAAATGAGAACAATGACCATAGCTACTGTAAATAATTCCTGTAAATGCAATTAAATTGCTCCCTATGCTGGTCAGTCTTACTGAAATAACATATATATTTTAAAAGATTAAAATGAATGGAGAAAGCAATCTACAAGTACCTTTAGGTTCAGTCCTTTTCTGACTGGGAGCCATGGTAGCAGCCTCTGATGGCAGACCAACGTATACACCACCATAGTTCCTTATTTGAAGAGAAATCATGGCTTAGTGTTAATGCTTTCCCATAGACTGCCTACATAAAACAGCCGTATTAGAAAGGCCATAGATGGACAAACAGAGGATGCTTTGTAACTACTTTTATAAAAGAATCCCTTGTTTCCAATGTATATTAAGAAGGCTGCAATTTTAAATGTAATGTTTTTATTAAAACTAAGCCCTTGTTTGACAAAAATAAATTTAGGCTGGCCATTGATTTTAAAAAGGAACCTATGCTAGGAAGGGAGCACAGAGCTAATGGGTCCTCAACCAAGTTCGTCATACTTTCCATCAAAACCCAACCTTTTCATGGCAACAAATACCCTCTGACAGACTCTTCTTTCTTACCCGCAAAGTTAGCCAGTGTTTGCCTGATGGGAGATTTAATCTGCTAGTAATGTATGCTATGGAGACAATTTACGCAACTCACTTGCATGATGCACACAAAAAAGGGGGCCATGTGCCCCCCCCACACCATTTAGTAAAAAAGGGCCTGGATCCCCCTCCACACAGCCATGCATGGGGAGGCCTGTCTACATGCAGAAGGCTTATGGGTGCCAAATGCCTCCACAGTCCATCCCCCTCCTCCTGTGAGCCCAATGGAGGGTGTTTCAGGGGTCTGAGATCTGACTGGGAGGATGGGGAAAACACGAGGTGGGCAAGGGGAGGAATGGGTGAGGTGGAACATATATCTTTCTTCTCCCTTCCAGCCCAGGAGAGATTCCTCAGAAATTATAATACAGCCTATAATTATTATGTTATGTATTATCTTTCTGCAGAGCACCCACACCCTAAGCCCAGGGTCCCTAGGGACCTGACTCTAATAAAGCCAGGAGCCACAGTTGGTGTGAAGGCAGAGGTCTTCTGCAGCAATAGTCTTTTTTCCATTGGCAGATCCCTTGAGATCTGCAAGGTTTGGGGGCTGGGCTCAGTGGCCTATTTCGTGAGTAGGCAAAACCCCATCCACAACAAAATGCAAGGGAGGAACTCTACAGAGGGATCCTTGTGGAGATTTCTTCCCCCATATCCCCTCCCTTTGTTTTTTTCTAGGTGTGATTAAGTGGGACTGTTCTTAATGTTTTCTCTGAATACTGTGTGGTTGCCTCAGTTTCCCCTATGCATTTCTTAAGTATTTAGGTGGTGGGATAAAGGTGTGTGATTGTTGCAGAGCCCTGGAGGGCCAGTGTGATGCTGTCTGCATAGAGAATGGCCGACACCCTGTCTCCTGGCAACTGATGGCCTGGGCCCCTCACCTGCTGTGTTGGAGAACAAAGAGATCAGATGGCCTCCTTGCCTGGGAAAGAGACGAAGGCCAGAGGAGGGGCTGGAGGGAGTTTCAGTTTGGAGCTGGCTGGGGAAACAGAGGGAGGCCCAGCACCAGGCTCTGGGCTCCCTAACCCCTAAGATGGACCTGACTGAGGGGTCCTGTTTTCTGTACCTACAAGCTTAGTTTTGGACTGTGTTCCTGTTGTCTAATAACCCTTCTGTTTTACTGGCTGGCTGAGAGTCATGGTGAATCACAGGAAGTGGGGGGTGCAGGGCCCTGACTCCCCCACACTCCGTGACAACTGGTGATCCTCATTTGATTGCAGAATTCTGTCTGAGCTATTCGAATTAAAGCCATTCCCAGTACAAATCCTACCTCCTTTTGTCATCTTCTGACACCGATTCTTCTGCTCTATAATTTACAAAAACATATAAAACTCATTAGCAATCAGTTTATTACAATTGCTCCATTCATCTACTGTTTAGTTTCAGTGGGAGGCAGAGGAAGAGAATGATCAATCAGAGTGTAATCTAGAGTTACTGTTCAGTATTTGGTGCCTACCTCACCTACCTATATAAGAGAAAGAAACATTTATTACTTAACAACGTATAATGTGTATAAGAGAACAAGACTTGACAACAGAGTGAACTAGTCTTTCATAAATGTCCAGTCAGAAGATCTTATAGAACCTTTCTGTAAAACAAATGTTAAATTTCTTTGATGCAAAAGAAAAGCTGAATAATCTGATTTGGACTCAGTTATTTAAACCTTTATAAATAGACTATGACTTTTATTAGACACTTAGGGCAAGCTTATGGCTTGTCTTATGCATCCATAGGGAGTGGGTGGATTTTTGACTCTGCTCATCAGTGTGCTAGCTAGCACAGCTGGTCTGATGTGGAGGGCAGAGTAATCAGTATCAGGTATAGGGTTGGCACAGATTACTTCACCCTTCAACCAGTGTGGAAAACAGAGACTAAACTGTTACTCTCGGAGTTACCATTTAGATCCTGGTCTGCTGCTAGAGCAATAGAACTGTGTGTTGCCCCTTACTCAGCCCCAGTGATAAATCCACAATCTAGCCCTTAGAAGGCATTTCTGAACTATAGTATTACAAAGTGGCTTAAAACATTTATTATTACTAATCATTTATTTAAAAATATAAATGTGTTGTCTGTTCAGTCGGCAAAGCACTATCCTGCAATTGTTGCATTAAGCCCATGGGAGTTTCATAGATGGCAGGAAGCGGGATATGGCCTTAAATACAAACAAAATTTGTTTGGATAGTAAAAATGTTTGGATAGCAATAATTTCCTACCATTTTAATCTTCTTTCCACTCAGCTATCTATTGCCTTGAAGATATACTGTATAATAAGAAGATAAGCTCTCTTCTTCCCCACCAACGGAGCACCAGCAAAGAAGGCAGCAAAATTCAGAACTTCAATCAACTTAGCATATAATTAGCATGGCGTTATGGAATCTCTGATATTACTCTGGCCCAGTTCATCCCCTCCCACAGAAAATCCAGCAGGAGAGGCCGAAGGGGAGGCAGCCTCTGGGAGAATTCTCTCACAAGGATTTCCTGTCTTTTCACACTGTCCTATGGGGGCGAAAGGGGAGAGGGACCGCCCCCCCACAGAATAAGTCATGGGATACCTCGACCTGGGTAGCCAGGGCTGTCTGCATGAAGAACCAGTGCCTCTATACCAGCTATGGTCCCCAACACCTTGGAAAACTAAAACTGCAGTCAAATGGAACCGCACAACCAAAAATTACCCCCAGCCATGGCTGCCCCCAGGAGACTTGTCTAGTGGGTTCCTGGGGATGTATCATCTTTTCTAGTTATCTTCCAAAGGTGGTGGGAACTGTGTACCTCCTTACAACCCTGCCTCAGCCTGCCTATTCCTCTCCCAGCCCACCAAATGTCCCCTAGCTCCCTCAGACAAACCCCAGACTGTTCAGAAGGGACTCTACAAGGTCTGGAGGATAGGAGACAGTGCCACGGAGATGACTAAGGTACCCCCCACAAGTCAGCACAAAAGGAGGAGATGTGCGCAGGTATGGATCCTTTGCCCATATGTCTGCTAGATATCAATTTGTATCTTTTTCTGATAGTCAGCTGGCTGAAGTGAAAGACTCCAGAATCATTCTAAAAGGGGACACTGGCAGTTTTGTGGCCCAACAGCTATTAACTTGCCTGATAGCTTTTCTTGCCCTTAGAAAGGCTTTACACTTTGCTTTTCCCCTGCCACTTAGCCACAGGCCCGAACCAGAAAATAGAGAGCCTAGCCAATCCTCCCCAGTTTGCTGATGAATGCCCTTTGCCAGCTGCTTTAGGCGTTGTAAATCAGCTTTTACTGATGGCCCTGCATCTGTTATATTAAAGCAACACATGTCTGCAAACTTCTGGCATAGGTGACCATGGCATAGAAGCAAATAGTTCACAGCCAGCCTGTTCTGTAGCGTACCCTGACGTACTTCCCCTAACTCATGTGAGAGTTGGGTCAGGACGGTTGAGATTAAGTTAATGGCCTTTGCCACCGTGCAGACAAGGGACCGGTTCCTCACCGTCGCCCACAGCTGCTTCTCCACTATATGAGTGCGTTGCACCATCATGCCCTCCGGGGTCGATCAAACTGTGTCTCCTCTGAGGCCCCCGATGAACTCACCGGTGCGCACTGGGCATCGGTTGTTGCTGCAATCCTCGACCTCCGGAAGGGATCCGGGCAAGGCTAAATTGCAGCCTCGTCGCCCCACATTGGGACGCCAAAAGCTGTTGCGGGCACCCAGTGCCGAGAGGCAAAACAACAGCAAGGGGGGTTCGTTACCCGGAGTGCTTCACTCAATAATCACAACGGGGTGGAGAAGCAGAAAAGTTTATTTGCAGCTGCAAACAAGGTACAGGGAGAATAGAATCTCAAATCCTGCACACCAGAGCAGGTCATTACACACACTTTTATATTCCTTAATGCTACTGCACTACACATTAGCCAATTAAAACTTTACACAAATACTCTGCCTTCCTTATATGGGTTACAACAATGTTTATTTCCTGCAACCTCTAACAAGCATTCCTAGCAACTTAAACAACCAGCACATTCTGTCTGGCCTTGTAACTGTCTCTTCTATTATTTTTAGCTTGGCGACAGCAAACCTTATACTATAAGGCATTATCTGAGGCTGCAACATTGTTTTAAGAGCAAAAGAGCTTACTCAAACCAGCCAGGCCTGAATTCTATTAAGGGGGGTTGAGAAGAAGCCCTTAGGCCTTCAGCAGGGAGACTTCCTCGACCCTTATGGCCTTCCATCCCCTCAACTTAACTAGTGGCCATACCCTGGGGTCTCCAACATAGGGATATATGGATCTTTTTAACACTGGAGGTTTGGTAATAATTTGTGCATGCAAAAGAAATCAGCCAGAGGGAAGATCAAAGTTGAGAGTCTTAAGGACCCAACTAAACGTGACCTTTCTCAGCAGTGCCTCACCGAGAAACTGATGAATATCAAAACTGAGATGGAGAGCTTCGAAGATCACTGGAAAGTGCTCAAATCGGCTGTTTATGCTGCATTTGAGAGAACACTGGGTTTCTCAACCAGGAAGCACCAAGACTGCTTTGACAAGAACGATCAGGAAATCCAAGACTTGATGGACCATAAGCCAAGACCTTCTGTGCTTGGCAGAATGACATCAATTCCAAGCAGAAGTAATACATCTGCCATCAACTCAAAGCTGAGGTTCCAAGGCAAATCCGCAAAATGAAGAACAAGTGGTGGGAGATGATAGAGGGGGAAGCAGCCACTCACTGTTGCATTCTCCTCCGGGGTCCCTTTTGTTAGCACTGTGGGACTTAATACGGCTCCAATTTATTGCACTACATATAGTTATACACTTCTTGCCTTTACAGTTTAAAGACCAACATAATTTTGCATGCCGAAATTTGTGGGTGCAAATATGAGACACACAAGGCCTGATTCTCATTCTGTGCTCAGATATAATGGACAGTAGGGGCTGCTGGGAGCTGGTTACAGCTCTCTGATCCTCAATCGCTTGGCCTCAGTGGAAGTTACAGCAGAAAGCTGCCTCCTCTGACTTCTGCCATTGGCATAATTGCCAGATCTTACACCAGAAAGGGATCAGACATAATAGAACTTGGCTCTACTGCATCTCTTCCTGTCCTGCCCCACCATCCACGCCAGATGTGCCCCCGCCTCCTGCTTACACTGGCGATGAGGTGGGCAGCTGGTGTAAAAAGCAGGTAGGGTGTCTTTACCAGTTTTACACAAGGGGAGATTTCCCCCTAAACAGGGGGAATTTCCTAGGGGAAATCTCGAGCTGGTTTAAGTTCATTTCATGCCATGTAATTAGCAAAAGAGGAACCTAGTAGACCGCATCCAGCCCTAGTGTTCAGTGCTGGTCTGCTTTTGTGCCACTACATCTTTCCTCAGAAACTAGCATCTACTGCAAGGAAAATAGGATTATATTTTCAAATTGGTATCTTAGATGGAGAGGCGTTCCACAGCTGTTAGAGGGATTTAACATCAATGCCATGTAACAGCATTCTCCTTTCAGCTAGAAGAAATTCCTCTTCCAGTGAAACTCTTCTTTCCTAGAAAGACTCTTGTCATACTGTTATGTTTGGAAAGTACAGTTAAGACTCCTGATATTGGTTCTTTAGTCATCATTTTCCATATTCCATGTCCATTTTCTGACACACACAAGCTGCCATTTTTCAAATAGTATCTGAGTTTAAAATTTCTTGGATTCGCAATACTGCTGTCCATCCATTTTTTCCTTTTCTTAACATTTCTGATTTTATTCATTTGTATCCAGTCGTCAGACTCTCTAAAATTCTCTATTAACGTTCCTTTCATTCAATCCTCCTCCTGCTCAACCGAGACAATTCATTGCACTGCACTCAAGCTGACAGTTTCAACTCTTTAATTTCTAAATGTTTCTTGGGAGGATGAGACTACTCTTTTGCAACCTTTTTATTTTTGTCCTACATTTTGAAACAGCTTTTAGACCTTGGGTATGTCTACACAGCATTTCCGAGCCCAAGACAGCGAGTCTCTCAGCCCAGGTTGACAGACTTGGGCCCACAGGGCTTGGGCCAGCACTGCAAAAATAGTTGCAGAGACAGCACTTTGAAGTTGTGGCTCCAAGTTGAGCCGCAACTTTTAAGCACCGTCTACACACAGCTATATTCAGAGCACTGGTGTGAACCTTGCTAACTCGCGTCTATTGACCTAGACTGGGAGGTTCGCTACCATGGGCTCCAAAATGCTGTGTCCTGAATTGTTGCTACTGCTTATCTTTATCTGAATTAATCCACATTTCTGTGCATAACCGTCATCACTTTATTTTCCAGTACATAATTTTCCACTATCACTCCTTCATTTAAACTCATTTAGCATTTAATTACTCTCCACATTTTTAGTTTTTCCACACCAATCTTTTAGTTTGTTTTGTGTTATATCTCCCAAACTTCTAGCCACAATTTCTCTCATTATAACCTGGGTCTGGGGCTTTGGTGGGTTTTTTTTGTTTTTGTTATGGGAAATAAAGATCCCATGGCATTTGTCACAGGAGAAGGTGTTTGCTTCTGTGTTCTGGGCCAAAAATTTTCCTTCTCTATTGTGCAATGACCTATGCATTAGTTATTTGCTACTCTCTAATCCAGAGGTGGCTGCTTCACAGTGGTGGTGTCTGTTTAAACTTCTCATTTTCAACTGACTTCAAAATAACTGACTTCTTCTTTTATAACTTAGGCCATTTCCAGTTTAAGGGCTAGGTCATGCTCCCTTTGAAGTCAATAATAAATATCCCATTGTTTTCAAGGATGCTGGATCAGCTCGCAAATGAGCATCTAAAATTACTTTAAGAGATAAAAATGAAAAGTTCCAAAACACAATTTTAAAATGACAGATATTAATACCTAGCTCTTATATAGTGCTTTTCACCAACAGATCTCATAGTGCTTTACAAAGGAGGTTAGTATCATTATCCCCATTTACATATAGGGAAACTGAGGAACAGGGAGGGATGTGACTTTCCCAAGGTCACCCACTAAAATAATAGCAAAGTTGGGCACAGAACCCATGTCTCCTAAGTCCCACTCCAGTGCCACACCTGCTAGGATACACTGCTTCAGAGTATCTTATGACCCTGATCTAGCAAAGTACTTAAGCATTTGCTTAAGTTTAGCATGTGAGTAGTGCCATTGAATTCAACAAATCAGTCCCACTGGAATTCAATAAGACTACTCAAGCTTGAAGTTAAGAATGTGCTTGAGTGCTTTGCTGGATCAAGACCAATATGATCAAAATAACTATTCTTGTGCCAATAAATTTTAAAAACTTTTATAAATTCTTAGCTAATGAAAGTGAGAAGGTGTCAAAGATTAAGGGTTTTTTTAAATCCATGATTTTAGTTATATTTATCCACTTTGCTCATTTTCACAAAACAAATTTTTTTTTCTAGTATCTTATTCCCCTTTTGAAAATTTGCTGTTAAAGGAAATATTAGAATGACTGATGTAGGACTTTTCTGATTGCCATTACAATAGCCCATTACTGTGGATTTGTTTCTATTATCTGGCTAGAAGGCTCAATCCAGCAAATATTACCCATCCAAGTAGTTCCATTGGCTTCACTATGACTATCTGAATAAATAATGGTTGCAAGAATGGCCCACAGTTTGCTTCAGTATTTAGACTTTCTCTGCTCATCTGATATTTTAATAAGACCTGGTTCTTCCTCTAAGAAAATTCTAAAACTCCTTTCCACGTGGGTTATTTGTCAACATCCAGAATTGTTTCTTTATACAACTTAAAGCCATTAACAATAACTTTAATCATTGACAAGACAGACTGTAAGTAGCATTAATCCAAGTTATTTTTTTTAAAAGTGACAGATGATACATACAAATGAATAGCATTTTCCTCATGTAAGTCATAAGGCACCTGAACTGCAAACACATTCACATGCACAAAAAGAAAAGGAGGACTAGTGGCACCTTAGAGACTAACCATTTTATTTGAGCATAAGCTTTCGTGAGCTACAGCTCAATGCATCTGATGAAGTGAGCTGTAGCTCACGAAAGCTTATGCTCAAATAAATTGGTTAGTCTCTAAGGTGCCACTAGTCCTCCTTTTCTTTTTGCGCATACAGACTAACATGGCTGCAACTCTGAAACCTGTCACATGCACAGGTATCTTTATGCACTTGAGTAGTCCCACTGAACTCATTTTCATAGTGTTTGCATTTCTGGGGTCCAAAACTAAAGGAAGAGCAAGGCCAACAATTTATTTCTCAAAAAACAGACAAACTCAAATGGACAAACTCTTGAATGAAAAAAACTCATAGGTTCTTATCAAATCTAAATCAGAATATATCCAAATTTAATTAAACTGGCTTAATTAATGTTTGTACAATGCTTTAAAATACATTAAAAGGGCTAAGTGGTAAATGTTATAAAATACACCATTTCTGATTTGTAAAGAGACTTATTACTTAACAAAAAATATTCTGCCATTTATGGAAAGTGATTTTTAGGCCTGGTTCTCATTTACACTTAGGACCTTTATACTGCTTTGGCAGTGTAAAAACGGCCTTCAAATGGGTGCAAATTTAATGTATGCACGCTTTCAGGCACCTTTATACTGCCAAAGTTGTGTAAAGAGGCCTTAGTGTAAATAAAGACTAGCATCTTTATATATATAAAAATTATTAAAGGCATGGGTCCAGTAGGCTCTGTCAAGGGATATTCCCCCATAAACTTGCCCTAAGTAGTCTATTCATTTTCCAATCAGTGACAATGAAAATTTAGAAAATAAGTTACATGTTCAAGTAGATCTTGAAATTACCTATGACATCAGTATTCATCTGTTACATTGTCCATCTTTGGTTCTTGGCTCTGAACTGTGGTAGCAGACACAGAGCTATTGTTATGCATTTATCTACTGTTATTTAGATGTGACGGCAGCACTCATTTCTATCCTGGGATTCTTCTACCTACTCAAAATAGTTTGTCTAAAAAAAACTGAATTAAATTCAAGAATTTTTTTTTACTTAATAACTTCAATTTTTGTTCAGGTTACTTGGACTCACGGCAAAGCTCAAACTCTAGTAATAAAAGGTTTATCCCCTGCACCAGAGGGAAGCAAGAGCTAGAGTTTGGGAGGCCTTCTTTTATACCTTCTCCCATTGAAGGAGACATGGTTGAGAGAGGCCACTCCTGCAAATTTTTGCTTGAATGGGTGAATACTTGGCTGTGAGAGGCTACCTCCTGCTTTCCTTTTTCACTGAGGCAGGAGTGAGAGCAAAGGAGGTTCAGGCCTTCTCCACTTCATTGGGAATGTGAAAAAAAAAAAAAAGCAGTACTGGGTGAGAATGTCCTCAGTGCTTATCACCAAGACTGATGGAGAAGAGAGAAGCTGTCAATTACGATCTTCAACGTGGAGAGGAATTAGGCCGTGAAAAGCAATCCCTTTTTTTCCCTTCAGCGGCAGAGGAGACCTCATCTAGAGCTCAGAATGGGGATGCTGGATGTTTTTGCAGGGCAGTCTGTATGAGGTGCCTGCCAAGTGTCTCTCAAAGAAAGTGAAGTACAGGAGTTGTTCCCTAAATGTCTTACATGGAGTGGGAGAGATGTATACGGGTACTGTATTTCTCACAAAGGGAGAAACGTGCTTTGGGGTGTACCAGTACATGGTAGGGATGAGTAAACACAAGGGGCATGGGCGTGCATGGGAGACAGATGTCTCACAAGTCAGAAAGAAAGGGAGAGTTTTTGTTATATAAGTAGAAAGGGGAATTGTCTCTACAGGGGTAAGTGAGCCACCAGCAGTTCCTTCACTCTGATTCTGCTGTCTCTATATGGGTGATGGAAGCAGGCTATCAATAGATGACATCTAGATCAGGGTATGGTGGGTCTAACATATTGGGTAGCAACTGAACCACGTATAACAAAATGAACTATTGTGCTAATGTACTTATAAATAACCCTCGAGTTACGGTGCTGAAGGTGTACAGACCATTGTACGTACTTACACATCTTTAGCTGTCCCTGCAGTACCTAGAATGAAAAAGAAAATGTGTTTTACTGTCTGATGGTGTGATCATGCTCAAGCTAACCAAAATGACTCTAAAAATCTCTCTACCCTTCTCCCCTCTTGCTCCCACAAACATTCCCCTCACACACAAACCCCAAAAGTGGATGGACACAGTAAAGGAAACTTGTTGTTATCATGATTAGCTACTTTCTCCTTTAACTCTGTCACACTTATACCTCTCTTTCTGGGCCAGATCCTCAGCGGATGTAAATGGATCAAATCCATGATCCTCAGCGGACGTAAATGGATCAAACTACATGCAAAGTTCCAGTGGAGCTGTGTCCATTTACACCAGGTGAGCAGGATATCTGTATTTTTTTTTTTTTTACTTTCTGCATAAACTAAATTGCAATATTCCTCATTTTGGCACTTTTCCAGTTGTAAGTTGCCACAACTAACTAAGCAATTGTCCTTAAATGTCCATTTATTTTGTGAACATGCTATTTGATTCTGTTACAGACTTGGCACTGCGTATAAAATATTGTGCCATAAAATAAACAAAATTTTATAAAACAACTAGACTGAAATAACTTTAGCATTGGGATACAATCCACCCAAAAACCCCCAGATAGCTACAAAATCAGGTTCTTCCTAATTCAGCTTGTAATTTAAAAAATAAGGGCGGCAAGGGACAAAAATTACAACCTTGCTCTATGGTTCTAAGAGTTGAATTTTCATGACTCCACCACCACATGCTGGGAGAGTGGGAATCACTTAAGGATGACATACTTCTTGGTCCTCCCAAGGTACTAAAAACTGTGTTGTTGTTGCAGGTATGTCATTCAGTTGCACAATCAGTAAAACATCCCTTCCATGAACTACAAGCACCAGCAAAGGCATTAGAAACCCATTTCACTCCTCCATCTCCTCTCAGGAGAAACTCAAGGGAGCTCAGTCTGAAGAAGCTACAGGTTCAGTCGGAGCCTGAAAGGTTTTGCAGCATTTTTCCCCTAATGCTCTTTGTTGCTTAGAAAACATTTTTTTTCTGGTGTGAAATTGCTGCAAAAACAAATACAGCTCTTCCCTCATTATTGTGGATGGAAGTTGAAGCTAGACAAATTAGACAGCAAATAAGGCACAAATTGTTAACAATGATAGTAACAAACCATTGAAAGAATTTACAAAGGGTTGTGGTGGATTCTCTGTAACTGACCATTTTAAATACAAGATTAGATATTTTTCTAAAAGTTATGCTCTAGGAATTATTTTGGGGAAGTTCTATGGCCTGTGATATACAGGAGGTCAGACTAGGTGATCACAATGGTCCCTTCTGGCCTTGGAATCTGTGACCTATGAACTGTATGGAAGAATGTGTAGTTTCTGCCCTTGCTTTAAAACTACAATTGAGCAGGCAGGGTTCTGCAGCTTCCCAGAACCAGGCTCCTGTATGAACACATGAATATTATACATGTAAGGAAATCCTCTTTCTCCAACTAAGTCCTGTACTTTTGGATATTAGGAAAAACTTTTTCACTAGGAGGGTGGTGAAGCACTGGAATGTGTTACCTAGGGAGGTGGTGGAATCTCCTTCTGTCATAAATATAAAGGGAAGGGTAAACCCCTTTAAAATCCCTCCTGGCCAGAGAAAAAAATCCTCTCACCTATAAAGGGTTAAGAAGCTAAAGGTAACCTCACTGGCACCTGACCAAAATGACCAATGAGGAGACAAGATACTTTCAAAAGCTGGGAGGAGGGAGAGAAACAAAGGGTCTGTGTGTCTGTCTATGTCAAGGTTCCTCCCCCATTCTGAACTCTAGGGTACAGATGTGGGGACCTGCATGAAAAACCTCCTAAGCTTATCTTTACCAGCTTAGGTCAAAACTTCCCCAAGGTACAAAGTATTCCACCCGTGGTCCTTGGAATGGCCGCTACCACCACCAAACTAATACTGGTTACTGGGGAAGAGCTGTTTGGACGCGTCTTTCCCCCCAAAATACTTCCCAAAACCCTGCACCCCACTTCCTGGACAAGGTTTGGTGAAAAGCCTCACCAATTTGCCTAGGTGACTACAGACCCAGACCCTTGGATCTTAAGAACAATGAACAATCCTCCCAACACTTGCACCCCCCCCTTTCCTGGGAAATGTTGGATAAAAAGCCTCACCAATTTGCATAGGTGACCACAGACCCAAACCCTTGGATCTGAGAACAATGAAAAAACATTCAGTTTTTTACAAGAAGACTTTTAATAGAAAATAGAAGTAAATAGAAATGAAGAAATCCCCCCTGTAAAATCAGGATGGTAGATATCTTACAGGGTAATTAGATTCAAAAACATAGAGAACCCCTCTAGGCAAAACCTTAAGTTACAAAAAAGATACACAGACAGAAATAGTTATTCTATTCAGCACAATTCTTTTCTCAGCCATTTAAAGAAATCATAATCTAACACATACCTAGCTAGATTACTTACTAAAAGTTCTAAGACTCCATTCCTGGTCTATCCCTGGCCAAGCACAGCATACAGACAGACACAGACCCTTTGTTTCTCTCCCTCCTCCCAGCTTTTGAAAGTATCTTGTCCCCTCATTGGTCATTTTGGTCAGGTGCCAGCGAGGTTACCTTTAGCTTCTTAACCCTTTACAGGTGAGAGGAGCTTTCCCCTGGCCAGGAGGGATTTCAAAGGGGTTTACCCTTCCCTTTATATTTATGACACGCCCCCCAAATCTCAGCTAGGGTGAAACACTGGCTGGGATTTCTTCCTGGAGCTCTAGGAAAAACAGAGTTAATAAGACACATGCATCTCTAAATATACTACCAAGTACATAAAGACTAACAATATTTTCCACATCTCAAGGACGATTTTAACCAGTTGACTCTGGGAAACTTTCACGGGAGAGTGCATCAGCCACTTTGTTAGAAGCTCCTGAGATGTGTTGATGTCGAAATCAAAATCTTGGAGAGCTAAACTCCACCGAAGAAGTTTTTTGTTAGTTTCTTTGACGGTGTGAAGCCACTTCAGTGCAGCATGGTCGGTTTGCAGGTGGAAACGCCGTCCCCAAACATATGGGCGTAGCTTTTCCAGAGCGTAGACAATGGCATAACATTCTTTTTCAGTGACTGACCAGTTGCTTCCCCTCTCAGACAGTTTTTTGCTGAGAAACACTACAGGGTGGAATTCTTGATCAGGTCCTTTCTGCATTAAAACTGCTCCCACACCACGCTCGGATGCATCTGTGGTTACTAGGAACGGTTTGTCAAAGTCTGGGGCCCTTAGTACAGGGTCAGACATGAGTGTCGCTTTAAGCTTGTTAAAGGCCTTCTGACACTTTCCGGTCCACTGAACAGCATTTGGCTGTTTCTTTTTGGTTAGGTCTGTCAGTGGGGCAGCGATTTGGCTTTAGTGCGGTACAAATCGTCTGTAATAACCGGCCAAGCCTAAGAAGGATTGAACCTGTTTCTTTGACTTTGGGACAGGCCACTTTTGGATAGCATCCACTTTGGCCTGTAGGGGGCTGATAGTTCCTTGACCCACCTGGTGTCCAAGGTAAGTCACTCTGTTTAGGCCTATTTGACACTTCTTAGCCTTAACAGTTAGTCCTGCCTCCCTTATGCGCTCAAGGACTTTTTGTAGATGTTCCAGGTGGTCTGCCCAGGAATCCGAAAATATGGCCACATCGTCAAGGTAGGCAACTGCATATTCTCCTAATCCCGCTAGGAGACCATCTACAAGTCTTTGGAAAGTGGCGGGTGCATTTCGCAGCCTGAAAGGGAGTACATTAAATTCATACAGCCCGAGATGTGTGATGAAGGCTGACCTTTCCTTGGCAGATTCATCTAGCGGTACCTGCCAGTACCCCTTTGTTAAGTCCAAGGTAGAGATGAACTGGGCCCGTCCCAGTTTCTCTAACAGTTCATCTGTGCGTGGCATTGGATAGTTGTCTGGGCGAGTTACAGCATTTAGCTTACGGTAGTCCACGCAAAAACGTATTTCCCCATCTGGTTTGGGAACTAGAACCACTGGAGATGCCCATGCACTTTCAGAGGGGCGGATTACACCCATCTGTAACATATCCTGGATCTCCCGTTCTATAGCAGTTTTAGCTTGAGGAGACACCCGGTAAGGTTGGACCCTAATTGGGTGAGCATTACCTGTGTCAATGGAGTGGTATGCCCGTTCAGTCAGTCCTGGGTTGGCTGAGAACGTTGGCGCGTAGCTAGTGCACAGCTCCTGGATCTGCTGTCGCTGCATACGCCCAAGGGTCATGGAGAGGTTCACCTCTTCCACACCACCAGCACATTTCCCTTCGTAGTAGACACCTTCAGGCCACTCAGCATCATCTTCTCCCTGGGCTGTAAACTGACAAACCTTTAATTCTCTGGAATAAAAGGGCTTTAGAGAATTAATATGGTACACCTTAGGCTTTCGGTTGGAGGTGGGGAATGCTATGAGATAATTAACAGCTCCCAGGCGCTCCTGGACCATGAATGGCCCTTCCCACGATGCTTCCATTTTATGGGCCTGGAGCGCCCTTAAGACCATGACCTGGTCTCCTACTTTGAAGGAACGCTCTCTGGCATGTTTATCATACCAGGCTTTTTGCTCTTTTTGAGCATCCTGTAAGTTTTCTCTAGCAAGGGCTAAAGAGGTTCGGAGGGTGTTTTGTAGGTTGGTTACAAAGTCCAGAATGTTAGTTCCTGGAGAAGGTGTAAATCCCTCCCATTGCTGCTTCACCAACTGCAATGGCCCCTTAACCTCACGGCCATATACAAGTTCAAATGGGGAAAACCCTAAACTGGGATGTGGTACAGCTCTGTAGGCAAAGAGCAACTGCTGCAACACTAGGTCCCAATCATTGGAGTGCTCATTTACAAATTTACGTATCATGGCCCCCAAAGTTCCATTAAACTTCTCCACCATGCCATTTGTTTGATGGTGGTAAGGAGTGGCAACCAAGTGATTTACCCCATGAGCTTCCCAAAGGTTTTTCATAGTTCCTGCCAGGAAATTAGTCCCTGCATCTGTGAGGATGTCGGAGGGCCAACCTACCCTGGCAAAAATGTCTGCTAGTGCCTGGCACACACTTTTAGCCCTGGTGTTGCTTAGAGCTACTGCTTCCGGCCATCGGGTGGCAAAATCCATGAAAGTCAGTATGTACTGCTTTCCTCTGGCTGTCTTTTTCGGAAAAGGACCCAGAATATCCACAGCTACTCGCTGAAATGGAACTTCAATGATGGGGAGTGGTTGTAGAGGGGCTTTGACCTGGTCTTGGGGTTTTCCCACTCTTTGGCACACCTCACAAGACTGGACATAGGTAGAAACATCCTTGCCCATTCCCTCCCAGTGGAATGACCCCCCCAAACGGTCTTTGGTCCTGTTCACCCCAGCATGGCCACTAGGGTGATCGTGGGCTAAGCTCAAGAGCTTGGCCCGGTATTTAGTTGGAACTACCAACTGTCTCTGAGGATGCCAGTCTTCCTGGTGTCCACCAGAAAGAGTTTCCTTGTATAAAAGTCCTCTTTCTACAACAAACCTGGATCGATTAGAAGAGCTGAGAGGCGGTGGGTTGCTCCGTGCCGCCGTCCAAGCTCTCTGGAGGCTTTTATCTGCTTCCTGTTCGGTCTGGAACTGTTCCCTTGATGCTGGGGACATCAGTTCCTCATTGGATTGTGGACCTAGGCTTGGTCCCTCTGGAAGCGATATAGGGGATGGAGCTGTTTCTGTTGACTGTGAACCGCTCTCCGCTGGTGCACTAGGTTGGGATTCAGGCTCCGGCTGAGCCTCTTGTGTAGGGTTATCGGCTGCTGCCAGTTCAGGTTCGGTGGGGCCCTCTGGTGTTGAGGTTGCAAGTACTGGATTCAGTGCTGGCACGGGGTCTGGTGTTGGTTGTTCGGCTGGTTCCGGTTCTGGGACTGGTTCCGTCTGGGTCTCTGGGACTGGATCCACTACTGCTGTTGCAGACATTGGCCTGGGGTCCGGGTCCATCACCTCTGACTGGGTCCTGATAGAAGTTTCCGGAACAGAGCTAGGCCTCACGGCTTGTTTAGCCTGGCTGCGGGTGACCATTCCCACCCTCTTGGCCTGCTTCACATGATTGGCCAAGTCTTCCCCCAACAGCATGGGGATGGGATAATCATCATAGACTGCAAAAGTCCACATTCCTGACCAGCCCTTGTACTGGACAGGCAACTTGGCTGTAGGCAAATTGAAAGAGTTGGACTTGAAGGGTTGAATCGTCACTTGGATCTCTGGGTTGATTAAATTGGGGTCCACTAAGGAAGCATGGATAGCTGACACTTGTGCTCCGGTGTCCCTCCACGCGGTGACCTTCTTCCCGCCCACACTCACAGTTTCCCTCCGCTCCAAGGGTATCTGGGAGGTATCTGGGCCTGTGGACCTCTGGTGTGATTCCGGTGCAATGAACTGTAATCTGTTGGGGTTCTTGGGGCAGTTGGCCTTTACATGCCCCAGCTCGTTACATTTAAAACATCGTCCAGCTGACGGGTCACTGGGGCGAGGAGGGTTGCTGGAGAACGGGGTGGCAGGACGATAAGGGGTCTGGAGGGTTCTTTGGGAGGTAGGTGGGGCCTTGGGCGGCCCCCGGTAATAGGGTGTGGTCTGGGGTGGTCCCTTCTGGTCTCCGCTCCAACTGCGACCAGTTTTCTTCTTCTCTGCCACCTCCACCCATCTGGCTCCAATCTCTCCTGCCTCGATTACAGTTTTGGGTTTCCCATCTAGGATGTATCTTTCTATTTCCTCAGGAACACCCTCTAAGAATTGTTCCATTTGCATTAGGAAGGGCAAATTTACTGGAGATTCAACACTTGCTCCTGATATCCAGGCATCCCAATGTTTCACAATGTGGTAGGCATGTCGGGTAAATGACATGTCTGGTTTCCACCTTAGGGCTCTGAACCTCCGACGAGACTGCTCGGGTGTTATCCCCATTCTGACTCTCGCCTTGGATTTAAACAGTTCATACTTGTTCATGTGTTCTTTAGGCATTTCAGCTGCCACCTCAGCTAAGGGTCCACTGAGCTGCGGCCTCAGCTCTACCATGTATTGGTCAGTAGAGATGTTGTACCCAAGGCAGGCCCTTTCGAAGTTTTCTAGGAAGGCCTCAGTATCATCGCCTGCCTTGTAGGTGGGGAACTTTCTGGGATGGGAAGTGGTACTTGGAGAAGGATTACTAGGGTTTGTTGGGATATTCTGCTGAGCCTTTATCTTCTCCATCTCCTCCACATACTTCCTCTCTTTTTCCTTCTCCTCCAGTTCTTTGTCCCTCGCTTCCATAGCTCTCCTGTGAGCAGCCACTTGGTGGTGTTCTGCTTCTCTCGCTGCCTCCCTTTCTTGTTCCTTCTTCAGCTGCATGAGTTCTATCTGTCTTTCATGTTCCCTTTGTCTTTCCTCAGCCTGAAATTTGGCTAATTCCAGCTGTAGTCGAGCTGAGGATTTGGTCATTCTAACCTCTCTGTTTTTAACTAACTTTACACCCGAGGTTTAGAAATAAACAAACAAAACTTGGCTGTAAAATTTTGCTGTGCTGGAATAGAATACCTATTCTCTGATAGTGATTGTCAGCCTACAGAAAAAGACAATTCCCTTGTCTCTGCTCTGGGCCCAACTTAAAGCAAAAAACCTCCAGCTACTTGGAAACCTGCTTACCCAGCCCAAAGAAAAAAAAATTCCCTTTCAAACCTGTGCTCCTTGTAAAACAAAAAAATCAAAATCCAAAAAAAAAACCCCTGCCACTTTTGTCTCCAGGCAAGTGGGTAGAGCACACACCCCCTATTTACTTTTAGGAAGGAAAAAAAAAAAAAAAACCTCTGGGTTGGAAGACTGTGAATTTCCCTGCAGGAGTTAAGTACCCTGCCTCCAGGCAAAGAAAACCTGCAATTCACAAGATAATCCCCTTTTGTCTCTGCTTGGCCACAAAGCAGAGAAAAACAATCTGCTTTCAGTTTCAACTGCTTTCCAAAGGAAAAAAAAAAAAATTCCTTTTTAAAATCTGTATTTCTTGTTCAAAAAATCTCAACTGGATCTCAAAATGATTTCAGGTTAATCCCACCACTATGCCACCATGTCAAGGTTCCTCCCCCACTCAGAACTCTAGGGTACAGATGTGGGGACCTGCATGAAAAACCTCCTAAGCTTATCTTTACCAGCTTAGGTCAAAACTTCCCCAAGGTACAAAGTATTCCACCCGTGGTCCTTGGAATGGCCGCTACCACCACCAAACTAATACTGGTTACTGGGGAAGAGCTGTTTGGACGCGTCTTTCCCCCCAAAATACTTCCCAAAACCCTGCACCCCACTTCCTGGACAAGGTTTGGTAAAAAGCCTCACCAATTTGCCTAGGTGACTACAGACCCAGACCCTTGGATCTTAAGAACAATGAACAATCCTCCCAACACTTGCACCCCCCCCTTTCCTGGGAAATGTTGGATAAAAAGCCTCACCAATTTGCATAGGTGACCACAGACCCAAACCCTTGGATCTGAGAACAATGAAAAAACATTCAGTTTTTTACAAGAAGACTTTTAATAGAAAATAGAAGTAAATAGAAATGAAGAAATCCCCCCTGTAAAATCAGGATGGTAGATATCTTACAGGGTAATTAGATTCAAAAACATAGAGAACCCCTCTAGGCAAAACCTTAAGTTACAAAAAAGATACACAGACAGAAATAGTTATTCTATTCAGCACAATTCTTTTCTCAGCCATTTAAAGAAATCATAATCTAACACATACCTAGCTAGATTACTTACTAAAAGTTCTAAGACTCCATTCCTGGTCTATCCCTGGCCAAGCACAGCATACAGACAGACACAGACCCTTTGTTTCTCTCCCTCCTCCCAGCTTTTGAAAGTATCTTGTCCCCTCATTGGTCATTTTGGTCAGGTGCCAGCGAGGTTACCTTTAGCTTCTTAACCCTTTACAGGTGAGAGGAGCTTTCCCCTGGCCAGGAGGGATTTCAAAGGGGTTTACCCTTCCCTTTATATTTATGACAGTCTATATGCTGGTTTCTGCCGGGGATAGACCAGGAATGGAGTCTTAGAACTTTTAGTAAGTAATCTAGCTAGGTATGTGTTAGATTATGATTTCTTTAAATGGCTGAGAAAAAATTGTGCTGAATAGAATAACTATTTCTGTCTGTATTTTTTTTGTAACTTAAGGTTTTGCCTAGAGGGGTTCTCTATGTTTTGAATCTAATTACCCTGTAAGGTATCTACCATCCTGATTTTACAGGGGGGATTTCTTTATTTCTATTTACTTCTATTTCCATTAAAAGTCTTCTTGTAAGAAAACTGAACGCTTTTTCATTGTTCTCAGATCCAAGGGTTTGGGTCTGTGGTCACCTATGCAAAGTGGTGAGGCTTTTTATCCAACATTTCCCTGGAAAGGGGGGTGTAAGTGTTGGGAGGATTGTTCATTGTTCTTAAGATCCAAGGGTCTGGGTCTGTAGTCACCTAGGCAAATTGGTGAGGCTTTTTACCAAACCTTGTCCAGGAAGTGGGGTGCAAGGTTTTGGGAAGTATTTTGGGGGGAAAGACGTGTCCAAACAGCTCTTCCCCAGTAACCAGTATTTGTTTGGTGGTGGTAGTGGCCAATCCAAGGACCACGGGTGGAATATTTTGTACCTTGGGGAAGTTTTGACCTAAGCTGGTAAAGAGAAGCTTAGGAGGTTTTTCATGCAGGTCCCCACATCTGTACCCTAGCGTTCAGAGTGGGGAAGGAACCTTGACACCTTCCTTTGAGGTTTTTAAGGTCAGGCTTGACAAAGCCCTGGCAGGGATGATTTAGTTGGGGATTAGTCCTGCTTTGAGCAGGAGGTTGAACTAGATGACCTCCTGAGGTCCCTTCCAACCCTGATATCCTATGATTCTATGTAATTTTGGTTCCACTGTCTATTGCTTAGCAATCCCTCATACTGATACCATCACCAACAAAGATTTAAATTACAGTGCTTGCAGAACAAACTTCCTTTATACTATATTGTTTCCAAGATCCCTTTGGGTCTCCTCACTGTACAAAAGGCCCAACTGTAATACATCACTGGAGAAAACCCTTGGTAAGGTTTTAGGGAACTCCTCGCTTGGGATCTGGATGAGGTCCTCATTTTAAAACTTCATTTAAACCGTTAGTGTTCGGAGGGTTCCCAGCTCTATATGCTGGCGATGACTCACAAAGAACCATCATGTTTGAAAAGCCCGCTGTGACAGTTCTCGGGGTACTCAGGATTGTGAGTCACCTTGTTATCCCCTGCCTCCAGCAAGAGGAAGTCTCGCAGAACTGTGGCTGGGTGTTAGCTCCCTAACACTACCAGCCTTTCAGCCACTCCACCACTCTCCTCTGGGCTATGCCAGCCCTAGTTTCATCTTGCAGCTTAACAATACCGCAGTCCCTGAGTCCCTTTGAAGCATTCCCCTGCAATATCCAGCCCCTGACACTGGTTACTGACAGAAATAAGAACATAAGAACGGCCATACTGGGTCAGACCAATGGTCCATCTAGCCCAGTGTCCTGTCTTCTGACAGTATCCAGTGCCACATGCTTCAGAGGGAATGAACAGAACAGGGCAATTTCAAGTGCTTCATTCCTTATTATCCAGACCCACCTTCTTGCAGTTGGAAGTTTAGGGACACCCAGAGCATAGATTACATCCCTGACCATCTTGGCTAATAGCCGGCTTCATCCTCTATGAATTTATCTAATTCTTTTCTGAAGCCAGTTATTCTTTTGGCATTTACTATATACCCTGGCAATAAGTTCCACAGGTTGACTGTGTGTTATGTGAAGAAATTCTTCCTTATATTGGTTTTAAACCTGCTGCCTGTTAATTTCATCAGGTGACCCTGGTTCTTGTGTTATGTGAAGGTTTAAATAACACCTATTTACTTTCTCCACACCATTCATGATTTCACAGACCACTATCATCTATCTATCCCCCAACCTTTAGTTGTGTTTTTTCTAAGTCCCAGTCTTCTTAATATCTCCTTATATGGAAGATGTCACATGCCCCTAATCATTTTTATTGCCCTTCTCTGTACCTTTTCCAATATATCTTTTTTTAGATGGAAAGTGTGTGTACCCCAGTTTACTAGTTTTACCTTAAACTACCACTTCTGTATAACACATAACACTTGTGAGCACTTATAATGAAACAAAAGAAGAGAGAGAGTGATGAAAACAAATGGTTACAATACAAAACAAAATAATAAAATGAGCACTAGGATCTACACTTATTAATAGTTACCTTTCCTATCTAATACAGTAGGTTTTCCCCCCAAAGTTCAGTCGGTTGCAGAGCTCGCTGGCTTTACAGGAACAAGGATCCAAACTTTCATGAAAATACTTCTGCTCCTCAAGATCTTTCCACTGTGAATGGATACAGAGTGCCTTGCCCCACTGTGTTATACTGCAACAGTCTTTTGTGTCTATTTATAGACTATTCTATTCTATAATATCCCGCCTGTTGTAATGTTGCGTTTTTACCTCCAAGTGGTTTCAGATTCTTTGCAGTTGTCTCTGATGGTTTTCCATTGAGAGTCTTGGGATGGAGCAAGGCTAGAAAACTGAGCCTTGCATTACATCAACAACTAACCAGGGATGGTGACAGCTCCCAGCTGCTTGAATGGGCCACCACCCATTCACCATTCATCACCGAGCCATATTATCCTCTGGTGACTAACTTTTACGCCAAGTCCATAAAGCATACTTTCACTATAGTTACATTATTATTTAAATATTACCTGTAGTTACATCTCACAATGATTCTGAGTCTTGGTAAGTTATGAGCTTTCTGTAGGTACCTTACATGTGATCTCTTATTGATAAATACCCTGCCAGACATGTGTTTTGGTGTAGTGAGTTTGTTAGGCCTGAGACAAGAATTGTTCGCAAAGAACAGAGCATCAGTTGCTAAGAGTCCTCTGAGTCACACCTATCTATGTGGCTATACCTAGGGAAAGCACCTCTTTAGTGACTTCTCCCCAGGGGTAAGATACATCCATTTCTCCTTCCAGTCCTGTATGATCACCCTCCAGCATCATGCAGTCTCTGTCTGTGTGGAACTTGGCAGCTCTTGCAGTACAGACAGGTTTCAGAGTAACAGCCGTGTTAGTCTGTCTTCACAAAAAGAAAAGGTGTACTTGTGGCACCTTAGAGACTAACCAATTTATTTGAGCATGAGCTTTCGTGAGCTACAGCTCACTTCATCGGAAAGCCCGTTTCCAACTGTGCCCACATATCTATTCAGGGGACACCATCAAAGGGCCTAATAACATCAGCCACACTATCAGAGGCTTGTTCACCTGCACATCCACCAATGTGATATATGCCATCATGTGCCAGCAATGCCCCTCTGCCATGTACATTGGTCAAACTGGACAATCTCTACGAAAAAGAATAAATGGACACAAATCAGATGTCAAGAATTATAACATTCATAAACCAGTCGGAGAACACTTCAATCTCTCTGGTCACGCAATCACAGACATGAAGGTCGCTATCTTACAACAAAAAAACTTCAAATCCAGACTCCAGCGAGAAACTGCTGAATTGGAATTCATTTGCAAATTGGATACTATTAATTTAGGCTTAAATAGAGACTGGGAGTGGCTAAGTCATTATGCAAGGTAGCCTATTTCCCCTTGTTTTTTTCTAACCCCCCCCCCCCCCCGCCCCCCGACGTTCTGGTTAAACTTGGATTTATGGTGGAAATGGCCCATCTTGATTATCATGCACATTGTAAGGAGAGTGGTCAGTTTGGATGAGCTATTGCCAGCAGAAGAGTGAGTTTGTGGGGGGGGGGGTGAGAAAACCTGGATTTGTGCTGGAAATGGCCCATTTTAAAGAGAGTGGTCACTTTGGATGGGCTATTACCAGCAGGAGAGTGAGTTTGTGAGGGGGGGGGCGGAGGGTGAGAAAACCTGGATTTGTGCTGGAAATGGCCCAACTTGATGATCACTTTAGATAAGCTATTACCAGCAGGAGAGTGGGGTGGGAGGAGGTATTGTTTCATGGTCTCTGTGTATATAATGTCTTCTGCAGTTTCCACGGTATGCACCCGATGAAGTGAGCTGTAGCTCACGAAAGCTCATGCTCAAATAAATTGGTTAGTCTCTAAGGTGCCACAAGTACTCCTTTTCTTTTTGCAGTACAGAGTTATCCTACAGTATCGTTTCATTTAGGTTCACATTACCTACCTTTGGGGATCAAACAAAACATGAAGCTCAAGGGAAAACTGAAAAAAATTGTCAAGTGTCATCTGGTTTTGCATCCAAACCACAAATTGGCTCCCCTTCACCTAAAGACAGGGTGCAGGACACCTGGGGCATCACTATGAAGCCACTATTACAAACACTACACTTCACTACCTAACAACTCTGTGGCTAGTGAAGTCATACAGTTTGGACCCCCTGACCATGTTCATGTTACTCCTCCAGTCTCTCCCAAAACCTGTTCACATGTACTTATGGATTGGGGCCAGCCACATACTTTAACTCCAAGAGAGCAGGAAGTATAAAATTCCCCTGCATGACCTCTGTGCTTCCTGCCTCCACCCATACACAGTAGGACCACAGCTGCATTTTACCCCTTCTATGGCTGCAGAAGGAGGAGGGGGAGCAGGATTTCACCTTTAGGAATAATGAGGCACATTCAGATGTTCTGTACATTGAACGCAAGTTACTAATAAAGAATAACATTCACGACACTGTAGCTGCAACCCCCCCGGGTACATATCATTTAAACCGTTGCATGTGAAGGACAAAAATGGGGGCATCTTTCATTGATCAAGACGGTTACTGCAGTTTTAAAACAACAGATGCTTGATACTGAGCATCACCACAGAATGTTAGTAAATGTACTCTGAATGTAGAAGACTGTTGAAAGAATTTTACATGCATATTTTCTGAGCTGAAGAAATGCATTATGAGTGACTGCATATAAAAGGGAGCATGGCTTCAGGGGAAAAATATTAAGAAGGATAAGAGATGACCAAACACTGACTTAATGGAATAAATACATTAATATAGAAAAAGAGACTCTGCTATCTCTATAGATATCTGGCTATTAGAGTTGGTCAGGAAATAATTTTTCCCATGAAAAATTTTACATAAATAAAAATGTTCTTAGAGAAATTTCTTACAATTTTTTTGGGATTTTAACAAAAACTCAAAATCAAAAAATGAAAATTATGTGGGCTAGCAGTTTCTCTCTCTCTTTTTTTTTTTTCAAAATGAAAGCTTAGGTCTCCAGCAGCCATTGAGCACCCACATTTAAGGCTGCCATTGCTCCCACCATTACTCCCAACAGTGGCAGTGCAAAGATGGGACATTTTAAGAAAATTGCTAGCACAGACAATGCTGGAATGGTGGGACATTCCCTAACATGGGACAAACTTAACAAAGTAATGTTTAAGGACGCATTTCTTACAGGCAAAAAAGAAAAGCCAAGTTGGAGTTTCTAAAATCCATCATATAATAGAAAGGAAAATAGAGATTTGTTAGTAAAAACTCTCTATGGATAATAGGAAAGTTTAAAAATAAACATCCTCTATAACTAAGAGTATGGCTACACTACAGCTTAAATCGATATAAGTTATGTCGCTCAGGGCTGTGAATTAGCCAGCCCCCTGGGTGACAACTTATACCGACATAAGCACGAGTGTGCACAGTGCTATGTCTCTGAGAGAGCTTCTCCCACTGACATAGCTGCCACCACTTGTTGGCAGTGGATTAATTAAATCGACAGGAGAGCTCTCTCCCGTCGGCTTAGAGCGGCTACACTGAGTGTACCATACTTCCTAGAGTACCATACCCTAAGATTTAAAACTGCAGGGCTATGAAAAAAGAGGGTGTATACTTCAGTTTACTTGGATCACAGAAATTGCCAAGTTGCAACAGACCAATAATCTATTTAATCTTGAATCCCGCCTCCAATGCTTGATGCTCGGAAGAAGGTTTAAACACCCCATAATATATTTTATTGTGAAATACTATACCTTGGGTGAAAAGAAAAGGGGTACTTGTGGCACCTTAGAGACTAACAAATTTATTTGAGCATAAGCTTTTGTGAGCTACAGCTCACTTCATCGCATGCATACCTTGGGAGGTAATTTTGTTCTTAATCCCACCTATCTATTCATTTACATCCTCCTGACTCATGAGGATTGATAGCTCTTCTAGTGCCATAATAGCTAGCATAAAATGAAGGTGCTATTATTCTATGCATTGGGCAGATGGTATAATTACATATATGCCTTACTCAGACAAAACTCACGTTGTCATCAGTGGCTATTTTACCTAAAGAAGGAAAGGGGTATCGGGCCCATACATGCCTAAGCCTTTTTGTGAAATTTACTAAAATATTAGCTTCTGTAACAGAGTATGACAGAGCATGTTTCAGGTTAATTATATGTCATGCAATGCTAGCTTTGCTGTTCCTGATTGCAGCACAGCCATAACTTTAGTCTTCAAAAATGCAGCGGTACTGTACAAAGCACAAAACTAATTTCTTTGTAAATACAGTGTAATATTTTTATTAGTAATGTGATGGGAATTATTTTTTCTTTATAACTCCAGCATGATGATAGAAAGCTATATCTCTGTCCATTCCTCAAACAAAACAACATTTTATTTTAATTAGATCTACTTTTAAAAGTATGTTTGCCTTTCAGGATTTGTACTCTTTTTATATGATTTTATGGAGAAAATTAAATACTAGGATTCTGATTCTCTTATCACTTATGCCATGTTTACACTAATGCAACTTCATTGACTTCACTGGAGTTATTCCATATGTACATTGGTGTCAGTGAGAGGAGAATCAGGCCTAGATCTGCTTTTCTTTTAGGCTTGTCTATACACACAAGTTCCACTAGTATAAGTTACATTTATGTCTGTAAACCAATGTATCTAAACTCTCATGATCAATCTGGGTCCATCCAGAATGGAGTTTTTAACCCATTACTTGATTGCCACTTAACATGAGCTAGCTAACATGTTTGTAAATGCTAGTCTGTTTGTGGTTTACCTGTTTGTATCCTGAAACAAAAGTTTGTGGTGTGTCCAAGCTAGCATTTACAAACAGATTATATAATTTAAATTAACTGGCAAACAATTTACTTAAATTAAAAAAATTCTATACTAGACAAACCCTCTGTTACACTTGCACCAGTGTTTGCATCTAGTTAAATCAGAAGTGGGATGTGTCCATGCTGCCACTAGCCTGATTTAACTCACATCAGTGAAGTTGTGTCGGTTGTAAATTGGAGTGATTTCTAGCAACTGCAGCCTAGAGAACCAGTGATGGGAGAGAAAGTGTGAAGGAGGCATGGCAGCTCCCACTAATAGATGTAAAACAATACTGGTGCAATTTTTGAGTATAATTAAGGCCTCTGATGTATTCACATTCATTATACTCATTAATATAAACAGGAGTCACACAAGCATTAATGGGATAAAAAAGTTCTAAACAATTAACATATAGTCCAGGGTTTAGTGAGAAGACTAGCAACTACAGCACACAAGTTTAATTACATACAGTTTGGAGAGCATATGACCAACATAATTTACACTCACAAACTACATCTATACTGTAGTGTGGACTACAGGGGTGTGAATTGCAGAGCACACCAAAGTGTGGCAATCTAGCTGCCCCATGTGGATGCTGCTGGAGTGAACTAACAGGTACCTAGGTTTCAGAGTAACAGCCGTGTTAGTCTGTATTCACAAAAAGAAAAGGAGTACTTGTGGCACCTTAGAGACTAACCAATTTATTTGAGCATGAGCTTTCGTGAGCTACAGCTCACTTCATCGGTACCTAGTTCATGTTAATGTAGTCCTCTTGCAAACAAAACTATGTTAACCAAACTAGATACCTTTCAGTTTTCACTATCAGCATCCACATGGGGCAGCTAGATTGCCACAGTTTCGTGTGCTCTGCAATTCACACTCCTGTAGTCTGCACTGCAGCCTAGTGTAGATAAATCCTCAATCAGACATACCTCTGCAATTCAGGAGAAACTCCATTAAAGTCATTGAAGTTAGATCAATATAAAACTGGTGTAAATGACAAGAGAATCAGGCCCCACATTTCTAGCAGAATCTACCTCTACTTTACTGAGTAGTTTCAAATGATTGTGAATATCCTAATAACAAATAAACAAACAAATAAATAAGAGGAGGAAAGCACTTAAATATATTGCTTAATGTTTACCAAATGATTTGAAGATGAAAAGTGTTATATAAATGCTCACTATTACTACCATTTTTATCATAGCCCTTTTTTTCACTCCAGCAGCACTGACAAATATCAAATCTATTTTCAAAATAACACAACAAGGTTTGGAGCCAGCTGGATGGATCAGTTAGTAACACACATTAACATGAGGACAATGTCCATGAAGGAACAACTTCTCAGACAAGCAGAATGTACAGGAAGGTGCATGAATTGATTACAGAAGTGGTTTCTTTGTCCTTGAAGGTCCAGGGAAGTGAAGAGGATACAAGTTACATCCCTAGTTACATGTCCACATGTAGCTTTTGACTCCTGCTGCCTATGGCTGCAGGATGTAAATGCTTTTGAGGCCTGAAGAAGCGCTCTGTGTAAGATTGAAAGCTTGTTTCTCACCAACAGAAGTTGTTCCAATAAAAGATATTACCTCACCCACCTTGTCTCTCTAATGCTTTATGGGGCTGATCTAAAGCTCGCTTATGCCAATGGAAAGACTGTCAGTGACTTCAATGGGCTTTTTGGATCAGGTCCTTTATGAAAGGAAACTGGAACATTGTTAGGGATAAAGATGCCATTCAGAATGAGAAGAACGTAAAGTCAAAGATCCCCAGCCTGACCAATCCACATTCACAGATCCAAAACCAAAAGCTCTGTTGTCTTATAGGTTGGACAAGAAATGCTTGAAGTTCCAGCCACCAAACACAGAAAGCATTTATTACCAAAAATACACAAATCATAGTTAAAGGGCAGCTGCAAACACTGCTCCTAACAAACATTTACTATTAGTCTCCTTATATTTTTATTACTCTTTAATATCTTACTACTTGATCAAAACTGGCTCAAGTAGGGTATTATTTATTAGCCTAGAAGAATCATTTCCCAGTAGCTGGATCCTTTTGATGGGATCTTTACACAGCATATTTTGCATAGTATGTTCTGAATTGCCTTCTCTAGCTTCAGCATTTTAACAGCTATTTGGAATGGATTTGGGGAGCTTTTAAAACGCAGTAATTAAAAAAATATATATTTCCCCCTCCAAAAAGACGAAGCCTGCGCGCTGCATCCTGAAGCAGCGGGGGAGAGTCTCTTGTTCAGCGTGAGAGCAGCCCTGGCGAAGTGAAATGTAGTTTCCAGTTCTAGAAACGCCCTGTCGCTTCTTCTTTGAGGAAAGAAAAGCCTCTTCTCCTTGAGTCTGAACCTCGGAACAGCTTCTGGGTCCCTCCTCCCTCCTGCCCCTTCCAGACCCAACCCCTCCGTCCTCGAACCCTACCTGCTGCCCCCAACCCCGCCCCGCCCCCCCACTCCTCCTACCCCCCATCAACCCCATCTCCTACCCACTCCCCTGTCCCGCGAGTTCCCTCCCGCTCCCCCTGCCCTTGCCCCCGCGCCCCTCTCACCTGGGCTGCCCGCGCCGCTGGCCGTGGAGTTCCCGCAGCCCATGGCCCGGCGGGCGCCACGCGGGGCCGGGGCAGGCGGCGGGAGCCCGGCCGGGGGATGGAGCCAGCGGGGCGGCGGCAGCAGCAGGCTGCCCAGGGATCGCGCTGCGGCGGGCTCGGGAAGGAGGATGCGGGGGTGGGGCGGGGGGGAGGGGGGGAACACGAGGACTCACCTCCCTGCCCATCGCCTGGGTAACGGCGGAGACCAATCAGCGCTGCCGGCAGCTCGGCTGGCCCGGAGCGGAGCCGGACCCCGCAGGGGGCTAGAGGCAGCGGGCGATGCACCCAGCCCCCGGCCGGCCCAGTTGTCTCCTCCCTGGCAGCCCCAGCTCGCCCTGGCTCTCTGCTGCTCCCTCTGCCCCGCAGCCCAGCCACCACCGCCCCTCGCGGGGCACTGTGCCCTGCTCCCAGCTGCAGGGGGCGGGGTGTTTAATGTTCTGCTTTAATGTTCTGCTGGAGTCTTAGTCCTCCGCCCTGGCTGGACCACACAACAGTCCATGATCCAGCTGGGATCCAGTCCCCTCCACTCTCATCCTCACTGCTGCCCTCCGCCGTGCCCACCTCCAGGAGACTACAGACTTTAGAGGCAGGGAAGGTGCTGGGTGACAGCCCTGCTCTTCCACCTGTCGTGACGGGATGAGGTGAGCCCACCAGGCAGAAGGCTGAAGTTTGTTCAGAGTTTGTGCAAATCTGACAGATGTGTTGCCTTGAAACCCTGCGGATTGCTCACACTTCGCAGTCTCCCAGGGCAGACCTGCCATCATGCACCCTTTGACCATTAAGCCACTATTTGAAGATCAGAGAGGGAGATCTAGCCATCTGCTAATAAAGGCCTTATGGAGAAACAAAACCACAGATTTCTTGGGTACCATGAGAAATCCTGATCCCTTTCCAATTAAAATGTGTCCACTGTAGCATAGGTGATATATGCCTGCCAATCAGCTATCCTCAAGGTAATATATCTGTGTGCAATGTTCTATTTAGACATTTATTCTATGGCCATTGCTATAGTATCTGAGTAATAATGAGCTTGTCTCCTCATCTGAGAGATATCTTCAGATAGGATGATGTGTCCTCACACCTCCGAACACTTTCCCCATTTTTCTAATGTACGCATTGAGAGCTTTTAACTTTGAGATACGATTAAATAAATGCATAGGTATACATAAATCCTGTTCAGTCTGACCCCCAACCATATGCAGAAAACAATGTAGCTTCACATATTCTACAAATATGTAGTGTGCCTCATGCAATTCCATGGTATGCCTCAGTCCATCCTCCATTCAGTGCAAGTGGACACTTGTAACCATAATAAAACACAAAATCCAGCTTAACTTTACAAGCTTTCTTCTGACAGCACTTCCGGTTTTATAGCAGTTTATACACCACTTAAAGTCCTCTTGAGTTGATTAAAAGGACAGATTTACTTTCCCTAACCAATCCCGCTAGCCAAGACAATAGAAAGCTGCAAGATGATTCTTGCAAAGTCTGCAAGTGATTTTTTTTATCCCAAAATTTGCATTGTTCCCTCAGGGAGTTTTATTTTTATTTTCTTTGCAACTAGATCCTAATTCCATACAAAGCAGTTGAGCATTTCCAGAATTTACAGCCTTAGAATCATAGAATCATAGAATATCAGGGTTGGAAGGGACCCCTGAAGGTCATCTAGTCCAACCCCCTGCTCGAAGCAGGACCAATTCCCAGTTAAATCATCCCAGCCAGGGCTTTGTCAAGCCTGACCTTAAAAACTTCCAAGGAAGGAGATTCCACCACCTCCCTAGGCAACGCATTCCAGTGTTTCACCACCCTCTTAGCGAAAAAGTTTTTCCTAATATCCAATCTAAACCTCCCCCACTGCAACTTGAGACCATTACTCCTCGTTCTGTCATCTGCTACCATTGAGAACAGTCTAGAGCCATCCTCTTTGGAACCCCCTTTCAGGTAGTTGAAAGCAGCTATCAAATCCCCCCTCATTCTTCTCTTCTGCAGGCTAAACAATCCCAGCTCCCTCAGCCTCTCCTCATAAGTCATGTGTTCTAGACCCCTAATCATTTTTGTTGCCCTTCGCTGGACTCTCTCCAATTTATCCACATCCTTCTTGTAGTGTGGGGCCCAAAACTGGACACAGTACTCCAGATGAGGCCTCACCAATGTCGAATAGAGGGGGACGATCACGTCCCTCGATCTGCTCGCTATGCCCCTACTTATACATCCCAAAATGCCATTGGCCTTCTTGGCAACAAGGGCACACTGCTGACTCATATCCAGCTTCTCGTCCACTGTCACCCCTAGGTCCTTTTCCGCAGAACTGCTGCCTAGCCATTCGGTCCCTAGTCTGTAGCGGTGCATTGGATTCTTCCGTCCTAAGTGCAGGACCCTGCACTTATCCTTATTGAACCTCATCAGATTTCTTTTGGCCCAATCCTCCAATTTGTCTAGGTCCTTCTGTATCCTATCCCTCCCCTCCAGCGTATCTACTACTCCTCCCAGTTTAGTATCGTCCGCAAATTTGCTGAGAGTGCAATCCACACCATCCTCCAGATCATTTATGAAGATATTGAACAAAACCGGCCCCAGGACCGACCCCTGGGGCACTCCACTTGACACCGGCTGCCAACTAGACATGGAGCCATTGATCACTACCCGTTGAGCCCGACAATCTAGCCAGCTTTCTACCCACCTTATAGTGCATTCATCCAGCCCATACTTCCTTAACTTGCTGACAAGAATACTGTGGGAGACCGTGTCAAAAGCTTTGCTAAAGTCAAGAAACAATACATCCACTGCTTTCCCTTCATCCACAGAACCAGTAATCTCATCATAAAAGGCGATTAGATTAGTCAGGCATGACCTTCCCTTGGTGAATCCATGCTGGCTGTTCCTGATCACTTTCCTCTCATGCAAGTACTTCAAGATTGATTCTTTGAGGACCTGCTCCATGATTTTTCCAGGGACTGAGGTGAGGCTGACTGGCCTGTAGTTCCCAGGATCCTCCTTCTTCCCTTTTTTAAAGATTGGCACTACATTAGCCTTTTTCCAGTCATCCGGGACTTCCCCGGTTCGCCACGAGTTTTCAAAGATAATGGCCAATGGCTCTGCAATCACAGCCGCCAATTCCTTCAGCACTCTCGGATGCAACTCGTCCGGCCCCATGGACTTGTGCACGTCCAGCTTTTCTAAATAGTCCCTAACCACCTCTATCTCCACAGAGGGCTGGCCATCTCTTCCCCATTTTGTGATGCCCAGCGCAGCAGTCTGGGAGCTGACCTTGTTAGTGAAAACAGAGGCAAAAAAAGCATTGAGTACATTAGCTTTTTCCACATCCTCTGTCACTAGGTTGCCTCCCTCATTCAGTAAGGGGCCCACACTTTCCTTGGCTTTCTTCTTGTTGCCAACATACCTGAAGAAACCCTTCTTGTTACTCTTGACATCTCTCGCTAGCTGCAGCTCCAGGTGCGATTTGGCCCTCCTGATTTCATTCCTACATGCCTGAGCAATATTTTTATACTCTTCCCTGGTCATATGTCCAACCTTCCACTTCTTGTAAGCTTCTTTTTTATGTTTAAGATCCGCTAGGATTTCACCATTAAGCCAAGCTGGTCGCCTGCCATATTTACTATTCTTTCGACTCATTGGGATGGTTTGTCCCTGTAACCTCAACAGGGATTCCTTGAAATACAGCCAGCTCTCCTGGACTCCTTTCCCCTTCAAGTTAGTCCCCCAGGGGATCCTGGCCATCCGTTCCCTGAGGGAGTCGAAGTCTGCTTTCCTGAAGTCCAGGGTCCGTATCCTGCTGCTTACCTTTCTTCCCTGCATCAGGATCCTGAACTCAACCAACTCATGGTCACTGCCTCCCAGATTCCCATCCACTTTTGCTTCCCCCACTAATTCTACCCGGTTTGTGAGCAGCAGGTCAAGAAAAGCGCCCCCCCTAGTTGGCTCCTCTAGCACTTGCGCCAGGAAATTGTCCCCTACGCTTTCCAAAAACTTCCTGGATTGTCTATGCACCGCAGTATTGCTCTCCCAGCAGATATCAGGAAAATTAAGGTCACCCATGAGAATCAGGGCATGCGATCTAGTAGCTTCCGTGAGCTGCCGGAAGAAAGCCTCATCTACCTCATCCCCCTGGTCCGGTGGTCTATAGCAGACTCCCACCACTACATCACTCTTGTTGCACACACTTCTAAACTTAATCCAGAGACACTCAGGTTTTTCTACAGTTTCGTACCGGAGCTCTGAGCAGTCATACTGCTCCCTTACATACAGTGCTACTCCCCCACCTTTTCTGCCCTGCCTGTCCTTCCTGAACTGTTTATAACCATCCATGACAGTACTCCAGTCATGTGAGTTATCCCACCAAGTCTCTGTGATTCCAATCACATCATAGTTCCTTGACATCACCAGGACCTCCAGTTCTCCCTGCTTGTTTCCAAGGCTTTGTGCATTCGTATATAAGCACTTGAGATAACCTGTTGATCGCCCCTCATTCCCAGTATGAGGCAGGAGCCCTCCCCTCACAGACATTTCTGCCTGTGCTTCCTCCCGGTATCCCGCTTTCCCACTTACCTCAGGGCTTTGGTCTCCTTCCCCCGGTGAACCTAGTTTAAAGCCCTCCTCACTAGGTTAGCCAGCCTGCTGGCAAAGACGCTCTTCCCTCTCTTCGTAAGATGGAGCCCGTCTCTGCCCAGCACTCCTCCTTCATGGAACACCATCCCATGGTCAAAGAATCCAAAGCCTTCTCTCCGACACCACCTGCGTAGCCATTCGTTGACTTCCACGATTCGACGGTCCCTACCCAGGCCTTTTCCTTCCACGGGGAGGATGGACGAGAACACCACTTGCGCCTCAAACTCCTTTATCCTTCTTCCCAGAGCCATGTAGTCTGCAGTGATCCGCTCAAGGTCATTCTTGGCAGTATCATTGGTGCCCACGTGGAGAAGCAGGAAGGGGTAGCGATCCGAGGGCTTGATGAGTCTCGGCAGTCTCTCCGTCACATCGCGAATCTTAGCCCCCGGCAAGCAGCAGACTTCTCGGTTTTCCCGGTCAGGGCGGCAGATAGATGACTCAGTCCCCCGGAGGAGAGAGTCCCCGACCACCACCACCCGCCTTCTCCTCTTGGGAGTGGTGGTCGTGGAACCCCCAACCTCAGGACATTGCATCTCATGCCTTCCAACCAGCGGAGTCTCCTTCTGCTTTCTGGCCCCAGACATATCATCTGGTCCACTCTCTGCAACGGTACCTGCGGAGAGAACATGAAAGCGGTTAGTTACCTGTGTCTGTGTTACTGGAACCCGGACATTCCGCTTACCTCTTCTGGAGGTCACATGTTGCCAAGCTTCTTCACTGGCCTCTTGGCTCCTCTGTGCAACCTGCTCTATATCTTTAGAGCTTTGTGCCCCTAGAAGCCTATCCTGAGTTTTGTCCAGAAAATCCTGTTTCTCGTATGCAACGCAGGGTCGTTATCTGTTGCTCCAGACCTTCAATCTTCTCTTCCAATATGGAGACCAGCTTGCACTTTGTACAGACAAAGTCGCTTCTGTACTGTGGAAGAAAGACAAACATGGCACATCCAGTGCAGGTCACAACAGCTGAACCCCCCCCTTCCATATCACCTTCCTACTATGAGCTTCCTCAGAGCAGTTTGCAAGACGTAAGCCTCACTGGGCTCACTCCAGGCGAACTCCCAGGCAAACTCCTGCTGTGAGCTGCTCTGCTGTCCCCCGCCGCTCAGCTGGTTCGCGAAGCTCTGGCTATTTTTAAACAGCCAGGCTTCCCTGACGCAAACAAACAGACACCCTAATGCCCGCACCCTGCAGGCTAGCAGCCAATCAGACACTCACTCAGGCTCTCACACTGCCCTCCCAGCAAACACACGCTGGGATACTTCCTCAGCAAGCAAACAAACACACACTCGGATACTTACCAGTCCCAGGCAAACTCCTGCTGTGAGCTGCTCTGCTGTCCCCCGCTGCTCAGCTGGTTCGCCGCCGCTCAGCTGGTTCGCGAAGCTGGTTCCTGTATAATCCTTTCAAATGAAAGGAAAGTGAGAATGTGAGAGATCCTCCAGTGCAGCTGGGTGTAACACACTAGCTGAATGTTTCTGCTACAACAAATCAGCACTGAAAGAGTTGACAATGCTGCCATTTAAGTGCTCATAAGCAGGCTTCAACTCCGCCAGTGCCGGTCCCAAGCCCAGATCAAAAAGGAGGAGGGCTGGTTGATGGGACGGCTTCCCGTCACAGTAAAAAAAAGGTTCTAGATACAGAAACTACTCACATCAACCACATAAACCAAAAATCATGCCCTGAGGAGGATGGAAAGCGTTCAGATGCGCATATGACAGTGGATGATCAAATCCATCAGGAAGTTACCCCCTCGATGGTCCAAATTCTGACGACCAAAAAGAGTACATCCATAGCTACCTGGAATGTACAAACTCTAAAAAGTGCAGGAAAATTAGCACAGGTAATCAAAAAAATGGACAGATATAAAACTGACATCCTAGGACTTTGTGAATTTAGATGGAAAGATCAAGGTATGATAACATGTGGCGAGAAAACAATGTTATATTCAGATGGAGCCAAACATGAGAGAGGTGTAGGAATCACCATGAATAGCGCAGCAAAGAAATCACTTATGAATTGGCAGCCAATATCAGATAAGCTACTGGCAACTAGATTCCACTCTTGTAGGGTGACGAGACAGCAAATGAGAAAAATCGGGACAGGGGGTGGAGGGTAATAGGAGACAATATAAGAAAAAGGCCCAAAAATCGGGACTGTCCCTACAAAATCGGGACATCTGGTCACCCTACATTCTTGGCACATTAAGTGCACTATAGTCCAGGCATACGCTCCAATAAACAATGCAGATGAAGAGGATAAAGAGATTCTATGCAGAACTGAATGATGTAATGAAAGAAATACCAAACCACGATCTTGTCCTGGTTATGGGAGATTTTAACGCCCAGATCAGAAATGAAAGAAGAGGTGGTAAAACAGTTATCAGCCCATATACAACTGGAACAACAACAGACAATGGCACAAGACTTCTTGAATTTTGTGCTGAAAACAATCTTAGCATCTGCAGTTCTTTCTTCCAACATAAAAACATACACAAAAAGACATGGATTTCACCAGATGGCCATACACAAAATGAGATTGACGATATCTGTGTTAGTCAGAGGTGGAAACATCAGTGTTAGACACAAGAGTATTCAGAGGAGCAGATATAGGGAGTGATCACTATTTGCTGAAAGCAAACATCAAATTGAAGTTTAAAGCGTTCAAAAAGAAAGAACACAGACTCAGATTATTCAATACACAGGAACTACAAGATTGCAGGATACGTAAAGAGTACCAGATAGAGGCCAAGAACAGGTTTGAGGCCTTTAAAGACCTTGAAGAAAACAAAGGGGAAAAATACTGGGATCTTTTCAAAACAGCTATGCTAGAAGCAGCTGGAAAGATAATGGATAGGAAGAGAGGAAGCAATAAAGAACAGTGGATCTCAGAAGAAACATGGAAAATTATAGACAAAAGAAAACAAAAGGCTCCAGTACAGGGGTGGGCAAACTTTTTGGCCTGAGGGCCACATCTCAGTATGGAAATTGTATGGAAGGCCGGCTGGGGCAGCGGATTGGGGCACACGGGGAGGATGAGGGCTCCGGCTGGGAGTGCACTCTGGGGTGGGGCTGGGGATGAGGAGTTTGGGGTGCAAGAGGGTGCTCCGGGCTGGGATCAAAAGGTTTGGTGGGTGATCAGGACTGGGGTAGGCAGTTGGGGTGCCGGGGGGAGGAGGTTAAGGGGTGCAGGATCCAGGCAGCCCTTACCTGAAGCGGCTCCTGGAAACAGCAGCCCGTCCCCCCTCCAGCTTGCATGCAGAGGCAGGGCCACGCCACTCTGTGAGCTCCCCTATCCGCAGGCACCATCCCTGAAGCTCACATTGGCCGCAGTTCCCAGCCAATGGGAGCTGCAGAGCCGGCGTTTGGGGCGTTTGAGACTGCCCCTGCTTCCAGGAGTCGCACGGAGCTGCTGCACACATGGAGTGGAGCAAGGCAAGCCCCTACCCTGCTCCCCGGCTGGAACACCTGAGTGGGGAAAGCTCCCAAACCTGCTCCACAGCGGGAGCTCAAGGGCCGAATTATAAGGTCTGACAGGCCGGATGCGGCCCGCGGGCCATAGTTTGCCCACCCCTGCTCTAGTACTACAACATTCATCTGAAGAAACAAAACAAACCTACAGGAACCTTGACAAAGCAGTAAAGAAACAATGTCAAAAAGATAAGCGAAATTGGATAGAAAGTAAGTCTAGTGAAGCTGAAGAAGCAGGGGAAAGAAACGAGACAAGAACATTGCACACAATCCTGAAATGGATCAAAGGATATGGATCAAAATTCAGAAGTGTCCCAGTGAAAGGGAAACAAAGAGAAATTTTGAACACAGAAGGAACAAGAAAATAGATGGGTTTCAAAGAAGTGCTAAACCCATCAGAACCAATTACAAGACTGGAATTTAACAATGATAGTAGTATAAGGGACCTACTGTCAATCAAACCCTAACCCCACCCCTTGACCCCTTAAGCCCTGCCCACCTGTCACCAGAAGTCCCGCCCCATGGTATTACGTCCGGGGTCAAGGCAGCCACATGACCGGAAGCAAGCTGTATCATGTGACCCCTCTAACAACTCCTCCCACTGCCCTCTACCAGTCAGGAGGCATTTCGCCCCCATAGGACCACCCTGAGAGGCGATTTGACCAATTGGGGGGAGTTCTGGGGCAGGGTGACCCATCCAGAAGTGATTCGTGTGACCCCTCTAAGAACTCCTTCCACATCCCTCTACCAATCAGGAGGGGTTTTGGCTGCATAGGACTCCCTGAGAGCAGATTTGACCAAAATAGGGCAGGTTCTGGGACAGGGTGAACCGCCCGGAAGAGGGTCGTGTGACCCCTCTCCCAATCAGAGCATAGCACTATCACCCCATAAGTCGCAGCGCTGGGCAGAAGAGACCATCTTTTACCAAGAACGCGTTTTAGAAATCATGGAAACATGGACTCCTTCACCACCCCTGTGAGAACTTCAGACTTTGTTTTAGCCCCGAGCACCCTTGGACTTGTGTGGAGAAAGCACTACATCAGTGACAGTTCTGAGGAGGACCCTTTGACTCAACCGTTGATGGATACATTGGAAACCGATCCCGAAACCCAAATCCTCGTGAGGCACCCTGATGAGCATGATGGCCTCTTGTTGTCCAGCCCTCTCGAGGAGGAAGGCAATCATGGCTTGGGGGAGTCACCAGTGGATAAGGTGTCCTTTTTCGGATTTTCCTCTTGAGATCTGTGTCTCAAACATGAGCAAAACCAGCTGATGCACGATAGAGGTTATTTGGCCACCCTGACCCCGGAAGTAATACCCCCATGGGGCGGGACTTCTGGTGACAGGTGGGCAGGGCTTAAGGGGTCAAGGCACGGGGTTAAGGTTTGATTGATGGTAAGGCCCTTATATTACTAATGATAAACCATTAGACCTAGATATAGATGTATCTGAGGTAAAAATCGAAGAAGTAAAAAAAGCATTGCAGAAGCTGAAAAAAACAACAAGGCATCTGGTTTGGACGACATTGATCCTGAGATACTTAAATATGGAGGTGAAGATGTGAAATAAGTCATCTGTTCACTGTGCAACAAAATATGGACAGAGGAGAAAGTGCTGGAAGAATACACCCTTGGTATTATAATCAAGTTACCAAAAAAATCAAGTTTCAGAGTAACAGCCGTGTTAGTCTGTATTCGCAAAAAGAAAAGGAGTACTTGTGGCACCTTAGAGACTAACCAATTTATTTGAGCATGAGCTTTCGTGAGCTACAGCTCACTTCATCAGATAAAGTGAGCTGTAGCTCACGAAAGCTCATGCTCAAATAAATTGGTTAGTCTCTAAGGTGCCACAAGTACTCCTTTTCTTTTTGCAAAAAAATCAAGTTACATTCTAAACTATTGTTCAAATTGGAGGGGAGTAACACTTTTATCTGTCACAGGAAAAGTATTAGCAGCACTCCTCCTGAACAGAATGAAAAGAAAGATGAATACCATCCTACGTGAACAACAATCTGGATTTAGACAAGGGAGATCGCTATTTTCACCCTGAGACAGATTATTGAGAACACAATTGCATTCCAAGGCAGTCTTGCCATCAATGTTGTAGACTTTCAAAAGGCATTCGATAGTGTAAACAGAGAAACAATGTGGAAAATTGTGGAACCATAAGGAATTCCAACAAAATTAATTAACACTATGAAGGCATTCTATGCCAACTCAAAATGCTGCATTAAAATGGGAAATGGATTGAGTAAGCCATTTAGCATCAAAACAGGTGTAAAGCAGGAGAGCGTCCTGTCTCCTTTTTTTATTTATCCTAGTCATCGACTATGGATTAAATACATATGTCCTAAAATGGAACAATTCCAGGCTATCTGATCTAGACTTTGCTGATGACATCGCTCTTATCAGTGAAGATGCCAGCAGACTACAAAAATGCACAAACCAAGTAAAAGAAGTAATGGAGAAGATAGGTTTGAGATACAGTGCAAAGAAATGTAAAGTCATGTTAACGGGGACTATTGGGACAGAAAGCAAAACTGAAGAAGAGAAACTGGAGAAGGTGGACAATCTTACGTATCTTGGAAGTACCATCAGCCAAGATGGTACTAGTTCCGAGGAAATACGAAGAAGAATCGGGAAGGCAAACACTGCATTTGGAAGACTCAAAAACATCAGGCAACTGAAAAACATCTCCCTCAAGACAAAACTGAACGTGTACAAAGCAACTGTTATCACCATCACAACATATAGCAGCGAAACATGGCAAATTACCAAGAAAGATACACAAAAGCTGGATGCATTTAATCACAAATGTTTGAGAAGAATGTTGGGAATAACATACAGAGATAGGAAGATGAAAGAAGAAGTCAGAAAAGTTACTGGACAAGGCACCCTCTCACAAATAATCTACAAAAGAAGACATCAGTGGCTGAGATATGTGCTGAGAATGTAAAAAGAACGCTTACCAAATACTGCCCTTGAATGGAAGCCAGAAAATGCAAGAAGAAAGAGAGGAAGACCGCAAATAACATGGAAATGAACAGTTCTGAATGACATCAGGCACCTCAACATGAAATGGGAAGATTTGGAGAGAAGGGCAGTTGACAGGCAAGGATGGCAAATGTGCAGCAAAGCACAGGATGGACTATGGTCTAAGGTAAGCAGGCTTCAGAGCCATCATTCAAACACCCATGGAAGACCGTTATGTGAACACTCAGGTGTCCACTGGACATGCATACCTTTTACATCAGCGTTTTCTACAGAAGGACATGAGAACAAGTAGCTGTTGCCAAGTTTCTCAACACCTCTTACTAATGCAAGGCAAGACATCACTTTTTTAGGAGCAACACACAAAAAAATACTCAAACAATTATTTCATCCATCTATTCTATATGGTTTCTTAGACTGTGCTCACCACTGTAGTATCTGGGCAGCTTACCGTAGGGCATTGAGCTATGTGGCTAACATCACCATATATTGTTTGTTCCCTCATCCTCTACCCAGTGGGAGAAGTGTGAGCAGTGCACTGTCTTGTTTTGGTAGGTGTTTTTGGGGAGGCTGGTTGGATTTTTTGTTTGTTTTGGGGGGAGTGGGTTGTTGCAAGGAGTTTTGGTTCATTTGGTTTGTGTTTGTGTTGGCTAAGTGATGGTAGTTCTGCATTTGTTCTGTGGTGTTCTGACACCCGCTTTTCCCCGCGGTGGTAGCTGGGGCTCATGAGCTCACAGTGCTTCTAGCAGTTTGTCATAGCAGTGCCGGAGCAGATTCTTTCCTAGAACAATGGGGTGGGTTGGGGGGAAAGCATGGTTATTTGTGTCATTCACAATGATTCCTGTCAATGCAGTATCTTGGAGTCCAGCTGCACATCAGCAAGCATGCCATGCACGCACGCACATTTATGTTAGAGAAGGCAAGAAGAAATGGGTTTTGCACTTGGAGTGAAAGGTAGTAAGGTTTGGGATGGTCCTTATATTCCTTAAATGGTCTTTAGATATCTGAGATGGCTAGACGTTTTGAAAATCTATAAAAGAAAATGAATTGCTAGGCTGAGACTCCGTATACCAAGCTTCAGTCCAAAGTGAATTTTTATGACAGAGTTATAAGTCCCTAGGAAAAAAAGAGGGGGTATTATGAAGGCCAGGCTGAAAGGCGTGTTACTTAATATCTAATGGGCACCATTATGAAATCTTAATGAATGTGCAAGTAAGTACTACCCAGGAGTGATTCCCCAATACAAAATTATACCAGATCACAAATTTGCCATTTTTTGGAATAAAGCTGAATATGGTTTTAATATACAGTATATAAGGTGTGAAGCTTAACTGCTAATCACAGAGGGCTGGATCATCTTGTTCCAAATTAAAACTTGTGGGAGGGGGCTTTTGGGGTGAAAATCTCATGCAGATTCTCTCACTCCATGTCACTGCCATTCCTCACATGGAAGATGGCATTAGACCCACCTACAAACCTGGAAGATTCTTGGGGACTGCCAGGGCATGCATGGGAAGGCCCTGCGACTCAGTACTGCCTCTGGTCCCTGGTTGATCATCTGGAAGGATGGCTCAGTAGTTCCACACTAACAGGGATGCTATAAAGATCAAACCACAGAACTGGTGTGGTGCTGTTTTAGTGGTACATTTACTTTAGTCAGGAACTTTGAAAATAAACTAAAGAATGTCTGGGCATACCTCTCAAATGTCTCTCATTTTAAGGGACATGACTCATTTTTGTTCCTAAGTTATCTATGTTTCATACAAATGGGATGTCCTCTTACTTTTATTATTAAAATTATTTACAACAAAAACAAAATAACATGAAACAGAGATTATAAAAAGAGTTGTTTATGAGAAAGGAACAAATCCTTCTGAATTGTAAATTTCCTATATGAGCTTTTCTGGGGGATGTGGGGGATCTCCCATCATGTTGAGGCTTTGTTGCACACTGTGTCCCACCTTTTGGCTTAGGAAAGGTGAGAGGACTTCCATAGAGGTCTTCTCTAAACCAAAATGGAAATTGACCAAGTTAGATTGACAGCCAAGTGGTAGATCTCAAATACATGAGAGTAAAAAAAGAGGAGTAGTAGTGATAGAGAGTCCTGCTTTTTTGCCTTTTTGACCCTTTCCACTAGTTTGGTAGGAAATCCAAACAATCTACTCCTATTATTTGTGCTGGGCAGCAGGCTTAGGGAAGGAGGAGGTCATATGAGCTCAAAAAGTAATTTGTGTGTATTAGGAAATGCCCCCTAATAGCACTGAAATGTTAAAAATATATTATTTGCTTGATTTCTCTCATATTATAAGCTATCTACATAAAGAATCCTTTGCACCATCCCATGATATAATACTAAAACACAATGCTTCTAATGGTTTGTGCCTCAATTTACGCAAGTATACAAAAATGTTAATTTACAATCTACATTTCCCCTCACTTAAAGGCTGTTGGCAGGTGCAGAACAGACACAGATGTTCTCAAATCCATAATCTCCCTGAAAAATCTTGTTCCTTAATCAGTAGTTAATATTCTGGGATTAATCTTCTCCAAATGAAGCTTACAAATGCAATTCAATTTAAACAAAAAACTTTTCTGCTCTGATCATTGCTTTACAAATACGTTCAGCCAAAAGGTAACAATTTTAGCATGTTGGATTCTCAATTCTAGCATGTCCAGAGTTCAGCTACTAGATTACCAATCATCCAGATTTCTCCTGGATACTCTTAAATACCTGCTATGGCATCCTAGCAATATGGCTAGCAGACCCAAATTACTAAAGCTTGGGAAGCTAGCCACTGTTATTATGTTAACATTTTTGGGGGGTTTTAAAAAATGAATTGTGAGCATCTGATGATATGGGTATGATGCTACAAAACATCTGGTGGTTATGTGGCTATGGGGAGCTTAGCAAGGCATTCCAAATAAATCTAAAAGGGGGGATGGTTCTTTTAGGGCAGGATCACTAATGAAAGTCCCTAGACCAAGTCAAGTAGGCACAAAGGCACTGAGTGTAGGGTCAGCTGGAGGGCATTTGGTGTACCAATCACTTGGTGATGGGCCTTGACTCTGAGTTTCATACAACAAACATCTGTAGCTTGCTATGACAGAGTGTGGACTAGGGGCAGGGCACTAGACTAGGGCTCAGGAAACCAGGGTTTTATTCCTTGTTGTGGCTCTATATTGCTGGGTGACTTTGGGCAAGTCACTTCCCACTCTGTACCTAATTTTCCCCATCTGTAAAATGGGGAAAATTATACTGATCTCTTTTGTAAAGTGCTTTGAGATCTAGGGATGAAAAGAACTTGACATTACACTTTTCAGAACACCACTTCATTGCTAAAGATACCTTTCATTTTTAATGGAAACAAAAAACAATTAAAAATGGAAACAGATAGCACAAACAGTATCCAAAGAACCATCACAACAAAAACAAGCTAATAAAAAGTAAGTCTGAAAAAGAACCCCGAGTTGTTAATAATTATTATTATTATTAACATTTATATTGCACTAGTGCTTCAAGGCCACACCAGGTGGGACCCCATACTGCCTGCTGTATAAACACAAAATAAATGATAATCCCTGTCCCAAAGAGCTTGCAGTCTAAAAGACAAGACATAGCAAGTGGAGGAGATAAAAAAGTGACCCTGGGGAGGGGAAAGGAGGCAGTGGGACAGGGGAATAAATGTAATGGATGTGGTCAATTCTCAGTCAGTCTGTAGCAGAGATCACAACTTGCCACCTGCCTAGCTGCTATCAGGTGTAGTTAATCCCTTCTAAAGTATTTTAACTGCTAAAAGATTTTTAAAAATACATTTTAAGCACTGGATCATGCTAATAGTACTTAGCTTACAGTAAGGGGGCAGTGCAGAGCTCCCCTGTCTCAGGGAGAGCACTGCAGCTTGGAGTACAGGGCAGCTCACAAACTGCTCCACCTTTCTGAGGGATGTAGGATGCTCCCTTCCCTGTATGCCCAGCATGCATTCATTGCTGGCAACAAAGTAACGGTGGACGCATAGCTGCCCATATTCACCTCCCTACCCCTTCCTTTCCCCTTGGGATGCCACACATTCCACTGAGTTCCGGGGCTGCCATTCTGGCCAACCCTTGCTTTCCCCACTCCAGTGCTCAGCCACACAAGGGCTAGCCACAACCTAGCCTTAAATGATTTACACAACATTATTTCAAATGGCGACATAACAAAAACAGCACCAAACTGCAAGAACAGTACACAGGAGAAAAAAGGATCAGGTTTCCCCTCCTGCAAAGTAATGTAAATTATATGTTCATATTTTACTCACCACCCCCAAAAAAGGGGACATCTGATCTTTTATTTAAAAAAAACCCCGCAAACATGCAGGGGACTGGACTAGTCCTTTCCAGTTCTACAATTCTATGACTCTATGATTACCTGATTTACCCCAAAATTATCCATTAACACCATTTTTTAAAAAATCACATCTTTTTAAACCTCTCTTTTAAAAAAAAAAAAACAGATGTGCCAAGAAGCCAGTAAGAATTCTCTTTTTAAAGGCCTATTCTTTTTGAAGGGCTTATTCCTGCTGCCACTAGAGTCAGAGATAAAATTCCTATCCTTAAGGGTCAAATTTTCAGGAGCTGTAAATAGAACATGGATTTACATCGGCTGAGGATCTGTCCCAGATAGGAGCAATTCCTAAATTACCAGGCAGAAGTTACCAAGCAATCCTGTGATCAGCAATGAACAAGTAATGTGCCATTTACAGTACTGATTGGAGGGTGTGACGGTGCCCCCCATAAGGCTTTATGGAAATAGGTTTACGAATGTATATATGACATAAGTGGAATATGTTTTATGCTACATATGGCACATCTGTAAAAGTTATGATCTACTGAATCTATTCATCCTATTTGTATGCACGTGTCATTATCATATTCGAAGTTATGAATATTCGCTGTATACTTGTTTGATTTTAAATAACCTTACTAAGGCATTTGGTCAGCTTCTTTAGAAAGGAATTTGCAAGTTAAGTGCCCAATCAAGAAGCACTTAACGCACAATGGATCTTGGAAGGCTCCAATCCACATAAGAAGTCTACCTGAGGATATTCAAGGTAGCATGTAAGCAATGGCCGCTGCCTATAAAAACTGAGTCATGCATGGACATGTGACTTACCCATGTGACTCCAAAACTTCATCTTGGAGCTGGAATTTGCTTAGGAGAGAGGAGGGGGTCTCCACCCACAAGAGAAAGTCTATTTAAGCCCGTGGGAGACCCCTCCATTTTGTCTTCAGCTGGCTAACGAGATAGCCTGTCCACCCCCAAGGATACCTGAAAGAAACTGGAACAAAGGACAGTAACTACAGGGGGTGTGTGATTGCTGGACCCAGACTAGAAGGAGACTAGTCTGTAAAAGGAAGCTTATTGGAATTCCTCTGAGGGTGAGATTTTTATCTGCATTACATTTTCTTACTGTCTTAGACATAGACTTGCGTGTTCTATTTTATTTTGCTTGGTAATTCACTTTGTTCTGTCTGTTACTACTTGGAACCACTTAAATCCTACTTTCTGTATTTAATAAAATCACTTTTTACTTATTAATTAACCCAGAGTATGTATTAATACCTGGAGGGGCAAACAGCTGTGCATATCTCTCTATCAGTGTTATAGAGGATGAACAATTTATGAGTTTACCCTGTTTTAGCTTTATATAGGGTAGAACGGATTTATTTGGAGTTTGGACCCCATTGGGAGTTGAGCATCTGAGTGTTAAAGACAGGAACACTTCTTAAGCTGCTTTCAGTTTAAGCCTACAGCTGTTAGGGGACATGGTTCAGACCTGGGTCTGGGTTTGCAGCAGGCTAGTGGGTCTGGCTCAAACCAGGCAGGGCACTGAAGCCCCAAGCAGCGTGGGCAGGGAAAGCAGGGACAGAAGTAGTCCTGGCACATAAGGTGGCGGCCCCAAGAGGGTTTCTGTGATCCAACCTGTCACAGAGGGGTCTGGAACTACTGAGTGAAGAGTTTACTGATTGCCTAAGGAAATTAGCAATTTAAATCTCTTGTTAGCTAAAGTAACTGCTTTAAAAAACACACACAAAATGAAGAGTAAAGAAATTGACAATCTGTCAGAACTTGATTGTTGTATTTAATTGTCAAAATCCTCTTTGTTTTTAAAAGCTAACACTCACAGTATCTGATACTTAGCTGTTTTACAAAGGTAACAAGCATGTTCAAGACACAAGACAGATTGTTCTCTTGGGAGAGGAAAACAAATCCAACACTATTATTCACAGATCAGTGTCTTCTTAGTAATTGACTGGCCCATCATCTGTTGACATTTCTAAGATTTAGCATGTAGAGCAGAAAATGAGCTGGCAAGGAATTTGCCGGGAGCTAAGGAACTCCATTAATTTTATTTTAAAACCTTAACAAATATTCAGTTTGGAGCCCAATCATCCAGCTCTCACTGAGTTTATGGGAGTTTTGCCTGAGCAAGGGCTTCGGTCGATCAAGCCCCCAGCAGACTTCAGAGCTGCATTTTATTAGCCTACTATTCCCTGAACCATTCTACAAATATGGATGATAATGAAACACGTTTCTGGTATTTACAGCACATTCAGGCTTAAGAGAGTGAGTGCTGTTATCAGCTCTCAAATGTGGTTACATTTGGGCTGGCAGACTTCTTCCAGGGAAAGGGTGGGGAGGGGAGGAAGAAGGATCCAATTGTCCCTTCAGACAACCTCTTTGGACATCTTTACAAGGATCCATGTTCTGATCACTTATGGGTGGATCCCATAATGCTTTGAGGAAGAGTAAGTGTGTCTGGACCAAATTCCAACTTGAGTAATAAATCTTTAAATTCCGCTTGCAACTTTAATTGGATGCAGTTTCTTGTTCCTCTTGTCCCAAAGGTTTGTGTAGTGTTGGTATATATGGCTACCATGTCCCATCTCTGAGGCAGGTGCCTTTCAATGATGGGTGAAGAAATTCTTACACTGTACATACAGAGAACACTCCTGAATTCTTTCTGCACCCAAAAGTTTTGTTTCTATGGCATGTAGGGATCCCTTGGGATGAATGGTAGTATACAAATATAAGATATTTCTAAGGGGCCTTCTACCCTGTAGGTCATTCAGCCTTCCTAGTGCCTACACTGGTAATCAACAGTCCTTCGATGGCACTGCTCTGGAGGAAGATCGCAGCTTCCCCTGTGCCTTTAACCTAATATGCAAGCAGAGCAACCGTCACTTTCCTCTGCCTCCCTCAAGAGTTTAGTCAAACCCAGCAACTGCCCCCAATAAGTTCAGCTGCAACAAAATCAGCTGTTACTGAGAAAGAGAATCATAAAATAAAAAGATAATCACATACACACCTAGACATATATTACAGAAAGAATCACTGGGTTGGCACATCACTATGGCCCCAATTCAAATCCCTATTGAACAAAACACTTGAGCATGTGCTTAAATTTAAGCATAGTCTTAAGTCCCATTGGCTTGGACTTAAAAACTTTTAAATCTTTTGATGGTTTGGGCTTATGTTAGTAATAGCATATTATAAGATTACTTTATCCAGATTGTTGCAGGAAAAATCTCTTCCTGCCTGGGAGAAGTACATTTAAAAAGGCATACTCCTCAGAGGAAGATGCTTTGGACAGCGTCGGAGTGTAACCCCAACCGTTCAGTTAGAGGTCTTCTCATGAGGTTTTCTCCCTCTACGCAAGATGGTTGACTGACAAAAGGAAAAGTGCATTTTAACACTGTATTTTAAGCAGAATGCAGGTTTTTAATCAATTGTTATATAGTAGTAGATTTTGAGGAAAAGCACTTGAAGAAGATATTTATTTATCAAACATCAACTATTTATTATACCAGCAAGGGTATAAATGTACAGTGAAACTACACTGTGTATGCATGTTGTTCTTAAAATAGATATGTCATCTTCTAAACTACTATATATAGGGACAGATTGGAATGATTCATTAATTTTTGTGACATAATGACATCTGGTGGACTCCACATGCAGGTAATAGGAAATGTAAAAGCACAAGGAAGTAGGCCGGAGAGAGGCATGGAGACAGACTGAGTTTTGTGACTCTGTGTGGAAAAACTAAATTCACTTGCATCCATTATGTTCTTGATGTAATAATAGAAGCAATTTACTGAAACCTGATACTCCCTGCTTCCTTCAAAACTTATGTGGAGTTACCCCAGTATTGGCAACCCCATGTTTTCAAAAATCATGACTTGAGACCTCAAAAAATCATGAAAGAAGCTTAGAAAATAATAAATTTGGTGGAAGGGATAGGGAGAGGGTGTCTTTGCTTCTGGTTTTTGAGCTTTTAGATTACATTTGGGTCAAATTTTCCAGCTTTTTTCTGCAATCACAAAAGGGCTAAAAATTTACTTTAAAAAAATTAAAACTGAAATTCTCACATAATCACATGACTCCAGGAGCTGGGGCTTAATGCAAATATCATGAGACTCACAATAAAACTCCAAGAGTTGTCAACACTGTACAGTGTAACTGAGAGGAAAATCTGAACCCAGGTAGCTTCTTAGAAACTAATCCAATATTTCTTTATTTATTTTTCCAAGAATTGAAAATTATTAGCCTTGGCAATGTTCTATGTACTATGTACTATGGCAATGTACCATGGTGCAGTGTAAATCAAACAGAGCATGACTTTTTCTGATATACCAGATGTATTTGCAGCTCCTTCAAGGTAATGGCTGCAGGATTTCTAAAACTTCTTAAATTCATATTCTTATTTAAAAGCGAATAAACATTATTTAAATACTCAAGAGTGTATCATATTAATTTATTTATTCTTATTCTACCTTAAAGACATGCATTTTTGTTTTTGTCTTTCTGTTTTTCTTGGTGTTTATTGCTCTTCAGTATGGTTTTTGTTTGGGAGAGTTTAGGGGCTAGTTAGAAACTGGGGCCCCAATACAGAACCACTTAAGCAGATGCTTAGTCTAAGCATCTGCTTAAATCCAATTGATTTAAACTGGAATTAAAGTATGTGCTTCAGGTCTTTCCCAAGTTAAGGTGCTTTCCTGAACTGGTGTCTTGGCTATGCTCCTATCTGTGGAGGGTGCTTGAATAATGATTCCATGTAGCCTTGTAACTGACTACTTTGTTTTTAAAAATTTAATTGTCTTTTTTTCCTTTTAAGTGAAAGCAAAACAAAGGCAAGCACTATTTTGTCATAAATAACACTCGTTAGGATTTGAACTGGAATAGGATATATCTACGCTGCCCAAGCCCCCCTTTCTGTCCACACACAAATCAGTCCGATTTGGATCAGTAAGCACTCAGGACCCAGTTCGTAGGACCCTGTTAGTGGGGTGGGTCAGACTCAGGTTCAAGCCCTGTCATTTTGCACTGTGGATGCAGGTCAAGCCACAGACCCAAGTCAGAAAGTCTGCATAGTGCAGTGTGGACATGTTAGCACGGCTGTAAAACCTGGGTCCAGCATCTGTAAACCCAGATTTACAATGCAGTGGTGATGGCAGGCACTCAAATGCTGGCTTGGAAACACCAAGTCCCCAAGCCCAGGTCCCACAGGCTTGGGTTTACAATACAGGGTAGACATACCCTTACTGACCCTGCAGACACTTATGCACTGTGACAAAGTTCCTCCTCTGCCTTGGTGAGTCCTGTGCTTATTGGCAGATTTGCTCACCTCAGAGATTCACATCAGCCCTTAGTTTGGCCACTTTTGCTAGTGGCTCAAACCTGCCATTCACTCAGCTAACCTCATCACTGGCCAGCATGGGGAAAAGGAAAGAGAACAATCCCCACAGTCTCTGCTGCTTCACCTAGTGGGTCGGGGGACAGGCCAGGGACCTTCCCCTCTGGTGGGACCCACAGTCCAGGTAAACTCCTCCTGTATCCAATAGGGAGTTGGGGGGATGGAGGGAACCCGGGCCCACCCTCTACTCCGGGTTCCAGCCCAGGGCCCTGTGGATCACAGATGTATACAGTGTTTCGTGTAGCACCTATGTGATAGCTACAACCCCTGGGCTACTTCCCCATGGCCTCCTCCCAACACCTTCTGTATCCTCACCACAGGACCTTCCTCCTGATGCCAGATAGCATTGGTACTCTTCAGTCCTCCAGCAGCATGCCCACGCCCACACCTCTCAGCTCCTTGCGCACCCTTCACTGACTGAAATGAGGTCCTTTTTAAACCAGGTGCCCTGATTAGCCTGCCTGTCTTAATTGAGTTTAGAAGCTTCTTAATTGGCTCCAGATGTCCTAATTAGCTGGTCTGCCTTAATTGGTTCCAGCAAGTTCCTGATTGTTCTGGAACTGCCCCGTTACCTTACCCAGGGAAAAGGGACCTGCTTAACCTGGGGCTAATATCTCTCCCTTCGATCACTCTCCCATAGCCATTTGACCAGACCCTGTCACAGCACATAAACAACGTCATATACGTGACTAATCCCCATGTACTCCATGGACCTACACACAGGAGTAGAGTTAAGTACATGTGTAAGTATTTGTGGAATCAGGGCCTACAGGTCAGATTTTTAAAGTCACTATTTAGGCACCTCACTCCCATTGAAATAAATGAGTTGGGTGCCTAAATACCCTTAAGAATCTGGTAAATTTCTAAACATGCATTTAATGTAAAGTGTTACCCCAGTATAATTCCAATATACTGCAGGGAAGAAAACACTCACCTACATCACCAATCAGGAGAACAGGACTGAGCAGCTCCTCAGGCAGGGGAAGGTTTCTGCGGAACTCAGTGTGCAGTGCTCGCAGACAAATGCAAGAAGGACCATGTAACTAACCCCAATGTTCTTCACTAGTGAGGCTCAAACACCCAGGCAGCTAGAAATGTGGCTCTATCACCATGCCAGTGCATGCTCATACACATATATTTTGGTGGCATTATCTATCTAGCTTCACTAGAAGAGCCACATTCCCTTCCCTCACTCAAGATGGTAGATAAGCCAATTCATTTTTTAAATTATTCTAAGATTTTTTTAAACTTAAAATAAATCACAAAAATATGAGGCTTCCTCTTAGGAGTGTGTATATGGAGGTTAGCCTTCCCTTGAAGGAGGTATTCTGCGGGGGAGGGAAGTAAAAGAGATAGATGCTTACAAGCACTGTTGAAGTCATATACTTTGCAAAATGCACCTTATCTGCACAATCAATGCAAATCATATACAGGATCGAGATGTTTACTGAAATCAAGTGCATCTGTAAACATCCATTTTAGGAGATTACTAACAGGTTTAATGGAAATAAATAAAGCCATGTGTTTTACATTAAAATGAAAATGTGACCTTGTTTACATGACAATCAAAAGTCTCAGTGGTATTTTATTTTGTCTTGGTACTGTTTTGTGATTCATAACTAAAAATCACAAGATATTATTCCTTTCTCTCAACAGCTAAAATTCCCTGCACAGTGCATGCTTTGTCATTAAGCTATACCATCATACATGTGCTATTGACTATTGCTTTGGATTGCTCCAGATTTTAAAATACATATTATTGTCATCATTTGGCATCAGGTTGTCATTTTTCAAACCCACCATTTTGCAGCAATCCTGTTGACTAAAAACATCATAGCTGTAATATTAAGTTGTTTAACCTTTTTATCTATCCAGGATAGTTACAGTGTTTAGGAGAGATTATTACACAAAAAGCCCACCCCTAGTTCAAAGATCTCACAGTGTCCCATTGTTTTTTGGGGAAGTTCTATGGACTGGGTATACAGGAGGTCAGCCTAGATGATCACATTGGTCCCTTCTGGCCTTGGAATCTACGAATCTCCTTGTTATTAAGCACCAAGATTAAGAATATGAGGCACTCTGTGTTTAAATACATAAATAGACTCAGCTAACTTAGCACACGTGATCTGTATATTACTACTCAGCCATTTCTCATAGTGCTAAGTATAAGATATGCAGCCGAAAAGGAAGTATGATGCCATCTGCTCTTTAAAGTTATAATGGGATATGTGAAGGAGAAAACACAGTGATATGCGTTCCTCTATAACTAGTGTAGCTGGAAAAAATCATCAGATTTGCAAAATTACTGAAAAAGCTGTTTCATACAAAGAGCACGGCATATATGTAATGAAGACCATAATGCTACTTACCAACACATCCAGAATAAATATTTCACAAAATGCTAATACAAGTTTCCATAAATAGCTATGGTACTTTAAAAATAAATATTGCAGTGTTCAGTATCATTATAGCTAATTATAATGATTAGACTTTGCATATAATAAAACAATTTAGAAAACTCAGGACAAGAGAGGACTCCTGGGGGATCTAAGAAAACTAGGTAAGTGGAAGATTAATTTCAATGTTCACAAATGCAAGGGAACAAACATTGTGGAAGAAGCAATTTAGGCTACTATTATGCATTGCTCATTTCTAAATTATAACCATTCAGGAAAAGGACCCTGACATCATTGTCGGCAGTTCAATGAAAATCTCTGATCAATGTGCAAAGGGCAATCAAAAATATTAAGATATATAAAGAATGCGATAGAAAATGTTACAATGCCCTTATATAAGTCAATCGTTCACTCACTTATTGAATGAAATGTTCAGTTCTGGTCAAGCTATCTCAAAAAAAGACACAGCAAAAATGGAAGGGGTCTAGAGATGGCCAATGAAATGTACAGAGAGGCATGGAAAAATTCGATCTGAGGAGAGTGAAAAGTTAAGGGTAAACTTTTGAAAAAGGCCTGTGACACTCAGAAAGATAATTCCCATTTTCAAAAGTGATTTAGGAACTTGGGAGCCTAACTCTTATTGACACAGTGAGACTTGCATTTCTATGGGCCAGATATTCAAAATCTCATTGATTTCAATGGATGTTAGGCATCTAATCTACTTAGGTGATTTTGAAAATCCCAGTAGTTGTCTATCTTTAGGCACCTAAATACTTTTGAAAATCTGTCCCTAAGTGCCCAAGTCATTTTTTAAAATGGGACTTAGGCACCTATATCACTTAGATGCTTTTGAAAAATTTACCCAAGGGCTGTTATATTCAGAGAGGAGACAAGTAAGAAGTCCCATGACAGAAGTACACAAAACAACGAGAAGGTAAGTAGGCACAAGGGAACTTTCAATTAAATTGAAAGGTAGCAAAATAAAAATAATACAAGGAATTCCATTTTTATACAACATATTGTTAAGCTATGGAACTCATTGAAACAGTATGCCATTGACTGCCAGAGTTTAGCAGGATTCAAAAAAGGATTAGACATTTATATGGATAAAATAAACTCCACATGTTTATGATAAAAGAAAATATTAAGAGGTACAAACTCTCATGCCTTAGGGACCAAGCGAACTGCTAACTGTCTTACTTCTCCTATGGATACACTATTCCATAACTAGCCATTATTTAGATTCTTACACCTTCCTACAAATGGTAATAGCCTCTGTCAGAGACAGGATACCGGACCAGATGAACCATTGGTATGATCCAATAGGGCAACTTAAGCTCTTTGGGGCAGAGTCTGTCTTTTTGTTCTGTATTTGTATAATGACTAGCACAATGGGGTCCTGGCCCATGATTGGGGCTCCTATGTGGTTTGATAATACAAAGTAACAATTCCTATGCCCCTATTTTTAAAAGGGTTTTGGCTATCAATTTCAAAAGAGACTGGTGAATTTGGATGCATCAGTTTGGGGACGGGGGGTTCAACTTGAGACACCTTAAATGTAATTTATAGCAAGTCTGCCCACTGGTACTGCTGCTTTGACTGATTGTGTAACTTTTCTTTATTGTGCTTTTAAGTTTATGTCAAGCATGCTCAGATCTCTGGAGCTTAAATATTGAGTTTTAAAATCTAAATAAAATAGAGGGGCCTGATTTTCAGAAGTGCTGAGCATCCTCAGAGAGACTGGAGCATTTAAAGTGACTCAAGTTAGGCACCCAAAAATTAAGACACCAAAAATCGCTAGTCACTTATGACAATTTAGGCCTTTCTGACAAAAAGGCTCTACTTTCTCTATGATTTTGCAGTTTTTATTTTTTACATTAAAATAGTTACAATACCCTTCACTAGAACTGAAGGCGAAGTTACTCCATTCATGAAGCTGAATAATCCCTGTTACACACAATTATGAAAAAATTAATTGTCTCTCCAGTGATCATGCGCACACTAAATACCTTTGAGTCCTGTTTGCATAGAACTAGCAGAACCAGTCACACCAAATAAGTATGGTGCAGGGCTGGAAAGATAATTATAGGCTTCCAAACTTGAATCATTAACTAAACAAAGCCACCAAGAAAAACAGGTGAGCCCTCAAAGGTTGTGCTCTCGAGTGTGTTGAAGATATGAAGCAAAGCCACAGGTGTTACCTTGGTTTGGGAAGTATTTCAGAGTACTTTGTTGTTGAACTACTCCCCCGTATGCAAAACCATTAGGAAAAAGAAGTGGACAGTTACTAGAGGAAGGAAGTGGCATGCTAGCCACAGTTAAGAAATCATCCACAAATGTCATGAAGCTAATTTAAGAGGCATGGATCCTCTGGTCATAGCATGGAGTCTGAGCCTCAAATGGGCTTTTAAAAAGTTTTTAAGAAAAACAAAAAAAGCCAGGACTCCAAGACAAATGGAGACAGACACTATCACGTGCTACCATGACAGGTTCAAAAGTGTCTTCTGTAAAGAAGTTTTCTTCAGAGGTTACCACACCATCTGAAAGACCTCTGTAACACAATTAATATTTAAAACTTTGTTATTTCTGTTTTCTCCAGACATGAATGTATTGACTACGCGTCTTATACTTGATATGTGTGAAATACTAGCTGATTATCCTTGTTGCTATGCGGTCACTTTCCTGAGGCAGGCAAAGTGAAGTCAACGTGACAATACAGTTTGCTGATTTTAATTAAGGGACTGGAACAGAGAGTCCAACTTCAGTGCCAGCAGAGCAAAGCCATGCCAAGGCAGACTTGGCACATTGGGTTAAAGGGTCATATCAGAAGCAATACCATTCAACATCAGACCAACATAAATTCCGAAACAATATAACTTAGCCAGAAGTACAGTGCCTGATGACTCTTTGTCAAACTTAATTAACGTTAACCGTCTTGCAGTTGATTTGCAAAATTTTCTTTATGCCCCACTTCTTTTGTGCTTTCTGCAATCAGGACAGTCTATTTTAGTAGTCACCTTGTTTACATTTTAAAGTGTTTATAATGTTTTAAGAAACACAAAAGCAGAAAATTAACAGGGATTTAGATGCAACAGATGAGCACTGAGATTAATGGGAGCAGAGTTAGGCCAATGCTGAGCAGTTTTGAAATTCCACCCTGTATGTACTTAAAAAAAAGAAAGAAAGAAAGAAAAAGGCGAGAGCAACATCATAACTATATGAAGAGAGTGGAAACTTCTCTGTGGGGCCAGTGTCAGATCATTTTAGACCCAACATTTTACCTCCCTTAATGTTTCCTGTTTGATCAATGTGTAGTTCCTGTGGACTCTTAAGGTCATTCTTTTTAAAGGGGCTGCTGATTTTGGTTGCCTCAGTTACTGGTCTTCAGACACCTTGGACCAATGAGAGATACAGCTCTTCAGCACCTTTGAAAAATCAGAAAAGTCATTACCCTTGGTCACCAAATGCTTTTTGGCATGTCCAAATGTGGAATTTAGACACCTCACACAATTAAGATACCCCAGGTTAAAAATTTGCCCTCGTTAGTAGGGGATGAAGCACTCAGCACATTCCCTCTTAGTGTAGGAACAAGCCAGGAGCACTCTGCTCCTGTAATTTTGGGCTGCCAAGCAGACAGACAAGTAAGTCTGCTCTAATTTACACCAGGGACTGCACTGGGCCTACAGAGTAGCCCGGAATCTGGGAGCCCCCTTTACTTCCACTTTTGGGCTGTGACTTCTGTGCTGCACTTCTTGAAAAGCAGAGCACAGAATCTGGCCCACACAAGACAGACAACAATACGTTTAAACACAAAGTATGTGGGGACAGACAGGATGTACAAGTTCCACATCACCACCCAGGAGGGCAATTCTAGGAGAATAAAAAGTTGGAGAGGGAAAGGAAACATGTCTCCTCATACCCTTTACTGCTTGTGCCAGTGGACAGGGCTGCAGATGCGAGAGTGGGGAGAACAGATCACTCAGACCTCGGGAGAGTGACTGTCGGGACATAGAGTAGCAGCCGTGTTAGTCTGTATTCGCAAAAAGAAAAGGAGTACTAGTGGCACCTTAGAGACTAACAAATTTATTTGACCATAAGCTTTCGTGAGCTACAGCTCACTTCATCAGTTTCCACTGAATGCATCCGATGAAGTGAGCTGTAGCTCATGAAAGCTTATGCTCAAATAAATTTGTTAGTCTCTAAGGTGCCACAAGTCCTCCTTTTCTTTTTGTCGGGATATAAGTTCTAATAAATCCCCTGACGCAGGGTATCATGGGAAAGTTGTAGAAAGGTCACTGGCCTGCTGCAGAGGGAGGTGGGAGTGTTGCAGAGCGACCCCCCTGCACTCATCCCACAGAGGCAGCTCCTATCCTGGAGAGAGGCTTGGGGCTGGCTTTGCGCTCGGGGCATTGTGACCCACTCCTGGCCACCTCTCCATCATGACAAAATGCAGCTGGTGGTTTAGGAACCACTGTGCTAAAGGCTGAACACTGGATTTGCTGTTAAACTAATTTTACTGTGGCAGTTAATTCAGTTGGGAAGTTAGGCCAGCAACCCAAAGCGTCAGCGCATATCTAGCAACCATCCCTCATTTCCAGGCACATCCCTCAGTTCAGTCCCCAAGTTCCACTCAAGTTTAGCATCCCCGCACTTTTCCTGGGCTTCCCACCGGACACAGGGGCACAAGAAAGTGAAAGTATTGGAAACCCATCTTCCTCCCTCCCCCCCCCCCGCATGGTAAGTGTCCGGTGTGTGAATAATTTCCCCGCGTCCCTCATTTTGGCTCTTGGTGCCGCACCGAGTCAGCCACCCAGCCACCCCCGCCGCGCGGGGCCTGGGCGAGAGTTTCGTGCCCGCGGCTCTGCAAAGAGTTAACCCCGGCAGGAAGCGCTCGGCAGCCACACTTCCTGCGCGGGGATCTCCCCAGCTGTCACTCTTCCTCGTGACTCGCCGCCTTTTGCAAGGAGGAGTCGGGAGCGGGAGCGGGAGCAGGAGCGCGCCCGGCTGTGTTTACCTGGCTCCTGCAGAAAGCAGCCTCCCTTCCCGCCGGGGCGGGGCCAGAAGCCCAGGTTGGGAGCCTCGCTCTCCGCTGCAGCCGAGCAAGACGTGTCAGGGCTGGGACGCCCTGCAGCAGCGGGGTGAATCCGGCTCAGTTCCTCACGCTCCTCGGAGAGCCAGCATGCCCGCCGTGGACAAACTCCTCCTGGAAGAGGCTTTGCAGGACAGCCCGCAGGTACCCGCCCCCCGCCTCTGTCTAATCGCCGCTCCTGCCCTTTCCCTCCGGGGAGCACCCCCGGAGCCAGCCTCGGGCTGGCGGGAGGCGCCTGGGCGGCGCGGCGGTTCACAGGCCGGTGCAGGGGGGAGGGTTGTTTTCACTAATCCCGCCGTGCCATGGGGCTGCTCTGGGGCTAGCCCTGCTCGGCGCCGTGCAGCGCCGATGCCCGTGACGCACCTGCAGTGACAGCGGCGTGAAGGCCACACGGGATTCAGCAGGCCCGAGCCAAGGGGGGGGCCCCACAATCCAGGCTGGTGGTGTGGGGCCCGGGTGAGACGCTGAGCAAGAACAACAAATAGTAATAATAGGAGTTAGTGTCAGACCGCCTTGTGCGTCTGCGGCTCCCAGTGTGCGTGAAGAAAGGTGGGTGGGGCGCACGCCACCATTTTACAGATTGGGAAACTGAGGCACGGCAGGGGTTAGGGGGTTTACAGCGGCCTACGTGAACGGCGTCTTTTTGCTGTGGGGGCAGGGAAGTAGCCACCCAGGAGCAGGCTGAGGCGATTCAAAGTGGAGGAAATTAGGCCACCTGTCACAGGGGGAGGACTGCGGGGGAGGGTTTCATAGACCGTCTGGGAGGGGTTGGCACCTGGGATGAGAAAAGGGTGCCCCGCCCTCTCTTCTCTGTCAAACTATCCCCTCCCTCTCACTAGTTGGATGTGACTGTGCTGGCTCCAAGGCTTTTCCAGAGGAGGGACCCATGGGGGGGAGGGCAAGGTGTCAGCCTGCGACATGTCTTAGGCAATGGTGCTTGAGGTGCATGTGTACTTAGCCAGCCTGCTGTTGGTTTCCCTAGCTCCTCTGACCAGAGTGGTGAGAGACTGCAGGGCTTATAAAACTGGGACACAATATTGTTTGTTATAAAACTGAGAGAGACACCAGGGCAGTCACTGAAAACAGGGATGTTCCTGGGTTTTAGGGACACAGTCGCTGTGTGGATTCATAGCACTAAATCCACACTCTTACGGCCCTTTCCATTTCCATCCACCCTTCAGGGGCTGGAGAAGAATTTCCTTGTATTAGACTAGATCTCTTCCCTTCTGTCTAGCATACTCTAGACCACACAGTGATCTCCAGGCTAGGCTAGCTGCAGCCAATGCTACATCCTTATTGGAAAAGCGAACCATGGACCTGGGGAATGCTCCACACAGAGGAGAGGCTAGCAGGTGCTCCGTATTGATGGTGAGAGGGAGAGATGGGTGAGAAGGAGGAATGCTGAGAATTGGGGGTGAAAAGGGGGGTGAAAAGGGTGGGGAGGAGAAAATTGGGGAAGGTAGGGAGATACTATGGGGGCATAGGGAAACAGAAGTCAGCGGGAGGAGTTTATGGATGGGGAAGAGAGGGGACTTCACCAAGGGATGGGAAGAGGGACACATGTAGGAAGGTGTGTGTGTAAGGCATGATGAAGAAAGAAACAAAAGGAGGTGGCCGTATGGGGAGGAAAGAAAGGAGGACAGGTGTGATTGGTAATTAGGAGAGAGGTAAAGTCCTAGATCCATGGCAAGGAGGAGCAGTAGTCTCACCAGGATGGACCTGTTGAGGCTCTGTGACCCCATTCTACCACCACCCCAAATTGGCTGGTCCTAGACCAGCAGGAGGAAGGAAATTAGTGCTGGGAGGAATCAGAGCCCCCTTCCTTTTGATACAGGGGGCACCCCACAATTTAGTGAACTAGAGTAGATTTATTATTAATATTACTTGATAGTTATGGTGTTTACATCTCCAAGGCTCAATGCAAGTATTAATTCTGAATAACTTTATACAGCCACTAAGTAAACTCATTTTCCTGTTCCATCAACACCATCTCACATGATTAAAAATTTAACAAAAACTGAAAGCAACCAAAGAAAGCACAGACTAAGGTTTGAAAGTCTCCCCAGTCTTTAATGGCCTGAAACAAAGGAGTTTAACCCTTCCTTTGCAATCGGTAGAAATACTGGAAGAGTAAAGACTATATAAACCTAAACCTTTGCAGGATACTTCTCGCTTGATTCCTTCATCATTTGTTGTTTTATCTAGGTTTCTGGAAAAATAATTTCACTTTTCCATAATTGCCACATGGTCCTTATTTTTGTAATAATAAATTAATTCATTTATATAAGTTTTTAATTCACAAAATTAATTACATTTTCAATATAGTAACTTTTTGCATGAAAGAGGCCTGATTCTCCACTGTCTGTTATTCGTTTGTGTTGTGGTAACACCTAGAAGTCTGTCATGGACCAGGACCCCATTTTGCTAGTTGCTGTACAAACACAGAACAAAAAAGACTGCCTCTGCCCCCAAAGAGCTTACTGTCTAGCACCTCTATCGTAATTTATTCTTTTACAAAGTGGGCCTGATCCTCTTTTGGTCTGTACTTTCTATAGTCATTTTCAGAACAAAACAGATATAAAACCATTCCTTTCGGACAAGGTGCCAGGCAGTGGAGAATTAGGCATAAGTTATTTATTAATAAGGTTTGCAAAGCTCACTTTCTCTCCAAGAGTAGTGAAATTATATCTTCATTGTCCCCAAGCATTATACAAAAAAGCCCCCACCTAATGAATGTATTCCATTTAAAGTGTTTGACTGCAAATTAGGAGACAGATTCACCCAAGTAGCCATCCTGAATTCAACACTCACTCATGTGAAGACCAGATTTGGCCCCATGTTTCCAGCAGCAAGAGTGGTGGCATGATTAATGAAGCCTCCACAGAAATGTTAAAAGGTTATGTTTGGATTACCATGGTTCACTGGTGTAGCTTTATCTAATACGCAAGAATTTGACAAAACAGCAAAAAGGAAACTACACATCTGTTTGTTAGTTGCATTGGTTTAAAATAGTGATTTTAAAAAGAAACATCATAAAGATTTTGAACTTCAACGTCCAAACTATTTGAATCATTTATAGAGTTTATTATTTTTGAACAAAAGTGCTAATAACTGAGGCCAAGATTTAATGAATAAATAAATGGGTACCTACAATTAAGTAGCTGACTCCATATTTAGGCATCTGAATAAGTAAAGCTGGGATTTTTCAAGGAGCCTATGCTAATTTCAATAGGATATAGGCATCTAAGGGCCATCTGTGCTCCATATTATGTAAATATATACTTAGGAGGCTAACTTTAGGCATCTATTTTTTGAAAATCTTGGCCTGAGAATTTTCTTGCTTAACATTTCCCATAATTCTGTTGCTTTATCCTGTAACCATGATCCTTTGTTTATTGTGTCTGGTGAATCAGTCTTTTGTCACAGCACAGTATAACGATGTTCAATGTTAGGTAAAAGAAAAGATGGGGTTATAGAGAACAGAAGTTTTAAATTAGCAAAACTATAGTCAGTGATTGCAACAACTCAAATCCAGGTATTTTTGCAAATTAGTATGTGTTTCAATTATTAAAATCCAGACTGGGGCTCTGTCCTGGAAACTCTCAGAACATGGGGTTCCCATTGAAAGGAGGAAGGAAATCAGTGCTGGGAGGAATCAGAGCCCCCTTCCTTTTGGAAGGAAGTTCTGCATGCCAAGGGCTTGCAGGATCTAGCCCTATGTAGCTTTCTGTTGGTGTATTTTGAATTCTTTCCCTCTTTGATTTGTATGTGCTGTTGTTTTAATGAAAACAGTATTTTGCGCTTCTAATGCTCCTTTTTATCCTACCATCTTAAAATTCTTTCCAAGCATCAGTTATCCCCCACAATGTTTCTAAGACAGGTAGTAATATACCCATTTAACATTAGTAAACTTAGGTTTTGTGAGATTAAGTGATTTACCCAGGGTAAGCCAGTACAGCCATGCAGAGTCTAAAATAGGACTTCCAGTCACCTGCTTTAATTACTAGACAACACGACTTTACACTGTAAATAGACACTTCTCAGCACCAGGGCTGGATTAAGCTTTTATGGGCCCAGGTGCCAAACATATTTGTGGTCCCTCATGTAGTCATTGTGGGCTCCAAGTGTGGGCCTGGTGTGGCGATGCCATAGTATACCCGGTATTGAATCTCAGAGACATTTTTCATGTTGATATCACACCTCTGTGTGACTATATGTATTGCCATACACAGCTCCCTCAGCCCCCAGTTTTTCCTCATTGAGCTGTACACCCATGTGGGTTTACCAGTGTCCACAGTGAGCAGAACTTTCATAGTGATCAGGGGAAACTCCCCACAGATTTATCTCCTTCCTCATTCAGACCTTCTGTAGCCATGTCTCCAGTACCACCCTATGTCACCAGTCACTGTATGTGGTCTGAGCCCAATAAAATTCCACAGCCAGTAGATAGCTGATCAATTCTGACAAATGCCTCCCTCAGCTCCCATCCTGCCATTTGAGCAAGCCACTTGCAAACACCATTTCCCCAAAGTGAGGACTTAACCCCTGGGAACCTGAAGTCACCAGCCTTTCTCCCTCTGCTCCCATCTACATGCTAGTCTAGTACCTGATCACCACCACCACTCCCCATGCCTGTTTCCCTTCTACCTTGGACGTTATTCTCCCCTGCAAGCCTGACCTGCTTCCTCTTTCCCTGCTTCCCTTGACATTCCTTTCCTATGGGTGACCTCTGTTCCTTAGGTTAACTCCAGTTTCTTTATCTGCTCCTAGCTTATTGGCCCCCAGTAGTCACAGAGCCACCTGTAGCTTCTCTGGCTACAGCCATGGGGCCAATTGCCAGAGACCAGCCTTAGATAGCTGTAGCTACTAGTCTAATGAGGGGTGGCAATTCCAAGGCTGAGCATGCTTGAACCTTGCAATGGCGGCACTGTGGGCTCTAAATCCTCAGCGCTGGCCCTAGGCAGCTACAGACTCTGCAGTTAGGCACTTCCCTCCTCTAGGCCTTGGCTTTAAGTACCTGAAATGGACATCACCTGCAGCAGAGGCCACCAATTCTCACACACCCCTCAGTTAGCACATAGTCGAGCAGAAAGTGCAGCCTGAATGATTTTGGAGGCTAGAGTTCCAGGGGGTTCCCATCCCTGAGCAGCTGCTCAGCACAAGCTCACATGGCCCCCCTCCGCTGTAGGAGCAGGACCCTGTGAAGACAGTGGAGTTACCCCATGTATAATCAGTTCTGTCCAAAGCCTGTTGAAGTGAGTGGGAGTCTTTTTATTGTCTTTAATGGGCTGTGTATAGAAGCAAATGACCCCATTCTAGACTCTAGGAGCAAAATGCATTCTATGCTGCACTGGGTTACTGTTGTAACAGGAAGGTCTCACATTACCGAGTGAATAAGCAACATCTATAGCACCTAACTTTTTCTGAGAGGCTTCCCACCCAATTAATAAATGTAAACCTGCTTCTCTTACAAGGGCTGAAAATATCAGGTAGTATGATCACAAAAGCAAGGCATTTCTGAATTCAGTAGGAATTTTGGATGTGCACAGAACACAGACAGGACTGGTTCCCGCATGGTTACAAAACTGCAGTAAAGTGGAACAATTTTCAGCTTGTGTGATTGGAGGATTTCCGAATCCATATTATAAGACTGTCCTGTAGAAATGAGGAAAAGTTGAGATGTCTTTGTTCTTTTGTTCCACTCTTCATTTGTGTGGGAAATTTGCCAATGTAACATTTTTAAACAAACAAAATTTTAAAAAATGGTAATGGCTGTTGAAAATACCAATTCCAACCCTAGTTAACACTGGGAAGATGCCAGCATTTGTTGCTCAATTTTATCCTACTTTTTCTACAGCAAATTACAGAGGATCAGTATATTTGATTTGGAAGAAATGAAGTAACAGCAGCCTAAATTGAGCTTGAGCACTCCTGAATTTTGAGGGTGTTCAAATCCGGAAGGCAGGTGCTAGATTCCCTTTCTGAATATTGAATAAATCTGGAAAGGAAAAGCCAATTTCTGCTTCCATGGCTCAGAAGTGGAAATCCTCCTGTACTGTATCTAAAGTTGCTCAGATCCTCTAGTAGAGCCTTCCCTCCCTTACTTATCATTTTAACTTCTGGTGGGATCCACCTACCTCCCTTGCTAGGCTTCAGATAGAGAGGTGCAATGTCCATTTAGTCCACCCAATTCCTTCTTTGGGGGCTGCCAAGCGAGGTCACACCAGCATCCCTGCTCACACCAGCAATCCCTAAGACTCTGGGAAAGTCTTCTGGGGGTGATATCTGGGCGAAAGCCTTCTACTCCTTGGGCATACTTGTTCCCCATTCGCAGTGCCACTCCCATCTAGCAGCCAGCTCTCCATTCACAGCAAGCTGCAGTGCATGGGGTCTCAGCTTCTCCACTCCCCCCACTCCCTTTTATCTTGATAGCTTCCAAGGGAATGCTGGGAAATGTTCCTTCCCTGCTCCAGGGCTGGCTCTATAGGCAGGGAGCTACCGAGGAAGTACAGTTCTCAGGGCCCAGTGGTTTCTCAGCTCCCATGCTGGATCCCTGCTGCTCCAAGGCTCGCTCTCAGAGCCTCCACTTCTGGAGCGCTGGGAGAGGGGAATAAGTGAGTGTTACGGGCCACTTCTGAGCTTGGGCCAGGCACTATGGAGCCATTGGCGCCATGGTAAATCTGGTACTGCTCAGGACAGATGAAATCAGACATTGTCTTAGTCCAAAAATCTCAGCAGAAGTGGTTTGAATCTCTCAGAAGCAATGTAAAATCTCTGCAAGGAGATTTGTAAAGAAAAGTAAATGTCTTAGAGAAGCAAAGGTTATATCCTCCCAAATAGTGATGCTTCTTACAGCTTTCCTAAGACTGTAAAATAAATTCCCATGATTAGCACCTAGATACTTCGGGCACATTAGAAATGCCTAAGATAGGATGAAACACTGACAAGGTGTCAGGTGTAATATGATTATTAAAGTTCTAGAGTTTATGGTAGACAGATGGAACTAATGCAAAGTAATTTAGGGAAGACCTTTTCATTTAGTATCAAACAGATTGGATTGACCAGTTAGGACACTAGCTTTTTCTTTCTCCAATGGTGGAAGCACAAAAATTAATGTAATACAAACGAATACACATGACTAGTCAGTGCATTGCTACACACATTTTTCAAGATCCTACTGCAGTTAGCAAAAAGAAAAGCAGTACTTGTGGCACCTTAGAGACTAACCAATTTATTTGAGCATAAGCGTTCGTGAGCTACAGCTCACTTCATCGGATGCATACTGTGGAAAGTACAGAAGATCTTTTTATACACACAAACCATGAAAAAATGGGTGTTTACCACTACAAAAGGTTTTCTCTCCCTCCACCCCACTCTCCTAGGACACTTTGAATTACCAAGGTGCAGAATGACTTTCTTAAAGAGACACTGTCAAAGTTACACTGCCATCCCAACTTTTTACCTACCCTTTGCTTGCCCAGCGCTAATCCCTGGCCTTGGTTTTCTCCTTGGCACATAGCACTGCAACAATGTAATTTGCTGTCCTTGGCAATTCCACTGAAACAAGCCAAGTGGATGCATTTCTCCAAGATAACACAAGTTCTGTTTTCCTCTCTGCTGCTCCTCCGCTCACAAGAACAAAACAGAATGGCAGAGTGAAGAAACCATGCTTACAGATGCGCAGCACTAAGTGAATATGTATGACTATTGTCACAAGCCAATATACTGCTGTTGGGTCTAATTTTAAGTCTACCAGTTTTGGCAGTGTTCTTTTAAAAGTTGTTCAACCCAGAAGCCTCTTGAGATGTCATAATGGAAGATAATTTGTTTTATTACAAGGGGAGCTTTTAATTCATTCTAACCGTAGAGAAATAAAATTAGCGATGGTATTTTGACCACAAGTCCTTGGCATGGCTTTGATTACTGTAATCAGCAAAAGGAATTTCAGGATTTGTAACATTCCTGACTACACTGAAAGGAGTATCTACTAATTAGAGCAAGAAGGTGTTAGTCAGGAGGACTCTGCCATTGCTTTGCAGTGTAAACTTCCAATCACATCACTTATTTGTGCATCAATTTACCCGTCTCATTATAGTGATCAATTGGTATGTTTTTTTATATTGGATAATATAAAGAAGCTGTACACTGTATATTCAAAGTCTTATTATGCTGACTGATTTGTTTTGCTACAGTTTCTTTTCTTTTCTTTTTTTTAAATATTTCCATTTGGGAGTAAAACCTTTTGCTTTTTTCTTTTATTAAAGACTCGCTCCTTGCTTAGTGTATTTGAAGAAGATGCAGGAACCCTTACAGAGTATACAAACCAGTTGCTTCAAGCAATGCAGCGGGTCTATGGGGCTCAGGTAATCTTTCATTTGTGTTGACTTTGTTTGCCAAGCAGTAGAGGCAACCTTATTATTCTGCTCCTAACAGATACACTGATTTGCAAAGGTGCAGAACATCTGCAGCTCCCTTTGATTTGTGCAGAAGTTGTGTGGTTGCTCTGCTCTTTTGAAAATCAGTCTCTATGATATTGTCACTCCTTCCTGTCTTGGTGTTATCCGCTTATTCAGAAAAATGAAATAAGAATCATGGCATACACTTACTCTTGTGTTTACTGCAAGGTCAACATTTTCAAACTTGCCTGCCTAAAGTTAGGGTTAAATTTTCAATTAGATGCCTATATCCCCTTTGAACATTGGGTTTAGCTATGTACATCATTCATATGATTTTTTTAAAAATTTACCCTAAATCCCACTGATTTGTAGTGAAGTTTAAGGCTTGTCTACACAGGGAGCTATTCTGGAATATCTCTTCCTGATTAACTCAACGTGTGGACAGTCTTAATCCAGCATAAGAATGTTTTATTTTGAATTAGCTAATTCCACTGGATTCCCTGGATTAGTTTGATCCACTGAAATAAACTAATTTGGAATAAAGCACTTTTATTCCATAATAGGAGTGTCCACACATGGAATTAATCAGGAATCATTAATCTAATTTAAATTATTATCCTACCTTATTCCAGATTAAGTTTTGTGTGCAGACAAGCCTTTAGGCTCCCAAGTGCCTAATGGACAGATTTTTAAAAGTATTTAGGCACCAAAAGGTGCAGATAAACACTTAGTGGGATTTTCAAAAGTGCCTAGGTGCCTAACTAATTTAGATGTTTTTGAAAATCCCACTACGCATCTTTTCACATCTTGAGGCACCTAAATACCTTTGAAAAGATGGCCACAAGTTCCTTTTGAAAATGACACCTGAACTCTCAAATCACTTAGGCATCTCAAAATTTACTCCCTTGATCCTTATTTAGGTACTTTTGTTAGGGGCCTAAATATAGATTTAGATGCCTAATTTTAAGCAATCAAATTTAAAAATCCCTGCCCCAATGTTCTGAACAGGAAACAGAATCCACATCTTGGGCCCAAACCTACACCACTCCACTCTCACAAGAGGTCCCTTTGACCATAATGGGACTATGCAGGTGAGTAAGGTGTGCTTGAATGAGTAAGGGTTTGCAGAATCAAACATCTTACTGTATTTTTTCCTTAAACCTCAGTGACTTTGTATTCAAATGAATGCTCTGAATCTTTATAGGAGAGAGGGGAAAAAAGGGGGCTGGGGGGGAGGTCCAGTGTTGCCAACTCTCCCAATTAGATTGCAAGTCATATTTGAGATATTTGATGTTTTACTTAAAGCCCCAGCTCCAACAGACAAGTGACAACAAGAAAATCTCAGGTTTCATTAAAAAGTAAATGTCTAGTCCTCATACTTGCGGAGAAAAGACACAAAGTGACCCAAGTGCACCTCGAAAGCTCAAATCCCACAATGCAAATAAAATGCCCAGATCCACAAAGATATTCAGGCTCTTAAGTTCCATTGATTTCAATGGAAATTAGAAGCCAAAATACCTTTATGGATTGGGGCCAAAGAAAACAAGATATCTTATTTTTTTTAAAGAAACTAGTGATTTTTAAAACCAGTCTTGTGTTTTTGGTGGGCCGAACCCCTGATTTTTCAATAGTTGTGGTTGGCAAAACCCAGTGATGTTGTCTTTGACTTCCACAGCTCAGAGTTAAGAGACCTTAATGGCTGTGTAAACATTGATTTACAATATTCTTGGGAAGCAGATAAGTATAACCCTTATTTTACAGATAAGAAAACTAAAGCAAAGGGGAATTGACTTGCCTAAAGTGAGTGAGTAGAAAAGCTAGGTTCAGAACTCAAGGCTCCCTACTTTTGTGCTTATTCTTTTATATCTTATTCCCTCTTAAAAAGGAACAGGACTGCTAGCACTTCCTGGTGGGCTATCAGTGAGGCCAAGCCATGATGTATTCTAATGAAACAACTGCTAAAGTGTGTTTGGCCCCATACACAGATAGCAATTAGCAATTAATATTATGAGCCTGATTATTTAGATTATTCACAATTGAGGAATTCATAATAAAACATGAACATACAACAGATATCACTTGCAGAGTCCACTACTTATTAGCAATCCACACAGAGAATATTTTCAGGACATTCTCTTTGGAACCAAAATAAATTGTCTAACCAGTCACTATTCCCCTTCCCCATCGAGGCAAGCAAACATCATTCATTTTGCAACAAGAGGTGTGTGGCTCAAAAGAGCTGCCTTAAAAGTCTAGTATGATATTTTCAATGCTCAGTTGCCATGACAATGAATCCGAACTGGCTTCCAAACATTCTGTGCACCTCTGAAATTCCCAGCCATGGTCCATTACCTTTCATTAAAAAAAAAAAAAGAATCGGGCTCTAAAAAAACATCACATATTCTTTAAGATTACATGCAAAGAATATAAGGACCTTAGTATAAAGATTTACAGCAAAGCTGTGCAAAACAAACTATTTTATTGGGGTTGTCTGTCACACAGACAATATGATACTCTGAACATTAGTATTTTCTTGCTACTGATCCAAGGTTCATTTCAAACTGCATTTCTGGACCTGGGCACTCAAACGCAATCTGATGTTGTAGGATGTTTATTCCCCAGGACAGCACACTGTCCACTAAGAGATCATTAGCAATGCCGCTCACGTTAGATGCAAGAAGCAATCCTAAAAGCAGCTAGCAGTAAGACATTATCATTGATAATGCTTCCAACATTAGCCACTAGGGCCTGACTTTTCACAAGTGACTGACTTTGGGTTTCCAACTTCAGATGACTTAAAGCAGTGGTTCTCAAGCATGGGTATGTGTACCTCTGGGGGTACAGAGAGGTCTTCCACTGGGTACATCAACTCACCTAGATATTTGCCTAGTTTTACAACAGGCTACATAAAAAGCCCCAGCGAAGTCAGTACAAACTAAAATTTCATACAGACAAAATGAGAAAGTGAGCAATTTTTCAGTAATAGTGGCTGTGACACTTCTGTATTTTTATGTCTGATTTTGTAAGCAAGTAGTTTTTAAATGAGGTGAAACTTGGGGGTATGCAAGACAAATCTGACTCCTGAAAGGGGTACAGTAGTCTGGAAAGGTAAAGAACCACTGCCATAAGGGAGCCTGATTTTCAAAAAGGGTTAAATTAAGCACCTGCCCCCTGAAAATGAGATTTCTCAAGTCAGGCACTCAATCAATAGTCGCTGGCAAAAATTTAGAGCCCAAAACAGCTAATGCAAGAAGTGCTTGGGAGAAGAGTGGCCAAGGAGGAAGGGGGAAATAGGTCTGGCAAGGAGTAGGAGACTCAGTAATATAGCAAAGCATGGGAAAGTGTGGTGGGACAGTGAGAAGAGGAAAGGTTATGGGGAAGCAAGAAATAGAGAAGACGGAAAACAGAAGGAAAAGAAAAGACGAGTTTCATGAGTCACAGTCAGCGATGGATGGAGCCTCCCAGTTCAATGGGTGTACTCAGCCGTTGCTGCCTCCTCACCCAACCAAAGGGACATCAACCACATGGAGTATCCCGGTACTGCAACCGTAATCCTGTCCCGGTGTGGAGTGGGGGCTTGGGAAGGGGCGGGTGCCTAGAGAGCAAACCCATGCCACAGCAACGGCTCCTGCCCTGGGGGGATGGACCTGGCTCCCTGAGAAGAGGTGTGGGGGCAGAGGATGCTGCTGCAGGTGGTCAGTAATCCCAAGCCACAGTGCCTAGAGCGCAGAGCCAGGCCCAGCCCCAGAGGACAAAAGCCACCACTGTTGGGTTTCTGTGTGTGCAACTGAGCCCATAAATCTCTGCTGAAGCCGCCCTGGCCACAGGCAAGAATCATTGTCTCTAGAAAAGCCAACTGAGGCACCAGGAAGTGCCTCCAAACCATCTTAGTCCTTACTGCCCCTTTGTGTCCTCTGAGTCACCCCTCTTGTGCTACCTCCTCTGTTTGGGACGGCCTCTCAGTTCTCCTATATCCATGCTCCTGTCCGCTCTCCACTTGTCATACTTAAAACCCAGTTCTTTTGTGAAGCCAGCCAACGCTGACCGTGTTGGGGTGTTGATCTCACTCCACCTGTACTGTATTGCTTCCTATCGGTAGCAGTCAGCACTAAATGCAAGCTGTTATCCATCCAGAAACACTGCAGTGTGTGCAAAACATTCATTTAATTGGCTGCCAGCTTATAAACTGCCAGCCACGGTTTTATTTAAAGATTTATCAGATCGCTTGAAAGTCATGTAAGGAGAAACTGGAAGTATTTCCCCAGTATGGATGGCTTTTTTTTTTTTTTTTTTTTTTTTTTTTTTTAGGTAACAGTTTTATAATAACTAGAAGGGAGTACAATTTATGGGGTTTTTTGGGGGGTTTTTTAAGCTACAGGATCCTATTAGGTGGTAGTGGGGTCTAATTATATGAATTGTACATGTGTATTTTTGGTGCCTCTTGTATCCACCAACTTAATTATGTATGTTAAAGCCATTTGTAATTGCAAGCACTAGAAACTGTTTTAATAGCTGGTTAGGTGTTCAGTAAACATGCACCAGCACATGGATCCAAATACAGAGAAACACCTGATTTTGGTCAGATAAGATAAATAAATCACATCTCCATGAGTTCAGATTATACTTCCTGCTTTATTTTATGCTCCTGCCTGTGCATTGTAGCCAGAAGCAATTTAGCTTTGTGATGTTCTGATGGAAGAAAGCTTCCCAATAGAGTCTATCCCAGCTGCCTATTTAAGGGTTGCCAATATTGCCAGATGTTCAAAAATCGTGAGTCAGGCTCACCAAAAATCATGAGATTGGCTTTAAAATCATGAGATTATGTAAAATTAATAGATTTGAGGTTCTTTTTATTTGCCTTCTGCCTTTTGAGCCTATAGGGTGCACTGGGGACACGTTTTGAAGCTTTCTCCATAGCCCCGAGGGCTGGAAACATACCTTTTCTTGAAGAATGAAGGCTGAAATCATCACATATCCACTGGACTCCAGGAGCTGGGGTTTTAAAGAAAACCATATTTATCATGAGACTCATGACAAAATCATGAGAGTTGGCAACACTGCTGCTTCATTTCTGTTGACGGGTTGAACTCCCAGAAGCGCCTGTGCCATTCACAATAGTGATGTGTCAGACAGGCTGAATAGTAGGAAAGAGATCTTTCTTAAGTGAAGCTAGTGTTTACATGATAAGGCTGTAGAGTTAAAACCAAGCAGCCTGTGCCCCAGCTTGCATTTCCATTCACCAGGTGCCATGCCATACTGAATTAAGTCCCTCCTGAAATCTGAACATCGTTCTCCAATTCCACTCACCATGCTACAGTAATGGCCCAATGGGGACCTTCGTATGCCAAGAATAAAGAAAAGAAGGCACCACAAAATAAACATGATATTTTTTTAAAATAGATAATTCCATTTCATTCCACTGTAGACTAAAGTGTATCTACCAGGCACCTGAAGGGGAATCCTGGAAACAAGTTACAGTGCAATAAGGTGCTGAACATTGTCTGTGCTACGGCATTTTCTTCAGCAGTCCCAATAAATATATTTGTATACTAACAGTGTTTGTAGCTGCTGGGGAGCAAGGGGGGAGAGAACTAGAAGCAAACTAATGCTGCCTTTAGCAGTGCAGAAAGAAAATATTTTTATGCAAAGAGACATTGGAGAAAATGTCCTGAGGATTAGGTAGGTGCTACCAAGCAAAGTTACATAACTGGTGCTCAGTGCTGTCATTTGGAGCTGCCTAGGATTATTTTAGTTTGTTCTTCAAACTAGTTTCATCCCACCCCCCCATATTTAATTGATGAATCCTTATTTTTGCACTCTCTCAGTGATGCCTCTTTTTGGATCTAAGACCACTCCTGGGGCTCAGAAAGCCTGATTTAAGGCCCTTTGGAGTCCATGGGAGTCTTTTCATTGACTTCATAAGGTTTTGGATCCATGAATGAGTTTCCTGCTCTTTGGGAACATAGACTTTGTTTGTTCTTTTGCAGTATTGCAGTCTGAAACATCCAAATATCGTGAGTCAGGCTCTACAAAATCATGAGAATAGTTTAAAATCATGGGTATTTATTATTAATAATATTATAATTGTAAATGTTTCTTTTAGTTGCCTTCTGGTTTTTAAGCTTTGTGGGTGCACTCTCGTCCTCTTTTCAAGCTTTCCTCTACAACCATAAGGGCTAGAAACTTACTTTTTTTTTTCAGTGAAAGTTGAGATTCTCACATAACCACGTGTGGCTTTAAATCAGATATCATATAACACGAGACTTGCAATAAAATCAGTGGAGTTGGCAACACTAATTTTGTAAAGGACCGTGTACATTTATGATGCCATATTGATCACAAGTGTGCATTATTTATATGAGGGGCACTTCCTGTGACATATTCTCCACATGTAAATAAGAAGACAGTTAAAGGTAAACAGGTTTTAAGTGGATGATGAATATTGTATTTACAACGCCATGGAACTCCATTTCAGTGTTGCTGGTCAGCTTTGGAATTGTCACCAGGCCTAGAAGCAAGTTTATGCCCATGGTCTGCAGAGCAGAATTTGGAGATCTAAGTGCTACCAAGAGGAGAACACATCATAAACAGTTCTGCTGATTATAGCTGGTTTGCAGGGAAACTATAAAGATTCTTTCTCTCCAGAACTAGAATCCTGCTGTAGCTGCTGGCACTGTTTTGCAGCAGAGCCTTGACTTGTATCTTTTCTCTTCCTATTAGATAATCCTTCATCAAGCCATTCATTACTTGTGAGGACTGAACATGCCATTGTGAATCAGCTTAAATAGGGAAAGCTATAAAATAGCCTGATCCTGTGAGCTACTGATCACTCTCAACACTAGGGGATCTCAGCATCTCCCAGCATTTGGATCTTAATTTCTAAAGCATTCTCTCTGCAAAGTTAAATCATTACAATGGTAGCATTTTCCTGATTGCCAGACAGCTGAGTGCTTCAGAAGGAGGAGATATGTGCATCTAGACAGAGTTGGGCAAAACATTCATCTCAAGCCTCAGATCCATTTGAACTGAAACTGGGTTTAAGGTTGGATACTTTCCATGATCGCAGAAGAAAGAAAATCCATAAATCCCTTGTGGACATCCTCCTCTTCCTATCTGTGAGCAATTAGGTATCCCCAAAGCATACCAATTAAAACTTTATTGCACACCATTGTGTATATATATTTTTCCCCTGTATCTGCCATTGCTATGCAAAGTAGTTTTGTATCGTTTACATGCTCGTTTACATGCAAAGTTTTGAAAATGCTGTCCTTAGCACAGAAAAGTAGCTTTGCAGAAAGATTCATCATTCTGGGGTTGGACATGATGAGATGGCTCAATGCCTTTAAAGCTAATTGTATAGCTCAGTTGAATCCTTTACAGGTATTCTTATTTGGAATCTTGTAGACAATTATATGTAACTATCCACTATTGAATAATTAGGGTTAATTCCCATTTTAATTAAATCTGACTGATGTTTTTAACCATAAACTTATTTAGAAAGAAAAGGTGTTGAGAAATGATGGACTATCTCACAAATAAATCGTATATAAGTGCAGCTGAGTTTTCATTATGAACTGGAGGGAGGAAGAACCTATTCTTGCATCAGGTAACTAGCTGTGTGCGTGACAGATTATAATAAAAGGTAGATTCACACCAGAAGACCAGATATGAACACTCTGACACTTTGGGGAAGTTCAGATCCAAAAATTAATAAATGGGAGTTTTGCCATTGACTTGAATGAAAGCAGGATCAGGCCCAGAGTTGACTAAAGTGTTGAAACAGTGCATTTCAAGTACAGCCCCTTTTTGTATGGTAAAGAGAGGATTTAGATGAATTGCATTGTCTTCTTTATCACAAGCATGTACTCTGATGCTGGTAGATCTTGGAAAAGGTTGTAAAGGTTTGTTACAGCTCTGAACACTTGGTAGCTAAGCTCAAAACTAAATGAAATAATTCATCCAGAGTCGTCACTGCTTAATTAGAACTGATTTCTGTCCAGTTCTCTCTTCCTCCCAATAAACATTTGTACGTGATTTCCCTGAGGATTTTTTCCCCCCTCTATAAAATCAGCTAATGAAAATGCATGTGTTTTGTGTGTATAGCACTAAAGAAAATGAATTTTGCCCTCACTTAGATTTATCAGGCTGCTCAGGCTTTCAATATGTTTTCTAGTTGGTAATCTGTCCTTACTGTCTTTCGCATTACAGAAGCGTTTGATTAACTCTGAAATTTCAGAAGGAGCTGTGGAGTATTGTGGCAGAGATTAATTTGAACAGTTGGAAAAATTTTTATAATAGTCTTTATTTTGTTTCGCTCTGCTGTTTTCCAAGAGATTTTTCTAATGTTGTGTTTAATTATTTAATGGTAAAAGTACATTTACATACAAATAATGTTTGTTCTTCAACTTGATCAACACATTATTTTCAGCCAGTTCAGGATAGTAGTATCTTGCTCTATTCCAGGGGAAAATATATGGAATTGAATTAATAACTGCTAGAATGGATTCCAAGGGCTTCATGGATCTGTAAATACAGGCAATACAAACAACAAGTTTTAAACCCTTCAGCTGATTGATTGTGGCAAGAGAGGAAGGGGTCCCAAGACAATGCCAGAAAGAAGCCTGACTGAGAACAAATTGGAGGAGGGTTAAGCTGGAGTTGCCCAAATAAAGTGTTTTTAACTAAGCAATGTTACCACAGGCTGAGCAGAGCGTCCTGTCTGCGTCATGTCCCTTGGTAATATGGCACTATTTACACCTGTCTGATTAACTTGATTTGTGTGCTAGTGTTTTCTGTTTGTTTGGAAATGACTTAATAAAATTTTTATACCTAGAATAGGGTCACACACACACCTGCCAGACTGTGTGTGTGTGTGTGTGTGTGAAACTAAGCATTAGCAACCCCAAATGAATTCACATGTACGGGTGCAAAAGCAGTAGTACTGTTCACTGTATTCTGACAAAATGACACTCACCTCAGTGCACATAGCCAGCCTATGCAGCACTGAAAGCACCGTCTGTTGGCTTCAGTGCTATTTCAGTGTATGGAGGCCTTGTGCTTGCTGTCTGCCAGGTTAAATTTCAATCCTCTTCACCTGTTCTCTCTATTCCTGCCGAGAGTATGAATACTCTCTATGGGGTCTGTATATGGCAGCCATTGCCTGGTCATGTAATAGACACCGTTTAACACGTGTACCAGGCCCTGAGCCCTTGATTATGCCCTAGAACAGCTCTCTGCACTCACTGTTCTGATCACTTAGAGCCTGTGAAAAACCATCTTCATGATGTTCTAAGGGGGCCAGAACTAGGAGAGCCAACTTTTGCCTTATGCTTGCATTGCAGCCATTCATGTAGATACCCTGCCAGACAGAATTTGACCTTTGTTTTTTCATGGCTGAACATGATTTTACCACTCTTCCTCCCCTGAAAACAGTGACGCTGCAGCAGAGTTAAGATGTATATCAGGGTGTTAAGACGCTGCAGAGGCCCATGCAAAGACTGTTTCTAGAATCTTTCACTCAAATTCTGTCCTATACCAAGATGTGCTTGCACAGAAGGGCAGAGGAAGCCATCAGGGAGCAGGTTCTGCCTCCCTGATTCTAATGGTGCGTCTGCTCTAGCTCTGGCCCATTGGTGTAAATAAGAGCAGCTTAGGGGCTGCTCTGACTTGTTTGTGTTTCATTTAAAAAAAAAATCTGAATTCTAAAAGAGAAATAATTCAGAGGACTAATAATTGGAGAAAGGAGGGACCTGGCCAGGGCAAATATATAGGACCTGATTCCCCAGTTTGTTACACCAGTTTTATGGCAGTGAAACAAACCAGACCTATATGGCTAGTGATAAAGCTTATGCTGTTGGAATCTTTAGTCTCCCTCTTACATATCCCAAGCCAAAGTCTGCTCTCATTTACACGGATATAAATGTAGGTTAACTCTACTGCTTTAGCTGAGAGAACTTGCTTCCTTTCCTACTCCTGCCTTCCCCTACTTGCTAGGTTTCTGATATCCAAAGGAAGACCCTGAGGGCAAATAGTAGAGGTGTGAGGGTGTTTCAAGCTCACCATCTTCACATTCACCTGTATTGTGACAGCACCAACTAATAGCAACATGGGGTTTGCGGGAGCTTTACATTGTTTTCTCAGTACTATTTAAATACTATTAGTTGTTGAAATCTTCTCTGTGATTGTTCTCTGCTGAACAAATACATGAGAGACAGGGTTTGCAACCTAACCGGCCCGCTGACAGCAATTCCCGGCCCCAGGGCAGAACAGTCAATAGGCCCCCCCCCCCCCCCCATGCATGCACAAGCCGTGCTTGTGCGGCACAGTCTGCCTGACATTTGGGTGGTGCTACGTCTGTGCTGGCTGGTGCCCAGTGAGCTGCCAGCTGCGCCACTGGGCGCGCTCTTCCAGCATAGCAAGGGCTTCTATATGCCCGCCCGGTAGGGTTGTCAACTGTCTAATCGCGCAAACCCAAAGACCCTTGCCCCACCCTGCTCCTTCCTTGCCACACCGCTGTCCCATCCCTTCTCTGAGGCCCCACCCCTGCTCACTCCATTCCCCCTCTATCTGTCACTTGCTCTCCCCCACCCTCACTCACTTTCACCAGGCTGGGGCAGGATTGGGGTGTGGGAGGGGGTGCAGGCTCTGGGAGGGAGTTTGGGTGTGGGAGGAGGCTCAGGGCTGGGGCAGGGGACTGGGTGCAGGAGGGAGTTTGGGCTGCAGGCTCTGGGTGGGAGTTTGGGTGCAGAGGGGCTCAGGACTGGGGCAGGGGGTTGGGATGCGGGCTCTGGGAGGGAGTTTGGGTGTGGGGTGCAGGCTCTAAGCTGGGGCAGGGGGTCGGGCTGCAGGAGGGGGTCAGAGGGTCAGCACTTACCTTGGGCGGCTCCCAAAAGCAAGCGACCCACCCCTCTGGCAGCGACTCCTAGGCGGGGGACCCAGGGGGTCTCCGTGTGCTGCTGTCCACAGGCACTGCCCCCACAGCTCCCATTGGCCGCAGTTTCCAGCCAATGGGAGACCCCCTCCCCAGGGACGTGGCAGCTGCTTCTGGGAGTGGCGTGGAGTGAGGGCGGTCAGGGTGTCTGTCTTAGCCCTGCTGTGCTGTGGCCAGGGGCCCCCGGGCCCTTTTAAATCATCCGGGCCCCTGGGAATTGCCCCCTTTGCGCCCCCCACCCCCATTGGCAGGCCTGCACCTAAAGACATACGAAATCTCTGTGAGCGAGAAGGAGTAATGGAGAGAAATCCTTGAGACTGTGGTGCAGTTTAAGTGCCTGGCTTCATTCTGCAACATGAGCACTGCAGTCCAGAAATTGCGAGTAGCGCCAAAATAATGGTGGTGCTTTAAACTGGCCTTAGGGTTCGGTGGCTGAACCAGTTCCCCTCTTTGGCTTAGATTGATTGATTTCACCTGTTGCAGGGCTACTTTCCCACCCCTTTTCATTAGTCCTCCTCAGCTCTTTTCACTGGTTGGCTCCTTCTCTGGATTGGAGATTTTAAGTGGGAAGGTGTAACTTGTGACTTCTTTAGAAGCTGCTGTTTAATGCATTCTGTGGGAAGGGGGGCATCAGACGTAGTTTGTGTCCTTTTCAGTGTACATGGTCGCAAAGTTACTCCCAGACTAGCCATGTGTCCGCAAACAGCCTATTCTTTTTATTCTTGAATTTGGCTCAGTCCTGCAATTCATCCTTTTGCGTGTATTTAAATTGATGCATGTTAATAGTTCCACTGGCCCGTTTGGGATTGCTCTAAGCATTCCTCTACACACAGGTTTGTACGGCTACCACAGTTTGAAACCTGTATAGTTATACCAGTACAACCCCCTAGTGTGGATGCAGTGATACCTGTATAACTGGTATAACCTGTATATTGGCACAAGTTATTCCGGTGAATTTAGGCAAATAAGCCATACTAGTATAAAGCACCTTTAAACTGGTATAACTGCATCCATGCTAGAGGTTGTACCAATGTAATTATTTCAGTAAGATACTAAAATTGAATGTAGACCAAGCTTCATTCACACCGACTGGCCATGGGTTATATGAGTTGGTGTAGTGCTTTGGGACTTCTCGTGTACACAGAGTTAAGCATGTGCTTGAGTAATTGCAGAATCAGAGCCATATGGCACATCTACCCTGCAATAAAAGACCCACAGCATGTCCATGGCTGGCCCAGGTCAGCTGATTTGGGCTCGCGGGACTCAGGCTGCAGGGTTATAAAATTGCAGTGTAGTTTGGACTCAGGCTGGAGCCTGGGCTCTGAGACACCACAGGTGATAAGATCTCAGAGCCCGGGCTTCACCCAAGCCCAGACATCTACGCTGCTATTTGTAACCCCACAGTCCCAGGCCCGTGGGCCTGAGACAGCTGACCCGGGCTCTAAGACTTGGTGCCGTGGGTTTTTTATCGCAGTGTCGACTGTGAGATCTTTGAGGCAGGGAAGGTCACTTGCAGTATGTGTATATCCCCCAGGGTCCTGGTCCTCTTTGTGGCCTATAAGCACAACCACTGTCCAAATAATAAAGTAGTAACCACAGTAATCCTAAATATGTTTGGTTACCTCTACTAAACTCTCCTTTTTGTTTTGTAGAATGAAATGTGTCTAGCCACACAACAGCTTTCCAAGCAGCTTCTTGCATATGAAAAGCAGGTATGTTTGAAAATTCTATGTTTGCGAGTCTCAACATTCAGCTGATTAGATGGTGCATATGAAAAGTCTGTTCAAAGGGTAGGATTTTCAAAACGGCTCATCATTGGCCTGACTCAGGTCCCATTGAAGCCGTTGGGGAAAATTGCCTGTTGACGTCCAAAATATTTACGTTAGTAAATTAATGAAGATGCAAAGCAGCCTATTCTTGGTATGACCAATCCTTTTAAATAAATCAGATAAACGTTATTCCTTTAGACAAGGAAATTAAATATAAAGTGCATGTATAAAAGTAGTATATTATTTGTACATATATGTAATGCGACATATTGTCTGTATACTGACCTTGTTGACTTACAGTATCAATATATATTTTTATTTTCAGAATTTTGCCTTGGGTAAAGGAGATGAAGAAGTGATATCCACCCTTCATTACTTTTCAAAAGTAGTGGATGAGGTAATTTAAATGGTCTATAGCAATATCATCATGTTCTCTGTCTATCTCTTTATCCGTTTGCCTCTGACTGCTACAAAAGGCTAAATTCTGCCTGGCCTTTGTGCAACCAGATAATGGAGGGGAAGGAGTAATAAATCCCACTCACTTTATATAAGCCTTGTGTTGGAATTATTAATAATATTTGAAAATATTAATAAGGGAAACCACCAAACACTAATTTAACCATAAATTCCTTTATTAAATCCAAAGACCTAAAGGTACCGATACAATTGATCTAACCATGCCTTAAAAGCCTAAATAATAAGCAATTTACTTCAGCCAAACAGTAACAAAACATTTATAAGCATTTGGTCAAGATACTTACAAACAGGCTAATCCTGGTGGTGCTCGGCCCCATATTGGTTGGCTACAACATGGTCCAACAGGAATTAGCATTGAAGAGTTCACTTTTTATACCCTTTAACAAACAAGTGATGTCATTGCCAATTACTGACTTGAGCTAAAAACCAAATTGAGACAGCTCACCCTTATTTCCAGGCTTAATCCAGATAAGATTTACAATTTCCTTTCTTCCCTCCTTCTTCTCTCCTCCCCTTCTTCCTGCTGTCCAACACCTTTTTTGTTGCACCTGGTTCACATAGGACATAACACTGGTAGGTGGGGTGGGAAGGTCCATGTTGGCTCCTTTTAAGAGAAATCCTTTTCCTCTTATTGCCTGTAGTCACCCCATCAGTCAGAGGCCTTCCTTTTAGAAACTTCCCCTTATTTCATTAGTTATTCTTTGAACCAGACATCCTGCCTACTTCATTCCATTTGGCCTTATAACCCATTATTTTTAAGGCTTTCCTTCTACATGCTATTGAGGTCCGTTTTTACAACACCTATAGATTTCCTTAACCAATAAGCTAACTTTCCTTCTTTAATTTGATACGTATCCTACACCAGGTAAGGGTTGGGCAGAGTTGCAACCCCACTGCTCAGGGGAGTGAGTGTAGGGCTGCTACTGGGATGCTCCCAAGTGGAAGCATAATGCTCCAAGTGGGAGAACAATGCCACAGCTCAAAACCCCACTCCCATATGTGTGAGGGCAAGTAGATGGCATCTCTTAAAGGTGTGCCAATTTGTATTGCGAGGGGAGTGCTGGGAATATTGGCTCAGATCCACAAAGATATTTAGACTCATAACTTCCATTGAAAGTCCTGGTCTTTGTGAATCTGGACCATTCAATCTCTTTGAGGCTCCCCCCTCCCCTCATGCATCATCCTCAATGCAAGGCTATGCCAGATAGGCAGGGGAATTACAGGAGATTCTGAAATGGGTCAAGTATCAACCGGATTGGGCTAGTTTATAGTCTCTTTCTTCTGATAGAAAAGGTCTTTACACTATTAGGCATTAAACTCTGCAATCGGTACCCAGATTTTCCAGGGAAAGGAGCAGCACACGCAATAGTTAATGAAGTTTCAAATAGTCACCACAAGATGACATAGAATTTTATGCTGTAGGATTCAGCAGGAGTTTGATGGCAAGAGGGTTGGTTCAAATCAGGCTACAGAGTTGAGTACACAGTGCTTTTATTCTCTCCAGGCAGTACATGTCACTGCTAAGGAATGGGAGCATTTTCTAAATATGGCCTCACTGGGCATGAAATTGTGTTTCCCGGGTGGTCTGAGTATCTAGGTACTTGTATGACATTACTGTCGGAGTGGTTTGTTTGGTCTTACCTCATCCCTTCTAGGTTCCACGGGGTCTCTGCTTGTGTAATCAGAAATACACTGGTACCTGTTTGTTTACTTTTAACTTCTGCTTGCCATTAAAGTAAAAAAGCAAAGGGTTGTATTGGGGCCTAATTTAGACAGAATAACAAAACTTGATTAAATAAGCTAAAATATTAGCTTGGGGTAACTCCATTGACTTAATCAAAGTTACCCCAAAGATTAATTTAGCCCTTACTTGCTTCCTGCCATGCCATTTCTTTCTGGTGATCTTTAAAAGATTGATGGCTAAATTGATGGTTAATGTCACACAACAGGCTATCTCAGAACACACTCAAAGCATTGCTCCCTCTTACTGGAGTATAAACAGGTCAAAAATCAACGTTTTCTCCCTTCCAAGGTACAAACAAAGCCCTCCTCTTTGCTGGCTGTGAGTACGGAATCCATTTTGTTGAATCAAGGCTTTTCCTTTTAAGTTGCCCACTCCTTCCTTTCCTCAGCCTCCTGCTAGGCATGTCAGCTGTGCCCCTGGAGTTTACTGAATCCCAGTTATGGCTGCTCTATAGCTACTTAACCCCTCCAGTCTGGTTCCCTGCCTCTGCAGACTTGACAGGAAGAACAGGTTTGAAGAATTTGGCCTTACCTGGCAACCATGCCAGGGATCCAGACAAGTAACGTCCTGGGTCTCAGTGCTCCCTGACAGTATATAGAACATCACATCTTTGGTCTCATCTATGGAACCTTTTGCCAAGCCCCAGCATGATTATGGGCATCCTAGCTGAGCCCAGTCTGATGCTCTCTCCCTGCTTCTATTGACATGGAAAAAGGGACCTCCCCATCCATATATAACAACATGTCACAAAACTTGTCTTTATGTGCTGGATTACATTCTGGCCTGGATTTTAAAGAGACACCTACAGAAATGCCGGGGGGAGGGAGAGGGAAGAGAGACTTGCCATGAGAGTAAAGCATTTATGAATAGGGTCCTTTATTTGTAATGGTTCCTATTGTGTAAATTGAAATGTATTCACAAATGAAAGGAAAGAGAAGCTCTAGCAGTGGGAAATGGTCCTGACTCTGTTGTGTGGAGCATTAACAAAGAACGTGGTTAATAGAGGCTAATTACTAACGAAGTCTAATCAAAGGCTCAAGTGTGAAGGAACTGAAATGCTCTTTGAATCCTTTAAAAGGATCAGGCAAGGATTAAATTAAGCATTTAGGCTGACATCCTTATTAACCATGCACATCTTGAGTAAACAAGCTTTGGGGATTGGAGAGCATAGTACCCTCTCACCCAACCCACTGAACTCAGGTGCAGAAGCTGTGGCCACTGCTATGGTGTGTGGGCTGTGGTAGCAGCTGTAACACACTGTGACACTCCTTCCTACCTATGTGGCTTTTCCCTGGATCACTGCTCCGGGACTTGCACTGATTATTGAATGGTTCTACTTATCTCCTCCACAGACCATCCCTACACCCCGTTCCATGCATTAAAGAAGATGACAATGAGTTTTTAATTTTTATTGTAGTAGCAGCCTAGCGGTTTGTCACACATCATAGCCCCACTGTGCTAGGCATTGTACAAACACAGAACAAAAAGACAGTCCCTGCCTCTAAGAGCTGATAGTCTAAGAGTTTGTCTGCATGGGAAAGTTTTTACAATAAGGGTTAAACATAGACAGCTACTGAGTGAATCAAAAAAAGAACTTTTGTGTGTGGGTGCAAAGCAGTTTGTGCCGAGAAAACTAAAGTTAAACTGAAAAATCTTGCCGTGTAGACAAGTCCTTAAGTATAAGATGGAGACAACAGGTAAGTACAATAGACAGACGGGAAACACAAGGTAATAGTGATCAGAGTATGATTATGAAGCATATGACCAAGGGTGGTTGTAGCACACCTGCTGCCCAACCATTGTTGAGTTTCATTGGGAGTCAGTTTCCCTTCCCCCTTCACTCCAAATGACAGTGGGGGAAAGACATATTTTATAGAATCAGTGTTCATTTTATCAGTGATTAAATCACTCTCTGCCTGATCTTGCAGTCCGTATTCAGGCAAAACTCCCATTGCCTTCAATAGAGAGGGTTGCATAAATCAAGAGTGTAGAATCCATTGACCCCAATAGGAGCTCAGCACTTATTAAAATCAGGAGGTGCCTAAATGTGGCTTTTAGAAGTCTAACTCGCTGCTGCTTTTTTTTTTTTTTAAATATTGGCCTTAATCCATTTCCCTCCCCCACCCCAAAAAGAGGGGAAAATCAATCCAAATAAATAAGAAAATATTGATAAAATGTGAATTTTAAAAGTATAAAGAACAACACTTTTTTACAATTTAATTTGAAAACTGAGACTAAATGAACTGAGTTAATGTTCAAGGAAGTTTTTCTTTTTGTTTGTGCAAGGTGGGCATACTGTGCCAGGTGCAGCCCAAGTGAGAAACCAGTATTTACCCAGTAAATAGCATGGTAGTAAACTTTTTGCTTCAGAGCCTCTCCTTGAGCAGGACTAATTTGTGCGGTCCTGGGGAACTGTTAGAGATTTACCACTGTCAGTTTGTGTTGAAGCTGTTAAAATTGTTGATGACTACAGATCTGATCCAGTTCCTAGCACAGTCAGTGGCAGACTTTCCATTGACTTCAGTGGCAACTGATTTTGCATTATATTCAGTAGTGCTATGCCTTCAGTTTCCAGAGCAAAATGCTTAAAACCAAACAGTATTTGAGTCAACCCAAATTAGCTCAGTACTTATTTGTTTGTTTTTGATGGGTTTTTAATACCCCAGGTAACCAGGTTTCTAGCCAAATTATTATTATTTATTATTATTATTATTTATTATTATTATTAATTAATGACACCTAGTCTTTCTGAGGTATTCCCTCCATCTGGGATCAGAAATATCATACGACCACCACGCCTGGCATTATTTGGCCCAATAACTAGTTCCCTGAGAAATTTTTAAATCCCAAGAGAAATGTAATCATAAATCCTTTAAATACACCTGGAGAGACCAGATGGATGAGGTAATACCTTTTATTGGACCAACTTCTGTTGTGGAGACATGGTAGTTGTGAGTGGTGTCGTCATTCTGGTGAAAGAATTCTTCTACTTCTCCACTTGTTAGTATGGTATCAGGTTCTGAGGTAGGGCAGAAGTTCAGTCCCTTAGAGCATAGATAATGCAGCTCCAGTGTGGGTTAGTCTTGATAAATGGTTAATGTTTGGGTGTCGTGTAGTGTCCATGTGGTGGGTACTGGTGCCATGGTTTCTCCCAGTGGTGTGTTCTGTTGTTGTGGAGTACTTGTAGTTGGTTCCATTTTTCGTTGTTCTGTTGGGTGGCTGTCATCAGTTGTTGTGGGTTTTTTTATAGTTGTTTTGGATTTCTTGCATGATTTCCAAGTAACTTTACTGGTTTTTTTAAACTCCAGTGTGTGGGAGCCTGTGATGATTTCTCATTTGAGGTGGTCCCTTCTGGGGCATGTGAAGTGCAGTAAATGGTTCCTCAGTTTCTCTGAAGTCTATTTGCAGAGCTGTTCAGCATATTTGCAGTTGTGTGTAGTGGTCACACGGTTATAGAAGGTGAGACCTCTGGGGATGCTTTTTCTTCATGTTATGGAGTTTCCATTTCAGATGGCTAAATTCGATATCTTCCATTGTATGCAATGTAGTTGTAATAACAATAATAAATATTGTTTTAAATATTTAAGTAAATTGTTTTTAAATGTTTTAAATAAATATTGTGTACCCACCTTGTCTCTCTCAGATCCTTGGGCTGACACAGCTACAAGTACACTGCAGACAGGCATATATGGCTCACGGGCTGATAACTCTGTGGTACTGTTGCCTCTGCAGTACTCTATGCACAGTGCAGTATTTTAGATCATTTCTCTCCCTTTCAGCTTAACGTTCTCCATTCTGAGCTGGCAAAACAGCTTGCGGACACAATGGTTCTCCCAATCATACAATTTCGAGAAAAAGATCTTACGGGTAAGTTAGATTCCAAATTGCTATCAACTCATAACTTTTGATGCCTGACATATTTCGTTGTAAGCTGTTGACTATTTATCAATTTGTCATTAAGAAACTTGTTTTTGTATTAATTGGCAGAAAAATCTGATATTTTCTTACTTGCTGCTAGACTGAGCATTTTTGATCAGACATAAATTTGTAGAAGTCCAGCACACATGCTACCTATTTTAAAATACAAGGCCACATTCTCCACCGTGTGGTCTATTTTTATACTAATGTGACTTAATTGAATTCAGCAGTGTCATACTTGCATAAAGCTGGCGGAGTGCAGTGGTGCACCAGGCTTGTGAACATCTGAAAGGAGAGGTAGTATTAACCCTACTGTGAGAAAACTGGGTTTGAAAAACAGGGGCAGGATTTTTCTGACTACAGAGCATACCTGTTTTCCTCCTGTTTAGGCAACTCAACCCTTTTAACTCTGTGCCACCCATGGAAATATCCAGATGGCAGGATGGCACAAAATTGGAAATTCCTTGCTCACAGAGCAAAATAACAGTGCAAATATTTGGAATAATTTTGAAAGCAAGGGGCTGTGCAAGTTCAGAGAGAGTCTAACCAGCACATGCAAGAGAAGCATAAGATTTTATTGACTCTATCTCAACTTTCAATAATAATAATAATAATAATAAATAGTTCCCAGGCTCAGCTCCCCTCAGAAGGCATTTAGGGGCCTACATTTGTTTGAACTGGTTTTACTGGAAGAGAAAACAACTGCAGTATAATTGTGAAAGAAAACATGCTTTGGAGAAATGATGATTTTCAGCTCGTTTCATTTCCATACATCACTATAGAGCAGTTAAGACTATGATGACATGAATGGACCTGTGGTAGGTGTCCAGACAAGAGGCACATAATGTCCAAATACCAAGATCTTTGTCCTGCGAATGCTTTCATATCTGCTTAACTTGCTCACTTGATTTCAGTGAGACCACTCACTTGCTTACAGTTAAACATGCATGTAAGTGTTTGCAGGGCTGGAGCCTAAGGGGTTACATTTTTCTATTCTGCTCTTATATGTGTTCATCATAGTATCTGAGTGCCTTTCAGTAGTGCATTAGGCAACATGACTAATATCTGTCACATGTTTGTTCTCATCCTTTTCCCAGGGGGAGAAGCGTGTATGCACAGCAGAGTGTCTTGTTTTTAATTAACACATTCACACACAATGCTATATATTTGTGTCAGAGAAGGGAAGGTAAAAGAAAAGGCACCTTGCACTTGGAGCAGAAGATGGTGAGGTTTGTGGTGGTCTTTAGTTCCTGGAGGAGTTCATTCCATAGTCTTGGGCCAGCCCCTCAGAAAGCTCCTGTCTCTCTTCATACCGCTGGCCGTGTGTGTGTAATTTGCACCCAGAATTTCAAATCACCTCTGCCCTTGTTCATAGGCGGGGAGAGGGCCAGGAGATATCTCTCATCCCCACTATCTAAAGCCCCAGAGGTGTCAAGAACCCAAACTCTCTCCCCATTCTGTGGATGCCAAAGTCCCATCTATCACCTGTCCAGCTGCCAAAATCTCTTGCTTCCCCACCAAGAGCTTCCCAAGAGCAGCTATGCATTTTCAGTACAGAAATCTGTGGCCCACTGAAAATTTGGTGTAGGATAAAATTAACTAATAATAATAATACAAGCAATTCTCTACTTACAGCCTTATTTTTCATATTTGATGCAATAAAAACCTCCATGTACTAGTTTATTTGAAGCTGCCTCAGAATTCCCACTCTCTTACACTAGAGGGATGCAGACACTGGGGGAGGCCTTGAACTATAGCACAATTTTGGTCTAGCTCATCCAAGAGCACATGGTACCTTGGTGATAAACACAAATCCTGCAATTTCTCTCTAAGCTTTTCACAGTTTCCTACTGAGTATTCTTACTGAAGAGATTAATGCAAGTTATGGTCCCCAGGGAGGGGGCAGTGAGCAGCACCTTTGAAAATCAGCTTATTTACTTTCCTCGCCCCAATCAGAACATTTTGCCCAGTATCTTTAATATTGGCCCCAACCCAGCAATCGCATCTACATTGATGTCACTATGGCTCTGCAAAGGCACAAAGGTCTGCCTGATTAGGTCTGATCCAGTTACAGGATCAGGGCCCTAGTTCATATGCTGTGGCAGTCACTGGTGGGTACACAGCTTTGTGTGTGTCATTTAAGCACTGGCAATATGTTGTTCAAAACAGCAGATTTTTTTAGGCAAAGTACAGCTCCTCTTTGGTAATGGACAAAGTGACCTGCAGGTTCCTTGTATAAATTACACCTGTACATACGGGATCTTTTTCCATATTCAGAGCTTGTACAGTAAAGGAAGTTTATCTAAATCTTACCTACCTGCATGTACAGGTGCTTTCTCCCATGCTTCCTTTCCTGAGGTCCCAGCAGGGGACCAGCAGTGGAGGAGCATCATGTGACCAAGTGGTACGTCGGAGGAAGAGAAGTAGTCCTTGCAGTAAGGAGGGAAGTGGATCAGTAAAGTGAATAGTAATGTAAAGCACAGCAGAGCATGAGGGTGGAAATTACTTATATTGCAGTTGACCCCCCCCAAAGGCCCAGTTAGGATTGGGAACTCATTTGTGCTTGCCTTGAGGTGTGTATAATTTAATTTAAGACAAGACCCAAATGGATGAAACAAATGGGGCATGGGTGATGCCAGAGGCTCATTGCAAATATTTTGTAAGTGCTGCTCTTCGTTTATTATTTTCAAGACACGAACATAAATTACACATTTCTATTTGTAGGAATAAAATGACGGAGGCAACTGACCTTCAAGTACCTATAAAGAGAGTTAGTTTTGTTGTGATTCTGCTTGAATAATTCTGAAGTGTTGACTTTTTTTATTTCAGAAGTAAGCACTTTAAAGGATCTTTTTGGCCTTGCTAGCAATGGTATGTTTCATATTTTTGTTTGTTTCTAATGGCATGCACTAATTATTGTCACCGGAGACATGTTGTGTGTATACCCATGCCATGATGCTGAAAATGTTTCTTGTTTCCAGAACATGATCTCTCCATGGCAAAGTATAGCCGATTACCGAAAAGAAGAGAAAATGAAAAGGTAAAAAAAGGCTTATAGTTTGGTTTTTAATGTATGGAAAATTTTTAATCAGCGGCTCTGCCTACATATTCATTTTTAACTACAGTGTTAGCAAATGTACAAACTTCTGGGTTTTGTGGATTGAATCCACAGTAGCTCAAGACTCCCAGTGATTGACTTTTGAGTCAGCAACAAAGCTTTTAGGCCTCCGTTGAGAAAGGTACTGAAGCATGTGCCTAACTTGAAGGAACTATTAACATGTTTCAAGTAAGTCACGTTGTGCTGCTTCTTGGGGCATCTAGGGCTATGAGTCAGCCTCTGTGTCACATGTGTGCTTAAGCGTTTTGTTGAATTTGAGGCCATAAAGCAGCAAGGGGAACTGTAAGGATGACTTTTTCACTACAGAAGAAATCCAAAATGACCACAAAGATTTTTATAGGCCTCCTGCTGTAAAACCCATGTGTCTACCAATCTTCTGTGGGGTGGATGCTGTACTAGAGGATTATTGATGCAGTGTGTTTGTACCTGAAGTGATGTAATAATGCCATATATCTGCTGTGCTTAAAGGACTACATTCTCCTCTTCAGTGTGCCTGCCAGGTCTTTGGATATTGATTCTCATTCCACCTCCAGCACATGGAAGTGATGTCAATGGAACCGATCCTGCATTCTTTGCACACCCAAGCCTCCCACTCAGTACAAAGTGTGCAAAGAATGTAAGATTGCACCAGCAGGGGACTTGACACTTTTAGAGAGATCAGAAGATCATTTAAGGGATCTGCATTATAGATCAGAATGCAATGTTTAGCTCCTGTATCGGATGTATGTGCTTGGACATACAGCAGACTGTGAGTTGTGCCCAGAATTATTAGTTCTATGAATTACACACATATAGGACCAGGTTCTGATCTCCGCTACAATGAAATTACTCCAGACTTACGCTGATGTAACTGAAGTCATAACCTGAAGCTTACAATTTAAAATATGTAGTAGTTGTACTATTTATAGCTCAGAGACCTGCTTATAGGCTTGAAGAGAGACAAGGTGAAACTTCTTTTGGTGAGAGAGACAAGCTTTCGAGCCACACAGAGCTCTTCTTCAGGTCCTCGAAAGTTTCTGTCTCTGACCAACAGAAGTCAGTCCAATAAAATTTATTACCACAACCCCCTTGTCCCCTTAATACCCTGGGACCGACACAGCTATAACTACCCTGCATACATCAATTTAAGTTAGAGAGGCAGTTAAATATGTTGCCAGGAAGAGCCTATATTAAATGATTTAATTAATTGTTTTACTTCTAATGCTTGTTTTTATCTTGTCATGGAGATATTGTTTTCCCTAATAAAAAATAAGTATTTAATGATGACATTAAATTAATCAGTAAATGATCCGGATATATCCATAACATGATTCTGCACTGCATGACTGCCAGTTTTAAAGTTCTGCACACATTTTTATTCAGCTAAAGACAGAAGTAGTAAAGGAGGTGGCAAATGCAAGGAGGAAGCAGCATCTTTCATCATTACAGTATTACTGTGCCCTGAATGCTCTGCAGTACAGGAAGAGAATTGCAATGATGGAACCTATGCTAGGATATACACAAGGACAGGTATGTACAGTAAAGCCAGGATAGTGGAAAATGTCACTTAAAGGAATATGTCTCTGGGATATGCAAGACATTTTGGCATAGAAGGAGTTGTGGCAGCTGACATATGAAAATAGGGAAAATCTTATTCAGAAAGTCTCCTGTTAAAATGTTGTGCTGCCATTTTTATTCTTTCTGTGTGAACCTGTAGATTTCCTCTCTGTATTCAAATGACGTGCATATTGAGCCAAATTTTGCAAGGCAAATTTTGCAAAGCAGAGTTGTACTTTATTTATGGTCAAATAGTTGGACATTTAGCTACTCATAAATATACTACTTTAAAACACACACAAAAGCAAAATCAGCACATTCTAGGCTGAATGGTATGGACACTAAACTGTCATCACAACAAAATTTACTCCCATGTCATTGTTCACTTTGTGCTTTTATAAGCTCACCTGTGTGACAGTTTACTTCACAGCATGAGATATTCAGCATGCTGATGAGGAGTCTCGTGTGAACAGGAACTGGAGCATGTGTTGGACAGTAGCAGAGTGAGTGTAGTCAAGTGGGTGGAGCACGAGACTAGGAAATTCTATACACTATTCCTTGCTCAGCCACATTTGCTATGTGGCTTTGGCCAAGTCTCTGTCTCAGTCTCCAAGTCCATAAAATGTGGCAGTACTACTAAAAACCTACTGCCCAGGAGTGTTGGGAGGATTAATTGATTAATATTTGTACAGCACTTTGAGGGCTCTATGTTAAGGTCCGTTTACACTTCCAGAATGATGTAAAGGGTCCTTAATGTAAATGAGAACCAGGACCTGAAACTACTGAGTGTAAATAATAAGTCTACGCCAGAGGTTCCCAAACTGTGGGGCAGGCCCCCCTAGGGACGCATGGAGGAACGTTGTGGCGGGGAGGGCAGGAAGTGCCACTCAGCTCCGCTCCTGGCCCCGGCCTCCATCCCCGCACCTGGGGCCTCGCCCCTCTTACCCATGTCCGCATCCGTCCCACAGATACAGCCCTGCTACCAGCCCCAGCTCCGGAGGTAAGGGGGGGGTCGTGAGGTAAAAAGTTTGGGGACCACTGGTCTGTGCAGTATTATCTAGTGAGGGGGAAACCACAAAAAGCACAAATAAAAATCAAGTAGTTCAGGGCCTTCTCTGCAATTTATCCACACTGCTTTAGTCTGCAAAACTGCTGGAAATCTCATGAGAACAGGCCTTTGCATGATATTTCTGATGCTTCATACTTCCACTTGGGACAAAAATCGAGTGGGTTTGTTTCTTCACTCTCCTGTTCTTTGCATAATCATCTCCACCTGTGCAAAAGGGATGTAACATAAGAATTCTCTGTCCACTTACACCAGTAGAGGGAGTTTACTTCCTCTTGGGACAGGTGTCAATCACAGCAGGAGAAGACTGCACTGATTTTCCCCAGCTAAAATCAAATGATGCTCCCTCTTCCTGTCTAGAGAGAGTAGTGTTTTCTCACAGTTCCCCCTCCCAGGCTGGTGCAGCAAGTGCTTCCCTTTCTTTTTCAATCTACTTTAACCACTGATGTCACTGCAGAGTAACATAAGGCATTCCCACTTATCTGCTTGTATGGAAACAAAGTGCCAAGCTGGAATCCTGGACTTTGGATGCCCTACATCGTAATGCCTTGTTACTGTGGAAATGCAAAGTGCCAGGCCAGCCCGAAGCCAACTCATATACATACATAAGAAGCTGTAAACTGCCTATCAGTCTTTGTACTGTAAGTTGTCCATATTAATCAATCTGCTAAAATGTGTGTGCCTTGTGTTTCATGTTTCCAAAGAGAAGGTGAGGATGAGGCTTAGCATATTGGAAATAATTTGGTGGGAGGAGCAACTGTTAGTGTCTATATGCAATAGCTGCTTCTTCCTATGCATGGAGGTGGGAGTAAGATAAGATACGGGATCTAATATGAACCAATAGTTAATGCATGAATGGTGTTTTATAGGTTTCCATCTAACTCAAGAGCCACTAACTAAAATAACCTCACTGAACTCTTCTTGGAAAGGGTAGTCGGTCAGAATGGGTAGGGTTTGTTTTCCTTGCCCCTATCCATTTCTTCCATAGCATTCGTTTGGTTACGCTGATTAAGAGCACAGATGCTAGGGAGGATCATCTCAGGCCAGGGCAACACTAGGAGTACTTTGGGGGTCTTGCTATATGGGTATCCTATACCTGCAAAGCACTCCTAGTATGGACACAGCTTATACTAGCAAACCTGTGCTTTTACTGATAGAGCTTGTTCCAGCCCTCCCCCGCCCACCCAACTGCATGTACAGTAGGGGGCATTTGCCGCCACAGCTATGTTGGTCATGGATCACACATCTTTACATCCCTGACTGGCACATAATTAGGTTCTTCACAATGCTGACAAATCTGGTGGATGGAAGAGGGGTGACGTGGTTCTTTAGGCCAGTTAATAGCGTTAATATTAGTAATTTGACTGTCAGTGGCCGCTAACCTTCATATTTGGGGGGGCAGAGGGGAAGAGGTAGGAAGGGAGAGGTTGGTGTTTCAATAATGCCTTAGATTCGAATGGCAGTCTGCGACATCAGTCACCACAGGATCATGTTAGGCGCCTGCCCCACCATCCATTATTTGATTGACAAACCTTTCTTAGATAATTTCCAGAATACCCTTATTATATTTTTCAGATTAACTTTTTTAAGAAGGGAGCAGAGATGTTTTCCAAAAGAATGGACAGCTTTTTATCACCAGTTTCAAACATGGTTCAAAGGTAACACAACACCTAGGTTTCAGTTTGATTTTCTGTATTTATTTGTGTTAAATTCAAGCAAGATTACTAACGTCCTGCCGTGCCTGGCTGGGGGCTTGCCCCACACAGGGCCCAGTCCTGCAGTCCTTACTCAGGAGAGGAGTTCCACCAGACGGCTGCAGGGTTGGGCTCAGACTAACAGAGTTCATTGGGTTGTTTTTTTTTTTAATTTCATTTGCACTTCACTGTGTGAAAGAACAGATGGGTAGGGAGGGGTGTGTGTGTGTGTATAAAAGGAATATACTATCTGTGCATTGCAGGAAATACGTGCATAGCAGAGCCAGAGATTTTTTTTCAATGGCAATTGAGGATCTTTGGAATAAAGCCCAAATACTGTGCTGTACATTAAATAAGATCGTAAGCCCAATTTTTTAAATCTGGGTACCTTTAATAAGGACATCCAAAACCCCATCTTTCGACACACAGATAAGCATTTAGGAGCATAAAGAGGGTAAATAAACACCTAATTCCCTTCATGAGCACAGAAATTCGGGAGTTGAGCACCTGTGTTTGAAAAGGGTGTCCTGTATGTGATGTCACTGAAAAACTTTTAAATGGGGAAAAGTGTAGTCTAAACCAAAAAAAACCCAAACCATTTTAATAGCATTGTTTTATGTAATCTGTATTGTTTGATTTCTGTTTTTTAATAGTTTAGGACCTGATGTAAAGCCCATTTAGTATTAATGAATATTAATATTATGGTAGTGCCCAAACTCAGGATCGGGGCCCCATTATGCTGGGTACTGAACAACCATAGAAGAAAGACAATCCTTGCCCTAGCTATCTTAGAGTCTACATTGAAATTGGTGGGTGTCTTTCTATTGAGTTCAGTGTGCTTTGGATCAGGCCCTTACTGAATATTTTCCCAATTTTGTCCTTACGCCTTTGGCAAACATTTTGTTTCTCCTTGCATTTCTAATGGAGATGGAAATTGGTTTTTTTATAATTAATGCTCATGAGACCAGAAGTTGACAATGAAATCCAAACTTACAGACAGTCCTGAAAACATTTTAAAGCTTACAGTCTAACTGGGACAGATTAGAGAAAGCACTAAACAGACTGTTAGGTGGGACATTAGATTGTAAAGGGCAAATAACGGTTCCATTTTTTTTAACAAAAGCATATCCAAATCCCTGCCTCTTCTGGGCGTGGTGGCCTTCTAAATATAAATTCATGTGAGAGCAAAGGTCATAAATAACCTGGAATATGTACCAGAAGGGAGTTACCGTACCAGAATTGACCAATGTTTCATGTACTCTGGTATCTTGAATGTGATAATGTCCAATGCCAGCTGGTTCAGGGGAAGGAATAAACCCCCTACAATGCACTTGCCCAACTGTTTTATACTATCCCAAGATTGGAAAATTTGTTCCTGATCCCAGCTGGCAATCAATCCTCATGCTTCAGGGCATAAGTTGATAGTCATAGTTTTATCCACAGTCGTGCAATTGCAGCTGTTATTCTTGTTCATAGAAGTGTCTAATTATTTTTCAGTTTCACTAGGCCATTCTCTTGAATAAAATCCTGCAACAGTGAGTTCTCTTTACAGTTTGCACAAAAGTATTTTCTTTTTCAGCTTCAATTTTGCTGCCTTCTAACGTCCAGTGAGCACCCTTCTTGTTTCTGGACTGTTCAAAAGGCATATAAAAGCACATGACTGGCTTTCACTAAACTGTTCCTTATTTTATATACCTTTTTCCTACTTTGACTTACTTTTATCCTTTCCACATTAAACAGTCCTTACAAAGATGCCCCCCATATGCTTCAAATCGTTCATAGACCAAAGTTCATTTTTTAAGCTCCCCAGCAATAGCATGTGCCTTCTGTTTATGAGATGCCAGAATGTTTTGTCTATATACAGTAGATTTGTTTATTCAGGGCACTTTTCACACTCTAGTTAAGACCATAGAAACACGTTACAGAGTAGGCCCGGGTTTCCCAAAGGCCAGTGGACACTCCAGTGAGGAAGCACAAAGGACTAGCTGGAAGCAGATAGGCGGATGGGACTCTCACTTGTGCTCCAGAGTCTCAGCTTTCATTTAAAAAAAAAAAAAAAAAAGCTCTAGCTGGGTGTGATTGTGAATAGAAGCTTGAGAACACGACCCAAGTGTAACCAGTGCAGTGGTGTCTGCCTGAGTGTGCAGAGAGTATGAAACAATACCTTGAAGAGGCATGAATGGCACTGTTCATCTCAATGTGTTGCCAAGATGCAAACGGTGATACTTTTAAATAGCAACACTGTTAACTATTTGAGTGATCAAAGCCTATAAAAAAAAAAGGAAGGAATCATCCTACATCCTCTGAGTGATCCATATTTTTGGTGCCACAAGTGGGTGGACTGAGGAGATGCCAGCCTTTCTCTCCCAACCCACCCTGCAGGTAGGGCGGAGACAAGCCCCAGGAGTCCCACTGAAAGGAAGCTCAGCCTGAGGACCTGCAGAAACTCCATATAGGAGAGATGTTTTGTTAGAAGAAAAATATCAATGTTGCCTCAATCACTACTGTTAAAAAAATCACTAAGCAACACTGTTCTAAACATAGAAAGTAATGTTCTGTTTCCTGTTTAAATGTAATTTAAATAATGTTTTCAAGCATCTTGTATCCAATAGTGACTGTCGTTCCTTACACTAAAAAGCTGACACATTTTAAAATACAATCTAACTTCATTAAAATTCAAATCTATCACTCAGCCTTTAACCTCACATTGTAGGACTGAAGGGAGCACAGCTGGTTTTATTTTTCTGGGGGTTGGAGCGGCACGGCTTTTCAAAGTTGGGAAGTCCTGGAAATGAGCCATTGCAAAGCAGAGCTGTAACACTACGTAAGAATGAATATGCCTTTAGTCAGTCAGATCCTTCCTAACCTGGACTAAAATGCAATGTTCTCCATCCAGGTTACTATCACTGCTATGACCCCAAAAGAACAGCAACAACTACAGGAGCTATAAAGTTTAGTCTCCCAAGCAGCAGATCAAGTCTGTAGGGTTGTGGTCTCAGTAATGGAAGAACTGGCCCCAAATGCAGTTGAAGCAGCTTGCTGTCTGGCTCAGGTAGGCAGTCGCCAGCTCTATGGGTGCCATATTTCATGTGCGCTGTAGGGTTACTTTAAGTATTTGTTATGCCTTTGAAGCATTAAAGGAGCTGCTGCTGCCTGACACATTCAGAGTTTCACACGCAAGCTGTGAGGGGAATCCCAGCCAACAGAAGTCCAAACATTCCAATAAGCATAAATTATATGTGCAGGTCCAGATGATTTTCTTTTTGTAAGCTAAGTGACAGAACTATTTGATACCTCCTTCTCTTGCCTCTCCTTGCTATCTGTTGGATGCAGTCAGTGACTCCTGGGGGGCTTGGAAAAATGAGTAGGAAAAATCTGATGTTTCGTGCTGTTATAGTTTTTCTGAAAGGAGGGGAATGTCTTCTAGCATATTGTCCTTGCAAGGCACCTACCCAGATCCAGAAGGCTGACTATCCGGTCTAATATCTTCAGCCTATGTTTTGAAAACCGCTTTCCGTAGCTGAAAAAGGAAAGAACTTTTCCTTCATTCCATCTAGCCGGAGTCTCGCTCTTGGGGGAGTGAAATGACACAAGTATTGGGACACTTCTCTGTAATTCCGGGTTCATAATTCTATTAGTGGTAGAACCTGCTCTCACCTCTTTTCTTGTTAGGACAATCAGAGTAACAACGGCATAGGTCATGTATAGCTATACCTCCTTTTTCCATTTGAGGGCCTCAGCAGATCAGAAGGCTGCTGGGTGTTTACAGATTCCCACTTTCCCAGCAACAGCTACCAAAACATCAGAAGGCCACAAAGGATTGAAAGTCCCATTTTAGCAACCAACCCTATTATAATGGATCCCCTTCTTTCATTTTTCGTAGAAGACTGGCTTAAATAGGGACCGTTTTGGCCCTGAATGTTATTAATAGTGCTCCATAATATACCTTTTTCTTAATACAAACTACTTCCTTCTTTCCTATTCTGAAAACAGTGACCTTCCTTGTCCATTATTTTAGAACGACACTGTGGTTAGAATGTCAGCCCCCGCTGCTGCCTCTGAGGAATAGCCTGTACTAGGAGAATTCTCAGTGGAATAGGGCTGGCAGACTGCAGAATCAGGAACCAGAGGGTGCAGGAAGGTGATGTAATGTCACCTTGTTCCCCTTCTCCCCAGGTGAGCCGAATGCTGTTGTAGTTCACCTGGGGATCGAGCCCATGGTGTCTCACTTTTAGCTAACCACCATTTGTATAACCGGGGAAGCATATCATCAAACTTACTCTGTCAGTCTTTAAGGCTTTTTTAAAATAGCCAGCACCACACAAGGGCATGCAGACCCACAGTCACTTCCTGACTGAGCCCAGAATGACTCTTTGGGCAGGAGGGATGTCTGGCCAAATATGAGCTTCTAATGGAGGCATTGCAGAGGCAGGACTTCTAGTCTAATAGCATGTCTGATTGGTTCCTCAGGTCACGGAAACCTGTCAAAATGTTGCCTTCTGATTGGCTCAAGCATTAGGACTAAAAAGAAGGTATAGAGGTAGTCTACTAGCATTTATTGACACAGACCTCTTAGCTCTCTTTTCACATTAGTACAGGCAGCATCAGTTAATGTGAATTTACTCCAAAGCTGAAAATGCATAATAGTGAGACTGTGGATCCAGGTTTGTTCAGCACTGTAAGTGTGTCTGTTGTTGCATCCGTGTATTTTTATTTCTCCAGGTTGAATTCTGTACTTTGAGATCCTTTTGCAGTTACCATTCACCACAATGGGAGTTACACAGGGACATGAAGATGGATTTGGGTTCTGCTTGTTTAATTCTAACCATGTCTGCTTTCTAAATCATATCACTGTGGAAGATTTTATTATTTTAAACTTGTTACAGAAGTGAAAGACTTGATTTCACTGCACTGGAAGGGACACTGTCAAGAGGAAAATAGAAATTAAAAAAAAAAATCTTATTCATGTTTCCAATAATAGTGTTGCAATGGAAAGAATTTTTAAAATCTGATATACTTCTCAAGATTTACGCTGCTAAATTCCCTTTTTCCATTTCTTTAATATGAATCTAGAATGATCAGACTTCTGTTTAGTCTGTGTCACTTTCTGGTTTTCTTGCACTAACTAGTACGGCGGGATTAGGGTTTCCGGTAAGCAGGGGAATGTTTGAACCCATTCTGCCCCTCCTGTTTACAGTGATTTTAAAAAAAGTCTATTCACAAGAGGTTTTGTGAGCCCCTGCTAAAAAAGAGAACCTAAGTTTTAGCCCCAAATCACTTGTGTTTCCTTAAGTAACAATTCCTTGCATTGCTCTTCTAAGACCTCTGTAAATAAGACAGTTGTGGCAACTTCCGATTGGGTTAGATTCTGCAAACCATACTCACATGGAATAACACTCAGGTGCGTAAATCATGGAAGTCAACTCAGTAGCGGTCCTTGTGAAAAATCTGGCCCATTGAGTCCAGGCCTGTGTGACTGATGGAGGACTCTGCTGCTTTTCTGTATCCTTACAGCTGCCACCAGAACATTTCTGAAAGTGGGTGGCATGCTGTCGAAGGGCTCTGATCAACTAATCAGTGGTTCAGTGATAGGAACTCCAGTTAATCACGCAGTTCTCAGAAAAAAACAAACCAGTTCCACGAAAGCCAAGACACATTATTATAAAGCCCAGCAGGAACATTATGAGGAACATACCGATTTAGTATTAATGACTGCATCCGTTTGCTCAGCTTCAATCAGAACGATGTGTACAATGCGCTGTTTGGCTGCTTGAAGCTTTGTTTGCGTCTCAAACAAGCAAACAAACCAACCTAGCCTGATTTTCACTGTTAATGGTTAGCATTTCACAGCCCTCACAGTTTCTTCACTTCGGCTTCACTCCACAGTCCTGCCCTGTCCCCCTCAGCCCCTTCCCTTTTTGTCCACGTAGCTTATCCCCTTATAACTAAACGGCTCACTCACCCCCTGCCCCCAAAATAATGGAACTAACATGCTGTTTCCCGCTATCACATTGCTCGCTCTGCTT